>NW_026991717.1:48620248-51120248 GCF_029215605.1 Mirounga angustirostris | reverse complement strand
GTGGGCGGTTATATTTCAGAAGCACTATCTCTAAAACAGAATAGGCTAAAAAAAATGCCTCACTATTAAATTTAGTAGTCAAAGTCATGAAATCAGGTTTCAGCAAAACAGCTGACTGACAGCTGTCATTAAACTCCACGTAGCAAGGAATTTGACCACTGGGTCTGTTGTAAGATTTATCATCTATCCTCAGTTTCACATGAAGTTCATTGCCTTGCTCACAGAATCGTATGGAGATCGACCTGGTGCCCCCTTCCTAACAAAACCATTTCACAGTTACTGCATCTTACTCCAGAAAATGTATAACTGATGGGGGTTCTGACCAGAAGGAGGGAAACTGGAGGTATCAAACTTAGCTAACTAGAAAGTGATGGAAGGATGTGGAAAGGGAATGGATCCGAAAATATTAAATTAGGCATGAAGGTACATACCTTCATTCTTTAATATGTTTGAATATAATATATTCAGCTCTAGAATAGACTGTCAAGGATGTGGCTCATTTTGTTCTATATAAAGGTCCTAATATGATAACAAACTCACCAATGGCTTCACGTCAACCTTCTATACCTTTAGGGCATATAGAATACATTGTTATAAAGTCCCTGACCACCACGACCTTAACCCTAGTTCTGCCACCCCCTCCAGCACATTCAGAGCAACACTGGGACTTATCAGCTGGGCCACACATCTAATGCTGACCGCTGACCTCCAGAAAAACAGAATAAAGGGGGGGTGGGGTGAAAGAAAAAAGGGACCGAAACACATAAAGGTTTATAGTTGCTGAGATGTCTAAGGAATACAAATAATGCATTCATTTTACAATGCATCATGGAACACTACATCAAAAACTAATGATGTACTGTATGGTGACTAACATAATAAAATAAAATTAAAAAAAATTTAAACTAAGTTTCTTTTTTTAAAATGTATTTATTTATTTTTGATGTAGTGTTCCATGATTCATTGTTTGCATATAACCCCATTCAGTACATGACCTCTTTAATACCCATCACCAGGCTAATCCATCCCCCCCTCCCCTCTAGAACCCTCAGTTTGTTTCTCAGAGTCCATAGTCCCTCATGGTTCGTCTCCCCCTCCGATTTCTCCCCCTTTCTTTTTACAAGGTATTTACTCATTAAATATTCCTTCTTCTTAAACATGTGCTAACACCATAGAATCTACTATGACTTAATTTTTAACCTCACCCTAAAACTAATACAATTTACAATCAATTGAAGGGGTGAATGTTTACAGAAAAGTGTTTCTGTATTATGATGTGACGGATATATCTAATTAAGTTTATAATTACTTATATGCAAAACATCAAAATTGTACTGCTTCTGAGTATTGCAAAATGTCATTCATTCTGTATTGTTTGATTTTTCTTACACGGGGTATGCTTATTTTTTAATTTTAAAGTATTTCAAGAATAGTTCTTTATTTCCCCTCATGCTTTAGGTTGAAGGTTAAGTTAATTGGAGGATACAATATCCTCGATGAGATTTTATGCTATCATTTATTCACTTAGGTAAATATCTTGCTGAGTTGATTTGGAATTTTGCCTGGATAGAGGAATTGTACTGGGAAAGAAAAGCATGGGGCACAGTCTCCTGAATAAGGTTCTGGATAACAGGTGAAGGCATATCAAAAGTCTCCTTTTTGGGAGTGGGTACAGTGGAGCGAGCAGGGCACAAACACTTTAATTGCAATCAATTTCCCCTTTGGGACATGGCAGTCTTTCCCTTAGGCAAATAATGAGTGATCAAAGCTCCAGCAGACATGTCAGGGTTTAATTTGAAAGCACCAATGCTTTGTGTACCCTCACTATAGTCCTGGCTCCCCAGGTCATCTGTAAAATTTCATTCCATGTTCCTGCAGCCAGTGACCCAAAAATCTTTTCCCATCTCTTCAATCTTCTATCGCATGGACTTACTCAGAAATGGGAATCTCCAGAAAGGATCCTACCTGCACACCAATATGACAGGAAGAATTCTAAGATCCCCAATGACTGTGATCTTTATATGATGCCTTCCCTAGTGAATATGATGAAACAGCACTACAATGATTATGTTGTTACATGGCAAAAAAGGGACATGGCAGAGAAAATTAAGGTTTCCAACTAGCTGACCTTAAAATAGGGAATTATTCAAGTGGGCCAGGCCTAATTAGGTGAGTCTGTTAAAAGCAGAGAGTTTGGGGGGCACCTGGGTGGTGTAGTCAGTTAAGCAACCAACTCTTGGTTTTGGCTCAGGTAGTGATCTCAGGGTCTGCTTCAGGCTCTGCGTTCAGCATGGAGTCTCCTTGAGATTCTCTCTCCTTCTCCCTTTGCAACCCCTCACGCTCTCTCTCTCTTTCTCAAATAAATAAATCTTAAAAAAAAAAAAAAAAGCAGAGTATTTTCTCTAGCTCATGGAACAAGGGGAAGTCAGATAAATTTAAAGCATAAGAAGGACCCAAAGTATCCTTACTGGCTTTGAAGATGGAGAAGCCCACATACAAGGATCAGAGAGGCCTCTCATAGCTGAGAGTGATAGCTGGTGAACAGCCAGCAAGGACCTCAGAACTACAACCACAAAGAACTAAATTCTGCAGAGGCCCTGAATAAGCTTGGAAGTGAATTGTACTCCAGAGCCTCCAGTTGAGAGCCCAGTTGGCAGAACCTTGAATTCAGCCTCGTGAGACGCTAAGCGGAGAACCTAGTTGAGCTCACTTAGACTTTTTATAGAACTGAGACAGTAAATGGATGTTGCTTTAAGGAGCTAAATTTGCGGTAATTTGTTACACAGCAACAGAAAACTAATACAATTAGGACTTGTAGAAACACTTTTACTGTGGACCATGTTTAGACCTCAATTTTTTAATTATTATTTTCATTATTTTATATGTGAGATTCCTGCCTCATAAAATAAATAATTACATAAACACATAAAGTCATAAAAACAAATGTGAGGACTGGTTAGACATTTAATTCTTTTTTAATAACCCTTTTCCCATCCTCCTGCTCTATTAGGAGCCATGAAGATATTTGCTAAATAGCTTGTGATTAAGCAATCATATACCACATCAAAAAAAAAAATGCCTTCTAAAGCACTCAATTATTTTAGAAAAAAATTGTATGTAAGATTCGTATTTTTTCTTCCTCTTTATCATCTTCATCATTATCAAAATTATCATTAGTTACCATTAAGTTTATGTGCTAAAGTGCTTTGTTCACTTAATATACATTTTATTTAATTTTTAAAACAATTCAGCAGGTTATAAAACAAACGAACAAAAAAACCTCTGAGGCTCAGAAAGGATATTTGTGTGTATCAAATACCCTGTGTGTCTCAGGGTATTTGTATCCTCTGGTTGGGAGGATGAGTTAGGACAGGCACTTGGATTAAAAGCTAGGAAGGAACAGTAATGCCATGGAGTGCAGTTGCATTTCCACCACAGACCCTGAGGACTGGCATGTTCAGCACTGAGTTTAAAGTAGATAATGTTTGGAAGAGAATTGAAGAGTTTGACTGTCAAGGTAACCAGTTAAGAAATTTTCAATAGTTTATGTAAACGATAATAAAGATCCCAACCTGTCTCTAAACCATTTTATTTTTAAATGTTTTTGGCACCTCTGAAATATATAATTCCATGTTTTACTGGAGGCTTATAAAATAAATGTAGCACACAGTTTATCTTTCAATGACCCAGGTTCATCACTAGACACTGTTGATAGTATTGGGCCCAGGAAACAGTACTACCCTCTGGGATTACTGATTAGTAGGACTTTCATTGAACAGGTTGTTTAGGTTTCTTTCATAGCCAGGGGTCTTTGGTGGGTTCCTCACTCTTAAAAATTTTATTTCTTTATTTAAGAGAGAGAGAATGAGAGACAGAGAGCATGAGAGGGAGGAGGGTCAGAGGGAGAAGCAGACTCCCCGCCGAACAGGGAGCCCGATGTGGAACTCGATCCCAGGACTACAGGATCACGACCCGAGCTGAAGGCAGTCACCCAACCAACTGAGCCACCCAGGTGCCCCGGGTTCCTAACTCTTTAGAACCATTTTCTTTTCCTTCTTTAGCCAGAGCACTTTTTTTTAATTTGAGTAGAGTTTACGTACAATGTTGCATTAGTTTCAGGTGTACAACATAGTGAGCGGACAAGATTATAGGTTATGCTAAGCTCACTACAAGTGTAGCTACCATCAGATACCATACAATACTATTACAATATCATTGATTATATTCTCTGTGTTGTGCCTTTTATTCCCACAACTTATTTATTCCATAACTGGAGGCCTGGATCTCCCATTCCCCTTCACCCATTTTGCTCATCTCCCCATCTCCCTCTCCTATGGCAACTATCAGTTTGTTCTGTGTGTTTTTAGATCTGTTTCTGCTTTTTGTTGGTTGCTCATTTTTTTAAAATTCCACATATGAGTGAAATCATGTGGTATTTGTTTTTTCAGTCTGACTTATTCACTTAGCATAATACCCTATATGTCCATCCCTGTTGTGACAAATAGCATGATTTCATCATTTTTATGGTTGTGTAGTATTCCATTATAGATATAAACCATGGAAGGAGTCCTACAGCATATAGATAGGTCCTCTGGCATCAGCCATTGCCTTCCTTACTCAGTGAATTAGAATTAGATTCTAAATTAGAAAACAACGGAACATTATGCAGCCTTAAAAAGAGAGAGTGTTCTGACAGGTGCTATAGTGTGGGTGAACCCTGAGGACACTATGCTAGTGAAATTAGCCAGTCACAAAAAATATATATTGTATGATTCCACTTATATGAGTAGTCAAATTTACAGAGACAGAAAGTAGAATGATGGTTGCCAAGAGCTGAGGGGAGAAAGGAATGGGAACTTATTTTTTTTAATGGGTACAGAGTTTCATTTGGGGAAGATGAAAAAGTTCTGGAGATAGATGGTGGTGACAGTTGCACAATAATGTGCATGTACTTAATCCCACTAAACTTTGCACTGAAAAACTTAAAATGGCAAATTTTATGTTATAGGTATTTTACCACACAAAAAAAGCATCTATGTTGATAAGACAGCCCAGGGAAAATACAAACAAAAAGAGAAGTACACCGAGAAGAGACCCAGGGAATAATATAAAGAGGGCTTGCAGAATCAGCACAATGAGAAAGAGGGGCTGTTGGCCATCAGGGGAAGAGGATGCCATGTAAGGCTGAGGATGGAGAGACAAGAAGGACATTGGTGACAGTGATTGCAGACAAGTATCTGCTACCCAGAGGATGACAACTCATCTTGGGAGTGAGGGGACCTCAAGAAGAACAGTTCCATTGGAATAGTGTAGACAAAAGCCGGATTAAAATACATTCAATAAATGGGAGACAAGAAAACAAAGACAGAGTATAGATGGCATTTTGTAGAAAACTATCAATTACTTTGGGGAGAATGGCAAAGATAATAGAAACTCACAATTCCTTATCTAAAACATTTAGGGCCATAAGGCTTTAGAATTCAGGATTTTTCAGATTTTGGAGAGATAAGATAATGCACATATGTATATTGTATAACAGCTATAGGAGAGTCTAGGAGAGCAGAGAGTAATCAAACAAGTCATTTGTCTGCAGGTAAAAAAAAAAAAAGAATATTTACACTTAGTGGAATAAATAACTTCATATGAGCTAAGGTTTGGTTTTGTTGCTTTAACACAAACTAATAAAAAAAATCCCTTTTGTTTTCAGAGCTTTTTATATTTTAAATTGTGGCAAAAAGAATATGGAGCTGTATTCAAAATAATTGGTAGCTAGGAGGCCAGAAGTAATAAAAGAGATAATCTCTGAGATGAATTGCTAGGATGCTCTGTTTACTGTAAGGTAGGATATTACATCGTGAATTTGACTTCTTATATCTACATAGGTAAGCTAAGTCACCTAATTCCAAATCCCAAGTTTTACTGATTGTTTTGTCTCTGCCATCTATAATTAAATGGTAATTTGCTAAGAATTCCTTTAAAACCAGTGCTTTAAAGAAAACACAACTTCCTTTATAAAATCATTGATGATGGATAGCTTCACTAATAGATCAATCTTGGAAAAATGATCATGGTTGTAAGAAATGAAGATAATAAAATTTTTTAAAAAAATGATAGACATAAAATAAGGAACATGTAACAACATGGTTTTCAAACTAGACTTACAAATGATGCTTCTAAAAGTAAGAAAAATGTGATGATTAAAAAAGTTAAACCTCCAGCGCAAATCATGGATTAAAAGTAAATTGTTTTGTCAAATCTTATTCCAATTATTTTCCTGGAATCCCAGCCCATAAACATTCTCAGTTCTGATTTATCATTTAGTAAATGATTTGGATAAAGTCTTTATCGGATAAATAAAAGACTTTATCCAAATCATTTAACTAAATTTACAAAAACAATTTGCTATCCACTTAAATGATGAACTAACTATAAGATGACATCCTGTGTCCCTCAGTGGAGCTTCTATTACTCTGATGCTTCCAAGAGGCTGCAAAAAGCCCTTTGTCTTCTCAGCACACAGACCTAGAGGGGAATGTAATCCACAGGCACATGAATGTGAATAGGACTGGGGAAAATAGTGGACCAATCCATGCCCAGGCCTTTTCGACTGGCTGACATTAGCAACCAACATTTTTTGTAGCACAGGAGATAAAATCTGACATTCCCACAGTCAAATTCTCTGCTCACCACTCCCAGCCAAGGACTTGACCTTTGGATTTGTTTTCACCTGATTCATCCCTAGAAACATGAAAGACCCTTCCCATCAAATCCTAACAAGTAGGTCAGTGGTAGAAGTTGGATATTATTGATACATTCCGATGAATAAAGTGCATCTGATTATCCTTAATCTTTCAGCCAAATCAGAGAACCTACTTTCCCAGAGAGTAACAATCATTACAGTCCACTGAGTCTTGCTTTTCCAATCATTTCTGCGGCAGCTGGCTACTGGGAAGTTACTAGGGAATTGAAAAGAGGCAGCGTGAGGAGGGGCAGATGGCTCCTTTGGGTTTATTTCGCCAAATATGGCAGCCGTGAAACCCACTAACATTCCAAGTGTCCATAGAAAATGCTCGCAGACGGGCCAAGCAAAGGAGGAGCCACAGAGCAGTCATCCTGATTTGTTCCTCTTTCGGCTGCCGTGGAATAAGCTCCTGAGATTTAATTCAGACACGTAACAAACATATCCAAGCAGCATGTGATCCAACAGCGTAATCAGACTGCAGGAATCAGTTAAAAGTGATGATAGCAAGTATTTCCTTTACTTAAGTAAAACCCAGGAAGATAGTAATCGATAAGGGAAAAAATAAAGCAGCGAAGGGTGGGACTTAATTGGTGAAAGTAACTTTAAGAGAAAAAAATATTTAGCTTTATCATTTGAAAGAGATTCTGTTGATTTTCATATTTGTTTCTGAGCATACAAAATGTTCCAACGATACCCTGCAAATATCACAATATGCCTAATACATATTAACATGCCAGATTATTAAAAAAAAAAAGGCGGGTTGAGTAATACCTTAATTAAAATGCACACCCACACCCACATACATACATACACACAAACACCTATGTATGTGTTTTATCAGATAACCATTAATCATATAATGTAGAATTTAAAAAATAAGTCACAATGAATCAAAATAATACAGAACCATGTTCATGTGAAGTATAATTCTATAATAAAGTTTAGATAATTGTTCAAATATTTATAGCTAATAAGGATTGAGAAAGAAGCAAATCCAAATTTGGGGGAAAATACTTGTGTTTATTTTGTTAGTAGCCTTTCAATGTGTTATCTAGATTTTAAAGGACACAGTAGAAACTACCCCATGTAGAAAACTTTTCTCTTGAATTTTTCTACATCTGTGGAATTGCCTCACTTTGAAAAGATTGTGAACTTCTACTAGCAAACTAACAGTTATATAATTTCACCAAACTAGATGTCTTTGTTCACTAGATGGAATTATAGAAGACTACTGTGTGTGTGTGTGTGTGTGTGTGCGTGTATGTGTATGGTATAGGGCGGTGAGCATGCATGTAAGGGTGTCTAACAAGGCTTTATAGCAATGTAAAAAAATATACAATGAGACTCCTATGCCTCTCTTCAGTGATACATTGTTAATTGTCAGATTTAATTTAATGAGATTAAATTAAATTATTGTATTTTTATTCTGGTGTGTGTGTGTGTGCGTGTATATCTAAATATCAGGTATTCATATATTATATAAATATATGAGATATAAATATATAAGATATATATTTAAGTGTATAAGTACATAAATATCAGATACATCAGATATTGATCTATGCTCCCCAACTGTACTACTACCATTGAGTAACTTCAGTGCATCCCACATTAAAAATCTTTCAGACTAACAGAAAGCCTTAACTTTTTTCACGTCCTGAACCCCCTCAGTAGTCTGGGGAAAACCAGTGAACCAGCCCTTTTTCACAATATTGGTTTAAAATGTCAAAAATAAAATACATAGGATTATAAAGGATATCAATTATATTGAAATGCAATCATCAAAACATATTAAAAACCAAGCTTATATGCTTCTTTATTCATGCATGAAATGACAAGAGCTAGTGGTGTGCCTAAAACTTTATGGCAGTGGTAAACATGGTACTCTGAGATACCGGTGACAATTGTGATGTGATATGAAAATACCTGTGACATCTATTGTTGACAATGTCACAGTTATTGCTAATACTGCTGTGAAGCATTCCCTACATTCAAAGTGGAAAGAAAGGCTTCATTTCATTTAGCATTCCCTTTAAAAAGGGATTTGTGGATTGTGGAGTGAGTGAAGGGAAGCAGCTTTCTAAAGCTCCCTGCTACGCCTCCCAGGGTGTTACATTAATAATGAAAATAATGAACTAATAAGTGGATAATGCCTTCCAAGAGACTTACACGGTATAAAAATAAATATAAGCATGTCTCTGTATACAATAATACATGAAGGAATAAAATACTGAAGTGTAATGTATTAACCGTTCATAATGATTATCTGCAAGTGTTGGGATCCTGTTGCTTCTTCAAGATACCTTCTTTATACTTTCTGTATCTCTGGTTTTTCTTTTGATTGAGTTGAAATTGACATAACATCCAGTGAACTGTTTCAAAGTGTAAAGTCGGTGGCATTTAGTACATTCCCAATATTGTGCAAACAGCGACTCTCTCTAGTTTCAAGATTTTTCATCACCTCTGAGGAATATCCCCTACCCGTTAAGTAATCCCTCCCTCCCCAGGTTCTCCTCCCCTCATCTACTGGCAACCATTAATCTCTATGGATTTGCTTATTGAGGATATTTCATATAAAATGAACCATATGATATGTGATCTTTTGTGTCTGGCTTCTTTCACTTAGCATAATGTTTCCGAGGTTCATCCAAATTGTGGTGTGTATCAGTACTTCACTGTTTTTTAGGGTAGAATAATATTTCATTACATGTGTATACCATAATTTGTTTATCCATTCATCCATTGATGGGCATTTGCATTACTTCGACCTCTTGGCAATTCTAAATAATGATCTTATGAACTTTTATGCTCAAGTTTCTGTGTGAACATATATTTTCATTTCTCTTGAGGTTATACCTAGGAGTGGAATTTCTGGTTCATATGGTATTCTATGTTTAACTTTTTGAAATATCACCCAACTGTTTTCTACAGAGGCTGCACCATTTTATATTCCCACCGGCAATATACTAGGGTCCTTATTTCTCTGTATCCTTGGGAAACCTTGTTATTTTCCTTTTCCTTTTTTTTTTCTTTTTTTTGGATTATAAGCATCCTAGTAAGTGTAAAGTGGTATCTCATTGTGATTTTATTTTGCATTTCCCTGATGGCTAATGATGTTGAAATCTTTTCATGTGCTTGTCAGTCATTTGCATAGCTTCTTTAAAGAAATATTTTTTCGAGTTCTTTTTCCTTTTTAAAATTGGGTTGCTTGTCTTTTTGTTGTGTTGTAAGAGTTCTTTATATATCCTGGATATTAAACCCTTATCAAATATATAATTTGCAAATAATTTTCCCCATTCTACAGGCTGTCTTTTCATGTTCTTTTTTTTTTAAGATTTTATTTATTTGTCAGAGAGAGAGAGCACAAGCAGGGGGAGCGGTAGGAAGAGGAAGACACAGGCTCCCCGCTGAGCAAGGAGCCCGACACGGGACTCGAACCCATAACCCTGGGATCATGACCTGAGCCAAAGGCAGACGCTTAACCGACTAAGTCACCCAGGTGTCCCTGTCTTTTCACATTCTTGATAATGTTCTTTGATACATAAAAGTTTTAATTTTTATGAAGTCCCATTTAGTATTTTTCATTTGTTGCTGTAGTTTCTTTTTTATTAGAGGAACCATGTGGCGTGTGTGTATGTAGGTGTGTATACAAATACACATATATGCTTATATGTATGCATATATATTTGTGTATGTATATAAATACATATATATGCATGTATATATGTGTGTGCATGTATTTATATGAACACATATATAGTTAATTAATAAAATAATAAATAAATAAAATTAATAAAAATAAAGCCAGTATTCTCACATAGAGTAATGTCTTACATCTTTTCTGCAAAATTGTGTTACGTGTCATCATCATCATCATCACCACCACCATGAGGAAACTAAGGCTCTGAGCAATTTAATTGAGTGATTTGCCAAAGAGTGAAAAAAATTAACAGAGGCAGAATCTACTGTCTCTAAATATTAGGCAATAACATTCATTTGATACATTAGGAGTGACTAATGAGTCATAAATTCAAACTGCTATGGTAATATATGAAGGATATATAATAAGTACAGATGACATTTATCTAGTGCTAACTGCTGTGAAGAGATGGGGAGTCTTTGAGGAATTCAAAGTGGACTGAGTAGAACAAGAATTCAAATGTAGCAGTCTGAATCCCAGGACTCATGATCATAACCCCTCTGGATGCTAATTCCCATTTGAGACATTAAACTTTGACAATTGAGCAAATATTTAGTTGTTAACCTGCAAACAAAGTTCATATATACAAGTGTGTACATACACATTGACATACACACACACACACACACACAATTTCATATGAGCCAAAATTTCAAATTATAGTGTAGCTGTGATAACGGGGGTCAAAGAGGAAGAAATAAAGATTCAAAAATAGGCAACACACTAAAAATACGTGTTGAGTAATAACATCAGTAATTATTATAATAAAGAAGAAAAGGGCTTGGAAACGTGTTGTAGGAAAAATCCCATCCTGTGCTTTAATGTATCCTATTTTTCTTTTCTAAAAACAATCATCCCAAGAGGGTTCCATCTGTAATATACCACAACAAAATAAGGTGGCTTTGAGAAAATAACATACTGGGAAGACAATTACCTGCCAGATGCTGCATATCCAAAATCTACCTGTAACACTCACATGATGAAGGTCATCCTCTGATTGTGCTGACAAGGCACCTGTACCTACAGAGGGGTGACCTTGGTAAGAAAATGAAGCAAAACTGTCCTTCAGGGGCGCCTGGGTGGCTCAGTTGGTTAAGCGACTGCCTTCGGCTCAGGTCATGATCCTGGAGTCCCGGGATCAAGTCCCGCATCGGGCTCCCTGCTCGGCAGGGGGTCTGCTTCTCCCTCTGACCCTCCCGACCCTCCCCCCTCTCATGCTCTCTCTCTCTCAGTCTCTCTCTCTCAAATAAATAAATAAAATCTTAAAAAAAAAAACAAAAAAACTGTCCTTCAGAATGGTATGGCTGGTAACTAGTGGAATTAGAAGTTTATTTTATATGCTATATACTACAAATAAAGACAACAAGACAATACTTGTGGGCTGGAAAATGACTTCTCCATGTAGTGACCTTGTGTGATATTTTGGTGTAGCAAAATAAGAATTTAACCACACGATTCTATTCTATTGGGGAAAATATTAACTGCACATTTCTGGGAATCTGTGTCCAGCATTCATCAAATATATCCCTCACCCTAAACAATTAAAGCAAACTCAGATCTAGAGTAGAGGATTAAATGCTAGATATTTTCTAAAAATATGGCCTATTAGCTATTACTTGACAAACCTTATCTTACCTTTCTTAATAGTTTTATTTTTATTTTTTATTATTTATTTATTTATTTATTTTTAAAGATTTATTTATTTATTTGAGAGAGCGAGAATGAGAGAGAGAGAGAGTACATGAGAGGGGGGAGGGTCAGAGGGAGAAGCAGACCCCCCCGCCGAGCAGGGAGCCCGATGTGGGACTTGATCCCGGGACTCCAGGATCATGACCTGAGCCGAAGGCAGTCGCTCAACCGACTGAGCCACCCAGGCGCCCAATAGTTTTATTTTTAAAATTTTCTTCTTAAGACTATGTATTTTGAAGCCACAAAAGAATAAATGCTTCATTTACATGGTATCATAATAGACTAATGTTCTGACTAACTGGTACTAGTTTCACTAAGAAAATGAAATTAAGAAAGAAAATTCAACACCTGTGGTAAAAATAACTCTGAAATGTGTTTGTCTTCTTCCTGACCTCCTTAATTTCATATGCATAGGCTTTGTTCCAATGGTCTGTTTATAAGTTAGCTGTTTTAAAACTCACAATGTGTTTTCCCACAGAAACCAAGTCATGACCAGAGGCTGAGTCCTCAGGCCAGGCTCTTGGAATAAAGCTTCCTGCTCAAGGTCACACAGCTCACATTACCCGAGCAGGAAGAAATGAATAAAAATAGACTCACGTGGACCCTGAGTTCTTACCTCGTCACTGGCCAAAGACTTCGGTCCTCCTTAAACTCCAGGCTGTAAGCCTGTAAGATTTCCTCAGGACTGCAATTCCACCACAGATGTAATACCTTTAAAAAGTCTTCCTGGGGCGCCTGGGTGGCTCAGTTGGCTAAGCGACTGCCTTCGGCTCAAGTCCTGATCCTGGAGTCCCGGGATCGAGTCCCGCATCGGGCTCCCTGCTCGGCGGGGAGTCTGCTTCTCCCTCTGACCCTCCCCCCTCTCATGTGCTCTCTCTCTCATTCTCTCTCTCTCAAATAAATAAATAAAATCTTAAAAAAAAAAAAAAAGTCTTCCTGAAGCAAGGAGTGCCCACCTCCCCAGCAGGAGGCATGGGAAATGGATGGGCAGCTGCCCATAACCTGTGCAGGCGTATCGAAGAGTTTCCTGAACAGGGGACTATCTTCCCATGGGCACAGGAAAGACTGCTCTACGCAGTGATTCACAGGTTTGCCTCTCCTTCCTTCTCACCAGCTGTTGCTACTGCTGTCCGAGTGCCTGCCAGTAACAGTCTCCCTCCTTGCAATCTGCTGTTTCTAATCTGTCATCTGAGAAATCAGATACCCAGAACTGTTAGCACTGTGTGTAAATTTGAGAACCAAGCTCTGAGAGATAGCCCGAGACCCTCTCTTTCAGGAGAGCATTAGCAGGTTTCCTGGCAGCCATTCTTTTCTTCTCAGAACTTTCCTTATCTAATTCCCTGTTTGACAGTCTCAAAAAGCTGACCTCCATCTGCAAGAAGTGTTCCTGTGTATAGTACAATGGAGAACAAACCAAAGAGAGACATCCATCCTAGTGCAGGTGCCCTCTACCTAACCTGGGAACCTTTAGACTCAAAAACATCTTTGCATTCCATATCCTCATAGCAAAATGGGTAAAACCATACAGTTAGTATGGTGTAATGGATTAAAAATTATAAATTGCTTTAGCATGAGTTATTATGAAAATCATGATCTTTAAAAAGAACTGCCATCCTTCTTAGAAGTCTATAAAGCACCCTGCATGGCAAATCCAGCCTGCTCCCTGCTTTTGTAAATAAAGTTTTATTGGAACACAGCCTCACCAACTCCTTTCTATATGATCTATGGCTTCTCCTGTGCCACAAAGGCAGAGCTCGGTAGGAGATCATGTGGCCCGCAAAGCTTAAAAACTTCACTCTCCAGTTCTTTACAGGAGTTTTTCTGATCTATCTTACTGAGTTTCATTTTCAAGCAAGTAAGGTTTCATTTTCACATACACACACACACACACACCCATGTGTGCGTGCACACGCGCATACAAAGACACACACACACAAACTGCTTAATATGGCATATTTCACAACATAGGCCATAAGCTTAAAAGAAGACCTTCAGTAGTAACAACTGTTTTATTAATAACATGTGAGAAATTCATTGCACAAGTTTTCTGCTATGTAAATCCGGCACGGTGAACAGAAAAGTCCTCAGAATTATCTTAAATTCAATTCTTAAAAGAATAATGAGCTCAGAGCTGAGATTTATTTCTGGTGTGTATTTTAGGGGTAAAAAAATCAGTATTACATTATCCCTATTGTGTCTCACAGCAATGAGGGTGACAAAGCCGCCCAGGGTTGTCAGTGCCAAACACATTGTGGGAGCTCAAATATTAATCAAAATGACATCTCCAGTTTTTTCCCTTCCTAATCAGGCCTAAACATCATGGGACATCCGGCAAATCAATAAGAGAAACTAGATGCCCTCATCACTCCCAACCTGGCAGCGCTGCATTTTTAGCCAGAAGATGAGGCCTTCGCTGTTACATAAATACTTCTCTGCTTTGGTTGTTTGCCTCTCCTGGGAGATAAGCATGCCCACCTGTGACCCCAAACTTTACCCTGGCATGTATCTGACCATGCCACCTGTCACAGTGAGAAACACTTCTTACAATTTCAAGATAAAACAGGCATGGGGGTATGTGGCTCTAGACTATGCTTGTGCATTCTACCCAAAAGACTAAATAAATGAATAAATAAATCTTCAATGAAGTGAGAACAGGCTGTTTTAAAGTGTTGTGAAAAATGGATGAAGTCTCATATTCTATCTTCTACACTTGGGGAAGGTGGTGCAGGGACTGACTTGTACCCCACACTCCAACCTTCCACCAAAGTGGGTATTTGGCCCAGTTGAGAATTAATTACTTTTTAGCTTCATTCCCCTCCCCCCACCTTTTCTTTCTAGGCCCCTTTCCCGCAAATCCCTATCCCACTGACACCTCCTATTTTCTCTCTATAAGCTTTGGGATTGCTCTAGTGCTGAAAGATGCCTTAGTGTCAATTTTTCCCTCCTTCAGGTATTTAGAGGAGTCAGAGTACTGGAGAAATGGAGCAGGGAGTAGGTCTGTTCACATATGAAACGAAGTTTGAACCTTCTAGCAAAGCTTAAAGGAAAAATCCCAGAAAAATTACCTGGAGTAGAAAATACACAGACTTATACCCGAGGAGATGAGACAGGCCCTGTGAACTCCAGAAACCCTAAGGGAGACTTGGAGGAGAAAGCTGAGGATCTACCTGCAGTTGGCCAGCCATGATCTAAAAGCCACTACATGGGCCAATGTTAAGGTGAGCTCATTTGTACTCAATCTACTGAGATCCAAGAAAATTTGTGTTAATTCATTCATTCATTTATTGATCCATGTGCCAGGCACATCAGTGAGCAAGCACATTCTATAGCCTCATAGCCTCTTTTCTGCCTAATTGTTTTGGTCTTAGTTGGTATTTTTCCTCTAACTGTATGAAACTATAAACGGAAAAGCTTCTTGATCTGGATTTTCCCACTTCTACAGGAAGAGGATGAAACAGAAATCTAACACAGTAAATGAGATGGAAGAATCTTAGCCACATGAAATCCAGCTTGAGAAAAAAAGTTGTTCATTCAATTCTAAACGAAACTGGAATTGCAGAGGTTAAAGGCAACCCGAAACAAAGCCAGTAATAGACACAGACTAAAAGGTATGGCATAAATTTATCCAAAAAGGATAAGCATGGTGAGTGGTGAGCAAAGTCAGGGTGTCAGCCATGGGCACAGTGTTGGGGGGGTTCAAATGAAATTGCTAATGGGACAATGTTTTGAAAAACTGAAAGGGCACAACACAAATGTGAAGGAATTTCCATAATTATTAGTAATATTTTCACCATTATAGGTTCCATCTTAGTTAAGGTTAAGGTTGTGTATGATGTGTCCATCATGGCCACGATGCCAATTATTGTCCATTTGACCACCCACTCCACCCTTTCCCTGCTCTTCTGCGTCTGCTCCGGCCCTTGGCTAATGCCTAGAACTGAAATGTCCTACCTCTCTGACTTCCACTTGGATCAAACTAAGGAAGGTGATTGCAGAAGGACAGAGAAAATAATTTCTTCCAACTCTTTGTCTCAGTCCTGCATCTCTGGGAGGAGCGTTTTCTCTGCCATGACTTCAGGGAGTGACCATTCCTCCACGGTTTCCACTCTCACACGGGGCCACTAACACTATTCATATCCTCTTGTTGCTTCAGCCCTAGGCAAGTGGTGAGAGCTTCCTGATACTGCCAGTGTCTGGGCGATGGAGGCCTCACTATCCATTCCTTCTCAGTTCCCTAAGTCCTATCCACACCCTTATAATAGCCCTTTCATTAGTCTCTTCATTTGGCCCACCTGGGTTAAATTCAATTTTCTGCCAGGACCATGACTGAAACACAATTTTGGCATCTATTTATTGACATAGAAAGATTTCTGACAGAAAGTAGATCAAAATATTAATAGCAGTTATCTTTAGGAAGCGGGACAGGATTATTTATTTTTCTTTATTTTTCTCTATATTTTTCAAATGTTCTGCAATATTTGGTTATGGATTGGGGAGTATAAAAATAAATGATAAAATTAAAAGAAAATGTGGAATAAATACAGTTTCAAGAAGTACTAGTGTTTGGGGCTCCTGATTGACTAAGTGTCTGCCTTTGGCTCAGGTCATGATCTCAGGGTCCTGGGATGGAGCCCCATGTCAGGCTCCCTGCTCAGTGGGGAGTCTCCTTCTCCTTCTCCCTCTCCCTCTGCCCCTCCCCACCGTTTATGCGCGCGCTCTCTCTCAAATAAATAAAATCTTAAAAAAAAAAGTACTAGTGGTTTGGTTTCCTCTTTTATTGCCCACCCCATCAAAAAATACATAAGTAAAAAGTTGCATAGGCTGAGAGGTATCCTGATGGAGCAATGGAACTGTAAACATTTGTCAATGCCCAGCTATTTCTTTATTCTCGCTAGATTCTATTTTCTAGAAAAAAATACATTTGATTAGCAAGTCTTCACAATTTCACAACTGAAAGCAATGCAATTGCACATATTTATGTGTTTTAGAGACTTAGATTCCACAAGCAGAAGCCAAAATTTTGCTTCCTTCTTTTATCATATTAATAATAGTTAACTATTACTAAGGGCATAGCACCTACAGGCACTGTTTACAAGCATGGTCAGTATTAGTTAATTTAATCCTGACAGGAAGGCGGTATCATTACTTCCGTTTCATAGATGAAGAGATTGACATGCAATGGAGCCAAATTGCTTGCCTGAGGCCAACCTTTGTTAGCAGGTCGTGGAAGCAAGCCCAGGCTTTAGAGCTCATTTTATCCATTATACTCAATTGTCACTCCGGTTGATAGATTACCAAAGAATTGTAAAACTCTCCTAATTTTGTGCACATTGTGCAAAGAAAGATGGGGCCCTCATATTGGTTTGCCGCTTATTAGCAATGTAATTTTGTGCATCTACAAATCAGAGTTAACAAATTCCTCATCAATAAAATGGGGAATAAAGTCTCTTCCACCACCCTAGAAGTTGTGATAATCTAATGGGAAATGAACATGGAAGGCCATCAAAGCTGTAAAGCAAGGTACAAATGTAAGGCAGAATTACGTTGCACCCACACACCAGTACATTAGTAATCATCATTAACACATGAAAGTCAAATGTAAAGAAAATAGCCATTATTTTGGTGAAGTATGACTCTATAATATTATAAACCATCCAGCCTGTTAATAACACCCAACATAAAACCACCACTGATTAATCAATAAAAATCATGCAATGGCTTCAGTAATATGTACTCTCAGGAGCACTCCCCTGACTCCCATTCATTAATTACCTTGCTGTATTTGATAAGTTCCCAGCATCTGCCTGAAATGTGTTACTCTCAATCTTAAGTTATAGAGTAAAACTTTTTCGAAAACTTTAATGTTCACACTGTACATTCTCTACGCTACCACATCAAAAGTTCAATTGAGCCACTCAATTTTCAGTTTCCCTGACTCGACTTTTTGGAGTTTTGTAATTAATTATATTCCACTATTACTGATCATCAATTAGCTCAAAATGTTGCTGAGATGGTGAGTATGCTGAAGAAGGCAGAATTTAATGATAATTTGAGACTGGTAGGACACTAAATTTCTCTCTTGTTAATAATTAAAGTGAGATAACTTATGTTTTTATTTATAGCTTCCAGAAATATCCGGCTCATTCCTGCGCACTGCTCTGTCAGCTAATCATCAGTTGGTCAAGCTCTGACTTAGGCCATTGTGCTTTATTTTCCACACACGCCTTCAACCAAAGCCATGAAATGCAGCCTAACCAAAGGTTAGAGCAGGTAAGGTGGTCACAACATATTCTCTGGAACTCTCCACCTAGCCAAATGCTTTGATGCATAAACATATAAAGAATGAAAGGGGTAAAAGTCCAATTTACCTGTTTCAATTTCCCAGATGTAAGCGGAGTCGTCTGCACATCCAACAATTAGAAAATTCTCAGCCGGGTGCCATTTTATCATCCTCACAGGGAAAAGGTGCTTCCGGGCATGCAGGAGGCACCTCTTCCCCTCAAGGTGAAGGACAGCCACAGAATGGTTACTGCACAGACAGCAAATTACCTGATCACTTCTTAGCTGTGGGGAAAAAAACCCAAAAACCAAAAAA
Organism: Mirounga angustirostris; assembly: GCF_029215605.1. Classification (NCBI taxonomy): domain Eukaryota; kingdom Metazoa; phylum Chordata; class Mammalia; order Carnivora; family Phocidae; genus Mirounga; species Mirounga angustirostris. The sequence goes on along the minus strand of NW_026991717.1, from coordinate 51,101,522 downwards.
AAAAATAAAAAACCAAAAAAAAAAAACAAAACAGCATTATTTGTAAGTAATCATCAAACGCTTTCCTTAAAATTAAATCTGATTTTTTTTCCTCGTAACATAAAAATATTTTGTTTAAACACCATTTACAAAATGACATTTCTGCTTTCTACAGGACCTCTTCACCTAACACTGTAAAGAGGAGCTTTAAACACCAAGTAGATTTTAAATTCAACAACTCATTACGAAGGTCAAGAGACACAAGTGAAAAAGGAGAATTCCAAGCCAAATCTACTTATAAGATAAATGAAGGACTTGACCATCACGCAGCAAATTCAGGCAGTGAGGCAGACATTGGAAATAATGCAGAATAAAATAAACCCCAGAACTAATTTGTTGCCACAAAAAGAAGCTATTTGTAGGCACAAGCTTAGGCCCAAGGGTATCGTGAGCTGATATTTTCCACTTAGAGCCTCAGAATGTGATTTGGTGCTGTTCCCAGAACTATTCAGATTCTAATCCAAACAGGAAACTCAGTGTAGACACAATCTAAAAGAGGTAAGCACTAGATAGTTCCAACTGAATGCACAGCTTCAAAGATACAAGGACCAAAAATAGGCTCACAGGACAAAGATTCGTAAGATACTTTTTAAAAAGTCAGCATGTGGTTACCTTGAACACAGTTTAGGACAAAGACCGACCATGCTGGGTGCTGTGAGGCTAATCTGGGAGGAGTTTACAGGGCAGGTCTGTGCCCTACCAAGAGGGCCCTGTGTTAGTCAGCTGGTGGTGGGGGTGGGTGGGGTGGCTGAGGGGAGGAGGGTTAGCTGGGTAGTGGCTCTTTCACCTCTTTGTTTCTTTTCTAACCACTTTGCTATGTGGATGCTCCTACTTTCACTAGGGCATCTAGCCAGAGTTTCAGCTGCTGTGTTTAAACCATCAGTTGGGATCCCTTGAGAATCTCCTTGTGCCCATTACTGACCTCTTTCTGTGGGGTGCTGGGAAGCAAGTTATTTTTCCTAATTCGTTCTAAGGAGCCTACAGAAATCCTGAGGGGGGAAAAAATCACAAAATGGCAGGGGTGCTGTATGGGGAGCCTGGACGGTAGGACAGGGCAGATGGCACTGCCTCCTCACTACTACCCCTTAGAGAACCTGCACAACCCACAGCCTCTAGAACAGAGGGCCCAACGTACTTCAGGAAACTTATACACACATACAAAGTGTGAACATACACTTAACATGCGAACACAGATCCTATAGCTGGAGGTCGACATACACTAGAGACCCACACTTGGCCAATAGATTCTCTTTTCTATGCATTTGAAATTGAAAAGCTAAAAGAGGTCATAGGAAGAAGTAAGATTAAGTAGCAATCACAGAAAACAGACTCTTGGGGTAGGGGACTTGAAGAGTAAATAACCTTGGTTCCTGAATTTAAGTTCAAATTTCACTGGGTCCTTGTTGTAGTACTTTGTTTTGTATGTCTAAAATATTGCCTCTTATGCCCTTTCAATAAACTCCTTTCTTATTTGGCTTGGTTTGGAGTTAAGTCATTTATGATTGAGGCAGAAGTAAAAGAGGTCAGGATTTTGACTACTGTCCTGGAGCTTTAAGGAAAAGAAAAATGATTTAAAAAAAGAAGAAAAAGAGGGAACTTCAGCAATAAAAGACATATCAAAGTATCCCAAATCACCATATGGAAGTCTTTTTTAAAGTCTCTTCACTTGGTTTCACTGATTTGTTTAATCATTTGTGTTACTGAAATATTTCCTTCATTATGTCTTATTACAAAATTACAGTGTAAGTTTTCTCTGAGTTTACTTTGCAGCTGATTTTTTAATGTTATTATTACAGAGAAATAATTTTGACAAGTCAATCAACTGATTGACAAACTCAGGAAACTCAAAAGTTGATTGTTCGTATTTTAACAAAGATGTCAGCTTTGTGGAAGCTGAATTTAAGTTTATATTACATGTGAAAATTATATTTGAAAGTATTTCCTTTTGTCCTGCACAAGGCAGATGCTCAGAAATTTGTTAAACAAATGAAAGAGAGCAATTAAAAAACCTATTTAAGAAAAAGAAAATATAACTATCAATATTATTATAAAAGTAAATTATTCAAGGCAAACATTATTTTCTAATTTATAGATTCCTATATATTTGAATTGCTTCTACATTGTCTATTACTTTTATTAAAGAATAATTAAAAAAATAAAAATGAGAATTCCATTAAGATATAGAATTAGGGAAAAAAAGAAAAAAAAGTAAGAATTAACTGGTTTTTGTAAAGACAAGAATTGACAAAACCCTTGCTTTAGAATCAAATTATTTGCATAAGTTGTAATAGTAATAATGCATATAAAAATTAGAAAGGAATTCATAAAAATTATCCAGTTGTAGTATGGGTACACAGAACTTTTTTCTGTGGGAAAATGGGTTAATTGCCCTTATGTTTTTTTAATATGTAACATAAATTTATGTTATGTTTTACTCTTTGTCTTAACTTACTCTGAAGTTCTCTGGTGACATCAAAAGACTTGTTACTGGACCGGCTTCCAAAAAGAATTTATGCAAAACTTCTTCAGTGAAGATATTCCACAAGATGACACACGAGTCCTGGTCCCCAGACACAAGCCAACTTTGGTCTAATTTCGAAGAGAGACCATGTGGGTAAAGTAATGAAGTAACACTTTGGTGATGGCCTTTGAGAACTTTGTAAGGAAGGGAATCTGGAAAACAAACACCAAATAATGAAAAAAAATTTTTTTTGCTCAAGAAATAGTGCTAACATTTTCTTTTATAAAATTTTAATGAGAAGAAAATACGTATAATTAAAGCTAGGCAATTGGTTAAAAAAATGAATGAACAACCCTTGGACCATCTCAAAAGGCAAGTACCTCCTCATAAGCTAGCTCATGCTTTTGATGAAGTCTGGTTGTTCGAAGTCTGCTAATTCTTTAAGGATGTTAGCAAGTTAGCTAGCACCAATGTTAGTTTAGTTAGCAAGATAGACAGCACCAAAATTAGCTAGCACCAATTCCAGTGCCATCAAACAGCAAAGGCTGTTCTAAAAGAATGAAAAATTCACACATTTTGCTTCTACAAAAATTAATCTCAGGACTTCACTGTTGCCCCCCCAATAAGCATAACCAAGTCTATTATAAAAGAAAAGCATAGTTTCACAGAACAATTTTGCCTTAAAAAATATTAGAGACCACCTAGTTTTATCTCTTTGTTTTATCGATCAAGTACCAGAGGTGCAGAGAAGTTAAGCAACTTGGATCCAAGTGTAAAGAGCATGGCATAATGTTTGAGAACAGAGCTTTGCTGTTACACGAATCCAGCTTTGGTCTTCTAGGTATGTCCCTTACTAGATGGGTCACCACGACAAATTGCTTTTCCCCTCTAAGTCACAGGTACTGTACATGAAAAACTTGGGATAATAATAGCACTTACTTCACACAACACTGTTGTGTGGAATAAATATGATAATGCCCTTCATTTCCTAGCCCTAGTACTTGGTAGGAATGTGGATATTGCATACCATAGCTGTACTAGAACATAGGGCTACTGACGCCCAGTTTCCATACTGCTTCTTACGTCATCATTAGCTAAAACTTAAAAAAAAAAAAATGGACAAGACCACAGACCACAAACCGTCTTTACTAAAATTGAAAAAGAGTCCCAAAGAATCATTGTTATGTCTATTAAAGAATCATTAGTTACTTCTATTCCATGAGGCACATCCTCATTTTATATCCCTTAGCAAAGCAAGATGAATATTAATTCAAATGTTCAGGTCAAATGTAGATTTGTACTTGTTTTATGGATAAGAAGAAATTGGCCTAGATAAAAAGTGCTAAGGTCTTAAGCTTTTTCACTAACTTTTAACAGCAGCTATTGAGCTGTGTAGCAGTATATTACCTGTCCTCTGTTCATTGCTATTTACTCCTCTATCTTAGGTAATCACTGAACATAAAACAGTAACATTGAATAAGTAGCAAAAGTAAGCTGAGAACAGTAACAAGATGTGTCTTAAAAGGTGAGATTTGGCTTTTACTCTTAAGGACCTTGCAGTCTAGTAGTATCCATGCGTTAAAACATATCAAGTATCTACACATCCCCAAATCTCAATCGCTTCCTGTATATTCCTTCCTTTACATAAGACAAATTACCACACAACAGTATTTATTTAATAGGTATTCACTGTTGCAATGCACAAAAATGTATAGGAACATATCTACATTTCATTAACAAAAAAATAAAAAATTAAAACAGGAAGATACCATTTTCTCCTGATTGGCAAATACTAAAAAGTTTAAATGCACACAAAGTTGGCTCATGTGTGGGGAAAAGGCATTTTCATAGGCTGTTAGTGGACATACATATACATAGATGTATGTTCTTTGGAGACCATTGTTAGATATATTTTCAAAATTAAAAATACTCATAAATGTCGATTCAGTAATTCTACTCCTGAGAATTAATACTATCGATATCCCCACATATATATGCAAAGATGGTAAATTCAGCATTGCCTCCAGTAGCCGAAGACTAGAAAAAATGAAACACCTATTAACAAATTTTTTAAAATTAAAGTTTTTATTATTATTAGTCATTTAAATGGAACTCATAAAGAATGTGCTCCAGAATATTTTATTAAGATATGCTTCAGGAGATTTCAGTAAAGTGTACAGACTATGCCTCTATTTGTGTAATATTATTAAAAGAATGCATATTGCTATGTTGGTATGCACTTATATATGCATAGAAAATTTCGAGGAGGGTATAAAGAAACTTATTAGCAGTTGTCTTTGTTGAAGGGAGCTGGAAGATCAAGGAAAAAGAGAAACATATTTCTCATTGTATAAACTTCCACTTGACTTTAAAAAAAAAACTAGGTGTTTTTACTTTAATATTAAAATATGTACACATTAATTAGCAAATGGCAGCAAATTCTTTAAGCTTCAGGAATCTTCTTATTACAGCTTGTTAAAGTTGAAGCTTAAATAAATTAAATAAATAGGGTTAAATAAAATTCAATGACCTTTTAATAAAGAACCGCCTTCTAGAAGTCCTGCTTTGGCAGCATTCAAAGCCTGTGTAATGAAAATTGTCCCATCTTCACAGCCACATATTAGTTTATCAAGACTTGGAACATACTCTGATGAAGTGACTCCGACTGTTGCAGTCCCAGAGACATGGTCAATAATACTTTGGGACATGGTATGATGCTTATCAAAATTATCTTGAAGGGTCCATGTGGCAGTTATTGGTATTTCTAAAAGGAAAACACATAAAAAAGGGAAAATTCAGTTTATAAATTCATCATAGATATGGAAAATGTTTTCAAGGCACCATCCCTTGGGGTACCTAGAGGCTCTTTTGCCATCCTAACAGTTGGCTAACTGCAGAAGAGTTCTCCTGTGATCCATTGTCTTTATTCCAAATGCTATTTCATTGGTCCTCTGTCCTTCAAGGAGTCTCAGAAGAATAGGTGTGTATTTGTGCATTCATCTTAGACTTAGGTCACCTAAAAAGAACTGAGAAACTCTTGCAGTGATGTAAAGTGTTGGTCCAATCTCATAAGTTCTCTATGTGTCTCAGCAACATTAAGAAAGAAAACTGGGGGTCTCTTAGTTATGTGAAGAAAATGGAAGAAACGTATTCTTTAAATATCAAGGGTATGAATATCTCAAAATTGCTCCTGGGCAATTATCCATGAGTACCAAGAACGCTGGTTATCATTTTGCATAGCTTGCCACCCAACCATTTGAACTGGGCATCAAGTAGGCTCAGGAAGGGAGAGAAGCTTGGACTCGGGAGCAAAGAGGGCAAGTCAAAGCCAACCTACCTTTCTTTTCTTTTCTTTTTTTTTTTTTTAAAGATTTTATTTATTTATTCATGAGAGACACAGAGAGAGAGAGGCAGAGGGAGAAGCAGGCTCCCAAGGAGCAGGGAGCCCGATGCGGGACTCGATCCCAGGACACTGGGATCATGACCTGAGCCCAAGGCAGATGCTTAACCATCTGAGCCACCCAGGCGCCCGCCAACCTACCTTTCTATGAAAGAAAACCCAGGTCTTTCAGTACATATGCCACAGTGACTATGAAAACCTAGAAACCAAACCTGAGACAAACATCAAGTGCTGTCGTAGATGACTATGGTTCTACTTATAAAGAAGATTAATTAGATGCTTACTTAATCCTGCTGCTGGCTGTGGAACATAGGTGAGAAATCCTAGGTTTACCATTAGGTGGCCTCAGCAGGGGCATGGTGTGTATTTTAACTCTTTTTTTTTTTTTTTTTTTAAGATTTTATTTATTTATTTGAGAGGGAGAGAATGAGAGACAGAGAGCATGAGAGGGAGGAGGGTCAGAGGGAGAAGCAGACTCCTTGCCGAGCAGGGAGCCCGATGTGGGACTCGATCCGGGGACTCCAGGATCATGACCTGAGCCGAAGGCAGTCGCTTAACCAACTGAGCCACCCAGGCGCCCGTATTTTAACTCTTAAAACTGAACTTGTGGGAAACTTTTCCATGCACTGTACCAAGTTCTACATCTATTTTTTGATCCATTTCTTTTTAACCTAGGACTATTATGAACCATTTTGAAAACATCTGGAACAAACACACTCTAAGTTATACCAGTGATTTTGCTAAACAGTGGAAACTTGCACTTAGAAATTCAAGTATTGAGTACCTTGTTTCTGCTGTGCCCCAGACAAGGATTCACAGAGATGACTTAATTATTTGGGAAAAAGAGAAAAAGAGTAAGACAGTCTTCCTCAATTTGGAATATGTGGTCTCAGGGCTTTGAAGGTTCTCCACAATAATGTTTACTCTAATGATTTCAGTTTTGTATTCTAAGAAAAACTAAAATAAGCAAATGCTAAATGTTTTAGTGGCCAAGTTTATATCTGTTCCTGTTGCTCTAAGCAACTGCAACAATACCAATAGAGAAATTGGTTGAAAAGGTACAGGATGGGGCACCTGGGCGGCTCCAGTCAGTTAAGCATCTGCCTCCAGTTCAGGTCATGATACCAGGGTCCTGGGATCGAGTCCCACATCGGGCTCCCTGTTCGGCGGGAAGCCAGCTTCTCCCTCTCCCCCTCCCCCTGCTTGTGTTCCCTCTCTCGCTGTCTCTCTCTCTCTCTGTCAAATAAATAAATAAAATCTTTAAAAAAAAAAAAAGGTACAGGATATAGGCATGACAAATTCAAAAATATTGAGTATGGTATATCAGCCTATCCTACATTCATACTGCAAGCATTCATTTCAATAAAACACCATTCCTGTTAAATTGATGTTAATTTGAATTATATCGGTTTTATTATTGTACAAGATCTACAAACATCATGTTTGGGGTGCCTGGGTGGCTCAGTAGGTTAAGCATCCAACTCCTGACTGCTTAGTCAGTTAAGTGTCCAGCTCTTGATTTCAGCTCAGGTCACAGTCTCAGGGTCGTGAGATTGAGCCCTAGGCTGGGCTCTGCACTGGGTGTGGAGCCCTTTTAGGATTCTCTCTCTCTCTCTCTCTGCCCCCAAAATGTTTATACCTACCTTCATGTTGACATCTAATGCATAGTGGTGCATGAGAAAATCTGTCTTATTTGTAGCCTCGTGTGACACAAATGAGAAGAATACTGAATTAATTACAAACTCGTTCTCAGAAGACATATGATTATAAATAGATTAGAAATTGTCTTACCTCTAGGAGAACCATCAAACTTGGATACAGGAACATCAGGAATATGCCACAAAGTAATTCTTCCTGAGACTGCTCCAGAGAAAAGTACCTTATAAAAAGGCTCTTTCCGTTCATTCATGTAGCCCATAACAAAGGAAAGGCTCTGGTCCAAAACAAAAAGTTAGCTTTTATGTAGAAAAAATATCTAAATATAAAATGACAACCATTGGCTTAAAATGGAGGGACAAGACTTCATAGATGAACTAAACTGTTTCCATTTTTTTCCTGGTCTTTCAAAAATTCCAAGTAATTTAAGTGAAATAATCTCTTACTCAAGACAAAAAAAAATTGATAAAATAGAAGCAAAGTCATCAGCTAGACTTCAGAGAGTTAATATTTAACATTTACTGAAGATGTTCTGTCTGCGTATGACACATACTGTTAGGGGTTTTCCATCCATTCAGCTAAATAATCCTCACAATAATTCTGTGAAGTTGGTACTATCATTGTGTCCAGATTACAGATGAATAAACTGAGAGTGAAGACGTTGATTTACCCAAAGTGAAACAGACAGCATTGTGCTTTGGAGTCCAATAATTCTGACTCAAGAGCCCATGCCTTCGTGACCATACTCTACTGCCCACTAGGCGGCCTGATTTCTTTATGGCCCCTTGAGTTCCAATTGTCAATGAAAACAGCAACAACTAATATTTGTATGGTAATTTTGTCTTACTAATATGCTTTCTACTTTCTGTTGACTATTTTTCAGATTTAGTGTATTTGATTTTACATATTCTAAGTGGGCACATATAAAAATGAGTCCATAACATAAATAAAAAAGTAAACAAACATTATATTTATATAAATAAATATATAGCTATAGTTTATATTAATATATATTATATATTTATATATGTGAAGTTATAATGTTGCTGAGGCAGAGTATGAATATTGGGCACCAGAGTTCTGGAAGATATGTTTTTACTAGTGAATGAGTCTAGAATCTCTCTAGTACCTCAGTGCAGTGTAGATGTTGTTTGGGCAGACTTGCATACAGAGATTCTGCACAAGGGATCAAAATAATGAAGCAATTATAAAAACAAAAACAAACACTTCTTTTGATGTACAAATAAAAGGCACCCTGGAAAGAAAGCCAACTGCTGGTGCTAGAATTAAAGAAGTCTACAAAAGTGATAGTTCCTAGTCAGAAAATAGGCTTGAAGGTCAGGACTTTGATGTATTATTGGAAAAATTCTATAATGTATCTGTGGAGAATATTAAAGGCCAAAACACTGCTCTATTTAATCCTCACAACAAAGCTACAAAGTAAGTAAACATGGTTATTATTCCTGGTGTGGAGATACGAAAACCAAGACAGGAAGAGAAAAAGAAAGGAATCCAAGACAACGCAAGCAAGATGTGTAATCCTTTATCATCTCCCAAAATGAGAGCATTGCAGGAGAGAAAACAGTTCCTATGAAGTCAGTTCTCTGAATAAATCTTTTTTTTTTAAGATTAAGAAGGCACTTTGGAGTCTTATACTTGTCAGGCCATCACTTTTGTAGGTGTTAGAAATGGTGTTGATAAAATTTGGGTAAACTGGCTTCTTAAACTCTCTTGACCTTGAGGAACCTTAGCACTGACTAGTCCAACTCCCTCGGGATTTTGATCTAGGAATGAAGCTCCAGAGAGGCGGGTGGTTACTCAGGTTGGTGGCGGGCAGCATGCGTCCGCTCTTGCAGCTTGGGGCACTGCCCGGTGGCTCACAATCCTGGGCTACTGTCAACCCCTCTGCCCTCACTTCTCACACCCACTCCTTGTCGCCTCTGCCCCCATCCTTCCCAGGGGTTCCTTCTCCAGTTCTGCTATTGACCTGCAAACCTCCTCAGAGCCCCTCACCATATGAATTCTGATTTTTCATCACAGTCCCCATACACATCACAAGGAGCACTCGTCCTCCGAGAGGGAATACCTCTAAGAGGTAATAAAATGGTCTTTAAGAGTGAATTCTCTTGGGTTAACTGCCTGGATTCAAATCCTGGTTTAGCACATACCAACTCTATTAAAAGAGGCAATTACTTGATCTGGACAATTTACTTAACCTCTCTCTGTCTCATTCTCCCTAACTGTGAAAGAAGGCCAATAAAAGCACCTATTATATGGGATCGCTGTCAGGATTAATGAGTTGCTAAAGGTGAGGTGCTTAGAATGGTGTCGTACATTTGGTACACACTCAGTGAATATTAACCATTCTTATTATCCACTTTTCAGGACAATGAGAAACTTGCTCCAAAGTCTCACTGCCAGACTCTGGGGCCAAACAGCCTAAGTTCAAATCCTAGGAATTAACCTTTCTGAACATCAGTTTCAAAGTGTGGTCATAGTGGGAATGCATGTAAATGAAGGAGTGTCTGACAATAATAAGGCCTTGGACATAAAGTTACCTAACATCGTCATCATTGTTTTTGCTCTTAGTTCATGCACCCAAATTCCTTGTCTGCAATCCTCAGGCTGTTTCTATCCCAGCTACTCCCACCTCAGCATTTCAGAGTTACTCCATAGCTAAGACCCTGGAAAGCCCAGTACCTCATCTCAACAACCAGGACCCCTGTCACAGGCCTCAGTGATCATCAGCTGTGATCCGAAGTTAGGGAGACTCTCATAAACTGCTGAAAGGAAGGGGGAATCTCATTTTGCTACCACAACTTCATCAGCAGATACGTTCCTAGCATCATAAATGTTAACTCTGGGAACACATTATTGTCAAACATTGAGATTTGATTCCAAAAGAAGAGTCTAGTTAATACTATGTATTTATAGAACCCCCTTTTCTAAACTCATTGTACCTACCAAGCTCATCTCCGCACCCCACCAAAATGTTACCTTTTAACTGCAGGAGACTAAGAAGTCTTATATTTAGTGAATATTGGGGATGTTTTGAATAAGGAGAATAATGTCATACTTTAATTTCTTGGCAGACAAACTGCAAGCAAGGGCGTAAGGATGGGCAGACCAGCTTCTTTAAGATTCCGATTATTCTAGTCATATTTCACTGGCTTCCAAGTACTTCCCACTTTTAAGATAAAGAAGTAACTGTGGTTGTCTAAACAAGAATTGTTGACAGAAGACCCATATATCTATGTCTCTACATTTTGAGGAACAAAATAAGATGGCTTCCCCTAAGATTAGTATCTTTTAAGTTAATTTGTAATTGCTATCCTTTTTCCGCATAGTGGTGTATAGCATTGATATTTGGAGTAGACTGGAAGCTCTTAAAGGACACTACTTATATTTTAGCTTTTAGGGGAAACTGCTTTATAAGAAACACATTCTGGAGCTAAAAGAAAGAATGGGTAGGCAGGTCCTTTAAAAAAATGACTAAAAATGCTTTTCTGAGTAAGCCACAATACTGCTTTTATGACCAACAGCAAAACAAGACTCGGGTGCCACCCACAAATGACCTTTGAAATAGTGCCTGATGCCACAATTCTAAAGTTTGCCTGTGCCTCGGTGGCACTAAGAGTTCTGATTCTTGGTTGGCACCTTCTTAATGAAGTTTTTGCAACAAAACCTTGCAGATATCTTAGGGACAATCATGGAACTATAGGCTCTCCAACAGCATTGCTACTTAATTAAGCAAAACATCACTCTGTAAAAAATAACATGCTTCCTTGGTTGACACATCAGTAATCCAAAACTCCTCCAATCTCCATGAAATACTTCTTTGGATAATTAACTGATGACCAAGTCCATAGGTTAACAACAACAACAACAACAACAACAACAACAACAACAAAACAACCTCACTTTGGTTAGCACTACCAAAATAAAATAACTTTAAATGTTCAGGCTTCATAGAGTGTTAAAGATATAATTCAGTCAAGTAAAAACACACAATTATATCCTCAACTCTGCCAGGAATCACAATATATTTGTTTTTGTTTTAGCAAGAAAATTTATTCAGAAAAAGAGCTAAATATATGCAAAAAATGATAATATTGAGTAAAAAAAAGCAGGATATAAACCATTTGATAAAGCGTAAAAATTGGATTAGATACATCAAAATGATAATATCTTTACATCAAACCATTTATCCAAAGGGTCAGTGAAAAATGTGTTATGTGTATGGGTGTTTAACTTTGGTAATTTTTCTATAATAAATATATATTGTTTAATCAGACTTTAAAAAATACATTTTTCAAAGGCAACGTTTTCTCTTCAGTACCCATTAACAGTTAGATTTGATTTGCTCGTTGATAACTTGCTGTGGTTCTTCAATTCAACTTTTTCAAGTCTGACTCTGCTACAGACAAAGCAACACTTAACTAAGATGAGGAGTGAAACAGTTTTGAGGCAGTCACTCTCTCCTTGCATTACCTTATTTTCCTGCACAGAAGTAGAGCACAGTAAATGAGGATAAATGGTCTCTTTAAGCACTCTTCCATCAGCAGGGTATAGGCTTTTGGAAAGCCCACTGCATGGAGAAAAATAAAAAGCAGAGTTTAGAACTTTGGGGTTCTTTATTCGTTTTTTTTTTTCCTCCTCCCTCATTCAAAAGCCGGATGGTACCATTCAAGTTTCTAAACTCTAGTTAGAAATTGTTGGGTTAATAATTACAAGTGACTTTTTGAAAACCCAGCACCAGCTGTACAAGTTATACATGGTTAATCTCATTCCTTCATCCCCTGCTGTTTTATACAAAGGCTGAAGCCTACCAAGCCCAGAGTAAATCTTCTAGTGCCAAAGTTGTTTTGTTCTGGTTTTTGATCATGGGCGGCATGCAGGGACTTTTCCATAATAAACCTCCCAAAGTTCATTTTCTACCTGAATGTTTTGTATGCCGTTCCCATCTGAGCCCACCTGTTCAGCAGCTGATAGATATAACTGTGACCATCTTCTGTCCAGATGATGATTCTGTGAGCAGCAAGCACCTCTCCACCAGCAAAAAACTGCCCACTTCTACTAACTTCAGTTCGCAGAAGGGAAAAATCACAATAATCATAAACCTAAAATACAAAATTAATGACACACATTAACAAAAGCTTCTAATCTAATCTGCCAATGAGATGAAAGATAAACTATGCTTATCAAGACCATTTAGATGGCAGTGTTAATGCAACAATATACTAAATATTAATAACAGGACACACTGTACTCAAAGTGATATTTTACTGGTACTTATTTTTTCACATTTACATTAAGGTAGGTTTCAGTGAATAAGCTTTGTACCGTTCCAGAATGTGCCCATTAAGCACAGAGACCAAAAATCCCAAAATTTACATATAATTTTATTTCTTCCATATGGTAGCCCAACTTTAAATTTTTAAAATTTATTATACAAAAAAGTGTATACAGCTGAAATCTTTTGTTAGACCACATACTTTATATTTTTGTTCAAAATATATTATCAACATGTAAGTTAAGACAATATCATTTTATTAACTGGACCAGGTATATGGAACACTAAAGAAAAAAGGGATGCCATCAGATGATACAATAACTTAGTTTTTCTTTCTTATTGGAGATATCAGTGAATATATTCATAAGAAAGGAATGTATATTCTTAAAAATGAATGTAGTGACTAAGCAGAAGAAGAAAAAAAGTCTAAAAATAAAATCAGTGTATGTAGGTGAAAAGTATTAGTTTTCTTTTTAGTTCTAAAGTGCAGGCATTAAATTTTAAAAATAATCTAGAGATAAATGCTCACTATAATAATAGTTTGTTATTAATAAAATTAGGATATATTTTAGATATATAATCTCCTGAGAAGCAAAATAGCTGAGTGCAGGGAGAGGAAAATTGATAAAAGTGGGTTATAAAAGACAAATCATTCCATGCTCTGGTAATAATATAGAGTTTGGATCATATTTAAATCATATTCTTATAATTATTGCATTGAGCAAGAAAAAATTACATTTGTATATCACTGGTATTAATACCTTCCAACATTTAGAAAATACCACCAGTAAAAGTCTCTCTGTATATGTGCAAAATCGTATTGTCCGGCAGTTCAGGGAGTCGAGAAATTTGGATTCCTTTTCATAGACATCTTGCTTTTCCTTCAAAAGTAATGGGAATATTTTAGTACTAGTTCTAGGTAATTTATACATGACTGTATAAGATTTGCCCCATCGTACATCTGAAGTAGATCACACCATTTTTATAAAAAACTACCCCAGTTTTCTTTTGAGTTTTCTGAAATAAGAAGTTATTTTGCAAAGGAAATCATAAGCAGGATTCCTTATATAATCATCCAACAAACATTTTGGGGACTGTGCTGGATGCTGAGAATGTAAAGATATGAGTAAGTTTCTAATTTTCAGACATGGCAGAAAGATAAAACAAAAAAAGTAAAATATTAAAGAAAAAACCTGCAGTACCTTAATTACTAAAATAGAAAAATGAATAAAATGCTTTGAAAAAAAAAAAGAGTGGCCAATATAGGACACCTAGAATACTATATTAGCAACAAGTTTCTGACAATGCTGGTGTGTATTTCTTGGGCTCATTATGCTAACACAATCCCTAGGCTTCCCCAACCAAGAAATTCCAAAGGAGAGTTCAGATCATAGGGCAGCTGAAACAATTTTATCATCAGCATAAATACTATGACTGTTCTCTCATCCACCACCTCAACTTGTAGCCAAGTTGATGCAGGGAGCAGGTAAATATACTGGACTCTCAGTGCATGTGACCCCCCCAGCCGTTCATAGTCATCTCCCTGCTACCACTCACATATACTCAGAAGAAAGGCGTCTTTCTTTCTGCTGTAAGGCTCGGAAAGATATTCCTCTATGACTTATTTATTTATTTCTTTTAAAATGTAACCAGTGTGTGTGTGTGTGTGTGTGTGTGTGTGTATAAATAATAATATTTGTATATTCCCTGACAACAGGTTGGAAGGATACAATCGAATTGTTACCAATGCCTACCCCTTGGAAGAGTGATGGGAGGAAGTACATGGAGATAGAATTATTCATTTCTACATTATTTGAACTTTTTTTTTAAAGATTTTATTTATTTATATGAAAGAGAGGGAGAGAGAGAGAGCACATGCACATGAGCACGAGGTGAGGGGAGAGGGAGAAAGAGAAGCAGACTCCTTGCTGAGTGCAGAGCCCTATGTGGGGCTGGATCCCAATTCCTGATATCATGACCCTGAGCTGAAAGCAGATGCTTAACCGACTGAGCCACCCAGGCACCTCAACATTATTTGAACTCTTAACAGTGAATGGGTAACACCTTTATAATTAAAAAAATTTCAATAAATATGCTTGAAATTAGAGAATAAAAAGTTTCACAAGCCAACCTGAATACTGTTGATAGATGAAGAGAGATCCCATACTTTGAGCTCACCGGCTACTGATACCACCAAGAGAGAATCTTCTGTAAAAACAATAAAGGTCACGTATAAGCTGACCCCTGTTACAACTAGTTGCTGTAAAGATCACAGCATAGTCATTTAAGCATTACACAGGATTATGTAGGTGGAAATTATTCAGCCTTGGTTTTTTGTTTTTTTGTTTTTTTATAAAAAATAAACATTTTAGATCACATTTTAAATTTGTTTTAAAATTTCAAAGTGACCCCCATGTAATAGAAGAGCACCACTAAGAGCAGAACTACATTGAAAATCATTATGTTGTCAATATTACACCTTCTTATTTCAGAAACAAGTAAGGAGCCATTACAGAATCTGAATCCTCTCATTACATGAATCGGAATTCTCTACTACATCCAGAAGATACAGCAAGGCAAAAGTTCCAAGAGTCTTGCTAATCCACAACAAATGCATGCTTGTCACTCTTGAAAGTACCAATGAACTGAGTCATGGAAACAGTCTCCTCTTTTCATTTCATCTTGACCTCTTGCTGACTTTCTAATGACTTGAACCACTGGTATGAGTATTCTCAGTTTTCTTGATCTGGCTTAGAGAACTGTCCCCACCAACAGGTAAACATAAAGGAGTATTCTGAACTCTTGCCCATTAGTCTGACAAATCATTCAAAAGTGGTATTTTTATATGCACTCTCTTAGTGTTATATAATACCCAACTATTACCTTGAATTCTCATGGAGTGAACAATGCACATGCAGTTGACCCAATCAGGAGACTGAGACGATATGAAAGTGTGAATAACAGCCAAACTTCTGGCATCAATGATAAGAACATCTTGATATTCTCCACAACACAAAAGCCAACCTTCCCCTGTCATCCGGAATGAGCAGTGGTAATACTATGAAAATGGAATTCAAAGCAAAAAGTTAATTATCATTAGCAATTAACATAATTTGGGCTATGGTGAAGACTCTCTGGATTTTAGTTTTAGCATCTATTCAATTAAAGTATTTACCTGCTACTGAATAGCAAGTAAAGTCTCTTTTAGCTCAATTATTCCATATTTTTGAAGCATTGATTTGAGACTTTAGTCTCATTTGTAATTAACCATTTTTCTGGAGGAAGGGGGATCTTTTAGGAAGAAGGAATCTTATTCCAAGTTATGGAAAGTTCACAATTGTTTTATTTCTAGAACGCTAGGTAGAATTAAACAACAACAAAAAAATCAGGTTCCTTTTCCTAGCAACATTATTATACGTTAAAGAAATAAAAGTGTTTGAAGAGTGTGAGAATTCTTGTGCCAAATAAGTTTTGAGAACAGCTTTTATCAAAGATTGAGTAATATATTGTACCCTTGACAAATTCTCTCACTGTGCAAGTTTTGGTCCCAGAAATGACTTTGTGAGTATTGCAGTGCAAGTCATCAATGCCAAAAGCAATGAGTAAAATATAAAAAACACTGTGAGCACCATTGGTATAATGCAACTGCCTCACCTGTATGATTGGAGTCCATCTACCAAAAGCCAAAATCTGTTTTAAATACTGGGAGATGATTATAAAGGTACAGCGATGCTTTGTTACCTTTTCATGAATAAGAAATTCAGAAATTAAGAACCTATCCACCCAAAAAAGGTTAAAATTGAAGACAAAAAACTTTTTTGCTTTATAAAATAGCATGTAATTAATGTGTGTCTGTGTGTGTGTTGTGAGTGTAATGAAGAAAAAGTTAAAAATTGTCTTTCAAATTTGTCTGTTAGATACCGAAATAAAGAAAGAATCAGAAAAAAAAGCTTGAATGGTAACTTTTAGGAAAGAAAAATGCCAAAATAACAGATGATAACTGACACAAGGAAAAAATATCCTCCAAAGACATTTCTTTAAATGTGTGCTTCGCAAATGCTCTAAAGGAGTTCCAGAATCCGGAAATGTTCTGAAGGAAGGGAAGGTACTTACACAGATTGCAGTGTGCCTGTAAGGAAGAGTGGCCTTCTCCACGCACTGTCCGTTGGTGACATTCCAAACACACATCTCCCTAGCAGAGATAACTTTGCATCATTCTCTGTCATTTCTACTCAATTGGCTGAAATAATTTTTGTGTCACCAAGTTTTTCTTTAGTGCTGCACTTAAATGCAACCTGATCGTTTATGTGGCTTTTTGTTACAGATTACTGAGCAAGAAAATGTTGTGGTCATTAGCAGGGATGACATACTGTATCTGTGTCTTTTTGTTTGGGTAATTACACCCTGCCGCCCGCCTACAAACCTTACTTTAGCGCCAACCTGACCTAAAGCAAATTGTGTGGATCCAGCTATCGCAGTCTGTTAGAGTGATAGTACAACAGTCTTTTCATGGAAACTGCATCCCCTTGAAAATGGTTTATTTCACTGAACTTAAACTACATATTCTGAAAAGCATAATGCATCGAGGGCTGCATCTTCTGGAGCTGAGGTATCATTTCTATAAAAATAAACAGTGCCACCAAGAGGCTACATTTGGTCTATCATTGATAGGGTTTATTTCTTTGCTTATCCTGAAATGTTGAAATCACACATGCCACTACATATTTAGAGAATTCTCATTGTTTAGAAAACTCTGACTTGCTTTCCTATATGTTACAAGGATGTACATAAAATTATGAAATACAGTGACAAAATATATCACCCAGCGTAGGGCAATTTAAATCTACATGATTTCCGTTCACAAAAACCAGAACGGCTGTTTCACAGTTGTTTGGTAATATCCTTCAGTTTTGACACTTTCAACACATAAGCAAAACTTTCCATGAAAGAATAAATGAAAGCTTTATTGGCTTTAAGGGAGAAGCTGCTATTAAGAAGCAAAAGATATGAATTAATAATAGTAAATGCTAGATGCATTTGGTGTTTTGCTGGGCTTTTTTGTTTTTCTGGCCAAACACTGGACATCAATCTTTAAATCAGTGGTTCTCAACCTGGGGCGATTTTGCCCCCCAAAGAACATTCGACAATGATAAGAGATATTTTTGATAGTCACAACTAGGAACACACTACTGGCATCTAGTGGGGGAAGGCCAGGAATGCTGCTAAATATCCTAGGATGCACAGGATGGCCCCACAACAAAGAATTCTAAGGTTCTCCAAAATGTAATTAGTACTGAGGTTGAGAAACCCTGTTCTGGATATAGAAACAAAATATTCATAATTTTTTTCTGTTTATATCCGACTTTATTCCAAAAAGGATTTGAGGTAATATGGAAACTCATGCAACTCAATAAAACAAGGGAAAATTGTGTGTGTGTGTGTGAAAAATAAAACTGGGAAAGAGAAGTTGAGATAATATATCTCAAAGGTAAAAAGAAATAGAACCTTAACTTGCTATTAATATAAAATTTTAGCTTCATAAGGAACTGGAGTTTATTAGCATAGTTCTCAACTCTAGCTGTGCATCACCTGCACATATTTCTAAAATTGTCCATAGAAATTCTAATTCCACGGCTCTGTGTTGGAGTCCTGGCATATAGGTTTTGCCAAGCTCTTGGTCAGTTAGTCTGTTTCTAGATAAGTCTATCTCTAAACCAGTGGTTCTAAACTGGCTATACATGAGAATTATCAGCAAACTTTTTAAAAATACTGATGTCTGACCCAGACATCAAGCCATGCTAATTAAATCACATTTTCCAAGGTTGGAGCCTGGGCATCAGTAAAAGCTCTCTCAGTGATGCTAATGTTTCTAAATTCTCCTGGATTCTAATGCTTTCCCTGTTTGTTTTCTTATCATCTTATTTTCTATCTTAAAGTAAAAAAAAAAAGTAATACAAAATACCACAAAGCAAAAACTGACTCTTTGCCTGTCAATTCTTTTTTTTTTTTTTAAAGATTTTATTTATTTATTTGAGAGAGAATGAGATAGAGAAAGTGAGCATGAGAGGGGGGAGGGTCAGAGGGAGAAGCAGACTCCTTGCTGAGCAGGGAGCCCGATGCGGGACTCGATCCTGGGACTCCAGGATCATGACCTGAGCCGAAGGCAGTCGCTTAACCGACTGAGCCACCCAGGTGCCCCATGCCTGTCAATTCTTTTTAAGGAAAGAAAGCAAATGTGTTGTGTACCAAAAGTAGCATTGACATTTTAGCTGGAACTGTACAAGTTACATACTTAATAAGAACACAGGAAAATTGACTATTAAAATGTACATTCTTCTTTTCCTTTTGAAATACCATTCCCAACGTTTCTACTGAGATCACCTTTAATCACATAAAAAAAGTTTAACAATTTCCAAAATTTTTAAATTCTTGATTTTTTAATTTCATTGAAAAGAACACAGAGGAAAATATCTACAACATATAAAGTTACAAAACTGCTAAATTCCCACTAAATTCCTGGAGAAAAGGCATTTTTTTTCCTTATTGAATTCTACATCCCCACCTCAGCACCTCAATAAAAAATTCATCCAGTGGATAAATAGATCAGTCGCCATTCTTCTGTCCACTTTTCTACTTTCAGAAATACACTATTTTCTCTTGGCCCCATTCCTATTCTTATATTTGTGTGCTTATAAAACTGCTATGATTTCTATTTTAATGCAACATCTAGAGGGAGAGGAGATAAACATGGTTTGCCATCTTGAATTCCAAGTCCCTTATATGCTTCAAATTCTCTTTTCTCTTGTCTTCCATTACACTTTTGGGATTTCATTGGCCTTCTCAGGTTCCATTCTTATGCTGTTTTAAATGCTGATTTTCCTTAGATTTTTGTCTTAGGCTTTCTTACATTCTCATATTTCACACTCTCTCCGGGTGAATTATCTACTCCCATCACTTCAGGTACTATGTATATGACGTTGGAAGCCCAGACCTGTTCACTGAGCTCTAGATTTCCACATGCAACTAGCTATTAGATATCTCTCTATGTGGATGACGTGGGAGACTCCACACTCCTCATATTCACAATGAAGCGTAACATCCATCCTCCTTAGTTTCCTATCCTCATAATTAACTGGTATCATCACCAATGAGTTTCCCAAGTCATTCTTGACATCACACTTTCTCTCACTGCCCCCATTATAGGATACTCACTACACCAGATATGTTCTCTGAACAAGCAGCCTCAGCACTGTCCAGGAGCGTGTTAGAAATGCAAGTTCTTGAACCTCAGCCTGGACCTACTGAACCCATACCTCTGGGAGTGGGGTCCAGAAATCTGTATTTACACAGGCTCTTCAGGTGGTCCTGATGCAAGCTCACGTTGGAGGAACATGGTTCTAGAAGACTCTAAGACTGGGCACCTGCCTAACTTTCTGGTCTCATCTCCTGCTGCTGATTGAAAATTTTATTAATAAGTAATAACCCTCTTTATCAATGCCAAGTCTTTTTTGCCTTAAGATTTTATTAACTATGTGTAGTTATTAATATAAAATATTTATACAGCTATATCAACATTATTTTGGTCAGTATTCATCTGATAAATCTTTTTCCATCCGTTTACTTTTAACCTTTCTATGTCCTTATGCTGTTTTTGTCTTTTAAGTTATATGACAATCTTTGTGATTTAACTAGAGGGCTCAGTCCTTCTACATAACTGAGATTACGGTTTTAGTCAGATTTAGCTCAACTACCTTATCTTGTGCTTTCCATTTGCCCCCGTTATTTTTGTCTCCTTTGGATTAAATAAAAATTATTATTTTTTCTTTTCCAAGTTGGAAGTTCTGTATTCTATTTCTTTTATTTTTATTTCCCCTCTCTGTTCTTTTAGCAGCTACCCTGGAAATATTAACATGTACATCTAGCTTAAATTCTAACGTTAATCAACAGCTTTACCCACCTCTAGAACACCACAGCATGTGCGATCTGGTCACTAGCCAACCCTATGCAACTGTTGACTAGAATTGTGTGAATATGTATGGGGCAGGGCATGGGAGATACATAAACACTGTTGTGTAATAGTCTGTATTTATTTACACTTTCTAAAAATTTTCTGGTTTTGTTCAATATTCCTTCTTCCATCTCAGTTCTTCCTTCTGAATCATGGCTTTTCTTACTGAAGAATATAATTTAGAATTCTGCTGCTTATAGAGGATCTGTTGGCAGTGAGCATTCTCAGTATATTTATATTAAACATTATTATTTTGACCTCATTTTTAGGAAGATATTTTTGCTAGACATGCAATTCTAAGTTGGCAGATATTTTCTCTCAACTTTTTGAAAATATTTCACTGCTGTCCAGCTTTCATTTTACTGCTGAGAAGTCAGCTTAATTACATTCCATTATAAATAATCTGCTTTTTCCCACTAACCACCTTCAGGATCTTTTTTTCTTTGGCATTCTGTTGCTTCAACATCAGGTCTCCAGGTAGTATTTCCTTTCAGTCATCCTGGAACTCACTGGGATTCCTGAATCTTATGCCTACTGATGAACTAATACTTTGGGAAAAAAATGAAAAACTGAATCACAGCAATTTGGGGTACCATCTGAACATTTTGGAAGCAGAAACACTAAGTCTACGGTCACTTCCTGAGTCTTCTCAAAGCTAAAAAAATCGTTTTTGGGGCATAATGGACCAAGTCTAGTAAGTGTAATAACTTCCAGTAGATTAAACTAGGATTTGTTAAGTATGCAGCAGCTGAAATGTAGATACTGCCTAAAGAATATCTTATAGATGCAGGCCAAGTTTTGCATCTTGAAGAAACAGAATTCCAGAAAATTCAAATCATCTTGGGAAAGGAAGATCAAACCAGGCTCCTTGGCTCTTTAATAATTATATTTGCAGGGTCATACAGCTGAATTCATCTATCATCAAGAATATGTCCATTAACCTTAGTTTCTTTTTTGGAGCTAGACTATTGTGGGCAAAAACCTCAGGTTGGAACTCAGTTACTTTCCAGAGCTATTTCTCATTTAGCAATTAATTTTCCTCAACTCTCCAAGTAGTCTCAGGAAAAAAAAAATCACCATCTCCCAAATTCTCTAGACTGGCAACACTCATTTATCTCAGCTTGTGTAGCAGGCTTTGCGGCAACCCTAGCATATGAAAGCTACTAGCAATTATTAAGAAAAGAATGTACTAGGGCATTTCACTCTAGCCTCATCCAAAGTTCAATCTCTCTAAGTTTAACAATGATGGCTTTGCTGTAAACTATGAGAATAGGTACCTCTTTGATATCCATTTCACTAGCATTTTGTTAAACTATTCAGTTTCTCCAAGTTGGACACTCATTATCCTTTTGGTTCTCAGAGTTCAGGGCCATGTACTTTCTCCTCAAGTAAAAAAAAAAAAGGAGGGGGTTCTCTTGTTTCAGCCAGTAATCGAATCCCTGATTCACAAATGCACGCTGAATCAATTCCGCATTCCCGAATCTACTTTGGCAAATACCTCATCAGCAGAGTCCAGCTCCTAGTAGTTCTTCCATCGGTGAGGCTTTTTCTTACAGCTTAGTCCTATTTCATTGGAATAAACCTTGCCTCCATGAAACTGTACCCAAATCACAGTCTATGTTCCCTTCTCTCTCCCCCCATCCCACTTACCATTGAGCCCTCTCCTCTGCTTCTCCTATAATGATTTCAGACAAGTGTATAACATGAAGATTATAACTATTGAGTTGTTTTACAAAACGATGAAGGCTTGGATAGGTTTGCTTAAGAGCTCAAAGTGAGTTACTACATGAAAAAAGACAAGCACCAAGACGTTTCCGTTTTCAATTCTACAACAGGTGGCATTTGCCTTTATATAGTGAGGCTGCCACAAGGCCTGATAGATAAGTTAAGAGTGTTTATTTTGGCCTTAATCCAGCAAGAAAAAAAAGAGTTAAATTGGGAGACACAGTACTGATCACATTCCTTGGGATCATCACACAAATTACTTTACCATTCAAGATCTAAATTTTCCTCTATGTAAAAGGAACATGATAATCACTAAGGTTTCCTTCAGCCCCAGAATTCTGTACCCCATCATTGTTTTTAAAAAGGGAGAGGCAACAGAGATGGTCACAAAGTTGCGCACATCTTACCTACCCATTTTCAGCAGCACTGACGACGTAAGGTTGTTTCGAGAAATCCCTTGCTCTTGCCAAACATGTTACTGAAGCCGAATGACCAAACAGAAGTTCTTTAGCTGAAATCTGAAATGATGAGGGTAAGCTTTTAAACAGCTATAAACTTTTGAAGAATATAAACATCACATTATATAAGTATTCATAATTCTGATTAGAAAATCCTGTTATATTATGTTTTTGCTCTACATAGGTTTCAGGAAAACTGATCTATGCCATATCAAAATCCACAGAATAATAAACATCTAGATACAGGGCACCTGGGTGGCTCAGTTGGTTAAGCGTCTGCCTTCAGCTCAGGTCATGATCTTGGGGTCCTGGCATCAGGCTCCCTGCTCGGCGGGGAGTCTTTCTCCCTCTGCCTCTCCCCACAATTCATGCTTGCTCTCTCTCTCAAATAAATTAAAAAAAATCTAATAAACATCTAGATATAGGAGATATCTTGTACACAGTTCTTTGTTTTTGGTTTTGGTTTTGTATCTATCATGAAACCTAAATAATCACCAGACCTGTTTTACAACATCTAGGTTTTGAATACAAATAAGTCAGTGTTGATGTTTATTATGCACAAAATGTGCCTCAGTTGATAGTAGCATATTAATGAGCAAATTTCAGAATTCAGAAATGAGTTTACAAAATAATACAAGGAAAATATTACCTTTTTTGTAACCATTATATCCTTATCGTAACCTCATTTCATTTCTTGCTCCAGAAATAATAAAAATTAATTTTTCTGCATTAAAAATAATGTTTTAACTAAGTTGATATTGAAAATGCTATTGTCTTTCTCCTGTACATGAATTTAAAAATACAGCACCAAGGGCTAATTCTTCCATTATCTCATGTATGAAAGATGCCTATAGCTCCTTATTTTATAAAACAAGATTAAGAAAATCAAACTACAAAACAAAAGACATGCAGGATCCCCTCAAATGAAGAAGAGTTTGTCAATAGGGACTAAAACTTTAATTTGAATGACTAGAAAATTTGTAGGTAATAAAACTGACCTTGAGGGTAATAAAAATCTATTTCCAATGAATTAATATTCATTATGCTTTTTCTGAACATGCAAACATATCCATAGGTGATCATACCAATGAGGACAAATTACTTCAAAACACAATCATTCTCTGCCTTCATCTTATTTCTATCACAATCAGAAATGCTTCCCTAGAGATCTGTTATTAGACCAAATTTCCAGTGCTACAAAGAAGTTTTGTGGTATGTTACAACCATTTACCTTATTCTACCTTTTTCCTGGGAAATCCAGATGGTTGTTCCATCTCAGGAAACAACACACTATCTTTTCCCATCATTACATTTTGGAATACATACCCCTATGAACTTAACACCTTTCCATATATTACAGGCCAAATTAAGCAAGGAATTAGAGCAAATCAGGGAGATTTCTTCTCCCAGAGAAAATCTGCTATGGACAAAATACCATAATGGTACTTCATTGTTTTGAATACGGAGTCCTCATTCTACTACTAAATCCCCACATGTAGTTAAATAAACTGTGACAATTCATTATAATCTCTTCCTTTTATCATATTCTGGAACTGTTGGAATAAAACAACAAAAAAATCCAAACACACCTACTCATTGTCATGATGAAATCCAGGAGACCTTTACTTCTATTCGTTGGCTCTACCTCCATGACTTATTGCCCACCCCGGACCCCCACCCCGCCAGGAACGTCCAATAGCGCAAATGGGAACACAAAACTTGATGAGCATCCACCATACCCAGGCACTGGTGCAACTATGAACAGGGTTTAATGCCTATTTCACAGATGAAGAAATCAAGGATCAAAGAATACGTCATTTGCTCCATATGAAAGTCGGTAAATATCAGAGTTAGAACTTGACCAAGCTCTCCATTCTTTTTCTGTACACAATATTGCTATTCTTGCTATTCTTCATTTTGTCATTATTGTGTTTCCTTTTGAGTATTAAATAGGAAGAAAAATAGAACATAGCAATACTAAGGGAATATATCTGGGAGGATGTTCAGCTCAGCTTTCTCTATGTTTAAAAGTGTTATAAATACCAGCAATCAATATCAGGAAGGACAAGTGAAGTAGTTCCTAGCATGAAACTTGGAGAAGCTCCTCACTGGCAGACCTCACTAAGAGGTCTTTGGGAGTCAGATCCTGAGCCTGGAAGCAGCATGCATAACAGGAGCATGTGATAAGAAACTTATTCTCTACTCCCCTATAGCCTGCAATCCCACCACCCGTGGACAGGGAAAAACTGAGATGTGGTCCCAATCTCCTAAAAAATACTTGGATACTCCAAGATCTCCAGAACTTAAATCACCTCCTTTCCCTTCCTATTCTTATTCTCTAATCACCTTTATTCCTTCTACAAATCCATGATATCATCACATCACCAGTCCCACCCACACCCAAACCCTAAGTCAGTA
Source organism: Mirounga angustirostris (assembly GCF_029215605.1). Classification (NCBI taxonomy): domain Eukaryota; kingdom Metazoa; phylum Chordata; class Mammalia; order Carnivora; family Phocidae; genus Mirounga; species Mirounga angustirostris. Next base: position 51,076,064 of record NW_026991717.1, on the reverse strand, counting down.
AGGTATACTTGACTATTCCTGCCCCCTCGACCCACACTCCAATCAGTTGCTCAGTTCCACGCATTCTTTCCTCTCAATATCTTTCCATTTTCATCTCCTTTTCATCCCTTCTGTCCCTGATTTGGTTCCCACTCAAAAACCTTCTTGACTAAATTAATGAAAAGGCTCCTACCATAGTCACTGCCCCTTATCACTTCTCTCCCTCCCTTCTGTATGCCCTTCACATTAATACCAAATGATAGTCCCAATCACAAATATACTAATATAGGATTATGTCATCTCCTTGCATAAATAATCTCAAAATCCCTAATATTATCACTGCTTTTAATTAGCATGTGGCATTAGCTCTTGCTAGTTAATTTTTTTTTTTTAAATCTAAATTCCTCAGCACTTCAGGTACTCCGAGTACCTTGTATCATCTCATCAGTGCACTGCATCAGCCTATGTCCTTCTTCTACTACACTGCAGCCCCTTGGACAGCCAGGACCAAGTCTTCTCATCTGTGTTTGAACCCAGGTACCTAGCGTACTACCTAACTTATAATATGTAGTCAATAAATGCATGTTGAACAAATGCTGAATACATACAGGAACATAAAAAGGAATGTAAAAAGATACAGATGTGAGGTTTCCAAATTTCTTACGCTTATTGCAACCTACATATTACAAGACAACTACTCCAGCCAGAAAACACTATACTTGGAACATTAAAAAGCGTAGCAAGTCCATTTAAGCCATTTAGAAGTGTGAGTTTAAACTCTAAGAGATAATAAATGTGAAGGCCACTTTTCAAAAACTCAGCTGTTGCAATAATACCAGTTCCTTCTTTCAGGAATGTTCATAAACATTGAGCTGAGCTGGTCTCCTATGCAGTTGTTGGCAGTCCTGTAGTGTAATTCTTCTGTGACGGGAGGTGTTAATTAATTACACTATAAAATAGAATTACAATTAATTGTTAATTTAGGTTTTAAAGTGACAAACTTTAAAGGCTAAAAATAGTCTTTGATCTTTAAAAGGCTTCTTAATGAGAGCAGTATACTTTAAGTACATCATTAGTTTAAATGTTCAAATTGGGTCCAGAGGCTGCTAGCACTAAGCAAATATCTATTCCAATATGTTAAATGTTTATGACTTGGGACAGGGACAATTAATTGCTAATCAATGGGCCAAATCCTAGGTGAGGTCAGGTTCTGAGATAGGAAGACAACAATAGTAAATTGGATTTAGAGCTTTGTGATGTGATCTTTAAAAATCACATGCAAGCAGAGACCACAAGAATAACAAGAAGGCCAAACTGACAGAAACACCCAGATAATTAAGATACTATTCATTTAGTTAATAGTGGTTTTCAAGGGTGCCCTTTGTTTAGATTAATGAGCCGTGATTTTTAGAATTATATTTACATGTCTGTAGTTCAGTTACTTAAACATATAATTCAGGCTGTAAAATGGTAAAACTTAGCATAGCTTAAAGGACGATAACACTTAGTTGGTAGCTAAGATTAGCAATACTCATAATCTAATTTTCAAATATGATCTTGATCCATCATTTTCTCCAAATTCAGAAGTAAAACCAGTTTACTGCTTCAGTGAGCACCTTTTTAACAATCATGCAAAACTCCCACCATCATGGCAGGTAGAAGCAAGTTGTGCTTATTTTGTGAGTGTCATCTGTTTCAATATGAATCATTTTCACTAACCTTCAGTTCAGGTGAGAGATTCCAGAGACAGAGTTGACCTTCTTGACTTCCAGTCACAATGGTTTGCTGGTCATCAGTGATCATGATGGCAGTGATGCTGTGTGGAGGGGCCTTCTTTCCCCAGAGTGCTACTGCCTGCAAGGAGGACCTCATGCTGAGAGGATCCTGAACAAAGAAGAAAATGGACACAGTCATCATTCATACATTTGGGGGACTGATCATGTCACAAATGGATTTACCATGATCTAAACTCTGGGATGTATTCTCCCAGAGATAGGGAAAAGAGTGCTTCCCAGTCAATTAGAGGAGAAGGCAGTCAGGAGACATTGAAATTACCATGCCCACACACGGCTTTGACTATGGGTGATCCTGACTTGCTTCAAAGTCCAGCGAGGCCTCTCAAGAAGATTAGAGCTGACTATACACTATAATTTGAAATCTGCTTTGCGTACTCTCTCTCCCAAAAAATGTCATCACCTCGCCTAAGTAACAAATATCTGAACTTTGTGGTTAAGAAGTAAATCTTTTCTATAAAAACAGTGTCTCCTAGTCTTCAAAGATACACGTTTGACTCTCCTGGTATCTATCATATTCATGTTCCACCTATATTACTTCTAATAATAATTTTTATTTCACCCGTTTTTGTATTTGATATCTTCCTCAACAAGAATTTTCATGAAATTACTACTTGCGTTTGTTAGTTACAAGGGTTAAGATGAATATATACTTGTCAAAAAATGCTTGCCTGTGTCCCACCCAAAATGATCTGAAATATACCTAGCGATATGTGCATTACAGTCTGGGACACACTAAGTTAAATGTTTCCCCCATTCTTGTCTGAAATACAAATAATTTGGTGATGAATAATGCTTTAAGCGTCTAGAGAAGATTAGTAAGTTTCCTCTTATGACTTAATGGTATATATTTAGTCTCATTAAAAATGTCAAAGATGGGGTGCCTGGGTGGCTCAGTCGTTAAGCATCTGCCTTCGGCTCAGGTCATGATCCCAGGGTCCTGGGATCGAGTCCCACATCGGGTTCCCTCCTCGGCGGGAAGCCTGCTCTCCCTCTCCCACTCCCGCTGCTTGTGTTCCTGCTCTCGCTATCTCTGTCTCTGTCAAATAAATAAATAAAATCTTTAAAAAAAAATAAAAAAATAAAAAAAATGTCAAAGATAAGAGAGGGAGGAAGATACCAAACTTACTTCCCACGTTTAGCTTACTTTCCACGTTTGGCTTGAGAAAGTTAACAAAATGAAAACCTTCTGTCCTACAGGACTTCTGTTATTAAATTTTATGGTATATATTATTTATAATGTCTGATTACACATAGACACACACACACATGTAAACATGAGTATGCATTTACACCACGAGCACAAATTCGATGTAGGCAGTGCTTAACCCATAAGCTGGTTGCTTTCAAAATTTTATTTATCGTTCAGTTGTTTGGTATTCAGTATCAGTTCCTGATGGTTCGCTTCTTAGCTCAGTACACAAGTGGTCCCCAGGTACCACAAAACCAAGATTTCTATGGGAACTATTTGGAGCTTTGCAATTCAGACTATCAGGACCACACATATTAATCACATTACTAAGCTAACCAAAGAGTTCTGGTTTCAATAACACTGTAATCTGAACTTGGACTTCTACCTCAAACACAGAGAAACAATACTGTGTGTGCGCATGCGTGCGTGCGTGTGTTTTAATTGTTGACTCATGGCCATGCTTGTAAATAAGTCTAGGGAATTCGAAGCAGTGCAAATCTAAGAAAAATCTGAAACAGGACCTGAGTCAGTTTAAGTGTTAATCTCCATTTAAGGACAAGACGCCCTCCTTACTCAATGAAATGGAATCTAGAAAAACTCCAACACCACTCAGAAAGATAAGGAAGCTTATTTCCCAATCTCCCAAGAAAAATATACCAAATCTAAACCACAAAACAGGTTTGGAATAAAAAATATTGTTATATATATATGATGCCAGAATCCCCACATGCAGAAATATACGTAAATAATTGTTCTCAGGTCAATGATACCAGTGGGAGGCCTCTCAAAAACACTACACACTTATGAGGATATCTCAAATTTTTAAATTAAAAAATCATGCCAAGTGTTAAGAATGTAAAACAACTAGAACTCATACGCTGCTATTGGAAATACACGATGAAAAATAGTTTTGCAGTTTTTTTATAAAGTGAAACATGTGCTCAGTACATTACCCAGTCAACCCACCCCTAGGTCTCACCCAAGAGAAAAGAAAGCAAATATTTATACAGAGAGTTCTACATGTAGGGTTTTATTTATAATAGCTAAAAACTGGAAACAACTCAAATGTCCATCATATGAGGTGAACGGATAAACAAATTGTGGTATAGCCACACAATGGGATACTATTCAGCTATAAAAAGGAATGAATTCTTAATTTGCACAACATAGATGAAATTGAAAATAATTATGCTGAGTGAAAACAGTAGCTAAAAAGAGTAAATACAGTATGACTCCATTTGTATAAAATTCTAGAAAATTCAAATTACTTTGGGGCAACAGGAAGCAGGTTAGTTGTTGCTTGTGAACAGGAAAAAGGAGCAGGGATTACAGAGATTGTGAAGGAGAATAAAGAAACTTCTGAGGATGGTAGACATGTTTATTATTTTGACTGCTGTGATTGTCTCATGAATGAACACATATGTTAAAACATATACAATAATACACTTTCAATACATATATATAGATATATAAGTATACTGCATGTCTATTACACTTTAATAAAGCTTTTTTCTTTTTTAAAAAAGCATTTTGGAAGATACTTTTACAATCAAGGCTGCATATGATTCTCATAGAAACAACTCCAGTGGCAAATAAGTTTGCAATAAGAAATTACAAACCATTCAAGAAAATAATAAACCATTAGTAAACAGAACAATCAGTATCCCCAGAACTAATAATAAGAGAACGATATAAAACACTGTGAAAGAAGAACAAATATGTTAAATTGCAATAAACTATTAAAGAGGGGCACCTGGGTGGCTCAGTCAGTTAAGCATCTGCCTTTGGCTCAGGTCATGATCCCAGGGTCCTGGAATTGAGCCCCATGCCAGGATCTCTGCTCAGCAGGGAGCCTGCTTCTCCCTCTCCCTCTGCCTGCTGCTCCCACTGCTTGTGCTCTCTCTCTCTCTCTCCCTCTCTGTCAAATAAATAAGTAAAATCTTTAAAAAAAACTATTAAAGAGACAAAAGAAAAAACTTGAAACCTTAGGGAAAAAGACAACCTATAGAAAAATAAACAGGCAGAATTTTAAAGAAACAAATACTACTTCTAGGATAAAATATAATCATTGGAATATAACAAATGTCAAGAGAATAAATCAAAATAGACTCAACTGAAGAGAGAATCAATGGACTTAGAGATAATTCTCAAGAAATTACACAGAATAAAAAAGGCAAGGAGTGATTAAAAAATAGATGTTGAGTGAAAAAAAATCAGAGAGTTAAGATCAATCAGAGATACTAAGAGCTATAGACAGAATGATAACACCCAACATTTATCTAATATAAGCTCCAAAAAAGGTAGAACCCTTTCCCTTCCTGGCTAGTTCAGTCCTAAAACCATTAGGTAGAGAAAGCATGTTTGGAGTGTCAGAGCTCAGTAGCGTGAGGAGGGCATCTGTATAGGAGAACACGTGGGGTTGGAGCCCAGGGAGGATGAGTAAGATGCCCAAACGTGGGCAGCCCTGTGTGAGATGCACAGCCCAAGCAGAGTGAAAAGGGACAACGTGTGCAAGGCTGTCTCATACTGGGTGTTGGAGCCTGAACAAGTGCCCAAGAAGGATAAGGAAGGCATGCATGCTGGGGTAAGTTCAGCATGTCCTGGTGGTATGGGCAGGGGTACTACCAGAAAGTGTAACCAGATATAGGGAATACAGTGGCTGAGCAGAATATTCACATCTAGGGTCACAGCTCTACAAGGGATGATGAAGCCATATAAGGATCAGGAGGACATCCACACAAAGGGCAGGGCAGTAGCATTTATAGTGGTTCCATTCAGAGTAATTGATTAAATAATTAATATGTGAATAGGATAACAGGAACCAGGTTTCTTACTATCAGAAAAGAGAGTTGGAAATATAGAAAGGAAGAAAACTAGAACAATCCCTGTTGTGTTGCAATGGAATCAGAGGTATTGGTATGAACACACACACACACACACACCCATGTACACACTTCTCATCTCTGTTCCCTGAGGGCTTAGGAGCAACAACACTCCCATAGCAACAAGCTCACTTAGCATTTTCTAAATACTATTCTTTACTAAAAGGAACCAGGGTTTCTTGGGAAATTGGTTGGTGCCAGGCCTGGAGCAGGAAAAATACAAGATGATATTGGCACATGTTATTGTTGAGAGCAAGGACGTGCTCACAGTGAGGGGACATAGCAAAAGGACACAGAAGCCAGCTTGAATGAGTGCCCACTGGCCAAATTATGGACAATAGGACCATCAAAGTGAATAACACTAGGAATAGATTGAAACTCATTGAATAAAATGGGAAACCACGGGTTCATACTAATTACAAAGGAAATAAAAGAATAACTTCACGCAGGAAGAGCCTGGCAAGTATAGGAAGTAAAAATGATCAGTGATGGGGCAAATCAGATTCACGCACCACCCAATAGGATGCCGTGAGAAGAACACGTGTTCCTGCAAAAGATGTGTGACCTGAATCTAATCATGATGAACACAAACTGAAGGACCCTATGAAATAACTGAACTGTAATTTTCAAAAAGGCCAGGTAAGGTCAAGAAGTCAAAGACTAAGGAATGCTCCAACTAAAAGACTCAAAAGACATGACCACTAAATGCAAGATATGGTTCTCACCTAGATTCTCTTACTACAATGGACATTACTGGGATATCTGGCAATACTTGAGTGGAATCTAGGACTGAACAGTAGTTATGTATCAATGCTAATTTCCTAATTTTGAAGGGTTCATTGTGATTGTGTAGAAGAATATCTTTGTTCTAAGGAGTACAAACTAAATTCTTAGAAAATGGAGTAACAGATTGGCAACTTGCCACTAAGAAGTCTTCATGAAAATAGTTCTGTGTACAATACTTACTGTTTACCCCTAAGTTTGAAGTACTTTTTAAAGTACATTATTAAAAAATTAATGGGTCTACCATTTTCCAGAATATTTCAAAGATATGAAAACTTAGATTTAAGAATCCAATGTGTTAAGAAGGATTAAAATAGAAATAAATGGACACCAAAGCACATCCTAGAGAAATTATAGTACACTAAAGCCAAAGCATGCAAGAAAATAAGACAAACAACCTGAAAAAGGAACAGCAAGTGTGCTTGCTCAAAGAAGATCTCTCCACAGCAAAATTATGGCCAGAAGTTACTGGAGTATTACCTGTTAAGTGCTGAAGATGAATGTCAACCTAAGTTTTTATACTTAGTCATCACTCAAAGTGAGGGCAATATAAAGACATTTTTCCAACAAATAAGGCCTGAGAGAGTACAGCATTCACAGCCCTTGCTGAAAGAATTACAAAAGGATATACTTTAGGAAAATATATATTAAGTCAAAAAGAAAGGAATAAAGTGGAATACAGATGCAATGGTGAGCAAGGACACTGGTAAACACACAAGCAAATCAAAATGAGCACTACCTTAAAATAATAATATTAATAATGATGAAGATGATTAATTAGAGAGTTAAAGAGGTAAACTAAAATTAAAGAAGAGGAAATGGATCATTCTAATATTCTTGTACATGTGGGGAGTGAGCAGAAATACTTTAAATTTTCTTAAGGTAAGAATTCATGACAAGCTATTTAAAAAAAATAGTATATAACTTCCAACTAGTAGTGTGGTAAAAGGCAATAAAGAAACCAATAGAAGAAGGAAAAAAAATTAAAGCAAAGAAACACGGAAAACGGAAAATGCAAAAATAAATGGTAATTCACATTTAAACATACCAGAATTTAAAATAAGTAGATGGGTTAAACTTGCTAGCTAAAAAACAAGGGTTTTCAATGATAATAGAACCCAGTATATCCTACTTATAAAAAATTCCTAAAGTATTTACACAGTAAGACTGAAAATAAAGGCATAGACAAGGCTATACCAGGCAAATAGTAATGAAAGAAAACTGGTATGATAGTAGACAAATAGTCTTTAAGGTAAAAGTATTATTGGGGAAAAATGGTCACTATATAATGATTAAACAAATTATTCACTAGAATGGGATAATAATAGTCTCTACTCTCTAGGTACCCAACAGCAGAGCCTCAAAATACATAAAACACAATCTTGCCAAACTACAAAGAAAAATCAGACAGATTTACTATTAAAGAGGAAGATTTCATATATCACAATCAGTAATAAGCAGATCAAGCAGACAAAAAAAAAGTGAGGGTATAAAATACTTGAATTTGCATTTGTAATATCATGGACATATATAGATTCCTGCACCCAGCTATTAAATAAAAGCACATTTTATTAAATCATGCACATGACATTTACAAAACCATGAAACATGTCAACAAATCCCAAATAATTATATAGGCAACATTACCTGATCAAAATGAATACAGATCTGAACCTCCACTCCTCAACACATACATACACAAACAAATGTTTCAAATGCTCCCTTTCTAAATATTTGGGAACTAAATTATATATACTCTAAATGTACCTTGGGCTACCAAGAAAACATAATATAAATTAAATATTAAGACCCAAAGACAGTGAAAACTTTGTATAATAAAATTAATCTTTCCAGATGTGTATGTTTTAGATTAGAAGCGAAATTATAGCCTTAAATGCATATATTAATATGAAAAATTAATGAGCTAAACATCCAAATAAAAATTTTATATAAAAGATCAAGGTAAATACAAAGAATGCAAGACAGACAATACTATACATTAATAATACTTTTTAAAAGAAAATAATCTATGAAAGCAAAACACAGTTCTATGAAAGGAGAAATAATATGAATTATGAATAAATCTATGGCACATTTGATAGAGAAGGAATTAAAAACACCAAAAATATATATATATAAAGAGAAAATGGTTGTAATCAAAATTAGTATTTTAAATGGAAATATAAACAACTGTATATCAAAAATTTGGAAAGATTAAGTGAAATATTTTTTTACAGAAATATAGATCACTGGAACTGAATGGACATGAAATAGAAAACACAAATATGCCCGTGACCTGAGAAATGGGGGGGATAAAACTACACATACATACACATACACACTTACCCATTTTAGCAAAAACTTTCTATTGGAGTGTAATCTTGGGGAATCAGGAGGCACAGTCATACATATGAAAACATAGAGAGTAGACCCTCTAAATTCTCCTAAGTAAAATGACAGCTCATATAACAGCTCACTTCTGTTCACATCAACAGATTAGAGAATGAGGGAGCAAGAAGCAAAGAAAGTGGGAGTATAATGATTTCCAGCTAAAAAAAAGCACAGAAAAAAAGGTAAATCATAGCAAAGAAAAAGAAGACCAAAACCCCCACAAAACCTGTTACTCAAGCTGCAAAATCATGGGCCCAAATCTCCATCACTCCTGAGGGCTCCATTCCAATCCAGGACGATTATTACCCATCATGGCACTGACTGGCTGAGTAAAAGATGATGAGATGGCCAATACACTCTGCTTAAGAAGGCAGAGAAGCAGGGTGCCTGGATGGCGCATGGGTTGAACACCAGGTCACGATCTCAAGGTTGTGAGGTCGAGCCCCATGTCAGGCTCTGTGCTCAGCATGGAGTCTGCTTGAAATTCTCTCTCCCTCTGCCCCTCCCCTCCTCACACACACACTCTCTCTCAAATATTTAAAAAAAAAAAAAAAAAAGGTAGAAAAGCAGGAAGTAGTAGTTTTAGCAATTCTAAGACAAAGAGTTAAATAGTAAGTTTCACTTATCAGGGAAATTCACTTTGGGAGCATAGCTCATTCCCCTGAATAGGAGGTAAATGTGATACATGTGAGGATCACAAAGCTGGTAGTGAGAAGAACCGCATGGGTGTGTTTAACATTCTGTTCCTAAGAAACACTACTCCTAACTTTGTATTAGTCTTTGCAGCATAACTTCTAGTATTACAACAAAATCACCACCTGAAAATCATTTGCACTTTGGCCTCACTCTTAGCTTACTAACATATGCTTCTCAGAACTAAGAAGTGGTAGAAAAGGGAGTACTCAGGGTCACACTGTTACCAAGGAAACTGGGCATTTTGTGTCCATAAGCAATGTGCGCTTGGCTCTTGTCTAAAGGACTCTTCCGTCACCTTTTCAATCTTACCTGGGAAACTGGAATCAAGGAAATTTGTCTAGACTGTTAAGCAGAACTGTAGCAGAAACAAATTTGAGGAACATTAGCCAGAGAATTAATACATTTGTAATGATTAACTATTATTATGCTGAAGATATAGTAATTCCTGAGGTGAGTTATTTATATCCCTGTTACTCTGGAAAATTAGCTTCTCTTACTTGAATCGTTGCAACGTTCTCTACCCAATAACCAGTCACTTTGTATTATTCTGGTTTCCTAAGTTCCCCTAAAATTATCGGCTCTGCAATGATGTCTCCCTAATGAAATGAAACACAAGGCAAGGACACAGGGCAGGCCTTGGTTAGTACAGTGTCTCACCCATAGGTACTTGAAAAATGTTATTTTAAATTTAAATAATATTATCGCATTATATGATTTATTTTTTTATTTTTTTATTTTTTTTAAGATTTTATTTATTTGCGAGAGAGACAATGAGAGACAGAGAGCATGAGAGGGAGGAGGGTCAGAGGGAGAAACAGACTCCCTGCCGAGCAGGGAGCCTGATGCGGGACTCGATCCCGGGACTCCAGGATCATGACCTGAGCCAAAGGGAGTCGCTTAACCAACTGAGCCACCCAGGCGCCCGCATTATATGATTTTAATGCTTCTTTCTTCTATATTCTTTGTGAATATGGGAATCATTCCTCAATCATTATTATATTCCCTACAGTGCCTGAATCACAGTGCTTTCAACATGAGAAAACAATAAATCTTAGTTGAATAAATTATTTTCTTTATCATTTTTCAGTCCTATATTCCAAAAGGAGAGAGCTGATTAAGATCAAAAACTTTAAATCAGGTTAGACTTAAATGTGAGTCACTTAATCACTCTGCTCCTGTTTTCTCATCTCTACCCTGGAAATGATAATGATGCCTAAATCAGGGTTACTGTCAGGGTGAAATGAGATCATGTTTATAATGTGGAAGACAGAGTGGTATTCAGCAAATTACTATTATTGTTATTTTAGCTCCACACATCTGGGTCATGGCAGCAGTTACCATGTATCAAACTTTTTCACCATTACCCTTCTTATTCAAATTGAATTCATTTCAAATTCACTAGATTTTAAAATCCTCCCAAGGCAGGGACCTCTGTCTGTTTTATCCATTGCTATATTCTCAGGGCCCAGAAAAGGATTTAGGACAGGCAGGAACTCAGTAACTATTTGTTGAATGAATAAATACATGAATGGGAATGCACACTGTAGTCTAAAAACTCAGGTCTAGCAAAGTCTCCGCCCAGGCACATGTTTACAAATGTTTAATACCTAACAAAATACAAGGCACTTGGAATTTAGAAAGTCAAATAAGTCCAGAATTTCATAGATTAAAACCCTTAAAAGTCATAGGATTCCCAACACATACTAATTGGAAAACAAAAAGCACCAAGGCCAAAGCACAGGAAATCAGACCTCAACCAGAATTCATCCTGAATGATCTAGATTGCGAAATACAGTGAAAACAGACCTGGAACTCAGAGACGTAGGTCTAGGGCTGCCATAATTATCTTTATTTCCGGATTATAAAATTAATACGTAGTAAAATGACACTATCACCTGCATTGCCTACATTTCAGTATTCTTATCAGGAATAAATTCAGTGATATAAGTAAAAGCACATGCGTATAAATATACGAATTATGCTATCATTATATCTTGCACATATTACTCATATTTTATAAACTCCCATAAATCTAGAATTTATGGCAAGAAGTGGTCTTAGGAATCATTAATCTAATCCCTTTCACTTATAAGTCAGCAATGAGAAATGTGGTCTAGATAACTCTTAAGATCACTCCTAATTCTGAGATTCTGAGAGACTAAGCAAATTGTACAGTGAGAGTAAGTAACTGATTAAAAGATTGTACATCTTGGGAGTCACTTTTTTTCCAAACTCTTTTTCTTTTTTTTTTTTTGAAAAAAATTTAGAAAGTAACTCCAGAAACCTAGTACCTTGTTATCTACAGAAGAGAGAGCAAATCCACAACGAGACCCTGTACAATTCCCCAGAAACTGGTAATCAAAAATAAACCTCAAAGGAAAAAAACAGTCTATTGTAGAGTCTCTAAGGGACACTCTGGGATATGGAGGAGAATATTGCCCTATCACAAATAATTACGTGTCTAGATGAGTTTTAAAAGCTTTGGAAAGGGATTACAAATCTCTATCATAGCCCTCAATTTATAGCTATTGTATTCCAAATCTGAGTGCCTGAATGATAGTTCGGAATGTCTAAATTAAGACTATGTATAGATGTTTACAGGCCTTTAATGACTTCTAAATCTGGTCTATTTAAAGGCAATTTAAAATAAACACTCTCACTGGAGAAAAAAAAGTGACTTCAAAAACAAACAAAACAAAACAAAAAACACTTCCACGGCCATGGATAAAGTCACAGACTCTATTATAAAGGGCAAATAAATGTCCTTCATTTAGATCTTAGTCACAGTACCAAGTACAACATTTTATATTTTGATATTGTATTTTGCAATTTATATAAGCAATATGATCAATAGTTCATCATATAGTCAGTATAGTATGAAAAGAATCATATAAATGCACACACACACACACACACAAAACTCTACTTTTTAGTGACTCTCAAATAATTTCTACACAAATTTTTAACAGCAGTCTACCCAGATATCACAATGGATTTTCAGGATGAGAAGATGAATGGCCTTCAAGAAGCTCACAACCCATAGTTTTAAATTCTTTGGGAAAAAAACATGTAAATGACTCACTCACTAAGTATATAGTTACATATATATATCCCACCCAATGTCCCTAAGTGGCTATGTAACAAGCACTCTGGACACATCCAAGGGCTTATGAGAACACAGAGCCTGTGTTGTGACCTATAGAAAGTAGTTGATGTTTCAACTTTCCCTTCCTTTTGATTTTTGTCCCCTTCCTCAATTACATATAGTCTCTCAAAACCCCTGTCATATATATATATATTTATTATTTTGTCATTTCTTAATAATATAATGAAAAACATAATTTTGAGGAAAAAGGTTATTTTAGATCTAGTAATTATCAAAGTGTGTATTATAAAGCTGGTTTTGATACAGTTTAAATACATACAAATTCAATTTATACTTAACTGAAAAAAGAACATAATATTAAATTTAAATGTGTTATTTACATATATAATATTTAATACATTAAACTTTAGGTATATGTCAAACAAAACCAAAACTACTTTTGTGAAATATTTAGATTTCCTATCTTGTATGGTTAATAAAGTCAAACTGTTTGTTTTTTATAATTTCAACATTTTGTTTCTAAATAAGAGAGATTTCAGACTGTTACTTACAAATGGTTTTTAGTCATTCGAAACAAATGATGTTTGTGACTATATTTACTTCCCAGAAAAAAAACCATACTCAGTGAAATCATTGCAATTTTCTCCTTCTTATATTTATGTTAGTTTTCATTATCTATTAATATTAATATAATATTGATTTCTTTTAAAGATTTTATTTAGATAGAGTGAAAGAGCACAAGCAGGGCAGAAGAGCAGAAGGAGAGGGAGAAGCAGGCTACCTGCTGAGCAGGGAGCGGCATGCAGGACTCCATCCCAGGACCCTGGGATCCTGACCTGAGCCAGAGACAGATGCTTAACTGACTGAGCCACCCAGGCATCCTTTTAAAGTACTAGTGACAGCTGGATGTTCCACCAGAAGAATCTTTATCAGATGAATGTACCCAACAGACTCAAGAACACTTTGTAAAGTGAATATGCAGAATAATTGTTTTCATTCTCATTGACACAGGACTTCAACAATAGAGTTCTCTGTGCTTCTTTTCTGTAACCATGACAGAAATTAATTAATCAGAGCTTCCCAGCTGTATGCCATGACACATACTGGGTTGTGAATAGTTGATAGGAGGGGTAAGAGAAATTGAAACCCTCAACCCGGTATGGGTACAAAGATAATCATTTCCTGTGTTTATGCTTTGACATGAAAAAGGGTGAGAAATACTGAATTAAGTAAAATTTGTCAAATAACATAAATAATTTAAAGCTGTAGAAGGTCCAAGGCATTACAGAGTTTGGAAAGCCATACTCACAATTAAGAAATAAGCCTATTTGATGGATGCAGCCAAGCTGATACCCACTAACTCTGGCACAAATTCACATGATGAGCACCTCCCAAGTTGTTTCATTTTCAAGGGAAAATGTCTTCAAGTAACTATTTTTAGGTAAAAATAGCAAAGAGTGCTATTTTTTCACATTCTCACTCCAACAATGTGAGCTTCCTGATCAGCTCCCAAACCCACTGGGGCTCTTAAATCACCTGGGGGTAAAACATCTGCAATACTGTAAATTACAGATGACAAAGGATGGGCATGTCTTTTCATTGTTTGATCCCTAGTCCCTAGCACACTGCTGGCCACATATATGACATTCAACAAATATTCCTTAAATGACTGTATTTCACCTTAAAACTGGAGCAAGATTTCACCGAAACTAGAAGAAAATTTAAGGATGTAGAGTTTAACTCTTATTTTGCTAATGAGAAAGCAGAGGAAAGGTGATGTGACTTTCTTACTCTGGTAGAACTTATATTTTGGGGGAAGTCATCACCCTGGCATCCCTCTTTGTGTGCCACCCAAATGGATGGAAATAACAAAATTTCTCAGTATAGGTTCATCGTTAGGTTTATTTAGCAGACCACCATCTCCATTAACTTAGTTTAAAATAGTTTATTGTGAAGAAAAGAGGCAAGAAAATAAAATAGAGTCAGATAAATCTTGGTCTTTTTCTTCCCTTAATGGCTATCAAATATTCTTTGAGCCTCAGTTTTCTCATCTACAAAATGGGGAAAATAATTACCTTGGAGAACTGGTGTGAAGATAGATGAGTCTATACAGAATAGGTGTTTCTGTACAGAAAACACCTATCCTAATTATTTTTTCATAACTGGCACTCAGTAAATGTTTACTGAATGAATGAATGAGGCTATGAATCATGATAATTTTACATAATGGGCAGAGAATGTGACTATTACTTTCTAGCAATAGCTTTCTTAGTGTGAGATTTCCTTCCCTACTTTTGCAATACTGTCACTACAATGTCTTTTCTTGATGCTGTGTTTATATACTAGAACATTTGGCCATGAAAATGTACAATTTTTATTATTCTAAACTCTATAATTTAATCTTAAAATTACTGACTCCAGGTCAGATTAAGGTTGCCAGATTCAGCAAATAAAAATACAAGATGTCCAATTAAATTTGAATTTCAGATAAAGAACAAATAAATTTTTTTTAGGGTAAGTATGTCTCAGGCAATATTTTGGTCATGTTTACACCAAAAAATACTTTCACTGCATAGAACATACTTATAAAAGTTGTTTATTGTTTATCTGAAATTCAAATTTAATCAGATATCCTGTAGGCATCCTAGGGCCACTGGCAATCCTACGCCATGCCCACAAGGGAGCCTTGAAGATCACAGTCCCTGTTCTACTTCCTTCCACAGATGAGAATATGAAGGCCCAGGAGAGTTGCTTACGAAGCCCAATTCAAAGAGAGCAGCTGAGAGAACCAGAACCAGGTCTCCCACCAACCCATCCAGAATTCTCCCCCTGCACACCATGACAAAGACAACCCAGACTTCCTTTCCAGAAAGTCTTAGTAATCTGCTAAGCAAAGGTCTTTATTATTTTGGTAGTTTTTTGAAAAATTTAAACAAACAAATAAAAAATAAAAAGTCAAGCAAAACAACAACAATAAAACCTCTTGTGCATTCAAGCTCCAACATGGCCTCCACACCTTTTAAAAGTTGGGCTAACACACTCCTGGTCCTTTCTCCATAAATAACGATACCTAGCAAGTATAAGAAAAGACAACCCACCATTACAGCCCCCATCCTTCTCACCTTCATCTTCTTCCCTAACAATTTGTTTTTATTTCTCTGACTTGTCTGGGGCTAGCAAGATAATGAGTATGATGCAAATGTGGTTTTGTGGCTGGTATCTACTGGACACTGGAATTGTTTACCTTGTCATAAAAAACTTCAGAGACATGCCCATATACTGAGTCTCTCGAACCCCTTGACTGAGGACAGCCAACCAAAAAAATACAAACGGTGAAGTCCTCAGTTACCATGCACGAATTCTGAAAATAATCTCCTGATCAAAGGAAACATACGTGAGGAAAATAAAAATAGTAAAGCAGTTAACAATCTAAGCTTTAGGATAAAACAGATCTGGGTTTGAATCTCAGATCTGCCATTTATACAGTTTTATGACCTCTCAGAATCCCATCTCCAAAGTGGAGGGGGATCCCAACAACTTTCTTCAAAACTCAATATATGGGTGCTGAGGGACCCAAATAATTTATTTCATGATTCTTTTCTTCAATTTGAGCCCAGAGGGAGTTTTGTTTCTAATTTTAGTGTTTAGGTTAAAGTGCTTGGAGCATAAAATCCATCAAATTGTACACTGGAAGTGAGTACAGTTTATTGTATGCAAATTTTTACCCTAATGAAGTTGAAAAAACAGAGAGATTGGATATCAGAGTAAAGTAGTTTGGCCAACATCACACAGCTAGCTAGTGAGTGACAATAAATGGGGGAGGGCAAATAGGGCTTTCAGAAGGAACAAGGAGTAGAAGTAGACTGGAGAGAAAATATCTGGGTGTCACCGTGGGCCACAGTGCAAGCTACTTTAACCCCCAGGAATATGAAGCAAGCAGTCTCAGGATTCCACAGGAACCAAAGTGTTCCTGCACAGCTGGTCTCAGCAGAAGCCTTGTCTGCCAAAACCTGTCTGTTTGCAGATGCTCCCGAAGCAAAAAGGTCTTATTTTATCAACAGATTGTAATCAGATCACTCCTTAGAAAAGGTTAAAAAAAATGTTTCTACTAAGTCAAAGACTGCCCTAGGCATATTTAAATAACACGTAAAATTCTATTTGGTCTACCCAGTGGAGCTTGACTATTTCAAAATTAACCCCTAACCAACAGAAAAGCCACGCTCCTCCAAAAATGTTATTACTGAGTGACTAACTGCTACCTAGGAAACTCTAGAAAGTAATGTGTCCTAGGTAGGGAATGCCTTAGCAGGTAAAGTTAATGGTAAAATAACACAGGGATCAAGGAATGAATTAAACAAATAATGCAAAATCTCTGAACTCCAAGCATCCATGAGCTAGAATGTGTGTAAAACCAACCAACCAAGGAATCACATTCCTATCACTATACCAGTGAAGTTTCCATCATAGCTTACAGCTCTTGTGGGCCAAAGGTTTTCACAAAATATTGTTCCAACTTCACCTTCTTGTTCATTAAGCCATAGTGAAACAGAGCTAACACAGCCAAATTAATGCCAAGAGTGTTCCATTTACAGTCACTGTCAAAGAGATGAGCATCAGGCTAGTAAAAGAAACACGAGAAGGACAACTCATTTCTTTCCTTCAATTTTATTTATATTCAATCGGTAACAACTTCCTGGAATTCCAATCCTCTTATCTAAAAACCCTGGTTTTAGGCTATAAGACAAGAAAGACAAAGTCACATCTCTCAAGATGCTCAGTGGTATCTAAGAACACAGGCATGTTTGGCATCACCAACGGTGTAATGATATGTAAGGTAAATGCAAGTGTGTTTGTGGAGGAAATACAAGTGGAGCTCGAAATCAAACACTGGAAGGATTTCCCCAGGGAGATAACACCTAAGTTTAAACCCTGAATCCTTATATACTTGCTGGTTTTGTGCCCCAAGCAAGTTCCTAGTTACTTTAAACTTTCCTCACCCATGAAATGGGAATAATATCTACCTTACCTGGTTGTAATAAGACTAAGGAGACAGGATGTACCCAGTGTCGAGGCCCTGGAATTAGTCAGCCTAGATTTGAATGCCAACTCTACTACTATATGTCTTCAGGCAGTTTACTTTACAACTGTGTATTGGATTCCTCACCAGTAAAATGTAAATAAGTAATAATATCAATCTAATAGGATTGATATGAGGGATGCCTGGGTGGCTCCGTCGGTTAAGCATCTGCCTTCGGCTCAGGTCACGATCCTGGGGTCTTGGGATCGAGCCCCGAATCAGGCTCCCTGCTCCTCGGGGGGCCTGCTTCTCCCTCTCCCCCTGCCTGCCACTCCCCCTGCTTGTGCTCGCTCACTCTTTGTCAAATAAATAAATAAAATCTTTAAAAATAAATAAATAAATAATGGGGTTGATATGAGAGTTAAATGGGATAATCCATGGAAATCATTACATTCCATTGTAAGCATTCAATATATGTTAGCTGCTATTATTAAAAGGCTTTTTTCACTCTGTGTATTGAAATCTTGCTAAGTAATCTGTATATAAATCCTGCTAAGTAAATAGTAAAACGATAAGCAGAATCCTTGTCATTTATAATCCTTTATTTTATTTTTCACAATTTACAGTAAATTCCATCTAGTAAGTGAAAAAAGCAGTAAAGATGAAGGTAAAACTCCAAAGGTACCAAACTGTCAAAGCAGAAGAAAGTCTACCATCTTTCCATCCATTATGGGTTGAATTGAGCCCACCCCAAAATTACTTGTTGAAGTCCTAACCCCCGTTACCTCAGAATGTGACCTCATTTGGAAACAGGGTCATTGCAGATACAATTAATTAAGTGAAGAATGAGGTCATACTGGATTAGGGTGGGGCCAGAATCCAGTAAGACTGGCATCTATATAACACTAGGACCTTTGGTGACGGACGCACACAGGGAGAGAGATGTGGAGATGAGGGCAGAAATTGTGTGATACTTCTACAAGCTCAGGAATGGCACAGATTGACAGCAAACCACCAGCAGCTAGTGGGGAGGTCTTAAACAGATTCTTCTTCACATCCCTCAGAAGGAAACAACCCTTCCGACATCGTATTTCAGACACCCAGCCTCTCAAACTGTGAGATAATAAATTTCCATCACTTAAACCACTCAATTTGCAGTACTGTGTTATGACCTCCCTAGCAACTAATATACCATCTGACTGATAGATTTTGTTTTTTTTTAAAGATGTTGTTTATTTATTTGAGAGAGAGAGAGAGGAGAGCACAAGTGGGGGTAGGAGCAGAGGGAGAGGGAGAAGCAGATTCTCCGCTGAGCAAGGAGCTGATGTGGGCTCAATCCCAGAACCCCAAGATCATGACCTGAACCGAAGAAAGCCTAAATGACTGAGCCATCCAGGTGCCCCAGATTTTGTTTCTTTCAAGTCAGAACATAGATCTTAACAATAAATATAACAATTCATAGCAACACTTATAACTATTCTCGAGATATACATACTTAAATTTTAGTCTAAATCACATAATCGGTCATATACTAAATTTTCTTTTCTACTTCTTTTGTATAAATCACCTTTTGATCCATATTATAGGTTCCCTGAGGAAAGCATATATTCATTTTATTCATTCCACAGGTATTTATTGAAAGCCCAAATAAATTAAAAAAGAAAACAAAAACACAGATTCCTGACCTCTAAGAATTCACAACCTATGAGTCAAGTCATAAGCATGTAAATAACTGATGTGAAGTTTGCTGGGACATGTATTCCCTAGGTACAAGACCAAACCACACCTTAATCCCATAGCAGTCGATGGCAAAGGATTCTCTCTTAGAAAAATTATGTGTTTTCCCATGGGTCAGTTGCCTCCTTCTTTGGTCCTGGTATTTATTTTGCTTCTCCCAACTTCAGCACAAGCTGACATTGGAAGTTGGTCCATAGCCATCATGATGAACCTCTCCCTCCAGAAAAACAGATGGAAGGCACTCCCACAGGTAGGAATATGGAGCTATGTAGTTGAGTCCTGTTTGGAGAAGCCTCCCTAAGGCCCATGATTCTGGTATTTTCTGACTTTGCCCACAAAACAGGAATGCCTCAGCCAGGGAAGACTGCAAACCCAACCTTTTGGGTTCCAGGATCCCAGCAGAAGCTTGGCCAAAACAGAATGACATCAAGAAGGTTTAGGATGGATGGATGAATGGATAGATAGATAGATAGGTAGATAGATTTTAAAAAAAGGCTTATGAATGCAGAATTCCATGGTGGTTTGGAGAGAGTGATAGGGGAGGCACACGAGTTGAGGGTCATAATCCAAAGGGACTTTAGCCTTATCGAAAAATTCAGTTTTTAAAAACAGATATTTCCTGGGACTCCCAGCCCATTCTAGCATTAATTCAAGACACAGGTGGTGAGCCATTTGCAACCAGACTTCTCATTTTTGTAGATTTTCTGTCACACTCAGCATTGATGTTATTAGGAAAAGGAGGCCTGGTAAATCTAAATCCCTAGGCTAGGATTACATCACTGGATCTGTCTGACTACAAGACCCATCTCACTTCGCACAGGGCTTGAGAGTGAGCTTACACACAAAGGCACCACTACCTAACTGATGGTTTACAGCTTATGGCTTCTGTTTACGGACAAACCAGTCCTCCTATTTTTTAAAGACAAAACAAAACAAAAACAACTTAGGTTCAACCACAGGAGTGGTTAAGGGGCCAAATCACTCTTTAATCTGAAGGTAAATACATGAGTAGATTTTCTCTGCTCAATCTGCAAAACCTATTCATTACATGTGTGGGAGTGCACGCACTGGCAAGCATGTTTTCTAAGCATGAGGACTTAATACAAAAACAAACAAAATAAAAACCCATTGTCACCCAGGTATCCTGGAAATGGACTCTTAGGACACAGTGAGATTGCCATACAGCAATGATTTCAATGTCGTCTGTGTCACCAGAGGTAGCTGAGGGAGACAGGCAAGGGCTAGACTGGACCTCCATGCAGCTCATGGCACTTTCCAACATATCCTGGCCTCTGCTTACTCTAAAAAAAATCCTTGGCAAGGGGAATTCCTCTCGTGGCCTCTGCTCTGCTGGGTTTTTACTGACCAAAGAAGTCACTGTCCCGTGGCATCAAGAAATTCTGTCCCTAGGCCATAAATAAATGCCCAACTCCTATAGTTCATGGGTGTACGAGAGCCCCAGAGGCCTGGAATCGATCCAACCCATTTTAACTAGCAAGAAACTACCTAGTAATACCTTGTTTGTATTTCTTGGAGGAGGGACACCAGAAACACTTATTTCATTCTACACAATAATTCACCACAATCAGAGGGAGCACAGCAAGGGCAACACCATCTCCCAGCTGCTGATTACATCAAAGGCTTGCAGCACAAATTCAATTTTATGATGTTAATCTCAGCCTGCCACTCAGAAATTTTCTCTGAGGGATATGATTTTTCTCTGGATTTCATTTTAAGAATGATTTTTTTTTCGTGCGCAATCAATAAAGATATGTTTTCATCAAAAGACTCTATCTTGGTAGAATTCAATTGGCTATTTCAATCCCTTTTGGTGACACGATATTAATTAAAATAGTTTATGTTGCACTTCAGCTAGAAAAAGAGGCAGTGAAAATAGCAGCTACTCAGAACACATGTTCTATACACATCAACACAGAGGGCAGAAAATAATTTTCTCTTTCTCCAGGCGACACACATTAGCTATTCAAGAGATTTGCACTAACTTGGTTTATCTCTGTTATCTCACTGAAAAAAAAAAATTAAAGCTCTTCCTGCTTGCATTTTTTGTTCAAAAGGAAATCAAAATGCACATGAAAATGTTGCTTCACCTGCTCACTTTTCATTACCTCAAGAAGTAGAAAAATAAGTGTCTGTGTGCCCACGTGGCATGATGTGTTACTAGGAATCACAGTCACTGTTTCCCCTAACTAAAAACAAATACATAAATAAAAATATAAATAAATACAATGCTATGAACATTTATTTTTATTTTCAATTTCTAAATAATGATCACAACTGAGTACACTGTATTCTCAAAGAAACATACAGAATTAGCATCAATGTTTTCACATTCAAAAAAGAGGAGAAAATTATGAAGTGGGTTATAGAAAATAAATGAATTGTTTTGACAGTAGTTTTGCAAGTGGCAGTTAGTTCACTTAACAAATATTTATGAAGCACCTATTGGTCGCCACTTGAGACTGGGGGGAAGGCTTTTAATTCTGGCCCGCCATGTGGACAGACCATGGAACCTCCATCACCACAGAGTGAGCAGGGCTGAGGCCTGGTTCCCACCAAGCATATGGAGTGCACAGGGGAGGCTAAAAGTTAACCCTGTCTGGGGAAGGAATCCAGGAAGGCTTTTCAAAGGGAAGTTCAATTACTGAAATATTCAGCTAATAATTTACATCCATAGTTTAAAAAAAATGTTTAAAAAGGTAGCTTAGTATCTAACCAGCTTTCTATAAACCAAATCTTCTCACCTTCATACTCTTGAAGTCACCAATCCTTTATATTTCTTAACGTAAGAAGGTGGTACTAAAGAAAGTGGGGTACTGATACTCCAAGGCATCTAAGAATTTCATAGGACTTTGGGTAGATTTCACCCAACAGTCTATTTCTTCAAAGATCTTTATTGGTGATGCTCCTAATCTGGATGTCCAAAAGAGAGAATCCAGAGAGAAAAGCATCAAATTGAGGAACAGAGTGAAATTTATAGAAATCCAAGTCCCTATTTTACGAATTAAAAACAACAAAAAGGTAAATTGACTTGGTTAAAAGCAGGGAGTGGACTAGAGTTTGGATTTGTTTAGACACTTGAACAATAATGATAAGGCCTAGACAAACTACACT
This sequence comes from Mirounga angustirostris, assembly GCF_029215605.1. Taxonomy (NCBI): domain Eukaryota; kingdom Metazoa; phylum Chordata; class Mammalia; order Carnivora; family Phocidae; genus Mirounga; species Mirounga angustirostris. Next base: position 51,053,356 of record NW_026991717.1, on the reverse strand, counting down.
GTTCACCAAAGAGTGTATATAAATGTGTATGTATACAAATGCTGGAAAAACATTGGTTAAAAAAAAGAAAAAGCACCCATCAGCATCAGCAGCACTATGGGATTTATTAAAATTCAGATTCCTGGGCCTTGCAATGAATGTAATACATCAGAATCTCTAAGGCATAGGATCCAGAAATTCGAATTCTTTTCCTAAGATTTTATTTATTTATTTCAGAGAGAAAGAGCGAGAGCACACATGAGCAGGAGGAAGGGGTGGGGGAGAGGGAGAAGCAGACTCTCTGCTGAGCACAGAGCCCCATGTGGGGCTGGATCCCAGAACCCTGGGATCATGACCTAAGCCAAAGGCCGACTTTAACTGACTTGAGCCACCTAGGTGCCCCCAGAAATTCAAATTTAAACTAGCTCTCCAACATGTTCTTATTATACTTGAGGCTAAGGATCTTGAATCAAACTCAGCATTCCATATGCACAGCACAGATAATGAAATACTGAAATTAACTGATGAAATTAAAGTAATATTCGCTAAATGAATGACCGAAACAATTCCCTCAAAAAGTTCTTACTCAGGATCTAGTCTGCTTGGCCTAATGAGAATGCCAATCCCTGGCCTGATGTAGGCCTTCCATAGCAAACAGGCCTGGTCTGTGCCTGGCAACTGTTTTTCCCTATAATGACTAAAACTGAAAGTAGTAAATTCTTTTGTTGTCTAAATGGCTTGTGGAAATGTTCCTTGCTTTGCATGGCTTTGCAACAAAAGAGCCTGAGGTCTAAACGGGTTCACTCTAGATATTCAATTGTTCAGCAAATTTGTACAACGTTTGCAAGAGGGATAACTCATGCACGATCAAGTTGGATTTTGAGGCAAAGTCTACCAAATTTAAAAGGATTTTAAAAGTTAACAATACCAAGGAAAAGTCACAAGAGGATAAAATCCTATAAAGAATTCCTCTCAAAATGTTCAGTTTGCATTTTGGTAATCCTAAATGAATAACCAATTTTCAATATCCCCTCCCCATATAAATTTTTGTTAAGATGCATTGCAATAGCTTAGACAGAACCAATGAGTCTCAAGGAAGGCCTAAATAAAGTGCAGGGTCAGAGATCCTATCCTGCAAATGTAGGAATGCTAACCTTTGCCAGCAAAGAACTCTCAATGTGGGCGGAACTCCTTTTACAGAGTCTGACCCTAAAACGAGGCTAGCAACACAGCCTTGGTGTGATGAAGTAAAGCCTTCAGTGGCTGGGGAATGGGGTAGTTAGTGGTAGTGGAAGTACATAGAACTTCATACTTTATTCTGAACAGTAAGCGCAGTTAGAACATGCGTGAAAGTCATAAATCCCATCCACACTCAAGGCTAGATTAGTGTTTTCTGTACTCACGAGAAGGAGATGGTAGACAGAACCACAGTGATTGATTGTCATCTGTACATCGGACAGCCTTGTGTTTTATATGCGACTAAATCTTCCAACAAAGTTGTAAGGTAGACTCCCCGTAGGAGAGACTTGAAGATTAAATCAGTGTCTGATGGTGTAAAATAATATATGATCCTCATTTTACATTTGAGGAAACTAAAGCTCAGAGAGGCAAAATAATTTACCAATGTCCTGTAGCCAGGAAAGGATGGGGCAACACGGGAACAGTGTGCCACGATTTGTGTTTGTCATGCTCTCTCACCCTGTCCTACTTTCAAACACAATTTTCCCTTGCTCCAGAAAGCTCTTTTTTTTTTTTTATTTAAAGATTTTATTTATTTATTTTGAGAGAGAGAGAATGAGAGACAGAGAGTATGAGAGAGGGAGGAGGGTCAGAGGGAGAAGCAGACTCCCCGCGGAGCAGGGAGCCCGATGCGGGACTCGAGCCAGGGACTCCAGGATCATGACCTGAGCCGAAGGCAGTCGCTTAACCAACTGAGCCACCCAGGTGCCTGCTCCAGAAAGCTCTTTCTCAGCATTTCTACCTAGCAAACTTGTACAAAACTGGAACCTTCCGAACTGGAACTAAATTTTAACTCCTTTGAGCATCCTCTGGCTGATATTTAGCACCCCTCTTCCCCCAGCATTCCCTTTTCTACCTTTATCAGATCAGTTATTACTCTGCTGTAATTATTGCTGTGTCTGTTACCCTAAACTATATTATGAATACCTGGAAGGCAGAAACCTGTCTTTTTTTCCCCACGCATTCTGCTTGGTCAAAAAATGTCAAAGGGGAAGTCAAAGAATTAATGTATTAGTTATGAATGAATGCGATAAGGCTTCAAGAGTTTTCTCTCTTTTCTCCCTTTGTTCCCCCAGACAAGTCAGTGTGTAAATGATCATCTTGTACAACTCTTGAGGTCTGTACAAAAAGCAAAAGGCAGATGTACAAAAATATCCTTGACTATAGATGTTCATTCTAACTTCTATCAAAGCAGTCTAAAATCAAATCCGTTTTCTGGGCCCTCACAGCTCACCACTGACTCAGAGGAAACATACAGTCAATTAACCATGAGGTTGACTGGTTCAATTCATTGCAACTTCTTCACCCTATACTTCCTTACTTGTTAAACACCCATGTGTAGGACTTAGTATTTTTCCAGGTTAAATTTCATCTCGTTAAAAGAAAAAGAGGAGGGGAAGTCAGTGTTGAAGGAAAAAAAAGTTCCTATCATTTATTGACTTTTAAACTGTAGACACTTTGCTACTTCTATGATATGCATCACTTAATTTGCTCTTCATAATGACCCAGGCCTTATTATTATCTTTATTCTAAACATGAAGAAAATGAGGCTTGGAGAACAGAAATAGCTTGCTCAAGATCAGAGCTAGGAAATAGAGACAGATACATCAGTCTCCAAAACCCATGCCCTTAACCACTATACCACATGCTCAAGTGCGGCAGGCAGGAGTGGTGCCTAGTAGGTTAGGACACTTTCTGGAAATGTAAGCAAACTCTAGAAGAGATACTTCTCTAGAGCAGTGATACCTTGCTCTAGAATGAGGATCTGCCTTTTATAGAAGAGTTCAGAGATCTGAATGTCCTTTAAAACCAAAGACAATCTTATTTTGAAGATAACAATGATACACATAAGGGGCTTGATGAGACCCCAGAGTTAATTTGGGGGTCTGCCAGGACTTCAGAGATGATCTGGTACTAAAACTCAGTGCACAGGTTCTTTTATTGCTGATCCCCATCTCATTTCCCTGCCTCCAATTTAGTCTAGAGCAGAACTGAATCTAAATATGTTAACTGGGAAATTACAACTATACATTCAGAACAGGGCTCCAGAGATGTCCTTTATAATGCACTGATGAAATCACTAGTAAGAGATGCCATATATTGTGAGTAACATTATTAAATAACATAAAGAATAGTGAGTTGTCAAGCCACGAAGATAGCCGAATGCAGCAATCTCAAAACCTTGAAATGTTTGTAATACCATTATTTTCAAGGTTTCATGAAGTTGTTTCATAACCTAAATACACTTCTATTCCAGTCGGCCTCTATAAACTGGAACTTCAAATTTCTAAAGTATTCACAGCATTGGATAGATTGTTTAATGTAAGATTTTACACGCAGGGAGAGACTTAGCTGCTTTTTTATTGATAATTATAATTTAAAAATATCTTTCCCAAAAGGAGGTAAAAATATTGGAACTCAACACAGAGTCCCAATTTTTGTGGTTTGAAAAAATAATAATCACTTTACTACATCTCTTCAGGGACAGTTTCCTTTTCTCCTCCAGCCCTTTGTATTCTTTACAGAAAACACTATTGGTGCATTTTAATACTGAAGGAACTAGAGGGCGAAGGAACTAGAGGGCAAAGGAACAAGGAGTCACAAGACCAAATTAACCACAAGTACTTGCTTGACAAAGGTGGTTGCTTTCCTCTTCTCTGGTCTTTAGGTGGTAAGAATTAAGGATTGAGTAGAGAGTGAGTTGTGTTTTGGGGGGACAGGCTAAGAGGGTGGGGAGGCTGGGAATGGTAGGTGGGGATGAGGAGGGAAGGAGGATGAAAGAAACAAAAGTTTCTAACCCTTTCTTCCGATAAAAATATTCCTAACAGGTGACTTAGTCTCCAAAAGGTGACCTTGAACTCATTAGAAAACTGGGAGGGGAAGGAAGAAAAAGTCCACGCTGTTGTACAACAGTGTTCTGTTTGCATTTAGTTAACTGTTTAGAAATGCACACAAAAATGCTGTAATGAACGAGGAGGACGGAATGAGGAAGCACCCGTCCCTAAAGGGAGTATTCCTACTACTTCAACTTTTCCAGATTTTTGTCAGTGCAGATATCTCCCCGCCCCCCGCCCCGTGCCCCTGTATTTTCCTGCCCCTTGTTCAACTCTACAAGTGGCAGTCTTGTGCCTGCAGTCTTTCTTACTGGCTCAGCCGCAGATGCACGAGCAAGGAAGTTTTCGCCAGACGCCCCGCTCCCCACAGCCTGCAAGGGGTCATTCCGGCGCTGGCCCGTGTCCACAGGCTTTTCCCAGACACTAGACTAGTTTTCTTAAATTGCTCCAACCAACTCCTGTTCCACAGAAGTCCGACTTCCGAGTCCCAAGAAACTCTTCTCGGTAGTGAATGGTGGGCCCCTACAGGTCTCTGGGAGCAGACGTCTCTCTCCCAGGACCACTTGTACGAGGCCCTCACCAACCTTCCCCTCCCGCTCCCCTACACACACACGCACACACACACACACACACACACACACCCCCGAAAGGACCAATTTGACAGATGCGTGGCTTCGGTCACTACTGATGCGCCATCTGGACAAAAGTTTGAACAGAACTTTCCACGTGCAAGAACTTGGAGCAAAAGAAGAGGTTTCAGTAACTACTACGCGCGCTCACCTTTTTTCCTAGCCCCTCAGGATCCAAGCTCAGGTCGCGCGTACTCTTAGGGCGGGAAGCCTAGCGGCAGCACGACCCCACAGCAGTCACAGACCCACCGCCTAGGACAGGGAAGCCTGAGCCGAGCCCAGGGGACGCCCAACCTACCCGAACCGCCGGGTGGCGAAGCCACAGGTGTCAGGGCAGCCAGGGAGCCCAGCAGCGAAACAGCGGGGCGGCCCTTGGGGACTGCCCGGCCCCGCCCCGGCCCCGCCCCGGCCCCGCCCCGGCCCCGCCCCGGCCCCGCCCCCATCCCGGGCCCCCAGCCCCGCTCCCGCCGCAGCTGCCCCGCGCAGCGCTCCCGCCTAAGTAGTCCCGCCGCCCCTCCCCATCTCGCAGGTGGCGGCGGCTGGAACAGGCCCGCCCGCAGCCGCCGACGTGCCCTGTCCTTCCAGGGCTGGAGGGAGTTCAGTTGAAGCAAAGTGAGGAAAATCAAGGTAGGTCACGTGGCGTGGACCCTGAGACCCTGCCCTGGCTGGGACTGGGAGGCGCAAGACCTTTGAGGAGGGGTGAGGAAGTCCGCTCCAGACCTCATCCTCCCAGCCAGGGAGAGTGACAGTCCAGGTGTAGAGAATAGATGAAAAATTCACTTTTTCATTGAAAACCAGCAGTCAAACATGAAACCAGCGTTCAAACCTACTATGGGTGGACCAAGTATCACAACTGACTGGCTGGTTTAGAAAAATGGGAGGGACGTTTTGTTTTTCTGAGGTTTCTTAGTCATTCTGAGGTTTCTTAGATTTTACTTACGAAATCCTGTGGGCAACTTAGCCCTGGATTCTAAGACTCCTGGAAGCAGGTCCACACTCCCTTTTCACTGATACCTGGCTTCCCAAGAACTAAGACTATTTTGGTCAGGCCCCGTGAGACCACAAGTTGTAGGGCTCCTCTGAGGGCAAACTGCACATATCCTGGATCTTCCTGTGTGAAGCCCCTGTGACTAGGACGGTCCTCTCCCACCTCCATCATCCTCTGCGCCTGGTTACTTCCTATTCTTAGTTCATCCAGAGTGTCACTTCCCGCAGGCAGGTTAGGTGTTCCTGCTTTTCCCTCCCAAGACGCCTCACTTCCTCTGTCATAACGCGTGTCACAATTTACTGGGATTGTTTGTTGCGTTGGCCTCCCCTGCTTGACAGTAAACCCAATAAAGGTGGGGACAGTAAAGGTGGTAGAGTTTATATATAATAAGAAAGTCAGACAGACAAATACTGTATGCTTTCACTTATATGTGGAATCTAAAAAACAAACGAACAGACAAAACAAACAGGCTCATAGATACAGGAAACTGTTGGTTACCAGAGCACGGAGGGATTAGGGGTTGAAAGAAACAGATGAAGGGGATTAAAAGGTACAAACTTGCAGTTATAAAATAAATAAGCCCTGGATGTAATGTGCAGCATAGAGAATATAGTCAATAATATTGTAACAACTGGGTATGGTGCAGTTGGTGATTACAGTTGCGGGCATCATTTTGTAATGTATAAAGATATCAAATCACTGGGGCACCTGGGTGGCTCAAATGGTTAAGCATCTGCCTTCAGCTCAGGTCATGATCTCCAGGTCCTGGGATCGAGGCCCATATCGGGCTCCCTGCTCGGCAAGGAGTCTGCTTCTCCCTCTTCTTCTGCCTCTCCCCACTGCTCCTGCTCTCTCTCTCTCTGTATCTCTGTCTCAAATGAATAAATAAAAAAAACCAAAATTATAAAAAAAATCAAATCACTATGATGTACACCTGAAACTAATAAGATACTAATATGGCACTTATACTTTAATTAGTTTTTTAAATTAAAATTATTTAAAATAAATAAATATTGTGGGCTGATGACATGCATGTAAGAGTTGAATGTTAAGGTGCCCTCAGACCCCAGTTCTTTAATAAACTTCTCTTGCCTATCCTTACCTTCTAAGTCTACAGGATTTTACTTCAGAGTTAATATTCCCATCCCTATCACTATCCACGAGTCTTTATTTTATCTCTTGAACAGAACCTTCTCCTTCAGTCTTCATAGAGGTGCAGGTGTGGTTCATCTTACCAGCTCTGCTGTAACTAGCTCAGGATTTTAAAGGCCCTCAACTAAGTCTAAGTCTCAAATCAGGACCCTTGATATTTTTAGGACCTATAAAAATGGGGGAAAAAGGAAAAAATAACTTTAAAGTTGAAGAAAGTTTTAATAATATATAATATTACTTTATTGGTCTTTATGCCAATGTAGTCATTGACAGTGTTAATTTTCCAAAACCTGTAATCCTGGAAAACAGTAAAAGTACCCTTCCCACTTCTTTATTTTCCAGAAAATGGGAAATGGTTTACTGCAAAGACTCTTCCTTTCCCAATGACTTTTTTTTTTTTAGGATTTAAAAATAATGTTTTATTTTATTATGTTATGTTAGTCACCATACAATACATCATTGGTTTTCGATGTGGTGATCCACGATCCATTGTTTTCGTATAACACCCAGTGCTCCATGCAGTACATGCCCTCCTTAATACCCATCACCGGGCTAACCAATCGCCCCTCCCCTCTAAAACCCTATTTGTTTCTCAGAGTCCATAGTCTCTCATGGTTCATCTCTCCCTCCAATTCCCCACTCCCATTTTTCCCTTCCGTCTCCTAATGTCCTCCATGCTAATCCTTATGTTCCACAAATAAGTGAAACTATACGATAATTGACTTTCTCTGCTTGACTTATTTCACTTAGCATAATCTCCTTCAGTTCCATCCATGTTGATGTAAAAGTTGGGTATTCATCCTTTCTGATGGCTGAGAAATATTCCATTGTATATATGGACCACATCTTCTTTATCCATTCATCTGTTGAAGGGCATCTCGGCTCTTTCCACAGTTTGGCTATTGTGGACATTGCTGCTATGAACATTGGGGTGCATATGGCCCTTCTTTTCACTACATCTGTGTCTTTGGGGTAAATACCCAGTAGTGCAATTGCTGGGTCATAGGGTACCTCTATTTTTAAATTTTTGAGGAACCTCCACACTGTTTTCCAAAGTGGCTGTACCAACTTGCATTCCCACCAACAGTGTAAGAGGATTCCCCTTTCTCCACAACCTCTCCAACATTTGTTGTTTCTCTCCCTGTCCATTTTTGCCATTCTAACTGGTGTAAGGTGGTATCTCAGTGTGGTTTTGATTTGGATTTCCCTGATGGCTAATGATGATGAACATTTTTTCATGTGTCTGTTAGCCATTTGTATGTCTTCTTCAGAGAAGTGTCTTTTCATATCTTCTGCCCACTTTTTGACTTGGTTGTTTGTTTTTTGGGTGTTGAGTTTGAGAAGTTCTTTATAGATCTTGGATACCAGCCCTTTATCTGTAGTGTCATTTGCAAATATCTTCTCCCATTCTGTGGGTTGCCTTTTTGTTTTGTTGACTGTTTCCTTTGCTGTGCAAAAGCTTTTTATCTTGATGAAGTCCCAAAAGTTAATTTTTGCTTTTGTTTCACTAGCTTTTGAAGATGGATCTGGAAAGAAGTTGCTGTGGGCGATGTCAGAGAGGTTACTGCCTATGTTCTCCTCTAGGATTTTGATGGATTCCTGTCTCACATTGAGGTCTTTCATCCACTTTGAGTTTATCTTTGGGAATGGTGTTAGAGAATGGTCGAGTTTCATTCTTCTGCATGTGGCTGTCCAATTTTCCCAGCACCATTTATTGAAGAGACTGTCTTTTTTCCATTGCATGTTTTTTCCTGCTTTGTCAAAGATTATTTGACCATAGAGTTGAGGGTCCATATCTGGGTTCTCTATTCTGTTCCATTGGTCTGTATGTCTGTTTTTGTGCCAGGACCATGCTGTCTTGGTGATCACAGCTTTGTAATATAGCTTGAAATCGGGCAACGTGATGCCCCCAGCTTTGTTTTTCTTTTTCTACATTTGGCAATTCGGGGTCTTTTCTGATTCCATACAAATTTTAGGATTGTTTGTTCCAGCACTTTGAAAAATGTCTTGGAATTTTGATCAGAATGGCATTGAAGGTATAGATTACTCTGGGTAGCATAGACATTTTAACAATGTTTATTCTTCTGATCCATGAGCATGGAATATTTTTCCATCTTTTTGTGTCTTCTTCAATTTCTTTCATGAGTGTTTTGTAGTTCCTAGAGTATAGATCCTTCACCTCTTTGGTTAGGTTTATTCTGAGGTATCTTATGGTTTTCGAGATTGAAGCAGTGATCAAAAACCTCCCAAAAAACAAGAGTCCAGGGCCTGATGGATTCCCTGGGGAATTCTACCAAACATTCAAAGAAGAAATAATACCTATTCTACTGAAGCTGTTTCAAAAAATAGAAACAGAAGGAAAACTTCCAAACTCATTCTCTGAGGCCAGCATTACCTTAATCCCCAAACCAGGCAAAGACCCCATCAAAAAGGAGAATTTCAGACGGATATCCCTGGTGAATATGGATTCCAAAATCCTCAACAAAATCCTAGCTAATAGGATCCAACAATACATTAAAAGGATCATCCACCACGACCAAGTGGGATTTATCCCTGGGATGCAAGGGTGGTTCAACATTCACAAATCAATCAATGTGATAGAATACATTAATAAGAGGAGGGAGGAGAACCATATGGTCCTCTCAATTGATGCAGAAAAAGGATTTGACAAAATACAACATCCTTTCCTGATTAAAACTCTTCAGAGTATAGGGATAGAGGGAACATTCCTCAAGTTCATAAAATCCATCTGTGAAAACCCACAGCGAATATCATCCTCAACGGGGAAAAGCTGAGAGCCTTTCCCTTAAGATCAGGAACACGTCAAGGATGCCCACTCACGCCACTATTGTTCAACATAGTACTAGAAGTCCTAGCAACAGCAATCAGACAGCAAAAAGAAATAAAAGGTATTCAAATTGGCAAAGAAGAAGTCAAACCCTCTCTTTTCGCAGATGACATGATACTTTATATGGAAAACCCAAAGACTCCATCCCCAAATTACTAGAACTCACACAGCAATTCAGTAATGTGGCAGGATACAAAATCAATGCCCAGAAATCAGTTGCTTTCTTATACACTAACAATGCAACTGTAGAAAGAGAAATTAGAGAAACGATTCCATTTACAATAGCACCAAAAATCCCAATGACTTTTAAGACAAGACTGGACACAGGTCCTCCAAATTCCCATTCTTCGCGTTGTAAGTGATTCACTAAACTGTGCTCACTAACCAATCTAGACAAACTACTTACTACCTTGACTCGATCAAGCTTTGGTTAGGCTTCTCTTTTTCTCCCAGGCCCTAAACTTTGACCTACTCTCAGCCTGAACCAGCATAAAATCCTGCTTAACAGCTGAAAATATGCTGACTTCTGGATAAAACTCTCTTTTTCACTACAAGATCATGCCACTCTGGCTCATCCCACTTCCCTGCTTTCTGTTCTTTCAAGCATTATTTATGCCTCCCTTAGGAGAACAAAAAAGACATTTTAAACCTAACTTTTGAAAGGCTTGCCAATCTAAGGATTAAAGCATTCTACCTATTGCAGTTGTCCCTTATAACATCATTTTGGATGAAGTCTCCTTACCTCAGTCTAATTTTTTATTTGATCTTGTAAAATATAATTTTTAATATTGTTTATGAAGAAAGGGGTCCTGAAAATAAAAGTGCCCTTCCTCAGGTTTCTGTCTGTAGAATGGAAAAGTCAGATTAGATAGACCAAGGTCTTTTTTGGCTCCAAAATTAATGAATGCAGAAGCTGAATTTCCAAAAAAAAGTAAGTCAGACCTTATAGAATTGGCAGGAAGAGCAAGCTGGCAGCTGAGAGCCAAACTGAGGACTTGAGGTCTTTTCTTTGGCTAGCCTGGTATTGTTGCTGTTTTGTTTGTGTTTAACTGAATTTAAATGTCTCAGTCCTCACCACTCCCTATAGTCTTCACCTTTTTATTACCTGTTTGACCACCAAAAAATATTTAAATTTGTGTCCCTAGAAGATTTTTGTGCCCTCAGGAAAGTGAGAATTACAAAATTCCCTTTCCTTCCACCACATCGATAAGGATAGCCAGGCACTGATGTCTGTTAATCTTTATACTGTAGGATTCAGGTGTTTGAATGAAAGGATAATATTTCATTTACAGTTGAAATGTGTTTCTTTGGTGATAAGATGCTATCTAGTGCAACACTCTCCTTTTTAAGTGCTGAAAGATTTTTACTAGATAAAATGAATATCCCTGGTGAGTGTGTGGTAATTTAACTTCAGATCAGAATAGATTCTCTGACATATTATAATATGAATATGAATAGAAGGAACGTGTAAAGAAATTGGTTTGGCTAATTCTGTGAAATAATAAAAAATACCTTGTAATGGCTTTAATGCATGTCCGAAACGTATATGACACTCCTCTCTTTGGTGGATCCTAATTACCTTCCCCTTGAGTTTTGTCTGTATTTAGTGACTGGCTTCTAACAAATAGAATGTGGTAGGAATGATGGAGAGTAAATGTTAAATGCACATCACAAAATGACATGATTTTCACCTTATTCTCACTGTCCCTTGGGTCATTCTCTCTGGAAGAAGCCAGCTAACATGTTGTTAGGATATTCTCAACTCTATAGAAAGGTCCATGTGGTTAAGGACTAAGGTCTTCCACAATCAGCCATTGAAGAGCTGAAGCCATTTTTGGAATTGGCATCTTTAGATCAGGCATTTTTAGAGTTGTGGGTTGTTTTTGTTTTTGTTTTTTATTATAATGTCTTATAGATCTTCCCAAAACCTTTTGATAGCCTATGTGGGCATTTGTCTTTCTTCTTACCTGTCCAGTATTTGCTCCTGTTTCCTGTGTTTAGAGAATCCCACCCTCCTTATGAGGCAGAGCCTGTGTCTTTCTGAAGAAGCTGTAAAACAGGGCCATTGCACACCGTTTGGTTCTCCATTAGACCCTGGCACAGACACATGCTGTCGGCTGGCCAGGCAGATTCACCGGCCCAGACAAGATACATCCTGATGTAGGAGGTGGCCGCAGTGCAGGGACTTCTTGTAGCAGCATCCAGTGACCAGCCACGGAGGTGTCAAGGTCTGTGCCCAAGGCTGGTGGCAGTGAGGCCTCCATAGGAAAGTGCTGCAGGATGATTTTGGATTTTGTCATGACTGCATAATATCTAACCTTAGGCTTTCATTTTCTGAGAGAGAGCTAATATCCCCTTACAAAGTCCTTTTCTGTGTGGATTTCCAGTTATTGCTTTCTTTTACACACAGTGAAAAACCCGCACTGATGCAGGCAGATACTATCTCTATTTTGTAGATGAGAACATTGAGGAGCAAAGTTGTTACATGATATGTCATTAGATATAAGCAGTTGTATAAATAGGGGCGCCTGGGTGGCTCAGTTGTTAAGCATCTGCCTTCGGCTGGGGTCATGATCCCGGGGTCCCGGGATCGGGCTCCCTGCTCAGCGGGAAGCCTGCTTCTCCCTCTCCCACTCCCCCTGCTTGTGTTCCCTCTCTCGCTGTCTGTCTCTCTGTCAAATAAAGAAATAAAATCTTTATTTATCAATGAAATAAATTGATTAGTACAGATTGGGTTAAGCGAACATTTAAATTTAGCATTTAAAAAGTAAAGGGCTTAGATACTAAAAAAAAAAAAAAAATGTTTTTCTTTAAACCGCATGAAAAGCTGGCTCTCTGCCCTGACTCAACATTATAGCGTTGAACCCCTAATTGCTACAAAATGGACCATGTTCTTCCAAATTTCCCTGATATTATACAGATACTTCTTGTAAATACTTTTCTCTGTCCATCCCTGCCTTCCACACATTTCAATCAATTTGCCTCTTGTTACTTCGAAACCCAGATTTAGTGATGATTCATCTTTGCAGCCTCATCTGAGCCCTCAGGAAGAGATAATTCTTCTCACCCACTTTTAATGCTCTCCCAGGGTTCTGTTCCTGTCCGTGATAAAATTCTTATTAAACTTGTTTATCTGTCTGAACAACCCAACCCCATCCAAACAAAAGAAAAAGAGTGACTCCAGACTGCCCAAATAATAGAAGAGTCCTGAAAAATAAGGGGCTTAGGACAAAATCTACTTATTGAACAGGATCCCAGTGCTTTAATGCCATCAAGGGTAACAATGGTGACAGCTAGGGATATAACATCATGCAGGACACTAGAGACATTTTCTCAAAATAAAATTGAATGATTCTAGAAAAAGACTGCAAAAAAATGACATGTGCAAGTTTCTCAGGTAAATCAGTGAGTACCCATCTGACTGTGAATGTCACTACTTGACAAATCCAACTCTGATGCAGAGTGTCCACTTAGATTTAGTATCTTTCACTTTTAATGAAAAACAAAGGATCATCAGAGTTTTATAGAAAGCCTCTAACATGAAAGAGATTAAAACATACCAATTGGAAAAGGGAAAAGGAAGAAACAGAGACAATTCAGGGAACAGAATGAAATTTCAAATAAAATATTCTCAGGGAGAGGAGGAATTGAAGCCATTAAGGAAGACTGAGATATTATATTTATTTATTTAATTAATTTATTTTTAAAGATTTATTTATTTATTTGAGAGAGAGAGAGAGAGAACACAAGTGGAGGGAGGGACAGAGGGAGAGGGAGAGAGAATCCTTAGGCAGACTCCCCACTGAGCGCGGACTCTGACACAGGGCTCAATCCCAGGACCCTGAGATCATGACCTGAGCCAAAATCAAGAGCCAGCCGCTCAACCAACTGAGCCACCCAGCTGCCCCCTAAGATACTATATTTAAAAAAGAAACAAAAGCTTTTTATCTTGATGAAGTCCCAATAGTTCATTTTTGCCCTTGCTTCCCTTGCCTTTGGCGATGTTTCTAGGAAGAAGTTGCTTCGGCTGAGGTCAAAGAGGTTGTTGCCTGTGTTCTCCTTTAGGATTTTGATGGACTCCTGTCTCACATTGAGGTCTTTCAACCATTTGGAGTCTATTTTTGTGTGTGGTGTAAGGAAGTGGTCCAGTTTCATTCTTCTGCATGTGTCTATCCAATTTTCCCAACACCATTTGTTGAAGAGACTGTCTTTGTTCCATTGGACATTCTTTCCTGCTTTGTCGAAGATGAGTTGACCATAGAGTTGAGGGTCCATTTCTGGGCTCTCTATTCTGTTCCATTGATCTATGTGTCTGTTTTTGTGCCAGTACCATACTGTCTTGATGATGACAGCTTTGTAATAGAGCTTGAAGTCTGGAATTGTGATGCCACCGGCTTTGCTTTTCTTTTTCAATATTCCTCTGGCTATGTGGGGTCTTTTCTGGTTCCATACAAATTTTAGGATTATTTGTTCCATTTCTTTGAAAAAAGTGGATGGTATTTTGATGGGGATTGCATTGAATGTGTAGATTGCTCTAGGTAGCATTGACATCTTCACAATATTTGTTCTTCCAATCCATGAGCATGGAACGTTTTTCCATTTCTTTGTGTCTTCCTCAATTTCTTTCATGAGTATTTTATAGTTTTCTGAGTACAGATCCTTTGTCTCTTTGGTTAGATTTATTCCTAGGTATCTTATGGTTTTGGGTGCAATTGTAAATGGGATCGACTCCTTAATTTCTCTTTCTTCTGTCTTGTTGTTGGTGTATAGGAATGCCACTGACTTCTGTGCATTGATTTTATATCCTGCCACTTTACTGAATTCCTGTATGAGTTCTAGCAGTTTTGGGGTGGAGTCTTTTGGGTTTTCCACATAAAGTATCATATCATCTGCAAAGAGTGAGAGTTTGACTTCTTCTTTGCCAATTTGGATGCCTTTGATTTCTTTTTGTTGTCTGATTGCTGTGGCTAGGACTTCTAAGACTATGTTGAATAGCAGTGGTGATAGTGGATATCCCTGTCGCGTTCCTGACCTTAGGGGGAAAGCTCTCAGTTTTTCCCCATTGAGAATAATATTTGCTGTAGGTTTTTCATAGATGGCTTTTATGATATTGAGGTATGTACCCTCTATCCCTATACTCTGAAGAGTTTTGATCAAGAAAGGATGCTGTACTTTGTCAAAAGCTTTTTCTGCATCTATTGAGAGGATCATATGATTCTTGTTCTTTCCTTTGGTAATGTACTGTATCACATTGATTGATTTGCGGATGTTGAACCAACCTTGCAGCCCAGGGATAAATCCCACTTGGTCATGGTGAATAATCCTTTTAATGTACTGTTGGATCCTATTGGCTAGTATTTTGGTGAGAATTTTTGCATCCATGTTCATCAGGGATATTGGTCTGTAATTCTCCTTTTTGATGGGGTCTTTGTCTGGTTTGGGGATCAAGGTAATGCTGGCCTCATAAAATGAGTTTGGAAGTTTTCCTGCCGTTTCTATTTTTTGGAACAGTTTCAGAAGAATAGGTATTTACCCCAAAGATACAAAAGTAGGGATCCGAAGGGGTACGTGCACCCCGATGTTTATAGCAGCAATGTCCACAATAGCCAAACTGTGGAAAGAGCCAAGATGTCCATCGACAGATGAATGGATAAAGAAGATGTGGTATATATATACAATGGAATATTATGCAGCCACCAAAAGGAATGAGATCTTGCCATTTGCAACGACGTGGATGGAACTGGAGGGTATTATGTTGAGTGAAATAAGTCAAACAGAGAAAGACATGTATCATATGATCTCACTGATATGAGGAATTCTTAATCGCAGGAAACAAACTGAGTGTTGTTGGAGTGGGGGGTGGGGTGGGAGGGATGGGGGGACTGGGTGATAGACACTGGGGAGGGTATGTGCTCTGGTAAGCGCTGTGAATTGTGCAAGACTGTTGAATCTCAGATCTGTACCTCTGAAACAAATAATGCAATATATGTTAAGAAAAAAAAAAAGAAGAAGAAGAAGAGGGTAGCGGGAGGGGAAGAATGAAGCGGGGGAAATCGGAGGGGTAGACGAACCATGGGAGATGATGGACTCTGAAAAACAAACAGGGTTCTGGAGGGGAGGGGGGTGGGAGGATGGGTTGGCCTGGTGGTGGGTATTTAGGAGGGCACATTCTGCATGGAGCACTGGGTGTTGTGCACAAACAATGAATCATGGAACACTTCATCTAAAACTAATGTTGTAATGTAAGGGGATTAACATAAGAATAAAAAAATTAAAAAAAAAAGAAACAAATAGAGAATGAAAAAGTTTGTTTAAAACAATGTTAAAAAGTATATATTTAAAAAATTTTAATTCCTGTGTAGTTAGCATACAGTATTTTCTTTTTCTTTTCTTTTGTTGCCTTTTTTTTTTTTTTAAGATTAAGAGAGAGAGAGAGAGCAGAGGTGGGGGTTGGGGGGTGAGGAGGGTAGAGACAGAGGGGATGGGGAGGGAGAAGCAGACTCTCCACTGAGTAGGGAGCCGGACGCAGGGCTTGATCCCAGGACCCTGGGATCATGACCTGAGCTGAAGGCAGACACTTAACCGACTGAGCCACCCAGGTACCCCTGTTGCTTTTTAAATTCTCTCTTTATCACTACTTTTTGCCGTTTTAATTACTGTGTGGCTTGGTGTGGACCTCCTTCGGTTGATTTTGTTGGGGGCTGTCTGTGCCTCCTGGATCTAGATTTCTGTTTCCTTCCCCAGATTCAGGAAGTTTTCAGCTATTATTTCTTCAGATAAGTTTTCTTCCACCTTTTCTCTCTCTTCTCCTTCTGGGAACACTATAATGCAAATATTGTTACGCTCGATGGGGTCACTGATTTCTCTAGGTCTATTTTAATTTTTTTTTTTTAATTTTTTTCTTCCTCCCGTTCAGCTTGTTGGTTTTCCATTACTTTGTCCTCCAGGACCTGTCTGTTCTGCTTCCTCTAGTCTACTATTTATTCCATGTCTAGTATTTTTTTTTTTCCAAATTTTTATTTAAATTCTAGTTAGTTAACATATAGTATTTTACTGGTTTCAGGAGTAGAATTTAGTGATTCATCACTTACATATAACACCCAGTGCTCATCATAACAAGTGCCCTCCTTAATACCCATCGCCTATTTAAGCCCATCCCCCATCTACCCTCCTCCATCAACCCTCAGTTTGTTCTCTATCATCATAACAACCACCATTTTAATAATATTTTCAAATTTCAAAAGGCTTAACCTCATATGTAGATAAGTTATATTTATTTATCTGGCTTAAGCTATCAGAAAAAGAAAATAAGATTGTCCTGTTACTTTTTGTGTTCTATTAACAGCCCTGTAAATTGTGGTAATGATCTGATTTTTAATTTGAGTTCTTTATCTCTGATTGGTTCTTTTTATGTTTTCTCTCTCTTTTTGAGGGTCTCAGTGAAGTCCTCCACTCTTTTCTCCAGCCCAGTTGAATATCTTTATGACCATTACTTTAAATTCTCTATCAGACATATTACACTTCTTCATTTCATTTAGCTGTCTTGCTGTGATTTTTGTCCTCTTCTTTGATTTGGGACATATTTGTCTGTCTCCTCATTTTGTCTAACTCTCTGTGTCTGTTTCTATGTATTAGAAAAGTCAGCTATATCTCCTGCTCTTGAAAGTGGTGGCCTTATGAAGAAGAGATCCTATAGTGCCCTGCAGTGCAGTGTCCCCTGTTCACCAGACCTGGTACTTAAGGGGTGTCCTGTATGTGTGATGTGTGCACCCTGCTGTTGTGGCTGACCTGTTTTTGCCTTCAGTCCAGTGATCTGCAGTAGCTCTCTCTATATGTTGTGATCAGGGTTTGGTGCCTGTGTTGTTAGTTGGCCAGTCTGAGGATACGCTGGGCATGAGTTGAGTCAGACCAGGTGTTTCTCAAAGGTCCCATGGTACTGGATTATAGGGTGCTCTCCCTGTGTTGTCCCTTGAGAAACTTTTGTTTGTGGGCAGAGCCTATAGTCAGACCAGATGTCTTTCCCCTTCTGAGGCCTCAGTTGGACTGGTGTGAGTGGTTATCTTTCTCTCTTTCTGGGGCAGGAGTCACTTTGGAGTGGTGCTGGCCCCTTCAGGGCTACTTGCACACTGCCAGGCTTATGATACCAATTTGGATGGGCTTTGGCCAAGGACATATTGGAGGGGGCAGGTCCACTGGAGAGTGAAGGGATGGGACATGTGTTGTTAGCAGATTTGTGCAGGTCTGTTGTGGGAGGAGATCTGGAGCTGCTTTAGAAAACTCCTGCTACAGGGATGAAGAGGGTGGGTTTGCAGTAGAGCAGGGGGATTAGGATCCTGTTGCAGGATACCTGCAAGGTCCATGCTGGTCTGCTGTATTAGGGGACCTACAGTCCCCCTGACTGAGGCTTGCTGTGTTGGACGGGGAGGGGCATGCTGTTAGCAATTTCAGTGGATGGTATTGGTGTTGAGCTTGTCCCTGTGTCTAGGCTCAGAGGTGGGGGAGGGATATGGAATTGACCAGCTCCTTTGTTCCTAGAGAAGTATCCTAAAGATCCTTGCCCCTCCAAAACATGTTCTGAGATTAGTAAACAAATCTTTCTATACGTCCCAGGTGTTTGTCAAACTGTTGCTTCTGTGCTTTATCTCAGTAGGGCTATTTATTGTGCTGTCTCTTTAAGAGCAAGGACTCAGATTCCTATCACTTTCTAGCCTCTGGACAGCCAAGCCAACTGATTTTTAAAGTTCCAGTTGTTAAGCCTTGCTGATTGTAAGAACTTGCAGAATTTGGCCCCTCTGGTTTCAAAGTCAAATGTTACGGGGCTTCGTCTTCCCCGTGCAGATTCCCCATGCCTGGGGTGCTTGCTGTGAGTATCTCTCCTTTCTTCGTGTCTGCAGTGTCCTTACCTCCTGTGGATAGTCCCACAGCTCCATTTAGTTCCTGAAAGCACACCTCTGTACTTCCTATCCTCTTTGATGTGGCCTCTTCTCTACATTTTGTTGTAGAGAGTCTGTTCTGCCAGTCTTCAGGTTGTTTAATGGGTTATTTGCAGTGATGTGGGTGTTATCTAGTTGTATCCATAAGATAGGTGAGCTTAGGATCTTCCTAGTTTTTCATCTTCTCCAGAAGTCCTAAAATGTATACATTTTAATAGAAAGGTTGAAAAACAAAGTTAAGTCAGTATTTCTGAAAGTGAAGAGATTGACAGTGGGAAAGAAAAATAAACTAGAAGTTAATCCAGGAGTTCCAACACATTACCAATCATTCTGAGAAGAAAGAACAGTGAAAAACATAAAATGAGACTGATAGATCCAAAAAATAACAGAAGAAAATCTAAAATAAAGGACATACATCTTAGATGGAAAAGCCTCCTGTGTGTCCAGGAAAATAAAAATAAAATCCTGTATGCAAATATTTGTTGCAGTTTTATTCATAAGTAGAAATAACTCAGATGTCCTTCAAATTGTGAATATACAAACTCTGATATAGCCATATGTACATACCTCTAGGGAAAGACTCAGTATTGTAAAAATTCTCCCAAATTACAGTATCGATGTAATCCCAATCAAATTTGCATGAATATTTCCATACAAATTGGCAAACTGATTCTAAAAACTATATGAAATTATATGAAAAGACAAAGGAACTAGGATTCAACAATTTTGAAAAAGAAGAACAAATTTGGAAGATTCAGAGTCTCTGATTTCAAAACTTATCAAATTACAGTAACACACTATACTGTAGTAGTAGTGATGAAAAGAGAGAGACATCAGTGAAATGAAGTAGAGAGTACAGAAACAGAACTGCACAAACATGGTCAGTGATTTTTTTTTTTTAAGGTACAAGGCAATTAAATGGAGAAAGGGTAGTCTTTTCATCAAATGGTCCTGGAACTCTTGTCATCCCTATGTTAAATGAATAAATGAATGAATGAGGAGTGAATAGATAAATAGGTAAGTGAGTGAACCTTAACCATGCCTTGTACTTCGTACAAAAATTAAGTCAGAAATTATATCTAAACTTAAAACACAAAACTATAAATCTTGAAGAAAACATAGGGGAGAAATCTTTGCAATCTTGGATTAGCAAAGGTTTCTAGATATGACACCAAAAGCATGATCCCTAAAAGGAAAAAAAAAGATGGAACAATTGGGGGCGCCTGGGTGGCTCAGTCGTTAAGTGTCTGCCTTCGGCTCAGGTCATGATCCCAGGGTCCTGGGATCGAGCCCCACATTGGGCTCCCTGCTCAGCGGGAAGCCTGCTTCTCCCTCTCCCACTCCCCCTGCTTGTGTTCCCTCTCTCGCTGTGTCTCTCTCTGTCAAATAAATTAAAAAAAAAAAAAAAGATGGAACAATTGGATATCATCAAAATTAAGAACTTCTGGTCTATGATGAACACTGCTAAGAGAAAATAAACAAAAGTCACAGATTGGGAACAATTATTTTCAAATTATATATCTGATGGAGGACTTGTATCTAGAATATAAAATGAATTACTCTCCAAATAGTAATAAGTAAACTAACAACTGAAAAAAAAAATGCCAAAAGATCTGGCCACATTCCCCAAAGAAAAGAAATTACAGATGGAAAATGAATACATGAAACATATGCCTGACAGCAGTGTTATTAAGGAAATGAAAATTAAGCCACAATGGAATATCACTAAAACCCTATCAAAATAATAAAATTTAAAAAAAGGAAATGGACATTGCTAAATGCTGGTGAAGGTACAGAGAATGTGAAATTCTCCTCTGAAATTCTCTGTGTTGCTGGTGGGATTGTCAAACAGTGCAGAGCTTTGGAAAATCAGTGTCTTACAAAGTTAAACACTTACTTTATGATGTAACGGTCCTACTCCTTGATATTCAGCAGGACTGAGAGTTCTGCTGCCTGTGCCCAACAGCTTTGGCCTTCACATCTCCACACTGCAGTTCTAAACTGTTAGTGGCTTTACTCGACAGTGTCCACGACATACTTTAATAAATTAATTTTCTGCTGAAATTTCTAGAATGTGTTTCTGTCATTCACAACTAAACCCAGCAATGGATAATAAGAATATAGCATTTCCTGTTGACATTTCACATGCATTCTTTTACTAGATTATAATCCCCCATACCCAGGCTTCGTGTTCTGAGAACCGTGTTAACACCTACAATGGCAAAAATTTGTAGGGACTGAAACACTGGGAAGGGAAGTCTGGGACTTACAATTTTTATGCTATTCAGCTAAAACTGTAACTATAAGAATTACAGAATTTTAACCATTATCAAGTCCAATATGGTATTTTAACTAGGAAAATGAGAACTTTAAAAAGTTAAGGGATTCCCTCAAGGTTGTCCATTTGTTATGTCAGAGCTGGGCTCACATATCAACATTAGTTCAGTGGTCTTTCCACCACCTCACATCATCTCTGCAAAGATTTTTTAGATCATGCTAGTAACTTCTTGCTCATTCCTCATATCAAGCACTTAATGTTTGGGGAAAAAATGTGTTAAAAAAAGAAAATTGAATAGATAGCCCACTTATTGACTGTGGTGTGTGTGTGTGTGTGTGTGTGTGCATGCATGCTTTTCTGAACTGGAAATGAGATTGAAGATCCTTGGGTGACTTTTAAAGAAGTTACAAACCTATGAAACTAGAAGCTTAAAAAAATGATGGCAGCTTCTTGATTATAGTAATGCCATGAGCAATCTTTAATATCATATTTTAGATGAAAAGGTAATATTTAGACAGGTTATTTTTCTAACACTTGATTTCAAGGTCAAATATATTTCTTCTTCCTGTTTTAGAAGTGCCTACATTGAAAGCAAAATGAGAAAAGACAAGTAAATATATTTTTATGATAGAATTCTTGATGTTAAAAAAGATAGATATTGAAGCAATTTGAAGTTCTTACTATAGCAGTGACCAAACCTAGTTATTTTCCATGCTGTAAACGCTTCATGCAAAAGCAGAATAATTACCTGAGACAGTATTATAAAATGAATGACCCAGATGCAGCTTGGATTTTGCAGTTTTCTTGTGTATTCTCAGCTGTCTATATAAATGATTACAACATTTTGTACTTAATAATCAGCAAATGAAAGTTTCCAGAAGAAAAACTGTCCCATAGATTTTAGCACACTCTGACATGAAGGGAAGGTTAATTCACAGAACTTAATTATGTTACATCCCAGAAAGGGCCAAGGAACAGAGTAATCTATGGTTAGTATCCTAGTACTTTGTACGTTATTCTGAGAAAATTCATAAGCTAGAACTGAACTCCAGTTTATAACAACAATATCTTATGCTTGGATAGTGCTTCTTTAACAAACTTTCACATACAGATATTTTCTAATATTCCATTTTGTTATGTAATGCTTTTATTTTTTTTTGTTCATCTTTAGTTATTTTATATGAGTATAGTTGGTGTACAATGTTACATTAGTTTCAGGTGTACAACCTAGTGATTCCACAACTCTGTATGTTAATGCTTTGCTCATCACAATTGTAGCTACCTTCTGTCACCATACAATGCTATTATATTATCATTGACCATATTCCCTATGTTGTGCCTTTTATTCCCATGATTTTTTCATTCCATAGCTGGAAGCCTGTATCTCCCGCTCCCCTTCACCCATTTTGCCCATCCCTCCACCCTTTTCCTTCTGGCAACTATCAGGACTGATTCTGCTTTTTGTTTGTTTATGCATTTGTTTTGCTTTTTAGATTCCACATATGAGTGAAATCATATAGTATTTGTCTTTCTCAGTCTGATTTGTTTCACTTAGCCTAATACTCTCTGGGTCCATCCATGTTGTCACAGATAGCAGGATCTCATCCTTTTCGAACACCATGCACAAAAACTCAAAATGGATTAAAGACCTAAATGTGAGATCTGAAACCATAAAAATCCTAGAAGAGAACATAGGCAGTAATTTTTTTGTCGGCTGTAGTAACATTTTTCTAGATATTTCCAAAGGCAAGAGAAACAAAAGCAAAAAATCAACTGTTGGGACTACATCAGAATAAAAAGCTTTTGCACATAAAGGAAACCATCAACAAAACAAAAAGGCAACTTACTGAACAGGAGAAGATATTTGTAAATGATATATCACATGTATATTTTAACTGATATGATGTAAGGAGACGTACAAATAACAGAGAAAGAAAATCATTTACTTTTCACTTTGCATTTTGCTTTGGAAATTCTGCATAATGTCATTTTGAAGTGAATCCTAGTTGTCATCCTAAGCAATTGTTTCCTTTAGATTATCTTTCATGTCTTGCTCCCTTTAATTGAATCCAGCTCAGTCCATGGATGATACGAACTTCCCTCAGTTCTTAACTTCCCATCCTCAGAAATAATCCAGACCACTTCCCATTTGCCCACTTTTATCTGTTGGCCCATCCTTTCACTGGTTCTTCAGTCTTCTCTATTTCCACCATGATGCTCTGTTTGGTTCTAAGTGTCTCCTCCACTCTACTATTTACCTCCTTGTCCCCATTTTTTCTCCTTCCAATGGAATGCATCTGCTCCTAAAGTGGGGGGAGGAGGGATGGATTTAAAATGGGGGAAAGAACCATGGTGATGTATACTCCTTCTGTGGGATTTAATACCTCATCTGCCTAACTCTAAAGTTAATGCTTAGTCCATTGATTTATAGGCTTTCTCTTCTGTTAAAATGCATTGCTGTCATCAATTTAGAACTCCCAAAATAACATTAACAAACATCTCAAATCTCCTTGGTTACCACAAAGGGACATTGCCCCAAATGGTTTACTAACAGGTCTGGCTACTGACAAATTTGTCAAGTGGGAAAAGTTGGAGAGCCTGACTCTTTGGGAGCTTTCAGTCAGTTTATTTGTTCTGGCTGTCACTTCAACTTGTTACCTCCAGAGAGCAAATTATTCCTAATTTCCCCCCTCCTAAATCTCATTTTATCGGAAAGGGCATTGTGACCCAGTTTATCAAATTAACCTCTGCTGATGGGTCAGTGGTGCTGATGGGTTATCCCATGTCGTTGTGCATTCAAATACACAATCAGGAAATGTTTAGGCTCTTATTATTTACTCAATAAATATGTAGTTAACATCTATTATATTTTAGGTTCTGGGGGGGAAAAAAGCAATGAATAATCCATAAGACCTTGGTGCTATGTTGTAGACTTCAATACATTTTTTCAAACGGACAGTGTGAACACCTAGGAAGAATATCTCCCCAGTCAACTTCTTGATTCTAGCGCTTCTTTTTTCTTTCTCCCCTAGTAGTTGCTCTCTATTTTTATTATTAATTCCCCATTATGTATCATAGGAAAGGCCAGAGGTATTGAAGTTTTTTGTATCCCTTAGCATGGATTAAGGTATTTTTAGCTTGTACACTAATTGATCACTGTGTTTACTACCTTTATCTCTCTTCCTTAGAGGGAAATATTTTAATTCCCAAAACCTTATCAAGATCTTCCCAATTTAGGCTATATTCATTATTGATTAGTCCTTTCTTCTCCACTTATTTCCAGATAACAGCTAAGGCTCACTTAAGACAATGTGTGTCTCTCAGGGATCTCATGTATGTGCAAGAGTTCTAAAATGTCATTTTTTAACCCAGATTAAGAATGTATTGATGAAATTTCAGATATCCTAACAGGGCCAAATAATGAGAAAGATTCACATCCAGAAAAGGAATCCAGTTGGCTGAACCTCCTAAGACCTTTCCTGGAAACAAATAAAAGTAATGGCTGTAAAAGGCTAGAGAAGTTAGAAGCCTGTGCTTCTTTTGTAGGATGATAGCATAGCAAAGGACCTGGAAAGATCATAAAGCAGCAGTAGTTCTCTGCTGGGGGCAGTCCTGCCACTTGGGGGCATTTTTGGTTGTGACCCCCAATGCCTGGGGTTGCTTCTGGCATTTAGTGCCAGGGGCCCAGAATGCCCACAGCACATTGCTTACCACCGAAGTATAAGCAGCGCTGTTAGTTCATTTCTTTGTCTATGGCCAGGAAACAAATGGTGGAATAGTTTCCCCAAGGTCATATGCCCAGTTAGTGGCACAGCTCGAGACAACTTGGAACTCCATTCCAGGATTTTTCTCACTAGACCAACTTGTGTACATGACTGCTCCTTATCCAGCCAAAGGAAAATTGTCCTGTTCAGAAGAGTGTAATCTTCTCCTCAGATGTATTCCTCACATTCTAAATCCTTTGGGATGATTTTCAGTGACATTTCAAAAACTACATAAGAAAACCAGTCTCATTCTGTAGTAGTAACTTTTTAAAATATATTTTAGGAGAGGGGGAGGGAAGTTATATTGTTTATCCTCTCAAAAATGCTTTTGTTAAAACTTGATCATTTGCTTTTTTCTCTGCTTAGTCCAAATAACTTTTGACCACTTTAGGAAATCAAACCTATCTTCAAATGTATATATGATGTGTTGTTTTTAAGCATTGAAAGGAATGAACATGCAGTTCTTATTCAACGTACGGCATTCATTGCAAGTGTAGCATGTCCCAGATGTTGTGTTAGGTTCTGTGGGTGCAGGAGATACACTGTGAGAAGAAAAGAAAAGCATGATTCCTACCTTAGACATGTGAGAAGGTGAATCCAATATAGTGGTTCTAGTGACATTATGGGATGCTATATGAATGTTGAGAAAGGGCACTTAAATCCCAATGTTGGCAGTCAGATAGGCCTTCTGGAGGGTTGATGTCCCAGTTGAGAATTGAGGGGTAGCAGGTGATAATCAGACAGGTGGTAGTAAGAAGGAGGTTGGGGTAAGAAGAATAGGAGATGGAAATCTAGACAAAGAATAGCATCTGAAAGCTTGGGTTAAATAGGGAAATGTGTTGCAACTGTAGAAAAGCCAATAGCTTACTTTGGCAGAAACATAGATAAGCTTGTCTGTCATTTGAGAAATGGAATGGAAGGGATAAAGAGGCAAAGATGAGACTGGATGAGACAGATAAGCCAGGCCAAGGAATTTGGGTTCTATTTTGAGGGAAATCAGTTACCATTGAATAGTTTTAAGAAGAGAATTGGTAATTATAAAAATAGAACTTTCAATAAATCATTAGCTTCTAAAAGTCAGAGCTTCATAGGATACAGTCTTAGATGCAGTATATTCTTGTTGACATTCTTGTTGAAATCATCGCCGCCACTCCCATTGATGTTGTAAAATGTGTTTCTGGTCTTGGAGTGAGTTTAGCACAGATCCTATCCTTCTACTCTCAGTGACAAGCCCCTGTTCCCAACCAATACTCCTAATTAGTGCTCATCATTGCTGGGGACAGATGTTGTCATAGTAAAGAATGAGGAGATGTTAGGTCAGAGTGCACAAGGACAGTGTCAAAGAGGGAGGATTGCATTATCATACACACAACACAATTAAATATTAATGAAAAAATGGCACTTTTCCTGTCATTACCAGGCTTTTGTTTTGCAAAGATAATCTATTAGACCAAATGGTGGAAGATATATAGCATTACTTCTATCTGAATGAATGTTGGAGATGTAATTAACAATGTTTTTTTAAACAATGTGTTTTCACAGATTGCTAAAGGATAGGTAGGCAAGAAGTGTCCACTGTATATAAATGCAATAATTACAGAGGTATTTTGATTGTTAACCAAAGAATGTTTTTTTATGTGTAACAATAGTAGCACTTTATTGACTTGTTTCTACATTAAATTAAAGCCCCAACCTTACTCACATGTTTACTTTGTAGAAGTTGTTGAATTTTGCATGCTGATATACAAGCAAAAATTCAGTTTGAGCCTCAATAAAACAGAAGTAAAACATTCTTCAGAAGACTGACTATGAAAAAAGTAATAAACATGGTAGGAGTGAAAGAATAAAGGTTTTCTCAAGATAGAAGACCTTTGTACTCACTTAACATCAGATGGCAAGTAGACAGGTGGCAAGAGATTAAAGATACTGGAGAAGGGAAAAGAAATGGGACATTTGTTTTTTTCTGAGACAACATGAGGGAATGAAAGGAAATAAATTGAGATATGAGAACATAGAGGCAAATGGGTGAGAAACAGAAAATCATTGTTTATTTATATCTCTGTTTTCTAAAAGAATTTGATTTTGAGGCAACTTATAAAAAAGGACACAGGAATAATAAAGTTAACAAACAGGAAAAAAAAAACTGAGGACTCAGAAAGGAGGAAGAAGCAAATATGATATCATGAGGTCTAATATAGTTTGGGTGATGGAGTATCAAATTTGGCTCTGAAGTTTTTGGCAGTTGAAGAAAAGGGGAAAAGTGATATGTTTCCAGTTATCTCTTGCTGTATAACAAGCCACCTCACACCAGTGACTTATAACATTAACAATTATTTATGATTAACTCTTATAGTTCTGTGAGTTGCTTGTAGTTCAGCAGGGACTTTCTGGCTCTTGGTCTTTCATGCAGTTGTAGTCAGTGGCTAAGGTTTGAATCATCTGAAGACTTGTTCATTCACATATCTGGTGCCTGGGCTGGGAGGACTCAAACAGATGGGCTAGAATAGCTACCGGGAAGACTCAAACAGATGGGCTAGAATAGCTAAGGCTCCTCAGGTGTCTTCCTCTCCACGTGGTCTCTCTAGCATGGCAGCTTCAGGGTACTTCCAAAGGTACATGGTCCAAAAAGAGGCAAGCAGAAGCTGTATTCCCTTTATGACCTAGCCTTGGAAGTCACTCAGCATTACTTTCTCTGCAGTTCTTTAGAAGCAAGCATCTAAAGTTGATACATGCTTAAGTAGAGGGGAATTAGACTTACCTTTGTGAAGAGAAGAAATGCCAAATAATTTGTAGCATGTTTTAAAATTACCACATGATGCAACAGATTTCTCATTGTCAAAAAGGCAGCAGTGTGTCAATTATCCAAGTTCACACCTAATGTTGTCAGTCTGTTTTAGACATAGTAAGGGGGAAGATCACCAATGGTAAGAGTAGAGATGAACAAAGAGTAACATTAAGGAGAAGGGTGTGTGTTTGGAATTTCTCTACATAGAAGCATGTGACCCTAGCACAGTAGAGCCTTGCTTCTCAAAGAATGGTCTAGGACCAGTAGCATCTGCACACCTAGAGCTTGTTTGAAATGCAGAATCTTGGCCCCTACCTCAGACCTACTGAATCAGAATTGCATCTTAACAAGACCACAGGGGATTCCTATGCAGAATAAGGTTTGAAAAGCACTGCTCAAGAGGTTGAGTAGAATTGTCAGGTCATGGGGAGGAACAGATTATTCCTGTATACACACTTAGAGTTGGCTATGTGTCCTCCTTAATAGGACAGTGACAGAATATGAGCGGGATAAAAAAATACTAAAGAGAAGTCATATGATTTTGAGAATTCCACACATTCATTGACCATTATGTCTAGGATGGATGTTAGGTATCTGGGTGGAACGGAAATGGAAATAAGGGGAATAAGGGAAGAGGGGTGCAGTTATGGAGGAGGAAAGCTGAAATAAGGCTAGGGAGCTGATGTTGCAGAATTATAAATAATGGTATTTAAATAAATGGCAGCCAGAAAGGGAAAATACCAAGTTAGTTTTCAGAGTGCACTGAAATTGTGTTAGGTGGAATGTTAGTTGAAGCAAGTAGGTTATTGACCGAGACATAACCGTTGTTTTACAGAAACATCTTAAGTAATGACATTTATTATTCTGATAAAGATCCTATATATAGTTAAGGGCAGACAACCAGCAGAATGGTATAAAATATTAGCAAATTTCAGTCCATCATCACTGATATTTCAAACTGTGTTTTGTATTAAGAGTGTAGAGCTTGCAGAGTGTAGAGATCCTTGGAAAAATGGCTGATACCAGTTCTGGGCCAGGAAATGCATAAAATGTGTCTGGAATATCTTGGCATATTGAAGGATGAGAGGGTTATTAAAGACAAATGGGTTCATATCTAATGGACACCAGAGCCAATTTGTAGAGGGTTGCACTTGCCAAAGATGGGGTAATATTAGCAACAAAAAGAATAATAATGATAATGGATTGAGACACATCAAATATATTAAAATCCATTAATTCTTAATGCTACTTGCACACAAAAACTCTCATTAGTCACCTTTGAATATGCTATGGAACCAACACTTTATTCTGAAAACTGGTAAATGAAGTGAAACAATCAAGCATTTATATCACATTTCTTGTACAAATAGTATTTAAAGGTGCCAAATAGTTAATTAGGGAAAGACTTTCCTAAAAGAATTTCAGCGAATAAATGTGGAAGCAATGGCAGAATTAGAATATCACCATTGAACTCCTAATGAAATAATGGATTTAGGCCATGATCATCAGTGGCTATTAAAACTATTCAGTGAATTGCTTATGGGGAGCTTTGTCATGGTGGAGCTGGCTGATACTGCAAACCCACTGCCCAGTCTTAATGTCCCAAAATGAGAAACAACTAGGTATGATATGTCTCCTAATGGACTACACAACACTGCTATAAAATGGTCATGCCATAAATCTAGGCTGAATCTGATCAAGCCTTTAGCTTCCCAGAAAATATAAGAGCCAGAAGAATGTATGAAAAGTCCCCAGAGGGAGACAATCAGCAAAGTTTAGAAGGTGGAAATCTACTTTCTTCAACAAATAAATTATAAGGGAAGAAAAGCTGTGAGGGAAAATTTACAGATTAAAATATATGTGAGAGATACTTTTGGGGTTTCCGTTCTGACAAGCAGAGAGCTGGAAAATCATCACTTTCATTCTTACAACAAGATAAAAATGCTGAAAAAAGACTCATTAGAGAACTGAGGTTACAGGGCAACTGCCACCCCCAAATCTGGAGAAACACGTGAATACAGAGAATCTTAGCCAGGATCAGCTTACATGGAGCAGAAACCACTGGAGCCATAAAAAGGTAAAAGCACTTAAATGGTAATTTTGATGAATTCCTGGAGGCTTATTGTGGACAAGGTTAAGAGTGAGAAACTACCATGGTCCCAATTTCCTTAAAATTGTCCCCAAACTTTGGGGGGGTTTTACTTCCAGAAATCTACCAGGTTTTCTAGGTATAGATCTGAGAAAAAAAACACTTTGGATAGAAAGAGGGAAAATTAATGATTCTGAATTATGCCCATGGGAAAAGTAACCATTTGAAATACTCCAGTGTAGACTCCATGACAAACAGCTGTCCTTCTTAATATAAGTGAAAATACTTTATCAGACCCGCATTTGACCCAGTGGCCAGGCAATAAGCCAACGTTAGCTCCTCTAGCTTTCTTTCCGCACCTAAAAGGAGAAAAAAGAGACTAAGAAACATTTATGAAGGTCACAGCCCAGAGACATGTATTCTAAAAAGCTCCTAAAAGGACTAAAAGCCTGAGATATAATCATAGGATTATAGAACACTCTCCCTTCCCATACCTTACCATCACATCAACAGGGCATCGGTATAGGAACAGTGGATTACAGATGAGAAAGTTGGAAGACACAGACTCAATTTAAGAAATTGCATTTAAAGAACCACTGCCCCCCCGCCAAAAAAAAAGAGAAGAGGGGAACTTAGAAGACACTAGAAGAAACCAAAGCCTTTGTCACTTATAGCTATAGCAAACTTTCAGCACAATCCAACTCCTTGCTAGATCAACATAAAACCTCACACTACAGGGGCGCCTGGGTGGCTCAGTCGTTAAGCGTCTGCCTTCGACTCAGGTCCTGATCCCAGGGTCCTGGGATCGAGCCCTGCATAGGGCTCCCTGCTCTGCAGGAGGCCTGCTTCTCCCTCTCCCACTCCTCCTGCTTGTGTTCCCCTCTCGCTGTGTATCTCTCTGCCAAATAAATAAAATCTTTAAAAAAAAACAAAAAACCTCACACTACAGGCCTGTTAATTTCAATTCCCATTTCTCAGTATACCATGACCTGCTTTCAACAAGAAATTGCAAGGTATTCTAAAAGGCAAGAAAAAGCACAGTCTGAGGAAACAAAGCAAGCATCAGAACCAGGCTCCAATATGGCACAGATTTTAGAAAGATAGGGAATTCAAAATAACTATGGTTCATTGATTAATATATGAAGTGGTCCAGTGGAAGCAGAAGATAGCATGAAAGAAAAGTAATGTAAGTAGAGAGATAGAAACTCTTAAGTAAAAATTGAAAGGGAATGTTAGAAATCAAAAACACTGAGAGAAATGAAGAATACCTTTCATGGGCTCATCAGACTGGACATGGCCAAGGAAAGAATCAGTGAGCTTGAAGATAAATCAGTAAAATTTCCCAAATTGAAATGAATAATAAAAGAACAAAATTTCCAAGAACTATGGGACAATTACAAGTGATATAACATAGGCATAATTGGAATACTAAAAGAAGAGATAAAAGAGCAGAAGAAATATTTGAAGTAATGGCTGAGGTTTTTTGTTTTTTTTTTTTAAAGATTTTATTTATTTATTTGAGACAGAGAGAATGAGAGAGAGAGAGCACATGAGAGGGGGGAGGGTCAGAGGGAGAAGCAGACTCCCTGCCAAGTAGGGAGCCCAATGCGGGA
This sequence comes from Mirounga angustirostris, assembly GCF_029215605.1. Lineage (NCBI taxonomy): Eukaryota > Metazoa > Chordata > Mammalia > Carnivora > Phocidae > Mirounga > Mirounga angustirostris. The sequence goes on along the minus strand of NW_026991717.1, from coordinate 51,022,225 downwards.
CTCGATCCCGGGACTCCAGGATCATGACCTGAGCCAAAGGCGGTCGCTTAACCAACTGAGCCACCCAGGTGCCCGGCTGAGGTTTTTTTGAAATCAATGACAAAACAAACCACTACAGATCCAAGGAAACGTAGAGAACACTAAGCAGGATACACACACACACACACACACACAAGACATATCAAGTGGCATAAAATCAAAGATGAGAAGAATTTAAAAGAAGTCAGAGGAAAATAAAACACCTTACCACTAAATAAACGATGATAAGAATTACAGTGGCATAAACCAGAAACCATACAAGCAAAAAGAGTTTGGAGTAAAATATTTAACATGTTGAATACTTAAGTACTTAAGTATTTAAGTGTGTTTTATGGTCTAGAACATGACCTATACACCTAAATACTTAAAATACTATATTCAACAAATTTTTCCTTCAAAAGTGAAAGAGAAGTAAGTACTTTCTTAGAAAACTAAAAACTGGGGAAATTTATCAACAATACACCTGCCCTGCAAGAACTGTTAAAGAAGTCCTTCAGAGGAAAGGAAAATGATATAGATCAGGAACTCAGATCTACATGAAGAGCCAGTACAACAGAGAAGGAATAAATGAAAATAAAGTAATAATTTTTTTTTCTTATTCTTAATTGATATAACAATTAATTGTTCAACATAATAATTGTAACATTAGATGATTATGGCAAATGGATTAGTAAAATGAGTAACAGCAATGTTATAAGGCATGGGAGGGAGGACTCAGGAATACTCTTATACGGTACCTGCACAACCTGTGAAGTGGCATGGTGTTATTTGAAAAGTAAACTTAGATGAGCTGCAAATATTGTACACTGTAGGGGAACCACAAAAAAGGGGAAAAAGTAGTGTAATTTATTTGCTAACAAAGAGAAAAATGAAATCATGTGAAATGCTCAATTAAAAACAGAGAAGGAAGAAAAATATTTTTAAAAAAGGAGCAAAGAACAAATGTAATATATAGAAAACAGTTGAAAACATGGTATATATTAATTCACCTATATCAATAGTCACTTAAAATTTGAATGTTTTTAATACACCAATTAAATGACAGAAATTGTATGGTGGATAAAAGCACAAGGCCCATGTTGTCTACAAGAAACTCACTTCAATTGAAGAGACACAGATAAGTTAAAGATAAAGAACATGAAAGGACATACTTGATAACACTAATCAAAAGAAAGATGGAGTAGTTATTGTTAATTTCAGACAATCCAGACTTAAGAACAAGAAAAATTACCAGGAATAAAGAGGACATTACATAATGATAAATCATTCAGTTCTCTAAGAAGACATAATAATACTTAACATGTTTGCTTCTTGTAATAGAACATCAAAATATGTAAAGTAAAACTGATGCAATTACAAGGAAATATAGATGTCCATAATTATGTTTGGAAACTTCAACATCCCATTTTCAGCAATTGATAGATCCAATAGGCAGAAAATCAATAAGGATGTAATTGAACTAAACAGCGCCCTCAATCAACTGCATCCAATTTATATTTATAGAATGTTTACTCCCATAACAGCATTATGCATGTTCTCAAGCTGATAGAACATCAACTAAAATAGGTCATGTTCTAGACCATAAAACACACCTTAAATTTTTAAACAATAGAAATAATCCAAATTATGTTCTCAGACCAAATGGAATCAAACTGGAAATTAATCAAAGCAATACAAATATAGATTAAACAACACATTTCTAAATAAATAACACATATCAAAGAAGTGTCTTAGAGATATTAAAATATTTTAAACTAAATCAAAATGAAAATATATCTTATCAAAATTTGTGGTTATAGGAAAAGCAATGCCTAGAAAGAAATTTATAGCACTGAATGCACATATTTTTGAAAATAAGATACATCTAAAATCAATTTAAACTTCCACATTAGGAAGATACAGAAAGAAGAATGATATAAGCCTAATCCAAGTAGAAGACAAGAAATAATAAAAGTTAAAGGAGATATCAAATTGAAATTGAAAACAGTGCCTTAATAAAGAAAATTCTTGTAAACAAAGTAAAAGCTGATTCTTTGAAAAGAACAATAAAATTGTTAAACCTCTAGCCAGACAGAGTAACCAAGAAAAGAGAGATGATGCAAATTACTAATATCAGAATGAAAGAGGGGTATTACTACTGATATCATGGACATTACATGGATAATAAATATTATGAACAACTCTATGCCCACAATTTTGATAACATAGATGAAATTGACCAATTACTTGAAAGATACTGTAGGGGAGGAAAAAGATTTACTCATTTTAGGTTCTCAACTGTAACAAAACACAGATTAAGAAGAGAAAGGCAGTAAGCTTTTTCACACATATACCTCATATTTACGGGGAAAAACTCAAGAGATGAGTAACTTAAAGAAGTGGTTTATATAGCTTTGACTTTTATAACATCTTAACCAAATAACAATACATCTTTAGAGGAGTGATAAGACAAAGGAAAACAGTTTTAGGCTTCCAATGGTGGCAAACTGTGGGAAGGTAAATATATAAGGGGAAACTAATGGAGTAGGGGTTTTCTTCTGACTCCTATGGTGCCATTCTGGGCTGATCAGAGTCTAGGTTCCTCTTCAAAAAAAGCAAATATATACCCTGCCTTTAGCAAGGAAAAAAAAAAGAGCATAGAGAGAGCTTTTCCTATGTTTACTGCTTCTTACTTGCCTTCAGCTCAAAATAATGTTTATGTCAAAGAGGCATGTTTTAGGGTGAAATATTCTGATTTTCTTCAATATAAACTACCAGAATGCATACAAAGACAAATAGATAATCTAAAGAGGCCTATATTGAATAAATTGTATCAAGAATTTATAACCTTCAAAAAGGAAAGCTCCAGGCCCAGTTGGTTTCACTGATGAATTCTGCCAACTATTTAATGGAGAAATGATACCAAGTCTCTACATTCTCTATTAGAAATAAGCAGCAGAAGGAATAGTTCTTACTTTATTCTAAAGGCCAGCATTATCCTGATATCAAAACCACGTAATGGCATTACAAAAAGATTGCAGACCAATATCTCTCATAAACATAGATGCAAAAGTTCTCAACAAAGTATTAGCAAATTGGATCTAACAATGTTTAAAAAGAATTGTATACCATAACTAAGCAGGATGTATTCTAGTTATTTAAGGCCAGCTCAACATTCAAATTTCAGTTCATGCAGTCCACCACATCAGTAGGCAAAGGAAGAAAAATGTTATGATTCAGAAGACATATTTGACAAAATCTTATACCCATTCATGATAAAACTCCTTCAACAGGGGTTGTTGGTAAAGAACATCTAAAAAACCTACAATTAACATCACACTTATTGGTGAGAAACTGAATGCTTTCCCCTAAAATTAGTAATAAGGCAAGCATGTCTCTTCTCACCCCTCCTGTTCAACATTGTGCTGGAAGTCATAACAAATACAATAAGAAAAAAAAAAAAAAGGAAATAAGCACTACACAGATTAGAAGGAAGGAATAAAACAGTTTTGGTTTGCAGATGATATAATTGCCTAAAAAGTCACAATGAATCAACAACAACAACAAAAATCCTGGAACTAAGTGATTATAGCAAGGTCATAGGACATAAGGCTAATCATAAAAGTCAATTGCTGTCCTATATACCAGCAACAAATAGGTGGAATTTGAAATTAAAAACAGAGTGCTATTTCCATTAGCACCAAAATAAATAAATAAAATGAAGTACTTGGTATACAAATAACAAAATATGTATAAGATCTAAATGAGAAAAACTACAAAACTCTTAAGAAAGAAATCAGGGATGCCTGGGTGGCTCAGTCATTAAGCGTCCGCTTTCAGCTCAGGTCATGATCTCAGGGTCCTGGGATGGAGTCCCGCATCAGGCACTTCCTGCTCAGTGGGGAGCCTGCTTCTCCCTCAGCCTGCTCTGCCTGCCACTCCCCCTGTTTGTGCTCCTGCACTCTCTCTGTCTCTCTGACAAATAAATAAAATTAAAAAAATAAAAAGAAATCAAAGATCTAAATAAATGGAGAGATATTTCATGTTTATAAATAAGAAGACTTAATATTGTTAAGATGTCAGTTCTCAACTTACCTATAGATTCAATTTAATCCCAACTAAAGTATTAGTACGTTATTTTGTGGACATTGGCAAAATGGTTCTAAAGTTTATCTTGAAAGACAAAGACCCAGAATAGCCAATACAATACTAAAGAAGAACAAAATTGGAGAATTGACATTATCCAACTTCAGGACTCATTATAAACCTACGATAATCAAGACTATGTGTAGTATTAGTGAAAGCATAAATAAATATACCAATGGATGAGTATAGAGAGCCAAGAAATAGACCCACACAAATGTTGTCAGCTGATCTTTTACAAAGGGGCAAAGACAATTCAAGGGATAAAGCATAATCTTTTCAACAAATAGTACTGGGACAAGTGGACATTCACATGCAAAATAATCTAGACACAGACCTTGCATGTTTCAACAAAATGGATCATAGACCTAAATGTAAAACATAAAACTAGAAAGTCTGTATAATTTTTCTCCTCAAAACCCATAACCCTTGCCTAATCATGATTAAAACTTAATTTCGAATAGAGGGGCATCCTGCAATATCTGATCAGTACTCCTCAAAATTGGCAAAATTGTAAAAACAAGGAAAGTCTGAGAAACTCACAGCTGAGAGGAGCAATTTTTGTTAAGTGTTGCCTTTTATTTATATATGTTACTGAAAAAAAAAATTATTTCTCCTAATGGAACTGTTTGTGTCATTTCAATTTGGACTTGACTTTTGTTCTTAAGTATAGGTCACATGTTTCTATTTCTTTGTATGCCTACCAAGTTTTTTTTTAATTTATTTAATTTATTTTTTATTTTATTATGTTATATTACCATACATTACATCATTAGTTTTTGATGTAGTGTTCCATGATTCATTGTTTGCGTATAACACCCAGTGCTCCATTCAGTACATGCCCTCTTTAATACCCATCACCAGGCTAACCCATCCCCCCACCCCCCTCCCCTCTAGAACCCTCAGTTTGTTTTTCAGAGTCCATAGTCTCTCATGGTTCGTCTCCCCCTCCGAATTACCCCCCTTCATTTTTCCCTTCCTACTATCTTCTTCTTCTTCTTCTTTTTTTTTTAACATATGTATTATTTGTTTCAGAGGTACAGGTCTGTGATTCAACAGTCTTGCACAATTCACAGCGCTTACCAGAGCACATACCCTCCCCAATGTCTATCACTCAGCCACCCCATCCCTCCCACCCCCCACCACTCCAGCAACCCTCAGTTTGTTTCCTGAGATTAAGAATTCCTCATATCAGTGAGATCATATGATACATGTCTTTCTCTGATTGGCGTGTCTACCAAGTTTTGACTGGATACCTTCTATAGTAGACACGTGGAAGAGTGACTTTTATTCTAGTCAACACTTACCTTGGCTCCATACTCAAACTCATATTCTTTCCCCTCTGTAGTCAGTAGCTGACATTTCCCTCAGATCAGTGATTTTCAGACTCTGGGGTTTTGTTTTGTTTTAGGGTAGTTTTTTGTTTTTAACTAGTTCCTCCGTGGTCTCCCTGTGAATGTTGATTTAGTGGTTGGCCAACACTTCAGGTCAATATTGGATGCATATTTGGGGACTCATTCCCTACGTGGTTCTTCCCTTCCAACCTCTCTTCTGTAGTTTACTGTTTGCTCCTCAGGCCCTGAACTCTGACCTCCTACCCCTCAGAGCAGTAGGGCTTTGGCATTCTGCTGCCTTAAACTGCTGTGCAGATTGGGAATTGTCCTCAGGCAAGAAGCTACAAATTCCCCATTGACACCAGGTGCAATTCCTGTTTTACCAGAGTAGATTTTCTTCCAGTTTCTACCTGCTTTTGGTTGTTCTCCAGTGTCTCCAAATGGATTTTCTTCTTAAATAATTTTGTTCAAATTTTAAAACTTTAATTTGTGGACCATTTGGTCTATCCAGGCTACTCTACCATTATCAGATCAAAGAGCCAGTCCATGAACTCCTTTTGGAGGTTCAGCTAAGTTTAGCTAACTTTAAAATGAGAACTCTGTCTGCCCTATTTCTTGCTCGTTATTCCATAAGCATTAATTTAGTGCTAAGTACCAGGAACTTTTCTGAGTTCTTTGCAGATACTAACTCATTTATTTCTTACAGACAAGCCCTATGGAAACTGCTATTATTATTCCCATTTGCCAACAGAAAAACTGAAGTAAAGAGAAGTTGTTTCTTGCCAATGTTTACACATCTGGCAAATGGACTAATTGCTGAACCCAGTCTACTGTTTAGCCAGAGCTCATTCTTCTTCTCTATGAAAAAAACCAAAGGTTGATGCAGGGATTCTGAATGCCCCTCAAATCATGCCATCATGCTGCCCTTTATAATTTATGGGAGTAAATAAAATAGAAGCCTATATCAAGATATCCTGATTGTAGGGCTGGTTCTCCCATTAATTTTACACATGACTTTGATATATCATGTCTCTTATCTCTCAGCACCAGTTTTCTTATCTATAAAGCGGAGTGGTAGTAAATTTAACTCTAGCAGTGTATTCCAAAACATCAGAAGATGGTGTCATCCACCTGACACCAGAACCTGCATGTTATACTACTCGGGAGTATACCATAGGTGGAGAACTTCTGTGGCATGAAGGTGAAGGTCATTGGTTTTGAGAATTTTGAAGAATTGTAATGTCAAGATGATAAAAGGAATACTGACCTGGATTTTTTTAAAAATATTTTATTTATCCATTTGACACAGAGAGAGCACAAGCAGAGGGAGTGGCAGGCAGAGGGAGAGGAAGAAGCAGGCTCCCCACTAACCAGGGAGCCTGACATGGGCTAGATCCCAGGACTCTGGGATCCTGACCTGAGCCGGAGGCAGACGCTTAACTGACTGAGCCACCCGGGTGTCTCTTGATCTGGATTTTGTAATTGCCTGTTAATTGTCTACATTCCCCCACTAGAAGGAAAAATGCCATTGGAGAGAAGAACCTGTCTCTCTTTTACGTGTCCTACCTAATGCTTAGAAAGTGCCTAGAAAGCATATATCAATAGTAGATGCTCCATAAATATTTATGGAAAGAAGTAAGGAAGAAAGGAACTACAAAGGGTCTATCAGAATTGCAAAAGATCTGTTTTAGGCATTACCCTCATTTTATCAAATGTATTTTAAGTTCCTTAAGTGTATGTGACTTTCTTTTCTTTTCCCCTCAGTTATTCTGACATTGTTTGTAATCGGTGTTTAATAAGTAATTATTGATTGTTTGAAGAGTGTCAGAAAAATTCATGGAAGTCTTTGAAATGGGCACTCATTCCAGTTGTCTCTGCCTTTCAATATATTTGGCTGTTTTACAACTCAGTGAGTTATATAAAATTAATAGTAGTACAAATGATTTTGTCCATAGAAATGAAAATTAGTTGTGTCTGGTGGAGTGTAATTAACTGTTGATCCATTTTATTTTGGCATTCCTTATCTGACTATACACATATGGTCTTTGAATTCTTCTTTGAACAAGTTTTAAGAACTTACTGGTTTTCTCATTAATTAATGAGTTAAGTAAGATCTTTGACACAGGATCATTTTATATCTGTATGAGTCATAATTATACCCTCTTTTAGCAACTGTCCTTTAACAAGACAAAACACACAATTTCCTTTTTGTTTTGTTTTGTTTTGTTTTTTTCTTTTTTTTTCATTCACAGCTACATTTCTTCTTAGAAATGAGCACTGATAGTTTGTGGTATCTCAAGATCCAATCATTCAGTTATGAGGACCCACCTTGAATAGTTTGTGTTTGGGGTTAAGCATTGTGTTTCTGCCTAGTTGAGGTACAACTTCCTTTTTAAATTTCAATCCTTCCACAACTTTTAAAGAAGTGGGGAGTCAGGTAGAAATTTGCGCTACCTTGCTAAACATGTTAGGACTCTGTCCACCAGATGTCACCCTTACATCTTAGGAGCCATAGAAAACAAAAGCGCTAACTTTCCTTTTGTAAGTAGGTTATTTTTGATAGTGCATATATAAACTGGTGGTATCAATTTCTTAATTTCTTAATATACTGGTATTTAATTTCTTAATATACTGAGGACTCAGACGGGCAGGATTGGAGGCAAAACTCAGGTCTTCATGTTTCTCCACATTCCTGCTTACCTGACAGACACTTTTCCATATAATGTTGCAAATTTTTCTTTCATTACTTAGTTACGATACACCCTTTTATAAAAGTACTCTCCTAATAATTAAAATATGGTTATTTACAAATAGGCCTAAAAAGCATGGTTATTTTCTGGATCATGTAAGAGTCCTCTTAATTCTAGAGTGGTATCCATTCAGACATCATCCATAGTGACAGTCTTTTAGGATTATGATGAAAACTGTCTTCTGGATCAAATGTTAGTCAGACTCCTCTGAGCCATTTTTTCAACTAGGCTTGTCCTGGGGCCTTGTCTTTGCCCCATCTAGTCCATTTGTATTAAGAATCCTGCAAACTTGGGATGCCTGGGTGGCTCAGTTGGTTAAGTGTCTGCCTTCGGAGCAGGTCATGAACCCCGGGTCCTGGGATTGAGTCCCCCATGGGGTTCCTTGCTCAGCAGGGAACATGCTTCTCCCTCTGCCTACTGCTCCCCCTGCTTGTGCTCTCTCTCTCTGACAAATAAATAAAATCCTTAAAAAAAAAAAAGAATCCTGCAAACTCAGTTTATCGAGAATCGCCCAAATCTGATCACCTTGACTTGCCTTCAGCAAGAATCCTGTTGGTTGGTTTAGCAAAAATCCCTCTTCCCGTGATGCCTCCTCTTAGTAATTTTTTATCCACTGACACCTCACTCTCTTTCCTTGCTATAAATTTCCAGTTTTCTTTGCTATATTTGGAATTGAGCCCAGTCTCTCTCCCATTTTGTTATAGTCTTGACAACTATTACAGTAGTGCTGTATTTTAACACTTGTTAAACATATTTTAACAAGTATGTGTGCTCTGTAATGAGAAACTAAGATGGGCCTTCCTCATCAGACGTTTTCCATCATTTTCCAAAATTTGTATTTCAGTATTTTAATTTTTTACATTAATTTTCTGGCTTTTCAAGGCAAATGATACCAAAGATAAACTAATCCATTTATTTATTAGAATTCATTTATTAGGAAAAAAGGAAGTACACATGGACAGAGAACCAAAACTTTTTTTTTTTTAAGATTTTATTTATTTATTTGACAGAGAGTGACACAACGAGAGAGGGAACACAAGCAGGGGGAGTGGGAGAGGGAGAAGCAGGCTTCCCGCGGAGCAGGGAGCCCAATGCGGGGCTCGATCCCAGGACCCTGGGATCATGACCTGAGCCGAAGGCAGACGCCTAACGACTGAGCCACCCAGGTGCCCCGAGAACCAAAACTTCTATAGCATTTACTCTATGTCAGGAACTTTACATGTGTAAGTTATATGTTAGTTAAATTCTCTTGAGTTTTTTGAGATTTGCTTAAGATGTTAGAAAACCCCATGCCATGCACAGTAAGGAATACCACCTGTCTGAGGATTCTTGATGGGGGAGGGTCCAAGGTGTCTCGCATTTCGTTTCTTCACCTCTGGCTCTACCCTCCTCAATTCTTTTTTTTTTTTTTTTAAGTTTTTATTTAAGTTACACTTAGTTAACATGCAGTATAATATTAGTTTCAGGTGTACAGTTTAATGATTCAACACTTACATACAAAACCCGGTGCTCCTGAATTCTCGATCTTACTTGTATTTTTCTTTCTATGATTATTCTTCTCTATGCTTTCTAAAGACCCAGTATGGAACACAAAACGTTTTCTTTTATTTCCCTTCAAATGCTAGTCATACAGAGATTCAGAAAGTTTAATAATTTGCTTTAAATATATTGATGGCGCAGAGACATATCTTCAAGGTTGTCTGCCTTGAAAACCAGAGCTATTTCTATTCACTTTTCTTTCTGAAATATTTGCCAACTACATATGGTGGGCAGGGAAACTAATAACATAAAATGGATTTGACTTACTGTGAGATAGGAAGCCACATGAAATGATGAAAATTTACATATATGTGTGTGTGTGTATAAATTTTTTTTTAAAGATTTTATTTATTCATAAGAGACAGAGAGAGAGAGAGGCAGAGGGAGAAGTAGGCGCCCCGCTGAGCAGGGAGCCTGATGTGGGACTTGATCCCAGGACCCTGGGATCATGACCTGAGCCGAAGGCAGACGCTTAACCATCTGAGCCACCCAGGCGCCCGAGTGTGTGTATAAATTTATGTAGGCTCCATGCTCAGCTTGTAGCCCCACATGGGGCTTGAACTCACGACTCTGAGACCAGGCCTGAGCTGAGATCAAGAGTCAGATGCTTAACCTACTGAGCCACCCAAGCACCCCATATAAATTTTTAGTTCAAAGGGAAACTTCTATTGTTTAAAGCAGTGATTCTTATATAAGTATCCCTTAATTGATGTGGTTATTCTTACCATAGGTTTTGTAATAGTTAATTGTATATGAAATAATCTAACCTTGAAACATGTGCAAAAAAATTCTGTAGTCCCTAATTCTCTAAGAATTGGTCACCTCTCTACCAATGACTATACCAGAGTGGGCCACTAGGTGTCATTCTGGCACAGAAATGATCTAAAATTGCCCTGGAAAACAAGTGAGCTCACTTTCAAGGTAGGAAGATGCTCTATTTTGCCTTTTAAAGTACATGAATTTTGTGTCCACTCAGCCCTGGATATCCATCTGCACTAGGGAAAGATTAAAATTATTTCACTGAAGTAAAATTATTTTACTGCCAAAAGAAAGGTAATAGATAGCTTTTGATATCCAAGGTAGGATTAGTCCTAACAGACTTAATAATAAAGAAAAATCTCTTTGAGAGTAGTAACAAAAAAGACAATATAATAGGAAGTAAACCTAACAAGAATGTGCAAAACCCATGTGAGAAAAACTTCATGGCAGTCTTGAAAGACACAACAATAGATTTGAGCAAATTAAAAGGCTTCCCTTCTTTATGGATAGGATGTGTCAATGACATGTAGATGTCAGTTCTCCTCAAGTTAGCACTTACATTTAGTGCTATCCCAATTGAAATACCACAAGTATTTCTGGAGAAAGAGAAATTGATTCTAAGGTTTATATAAGAAAATAAGCTTGCGGGCACCTGGGTGGCTCAGTTGGTTAAGCGACTGCCTTCGGCTCAGGTCATGATCCTGGAGTCCCGGGATTGAGTCCCACATCGGGCTCCCTGCTCGGCAGGGAGTCTGCTTCTCCCTCTGACCCTCCCCCCTCTCATGTGCGCTCTCTCTCATTCTCTCTCTGTCAAATAAATAAATAAAATCTTAAAAAAAAAAAAAAAGAAAAGAAGCTTGCAAGAATAGTTGTGAAAGTCCTGTTTAAATAAAATGAGGGGAAAAAAAATGGGTCTAGCCCCACCAGATATTAAAACATACTATAAAGTCTCTGTAATTAAAACAGTATGGTATTGGTGGATAATAGAGACTAGTGGAGAGAATATCAAGTCTAGAAATATACCAAAGTGTATGTAGAAGTATATTGTATATTACATGTGGCTGCTCAAATCCCTGGGGGGAAAGATGGGCTTTTAGATAAATGACAGTGTGGCAACTTGAAAGTCATTGGATCACCCTATGTCATACAAAGAATGAACTCCAAATGGATCAAAGGTATCAATGTAAAAATATCATATAGGTTAGAAGGAAAGTATAAGTTAGAATAAAATATGAGAAGAAAACTACCCTGAAGAAATTTACCCTGAAGTGCTCATCTATTAATATGAAACAAAACATACACATGGTTACTTATTCCAGCCTTTCTTCTAAGCACAAGAGATTGGAAATAACCTTAATGCCCAACCACAGGAGAGTGACTAAATAAAGTACGGCACATCCACACAATGGAGTTATTTGTGGCCAAAAAATAAAATGAGGAAGATATCTAGAAATGGAAGATCTCTGATATGGAGTGTTTCCAGACATATTTTTAGTTGAAAAAAGAAGTATAAAAGAGTATATATAGCATACTAACTGTTGTATAAGAAAGAAGAGAATATAAAGATAAATACACCTATTTTTTGTTAAGGAGGAGGAGGAGGAGGAGGAATAATAATACAGGAATTATAAACTAGAAACTCTTGAAAAATGGTTACCTAAATGGGAAGAGTGGGAACAGGATGAAACTTCTCTTTGTTCCCCCCCTTTTTTAAAATATAGTTTTGGACCTTGACCAAATTTTTGCAAAACAATTGCTCTGGCCTCTAAAAATATTAATGTCATAAAAGACAAAAACAGTTGGGGAACTATTCTAGCTTAAAGGAAACTAAAGAACTTTTTTTAAAAAAGCACACGAGTTATAAAGAAAAGCTGTGCACTTTTGATGTTTGCACTTCAATGAAACTTTAACCTTAAAAGTTGTAAGTCTTCTATGATGCTTTCAGAGAACACTATGAAAGAGCATCCGTAACCTTTCTCTGTCCCACCTCATTTTGCTGATACTTTTGAGTAGTCATCAGTACCGTATTAACATTAGAAGACAGGGAAAATAATCCTCCAATATGAAAAAGAAGGGAAAAAAAGCTTGCTATTGCTGTGAGATGCATCATGTCCTCTTTTCAAATTTGATCTCAAATCTTTGAAATTCAGTAGATTAACCTAGTTTTTAGAAGGTGGTTCACTTCATTTAAGCATAAAAATCATGTTGGAATTATTGCTTAAATTGAGAAAAGAGGTGTCCGGGTAGTAGGAAACAACATGTTAGTTACTTTAATGAAAGTACCTGCGAAAATTTTTGACTTTCCTCAAGTGAAAAAAATGTATTTCTGTGTGAAGTTGGAAGTTAAAATCCATTACTGGAAAATAATTTGAGCGTATATTATTTGTTTGTTTAACTGCAGATGGTATCACCTGATATTTTTGCCTGTGACTTGAGGTAAGGACAAACTTATTAGATGATATTTGTGGAAGAAAATTGGTCTTTTAGGAGAGCATGAGAAATCAATGTGTTAAATACTCCTGTACAATCCCTCATCATCATAAGATAGATCATTTTTAGTTATCTAATCCATCAAATTAAATTTAAGCAAAATTTGGTTCTTAATTAATCATATTAGGATCCAGAAAGGAAAACCATTAAGTCCATTGAAGAGTTCAAATTATATATTAATATTTATTGTGGTAAATTTCAAACATGTACACAAGTAAGGGGAATAATATGATGAATAATAATTTTCAACCCATGTCTAATCTTGTTTTATCTATACTGACCTCCATGTCCCCTCCTCTGAATTTTTTGAAGCAAATCACAGACATCATTTAAGATTAGATTATATATTATTAGGACCTTTATAGCTATTCCTATTATTATAAAATGGATACATCTAAGATACTAGCATTAGTAGACCTCAACACATAAAGTAATACATTATGTTTCTATAGGTCTTTAGTTTATCAAACTCTACTAGTACCTTGTGGCATATGTCACATGAACTTGACAGCTTCCCATAACCTAGTTTTTTTTTACAAAGATATTTTTTTTAAGATTTTATTTATTTATTTAATTGACAGAGAGAGAGAGAGAGACAGCGAGAGAGGGAACACAAGTAGGGGGAGTGGGAGAGGGAGAAGCAGGCTTCCCGTGGAGCAGGGAGCCCGATGCGGGGCTTGATCCCAGGACCCTGGGATCATGACCTGAGCCGAAGGCAGATGCTTAACCAACTGAGGCACCCAGGCGTCCAGTTTTTTTTTTTTTTTTTTTTAAAGATTTTATTTATTTATTTGACAGAGAGAGACATAGTGAGAGCAGGAACACAAGCAGGGGGTGTAGGAGAGGGAGAAGCAGGCTTCCCGCGGAGCAGGGAGCCCGATGTGGGACTCAATCCCAGGACCCTGGGATCATGACCTGAGCCGAAGGCAGATGCTTAACGACTGAGCCACCCAGGCGCCCAGTTGTTTTTTTTTTTTTTTTAAATGAGGTCTTTTTCTATAACAATAAGTAGGGTTTGTTTTATTGTGTAATAAAATGTCAATTTTGGAATGTCTGCAATAGTTTTATGGACAAATATTTTACAAATGATCAATGTGTGATATTACAAAGTCATGCATGAGGGGTGCCTGGGTGGCTCAGTTGGTTAAGCGACTGCCTTTGACTTAGGTCATGATCCCGGAGTCCCAGGATCGAGTCCCGCATTGGGTTCCTTGCTCAGCAGGGAGTCTGCTTCTCCCTCTGACCCTCCCCCCTCTCAAGCTCTCTCTCTCTCTCAAATAAATAAATAAAATCTTGAAAAAAAAAAAAAACGAAGTCATGCATGAGTAAAGGATCTGTTCAAAATATAAGATAGACGAATGGATTTTAACACGATAGAGTATGAGAAGTTCAGTGATATGGCTTCATATTCTACATTGTAACTAGCCTAAAAAACTGCCATCTATTGAGTTTTGATATAGTGTCAAAGAAGAATATTTACAATCATCTAAAAGACTATTAAAATACTACTCCCTCTTCCAACTACATATCTGTGTGAGGCCAGATTTTCTTTATATACTTCAGCCAAACAGCATATTAAAACAGATTGAATGCAGAAGCAGATGTGACAATTTAATTGTCTTCTGTTAAGCCTGATATTAAAGCATTTTCAAAATTGTAAAACAATGTCACAGTTTTTTACTTTTGAAAATATAATTTTTAAAAAACGTTTTTCAGGGTTAAAATGTATTGATTTATTATTGTTATTTTAAAGTAAATAACAAATATTTTTTAAACTCTTAGTTTATTTCCTTATTAAGGTAAGTGTTGATAGTTATAACCCATATCAACAAAAGTTCTTTGTGGTCCTCAATTGTTTTTAGTTGTAGAGGATTCTTGAGACCAGAAAGAATTAGAATCGCTTATCTAGCTTATCTCTCATTCAAGAGAATGGAAGGAAATGGGTACAGGCATACTTGGTTTTATTTTGCTTTGCTTTATTGTATTTTGCAGATACTGCATTTTTTACAAATTGAAGGTTTGTGGAAACTCTGCATTGAGCAAGTCTGTCGGTGCCATTTTCCCAACAGCTTTTGCTCACGTTGTGTCTCTGTGTCACATTTCGGTAAGTTTCCTAATATTTCACACTTTTTCATTATTATTATTGTATTTGTTATGGTAATCTGTAATCAGAAATCTATTTTAATTGATTTAAAGCACAATGAACCATGCCCATATAAGATGGCAAGCTTGATCGTTAAGTGTTTTTTGTGTTCTGACTGCTCTACCAACTGGCTATTCCCCTGTTTCTCTCCCTCTCTGTGGGTGTCCCTCTTCCCTGAGACACAACAATATTGAAACTGGGCCAGTTGATAACCCTACAGTGGCCTCTAAGTGTTCAAGTGAAAGAAGAGCTACATATCTCTCACTTTAAATTACAAGCTAGAAATGATGAAGCTTAGTGAGGAAGGACTGTTGAAAGCTGAGATAGGCCAAAAGCAGGGCCTTTGCATCAAACAGTTTGCCAAGTTGTGAATGCAAAGGAAGAGTTCTTAAAGGAAATTACAAGTGCTACTCAGTGAACACATAAATGATAAGAAAGCCAATGTTGCTGATAGAAAGTTTTAATGGTCTGGATAGAAGATCAAACGAGTCACATATCCTCTCAAGCCAAAGCTTAATTCAGAGCAAAGCCCTAACTGTCCTCAATTTTATGAAGGCTGAGAGAGGTGAGAAAGCTGCAGAAGAAAAGTTTGAAGCTAGAAGAGGTAGGTTTATGAGGTTTAAGAAAAGAAGCCATCTCCATAACATAAAAGTGCAAGGTGAAGCAGCACGTGCTGATGTAGAAGCTGCAGCAAGTTATCCAGGAGATCTAGCTAAGATAACTAATGAAGGTGGCTACACTAAACAACAGATTTTCAGTGTAGGTGAAACAGCTTTATATTGGATGAAGATGCCATCTGGGACTTCCGTAGCAGGAGAGAAGTCAATGCCTGGCTTCAAGGCTTCAGAGGACAGGCTGACTCTCGTGTTAGGGGCTAATGCAGCTGGTGACTTTCAGTTGAAGCCAATGCTCATTGACCATTCCAAAAATCCTAAGGCTCTTAAGAATGATGCTACATCTAACTCTGCCTGTGCTCTATCAATGGAACAACCAAACCTGGATGACTACACATCTGTTTACAACATGGTTTACTGAATATTTTAAGCTCACTGTTGTCACTGACTGCACTGAAATTTATATATATAAATATATATATAAAATATATATATATAAAATATATATATATAAAATATATTTATATAAAATATATATATTCAAATATATTTCAAATATATATATTTCAATATCTATTTCAAATACATACATATATATATATATTTCAAAATAATACGGCTCACTGACAGTGCACCTGGTCACCCAAGAACTCTGATGAACTGTATAATGTGGTTAATGTTTTCATGCCTGCTAACACAACATCCATCCTGCAGCCCATGGATCATGTAAAAATTTTGACTTGTAAGTCTCATTATTTAAGAAATACATTTCAAAAAGCTATAGCTGCCATAAATGGTGCTTCCTTTGGTGGATGTTGGCAAAGTAAACTGAAAACTTTCTAGAAAGTATTCACCATTCTAGATGTCATTGGGAACATTTATGATTCATGGGAAGAGATAAAAATATCAACATGAACAGGACTTTGAAGGAAGTTGATTGTAACCCTCATGAGTGACTTTGAAGTGGTCAAGACTTCAGTGGAGGAAGTAATGACGGATTTGGAGGAAATAGCAAGAGAACTAGAATTACAAATGGAGCCAGAAGATGTGACCAAATTGCTACAAGCTTATGATAAAACTTTAATGAATAAAGAGCTCTTACTTATGGCTGAACAAAGAAAGTGGTTTCTTGAGATGGCACTTACTCCTGGTAAAGGTGCTGTGATGATTGTTGAAATGACACCAAAGGATTTAGAATATTACATAAACTTAGTTGATAAGACAGGAGCAGGTTTTGATGGAATTGATTCCAATTTTGAAAGAAGTTCTACTGTGGATAAAATGTTATCAAACAGCGCCATATGCTACAGAGAAATTGTTCATGAAAGGAAGAGTCAATCCACATAGTGAAGTTCATTTTTTCTTACTTTAAGAAATTGCTATAGCCATCCTGATCTTCAACAACCACACCCTAATGAGTCAGCAACCATCAACATTGAGGCAGGACCTTCCAGCAGCCAAAAGATTATGACTCTGAAAGCTCACGTATTTTCAAATAGGGCTCTATTCTTTTTTTCTTTTTCCAGCTTTTATTTAAATTCCAGTTAGTTAAAAAAATAATAAATAAATTCCAGTTAGTTAACATACAGTGTAATATTAGTTTCAGGTATAGAATTTAGTGATTCATCATTTACATACAATACCCAGTGCCCATCACAACAAGCACCCTCCTTAATACCCATCACACATTTAACCCATCCCCCCCATCCTCTCCTCCAGCAGCCCTCAGTTTGTTCTCTATTGTTAAGAGTCTGCTTTCTGGTTTGCCTCTCTTTTTTTTTTTTCTCCCCTATGTTCACTTATTTTATTTCTTAAATTCCACATATCAGGGAAATCATATGGTATTTGTCTTTCTCTGACTTATTTCACTTAGCATAGTACTCTCTAGCTCCATCCATGTCATTGCAAATAGCAAGATTTCATTCTATTTTATGGCTGAATAATATTCAAGTGTGTATATATACTATATCTTCTTATTCCAGTGAATGGACATCTGGGCTCTTTCCATAATTTGGCTATTGTAGATAATGCTGCTGTAAACATTGGGATGCATGTATCCCTTCAAACTCATATTTTTGTATCCTTTGGTTAATTACCTAGTAGTGTAATTGTTGGACTGTAGGGTAGTTCTATTTTTTATCTTTTTGAGGAACCTCCATACTGTTTTCCAGAGTGGCTGCACCAGTTTGCATTCTTGATTTAAAAAAAAATCCTGTTTGGGCAGCACGTGGGTGGCTCAGTTGGTTAATCATCCAACTCTTGGTTTCAGCTCAGGTCATGATCTCAGGGTCGTGAGACTGAGTCCCACCTGGGGCTCTGTGCTGGATGTGGAGCCTGCTTAAGATTCTCTCCCTCCCTCTTCCTCTGCCCCTCCCCTCCCTAAAAAAAAAGCCTGTTTGGAATAGGAATTCAGCTTGGTTGGTTGCATTTTGGGGCCAGGAGGACAAATAAAAGACCCAGATAGTACTTTTATTTCCTTCCATTTCTCACCATAATTTACAGGCTACAGATTGAATTTGACCTGCCTTGGAATTAATTTTTTTTTTTTTTCATTCTTCCCATTAGGAAAACCTTGCTGACTCTTATCCAAGGTTGTCACTTATTAAAAAATATTCTCCTTCATAACTTAGACACAAAGAAACTTTTATATTTTAAATTCTTTTTATATTTTAAATTCAGACACAGCTTGGTGTTTTGGCCTCCCTTCTCATAATAATTGGAAAAATACATAGCATATGAAAGGAAAACAGTATGACTGAAACAATCATAGATAGAATTAGAAATTACCTATTTAGAAATTAAGACATTTCTACTTGGAATTAAGACATTTCTACTTGTTACTATTTATGTATACGAAATTAATTAAAGATGGAAGAGTCTCTTCCCAGCTAGACTCTGAGCACCTTTGAAACAGTAGCTATCTTATTCTGTTTGGTTAGCCCATTGCCTACTCAGCAAGTGAAACACAGAAAGTACTTAATTCCTATTTGTTTAATTGTAGAATAAAATTGACTTTCTTTAAAATGTACTTTTCCTCTAATTTAAAAACCTTTATTCTGCTCTATAATTTATCTCATTATATAGCATAGATACTAATTACCATTTTACATAATGTATTAATTGGGGGAAAAAAATAAGGATCACTATCTCATCAGGATTGATGCATTGGAAATCCACAGAATTTCCTTGTAGATAATCCACCTTTTCTAACAGTTTTTAATTTTTTTCCCTTTATCATTTGGTAAGAACAGGAGGATTTTTGTTATTAATTTTAATTAAGGAAGATGGTTAATTTAAATGGTAAACAGGTATTGTTGGGGAAATATAAACACAATCTCCTCCAACCCAGAAATCCTCTTCACAAAGTTAGTTGAAAAAGAAGATACTTTACTATTGAATAAGCATTAAAACGGATGTGATTGCACACCTTAGGTAATCAACTAAGAGACTGCAAAGATGGGGAAAGCTGCCCCCACACCCCGCTTTTATATAGCCAAGCAGATACAACCCATTACATACATGTTCTTAGAATAAACAATAATCCTCAAGTGGGAGAACTTGACAACGCAGTTTGTCACACACAGTTCATCCTAACCTTACTTGGAAATTGGGGTGACCATCTGTGATATCTACTTAGCCTTATCCAGAGGAAAACCAAACTTTTCATGTCTTTATGACAAGAGATAGTTTTGCAATGTGAAGCAAGGTGCACAGGGAAGTTACCCTCCTACAGAAACTGGGAGATAGTGGTGCTATCTTCCTTGATTTTTACATTTCAAACAGATGGCTCCCAAGTCCTGGAGAAATTAATTTCTCTTTTTTTCCCTCCCTTTACAAAATCATTCTTTATATTTATTTAAAATTTTTTTCGCATTGCAGGTATGAACCGCTAAAAGGCATGGTTCAGATAATCATGTTAGTGAATGGGTCTGAAAAAGCTTTCTTCTCTTCTTCTGGCGATGTTGCACTCTTGTGGTTTTCCTCTTGTGTCACTGGCTACCACTTCTTGGTCTCCTTACAGGCTACTTTTCCTCCACTTGACCCCCAAATGAAGGAGAGCATCTGAATAGAGTCAAACATTCTCTCTCTTTGTTCACTATCACTCCATAGGTGGTTTCTTCTCATCCCATGGATTTAATGCCATCTGATATTGATGAATCTAAGTTTATATCTCCAGCTCTTATACCTCCTATTAGTTCCAAAGTTTTATACCCAATAGCTTACTTGAAAGCTTGACTAAATAGCTGAAAAGCAGCCCAGACTTTACATATAGTAGTAGAATCTTGATGTCTCCCTTCCTCCAGCCTTAATTCAAAAATGACACCGTTATTCATTCAACTGGTCAAGCAAAACACAAAACAAAACAAAGACCTAAGAGTCATTCTACTGATGTACATGGTTTATCCTAAGTTTTGTTAATTCTACTTCTAAAATGCATTTCATATCCACTTCCTCTCTCAATTCTTATAGCCACCAACCCCAGTCCATGTACCACCCTTTCTCAGGAAAGAATGAGAAACTGGTTTAACCTCTTCTCCCATTTATCAGCCACCATGATCTTTTGAATCTGAATCTTAATACTTTGGTAATTTTATGATAAACCTTTAAGAGCTTTCCATTGCACTTAAGTTAATTCTTTTTTTTCTTTTTAGTTTTTATTTAAATTCCAGTTAGTTAGCATACAATGTAATATTAGTTGTGGGTGTACAATATAGTGATTTGACATTTCCATACTATACTTGCTGCTCACCACAAGTGCACTCCTTAATCCCCATTACCTATTTAAGCCATAACCCCAACCAGTTCCCCTCTGGTAACCATCAGTTTGTTCTCAATAGTTATGTATCTGTTTCTTGGTTTGCCTCTCTTTTCCTTTTTTTCACCTTTATCCTTTGTCAGAGAAAGATAAATACCATATGATTTCACACATATGTGGAATTTAAGAAACAAAACAAATTAAAATTCTTTATTGGGATGTTCTTCATACTTTTTATTCAAGTGCCCTTAGGTATTTAAAAGTGGACAGCTAAGAACAAATATTGGAGAAAATTTCCTTGCATTATTAAAAACAAACATTTTAAAATAAAAAGGCTATAAGTTCTAAGTATATTTAACTACTCAGCTATTAAATATAACAAGCAAAATTATTTTGTAAAATCATCCCTTAGTGAGATAACACATGGGAATTCTCTTCAATTAGATCAAATTTCTGTGGATTGTAACATTTTTTTACAGCTAGAATAAGACAGGGTTCAAGATCCAGCATGACTGCCATTCTTATTGTACATTTTAGGATTTTTTTGCATAGCCAAATTTCAATTGTATAGGTCATTCTGATATACCTTAATAAGTGTGACTGAGAGATGTACCCTTAAGTCATTATATATGGCTATAATTGTAATTTCATTTCATGGTTAAAACTATTAATTTATAATTATGCATTTGATGGAACAAGCACATCCTATCAACATCTGAGAGGGAGGAATCCATCCTAATTGACCAAAGCTGGTTTTCTATATTCAGAACATGTAATTTGGGAACATTTTGTTCTACGCCCATACTTAAGTGGATATTAAGAATGCAATTTAATCAACTCTACACAAATTAACAGCAAAGAGACAGTATTAGTCATCATTAAGTGTGTGTTTATAAAATGTGTACTATTTACAGGAGAGTCTATAACATATTCCTTTTAATTTAATCTAATATATGAATCGCAAGAATATATAAAATACTGGATAAGTGGCTTAGTGACAGCAAGCGGGATGCTTTCAACCAAGTGAAGTAAATATGGCTTTATAGTACTCAGTGATCTTTTGGCAAAAGTCAGTGAGATGTGTCTTTTCCAACTCTGAATAAATATTAAGAAAATATTTTTAAACCTCTATCTTATTTCCAATATATGTATATTTTTCTTTATAATGTAATGTTGATTGGAAGTCAACTTTTTAAAAAAAATCTTTGACCTTGGGGTGCCTGGGTGACTCAGTCAATTAAGTGTCCCACTCATAGTTTCGGCTCAGGTTATGATCTCAGGGCTGTGGGATCAGTCCCTGATCAGGCTCTGCACTCAGCTTGGTCTGCTTGGGTTTCTCTCTTTCTCTGCCCCTTCCCCCACTTGCACTCTCACTGTCTCTGTCTCTCTCTGTATCTCTAAAATAAATAGCTAAATCTTAAAAAAAATCTTTGACCCCTTCCTTAAGATCATGCAAAACATGCAGCTGAGACACTGGATGGTAGCAGATATCACTTCGGCTATACTAGCAGATTGACCCCAAATTATGGCCTTCTTTAGATCTGGATCTAAACTACATCAAAAACTAATGATGTATTGTATGGTATGGTGATTAACATAACATAATAAAAAAAGGGGGGTAAGCCAAAAGGAATAAAATACCATATCTTTGACAGTATGTGTATGGTAGGAAAACAGATTTTAGTGTTTAATTGACTAGGTTCAAATCTCAACTGTGCTGCCAACTAACTATATGACGCTGGGAATGTTACTTTACTTGTCTGTGCCTCAGTTTCTTTATTTGTAAAATAGAGGTGATGTTAACAGTAACTATGCTCTAGGTTTGCTATGAAATGAAATGAACAATTCAGAAAAACCTTCTGATTCCAGGAAGTATTCATTAAGTATTAGCTGATATCATCCAAGACAACCACTTTTGATGATTTGCTATTATGCTTTTTTCTCATGTATTTTCAATGTTTATTATAATAATAATAAATGTATGTATATATGTGTATCCTGCTTTTCTTTTGAAATTAATTTTTAATAATTTTTTATGACTACAAAATTGTTACGCACTCTTTGTAACAAAAAAATAAAAACCCTATAGATAACTCATTGACTCAAATATTGGTCTGATCATGAGAGCCATTTAAAATGCTTTTTTCTAGAGTATCTTAGAACACTGATATAAACAGCTGAGGACAGTCCTCCTCATCTGTGAGAAAGCATAATATAACTGAAAATTGGATGCTGATCCCAAGGGAAATTAGACATCCTTCCCCACAATGTGTCTTCAGAGGGCACTTATAATGGGATCCTTATGCTGGCTGCCTCAGTGATGGATATGTACCTAAAGCCACTGTCTCCATGGGAAACAGTCCCATTTACCACTCATCACCAGTTGCTATCTTGTTTCTCTCAGGATAGCGTTCCCAGAAGACTTCTTCAGCAGGAAAGAAGCTCTAACATATTAGGGAACAGAAATATCCGAAGATTCCTACCTTAGTCAGCTCAGGTGCTATAACAAAATACCACAGGCTGGATGGCTTCAGCAGCAGAAATTTACTTTTCACAGTTCTGGGGGCTGGAAGTCCAAGATCAGGGTTGTTGACAGATTAGGTTTGTGGTGAGAGTTCTCTTCCTGGCTGGCAGATGGCCACCTTTTTGCTGTGTCTTCACATGATAAAGAAATAGAAACAGAGAGATAGAGGGACACAGAGAAATATTTCTTCAAAGGCTATATTCCTATCTGATTAGGGCTATACCATTATGATCTTGTTTAATCTTATCTCCAAATATAGTTATATTTGGGGCTAGGGCTTCAACATATGAATTTTGGGAGGATAGCAGTTCAATTCATAGTAGCTCCCATGTACTGTGCAGGTGAAGAGGAATTCAGGGAATGTCAATCCTACATTCTGAATGTGCATTTTCTTTGCACGATCATGTGACAGAAAAGGACTTCTCTGTTTTGTTTAATATCTATCATCATCATGAAAACATTTAATGAACATCTTCCTGTGTGCTAGGAAGCACACAGTATGCTGTGTCCTGGGGCGTGAACTGTTCTTCGGAAAATCCATTGCCTCCATTTGTAAGCTCATGCTGTGTTTCAGGTCTCCTGATGGCTTTTACCTCAACCATTTGGCCAAACTTACCTCTCACATAATATTCGAGTATGAACCACTCACTGTACTTCATTTCTTCATTCTACAAATGCTTCTGAGTGCTAATCACGTGCTGGGTATGTTGTAGGGATTGTGGAAACAGAAGCAATGTAACCTAAGTTTCTGCTTTCATGGATTTTAAAGCCAATATGGGGTTCAGACAATGAACAAACAAAATAACATGCTATCGGTTAGTAACCCTTATTGTGAAGAAATAATAATAAGGATAGGAGGCAAGAGAGCAATTTAGGTGAATATGTGTGCTATTTTGGATAGGGTGGTTAAGGAAGCTTTCTTGGATCATGTGGACATTTGAATAGGGACTTGAATAATTGAGGGAGGAAGCTGTGTGACTATTTAGGGAAAGGGCATTTCAGGCAGAGGGTAGAGCAAATGCAAAGTTGTTGAAGTGGGAACATGCTTGAGGTATTTGTGTAATAGTAAGCTGGCCAAAGGGGATGAGTGAAGTAAACGAGGGAAAAGAAAGATTGAAGAATTTAATTGAAGAGATAACCAGGGACCAGAGCATGTGAGATTGGGGGTGGAGCATGGTAAGCATTTGATTCAAGTAGGTAGGAAACCCTTGGAGTAGGGGAGGGAGATTGGTGGCTGTGTTTAGAGTAAGAGGTGGCAGGCTAGTGTGGAGAGAAGAGGTACTCTTACTTTAGCAGTTGTCCAGTCTAGAAGACCCATCTCTGCCTCACTGGTATGCATCACTGCATTCCTGCTTCCTCATCTCTACTCTCATCTCCTTATTCAGCATCATTCCACTTCTCTCCACTTAATCAGTCCTTTGTGATTCTCAGCTCACCTCACTGACCGATTTCATTCATGTTCAACATGTTTTACATTTTATTTAATATTGCAGGTGACTTCTTTTCACATCTTTCAAGTACTTTAACATCCTTGGTTTCTGCCAACTAAATCCATTAATTTTGAGAATGATTTCCTAAATTTGTATTATTCTACCTTACTGATATGTTATTCTTACTTGGAGATTTCTGACTACAAAGTCTTATCTAAATGGAATGCACAAGAGAATCCAGAAAAATAAGCCTCTGGTCTGCCAGAAAAGAGGCCCCAAATCCGTGCCCTAAAGTTTGCATGTTTTCCTCCTACAGTCTCATCTCCACAAATGACCGTTAGAAGAGATATATAATAAATGTCCCTGGCATACTGTGGCAGGAAGTTTCCCTCCTTTGTTTCTGGGAATCCCACTTATTATCCCACTGAGTGTGAAGGAGAATTTGTTTTTCCCCAGCTGACAGGATAGACCACTCAGCTCTGTCAACATGATGTAGGGTAAAGTCAGTCCCATATATCTAAACAACTCCATCAGTAGGAAATAGTTGGGATACCCAAAGGAAATGAATAGGACATTTTGACCAGAAGGAGGAAGGATGTACCTGACATTTTTTAAAGTTTAGAAGTGAGAGGTCCTAGGAGGGCTATAGTTGACAGATTAAGAAGAATTTCTAGCTCTTAAGTGTTCTGTTATTTTCCTCCACTTCCATTTCTTTCCACTGTCCACCTTCCACGTTGTCTAACTCATTTCCATCTCTCTACCTGGGGAAAAGAGGGTAGATTTTGTATATCAGTCTAATCAGTTTATTATTTAAGAACTAGAGAGAAATTTCTGGAAATAATGAAAAAATAAGACAAAATGCATAGAAGTGTTTTAGGAATGCCTGCTAACTCATTAGCCTTTGTAATGGTGACTGCATAATACATTTATTTAACTTTAGCATCTATTTTTTATGTTGAAGAGTAGGCACCTGAATTAATCAAGAATAATGAGCTGGCCCTGAAAATAATGAGCAGTTTCTAAACAACTATGGCGTAGGTTTTCAATGAATGTCTCCTGAAATGAATTCAATTTCAATACTAATCTGTCCCATTAAATGAATTATATAATCTGTCCCAATAAAATAAATTATATAAAACTTGTAAATCCAGCTCATAATTATGACAGCTGTGAAAACATAAGAAGGCCCTTGGTAGACTCCTTAAAGAGAGTGAAATGGATGTTTTACTCAGTTTTGCAAGAGGCTGTTCCAAACAAAAGGTTCATGGCAGCCATACTCTCAGTTTCGAAGGGGAAAAAAATACTTTACTTATATAAAAATCCAATAGAAACAGAAAGAAGAAAAGGAAATCTGCATGGAGATGAGGGCAACAGTAAACAGTGAAGGAGAATAAGTCAGAGTTACATCAAATTGGGTACCTACAACATCCAGCCTCATCAGCTGGGGAAGCCCCACGAAGACAGCTAGGTTGGAGTCCTGATTGGGAGACCTGGGCAGTGTCCTCCCTTCGAGTGAGACTTCCAACTGACCATTCCCATAAGGGCCTATATTTATAGGGCAAATGTTGGGGGTCTGAACTTAAACATTTGTTTGCCTACCTGCAGTTTGGAGCAAGCTGCATTCCTATGTTATGATGTCTTTTTACATATTAAAGCCTGGGCTAGGTATGCTTGCATCTCCTCCCAGGTTCCATTCTGGCTGGGGGCCAGCAAAACCTGGAGCGAGAGGAGATGCAAGGCAAAATTTACTGCTCTTAGCATCCAGACCAGAAGGGTCAATTCTGACCCGGAGGCCAGCTAATGTCAACTAACCAGGCTCCCAAGGTCACTTGTGCTGCAGAAATGTCACAAACAACATTCTTCAGGGCAAATCACAGAAACCTCCATCCATACAATACAGAGGCCCCTACACTTGGAGAGATTTGGCTTGAAACTTGCTACTACCAGTTATCAGTTTTACATGAGGCATAATTTTCCTAAGTATTTTCTTATCTATAAAATGGTAATAATGATTGATACCCCTCTTAGACTTTGACAAGAAAGTTCCCTGGCCTAGGCCCCACCCAGTTCCTTTTCTGACTATGCCCCTCCACAAGGTGTGAAGAGTTAGCAGGGCCAAGGAGAAATGAGTCCACAGTGCCCCAACTCTGTCCCATAGCCCAGCCCTGAGCATGGAGGCCTCCAGATTTTCAGGCTTGTGGGGCTCTGAGCCTGCCTGAGATGACCAAGGAGGGGTTGCTTTAGAGGTGGAAGGGGTATGTTCTACTGGGGATCCACAATGTGCATTTCAGGTGTTTCAGGGTAAGTGGAGTCTGAGGTAAGAAAAGTGGGGTGCACCTGAGATGGGTACCCTAGTTGATAAAAAAACCCCAAGGAGTTAAGAATATGAAAATGGAACCTGGAATTTTAGATAGTTATGAAGCATGTTTTTTAAGGTAGGGGGTAGACTGTACTGTATTTAGTGTATTGTTAGCTTGATTCAGTATTATTTTTAAAGATTATTTATAATTTGAGAGTTGCAGATTCACATGAAGATGTAAGAAATAATACAGAGGGGTCTCTTGTACACCTTGCCTAGTTTCCCCCAAAGGTAACATTTTGCAAAACATAGCATAATATCACAACCGAGATATTGACATTTATATGATCCAAAGATTATATTCTGATTTCCCCAGTTTTACTTGTACTCATTGTTATGTATGTGTGTATTAGGTTCTGTACATTTTACCACCTACCTAGGTCCATGTATTTGCTACCACAGTTAAGACACTTCTCATACCACAAGGACTCCTTGTGGATTTATTACTTTTAAAATATATAAACAGAATGTCCTACCAAATGAGGGGAAGTAGTATTGAAATTAAATGTTTGGTCTAGGCTAAATTAAGAATAAAGTAATAGAACACTTCTGAAAGGGAGAATGCTTCCTGAGACAAAATGGTATTAACCCCATCATTCCATTAGGACAGGTTTTTCTCCCACCTACACTTAGAGATGGGATTGTGGGAGGGTTGTACTTAAAACTGCTGCCTCTGGTTCTTAGGACTGGCTGTTTCTCTCTTCCTTATTGCTTAACACTCCACATCTACATATTGTTTGCTCAATACTCCTTTTGCTCTTCATTGCTCAATACTCTGTGTCCATGAATACAGGAAAGCTGACATGTATAACCCTCATATTTACAGCAAAGCTCTTGGGCTTCCTGGGACCTATGATTTCTATAGAGTTTATAGACGCGTTGAGAGCCATCCTGCTAATCTTATTAGGACCTGTAAACTTCTCAGGCTTACACTCTACCCTGGATATAGACTTCTTGGACAACTCATAAGGCATAACTAATAAGGCTAACTCATGTTCTACCGGGGCCATTAAACAAGGCAGAAAGGAAGTTTATTACCTGTTAATAGTGGGAGTTACTGTTGAAAGGTGTAGAAAAGGAGAAAACACTAGGAGAGGAAGAGATAAAAAGTAAGACCCTTATGGAACATAATCAAGTGGAGTTAGGTTATGTCAGGACTCAGGTTTGGAACAGTTCCACCCTTGAACTCCCTGTAGCTTGTCCCAGAGGTTCTGTGGTCTACCCTGAAATCCCTGTGATGGTTGGCAGGAGCCCCCCTCCATCAGATACAGCCTGTTGGATAGCTGACAGGCTGACTCATTCTTCAAGCTCTTCTTTTCCAGTCCTTTGGCTTCTAAGTCTTTGCATTTTCAGCAGTTGGTTGACTCCTAACAGGAGCCAAGACCTAATCTGGGAATGAAGCCAGGACCCAGGGCATCCAAAAGGCAAAAATTGGCTGTGAAAATAAACCTAGCACTTCCTTGGGGACTCTGGTATGTTAACAGTGTTATAGAAGCAAACCTGTTATTTATTTTGGGGTCTGAATTTATACACACACACACAAATTTATATATATACATGAAATTAAAGAAGTTTAAGAAAGATAATTTCTGATCTTCTAGGGAAGGAGCTCAATAGATAATGACTAAAATTATGAAATCAAGAAGTAGCAGTGCTGTGAGTTATAAATAGGGCCTCCTCTAAGGTATGTCGGATACAGGATAATACTTTCAAGTACCTTTTTTTACATAAATAATTCAATTTAAAATGTGTGATAAAGTTCATGCGCCCATGTAACATATCCGGATTTGATTAATTACAGATGTGGAGAAGAGATATTTACATTTAGCGTTGTGTTCTCTATTGTCAACCGTGACATCCTTGCCTAATTTTATATCTCCCCACCCCCCTGAGAAAAAAGATAGCAAGGCAATATATTACTACTCACAGTGCAATATTTCTTCAGAATCTGTTTGTATTGAAATAATATAGATATTGCTCTACAGTTCCCTAATTCCACTTATTTAATGGTGGTTAAACCGTTACTTTCTGTGAACACTGGTTTCCAACGACTCTGAAAAGCTGCTGGTGTGTTTGCACTGATAATGATGACAAATGCAAGTCTTACCTAAAGTACCCAGGAGTATGTGAATGAAAAGTAGTTTTCTGGTTTTGTTAAATTTACAGTTCAGAATTTCATAATATAAATGTGTAATAATATCCTTCCAACTGTCTTTTCTGAAATGCTTTAAACTATAATGCCCCTGTTCCTAGGATGTGCTCTATTTTGATGTTGGCCACATCTCTACTTTCTATGCACCATCACCAGCAAAAGGTAAATAAGGGGAGTTGCATGGAGGACGAAGAATAGTCCCATTCATAAAAGGACTGTCTGTCTCTTGTCTAGCACAGCTGAAGCCTGACCCTGGAGCTTGATATCTCTTCATCCACTGGAGACAATTAGAGAAAATGGTTGAGAGGGGCCTATTGGTAGTATGGAGCGAGAGTGTCAGGAAGTCTGGAGGAGATGGCACGGCAGTCCTGCAGGACTGCCTGACAGTGGACAGCGCCAGTGGCGAGGGCATCCAGGCTAAAAACTCCGTGCCATCACCACCAACACCACACACCCCACATTTGGGTGCTATCTTCCTGAAGTGGTAGGATAATTGGAACATGGATGGC
This sequence comes from Mirounga angustirostris, assembly GCF_029215605.1. Classification (NCBI taxonomy): domain Eukaryota; kingdom Metazoa; phylum Chordata; class Mammalia; order Carnivora; family Phocidae; genus Mirounga; species Mirounga angustirostris. The sequence goes on along the minus strand of NW_026991717.1, from coordinate 50,992,705 downwards.
TGAGATCCCTGGCACAGACCTGTATATGCGGCTCTAGGGCGATGGTCAACAGTGGAAAGTTGGTAGCCCAGGGTCTGAACTCATTCTGTGTCTGACATAAATGAAAGTGTCACCCCAAATCAGCAAGTAAGCACCATCCCGATGGTTCAGCCTTCTAAGATCCCAAGAAAGAAATACCTGTTGTCCAGCAGGAGTGATCTGATGTTAGGTCACTGTCCTGGAACTTGACCCATGCCTGGTCTAACGGTGGTAGTGGTCAGAAACTTGAAGAAGAAACAGTTAAAAAATGTAAATATTCTTTGTTTCTCATTTATACTTAGAGAAGAGCTAGGGAGGAAGAAAGGTAGGGTCAAGGGATCACTGTTTTTCATAACAAATCTTGTACCAGTATATTACTTTTTAAGTTCTATACATGGATTACTTCAAAAATAAAAATTAGGAAAAATATATAAAAACAAAATAAAATTGAGTTATAGCATGTTGGCTTTTTTATAATCTTCCTTTTCTACCTAATGATGTATCTTGAACATTTCCCCATATTCTTATAAAATATGACTTGATGATTAAATTGTATTCTACCGTACAGATGTGCCATAACTGACTTAACAGTCTTCTTATTTTGGATATTTAAGTGATTTCCAGTTTGTCTTTGTGGAATGAAAATCAGCAGGAATTCAGCACTTCCACATTCGGAGTCAGATGGACTTGCTAAAAATGACTTTTCATTCTGTCTGTTGCTTCCAGCCCTTGCTGTGTCTGGAAACTTGCTGCATCAACCCTCTCCCCTTTTTCCATTAAGGGCACAGACCTTATTATATGGCGGTGTAGCTAAGAGTGTGACTGCAGCAAGGCCAGGTGGACCTGGATTCAAATCATAAACCTTCCATTTTTCAGCTCTCAAAGACTCAGTTATCTTATATTTAAAATAGGGTTACTATAAGGATTACATGAGACATTGTATCTAAAATTATGGAGCCTACTTAGTTGATAATAGTATTATCGTTTACTGACTCCTCTTTGACACCTCTTTATTGAGTGTTTTAATGGGGCAGACATTGTGATACGTGCTGAAGATGCAAAGATGGGAGAAATGGGGGAGCCCTGGCCTGTAGCTTTTACAGTGTTGCATTATAGAAAATCATCAAATGATCATGTTTTAAAAAATTCAAATTGCTGCCATGCCAAATGCCGAGAGAGAGAGAGGGACCTGGTGCAATGAGTACCTGTCAGAGGGGATATGATATAGTCAGAAAGGGGCCTTGTGTTCTCACAGGGGTATCAGTCTTTGCCCTGTGATTCTGGACAAGCAGAGGGAGATTGGCATCCACCAGAAGACACAGTAGTTGGTTTAAGATTTTTTTTTTTTTTCCTTTTTTTGAGTCCCACGTCAGGCTCCCTGCTCTGTGGGAAGATTTTTTTTTTTCGGTCTTCACTCTCACCTGAACAGAAACTCTATGAATGTGACTTTGCAATGAAACACTGCAGACTGGGATCCATGGGACATGTCTCACTCTTTCTTGCCCACTGTGCATGGCCTTTGGTCATCTTTCCAGTTAGCCTTTGCACATGCCTCCAGGATGGACCATTGTTAATGTGCTTCTTTGACGAAGGTCTGTCGTCTTCCAACTTCTTCACTGTGCCACCCTGGCAGTCTTTGTATTGCCAGGGCTTAGCAGGGTACCTGACACACAGTAGTTTCTCACAACATGCAGAGCAGGTGGGCTTAAATCTAATATAATATTTTAGGGCAGGAAAGTCGACACCTGCCCAGGAAGATGTAGGGAGGAAGGAAGAGACTTTCTGGTCCCTGAATATACTAGAGCCCTAAGACAGTTCAGTGTGAAAAGAAGTGGGAGGAAAATATAAAGAGGCAGTGCTAGAGAGGTTCAGTGAAAAGGTGGGGGTGGGTTCCCCAGATAGGAAGAAGTGAGGTACCTAGGGAAGAAAGGATGTGCAACGTTGTCTGCAATAGGAGTATCCATTTATGGCTGTGCCAGGAGCAGGGAGAGGCTGGGGTGAGGCTGTTAGGTAGATCGGAAGACGATACACTGGGAAAGTAGTTGGAGCTGAGTTCTGAAATGCCTTCTGTCATTAATATTAGAAACAAATTTTTTTAAAAAAAGAACACAGGCTGGAAAAAAGCAGAGAGCTTTAAAAAGATAGAATTTAAGTACTGCTAATTACCTGACAGCACAGAAAAATAACACAGAGCAAAACAAATCCTCCCAACGGTGACTAGCATGCTTAAGGATCTTGAACTTCACAGGCCCCTCGGGAACTAAAACTCCCAGGATCTGATATCCTTGTTCCTGACCTTGTAATCCCGAAGTTAATATCATCTTCAGTGTGTGAAGGTAAAGGGATCTTTAGACCCGAGAAATATTGCATCTTATTATTTATTTAAATTTGTGGTTAGTTTTTGCATCTTTATTTTTAAAATATGTAAACAATAAGGTTTTGTAACTTTACTTCATGAATAAATTCCTCATATTAACACATTTCTTCATACACCAAGAGCTTCGAAAGTTTATTTGTATAAACTTTCAAGTTTATGCAAGAAAGTAAGAAATCTATTACTGGAACAAATAGGGGCTTAATATGCTTGCTTCCATTCCATGGTCTATGGATTGCATGTAAGTGTTATGTGTACATATTCTGGTGTGTAGAACTGTGGTTCCCAGGAACTCACTTCATTACCTGTCATCCTAATTTCTAGAAACACACATTTGGGTTTATATTGGCTGGGCTGTGAGGCTGCTGGCTATCTAATTCTGGTCCCTTCTCTGAGGATTCAGAATTTAAGACCTTGGCCAGAACAGGTTTTTACCAACCAGTGGACAGTCATAGAGATTTTGCCATCAAACATTCTGGTTTGGGGGCGCCTGGGTGGCTCAGATGGTTAAGCGTCTGTCTTCGGCTCAGGTCATGATCCCAGGGTCCTGGGATCGAGTCCTGCATCGGGCTTCCCGCTCCTTGGGAGCCTGCTTCTCCCTCTGTTTCTCTCTGTCTCTCATGAATAAATAAATAAAATCTTTAAAAAAAAAAAACAAAAAAAACATTCTGGTTTGGTGTCAAGCCTGGAAAAAAAAAAAAGGTGTATGAATCAGAGTCCTAGAAAACAGAAGACACAATTCAAATTAAGATTATTTGACAAGGGTTTATTTACAAGGACCTAATTACAAAAGTTCAAAGGACTGAAAGTCATATAAGAATTTCTGAGAGCTGAGTAAGTCCTTTCATGCCCAGCTTTGCATATCATTGTCTATTTGGAACATAAAATGCAATGAACCTGTGTGCATATATCAATTATCTTACATACAATTAAAATGAATCAAGGAGTGGAAAATAAAAGACTAAAGAAAACCTATCATAGCAGTCAGAATGTGTTGAAACCAAATCGTGGTTCTTTAGAATACTTTGCCTTACATGGGAGCTCAGTTCTGGAGAAAAGTAGCAAGTTCTTTCTGCTTACATGCACACTTGTCTGCTGCTGGAATGTACCAATGGCATCTTCATTCTCTGTTTCCAGCTCAGCTCTGTCTGCCTTATTGATTGGCTGCCCACCATACCAGGAGCTGATATGCCTTATTGAAAAACCCAGTTGTTCACAATAAGTTTTCAGTGGTTTACTAAGTGGTATAAATATTTTAATCTTAAACAGCACGATAGTGCCTGCCCTGCCACTTCAAATTAACCTCACTCTCGTTCTCAGTCCTGAGTCTGGGCTTTTCATCGGCTGAAGTGAATGCTGTAGTTTTAGCTGCCCTGTTTTACAAAAAAGGTGCCAGGCAGCACCAACTAGCACATAGCATTAGGAGACCGTGGCAGAGGGAGGTGACAGTCTCTTCTGAAAGTTTTAACGTTTTGCTTTTATAAAAGCAAATTTACTTGTCTAATGTTACTGGGTTTTGCGTAAAATGTGAGGTAGGGATCTGATTTCACTTGTTTTTTTATATGAAAATTTCCCCCAGCACCGTTTGTCGAAGAGCCCACCCTTTCTCCACTGATTTGCAATGCCACTTTGTTAGAGATCACTTTTCTTTATATGTGCTGGTAAGATTCTGAGCTCTGGATTCTGTTCTACTGGTTGTTTTGTTTTATTTCTAAATCAGTGCATTCCTATCAACTCTCTAAGTAACTTGGCCTAATAAACCTTGCTATTTTATTTTGTTAGCTAATGTTTCCTCCTTTAATCATCAGGTTTTTGTAATATTTTTTCATTTTTTGCTGTTCTAAGAAAATTATTAAATTGAGTTACATTTTTTCCATGAAAAAATGGTTTTAGGATTTTCAGTGGAATTACATAGATTTATAGCTCAATTTGGAAAGATCAATATCTTTAAATAGTATCTTCTTATTATAAGCATGATATATTTATCCATCATTTATCTTCTTCAATACTTTCAAAAGTTTTATGATTTTCTTCATAAAATTGTCCACATATGTCATTCATTCATTTACTTACTATTTTTTTTAGAAGGCTTACTTTTCAAGCCAACAAATTTGCTGGCATACTTGTATCATTCTTGATTTTAAAGAAATACTGGCTTTTTTTTTTTTTTTAAATCATTACTAGTGATGTTTACTGTAGGTTTTTTTAGGTATGTTTTTGTTAGGTAAGTAAAGTTCCCTTTTAGACTTAATTTTTACTATGACTAGATGTTAAATGTTATTGAATGCTTTAACTCATCTGTTGAGATGGCTATATGGTTTTCTTCATCATTTGGAAAATTATGCTAATAACTGATTTTCTAATATTAAACCATTCTAACATCTCTAATATACATCTAAGTTGATTATGATGAACTTTTATATATATTTATGTTTGTCTTGATATTTTATTTCAGATGTATGCATTATTTTGTGAGAGGGATTAGCCTATACTTTTTCATTCTCATACTGTTCTTGTCTGATTTTAGGTCAAGATTTTGTTATCCTTATAAAATAATTTAATAAAAATTTGCTCATTCTTTGTTCTTTGGAAGAGTTTATAAAAACATTTGAACATTTGGTATAAATTACTAGTAAGTAATTTTTTTTAAAGATTTTATTTATTTATTTGAGACAGAGAGAATGAGAGAGAGAGAGCACATGAGGGGCATAGGGTCAGAGGGCAAAGCAGACCCCCTGCCGAGCAGGGAGCCCGATGCGGGACTCGATCCCGGGACTCCAGGATCATGACCTGAGCCGAAAGCAGTCGCTTAACCAACTGAGCCACCCAGGCGCCCTACTAGTAAGTAATTTTATAGGAACTTTAAAGTTTGTCTAGGTTTTCAAATTCATTGGCATAGTAATTAAAAACATCCTCTTGTTATCTTTGAAATGTGATTATATCTCTGCTATGATGTTTTTTGATTCCAAATATTTTATATGTGTCCTCTTTTTTTCCATGATTCCTAAAATATGTATGATATGTATATGCATGTCTATATGGGCATGTGTATATGTGTATATGTATGTGTGTGTGTGTGTGTGTGTGTTCTTTTACTGTGAAAAACCTGGCTCCCAACAATTCCACATTTAGCTATTTGTTCAATTCTATAATACATCTAAAGTAATATTAGAACACTTCACTATGCTCTCTAGTGACAATTTTTATTAGTAAGAATGCTTTTGTTCCTAAAGATGGTTTTGTCTGGGGGTACCTGGGTGGCTCAGTCAGTTAAGCATCTGTCTTCGGCTCAAGTCATGATCCCAGGGTCCTGGGATCGAGTTCCGCATCGGGCTCCCTGCTCAGTGGGGAGTCTGCTTCTCCCTCTCCCTTTGCCCCTCCAGCCCTGCTCATGCTCTTTCCCTCTCTCTCAAATAAATAAATGAAATCTTAAGAAAAGATGGTTTTGTCTGACAAAATATAGCTTCGCCAGCTTTTACCCTTTTTTTCCTCACCCTCTCAATGTCTTTATGTTTTAGCTTTGACTCCCGTAAACAGCTTGTGAATTTTATCTACTGGGACAGTCTCTGTTTTGAACCTGTTATTTTAGCTCATTTACATTAATAATGATTATTGTGGGTATTTGGGCTTATTTCTAATATCTTATATGGTGCTTATCATGGTTCCTATTTGTTCTTTTTTTTTTCCCTTCACTTCCCCCACTCCTATCTTGCCTTCATTGAATTGATATACTTTTTGCTCTTCTTGTTTGGAAGTTATATATATTATGTTTGTTTTATATTGTTTTTTAAGGGTTGCTAGTCAAATTTTGATATACATATATAGTTTAATAATGTCTAATATTAATTAATAACTCTATATGAGAACTTTAGAACACTTAACTCTAATCAACAGCTTCTCATTCTAAAATGTTATTGCGGTCGCCTGGGTGGCTCAGTTGGTTAAGCGACTGCCTTCGGCTCAGGTCATGATCCTGGAGTCCCGGGATCGAGTCCCGCATCGGGCTCCCTGCTCAGCGGGGAGTCTGCTTCTCCCTCTGACCCTCCCCCCTCTCATGCTCTCTCTCCCATTCTCTCTCTCAAATGAATAAATAAAATCTTAAAAAAAAATTTAAAATGGTATTGCTAGCAAGTATTTTATTTCTGCCCTGTCTTTTACTGTTTCCTCCCATCCATTGATTCATATCTCTAGGTTTATGAAAATTTCAAGTGCTTCCTGTGATTTGTTACTTGCCACCATATGAACTTTTAAAGGATGAAAGAGCAGCTTGTCCAACTTCACAATTGGATATCTCTGCTAAGATCCCACTCCCTCAACACTATGTAAAAAACAGTAATTGATATTATTTTTATTATTAGGCATACATAATTGTTTTTGTATAATGAAATTATATATATTTGAATGCATGTTCAATATTTTAGCTATAAAGATACCAACTATATGCCTGAGAAGTTTTCCTCTTATTCTAAATTTCAGAGAATTCTCTCATTAGAATTTCAATTCCACCAAAGAAAGATGATGTGCTGAACTAAGTAGTTTATTGATAGCTTGATGTGAAGGAGTTTATCAGTATTCTGTGGAAAGACATAAAATGACATCTGCTTCTAGCCAAGTGAACTCTAGATCTAGAGTCACACTGGAAAGGAGCATGGAGAAAAGAAAGCCTGGCATAGAAACCTGTGAGACTTGAACAGCCACAACCCAAGGTACTAGACACCAGAGGTGGAACCTGAGGACAGGGTTCAAAATGGTGATGAGCAGCAAATGGTTAACATAACCTCATTCTGCCCTGTTGTCTAGGTCTATAGTACTTGTGTGATTCTTCCATCAGTTTTATGGATCCCCTTTTGGCTATGAATCAAGGCACTGAGGAAGTGTCAGTGTGAGCCCTCAAGGCTGGGATGGGAGGGCAGAGAGGAACAGATTTGAATGAGCAGGATCCATAATCTGTGAGCAGAGTAGAGTAGGGAGCATAGCCTCGCCCAGCAAAATGTATTTCTAGATGCCAGTATTCCAGTGTGATAATCTTAAGTGTCAGATTCAGAGGGTCAGTCCAGGCTCAAGCCATCAGAAGTGTGCAAGAAGTCCAGAAGCTCAGGTGTTGGTGAAAACAAAGTACAGATGGTCTCTTAAACAGTGATGGTTTGCTTTCCTTTGGCTTTTTTGGACCACCTAGTGCATGCCAAGTAATTCATATATATTATCTCTAATGTTCTCAAGAATCTTGGAAAATTAGGGTATTCCAATCCCCATTCTACATGAAGAAACTGAGATTAAAAGCTTATTAAGAGATGATCATTTTACATCTATCCGTCAGCAGAACTAGGGTTTAAATACTAGTTTTTTTTTTTTTTTAAAGATTTTATTTATTTATTTGACAGAGAGAGAGATAGTGAGAGCAGGAACACAAGCAGGGGGAACGGGAGAGGGAGAAGCAGGCTTTCTGCCGAGCAGGGAGCCCGATGCGGGACTCGATCCCAGGACCCTGGGATCATGACCTGAGCTGAAGGCAGACCCTTAACGACTAAGCCACCCAGGCGCCCTAAATACTAGTTTTTACTTTAGCATCTGCTTTTTCCACTACAGCCTCCCTGCACCCCCTGCCCCCCCGCCACCATCTCTCAATGAAATGAAGTTCTGTTCTTTTCATCTGGGTCTTGACTCCAACCATGGTTAGACTGAAAAATACACATTTTTCTTTCTTTAAAATCTATTGTGAGCTTTGCGCAGTGGCGGTATCATAGCCAATGAGGTTTATCTGAGGCGCGATTATTGCTAATTAAAATATATTGTGGATGGATTTTCTTATTCTGCACTCATTTCACATCCTATTTCTCAAGACTTTTTTATTATGCATAAATCTGGAGGCAACTAATAGACATTTAAAAAGTCAGGTCAAAAAATAAGATAGCTGAGAACCAATATGTGGAAAGATTACCTACTGTATTCAATTAAAAAAAGTTTATAGTCTGTGATAAATGGGTATTTTCCACAAGATGCCCTAGGAATAGGTTTGTGATTTTGGTTTGGGGAAAATTATTTTCCTAATAAGATCTGTGGTCTTATTTAATAGGAATGAGCACTGGAAGATTGTCACAGGTCTTATGTAGATTTGCACCACTTGCCAGAGACAGTAAATAAGATTGTCACTGCAGCTGATTAATTTTCAGGACAAAATTTGCATCTCCTCTCTTCAGGGATATTGTTACCATGGTGATGTTATGACATCAAGCTTTGCACAGAGGGTTGCTGTTTCTTACCTGTAGACTTTGGCTTGTGCTATGTAGGAAGAATTTCTGGCCATTTGGGGAAATTTTTTATATATGTCAAAGCCAGGGTAAGGATAGAGAAATGTCCATTAGGATGTGGACTCAGTGACTGTCATAATACCTCTTTCTATTTTGATGTCTATTGTAATATTCTGAATGAACATAAGTGAGAACATCAAATCATATACTTGTATTTGTATAAATTTAAGCTTCCAGTAGGGTGTTTTTCTTTTACACTCTGGAAAATGTAAAGTGTGAATAATTTCTGTTGTTGAGAAGATAAAAAACCACTTTCCAGGTACAAAGTATCATCATAAGTGAATTTTCTGACAACACAGCACCCTGATTTACTGTTGGGAAATCTATTCTTTGCTATTCTCAGTCCATGATGTTCAGATGAGACTGACAATTTCCTCAGCCCTTGATGAGATTGTGACTCAGAATTGGCCAATTATAATACTGTATCTACTTGGTCATAGTAAACGATTCAGGATGGACTCATGACAGAAGCCAAGCCATTGAGAATCCTTCTTGAAACTTCTGTTTATCAAGAGAACTATGCTTTGTTTCAGGCATAGTTGCTTAGCTGATAGGATATAAGCCTGAGTTGATAGACATCTCTGTTACCAGTTGGGGATATTCAGTCTAAAAATGAAGTTGACATAGAAAAACAGCTGAGAGAGAAGATGGCACATTTTGACCACTTGAACTCAGTAACATCTACTCCTTAACTTTTCAAAAACTATATGAAGTGACTTATTGCTTAAGCCAATTTGAGTTGGGTTTCTCTTGCTTGAAACTGAAGAAATTCTGAATATCAGAATCATCAATCTACTCATACATATATACAGGTTATTTTTAATTTAAAATTTTGCTAAATACCTGGAATTTTGCTCATAACTAGCATGGTCAGAGATCAGCCATCTCTGACTTTTATGTCTTATCCCTTTAGATGTTTTTCAGTTGAATTTTTGTTTTATTTTTGCTATTTTAATATTTCTATTTTAGAGAAATGAATTGGGCCAGTTATTTGGTAAATATAACTTTTTTTTTTTTTTGCTGTGTCTGTGTTTTACTGATTTTTTTTTTTTAACAATAAGTAATGAAACAATGGGACTAGTGATATTGTTCATGGAGAGACCAATGGGCGAGAAGAGGAAACCTGATGTCAATGTTATACATATATGGAGAAAGAAGAGACCATAATGGAGAATGAAAATGAAGGCAAAGTGTGTAGTCTCAGAGTCAAGAGAGGAAATGAAAGAGTTCAGGAATGAGTTAAAAGTCTGCATATTTAAATATAACACAGCAATCTTTGCATTTGAGAAAGTTACTTAATTTACACTTTATAAAAAGAGAGTTTTAGTATTTACCTTATAGAATTGTATGGAAATTAAATGAGATAGTATTCTAGATTGCTCACAAAGCCAGGCATATTCATATATTAGTATGTTGATAGTTATTTGCTTTCAGATGCTTTTAGGAAGTTTTAAAGAATGGCATTTTTTTGTAAATGTACAGAGTGTACTGTATAGAACAGGTACCTTATATTGTTTACATCCTAATCCAGTTCATTTTCAGAAATAATGTTTGCAGGAATTCTAAGTTCTTCTAGGAAGAGCCTTTAGTTATGCCTTGATGATATATAATATGCATACTGAAAGAGAGTCAGGAACATCTCAGAACATCTTATCAGGAGAACAAGGCTCCGCGACTGTGAATGCATGAACTAACTCCAGAGAAGTCCAATCTCATAGGGTAGGGCCCAACTATAGAGCTGAGGGTTGAGAATAGTAGTACTGGAAAGACCCAGGCAGAGCCATTGTCCTAGCCTATGGGGACTTGAGTGCCATAATGTTAGGACCAACGTAAATGCCTAAGGAAGGCGTACCTGAACCCAAAGTCAAAAAAGAATACTCAGCTGAAGAGACCTCATATTAAAATTTTTGAACTGCTTAATTTTCCAGTGACCAAGTTCAAGACTGATCTTAGAATTTGGAGCAGAGTTGGATTTGCAGGATTTTAACTTTTCAGCAGTTATCAATTTGTGTCGAGAACTATGGAAGATGTCAAATGAACCTGGCTAGCAAAAAGAGAAAGATCATAGTGCAGGAAGTAGGCAAGGGATTTCATTGGCTAATTTTCTACATTTTTCTCTGGAGGAAGGCATAGAGAAATTGACTTAAAGACAGAGACTACCCAATGGTACAAATGGCAAAGATGAAATAATAAGGTTAAACATGGACCATGTGGTAAGGTAGACATGTGTTTTCTTTGCCTACTCAGTATCTCTTGCTTTCCTAATCCACGTGGTTTGAGTGAGTCTGAACCTCCAATGAAAGAAGTAAACCTAATTAAAGTTGGGCCAATCAAAGCACTTCATAACCTTAAACTAACTGATTGAGTATGGGCACATGACATTTCATCTAAGTTGTATTAATTTGTTAATATTAAGTTGTCATAAATTTGTTTATAATTTATCTCTCTTTCAGTGTCTGTAGGATCTCTAGTGATGTTTTCTCATTTCATCCCTGATGATAATTTGTGTTCTTTCCCCCAATCTCTCTCTCTCTCTCTGTTTCTGTCTCTCTCCCTCCCTCCCTCTTTCCTTCATCCCTCTCTCTCTCTCCCTCCCTATCTCCTCACCCCATTCCTTTTTATTGAACAGTCTAGTTAGAGGTTTTTAACCATCTTTTGGACTGATTTTCTCTGTTATATTTCTTGTTTCTGTTTCACTGGTTTCTGTTCTTATGTTTACTTTTTTCCTTCTTTTTACCTTGTTTTACCTTTACTTTGTTCTTCTTTTACTATCTTCTTCAAGTAGAAGCTTTAGTTATTCTTTTCAGTTCACGGCTCTGCCCCCCAAATTATATTATGTTGGGCTTTCATTTTCATTTGTTTAAAATATTTTCTTCTGGTACTCGTTTGTGATTGAAAGTAGAAACCAAGTTACCTGCTTTTTGGGTAGTTAAGGGTGAAATAGAGAAAAGAGTATTATATATCTGAGTAAATTTTTGGAAAACTCATTAGAACTTTAAAGGAGTCTTTTAGAGAGAGGAAAGCAAACCATAATTCTCTTAAGAATAGAGAACAAACTGAGGGTTGATGGAGGGAAGAGTGGGGGATGGGCTAAATGGGTGATATATATTAAGGAGGGCACTTGTTATTATGAACACTGGGTGTTGTATGTAAGTGATGAATCACTAAATTCTATCCTGAAACCAATATTACACTGTATGTTAACTAACTAGAATTTAATAAAAATTTGAAAAAATAAATAAGGGGCAATCTTTTAATACCTGATTTGCCCTACAACCCAGTGGTTTAGTATATAAAGGAAAGGTAAGAATATTTGACGCAGATGAACACACATATCTAGCACATCCAGGCTCATGAACCTTGATTTCTGCTTATATGCTGTAATGTGGCTTATGCCTCCAGCTCCCTCAGATATGTGTATTTGGTAGGAGCTACTTGCCTGGAGTCATTTCCAGAAAATTAATTCCCCATCATGGTCATGCAGCAAGGGATATTTGAGTTGCAGCAACTTAAAGTTTTATTAGACCAAGTAATTTTGAATTTTAGATGGGAGCCTTTAAACTGAGGAACACTTTTAAATCCTAAATGATCTACTTTGATGTTGCTTTTATAGTTACTGTCATAAGCAGTGTTGTTAGGAGGAATTTGAACTAATCTGCATTAAAAGATGAGCTATTTTCTATTTTACTTGCTTGAGGGTCAAAGAAGACAGGAAATAACATAGAAGAGGGAAAAAGGAAGCTAGAATAGAGGATGAAATAGCATGGTGTGAGGCTGGAGTCCAGTTGTAGATTTTTAAAAATCAGGAGCAGTGATAAGAAAGAAGGAAGAGGGAAAGAATAAGGAAGGAGGAGGTATTTGAGAAAGAAAGCTCCCAGATATTGAGTATTAAGTTATTTGTGTTTCTGTGATGTAAATACTTCCAATATCTCAAATCCTTAGTAGAGATTGCTAGACACAAAAGTAAATGAATGAGTAAATTTTGCAGAAATTAAGGAAGCATATTGGTTTCCACATATGCATTGGCACCAGGCACAACAGAAGTAGCATGCATGAGATGGAAACCGAGCTAAAATTAGGAGTAGAGACCTGGAGTCAGATTTGGGAATGTAAACTCCTGGGAATTTTCAGAAATCTGAGAGAAGACATTAAACTTTTCAAACTCCATGGAAGAGAGATCCAGCCGAATACTATTGTAGATTTATTGAGCAGAATGACCCTAAGTGACCTCTGTGTTAACCTCAGGGCCCTGTGCTGCCAAACACTAGTAATACTCTCACTGAGCAGCTATTATTAACCTACTGCTGCTGGCAATGGCTGTCTGCTGGGGAAAACTATGCCGAGAAAAGATTCCATTTCTTCCTCAGCTTTTGGTAGAGGACTAGGAGGAAGATTATGTGGAAAAATGGAATGATTTCATTTAGATGTTATATGATAAACCAGCTTTTTGGGGTGACACATTATCAGGCTGCAAGTACATAGCATGAAGGTTTTATTCAACTTATTTAAAATAATGAATGCAAAGTTATTTTTTAAAACCACTTAGTCACCCAGAATTTATTTCATTCCCAAAGGCAGTTCATAAATGAAGATTTACACTTAACATGCTGCTTTCTTAATTTGGAACATGTTAGTATAAGAAAATGACACACATTATTTTAGGGCTTCTAATTTAGCTCTTAAAGAAATGCTATTTTTATGATTTATATGAATGTTATATATCATATTTTCATGTTTAATTTCTTCATTTTTTTGATATGCACATCTGATATATTGGTGGTTATATAGAAATAAGATGAGGCAATATATTATCTAGTATCCTGTCAATCAGAACTCTCTTTTATAGCATGATTACACAGTGAAAATTAAAGATAACAATGTAAATAAAACACTATAAGATTTTGATATGTGATTTGAATCATCTTCTTAAGGATATTATTAAATTAAATTATGCTTGGGGGCGCCTGGGTGGCTCAGTCGTTAAGCGTCTGCCTTCGGCTCAGGTCATGATCCCAGAGTCCTGGGGTCGAGCCCCGCATCGGGCTCCCTGCTACGCAGGAAGTTTGCTTCTCCCTCTCCCACTCCCCCTGCTTGTGTTCCCTCTCTCGCTGTGTCTCTCTCTGTCAAATAAATAAATAAAATCTTAAAAAAAATAAATAAATTATGCTTGATTTCTTCTTAGTATTTTGATATGACTGATAAAATTTTCAATGATAAAAACAACACAGTTGTATATTATCCGTTGTCTCATTTTTTCCTCATGAGATTTGGAAACACGTTCAGAAAAATAATGCTTGTCTGTGGCATAATGGCTGACGCACTACCTCTTAAATTCTACAAGTGTAGTATGCATAGAGCTGATATTCATGATTTATTTCAGTCCTCAAAAGAATTGATATATTGGTTTGAATAAGTACCCAGCAGGGCTCAGTCAGAGTTTATGATTCAAAACTGTAATTTTATGCCATAGATATATTTTATTTAAGATTGAAATATTGTAAGAAGTTCTTATATGCATTTAGAAGTATCTATTGGTAATGTTGTTTAATATTTGAAGTCTGCTAATTTTAAATATTGAAAATTATTAACTTTGATTTTTTCTTTTTCTTTGTATTTTGGTAAAGAGTATATACTACTCATAGAACAATAAAGCTAGATAACATGCATTCACCAAAGCAGTTAATAAGCACAGAAAAACAACAACAATAACAACAAAAAGAACTCCAGGTACTCTTTATAATATTTTAATGTTATTTTAAAAATTTGAATATTTAGGGGTGGCTCAGTCCATTAAGTGTTGGACTCTTAGTTTCAGCTCAGGTCATGATATCAGGGTCCTGAGTTCAAGCCCCAAGTTGGGCTCCACAGTGGGTGTGGAGCCTACTTAAAAAAAATGAATATTTAAACATTAATATGGTTGTGTGGTATGAAGGAATTAATTTGTACAGTTATTGATTTCATTTGCCAAATAATTATTTTCAAACTTTTTATTTTCTTTTTTCAGTTCAAACTTAACATATCACCCTGACTGCCTCACAAAATCAGATTGCAAACACAAATAGATGTTCTGAGTGGTTGTTTCCAGATTTTTAAATTTCACAGACTGGTGAAATTAAAAGGAAAGCAAATGGAAAGATTGGCTCAGGTTTGTTAGTATTTTCTATTGCCAATGACAGTGTTAAACAAAAGAAAACAAAATTATTTATAATTATCATTATTTCATAAAAGAGAGGATATAATAAACAACTCCTCCCCTAAAAAAGGAAAGAAAAAGGATGGTTATAATCTCATACAGAAGAAGTCTTTGAGAAGAAAAGTTTATAAAACAAATTCTCTCATATTTATTTTTCATTTTTCATGCTATGAACTTCTAAACTCATATTCAGAAAAGTTTATCTAAATGGTATCAAGGGAACATACTTCTCGGCTGTTACCGAAAGCCTCTTTTTATCTCCCTGGCCAGATTCTTGGCTCCATGCCTCATTCCTGATACCTGTTTGTGTTGTCTTTCCATTGCATAATCCTTTTAATTCCACTTCTGGCTTTGCAGACCTGTCTTCTGTAAATGTTTTGGGCCATGCACACTCCCTAGGTTTTATCATTCTCTGCTGCTTTAGGGTGAGAAATCCCTGTGCTACCCTCCTGCCATTTGGAATTCCCATCTTAGCTGTGCTAGTCTCAGCTTTGATAAAAAAATTCAGACATATTTTCCCCAACCTAAATCAAATTTCAGTTCTGCTAGTTATAGCAGCACAATGCATCTTCTCTTCCTGGATATTATTGTTCCTTGTTCCAATGACATTTAAAATAAGAACATATTTTGTTCAATTGTATAATATAGTTGTCTTAAACTTTGAAAATGTGTGTTTTTTTATTTTTTTTTTTTTTCTTTTTAGAGAGGAGAGGAGAGGGGGGAGGGATAGAAAGAGAGGGAGAGAAAGAATCTTAAGCAGGCTCCATGCTAGGGAGCAGCCCCACAATGTGGGGCTTGCTCTCATGAAACTGACACCATGACCTGAGCTGAAAGTAAGAATTGGCACTTAACCGACTAAGCCACCCGGGCGCCCCTATGTTTTTTTTTTGTTTGTTTTTTTTTTGTTTGTTTTTTTAAGACGATTTACTGAGGTGAGATTCACATGATGATATGTTTTAAATGATATATTTTTAAAAATTTTATTTATTTATTTATTTGGCAGAGAGCGCAAGAGCGCACAAGCAGGGGAAATGGCAGAGGGAGAGGGAGAAGCAGGCTCCCCGTTGAGCCAGGGAGCCCGATGCAGGACTCGATCCCGGGAACCTGGGATCATGACCTGAACCGAAGGCAGACACTTAACTGACTGAGCCCCCAGGCACCCCTTAAATGATATTTTAAAGGTTGTTTGTATGACCTGAAATTTTCAAAATTTCAAAATAAAGAAGGGTGTTTTGAGGATCCTCCAGCAGGTAGCTTAGAGGTGAAGGGAATCATGGCAGTCATGTTCCACCCATAATGCAGTGTAACGATGTTTGAATTAAATGGTCATCCAACCTGTATTTGGACACTTCGAGTCAGGAAGAGGTCATTGCCATATAAGTTATCTCATTCCATTGTTGAGCACCATCACTGGAAATTTCTCTCTGAAAATGACCTGAATCTGCACCTCTGTATCTTTTTTCTAATAATAGCCCTTAAGCTATTTGGAGATAGCTATCAATTCCCTTTAGGAGTCTCTGCTTCTCTAGGTTAAATATTCTTAGTCCTTTCAACCATTCACTTTTTATACACGTTTTTGAGAACTTAATCTTTGAAACTGAATTTTCCTAAATAAATTCACCATTTTCAAAGTGTTTGGATTCATGTCAGCTCCTAGAGCTGGTCACCACGTTCCTGAAAAAATCAGAAAACAGAGCATTGTTGACTATTTCTTTTGGATCAGTTGGACGAAAGTATTCCTATTAATACAGCGTGAGACTGGGTTAGATCTTCAAAAGTGTTCACATGAATTTTGTAATAAAAAAAAAAATCCCAAGATTTCATCTTTGCTGCTGAAATAGGTTCTTTCTCTCCAGTTTTTGTTTGAATTTCTGAACCAAAATGTAGGGCTTCAGACTTTGTTAAAATTAACATTGCTAATACATTTTAGCACACACTGTAAGATGGAAATACTTTACATTATTTAAAGAAAGATCACATTAAATCTTATTTTATTATTTATAATATATGTATTTCTCCATTTCCTCTTATTTTCACATTCAGCTCAGCTTTTTTTAAAAATAAATCTGTGTCGGGGCGCCTGGGTGGCTCAGTCGTTAAGCATCTGCCTTCGGCTCGGGTCAAGATCCCAGGGTCCTGGGATCGAGCCCCGCATCGGGCTCCTTGCTCCGTGGGTAGCCTGCTTCTCCCTCTCCCATTCCCCCTGCTTGTGTTCCCTCTCTCGCTGTGTCTCTCTGTCAAATAAATAAATAAAATCTTTAAAAAAAAATAAAAAAATAAAAATAAATCTGTGTCAATGATAAACAACAAGGTGAATCTGCTCAAGGACTGTATTTTTGAGACTTCTCATCGTTTATACTCTGTCATTAATTCACATTAATTGGATATAATTTTCTAAAAGCCATGAATCCAATTAAATATATTTTATCATTCAGCCCATGTTTTATTCAAGGACATAATTGGAAATTAATTGAAAACTTTATTGCTTACTTTCTAAAAGATAATAGTATCTGAATAGCCATCTCAAACTTAATAGTTTTGCGCATACTAGTTTTGTTCTCTTGGAGTTCATTGGACTTTTTTTTCTATTAGAGTAAAAATATAGGGGCACCTGGGTGTGGTAGTCGGTTAAGCGGCTGACTCTTGGTTTTGGCTCAGGTTGTGATTTCAGGGTCATGAGATCGAGCCCCACATAGGGCTCCATGCTCAGTGGGGAGTCTGCTTAAGATTCTCTCCCCCTCTACCACCCCACCCCCTGCACTCTCTCTCATCCTCTCTGTAAATAAATAAATCTTAAAAAAAATAAAAATACAGAGTCTTTCTAAGAAATGTGTTTGTGAGCATTGATCCTTCAGAAAGGAGAGCCTGAGGGGTGCCTGGGTGGCTCAGTTGGCTAAGCGACTGCCTTCAGCTCAGGTCATGATCCTGGAATCCCGGGATCAAGTCCCGCATCGGGCTCCCTGCTCGGCGGGGGGGTCTGCTTCTCCCTCTGATCCTCTTCCCTCTCGTGCTCTCTGTCTCTCATTCTCTCTCTCTCAAATAAATAAATAAAATCTTAAAAAAAAAAAAAAGAAAGGAGAGCCTGAGGTAGCAATTAAAGTGTGGTACAGGCACATGTGTGGTAAGATAAAGGAAATAGAAGAAGGGAGGCAAGGAAATACTGGAACAGAGTGAGCAGAACAGAGACAGTAGGTTGCTCAGTGGGCATGTTTGCTTAATATTCAGCACTTCCCAGAAGATTAAGGAGGAATCCCACCTCAGATTAGTCCATGAAAGAGAGTTAAAATGGGGGAAATATATCTGCTTCGCTCTGTGCTGTCTCCTGCTTTGCGTCAGTCAAGGTTCACCCACACTAACTCCCCACATCCCACCAGCTCAGTTGTCTTGTCCTTCCGGCTTCGTTCTCACCTGGTATATCTGCGCCTGCCCATACGTGGTTAGGGGGCATCATATCTCAAACCTGAAATTAAGCTGGATGTATTAGTCTGCTCAGGTTGCCATAACAAAATACCATAGTCTAGGTGGCCTAAACAATTGATTTCTCATAGTTTTGTTGGAGTCTGGGAAGTCCAAGATCAGAGTGCCAACATGGTCAAGTTCTGGTGAAAGCTCTCTTGCTGGCATACAGATAGCTAGCTACCTTCTTGCTGTGTCCTCACATGGCAGAGGGAGAGAGACAGACAGAAAGCTCTTTGATAGATCCCACCCTCAGGGTTTCAATATATGGATTTTGATGGGACACAATTCAGTCTATAGCATCCACCCCCTAAAATTCATGTCCTTCTCACATGAAAAATATGTTCAGTCCATCCCAACAGCCCCAATACATTTTTAAATTTTATTTTATTAAGATTTTGTATTTGTTAATTTTGAGAGAAAGAGAGAGCAGAGTGAGCGAGAGAAAACACGAGTTGGGGGAGGGGCGAAGGGAGAGGGAGAAGCAGACTCTCCACTGAGCAGGGAGCCCTATGTGGGGCTCAATCCCAGGACCCTGGGATCATGACCTGAGCCGAAGGCAGATGCTTAACTGACTGAGCCACCCAGGCACCCCAGCCCCAATACTTTCCCCCCACCCCTTCATTTTTCTCTTCCTATTATCTTTTTTTTTTTTTTTTTTTTTAACATATAATGTATTATTTGTTTCAGAGGTACAGGTCTGTGATTCATCAGTCTTACACAATTCACAGCGTTCACCATAGCACATACCCTCCCCAGTGTCTCTCACCCAGCCACCCCATCCTATCATCAAGTCTAAAGTCTGGAGTCCAGAGTCTTATCTAAACATCATTTAAAGCAGATATGGGTGAAATTCAAGATTCATCCTGAGGCAAAATTCTTCTCTGTGAACCTGTGAAACCAGACCAGTGATGTGCTTTCAAAATACAATGGTATTCCCATTCCAAAAGGTAGAAATGGGAAGGAAGAAAGGGGTGACAGTTCCCAAGCAAGTCTAAAACCTAGCGAGGCAGGGGCGCCTGGGTGGCTTAGTTGGTTAAGCATCTGCCTTTGGCTCAGGATCCTGGGATTGAGCCCCGCATTGGGCTCCCTGCTCAGTGAGGAGCCTGCTTCTCCTTCTCCCTCTGCCACTCCCCCTGCTTGTGCTCTCTTGCGCCCTCTCTCTGTCAAAAAACAAACAAACAAACAAAACAAAAAACAAAACCTAGCAAGGCAAATTACATTAGATCTTCAGGTAGGGGAAAATCCTCTGGTTTGATGCTCTGCCCTTTACATCCATGAGGGTGGCCGCATACCTACCACACCATCACCCCCATGACACTTTGGGGCAGCCCTGTCCCTTTTGGTCAATATTAGGCAGGAAACAATAGAAATAAAATGCATTGTAATCATGTAAGTTAATATAATCTTTCTAGAGAGCAACTTTGTGATGCAAATTAAAAGCCATAAAACTTTGCATATCTTTTGGAGCAGTGATTCCAAGTTTAGCTATTTATTTATTATTTATTTTTAAAGATTTTATTTACTTATTTGACAGAGAGAGACACAGTGAGAGAGGGAACACAAGCAGGGGAAGTGGGAGAGGGAAAAGCAGGCTTCCCGCGGAGCAGGGAGCCTGATGCGGGGCTCGATCCCAGGACCCTGGGATCATGACCTGAGCCGAAGGCAGACGCTTAACAACTGAGCCACCTAGGCACCCCGCCCAAGTTTAGCTATTTATAATAATAATATTTTGATACTTGCACAAAATATTTCAGTACAAGAATGTTTATCACAATTCATATATTATTTTAAAAAATATTTTATTATGTATTTATTTATTTATTTGAGAGAGCGAGTGTGTGCGTACATGCGAGCTGTGGGGGGGGGGGGGGCAGGGAGAGGGAGAGAGAATCTCAAGCAGACTCCCTGCTGAGCGTGGAACCAAAAGAGGAGCTCTATCCCATGATGAGGAAATCATGACCTGAGCCGAAACCAAGAGTTCGTTGCTCAACTGACTGAGCCACCTAGACACCCCCACAATTTTCATATTATAATGAAACATGTAGAAACCCCAAATGTCAACATATAGTTTCTCAATAGCCTAATATGCAGAGAAATGACAACATCATATTCAGACCATTTCATGTCATATAAGAAATCCAAGGTATAATAAATAAATGAAGCAGGTTACCAAACAACATGTGAATTGTAGATGCTGTGGGTGCCATAGCCATGTACCTTCACCCTCACTATTTCAGTGTATGCTTGCTATACTTCCAGTTGGCAGCATCTACTTCTGTTTGCCTGAGTTTTTTTTTTTTTCTTTTTGTTCGTGTGCTTAGCAGGCCAGGAGTGCTAAAGAATAATGCTCCTGAATGATAGTAATGGATAGAGTTCATGTGTGAACAGCCCAGGTCATTCACTCCTTTGTTGAGATGACTTAGAGAACAGTGCTACATACTGCAGAGTTCCTCATTGGGATCAGCTTCAGGGATCCACAGTGATGCCTTCCCAGGTCATGTACCCTCTATTGGCTGCTTTCTCTTCCCTGTCTCACTTTTCTACTCTCCTACCCGTGTTTCCTGATGTCATCTCTCAAGTGAACAATTAATACTTAAATCATTGTCTCAAGGTCTTCTAGGGACATTCAACCTAAAACACCAATTCAAACAATTTCAATTAAAAATAATATGTATATGTATATATGTATATATATTAAATATAAAACTGACTGGAAATATGTACATTGAATTAGCAATATTGGTTATTAGTGGGGTTGGTGAGATTATAGATGGACATTTTCTTCCTTTTTACCTAGTTACATGATCTTTAATGAACCTGGAAGAAGTAAAAAGTAATAAAAGTTATTTTAAACAGGAAAAAACAACAAATACTTTTTCTCTTGTTCACTCTTTCTCAATCCCATTCTCATTTCAGTCCCTTCAAAGGAAAGCTACTTAATATGAGTTCCATTGATTTATAGTGCAAGGACTTATTGTGTAATTATATAATGGCTTTTAGTCAAAGGAATATTAAACTAACAGGCCTCAAGCAGTTCCTGTAGCAAGTGAATTTCAATTTTAAACTTTCAGTATTCTCTCTGCCTTGGCCACATCTTTAAATATTTCAGAGCGAAGAAATTCTTTTTTTCACCAGAAGAAGATTGACCTGGATAAGTGAATAGTATTTTCAGAATTGCAGGTATAGATATGCCTGAAAAATACCCTCTCCCTAGATTGTGTTATTTTAAAATAATACTGATTCCTTTTAGATGAAAAGGTATCAGACCTCAAGATTTCAGACGTGTTCATTTTCAAAAAAGCTTAAAGGACAGTTATGCTTATCATACAATTCTATTTGTAGGGTTAGAGAGAAAAATAAATTCTTTAGACAAATCTTTAAGTCTTTGAAATGAGTAGTGTAATGAGTGGTAATGGACATTGAACCAAGAGTTAAGAGATCTGAATTCATAGCCTTAGACCAGCTAGTAACCTGTTTGTTCAGCTGTGGATTTGATAAACCTCAAGCAGAGAGAAAACAATGAGCAAATTGAAGGAATGAGTTAATTTCTATTGGGAACAGACAAGTTACATAAGTAAAGTGATCTAATTTGGACCTTTTTTTTTATGTTTGATAAAGACATGAGTACTAAGAAATATTTCTTTACCCTAAGAAAAGCAATGGTTGCAGGTGTGATTGATGAATAGTAAATGCACTTGGCCTCAGCTATAAAAGGTGTATGGGAAGTGTGGTCTGTGGGTAATTGTATTAGTTTGCTAGGGCTACCATAATAAAATATCACAGAATGGGTGGCTTAAACAACAGAAACTCTTTTCTTCCAATACTGCAGACTGGAAGTCCAAGATCAAGGCTTCTGCAGGTGTGGTTTCTCCTGAGGCTGCTCTCCTGGTGTTACAGATGACCACCTTCTCACTGTGTCCTTTCATGGCCTTTTCTTTGTACATACACTCCTGGTTTCTCTTCTTCTTATAAGGATACCAGTCCTATTGGATTAGGGCCCTACTCTAAGAGGCTCATTTTAACTTAATCATCTCTCCAAAGGCCTTATCTGCAAGTAGGGCTACATTCTGAGGTACTAACAGTTGGGACTTCAACTCATGAATTTTGGGGGGCACTATTAGGTCTGTAACAGTCATGTAGGTAGGAAGGTGGAAGAATGATGAAAGCTCAGATTTTGGGACCACTAAACTCCATAAATCTATTTTGAATCTCAAGCTATATTTTTCTTGATACAGCTTTGAAAATCTGTTTCTAAAATTATATTTCTATTTATCTATTTCTTTTATTTTGATAAATATAGAAAATTGCTAAAAATTGGCTCCACGTAAGTTCATTATGAAACATTCACATACAAAAAAATTGATTACATATTAAGGCAAAAGAAAATTGTCAACAAATCCCCCAAACTGGAAATCCTGAAACTACAGCAATAGAACAAGAAATCAGTGACTAAGATATGGTAAAAACAAAACCAACAAAGTAAAGGAAGACAGTAAAGTAACAGCAAAGAAATATTTTTTTTTTTAAGATTTTATTTATGTGTTTATTTGAGAGAGAGAGAGTGGGGGAGAGGGACAAGCAGACTATGCTGAGTGCAGAGTCTAATGCTGGGTTCCATCGCACGACCCTAGATCATAACCTGAGCTGAAATCAAGAGTTGGATGCTTAACCAATTGAGCCACCCAGGTGCCCTGAAGTCATTTTTAAAAAGAAACTCTTCTAAAAACTTGGGTTAAAGAGGCAAGTAAAAAACTATGTGGTAGACAGGGGTACTAATGAAAACTTTTCAATTATTCTTCTTGAGTACTCTGAAATTATGTTAGTAAATGTTATGATGTTATTAAATAAATTAATGTTTATAAATAAATAGTAAAAAATAAAACATTAAAACTTTATATTTTTTGAAAACAAAAAAATTTCAAAATGTATGTTATACATTCCACTTCAGAAGGCAGATAAGTTGCAATACTAAAGAAATAAGAATAAAAGAATTAATGACTGTAAGAGCATAAATTAATCAAATGGAAAGGAAAATATTTGTCTTCAGAGCTATTTCTTTTTTCTTTTTTTTTTCAGAACTATTTCTGAAACTATTTCTGAAACTATTTCTTTTAAAAGACCATCTAGACAACCCAAATATAAAACATCAATTATGAAGAGGTATTTTCTCAGCTAATGAAGAAATTTAACCATTTTAAATGAATACTAACTATACATTTATATAAACAAATTTAAAAATATAGATCAAATGAATAACTTTCCTGAAAAAAAATTAGCAGTATGGACTCAAGAATAGTTGGAAACTATAACTATAACTATAAAAGGGACTACAAAGAATAGTTAGAAACTATAAATCAGAGCTCTTTCCCCTCTTCACCCCCAGCCCATAGGTATCAGATCCAAATGTTTGTGCAAAGTCCAATTCAGCTTTTAAGGCACAAAAAATTGAGATACTAAAGCTATTGCAAGCATAAAGATATACAAATTAGTAATTCATACTATGAAAATGGTATGTTACTAGTTCCAAAAATGTTGGAGGATAACACCAAAAAATAAATTTACAGACTTATCCCATATGTGAACATAGAAAAAAAGTATTAAAAATAGCCATCTAATATAGTCTAGCACACTATGAGAACAACACTGTGCCATATTTCAGAAATACAAAGATGGCTCAGCATTTGGAAATCTATTTGATTCACAACATCAATAATTAAGAGAGAGAGTATATGATTTTTTTAAAAGACTTTATTTGAGAGAGAGAGAATGAGAGAGAGAGAGAGAGAGAGCATGAGAGGGGGGAGGGTTAGAGGGAGAAGCAGACTACCCACTGAGCAGGGAGCCCGATGCAGGACTCGATCCCAGGACCCTGAGATCATGACCTGAGCTGAAGGCAGACGCTTAACTGACTGAGCCACCCAGGCACCCGAGAGTATATGATTGATGCTAGAAAGGCCATTTGATGAAGTTTAACATCCATTTCTGAGCAACTTCTTTAGTAACTTGTAAATCAAAGAAAATATGTTTAATTTTAAGTTTTTTTTAAATCAGTAGTTAAATAGCAGAAATCATACTCATTGAGAAACAGAGGAATTTCTATAAATTTAGGAAAAAGACAAAGATGCCCACTCATTACTATTATTTAACATCAGGCTGGAGATCAAAGGATATGAACAAAGGGGCAGTTACAGAAGGACATACAAATGAACAATAAACAATAAACATGAGAAGACATACTCATCTGTAGTAATAATAGGAATGAAAACTAAAACTACAATAAAATATGATTTTTACTTATCGGATAAAACAATGCTTGATTTTGATACAATTGCTCTCATTATATAAGCCCTTCTTATGTGCCTTTCTTAATGCCCCCACTTATCTGGGGATTAACGAAAATCACTTTACAACTATTCTTCACTAATTCCAAAACCTCAAGGCATCCACTGAAAGTCAATGACTTTTCTCTTCTGAAAAAAAACTGCAGACAGGAGAGATCTGAGTACTTGAGGGAGGTGTGGGATGTAGTAGAGGGAGAGCTTTGGTCCTGTGGATGGTGGTGGTTTTTTCTCTAAATTGTCTAAGAATAAATACACCTTGCTATTGTAAGGATTGATTTCCTTCCTGCCCATTAACATGACTTGAATTCTATTTCCTGTAAAATAATAACCCTTACATTATTTTGCTGTCCCAGCAGGGTCCTTCCCTCTGCCTAATACAACAAGTTATTCTTGCTTGGGAAAGTGCTCTGTCCACAAAAAGTCATATATCCTTTGTTGTTGAAACCACAGGCAGTTAGGATTGTTGATTTTTTCTTTTGGCCAAACCATAAAGAGCTAAAAATGACCCATATAGTCCGGAGGGATGAAAATAAGACAAATTCTAAGTTATAGACTCAATTCCATTACTCAGGGATGTAGAAAAAGTGACGTTTTCTATAGAGACTTCACTGAGACCCAGATTTAACAACAAGAATAATAAGGAGAGAAAACTAACTGATAGCCCAACAAAATGGATCAGAGATAGAGATCTTGGCTCAGAGTTTGGGGTTTGAAAAGTATAAATATTTAGGGCCCGGGATGACCAATGGTTCCTGCAGTCACAGAGGACCACCACACGGGGGCGGCAAGCCTTTGCAATCATGAAGGGGCCAGATCCACTTCTTTCTAGGTTGTGACCACATACATCACCAGCTACCAAAAAGCAATTGTTCATGCACTGGTATAAACATGCATGATTTTGTTTTCTTGTGAGGATATTTCATGAGTAGAAGAAAATCATTAATATTTTCTTCCATGTCATGCATTGCTTTATAAAAAGTCGAATCCATAAAGACTGTTGTGAGCTTACTCATTTTTATCTCAATATTAGGATATATTTCCCCTCCCTCCTGAAAACAGTTCATTAAGCATATTTGGGGGTTCCTGTAGCTTTGTTCCAAATATGTTAACTAATTCCCTCAGTATCCTTGTTACATGGAGATAAAATCTTTTGGGTTCCTCATTATCCTTATATAATACAGTTTTATCCAAATCCTTCTCCCTCAATAAAACGTTGGAGATATTTTATGTCTTAAGTTCACCAAGTCTCACCCACTAGAAATTATTTTTTCCTACTTTCCTCCTCATTCAAGCAGTTATTTTCTATCTTTACAACATTGGCATACATTGAATATTGTTGGCTGCTAACTGTCCCCTGATGTGCATTCTCCCTTTTCTACTGTGACACAACTCTTGCATTTTAGCTGTACTATACATGCTGTTCCTTTTCACCCTTCTTTCTTCTTTTTTTCCGACTAGCTGGAATGGAAATGTCATGGGCCACGTGCATAAGCACATAATCTCACTGATGGCAGAGCAACAAGATTGAAGAATCTTGATCATCCAGCTTGCTTTCCTAGGACTGCTTACACCTGGATCTAAGAATGTCTTTTTTTTTTTTCTTTTTCTTTCTTTTTTTTATTACTATGTCTTTTTTAAATTTTTATTTAAATTTTAGTTAACATACAGCACAATATTGGTTTCAGGAGTAGAATTCAGTGATTCATCACTTGCATATAACAACCCAGTGCTCATCAAAACAAGTGTCCTCCTTAATACCCATCAGACATTTAACCCATCCCCCACCCACCTCTCTCCATCAAGGTTTGTTTGCCTCTCTCTGTCCCCCTCCCCCCACTTCCAATATGTTCATCTGTTTTGTTTCTTAAATTCCACATATGAGTGAAATCATATGCTATTTGTTTTTCTCTGATTGACTTCTTTCACTTAGCATAGTACATTCTAGCTCCTTCCATATCATTACAAGTGGCAAGATTTCATTCTTTTTGATGGCTGAGTAATATTTCTGGAATGTCTTTTTTGACCTCCTTATTTTTGCCCCACTTCCTCTGCCAACCCCCACCCCCTCCTTTCTCTAGTCCCTGCTAATACTAATTGACTTAACATGCTCATGCCATGTTCAGCCGTGTTTATTCTTGCCTTGGAGTTTTTGCATGTGCCTGGAATATTAATTCTTGATTTCCCCTGACTGACTCCTTCTTCTCCCTCAGGTTCAGCTTATGTTTGAATTTTGGAAAGCATTCTCTGAGTCTTCCATAACTAATCACTAATCACTTCCATAACAACCTCTGGTCATTTGTATCAGATGTAACATTCTGCTTTATGTCTTTGATATATTCCTGACAGGTCTGTGATCTCCTTGAGGGCAGATCGATTTTGTTTATTGCTATATCCAGTTGAGATCACAGGACCTCACACAAAGTGGGCCTTTAATAAATATACTCTGAATGACTGAATAAATGGTTGAAATTGGGAGGTGGCAGCAGATGTCCATGAGTCTCCCTAGGTCTGAGCCTGTGGCCTTGGTTCAGGTTTGAAATTATGAATTCTGGAAATTGAAAACATTGATTTTGTGTGGTTTCCTCTTCACCTAGCATCTTGATTAAACCCAGCACTTAAAATGGCCTATTCCAACATCAACCTGTTAGGAGAGTGATTATTATGAAGGTGAGTACTTATGCTTTAACTCCTCAACTTGTAATTATGCATCCCTTTACCCCCCAAAAAATATATGAAGGGAAATATTCCTCTGCTACTGGTTTCTGGAGCTGGAAGTGTTGGAAATGTCCACACAGTGGGTGTGTGAAGTGGATGAAGCCAAAAATCTTCAAGAAAACCCACAGAGCAACTATTATGATGTGTTACAATGACCTCTGATCTAAGCTTCAGGAAATCTGGCTCATTGTTCATGTTTCTGGACTCACAGTCAAATGTCCTAGAGAGCCATGTGTCTTCTATATTTCTGCATCAATATTCAGTACATTCCACCATACTACACCAGCTTCATTCTCAGAGCAGGGAGAACTAGTGGTGATGATAACAGCATCTTTGGATCTTTGGGAGGAAGTTGTGGGGTAGGGAGTGAAGATTTTATGAGTTGGAAAGGAGAAATGACTCTAGACCACATTGATCTCTTCATATTTTTTCTTAAAATGACTACCATTCATAGTTTTCTTTTCTTTTCTTTCTTTCTTCCTTCCTTCCTTCCTTCCTTCCTTCCTTCCTCCCTCCCTCCCTCCCTCCCTCCCTCCCTCCCTCCCTCCCTCCCTTCCTCCCTTCCTTCCTTCCAATACAAGATGGTGGGGGGGTGGTAGTAATGCGCAATGGTAATCATGATCTAAGTTCAAGAACTTCAAATCAAGTTAGTTATCCTTTATTTTTACTCTCTAGAGATGGTTGCCAACATCTTTAAATTCTGCATGTTAAATACCATTGCTGTCGATCCCTTGTATTTCCATTTCAGTAATCATCACAAGGGTGTAAGTCCCAGTGACTATGAGTCATCAGAATTATTTTAACAGCTTTTTCTCCAGGCTCCATGTCTCTAGACTCTGCATCTTTAATCTACCATATGCACTACAGCTCAATTAATCCTCATGAAGGTCTGTACTGACTGGTCCCAAATCTTGAATGTTCTCTATGACCAGTTTATCTTCAGGATAAATTTCAAGTGCTAATAATTCAAGATTCTCACAATCTGGCCTCAGTTTACATTTGCAATATAACATCTCATTGTTCCTCTAGGCTGATTATACCTATAACTGACCTTGTTGGGGGCACACACACCTTGTGGAGGAGAAATCATACTATTTTCTCTAGTCACTTTCTTCAGCAAGCTAAAGCTCTTTAAATGACAAGTTCATCAGGTTCCAAGGCTTTTTGGTCAGTCTAGTTCTTTAAAAGCCTCCTCTAGTACAATTTTTAAATTCTAGTTTTATCTCCTCCATTCCATTTAATAGGCTTCATCTGTGTCCCAGAGATCTTCAGGATAGTAGGCTTGCTATTGCCCTCCTCTTTCTCTTCCTTGCCTGGTTCTAGATCCTTTGGTGTGTTAGGGAGGAAGAAGAAAGACAGGGGGAAGTCCCTTTATCTTTGTGGCCATTGTAATCTTCTTTCTGGGCTTGTCCTTGTTTCTCTACTGTCAACTTGTTGTCAGAGCTTTTTGTGTTTTCCTTACCAAATTATGGGCTTCTGAGCTGCTCTACAATGACATCCCTTTCTTATTTCCACACCCACTTTGTCCTTTTCCCAGCTCAAAGAGGTTCAGAAGGCAAATCACTTAGTAGTATGTACCAATATACTTCTAATAACAAGATAAAAGATCAGTTACCTTTATGTGCTAAGTAAATCTCTTGGAGGCCACCTCACTTGGCTTTGGGGGAGGACTGAACTCCCCCTCCCCCTTTCATGAAAAAGAGAGGGGATGATAATATGAAACTCCTGCCCTGGCAGATGACTCACATTTTTGACATTTCCTCCACTCCCCTTACCCCCACCATTGTACATTCCTCTGCTTGTGTAGATTGGATAGGAGAGTTGTCATGGGGTGATAGTTTTAGGGTAGATAAGGTAGCTTAGTTGCCACTAAAAAGCCTTAAAGTGGTGTCTGACCTTTCAATGGTTTTCAGAATGTGCTTGTTGTCAACTGTTGGTCCTTGGCTTTAAGTTCTGGGAAACTAGGAAAAGTGTGACTGACTGTTCTTATAGATTCCTAAATAGGCGTATTTCTTATAATAAAAATAGTAGCTAGATTTTACTGTGCATTTAAAAGGCTAGGCATTGTACAAAATACTTTGCTGTGTTATCTCACTTAATCCTCTGACAGCCTAATGAAGAATGCATTATTAGTATCGTTCTCATTTTATAGATGAAGCACTTGAGGTCTAAATAAGTTATACAACTTTTCTATGGTCATACATGCAAGAGGTGGCAGTACGAGGACAAGCCCAGGTCTGTCTGATTTCTTTGCC
Organism: Mirounga angustirostris; assembly: GCF_029215605.1. NCBI lineage: Eukaryota > Metazoa > Chordata > Mammalia > Carnivora > Phocidae > Mirounga > Mirounga angustirostris. Next base: position 50,963,042 of record NW_026991717.1, on the reverse strand, counting down.
CACACTCTTAACCTCTGTGACATATTGTCTCCAAATATACCATGCACTGTGCCTTTATCCATATTGTTGAAATTAGACTTTAGAGATTATCCAATTAGATATTTCCATTATGCAGATAAGAACCTTCACCTAGAGAGGATAGATGACTTTGTCAAGGTCACACATCAGAACTTTCTCTCCTGAAATACTTCCTTTACTATCCCATATACCCAAACCCTATATAGCCTTCAATACCTAGCTCAAATCCCACTTCACCCCACCTCCCAAAGCCTTTCCTGTCCAGCTCAGTCCTCAGTGTTCTCACGTTCCTCTGAAACTTACACCACGTTCTGCTGGTACCACTTATTTGGTACTTCCACACAGACTGTCTTGGCGTTTCTTTAATTCCGATGTGACTAATTTTAAAAATCATTTCATGTGCACATGACTTTCTCCCTCGTATAGATTTTAAATACTGTGAGCAGTATTTTAGAAAATATTCTCTCAGGTTGCAGTTTCAATTCAGTTTGTTGAAAATGTGTTGAGCACCTAACAAGGTTAACACCATGTACCTGGAGATGAGTAAGAAATTCTCTAATCTTAAAGAACTTTCTGCTTTGTAAGGAACATAATTTAAGTGCACACATTATTATTTTTAAAAGAACAAGTAATATAAATGCCAAAGCTATGAAACTTGAAAGGACAGATTATATCTGGTTTGAGAGGATTTGGGAGGTTTCATAGAGGAAGCAGATTAAAGATCAGCCTTGAAGGTGAAGATGGGTTTATGAGCATTGAAGGCCAAGGAAAAGCAAAGGGAAAGAAATGGTGCTCAGGGAAAAGTCTCACTTTGGCCTCCTTTGCTCTGTGGAGACCCAGCATGTTGACTATGGACTACAGACTTACTTTGTTTGGCCAGTACAATATTTCTTTTCCAATTATAATCTGAATGTCTTTAGGTGGGTCATGCCTACTCTTACTCTCTATGGTTTTCTAACAGGCCTGTCTAGCCCCTGAAGGCTTTTGAGTGAGGGGGTGGCAGGAGGATGCTGGTAAGATGGCTGGAGGGCCAATGTTATGTCAGGGTAGAGATTTTCAAACAAGTCATTGGGGAAGACTAGAGTTTTGGAAAGAAAGAGTAATGTGATTGAAGCTGCACTTTGAGATGGTGGATCTGGCAGTGGTATGTATGATTGAGCAGAAAGAAGTGGGGTTCAAAAAAATCAACATTCCCTGTGTTCCCTTGCAGCCTGTGGCACAAGGAGTTCTACCTCTCCAACAGTTCTTGTGGTCTGTGTCACAGTTTGGCCCTGTCCTGTGTTCCCTAACGTTTTCTGTTGCAACATTCTTTACTCAAGCACTGGAGATCTGGGGTTGTGTCTTGTATTTTTGTGTGGCACACCATGCTGGCCCAGCACAGGCAGTCCATGGACAGTTGTTTGGAGATTCAGTATTACTTCTCTGGAGACAACAACAGTAATGAGGGAGGGACATTAATTGATATGCTGTATCAATTTAAATTATTAAAGAAGTTCTCTCAAATACCTGAGCACAGTGTGTGTTCTAAAATGTTTTTGTTTGTTCCAGTCCCACATAATGACCTTTTATACTAAATAATCTTTCCTGTTCAAGATAAAATATCTTTCTTTTTTGAGTCTGATATATGTGATATGATCTGAATTATTCATGATTGTTTTGGCTCATGTTGCATTTTGAAGTCTAATACGCAGAGACATTTTGACATAATGTGGTGCTAAACTCACTCATTAATACATTGGAGTCTTTCCCTAATTCAGTGGAAAGTTAAAACCTATAACCTCAAGTCCAAAAATTTCTATTGAGTCTTAGGCAGGCACCTTCTCACTTGAGTCCTTCTCAAAATCAAACCTTCCTATTTCAGTATTGTAATTAAGAATAAAAGCTCAAAGAACTAACTCAGTGGTATGTTGATCTTTGTTGGAAAACTGGACAGGACTCACAGTGCAGCTGTCCCGTATTATCTACCACACCATAAAACTAGAATGTGATGACATTAAGAAAATGCAATAGACATGGATTGGTTTCTTCCATAAAAAGCCTCAAGTTTCATAGTGCTCACACAGCACCTAGTCTTGGAAACCAAATAAGAAGGGCAGGAACTACTGTTGGGGCCAGAGGTTTTTGTTCCAGTTTTTATAACACTATCTTTGGACAAGTCTCTCCAAGTTTATGTTTTTCACAAAATAATGGGCAACAAGTTATAACTTCCTGTTCCCCTCTGTTTCATCCTAGAAGTATTTTTTATTGTATCTGTAGACATTTTTGTGATTATAGAAACAATATGCTAATTGTAAAAACAAAACCGCAGACGTGAATGGGATAGAGTAGGCTTTCTATGATTCCTGTCCCCAGAGACAAACACTGCCAACTGTTTCGCTTTTTGATGTCAAATAAGATAGGCAGCTAGATAAGTGGGATTCTTGGTACTTAAAAGCAAAAGAGTAAATAATGGTGTTTCTGTAAGTCCAACTTTGGCATATTCTTTAGGAATCATTGAGGCAATTTATTTCCTATTTGGATTTTATCTTGCTCTAAGGTCCAACAAATTCCATGGTGGATGTTTCTTAACTCCATGACTGGGGGGTGGCAGGGGGGGGCGCCTGGGTGGTTCAGTTGGTTAAGTGTCTGCCTTCAGGTCAGGTCATGTTCCCAGGGTCCTGGGATCAAGTTCCACATCAGGCTCCCTGCTCAGTGGGAAGTCGGCTTCACCGTCTTCCTCTGCCCCTTCCACCCCTTCTCCGCTCTTGCGCATGAGCTCTCATTCTCTCTCTCATGCAAAAAAAAAAAACAAAACACAAAAAAACCCTCCATCTGTTAAACTCTTCTACGCTACAATTTAAATCAGTGGCTGAGTTACTGGTGGATAACTTACTGGATCCTAGAGATTCTGGAAGTGGTTTTCCTGGGTAATTTAGGAAGTTGTCAAGGTAAGATCCTTCTGGGATAACATCGTAACATGCCAAAAGTCCAGCTTAGAAAAGTCATTTTAAGATAATTATCCAACTTGATTAGATGAATCATGCAAATGTTTCAGTGGTCCACAGGTAGTTTGTAGCAGAGCTAGAAGAGACTCCTGTTCTCCTTTTACCTTACTCTTACCAGTGTGTCCTGTGCCATCAATCCCTTCCATCCAGTGTAGTTCTGAAATCAGTTAAGCAAAAAATGTAAGTGCCCTGTTGCATTGCTGAAAAACTACTATTTTATTCATGGAATCAGCCAATAAATAATGAACCTCTGGAGCAATTAATGTACTTATGCAAACCATTTGCTATCCGGAGCAGTGATATTCTTTTGAAAATTTGTAATATTATGTGCTCTTTGACTTTCATTTTAAAATAATATTTGCTTTTTTTTTTTTTAAAGATTTATTTATTTGACAGAGAGAGACAAAGCAAGAGAAGGAACACAAGCAGGAGGAGTGGGAGAGGGAGAAGCAGGCTTCCCACTGAGCAGAGAAGCCCGATGTGGGGCTCAATCCCAGGACCCTGGGATCATGACCTGACCCGAAGGCAGATGCTTAATGACTGAGCCAACCAGGCACCCTCCCCCACTTTTAAAAGTAATTTTTGCTTTTGAACAATTAAATCAAACCTGGAGATGGTTCTCATTGAAAAGCGTCACCTCCAAACTCTATAAAGAAGACATGCCTTGTACATTTTGATTGCCTTATAAAAGTATATTGAAAAGTAAAAAAAGAAAAGAAAAATAGCAAAGAAAATATTCCTCCATGATTTTAAATAGGTTTCATTTTTCTCATTTTTAAAAATTTTTATTTATTTTTTAATTCTAGTATAATTAACACACAGTGTTAGTTTCAGGTGTACAGTATAGTGATTCAACAATTCTGTACATTACTCAGGGCTCATCACGAGGAATGTGCTCCTAATCCCCTTCACCTATTTCACCCATCCCCCCACCCACCTCCCGTTTAGTAACCATGTTTGTTCTCATATTTAAGAATGTGTTTTTTTGTCTCTTTTTTCTTTGTTTTTCTCTTAAATTCCACATATGAGTGAAATCCTATGGTATTTGCCTTTCTTTGAGTTATTGCACTTAGCATCAGATCCATCCATGTTGTTGCAAATGGCAAGATTTCATTCTTTTTTATGGCTGAGTAATATTCTTTTGTATAAATCTATACTACTTCTTCTTTATCCATTCATCTATGGATGGACACTTGAGTTGCTTCCATGTCTTGGCTATTGCAAATAATGCTGCAATAAATATAGTGGTGCATATATCTTTCTGAATTAGAGTTTTCACTTTCTTTGGGTAAATACCCAGTAATGGAATTACTCGATTATAGGGTAGCTCTATTTTTAATGTTTTGAGGAAACTTCATACTGTTTTCCACAGTGGCTGCACCAGTTTGCATTCCCACCAAGAGTGCACAAGTGTTCCTTTTCTTCCACATCCTCACCAACACTTGTTGTTTCTTGTGTTTTTGATCATAGTTTTTCTGACACGGGTGAGATGATATCTCATTGTTTTGACTTGCATTTCCCTGATGATGAGTGATGTTGGGCATCTTTTCATGTGTCTATTAGCCATTTGTATTTCTTCTTTGGAGAAATGTCTGTTCCATGTCTTCTGCCCATTTTTTTATTGTTATGTTAATCCCCATACATTACATCATTAGTTTTAGATGTAGTGTTCCATGATTCATTGTTTGTGCATAACACCCAGTGCTCCATGCAGAACGTGCCCTCTTTAATATCCATCACCAGGCTAACCCACCCCCCCCCCCAGAACCCTCAGTTTGTTTTCAGAGTCCATCATCTCTCATGGCTCGTCTACCCCTCTGAATTCTCCCCCTTCATTCTTCCCTTCCTGCTATCTTCATTTTTTTTTTCTTAACATATATTGCATTATTTGTTTCATAGGTACAGATCTGTGATTCAACAGTCTTGCACAATTCACAGTGCTTGCCAGAGCACATAGCCTCCCCAGTGTCTATCACCCAGGCAGCCCATCCCTCCCACCCCACCTCCCACTTCAGCAACCCTCAGTTTGTTTCCTGAGATTAAGGATTCCTCATATCAATGAGGTCATATGATACATGTCTTTCTCTGATTGACTTATTTCGCTCAACATAATACCCTCCAGTTCCATCCACATCGTTGCAAATGGCAAGATTTCATTCCTTTTGATGGCTGCATAATATTCCATTGTATATATATATACCACATCTTCTTTATCCATTCATCTGTTGATGGACATCTTGGCTCTTTCCACTTTGGTTATTGTGGACATTGCTGCTATAAACATCGGGGTGCACATACCCTACTTTTGTATCTTTGGGGTAAATACCCAGTAGTGCAATTGCTGGATCATATGGTAGCTCTATTTTCAACTTTTTGAGGAACCTCCATACTGTTTTCCAGAGTGGCTGCACCAGCTTGCATTCCCACCAATAGTGTAGGAGGGTTCCCCTTTCTCCGCATCCCTGCCAACATCTGTCATTTCCTGACTTGTTAATTTTAGCCATTCTGACTGGTGTGAGGTGGTATCTCATTGAGGTTTTGATTTGGATTTCCCGGAGGTTGCTGCCTGTGTTCTCCTTTAGGATTTTGATGGACTCCTGTCTCACATTGAGGTCTTTCAACCATTTTGAGTCTATTTTTGTGTGTGGTGTAAGGAAATGGTCCAGTTTCATTCTTCTACATGTAGCTATCCAGTTTTCCCAACACCATTTGTTGAAGAGACTGTCTTTTTTCCGTTGGACATTCTTTCCTGCTTTGTCAAAGATTAGTTGACCATAGCGTTGAGGGTCCATTTCTGGGCTCTCTCTTCTGTTCCATTGATTTTTGTGTCTGTTTTTGTGCCAGTACCATACTGTCTTGATGATGACAGCTTTGTAATAGAGTTGGAAGTCCGGAATTGTGATGCCACCAGCTTTGCTTTTCTTTTTCAACCTTCCTCTGGCTATTCGGGGTCTTTTCTGGTTCCATACAAATTTTAGGATTATTTGTTCCATTTCTTTGAAAAAAGTGGATGGTATTTTGATAGGGATTGCATTGAATGTGTAGATTGCTCTAGGTAGCATTGACATCCTCACAATATTTGTTCTTCCAATCCGTGAGCATGGAACGTTTTTCCATTTCTTTGTGTCTTCCTCAATTTCTTTCATGAGTATTTTATAGTTTTCTGAGTACAGATCCTTTGCCTCTTTGGTTAGATTTATTCCTAGGTATCTTATGGTTTTGGGTGCAATTGTAAATGGGATCGACTTCTTAATTTCTCTTTCTTCTGTCTTGTTGTTGGTATATAGGAATGCCACTGACTTCTGTGCATATATTTTATATCCTGCCACTTTACTGAATTCCTGTATGAGTTCTAGCAGTTTTGGGGTGGAGTCTTTGGGGTTTTCCACATAAAGTATCATATCATCTGCAAAGAGTAAGAGTTTGAGTTCTTCTTTGCCGATTTGGATGCCTTTGATTTCTTTTTGTTGCCTGATTGCTGTGGCTAGGACTTCCAATACTATGTTGAATAGCAGTGGTGATAGTGGACATCCCTGCCGCGTTCCTGACCTTAGGGAGAAAGCTCTCAGTTTTTCCCCATTGAGAATGATATTCGCTGTAGCTTTTTCATAGATGGCTTTTATGATATTGAGGTATGTACCCTCTATGCCTATACTCTGAAGAGTTTTGATCAAGAAAGGATGCTGTACTTTGTCAAATGCTTTTTCTGCATCTATTGAGAGGATCATATGGTTCTTGTTCTTTCTTTTGTTAATATATTGTATCACGTTGATTGATTTGCGGATGTTGAACCAACCTTGCAGCCCAGGGATAAATCCCACTTGGTCGTGGTGAATAATCCTTTTAATGTACTGTTGGATCCTATTGGCTAGTATTTTTATGAGAATTTTTGCATCCATGTTCATCAGGGATATTGGTCTGTAATTCTCCTTTTTGATGGGGTCTTTGTCTGGTTTGGGGATCAAGGTAATGGTGGCCTCATAAAATGAGTTTGGAAGTTTTCCTTCCATTTCTATTTTTTGGAACAGTTTCAGAAGAATATGGTATTAATTCTTCTTTAAATGTTTGGTAGAATTCCCCTGGGAAGCCATCTGGCCCTGGGCTTTTGTTTGTTGGGAGATTTTTGATGACTGCTTCAATTTCCTTAGTGGTTATAGGTCTGTTCAGGTTTTCTATTTCTTCCTGGTTCAGTTTTGGTAGTTGATACATCTCTAGGAATGCATCCATTTCTTCCAGGTTATCTAATTTGCTGGCATAGAGTTGCTCATAATATGTTCTTACAATTGTTTGTATTTCTTTGGTGTTGGTTGTGATCTCTCCTCTTTCATTCATGATTTTGTTGATTTGGGTCATTTCTCTTTTCCTTTTGATAAGTCTGGCCAGGGGTTTATCAATCTTTTTAATTCTTTCAAAGAACCAGCTCCTAGTTTCGTTGATCTGTTCTACTGTTCTTTTGGTTTCTATTTCATTGATTTCTGCTCTGATCTTTATTATTTCTCTTTTCCTGCTGGGTTTAGGCTTTATTTGCTGTTCTTTCTCCAGCTCCTTTAGGTGTAGGGTTAGCTTGTGTATTTGAGACCTTTCTTGTTTCTTGAGAAAGGCTTGTATTACTATGTACTTTCCTCTTAGGACTGCCTTTGCTGCATCCCAAAGATTTTGATCAGTTGTGTTTTCTTTTTCATTGGTTTCCATGAATTTTTTAAATTCTTCTTTAATTTCCTGGTTGACCCATTCGTTCTTTAGTAGGATGCTCTTTAGCCTCCATGTATTTGAGTTCTTTCCGACTTTCCTCTTGTGATTGAGTTCTAGTTTCAAAGCATTGTGGTCTGAAAATAGGCAGGGAATGATCCAATCTTTTGGTACCGGTTGAGACCTGATTTATGACCTAGGATATGATTGATTCTGGAGAATGTTCGATGGGCACTAGAGAAGAATGTGTATTCCGTTGCTTTGGGATGGAATGTCCTGAATACATCTGTGAAGCCCATTTGGTCCAGTGTGTCATTTAAAGCCTTTATTTCCTTGTTGATCTTTTGCTTAGACGATCTGTCCATTTCAGTGAGGGGGGTGTTAAAGTCCCCCACTATTATTGTATTGTTGTCAATGTGTTTCTTTGCTTTTGTTATTAATTGCCTTATATAATTGGCTGCTCCCATGATAGGGGCATAGATATTTACAATTGTTAGATCTTCTTGTTGGATAGACCCTTTAAGTAGGATATAGTGTCCTTCCTCATCTCTTATTACAGTCTTTGGCTTAAAATCTAATTTGTCTGATATAAGGATTGCCACTCCAGCTTTTTTTGGTGTCCATTAGCATGGTAAATGGTTTTCCACCCCCTCACTTTCAATCTGGGGGTGTCTTTGGGTCTAAAATGAGTCTCTTGCAGACAGCATATCGATGGGTCTTGTTTTTTATCCAATCTGATACCCTATGTCTTTTGATTGGGGCATTTAGCCCATTTTCATTCAGGGTAACTATTGAAAGATAGGAATTTAGTGCCATTGTATTGCCTGTAAGGTGACTGTTACTGTATATTGTCTGTCTTCCTTTCTGGTCTATGTTGCTTTTAGGCTCTCTCTTTGCTTAGAATCTTTTCAAGATTTCTTGTAGGGCTGGTTTCGTGTTTGCAAATTCCTTTAGTTTTTGTTTGTTCTGGAACCTTTTTATCTCTCCTTCTATTTTCAATGACAGCCTAGCTGGATATAGTATTCTTGGCTGCATATTGTTCTCATTTAGTGCTCTGAATATATCCTGCCAGTCCTTTCTGGCCTGCCAGGTCTCTGTGGATAGGTCTGTTGCCAATCTAATGTTTCTACCATTGTAGGTTACATATCTCTTCTCCTGAGCTGCTTTCAGGATTTTCTCTTTGTCTCTGAGACTCGTAAGTATTACTATTAGATGTCGGGGTGTTGACGTATTTTTATTGATTATGAGAGGGGTTCTCTGTGCTTCCTGGATTTTGATGCCTGTTTCCTTCCCCAAATTAGAGAAGTTCTCTGCTATAATTTGCTCCATTATACCTTCTGCCCCTCTCTGTCTTTCTTCTTCTTCTGGGATCCCAATTATTCTAATGTAGTTTCATCTTATGGTATTGCTTATCTCTCGAATTCTGCCCTCGTGATCCAGTAGTTGTTTATCTCTCTTTTTCTCAGCTTCTTTATTTTCCATCATTTGGTGTTCTATATCACTGATTCTCTCTTCTGCCTCATTTATCCTAGCAGTTAGTGCCCCCATATTTGATTGCACCTCATTAATAGCCTTTTTGATTTTGACTTGGTTAGATTTTAGTTCTTTTACTTCTCCAGAAAGGGTTTCTCTAATAACTTCCATGTTTTTTTCAAGCCCAGCTAGTATCTTTAATGTGATGATTCTGAACTCTAGATCCGACATCGTACTAATGTCTGTATTGAGTAGGTCCCTGGCAGTCAGTACTACCTCTTGTTCTTTTTGTTGTGGTGATTTTTTCCATCTTGTCATTTTGTCCAGAGGAGAATAGATGAATGAGATAACAAAATGTTAACAGGGTAAAAACGTCCCCAGAAAATATACTCTAAACAAATCAGAAAAGACCTGAAGCAGTGGGAAAAGAAAGGGAAAGAGAGAAAAAAGGAAAAAAAAAAAGAAAGAAAAAGATAAAGATAAAAACACACAAAAACAGAACAAAACAAAAAAAAAACAGAATATGATCAAATATGATCAGGCTGGTATATAGATCAGTGCCACACACTAGATTTTGGGTGTATTTGGTCTGTAGAAGAAAGTGCCTCCCCCCCCCAAAAAAAAAGAAAAAAAAAAAGAAAGTGCCTCCCAAAATTTTAAAGAAAAACTTATATATGTACAAAAGTAATTGATTTTTGTACAAAATGGTTGATATGATGAAGGGATGGAATATGACTGTAAAGATGGAAATTATAAAAAATTTTATAAAAGGAATTGATAAGAAGTTGTTTGAAAAAAGAAAGAAGAGGATTTAAAAAAAAAAAAGAAAAAGGGGAGAATGTGATCCAGCAGGGGAGTAGAAAAAACCATACACTAGAGATTTAGGGTATATATTTTTTTTTTTTTTTTTTTTTTTTTTTAAAGATTTTATTTATTTATTTATTTGAGACAGAGAGAATGAGAGACAGAGAGCATGAAAGAGAGGAGGGTCAGAGGGAGAAGCAGACTCCCTGCCGAGCAGGGAGCCCGATGCGGGACTCGATCCCGGGACTCCAGGATCATGACCTGAGCCGAAGGCAGTCGCTTAACCAACTGAGCCACCCAGGCGCCCAGATTTAGGGTATATTTTGATCTGTTAGAAGAAACTATCTCAAAATTTTAAAGAGAGAACAACTTATATATATATGCCAAAAACACGGGTAACTACTATGAAGGGGTAGAATATGACTCTAAAAATGAAAAATAAAAATGTTTTTTTAAAAAAAGGGATTAATAAGATGTTGGTTGAAAAAGGGAAAAAGAAAAATTCAAAAGAAAAAAAAAAGACAGTTTAAAAAAAATTAACTTTGAAAGACTACAGAATCATGGTAAAAAAGCCATGGATTCTATGTGCAGTATTCCCCTAGCACTGGAGTTCTGCTGTTCTCCTTGATGGGTAAACTTGGTCTTGGCTGGCTGTTCTCGCTGATCTTCTGGGGGAGGGGCCTTTTGCCGTGGTTCCCAAATGTCTTTGCCGGAGGCGGAATTGCCCCGCCCTTGCCCGGTCTGGGCTAAGTATTCCAATCGGGTTTGCTCTCGGGAGCTTTTGTTCCCTGCAAGCTTTCTGTACAGCTTTGGAGGCTGAGAGTGAAAATGGCAGCCTCCCGATCTCCACCCTGGAGGAGCCGAGAACTTGGGGCTCCGCTGCTCGGTGCGCCCCCAGAGAAAAGCCGTCAGTCACTCCCGTCTCCCCGGTCTCCAGCCTCACTCCATGCTCACCCAGCCTGTGACCATGTGTTTCTATCTCTGGCACCCGATCCCGTGTGGAGTCTCCAAACCCAGGAGATCCCTGCGGTGTGCTCTGGCGCCTCTCCCCCTGGGGGAAGAAGGTGAGTCTTCCCGGATCTGCCGCTTGTTGGGTCCCTGCTGGAGGAGCAGTGGCCCGACTGTGCCACAGATCACGGTTTATGGCAACCCCGAGCTGAGAGCCCGTGCCTTGGCTCCGTCTCTGCAGCCGGCTTCCCTGCTCCGATACCTGGGAGCTCGGCCGCACTCAGGCACCCCCAGTCTTTCTGTGACCCCGAGGGTCCTGAGACCACACTGTCCCACGAGGGTTCCACTCCCTGCTTAGCCACCGGAGTGATGTCCCTCAGTGGAGCTGACTTCTAAAAGTTCCAATTTTGTGCTCCGGGGCTCTATCACTTGCCAGAAGCGGCCAATGGAGGCCCCTCCCCCGCCATCTATCCTCCCAAATATCACCTCAGATTCACTTCTCTGCACGTCCTACCTTCCAGAAAGTGGTCGCTTTTCTGTTCAGAGAGTTGTTGCTATTCTTTTCTTCGATCTCCTGTTGAGTTCATAGGTGTTCAGAATGGTTTGATCCCTATCCAGCTGAATTCCTGAGACCAGATGAAATCCAGGTTTCCTACTCCTCCGCCATCTTGCTCCCTGCCTCCTTAAGTATCTCCTCTGCCCATTTTTAATTGGATTAATTTTTATTAAAAGAATGTGTGGAAATAGCATTTATGTTAATGGTGATTTACAGACTCTCTGAGTAAATCAGAAACTTTGTTCCTGTAGCTCTTTTAAGTATACCTCTGACTTTTTTGAAGTAAATCCTGTTTTTTTTTTTTTAATAAAAAAGATATATTCAGGTCATCTAACCTAATGTATAAAGTATGACAAAAATTTTAAATTTCTTATGCTACATGTGCATGTGTAATTTTTCTTCTACATTTGCTTTTAGATAACACATTTTATCAAGGATGACTGGCATTTTTGCTCAAACCATGCAGTTACTCTACAAAAGTCTATGAGGTAAACAGGACAAGTACTGTGCCCATTTTACAGATGGGAAGGTAACCTTTCAATATTGAATTGCTAGAAAGAGGTGAGGCTGGAATGAAAATTCACCCTCCTTTGAGAGATTTTCCAGTGTTTTCCCTGCTACACTTTTTTTTTTTTTTCTTTTTGCTTGTCTTTTTCAGTTTTGGTACAGCCACTCAAGGAAATAACCAGGAGCAAAGCCAAGAACAAAAAGAGTTTGTAAATGTCATAATGAGAGCTCTGGATGAACAGCAGTTTTACTCAGATTTGAGAATTAGAAAGCTGGCTGAAGAACTATTATAAGATTGAAGAAACTAGATGGCAAATCAATATTCATTCAGAGTGAACTTTATTGACCAATTACTTAAATTTCAAAGAAGTTAATTTGTGTTGCAGCAGCACCTTTGCAACTGTTTTCTGAAGAACTGAAGAAATAGCCTAATAAAGTTGAAACTGCATGTTTGGTTTTCAGAGAGAATTGTGGGCAGTGCTTTAGAGTACACCTGCAGGTCAGCATTTTGGTGACAGCATGAGCTTCCATGAGGTCAGCTGGGGGCTCTCCTGGGACTAAATCCTGATTTATGATTAGGATAACCCACTCTGCTCCTGAAATGACATTTCTAACGGGAATTAACCATAGCAGCTGCTTCCTCTCTTTAAAAGCAAGCTGCTTTGTCATCCTTCCTTTACTGAAATCATCAAAAAAAAAAGGGGGGGGGTGTTGAGAATTTTCTGCTTATGACATTGCATCAGACAATAGACAAAATAAGATATAGGCAATTGCTCACTGTCCCCTCCCAACACCAATGCTTCTTACTCCCCTTAGAGATTACTCCAGTGTGTTTTAGGATAACAATGGCTTAGGTTTAATGTTCATGAATAAAACAAGGAGCCTGTGAATGAGAGTCTGAATTTGGAAGGTAATAAAGAAACATATCAAGAGAGAAAAGAAACTTGGGGCTGAATTGGAAGCAGAATATGAAAGAAGCAATCTTTCTTCTGTATAGCCCCGAGTAATGTTGGCCCTGTCAGATACATCACAGCTCTTAAGTCACGCTTTAGCAGAATTTGAGGCAAAGCAAGGAATAAGCTCATCCTTTAAGGGCTGCATTAACTTCTCTTAGCCAGTTGGAGACGTTGTGTGTGTATGTGTTTGTGTATATGTGCGGGCAAATTCACAACTAATTGGTTTTGTTTGTTTTGCTCTGTGAAGGGGAAGAAGTAATACTTATTAAGTACTTCTGTTCTTTTGAGCCTCAAAGTAGTCAGGCCAGTTGGAGAGATTGCTGCTTACCCAAGTTTGTATGGTTAGGGAATGTTAGAATTGAAAATCGTGTCCAAGTCTGTGCCAATATATCCCATCCCTACCCCATTGTCAAAGTGATCATTTTAAATATCTGAAAATTAAAAAGTTTCCTCTTATACTGGGATCATAATTTCTGATTTGAAACATTTGAAATGAAATCTTTGTAAATTATGAAGAAGTTTTGCTCAGTCATCCATCACTTTCAGCCACTTTAAGCCAGATTAGCATGAAGGGGAAATAATGTAGCATGTCCTTGTAGAGGATCGAGGGGCTGCCAACTTCTTCGTCCTCTTCCTTGGTCCCAGTTTAATTATCCAGCAGTGGGCATCTGACTCAAGCCACCAAATGGAGCTTTTAACCACCTGACTAGAACTTCTGTAGTCAGTTTTTTCTGGTCATGGAAATCGTGAGGTTTGAAAGTTGATTTTTTCACTTGTATTCGGAGTTCTGATCAGCACATTCATTTGTTTAGAGAGTATTCAGAAGGCGTATGTTCTCAAAAATCTTTCAGTAGCTTCCAATAAGTAGATTATTATTCCTATATTCATTACATAAAATCATAAAAGACCCTGCTAAGATATGAATATTATTTTATTTTATTTTTTTAAAGATTTTATTTATTTATTTGACATTGAGAGAGGACACAAGCAGGGGGAGTGGCAGGCAGAGGGAGAGGGAGAAGCAGGCTCCTTGCTGAGCAGGGAGTCAGATGTGGGACTCGATCCCGGGACCCTGGGATCATGACCTGAGCTGAAGGCAGTAGCTTAACCAACTGAGCCACTCAGGCGCCCAAGATATGAATATTATTGAGAAGGACTGTACATCAAGCCTCTAACCTCTGTGATCTCTTTAACACGTATGATCTTTCTGATATCTACTCAGCAACCTCTTCGAGTCTTGATAGAAGAATTAGCACAGGTCAATTTCAAAGGGAAAGAAAGGCCAGAAACAAACATCATAGGAGGTAGGGATGAGACAGCTTTGGTGTAAAGATACCCAGAATATGCATAATGGTGGGAAGTTAACCTCTAAAAAAGGGTATAAATAGTACTTAGCGCTAAGAGTTATATGAAGATAAATTGGGATAATGTATTTTAAGTTCTTATTTTATGGTCAGCAAATGTCAGCTATTACTATTATAATAAAATACTAAAATATTTAACATAATCGAATATGTTTTTAACTTATGAACTACTTCAAAATCTTCCATTGTCACATAGCTATTTTATCTTTATTATGCAGTTCTGTGTAAAAATATGGTATTATATTTCAGATTTGCAAGTCTGGAAATTATTTTTTTCTATAGTACTTTTGTTTATAGTAGTTTCGTATATATGTAAGGTTATCATATTGTAATTCATTATTCCTGTGACCCAGAGTCATTACTTCTGCCTGTGTTCATGTGTTTATGTACAATTAATTTTATAATATGTCAGACCTATTATATGTCTCATGACAGGGAATCAGAATTATTCATATTGACAAGACTTGATTTGTATTGCCCTTTGAGAAAAGACACGTCAACACTTTTTTCACATTTCTACACTTTTCCACCATTTGCTAATATAACAGAGTTAATTGGGGCATAATTTATATTTGTTGAAAGTGGATTTGGTGATGGTGGGCCACCCTTTTCCTAAAATTTTGTCTAATCAGTATGTCCAAGAAACAGTTTTGGTGGAGAGGTGAGTGTAACATTCCTAAGGTCCTGATTTGTGTATTGGTATGATCTTTACAAAGGCTATTAAGCATTAAATAGTTTGGACAACCTATTCTCTATTCTCTACTGATGATGATATTGACCTTTTTTTTTTTTTTTTTTTTTAGTATATAGTTCTGGGCTCTGGTTCTCTTTTTTCATTACCCAGAGAATCTGTGAAGAGCTATGTATCTATAGTATCTTAGAAAACCTGTATTATAGGAAGAGATGTAATGGAGAACTAGCAATTGACTTGTCTTAAACTTAAAGTGATGCAAGTTTATTATCTTACCGTAGGTGAATGCCAGCCTTAGAAAAGGGCAAGGCAGATGCTGGTGGATCTGGGTTGCAGGCTGTAGCTTTGGGAAACTCAAAAATGAGAGATATGTTTCTTTTCACTTCTGATATCAAATATCGTCACTGTTTGCTTTGAAATATTTCCCCTTGGTATCAGTCATAGTCTGCAAGGGCTGACAAGTAGAGCATATTTCTCAGTTTTTGGGATGGAGTCAAGCAAAACTCTTAAAAGATAACTGTCTTTTTTTCCATGAGATTCAAGAGTTTAATTTTCTTAAACCAAAAAGAGAGAGCCAAATGCCAGTTCGACTCTATCATATGCCCTTTCATAGAGCTGTTGGTAGAGCAATTAAATGCATAAATGACAGAAATGATAGATATTGGTTCTGTTATTGCTATTTCATGCAGACAGAGTATATTTCCCCAAGATTAGATTTTATGACTTTTTTTTTTTTTTTTTTTTTTAGTCATAATACAGAACTGTTATTTGTCAAAGAGGTCGTATTTGTTTTTGGCTGTTGATGAAATCTCAGAGGAAAAATTTCCAGCTCCATTTTACTTTTAAGAAGTACATAAGCCTGAAGAGTAAAGTTTTTTTCTTTCAAAATAGGTTTTGTTTTGGCTTTGAAAACCTCAGACTTCCACAGAGCATTACAGTGTTTGAAATCAGCATATAAAATATTTCAGGGTATTGGTATTTATCTTTTTTCATAATTCTGGGCAAAAATTCCTAGGGAAAGTCTGAGGATAGGCTTTTTTCATCTTCTCTCTGCTGTTTTCAGTTTTCCAAGTTGCCTCGATGCCGAGGTCTGGGGGAAATGCTTCAGGTCCTGTGCACAGCCGAGTCTATCTAGATGTGCACGAGACCATCCGGGATCCTCATTGTTGTTAGGGTGGTTAACACAAGAGATGCGCAGAGTGCTTCAGACTGGAAAGGATTGTCCAAATCAACTATATAATCCTGTCGTTTTTCACATGGGAAACTGAGGCACAGGGAGATGAAGGGACCTGTCAACATCATCTGATCAGCTAGTGATCCAGACAGACTGACTCTCCATTTAGAGATTTTTTCTCAGTAATTTCCCAGGATCCTTTTTGACTTCACTCTTGATTTGTTCTGCTCCAGTTCGTTCCAGCTGGCTCCTGATCTTGACCTGACTGCTATTTTAGCTTCAATGCTGCCCTCTGGCTGTATTGATTGACTAAGATTTCCCTACTAGGAATCTTGGCATTCTCTCAGTGGTTGGGACTTGGACTTACTTGTCCAGAGGCTTTAGTTCCTGGAGACCCTGGGAAGGACTCCTTCTCCACCTGCTGGCCTTCACTGACCCTGCTGTTGCTACCGCATACCACACAGCTTATTCAGGTACTGCTTTCTGTCAGGCATTGTGCTTGGCACGTCACAAAACAAGTTCATGTCCTCCACACAACGGCTCTTTAAGGTGGGTATTTGATCACCTTGCAGTTGAGGAATCAAAGCTCAGGAATCAAATCACGTCCCCTTCATCTTAGAGCGGTAAGTGCAGACTGAGATTAAAACCCAGGAGTGTCCAAATCCCATTCTCTTTCCATGACACCTCTCAGTTCCAGTCTGAAATGCTTAAAGCTCAGATTTTGAGTAACACATTGTAAAGTTGCCCTGCTTGGGGGACTCTGGCGCCCATTAATCTGCTCTGTAAAACATCTTTAACTGTGTACTAACTCAGGAGCCTTCTCTATGCAGGCTTGTGTGATGGTAGGACTTCCCAGCTTTCTGCTCTTAGAGCTGTTTTCCATATTCTGCCTTGTTTTGTGTTCTGGATGTGGGAGTGGGAATGGTTTAATGTCACTCTTGGCTGAAACAGTAACTTCCTGATTGAAACTCCAGATGGTAAGATCATAGAATGCCCTGATATGTTCGATGTAACACTATTGAACATTTCCACCTGCTTTCCTACATCCCACTTCTGCCGTTTAAGGGACAAATTCCTTTTTTTAACCATTTCACATTCACTATCATGAAGCCATCATGGTCAGAAAGGGTCTGTAGCAGGATTGATTCCAACAGCTGCCAAAGGACATCAGCTGCCTTAGCAAGTTGAATTTACCTAGTTTGCCCTGCCTTGTTGCAGCTACTTGGATTTAAAGATACTGAGAATCCCTCATGTGACAGCCTTACGTTCAGTATTTCCTGGCAGGATATATCACTGCAGGAATGGAAAGGAGGGGAAAATATTCATTGAGTGCTTATTATGTGCATAAAAATATGTTAGAAATTTTCATATATATTACCTCAGTTGATCCCCACAATAAGTGTATGAAGTATGGAATTTTTTTCTCATTTTAAAGAGACATTAAATGGCTTACTTGAGATCACAATATTAGAAATGGATACTATTGGCATTTGAATCTAGGTGAGACTGACTTTATGTATATTACCAGGCTACCCCTAATAGTCCAGAAGCCTGGGGGCCCAGGCCTCCATCATCCTATCTACTATTACTCTCACCCTATGTGGGTTAGACAGGGACCCTGGCTTCAGAAATGCTAACAAGAATCTTCACTAATCTTTGAAATTTTTATCTCCATTTATCAAAGAATGGTGATTTACATGCTTACACAGAGACTAAATTATAAATCTATAGTTTTCATTTTCCCTACCCCACTCAGTGACTAGACAGTTTTCAGTAAAGAATAATACTCCTTGTTGCAGTGTGCCCCTGGTAGGTATGGGAGGGTGACATATTTTGGCCTTGGCAAAGATCCAGCACATCCTTCCACCTGGTGGTTTGACGAAAAACCAAGGTAATATTTGTTTTATCTATGTGTTGACTCCCTAATGGAGAAAAATCCAGCTCACTCGAGTAGCTGACTAATTCTTTTTCTGGATTGATAACTGCAAACCTAAACTTGAAAAGAAAGTGAATCCATTCCTAACCATCGTACACTCATTTGTGTGCTCTTTCTTTCTCACTCCCTCCTTGTCTCTCCTGCTTTCATCTCCTCCGGCTAGCTCTACCCAACTCAACAACACCTTAGCCCCACACATGGCCAGTATGCACTGACTCTTCTTTTTAAAAGACATTCCTTCCTGTGAAGCTGAAGATAGATTATTTATTTTTATTTTATTTTTGTAATTCAGGTCACCTTCCTAAACTTGAATTTCTTTTTTTCTGAAAAACAAGGAGATTAATCTGGAAATATTTTAAGATTCAATATGTTTGACAATCTGTTAAAATGAATGAATCTTAATGAGCATTTTTTTATTTATCCTGAATAAGGTTCTAGCAATGGGCCTCCCCAGCCACAGGTGACTTCCTCTGTCCAGCACTGTGAGGCAGAGATTTGTTGCCATTTCTCTCAGGTTCTATCAGCACAGAGCCTCCTTCTTTCCACCTCCTCCCCACGACATCCCATTCTCTCTACAGTTTTCTTATTTGTTTCTCAGTCACCACTAGTTCTCTCTGCCTCCACCTGGGGGGCTTACCAAAGGCAGGGGTTTCTGTCCTCGAATTTCCTCTGACTCCCCAGCTAAGACAGGTCCTGTCCATACTTGTTACAGATTTCATCAGACCATATTCAATTCAACAAATGTTTGTCTAGTGTCAATCATGTGCAAGCCTATGATGGTTGCTATGTTTCCATTCTAAGGATACAACCTCACCAGGGAACAAGTTTCATAGAAAGAAAAACCTGGAGTCCCTTTTTGAAAGACTTCTGTATTTTTCTCAATATTCAAATAAAAAAAAAGATTTAAAAAAATAAGCTTTTTTTCTATATTTATAAGAATCTTGATAAGAAAAAATATATATGACATGTTACTTAAAAGCTTCCAAAAGGGAGAAATAATATACTTATCTACTGGGTTCTGTATCTTATACATTGTTTTCAAGAGTATCCATGTCCTACTCATGAGGATTAGAATTTTAAAACCTCCACTTTGTGTTTAAGGAATTCGCTAAGTTATGGAAAAAATGGGATTAGATAATTGAGGTTACTTATGAATTATGAAAGTATTTATTAATATATTTTATGCTCATTAAAATAACACAATAAAGGCAGCCTATTAAATAAAGAGAAAGTCAATAATAGTTTATATATCTTAAATTAGTAGTAATGGGTAATATATCATTCTTTGCTCAAAGAAACTCATTTTAGGATTTTACTCCTCCAAGTTTTAATGAGATACTTATTAATTTATTTAGTGTTTTTGTGTATTATGTGGGCTTATCCTCACAAATTGGTATTTGTTCCAAAAGAAATTGGAGTGGAAATGTTGACTCGTGACTTTTAGGTCCCCACAGTGATTGCAAAAACACAGAACAATTAATGAATGAGATGAAACAAATAAATAAAGCATCAGGGATTCTTTAGCATAGCTAAGGAAACATTTCTCATCCCTGATAGGTTATTCCTCTTAGTTCTTTTTATGACCACTTTAGGTCAAAGCACATCCTAGAGTCTCCTCTTCCATAAGACCTTTCTTTTTCTACTAAAAGACCCTTAAATACAGCTTTAAGGCTCAGTGTTATTTTCCCTCAGATTTCTTTATGTCTCATTGGAATTATTACAGCTCCTTCACCCCTCCAGCTGGATGTCACTTCTTGCATAAAAACATTCTTGAACTTGGAAATTTGGAAATTTCCTTTTTGGAATTACACTCATTCTAATTTCTGGTACAATTACTTTGGTAGTTACCTTATTCATCTTCATTATATTGTAAGCTTGTCAAGCTCTGTATTCCCTCATCTTTATTTACCCAGCAGCATCTATCAGGGATCCTGCTGAGAGTGGCTACTTAACAAACATTAACTGAAATGAATTATTGAGTTACTGTTTGGTACCATTGTGTGAGCAGTACAGAGTTAATATTTATTGTTCAGAAAAGAATGACCAAAGCATGCCCTTTGTCTAATGTGTGATTGTTTCTTTTCAACTTCATAATGTGTTAGATTGAACCATATTAAATTGCTATTTTGTAGTTCAAACTTGACAGAAGTTGAAAATATTGACAATTTCATATACTTCAGTTTATATTACTAATATATTTTCAAATGTTTCACAGGCATTGGTATAACTTTCGGGCACTCAGATAGCAACCATTAATTTTTCAGATTCCAAGGAGGTTTTTATCGTGTGGAATCTAATTTGTGAGGATTCAAACCACTCTATCTGAATACTCTCCCTTTTTTTCCTTTAGCTTTTTTTTTTTCAAACAAGCTCTATCTCTTTATAGTGATTAAGATAATTCTCAAAATTTCAGAAGCATTTGGAATTTTATGTGAATAGAATGGAATTTTATGTGAACTCCTATTTTTATTGTTTAGAAAATGTATTTGAGAAGAATGGATTTGTTATCATTCAGTTATGGGTTCCCCCCCCCTTTTTTTGCCTACAATAGAGACTTATTTGGGAAAAATTATATGAGTATCGGGTTTTTGTGCCTATCCAGTTCAACATGCAATCCATGTTAACAAACTTAAGATTCATATATCAAAAACTGAACTGGTGACCTGCTCCTCCCCAAAACCTTCCTCATGTCAACTAATGGCAACTTCATCATTCTAACTGAACAGGCCAAAAAGCATGGGATCACCACTAGGTCCCCTCATTTTCATACTCCACATCCAATTAATCAGAAATTCCCTTTTGAGTCTACCTTCACTTCCACTTCTCCCACCGTGATTCAGACACTGTTACTTCTTATCTGCACTACTACAATGACCTCCAAAAACCTCTCCTTGCTTCTATTCTTTTTCTTTCATTTTCTATTCTCAAAAATTAGTCAAAGCAACACTTTTAAAACGTAAGTCGATCATCTTACTCGTCTGCTCAAAACCTTACTGTGGTTCTCCATTTCACTCAGAGAGAAAGCTAGAGTCCTTGTGATGATCTACAAGGCTCTACATGATCTGCCTCCTCCCCCTAACACCACCCCAGTCCTGCCCCATCACCTCACTGACTCAGCCACTTAACCTTCTTGCTGTCACTTGAACATGCCAGGCACTCTTGCATTAAGAGCAAAAATCCAAACAAGTGCAATGCTCATAATGCTCAATAAATATTTATTGAATTAAATTGAACTGAAGTTAGCTCACAATTGGTGCTATTATGATAAGATTTAGAATTTGGGATTACCATTCTTCTTTTTTTTTTTTTTTTAAGATTTTATTTATTTATTTGACACAGAGACAGCAAGAGCAGGAACACAAGCAGGGGGAGTCAGAGAGGGAGAAGCAGGCTTCCTGCGGAGCAGGGAGCCCGATGTGGGGCTCCATCCCAGGACCCTGGGATCATGACCTGAGCTGAAGGTAGACGCTTAATGACTGAGCCACCCAGGCGCCCCTACCATTATTCTTTTGTTTAAGTTATATCTCATAGCATCCACCAATACACAAGTTCATTTCCTCTTTCAAGTATCTTTTTTTTCTTTTTTTTCTATTTGGTAATGTGGGCTTGGGAGAATTTCCATGGTATATTTTGGAGATAAATACGATTTGGAACAGCATAAGTATCTTAATTATTCAAATTATGGACAAGCATATTGTTGGAGAATTGACCAATGTAGGAGGGCTTTTCTAATTTTATGAAATGATTTGGCATAGTTGCCCATGATCAAATCAGAGATTTATAAGGATGGATTTATTTACAGTTGTCTCCAGGATGCCATCTGCCTAATTTAAATTTAGTGGTGAGTGAAAAAGATATATTGTTAGATAAGTGCATAGCTACAGGCTTTGATTTTTGTAATTAATTCATAAACATGATAGTATTGGCAAATTGCCTGAATGGTAAGACCTTTATTTTGATCACAAATTATAACACCACTTAGAAAAATTTGTGAAAGATTTTCTAAATTTTTTGAGATGACTTTTCATAGCAATAAGTAATTTTGTTTTTTAAAAGGAACTGTAGAACATCTTGGCTTCTCTGATGGCCAATGTAAAACTATATGTTTATTTTTGCCTATGCTTGCAGTACTTCACCTGGAACATTGGGTTTCTTAATTTATGAAGTTAGTGTTCCTTAAGAACAAGTGAGTAATATGCAGAAATGCATTGCTTAAACAGTTTTTATAGTGTTGACCAACAATTTGTTCATAATAACTATGTTTTAATTATTAGTATATCTTCCAATTAAGGTAAACAAATTCATTTTTTATTAAAAATTTTCATTTACAACCTAAAAGGTTTTGTTTGTTTGTTTGTTATAAAACAATTTCTATTAGGTTTGAGCAAGATTTCTATACCTAAGTTAAGAATATCACCAGTGACTAAAATACTTGGTAAACAAATTTTGAACTTATAAAAAAATTTGTCAGTAAACACATCTAATTCTACATTTTCTTATTTTTAGAAGAGTTGGTATTTTGTAGGCTTTAAGAAACTGTGAGGATCTAATGATTTTTGAGAAAAGTGAAAATATAAGCACTAATCTTATTTAAGTGTATGCCATACATGCCAATATTTTAAAATTACAACAACAACAAAAAAGTTGGCATGTTGATTTAAACGTATCCCAAATGAGGTTTAAGAACCCCCTTTAGGAATTGTGTTGAAAAAAAAAATAATGAAATTTGGTAATGCTCAGATGGAACAATGCCCTCTATCGTAAGTGAATGATCAACTTCTGGTTGTAACTTTGACATATAAAAAGCTTGGAAGTCATCACTCCTATGCTCACAAGAAAAAAAGTAGAACACAGTGAAAATAAATGACTATTTTTGGATCCATCAGATAATTTGGTTTACAAGGCAAACCACACTCAAATCTGTAGGTACAGCTGAAAACAGAAAATCACAGAAGCAACCAGCTTATCTGGAGCAGAAGACACTAGAACCGTAAACTTGTATCTTGACAATTTCTCCTGGTGAAGATCCCAGAAAAATGCTCTCTTGTTTCTGGCAGAATGAGGGGGAAAGTAACCATTTTGAAATATTCCCAGAGGTAAGGAACACTTGTGAAGGTCACAGTCCAAGGACACAGGGCCATTAAAAGTCTGAGATTGAATTACAAGATTATAGAAAATCTTTCCTCCCCAGCACCTTACCACTGCATCCGTAGGGCTCCAATATAATAGCAGTGAATTACAACTGAGAGCTGCAAGGTGCAGATGCTGTTTAAAAAGGAGTTCTTAGGGAAACAAAATCAACAGAAGAGACAAAAAGTCACCAGAGGAAACAGAAGCCTCTGGCACCTATAGCAACATTAAACACAGACCAACTCCTATCCAGATTAACATGAAACATCACTGTCTTAGTCTTCTTGGGCTACCATAACAAAATACCTTAAACTGAGTGACTTAAACAACAAAAAATTGATTTCCTCACAGTTCTGGAGGCTGGGAAGTTAAGATCAGAGTGCCCGCATGGTCCATGGTTGGTTTCTGGTGAGAGTTCTTTTCTTGGCCTGTAGAGCGCTGCCTTATTGCTATACTCTCATATGACCTTTCCTCTGTGTGTGCATAGAGGTGGGGGTAGGGAAAGAGAGAGAGAAGGAAGGCAAGAGGGAGAGGGGGAGAGAGAGAGAGAGAGAGAGAGAGATCTCATCTTGCAAGGACACCAATCCTCATTCCTATCAGATTAAGACCTTACCCTATGACCTCATTTAACATTAATTACCTCCCTAAAACCCCTATTCCCAAATACAGTCAGATTGGAGGTTAGAGTTTCAACATCTAAATTTCGGGGGTCACAATTTAGTACATAGCAGTCATGATAAAAGCACATTTATATTATATTCTGTTACCCAATGCATTATATTCAACAAAAAACGTCAAGGCATGCTAAAAGGCAAGAAACCTCACAGACTGAAGAGACAAAGCAAGTATCAAAACCAAACTCAGATATGACACAGATTTTGGAATTATCAAATAGGGAATTTGAAATAATTATGATTAATATGTCAAAGCTTCTAATGGAAAAAATAAACAATATGCAAGAACAATTAAGTAATGTAAGCAGAGAAATGGGAACTCTAAGAAAGAACCAAAAGGAAATGCTAGAAATTAAAAGCTGTAAAGGAAATTCAAATGTCTTTGATGAGCTCATCGGTAGATTGGACAAGGTCAAGGAGAAAATCAGTGAGCTTGAAGGTATGTGAATAGAAACCTACAGAACCAAAATGTAAAGAGAAAAGAAAAGCCCAGAACAGAACATCCAAGAACTGAGGACAAGGGACCAAATATAACAAATGATATTCCCATTGCTCTTACGGCTTAGGAAACTCTGAAGGTTTTGGGAGCTGTGAGCCATAAAAAATGGACAAAGACCAAAATATATAAATCACAATATCATGAAAAATATACAGATTGAGGAGGAAGAAATAAAACTGTTTTTGTTTGCAGATGACAAGATTGTCTATGAAGAAACTCACACAACTAACAAAAACAAAGCTTTCTTGAACTAAATAGTAAGTATCACAATATCACAGGATATAAGGTTGATATACAAAAGCCAATTGCTTTTCTATATGCCAGCAATGAATAATTGCAAGTTAAAAATATACCTTATCTAAGCACCAAAAAAATTGACATAGTTAGCTATAAATCTAATAAAATATGTAAAAGGATCCATATGTGGAAAAAACTCAAAGTTCTGATGAAAGAAATCAAAGAAGATCCAAGTAAATGGATAGATTTTTCATTTTCAGATATTGGAAGACTCAATGTTGTGCAGATGTCACTTCTTCCCAACTTAATCTATAGATTCAGCACGATACCAATCAAAATCCCCAACAAGCTGTTTTGTGGATATTGACAAACTGATATTAAATTTTTATGAAAAGATGAAAGGCCCAAAATAGCCAACAAATGACTGAGGAAGAATGATGTGGGAAGACTGATCAATTACCTTAGTGATCAAGACTTACTATAGAAGTGCAGTAATCAAGACAGTATAGTATTGAGAAAACAATAGACACAAAGATCAATAAGAGACAATATATGAGAAAATTTAGGTGACCTTGAGTTTGGTCACTCAAACTGATGAATTTTTAGATACAACACCAAAAGCACAATCCATGAAAGAAAAATATTAATAAGTTGAACATTATTAAAATTAAAAACTTAATTAAACACACTATTAACAAACTGAAATAATGTTACAGACGGACTAGGATAAAATATGTGTAATACATATATCTTATGAAGAAGTTGTGTCCAAAATATATAAAGAATTTCTAAAACTCAAAATAATAATTAAAAATAAAACAACCCACACACCTGAAGAAAGATCTAAAAAGATCTCAATAGACACCTCACCAAGGAAGATACACAGGTAAGAAATAAGCATACAAAAAGACTATCAACATCATTTGTCATTCAGGGATGTAAATTAAAACAACGAGGTATCACTAAGCGCCATTAAAATGGCTAAATTCCCAAAACTTATGCTTGCAAGGATGGAGACAAACAGGAACTCTCATTCATTGCCAGTAGGAATGCAAAAATGCTACAGCTTCTTTAGAAGACAAGCGGTTTCTTACAAAGCTAAACATAGTCATGCCATGTGACCCAGTAATTGTGCTCCTAAGTACTTATCCAACTGAGTTGAAAAGTTATATACACACAAGAACCTAAAGGCAAATGTTTATAGCAGGTTTATTAATAATCACCAAAAATTGGAAATAATAAAGATATCCTTCAATTAAGTGAATGGATAAAGAAATTCTGCTATATCTGTACAATAAAATATTATTTAGCAATAAAAACTGATGGAAGCCATGGTCAAGCCATGGAAAGATGTGTATGATAATAATTATACAATTAATGCAATTCTAAGTGAAATAAGCTAATTTTAAAAGGCTATATAAGATTCCAATTATATGACATTCTGAAAAGGAAAAAAACTACAGAGAAAAAGATGGGTGGCCGCCAAGAGTTCAGGAAGAGAGAGAGAGGGATGAATAGATGAAGTTAGATTTTTTTTTTAAACCATAAAACTATTTATGTGTGATGCTGTAGTAGTGGAGTCATGAGATTATGCATCTGTCAAACCCATAGACCTTTATAACACAAAGAGTGCACCTTAATATATAGGCAAATTATTATTCTTTTATTCTTTTTTAAGATTTTATTTATTTATTTATTCGAGAGAGAGAGAGAGCGCACATGAGAGGGGGTAGGGTCAGAGGGAGAAGCAGACTCCCTGCTGAGCAGGGATCCCGATGCGGGACTCGATCCCGGGACTCCAGGATCATGACCTGAGCCGAAGGCAGTCGCATAACCAACTGAGCCACCCAGGTGCCCTAGGCAAATTATTTTTATTAAAATTTTAATTTAGAAGGTTATGAGATTTCAAGAAGCAATGTAAACAGTGACAAAAGAATAGAAATATGCCATAAACATGAAACCATATCTCTAATGGGGATCGGGGGAAAGGTGCTGATACAAGTAAATTTGGAAATTAGTGGAGTCTAACACCAAAGACACAAGGAAAAACACATAAGAACTGTAGTCTCATCAATAAGGTTTTTCCCATCAAATGCAGGTTAACAAATATGATACTGTTCTACCTGTATATTGGAATTGAATGATTATGTGAATGAATGATGGGTGGGGGGAGGCAAATTTCTCACTGTTGGGTTGGCAATTTATAGATAATTAAAGAGAGGAGGCTAGAATGATCCATATGGCAATGGATAAAAGTTGGAGACATTAGTAAGAATTCATGTTTAGATAGTTATGTGTGGAAGTAGTTCTAGATCTGTGTATATACATTTATCTCCTTGCTGTCAGAAGAGAGGGTCTAAAAACAGAAATGACACCCTAGTACTAATTAGTACATCTAACACCCAATCTTCATTTCTAATACCATTCAGATAGAAATACTTGATATTTTCTAATACCAAAACTCCTTGGAGAAATAGCTATTTCTAGGGGAAACACATATTCAAGATGAACTTGGAGCTCATCTTTGTAGTTTTAGAAAGTTAGGGAGTGCTCAAACACACACACACTAACAGAAAATAACAAACCCAAACCCACACTGATAAGGGTATGGCAAAGGGGCAGAGGAGCCAACTGAAAGAGCTTCTAATTGCCAAAGCTAGAAAAAACTGACAACAAAATAAAGTAATATTTGATTATAACCTGAAGTATAAAGCAAGTATCTATGAGTTTATACTGATATAAGTAAATAAATGAGTAAGTTAATAAATGGGAGGGGGAAGACAAATCTCTCATGCAGAAATTTTGTAAATAATTTATGAAGATACTCCATTCTAAAGGAGAGGCAGTGTAATTTTCTATTCCTTAAGTATGGCTGTGCATAGTAGTCACATTCTCTCAAAAAATACAGTATCTTAAAGACATTGGGGAGGGTATGTGATATGGTGAGTACTGTGAATTGTGTAAGACTGTTTAATCACAGACCTGAACCTCTGAAACAAATAATACATTATATGTTAAAAAAAAAAAAAAAAGAAGATCATAGGAAGGGAAAAATGAAGGGGGGGAAATCAGAGGGGGAGATGAACCATGAGAGACTATGGACTCTGAGAAACAAACTGAGGGTTCTAGAGGGGAGGGGGGTGGGAGAATGGGTTAGCCTGGTGATGGGTATTAAAGAGGGCACGTACTGAATGGAGCACTGGATGTTATACGCAAACAATGAATCATGGAACACTACATCAAAAACTAATGATGTAATGTATGGTGATTAACATAACATAATAAAATAAACAAACAAAAAAGCAAACCAAAAAAAAAAAAAACAAAAAGTGAAGGGGAGTGACCTTACAGTGGAGAAAACTAATAAACACTGTTTGAGCCAGATGATCAAGGTCAACATCACCAGTCATATATCAGGTTGATAGTATGTACCCTTGCTATGATGTGATGAAATTGACACTGTACCTCAGATTTTCCTCCTTAAACCCATAACTCTAGTCTAATCATGAGAAAAACATGAGACAAATTACAGTATGGGAACTCTGTACTATCTTCTCAATT
Source organism: Mirounga angustirostris (assembly GCF_029215605.1). NCBI lineage: Eukaryota > Metazoa > Chordata > Mammalia > Carnivora > Phocidae > Mirounga > Mirounga angustirostris. Next base: position 50,934,841 of record NW_026991717.1, on the reverse strand, counting down.
TTCTAAATTCTAAAACTGTTCTAAAAAAGTTTATTTAAAACTTGACTACATTAAAAAATGTCCAATATTATCTACATCCTTATAATTCTTTATTATTTAATGTTTATTTTTCACTCTCTTCTGCACAGCATTATATTAATAATAATGCTTCCAAATTAAATATATATAATTATCCAGTGAACCTTTTCATGAATAAAGCTTTTTTTTCTCTCTCTCTTTTTGTTTTTTGTTTTGTTTTGGTTTTTTTTAGAGAGAGAAAGAGAAGGGGGGTGGGAGAGAGAGAATCTTAAGCAGGCTCCACACCCAACATGGGCTGTCACAGGGCTCAATCTCAGGACCCTGAGATCGTGACCTAGCTGAAACCAAGAGTTGGATGCTTAACTGACTGAGCCACCCAGGCACCCCAAAGCTTTATTCTGTTATTAGGATTATTTCTTTAAGGTATTTTCTTAGAAATGAAATGATCAAGTCAATAGGTAATAGTCTTTGTCTTTTGAAAGATAGGTTGTAGAAGGTTTAGGCTTGATATGATACCATTTAAGTCTTGGATGAAGTAATTGAATATTCATAAATGGACAAAATAAAAACATTTTCTGTAAAATATATTTTAGAATGCTTCTGTAAACATAATCAAAATAATTCCAGCCTAAGTAAACTGAATATCTAACTAGTAATACATATAATCCTTAGTAGATGAGTTTGAATTCTCCAGCTGTCTATGAGATTAGAATGTGTACAAATGAAGAATGAATACTGCTCTTTGTCTTTTTTTAGGAGTTTCTTAGGAGTTACAGATGAGAAGGATTTACTCATCTCTGGATTCATTTTATTGTTAATATTTCCACTAGTTTTATTATGTCTACTCCAAAATCCTAAAAGATTTGAGAAATCAATGTTCTTTGATGAGCATTGAAAGCATAAACTAAAACTAATGTTATTCTACTGTTTAATCTTAATGTCTTTAACAAAGACATTAAGAATATCTGAGTCTGAAGGTGAGGTTGAGGCCATTTAGTTCAGTGTTGTTCAACTTTTAGCATTTCTCAGAGGTTCTTGCAGATATCTTCTGCAAATATTTGATTTTTACTTAAAAATACATCTGAAGGGGCGCCTGGGTGGCTCAGTTGTTAGGCACTGCCTTCGGCTCAGGTCATGATCCCAGGGTCCCGGGATCAAGCCATGCATTAGGCTCCCTGGTCTGCGGGAAGCCTGCTTTCTCCCTCTCCCACTCCCCCTGTTTGTGTTCCTTCTCTCACTGTGTCTCTCTCTGTCAAAAAATAAATAAAATCTTAAAAAAAAAAAACTGAAACAAATTAAAATGATAATAAGTAAATAAAAGCACCATATGAATCTAAATATGTTAATGTCACATGTGACACATTAGTGACCATCATCAAGTTAATTTGAGCTGCCAATGTAATATACTTTTGTGGAGTTCCATGAACAACACCCCATTCATCTACAGGAATATATTGGAATATCTTTTAAAGTTGTAGATTGAAGAACACGTTATCATTGTTTCATTTTGTGTTTGATTTTTAACTTACTTGTGATAAAAGTGAGAAATATACCACTAGAACCCGTATGTGCCAAACCTAATTAAGTGACAGTCTAGATCTACTAGTGAATTGTGTTTTAATATTTCATTGTAGTTTTAACACTTACTCTTCAGTTGGTTGCTACTTTGCTCTTCTGGTTCAGTTTAGTAGATTTCTCTGATCTTTCACGGATTGTTTGTTTTTCAAAGGTATCACTTTTTTTTTTTTTTAAGATTTTATTTATTTATTTGACAGAGAGACAGCGAGAGAGGGAACACAAGCAGGGGGAGTGGGAGAGGGAGAAGCAGGCTTCCTGCCGAGCAGGGAGCCCGATGCAGGGCTGGATCCCAGGACCCTGAGATCATGACCTGAGCCGAAGGCAGTCGCTTAACCAACTGAGCCACCCAGGCGCCCTCAAAGCTATCACTTATTGATACACATTTATATGAATCAGTATTTTACTCTTAATGCTGGATACCAGTATGAATATTGTTTTGCAATATTCAATATTATTATTATTACAATAGTACTTTGGATGCTGAAGTAGACATACGTTTGTCCTCAAAGCAATCCTCTCATGAGATCATGACCCAAGCCAAAACCAAGAGTAGGATGCTCAACTGACTGAGCCACCCAGTTGCCCCAAGATAACCCCCTTTCTTTCATATATGTATCTATATGTATATATATGTATATATATTCATATATGTATATATATTCATATATGTATATATATTCATATATGTATATATATTCATATATGTATATATATGTATATGAAAGAAAGGGTGATGAACAAAAGGCAACTGACATTTAATCTCATTGTCAGGAAAACAAGGGAATATGGTGGTGAGGATTATGGATAACTGCAGTCACATAATTCACCTGAGGAGGGCAGCCATACCGCATGTCCAGGGGCCTATTACTGTATTAAAATGGAGTCCCAGTGTTCATTGAACTTCTGTTTTACTTTTTTTTCAAGAAGAACCAGAAATGCATATCTTTTATGTTAAATCATGCAATTTTTAAATGTTCAACATATCTGAGGCCCAAATCTGCAATCTTTATTTTGTACTTTTGCAATGCCGACTCAGAAAATGTCCAATATTGTTAATTAACTGAGCTCCAGGAGTCTGTACTTTATTTTACCCACTTTGTCTTCATTTTTATTTTCACTTAGAAACTATTCTTTTTTTCCTCCTCTCCAATACTAGTCTTAACATTTACCAGGGATTTTTAAAAAATACTTGATATGTACTTTCTGATGATAAAAATAATGTATACATCTCTGTAGAAAACTTGGAAAATACTGAAAAATATTTACAAAAATGTAAGAATAATTCTGTATATTGCTATCATTTTATTTATTTTCTTTTTATAGTCTATGACATATTTAATTAACATAATAAAGTCATTGGATTTATTTTTCATAAAAGAAATTCTCCATGAAATTAAAAATTCTTGGTAGACATTATTTAAATGTCTACATAGATTCGTATTGCTTGGACATACCATGATTAATTAATTTAATTAACAATTAATTTGATATATTTATAATTAGTTAATTATAACTAATTGGTTTACTTATAGAGCCACATCTCTATCATTGGACAATTAGGTTGTTTCCAGTTTTGCAGTGAACACTTTGGTACATAAACTATCTATATTTTGAATTATTTTATTGGAAACAAAGTTAATAGATTCAAATATATGAATATTTTTAGGTCAGATAGATTTCCAAAAACATTTTGGCAATGCTGCCAGCAGTTTGAGAGTGTATATTTTACTGCATCCAGAACATTTGGATAATCTCATTAAAAAAAATCTTAAGGTAATTGATGATTCTATGTCTTTACCCTCTCCTCAGGCCTTCTCTTTTGCTACTGACTTATTTCAGGAGATAACCTTTATTCCTATTTAAAAAGAAAATTGACTGTTCTTATCCCTCTACCTACAGTTACCCATACTCATTCTTATTCCTTTCCACTTGCCTCAATAAAAGAAATTCTTTTTGTTTTGGCTAATACTTCCACTTGTGCCTTATCACTCATTTCTTCCTATGTCCTCCAAGACCAGACTTTCACAGCCATACCTCTACCTTCAGTGTTTTCAGTATCTTCCTCTCTTGGGTTCTTTCCTCATAACTTATAACAATACTTGAATTTGTTTTATTTAAAAAGTCTTTCTTCATCCTTGTTTCTACTTCCAGTTGCACTCTTATTTCTCTTCTTTCCTTTACAGCCAACTTTCTTTGCATGGTCTTAACTCCCTACCTTTAATTTCTCCACTTCTAAGATTTTCCTGAGCACAACATCCTTACTTTTCTGGAACAAGTCTTGTTCAGATCACCAGTGATCTACTATATGTAAATCCCATCTAGGTGTACTTTTCTAGAGCTAAGAGACAGATTGAAGGAAGTTGGAGCTGAATTTTGACCTCAACAGGATGGCCAGTTGTGTCCAAGGATTAGCAGAAATGGGGGAGAAAGAAGACTGATATGGTTAGAAAGTGCACTGAAGAAAGTAATAATGTTATCAGGTAGTGACTGTAAAACACAAGGACCTAACATGAGTAGTTTGGGGCAGCAGAAACCTAACATAGTAGCAGAAAGACTAATTAGGGAGAGAAGAGACCACTGCAGTGACAGATAGGGGACAAGGAGATAGCTGAGTTTAAAAAGTCTGATTTATCTACTCATTTATTTAATTAACTCATATTAAACACTTAATACATGCTAAGCACAGGGAATATAGTGTTTCAAGGGGTAGATAATTCATTGTCAATATCAGCAGAAGCAAGAAATTTGTAGTTATAGAAGCCGTTTGAACTGCAGAAACAGTTTGGTCAAAGATCTTCAGGGGACTTAGTCACTGCATAGTGACTGGGGCATAAATGAATCCCAGTATCATCAGCAACAGAGAAGGGAACTGAAACTCATTATGGAATAATATAAGGTATGGAGGAAGGAAAGAATGATGTTAAAGGAAATAAGGGATTATAGGAAAGATAGAGGGAAAAACAGAAGCAGTGGACATTTCAAAGGTGAAGCAGTGGACATTTCAAAGGTGGTAGTGATAGGCTGGAATGCTGAGACATTTATTCCAATAAAAGTTCCTTTGGAAAATGCCAGTGGAAATCAACAGTCAATCTGAAGTTTTATTCTGTTAGAAATAAAGATAAGATAATGCAGATACAATCATTTGTTTCCTTTAAAAGTATTCTCTTAATACAGGGGATAAAGTCTTCATAAAATAATCAAATAAGTTATGTTGATAGATATTATTTTCCATTTTGGAGCTGTAAAGCTAATGCAGATTGCATGACATGAGATTATCTCAGATTTCAAGATTTCTTTGACCCCAACAGATGTAACACATTAGAATATTATAGTGTAAATAAGAGTCCGACATATTGTTCTACAGCCCAAGGTTTCTTGATAGAGCCTATTGAAATAAATCAAAAGCATATCCATCAAATGTCACTTGAAATATTTCAGAGTATAATCTCTCAAGAGAAAATAATTTCCATTCTAATTAAGTTTCCTGAATTTGAAATTCAGCCAGAGCAAGTCAAATCTGATCAGAGTCTTCTTCATTAATATGAGATTGTAATGATATCTCCATATGGAACTGGATGGCTGCAAGACTGACCAGATAATTTTGCCTTCTTCAATCCCATCGCCCCCAGCTATATCAATAGAGTGGCAGTTCCCACCAATCTCCAGGCTATCCACAATGATCAGACCAGGTACACTGCTGTCTGGTGACTTTGTTCTGTAGCCTGAGAGCAGGCTTAGGGAAGCAGGCAGTAGGCATGATCTGGTATTGGGAAACTGGAAGTTGAGGGGCTATGTTGAAGTCTAGGGCAGGCAGGAAGTCATATGAGCAGCCTAATTATCTGTGAATGAGAAGGGATTTAGTGACTGAAGACCTCTCTGAGAGCTGCTTTGGTGGTTGTGGGGTAGTGAAAAAAGTTAGATAATGAAGTTTCAATCTGAGATGGGGAACGGTTAGTATTTAGACCTTGGAAGCACATAAGGAAGGATAATATGAAGTAGAGATGACCTTGTACAGTGATAAAAAAGGTCAGAAAAACCCTTGAAACTCAGTGGGTCTTTAACATGAATATCCACATACCTAATAACTTTTAATTGATTGGCTAACTGATTGATTGGTTTGCTTGGCCAAATTCAAGCCTTAGAATTATTTTAAATCTTGAAGGTTCAATAGGAAGACCTTTGTCTGGGGCAAACTGAACTTTTCCTGCTGAAATGGTAGACCATGCTTGGTTCTGTTTCCAGTTTGAAATAGTGCCATATTTATCAAATAACACTTTTAGGCATCATTTGAGGAATTTTGGGATCTTTACTTTTCTTCTTTATAAATGAAGAAACATTTAATATATCCAAAAGAACTTATACAAATAAATGCACATTGTAAAGCATAATAATTTGGAATACAAATATAATGAAAAATCTCATTTTAATTTTTATCCATATGAATTGTCATCTTATAAAATATAAATGCAAGAATATATCTTCATGTAAATATTTTCAATAAAAATGAATAAAACCATCCTTTCAGTGTTTGCTGGATTAACTCTAATAACTCTAAATTATTTTATTTGCCTTCAGGTCATTAGGGACATTGCCTCATTACTTTCACAAAATAACATTCTATTTTGCAGAATTGAAAATGTATTCAGACAATAGGTCACTCTGAACTTTATAGGAGAATCTTAAAATTTTTGAAATCACAGGTTCTTATTTCTTCTTTTTTTTTATTTTTTACTTTTTTTACTTATTTTATTTAAATGCAATTAGTTAACACATAGTACATCATTAGTTTCAGATGTAGAGTTTAGTAATTCATCAGTTGCATATAATACCCAGTGCTCATTACATCATGTGCCTTCTTTAATGTCCATCACTAAGTTACCACATCCCCCTCCACCACCTCTCCAACAATCCTGTTTGTTTTCTATAGTTAAGAGTCTTTTATGGTTTGTCTCCCTCCCTGATTTTGACTTAATTTTTCCCACCCTTCCCCTGTGATCCTCTGTTTTGTTTCTTAAATTCTACATATGAGTGATCAATGATAATTGTCCTTCTATGATTGATTTATTTCGCTCAGCATAATTCCCTCCAGTTCCATCCATGTTGATGTAGATTATAAGATTTCATCCTTTTTTGATGGCTGAGTAATATTCCATTGTATATATGAACCACATCTTCTTTATCCATTCATCTGTTGATGGATATCTGGGCTCTTTCCATAGTTTGGCTATTGTGGACATTGCTGCTATAAACATTGGGTTACAGGTGACCCTTTGGGTCACTACATTTGTATCTTTGGGGTAATATCCAGTAGTGCAATTGCTGGGTCATAGGGTGGCTCTATTTTCAACTTTTTGAGGATTCTCCCTACTGTTTTCCAGAGTGGCTGTACCAGCTTGCATTCCCACCAACAGTGTAAAAGGGTTCCCCTTACTCCATATCCTTACCAACATTTGTTGCTTCCTGACTTGTTCATTTTAGCCATTCTGACTTGTGTGAGGTGGTGTCTCATTGTGGTTTCGATTTGTATTTCCCTGAAGCCAAGTGATGTGGAGCCTTTTTTCATGTCTGTGGCCAACTGTATGTCTTCTTTGGAGAAATGTCTGTTCATGTCTTCTGCTCATTTCTTGACTAGATTTTTTGGTTTTTTTGGGTGTTGAGTTTGATAACTTCTTCATAGATCTTGGATACCAGCCAAGTATCTGACATATCTGATATGTCATTTGCAAATATCTTTTCCCATTCCATAGGTTGCCTTTTATTTTTGTTGACTGTTTCCTTTGCTGTGAAGATGCTTTTTATCTTGATGAAGTCCCAAAAGTTCATTTTTGCTTTTGTTTTTCTTGCCTTTGGAGAAATGTCTAGCAAGAAGTTTCTGTGTCCGAGGTGAAAGTGGTTGTTGTCTGCATTCTCCTCTAAGGTTTTGATGGATTCCTATCGCATATTTAGGCCTTTCATCCATTTTGAGTTTATCTTTGTGTATGGTGTAAGAGAGTGGTCCAGTCCCATTCTTGTGCATGTAGCTGTCCAATTTTCCTAGCACCATTCATTGAAGAGACTGTCTTTTTTCCATTGGATATTCTTTCCTGCTTTGTCAAAAATTAGTTGACCATAGAATTGAGGGTCCATTTCTGGGCTCTCTATTCTGTTCATTGATTTATGTGTCTGGTTTTATACCAGTACCATGCTGTCTTGATGATCACAGCTTTGTAATATAACTTGAAGTCAGGCATTGTGATTCTCCCAGCTTTGGTTTTCTTTCTCAGCATTCCCCCAGCTATTTGGGGTCTTTTCTGGTTCCATACATATTTTAGGATTGTTTGTTCCAGCTCTGTGAAAAATGTTGATCGTATTTTGATAAGGATTGCATTAAATGTGTAGGTTGCTGTGGGTAGCATAGACATTTTAACAATTTTATTCTTCCAATCCATGAGCATGGAATGTTTTTCCATCTCTTTGTGTCTTCCTCAATTTCTTTCATAAGTGTTCTGTAGCTTTTAGAGTACAGATCCTTTACCTCTTTGGTTAGGTTTATTCCTAGGTATCCTATGGTTTTGGGTGCAATTGTAAATGGGATCAATTCCTTAATTTCTCTTTCTTCTGTCTGATTGTTAGTGTATAGAAATGAAACTGATTTCTGTGCATTGATTTTGTAACCAGCCATATTGCCGAATTGCTGTATGAGTTCTAGCAAGTTTGAAGTGAAGTCTTTTGGGTTTTCCATACAGAGTATCATGTCATCTGCCAGGAGTGAGAGTTTGACTTCTTTGTTGCCAATTTGAATGCCTTTTATTTCTTTTTGCTGTCTGATTGCTGAGGCTATTTTTGCTGTCTGATTGCTGAGGCTAGGACTTCTAGTACTATGTTGAACAACAGCGGTTGAGAGTGGGCATCCCTGTTGTGTTCCTGACTTTAAGGGTAAAGCTCTCAGTTTTTCCCCATTGAGAATGATATTCACTGTGGGCTTTTTGTAGATGGCTTTTATGGTATTGAGGTATGTTCCCTCTATCCCCATACTGTGGAGAGTTTTAATCAAGAAAGGATGCTATATTTTGTCAAATGCTTTTTCTGCATCAAATGAGAGGATCATATGGTTCTTGTCCTTTCTTTTATTAATGTGATCTATCAGGTTGATCGATTTGCGAATGTTGAACCACCATTGCATCCCAGGAATAAATCCCACTTGGTCATGGTGAATAATCCTTTTAATGTACTGTTGGATTCTATTGGCTACTATCTGGGTATTTTGACATCCATGTTCATCAGGGATACTGGTCTGTAATTCTCCTTTTTGATGGGGTCTTTTTCTGGTTTTGGGATCAAGGTAACTCATAGAACGAGTTTGGAAGTTTTCCTTCCATTTCTATTTTTTGAAATAGCTTTAGTAGAATAGGTATTATTTCTTCTTTAAATGTTTGGTAGGATTCCCCTGGGAAGCCATCTGGCCCAGGACTCTTGTTTTATGGAAGGTTTTGTTGTTGTTGTTGTTGTTGTTGTTGTTGTTTTGATTACTGCTTTAATTTCCTTGCTGTCTATTGGTCTGTTCAGGTTTTCTGTTTCTTCCTGTTTCAGTTTTGGTAGTTTCTAAGTTTCCAGGAATGCATCCATTTCTTCCAGATTGCCTAATTTGTTGGCATATAGTTGCTCATAATAAGTTCTTAAAATTGTCTCTATTTCTTGGGTGTTGGTCGTGATCTCTCCCCTTTCATTCATGATTTTATTAATTTGGGCCCTTTCTCTTTTCTTTTGGATAAGTCTGGCTAGAGTTTTATCTATCTTACTAATTCTTTCAAAGAACGAGCTTCTAGTTTCATTTAACTGTCCTACTGTTTTTCTGGTTTCAATTTCACTGAATTCTGCCCTAATCTTTATTATTTCTCTTCTACTGCTTGGTTTAGGCTTTATTTGTTGTTCTTTCTCCAGCTCTTTTAGGTGTAAGGTTAACTTGTGTATTTGAGATTTTTCTAATTTTTTGAGAGAGGCTTATATTGCACTGTACTTCCCTCTTAGAACTGCCTTTGTTGTATCCCAAAGGTTTTGAACAGATGTGTTTTCATTTTCATTAGTTTCCATGTATTTTTTAAAATCTTTAATTTTCTGGTTGGCCCTTTCATTCTTTAGTAGGATGCTCTTTAACTTCCAATTGTTTGAGTTCTTTCCAAATTTCCTCTCATGATTGAATTCAAGTTTCAAAGCATTGTGATCTGAAAATATGTAGGGAATGATCGCAATCTTTTGGAATCTGTTGAGACCTGATTTATGACTCAGTATGTGATCTATTCTGGAGAATATTCCATGTGCATTCTGTTGCTTTAGGATGGAATGCTCTAGTATATCTGTGAAGTCTGTCTAGTCCAGTGTGTCATTCAAACTTCTTGTTTCCTTGTTGGTCTTGTGCTTAGATGATCTGTCCATTGTTGTGAGTGGGGTGTTAAAGTCCCCTACTATTATTATATTATTGTCAATGTATTTCTTTAATTTTGTTATTAATTGGTTTATATAATTGGCTGCTCCCAAGGTAGGGGCATAAACATTTATGATTGTTAGATCTTCTTGTTGGATAGACCCTTTAAGTATGATATAGTGTCCCTCTTCATCTCTTATTACAGTCTTTGCTTTAAAATCTAATCTGTCTGATTTAAGGATTGCTACCTCTGCTTTCTTTTGATGTCCACTCACCACAGCTTATTGAGGGGTCTGCAATCTTTCTGACTTTCTCCCTCTTCCTGACTGTGCTCCCTGAACTGGGCTTCCCCCCCTTCCTAGCCCTGTGCCCCCCCAACCCAGTCCCCCAGTTCAGGGCTCTGAACCTTGCTTCTGCCAAATTCACTCACTCCAAATGTGTGGATTGTTTCTATACCTACTTGTTCAAAATAGTTGAAGGTTGATCTAGTTGTACTCAAAGGACAAGGCAAGTCCAGGGTCCCTCTACTACTCTGCCAGCTTGGAACCTCCTCAAAGTGTTTTCTCAGGTTCTTATTCTTAAAGCAAATGTTCTTCTCACCTACTTTAGATCAGATCATTGAGAAAAGACCCTATGTTTTCATGGTTATGAACAGCAACTTTGGAGTCAGTTTATAATCAGGTTTATACCCTAGTTCTACTACTTACTAGTTATGATACCTTGGGCACATTACTTAACCTTTATGATGTTTCATTTTGTTCAGGTAATTTTATAATAGTGCTTCCAACCTGTAAGTGTTGCTGTGAGGATTAATGAAATCAGGAAAACATTAAAACAGTAACTTACATAGTAAGAGTTAAATATTCTTATAAAAAATCTCTGTAAGGGAAATAGATATCCCAAGAACTGAGGTATGCCCAGAGTGGAAATCATAAGAGAAATAATTCATATTTGTTGGACAATGAATGTATGGCACATGGAACTCCCTGCTTCAGGGTAGAGATTTTAAAAATAAAAATAGAGGGCATGCTGCTACCCTTGACACATTAAGCAGATTGAAACTGCAAATATTCTAACACATGTAAGTATCCACTGTCCTAAGCTCTTGCTAGAATTAAATGTTTAGAGGCTGGGAGAGTCCTGGGAGACCACTGAAAATCTCTGTAATGGATTTATATAGATAGCCCTATTATAGTTCCAGGGCTGTCAGTCTGACCTGAATTATTTACCTTGCTGCATCTGAATTTCCCACAAAATTCTGATTTCAATATTCACTTTAACAACATCTGTCTAGGTGGCATCTGATGATTCTTCTGGCAAGTATTCTCCATTCTTCTAGTAATGACCTCCTCCCTTCTGCTTGGCATATAGATGAACTAGTCAGTCAAGATGTCCCATTCTTCTCTTGCCAAGAGATCAACCAGGACCCCCTGGAGCAGCATGTATTTCTGACTTAGTTATGGATAAAAACCTAGAGCATAAATTTAGAGCCCTCTGGAATTTTGCCATGGTTCTCGGACCTGAGTAAAATGAGTTGCTGCTGCAGTTACTAGCATTCTGCTGTCCAGTACAAAGGGGAGGGATTCCTTCTCCCTCTTCTCTAGCCCCACTTCATGGTTGTTCCCCTGTGTGCCAGCCTCAGACCAGGGTGGGTTCAAGGGAGCAGCATTAGAGACTGCCAAGAGTCCAGGCCAACTCCTCTAAAGGTTGTTCAGGTCTGGGCCTGAGTCCTGGGGCCTGGGGCAGCTCACTTCACCAATCAGTGCTCCCAGGGCACTCTTCACACAAACACTACCTAATTAGATAAGATATTTTACAAGCTGAAAAATCTGTGGGGATATTGCTTTTTCAAACATACTGGGGAGTGTGTGTGTGTGTGTGTGTGTGTGTGTGTGTTTTAATACCTTGCTTTCCTCCTAGGCCAAATCAACTCACCCATGACCCATGTCATAAGTTCTGTCTGAAAGCCCCAACTATCTGCTTCCCACAAAACAGGCACCCTTCTCGATGGGGACTTTTCTGAGTATCTTTAGCAAAACACCACTTAAATTTACATACAACTGTGAATTTAGAGTTATACCATCTTTCCATTAGAACTACACCGTTAATACTAGTTTATCAGAGTTAGAATTTATAACATTGAAAATATTTAATAAAGCCAAAGGATCCTGACTTTCAATTTATTCTGTAAATAGAATTTTGAACACATTCTTGGCATCAGTCTCTGTGCTGAAATTAGGGCAGGCAGGGTGGCTGGCAGAGTGAGTGATTAATATAATAGAGTTTCTACCCCAAGGAGCTCATACTCAAGCAGGGAGTCCAACCCATGCATGATTAGCTATAATACAGAGGACACCCTTTAATGCTTGCTTAATCCTACTAGGTTTTAAAAAAGGAATACAATAACCATGTGTAGAGAAGACAGTGTCTTGGATATTGTAAAGGCCTAAGGAGAAACTGGGAGACAAATGCAAATCTTATTCCAAATTCCAGTAGATTAAATGAAAATTAGGGAAAAACAACTGTATATTTATCAAACATCTGGAGAGGAAATAATTTTTTATGTCAAGTAAAAGAAAAAAGCAGATCATAAATGAAGACATTTACAAATGGAACTACTTAACATGATTTTTAAAATATTTCAATATATGAAAAATTTTATTTTTTATTTTTTTAAGATTTTATTTATTTATTTGAGAGAGAGAGAGTGCGTGAGCAGGGGGGAGGGGCAGAGGCAAAGGGAGAAGCAGGACTTCCCCCTGAGCAGGGACCCCTGATGTGGACTCAATCCCAGTACCCTGGGATTATGACCTGAGCCGAAGGCAGACACTTAACCGACTAAGCCACCCAGGCGCCCTTTTAAAATTTTTTTTTTTTTATTTTTTAAAGATTTTATTTACTTATTTGAGAGAGAGGGAGAGAGAACAAACATGAAAAATTTTAAACCACCAAAATAAAAATACAGACTACAGACTGAGAAAATAATGTAGCAATTATGATCAACAAAGAATTAACCATTTTTATTTTTTTTTTTTAAGATTTTATTTATTTGAGAGAGGAAAATGAGGGAGAGAGAAAGAGAAGGAGCAGGTGTAGGGGCAGAGGGAGAGGGAGAAGTAGACTCCCCACTGAGCAGGAAGCCTGATACAGGGCTCAATCCCGGGACTCCAGGATCCTGACCTGAGCTGAAGGCAGATGCTTAACCGACTGAACCACCCAAGTGCCCTGACAATTTTTATATATAAAGTGTTTTTAAGCAAAAAGTCACAAAGTCCTCAAAAGACAAATGGAGAAAGGATTTAAGTGGATATTTAATAAATAATGGAGTACAATTAATAGACAACTATTTGAAAATTATGTTCAACTTCACTAGCAATCAAAATAATAAAAATTAAATCAAAAAGTTGTATCACATTTTGCTTATTGTATCAGCAAAAGTTTTAAAAGAATATAAACCAGCAGTGTGACACTAGTATATTAAATATTTGTTAATGAATATATAAAGAGATAAATTGGTGAATATTGGGGGAAATATAAGATACACGTTAGTTTTTTTTTAAAGATTTATTTATTTTTTTTTTTTGACAGAGAGAGACACAGCGAGAGAGGGAACACAAGCAGGGGGAGTGGGAGAGGGAGAAGCAGGCTTCCCGCTGAGCAGGAAGCTGGGTGTGGGGCTCGATCCCAGGACCCTGGGATCATGACCTGAGCCGAAGGCAGACACTTAACGACTGAGCCACCCAGGCGCCCCAAGATACAAGTTGTTTTATTTTTTTATTTTATTTTATTTTATTTTGTTATGTTAATCACCATACATTACATCATTAGTTTTTGATGTGGTGTTCCATGACTCATTGTTTGCGTATAACACCCAGTGCTCCATTCAATACATGCCCTCTTTAATACCCATCACCAGGCTAACCCATCTATTCATGTGACTAAAGGTGCATATATGAAAAAATACAGTTGGAATGCTGCTCATTGTTCTTTATCCCAGTTTTCTAATTTGTAAAATGGAGAAAAAGAAGTGTATTACTTTCAATATTCTTTCATTATTTAATTTATTTTTCCAAGTTTTCTCTTTTCCCCAAATTTCTGTTATGGTATTGCTTACACTTTTGAAATGCAAATCTGTAAAATAAGTCTTCAAAGTAAATAAAACAAAAGCCAATTATATTAAACATAGATTATTATAAAAGAGGGGGCAGTGTAACAGGGAAGTCTGAGATCAGGGCGAGTCACAGTTCAGGGGATGGTAATAGAAGAGCTGGCAGTCCAGGGCAGGGACCACCAATACAACTTAAGGCATTAGCCATGCCTGGGTTTGGAGCGCAGGCTAGGGGGACCTAGCTGTAAGAATGTGACCCAAATCAGGGCTGGTGGCAAGGTGTGTTCAGGTCAGTTGAGGGTGGTACAACATGATTTATCTGAGAAGGACATCCTGAGCAATGAGATTCCTAGTTGTGATCTATCTCTTCCATAGCTGCATTTTCCATGAAATATTCTGCATCCCCAGTGAAGTTTCTTTCTGCACTTGAATCTAAACAGTAGGCTGTACAGTAATGGAAGCATGGGGGTAAATTAGCACTGGGGAAGGCACCACAGAGAGAACAGAAAAGACCAAGACTTGTAAGATAAAACTGAGACCTATCAGTAGTCAAAGAGCTGGGGAGTAGAGCTGCCTGCATTGCACAATACTCAGAAACTGTGCAGTGTTGTGAACAGTGTGCTCCTATTTCAGAATTACTGGAGTGGCTTTCTAAAAATGCAGATTGCTGTGGCCCCAATATTTTATTTTTGCTTTTGTTTCCCTTGCCTCAGGAAACATATCTAGAAAAATGTTGCTATGGCTGATGTCAAAGAAATTACTGCCTGTGTTAACATTTCTTTAAACGGAGTTTTATGGTTTTAGGTCTCACATGTAGGTCTTAATCCATTTTGGGTTTATTTCTGTGTATGGTGTAAGAAAGTGGTCTAGTTTCATTCTTTTGCATGTTGCTGTCCAGTTTTCCCAGCACCATTTATTGAAGAGACTGTCTTTTCCCCATTGTATATTCTCGTCTCCTTTGTCATAGATTGATTGACCATATAAGTGTGGAGAAAAAGGAACCCTCATGCTCTGTTGGTATAGCCACTGTGGAAAACAGTATGGAGGTTCCTCGAAAAATTAAAATTGAAATGCCATATGATCCAGTCATTCCACTACTGGGTATTTACCCAAAGAAAACAAAATGCTATTTAGAAAATATATATGCACCCCTCTGTTTATTGTAGCATTATTTACAATAGCCAAGACATGGAAGGAAACCAAATGTCCGTCTATAGATGAATGGATAAAGAAGAGGTGGTATATATGATAAAGAAGAGCTGGTAATCCGTGTCTAATATATATATTTTTTACTTTGAAGCCATATACATATATATATGTATATATATATATAATGAGATCTTGCCATTTGTGTCAACATGGGTAGACCTGGAGAGGGTTACACTAAGTGAAATAAGTTAGATAAAAACCATGCTATATGATTTTGCTTATATGTGGATTCTAAAAAACAAAACAAATGAATGAACAAACAGAAAAGCAGAATCAGACCTATAAATACACAGAGCAAACTGATGATTGCCAGAGGGGAGGGGGATGGGTGTTGGGTGTAGGTGAAGAGGAGTGGGAGATAAGCTTGCAGTTATGGAATGAATAAGTCACAGGAATAAAAGGTACAGCACAGGGAATATAGTCAATGGTATTGTAATGGCATTGTATGGTGACAGATGGTAGCTCCATTGTGGTGAGCACAGCATAAGGTATAGAGTTGTTGAATCACTATATTATACACCTGAAACTAATGTAACATTTGTGTGTCAAATATACTCAAGAAACAGAAAAAAAAAAAAAAGGAAAAAAGAATCTAAATAAGTTAAAAAAAAAAAAAAAAAAAGCAGATTGGGAGCCTCATCCAGAACCACTGAATCCCAGTCCAAAAATATGCATTTTATGCATATTCTCAACATGATTCTCATGTACTTTAAAGTCTGAGAACCCTTCAAATATCAGCATATTTAAGAATCATCAGGAAACTGAGTCACTGTGCCTGGGGGACTGTCAAGGTATCTGCATTTTTAGCAAGCATCTTGGGGCTTTGAGGCAGGTGGTTCACATATTGGATTTAGGGAAACGATGTTACAGGTTGTTTGAATAAAGTTAAAAATTGGCAGGAAAAAAAAAGAAGCACATGACCTGACTCTGATTAGATAGATCCTAAGCACAGCATCAGAATGGCATCCAATTCCTTCTTTGTTTGTTTGCCTATTTGATATTCTAGTCCTGGTTAATTCAATATTTAAATAAACACAATATGAAAACTTTGTGAGAGAATCTTGTCCTTTCCTATTCCCGCACCATCCTTACTGGTTATCATGTAGGTTGTGAACATGCAAAGGAGTGAACTCTTTCTTTCCAGAACTCTTTCACTGGAGGCTGCAGCTAATGCCTGAGTAAGACGAGGTGTCAAACACCCCCCTTCCATCTGGCTATGCCTATAAGACTGGAAATTAGAGTAAAGTGGGAAGGTACTAGCCTCCTAGAGTTCAATAAATACAGAGAGGAAGGAAAGGAAGAAAGAAAAAAGAAAGTTGAGTTCTTTCACGTCTCCGGAGGGAACTTGTACAAGTGAGTATATCAGTTCTTAGCTATAAGTGGACCTTGATTGTCATTTGTTTGAAGGCAGGCTTGCTGGTGATGGAGATTCAGGGCAACCCGCATCCCAAGACTCTCAAAGGGAAAACTTTGGATTTAAAGAAATGTAACAAAGTGGTAATTCAGACTGTGGACAGAAAGGTGACATGGGGAGGGGAGCCGGTGGGTAGGCCTCTTTCCTGCACTCCTCAACACACATGCAAGTTCATACACATTTTAGTTCTGTTATTCTTTCTCTAGAAGACAGGAAAGCAGATACAAAGTAGATACAAAGTGGAACCAACCTTTTTGGCTTAGGACAATAGGATGTGGGACTATGTAAACTTTTTGGCTACTTTCACTGATTTTGTTAAACTGATAAGAACAGATACTACACTTGATCTTAGCCAAAAGGCCGAGAAGCGATGCTACTTTCACTGATTTTGTTTGAGAAATTTTATTTTTAAATTATTTGTTAGCTACTTTCATTGATTTTGCTTGAGAAGTAGTTTTGTTCTGTTTTAGTCTTTGATTACTATTTCCTATTTGGTCCTTCCTAAATTTTTAGTAACTTAAAATACAGTCATCTGTCTTAGAGGGAATAGAAGGAACGGCAGTGTTTTCCTAAATATCGTTTAGTTTCACATGTTCCAGGGAAGTAAGACCTTCGAGGGGCTTGGGCGTGCTGGTTGCAGCAGGATCAAAAGAAGAGAACCCAGAAAGGGAAGTGAGATGAGGAGAAAAAGTTGCAGATGCTTTTTATAAGAAATGCTCCCTCTGCCTCCAGCAAGAGGCTCCTGCCAGAATTTTATTTGCTGAAAACTTGGGTGTTTTTTAAATTCTGTTTTAATAAGTTGATTGATTATCTACTTTCAATCCTAATTCATTGTTTTTATGCTTGTTTTTTGTTTGTTTTTGCTTAACAAAGCCACTCAATTGCAGAAGCAATAGGGACTCAAATCCGTGGTGTATTGAGGCCCTGTTTGTTCTCCCCTCCCTCCTTGGCCGTCAGGCTGCAACTGCAAGGAAGGAGCAGGTATTTGGCCTTAGGCCCAGTTGCTTTCCTTCTGTTGTCAACAACTGTTTTCTTCTCTCCTAAGCTGATTTTATTTTCTTGCCCTGTTGTCTTAAGTCGCACTAATTAACAGTCTTTTTGGTGAAGGCCAAGGTGAAAATATCCTCTCAACCTTCAACTTTTCATAGCTTGTAAATGATCTTGCCTCTCCCTCAGAGGAGCATCAGTCTGTGACATTGATATTTTTGTCCCCGTCTAGTGAGCCTTTTCAGTGTCGGTTCCCTGCTGTGACAGCCACGTCAATGCTGAGCATAGGGACTGTCCCAGTCCTCACAGCTGATATTACAGGCTGTCTGGGGCTTCTGGAGACGGCACACTCCCATTGCCTGGTGACGGCTGGACCCACAGGGACTCGAAAACTGCCTGTTTTCCAAACCAAAGACTAGTAGTAAAGTAAGGATCGTCAGCCAGATGCTTCTTCCTGCAAGTGCCTGTCATCGGAGAGCCTCTAGCCCACATACCATGGAATTTATCTGGTAGTATAAATTATGCTCTTGTGAATTCGGGGCATTATGTAATGCTTTAGAGAACTTTTTAGAAAGATGGGGACACTAGGGACTTTTCTACAGTCACAATATATGTGCTTCCCTGACTTTGCAGGAGAGAGAGGTGAACAATGGGATGTCTTTTCTTCTCCAACCTTGGTTTGTTTCCTATCATATGTGGAGGTATAAGCAGCTCTATCATTCATGTGAATTTAATAATATAGAATTGAAGCAGGCATTTTCTTTCTTTCTTTTTTTTTTTTTAAGATTTTATTTATTTATTTGAGAGAGAGAGAATGAGAGACAGAGAGCATGAGAGGGAGGAGGGTCAGAGGGAGAAGCAGACTCACCGCCGAGCAGGGAGCCCGATGCGGGACTCGATCCCGGGACTCCAGGATCATGACCTGAGCCGAAGGCAGTCACTTAACCAACTGAGCCACCCAGGCGCCCCTGAAGCAGGCATTTTCTAACTTGATACTTTTTCCCCTAAAGTTTTGCAATTCTCTCATTTTCATGGTAGCATAGTGTAATGGTTAAACGCGTGGGCTCTGGGTTCAGTTCCTGGCTTAGACACTTACTGGCTCTGTGAACTTGCATAGTTTATGTAAGCTTTATGGTGTCTCAGTTCCTTTTGTTAAAAAGTGGGGGGGTTAATAATTATGCCTGATCCGCGGAGTTGTGAGGATAAAATGGAGTAGAATGTTTGGCATCCTCAGAGACCGGTCTGGTGCATCACAAACCAACATACTGGCATGCCTATCAGGAGAGCCTGTTTTCCTAGGAGACAGGTGCATGCCTCAGTGAATCAGTGCTCTTTAGGGTACAGCCTCCCAGGTTGGATAATGACTTAACTCCCTGATTGGAATCAGAGAAGGATTCTCAAAGGATGGATCCTTGTAGCTGCTTAGGTGCTGATTTCTAAACAAAATGTAAATGTGCTCATTTACATTCCAGGCCAGCCTGTGTCCATCTCCAATACCACCATGTGATTGAGGCATACTGTAATATTCCAAGAAGCTGACACGATCTTCTGTTGAAACAGTGTTAATTTCAGATTCTAGCTGAGTATACTCAATAACTGTAAATCCCAGAGTTTCCAAGAGTAAGACTAGATGTCTGTGGGTACTCAATCTTTATTCAAAGGCATAACCCAGTTGTCCTTTATACTGGAAAAGATGCCACATATAACATGATACAGTGTTCTCAAGTATCTAAAGTTTTGGTGAAAAATAGTCTACAGCCAGCCTCTGAGTATTACTATATGTATACTTTAAAATGATTATCTTCATACAAATAATATTGAAAAAAAAATTATTCATTATAATCTTACCACCTTTATCTTATTATATGGTTATAGGATTATATGACACTCCCATATCACATTGCTTTTCTTTTCCATGTTCTTTTTTAATCTTTATACATATACATATGCTTTGTATATTAGACTATAATGTATAATTTTGTATTTCATTCTTACCCATTTAGCCCTGTTGAGCATTTTTTCCTTTTATAACAAAATCCTTTAATTATTCATTTTAATGTATAGATAGATAGCATTCTGCTGGATAAGTGTATTGTGTTTTACCATTATCTTCTTTTGGAGTACTAAGGTTATTTTTGTATTATTGTTAACATAACCCTCTAGCATATTTGTGCATAACCTCCTTCCTTTTCTCTGGGATTTTTTTTCTCTAGCCATCAATTTATAAAATAATAACATATGCATGGTTATTATCTAGATTGTCTTATTCTTATAAGCTTTTAGCTTCTTCATGTATAAGGCCCTTTCAGACTAGACTCCAGACATTGAGTTGAAGGAGGATATTAAACATGGAGACTGAGTGTGGATGAAATCTTCTCCAGGAGAGCCATTTGTTGTCTCTCAAAAAAAAAAAAAAAAAGTATTTTACATATTCCAGGCACTCTGTTAGGCCCTGAGGATATTATGGGCAAAAAGACATGGTCTTTGTCCTCTTAGAGACTGGATCTAAGTGAGGGAGTCATCTTTAATTAAATAATTGCATAAATAGATAACAAATCACACTGCTAACAATAGCTGCAACCATAAAATGAGTGTATGTTTTGAGGGTTTTATTATGGCAAGGACTAAGGGTAATTTTCTGAAGAAGTAATATTTGAGCTTTGTTGTGAAAGATGAATAGAAATTAAATTAGGGGGCCAGGGTGTTTTCTGGGGAGTGGGTAGAGCATTTGACCACAGAATGCTGTGGCAGGAGGGAAAAGGATCATTGGAGATAGGAAATGCTATACCAGGGTAGCTGGAGCACAGATACTAAAGTGTCCTCTGTTTTCTGGAACAAGAAGCTGCATTGCTCTAGAATATTTACTCTGAGTGAGAATGGGGGAATGGATTGATTGCTTTTATTACTTTTTTATTCTGCAAACCTTTCATTGCTGCTGTAAAAACTGATTCTAGTATTGGTAAAAGCCTTCAAAATTGCTTGGTGGTCTCTATATGCTTATTAAAAATAATATCCCACTTATAATCTATAAGAAAAAAGTTGTCATATCATTTATATAGCTCCTTTTAAGAAAGGAAATTTACATCTGTGACTTTATGTTAATAAAAAGAATTTCATTTCAAGTTGACTTCTGAGCCAAGCAAAGCAAATATAAATATTCTGGTTGACATCAAAGTTAGACGAATCTCTGTAGAGATTATATATTGCATATGAAAGGAAGTCAAATTGCTTAAATATCTATTTATTATTCTCATAGCTCTCCAATCTAATAACTTCTTCAGTGGTGAATCAACTTTCTAAATGTCAGGACAAATTATGGCTATTTATGACTTAATCTTTCTCTGGGCTATAACAGACTCAAAATGCCTGCACTTTCACTCTGGCATGTAGGCAGTAATGGGTGGAATTTGTTGTGCTTTGGGTCCATACAGATAGATAGATATGCATAATGGTGCGCTATGGCCACCTTCCATCTTCATGGCACTTTACATTTTCTAAAGCATTTTAATACCTCTTACTGTATTAAAAATCCAGTTTTAGAACTGGAATGGACTTTAAGCTTTAGTTTAAAGGTGTTTTTAACAAAAAGCAATGGGCTTAGAGAATTGTGTTCAAATTGGAGCTCTGTAATCTACCAGCTAAGTGGCTTTGGGCAAGTCACGTAAACTCTGTCACACAGTCACCTCATTTCTACACTAGGGTTAACTAGTACCAAATGTGCAAGACTGGCTTGGGCGATAATTGAGGTCATAAATGAGAAAGGTTCCCAGGAGATGTTTAACCTATATGAATACCTTTAGCAATACAGCACATGGTCACACACAAACTAATATAGGCAAACGTATTAGGATACACTTCCCAGCCAAGTACTACTGGCTCAGTTTTACAGGTGATGAAATGGAATCAGATGGGGGCAAGCTGCTTATTCAAGATGACTTATCAAGAATGAATCACAATGAAATGCACATCTCCTGACTCTTGGTCTATCATATTTACCTCCATTCTCCTTCACCTTTGGAATTTCTTTCCCTGCCTTATGTTCTCCTCTTTGGGGATTTATTCCTTTTCATATTAGGCAGAAGATAAATAGCAACATGGATGGGTTTTATTAACATGACCCTCTGACCTCAAACTAGCACCGTTACGTCTTAGAGAAGACATCTCAGACCATAAACTAATGACTTACAATGGTAGATAATGTAATATTGCAGAAAGAAATTAAGCTGGAGATTGTAGTGACTAGCTGTATGATTTTTAAATAAGACAACCTTTCTATGCCTTATCAAAAAAAATGATATTGGACTGGGATATAGCTATGAACTTTTCTGCCTTTAATATTTTGAGAGTCCATGCACAGAAGTAATAATTAAAGTGCGCATTACTTATCAGAGCAGTTATCAGCAGTGAAATGCTTGAGGTGCATTTCTGTAGTATTTCCTAAGCCATTATATACATTGTACTAGAGGTTTCTTCTATTAAAATATTTCAACACTAAGTTGGTAAGGACTTCCCCTGGGACTTGATGTATTCATTTTGTATTTATATATGTTTGTGAACCACAGCAGGAATAAAACAGTACCTTTTCTATTCCTTGTTTACTGAACTACTACTTAACCTACAAGAACCAGATCAAATGACAAAATTTTTGTGATGCCTTCCCATTCACCCAAGTGGAAACAATCACACTCAAAGCACATAGTTATAACATCCATCAGGAAGCAGTGTGATCATTTGTTTGTATGTCTGTCTCCTATGTAAGACTCATGTATTTTCAGAATCTATAGTAGAGCCTGGCACATAATAGATGCTCAATAATTATTTACCAGATGATAGAAGATTCTGAAAAAATTTAATAAGTTTCCATGTGTCCGTCATTGAGTGTACTAAACAGAACAAGTTTTAGATTATTCTAGGATTCTTTTCATTGCATATTTGATACTATGTGGTGTTTATGGTAAAAACAACAATGAAGAGGGTTGTGACAAATCAAGTATCCAACAGCCCTGAGGACTTGCAGCAACTTCCCCTGTGACCCTTGATTGATACTCAGAAGTGACTGTGCAACCCTATGTGTCACATCTTCCTTCAGTATCAGCTGTCCTTACAGAGCTCACATTGTTTGTTTTCTGGTACAAACTATTAAAAGGTGGAGCTGCAGAGAATAGGATGTGGTTGGAAAGAGATGAGCACACAAAAAGCCTGAGGCATACTGAAGGAGAGTGTGGTTCTTCCTTGGAGTGGAAATATCACTCTGAAAGTCTTCTCTTAGTTTGTAAGTGCTCCACCAGCTACTTGTCAGGAACACTCCAGCCAAGGCTACCAGATTTGTAGAACTAGAGCTAGAGTTAATTTACAGCAAACTGGCAACCAATTGTAGTTTGGCTGCTGAATGGATTATTCCAGGTAACAGTAAAGTTTATTCGGGAGAGGTAGCAATGTGTAATTCAGTGCCAATAGACTGGATTTGTTTCCAAGTATGCCATTTACCAGCTGGATGACCTTGCAGAAGCCATGTCATCTGAGACTCAGCTTCTCATTTGTCAAAGGAATTAATGATCCTTTTCCTGCTCTTTCATAGAAGTGTTGTGAGTCTCAATTTAGAAAATAAATGTTTGGGAAATGTAAGATGTTATTATTTACCTCTTTGGTTTATATTTTACTTTCATCAATTAAGAAAATAATGACAGACTGCACTATATTATTAGCTTGTGGTTAGGGGTAAATTTTAGCTTGGAATAATTTGGGCAATCACACTGGTTTATGATCTTGTGCAAATTTAGAAGACTTGGTGTGCCATGCATACAGGTTTTTAGTCGGAAAATTAAAAAACAAAAGATCTCCTTTCCTAATCCCAAAGAAAATCTTTGTTTCGTTTGACTAAATCATAGGCTTTTGAACACTGAATCATCTGAGTATACCACAATCTACATATGGTGTCCTTAAGCACAAATAAACTCTGTTGATTTCAAAAATTAATGTTTCCCCTTGAAGATGGAATGTTTATAAACTGTGTTGTTGGTCTATGGCTATCTGTGTTTGCAAGCCTGCTTATCACCAAGAATCCCAAGGTGAGATGGGAATTAGCTATCAGGAGAAAATTGTGCTTTCACAGCTGTTCTAGGCCAAATATTGAATCAGAGTACTGTTTCAGTCAATGGTTTTTATAAAGAGAAAGTAGCACTTCGTTTCATGGAGAATGTCCCAGAACAAAGAGAATTTGTTTGCATTATTCTGCTTTTTTCAATGGAGGGTATAAATGTCACTCAGTGATTCGACTGGGTATTCATGGACTTTTATAGCAATTACATTAGATTCTTATTTCAGATAGTCTCAAAGGGTAGAATTTTTTCTAAAAAAATAACATAAGCTACATCATATTATATCTTTAATTTTTTTGTAACATAAAAACACTGTAAATTTATGAAGAGGAGACAAAAACAAGATACTTTTGTTTGGGGCCTGTCAAGATTTCAAACCCCAAAGGGTCTGTGTAGGGCAATACAGGCTCTCTCCTCCCCAGGGGAGAGGCTTGCTTTCTCTGTGGCTAAATTGGAAGGACTTCTGAGGTGAGGAAAAAAGTCATGTTAGAGCTTTAGTATAAAGCTCCTTAGGCAAGCAGGACAGAAGGGTTTTTGCAATTTAAATTCTGGTGTTTCCTAAACTCCTTGGAAAGATAGGCTAGTCCTTTTGTTTAGATTTTAAACATACAGCTCTCCCGGTAAAATTGCAGGCTCTGGGAGTCTGGCTGCCTCATTTAATTTTTAGTGTCAGGAGAAACAATCCCCAGTGAAAATGTAAACACCAGACTATTATTTACCAGTGACACTGGCTCTGAGCCTAATCTTCAGGTGTCTCCAAAGCTATTTTTTAAAGGAAGATCTTCCTTGTTTAGATCTGATGAAAAATTTCCAAGGCCTGACCAGATGCTTTGTTTTTGTGACCATTCTTGCCTGGGTCTGTAATATATGAAATGACACTGCAGACCAGGCCTCCTTATCTGGCTTCAAGGACATGGTGCCCTTGGATAAGAACCATGGATTTTGGTATCATCCTCATGTGAACACAAAGTATTTAAAATGAAACCCATCTGGGAATTTATAAGACATATTTGTGAGAAATGAATGCATTTGACCAGGAACAATACTATTCTTGTTGATTAAAATAAGATAGTTTAGTTGTCTCTTTTTGATAGGAGTGTGTGAATCTCACATTAAAGCAGAGGTATTTTGTGAAGGAGGTAGAGGGGACGGTATCATTAATTTCCCAGTGTAACTAGGACAAAATGATCATCTGGAAGGTAGAGACTGATTGTAAGGGGTAGTGGGGGGTGGAGGGAACATAAGATTTGGAATTGCAAGCCCTGGGTGAATAATGGCTGCATGATCCCAGGGAATCCACATAACTCCTGAGATGTCAGTTTTATCAGCATATCAGTAGTAAAGTAGGGATATAAAAATATATATATTTGCATATATTTTGTGTTTTATTCTCTGGATCAAAATAAAATGATATAATGTGTTTCAAAGTGTTCCATGAATATTAGAGTGGTAAGATATTATTATTATTAATACTGCTACTACTGCTATTAATACTGTTTAAACCCAAAATTCAGTTGAGTAAAGTTGAAGATCTAATTGGCTTTATTAAATGATTGAGCAGCATCCCATCTAACAAGTAGAGGGGAATGCCCAGGAATTGTACAAAATGGGAGGTTTTTATAGGAAGGAGGGTGGGGAAAGAACTTTATTAAGAAAAGAAAAGGCTATTTTCCCTTAGGGGGGAAGGGAAAGGGTCTTATCATGCTGATTACCTCATTTTTCTTTGGGGGATGGAGAGGGCCTGTATGGCAGATTACTTCACTGGCGTTATTAAAACTACATTTCTGGGAGAGGTTGAAACCCCAGTTAGATTACATATTAAGCCCCTGTTTGGGAACTCTGCCTAAGTGGCTCCATTTTGGGCCTGAGGTTTCTTCTTCCTCCTCCTCCTCCTCCCCTTTTTTTTCTCTTGTCTAGATCAACCAAACTGACTCCACAGAGTCACCCTTAAATATAGCAGATGCTCACTAAACTCAATACATGTGGATGATACTCTATTGGGAAAGTATTCTCAGAAGCAATGAATCTGTCTAGATTATCAACACACTGTGGGCAGGAGCCATCTATTCTTCCTCTATCTTAGACCTTATATATTTTTCTGAGCCTTGCACAAAGCAGGGATGCTACATTCTTTTGTTTTTTTACATATTTTTTAATATTTCATTTTTATTTTTTGTTAAGTTGTAATTAACATACAATGTTATATTAATTTCAGGTATACAACATATTGATTCAGCAATTCTATACATTATTCAGTGCTCACCACGATGAGTATAGTCACCTGTCACCATTTGTTATTAGAATATTATTGATTATATTCTCTATGGTGCAATTTTCATCTCTGACTTATTTATTTCATGACTGGAACTTTGTATCTCTTAATACCCTTTATTTATTTCACCCATCCTCCATCCACCTCCCCTTTGGCAACCATCAATTTGTTCTTTGTATTCAAGAGTTTGTTTCTTTGTTTGTTTTGTTTTTTCTAGATTCCACATATAAGTGAAGTCACCTGGTATTTGTCTTTCTCTGACTTATTTTACTTCATATAATATCCTCCAAATTGATCTATGTTGCAAATGGCAAGATCTCATTCTTTTTTATGGCTGAGTAATATTCCATTACATATGCATGCCATATCTTCTTTATTTCATTCATCTATCAGTGGACACATAGGTTGTTTCCATATCTTGACTATTGAAAATAATACTGCAGTAAACAGGGATGAATGTAACTTTTCAAATTAGGATTTTGATTTTATTTGGGTAAATATCTAGTAGCGGAATTAATGGATTGCATGGTATTTCTTTTTTTTTAAATTTTTTGTTGTTTTGTTAATCACCATACATTACATCATTAGTTTTTGATGTAGTGTTCCATGATTCATTGTTTGTGTATAGCACCCAATGCTCCATGCAGAACATGCCCTCTTTAATACCCATCACCAGGCTAACCCATCCTCCCACCCCCCTCTGCTCTAGAACCCTCAGTTTGTTTTTCAGAGTCCATTGTCTCTCATGGTTTGTCTCCCCCTCCGATGTCCCCCCTTCATTCTTCCCCTCCTGCTATCTTCTTCTTCTTTTTTTTTTAACATATATTGTATTATTTGTTTCAGAGGTACAAATCTGTGATTCAACAGTCTTGCACAATTCACAGCACTCACCATAGCACATACCCTCCCAAATGTCTATCACCCAGCCACCCCAACCCTCCCACCCCCCACCACTCCAACAACCCTCAGTTTGATTCCTGAGATTAAGAATTCCTCATGTCAGTGAGGTCATATGATACATGTCTTTCTCTGATTGACTTATTTCACTCAGCATAACACCCTCCAGTTCCATCCATGTGTTGCAAATGGCAAGATCTCATTCCTTTTGATGGCTGCATAATATTCCATTGTATATATATACCACATCTTCTTTATCCATTCATCTGTTGATGGACATCTTGGCTCTTCCCACAGTTTGGCTATTGTGGACATTGCTGCTATAAACATCGGGATGCACATACCCCTTTGGATCCCTACATTTGTATCCTTGGGGTAAATACCCAGTAGTGCAATTCCTGGATCGTATGGTAGCTCTATTTTCAACTTTTTGAGGAACCTCCATACTGTTTTCCAGAGTGGCTGCACCAGCTTGAATTCCCACCAACAGTGTAGGAGGGTTCCCCTTTCTCTGCATCCATGCCAACATCTGTCATTTCCTGACTTGTTAATTTTAGCCATTCTGACTGGTGTGAGGTGGTATCTCATTGAGATTTTGATTTGGATTTCCCCGATGCTGAGCAATGTTGAGCACTTTTTCATGTGTCTGTTGGCCATTTGGATGTCTTCTTTGGAAAAATATCTGTTCATGTCTTCTGCCCATTTCTTGATTGGATCATGTGTTCTTTGGGTGTTGAGTTTGATAAATTCTTTATAGATTTTGGATACTAGCCCTTTATCTGATATGTCATTTGCAAATATCTGCTCCCATTCTGTCGGTTGTCTTTTGATTTTGTTGACTGTTTCTTCTGCTGTGCAAAAGCTTTTTATCTTAATGAGGTCCCAATAGATCATTTTTGCCCTTGCTTCCCTTGCCTTTGGCGATATTTCTAGGAAGAAGTTGCTGCAGCTGAGGTCGAAGAGGTTGCTGCCTGTGTTCTTTAGGATTTTGATGGACTCCTGTCTCATATTGAGGTCTTTCAACCATTTTGAGTCTATTTTTGTGTGTGGTGTAAGGAAATGGTCCAGTTTCATTCTTCTGCATGTGGCTGTCCAATTTTCCCAACACCATTTGTTGAAGAGACTGTCTTTTTTCCATTGGACATTCTTTCCTGCTTTGTCAAAGATGAGTTGACCATAGAGTTGAGGGTCCATTTCTGGGCTCTCTCTTCTGTTCCATTGATCTGTGTGCCTGTTTTTGTGCCAGTACCATACTGTCTTGATGATGACAGCTTTTAATAGAGCTTGAAGTCCAGAATTGTGGTGCCGCCTGCTTTGCTTTTCTTTTTCAACCTTCCTCTGTCTATTAGGGGTCTTTTCTGGTTCCATACAAATTTTAGGATTATTTGTTCCATTTCTTTGAAAAAAGTGGATGGTATTTTGATAGGGATTGCATTGAATGTGTAGATTGCTCTAGGTAGCATTGACATCCTCACAATATTTGTTCTTCCAATCCATGAGCATGGAACGTTTTTCCATTTCTTCATGTCTTCCTCAGTTACTTTCATGAGTAGTTTATAGTTTTCTGAGTACAGATCCTTTGCCTCTTTGGTTAGATTTATTCCTAGGTATCTTATGGTTTTGGGTGCAATTATAAATGGGATTGACTCCTTAATTTCTCTTTCTTCTGTCTCGTTGTTGGTGTATAGGAATGCCACTGATTTCTGTGCATTGATTTTATATCCTGCCACTTTACTGAATTCCTGTATGAGTTCTAGCAGTTTTGGGGTGGAGTCTTTGGGGTTTTCCACATAAAGTATCATATCATCTGCAAAGAGTAAGAGTTTGACTTCTTCTTTGCCGATTTGGATGCCTTTGATTTCTTTTTGTTGCCTGATTGCTGTGGCTAGGACTTCTAATACTATGTTGAATAGCAGTGGTGATAGTGGACATCCCTGCCGTGTTCCTGACCTTAGGGGGAAAGCTCTCAGTTTTTCCCCATTGAGAATGGTATTCGCTGTGGCTTTTTCATAGATGGCTTTTATGATATTGAGGTATGTGCCCTCTATCCCTATACTCTGAAGAGTTTTGATCAAGAAAGGATGCTGTACTTTGTCAAAAGCTTTTTCTGCATCTATTGAGAGGATCATATGATTCTTGTTCTTCCTTTTGTTAATGTATTGTATCACATTGATTGATTTGAGAATGCTGAACCAACCTTGCAGCCCAGGGATAAATCCCACTTGGTCATGGTGAATAATCCTTTTAATGTACTGTTGGATCCTATTGGCTAGTATTTTGGTGAGAATTTTTGCATCCATGTTCATCAGGGATATTGGTCTGTAATTCTCCTTTTTGATGGGGTCTTTGTCTGGTTTGGGGATCAAGGTAATGGTGGCCTCATAGAATGAGTTTGGAGGTTTTCCTTCCATTTCTATTTTTTGGAACAGTTTCAGAAGCATAGATATTAATTCTTCTTTAAATGTTTGGTAGAATTCCTCTGGGAAGCCATCTGGCCCTGGGTTTTTGTTTGTTGGGAGATTTTTGATGACTGCTTCAATTTCCTTAGTGGTTATAGGTCTGTTCAGGTTTTCTATTTCTTCCTGGTTCAGTTTTGGTAGTTGATACATCTCTAGGAATGCATCCATTTCTTCCAGATTATCTAATTTGCTGGCATGTACTTGCTCATAATATGTTCTTATAATTGTTTGTATTTCTTTAGTATTGGTTGTGATCTCTCCTCTTTCATTCATGATTTTGTTGATTTGGGTCCTTTCTGTTTTCTTTTTAATAAGTCTGGCCAGGGGTTTATCAGTGTTGTTAATTCTTTCAAAGAACCAGCTCCTAGTTTCGTTGATCTGTTCTCCTGTTCTTTTGGTTTCTATTTCATTGATTTCTGCTCTGATCTTTAGTATTTCTCTTCTCCTGCGGGGTTTAGGCTTTATTTGCTGTTCTTTCCCCAGCTCCTTTAGGTGTATGGTTAGGTTGTGTATTTGAGACCTTTCTTGTTTCTTGAGAAAGGCTTGTATTGCTCTATACTTTTCTCTTAGGACTGCCTTTGCTGTGTCCCAAAGATTTTGGACAGTTGTGTTTTCATTTTCATTTGTTTCCATGATTTTTAAAAATTCTTCTTTAATTTCCTGGTTGACGCATTCATTCTTTAGTAGGATGCTCTTTAGCCTCCATGTATTTGAGTTCTTTCCCACTTTCCTCTTGTGATTGAGTTCCAGTTTCAAAGCATTGTGGTCTGAAAATATGCAGAGAATGATCCCAGTCATTTGGTACCAGTTGAGACCTGATTTGTGACCTAGGATGTGATCTATTCTGGAGAATGTTCGATGGGCACTAGAGAAGAATGTGTATTCTGTTGCTTTGGGATGGAATGTTCTGACTATACCTGTGAAGTTCATTTGGTCCAGTGTGTCATTTAAAGCCTTTATTTCCTTGTTGATCTTTTGGTCTGATGATCTGTCCATTTCAGTGAGGGGGGTGTTAACATCCCCCACTATTATTGTATTGTTGTCGATTTGTTTCTTTGCTTTTGATATTAATTGGTTTATATAATTGGCTGCTCCCATGTTAGGGGCATAGATATTAAAAATTGTTAGATCTTCTTGTTGGATAGACCCTGTAAGTAGGATATAGTGTCCTTCCTCATCTCTTATTATAGTCTTTGGTTTAAAATCTAATTTGTCTGATATAAGGATTGCCACCCCAGGTTTCTTTTGGTGTCCATTAGCATGGTAAATGGTTTTCCACCCCCTGACTTTCAATCTGGGGGTGTCTTTGGGTCTAAAATGAGTCTCTTGCAGACAGCATATCGATGGGTCTTGTTTTTTTTTATGCAATCTGATACCCTGTGTCTTTTGATTGGGGCATTTAGCCCATTTACATTCAGGGTAACTATTGAAAGATAGGAATTTAGTGCCATTGTATTGCCTGTAAGGTGACTGTTACTGTATATTGTCTGTCTTCCTTTCTGGTCTATGTTGCTTTTAGGCTCTCTCTTTGCTCAGAGGACCCCTTTCAATATTTCTTGTAGGGCTGGTTTCGTGTTTGCAAATTCCTTTAGTTTTTGTTTGTCCTGGAAGCTTTTTATCTCTCCTTCTATTTTCAATGACAGCCTAGCTGGATATAGTATTCTTGTCTGCATATTGTTCTCATTTAGTGCTCTGAATATATCCTGCCAGTCCTTTCTGGCCTGCCAGGTCTCTGTGGATAGGTCTGTTGCCAATCTAATGTTTCTACCATTGTAGGTTACATATCTCTTCTCCCGAGCTGCTTTCAGGATTTTCTCTTTGTCTCTGAGACTCATAAGTTTTACTGTTAGTTTTTGGGGTTTGACCTATTTTTATTGATTTTGAGAGGGTTTCTCTGTGCCTCCTGGATTTTGATGCCTGTTTCCTTCCCCAAATTAGGGAAGTTCTCTGCTATAATTTGCTCCATTATACCTTCTGCCCCTCTCTGTCTTTCTTCTTCTTCTGGGATCCCAATTATTCTAATGTTGTTTCGTCTTATGGTATCGCTTATCTCTCGATTTCTGCCCTCGTGATCCAGTAGTTGTTTATCTCTCTTTTTCTCAGCTTCTTTATTTTCCATCATTTGGTCTTCTATATCACTAATTCTTTCTTCTGCCTCATTTATCCAA
The DNA here is from genome assembly GCF_029215605.1 of Mirounga angustirostris. Classification (NCBI taxonomy): domain Eukaryota; kingdom Metazoa; phylum Chordata; class Mammalia; order Carnivora; family Phocidae; genus Mirounga; species Mirounga angustirostris. The sequence goes on along the minus strand of NW_026991717.1, from coordinate 50,903,232 downwards.
CAGTTAGAGCCCCCATTTTTGATTGCACCTTATTAATAGCCTTTTGATTTCGACTTGGTTAGATTTTAGTTTTTTTATTTCTCCAGAAAGGGTGTCTCTAATAACTTCCATGCTTTTTTCAAGCCCAGCTAGTTTTTTTAAAATCATCATTCTGAACTCTAGATCCGACATCGTACTAATGTCTGTATTTAGTAAGTCCCTGGCAGTGGGTACTGCCTCTTGTTCTTTTTGTTGAGGTGATTTTTTTCCGTCTTGTCATTTTGTCCAGAGGAGAATAGATGAATGAGTGAACAAAATGCCAACAGGGTAACAACCTCCCCAGAAAATATACTCTAAACAAATCAGAAAAGACCTGAAACCGGGGGAAAAGAAAGGGAAAGAAAGAAAAAAGAAAAAGAAAAAAAAGAAAAAGAAAAAGATAAAAACAACAAAAACAGAACAAAACAAAACAAAAAAACCCAGAATATGATCAGATATAGTCAGGCTGATGCATAAATCAGTGCCACACACTAGATTTTGGGTGTCTTTTGGTTTGTTAGAAGAAAGTGCCTCCCAAAATGTTAAAGAAAGAAAAACTTCAATATGTACAAAAATAAGGGTTAATATGAAGAAGGAATGGAATGTGACTGTAAAGATGAAAATTATAAAAAATTTTATAAAAGGAATTGATAAGAAGTTGTTTGAGAAAAGAAAGAAAAAAAAAGGGAGAGAATGTGAGCAGGCAGGAGACTAGAACAAAGCCATACACTAGAGATTTAGGGTATATTTTGATCTGTTAGAAGAAACTATCTCAAAATTTTAAAGAGAGAACAACTTATATATATATGTCAAAAATAAGGGTAACTACTATGAAGGGATAGAATATGACTCTAAAAATGAAAAATAAAAATGTTTTTTAAAAAAGGGATTGATAAGATGTTGGTTGAAAAAGGGAAAAAGAAAAATTCAAAAAAAAAAAAGACAGTTAAAAAAAATTAACTTTGAAAGACTAAAGAATCATGGTAAAAAAGCCATGGATTCTATGTGCAGTATTCCCCTAGCACTGGAGTTCTGCCGTTCTCATTGATCGGTAATCTTGGTCTTGGCTGGCTGTTTTTGCTGAATTTCTGGGGGAGGGGCCTGTTGCCGTGGTTCCCAAATGTCTTTGCCAGAGGCGGAATTGCCCCACCTTTGCCAGGTCTGGGTTAAGTAATCTGCTCGGGTTTGCTCTCAGGAGCTTTTGTTCCCTGCAAGCTTTCTGTACAGCTTTGGAGGACGAGAGTGAAAATGGCGGCCTCCCAATCTCTGCACCGGAGGAGCTGAGAACTCAGGGCTCTGTTCCTCAGTGAGCCCTAGAGAAAAGCAGTCAATCACTCCTGTCTCCCCAGTCTCTGGCCGCACTCCGTGCTCACCCAGCCTGTGACCAAGTGTTTCTATCTCTGGCACCTGACCGGGTGTGTAGTCTCCAAACCCAGCAGATCCCTGTGGTGAGCTACTGTGCCACTCCTCCCAGGGGAGGAAGGGGAGTCTCCCCAGATCTGCTGCTTATTGGGTCCCTGCTGGAAGAGCAGTGGCCTGACTGGGCTGTGGATCATGGTTTATGACAACCCCGAGCTGAGAGCCTGCACCTCGGCTCCGTCTCTGCAACCGGCTTCCCTGCTCTGATACCTGGGAGCTCTGCCGCACTCAGGCACCCCAGGTCTTTCTGTGACCCCGAGGGTCCTAAGACCACACTGTCCCACGAGGGTTCCACCCCCCACTTAGCCACCGCAGTGACGTCCCTCAGCGGAGCTGACTTCTAAAAGTTCCAATTTTGTGCTCTGGGGCTCTATCACTTGCCAGTAGCGGCCGACGAAGACCCCCTCCCCCGTCTCTCTTCCCGAATATCGCCTTGGATTCACTTCTCCGCATGTCCTACCTTCCAGAAAGTGGTCGCTTTTCTGTTCAGAGAGTTGCTGCTATTCTTTTCTTCAATCTTCTGTTGAGTTCATAGGTGTTCAGAATGGTTTGATCCCTATCCAGCTGAATTCCTGGGACCAGACAAAATCCAGGTCTCCTACTCCTCCGCCATCTTGCTCTGCCCCCGGATTGCATGGTGTTTCTATTTTTAACTTTTTTAGTAACTTCCATACAGATTTTCCATAGTGGTTGCACCAATTTACATTCCCACCAACAATGCACCAGAGTTCCCTTTTCTCTACATCCTCTCCAACACTTGCTATTTCTTGTCTTTTTTTTTTTTAATTTTACTTTATTATGTTATGTTTGATTTTAGTCATTGTGACAGGTGTAAGGTAATATCTCATTGTGGTTTTGATTTGCATTTTCCTGATGATTAGTAATGTTGAGCCTCTTTTCATGCATCTGTTGACCATCTGTGTGTCGTCTTTGGAAAAATGTCTATTCCAGTCCTTCCCTATTTTTAATCAGATTGTTTTTATTTTATTTTGTTTTGTTTTGTTTGGTGTTGAGTTGTATAAGTTCTCTATATATTTTAGATAGGATTCCCTTACCAGATAAATCATTTGCAAATATGTTCTACTGTTTAGTAGGTTGTCTTTTTGTTTTGATGATGCTTTCCTTTACTGTGCAAAAGATTTTCTTTTTGATGTAGTCCCAATAGTTTATTTTTGCCTTTGTTTCCCTTACCTGAAGAGACATACCTAAAACATTGCTAAGGGCGATGTCTAAGAGATTACTGTGTTTGTTTTCTTTGAGGAATTTTATGGTTTCAGGTCTCATATTTAGGTCTTTAATCCATTTTGAGTTTATTTTTGTGTGTGGTGTAGGAAAGTGGTCCAGTTTCATTTTTTTGCCTCCAGTTTTCCCAGTAGTATGGTTTTCTTTTTTTTTTTTAAGATTTTATTTATTTATTTGAGAGAGAGAGAATGGAAGAGAGAGAGCATGAGAGGGGGGAGTGTCAGAGGGAGAAGCAGACTCCCTGCTGAGCAGGGAGCCCGATGCGGGACTCGATCCTGGGACTCCAGGATCATGACTTGAGCCGAAGGCAGTCACTTAACCAACTGAGCCACCCAGGCACTCCTATGGTTTTCTTTTTAACAATACTATTGGAAGAGGAGGGGGAGAGCCTAAGAAAATAAATATAAACATTTGTTTTATCCTATGTTCTATAATAGATATTGTGTTATTCATTACAGATATAAGAACACATGATACAGTCTTTGACCTGAAAGTACATGACTGGTAGGGGAAGTAGGTTTGTCAAAAATATAATCACAAGGCAGTGTGGTAAATGAAATAGTAGAGACAGCTACTGGATCCCAGAATAGAATGAAAGGAAGTGAGTAGTTTGGCTTGACTGAGTTTGGAAGATCTTCCAAAGGAAAAAGATCTTCAATCCTTTGATGCTTCAAGGATTGGTAGGAGTTTACTCTTCTGCCATGGAAAAGATGACACTCCAGAAAGAAGGGCATGGAGGAATGACAGAGCAGGGCAAGTTCAGGGACCTGCCAGTAACTTGCTATGCCTGGCATTCTGCTCTTAATGTGGGATAAATTGAGTGAGCTGAGTCTAGACAGGTAAGCAGGTGGCACATATCGAAAAGGTCACTTTCCCAGAATAAGACTTTCCTTTGGGAAAAGGTTTTAAGCGGGTAAGTGGCATCCATTTATATAACAAATACTTATATTGCACTGTTCTAAAAACTTTATAAATGTTCATTCATTTCATCTTCATAACAGTCAGGTGAAATAGATGTTTTTACTTCCATTTAACTTCTGGGGAATGTGAGGCATGAACAGGTTAAGTAACATTCCCAAGATGAGACAGCTAGTACGTGATGGAACAAAGATCCCACCCAGCCTCTGGAGTCCATATTCCTGACCACTTCACTGTGCTACCACTCAGGATTAGTTACATGTTTTAGAAAGATCACCCTGGCTACTGGGCAGGGAATGGATTGGGGAGGAGGCAGGGTTATAGGTAGGGAGACCAGTTGGGTATAGGTGCAAAGTCCAGCCAAGAAATGGTGTATTAGTGAGGTAAGAGGGAGGAAATAGATGGGTTCAAAGGGTGTGTTTGAAAGTAGACTTGATAGTAATTAATCTGTGCTGATTGTGGAGTATAAACAAGTTAAGGATCTCCACTTTTGGGGTAGGTGGTAATTAAGTTAACAAGACAGGAAGTACTGGATTAAGAATGGGAGAAAAAGGGTAATTGTTCATATGCATTTTGAAGCAGCTGGAATATGCAGGTGATCATGTACAGAAGGCAGATGGTTATATAGAGCTAGAATTCAAACGAAAGTTCTAAGTCTGAAATTGTGATTTAGAAGTCATCATTGGAAACTGTAGGTATATACATGATTGCCCAGGGAAATTATAAACAGATCCTTCCTGATTTGATCTGGTTTGGAGATGCAGATATTTAAGTTTGCCCTTTTGGCATGAAGTGAGAAGAGCAAAGGGTTGGAATAGAACTCTAGGGAGAGCCAGCCATCATGATCTCTTCAAGAATGATTGAATAAGCCAAATCATATTAGTGTATTCTGCCAGCTATTAGTTGACATAGACATTTGTAACTGCTCAAGTAGAGTTTGACAACTACAGAAATAATAATTTATAAAAAAAAAAAGAGAGAAGGGATAAAACATGTCTACATGTTGAGCATTTCAGCACAGAGATATTCAAAATATTCAAAAACTATTCAAAATCTGTTTAGATTCCCTTGGGAAGACACTTGATTATAAGTGCTTTTACTTTGTTGGGAGAAAGTGTCACTGTAGGCTCTTGCAGTTGGGATTTATGGTAAAGAGTTTTCCAGAGGCTGGCTAGGAAACATTCTCAGAGGCACTGCTGCTTCCAGAGTACTGGGAGGTTTCATTTACTATTTTACTCATTGTATAAGTAATCTAGATGTACAAGAGATAATTTATGGCAGTGGAAGAACCAATTTCAGGAAAGGGCCATGCCTTTTATTTTCTCTTTGGGAAGATTTTATATTGACTTACAGCCAAAAGAAAGGGATGAAGATTACAACATGGCAGGAGTCATTGAAGAAAAGGATCATACTTAGTGTTCACTAAGATATTTTATAGAGAATTTACCTCCTTGTGCCATGTTATTTTGAAATGCCATTTAGTAAAAATGATGTTGCCAGAGACTTAATGAATGTATTTACCCTAAATAGTTTTAAAGCACTTAATACTGAAATTAAGAGTGATTAGAAAAAATGTGATATTTAGATATGTAGTTAACTGTATAAAGGATCAGCTTAGACCTAAAGGATTTTTTTAGGTGCATGTATTGGGGACCGGTTACATTAAATTTGGACTTTGCTCTTGTGGTGACTACTTAAGAGTAAAACTTCTGAGCATTTGAATATTTCAAGTTTGGTGAATTTGATTATAAATACTTTAGGGACAGACTGTCTCCATTATAATAAAAGTCATGTTAGCTGGCACTGTACCCACTGGAAAGTTATAGAAACCAGCATTTTCCAAGTATGCTCTTTATTCTTAAAAATGGCTTCAAAGGTACAGTTAAAGGAAGCAGAGTAGAATTTCTATGAGAACAGTATCAAAAAGAAAAAAAAAAAAGAGATGCTAATAGTGACAAAAGAGGAGGACTGTGATGTCATTGGTTTTAGTTATCGAATACTATGGAACAAGCCACCCAAAACAGGAAATTAAAACAATGGTTTCTTTAAGATATGGTAAAATTCTTTTTTTTTTTTAAGATTTTATTTTTTTATTTGTTGGAGAGAGAGAGCAAGAGCACGCACAAGCAAGGGGAGCGGCAGAGGGAGAAGCAGGACTGCTTCTGAGCAAGTCTGCCTGATGCAGGACTTGATCCCAGGAGCCTGGAATCATGACCTGAACTGAAGGCAGACACTTAACCCACTGAGCCACCCAGGTGTCCCAAGGTTTGGTAAAATTCTCCAGGGAAACCATTGGGGTGGGCCTGGAGTATTTTTCCAGGAATTGGTATATTTCATTAAAGTCGTCAAATTTAGGGTTAAGCCTCTGCCTTCGGCTCGGGTCATGATATCTGGGTCCTGGGATAGAGCCCTGCATGGAGCCTCACTTTGGGCTCCCTGCTCAATGCAGGAGCCTGCTCCTCCCTCTCCTCCCTACTTGTGCTCTCTCTCACTATCTCTGTCTCTCTCTCAAATAAATCAAAATAAAATTAAAAGAAAATCTTTAAAAGAGTTGTCAAATTTATGGTGAAAAGTTGTTCATAGTATACTCTAATTACTTTTTTGTCTGTAGAGTCTATGATGATATCCCCTGTTTTGTTCCTAATGTTGGTAATTTGTGTCTTCTCTCTTAGTTTGTCAGTCTTGCTTGAAGTTTGTCAATTTTACTGATATTTTTAAAGAACAGACACTTCATTTCATTGACTTTTCTCTCTGTTGTTTTCCTGTTTTCAATTTTTTTTTTATTCTACTCTTCTATTTCCATCTTTTTGTTGGCTTTGGGTTTATTTTGCTCTTCATATTCTAGGTTCATGAAGTGAGAGCTTAAATTATTGATTTGAGCCTTCTTTTTGATTATATGTGTTTAGTGCTTTAAATTCCTTTCTCAACACTACTATAGTGTTTTTACTCAGCTCAATGTACTTTTTAAATTTCCTTTGAGATTTCTTCTTTGACCCCCTAACTATTTAGAAGCATGTGGTTTAGTATCCAAGTGTTTGGAAATTTTCCTGTTATCTTTCTGTTATTGATTTCTAGCTTTGATTCATTGTGGATAGAAAATACACAGAAATGATTTCAATTCTTTTAAATTTGTTGAGGCTTACTCTACTGCCCATAATATGGCCAGTTTTGGTGTATGTTTTGTGGATGCTTGAAAGAAAATGTGTTTTCTACTGTTATTGGAGGTTGTTCTACAAATGTCAACTAAGTTCTGTTGGTTGGTACTACTATTGAATTCTTCTGTATCTTTGCTAATATTTTACCTAGTTGCTCTATCCATTTTTGATAGAGGGTTGATGAAAGTTTTCAACTATAAATGCAAATTTGTCTACTTCTGCTTTCAATTTTATCAGTTGTGTGACATATTATACAGATCTGTATTTGGTGTAAGTACATTTAGTATTGATATATCTTCCTGGTGGATTGACCCTTTTTACGTTTATGTAATGTGCCTTTTATTTTTTTTTATTTTTTATTTTTATTATTTTTTAAAGATTTTATTTATTCATTTGAGACACAGAGATACAGAGAGAGAGAGAGCATGAGCAGGGGGAGAGGCAGGGGGAGAGGGAGAAGCAGGCTCCCCACTGAGCCAAGAGCCCGATGTGGGGCTCAATCCCAGGACCCTGGGATCATGACCTGAGCTGAAGGCAGATGCTTAACCATCTGAGCCACCCAGGTGCCCTGTAATGTCCCTTTTAGTGTCTGATAATTTTCATTGCTCTAAAGTCCATAGTCTTATCTGATATTAATATAGTCACGCCTGCTTTCTTTTAATTAATGTCTATGCATTATCTTTGTTTATCCTTTTACTTTCAACATGCCTATATTGTTATATTTGAAGTGAATTTCTTATAGACAGCATATAATAGGATCATGCTTTACATAGTCTGTCAATATCTGTCTTCTAATTGACATATTTAGATGATTCACATTTAATATAATTATTTGTATTTAAATATAATAAATATGAAATGGCTTATCCTAAGATGGCTCCAGGCTTCCTAATTGTTGTTTTTGTTGTTTCTTATAGTTCAAAAAAGAAAAAGAATTATTTTATTATTTTAATAATTTAATTTATTTGGCTCAGTTTTTAAAAAGTCTTTAGCACAGAGCTTAGCAGGTTGTAATAAAAATTCTAACTTTGTGTATTTGGATTGTGGGCAAGTAAATGGAATAGCAATCTTTTCTCTTTTTCCCTATATTTTCAAATGTAAATAGAAAAGTTGGCCCCAACCCTCCAGTGATGATTTATGTGCAGTCAGTCAACAACAATCTATATGCCCTGCTGTGGAAACTTTAATTTATTCTCTGATGAGTTCCGGGATTGTACATTGCCTTAGATTCGCAAAAAAACCAAAATGCAGTAATGAGGTAGATAGAGGATTTTAAACTCTAAGCTCCATTAAGGTAGAGTTGTATCTTTTTTGTTCACCACTTTATACTTAAAGCAGAGTATAGTATGTGCCATAGAAAACATTTGGTTAATATTTGTCAAATGAATGAATTGACAAATGAAATAGAGAACTGATTTATTAATCCTCAGCTCAAGAACAGTCCTCAGTTGTTAGAATATCCTTTCTTGAGTTTTATTTTATTTTTTAAATTTTATTTCAATTCCAGTATAGTTAACATACATGTTATATTAGTTTTAGGTATACAATATAGTGATCAACAATTTTATACATTATTCAGTGGTTATCATGATAAGTGAAATTTTATTTTATTTTTTATTTTTATTTTAAAGATTTTTAAAATTTATTTGACAGAGAGAGAGAGGGATAGCGAGTGCAGGGACACAAGCAGGGCGACCGGAAGAGGGAGAAGCAGGCTTCCCGTCGAATAGGGAGCCTGATGTGGGGCTTGATCCCAGGACCCTGGGATCATGACCTGAGCCAAAGGCAGACACTTAACAACTGAGCCACCCAGGCACCCCAATAAGTGTACTTTTAGTACCCTTCACCTACTTCACCATGTCTTCACCTATCTCCCCTCTGGTAACCATCAGTTTGTTCTCTATAGTTGAGTGTTTTTTGGTTTGTCTCATATTTTCTTTGTTCATTTGTTTTGTTTCTTAATTTCACATTTAAATGAAATCATAAGGTATAGTCTTCCTCTGACTGGCTTATTTCAGTTCGCATTATACCCTCTAGATCCATCCATGTTGTTGCAAATAATAAGATTTCATTCTTTTTTATGACTGAGTAATATTCTATTATATATATACACTATGCCTTCTTTATCCATTCATCTATTGATGACATTTGGGTTGCTTCCATAATTTGACTGTTGTATACAATGCTGCAATGAATATAAGGGTGCATCTATCTTTTCAAACTAGTGTTTTCCTATTCTTTAGGTAAATATCCGGTAGTGGAATTACTGGATCATATGGTAATACTGTTTTTGATATTTTGAGGAACCTCCATACTGTTTTCTACAATGGCTGCACCAGCTTGCATTCCTACCAACAGTGCATGGGGATTCCTTTTTCTCCATATCCTCACCAACACTTGTTCTTGTATTTTTTTTATTTTAGCCATTCTGACGGGTGTGATATACCTTTTATTGGGTATATCATTTGCAAATATCTTTTTCTGTTCAGTAGATTGTCTTTTAGTTTTGTTGATTGTTTCCCTAACTGTGCAGATGCTTTTTATTTTGATGTAGTTCCAATAAATTATTTGTCCCAATAAATTATTTGCCTTTATTTCCATTGCCTCAGGAGACATATCTAGAAAAATGTTGCTATAGCTGATATCAGAGAAATTACTGCCTATGCTTTCTTATGGGATGTTTATGGTTTCAGGTCTCACATTTAGTTCTTTAACCCATTTTGAGTTTATTTTTGTGAATGATATAAGAAAGTGGTATAATTTCATTCTTTTGCATGTAGCTGTCCAGCTTTCCTAACACCATTTGTTAAAGAGATGTTTTTTTTCCCATTGCATATTCTTGCCTCCTTTATTGAAGATTCATTGACCATATAATTATGGGTTTATTTCTGGGCTTTCTATTCTGTTCTATTGATCTGTGTGTCTATTTTTATGTCAGACCATACTGTTTTGATTACTGTGCTTTTATAGGATATCTTGATATCAGGGATTGTGATACCTCCAGTTTTTTTTTAATTTATTTTTATTTAAATTCAATTAATTAACATATAATGTATTATTGGTTTCAGAGGTAGAGGTCAGTGATTCATTAGTCTTATATAATACCCAGTGCTCATTTCATCATGTGCCTTCCTTAATGTCCATCACCCAGTTACCCCATTCCCCACCCCACCTCCCCTCCAGCAACCCTCAGTTTGTTTCCTATGATTAAGAGTCTCTTATGGTTTTTCTCCCTCTCTGATTTCATCTTGTTTTATTTTTTCCTCTCTTCCCCAATGTTCCTTTGTTTTGTTTCTTAAATTCTACATATGAGTGAGTGGGATGCCTCCAGTTTTGTTCTTCTTTTTCAAGATTGCTTTGGCTATTTGGAGTCTAATGGTTCCATACAAATTTTAGGATTATTTGTTCTAGTTCTGTGAAAAGCACTGTTTTTGATAGGGATTGCATTAAAATCTGTATATTGCTTTGGGTAGTATGGGCATTTTATTTTTCATTTTTTATTTTTTAAAGATTTTATTTATTTATTTGACAGAGAGAGACACAGCAAGAGAGGGAACACAAGTAGGGGGAGCAGAAGGGGGAGCAGCAGGCTTCCCGCTGAGCAGAGAGCCCGATGCAGAGCTCGATCCCAGAACCCTGGGATCACGACCTGAGCTAAGGCAGACGCCCAACAACTGAGCCACCCAGGCTCTCCATTATGGGCATTGTAAAAATATTTGTTCTTTCATTCCTTGAGCATGGACTATCTTTCCATTTGTTTGTGTTGTCTTCAATTTCTTTCGTCAGTGTTTTATTGTTTTCAGAGCATAGGTCTTTCACCTCCTTGGTTAAGTTTATTCCTAGGTATTGTATTATTTTTGGTGCAATTGTAAATGGGACTGTTTTCTTATTTTTATTTCTGCTACTTCATTATTAGTATATAGAAATAGAACAGATTTCTGTATATTGATTTTGTATCCTCCAACCTTACTGAATTCATTGATCTGTTCTAGATTTTTAAAATTATTTTAAAAATTTATTTTATTTTATTTTAAAAAAGATTTTATTTATTTATTTGAGAGAGAGAGAGAGCATGCATGCGAGAGAGAGCATAAGCAGGGGGGAGGGACAGAGGGAGAGGGAGAAGCAGCTCCCCAATGAGCAGGGAGCCCTACATGGGATTTGATCCTAGGACCCTGGGATCATGACCTGAGCTAAAGGCAGATGCTTAACTGATTGAGCCACCCAGGCGCCCTGTTCTAGTAGTTTTTTGGTGGAGTCTTAGTATACTGTCATCTACAAATAGTGAAAGTTTTATTTCTTCCTTACCAATTTGGATGCCTTTTATTTCTTTTTCTTATCTGTATTGTAATGGCTAGGACTTTCAAAACTGTGTTGAATAAAAGTGGTGAGGGTGGACATCCTTGTCTTCTTCCTAATCTTAGGGAAAAGCTCTCATTTTTTCACCATTGAGTATGATATATGGGCTTTATTATGTTGAGTTATGTTCCCTTTAAACCTACTTTGTTAATGGTTTTTATTGTGAAAGATGTTTTACTTTATCAACTGCTTTTTCTGCATCTGTTGAAATGATTGTATGGTTTTTATCCTTATTGATGTGATATATCACACTGATTGAATTGCAAATTTTGAACCACATTGCATCCCAGAAATAAATCCCACTTGATTGTGGTGATTTTTTTTTTTTTAATGTATTGTTGGATTCAGTTTGCTAATATTTTGTTGAGGATTTTTGCATCTATGTTCATCAGAGTTATTGGCCTATAGTTCTCTTGTTTGTAGAGTCCTTTATCTGGTATTTGTATTAAGATAATGCTGGCCTCATACAATTAATTTGGGAGCTTTTCTTCCTCTTCTCTTTTTGGTATGCTTTGGGAACATTAGGTATATACTCTTTTCTAACTGTTGCGTAGAATTCCCCTGCAAAGCTGTCTGGTCCTGGACTTTTATTTGTTGGGAGTTTTTGATGACTGATTCAGTTTTGTTGCTGGTAATCAGTGTGTTCAAATTTTCTATTTCTTCCTGATTCAGTTTTGGAAGGTTGTATGTTTCTAGAAATTTAGCCATTTCTTCTAGGTTGTCCAGTTTGTTGGCATGTATCTTTTCATAATATTCTCATATAATTCTTTGTATTTCTGTGGTGTTGGTTGTTAATTTCTCTTCTTTCATTTCTGATTATGTTTGAGTTGTCTCTCTCTCTTTTTATGATGAGTCTGGCTAAAGGTTTATCAATTTTGTTGAAATTGTCAAAGACTTAGTTCCCAGTTTCATTGATCTGTTCTATTTTATTTTATTAATATTATTTAGTTTCCATTTCATTTATTTCTGCTCTAATCTTTATTATTTCTTTCCTTCTACTGGTTTTGAGTTTTGTTTGTTCTTTTTCTAGCTCCTTTAGATATAGGGTAGGTTGTTTATTTGAGGTTTTTCTTGCTTCTTCAGGTAGGCCTTTATTGCTATAAATTTTCCTCTTAAGACAGTTTTTGTTGCATCCCAAAGATTTTGGACTGTTGTGTTTTCATTTTCATTTGTCTCCATGTATTTTTTGATTTCCTCTTTCATTTCTTGGTTGACCCATTCATTCTTTAGTAGCATGTTATTTAACTTCCATGTATTTGTGTTTTTTCCAGATTTTTTCTTGTGGTTGATTTCTAGTTTCATAGTGTTGTGGTCAGAAAAGATGCATGCTATGACTTTGATTTTTTTTAATTTGTTGAGATTTATTTTGCAGCTTAACATATGATCTATTCTGGAGAATGTTCCATGTGCACTTGAAAAGAATGTGTATTCTGCTGTTTTATGATGGAATGTTCTGAATATATCTGTTATATCCATCTGGTCCAGTATGTCATTCAAAGCCATTGTTTCCTTGTTGATTTCCTATCTGAGTGATCTATCCATTGATATAATTGGGGAATTAAAGTCCCCTACTATTACTGTATTACTATCAATTACTTCCTTTATGTTTGCTAATAACTGCTTTATGTATTTGGATGCTCACTTATTGGATGCATACATATTTACAATTGTTATATCTTCTTTCTGTATTATCCCTTATGATTTTAGAGTGTCCTTCTTTGTCTCTTGTTACAGTCTTTGTTTTATTTTTTTAAAGATTTAATTATTTATTTTGGAGAGAGAGAGAGCACAAGAGACAGTGTGTGCAAATGGGGAGAGGGGCAGAGGGAGAGAATCTCAAGCAGACTCCCCACTGAGTTTGGGGCCTGACGCAGGGCTTAATCCCACATGAGATCATGACCTGGGCTGAAATCATGTGTCAGATGCTTAACTGACCAAACTACCCAGGCACCCCTACAGTCTTTGTTTTAAAGTCTATTTTGTCCACTATAAGTATTGCTACCCCAGCTTTCTTTTCACTTCCATTTGCATGATAGATGTTTTTTCATCTCTTCACTTTCAATCTGGTTGTGTGTTTAGGTCTGAAATGCGTCTCTTGGAGCCAGCATATAGGTGGGTCTTGCCTTTTAGCCATTCTGTCACCCTCTGTCTTTTGAGTAGAGGATTTAGTTCATTTATATTCAAACTAATTATTGATAGGTATGTACTTATTGCCATTTTGTTACTTGTTTTATGATTGTTTTGTAGTTCCCTCCCTCTCTCAACGTTTGGTGGCTTTCTTTGGTGATATACTTGGATTCCTTTTTTCTTTATTTTTTTGCATATCTATTACTGGTTTTTGATTTGTTGTTACCATTCACTTTATATATAACATCTTATGCATATAGCAGTCTATATTAATTTGATGGTCACTTAAGTTTGAACACATGCTTATTCCTCTCCCTGTAGAGATATTAAGACATGTGAGTAAATATCTACATTTTAGGTGTATGGAGTCATACTTTACATTCCTTTATTTTGTGAATCCCTTGACCGATTTTTATAGATACTACTTAATTTTATTGCTTTTGTGCTTCCTACTTGCCTTACTCCTGTTTATGGTCCTTCCTTTCCACTCAAAGAATCCCCTTTAACATTTCTTATAGGGCTGGTTTAGCAGTCATGAATTCATTTAACTTATGTTTGTCTGGGAAACTCTATGTATCCTTTTATTCTAAATAATATCCCTCCTGGATAGAGTATTCCTGGTTGCAGGGTAATTGTTTGTTTGTTTAATTTTAGCACTTTAAATATGTCATGCCACTCTCTTCTGGCATGTAAAATTTCTTCTAAAAAGTCAGCTTATAGCCTTATGAGGTTTCCCTCATATGTAACAGTTTTCTTTTCTTTTACTGCTTTTAAACTGTCTTTATCACTACTTTTTGCCATTTTAATTACTATATGTCTTTGTGTGGAGTTCCTTGTGTTGATTTTGTTGGGGCTGTCTGTGCCTCCTGGATCTGGATTTCTGTTTCCTTCTCCAGATTTGAATATTTTTCAGCTATTATTTCCTTTTTTTTTTTTTTTAAGATTTTATTTATTTATTTGAGAGATAGAGTGAGTGAGAAAAAGAGCACATAGCAGGGGCAGAGGGAGAAGCAGGCTCCCTTGCTGAGCAAGGAGCCTAATGTAGGGCTCGATCCCAGGACCCTGGGATCATGACCTGAGCCAAAGGCAGACGCTTAACAGACTGAGCCACCCAGGTGCCTCTATTTTCATCTTTATTACTATTTTTTTCTCTCTCCTGTTCAGGTTGTTTGCTTTCCACTACTCTGTCTTCCAGGTCAGTGATCTGTTCTTTTTTTTTCCCTCTAGCTTACTATTTATTTCACTTAGTAAATTTTTAATTTCAGTTACTGAGTTATTGTTGTTGTTGTTGTTGTTTTTAATCTCTGGTTCTTTTTCTTTTTCTTTCTTTTTTTTTTTCTTTTGAGAATCTCACTGAGTTCTTCCACTCTCTTCTCATATCCAGTGAGTATCTTTATGACCATTACTTTAAGATCTCTATCAGACATATTATTTATCTACATTTTGTTTAGCTCTCCTGTTATTTTCCTGTTCTTTCATTTGGGCCATATTCTTCTGTCTCCTTGTTTTATCTAATTCTATGTTTCTATGTGTTAGGAAACTCAGCTATGTCCCCTGTTGTTGAAAGTAGTGGCCTTATGAAGAAAAGGTTCTGTAGGGCTTTGCAGTGTAATGTCCCATTTTACCAGACCCTGGTGCTTCAGAGGTGTCTTCTCTGTGTTTTGTGTGTACCCTGCTGTTGTGGCTGAGCCATTTTTGCCTTCAGTCATATGCAATGGCTCTCTTTGCCAGTTGTGGGCAGGATTTGGTCCTTGTGTTGCCAGTGGGCCAGTATGGGGCCACCTTGGGCTTGAATTAAGTCATACCAGGCATTTGCCAGAGATGCAGTAGTTCTGAATTACAGGGTGCTTTCCCTGAGTTGTCCCCTGAGAAGCTTTCATCAGTGGGATGGGGCCTGCAGTCAGATCTGATGTCAGGCCCCTAGCTCACTGATAGAGCTGCAGTTGTGTTGGTATGTATGGTTATCTTCCCCTCTCCCCAGGGCAGGAGTCACTTTGGAGTGGTGCTAGCCCCTGTAGGGGCTTCTTGCACTCTGACTGGCTTGTAGCACTGCTTTGGATGGGCTCTGGCCAAAGGCATATTAGAGAGTTCGTCTGTAGGAGATCCCAGGAATGGATGCACAGTGCCAACAGAGTCCCTGCTGGTCTGCTTTGAGAGGGGACCTGTGGCCATCTGAGAAAACTCCTGCAGAGTACTGGCAAGGTTAGAGGGGTTACATCTGTAGTACTATATGGGGGTGGGGTGCACTGTTAACAAGCTGGTGGAGAGTGTTGATATTGAGCTGGTTCCCACTCTCTGTGTTTCTATGCTGGGGAGTGTGGGAGGGAAATGGTGCCAGCCAGCCCTTTTGTTCTTGGAGGAGACTCCTGAAGAATCTTGCCCCTCCAGCATGTACTCCAAAATTAGTAAATAAATCTCCTTCCCATATACCCCAGGCATTTTTCAAACTGATGCTTCTATGTTGTATCTCAGTAGGGCTCTTTATTGTGCTGTCCTCTTTAAGGGATGGGACTCCACTCTCCCAGTTCTCCCAGAGCTGAGCCCACTGATTTTTAAAGTTCCATGTGTTAAGCCTCACTGACTTTTAGGCCTCTTTGGTTTTCAAAGCCAAATGTTATGTGTATTTGTCTTCCCCATGTGGGTTCCCTATGCCTGAGGTGGCTGGTGGGATTTGCTGCTCTCCTCTCTCTTCACTCCTGGGTCCTTTCCTCTCATGGACAGTCTCTTGGGTCTCTTTGGCTCTAGACTGCATCTTTGTCCTTTCTACCCTCTTTGATGTGGCCTCTTCTCTACATTTAGCTGTGGAGAGTCTCCTCTCCCAGTGTTCAGGTCATTTTCTGGGTTATTTATACTGATATGGGGTGTTATCTAGTTGTATCCAAAGGACAAAGTGAGTTTAGGATCCTCCAATTCTGCCATCTTCCCAGGAAGTCTAGAATACCCCTTCTTTCATCTTCTCCTGTCCACACCAAATCCCTGTCCTCCAAGACATAAAGTCTAAGTCCTTCACATTTCCTGAATCCTCTTTCCAACAGAAGCAGTCTGTCCCTTTCTTTAAATTCTGTAGTCCTTTATAATGACACCGATCACGTTCTGCCTCTTTTTAGAGATAGTCACTCACATGTCTTAATATCTCTACAGTTCTCTTTGTTTCCTGAAAGGGGCCTCTATATCTTCTCAATCTTGTCACCACAGCCCTTAATACAGTGTTTTGTACTCACCAGAGGCCCTTGTTGAATGTCTACTGCAGAAGACTGAGTACATGAGGTGGTTGTTGCTATTGTCTGGGAGTCCTTCCATGATGATGGTGAAGGATTGGCAAGGTTGGAAGATGACCCTTCAGGTTTCACTGCAGAGAAACAGATGGGCAGAAAAAACATCTAGAACCAAAACTCATGCGTGGTGTCAAAATGACTGTTTTTAGAACTATATTATGACATAAATTTTGGAAAGTGACCATATTTTCTGAATAAAAAGTTTAATTTTGTCAGTGGTATTGATTTGCTATGTAATTCAGTAGTGAACCTAGGTAAATATATTCTAAAGGTAAATGAGTAAGAATTGAAATTAATAAAAAGAGTAGGATAAGGATATAGCTCAAAACCAAGATGTTGATTTAAAACATTCCCCATCTCGGGGTGCCTGGGTGGCTCAGTCGTTAAGCGTCTGCCTTCGGCTCAGGTCATGATCCCAAGGTCCTGGGATCAAGCCCCGCATCGGGCTCCCCGCTCCGCGGGAAGCCTGCTTCTCCCCCTCCCACTCTCCCTGCTTGTGTTCCCTCTCTCGCTGTGTCTCTCTCTGTCAAATAAATAAAATCTTAAAAACAAACAAACAAACAAAACATTCCCCATCTCAAAAACTATCCAGATAAAAGAACTACTTAAACTTTCTAACAGTAATTTTTGTTTGTTTAATCTTTTTATTTTTAATTTTTTGAAGTACCAGTTTACTGAATATTATTTTTTGAAGGTGGTTCTCATGGAGACTTTAAAGACAGAAGAAAAAAAAAAGATACTGCTTTCCGAAGAAAATACTCTATTGAGAAAGCTTTACCATAGGAAAGAGCTTTTATAAGGGCCAAAGATCAACAGAAATTTACTTATTACATTCTAGCAGCCTAGGACCAGGGTCCTTATATTTTTTGAGCTCTTAAATTAGAAATAAAGGAGGGAAACTGGAAATGACTCTAGAAGGATGTGTAGAAATTAGCCAGGTGAAAAAATAGACTTTCAAGTAGAAGAAATTGGGGGAGTGAAGCCACATAGTGGATTCAGAGTGTGATGTATAGAGGGAGCTTAGGATGAAGTAAAAGGCAAGGAAATAGTAAGGAGACTAGACATAATCAGAGCCTTAGATATTATGCTTAAAGAGCTTGGAATTTATTTTTTATATGGGATAAACTGCTAAAGGTATTTCCCATTAATCCATTCACAACTGTTTGTCATACTAGGCACTATTTTAAGCATTGGGGTGATGGCATTGGGCAAGACACAGTGCCTTTCCTCAAGGGATTTATAGTTGAGGGGTGCAGAGAAATGGATAGGCAATTGAAATATAATAAATGCTTTATCTTTGTCTGCAGTAGGGAGGCTTGGCACCTTTTAATGAGTTAAGAATATTTTAGATTGCTTACTCTTGGTGCTGTTTGGAGATGGCTTTAGGTTGACAAAATGTGAGATTCTTACCTTATTTAGGTAAAGTACCCACTGCTATTAGCAAATACTTAGTTAATGCCCTAAATCCTAGGCCACTTCTTACTTACTGGAAGGGAGATTGGCTTATGTTTTTAAAAAAATGCACTTGATAGGAATTATTCATGGAGGTACCAGAAAATCCATGCAACTGTTTTTCGTTTTATGTTGTGTTTGTTTGTCTGTTGTTTTAAGAGAGAAATAAGAAAGAAAGCTGCAGGTCATTTAAAGTAATTTGTGGAGAATAGTTTCTCAAAGATGTGTCTAATTATGATCTGGAGTACATAGTCATTTTTATTTCTCTTTCCCCATAGCACTCTGTATAGCCCTTCATTAGTATTTGCTATGTACCGTACTATATTTACTGTACTGTACAGTACTGTAATACATCTTCTGATTACGTATCCCAGGATTGGAAGTTTGTGAGCACTCCAGGACTCTAAACTGAGTCCTAAGCAGATCACTTGGAATATCGAAGAGATACTTTCCTCAAAGTATCATCCCAGGATCATTTGAGGGGCATGAAAAGATGCAGATTCTTGGAGCTCTGCTGCAGACTTACCTAATCAGATTTTTATTAGGAGGGTTTGGGAATTTGCATTTTAAATATAATTCTCAGAAGATTCTTAGGCATACTGAAGTCTGAGAATCATTTAATAAAGATAATAAAATGTTGATTGTTGAGCTGATATTCAAACACTTACTCTCAAGGGAAAAAGTTATCTTATAATAAATTTGGGTTTAACTAAAATTATGTTTCACCTTAAAAATCTCCACTATCTATTTTTGTTCTTTTTCATATTTTTGGAACTGGTATCCTTAATGTCATAAACACATGCAGGAAGAAGATAAATGTTAATATACAGAAATTTTTCTAAAAAAAATATCTGTGACATTCTTACCACTCTTATCAGTACATATTGGGGGAAAAATCACATTAACCCCAGTTAGGCAATTGAAAATCATCTCTATGGCAGCTTCTAAACTTAAAATATAGAGAAAGGGCTGATGATCAGGTATTGAGAGACCACCATGTGGCACATACCTTATATTTATGAATTTGTTTTTCACATCAGCCATGTAAAGTAGACAATTTTATTTCCGTCTTATAGACAAGAAATTGACACATTGAGAGGTCAAGTAATTTCCCAGAGAATATCTTTGTTGTTGTTGTTGTTTTTACTTCATTGTATTAAATAAGTTGTAATTTTTCCATTTTGCTTTTTTTTTCCTTTGCCTGTTTAAAAAGTATCACCAATGACAAAAATAGAAGCTAACAAATATTTTTGCCTCTGTAGGATTTGATATTAAAGAGTTAATTTTATGCTAGCCTTTTCTGATATAAATCTTCAGTATCCTAATTTTGTAGTACTTTCTCATCTTTGGCAATAGAAAACAATAGTTGGGAAATAAAAGGTTTCAGCTGACACTCTCAGTTTTTATGTTTAAATCTGGATTATAGTCAGTAGATTTACTTCTAGCATCTGTCCATATTGGTCCTAATGGTTCTGTAAGATAGGAAACTGATTGGAGAAGGTCACAATCATTCTATACTTGGGACCTAGCACAGCAACTGAATAGCAGCCAGTGATTATGTATTTTTCTCTTAGCTGAGAGAGCAAGGTCAGAGTTAGCATTAGGCTATAACACTTTGTTATGCTTGGTGAGGCATGTTTGTGTTCAAAGGGGCTTTTAGGAAGACTGCAAAGGCAAGAATATTCCCTTCATAAACATATTCCCAAAAGTTTTAGATCTTTATGTAACAACATTTTTAATATATTGCAAAAAGAAGTATAATAATCTGATGGAAAGACCCCTGGGATTTACTCCATTCTCTAATACGCATTGTGAGAAGAATATGGGAAGAGTTTTCTCTGAATCTCTTTCCTAAACTGTAAAATATGGGTGGTGGATTGGATAATTTCTAAAGTCTCTTTCGTGAAGCTCTATATAATGATGGTTTGTATATGTCTGTAACAATGTGAAAATTTATTACTTTTCTCTTAATGCCAGTTCAACTCAATGTAACTCAGTAAAGTGACATTAATGGATGACTTGGCAGAAGAAATATCCTGTCAAGGAGTCAACATACAAGCTGAATTGGGAGGACTGTATTCCAACTTGACTCAAGTCAAGGTTTTATACTAATTTCACATCTGTCTTATCTATAGCAGCTTCCTATTGTATTTAACACAGTAATGTGAATTATCAAGCCATTTTTGTGATGCCCACTAATTGGGTTGACCATATATCCAGGTTTGACAGGGACAGACCTTATTAACTCTATTACAGATTCATTAAAACCCATTAATTATTGTAGTGACCCCTTCCCACTTCCAAATTATCCTGGTTTGAGTGATAAATTATGTGGTCACCCTTTTCCTCACAACATCTTTCTAAAGTCTGTATTGGTCTCCTAATCCCACAGATCAGGAATTTGTAGCTGGCTTTGAGAGATTAAGCAATTTGCTTAAACTAACAAGTAGTAGAGTCAGGATGAAAATTCAGTTGTCTGATGCCAAAACCAGTGTTCTTAACCACTGTCCTTCAAGGATTACTTTTCCTACCAAATTCTAGGGCAAATTACTTAAAACATAATGCAGAAAGGGGTATTACATCCCTTATTTTTATTTCTTTAAGTGTAAATAACCTTCATTCCTGGGACATTTGTCCTTATGTTAAATCCATCTTATTGCAAGTTCAAGTGATTCCTTTGGCTCTGTCCCAGAAGAGCTGTAAACCAGCTGGACATGAGGATTTTGTCTTTGTTCAAGGTGTATTTATCCCTTAAGCCTCAATAAATGGAAAACTTTGGCTGCAAAGAATAAAGGATAGAGGTCACATAGAATGATATGCCTCTTTGGGTCTCATATCTACTGTAGGACCATATGGGATCTTGGGCAATGTTGAAGCTTGTAGTGTTAGGCTAAGGTGATATTCTGAAGGCAAATGATAGAGGCAACCATTCCTTGAACAGTCATTGTCCTGAGAAGAAAAGAATAATCTTTTCTAGAGAATAGGTATTCTGAAGACCTTGGACACATGGCCTGTAGAAGCATGGTCATTGCCCTTAAGTCATGCAGATTTGAACCAAAGCAGGACCTTCATAAGGTAGTTAAGAAGTAAATTAGTTAATGGTGGTTAAGATGATGATGATGATATTACTTGTTAGGACGTATTATTATTTTGATTTTATGAAAAAGGAAATAAGTTGTATGAATTTATGACTTACTTGCCCAATGTCACACAAAAATAAATAAGCTATATCTAGAAGTCAGGACTCCTAAGTCATTCTCCCATTCATTCTCTCTTCCCTCATCAATCCACCTTCCCACTCATCAATTTGTTTATATCATCAGTTATTATCAAACACTTACTGAATATCAACTTTGTGCTAAGCTTGTGCTAAGCTTGTGCTAGGCTAGTGGTTCTAAATTCTGATGCCTACTTAACATCTTGGGATCTTTCAAAAATACTGATTTCTACCTGGCTGCCAACCTAGACATTCTGATTTAGTTGGTGGGCTGTAACCTGGGCATCAGGATTGTTAAAAGCTTCCCAGGTAATTCTAATGTGTAACCAAATTAGGAATCCACTGTGCAAGGCACTTGGTTAGGAGCTAGGAATAAAAGATGACCTAGGCAAACTGATACCCTTAAAAAAAATGTGATGAAATAAGGGATTCAAAGCATATCTTCCTTATTCCACATTTACAGGGAAGCCATTAAAGCACAGGGACCAATGATGTTCATAATATTCAGGGCATATATAATAAAAATTATGAAATTTTACAATCTCTTAGAATGTTGTTTTGTTTTTGTTTTGATAGGTTTGGCGAAGAACATAGCAAAATGAAAATCAGAATGCTGAAGTGCCTTGTATTTATGTGAAGTGCAAAATGTGAAATATGTTACTTCTATGTTTAAAACATTAAGTAAAATAGATATGAATAGAGCAATTTGTTACTGAATTAACACCTCACAACAGCTGCTCTCAAGGAGTAATTTAGGCTTCTTTTTATATTGTACTTCAGACTTTGATGTGATGAGAGGATTTTGAAATGCATTTTGAGAATTCTTCTTTTCCTCATGTTCACATGGTTAAATGATCAGAGATTACATTTTATTTCTATGTGGAAAGCGTCTATTAATTTGATGCAAAGCAGGCACTCTTGAATCCTGAGGGAAATGAGAAATTGATGGCTTTCCTTCTAGGAGCATGATGGGTAGTCAGGAGCTAGGCTGTGCATGCTCCAGGGGCTTCCCCAAAAGTCAAGGCACATTAGCAATGAATCTCCAGCTTCTGTCCAGCTCAAGCCTGAGGAATCTTTAGACTCTGGCGTATTTCTGGAATAGCAGTTATGGCATCACCCAGGAGTATCATAGGACAAGCAAAATAAAGATTCTCCTTTTTGGACTTGGCTAAAGCTTAAAAAGTTTGCTCTAAAAATGGATGTGTTACAAATTGGGGGCAGTTGCTCTGTGGCAGGGACTGGAAGCAATGACTCGAGTCAGAACAGATACATAGATTATAATCTACTTGCTAACACTTTAGTTATTGAGTTTGCTTGTGGAATCATAGGATTCAGAGGGATATGGAAAGATCTTAGGGTTTTCTGGTTTCCTGCCAAATTGCCTTGAAGCCATCTAGGAATGATAGATTTCCCTACCACAAATCTCTCCTTGCTCTTGTATCCCCTGGAAGCAGTGTCACAGCAGAATCCAGAGCTTCTTGTTAACTAGCCAGCAGCTGCCATATGCAATTGGGTGTGAACAGATACGTGCTGTGACCCTAAAGGGACACACACCAGCCAAGAAAGTACACATGATTGAGCTTCAAATAGAAGAAGCATAGGAAGAGGCAACTTTTCGTTTGTCCACCATTGTTTCCTTTCTTTCTCATTCATCATTTCCTACCAATTTTTAAAAGAGCCTAAATTTCTTGTAGTGATGGGTTGTAGGAAGAATAACTATTCTGTGCCTGTCATTTTATATATGCCATCTTATTTAACTCAAATAACCTGTCAGAAGCTGTCATCATCATCCTCTTAGTGAGTCTGGGTAAGATGTTTCTCTGCTGCATTCCCATACTATATGTCTAAATCTATTTTGACACAACGTTTTAATTGTCTATTTGTCTCAATAGACAGTGTGCTTCTTGAGGGTAGAGGCAGTGTTTCTCTTTGAACTATGGCTGTTTAGCATAATTATTTCAAATAATAGGTGTTTAGATAATTACAAATTTATTTTAAATTAGTGACTGATATGCGCAAAGAAAGTTTTAATGGAATGAATAAAGAAAACTAAAGTCCACAAAGGTTCAAAGGTAGTTTGCACAATATTACACATAGTCACAAATTGATCAACCTGGGATTCAGACCCCAAAGCTCCAACTTCAGGGAAGGACTTTTCCTGCTATCATAGGTCTTTTTAGATGAAGATATGAAATCCAAAACAGGTGTCACCATACATCTTCACAACTTGCTATTGATTGAGCTTTCTGGGTATTTTCTTTTAATTTCAGTGAAATGAAAGTTATGCTTCAAATGGAAGTTATGAGTTACATTTGTTTATTACAGAAATATAACCTTATTTTATTTATTTTTTAAATTTATGTTAGAGGGAGGGAGAGTGAGAGAGAGAGAGAAGGAGAGAGAAAGCATGAGCAGGAGGACGGGGAGAGGGAGAGGGGGAGAGAGAGAGAGAGAAAAAGACTCTGCTGAGTGTGGAGCTCAACATGGGGCTTGATCTCAGGACCCTGAGATTTTGACCTGAGCCAAAACAAAGGTCAGCCACTTAACCAACTGAGCCACAGGTGGCCCCAGAAATATAACTTTAAATGGCTCCTAGGATAAACTTATGAAAGAACAGTCAGATTTCTCTCAATGTTTTGGTTTATGTTTAAGGGATAAGGCATTCTCACTTCCTCAAACCTAAGGGAGAAAATTTCTAAAAATTACAAAATGCTATGGCTAAGTTTTTATTTAAAAAAAAATATAATAAGTGACTTCTTCTAACCTTACATGGAGTGTCAGTGTACTATCATTTTGTTACTTTAAGGCTCATATAATTTATGGTGATACCAAAGTCAAGGTGAAAGTTCAATGCTATGGTCAAAAAGATCAAGAAATCAGCGTTTTTTCACAGTCCACTTATAATACTAAGCTGAGCTGGCTAGGACATTTTGAAATTCAACTTTTTGATTCTACTTCTGACATTTTGACAAATTTATGCAGAGAATTGGAGCATATATGTTCAGTCACAGAAGCAACAAAATATGGTACCATTAAGTGCAAGATAATTTCAGGTAGATACATATTTTGAGTGTTAATTATCTAGATAATATCTTCAAGAATCTACAGTATTTCTCCTGTGTAGACAGAGATTCTCAACTGCTCTCTGAAGACTTCTTTTTATACAGTGGAATCAAAGTTACGATTTTTTTTTTCTAAGAGTCATATATATCAAACCTAGGGAAAAAGTCAGTATGGGAAAAGAGAAAGCAAGAAATAATCTTTAATACTGAACATGCTGAATTAAGGAATACAAAATTGTAAGAGACAAGGTTAGTAAGATACATGATTTTTCAGTTGTTGTATTCCTGTTATTTCATGAGAATGAAAGGAACTAGGAAATGAGAAAAATTGAAACTGCTCCAGCTAAAATGATGTGGGTAATTAGAGCAATCTACATTTGGCTGAAATACAATCAAAGTGACAGGGCTGTTGAAATTCCATCTCCAAAACATTAAAATACAGTTAGAGTATTCTCTACAGAAATTAGGGACAGGCACGATGTGGTGGGGTATAAGTAGATGGTGGCAGAAACTCAAGAATACATGGAAGGTACAGTGCATGTAGAGAGAGAAAGAGAAAAGCAGTTGGTACTAAAAATCCTGAGGCTTCATACATGCACAGTCAGCTAGGTGGTCTGGCAATATCCTAACCACCTACCTGCCCCATCCTGCTGCCTCTCGTGCTGGTCATTTTAATCAGATTTCTTCCACTTAAGAATATTAAGGGATGGAGTGTTCATACAACAAATACGTATTTATTGCCTACAACGTGGACATTAGGCGAGGTGCTCAGAATGCTCAGTGATCAAAAACAGAAATACACCATCTTGCTCCAGATTCTTGTTCTTAGCTATCATGTGATCCCATCTTAGATGAGGTTTGTCTACAAGACAAAACAAAACAGAGGGCAAAGAAGTTTAGGGTATTAGCAAGGATGTTATTGAAATGATAGGTCTTGGAATTTAAGCTGCATAAGTTGGCAATTGAAAAAAAAAGGGGAAGCTGTGGATTGGAATAAAATTGGGGGCTCAAAGGGATGAGTAGCTCATGGAGTTTGCAGATTGGTCACACTGGGGAAAGTTGAATGGGAAAACTAACCAAAACTTTGAGCTGAGAATGATTGTGTAGTTAAAGGAAGTATGGGTGATGACAATGTCGTATGGTCCAGGGAATGAATGGTAGAAGTAAAATAGAAGAAAAGATCATCAGAGTTGAGCAGGTCATGGAATGAGAGGCAGCATCGTTGGCTGGGTTATTAATGGGACTGGTAAAGTTACATTGCATAGCATGCTTGTGTGCATGTGTGTATATGTGTGTGTGTGTAAGATACGGACACCCTTCACCTCTGTAAAGTAGTTTAGGAGCTGCTGGGTACTACCCATAAGGCTCAAAGCAATCTGCCTTCACAGGAGTATTTTATCACTAAAATAAGTGTCAAAGTATATATACTATTAGTACCTGTATATTAATTATGACAATACTTACTCTGAAATTCTAATATATGCAAGGTGGGAATTTACAGAAATGGGCATGTTCTCAAAGTTGTGTTTTTAAAGGGAGAAGTTCCTTTCTTAGTTAATAGTTCGTTTATTAAACTTTAATTATAATTTTAAAAATCCTCACAACATTGTGAATGTACTAAATGTAGTTAGTTGTAAATTTTGTTATGTGTTGTACCACAATTAAAAAGAATCCTTCCCACTCCAAGCAAATCATTTTATTTTACAGCCCAGTGATTCTGACGAGCTTGATATAAATACCAATTCCTTTCTGTGGTTATTGTTCAACATTCAATTATAGCATATTAAATGAGTAATGGAAAAAGAAGAATTTGGCCTTATTTTAAATTTAGTTCAAGTCAGCCCACATTTATTGAACTTCCTAGTAGATGCCAGAAACTGTGCTAAGGCCTGTGTGGAAGGCAGCAGCAAACATCCAATAGTCCCTGGAGCTCATAGTCTAGTGGGAAAGAACGAAGTGTCAGTAAACAGATCTCATAGGAAAGAAACTATGGTCAAAGATTACAACACAGGCTCAGTTTGTTTTGGTGGGTGGAGAAGGAGGAGACTGTGGGTGATCTTGTTCCTTATTTTCAGAGCATTTACAAAGCAGTAGTTGGACAGTGCTAAGTTAGGTTTCCCAAATAAATTAGTTGGAACATGCAGATTTACAGAGCTGCTGCTTAAAGAGAGCTGATGTGCTCTGTGGAATTTTTGCACAAGGTTTGTCATTCAGTCCCCTTTCACCACCCTAGCAATAACAATGTTTAATGGATTGGGGTTAAATTTCTAGAATCAGAACCACCTTGAATTGGACAGCTCTTAGAGACACATTGCAATGTCCTTTCTCCCCAAAAGTTCACTCTAAATTTCAAATGCACTCAGCCTCAGGGTTCCACATGACTGCCTAATTTAGAGAATTTTTTTTTGTCTCCTTATTTCCTTTGCTGCCAAGATCAGAGTGAAATGAATGCCTATGTTCACTGTTCTCACCTGGTCTTGAAGCCTTTGTGCTGCCTTACTTTCAGAGACTGAGTTCATAATTGGGGAAATCAGAATGCATCTAATTCAGATGCCTCAACTTACTGATGAGGAAACAGAGCTCTTGACTTGCTCAAACTTGTCCAGTCTTTTGATGACTAATAAGACTGGCTTTTTGATCCCCATCACAGGCTCCTCCTGCTGCCCCTGCCTTGTGTCTTCTTTCTTACCCTGTTGGTGTTCACTCTGGTGACCATCTTCATTTCACTTGCTTATACCTCGTAGCTTCCCACAGTTTTGTATGGCTGAGGGTACACCTTTGGATTTCAGGGCTCAAAGAAAGGCTTTCTAACCTAGTGTGATAAATTATCATATGCAGTGTTACTTGGGAGAAATTTCATGGCAGTGCTTTGTGGGTTGAGTCTTACAACAGAAAACAGACTAAGCTGCAGTATTAATGTAGAAACTCAGTATGGTGTACATGATCCATGTTGATCAGAATAAATCTTACAGCCAAGATTTTCATGAACTATTTACATTTTCTATAGACTTTATTGCAACATCTGAACTGGGTATCACTGTATAAAATTAAATTGAAGAAGCCCATCTTTACAGATCACGTTTTAGAAGAGAAAGAATTATGACATTTTAATAAATGTAGTGAAGTGGCTAGAAGGCAGATTTAAAACTCCCTGGATAAGCATTATCTACCTCCACCACTCACCTTTTTTATTGTTTTACATGTTATACTTACAAAGAATATTGAGATCACTCCCTTACCCTGGCTAACTGCAGGTACTAAGGAGATGAACTATCCCTAAGTAGTTGTACCATTTTCACCCATTTCATAAAGTTATTAAAGGGCTATTTGCATTTGAGTAGAATTAGATCTGGGTTGAGATCCCCACTCTGCCATTTGCATCTTAGGCAGATAAATAACCTAAGTCTTAGTTTCTTTATCTTTGTAATGGGGTAAAAACTACCTTAGAGGGTGGTTGTGAGAACTGTATAAGATCCTATGTACACTACCATGCGTGGAGCCTACCACATTATATCTATTCCCTCTAAATGGTGGCTTGGGTTTTACAGGATTGCAAGAATGGCACCAGAGTGTCCATATTCTTTCATGTTCAAAGTTTGACTAACCTTCTTAGTCCACTAGTGTACCACTTAAGAAAAGCTTTTCTACATAAGAGGCCCAAGAGCTATACATTGGATGTAAAAATAAACTGTGACAAAAATACAACTCTTATTTGAAATAACCGCGAGCATGTATCTGTTCAGTGTGGAGTAAGGATGTGGTTTGGAAATGACTCCAATTGCTAGCTCAGTAGTAATTAGCCACCTATACAATTTAGATCCCAGAGTAGATTATTTTTGGATGGTGGCACATAATTTGTCCAGTTTTATCATTTTAATAGTCAATCATTTCATGTCCATTTTAACTAATCCTAATGGCAAATCAAGTTTGTCCAAATTCCATGTGATAGGTACTCTCACCCTTGGTGCAGCCAACTACTCACCCTCTTCCCAACTTTGCATAGACGATTTTTCTTCCCCACATATCTCCCGAGTTTTCATTTGTTTTCAGTGTAATGAAAACTTTACTACCACAATAAGGTTAGTTAACACTTCCATCTTCTCACACAATTACCATTTCCATGTATGTGTGTGTGTGTGCGCGTGTGTGTGTGTTGATAGCATTTAAGATCTAGTCTCTTAACAACTTTCAATATATAATAAAGTACTGTTAATTATAGTCACCAGAACTTAATCATCTTATAGTTGGAAGTTTGTACCCTTTGACCAATATCTCCGCATTTTCCTGAACTCTAGGCCCCAGCAATCACCATTCTGTCTATTTCTGAGGTCAGCTTTTTTAGTTTCCACAGGTAAGTGATATTTCCTAGTTTTATATATTATATAACAGGCAAAGAAAACAGTGCAGTTATTTTAAATTATCCTTAGTGATGGGTAAATTACAAAATTACAGAAAAATTTCAAAACTCTGTGTGTGTGTGTGTGTATCCTTTACCTAAAATGTATAGAACAAAATTCACCATGTGAGTGACTGCCTACTTTCTGACTGCCCTCGGGTCTTCTGCCCTCCCCTTTTCTTTATCCCTGAGGTTTTATTGCAGCCAACAGTCACTAAACGATTCCCCGATTCCCGGGAGCTCTCTGGGGCACTCCACACAAAGGAGCCTGACTCAGCAGAGGATATCTGTCCCTGCCAAATCCTGCCCACTCACCCAACACCTGGCCATGAATCCCCTGAGGCTTTGGTGCTATTCTTCCTCCCCCAGAGGAGTCTGCTCCAGCAGGCTGTGCCTCTGAATCATTTGTCCTCAGCTAATTGACCTGTTTGCGGAGAGTTGCTACCATTCTAGCTTTTGTCTGAGAAACAGGGCCCTAACTTCGTCATAATGAAGAATGAGTACATAAATGAACATGGGGATGCTTTTATCCCTGGGGCCTCAGGGAAATAGCACACAGTTGTTAAGAGCAAGTTTAGAAACTGCATTTGAATCCTGATTTTGATACTGTGTGACATATCTAAGCCTTCATTTCCCTAATAGTAAAACAGAGAAAAAAATGAGGTTACTGGAAGTATTAAATTGGTTAATGTAAGTGCCTCACACGAGAAACCATTTTTATAATTGGGTAATGTTACTGTTACAGCAAAACACGTGTCCCTGAAAACCTTGTAACTAGCATCCTGTTCACTGCAAACATATGAGATAATGCTCCTTATACAAATATGTGGCATAGCAGAATAAACTGTATTTCCAATGCTGCATCAGCAAGAGGAATCTACAAATCAACCTCAAAGTGTCAAGCATTTGAGGGTAAGTAAGAAGGCACAGAAATTACAAACTTCCCTCCTACTCTTCATTTATTCCTCTTTCTTATTTTCAATGCCTTTACTTATTTCTTCACTTCTGTTTCTATTATCATACATGAGGAGTAATCTCTGATTCCTACTTGTATTTTGTCTAAATTCTGGTATCTAGCTAATATCTCACAATGCTAAGCATTTTGCTGGATTAAAGAATATTATTTTCCATAGCAACAATTTTAATAAGGATCAGACAAATAAATGTATGGATCATTATATGAGAAGTGAAACAGGAAGCATAGATTAAAAGCTACTAATTTGCTAATACTTTTTAGATATTGCTCTTTAAAAATACTCATGATATTTGAGCAAATATTTTGATATATTCACCATTTCCTTATAAATACATGATTTATTTCAAATGTGTGATTTGATATTTTTAATTTTATTTTCCAGTGTATGTGTGTGTTTGAGTGTGAGTTGATTACACTCTGAGCCCATTGCAATTTTTTGTAGAGCATGTGTCTGATGGATTCTTTTAGCCCCAATGGAGACTGTAGCAGGCTTAGTGACCATTATCTGCCTCAAGAAGCAGACAAACCTATACGATGCTGACTGCTCCATTTCTGTGTTTCAGCATTCATCAGGTAACTGGCTGCAAAAAAGAATACTGCATTATTAAAGAGAGGAGAGGAATGGATTGGAGCAAGGTTTTTAGTGTCTTTTTTTTTTTCTCCAGACATAAAATGGAATCACAGAGGTGAGCTTTTGCTCTAATTAATTCTTCCTTTGGTTAGAATATCAGCCTTCTCTTCTCCACCGCCCTCATCAGAACCGCCTGAAGAGAATAACTAATAAACGTTCATCTGCCATCTTTTGTAAATGACAAAATTCTGACTGTCTAGAAATCACAGGTAGCAAGTTATCACCATCTGCAAAAAAAGGTATCGTAAAGCCTTTTGTATAGTTCTTTCTGACACCTGATTTTTCACATTGGCCTATGGAGATCAGAAGGCTGATGTTGCTGTCCTAATTCTAAATAGACAGAAGGTAGGTTGTGTTTTAATGACCTCACAGAAGGGTTCTAGCATTGCAGAGAATGCTTTTGAAACACAAATTAGATGCGCCAGCAGGGGGCGAGCATTAGCCATGAGAAAGGCTCAGATTAACCTCAGTTTAGAGAGGAAAACACTCCCCTACATGCACTCATGAGCGTGTAATTAATTATTTGGGGGATTTTAAAAATTAAAAAATTTAAATTTTATTCCCTCTCTTTTATGAAGACCCTCAACTGCTGTCTTTATAGTTTACCAAAATTATACCCAGACTTTTGTTGTAAAAAATGCTTCCTGTTTGGGGAAGGCAGCCTGACATAACAAAATGCCCCAAGTTTTGAGTTAAATCATACCTGTTTATGTTTGAACCTTTGGGAGCTGTGTGACCTGAAGCAAATTCTGTGACTTCTCTGAGCTTCAGTTTCCTCATTAGAGAAATGGGGATGATAAGGGTATTTACCTCTTGTGTTGTGGAGATACATATATGAAATAATACATGTAAAGGATTTAGCTCTATCAGCTCTGTGGTACAATCCTGGTCTTCTATATTACTAGCAATGAGCACAGATTCTGGGAAAGAGTAGACACACCAAAATAGGAATAATACCCATTGAGAAGCCCTCCTAGGAGTAGATTTGGAAAGGCTTATTTTATGGAAAGGATGAGTCTGCAGAACTGAAGGATGGACCAAATGCTCAAGGAAGTCTGATGTATATTTCAGTTAGCAGAGGTGAATCTACACAAGAGTACTGAGCCAATGACTGAAGTTCATGGTTCACAAACCTAAAATGACTAAGAAATTGTCAGGGGAATTGAGTGCTGCACATGGAAATGGAAATAAAACAGCCTGGGTGGTTTTATATCCAGAAACATAATTTACAGTTAAGCATTTGTGTCGGGACAGAGGGATTTTCTGCATCTATTTTAGCACCCGAGCCCTTTCTGGCAGGATTCGGGGAAGAACATATCTTTTGGAGTTTGGCAAATCACAAACAGCCCCATCTGTTGTGGAAGGAAATAGTCTTTACCCATTGCTCTTTTATAGTTTGGAGTCTTGACAGATGAAAGATGTGAGCTTGGGAACCAAAAATGGGTTACAGTTGCAGGAAATAAAATCAGAAAGGACCAACATGTTTGTGGAGTCCAATGAGCACCGAGAGACGTCTCCCGGGAAAGACTGTATCTACCTCTTCATCCTGAACTATGTGTTCAGGGGACCACTAAATCCAACAGCTTGATAAAAAGAGTTTGGAAACAAATTGACAGTTTTGCAGGGACGTTCATCTCCTCGCTGAAAAGAGAAATTGAAAAGGGTTGATCTGTCTCCCTAAATCCTGAACACTCTGTGGAAGTAGTATTTTAAGTCTAAGAATTATATTTAGTGCCAACACTATATTTTTACAGCTATTTTACAGAGCTATCCCAATGGTATCTATGAAAAGTAGATAAAAATGATCTTACTTCAAATAATTACTGAGTACCATTCCATATTTTTCTACACTCTGAGACATGTAATGCATCTCACTCAGGCAAAATAAATTCTGAAGTGATGCTTAGGTATTCTTCTGAGGTATTTAAATACACATCTAAATAAAACAGGTCTGAGGACTTACCTGAGCTAGAAATTACAGATGATATATATAGGAAATGTCATATTTTTCTAAAACTAATGTTTTAGAAATAGCATCTCATCTAGGGTCAATACCTGGTGAAGATTTAACGAGCAACAAACAAATTTACCACCCTTTGGGTCCTCAGGGACTCTGACAGCACAGCTTAAAGCCATGTTGTCAGCCACAGTCACACATGTGTGTTATGTGCTAAGGTGACTTCTGGATTTCCATACTTTCTATGAAGGTAGCACCTTGGAAAAAGATATCCCCTTCCAGTGGTGGAGGGGCATTTGTCATTTGCAAGTACTGTTGTCATAATATAAGTTGTCCTCAAGATTTTTTAAATAGTACTTCAGGATCCTGCAAAGTCATGTTTTGTAGTGTTTAGAAATGGTCTGTGACATTTTTAAGGCGGAAATAGTTTGGATTATGTTCAGCCTCCAGATGCACATCTTTTAAGCAAGAAAATTCGATTGTGCAAAAACGGAATGCAAATGATCTTATATATTTTCTCTCTGACTATGCTAATAAATCCCAAGTAATTTTGATTTATAAAGGTATAGGGATTTTTGGCCCATTATACTCACACAGGCAAAATGGCCCCAAATAAACTTGTTCCTTTGCAATCTGATCATTAGGCATAAGATGGCTTAAACAATGATTTTATTTTTTATTTTATTTTATTTCTTAAGATTTTATTTGACAGGGAGAGACACAGCGAGAGAGGGAACACAAGCAGGGGGAGTGGGAGAGGGAGAAGCAGGCTTCCCGTGGAGCAGGGAGCCCGATGTGGAACTCAATCCCAGGACCTTGGGATCATGACCCGAGCTGAAGGCAGACGCTTAACGACTGAGCCACCCAGGCGCCCCTAAACAATGTTTTATTATATAAAATTTTAAACATAATAAGTAGGCAGATCATAATGAACTCCCATGTGCCTATCAACTGGCTTCAGTGATTATTAACCTAAGACCAATCTTTCATCTATACCCCATCCATTCTTTCTCAGCCTAATTTGAAGCAAACTTCAGATATTATATCATTTCACCCTTAAATATTTCAGGATACATCTTTAAAGTATTTAAAATCTTTTTAACATAGCCTTCCATACCATTGCCTTATAAATTAGAAATAGTTCTCTAACATCATTGAATATCCATTTGAATGTTTAAATTCTCAATTATCTCAAAGGTTTTGTCTTTCGTTCTCTTTCCTCTTCTTCTCTCCTCCTTCTTCTCCCTATTAATTAGAATCCAACTAAAATCTAAATATTGAATTTATTTGTTGTCTTTTAAATGTGCTTTAATCTATATATAGGTTCTCCTTCTCTTTTTCTTCTCCTCCTCTTTTTTTTTCTTATGAAATTTATTGGTTAAAGAAACTGTTGAAGGGTTACTTGTTTTATAGAGTTCTCACATTGCAGATTTTGTTGATCAGATCCCTGTGGCATAGTTAACACGTTCTATGATATATATTTTCTATAAATCAGTAGTTGAATCTACTGGCTTGATTAGGCTCAGGTTCAATCATCTTTGCTAGGATTATTTCATAAGTGGTTGCATACACCTTTCTGTAAGAAGACCCATGATATCAGATTGTCTCTCTTTTGTGATGTTAACAATTGATGCTTAATACTACCAATTTTTTATGCCATGTTTCCATTCACTTTGATTGTTTAAATTTCTTTTTATAGTGTATTTATCAGGGTAAGATCACAAGAATAATATTCCTTGAGTTTTTGTATGTTTAAAGAACTTTGTACTTAAAAAAATACAGTATTATATTAGTTTCAAATGTATAATATAGTGATTCAACAGTTCTATACATTATCCAGTGCTCATCATAATAAATGTACCTTTAGTCCCCTTCACCTATTTCATCCATCCCCCCTACCCACCTCCCCTCTGGTAACCCCCAGTTTGTTTTCTGTATTTAAGAGTCTGTTTTTTTGCTTGTCTCTTTTCTTTGTTTGTTTCTTAAATTCCACATATGAGTGAAATCATATGGTATTTGTCTTTCTCTGAATTATTGCACTTATAGCATTATACCCTCTAGATCCATCCATGTTGATGCAAATGGCAAGATTGCATTCTTTTTTATGGTTCAGTAATATTCCATTATATATATATAGATATAGATAAATATATACACATATTCCATTATTCTTTTTATGGTTCAGTAATATTCCATTACACACACATACACACCACCTCTTCTTTATCCATTCATCTATCAGTAGACAGTTGGGTTGCTTCCATAATTTGGCTATTGTAAATAATGCTGTAATAAACACAGGGATGCATATATCTTTTTGAAATAGTATTTTCATATTCTTTGGGTAAATACTCAGTAGTGGAATTACTGGACCATATGATAATTATGTTCTTAATTTTCTGAGGAACCTCCATCCTGTTTTCCACAGTGACTGCATCAGCTTGCATTCCCACCAAAAATCACAAGAGTTCCTTTTTCTCCACATCCTCACCAACACTTGTTGTTTCTTGTGTTTTTGATTTTAGCCATTCTGACAGGTGTGAAGTGTTATCTCATTGTGGTTTTGATTTGCATTTCCTTGATGATTGGTGATATTGAGCATCTTTTCATGAGCCTGTTGACCATCTGTATGTCTTCTTTGGATAAATGTCTATTCATGACTTCTGTCCATTTTTAATTGGATTATTTGTTTTTGTGTATGTTGAGTTGTATAAATTCTTTATATATTTTGGATATTAACCCTTATTTTTTCCCATTTGGTAGGTTGTCCTTTTTGTTGATTTTTTTTCTGTGCAAAAGCTTTTTATTTTGGCGTAGTCCCAATAGTTTAATTTTGCTTTTGTTTCCCTTGGCAAAGAAGACATATCTAGAAAAATGATTCTATGGCTAATGTCAAAAAGATTACTACCTATGTTTTCTTCCAGGAATTTTATGATTTCAGTCTCACATTTAGATCTTTAATCAATTTTGAGTTTATTTTCTATATGGTGTAAGAAAGTGGTTCTGCTTCATTCTTTTGCATGTAACTGTTCAATTTTCCCAACATCATTTGTTGAAGAGACTGACTTTTTCCAGTTGTGTAGGCAAATTTCCAAGAATTTGCCTCCTTTATCATAGATTAACTGACTATCTAAGTGTGGGTGTATTTCTGGGCTCTCTATTCTATTCTGTTGATCTGTGTGTTTATTTTTGTGCCAGTACTCCACTGTTTTGATTACTACAAATTTGTGGTATATCTTGAAATCTGGGATCGTGATATCTCCAATTCTGTCTTTTTCAAGATAGCTTTGGCTATTCAGGGACTTAAGTGGTTCCATACAGATTTTAGGATTATTTGTTTTAGTTCTGTGAAAAATGCTTTTGGTATTTGGATTGAGAGTGCATTAAATCTGCTTTGGGTAGTATGACATTTTAACAGTATTTTTTCTCCCAACTCATGAGCATGGAATATCTCTCCATTTGTTTATGTTGTCTTTAATTTCTTTTATCAAGAACTTTGTACTCGTTATCCTTCAAAGTCATTTTATCTGAATATCAAATTCATGGCTTTTATTTTC
This sequence comes from Mirounga angustirostris, assembly GCF_029215605.1. Classification (NCBI taxonomy): domain Eukaryota; kingdom Metazoa; phylum Chordata; class Mammalia; order Carnivora; family Phocidae; genus Mirounga; species Mirounga angustirostris. The sequence goes on along the minus strand of NW_026991717.1, from coordinate 50,867,471 downwards.
TTTCCTTAAGTATTTTAATTTTGTTAGTCCATTGCTTTCTGACAAATGTATCAAAAATTTTAAAAACAATCTTTTTTTTGTCTTATAAGTAACTTGGTATTTTTGTCTGGATTTGCAAATTATTTGCTAGAATATCTGCTGGTATTGATTTTTATGGATTAATTTTTCCAGGTATGCAATATGCCCTCTCAAAACAACATATTTCAATTTTTTTGTTGTTTTAAATTTTAAGAAATTTTCCTTCCTTTACATTTTTATTTTTTTCTTCAGTTCTCCTATTACATGTATATTAGATTTTCTTTGCCTAGCTTTTATAGTTTTAATTTTATCTTACATTATTTTTACTATTTTATATATTTTTTACTTAGAAAAAGTAAAAATTATATTTCTCTTAAAGTAATATCAATTGTGTTTATGCACTTGTTCTTTCATTTCTGAAATAATTTTGCTTTATTTCTAATTTTTTCTGACTTCTATAACCTTATTTATGGTTTTTCTAATTAGAATATGTTACTCTTTCATATCTTATATCATTATCTTAAATTTTTTTAGCTCCTTTGAAATGTTAGCCTACTGCTTTTTTATTTTTTAATTTTTATTTATTTATTTTTAGGTTACTTTTAAAAATCCGTTTTGTGGGTTTGTTTTTATGTCCTATTTTTACTTTCTGGAGGGATGTTATTCTGCTTCATATACACATTTTTTTATTTTGTTTTGTAACAACTCTGGGAGTTGTATTCCTTTTCTACTCGTTTTTTTCACAAAATTAGTTTCCAAGAACATAGATTTTTGCAATCACTGTGAGTTGAAGAATGCAGTTGCTGTTCTCAAATGACCAACTGCTTTCAAGTGAGTGCCTTTGTTCTTTTTTGTTTCTCCTGTTCTCAAGTCTTTTATATTTCTTGTTGCCTCCTTCTCTTTCCTCTCATACAAAAGCTGATACCAGGAGCATCTTATAGCTGTTTATATTTTGGGATGAATATATTTTGTCAATTGTTTCATTTGTTGGTTGTTTGTGGGATTTTGGTCTTGCTATCTAGTTACTGTTTTCAGTGCTATTCCCTTGAACTAGTCTTGAAGGACAACTCATCATGAAGATTAAGGTGGAGGTAGGAGGGAAAGAAGAATTATATTAAATTCTTTTACTTTAATGAAGTATTTGCCTTTCTTGAAGATAAATAACTATTTTTGGCACAAGCCAGTATGTTGAAATTTGTTTTGTGGTTTCATGTAGATAGTAATATATGGAAGAGTATCCATTGTGATGAGTTATTTAAAGACAATCTATCAGTAGATTAGTAGATTCTATAAAGTCTTTGTTCTTAAATAGGTAGTTTCATTTTTTTTTCCTGTGACCTCTATATCTCAAAATATTTTGCATATTTAACTTGGAGAAACTTCTGAGAACCAATAAACATACCTGGATTTTGATTTGTACATGCATTCTGTGCAGAATGGGGAATGTCTCCGATGGTAAAATGGGATTGTTTTCATGCCTTTGGAAACTTGGCTTTGGATACTAAGAGGAAAAATATCTTTACACTCTGGACCAGAGAGGAATGTGACCAGCTCACTACAAAGCAGAGGGTTATTTAGAGAGGAGTTAAGAGACAGTATTATACCATATTATAAAAGCTCATTTCTTTTTTTTTTTTTAATATTTTATTTATTTATTTGACAGAGAGAGAGAACAAGTAGGCAGAGTGGCAGGCAGAGGGAGAGGGAGAAGCAGGCTCTCTGCTGAGCAGGGACCCTATGCGGGACTCGATCCCAGGGCCCTGGGATCATGACCTGAGCCGAAGGCAGCAATTTAACCATCTGAGCCACACAGGTGTCCCTAAAAGCTCATTTCTCTAGGCAGCCCCAGTGGATTCTGATTATTCCTGTGTGAACTGGTTCCTCACCTAATTTTAAAATTTAGCTCATAGTTGCCTTTAGTGAATTAGGCAGGGGCCCTTGATATTGGAAGGCTTCTATCAGTCTAAGAGTAAGATACGAGTAAGAACAGGAAACTTGGAAGATAACCAAGCACTTATCAGGATAAGGAAGAGCCTAAGGAAAACAGTATGAGGAAGCAGAGACACTCAGGATATTGAGTAACAAAGGAAAGGTTTCAGTTCAATCACTGAAACTCTGTGGGAGGAGCTTTTGGAATCAAAGCCTATCAACCAATAGTAGCTTGTGGAAGCCACTGACAGCAAGAAGAAGCACCAGAAAAAATGCTGGGCTAAGGAAAGATCTTAAGTCCCAAGGTCTCAGAAGGTCCCATATTTGAATTTCTCTGTAAGAAAAGAGGAGTCAGTCTTGTTTTTCTATATAATCTGGAATTTGAAGATCTGAATTTCTTATCTCTTTGAGCTTTCTAGCAAGAGTCAAAAACTGGTGGCCAGTAAGCAAAGAGCCCATAGTTTTTTTGTTTTTGTTTTTGTTTTTTGCATTTTGTTTTTACATGAAGATTATTTTAAAAATCTCAAGAATTTACACAAAGTTCCAGATTTCTGTCCTATTTTGAAAACTAAGGAGATTTCATTGTTTGGTGCTCCTGTCATTAGGCAGCTATCCCTTTTATATAGGCCTTCTGCTTTGTGGTCTTATAGTCCCTATGTCTTTGAATTTTATCAGTCAACTGACTCAAACCATTGACATGACCTTCTTGACTATTAGAAGTATTTGTGTTTGTAAACTGTGTCTTGCAGGAGAAAGAGAATAATTATATTCCTTGGATTGAGTTTGCCATCCAGAAACCCTAGAGTTGTAGAGATCTCACTCAGATCCACATATTATTATGGTAGAAGGTACAGCCAAGGGAAAGTGCCTGCAAGCTGATAAAGAAGAAGTGAAGAGTCAGAGCAGAATAACTGATCATTGGAAACAAGCCTAAAAGAGATGACAGCAGGGAGGGAAACCACCTGAGAAATCGAAGGCACCCCAGTGCAGCCCCTGTTCGTGCTTTAAAGGAGCTTGAGTTGGAGGCAGTTCCAGCATTCTGTTCTTTACTTTGAGCAAGACCTTGATAAACTATTTTCTGAATGTTAATACATAGTTTTACATAATAGCCCCTTCACATAGCAGTATTTTTAAAAATTGTAAAAACCCATAACATAAAATTTATTATCTTAATTGTTTTGAATTATATAGTTCAGTAGTGTTAAGTATATTCATAATGTTATACAACAGATATTTAGAACTTTATCTCACAAAACTGAAACTCTATATCCATTGAACAACTTCTCACTACTCTTCCTCCAGCCCCCAGTAATCACAGTTCTAATATTTTACAATTTTTCAAAGTGATTTGACTACTTCAGGTATCTCATATAAGTGGCATCTTACAGTATTTGTCTTTTTATGACTGGCTTATTTCACTTAGCATAACGTCCACAAGGTTTATCCATGTTGTAGCATGTGTCAGGATTTCCTTACTTCTTAAGGTTGAATAATAGTCTATTGTATGTGTATACTACATTTACCTTTATCTGTTTATCCATTGATGGGCTTTTGGGTTGCTTCTACCTCTTGGCTATGACCAATAATACTGCAATGAACATGGGTGCACAAGTATATCATTGAGATCTTGTTTTCAGTACTTTTGGATTTATATCCAAACACTGGATTGCTGGGTTTATGGTAATTCTATTTGAAATTTTTTGAGGAAACTCTCTACTGGTTTTGAGGAAACTGCATAGTGTCTGCACCATTTTAAATTCCCACTAATGGTGCAGAAGAGTTACAATTTCTCCATATCCTTGTTAACATTTGTTATTTTATTTTATTTATTTGTTTTTTGGATAGTGGCCATCCTAATAAATGTGAGGTGATGTCTCATTGTGTTTTGCTTTATGTTTCTCTAGTGATTAGTGACATTGAGTGTATTTTTACATGTTTGCCATTTGTATATGTTTCATATATTTGCCATTTTTATATGTTGGCCATTTGTATATCTTTTTTTTTTTGTTTCATTATGTTATGTTAATCACCATACATTACATCATTAGTTTTTGATGTAGTGTTCCATGATTCATTGTTCACGTATAACACCCAGTGCTCCATGCAGAACGTGCCCTCTTTAATACCCTTCACCAGGCTAACCCATCCCCCCACACTCCTCTCCTCTAGAACCCTCAGTTTGTTTCTCAGAGTCCATAGTCTCTCGTGGTTCAGAGAAAGACATGTATCATATGATCTCACTGATACGAGGAATTCTTAATCTCAGGAAACAAACTGAGGGTTGCTGGAGTGGTGGGGGGTGGGAGGGATGGGGTGGCTGGGTGATAGACATTGGGGAGGGTATGTGCTATGATGAGTGCTGTGAAGTGTTTAAGACTGTTGAATCACAGACCTGTACCTCTGAAACAAATAATACATTATATGTTAAAAAAAGAAGAAGACATTTGTTTATCTTCTTGAAGAAATATCTATTCAAGTCCTTTGCCCATTTTTAAATTGAGTTATTTGTTTTTGGTTGCTGAGTTGTAGGAGTTCTTTATATATTCTGAATATTAACCCCTTATCAGATAAACACATATACCAATGGAATAGAATAGAGAGATTAGAAGTAAACTCACATCCATGGTCAAATGATCTTTGAGAACAGTGCCAAGACAACAAGAGAAACAATAGTCTCTTCAACAAATAGTGTTGGAAAAACTAGATATCCACATGTAAAAGAATGAAATTGGACTTTACCTTACACCATATACAAAAATTAATTAAAAGTGGATTAAAGGCCTTAAATATGAAACCTGAAATTATAAAACTCCTAGAAGAAAACATAGGGGAAAAAATTCAGGACATTGGATTTGGCAATGCTTTCTTGGATATGGCATCTAAATCATAGGCAACAAAAGCAAAAAATAGACCACTGAAACTACATCAGACTTACAAATGTCTGCACATCAAAATAAACAAACAAAAGTGAAAATGCAACATACAGAATGGGAGACAATATTTGCAGGTAGCCACATATTTAATATAGGATGATCTATTAGTGCAAAAAAAGTCTCTACTAGCTGCTGGAATTATAAGTGTTGTTAAGAGGACAGTGTTTTTAAGTGGAATACCTTTCTGGAATTCTTTAAAAATGCTTATTTTTCTTTCAAGGTATATACTTGGGAACTGGCAAAAAATTCATCTGCATGAAGAAAACTTTTATTATCTCCCTTTTAATTCTTATATGATGCTATCAGATACTGCTTTCTTCTACCCCTTCCAGAGGTATAGCATTTCCTCCTTCAAGCATCCATAAAAAATGAATAATGATAATGATAACTGATAACAATAAGCTGATACTCTGTCAAGCCCTTTATAGTTTTCATGTGTTTAAAACAAACACATGAATGGGTAGGTAGTCTTTATTTCACCTCATTTTATAGATGCCCCATAAATCAAAATTACCAACTGCACCTAAGTGCTATGATGTCAGAATCATCCTAAAAAGACTATGGGTTCATTGCTTTCACTTTCTCTCCCTCCAAGTGACATAGTTGATGGATTTACAACATAGCCTTGGTTACTTACAGAGTCTTTTCTCAATAGAATAGCCAAAGTAACCAAAGAGTTGCAGAAGAAGAAATTAAAAAAGGGCAAAGACATGGAAAGTGAAGGGCTCTAAAGACAAACCTCATGTAGTTCACGGTTGACCTAGAGCCAATGCTTCTGATGATAGTTACCAGAGGGTCTTTCTCCCTGGCTACAAACCAGAAAGCAGGGTTTTATTTTTGCTTTTTCCCTTCCAGGCTCTGCAGAGTGTGTAGATGTGCTCTCTGGAGAAAAACAACTAGGAAACTAAGCAGAATATGAAATGCCATGAAAAAGAAGGATATGATGTCCAATCATATTAAATAAAATGCTCTAAGTGAATCTATTTTTGATACAAGAATTTTAGACCATTTCAAAGAAATAAGGTGTTGACTTGCTTCATGGTTTGTAAATACCCTAGACAGTTATTAATTTAGGTGGAAAAGATTGTTAGTGTGATCATAAATCATTGCTTATAACCAGAAGCTGGGTAATTAAAATTGTTTTAATATCAAATATGGTTTTAAGACCGTTAGACAAAGGGCATATCTTCATGAATTTTGAACCTGTGCAGTTTCTGGTCAATAATGATTCTTACCCAGTCATCGTGGAGCTTCAATTGAGGTCATTTTCATTGCTCTTGGAATCATCAGCACATATTGAATAACTCTTGAAATCCTGGCAAGTAATATTATGATTCATTATTATACTCCTTAATTTTCACAAGAGAGGAAAAGAAATCATTGCTGTTCTTGGAAGGAAGGGGAATCCAAAAATCATTTATTTATCACTGTGTACATAAATATTTTATCTGAGACATTTCTTCTAATATTGGGCAATATAGTTCAATTTATATATGACTTTATTGTCAAGCATATAAAATGTCTAGTAAATAAACTACTAAATAAAACATTTAGCAAGCAAATATAAACCACTAAAATAATTTTTGCTTTTGTCAAACCAAGTTGCAATATGCATTTCAGAATCCAGAAAGAATAGAAAAGGAAAAATGGAGCATAATGTTTGAACACATAGTACATACAAACACAGGAAACTGAGGCTCAGGGAGTTTACATAACTCGCATATGACCATACAGAGAGAAAGCAGCAGAGCTATGAATCAAAGATGGGGTCTTTGGCATTATTTGGTATTGATATATTTTTTAAAAATTCTTATTAAAAATAAGAATTTTCCTGAAAAGTTACCATGATGAATGGGAGTCAGGTTAGAAGTAGTAGAAAATAATGACAATGATATCTGGTAAGAAGTTTGGTAATATATTAATTATTACTAAATAATAATTATTGAATACCTACTACATGTCAGGTATATACTAAATTGTTTTACCAAGACTTTGTCATTTGATTCACTAGCAAGAGGATAAATAAGAATTATTTTTATACCATTTTACAGATGAAGTAACTAAGGCTTAGAGCATTAAGAAACTTTACCAAAGATAGAAAGATAATTCATGCTAGGACAAAGATTGGAAACTAGGCACCTGGTTCCCAGAGGCTAGGCTTTTCAGTGCTGTGCTGTATCATTAAATCATAGTTCCCTGAATGAACAAAAGTTGAAGGAATAAGGGAATGGAAATCATTTTACTTGATATTGTCCAAATGTTGTATCTTTCTAGCAGTTAGAATCCCCTTAAAACAACAACAACAACAGCAAACCTTCATCTGATGATTTGCTTGAGTACAGTGCTGACATGAATTTTACAGAAGCAAAGAAGAGAATAACAGAATGGGGCTTTATAGATGCTTCACACCAAACAGCATTCAACATTACATGATAGTTACCCAAAGTTTACCCAAGTCGACATATTCTAAAAGAGCATCTGCTTAAGTAATTCACTCTTTATTAGAATTTTTAAAAGATTACACGTCTGGCCATTGATTATGGTATTTAAATAAATACCTGTCAGCTTTGTGGTAGAACCAGTTTTGAAGTAGAAGTTGAATGTCTGATTTCTCGTCTAGTCTCCACCCCTTACCAGTTCTGTATAGTCAGGTAAGTCATGCAGCCTTTTGGAGTGTCTGTTTCATCATTTTAGTATGGGGCAATCACAAGACCATAGGTTTTTAAAGGTAAGTATCAAATGAGAAAAGGTATCTACAAATACTGTGTAAGAGGGTTAAACTTTAGACATTATTGTGTTACTGGCTTACCACCATTGGAATATGTAGTTAGGTGGATTGTTCTGGCACACATTTGTGAGACAGCTGGTGAGAACCAAGGGTGCCATTTGGACCAGAAAAGGAACAAAGCTAATTGGCTACACAGGGACTCAACCCATGTCCTTAGCCTCATTAGCTCTGTGCTCTACTAACTAAACACACTGTTACTCACTCAACCTATCTTTCATGAGTCTGGCTTTCAACTGGGCATTGGTGATATAAAGATGAATGAACCATGGTCTCTGTCCTCAAGGACACCACAGTCTAGCACAGAAAGGCTTAGGTAAATGAGTAAATTAATAGTTAAAGTACCTTATACTAAACTAATACTACCATAGAGATTTATAAAAGTGCTAAGATCACACAAAGATAACTACCAGTACTGACTAGGGAAGTGTGACATTATCCTCTTGTTCCTGAATTTGTTGAACCTAAAACTTTTACCTCTTTTTTTTTTTAAGTTTTATTTTAAGTCTGGTTAGTTAACATATAGTGTTATATTAGTTTCAGTATACAATATACTGATTCAACAATTCCGTACATCACCCAGTGCTCATCATGACAAGTGTGCTCCTTAATCCCCATCACCTATTTCACTCATCCCCCCACCCACCTCCCCTCTGGTAACCATTATTTTCTCTATAGTTAAGAGTCTGTTTCTTGGTTTGTCTTTCTGTTTTTTTTCCCTTTGCTAGTTTATTTGTTTCTTAAATTCCATGAGTGAAATCAAATGGTATTTGTCTTTCTCTGACTTTTTTCGCTTAGCATTATACTCTCTAGCTCCATCCATATCATTGCAAATGGCAAGATTTCATTCTTTTATTATGGCTGAATAATATCCCTGTGTGTGTGTGTGTGTGTGTATATATATCTCACATCTTCTTTATCTGTTCATCAATCACCAGATACTTGGGCTGCTTCCATAGCCTGGCTATTGTAAATAATGCTGCTATAAACATAGGAGTGCATGTATCTCTTTGAATTAGTAAAACTTTACATCATAAGACACTTAAATGCCCTTTAATCCACAAGTTGAAGATTAGTCAATCTAATTTCTCATTTGGAAATTCTAACAGTATATATATATTTTTTTCTTTTTTTTTTTTTTTTAACAACGAACACTTATTATTAGCTGGGTGTTTGTGCTCCAGGGTTTCTCAGGTGGTTTCATTCAGCAGGGGCTGTTGTCCTTTTAAACCTTGAATGTGGGTAGAAGGTCAGCTTCTAAAATGGCTTTTTCACATGACTGTTGGTAGGAAGTCTCAGTTCCTATCTGGCTATGGGGAGGGGACCTTAGTTACTTGCTCTGGGGGTTCCTTCTAGACTGCTTGAGTGTCCTTGTGACATGACAGCTAACTTTCCTCAGAGTGACCAATCCAAAAGAGTGTGGGCAAAGAGGAAGCTGCAGTACCTTGCATGACGTAGTCTCCAAAGTTACACACTGTTACTTCCTTTCAAAGGTACACTTTTTACATGACTCATAATTTAATGGAAAACTTCAAGAACAGAGCTTAGTGTATGCTTTACTACCATGAAATCAACACTTTGCCAATCTTTTCAAATTCCATATGATAGTTTATTCCCAAATACTTGTTCCCCTATACATTATTCAGTTATACAAAACTAGAAACAACAACTTGCTATTTTTGATGTAATCATGTTTTTGTCTTTGATTATCTTGACAATCATCCATTTCACCAATACATATAAATGGATACAGGGAGCCAATGACTGTTCAGTTTTTTTTTTTTTTTTTTAAATGGTGAGGTCCAGTGATTGGTTACCAGTTGCCTAAAATAAGGAGCAAAGTTTTCCAGAAAGCTGAAAATACAATTCAAAACATATAAGGTTAATTTCTGCTTTTTCAAGAATTCTTCTTTTGCTAAAAGCCAAATGCACAGGCAGTAACAGAATTATACAAAAACAGTCCTTTTACTTGATCTTTTTGATTTAGTTAAGCTTTACTACCGATAAAAAATGACCAGTGACCCAGACACTTGCTCTTCTCCCACCTGAACCAATGAGACAAATAATTTGGCCCACCTATGTCTTGGGATATGGGAGATGAATGGTACCCTAGAGGTTTATTCCTCCTGAAATTACTGCTGAAAGATTTAACATAATCAATCTGTGAGTAAGGTTTGGGGCATGTACATATCTCTAGAGGTGTAAGTATATAAATGGAAATCACTCATTTCCTATCCTGTTTTGTTTTATGTTACTAATTCAAGAATTTGAAAAGTTCTTTGCAAAAATGGAATGTGTCTTATTGATAAGAATGTGTAGAACTCTAACGTATTGCTGCATTCATATGATTGTGATTATATATTATTCAAATCAGGAACATAGCAGGTGGAAATTCTGTTAGGGATTTTGGTGTCCCTGCAGGTCAGTAAAGTCATAAAGCTCTCTCACTCTCTCCAGTAGTGACATATTTTATTAGCTGCCAGTGTCCCTCAGATCCATGATTCCTGCCACTTTCAGAGATGTAAATAGTTTCTGTTTTGAATAAATAACCAGAATCCTGATGATTATAGTTAAGCAGTGCATTTATCAGAACACACACACTGACTTTGGAGCATTCATAAAACATTTGTTCTTAAAAACAGAGACTGATGATCACCACCCCTGTTATTTCCTCAATGAGAGTATTTGAATTAGAGCAATACATACACATCTCTTTTCATCAGAGTACAAACACGTTCTGAGAATCACAGGAATAAGATTGTCTTACCTGTATTTCCTTGTGTAGGCTTTCACATTTAAACCACCGACATTATATCCTAATTTACTGAGGACTCACCTCCATTGCCCTGTTCTGGGTGCTGGGGGCTCTCTGCTGAGCATAGCTCCAGCACTTTGTCCTGGGCATCGCACACTAAAAAAAGAAGAACAAGCCTCTGTAAATAGGTGTTCTTCCCTCTGTGTATTGAAGGGCATTCTTCAAAACCATGTACTGGCCAGCCTGAATTTTTCTGTGTGAAAAAGTCCAGTTTTGCCCTCTCATCTACTTTTAGGTCTGACAGTTTTCCTGTGCTGCTCTTGAGTGCTTACAGCCGGGGGCAGCAGAGCTTTGTCCTGCTTACCACTCTGGTGCTGTTGAAGGCAGGGATTGCACTGCCCCATTGTGAGCCCCTGATGCAGCTCATTAGACCTTGAGCAGCTGCTCAAGTCCATTAACAGTCACTTGAGCAGCAGGTTGAGGAAGTTGTGCTGGCGGTGAGCTAAAGGTGGGGCTGAGAGCTGGGAATGGATGGTGGTGGTGGTGGGGGGGGTGCTCAGCTATTGGCACCTGGCCCATGCAATGTGTTAAATTGGGAAGAATTATTTTTAATCATAGAGATAACTATTTATTGGTTGTCACAGATAGTGGGTGGAATGTGTTTTGCCACAAGTTTTTGCCAAAAATGCTCTATCAGGCTTAGCTGTTCATTTTGCTGTCAGCTTATATATTAAATGTTTAGGTAAGGTAGAGTCAATTCTAAAGTTGGTCAAGGCATATTCATCCTTACATGTACTGAAAAGTGCCACACAAATCTATGTATATGTTTCTTCCACTGTTCGATCTCAACTAATAATAGTTGACTCTTCTTCAGTCCTGGAAACATCCATCTATTTTCTAAAAGACAAGGAAAAGTAGATAGAAGAAAGCCAACAGACCAGATGCAGCCTAAAATCTATAAATTATTCCAGGACTTGAGCTTCTTTAAGCTCTATTTTAAGAGTACTTTTTTTGTTTGTTTCAACAGGAGGGTTAGAGGATAGAAAATGCTTTATTGATGGAAAGTGGGAGCTGTTACTCCCTCCACCTCCTCGACTCAACAAAACTAAAAAGGGAAGCAAGCCCATCCGACTCCTAGTCAGATCTTTAGAACATTAACATCAAATGGAAAGACAGTTATTTCTAAGTGAGAAGCAAAACCTTTGTATCACAATAAGTTTTCCAGCATTTCCCACTTTGATTTGTGTATGTGTCTTTAATTCAAATTGTTTTTCGAAAATCACCTACAAATGGCTTTCCACACATTACAAAGAAGAAAACTATCTGGGATGAGATACCAGCATCTCCTCTCTCCAAATAGAAGGGGTCCTGTTAGCTGCTTCTCAGTGGCTATTTGGGAATTGTACTGAGTGCAGTGTACTTTTCATGATTCCAAGCACAGCCAGCTACATCCAAACCAGTAATTATTGAATTATCCATGTGATCAAAGAGGTTGCACACACGGCTGGCGACACTGGCCGTACAATTGTCTCCCCGGTCATCACTCCGAGATAAAGAAAAAAAAATTAGGCTGAGGGGCTCGGGCATCCAGGCGTTTTCCTCAGCGATGAAGCTGCGTCCCACAGTTAGTTGTCAGTGCGGTGGTGGCGCCGGCCACACCTGGCAGCGGCCGCGGTGCATCTCCCGTGAGCAGGGGCTGTGTGGCTCAGCCTGGAGGAGCTGCTCTGTGCAGCAGCAGGGGTGGCAGCAGAGGGAGCCGAGGCGCTCTGGGCAGAGGAGGCTGGGGGATCGCAGTGTCTGTGCTGCATTCCCCAAAGCAGCCGCCGCCGTGGCCCGCGCTGTGCGAAGTTCCCTGCACGCACTCAGCCGCGACGCTCCTCGCCCTCAATTGTCGATGAACCTTGGCGCTCGTCAGCGCACGGGAGACAACCCATTTTGCTTTCTTAGAGACAGGGATGAGAAATGAGCTGCCGAAGGAATTTGGCAATGAGGAGAGTGAAAGGCAGTTTCACGCCAGCAGCTAAGTTGTAAAATTGCTTTGGAGGCTGCTGCCTGGGGAGCACGATAGAATTGACAAGAACAGACACCGTTGTAGACCAAAGGCATGCCTGATTGCACTTGAGTCGGATCGCTGGGATGCAGCCTCCTCTCCCGCTATAACTATTGGTGCCTGAATAAAGGAAAGGAGCCTGGAAACAGGATTCCAAGTGGTATACCTGAAAGGAAAACACACACACTCCAAAAGGAGGGAAGAAACAGCCCAGCTGGTGTGTACCTTTTTTTTTAAAAGGAGAATCCCTCAGGTATGTTCTCTTTTCCCTGTATGCGGCTGCCTCATCTGCATGTGATTTTGTGTCTGTATTTTCTTGTTTCTTTTTGTTTGCACTTTGAATCACAACCATGGGGGTTCTCCTGGTGTAGTAGATGCCTTTGTAAATGTTCAGCTCTTCCGTGTCTCTAATATGGGTGGCTCTATGAAGGATGATGGACTTCTCAATCACTGCTTTATTTTAAATGCGGAATGATGAATGATTGCTTAGTTTCCACTCAACTTTCAGGGGGATATCGGCTCACGGACTACCAAGGCTGGGATATTTCCTAATTCTTTGGGCTTTGGGGGCAAAATTAGAGCCTAACAGAAAAGTTGAGGGCTTCTAAGAAGGGGTTAAAAGCCAAAATGCCATAGACTAGCACTATGTCACTCAAGGGTTTTTCCAGCTCAGCATCAGTCTGGAGCAAATTGAGCTTTACTAGTGGTTCTGCATTTCCAGCTCTTGATCAGTCCTTCAAGATGAAGATCCTGCAGATTTGCGTTTAGGAGATGGATTGCTTAAATCATGTACTTGGTTCTGTTTTACAATTGTTCTATGGTGCTGAAGGAGGCAGTCTAAAAAAATCTTTTTGCTCCAACAGCTCGAGTAAACCCTAACTTCTGCAATTACATCATCGATATACTTGTATAATAAAGAGAAAGACAGATATGGCAACAATAGTAATGTTGCTGCCTTTAGTACCTTAGGCTGAAATGACAAAGCTTAAAGTCAATTTTCCTTATTAGGCTTTAAAGAGAAAAAGGAAAGAGGTGGGTGGATAACACATATAAAAATGAGCTTTTGGAAATACTCTGCATTTCTTTAAAAAGCTAAGAATAAGTTTATCTCATTTTTGAATTAATAGTAAATATGCTTTTAAAAATCTTACTGTCTTTTACAATTCAATACATTATTTTCAAAAGTGGGTACAACTGGCAATAAATAAAACATACATGTATTTAAATTCAATGAGCTTTACTGGAGGGGAGAAATAAGAGAATGAGAAAGTTTCCTACATTTCTGTATATATCAAAATATAGGTTTTTAAGTGTTAATACAAAGAGTTAATGCTAAAGCTCTAGAACCTGACTTTAAATTATTTTTGGTACTATTTTCTTATGATTTAAGAGTCCAAATGGAGTAGAAGTAAATGAAATTTAAATTGTAATTTATGCATACTGTTAAGTAAATCACTATCCTGCTCCTTTAAAACCAAAACCTCATTTTTGCCAAATGTTAGCAATCCAGAGAACTAAATTGGGCCATACCAAAAAAAAAAAAAAAAAAAGAAGAAGAAGAAAAGAAAAGTGGGTAAATCAGGTGTTTCAAAATTCCACACATTATTATAATAACAACAATATCGAAATATGTAACTATAGGCAATTCCTGGGCGAGAAGTGATTTGGAAGGTGGGCAAAAAGTTGAGTTTACATTCATTAGTAGGGTGTGGAAAAAATTGTGCATTTCTTCTATGTTGACATCTTATATGAAAAGTGTTACAATATCTGTAAATGAAATACTGTAGCAATGACGCTACAGTATTTTACCAAATCCATTAAATGGTCACTTTTCAAACTAATGAATAAACTGAGCTGAGATAGTTTAAAAGACTATTTGAAACTCTTATAATCAAAGTTGCCTGTTCAGACCACAATGGAATTCTGTGAAGAGTGTAACTTCAATAGAATTGTGAACTTGGATTTGAAGGTGAATAAGCAGGTATGGGCTTATTTCCTAGCATGATTGTCGTCAGGCTTCCATTATAGAGATTTTTGGAAAGTTCTTCCAGAAATTTTCATCACCACATGCTACGTAAAATGTGAGGTAAACATGTAGGATAAGCCTAGAGAATTCACTTACCATGTGCTTATTGTTAACAATGCAAACTGTTTCCCTTCCTTGGCCATCTAACATCTTTCTGTGGTTGCTAGTCTTTAAATATGAAGCAGTGAAGTATGTGGTACCCAGACCTACTTATTTAAGAGCCCACAGATCATTGTAAACAGAGGATGACTGTGGTGATTCCCCTTTCAAAGACAAATTATTCAAAGTGTGTGTGTGTGTGTGTGTGTGTGTGTGTGTGTGTGTGTAAGGATCACTTGAGAATGGAATGTCATTCATGTCTTTGCTGATATGGGGCAAATCTGTGATTTTGAATATCAGTAAACTTTTGGTATGATAATATCTTTCCCAATGCTCCATGCACTTTCAGTTCTATTGACCTATTCAGCTAATGCAATGTGAAGTCCCTACCATAAAGTTTCCTGAGACATTATGCCACCTGTACATTGTCTTCCAGTTTTAATACCACCAGCTTCTGTTCTTCATTCTTTCCATCCCACCCATAGTCTTTACTATGGAAGGACTTCCCCCAGAATTTTTGAAACATGGAGATTATTTTCCCACCTGAGAAAAATACGCCTGCTTTTCACCTGGAAATTTTTGGAATTTTAAATACAAACCAAGTTTGTTTCTAACACACTCTTACAGATAAAAAGCCACTTTCTAACTGACTTATGGTTTATATGTAATATCAACTTATTTGATAATACCTTTAAGATAATACCACTGAAGCAATAATTGCTAAGTCAAGAAATTAAATTTGCATCATTTGTTGTAATTTTTATCATTACAAATCCTTTCTGGATCTTAAGTGTTCTGTGCTTATGTGGCTAAGCTCCAGTTTCCTTCTAGCTTAAAAAAGGGGAGTATTTATTAATAGCCCTCTCAGTTTATAGCTTTTGAGCATGCAGAAGATGGAGAGATAATGGATGCCTCAGCAGTGTTTGTTCCACTTGTAGTATTAGAAGGCATAGTTAGGAGGACAGGTGGTCTTCTGACCTCTAGATCAAAAGTTCTCCAGAAGAGAAGTAGAAATGAAAACACACT
This sequence comes from Mirounga angustirostris, assembly GCF_029215605.1. NCBI lineage: Eukaryota > Metazoa > Chordata > Mammalia > Carnivora > Phocidae > Mirounga > Mirounga angustirostris. The sequence goes on along the minus strand of NW_026991717.1, from coordinate 50,851,850 downwards.
GAATCATTTCTCCTCTTGTGAAAATGGTTGTGATCCAAGAGGCATAAATGTTTCCTATCTCTTGCATATCCTCATTCTATAGTTCAGCCTCAGCATATAGGAAATATTATAATCTTGATGGGGGAAATATTTTATATTATTTTTCCTGCATACTGAGTTAAAGTATTTTGCAGAAATAAATACTGGTTATCAAGCTATAAACTCAAAATTATGAATAATACTCAAGGTTTTCAAAGTAGTTTTAAAAAGTGATCAGAGAAGAGATGTTTTCCTCTAAAACATTTTGTCTCCCTTAGACTTTTACAACTTCCCCTTCAGGTTGTCTCTATTCTCAACAGCCAGTCTCCCTTGGTCCAAGTCCTATGTTCAAGGTAAAATATACTTTTTTTCTGAGCATTCTGGCTTTTGAGAATCTAAGGGCAATATGTCTTCTTGATAGACAAAAAAAAATATTTTGAATGAAAATATGTTGCTTCATGTGTTTCATATGTTGAAATAAGGTACTCCAGAAGTAGCTTTTCTAGGCACGTTAAAACTAAGGAAAAAAAAAAAAAAGCAAAAGAGTAGCTTTCAGATAGAGATGGAAAAACTGATGACTTGGGCAAAATCACTGAGGTGTGTTTCTGAGCGGGGACGCTGTTGGTCTGATTCTAGAAACACTGGAGAGAGAATGTCCATGTTTTAAATCATGTCATTGTTAAGTGGCATATAGCTAAAACAGATTAAAAAAAAAAAACCTAAACAATTGCTTCATCAGAACCATTTAGTAAAAATTGCCGATCAGTTAAAAATAAAGAATTAATGCATGCATTCCAACCAGAGTCCCATGCTTTTGGCTTTCTAGTAGAAAATACTATAGTTAGTTGAATCCTTGTTCATTTTCCAACTGACTGGGTAAACTGGGGCTGTCGTTTTCTAAGCATTGGTTTTCTCATCTGTAAAAGACTTTGATGCTCATGAAGACTCAGTTTGCAGACTCAGAAATTCTATAAAATCTACATAATTCAGACTCCATGGAGTTGACTCTTTCTGAAAGGTAGCTACAGAATTACTTGATTCTGGTTTGTTCTTCTGAGGCTAGAGGTTTATAAATCTCAGTTCCTGCCTGAGAAACTGAAGAAGCAGGGTTAATCCTTTTAGGACTCTTACAAAATTTGTCAGCTTGTTTTCCTTCACATAACGGGGCAATGATAAGTATTGGTTAATCATTTCCATGAAACTGCATATTTTGTATACAGCCCTATAGTTAATTGTGAGTCATAAAATATTTGCTGCAACTTTGATAGATGTTGAAGTGCTATCATTTCATTACTAGAAACAAATGGTATTCAGGTACTTAGCTGCTCACTTTATTAGAGTCATTTGTAAAACAATTTTTCTGAGAGTTTTTAAAATTAAAGTGTATGTGTATACTCAGTCATTTGAGTGAATTTGTTTTCTCTCCTTTCAGCTGTCTTTCCCTCTGGATGAACACACTTGTAAGAACATCCTAGAAGGGATTGCAGGGCTCTCTCATTTCCTTTTTAATTTCAAAGAAGGTTGATGGACAAGAGACCAAATATATAGATTAACTTCCAATATGTAAAAATTAAAATTTAATTCTAGTTACTTCTTGGAAAGTGATTGATAGGATTAGAAGATCATGCTAAATTACCCAATAAATCATCACAATGTTACTGGACAGTAGGTGAAGAACATCTTTTTTTTTTTTTATTGTAAATAAGACATAAATAAAGCTTGATAAATAAATACAAAAAATTACAATAAATGCATACCTCAGTTGCTGTTTTCCTCTATTTAGCCTTGAGTAGGGGCATTCTTTTGATCCTCTGTCTATCCTTTGTTCTGATGAACTGAATTTCTTTAGTGGCCTATAATACCTCATTAAGGGGATTTGCATTCTATGTCTCACCAAAGTGAAGAGATTCAAACCTTCTTCTAGTTTCCTCAAAAGTGCTTCTTTTCCTGATTTCCTGTCTCCCAGGCTCAAATCTTGTCATTTATTTGTACTGCCTTGTTCTTCCTCATGACCCGTATTCAATTACCAAATCTTATTTTCTCTTTGATACATCATTTCCAGCCATGCCTTCTTTCCTCCTCCTATTGTGCCACCTTAGTTCAAGTTCTTATCTCTTTGTGAGTAAAATACTACTTCAATCTTACAATTGTTCTATCTTTATGAGCCTCTCCTCCGAGCATCTGTTCTGCATACTACTGCCAGATTCATTGTCCTAAAAAATGCCTTGATCATGGCACATGTCACTCTCTGTTCAAGAACTTTAAAGGACACCACATTGTATATAGGATCTTAAACTACTTAGGGTGAAAAAGAAAAAAAACAACTCTTTTTACAACCAGATTCCAGACTGCCTTTCCAGCTTTACTTTCTTTCAGTTCCTTACCCAGTCTCTGACCTGATTAAACAGATTACTCAGTTTCCGAATACTGAAATTTTATACAATGCTATAGTACTGAATTATTTGCAGAATTCATTTGTTAATGCATCATATGCTTTCCTATGAGATTTCTCTTTTGGTCTCGACCTACAGTTTAGACAGTTATTAATCCACATAATGTTAAAAAATGTTTTAGCAATACTATAAACCAATTAAGTACATGATCTGAGTAAACTTTGGCAAGTTACTCAAAATTTCTGCGTCTTAACTTCTCAATCAGAAAATAATGGTACCATGAAGAGCATTGCTTCAAAGAGTTTTTGTGAGAATTAAATAAAATAATATAAAGTGCCTAAAGAATACTAGCTATCATTAATTACAGTTATGTTCATATTCATCACTACTTTATGTATAGAAGGTGAGTGCTCAGTAAATCTGTTTATTTTTATATTTAATGTGAACTCTCTAATATTATTAGTTATTAGAGGAGAGACTAGTAAGGGAAGGAGAGAGACTGGTATACAAAGTAAGAAATAGCAAAAATAAAAAATGTCAGAAGGAAAAACATAAGCCTCTACTGTGACCTAAGACAGTAATTACCTTAGCAACTACATTTAGAACAAATTGGAATAGCTTTAAACACCCTATTTTTGATGAAATCAAAGGCCTTGAAATTCCAATATTCTTATGTGTGTTTTCATAGAATTATGAAGCAGCAAATCTTAATGACTTTCAGTATTACGGCTGATAGGGGTTTTGTGAAGCGTCTGCCACTGCAGAATGCTTCTGGGAACAAGCAGAGAGATTAGAGTATGACCAGGGACCCCTGATTTATTCTCATTCTTCAGGAGGCTCTCAGTAGCACTACAGCAAATGTCAAGATCTAGTGCCCATGTAGCTCATGAACAGAACCACTAAAAGGAAGAAGTGTAACTTCAAGAGAGGTGAAAGGTGAATAATTAATAACAGGGGAGATGCCTGCCTGATTTTACCTAGGTCAGAACCATGTCACATTATAGATCCATGTCAGTTTGGTCTGGTGTATGTCTTCCCGTTCTTTGGTGTTTCCAGTAACAGTACTTCCCTCATGAGCTCTGGGTCCCATATCCTCCCTCCCTTTGATCTAAATCTTCCCTGATAATCTAGAATGTGGTCTGTGACTCCCCTACTTACCACTGCAACACATCCAACTTGTGTCCACTTTATTGGTTTTTATCATCCTGGTTCCTGCTTTGTGGTTCTAGTTTCCAAAGGATTCAGCAATAGCCACGATTATGGAATGAAATCCAGGGAATTTCCAAAGGTGTTTTCTAAGTTTTCAAAAGGAATTCTAAGAGCGTCTGTTAATTCTGACATAGGAGGCAATGTGGTTAATTATAGACAGGTGCTTTCATTTGCAGTATTTCATTTTGGAGGAAAATTTCCCAGAAAACAGTGTACGAGGAGTCTGAGCAAAAATCTGCCTTCATTCCTTGGTTGAACTTGAAATCTTTAAATTTCTCAGTAATGATGGTAAGGAAAGAGGCTGCCTCTTAGAGGCAAAGTATGGTGAACTCTAGAACCAATTGAAAGAAAACTTGAGCCTAACTTTGTAAGTGTTCTTTGTGAGTTCTAGTGTTCCTTGTTAACTTTCTCTTAATGTACTTGACACTATAAGCCTTGATAACTTTCTCTTAGTTGGTTCCATTTGCCTGCACTTCAGATACTATTTGCTGATTGTTTGAAAGATACTATTTGCTGATTGTTGTGTTTGGAATATAGAGCTTCCTTCCACGAGAATGAAAATGTTTCTTAGAATGCAGAAAATTTGATAAAGTTCACAAGATGTGAAACAAATTTCAAATGTTAAATTAGAATTATAAACTCTAGATAGGGTTTTTAAAAAAAAAATTATAGGAGCACCAAGAAGATACATATCATAGTAGTTACAGTTTCTGGATGTCTGTTTTTTCAACTATTTCTCAGTTAATCCACATATTGTCTCCATTTTTACTGTGAACTCAGTCTCTTAGTTTGGTTACCTGAAACTCATAGAAGACAATTTACTGTACTACTTAATACCAGTTGGAAATGGACCAAAAAGTAAAGCCTGTTCATATTTTTATGCAAATAAATTTGTTACTATATGTCTGTAAATATTAATGAATGAAAAAACCAAGCAATTTGAAATCTCATGGAGAGATACTGTGAATTCTTATTTATGAAGAATTAAAACATCAGTGAACAATTAACTAATTTGTGCCAGTAACTTTGGAACAAGAATAAATGTAGTAGATATTTGTAGGTGATGATACTACTTAAAGATTAAGATGTCATCTTATGTCTGCAATACTGTACCATGTTATATTTCATTATGATGGCTTGGAAGATTTCCAAGGCTTCCCCTTAGCACTTTTCACATTATAAAATATTAAGTTATGCTTAGCATAATTGATCTTTATTTAATATTTTCTAATTATTTGGTAAGTAGATATTTAGGATAAATAGGCATTTCATATTTAAATAACACAATGTTAATGATGAGAGGTGGCTGGGTAATTAGAATTCTAATTTGTTTTGAGACATAGTAGAAATAACTTTTGGAAAGTAAGTTAACTCTTATATGGATTGATTATTAGTGATAAGGGAAATATTCTGTACCAGGATCACAGACTGGCTCCTAACACATCATATTGTAAGAGGAAAACACTTGGTCTAAAGAGGAATGGAAAAGGAATTAATGTTATGCAAAATCCATCTCTCTTCCCAGAAAAGCAATTCAAAGCCAGAATTCTACTGGAGGGAAACTTGAATATCAGCTCTATGCATGAAAGCAGTACATTTTTAGTATTTCTGAATATTAGCAGGTTTATATTAATTACATTTTATTTAGATCACTACTGAAATTCATCTGAAGGTCCTGAAGCCTCAGCAAATGGCTACATAAGGTGGGGCCAAAGTGTCACAAACAATAGGAGAAAATCAAGCTTGGATTTGAAACATATCTGCAAAATTCATGTTTCAGAAATACCAGCGTGCCAAAATGACTGTTTATATTTTCTGTTCTTGCTGTATGCCTTAGGCTGCCTGAGGAACATCTCCTGTACCATTCTGACTGGGAGGTATATATCCTCCTTCTGGAGCTGCTGTCTTTGTCCTAATTAGACAAGCTATAAAACATTTGGAGTCTAGGGGATTCCTTCTGGGTTAATTACAGAGCTGTAAGCAGCTTTTGCAGGAGAAGCAAAGCAAGTTCGATTTTAGACAAGACGTGTCTTTGTGGCTTTAATGTGTGGTTGCCTGTGCAGAGGCCAAAGGGTTTGGCTTTCTTGATGCCCATCTCCCTCACCTTCTAGTCTGGTCTTAACTGGTAGTGCCTGTACCTGTCTTCTTTTCTATTCTTCACTAGATTGTGAGTTCTGTGAGAGCAAGAGATGTGCCATTGTTCTCACTGCCAAACTGGTGGAATGCTTACATATATTAGCTGAAGAGAAAAAAAAAACCTGGCAAATTAAAATGATTCTGATGGATACAATACAACAAATTCCTGTGTTTGGCATTATTAATAACAAAATATAATGCTTAAAAGAGTTTTTATTGATATTTTGAAGAAGACAGAATGGTAGAGACTATGATGATTGGTCAGAGAGAATATTCCAGGCAGAGGGAATCCTTGTGGGGCAAAAGGAAATAAAGTTGTGGGTGGAGAGCAGGAAGCTGTTTTTGTTGACATTTAAGAAGCCTTTGGGGACTTGGCTAGGCTCTATAGAAAGAATGAGGAAAAGAATAAAAAAGGACACCTGCCATCAAAAGCTCTTGTATCTATTGGGAGAGGGAAACATGAACACAAATTATTATATAAGAAGTGGATTAAGGGAGTGTTGCCAAAGTAGTGAATGTGAATGTAGGCTAAATATGAACTATAAATGGAAGGAATGAATTATAATATTCCACATTGCAACAGTGATGATCTGGGGAAGAGGAAATGAAAGTACATTCTCTTTAAGCAAAGAGGTAAAGACATGTCTTGGGAGAGCAGAGAATATATAGTGAGGAGGAGGGCTGTTAGTAGGTCTGAATTTTATAGGGTATGCATCAAGGAGTCACTTTTTGATGGAAATAATTGGAAGGAAAATACTATTATTTATTGAAATTGCTTGTTTAAATAACTTTCTCTGTTTCACTGATCTTACAGAGGGCAGAAGCTATTGCTGTTTGCTCACCATTGTATCCCCCAAACCTAGTATAAGTCACACCTACCTGGTAAATGAATAAAATATTGATACATCCATCCTGTCAGTATTTTTTAAAGTTTTTAAATTCAAATTCAAATGTATAGCTAGTTAGATTCCTCCTGAATATATCTTTCACTTCAACTTTACTAGTAACCTAGTCTGTGTAGATCACTGTGGAGGTACCAGGGTTACACAGAACTGTCTTTCAAAGGTGAGGCTTACAGCCTTACTAGGGAGAGAAAACAGAAACATAACATGCTTGGTGTAAATGAGAACATTACAGAGTAAATTGAGCTGTTTATCTAATGTCAGCATATGGTTCAATATTCTGGATGTTAAATAAACACATCCCTCCAAATTGTGATCAGATATTTCTCAGCTGAACACTATGGCTCAATTTGCATTTATCAATGAAGGCAAGGTTATGTAACCTCAATTACAATCTTGGAAAACTGTCAACAAATTCTGATTAATAAGTACTGCTTAATTGTTAAAAAAATATTAAGCCATCTCTCTTGGTTTCTGCCTGAAATAACAGCCTCGTAGAAGATTCAGAGATAAAAATAGAAAAGACAAAGAAATAAAACATTAGTCCAAACAATTCCTAAAGACACCAAGGCAGGACAAAGGTCTTAAATTAAAACTGTAATTCCTTATGCCATTAAATCTATAGGTTTCTTCTTTGGCTAATATAGGATCTTGTGTTTTGCTTACTATGCCATGTAGAACCTGTTTGTTTTTTTTCCTTTGCTATTACAAACACAGCCAAATACAAACCAGAGGGAAGATTACTTCTGATTATGTGTTCAGGTATTTCTTAATTTATACACCATCTGTGTTTCCAAAATATCTGCAAGCTAATATCAATGTTAAATTCTCTAGAGAACTGGCTTTTTATTTCCTGGAAAACTTGCTAAATACTTTTGTAAAGCAAGTATCACTCCATTGAGTTACCTATTTTTTGAATGTAAACTTGCTTATACTGATTCATAATTGAATTTTTTTTTAAACAATGGACAACATGATCATTCTGTCTTCCACAGTTAAAAAGCCCTCTCCTAGGTGCTGACATGTAACACTGCAATAGGCCTGCATCTCAGTTGTGGCACTGACATTATATGGAAATCAGAGGAAGAATTGGGCTGAAAAGTCTGATTATATTCCCATTTCTTTCAGTGATCCTGTCTACTATCCCTAAGCAGGAAAATGAGGTAAAGGTTACTTCCATGGGGGAGAGCTCGTAAAGGGAGAATAGGCCAGCTTGCCCAAAAGGTAAATAAGCCATGAAACCTATGAGTATCTGTTTCCTCACTTTAACCGAATTTCCCATCCTGGAGTGTGTGTGTGTGTGTGTGTGTGTGTGTGTGTGTGTGTGTAGATTCTTCTCCCTATTAAAACACACATGTTTTGTGTCTCATTCCCTTACTTATTTGGAACTCTTCAAATTATTTCAAACATGCAGATAATTATCCCACGTATCCACAAGGTCATCTATGAAAGAGGGACCATAAATAAAGAATAAATGATTACAACACTTTCAAGAGAACGCAGCAAAAGATTAGGAAGATTGAATGCAGAACAGGAGTGTAGGGGACTGTCTTGCTCTCTGCTGGCGAAAAAACTGGTAACACAATTCTAGCTTCAATTGGCTTATTCATATCTGTGTATAAAGGACATAGTAGAGGGCGCCTGGGTGGCTCAGTTGGTTAAGCGACTGCCTTCGGCTCAGGTCATGATCCTGGAGTCCTGGGATCGAGTCCCGCATCGGGCTCCCTGCTCGGCAGGGAGCCTGCTTCTCCCTCTGACCCTCCCCCCTCTCATGTGCTCTCTGTCTCTCTCATTCTCTCTGTCTCAAATAAATAAATAAAATCTTAAAAAAAAAAAAGGACATAGAATCATACCTAAGTGTTATATGATAAAATTTTTAAATCTTTTATTTTTTAAAAAGTTTGAGTAGCAGTAGATGTAAACATTCTTCCTACCTCATACTCCCTTCCAAACATTATACATTTTTTTTGCAGTTTCATTTATTGTGTAAGTGGATTTAATTTTTACTACTAGTAAAGTTTGAACCTATAGAGAATGAAAAAAAATAGTTTAAAGAAAAATAAGCTAGGTGTGTTAGAAGTAGGAAAGAAGTTTTTGTTTATTTGGTAAGATTTCAGGGCCAAGAAGTTCTCACTTTTGGAAATAACAAAAATAACTCTATTTTTCTACCCCCGCATCTACAGCCATCAGGTTCTTTCCTGAAAGTTGTGGTAGGTAAGGTAAGACCTGAGTAATTGGACACCTGAGGCAGAGAAAGGAATCCTTAGGTGGAACAGAAAAGATGAACAGGGAACAGGTCAGGTTGTTGGGAACAAAATTTATTTACTTCACAAACTTTGTTTTATAAGGGTTAGCATTTCTGTGCCCCTCAGCTACAAGTCTCAGAGCAGCTAGCTGAGTGCATCATTAGATGCTCGGAAACCTTTGATTTATAACTGGAAGTTTGAACTTCCTAGCCCCTTTCACCTGTTGTGCTCATCCTCCCAACCCCACTCCCTTCTGGGAACCACCAATTTGGTTTTTTTGTATCTATGAGTTCGGTTTTGTTCATTCATTTGTTTTGGTTTTTAGATTCCACATAAAAGTGAAATCATATAGTATTTGTCTTTGTCTGTCTGATCTATTTCACTTAGAATAATCCCCCCAAGGTCCATCCGTGTTGTTGCAAATGGCAAGATTTCATTTTTTTCTTATGGCTGAGTCATATTACATTGTGTGCATACACAAATCTTTAGCCATTCATCCATTGGTAGACACTTAGCTTATTTCCACATCTTGTCTATTATAAATAATGTGATAAAGATAGGGATACATATTTTTTTAATTAGTGTTTCTTTTATTTTTCATTTTTGGATAAGTACTCAGAAGTGAGTATGTTGGACCATATGGTAGTTCTACTGTTAATTTTTTGAGTATCCTCCATACTGTTTTCCACAGTGGCTAAACCAGTTTACATTCCTACCAACAGTGTGCTAGGGTCCTCTTTTTTCCACATCCTCACCAGCATTTTTTGTTGTTGTTGTCTTTTTGATGATAGCCATTCTAACAAGTGTGAGGTAATTAAATTGGTATTTTTGCTGTAGAGTTTTATGAGTTTTTTATATAGTTTGGATATTATTCTTTTATCAGATATATGTTTGGCAAATATATTCTCCCATTCAGTAGGTTGTCTTTTCATTTTCTTGATGGTTTCCTTTGCTATGCAGAAGCATTTTAATTTGATGTATTCCCACTTGTTTATTTTTGCTTTTGTTGCCTTTATTTTTGTTGTCAAATCCAAATATTCATCACCAAGACCAATGTCAAGTAAGTTACCACCCATGTTTTCTTCTAGGGTGTTTTATGGCTTCAGGCCTTACATTCAAGTCTTTAACCATTTTGAATTAATTTTTATGTATGGTATAAGATAGTGGTATAGTTTCAATCTTTTTTAAAAAATATTTATTTATTTGAAAGAGAGAGGGAGACTGAGCAAGTGCACAAGCAGGGGGAGTTGGAGAGGGAGAAGCAGGCTCCCCCTGAGCAGGGAGCCTGATGCAGGACTCTATCCCAGGACGCTGGGATCATGACCTGAGCCAAAGGCAATTGCTTAACCAACTGAGCCACCCAGGTGCCCCTAGTTTCAATCTTTTATATGTGGCTGTCCAGTTTTCTCAGCACCATTTATTGAAAAGACTGTCCTTTTACCACTGTATATTTTTGCCTTTTTTGTTGTAAACTAGTTGATCATATATGTGTGGGCTCATTTCTGGGCTCTCTGATCTGTTTCATTGATCTTTGTGTCTGATTTTATATTGTCTTGATTACTCTTGCTTTGTAATGTAGTTTAAATCAGAGATCATGATGCCTGCAGCTCTGTATTTTTGTCAAGATTTCTTTGACTCTTTGGGTCTTTTGTGGTTCTATACAAATTTTAGGATAGCTCTATGAAAAATGCCATTGGAATTTTGATAGGGATTGCATTAAATCTGTATATTTCTTTAGATAATATAGACATTTTAGTTACATTAATTATTCCAAGCCATGATCATGGAATATCTTTCTATTTATTTGTGTCTTCTTCAATTTCTTTCATCAGTGACTTTCAGTTTTCAGGGTACCTGTCTTCCACCTCTTTGGTTGTTTATTCCTAGGTAGTTTATTCTTTTTGATGCAATTATAAATGAGATTGTTTTCTTAATTTCTCTTTCTAATAGTTTGTTGCTAGTGTATAGATACACAAATGATTTTTGTATATTGATTTTGTACCCTGCCACTTTACTGAATTTATTTATGCTAACAGTTTTATGTGTGTGTATGTGTGTGTGTGTGGCATCCTTAGGGTTTTCTTTATATAAAATAATGTCATTCACAAAGTGACAGTTTTATTTCTTTGTTTTCAATTTGGATGCTTTTTTTTCCCTTGCCTAATTGCTCTGGCAAGGACTTCCAATACTATGTTGAATAAAAGTGGGGAAAGTGGGCATCCTTGTCTTGTTCCTGTTATCATTGTTATTATGTTGAGGTATATTCCATCTACACTTTGTTGAGAATTGTTACCATGAATGGATGTGGAATTTTGTCAAATGCATTTTATACATCTACTGAGATGATCATATAATTTTTATCCTTCATTTTGTTAATATGGTATATCATGTTGAATGATTTGCAGATGTTGAATCATCCTTGCATCCCTAGAATAAATCTCACTTGGTCATAGTATGTGATCCTTTTAATGTATTGTTGAATTCAGTTTGCTAATATTTTGTTGAGATATTTGCATCTATGTTCATCAGGGATGTCGTCCTGTAATTTTTTATGAGTGTGTGATGTCCTTGTCTGCTTTTGATAGTAGAGTAATGCTGGCCTTGTAAAATGAGTTCAAACATGTTCCCTCCAATTTTTTGGAATTTTGGGAAGGATAGATATTAAAGTATTTGGTAGAATTCACCAGTAAAGCCGTTCAGTCTCCTTACTAGTATTGGTATATTCAAACTTTTTATTTCTTCCTGATTGTCTTAGAATATTATATGATTGTAAGAATTTATGTATTTCTTCTAGATTGTCCAATTTTTTGGCATATAATTGTTGATCATCTCTTAAATGATCCTTTGCATTTCTGTGGTATCACTTGTAACTTCTCTTTCATTTCTGATTTTATTATTTTATTTTTTTGAGCCCTTTTTTTTTTTCTTGGTGAGACTAGCTAAAGGTTTGTCAATTTTGCTTATCTTTTCAAAGAACCAGTTTTAGTTTTATTGATCTTTTCTATTGTGTTTTATTTTATTTATTTCTACTCTGATCTTCATTATTTATTTCCTTCTACTAACCATGGGCTTTTTTTGGTTCTTATTTTTCTAGTTCCCTTAGGTGTAAAGTTAGATTGTTTATTTGAGATTTTTCTTCTTCTTTTTTTTTGGGGGGGGGGGTGGGTAGGCCTGTACTGTTATGACCTTACCTCTTACACCATTTTTTGTTGCACTCCATCGATTTTGGTATCTTTTATTTCCATTTTAATTTGTCTCTAGGTATTTTTAAAATTTTTTCCCTTTGACTTCTTTATTGACTCAATGGGTTGTTAAATAGCATGCTGTTTAACATCCACATATTTGTGCTATTTCCAGTTTTCTTCCTGTAACTGATTTCAAACTTTGTACCCTTATGGCCAGGAAAGATGCTTGATATGATTTCAGTCTTCTTAAATTTATTGAAACTTGTTTTGTTTCTTTTTTTTTTTTCAAATATTTTATTTATTTATTTGACAGAGAGAGTGAGAGAACACAAGCAGGGGGAGCAGTAGAAGGAGAGGGAGAAGCAGGCTTCCCGCAGAGCAGGGAGCCCGATGCGGGGCTCGATCCCAGGACCCTGGGACCATGACCTGAGCCGAAGGCAGACGCTTAACGACTGAGCCACCCAGGCGCCCCAAAACTTGTTTTGTTTCTTAATATGTGATCTATCCTAGAGAATATTTCATGGGCACTTGAGAAGAACATGTATTCTGCTGCTTTTGGAGGAAATCTTCTGTACATATCTATTATGTCTGTCTCGTCTAATGTGTTGTTTAAGGCCAATATTTCTTTATTGCTTTTTGTCTGGATGATCTATCCATTGATGTAAATGGGGTGTTAATGTCCCCTACTGTTACTGTATTGCTATCATTGTCTCTCTTTACGTCTGTTGATATTTGCTTTATATATTTAGGTGTTTTTATGTTGGGTGTTTTGTTTTAAAGATTTTTATTTTTATTTATTTGACACACAGAGAGAGAGAGAGCACAAGCAGGGGAAGCAGCAGACAGAGGGAGTGGGAGAGAGCCTGATGATCAGGGGACCCTGGGATCATGACCTGAGCCGAAGGTAGGCGCTTAACAACTGAGCCACCCAGGCACCCCTATGTTGGGTGTTTTATGTTAGGAATTTTTATGCCATATATATTTACAAATGTTGCATCTTCTTGTTGGTTTGACTTTTTTATAATTCTGTAATGCCTAATGCCCATCTTTGTCTCTTACTACAATCTTTGTTTTAAATACTATTTTGTCTAATACAAGTATAGCTACACCAGATTTCTTTTCATTTCTATTAGCATGGAATATCTTTTTCTATCTCTTCACTTTCAGTCTGTGTATGTTCTTATATCTGAAGCGAGTCTCTGTAGGCAGCATATAAATGAACTTTTAAAAAAAAATCCATTCAGCCATTCTATGTCTTTTGATTGGAGAATTTAGTCCATTTACATTTAAAGTAATAATTGATAGGTTTGTACTTACTGTCGTTGTGTTAATTGTTTTCTGGCTGTTTTTGTAGTTTCTCTCTGTTCCTTTTTTCTTCTCTTGAAGTTTGATGATTTTCTTTAGTGTTATGTTAGATTCCTTTCTCATTTTCTGTTGTGAATCTACTATAGGTTTTGCCTTGTGGTTGCCTTGAGGTTCAAATATAACATCCTATATGTATAATAGGTGATTTTAAGTTGACTGCAACTTGAGTTTGAACTCATTCCAAAACTCTCCATTTTTAATCCCCTTCCCATGACTTATGTTTTTGATGTCACATTCAGTATCTTTTTTTTATGTATCCCCTAACTAATCATTGTAGCTTTAGTTAATTTTATTACTTTTATCTTTTAACCTTCATACTAGCTTTATAAATGATTAATTCACTACCTTTACCATAAATTTATCTTTACCAGTGAGATTTTTACTTTTGTATGTTTTCTTGTCATTAATTAGTGCCATTTCTTTTGCTTAAAGAAGTCCCTTTAACACTTCTATTAAGGCCAGTTTAATGTGATGAATTCCTTTAGCTTTTGTTTGTCTGGAACACTTTATTTCCCTTTTAATTCTGAATGATAATCTCACTGAATAGAGTATTCTTAGTTGGCAGGGCTTTTTTTTTTTTTTTTTCCTTCTTTCCCTTTCGGCCCTTCAAATATATTGTGCTTCTCTCTTCTAGCCTGCAAAGTTTCTGCTGAAAATTCTGCTGATGGTCTTTTGGGACTTTCTTCATATATAACAAGATTTTTTCCCCCTCTTGCTTCTTTTAATAATCTCTCCTTGTCTTTAACTTTTGACATGTTAATTATAATATGTCATGTTGTGTGCCTCTGTTTTCTTTCATTTGCAACTCTCTGGGCTTTCTGGATCTGGGTGTCTATTTTTTTCCCCAGGTTAGGGAAGTTTTCAACCAATATTTCTTCAAATAAGATTTCTACCCTTTTTGCTCTCTCTCTTTCTCTGGGAGCCATATAATGAGAATGTTAGTCTATTTGATGTTTTATAAGTTTCTTAAACTATCTTCACTATTTTTCATTCTTTTTTTTTCTTTTTTCTGCTTTGATTGTGTGAGTTCCACTGTGCCATCTTTAAGCTGACTTATCCTTTCTTCTCTTTCATCTAATCTACTCCAGAACCCTTCTAATATGTTTTTAAGTACAGTCATTATTCTTCAGCTCTGTGAATTCTGTTTGGTACTTTCTTGTATTTTGTATGTCTTTGTTGAAGTTTTTACTGTGTTCATCCATTCTGCTCCCCAGTTTGGCAAGCATTTTTTATTACCAGTGCTTTGAAATCTTTATCAGGTAGATTACTTCTCTTTATTTACTTGGTTATTTATTGCTTCTTTCATGGCAGATGCTCTCTGGTGGGCATCAATGTGCAAAACAAGTTTTCACATTTTGTGTCCTTTTCCTTAAATCTATCTGCATGCTTCCTTCCTGGCTCTTTTTGATTTTGATATTCCAATTTTTCTTTTTGCAGGCTCCTGAGAAATTATCCAAGTGATATTCACCATTGCTCATGAGTCCACATATATTCTTACCATGGGCCACTTCTCTTTCCACACAAAGTGGATGATCAGGTAACCTACCTCAAATTCTGCCCATTGGGAGGATTTTCCTTCACAGCTGTCACTCAGTGCCATATTAAGTGGGACTATGTAGCAGTAGTCCATTTTCATGGACTTCCCACATATTGAGACCCCCACATGCCGAGACAACTCATCCATACACTAAGCTCAGATTGTTTTCTTCTTCCCTTAGTTGTCCTTATGGGATATCTTCCACATGTGCACATACATACACACGCACACACACCCACCCACATACGTACTCTGAGGAAGAGGCATTGGTGCAATAGTAGTGGATGACAAAGATCTATACTGCACATTCGTGCAGCTTACTTGTGCCCTGTGACACTGTTCATGCCTGATAATGCCAGGTATACCATTTCCATTTTATAGTGAATTGCTATTGGGTCCATCCAATCTTAGGATTTGGTGAGTCCAACAGAACTAAGCTCATGATAAATAGTTCTAGCAGCATGGTCAGTTGATGCCACATATTCAAGTGCTCTGCATGTATTTGGGCCCAGTTGCAGATTGGGAAATATTTTTTTGAATAGTGCATAGGTCTCTACTGCAGATGGCATGAACTTTCTCCAGAATCAGTGAGTCAATATTGTGATTCTCCTATTGAGTTTGACCATAATTCCACGAAGTGATTTTTTTTTTTTTTTTTTTTTAACCACAGATGTCTCTGTCCATAGTGTGTGAACCATGTCAACCTTTGATATTACCAGTATATGGGCTATAGGAATATTCCCAAGTATGGTTTATGTTACTTCCAGAACCCGCAGAGGCTACTACATTTTGAGACAATGACTTATTTTTTATTTTGGAGAGGATATCCGGGTATGCTCTAGACCACTTACTCTGAAAAACTACACTGTTGTGGAATTCTGAATCATCATAGGATTAATTTTCCTCTAGAGCTCATATGTCTTATTAAGTTCTTCTTGTTCACCTTCCTGCCAACTTTTACTCACTGGATCCAATTAACAGGATATCAATGTGGTGGTCAAATGTTCTTCTGACTACTCAGATGGTCTAGGTCCCAGTGGGAGAATTAACATAGTTCCTGGGCAAGATTATATATTCTTGTCTGTCCCACTTGAATGTGATCCACTTCTGAACTATTTTCCTGATAGTATAGAAAAGAGTAAATTTGCCAGTTCAATGACCTTATACCATATCTGAGGCTATGTTAATCTGCTCTAGCAAAGATATCACATCTGTGAACCAACTGCAATTGGGGTGACTACTTTGTTGAGTTTATGGTAGTTCACTTTCATCTTCTAGGATCTATTTGGCTTTTGTAGGGGCAAATCTGGTAAACTAAAGGAGATGAATTAATATGAATATGATGGAGACCATGACCCTGCATCACTTAAATCTTTATGTGTAGTACTGATCTCTTCATTCCCTAGAGTGTGATAATGTTTTTTATTTACTTTCTTAGTCTTCTCCATTATATCTCTTATCCCACAGGCCAAGGAACCAATGTGGAGGTTCTGCCAACTACCACATATATTCATTCCAATTACACATTTAAAGACTGAAAAAATTATCGGTGGGTGAGTCCACAGACTCAGTGGATCATTGAGAGTCATATCTGAGCTAAGACTACATTTAATATCTGTTCTTATATGCCCCTACTCTAAAAGAAAGTTATAATGGTGTTCAGGTCACTTAGTATCAGTGTCAACTCAGACTTATGTCTCACAGTCCTCAGAATATTTGGATAATCTCTTCCCTAGAATATGATTATACAAGTAGGTACCTTGGTGAAGGTCTGTGGGAATTATTATCATATTCATTTGTTATGGTGTACTGAGGTCCAAACCTCATTGAGACCTAGCCTCTCCTTCAGTCAATAGGTTCTGGATTTGAGTATTGGTTCAGGTCCAGAAACTGTGTAGGAGATTTATCTTTTTATTGGCAAGGCTGTCCTCAATCTCCTGATCATCTAGCCATGGTTTCTTTGGCTTTTCTAAATTAAACAGAATATCACAGGCGGTTGGTTTTGTGGTACTAAGCGGAGAGCCGTGATTCTGCAGGCAGATATTGGAGGATAAAGGGCAGCAGGAGGGTGGTTGGCCGTGGGGATCCTACACCACTGGTGAGTGATAGCCTCGCGAGCTGCGGACGGGCACAGACTCGCAGACCGGTAGCGTCGGGAAAGGACTTTAGGGCAGCCCCCCGGGGTGGAGGACCAGACTGGCAGGGTCACGCGCACGTGAACTGCAGCCTCCGAGACGGAAACCCAGTGCACCGGGGTCCCGCCAGTGAACTGCAACCTCCAAGGTGGAAACCCCGGGCGGCGGAGTCGCGCACATGTGAACTGCAGTCCCCGGGACAGGACCCCAAGTGACGGAGTCGCGCGTGCACTGGGAGGGGCTGGTGATTTTAGAAGCACAAAGGGCAGAGACATGTCCTGACCTGGAGGCAGGACTGGGAGCGCTGCGGAGGGTGCACAACCCAGGACGCTGCAATTTATAGCAGCACGGACAGAAACGGAGACGGTGTGGCCTGGAGAGCTCACTGAAGAACAGACTGAGGTCTCTCTGCTCTGAGGCAGAGGGTTGGAAACGGTCTCTTCTGCTCGGACTTGCGGAAGAGACGCGGAAAGCCACCAGGGAAAGGCGCCAGAGAACAAAAGCCCCAAAGACTGATTCCCACTGAGCCCATCCCCCGCCACAGGGGTGCAGGGCAACTCCGCCCAAACAGGGTTGCCTGAGTAACAGCACAGCAGGCCCCTCCCGCAGAAGACAGGCTGGGAAAACAAGAGGCCAGCAACCTTAAGGTCCCAAGAAAACAGGTGCATCTTGCTTGGGTTCTGGTCAATAATTTGGACTCTATACATTCCCTCAAACACCCATCAACAGAATGACTAGGAGGAGGAGCCCCCAAAACAGAAAAGACTCAGAGATTATGACTTATGCTGCAGATTTACAAATGGATGCAGATATAACCAAGATGTCGGAGATGGAATTCAGGCTAGCAATTGTGAAGACAATGGCTAGAATGGAGAAATCAATTAATGGCAACATAGAGTCTCTAAGGGCAGAAATAAAAGGGGAATTGGCAGAACTTAAAAATGCTATCAATGAGATCCAATCCAATCTAGATAATCTAACAGCTAGGGTAACTGAGACAGAAGAGAGAATAAGCGATCTGGAAGACAGTATAATAGATAAAAAGGGAAAAGAGGAGGCCAGGGAAAAACAACTCAGAATCCATGAAAATAGAATCAGAGAAATAAGTGACACCATGAGGTGTTCCAATGTCAGAATAATTGGAATCCCAGAGGGAGTGGAGAGAGAGAGAGGGCTAGAAGATGTATTTGAGCAAATCATAGCTGAGAACTTCCCTAATCTGGGGAATGAAACAAACATTCGAGTCCTAGAGGCAGAGAGGACCCCTGCTAAGATCAAGGAAAACAGGCCAACACCCCGGGATGTAATAGTAAAACTTGCAAATCTTAGAACCAAGGAAACCATCTTAAGGGCAGCTAGGGGGAAGAGATTCCTTACGTACAGAGGGAGGAACATCAGAATAACGTCAGACCTATCCACAGAGACCTGGCAAGCCAGAAAGGCCTGGCAAGACATATTCAGGGTACTAAATGAGAAGAACATGCAGCCAAGAATACTTTATCCGGCAAGGCTTTCATTTAGAATGGATGGAGAGATGCAGAGCTTCCACAACCGGCAGAAGTTGAGAATATGTGACCACTAAGCCAGCCCTGCAAGAAATATTAAGGGGGGTTCTATAAAAGGAGAAAGACCCCAAGAGTGATCTACAACAGAAATTTACAGGGACAATCTATAAAAACAACGTCTTCACAGGCAACATGATGACAATTAATTCATATCTTTCAATAATCACTCTCAATGTGAATGGCCTAAATGTTCCCATAAAATGGCACAGGGTTGCAGATTGGATAAAAAGACAGGACCCATCCATATGCTGTCTACAAGAGACTCATTTTGAACCTAAAGATATATCCAGACTGAAAGTGAAGGGATGGAGATCTATCTTCCATGCCAGCGGACCTCAAAAGAAAGCTGGGGTAGCAATTCTTATATCAGACAAATTAGATTTTAAACTGAAGTCTGTAATAAGAGACACAGAAGGACACTATATCATTCTTAAAGGATCTATCCAACAAGAAGATCTAACAATTGTAAATATCTATGCCCCCAACATGGGAGCAGCCATCCACATAAGCCAACTGTTAACCAAAATAAAGAGTCATACTGATAACAATACGTTAATTGTAGGAGACCTCAATACTCCACTCTCAGCAATGGACAGATCATCTAAGCAGAAAATCAACAAGGAAACAAGAGCTTTGAATGATACATTGGACCAGATGGACCTCATAGATATTTACAGAACATTCCACCCTAAAACAACAGAATACTCATTCTTCTTGAGCGCACATGGAACTTTCTCCAGAATAGACCATATACTGGGTCACAAATCAGGTCTCAACCAATACCAAAAGATTGAGATTATTCCCTGCATATTCTCAGACCACAATGCTCTAAAACTGGAACTCAATCACAAGAAAAAATTTGGCAGAAATTCAAACACTTGGAAGCTAAAGACCACTCTGCTCAAGAATGTTTGGGTCAACCAAGAAATCAAAGAAGAACTTAAACAATTCATGGAAATCAATGAGAACGAAAACACATTGGTCTAAAACCTATGGGATACTGCAAAGGCGGTCCTAAGGGGGAAATACATAGCCATCCAAGCCTCACTCAAAAAAATAGAAAAATCCCGAATTCACCAACTAACTCTACACCTTAAAGAACTAGAGAAAAAGCAACAAACGACGCCTAAGCCACACATTAGAAGAGAAATAATTAAAATTAGAGCAGAAATCAATGAATTAGAAACCAGAAACACAGTAGATCAGATCAATGAAACTAGAAGTTGGTTCTTTGAAAGAATTAATAAGATTGATAAACCACTGGCCAGACTTATCCAAAAGAAGAGAGAAAGGACTCAAATTAATAAAATTATGAATGAAAGGGGAGAGATCATGACCAACACCAAGGAAATAGAAACAATTATTAGAAATTATTATCAACAACTATATGCCAATAAACTGAGCAATCTGGATGAAATGGAGGCCTTCCTGGAAACCTATAAGCTGCCAAGACTGAAACAGGAAGAAATTGACAACATGAATAGTCCAATAACCAGTAACAAGATTGAAGGAGTGATCAAAAACCTCCCAAAAAACAAGAGTCCAGGGCCTGATGGATTCCCTGGGAATTCTACCAAACATTCAAAGAAGAAATAATACCTATTCTACTGAAGCTGTTTCAAAAAATAGAAACAGAAGGAAAACTTCCAAACTCATTCTATGAGGCCAGCATTACCTTAATCCCCAAACCAGGCAAAGACCCCATCAAAAAGAAGAATTTCAGACCGATATCCCTGATGAATATGGATTCCAAAATCCTCAACAAAATCCTAGCTAATAGGATCCAACAATACATTCAAAGGATCATCCACCACGACCAAGTGGGATTTATCCCCGGGATGCAAGGGTGGTTCAACATTCGCAAATCAATCAATGTGATAGAACACATTAATAAGAGGAGGGAGAAGAACCATATGGTCCTCTCAATTGATGCAGAAAAAGCATTTGACAAAATACAACATGCTTTCCTGATTAAAACTCTCCAGAGTATAGTGATAGAGGGAACATTCCTCAAGCTCATAAAATCCATCTATGAAAAACCCACAGCGAATATCATCCTCAATGGGGAAAAGCTGAGAGCCTTTCCATTAAGATCAGGAACACGTCAAGGGTGCCCACTCTCACCTCTGTTGTTCAACATAGTACTAGAATTCCTAGCAACAGCAATCAGACAACAAAAAGAAATAAAAGGTATTCAAATTGGCAAAGAAGAAGTCAAACTCTCTCTTTTCGCAGATGACATGATACTTTATGTGGAAAACCCAAAAGACTCCACCCCCAAATTACTAGAACTCATCCAGCAATTCAGTAATGTGGCAGGATACAAAATCAATGCACAGAAATCAGTTGCTTTCTTATACACTAACAACACAACTGTTGAAAGAGAAATTAAAGAAACAATTCCATTTACAATAGCACCAAAAACCATAAGATACCTCGGAATAAACCTAACCAAAGACATAAAGGATCTATACTCTAGGAACTACAAAACACTCATGAAAGAAATTGAAGAAGACACAAAAAGATGGAAAAATATTCCATGCTCATGGATCGGAAGAATAAACATTGTTAAAATGTCTATGCTACCCAGAGCAATCTATACCTTCAATGCCATTCCGATCAAAATTCCAATGACATTTTTCAAAGTGCTGGAACAAACAATCCTAAAATTTGTATGGAATCAGAAAAGACCCCGAATTGACAAATGTAGAAAAAGAAAAACAAAGCTGGGGACATCATGTTGCCCGATTTCAAGCTATATTACAAAGTAGTGATCACCAAGACAGCATGGTCCTGGCACAAAAACAGACATACAGACCAATGGAACAGAATAGAGAACTCAGATATGGACCCTCAACTCTATGGTCAAATAATCTTTGACAAAGCAGGAAAAAACATGCAATGGAAAAAAGACAGTCTCTTCAATAAATGGTGCTGGGAAAATTGGACAGCCACATGCAGAAGAATGAAACTCGACCATTCTCTAACACCATTCCCAAAGATAAACTCAAAGTGGATGAAAGACCTCAATGTGAGACAGGAATCCATCCAAATCCTAGAGGAGAACATAGGCAGTAACCTCTCTGACATCGCCCACAGCAACTTCTTTCCAGATACATCTCCAAAAGCTAGTGAAACAAAAGCAAAAATGAACTTTTGGGACTTCATCAAGATAAAAAGGTTCTGCACAGCAAAGGAAACAGTCAACAAAACAAAAAGGCAACCCACGGAATGGGAGAAGATATTTGCAAATGACACTACAGATAAAGGGCTGGTATCCAAAATCTATAAAGAACTTCTCAAACTCAACACCCAAAAAACAAATAATCAAGTCAAAAAGTGGGCAGAAGAGATGAACAGACACTTTTCTGAAGAAGACATACAAATGGCTAACAGACACATGAAAAAATGTTCATCATCATTAGCCATCAGGGAAATCCAAATCAAAACCACATTGAGATACCACCTTACACCAGTTAGAATGGCAAAAATGGACAGGGAGAGAAACAAAAAATGTTGGAGAGGTTGTGGAGAAAGGGGAATCCTCTTACACTGTTGGTGGGAATGCAAGTTGGTACAGCCACTTTGGAAAACAGTGTGGAGGTTCCTCAAAAATTTAAAAATAGAGCTACCCTATGACCCAGCAATTGCACTACTGGGTATTTATCCCAAAGACACAGATGTAGTGAAAAGAAGGGCCATATGCACCCCAATGTTCATAGCAGCAATGTCCACAATAGCCAAACTGTGGAAAGAGCCGAGATGCCCTTCAACAGATGAATGGATAAAGAAGATGTGGTCCATATATACAATGGAATATTACTCAGCCATCAGAAAAGATGAATACCCAACTTTTACCTCAACATGGATGGGACTGGAGGAGATTATGCTAAGTGAAAGAAGTCAAGCAGAGAAAGTCAATTATCATATGGTTTCACTTATTTGTGGAACATAAGGAATAACATGGAGGACATTAGGAGAAGGAAGGGAAAAATGGGCGGGGGGAATTAGAGGGAGAGATGAACCATGAGAGACTATGGATCTGAGAAACAAACAGGGTTTTAGAGGGGAGGGGGGAGGGGGGATTGGTTAGCTTGGTGATGGGTATTAAGGAGGGCACGTACTGCATGGAGCACTGGGTGTTATACGAAAACAGTGGATTCGTGGATCACTACATCAAAAACTAATGATGTATTGTATGGTGACTAACATAATATAATAAAATTAAAAAAAAAATTTATTTATCTGGTGACATGAACATCCATTGTATTTACACTTAGCCTTAAATTGGTGATTAATCACGTTTAGCCTTTATCTGTCTTCACTGCATCCGGAGGCCCCAACATCTGCTATTCTATTCCATAGTGGTAATTGCCTCCTCTTTGCAGCCTCTCAAATACCTTGAGATATTGCACACACAAGTTCATTTCCTTCTACTGGTATCACACCTCAGTCTACCACTGGTAAATATTTTTAACAATTGCATTGCTTCAGTACACCACAGGCTATCAGTTTTCCATGTAGCATTAGTAATTAGGTTCTCATTGCCAGTCCAACAAAGAAAAATCCAGATAAAATATGTCAGTTTAGAATCACTTCCTCGGTGCTTCCTTGGTACCAACTTTCATTCCCTGGGAATGACTATGGGAATGACCCTGGGAAATAGGCTATGAAAGATATATATACATACATACATACATACATAATCTCCTTTCAGATTTGGTAGAAGGAGAAGCTGAACTGCAATATATTTGTGACAGAGGCTTTAGCTGATCTTACAGGAAGCTCTGATGCTGGCATGGCCCCTGCTTACAGCATATGGGCTAGGTATTTGAACACTCACATCAATTAGTCATTGACTATGGGTTACCCTAGAAGAGAGGCAATAAATCCTTGGCCATGGGCCATTTTCAGAGAGTGACTTAATCACATGCTTTTGGCAATGAACACAATACTCTTGGCAGTTGAAAGAATGAGTGATTCAGTCCTGAAGGGGGTACCTCTGTGGTACACCACAATTCTGCCACACTTATCTTTTCATTAGTTCTGAAAATAGAGTCAGATGGGAGGCCAGAGTGTAAATATTATGATTGAGATTACATTGATTTTAATTTCAAATGTATACAGAGAGTGTACGTTCTCTGGATACCTTTTTTTTTTTTTAATGTCCTTCTTTCGCTGAAGGCATAGAAGTTTACTTGAAAGGTTTTCTCACTGATTATTTTTTAAGTTATTTTTTCATTTATGTTTCTAAAATGTTTTAAAAAAAATAGCACATTGTGGTTCCTGGGTATCAAAGAGAGTCTCTCTAATTTAACATAGCATTCTTCTAGGTCTTTGCTTTCTAGTTGTCATCAAAGCCTAAATGAAGGATAGGGACTGAGTCAGGGGGAACAGACAGGCACAGGTACAATCAGAGCTTGAATCTTAAGGTGGTTTTCTGGGAGGGTGGAAGGGCTTACCTTCCTTTGTGACAGGGGGCTTTGGAAAACCTGAATTTGAATAGATAGACATTGTATATTTTAACTCCTGTTGTTATCAGAGATGTATTTTTGTATTGACTTTTTAA
Source organism: Mirounga angustirostris (assembly GCF_029215605.1). NCBI lineage: Eukaryota > Metazoa > Chordata > Mammalia > Carnivora > Phocidae > Mirounga > Mirounga angustirostris. The sequence goes on along the minus strand of NW_026991717.1, from coordinate 50,827,590 downwards.
TTTCTTTCTATTTTCTTATTTCGATCTACACCAGCATCTAGACTTGCCATAGATCAAGTTACCAACTGCTTTCATTGTGATTATTTATTCTCAGATGCTGTTTGAGGTAAGACCTGGCTGATGCTAAGCATGTTTTAGTTTTAACCTGAAGAGACTTTACATGTATAATTTAGTAATCCATAATAAAAAAGAGTAAGACATTTTTAAAGAACTGCCTTGATATTTTGAGTTCTTTATTGGTGGCATGTATTATCTATTATTATATGGGACATGCTCTATCTTTGCTGAAAAAGCTAAAACATGTCTTGCTCTTAGGAATTTTGAAATAATTTATTTATGGCTTTTCTTAAAAGCACGTTGTGATACAGGAAAAGGAAATTACAGGTCTGTTTAGTGAGAAACTAATTTTAATTTTACTTACAAGTGCCACACCCATTTTGCTTGCATGCTTTGAAGCATAAGTAATTGACTTTCACCCAAGAGTTAGAATCAAATGAAGTTCCATTGTGTGAAGAGAATTGCACTGCATCTAATACTCCAAAGGGGAAAGAAACAAGGATACTAATTATGAAAGCATCTAAGTTTTGGTCTGTTGCCCTGTTGTACAACATTTATTAAAATTTAAAATTCTCACTTTTACTACAGAACAAGGATGCATCTAGAGTTATGCATAATTGGTGAAGTGAGAACAGCTAGGAAGTCCTATCAATAGCCAAGTGTAAAAGTCTCTGGTGAGGATTAAGTGAATTTATGTTTTTTAATGTGTATAGTATAATGACTGGAATATATTAGGACCTACAAAAAAATGCTTAAGTTTTTGTGAATTTTTGTTTTCTAAAAGAAGCTATTGACCTAAAGTGAACGCTGACAAGGGCCTGACCAGGATGCTGGCTCTGGAATGTGGAAAGGAGGTATAGGGAATGACAGAAATTATAAAGTTAAGGACCATAAAATTTAGGACTGACTAGAAGTTTGGGAAAATAAAAGAGAGGAATTAAAGGTCCTGAAGTTCCAGTCTGTATAACTAGGAGAATGTTTATTTTGTTAATTAGTACTGTATGAGAAATTTAGATAATATAGTTTATGAATAAAGATGATTTGAAAAATATTGAATTTGAGATGTTAATGGTCATTCAGACCAAACTGACCAACACATAACTAGGAATTAATGCAAAAGAGGAAGCTAGAAGCAGATATATTAATTTGGTAGTTATAAGAAAAAGGAATAAAAATCTGAAAAGAGAAAGAGAAGCCAGTGAGGGACCTTGTTAAGGTTTCTTTGTAAAGGAGAACACTTATTGAAACTGATATCTCATCATGCCTTAGACAAAACTCATAATGGCCCCAGACTTAGGCTTAGAGAATAGTCAGAAACAAAGACATTTCCTCCTTTTGTGGCCATATGTTCTCTCATTACTGGATTCTTTTGTTTTTCTGCAAACAAGTCTTCACTGATCATTTTTTACAAAGTTCAAAAGTTGACTGCTCAGGTCACAACTTTATGTCACTTCCTTGTTGAAATGACTGAAAAGATCTGACAAACTCCATGTTCCAATTACTGATTCCCCAGAGAGGCCCTGATTGGCCCAGTTTTTATCATGTGATGACTCTGGTCAAAATAACTGTGTCCAGAGAGAGACTCCAGTAGGCCATGGTGTCATGTAGGTATATAGAATGATTTAAAGAAAGGCCAAGTGGTTAATGGCTTCAGATGCAGAAGATAGTTGTAGAAGATTTACATTTTATACAAACATTATTCATGCCCAATAGAAGAGGAATTTTAGTAGAGTTATGGGGCTAGAATCAGATAGCAAGAAGTTGAAGATGAATGGACTCATGAGGAAGTAGAGACCACAGGTCTACTCTATGCTTTGGAAGACTTTGGTGGAAGGTGCAGTAGCCTGAGGAGGTAAAAGCATTTATTCTGGTCTTTTTAAATTTGAGCCACTTTTGTCTCTATAAAATGGCATCTCATTTTGTTTTTTAATTTCCATTTTTCTGATAATTAATGCTGTAGAACAAATTCCATATGCTTATTGGCCAGATAGAAATCAGTCTGAAATGGTCACTAATTACTAATCCATTGTATTCCTTTTTTTTAATTATGATTTTTTTACCTATATATATTTTTATTAAGTTATGTTAATGACCATACATCATTAGTTTTTGATGTAGTGTTCCATGTTTCATTATTTGCATATAACACCCAGTGCTCCATTCAGTACATGCCCTCTTTAATACCCATCACCAGACTAACCCACCCCCCACCCCCCGGAACCCTCAGTTTGTTTCTCAGAGTCCATCGTCTCTCATGGTTCATCTCCCCCTCCGATTTCCCCCCCTCCATTTTTCCCTTCCTGCTATCTTCTTCTTCTTCTTCTTTTTTTTTTTTTTTAACATATAATGTATTATTTGTTTCAGAGGTATAGGTCTGTGATTCATCAGTCTTACACAATTCACAGTGATCAACATAGCACATACCCTCCCAAATGTTTATCACCCAGCCACCCCATCTCTCCCACCCCCCACCACTCCAGCAACCCTCAGTTTGTTTCCTGAGATTAAGAATTCCTCATATCAGTGAGGTCATATGATACATGTCTTTCTCTGATTGACTTATTTTGCTCAGCATAATACACTCCAGTTCCAGCCACGTCGTTGCAAATGGCAAGATTTCATTCCTTTTGATGGTTGCATAATATTCCAGTGTGTGTGTGTGTCTGCGTGTGTGTGTGTGTGTATGTATACACCACATCTTCTTTATCCATTCATCTGTCGATGGACATCTTGGCTCTTTCCACAGTTTGGCTATTGTGAACATTGCTGCTATAAACATCGGGGTGCATGTACCCCTTCAGATCCCTACATTTGTATCTTTGGAGTAAATACCCAGTAGTGCAATTGCTGGGTCATAGGGTAGCTCTATTTTCAACTTTTTGAGGAACCTCCATACTGTTTTCCAGAGTGGCTGCACCAGCTTGCATTCCTATCAACAGTGTAGGAGGGTTCCCTTTTTCCACATCCTCACCAACATCTGTCATTTCCTGATTTGTTAATTTTAGCCATTCTGACTGGTGTGAGGTGGTATCTCATTGAGATTTTGATTTGGATTTCCCTGATGCTGAGCGATGCTGAGCACTTTTTCATGTGTCTGTTGGCCATTTGGATGTCTTCTTTGGAAAAATGTGTTCATGTCTTCTGCCCATTTCTTGATTGGATCATGTGTTCTTTGGGTGTTGAGTTTAAGAAATTCTTTATAGATTTTTGATAGTAGCCCTTTATCTGATATGTCATTTGCAAATATCTTCTCCCATTCTGTCGGTTGTCTTTTGGTTTTGTTGACTGTTTCTTTTGCTGTGCAAAAGTTTCTTATCTTAATGAAGTCTCAATAGTTCATTTTTGCCCTTGCTTCCCTTCCCTTTGGTGATCTTTCTAGGAAGAAGTTGCTGCAGCTGAGGTCGAAGAGGTTGCTGCCTGTGTTCTCCTTTAGGATTTGGATGGACTCCTGTCTCACATTTAGGTCTTTCAACTTTTGAGTCTATTTTTGTGTGTGGTGTAAGGAAATGGTCCAGTTTCATTCTTCTGCATGTGGCTGTCCAATTTTCCTAACACCATTTGTTGAAAAGACCGTCTTTTTTCCATTGGACATTCTTTCCTGCTTTGTCGAAGATTAGTTGACCATAGAGTTGAGGGTCCATTTCTGGGCTCTCTATTCTGTTCCATTGATCTATGTGTCTGTTTTTGTGCGAATACCATACTGTCTTGATGATGACAGCTTTGTAATAGAGCTTGAAGTCTGGAATTGTGATGCCACCAGATTTGCTCTTCTTTTTCAACCTTCCTCTGGCTATTCAGGATCTTTTCTGGTTCCATACAAATTTCAGGATTATTTGTTCCATTTCTTTGAAAAAAGTGGATGGTATTTTGATAGGGATTGCATTGAATGTGTATATTGCTCTAGGTAGCATTGACATCCTCACAATATTTGTTCTTCCAATCCATGAGCATGGAACGTTTTTCTATTTCGTTGTGTCTTCCTCCATTTCTTTCATGAGTATTTTATAGTTTTCTGAGTACAGATTCTTTGCCTCTTTGGTTAGATGTATTCCTAGATATCTTATGGTTTTTGGTGCAGTTGTAAATGGGATCAACTCCTTAATTTCTCTTTCTTCTGTCTTGTTGCTGGTGTATAGGAAAGCCTCTGATTTCTGTGCATTGATTTTATATCCTACCACTTTACTGAATTCCTATATGAGTTCTAGCAGTTTTGGGGTGGAGTCTTTTGGGTTTTCCACATAAAGTATCATATCATCTGCAAAGAGTGAGAGTTTGACTTCTTCTTTCCTGGTTCGGATGCCTTTTATTTCTTTTTGTTGTCTGATTGCTGTGGCTAGGACTTCTAGTACTATGTTGAATATCAGTGATGATAGTGGACATCCCTGCCACATTCCTGACCTTAAGGGGAAAGCTCCCAGTTTTCCCCATTGAGAATGATATTCACTGTGGGTTTTTCATAGATGGCTTTTATGATATTGAGTTATGTACCCTCTATCCCTATACTCTGAAGACTTTTGATCAAGAAAGGATGCTGTACTTTGTCAAATGCTTTTTCTGCATCTGTTGAGAGGATCATATTGTTCTTGTTTTTTCTTTTGTTAATGTATTGTATCACATTGATTGATTTGCGGATGTTGAACCAACTTGCATCCCAGGGATAAATCCCACTTGGTTGTGTTGAATAATCCTTTTGATGTACTGTTGTATCCTATTGGCTAATATTTTGGTGAGAATTTTTGCATCCATGTTCGTCAAGGATATTGGTCTATAATTTTCCTTTTGATGGGGTCTTTGTCTGGTTTGGGGATCAAGGTAATGGTGGCCTCATAAAATGACTTTGGAAGTTTTCCTTCCATTTCTATTTTTTGGAACAGTTTCAGAAGAATAGGTATTAATTCTTCTTGAAATGTTTGGTAGAATTCCCCTGGGAAGTCATTTGGCCTCGGCTTTTGTTTTTTGGGAGATTTTTGATGACTGCTTCAATTTCCTTAGTGGTTATGGGTCTGTTCAGGTTTTCTATTTCTTCCTGGTTCAGTTTTGGTAGTTGATACATCTCTAGGAATGCATCCATTTCTTCCAGATTATCTAATTTGCTGGCATATACTTGCTCATAATATGTTCTTATAATTGTTTGTATTTCTTTGGTGTTGGTTGTGATCTCTCCTCTTTCATTCATGATTTTGTTGATTTGGGTCCTTTCTCTTTTCTTTTTGATAAGTCTGGCCAGGGGGTTATCAATCTTATTGATTCTTTCAAAGAACCAGCTCCTAGTTTCCTTGATCTGTTCTACTGTTCTTTTGGTTTCTATTTCATTGATTTCTTCTCTGATCTTTATTATTTCTCTTCTCCTGCTGGGTTTAGGCTTTATTTGCTGTTCTTTCTCCAGCTCCTTTAGGTGTAGGGTTAGGTTGTGTATTTGAGACCTTTCTTGTTTCTTGAGAAAGGCTTGTATTACTATGTACTTTCCTCTTAGGACTGCCTTTGCTGCATCCCAAAGATTTTGAACAGTTGTATTTTCTTTTTCACTGGTTTCCATGAATTTTTTAAATTCATCTTTAATTTCCTGGTTGACCCATTCATTCTTCAGTAGGATGCTCTTTAGCCTCCATGTATTTGAGTTCTTTCCAACTTTCCTCTTGTGATTGAGTTCTAGTTTCAAATCATTGTGGTCCAAAAATATGCAGGGAGTGATCCCAATCTTTTGGTACTGCTTGAGACCTGATTTGTGACCTAGGATATGATCTATTCTGGAGAATGTTCCATGGGCACTAGAGAAGAATGTGTATTCCGTTGCTTTGGGATGGAATGTTCTGAATATATCTGTGAAGTCCATTTGGTTCAGTGTGTCATTAAAAGTCTTTATTTCCTTGCTGATCTTTTGCTTAGATGATCTGTCCATTTCATTGAGGTCGGTGTTAAAGTCCCCCACTATTATTGTATTGTTGTCGATGTTTTTCTTTGATTTTGTTATTAATTGGCTTATATAATTGGCTGCTCCCATGTTAGGGGCATAGATATTTACAATTGTTAGATCTTCTTGTTGGAGAGATCCTTTAAGTATCATATAGTGTCCTTCCTCATCTCTTATTATAGTCTTTGGTTTAAAATCTAATTTGTCTGATATAAGGATTGCCACCCCAGCTTTTTTTGGTGTCCATTAGCATGGAAATGGTTTTCCATCCCCTCACTTTCAATCTGGGGGTGTCTTCTTGCAGAGAGCATATCAATGGATCCTGTTTTTTTTATGTAATCTGATAGCCTGTGTCTTTTGATTGGGGCATTTAGCCCATTCACATTCAGGGTAACTATTGAAAGATAGGAATTTAGTGCCATTATATTGCCTGTAAGGTGACTGTTACTGTATATTGTCTGTGTTCCTTTCTGGTCTGTGTTGCTTTTAGGCTCTCTCTTTGCTTAGAGAGCCCCTTTCAAGATTTCTTGTAGGGCTGGTTTTGTGTTTGCAAATTCCTTTAGTTTTTGTTTGTCCTGGAAGCTTTATATCTCTCCTTCTATTTTCAACAACAGCCTAGCTGGATATAGTATTCTTGGCTGCATATTGTTCTCATTTAGTGCTCTGAATATATCCTGCCAGTCCTTTCTGGCCTGCCAGGTCTCTGTGGATAGGTCTGTTGCCAATCTAATGTTTCTACCATTGTAGGTTACATATCTCTTCTCCTGAGCTTATTTCAGGATTTTCTCTTTGTCTGTAAGACTTGTAAGTTTTACTATTAGATGTCGGGGTGTTGACCTATTTTTATTGATTTTGAGGGGGGTTCTCTGTGCCTCCTGGATTTTGATGCCTGTTTCCTTCCCCAAATTAGGGAAGTTCTCTGCTATAATTTGCTCCAATATACCTTCAGCCCCCCTCTCTCTTTCTTCTTCTGGGATCCCAATTATTCTAATATTGTTTCATCTTATGGTACCACTTATCTCTCAAATTCTGCCCTCATGATCCAGTAGTTCTTTATCTCTCTTTTTCTCAGCTTCTTTATTTTCCATCATTCGGTCTTCTATATCACAGATTCTCTCTTCTGCCTCATTTATTCTAGCAGTTAGGGCCTCCATTTTTTATTGCACCTCATTAATAGCCTTTTAGGTTTTGATTCGGTTAGACTTTAGTTCTTTTATTTCTCCTGAAAGGGTTTCTCTAGTATCTTCCATGCTTTTTTCAAGCCCATCTATTATCTTTATAATCATTATTCTGAACTCTATTTCCAACATCTTACTAATGTCCATATTGATTAGGTCCCTGGCAGTTGGTACTGCCTCTTGTTCTTTTTTTTGAGGTGAGTTTTTCCATCTTGTCATTTTGTCCAGAGGAGAATAGATGATTGAGAGAACAAAATGCTAACAAGGTAACAATGACCCCAGAAAAATATACACTAAACAAATCAGAACAGACCCAAAACCAAGGGAAAAGATAGGGATAGAAAGAAAAAAGAAAAAGAAAAAAAGGATATCATCAGATATGATCAGGCTGGTGAATAGATCAGTGCCACACACTGTATTTTGGGCATTTTTGGTCTGTTAGAAGAAACTGCCTCCCAAAATTTTAAAGGAAGAAAAACTTATATATGTACAAAAATAAGGGTAAATACTATGAAGGGATGGAATATGACTGTAAAGATTAAAATTATAAAAGATTTTATAAAAGGAGTTGATAAGATAAGAAGTTGGTTGAAAAAAGAAGAGAAATTTAAAAAAAAGGGGGGAAGAGAATGTGATCAGGCAGGAGACTAGAACAAAGCTATACACTAGAGATTTAGAGTATATTTTGGTCTGTTAGAAGAAACTGTATCCCCAAATTTTAACAAGAGAACAACTTATATATAGACCAAAAATAAGGTTAACTACAATGAAGGGATAGAATACGACTCTAAAAATGAAAAATAAAAAAGCTTTTAAAAAAAGGGATTGGTAAGATGTTGTTTGAAAAAGGGAAAAAGAAAAATTCAAAAAAAATAGAAAAAGAAAAAAAAGAAAATTAAAAACATTAACTTTGAAAGACTAAAGAGTTGTGGAATAAAAAGCCATGAATTCTATGTGCAGTATTTCCCTAGTGCTGGAGTTCTGCTGTTCTCATTGATCGGTTAACTTGGTCTTGTCTGGCTGTTCTTACTGATCTTCTGGGGGAGGGGCCTGTTGCCGTGGTTCCCAAATGTCTTTGCTGGGGGTGGAATTGCCCTGCCCTTGCTGGTCTGGGCTAAATAATCTGCTTGGGTTTGCTCTTGGGAGCTTTTTTTCCCTGCAAGCTTTCCGTACAGCTTTGTAAGATGACAGTGAAAATGGCAGCCTCCCAGTCTCCACCCTGGAGGAGCTGAGAACTCGGGGCCCCACTCCTCAGTGAGCCCCCAGAGAAAAGCAGTCAATCACTCCCATCTCCCCGGTCTCTGGTCTCACTCCGTGCTCACCCGGCCTCACCTGGCCTGTGACCGAGTGTTTCTATCTCTGGCACACTACCCCATTTGGAGTCTCCAAACCCAGCAGATTCTTGTGGTGTGCTCCCATGCTGCTTCTCCTGGGGGAGAAAGGCGAATCTTCCCAGATCTGCTGTTTGTTGGGTCCCTTCCAGAAAGTGGTCGCTTTTCTGTTCAGAGTTGCTGCTATTCTTTTCTTCAATCTCCTGTTGAGTTCGTAGGTGTTCAGAATGGTTTGATCCCTATCTAGCTGAATTCCTGGAACCAGACAAATTTAAGTCTCCTACACTTCCACCATCTTGCTCCTCCCAGTTTTCTTGGATGATAGCGTTCCAAGTTGCTCATCTGTAAGCCAGGGCACCTATGCCCTGTTCTCTGTGTGTGTAAGTGGGCAGAAGTTGCAAAGCCTGAAATAGACAGTTTTTATCCTCAAGCAGGGTAGCTGGGAATAAGACAAGGCCATGTGCATTAGGCCAAGCTTATTGTAGGTTTCTCAGTCTCTTCTTTCTGACCTACCCTCCTACTTATCTCCTTTGGTAGCAGATTCTTCCCATCATCAAGCTTCTTTGTGTTCTCTCTCTTTGTCATCTCCCTCCTATTCTTGAGGAATATTCTCATAAACACTTTATACCCAGATATAGAATGGCTGATAAGCTTTAAAACATAGGGTCCCCTTGGTGAGATTTTCATTTCAGCAAGAACCAAAATCTTAAATAAAGGGAGTAAAGCTCTAATAGTAGAAACTAGTATAGATTCTTCATGAGGGGGCAGTCCTTCTTCAACTGTAGTACGTAGGAAACGACCTTTTTCTCTAAGGTTGGTCCTTATGGGCTTAACAGTATGCATGGTGTTTATTAATAAGGACTCTGAAGCCAGTCAGTTTGGTTTACAATTCTAGCTATGTAACTTCCTAGCTGCATGGCTTTGGGCTAGCTACTCAGGTTCCCAGTTCTCAGTTTCTTGATATGTAAAATGGAGATTAATGACAGTACCTATTGCAGAGCTTACAATCAAACATTAATGTAGTAATCTATACAAAGCACTCAAGACAGAGTATGACATAAAATAAGCATTAAAAATTGAAAGCATGCACTGGGTGTTATACGCAACTGATGAATCTTTGAGCACTACATCAAAAACTAATGATGTACTATATGTTGGTTAATTGAACATAATAATAAAAAAATGGAAAACATGTAAAAGAGCTATGTGATGAATAGAAGATAATTAAGGACTAAATGTCATGGTTCAGATTATAAAAATTATATGAAAAAGAGAAAATGAGAGAATAGTTAAAGAAACTTTTGTGGAAAAGATTAGTCTTGATCTATAAATTAAATGATTGAGATCGGTATAACTGAGGACATTCTAGGCAGGGTGAAGAACAAGAAAAAAAGAAACAATGAAAGAATAAGCTTAGTGCATCCATGGAACCATAAAGCAGCCTCATGCAGTAGGAGACTAAAAAGAAAAAAATAATATTTAGGGAAGTTTAGGTGAAAATTAGCTTATAACATGGTTTAGAATGGTAGGGAATATTACTTGAAGAGGTCAGTGAGCTATTGAAATATTACTTGTCTAATGTAAGGAGAATGTACATTACTATAGTGAAGGAACCAAGTTTTGGAGTCAGGATTCCCAGGCAATTACTTTAGCAAGTAGGAGCCTTACCATCATTAACCATGAACTGCAAATAATAATTTTACTAGGTTACCATGCAAATCATATGAGTTGATATACACAAAATTACCTTGTAAGTTCCAAAACTCTTTTTTAAAATTTTTTTAAAAGATTTTATTTAGGTGTGCCTGGGTGGCTCAGTCGGTTAAGCTCTCTCTGACAAATTAAATAAATAGAGAATAAGCAGGGGGAGCAGCAGGCAGAAGGAGAAGCAGGCTCCCCACTGAGCAAGGAGCCCTATGTGGGACTTGATCCCAGGACCCTGGGATCATGACCTGAGCTGAAGGTAGACCCTTAACTGACTGAGCCACCAAGGCATCCCAGATTCCAAAACACTTACAGAAGTATCAGTACTAGATACCATTATTTACTCCTAAAGTAGCAAATGGGAGTGAGTAAAAAATGTAGATGGGCTATAGTTGGATGAAGAAATTCACATAATATCTACTTATCAAGAATAAAGAAGACAATTCATTTGACCTTCATTCTTGGGGAAATGGGTCTTTCTGTTTATTTTTTAAAGATTTTATATCTTTATTTGACAGAGAGAGAGAGAGAGAGAGCACAAGTAGGCAGAGCGGCAGGCAGAGGGAGAGGGAGAAACAAGGAGTCCTATGTGGGACTTGATCCCACGACCCTGAGATCATGACCTGAGCCGAAGGCGGGCGCTTAACCAACTGAGCCACCCAGATGCCCCTTTCTGTTTATTTTTTAAAAATAATTCATTAGTTTAGGATAAACCTCTTAATCACTTTCTGGTTTGATCATTTTTGTTGAAAGAATTTTGATACATAACTACCCAGTTCACCTACTTTAGTGCATTTGATAAGAAACATAAAATTGTTTATTGATCTGAAAATGCTTTAACTTAATTCTGGTAAGGATTTAGCAATAAATTACTGTTTAAAGGTTCATTAGCTCTTTTAGCTCAGTAGGGCACCCAGCTTTATAGTCATATTAAATAACTCTCTTACAAAATGAATTTAACATACCTGCAAAAAGGGCACCTGGGTGGCTCAGTTGGTTAAGCGACTGCCTTCGGCTCAGGTCATGATCCTGGAGTCCCGGGATCGAGTCCCGCATCGGGCTCCCTGCTCAGCAGGGGGTCTGCTTCTCCCTCTGCCCTCTTCCCTCTCGTGCTCTCTGTCTCTCATTCTCTCTCTCTCAAATAAATAAATAAAATCTTAAAAAAAAAAAAAACATACATGCAAAAAGTATTTTACTTCCTATTCAACCCTAGTATGCTTTTCGGAGTTAATACACTTGCAGTCTGAATCTGGGATTGGAGTTAGGTTGTGTTTCTTGTTAATACATGACCTAAGTCAAATTTCCCAAACTTGAAATTGCAGCTTTTTTAATCTGGAAAATAATAATATATATTTCACACAATTATGGGAATGAAATGAAAAGAGGTAAATTTTAGAAAATTAGACACACATGGTGCTTGGCACATAGTAACAATAAAATACTATTACTAGCCTTTCTATAACAACATAGTCTAGTATTTTAATCTCTCTCAAAGGTCTTCTCAAATCCTTTAATCTTACCTCCAAACTTTATTACCAAAATTAAGGTGTGGCTATGTTAATAAAGGTAATGCAACTGGTGGGTAAGTGTAAGATTTTGAATACAAGTTGTTGAGAATCATATGATGATATCCTGGTCTCTCCCCATCTCCTTAACCCCCCTTCCTCATAAATGGAGCTTCTCAACCTAAGTTTCAAAACTTGTCACATTCTGTTACCATTTTGCCAATCCAAGCTCCTCTCCCTTTAGTCCCCAACTTTCTCCAGAGTGGATGCTTCTCTCTCTTTGGGCAGGACATGGATGTTTGTGATATATGCCTTCTGCTCAGACTGCATCTCTTTCTCTGGATTGTTTAAGTCCAGCAAAACTGTCTCAGGCTTCTTGGATCTCAGGCTTCTTGGAGTCTATTAACTCATGGACTTATCGTCTATTCATTCATTTGCTTATATACTTACTCATTTATACAACAAATATCATGAGTCTACTATATAATATGCAATATGGATATTTAAAGTTAAAAAGAACACAGCCTTAGCTCTCCAAGAGTTCACGGTCTTATTTGAGAGATAGAGACATAGGTAAATATTTTACATAAATAATTTTTGTAAGAGTTACCACAACAAAGGTACATTCAAGGCATTGTGGGGGCACACAGGAGGAAGTGCCGACTGAGAGGAAGTTAAACAGGTTGATGTTGATCCCTGCTGGGTCTAGGATATATAGATATTCTAGAGATGTTCATGAGAGAGACATGTGGAGATAGAGGAAAGAAGAAAGGATTGGAGACAGAATGAACAGCATGGAAAAAGGCACATTGGTGAGGCAACAGTATGGTATTCAGGAACTGTTACTACCTCAGTGTGGCCGGGGCAGATGTGCTTGTGGGAGTGACAGAGAGTGCATCTGCTAAAACTGGCAGAGTTTTAAGTAGGAGGATTTATATCTTTTATTAATTTTAGAGAGGAGGATTTGAGAGAAGGGCCAGGTTAGAGTGGGGAAGACCATATAGAGTACAATGGTAATAGTTCAGATGAGAAATTGTGGAGTTCAGAACTAAGGCATTACTAGCAGGATGAGGTGACATATTCACAACCGTTTGGACAAGGGCTGGATCATATGGAAGCTAGAATATATGGGTATATGTCCTGAGGAAGTAGATAATTATGATAATAATGAGATTAATAATTCAAGAAAATGACTAGGTTATATGGAGTTTAATTTTGGGCAACCAGATGAAGATATTTAGTAAGTGACTGAAGTGGAGGCCAATTCTTTTTTCTTTAAATTTAGTTTAAAATAAGTATACATCTGTGGAACCATCACCACAGTCCATGCCATCTCCAAAAGTTTCCACCCACCTTTTTACTACTATGTTGTGATAGGAACACTTAACATAAGATCTACCCTCTTGGCAAAAATTTTAAGTATATAATTAACTATTGGCACTATGCTATCCAGCTGATCTCTAGGATTTATTCATCTTGTGTAACTGGAACTTTGTACCCTGAGGCCAATTCTTCAGTAAACATTTATTGCGAGCTTATCATGTATGATGAGACAAGTTATAGTTTTTATCCTTAAAGAGGATATCATGAATGGAGAAAGAAATAAGATTGTAATATAGAAAAGTTCTAATTGCCTATGAACTGGGTTGTGGGAGAGTGTGGCAAAGAGAGAGAAAAGCTCAAGTGTGGGTGGTTGGTGAGGTCTTCACAGGACAAATGATTCTGGAGTTTAAATACAATTTTTACAGACAGGGTGGGCAAGATACAAATGATATTCTAGGTAGAGAACAGAAAAGTTACTGAGGCGTGAAGGAGCATAGAGCCCTTAGTGAATAACAAGTCTCCATGTGGCTGGAAGGTATAGCAAGTGAGTTTATAGGTGCAACAGTGTGGACACAGGTCCTTGGGTTCATGTTTTTTTGAGGCAGGACTTCAATTCGGTTGGAACTTTCCTGCTCAAAGTTTTGCCAACAATTATTGCCTAGAACAATAGTTCTGAACAAACAATGCAGGTCAGGAAATGTACAACAATTTCATGAAACATCAGAAGCATTGACAAAATTGTTGCTCTCATTTAAACAAGAAGTATTTGTTTTGAGTTTTGACAAACTCAGGATCTTGGGTTGAATGATTAGTAGAACAGTTTATTGTGTGAAAGTTGGTTTTAAAATAATTTCCTTGCCTTCCTGTCACTTAACTTTCCAAAGTCTTCACTCCACAAGAAGAGGTTGTCTAGCAGTACAATAAGTATTTTTTTTAATTTAATTCAAGAGTCAATTTCTTGACATTTATATTAGTCGAAAACATGTCCTGGCTTGTAATTACGAGTGAATACCAAATTGCTTTAGATAAGAGGAATTAGACTCTAACAGTTTATGAAACCCTGAAGACAAGGACTTCTTTAGAATCTGTCTCTTTCTCTCCTCCGTCTTTATGCTTCCCCTTCTCACTTACATTGCCCTGTTTCTTGTGAAGCTTGGTTCCTCCTGGCCAGGGCATGTTTTCCCCCCAGTCCCTGAAGAATGTGAGTGAAGTAAAAATGGCAGGTTTCCAAGCAGAGGGAGCTTATAAAGAGTCAGCCAAAAAAAAAAAAAAAAGAGTCAGCCAGCTCCTAAAACCATATGCAGTTTATGATGTATTCTTTAAAGAATCACATTGATTATTTACCTACCCAAATATGTAGTTCAACGTTAGCAAAGGCTTTTGGCTGTTAACCACTACTCTGTGATATCTTTCAACTGTAAAATAGTTAAATTCAGTTCCGCAAAATTTTATTCAAATACCTGCCACATACAAGGCGTGGTGCTGGTGAACCAGGAAAATGAATGTAAACTTTTTTCTCTTCCTTCTCCCTTTTCTTCTTCTTCTACTTCATGTAATTTGAGAAACTAACCGTCATAAAGATTAGTTACTGGTGTGGTCACATGGATTATAAAATACCAAATCATTGGATGAATTATGTCTGACCAGTTTTTGATTATCTGTAGGCACATCTTATTTATGGCACAATCTCCTTTTGTAATTTAGTACTCGGTCTCCAGTCATAGTTCTAGCCTGGGCATGGGTACCCTGCCATCTGCCACAAGCCTGTAGCAGTTGATTGGGATGGCTCAACTCTTTCAAGTCATGTCCTTTCAAAACTTGGATATATTATCTGTATTTTCAAATATATTTCCTCTTGGTATTTATTTAATCATATGAAATATTTCTCACTTGGATGACTTTATAATTTAAGAAATTCCCAGTCATTGAATCCCTAGAAAAGGAAAATGTTATTTGAATAGGAAAGGTCTTACATATATGAATAATATTAATTTGATGAATTCTGAATGTCTAGGATTGGGAGAACTTTTAATTTTGAATGCTTATGCTTATGTTTGTGTCAGTAAATGTACTTTTAGGAAAGGAAATAAAGTGGAAATGATAATGTCATGTAGTCATTGTAGCTTTTCAAATTTGCCTAATATCTTACATAGCCTTTCCTAAATAACCATTATTGCCTTTTATTACTATTTCAGCTCATTTATTCAGTTCAGTTGTGTCCATCCATAAATGATTTAGAAAGAAAAATATAATTTAAACATAGTTATTGGTATGGATTTGCTTTATAGTTATTTTAAAAGTAACTGTGTCCTGAAATTCAGCTATACCCCTGCCCCCCTCTGCAATTTTTCATATACTGTGTATCTTGAATACTTCTGAAAAATGTTGGAAATGGGATAAATCTAGAATTGAATTCTGATACTCATTTTAACCTTCCTTTCTTTTAGACACTCTATGAAGTTATGTGGAAATGAGAGAGATTCATGAAACCCCTTCACCAGGAGAGAATGTCTTTCATAAATGGAGCTTTGCTTCTGGTTTTCACAGGACATTGACACGGCAGTGGAGCCATGGCTGCCCTGCCTGCTATTTTCAATAATTCACAGAACATCTGAACAGAGATGCTTGCCTTGGATTTACAGATTTTCATCCCGATACCTTGTTTACTTCTCTGGGGCAGAAAAGCTTGCACTAATTGCTCTCCATGGTGGCTAATCTTTTCAAGAGCCTGATTTTACCTTACATACATAAGCTTTGCAAAGGAATGTTTACAAAGAAATTGGGAAATACAACCAAAAAAAAAGAGAGTCATCAGCAGAAAAAGGATCAAGACTTTCCTACTGCTGGCCAGACCAAAACCCCCAAATTTTCTAATACCTTAAAAAACACTGTAAAGAAGATTGCAAAGTGTTCATCTACTCGCAACTTATCCACTGAAGAAGAAGAGGCTAATAAAGAGTTTTCCCTCTCACCAACATTCAGTTACCGAGTAGCTATTGCCAATGGCCTACAAAAGAATATTAATGTAACCAACAGTGATAATGAGGATCGGCTTCAAGAGTTATCTTCAATTGAGAGTTCCTATTCAGAATCACTCAATGAACTAAGGAGTAGTACAGAAAACCAGGTACAATCAACACACACAATGCCAGTTAGACGCAATAGAAAGAGTTCAAGCAGCCTGGCTCCCTCTGAGGGCAGCTCTGATGGAGAACGCACTCTACATAGCTTGAAACTAGGAGCGTTACGCAAACTGAGAAAATGGAAAAAGAGTCAGGAGTGTGTCTCATCAGATTCAGAGTTGAGCACAATGAAGAAAACCTGGGGAATAAGAAGTAAATCTTTGGACAGAACTGCACGAAACCCAAAGACAAATGCCCTGGAGCCAGGATTCAGTTCCTCTGGGTGCATTAGCCAAACACATGATGTCATGGAAATGATCTTTAAGGAACTTCAGGGTATAAGTCAGATTGAAACAGAACTTTCTGAACTACGAGGGCATGTCAATGCTCTTAAGCATTCCATCGATGAAATCTCCAGCAGTGTGGAGGTTGTACAAAGTGAAATTGAACAGCTACGTACAGGGTTTGTCCAGTCTCGAAGGGAAACCAGAGACATCCATGATTATATTAAACACTTAGGTCATATGGGTAGCAAGGCAAGCCTGAGATTTCTAAATGTCCCTGAAGAAAGATTTGAATATATTGAAAGTGTGGTATACCAAATTCTAATAGATAAAATGGGTTTCTCAGATGCACCAAATGCTATTAAAATTGAATTTGCTCAAAGGATAGGCCACCAGAGGGACTGCCCAAATGCAAAGCCTCGACCCATACTTGTGTACTTTGAAACCCCTCAGCAAAGGGATTCTGTCTTAAAAAAATCCTACAAACTCAAAGGAACAGGAATTGGAATCTCAACAGATATTCTTACTCATGACATAAGAGAAAGAAAAGAGAGAGGGATACCGTCCTCCCAGACATATGAGAGCATGGATATAAAGCTGTCTACTCCAGAGCCCAGAAGCAAGAAGAACAATTGGCAGTCACCTGATGACAGTGATGGAGAGCTGGAATCTGACCTCAATAGAAACAGTTATGCTGTGCTTTCCAAGTCAGAGTTTCCAACAAAAGGAAGTACTTCCAAGTCAAGTTCAAAATCACACAATGCTAGAGCCAAGAATAAAACTGCTAGTAGCAGCAGAATTTCAAATAAATCTGATTATGATAAAATTTCCTCACAATTGCCAGAATCAGATAATTTGGAAAAACAAACTACAACCCATTATGCAGATGCTACACCCCTCTGGCATTCACAGAGTGACTTTTTCACTGCTAAACTTAGTCGTTCTGAATCAGATTTTTCCAAATTATGTCAGTCTTACTCAGAGGATTTTTCAGAAAATCAGTTTTTCACTAGAACTAATGGAAGCTCCCTCTTGTCATCTTCAGACCGGGAACTTTGGCAGAGGAAACAGGAGGACACACCCACCTTGTATGACAGTCTGCAGGATCAACATTTGAATGTGGCTGTTCAGGGTGTCCAAGGGCTGAGTGAAATTGAGAACACAGAAACTGTGGATAGTGGAATGAGTAATGGCATGGTGTGTGCATCTGGAGACCAAAGTCATTACAGCGATTCTCAGCTCTCTTTACATGAGGATCTTTCTCCATGGAAGGAATGGAATCAAGTAGAGCAAGGAGCTGACTTAGGTTTAGATTCATCCACCCAGGAAGCTTTTGACTATGACACAAACAGTCTATCTGATCAGCCACTAGATGTTTACAATAAAGACCTAGAAGACTTGGGAAAGTTCCACAGTGACCTTCAGGATGACTCTGAGAGCTATGATTTCACCCAAGATGACAACTCATCTCCATGCCCTGGGTTGGATAATGAACCACAAGGCCAGTGGGTTGGCCAATATGATTCTTATCAGGAATCTAATTCTAATGAGCTATACCAAAATCAAAACCAATTGCCCATGATGTATCGAAGTCAAAGTGAATTGCAAAGTGATGACTCAGAGGATGCCCCACCCAAATCTTGGCATAGTCGATTAAGCATTGACCTTTCTGATAAGGCTTTCAGCTTCCCAAAATTTGGATCTACATTACAGAGGGCTAAATCAGCCTTGGAAGTGGTATGGAACAAAAGCACACAGAGTCTCAGTGGGTATGAAGACAGTGGCTCTTCCTTAATGGGGAGATTTCGGACATTATCCCAATCAACTGCAAATGAATCAAGTACCACCCTTGACTCTGATGTCTACACTGAGCCTTTTTACTACAAAGCAGAGGATGAGGAGGACTATAGTGAACCAGTGGCTGATAATGAAACAGATTATGTTGAAGTGATGGAACAAGTCCTTGCTAAGCTAGAAAACAGGACTAGTATGACTGAAACAGATGAACAAATGCAGGTATATGATCACCCTTCGTATGAAACACTCTATGAAACCCCACAAGATGAGGGTTATGATGGGCAGGCAGATGATGTGGTTAGTGAAGGGGGATTGGAACCATTAAATGAAACATCAGCTGAAATGGAAATAAAAGAAGATGAAAACCAAAACATCTCGGAACAGCCAGTGGAAATCACAAAGCCAAAGAGAATCCGTCCCTCTTTCAAAGAAGCAGCTTTAAAAGCCTATAAGAAGCAAATGGCAGAATTGGAAGAGAAGATCCTGGCTGGAGGTACTCATGTTTACATGCTACATTTTGAGCTAGTTGTATTTTAACATTGGTGGTGCTTCTTTAGAGCATGTTTTGTGTTTACTCTTGGGGAAAAGAATGTATTTGCAAGAAATTTGCAAGTTTATTTTGAGAAGGGTATTATTTTACTCTGCTCCCCCTACAAGTTGAGCTTGATGATTTATAATCAAAGTGTTTTCAAGTAGGTCATACTAAAAGGAGCCCTACAGTCTGTGGATCAAGATTTCTCTGCTAGCATTGGTACAAACCCCACTTCATATTAACCAACTTTGTGGCATCTGTCATGAATAAAAGGGTCAGTAAAGTCAAAGAGCAGCCTGAGATTATTCTTTGATTCTATTAGGTTTATAGGGATGAGGAAAATGGTGTAGTTAATCTTAAAGAATTAGGAAAGATGGACTCCCAGACTTACTAATCCCTTTCCCATCAAATCTATAGTTTGGAGCCTTCCAGTAGGAAGAGGTGGGTTTGCACAACCAACCCTAACTAGTCCCATGAAGGACCACTGCCTCCCTCACTGCTTATTGATGCAGCTGAGGGAGTACAATAGAGCCAAAACCTTAGGCCATGCCTGAATGGTCATGAGTCACTCTTTAGTCAATATTGAGTAGAGTCAAGTTCCCCTTTAAAGAGTGGATTGGAAGTCTCTCTCCCCTTATGAAAATGAAAAGAGTACCTTATTCAACAATTTTACTTGATTTTTCTGGGGGAACAATTTTGGATCACCCACGTGTGAAAATTAGCCACTTAAAAATGAAAACTTTTTTTTTTTTACTTTTTATTTTCAATTAGACTTCACTCCCACTTACCCTGATCCCTTACCATTTACTTTATTTGCATGCTTATAACTTTATATCTCTGGGATAGTTTGATATTATCTCAGTTGTAATGAATTATATATTTTAAAGTTTTCCTTATTTATGGCATTGTAGTCTTTAACTGAAGTAGTTACATAATATTTCATAAAGGTATATATTTATGGGATCAACTGGTACTTGCCATTATGAAATAATTTGAAATAATAACAATTTCTGCAGCCAGTACCTGATTATAGCATCTTTGTCTTGAACAGAATTGTGATCAGACACTCTTCCAAACTGGTCATTTTCTCATTGTTATGGGTAGATTCTTGAATAATCAGAAAACTTTATTGTTAAACTGTTTCAGGCCCTAAGGTTATTGAAATAGCAATTAAGATTATCTGCTCTAAAAAAAAAATCTGTCTATATAAAACAACACACCCTATGTAATTAAAGAATAACTTAAGTCAAAGGGATCTTGGGTGCATTGGCTGTGACTTTGTTGTTGGTTTCCGGAGGCAATTCTCAACTATATTTAAAACCAATGTGAAAGTGCAGAGTAGTCAAAATTTTATGCAAATAATAATTCATATTGGAATAATAGCTATCTTTTTTAAGAGTGATATTTAATTGTTAGATATCCTTATTACTGAAACTCAGTTAATAGGATAAAGGCCAGCAGTTTGCCATTGTATTTTATTTGCTGTGGATTCAGAGAAGTCTACTCAAGAGCATATTAAGACTAACCAGTGTGTGTGCATGTGTGTCTGTTGTGATGTAATAGATGTTTTAATGCCAAGTGGTTAAAGTATCTGAAATATTAGGCAGTATTATAAAAATTACAAAAGTATACATTTCAGGAAAAAAGGGATCTTCATTAACTTTTAAAAATTCTAAATTAGCAAACATCTACAAAATAAATTGCTATTGGTATTGACCCTTCAAGTAGTTAACAACCTTAATCATCCAGTGGCACTTATCCTTAGAGAACAGAAATACACTTAGTTAACTACACATCACCAATTTAAGAATCCTAAAATAGGTAAAACAACATTGTACGATATACCTTACATACTAGCCCTGGCTACTGAGGACCTAGACCCCCCTCCACCATCTTGGAGCTTGGCTTGTTATCCTTGAGCCAGCTTTGAATGGAACCTGTTGGGGATCATCTATCCTAGAGGAAATCAGACACACATCCTTAAGATTCTCTTTGGTTGCTTGAAAGGCACCAGATTGACTACCCAGGAGGCTGCAGTAGCCTAGATTTTAAAGGCCATCTTTTCTTCCTTTGGCAGGAGTCAGGCAGTTGTCTCCCTCCTGTGCCACCAATATGCCTCAGGAGGAAAGGCAGCCAAAGAAGGGCATTTTTCAGGCCCCTTCACTGCTCAGAGCATCCCAATGAGGTGCAAATCGTCATGATGGATTTTGTGCCCAAGGCCATCTGCTTACTGGGCTTTGGGCAGATGCCAACAGATTTTTCTCTCCATGACTACCTAGTCGTCATTAGGTAGCAGTGTTATCTTTTCTCCATTACTAATCTGGCAAGATTCGACTATAGAGCTCTTGCTGTAAAACTCCATGGGATGCTGTTTCCCTGATAGAGCTTTATGGAATTATAAGCTCATAAATGTAAATTATTTCAGCTTTTGTCTTCAGGGGTCTGGTAAAGAGGAATTCTAAAGACCCCAATGTTTAAGCATATGGATATTTGGTCATATTGTTTTTGAGAATCTTCACCTTGAATAGCATACCAGTGGGAAAGAAATTTTGGAGCATGTGTAGCCAGAACTCCATGAGGTCATATTCTTCCCTTGTTGCTGAACCCTGCTGAGTGGTGCCTTTTGTGTAGCTAGCCTGAATCATACACCACGATAGTGACTCGGATCCCCCACCTCCAGCCCTGCACCACCCGTCAACTGGAATTAACTGTTGTCTCTTCTGAATTCCCAGATACTTGTCTCTTATGGCACTGGCTTCCACCTTACATAAGGACAGTTCATACACACTTCTCATTTGCTCTTCTAATCTAGAGATGAGAAGTTTGTCTTCTTTTTTCATTTGCACTGTGCCTAGATAAGTGCTTTATAAGGAGTTGGCATTGAGTTAATATGTGTTGGATTAAACCCTGAATCAAGGGGAATAGGATACTAAATAAAAATAATAAAAAATACAACAGGCTTCAAAGTTAAGTCAAAATCTAAACTGTGGATTTAATTGCTAAGACTATGACTTTATATTTTGAGAGTTCAGAAGTATGGTTAGAAATAAAATATTATTATTATTATATTATAGTAAATTTTAAAATTTGAGTATAGTTGACACATTAGTTTCAAGTGTACAACATAATGATTTGACAAGTCTATCCATTATGCTATGCTCACCACAAGTGTATCCATTATGCTTCGCTCACCACAAGTGTAGCTACCATCTGTCACCGTGTAATGCTTTTACAGTACCATTAACTATGTTCCCAATTTTGTTCAAGACAAAGATGCTGTGCCTTTTATTTCCATGACTTATTCATTCCATAACTGGGAACTGATATCTCCCACTCCTCTTCACCCATTTTGTCTATTCCTCCATCTCTCTCCCCTCTGGTGAACATCAGTTTGTTCTCAGTATTTGTAGGTCTGGTTCTGCTGTTTGTTTATTCATTTTTTTTTTTTTTTTTAGATTCCCTTATGAGTGGAATCCTATGGTATTTGTTTTTCTCAGTCTGACTTATTTCACTAAGCATAGTACCCTCTAGGCCTATCCTCGTTGTCACAAATGGCAAGATCTCATCTTTTTTTTATGGCTGCATAATATTCATGTGTGCATGCACCAACACACATCCCACATCTTCTTTATCCATTCATCAATCGATGGGCCCTTAGAGTGCTTCCATTTATTGACTATTATAAATAATGTTGCAATAAGCAGAGGGGTGCATGTATCTTTTTGAATTAGTTAAAGCCTATTATTGAGTACTACTATATACCAGATATTGTCCAGGCAGTTTCTCTGTTTTTATTTTTACTTCTTACAATACCACTATGAATTTGATTCCATGATTATTCCATTTTAAAGGCGAGGAAACTGAGATGCTGATAACTTGCATAACTTAATGTCTTACAGGTAGTAAGGGGTGGATCTAGAGTTAAATAGATGGTTATTTTGGTTATTTAGAGCAGCCGTATGTTTACTCACTTCAGAGATTGTTTATTCATGTTTTAAGGTGGAAAAACATGAAAAAGGGGCAGCATTAGCTACAGGCTTTTACAACTAAAAGGTTTTCTTTAAAAAACAGTAATAATACAAAAGGTACTAAGATTTTGATATAAAATAGTTCATTCTCAGTTTTTCTGTTTTGAGTCCCTGGTACATCTTATAAATCAAGGCTTGTAGAGCCAAATAAATACTGTACAATACCAGCCCAAAGGATGATGTATTTGAAGTCTGAGTGTATTTGACCTGGAATTAGAGTCTAACATCAGTTTGAAGTAAATTTTCTTTAGCAGAACAAAAATCTTGTTTTGTTTTGAAATGCCATTCCCAGGCTGTCTGTAGATTCTGAAAGAGACTGTGACATCTGTAATTAGCATAATTAATGATATTTTTACCATGGTGTGCATTTTGTTTTCTAGTAGTTGTAGAACTTTGTGGAAATATTTTGGCTTCCAACAGATATGAAGTTGAATGTAAAATGTTTTCCTAAAGTTGAGACTTCATTACATTAGACCGGTGGTTCTGAGTCTAGCCAATTGTTGGAATCATCTGGGGAGCTTTCATAGTACTTGTTGTTGTTCCCAACAAGAGTTGTTGTAAAATTATTAATTATTAGGATGCTGTCACTAAATGTTTTGATTTTGTGGTTCCGTATTGGGGCCCATGGATCTTTATTCAAAACTGTATGTGTTATTGATGAATTATATGTGCCTTTGTAAATAACACACACACACACACACACACATAAAATCCAGAAAATTCCAAAGGAAAAAGTAAAATTAACAACTTCTATTCTTCTTCAGAGAAGAATAGAAAGATAGAAGAATAGAAAGATAATTTGTTTCTGACACTCTATAAACACACATACACTTCCTTTATTTTTAAATTTAACATAAATGGTATTACATTTCATATATTCATGTTCTGCACCTTGCTTTTTTCCCATAATATATATTTGAAAGATCTTATTATACGATTACCTGCTGTATTATTTTTAGTGACACAGAGATCTCCACCATAGTTATTGTGTAATTTATTGACTCAGTGCCCTACCATTGAACAGTGAAGTTTCTTACAAACTCATAAACAATGCAGACTTATTAGCTGCCTTTGAGCAAATGAGATAACATGTATAAATTCCTAGTTGTGAAAATTACTCGGTCAGTGGATTTCCTCCAGCTTTGGAGAGTTAGGATCTCAGGAATTCTAGGTCAATTCATAGCACCTATCATAACTGTAAATTTATACTTGTGTATATAATTATTTAGTTATTGTAGATCTCTGCTATTAGACTAGCTGGTAGAGTCAATGAGTGAATTTTTCTTTCTGTTGCTATTGTAATGCTAGAGCCTAGGTCAGTGACATAGAGTAAATACTCAATAAATTTTTTTGGCTAGATAAATATATGCTAGTCTATTCCCTCTGTTGCTGGGCTACCTAGTTCCACATATGGTGGAGAACTCATAAAATTCAAATACACTTCAGTTGTTTGTCTTTCAGTCAAAAGGACATTTTAAAATTATACATATTTTAACATAATACAATAGGCAAAGCATGATTGAGAATGAAAGCATGACTTTTCCTTCTTTAGCTCGTTCACATCTGTGAGAAGGCTAGCTATTCTTTCTATGATGATGTAACCTATAGATCTACAAAAACAGTTGAATTTACTTAAATTCCAGACTTAATGTTTAAAAAGAATAAATATTTCAACTAAGTTTTGGGGCTTTGCTGGCCCAAATCTATCAAGAGGTGCCTCTCAAACTTTAGGGTCCAGGTCAGGAGGGATGAGGTCTCCTTTTTAAATATGCTCCGTAGGTGCTTCTGATGCAGGTGATCGTTAGAACACATTTAAAGAGTGCTACTCAACACTGTGTAGCAAATACTCCACCTGCCCACGTAGAGTTGTTCTAGCTCTTCTTTTCAAATTAGAAGAGATAGAATCAGTGTAAGGAAACACAGGAATAATTTTCATAACTTAAAAACAAATACAGAATGATTTCCTAGTTTTCCAGAGCAGTACATTTATGAAAAGATTTTGGTAGTATCTATACATAAAAGCATAGGAAAGCAATGGATGTATTCCTTGAAAGGTGTGTGTAAACTGAAAATTTTAGAAATTATCTATTTCAGAGATTCTAGGAGATTTTGCTGTAGAAACCATTCAATGCATATTTTGTCTACAAATAAATTCCCGTCATCCTACATAACCCACATTTACCTGTTTTTGCAAGTTTGAGGTTTGTTTCATTATTATTGTTATTATTAGTATTAGTAGTAGTGGTACATCTTTACTCAAAGTAAGCATTACAGTACTGGTCATAGTAGAAGACAACCCATTTGTCAAATGTTCCATTAAAATGCAATGCATAGCAATAAACTTTTCGACATTAGAATTACCTATAATATAAAGTGATTGTTTCAGTTTTTGAAATAAACTATGATGTAGAAGGAGACTTGTGAAGAGTGAAGTGGCCAAGGGCCCCTAGAGGCAGCAGAAACAGCTAGCTAGCATCTCTACTTCTTGCTAAACACAAAACCCAAATGCACAGGGGGTAATTCTTCTCTATCCTTCTAGGATGCAGGAGTGGAACTCAAAGAACATTTGAAAAGGAAGACAGATAATAATGATGGTGTGTATAAGGAGATTAGTTCCAAGTGGAGCCAAAAGTTTTCTTTTCTGTTTTTCTTTTCCTTGTTCTCTTTCTTTCTTTCTTTCTTTCTTTCTTTCTTTCTTTCTTTCTTTCTTTCTTTCTTTCTTTTTTTTCTTTCTTTCCCTTTCCTTTTCTTTCTTTCCTTTTCTCTTCTTTTCTTTTTCTTTTTCTTTTTTTAAGTGAAGCCAAAGGTTTCAAAGTATATATTCTGGTGTGAGAGAGAACTAAGAGAAAGAGTAGAAAACCAATACATATTTAATGCCTTTCTAACAGATTCAGTTCTAGAAATTTTAAGAACATACTTAATTCTCACTATAATCTTGGGAAGATATTATATATACACATATATTATATATATATATATACATATGCATATATGTATATATATATAATCTTCACACTTTAAAAATGAGATGACTGAGTCTCAGAGAAGCAAAAGCAGATCCATGTCATACAGCTAATAAGTGTGTTGATGGAATTCAATGTACATCTGACAGAATCCAAAGTCTGATGCTATTTCTGTGACATCCCATTGCAGTTGTGGGCAAGTCTTATCATGAAAGGGCATGGCCCATGTGCTTCATGGTCAGCCAGTTTTGTGTTAATTGCTGTAGTAGTGATCTCTATTAACACAAAATGAGTAATAATGATTTGGGCTAAGAGGTAGTATCACATTTTTAGGAAGTTTAGAAATCTGGAAGGGTGACATTTGTCACATTAAAAGACTTTATTAGGAGTAAAGAGGTGCTAATAACAGTAGTTTTTGAGGAATGAAACCATTTCATAGAAGGCAGGGAAGAAATTCACAGGGATACATAAAAGCCGTCTATTAACAGTAACAATAAAAATATAGAGTTCAAAGATTTTATTTATTTATAATTATTAATGGCTCCCAAACTGTGTACCTGAAACACTTATCTTTGTAGAAAAGTTAAAAACAGGGCACATTTTTTAAGAAAATATTAACTGACAATGAAATGTGGTGATTTCCAGATTGTATTAGGAGACTGCAGTGCAAATTTCCAAATTCAAGAGATTCAAGAGTGTTATGTCAAAATCTCAGATAAATAAGTTTTTCTTTGTTTGTTTCTGCTAATGTCATTGTCCATGTTTTCCTGCAAGTTCAAAAAGAGAGATATATTCTATAGAAATTATGACTCATTTGTGAACCTTCTGCGTGGAATGAAATAGACTCTGAACCTGATGTAAGATACAGTGAAGTATAGCCTATCAGTTGTTATTGATTAGATCAAAATGGGAGACGCTAGGACCTGTAATACATGTACCCATTGAGGTAATTCAGGATCTGAAGCTCAGGAGCAAGTGAGGGGAGGAAGTCCAATGTGGCAGAGAAGATCTGCCACACTGGAGATAATATTTTATCTGGAGATAATATTTTGGGTAATGGGTGACTACTAAACCATCTGCAAGTCTAACTCTGTGTGTCAGTTAAGGAGGAGAGAACCGCTGGGAGCAAAGAGTATTGAGGACTGAGGTGAGCAGGAATTTGCTTTTTGCTGATAGGGCCTCGATTAGAATTAGGTGTTTCTCTTCCAGATTCTATGTGCTTACCTACTGCCAGCCTAGTTTATGATTTTGGAAATTAAATGTTGGAATTCAACTGTACAAGATGGAGACCTGAGGTGGCAAAATGTTGATTTACCTGACAGCCCTGATTTGTCAGCAGACCTATAATTACAAACTATTCTCTCAAATCATAGGCTAGCTCTCAAGCTATTAGATCATTCTCCCATTTCACATAATATTATTACAGGCAACGTGATTATCCAGGTGTCATTTCTATGTAACTTGTGATAAAAGAAATTGTTGACTACATGTAACAGTGGCAACAATAAATGACAGATTGAATATGATCTTATTGCTCAGAGATGTAGGTTAAGCTTCCCCTTTTCTTTTTTTTTTTTTAAAGATTTTTTATTTATTTGACAGAGAGAGACACAGAGAGAGAGGGAACACAAGCAGGGGGAGTGGGAGAGGGAGAAGCAGGCTTCCCGCAGAGCAGGGAGCCCGATGCGGGGCTCGATGCGGGGCTCGATGCGGGGCTCGATCCCAGGACCCTGGGACCATGACCCGAGCCAAAGGCAGACGCTTAACGACTGAGCCACCCAGGCGCCCCAAGCTTCCCCTTTTCTTAATGCCTTTTCTGATGCTTAGTGATGTCTTGTGGAAAGCCCATGGTTTTAGTTGTCTATATCTGTTCTTTAGTGATTATAGTTAAAGATACACACACTCATGGACAGCCAAACACACACAGAAAATATGAATTCACTGTTTGCTTGACATGGGTATTTACTTTCTGAGGGAAGCCAATAGGAAATTCCCAAGTTGGTCATCATTCCTTTTGCATTTTCTAAACACATAAAGCAATTTTAATAATTTTAAAAGTTAACTATCACATATATTTAATCCTTTTAAAACATCAATGAGATAGACTATAGCCTACCTCCTCAAGTCTCTCACCTCAAGGTAATTAGCAATAGTTATGTAGATTGTAAAACCATCAAGTGATGGGACCAGGTATCAACCCAGGACTTCTGTATCCTTCTCTGGTACTCTTTGCACAAGAACACGTTCTTAGCTACTTGCACACATTTATGCTTCTTTCTCCTGGACATTAGAGCATCTGGTCTGTAAAGACTTCTGGGGCTATGTCAAGGTATTTCTCCCCAGTTCCTACAGTTAGTTGTTCTTAGATTTTAGAATGCATAAAAATCACCTGGAAGTACTTGGTTAAAAATGTAAGTTATTTGGTCCAATCTCCAGTTGGTTCCAATGCAGAATGATCCATGAATCACATTAAGAAATGCTTAATGGCTAATAGTTAATAGATCCTAAGTGCTCTTCTGCCTTCATTCTTTCTTGAGTGATTTCATTTGCTCCTTTGGCTTGAGTTCCCATCTGTGTGCTGATGGTTCTAAATCAGTATCTTTGGGCTAACTCTCCAAGCCTATATACATTTATATACATTTATTCTTCCTATCATTAATTCAACCACTAGTGAACTCATTCAAATAGTGTATCTCTCAAGCCTCATGCCTAGCACTGAACTCTTTTCTTCCTCTGTCTTCTAATCCTGCTTCTCCTCCTGTCTCAATAATGATACCACAATCCTCTTGTTTGCTCAGATAAGAGAGTCATCCTCTTTGGCTCCTTCCTTGTCACTCTATAGTGGACATTTGCTTCTTTTCTGGCCACCCATAATCTGAATTCCTTTCTTATTGGTGTTCCTGAGTGTGTGAGCCCTTGGGGGGAAAGAGTGCCCTGTATCTTATTGCAGAAGCTGAAGGGAACTGGAACTTCCTTCTCCCCATGCCCAGCAGCCTTGGCTTGAGCACATGACTCAGAACTGGCTGATGGGAAGCTTCTGCCAAGGACTTTGAGTTTGAATCCATCATTTCACAAGCCCTGACATTTTTGCCACATAATTATCTCTCAAATACAGTTCTTTTGGTCTCCATTGTCTCCATCCTTGTTCTAGCAACTGCCATCTCTTGTGTGGACTATATTAGAGCTTCCTAATTAGTCTTTCCATCTCTTTGTCCTGTTACCCCTCCCCCCTCCCCCAGTCTGTCATCTCTCTGCATCCAGAGACACATACAAATCTACAAAACTACAAAAATAAGTCATTGTAGTTACTTTTAGGATGAAGTCCAAACAACCAGTGAACCCATTGTGTTGAAGATGCCTGTTTGCTTACTGTCCTCCTCACACGAGGCTATAAGCTCACAGGAAGCAGGGGCTGTGCCATATACCCTGGCATCTCTTAGGATGCCCACTGTGACAAGCAATGAGACAGCAGAACATTGTGGTTAGGAGCATGGGCTCTGGAGTCAGCCTACAATTGTGCAATCTTAAAGCAAGTTGTTTAGTCTCTCTGTGACTCACTTTCCTCACTGAGAAAATGAAGAGATCCTAAGAGTATCTCTGTGTGATAATAAAACAAAAATAAGATGGACTTTCAGCTGAACCAGTAGGTAATCAGTAGAGAGCCAATCTACCTAAGAAGCATAAAGACTTCTTCCTCTGATCTTAAATAATTTCTGAGAAACATGAGCCAGAAGCCAAAGGCTACAATTACCTTCCTATGTATTTTTTAACTGAACTAAAATTACCATCCAGAATGCATTTTGGGAAGTGATCAATTATGTGATTATTTTTGTGGTTCGAACCCTTGAAAGACTCTGGGCACAAGCTGCTCCACGCAGTATTAATAGCTAGTTATTGATGTTTTCATGAGACACAAAAACATGCAACTGCTTGAACTCCCTGGCTTGTTAACTGCTTTGCCTTGGGGCAGCTTCAACGAAGAGAACCAAGTAAGTCCATCAACATTTATTGAGTGCTTAGAAGTGTGATGAGCTCAAGATTAGGGCCCTGGGAAGAGAGAAAACACAGTATGCAAAGACTTAGATTCTTTCCTTAATGAGGTTACAGTCTCATTCAGGGCAATTCAACATTATTTCTTAAGCTAACTGTTGTGAGAAGCATTGTGGTTTATAACCAAATATTATCATTAAATTGCTTATTTAAAAAAATACTGATTAGCATGTATCTGAACGTATACTGTGTGGGGCATCATAGAAGAGTAGACACAGAAAAGATAATTTATAACTAAATGACTAATGACAATTACTTTTTAATTAGTAATTATTATTTAATTCATAGCTATTAGTTATTACTGCTAATAAGTTTAGAATATAAAAAGGAGTCATAACATTAAAAATAATAACTGACTTTTATTCAACCCAAACTATGTATTAGAGGTAAGCACTGTGTGTGCACTTATTCAGTTCAAGTCTCCACACGCGCTTGAGAGGTACAGCAGACATCTCTGGAACTCCGGGTCACCCTCCTGAGCCTTCCTCTGATTCTAGTCTCATCCTTCACTGATAGCCTACCACCTTAGCAGGTGCCTTCAGTCTTTCGGATTTCTGAGTTGAAGTCATCCTCACATTCAGGGATTCCCTCAGCAACCCTCAACAAGGGTGTTCAGTGGTTATTAGGTAAATGACGCAGACATCCACTCTGTAGGAGACGACACCTCTGGAGGTCCTGAGTCAAGTCCCAATTGTCTGCAGTGGCAGCCTCAGTAAGGCACCCTTACGTTGTTGTCTCCTCCTCCTCTGCGTCATTCTCCCTGCTCCTCGTTCCTGCTTTCAGATCACCTCCCAAAGAAACTTCCTATCCTCATGTCTTTGCCCCAGCTTCTACTGGGGGAACCTAAACCAAGACCCGAGGTCAAGAGTATTTATATCTTCATTTTATCAATGGGATGACAGAGCCTTGGCCCATTGAGCTGTGTCACTTACCTAGCTCACTCACTTTAAGCAGAACCAGGGTTTGAACATCTGCTCTTCATTACTACCCAGCCTTTTGTGAACAATATAAAGGTACCTGTGAAAAAGGCCTAACTAATCACAGTAAGAATACCTAGGTTTGAGGGGCCTTAAAACTGATCTCAGGGCAGTGAGGTGAATTGGGTTAGAAATTATTGTTAGTGACGGTAATAAGTGAGCAAAAACACTTCTGTATTCACTGAAAAACATCAGGGCTTGGGGCACCTGGGTGGCTCAGTCATTAAGCGTTTGCCTTCAACTCAGGTCACGGTTCCAGGGTCCTGGGATCGAGCCCCACATTGGGCTCCGTGCTCGGCGGGAAGCCTTGCTTCTCCCTCTCCCACTCCTGCTGCTTGTGTTCCCTCTCTCACTGTGTCTCTCTCTCTGTCAAATAAATGAATAAAATCTTTAAAAAAAATAGAAAAACATCAGGGCAAAACTGTGTAGAAGTCAGCAGGGCTTCCATCATCCACACCCCACCCCCCGGGTCCCCCAATCTCCCAATGTCCTGGGCTGGCAGTTCTGTATCTTCTGATGATTAATGTGTCCTGTGGCCACCTGCTCTCTGCTTCATCCTCTCCTGCCCTTCTCAACATTCCTTTGTACAATGACTCTGATATTTATTGTTATTGATTTTCAGTTAATAAGCTGTATCTCCTGGGAGTGTTTGCATGTTTATGCCTTTTCTGTTACACAATGGCAGGTTTTTCTGCTGATGAAGGCATTTTAGGCAGTGGCAAACAGGTTGGGTATAGTTTTTGGATAGCAGAGCTTGTCCAGATATCCTGAAATCGTACCATTTTAGCAACTAAGCACACATAAGGCTGGGCTTGAATGAAATAATCTTTGAACAATTTGAAGGTTCTACATTTTGAGGTGGCTGATCAAAAGAAAGGGAAAGAAACAGCAATCTTTCTGGCCATGTCCTTGGGAGGGACACAAGTGTGTGTGTTTACCTGTGTGAATGTGCATGTGTAATGACCTAACTGTACAAGACTCTGGGCAAATGGTGTTCATTGATGACTTTTATAGACAATATAGAAATAAGGATCAAATACAGTAAAAGATCGGAACCTGGCTGCATAAAATTAACCATGATCACAGTCAAATATGTTCTCTGCCTCCCATGGTCACATTATTTTTAAAACAAAAATTTAAACAAAACTAATTTTTGCATCTCATTCATGAACTTTGTCCTAAATTTTGCTTGTTACAACACTAAATTATTACACAGGTGCTTGATCCTTACGGCCTGCTGCATGGGTAACTCATTTTCTGCCCACAACTTAAACAATTAGTGAAGTATTAATTAGAAGGATTTCCTTTTCTTATGGAAAAGACTAGGTCTTAAAACCTGCGGAAGAGTTACATCAAATTTATGGTTCAGGGTCTGATGATTGCTTTGTGCTGAGTAGTATTATTGAGTTATGAGTGTATTCATTTATTTCTGTAATTTGATTCTGTTGGTGGCTTTGATTTCTCTGGCATTGTTCAATGTGAGTATAAACGGTTTAGAAAGAAAAGTAGTTTATGGGGAAGGGAGTCATTTCCATGTCAAGGTAAATCAAATCACATTGATAAGAAAACAGTTTGATTACAAGACTGAATAAACATGAGGAATGCTTGGACAAGCCTAGAAGAGAACTCTTCAGAGAAACTTTGTCCACTCTGTTGTCCTTCTCCATTGCGTTGGGGGATGATTACTCAGGTTTGAAGTGTAAATAACTTTTAGAGAATTGTTTGTCATTTTCCCTGTGGCACAAGGTATCATGTTTTGGAAACTCAGACTCACTCTTTTAAAGTTCAACAGCAGGAAACAAAGGAAGGCATTTGGATTTAATGTGGCATTTCTTAGACTCATGGGTTTCTAGGCTATCAGGGAACTTCTAAATCATTTAGGCCACTTCTGTCATTTAACAGTTGAGGGAAATGAGGGTCTAGAGGTCAAGTGGCTTTTTTTTTTTTTTTTGGTTCCAGATTGCACAGTAATTGTGCTCAAGAACTTAGAAACTGGTTCTCCTCATATAGTCGATTGTAAAACTACACACTGAATTGCAATAGAAGGATGCTGCTAGTCAAACAGCTGTTCCCTCGATGATAGCATAGATGCAATGAATGACTAATTGCCTCAGAGCCCACTACCTAATTTATAGAAATACAAATGCAAAAATGCTCAGTGCACTTGTATTTACCAATATTAGAATGAAAATCTGAATATACAAAAAATAAAAATAGAAGGAAATGTTAAAACATTTTTGAATGAGGTTAGAGAAACATTACTTTTGATATATCTCAATTCCTAATTTTCTCTATTAGGCGATAAGAAAAATGATTCTTTCGATCACCGTTCTAACTTTATGTCATTGTCATTGAATTTGGGGGCTGGAATGGCTGGACTGGGTCTTGCAGATTTTGAGTACAGTTGTTCCCAAGCCCAGATGTGTGCCAACATCACCTGGGTGTATTTTACAAAGGTTCCAGGCTCTCAGTCCTGAGGATTCTGATTTATGGGTCTGGAGAAGGACCTGGGGATTTGTATTGCCACTAGGATTCCCTAAGTTTCTGAAGACCAGCCAGCTTGGAAAACTAATCCAATTCCCTTGTTTCACAGATGAGAAAAGCTTAAAACCCAGATATTATATGCCTGGGTCTTTTTTGGGGGATGGCAGGTCAGCACATTGAGTGATGGGAGAGGGAGAGCCAGCATCTTTAGGAAGTTGATCCAAGCTTCAACTTCGTGAAAGCTCTCACACTGAGCTGCTTGAACACATGTAACCTATATGTCCTTTTATTGTTTGTTCTTGTGGGCTAGAAAAAGCATGTAACAGGAATGAACTCTCTAGTAAAATCCCCCATTGTATATAGTACAGTGTCATGGTAGAGTCATTGAATTAGATCCACTCCATGGGGAGAGCCAGAGGGAGGAGGGAGGGCGGGAGGTGGGGGGAGAGAGAAATTTAAATGATGCCAGTGATGCTTCTTGCCAATTCATTCAAAGAGCTTTTGCCCCTGAGTAGACTTCTCTGGCTTGCTCTCTGCCCCAGGAGGCTGACCTGTGTCTACTGCATCCAGTCTCCTTTGCCAGCAGGCTTCTGGTCAGGTTTGCAGGAGGTCAGATGGAGGAAGGGAAAGGAGGTCAGGGTATCTCTTCTCACTTTCTGCTTTGGAGCCTTAGCTCTGGCTTGCGGTGTCTGTCTGGTTCATGGCTGTGTCAGCCACCACAGCAGCTCTCCCTGAGCACTGGGCACACTGTTTCCTCCCCTTTGTCCTTAACTAAGCCCCAGGCACAGTAACCATGTCCCACAATATCTAGACTCTAGGGCCTTATCATCCCCTTTTTGTTCCCTTAACCCAGCTCTCATTCTGTAATTGGTCCTTTTCTTCTTCATTTGAACCACTGGCATTAATTCTGCTTCCTGCAGGCACTTAGATTAATACAAGAGGGGAACAGAATTATTTAGTCATTCTAAAGTTCCTGTATGGTGCCAGTATCGCCTTGAACCAACAGTGATTTATCTTTAAGAATACAATGATGTGAAATTCTCCTTTGCACAGTTATTTGATTTTCATTGCACATTACATTTTATCATTTTGAATACATATTTTTAAAAAGATTTTATTTATTTATTTGAGAGAGAGAGCATGAGTGAGGGGCAGGAGAGGCAGAGGGAAAGGATGAGGGAGAAGCAGGCTTCCCGCGGAGCAGAGAGCCTGACATGGGGGCTTGATCCTAGGACCCTGGGATCACAACCTGAGCTGAAGGCAGATGCTTTACTGACTGAGCCACGCAGGTGCCCTTTGAATGCACAAATTTGTTGACACAAAAGTGTACACACTATACTCTGTGAACTATTTAAGATGTTTTCAAAGGTGATTTGACTACAGAGGCTTTCCTCCTTAGACATTGACTTCAGAACCTCCTTCCATGGTTAAATGCAACTTCACTGTACGTATCATAACAAAATTTAAAACTGGGAGGGAGATCATAGAGCGAGAGAACCAAAGTAGAAAAAAATTCAATTGATCTAACTCCATAACCTATACTTTACTGTGTTCCAGAAGTCTGAAACAAACTCTTCAATGTACATCACAGAAGAATATAAGTTGGTACAACCACTTTTAAGGACAATTCGGCAATATCTACAAAGTTTTAAATAGACATATCCTTTCTTCCATTGTTTTTTCCTTTTATGAATGATGCTTTGGATATACACATTTAAGACTTTGTCTCCACATTGTCCTATGTAATACAGTATACAACCTAAACATCCATTGCCACATGTAACTTAGTATATAACCTAAACATTCAGTGTCATATGAAACACAGTATATAGGTTAAAGATCCATCAAAGGAGACTTGTTAAAAATGTATAATGTATTCAGACAATGGATTAGTCTCCTGACCTTGTAAAGAATGAGAAATATCTAGATGCTTGAGATATATTAAGGTGAAAAAACTTTAAGATGCATACAGAATGTTATGTCAGCCTATTTGTGAAATATATCCCTCCATTTTTTTTTTCTTTTTTTAAACACAAGCATAAATTTTTTGTATAATAAAATAAACCATATGCCATGGTGATGATGGTGAGAACTTAGAGACATTTACTGCTAATTAACTGACTTCATAGGAACTCATTATCTCCAATTAAGAGTACCTCTGTGTGGGGAGCCCCCTTCAGATTCCACTCCCTTATTCCAAAAACTTTAAATCTAAAACCCATTGCTGGGTGCCTGCCCCTCTGTCACTAGGGAGTGGACTCAAGCTCTAACTTCATTTACAGAGAAATTCCTGTGTGCTCCATCACTTGGGAATGTGGAAGCTGATTTCTGCAGGTGCTGAGAAAGTTTTCGTCATCCAAAATGTCAGCGACACAAAGGAGAATGTAGAAGAGTATTATGCCAGGAAGTGGGGAGAGTTCAGAACAACAGGACAAGACTCCAAAAGCCCGAGCAACTCACAGAGAGGTTTCACACAGAGGAAAGGTGTTAAATCAAAGAGAGCAGGGTTTACATTTTTAGATGAAGCCATTGGCTGCCAGAAAGAGATTGAAAAGATGAATATGTGGTCATAAATTCCTCTATCTTAAAAGGCATTTTGGGTAGTAATACTTCAGCGATTTTGTAGGCTAGCCATCTGGGACTTGAGGTTGCGATGAATTATTGCCATGCTGGGGGCTTGCAAGCCAAGTTGAGAAGTTTGTTTCCAGACCACAACCTCTTTCCTTTCCAGGGACACTTGTCTCTATATACCTTCAGTCTTTTATTCATTCCCGAAGAAACTTTGAACCCTAACCATTTGTCTCTAAATGCTAAGTGAATAGTGTTAGAACACTTATAGGGGAAGTCGCGGGAATGTCTTGTATAAATTGGACAGCTATCTTTTAAAGTGACACTACATCCAAAAACAGTCCAAACTAATTTCTAATATTAGAAGTCAGGTTAGTGGTTACTCTATCATATAGACAATCTGGTACTATATTTCCAATGCATATGGATGCTAGCATAATTAATAAATTATAAACTAATTTCAATGTATAATTGAATTAAAAGTTGCTATTGCTACAATCAATTGATGCTAAAATAGCAAAATAATTATTGACATTTTCTGATTGCTTACCCAATGGCAAGCATTGTCATTATCCTTTTGGAGATATATATATTTGCACAATGATCAAATGAGGAAAATACAATTGTTACCTTCATTTTATAGCTGAGGAAGGCAGGGAATAGAGAGTTTAAACTACTTGCCTAGAGCACATTATGAAGAAACTCAGAGTGGAACACCTTGGTCTTTTTGGCTATAAAACACTTTTATCCACTTCACCGTGGTGTCTAAAAATACAACTACTATTGAAAGGGAAAACTGAAAAATTATGGGAATGCTAAAAAGAGCCACCAGTACTCAAAATAGCTGGAAAAGGTGATGTTAAACTTGAGCCAGCGATTTCTCTTTTAAAAAGCATTCCAGGCTTAGGACGCTTTTAAATGGAAAGCACAGAGAGTACTAGGACAGGTCTCTGCTGAATGCTAGCTCCTTTGGTTAGCCCGAGCAATATAAAATACATCACATTTAGTCTTTACACTAAATTGCTCAATTTCTTGGCAGTTCTGCCCTTCATGGGGGCAGAGCGGTCTGTTTCTGGTGACCTAAGTAAGGGCGGAAGGCTCATTAGCTTAGTGATTCTCTTTACTTTACCCAGGATCCTCTGATCTGAGTCATTGGAGTTTTTCCAAGTTTGTGCGGTCATAGAAATTCAGAGGTAAAAGAACTTTGAAGTTCTTCATTTTGTTCTGGTCTTCTAACATCTCACATCACCATTTACAAAAGTATATTTAGGGAGTACATCCAGCAATTTGTTTCACTTGTGGTTTTTTGTGTGTCCTTTTAATTTTTTTCCAAAAAAACTCATATACATTTATTGTATAAAGTTTGACAAGTGCAAGAAAATCTCAATTCTTTTACCAAAAATGGGAAATATAAAAGTGAGCCAGTTTTGTATGTGTGTGTGTGTGTGTGTGTGTTTGTGTTTGAGGACAACTTTTGAGCAAGAAAATTCTATTTACATGATTGTTTTAAAACTAATATTCAATTTATTAGTTACAAATTTTTTAAAACATTGTTTTCTTATACTTTAATGTTAAACCTGTATATCTTATTCTATTTATAGATGTAAAATTTTAAAAATCACTTGTTAAAATCAAGAAGGTTTTGAATTAATGTTATCTTCCATTTACAAATGAGGTTAACTATATAATTGTAAATGTTTAAAATTAAATGTATACATTAAAATATTTAGTTTTCTCTTTGAGCATTTTAATTGATAAACAGAACCTTCCCAAGTGGTTAAGTAGTTTTTTAAAAGAATAAGTTAAACTTATAAATAAGGTGAATATTAAGTTCTCTTACACATTCCAACAATGTTTAGAAACTTAACTAAATTCTTGGGGCACCCGGGTGGCTCAGTGGGTTAAGCATCTGACTCTTGATTTCTGCTGAGGTCATGATCTCAGGGTCCTGGGATCTAGCTCCTAGTCAGGCTCTGCGCTCAACGGGGAGTGTCCTTGTCCCTCTCCCTATGCTCCTCCTCCCCTCCCCCCCCACTCTCTCTCTCACTCTCTCTGTCTCTTTCTGAAGTAAATAAATAAAAATCTTAAAAAAAGGAAACTTAACTAAATTCTCTTTGAATAACTAAGATCACAATTCCAAAATCAATTAATTATGTTTAAATTTAGAATCCTGAGGCTTATATGTTAGCTTAATAAATTAAATTGTTTAAAATATTTCTAACAGTTTACTAAATACAAACAGATTGTTTCCATTTTTACAAAAGCATTTTCCTAAATTTAACACATTTTTTTCTGATTGTGGATTTGATTTATCATCTCCATGCTAAATTCTAAACATTCCTGTTTAAGGCCAGTTGAGATTACAAATCAGTGGACAATTTGGGGCCTGGATGCAGTATTTGATTCTCCCTGTGTCCCTTACCTACACACTGACCTGCTTGTTACAGTTGCTATAACAACAGAGACTCCGTGTCCTTTAGAGGACATTGGAATCTCCTGGGTTCAGACTATTGTTATGTAATATTTGTCTACCCCTGTTGAGCTCCTTTATAATTCTCTTCGTGGCTTGCTTCGTGTTTCACACTTGCTTGATTCTCTTAATACATTTTAATGTTTTCCCGTCTCGCCCAAAACACTTTTTCTTTGTATGCCATCGAATATTTTACACACATATGTAATATGTTTGAAATCTCATTTAACTTTATTGCTCTTTTGTATTGTTGAAATTCTGTATTCTTTCCAATATTGTTCCCAACTGGCAAAGCCACAATGAGCTGGAATGGCATGACATTGGATACTGTATGTCCCTCCGGTCTTTGGCTCCACAGACATCACACTGAAGTCAAGCTAATGACAGTAAGAAAAAATAATCACCACCTAGAATCCCTCCATAGACATTGCTACTGTTGACTTTGAGCACATTGCCTTCCAGGATTCCTATGGTTAAAGTGTTTCAGGGCTCAGTTCTTGGACTCTTTTTTTCTACTTACACTTGCTTTTTAAGCATCCCATTCAGTTCACCAATTTTAAATGCATGTATATGCTGATGACAGCTTCTTTTATATCTCCTACTACAGACCTCTTTCCCAAACTCTACACTGTTATGATCCTACTGTTACTTGACTACTAGAATCTAACTAGAATTTAGTCTAGAATCTAATTCCTTCTCACATATCCGCTGTCAGCTATCCTTGTGCCTACTGTGTGCCTCCATCATCTCTAGTTACTGCAGTGGCCTCCAAACTGACCTCATTACTTCTGCTTTGACCCTCACTAGTGCCCAGCCTGAGGCTCTTAATCTTAGAGTACATCATATCATCCTCTGCTAAAAACTTTGCAATGGCCCTTTGTTTTACTCTGGATTAGACCCAATACCCGTACAGTGGCCCTATGTCATCTTTCCCCATTACCTCTCCAAACTCTTTCCCTGCTGCTGAGCCCCTCACTTTCTCTGTTTTAGCCACACTGGATTCTTCCTCTAGTTCACCTGGGGCAGTCCTGCCTCAGGATATGGTATAGGCTTGTCTTCTCACACCTTAAGACGAAGTGAATGCAATGAGTTTATTTTAAATGTAATGCCAGGTTAACACTGTGTGGAAGAGAGGAAATGAGTCAGAGATGGGAAGGAAGCCAATAAAGGGTATGCTACTGCTGGGGTCAAGTGGATCCAACCCCTCTAAATAACTTCAGAACCTCACTACTTAATGCATGGGCTATGAACCAGCAGCATTGGCATCACCCAGGAGTTTGTTAAAGTGAGAACCTCAGATTCTACTCTAGACCTACTGGATCAGAATCTGCATTTGAACAAGAACTCCCGTGATTCATATGTCGTAACTGATGTCTGAGAAACATGGCTCTAGGAGCTGATGTAGAACATGCCTCAGAGTTATCCCACTGAAGGGCAGGGAAACTGGGGGTGTTTGTTCATCAGCTCCTTGGTTGTCATTGGTCGAGTCCTGATTTCAGAGCCATTCATTTCCAGATTGTGTCATGTACTGACTGAGCATGCTACGGAACCTCTGTGTGAGCTGTGCTGTAGCCTGAAATGCTCTTCCTTCAGGCATTCCCTTGGCTAACTCTTCCACCTCCTCTCAGTCTTTGCTCAACTCTTACTCTCAGTGAGGCTTTTCTCTATTTAGTTTTGTGACCTGCATGCACCAACCTGGAATTCCCATTTTCCATTGTTCTGTTCTTCCCTTTAAAAAATAATTCAAAAAACTCAATTGTACTTATCCTGCTAATTCACTGTATAATCCATTTCCATGCTATGTTCAGTGTTTGCCTGCTCTACTAGAAAGTTAGCTTCATCACAGCAGGGAATTTTGTCTCTTTTGCTTGATTATTTCAATAAATACATTTCTGTATTTTTAAGTATAAAGAAGATAGTAGTAGACATAAAATTTTACATTCTGCATTTTGTTGGGCATTATATCATAAATATTTCTCACTTCATGAAAACTCTTAGTAAATGTCATTTTTATTGGCTGTCAAATATTCCATTGCT
This sequence comes from Mirounga angustirostris, assembly GCF_029215605.1. Lineage (NCBI taxonomy): Eukaryota > Metazoa > Chordata > Mammalia > Carnivora > Phocidae > Mirounga > Mirounga angustirostris. Next base: position 50,787,269 of record NW_026991717.1, on the reverse strand, counting down.
TCTATAAATTGTAATTAAACATTCTTTTGTTGTTGTTGTTGTTTGTGTTTTTTGTTTTGTTTTTATTTAAACGGTCTTACAATGTTTGGCATTTAGGTTGTTTCCTATTTTCTTTGGATGATTATAAAGAATGCTGTCATGAGCTTCTCTGTGCATAATCTGTTTCATTAGAAATATTATTTCTTTAGAACGGATTCTTAGAGGTCAGAATATTGAGATAAAGGCTAAAAATAACTCTCTAGACTTTTGATAAATACATACAAAATTTCTTAACCTCTAACCAGCAATGAATGAGTATACATGAATCGCCCTACCCTTTCCATCAACCTGAGGCAGCCTAGCATAGTGGTTAAGAGCCCGTGTTTAGAGATAAACTGGCTTGGCTTGAATGTCAGTCATAAACCAGTTCTCTGACTTACTAGTTGTGTGACTTTGGACAAGTTACTTAACGTATCTGTGCCTCACTTTCTTCATTTGTTAAGTGGAAATGATGAAAACAGTATTACTTACCAAATAGGATTGTTGTGAGGATGAAATTACTTAGTATAGGTGACACACTTAGATGAGTAGCTGGTACAGAATAACCACTATGTAGCCATTAGCTAGTATTATATCGAGCCCTTTGTAAATTGGGCAAGTGGATGAAGGGTACTTTGTTTTTGCCTTATTTGTGTTTTGAATTTGCATCCTGAAGAAGGTGAAAATTTCTTTTTATATTTGGCATTTATATTTTCTCTTTTGAGAATTTTATGTTTTCCTACCGTTTTCTTATTGTTTACATAGGAAAGATATCATTCTGTTATATTTGGGGCAAATATTTTCCTAACTGCTGTTCAGTTGTTTATGTTTGATATCTATACACTGTGTATGTTATATGGTAATATGTTAGTATTTTCCTTTAACATATCTTCATTTTTAAGTGCAGAAGATTTTCCTTATTCAGAAATTAGAGAGATGATTGCCTACATTTTAGATTTTATTGGTATCATTATTGGTTTACTTTTTGATTCTTTTATCTTCCTAAAATGTATTTCAGTGTTTCTTAGGGACTAAATTCTAACTTGGCTTTTATTTCCAAATTGGTCTACTATTTCTGAGGAAATTTGAGTGAGAACAGAAGAAATTGGGCCAATTCTCTAATTCTGGCACCAGAAGCTGTGGTTACTTAAACTTTCATAGGAGGGCTCTTTTTCAGCATTTTCACAAGAGTCCCCCGATGCTCCCCAGAGTTGCTATGCAAAATCTCCCATAACATTGCTAACTAGCAGGGGATTACCTCTGACTTGCTCCTAGTTGAGAGTTTTAACCTGAGGCCACATTCTGAAAGGGTCTATGGAATAAGCGTTCTCAAATGCACACAAAACATCTGGCTTCATATGAATAATTTGATGCCATTAGTCACAGGAGGCTGTTGCTGGGCACAATTCTGGGTAATGGAATGTTTCTAGCACTTCATCCCTATTGAAGCTTGTCTGTCCAGGAAGTGTAGTGCTGTCACTGGCGAAAGGGATTATTTGGTAAGATTTATGGAGACTTTAATGCTTCGAAACCTGGTTCTGTACTTTTCAAGTTAACATGACAGAGTTGGGGCTTGCCATTATAAGAAATCACCATACTACAGACTCAGGCTTTTGAGCCCTAGATCCAAATAATTACTAGAAAAATGTTTCTTATTTTCTAAAACTTTCACTATTGATAGAAAAAGTTGAATGAAAATACACTGGAACTGGGGCGCCTGGGTGGCTCAGTCGTTAAGCGTCTGCCTTCGGCTCAGGTCACGGTCTCAGGGTCCTGGGATCGAGCCCCACATCGGGCTCCCTGCTCGGCAGGAAGCCTGCTTCTCCCTCTCCCACTCCCCCTGCTTGTGTTCCCTCTCTCGCTGTGTCTCTCTCTGTCAAATAAATAAAAAACCATTAAAAAAAAAAAAAGAAAATACATTGGAACTTATGGATAAATCATGAACTTATCATTGAAAAGGCAAGTCTGTAGGCGAAGCCTTAACCATGATTTTTCACCAGTGACATATGAGGCTGCCCATTTGGTCAGAGCCTTGTCATCAGGGTGTGCTGTCAGACATAGTTTTTGCCAATCCATAGGTGTGACTTGTTTCCTTGTCATTTTAATTTGCATTTCAGTGTCATTTAAATTTGCATTTCTCTTACTGTGAATAAACACAAACATCTTTTCACATATTTAAGAGTTATTTGTATGTCTGCTTTTGTAAACTGCCTATTCATACTTTCTTTTTTTCTACTGGCTTTTTCCTTCAATCGTTAAGGTATTCCTTATGTTGATTTTTAGTTCTTTAGCTGTGATATAGGTTGCAAGTATTTTCTTTCAGTTTTGTACTTTATTTTGCTTGTTGTGCTTTTTTTAATGTGAGGATTTCATACTTACTCACATTCATCAATCTTTCATTGCATCTGGATTTCAATCATGGTTAGAAAAGTTTTCCTCATACCCAGGTTCTAAAGGAACACACTCGTATTTTCTTCTGGTTAGTTTTATGATTTCATGCATTCCATTTATGTTTTGGATCCATTTAGTGTTGATTCTGGTGTGTGGTATAAGGAAGTGATCCAATTTCATCATTTTTCAAATCACTATTCAGTGCCCCAATACTAATTATTTAAGAGTGTGTATGTGTTTTTTACTTAGTAGATTGAGTTGACATCTTTATAGTCTATACTATACTAAATTTTTATATGTATTGGGACTCCCCCCCCCCCCACAACTGTTTAGTCTTTGTGCTGTACCATAGTCTGTTAATCATAGAGGCTTTGGTTTATATTTCAGTATTTGGAAAGGGTTGTTGCTGACCAGGTAGCTGTGTACTCCATGGTTTAACTTTTGTTGGCTTTCTATTCCATTTCTACATTTTTTTTTTTCCATCAGAACTTTAAAGCCAGCTTGTTGATTGAAGGACAACAGATATTGAGAGATGATAAATGACATGTTAATGGTGGTGTGATATACTATCCAAAAAGAAGGGATTCTTTTCTGTTTGTTAAAGTCTATCTTAAATTTTGATATTTAACTATTTACATGCTAAAGTTCACTTTATGGGTCATTTCCTTTCTGGATTGTAAAGATTATGTTCTACCACCACTCCCTGCCTTTTCCCCTTTCTTTCTTTCTTTCTTTCTTTCTTTCTTTCTTTCTTTCTTTCTTTCTTTCTTTCTTTCTTTCTTTCTTTCTTTCTTTCTTTCTTCCTTCCTTCCTTCCTTCCTTCCTTCCTTCCTTCCTTCCTTCCTACCTTTCTTTCTTTCTTTCTTTCTTTCTTTCTTTTTCTTCCTTCCTTCCTTCCTTCCTTCCTTCCTTCCTTCCTTCCTTCCTTCCTTCCTTCCTTCCTTCCTTCCTTCCTTTCTTTCTTTCTTTCTTTCTTTCTTTCTTTCTTTCTTTCTTTCTTTCTTTCTTTCTTTCTTTCTTTCTTTCATTTGCTTTCACTTACCGTCTAGGACAATGTCTTCAATATAATTGCTTATTCAGTGTTATAGTTATTCAGTGATAGAAACAGGATGCTCAGTGAAGTGGTTACTGCCTAAATAAAAGGATACAGAAAATGAAATTTTGGAATCTAGTTGACTCTTAAAACTCTCTCATCCTTAAGCTGGAGTGTGTTTTAGAAATTTCTGACTGATTGGTACAAAAATGCAAATATGAACCCCACAGGAACATTTAGCTTGAGTGTCACATTCTTTATAAAGCTTTCAAAAACATGTGCTTTCCTGTCCACCTATGATTTGATGGCTCCCTTCTCCACACACCTCCACTTACCTTATAGATATTTCCTCAGAGTACCCACCCACTCTTTTACTCTTGTCTATCACTCCCTCTTAAACTGTAATCTCCTGGATGCCAATGATCATGACAGATTTGTCTCTGTATTTTCCTATCACAATGCTTGTCTTAGGACTGGACATGTTATGTATTTAATTGCATGATTTGGTGCAGAGTTTTGTGAATAGCTTTAGACATTATGAATCCAAGACTTTATATTTTTTTAAAAGATTTTATTTATTTATTTATTTATTTATTTATTTATTTATTTATTTATTTGAGAGAAAGAGAGAGAGACAGAGAAACAGCATGAGAGGGGAGAGGGTCAGAGGGAGAAGCAGGCTCCCCGCTGAGCCGGGAGCCTGATGTGGGACTCGATCCCAGGACTCCGGGATCATGACCTGAGCCGAAGGCAGTTGCTTAACCAACTGAACCACCCAGACGCCCTCTACGACTTTATATTTTAAAAGTAATTATAGTTCTGCAGAATCAAGAAGCTAAGTGTCATTAAACTCGATGTTCAGCATCTACTCACTCTTTATAATTTAAATATGGATGCATGATCCAAATTTGACAGGTTTTCTTTGCTTCTTCTTAACTTTCCATTTACTCTGCCAGTTTTACAGTGTTCTAAGTAAACTATTTTCAATCATAAAGGCATATCACAATATCAATTAGTTACTTCAAATATGTATTTTCCTTGTATATGCTGCCAACTAGATGAGAGTCCAAATGAGATTTTCATGAAGATATTTTTTTTTTGTTTTTATTTTATCTTGCTGGCTCTTGATGAATGCTAGGCATAAACTCAATTAACTTTTGCACAGTTGACATTTATTTTCCTTTAATGCACATGATGTCTGCTGCCCAGTGATTTGGATCAACTATTGCAACATCTGAACCAACTGGCCTGTACTATTTGATAAAAATCACTGGATTGTCTTATTTATTTTCTTGTTTTATAATTACAGTCTACAGATAAATAGGAATTATTTTAGTGGTCAAACTTGGTTTTGCTATATGCTACATTACAAGAATCACTCTGCCTACAAAGGCAAATTGACTTAAGTTCATTAAAATAAGATATTTATTTATAACAAAATACTTATGCCTTGCTTCTAAGTTGATTAGAACACATCATTAGTAATGTGTGAACAAAAGACGAAAGATCACATTTCTGTATATTTTTGGTTTCCTTGAATACTAAATTAGCTTCTTAGGAGTTGGTCCTTACCAACTTGGTTATTATATTTTGTCCTTTTTTTTCTGTCATTTCTCTAGTAAAGTTATACCAAACTAACCATTCAATTATACTTTGGTAAGTGTTTACTTTGGGGAAATATATTTCTTAAGATTTTATTTTTTGTGTGTACTTTTTGATACGTACTGCTACAGAACACACAAGTAAGTACTATTGTATTGATGACAGATTTATTTGGTGCTTCAAGCTGATCAACTGAGGTATTTTAGTCTGTAACCATGTCTAGACAAAATGCAAATGTGAGTATTTGATTTTTTTTCCTACTGTCAGTAAACATTTGGAGAGTGCTAAGCATACTTCTCTGACTTAATTGTTTTATAGAATTAATTTTCAAGGCTGTTAAGACATCTTTGTAGTAGGTGGCATTTGATTTTTCAGGATGAACTTATTCCTACATAAATTTTATAGGGAAACATTGATAGAGTCAATCAAATAACAGGATGGAACAGAATTAAGATTAAGACTAATAGAAACTGAAAGGATATGAAACTGAAATATTTGCTTTGCCTCTAGTAATTACAATGTATAACTGACACCAAGGAATTTTAGGACAACTAAAAGATGAGAGGTAAAATCTACAGAATAACTGGAGGAGAGCTGTGGGTGCTCTCCTCCCCCCCCACTGGACATCTTTCATCAGCTTCTGTGAACCTCCGTATGATTTCTGTGGTTGAAGGAGCATACATGGTCCATCTGAGGACAAGCTAGAAATGCAAGGGAGTTCACATCTTGGGAGCAGCCCTCAACTAACGACTAGAGGGAGTTGGCAAATACATCCCCCCACTTCTGTGCACTGTGGTGGGACAACTCTGAAGTGTGCTCCATACCATTCCTTCTACTTTCCCTGAAGATCAATCTCCAGAGAAAGCAAAATGCCACTATTTCAAACGATTCATGCTCTTTCACACCTCTTTGTTGTTTAATATGCCATTCCTCCTTTTGGACTATTCTTTCCCTTCCATGTGGAAGGGAAGTTTAGTATAAGATGGTGGTTCTTAACATGTTGTCCTTGAACAATTGGCATCACCAGGAAGCCTGTTAGAAATGCAAAATTTTGGCCCCACCCAAACATACTGAATTGGAGATTCTGGCAATCTGTGTTTTTTGTTTTGTTTTGTTTTGTTTTGTTTCAGTCTGTGTTTTCGCCTTCAGGTGACTCTGATCCACCATAAAATTTGAGAACTACTTTTATAACTATTGACAACTATAAATATTGGGACCTGAGACAAGGAGATCCTGCTGTAGTTTGTTATAAGGTTAGACATCCCAATTGTTTTACCCCAACCCCCTTTAAAAGAGAGAAAATTATAATTAGGAAAGCTCACTGCTCACTGGTCTTGATTCAGGAAGTTGATGAGAGGGAGAGAAGGAATACACACACACACCCACACACACATTTATTCCTATCAGGGATGGGCATTGGAAATTGTGGTGGGGATGGATTAAGAGAAAATATGAAGTTTTTGGTTTTCCCCTTCCTGGAAAAGAGAGGATGCCTTCCTATCCCAAAATATCTCCTCCACAGTGACTGAAATTTCTCCAATTAGAGTTAATAAGAAAACATTCCTGAGTAGGTTAAAGAGTATATGGGGAAATGATTAGTCATAAATTTAATGTGAATTAGCTTAATTAGCTTTCATTCTAACCTGGCTGAGATGCCTAAAGAAAATGAGAGTTTTGATTTTGGGGAAAGGTAATTTCAAAACAAGACATACATGAGGATGGGTAGGAGGTACAGGTCTTCATAAGGGGGAGGAAAGGTGATGGGGGAAGGATTTAAGCAGTTAGAGGCCTTGCTGATTTTGCACAGGGCACCAGGAGGAGGAGGGAAGTACTGAAGCTATATGGCAAAGCAAATACTGGCTGTCTCTCACTTTTATTTTAGATTCCTCTTAGAAGCCATCAGCTCTCAGTCAAGGATAGGTGTTTTATTGTCTGTTCTTTGTTTTGCTTTTTTAAAACATCCCTACTTACTTTCCCATCACTCGTTTTCATTTTCCTGGATTCAGGAGATAGGAGTGTATGGAAGCAAACTCGTATTTTTTCTGGCAGGAGCATAGATGAAAAAACATCTAAGGTGAATCTCTCACAAGTGAATTCTAGGTACCTAGTAAATGCTATAAGAATAACTTGACCTTTACAAAATGACCACTCTTTGTATTAAGTATGTGGAAGAAATTCCTTGCTTCCGTTGAGTTCTACAAACATTTTGTGTGTGCGTACAGAAAAATGCTAATGGAATCCACCACAGATAACAGGAATACCAAGATATAGAGCATCCTCTCTTTTCTCCGTCATCCAGGAAAAGGGGAAAGGGGCGGCAGACAAATAACTGTACTACAATCTGAAAATAAGGGATTTTGTGGGGAGCAAAGGGCAATAGGAGTTTAATAGAAAGTACAATCATTGTTACCTTCCATGAATTTCTGAGATCCAATCCAGAGCCAGGTGCAAAAGGAGCTGGATGAAGAGGACCTGATGACTTTTATGTCTTAACTTCTCACCAGCTCCCTGCCTCAGTTTCCCACCTTCCTTTAGATTCTTAGGATATGTGACTTTTTGTGTCTAATTTTTGGTGAAATTGCTCTCACAATAGATGCTTAGCCTGCAAAGGCAAGGGACAGAGAATTATTTAGGGATGCTCTCTCAGGGTCACAGGGATATTTCATGGTGACACAGAGATCCATGGCTCAACGGTATCACCATAATTTCATTTCTATTATTTCCACCTATGAGTAGACCTACTGGCTCTACATAAATGTGGTCAATTTGTTGCTAACAAGATGTGAAAATGTTCACATCTTTGAAGCTTCAATAAAATGTCCATAGTTCATTTAAGGAGACCGTGGTGAGTCTTCTCCTCGCTTTAGAGTTTAGTGCAGGGGGCTGGCAGGTCAGTGCCTCAAATTTCCACTGTGCTCTGCTCAGTTAGGATCAGCAGAGAATGGATTAGTATTGAGACTGCATAGTATCATTCAATATGCAGGTGGGAACAGTGAAACAAATTCAGTGTGGCTGATTTCCCAAGAGATGATGCTAACATGAACCAGAAGCTCATTCAGAGGAATAAAATGGAAATCTTCCAAATACATGTTTACTCACATCCTTCACTTCCCTCTCTTATTTCCTGTACTTCTCGCTCCTCTGCACTCAGTCTATCAGCAGGAACCACCACCTAAAAATCTTGTTAGGAGCAGTTAAATAGGAACAACCAGAGGTACCATTTAATTTACCTTCAGGGAACAGGTTGTAAATGAAGAGTCCCCATCTCTTTGGATGTGCTTGCCAGAACTTTAGAGGTTTTAATTTGCCATTGTACACCATCACCAGGCTAAAAAGCTTTCATAGAAGAAAGTCTTGTATTTAGTTCTCAAAATTGGAGAGGGGTGAGAATGTTTGAGAAGTGAAATATGTAAATAAATAAATTCATTCTGCAGGGATGTCTAGCTGACTTATCCTACTTTTATTGTAGAAATCGGCCAGGGTTTATGATTCATTCACTCCAATTTCATAGTACATTTGGAATTCTGAGCTAATATTTAGGCCTCCAAATTAGATGTGCAAGCCACTGTGTCTTTCTCTAAGCTCTGGACTGACTGCAGTATGCATGTCGACTGGCCTGGCTGTACAGGAGCTCACCTTCTAGTCTGGATCAGAGACCTCAAGACCAGTACAGTCAGGAAAATCCTTATGGGCTCTCCTCCCTGTGGGTGGCCTACCTAACAAGGAAGCCAGCTCCAAGATATGTTCTCCAGCTCTCTCTAGTCCTCTGCTGGTTCTGCCTTTGATTTTTCAACAGTTTTGGCTTCCGTAGGTTCCCAGCACCACTCTGTTTTGTTTTTTCTGCATAACATGATTTATGCTGCAAACTCTCACTGTTCACATTTCTTCACTGCTCCATTTTATTCTAAGACTGTTTTTCTGTAAGGATGAGCCATGCTAGGCTGACTCGGAATATTGGGTTTGAGTGAGCCCCTTCCTCCATGTCCAGGTAATGCTGGTAAGCTGCTATAACAAACAATGCCAACCTTTCAGTGGCTTTACGTAAAGGTTTTTTCCTTGTTCACATGACAGCTCAATACAGATTAGGAGGCTATCTTCCAAGTCGGATACAGGCATCTGGACATTTTCTTTAGCATTTACCATCTTGGAGTCCTTTGCTTCCAATTAGTGAGAGAAAGTCAAGGGCTTTTAGGAGGAACTTTTAGGAGCCAGTCCATTCATCGGCCAGAGCTGATCCCAAGGCCCCAGTCTAATTGCAAATGAGACTAGGAAATGTGCTCTTCCTATGTGCCTAGGAAGAGAAAATCAATCAACATCAACTACTCTCTACCACACCTGTCACTGAATGATCTATTGACTTCCAATAAGGGAAGTCATATTAAGTGACTATAATGCAAGGGGAAACAAGCAAACATAGTTTGAAATTATTTTCTCTTGAATGGTTAATTAACCATGCCCACAAATTTTACTTTCTATTTGCACGAACACCCATGTAAAGTTCTGAAGATCTGAATTTCCTTATCTCTAATTATAACTTTAATACTACTTAAATCCATCTCAAGCACATAAAGTCCAAAAACAAAAACAAAAACAAAAAACCCTTAACCCAGTCAGCAAAGTTAGCTCCAGAGTAGCTTTGGGAATACTTTACTCCACTTTCATGGTTAGTGTCAATAAAAGATACTCATGGGTCATCTAATTTAATAAGAAAGTAGTTGTAGATTTATTAAGGTTCTGTGTAAAGATTTCCTGTCTCCTGTCACAATGGACAACAGTCTAGTACATAAGAGGTGAAACTAAATAAAAGTTAATTTCTTTCCCTTCCTCTGATGACTTAATGAATCTGAATTAGTCTTTTGTAATCCTTTCCTAGTAGTGTTGGGACTTGTGTTTGTTTAGAAGCTCATCTTGTACCAAGTCTTCAAATATTTTTTCTAGGCTTGGAAGTTCCTGTTCAAATGCCATGTTATCTGCACACTTATTATGTTAAGGAGCCACAGAGAGAGTTGCTCTGAGCCAAGGATCTCATTCAGCCTCCTGACTTCAGACCCGCCCCAGAGCACTCAGCAGAAAGATGCCCACTGCACAATCTAGATTTAAGATGTTGTAGGGATTTCACTCTCTTTACCTTCATTTCCAGAAAGTTAATGACCAAATCAACAGGTCATTTCTTTCCTCTCAGAAGTGGAAACCAGAAGTGAGGTCAATGGGGGTATTTGAACGGTCAAAATTAAGGAATGGGAAAAGAAGCCCTAGACCTGTTAGGATCTGGACATCCAACAAGTTTTGTCCATCACAGTATTCCAGAAGGCAGAGCCTCTCCCACAGAAATATATAAATTTAATCTCTGGAATCTAAGCATTAATGTTGAAGGGGAATATAGAACTTTGCATTCAGTTTTTTTTTAAATCTAGGAAGAATAGATTTTGCTAAGCAAATTCAAGGTGTTACCATACTCACTCCATCTAATGCTTGCTTGTTTTGACAGTCTTTTTTTATTATTAGTTTCAGAGATAGAATTTAGTGACTCATCAGTTTCATATAACACCCAGTGCTCATTACTTCAAGTGCCCCCCTTAATGCCCATCACCCAGTTATCCCTTCGCCCCACCCACTTCCCCTCCAGCAACTGTCAGTTTGTTTCCTAGAGTTCAGCATCTCCTATGGTTTGCCTCCCTCTCAATTTTCATCTTATATTAGTTTTCCTTCCCTTCCCTTATGTTCATCTGTTTTGTTTCTTAAATTCCATATATGAATGAAATCATATGGTATTTGTCTTTCTCTGCCTGACTTATTTTGCTTAGCGTAATACCTTCTAGTTCTATCCATGTCATTGTGAATGGCAAGATTTCATTCTTTTTAATGGCTGAGTAATATTCCGTTGTATATATATACCACATCTTCTTTATCCATTCATCTGTCGATGGACTTCTGGGCTTTTTCCATAGTTTAGCTATTGTGGATAGTGCTCCTATAAACATTGGGGTGTGTGTGACCCTTCGAATCACTATGTTTTTATCCTTTGAATAAATACCTAGTTGTACAATTGCTGGGTTGGAGGGTAGCTCTATTTTTAACTTTTTGAGGAACCGCCATTCTGTTTTCCAGAGTGGCTGTACCAGTTTGCATTCCCACCAGTGGTAGAAGAGGGTTCTCCTTTCTTCATATCCTCACCAACATCTGTCATTTCCTGACTTATTCATTATAGCCTCTGACTGGCGTGAAGTGTATCTTATGGTGGTTTTGATTTATATTTCCCTGATGTTGGGTGATGTTGAGCATTTTTTCATGTGTCTGTTGGCCATTTGGATGTCATCTTTGGAGAAATGTCTGTTCATGTCTTCTGCTCATTTCTTGACTAGATTTTTTGGTTTTTTTGGGTGTTGAGTTTGATAAGTTCTTTATAGATCTTGGATACTAGACCTTTATCTGATAAGACATTTGCAAATATCTTCTCCCATTCTGTCGGTTGTCTTTTAGTTTTGTTGACTGTTTCATTTGCTGTGAAAAAGCTTTTTATCTTGATGAAGTACTAATAGTTTATTTTTACTTCTGTTTCCCTTGCATTTGGAGACATGTCTAGCAGGAAGTTGCAGCTGAGGTGAAAGAGGTTGCTGTCTGCCTTCTCCTCTAGGATTTTGTTGGATTCCTATCTCACACTTAGGTCTTTCATCCATTTTGAATTTATTTTTTTGTATGGTGTAAGAAAGTGGTCCAGTTTCATTCTTCTGCATGTGCCTCTCCAATTTTCCTGACACCATTTGTTGAAGAGACTGTCTTTTTTCCATTGGATATTCTTTCCTGCTTTGTCAAAGATTAGTTACCATAGAGTTGAAGGTCCATTTCTGGGTTCTCTATTCTGTTTCATTGATCTATGTGTCTGTTATTATGTCAGTACCATACTGTCTTGAGTATTACAGCTTTGTAATACAGCTTGAAGTCTGGAATTGTGATGCTTTGGTTTTCAGGCTTTGGTTTTCTTTTTCAACATTACTTCAGCTATTTGGGGTATTTTCTGGTTCCATACAAATTTTAGGATTGTTTGTTTCAGCTCTGTGAAAAAAGTTTATGGTATTTTGATAGGGTTTGCATTGAATGTGTAGATTGATTTGGGTAGCATAGACATTTTAACAATATTTGTTCTTCTAATCCATGAGTATGGAATATTTTTACATTTCTTTGTGTATTTCTCAATTTCTTTCATAAGTATTCTATAGTTTTCAGAGTACAGATCCTTTACCTCTTTGGTTAGGTTTATTACTAGGTATCTTATGGTTTTTGGTGCAATAGTGAATAGGATTGATTCTTTGATTTCTCTTTCTTCTGCCTCATTGTTAGTCCATAGAAATGCAACTGATTTCTGTGCATTGATTTTATATCCTGCCACTTTGCTGAATTCCTCTATCATTTCTAGCAATTTTTGGTTGGAGTCTTTTGGGTTTTCTACACAGAGTATCATGTCATCTGCAAAGATGAAAGTTTGACTTCTTTTTTGCTAATTCGGATGCCTTTTATTTCTTTCTGTTGTCTGATTGCTGAGGCTAGGAATTCCAGTACTGTGTTGAACAACAGTGGTGAGAGTGAACATCCCTGTTGTATTCCTGACCTTAGCAGAATAGCTCTCAGTTTTTCCCAGTTGAGGATGATATTCACTGTGGGGTTTTTTGTATATAGCTTTTATGATACTGAGGTATGTTCCTTCTATCCCTACAGTGTGTAGAGTTTTATAAAGAAAGGATGCTGTATTTTGTCAAAGGCTTTTTCTACATCTATTGAGAGTATCATATGGTTCTCCTTTCTTTTATTAATGTGATGTATCGCATTGATTGATTTGTGAATATTGAACCACCCTTGTAGCCCAGGAATAAATTCCACTTGGTCATGGTGAATAATCCTTTTAATGTACTGTTGGATCCTATTAGCTTGTATCTTGGTGAGAATTTTTACATACATGTTCATCAGGGATATTGGTTTATAATTCTTCTTTTTGGTGGGGTCTTTGGTTTTGGGATCAAGGTTAAATGCTGGCCTCATAGAATGAGTTTGGAAGTTTTCCTTCCATTTCTATTTTTTGAAACAGTTTCAAAAGAACAGGTATTAATTCTTCTTTAAATGTTTGGTAGAATTCCATTGGGAGGCCATTCAGCCCTGGACTCTTGTTTTTGGGGAGATTTTTGATTATTGATTCAATTTTGTTGCTGGTTATGTGTCTGTTCAGGTTTTCTATTTCTTCCTGTTTCACTTTTGGTAGTTTATATGTTTCTAGGAATTTATCCATTTCTTCCACATGGCCTAATTTGTTGGCATATAATTGCTCATAATATTCTCTTATAATTGTTTGTATTTCTTTGGTGTTGTGTGATCTGTCCTCTTTCATTTGTGATTTTATTGGGTCCTTTCTCTTTTTCCTTTTTTTAAGTCCGCCTAAGGGTTTATCATTAGATCTTTCAAAGAACCATCTCCTAGTTTCATTGATCTTTTCTTATTTTTTTATTTCTGTATCATTGATTTCTGCTCTAATATTTAATATTTTTCTTCTCCTGCTGGATTTAGGCTTTATTTACTGTTCTTTTTTCCAGCTTCTTTTGGATACAAGGTTAGCTTGTGTTTTTGAGGCTTTTCTTATTTTTTGAGAAAGGCCTATATTGCTATTTACTTCCCTCTTAGGACCACCTTTGCTGTGTCTCAAAGGTTCTGAACTGTCATGTTTTCATTTTCATTTGCTTCCATGTATTTTTTTTTAATTCTTCTTTAATTTCCTGGTTGACCCACTCATTCTTTAATAGAATGCTCTTTAACCTCCATGTATTTGTGTTTCTTCCAATTTTTTTCTTGTGATTGAGTTCAAGTTTTAAAGCATTGTGGTCTGAAAATATGCATGGTATAATCTCAATCTTTTTGTACCGGTTGAGAACTGATTGGTGACCCAATATGTGATCTATTCTGGGGAACGTTCCATGTTTACTTGAGAAGAATGTGTATTCTGTTGCTATGGATGAAGTGCTCTGAATATATCTGTTAAGTCCATCTGGTCCAGTGTGTCATTCAAAGCCCTTGTTTCCTTGTTGATCTTCTGCTTAGATGACCAGTCCTTTGCTGTGAGTGGGGTGTTAAAGTCCCCTGCTATTATTGTATTATTATCAATATGTTTCTTTAATTTTGTTATTCATTGGTTTATATATTTGGCTGCTCCCAAGTTAGGTGCATAAGTATTTACAATTGTTAGATCCTCTTATTAGATAGACCTTTTTATTATGATATAGTGTGCTTATTCATCTCTTAATTCAGTCTTTGGTTTACAATCTAGTTTGTCTGATATAAGGATTTCTACTCCAGGTTTCTTTTGATGTCCTTTGGAATGATAAATGGTTTTCCACCCTCTCACTTTCAATCTGGAGGGGTCTTTGGGTCTAAAATGAGTCTCTTGTAGACAGCATATAGATGGGTCTTGGTTTTTTTAATCCAATCTGATACCCAGTGTCTTTTGATTGGAGCATTTAGTACATTTACATTCAGGGTAATTATTGAAAGATATGAATTTAGTGTCATTGTATTACCTGTAAAGTCACTATTTCTGTAGATTGTCTCTGTTCCTTTCTGGTCTTTTTACTTCTGGGCTCTCTCTTCACTCAAAGATCCCCTTTAATATCTCTGGCTTAGTGTTCACAAATTCCTTTATTTTTTGTTTGTCTTGGAAACTCTATCTCTCCTTCTATTTGAATGGCATCTTTGCTGGATAAAGTATTCTTGGCTGCATATTTTTCCCATTTAGCACATTGAATATATCATGCCAGTCCTTTCTGGCCTGCCAGGTCTCTGTGGACTTGTCTGCTGCCAACCTTATGTTTCTACCCTTGTAGATTAAGGACTCTTATCTGGAGCTTCTTTCAGGATTTTCTCTTTATCTCTGAAATTTGCAAGCTTCACTATTACATGTCCAGGTGTTGACCTATTTTTATTGATTTTGTGGGGCGTTCTCTGTGCCTCTTGGACTTGAACGCCTGTTTCCTTCCCCAGGTTTGGGAAACTCTCAGCTATAACTTGTTCAAATAAACCTCTGCCCCCCCCTTCTTCTGGGACCTCTATTACTGGGTAATTATTTTGCTTTATGGAATTGCTGAGCTCTCAAAATGTCCCTTTGTAATCTAGTAGTTGTATTTCCTCTCTTTTTTTGAGCTTCCTTATTTTCCATCATTTTGTCTTCTCTATCACTGACTCTATCTTCTGCTCACTTAATCTTGCTGTTAGAGCCTCCATTTGTTTTTGTTTTTTGTTTTTTTAAAGATTTTATTTATTTATTTGACAGAGAGACAGCAAGAGCAGGAACACAAGCAGGGGGAGTGGGAGAGGGAGAAGCAGGCTTCCCACCTAGCAGGGAGCCTGATGCGGGGCTCAGTCCCAGGACCCTGGGATCATGACCTGAGCCGAAGGCAGACGCTTAATGACTGAGCCACCCAGGCGCCCCTAGAGCCTCCATTTGTGACTGCATCTCAGTAATAGCAATTTTAATTTGGCCTGATTAGATTTTAGTTCTTTTATTTCTACAGTAAGGGATTCTCTACAGTCTTCTATGGTTTTCTCAAACCCAACTAGTATCTTTATATACTTTGTTTTAAATTCTAGTTCAGACATCTTACCATATCTGTATTTATTAAATCCCTGGCAGTAAGCACTACCTCTTGTTCTTTATTATGGGGTGAATTTCTCTGTCTCATCGTTATGTCCAGAAAAGAATAGAAGAGAGAGAAAAGACAACAATAACAACAACAGAATATAATAATATTCCATGAAAAGAAACCAAGTACATATATATAAAAAGTAAAATAGAATTTAAAAAATTGAAAAAATAAGAAAATAGCTGAAAAAAAAACCAAAACTGAGAGACTGAAGAATTAAAAAAAAATCTCACGAATGCTATATACTGTTTTCCCTAAGAGCTGAAATTTTGCAGCTCTATGATTGGTAAACTTGGTGCTAGCCAGTTGTTCCTGCTAGTCTTCTGGGGGAGGAGCCTGTTATGCTGATTCTCATGTGCCCTTGCACTTGTGGAAATGTGCTTCCCTTGCCAGGGGTCCGGGCTCAGGGTAAGTGGCTCAGGATTGCACTGACACTGTTTTGCTCCCTGAAGGCTTTCAGCACTGAAGGGTGGGATGAAAATGGTGGTGCCCAATATTTAGCCCTGGAGCTGAAAGTTCACACCCCCTACTCTTCAGTGAGCCCTCACAGAAAAGCAGTCAATAACTCTTGTGTCCTTGGATTTGGTATGAACTCTGTATTCACCCAGCCTGTGACCAAGCATTTTTATCTCAGGCATGTGACTGAGTTTCAAGTCTCCAAATTTTATGAACTCCTGCAGTGTGGACCCATGCTGTTCCTCTTAGAGGAGGAAGGGGGTCTCCCAGTGCTCTGCCTTTTGCTGGGCCCCTGCTCAGAGAGTGGTTGGGTTTGTGGTTTATGGCAACACCAAACACAAAGCCGACGCCTAGACTCATTGTTTTTCAGCCGGCTTCCCTGCTCCAGTGCCTGGGAACTCTGCCGCACTCAGGCACCCCCATTTCTTGTAACCCTGGGGATCCTGAGACCACACTGTCCCACCTGAGATTCCACCTTGCTTTGCCCCCTGAGCACCTTTAAGCCAGGGATGTCCCCCACTGTAGCAGACTTCTAAAAGTTCTGATTTTGCACTCCCTGCTTATAATACTTTGAGGTAGTCTCCTTAAGCCAGCTCCCTCCCCGCTGCCCTATCCTCTGATATATTGCCCCAGATTTAAGTTTCTGCACCTCCTCCCTTCCAAGAAGTGGTCGCTTTTCTATTTGTGGAATTGCAGCATTTCTTTTCTCAGATCTCCAATTGATTTTGCAGGTGTTCAGAATGATTTGATAATTATCTAGGTGAATTCCAGGGACCAGATGAACTTAGAACCCCCTAATCCTCCATCTTTTATTTTTTTAAAGATTTATTTATTTATTTGAGAGAGAGAGAGAATGGAGGAGGGGCAGAGGGAGAGAGAGAGAATCTCAAGAAGACTCCCTGCTGAGCATGGAGCCCCACATAGGGTTTGATTCCACAACTCATGAGATCATGGCCTGAGCCGAAATCAAGAGTCAGACACTTTATTGACTGAGCCACCCAGGTTCCCCTCTTTTGACAGTCTTTTTAAGTTTATAATCCAGGTTGATGCTGATATTTCTCAAGGTAAATGAGTTTCTAAGATTCTTAAGACAGTAATTTTTCCCCATTCCCCTGTTTAATTCAATTTGATGACTATTCTCTTAATCATGGCTGAGTATTCCTAAAAGTGATATTGTCTGAAGTAATTACTTTTACCTCAAGGAAAATTGGATTGTCTTCACATAAACATTATTGAATATTTATATCAATGCCATATTTAAAATGCCTTTCCATCATTTACTTTATCTTCTGAGAGAACAAGTATATGTTAGGTTGTCTTTTAGGGCAACACACTCCACACCTAATTTTGGATTCTCTATTCTTAGATTTAATTAATGTGTTATAAAATTGTTAAATATTTGACTTTCTTCAATTGATTAAAAAATTGTCCTTTCTCCCAGAGAAGGAGAATTCATTATATCGGTTAATAAGTCATACTGTGACAAGTGAAGCTTGGCCCAGTGAGGACTCGTTTGAATATTGTATTAGGAAATAGCCATAAATCTTGTACACACAACGAGACAAAAGAGAAACTGAAGTTTTATCTTTTGACAGGTATGT
Organism: Mirounga angustirostris; assembly: GCF_029215605.1. NCBI lineage: Eukaryota > Metazoa > Chordata > Mammalia > Carnivora > Phocidae > Mirounga > Mirounga angustirostris. The sequence continues at coordinate 50,769,492 of NW_026991717.1, read as the reverse complement.
CTTTATAAAAGTGGATAGTAATTTCACAATGAATTCAATGTTTGTGTACGTGTGGAGTTATGGGGGATAGTCAGACTTATCTGTTGCTAACCCTCTGTCCTTGGGTAGTTCATAAGTCCTTGAACCTCTGCTTTTTCTTGATGAGAATGATGATAATGCTACCTGCCCTACAGGTGGAGTGCTGTGAGACATAATAAAATCAATACACGTAAAAATACATCTGTCCAAGTACCTACAGTCTGACTCCTTTCTCAAATTAAGGAATTGGAGTGATGTTGCCACGTGAAATACAGGACGTTCAGTTAAATTGCATGTAAAGAACATGTAACTGATGCTTGCTAAATCTGCTATCCCTAGATTGAGGTTCTTGTGAAGCTGCAAGAGGCAGTCTCTGTTACTTTCCAAGGGGAAGAGAAATTTCTTATCCCTTCCTGTTACTTACATCGGTGACTGATATTCTGGGGGAGGGCCTTCAGGAGCTCATTTAGGCAGTCTTAAGGAAAGCCTTGATAAACCATTCTGAATGTAGTTGCTGTGCAACCTGAATAATTCAATAGCCATGAGGGTTTGAGAGATTTTGACAAATGGCTCATAGATATTTTGAAATTGAAGCTGAACTAAAAATCATCTAATATGCTCCATTTAGAAATAAAGTCTCAAGCCCAAAGTGGTGAAGTGATTACTTGCCTTCATCTGGTAGCCAAAGGAAGGACACAGCTAAAACTCCCTTCTGACTCCTAGGCCAGTGTTCTTCCCACTCCAACATGCTCCAACATTCTAGGGGCTAAATGCAGGCACCTACCTGTTTTTGTGAATAAAGCTTTATTTGGAACACAGCCACAACCAGTTGTTTCCATATTGTTTGTGGCTTCTTTCACTCTGCGATGGCAGAATTGAGTCATTGTGACAGAGACCGTATGGCCAGCAAAGCCTATAATATTTATTATCTGACTCTTGACAAGAAGTCTGTTGAAAGTTGCTGGAGAAAGTGTTGTCTTCATCTCATGGTTGTAAGGATATAACTGGGTTTGCTCTTCTAATTATCTCAGGCTGACCATACCAAATGTATAATTTTCTTTTCAGAAATGACAAAGCATAAGCTGCACATAGCTGTGAATGAATACATGAATTACTATATTCTGGACTAGTCACTGAATTTCAGTAAGGTGCTCTAGAATTATCAGAACTGAAATTTTTTTTCCCCCTACAGTTTTGATCCCATAATTTATGGGCAAATGGTTAGTGAATGATAACATGGAGAGATCATTGTACACAAGGCATTAGGTCTGTTTTAGGCCTTCTAAAGTAAGGCACACCACATGGGTTTCACTATCAAGATGATAGTGTGTAAAAAATGGTACTAGACTTACTCTGTATTATCCATCACATCTTAAATAATCCCCAGAACACACCGAGATATACAGTGTATATGCATGCAAAGGTGGGTGCTTCCACATTAAAGTATCCTGTATATCTGTAAGAGTAGACTGGGGGACAAGAGGAAGAAGCTCTAAGGAAACTGACCTTGTCTTAGCTTTATTCCTCTTGATATGACAAAAGTTATCATATGAAGAGTAGGCTCCCTGTCAGGTTGTAAGCATGTCAGCAGCTCCAGGATGACCCTCAAGAAGTTGTAGAGATAAGAGCTGGCACAGGTGGCTAGTAAAGTCCCTTTCTGTGTTGAGATTCTGTGGTTAACAGCCTATGACATTTTAGGAGTCCTGTTTACAGTCTCCTTTTTATCAGTTACTGGCAATCTTCTGTTCATGCAGCCCATGTGGATAGACATCAATAACATCACAAGTGTGTCTGTGAATACTGAGCCACGGCACATGTTTTCCTAAAGGACTGTTTATTTTATGAATTTATTGCTTACTGCAAAAATAAGGCCGGGGACCACATCCTTGATTAAACTATCTGATGCAGATATTGAAAGTCACACGCAGCTTTATGCTTTGCCAATTTTGCCTCAAACTTTTTTTTTTAAACTGTGAATGTCTTCTTGTCACAGGCCTGGCACTTGCAGAGGTTTTTTTTTTTTTTTTTTGACTTTTTTTTTAATTATTCTTATGTTAATCCCCATACATTACATCATTAGTTTTAGATGAAGTGTTCCATGATTCATTGTTTGTGCATAACACCCAGTGCTCCATGCAGAATGTGCCCTTCTCAATACCCACCACCAGGCTAACCCATCCTCCCACCCCCCTCCCCTCTAGAACCCTCAGTTTGTTTTTCAGAGTCCATCGTCTCTCATGGTTCGTCTACCCCTCCGATTTCCCCCGCTTCATTCTTCCCCTCCCACTACCTTCTTCTTCTTTTTTTTTTCTTAACATATATTGCATTATTTGCTTCAGAGGTACAGATCTGAGATTCAACAGTCTTGCACAATTCACAGCGCTTACCAGAGCACATACCCTCCCCAGTGTCTATCACCCAGTCACCCCATCCCTCCCACCCCACCCCCCACTCCAGCAACCCTCAGTTTGTTTCCTTGCAGAGGTATTTTTATTGCTTTGATAGGAAAGTATGATTTTTCAAGGCAACTCAGAAAAGCATCGCTGATTTGAAATCACACAGATAACACTGTGAAGTTAGATCTCACCTTGAGCTACCATGAGGTGTACCTAACTTTTGGGGATTCCACAGCAATTGTTGGACCTGATTTTCTGTAGATGATGAAGAGCCATATGAGGAGTAGTCTTCAGTCTTCTATGGGAATCTTTTCCTTTCCTTGGCCACATAGGCAAGTAAGAGAATTAATAGTTATAGATATCTGTTCCACGCTGCGTACTTTATACATTATTTCATTGAACCCACAAAAGTGTCATTAACCTTCTAACTTACAAATGAGGAAATTGATTCTCAGAGAAATGATGTAATAAGCTCAAGGTCAGCTCGAAGCAAAGATGCTGGCATTCTGGCTTAGGGTGGCTAGGTTCCAAAGCCCCTATTAGGTGATTTTACCAGTGTCTCCCACTAGCAGTGGGGAATACAAGCAACTCAGACTTGGGGCTGTTCTGATTTAGCCTTAGCTATTTATAGCCTGTTTTAACATCAGTCCAAATGTTTTCATTAAGCCCTTGCTGTGTTCAAGGCCCTGTGCCAGTTGTTACGGAAATTCAGAGATACATTGCCACCCTCAAGGACCCTCAAGGATCTTATAATCTAGTTAAGGATAAAAGACGCAACATTAGGAAACAATAACTGAAAATGGTAGGCAACCCATACCAACAGCTGACTAGGTGGAATATGTAAGTTGCTACAGGGTTAGAGACGGGCAGGTCACCTCCAGCTGCAGGTGAAAGCACGAGGGAAAGGACCTGGGAGCGTCAGTGGAGGAAAAGGCATTATTACAGCTCATCAATCACTTGAGGCTTGCAGCATGGACATCACATTTAGCTGACAGATCTATTTGGTTGGCCTGCATATATTTTTTCACTTGAGGTCAGTTCACATAAAAATCTGGTTTTGGGGTCTTCTCAAAAGAAATGTTAAGAAGATCTGAGTTACCCATGTTCTCATAGCAAAGGTCAGAGCCTGTATTTCCCAATTTGCTGGAGTGCTGCCCTGCCAGGAACTACTGCAGCCCTGCTTTTGCCACAGCTCGTCTTGTCTGGCCTGATGAGTACGTGAGTTTGTAACTGCTGGTCAGGATGAGGAAAATGAGACCCAGGAAGGCTGAAGTAAATTTCCTAAGCGCCCAAGTAATTAGTAGTAACAGGATTGATTAGCCTTAAAGACTCTGAACTCTGAGTCTAGTTTTCTGTTTACTAGACCACACTATCCTTTAAGAGAATCAGTTCATGCTTTAATCGAGCATATCACCTTAGAACAGGTGTACAATTCAGACATCTGTGGACCACATATGTTTGGAAAATCAGAATCTTTTGAACCTCCAGGAACAACTTCAGCTTGTGTGTGAGGCCACAGCCTAAATTGAACAAAGTAGTATTTCTGCCATGAAATGTGTAAATGTTAACTTTGAGTGGCACAAATAACGACTTTGCAGAACTGTGTGTCAATTCAGGTCAGGTTTTCCTATCAAATCAGTTCAGGTCAGGTTTTACAATGATTTTTTTTGTTTGTTTTTTTTCTATTTCTAAACACTTAGGATTTTAGAATTACAGATAAAGGCTTATGGACAGCAATAGCTCTCTTAATACTCTAGTGTTTATTATATCAGTTTTCTTGTCTATAAAGTGGGAATAGTAATAGTTGCTACTTTATGATGGATTTAATATACGTAAAGAACAGTGCTTGGAACGTAGTAAGATGTATATAAGTAATGGTTATAGCTACTATTTTTTTTATTGGTATTTCTGTTTAAAATTTTTTTTTTCCATAAATCAGATTCTTAATTTGTTTTTCTACAACCACCTGGTAACTGTGCACTTTTAAGGACATCAAGGCACTCTGTGCTGTCAATTCTGACTGGTTTACTCTGAACAGGAAGCAATGACCCATGGACCAAATGTGGCCTGCTGCCTCTTTGTAGGGCCCATGACCTAAGAATGTTTTTTATGTTTTAAAATGGATGAAAACAGGGGCTCCTCGGTGGCTCAGTTGGTTGAGCATCAGACTCTTGGTTTCGGCTCAGGTCTGATCTCAGGGTCATGAGATTGAGCCATGTGTTGGGCTCCATGCTCAACACGGAGTCTGTGTTTCTCTCTTCCTCTCCCTCTGCCCCTCCCCCACTGCATGCTCTCTCTCTCTCTCTCTCTCTCTCTCTCTTTATCTCTTTCTAAAATAAATAAAGTAAATCTTTTTTTGAAAAGTGGATAAAAACGGGCTCCTGGGTGGCTCAGTCAGTTAAGTGTCCAACTCTTGGTTTCAGCTCAGGTCATGATCTCAGGGTTGTAAGATCCAGCCCCGCATTGGGCTCCGTGCTCAGCACAGAGTCTTCTTGAGATTCTCGCTCTACCTCCCCCCTCCCCCACTTGCATACTCTCTCTCTCTAGAAGAAATAAATAAATCTTAAATAAAATAAAATAAAATGGGTGGAAACAAAAATCAAAAGAAGAGCAATATTTTGTAACACGTGAAAGTTATATATAACTCCAATTTCAGTGTACATGAATAAGATTTTAAAGAAACACAGCCAAACTCATTTATTTTCATGTTTTTTTTATAGCTGTTATAATGGCAGAGTTGAGTAGCTGCATCAGAGACCATATGTCCTGCAAAGCCTAAAATATTTATAATATTACAGATTACAGAAAAATTTGCCGAACTTTACTCTGACCTATTCATACATTCTCTGCTGCTTGCAGTTTCTCTGACTCGGTTGCCCTTCTCCTCCCATGTCTTGCCTTGCCAAGCAAACCCATCTCACTGTACCTGCTTACATAAGATGACCCAGGACCTGCTTTTATTATGATTTGAGGTATCTTTCTTCCCTTTTGTAGAATTTGACCCTCACCTTTCTTCCCTTATCACTTCTATCATGGACTTTATATCCCCCTGCTTTCCATGTTCTAGGAGTGGAAACCAGGAGCCCGACCTGACCAGGAGCCTGGCTGATTTCTGACTGATCTGTGGAAATAGAGGGTGGAGGTACATTTGTCCTGGGACTGCAATTTCAGTTGTTATTTCAAGCATGTCAAGACCTAAGCCCAGAAAAAGCCTGGTAGATCCCTTTTTGAATATCTATACTCCCCACACTCTAAGTATTTTGCCCCATAGTCTTTGTGTAGAAAAAAAAGTTGATGGTAAACACAAATCCAGGGCAAGCTGCAGTCTCCATCAAAACGTCTAGAAAAACCCTTGATAACACTTGAGGCGGTATTTTACACCCATCTCTTAAATGGAGTCAATAGACCATGAGAAGGGGAAAATTGAGCCCTCCACCCAGTTTGGGTGTTTGTCATATCACTATTACACGGGTCTTGATTTGCATAGACAACACAAGGTCTGTTTATTCTCCCTGTCTTTCGAGCCAATATATTTTCCTTTTTCATACTGCAGTGATTTTAATGAAAAGTTCAGCTTGGGGTAGGCAGAGGTAAATTGAGAAGGGATTTGAATTATCTAGGAACTCTTAACAAGAGAGCTTTGTCCTCATTTCTCTTGGGTAATGTGCACTTAACGAGTCTTTCAGGCTGATCTGTACATTCTACTCCTTGTAGGTATAATTATATAACTGAATAATGAATTTACTAACCAAACCTTAAGAGCTCACCAACAATTTAAACTGCAGTAGATCCACAGCTCTTCCTATTCACAGTTCTTTAAGAATCGATCATCTCAAAGGCCTGTCCTGTTGAGGATGTAAGTTTTTAGTATCATCAGTATTGTGTAGTTGGAGTCAGGCAGACCTCTGCTCCAACATTTAATAGTGGCTGGAAACTCAGTTTCCTCATCTGTCAATGTCTTTTTTTTTAATTTTTAAATTTTTATTATATTCAGTTAGCCACTGTATAGTACATCATTAGTTTTTGATGCAGTGTTCAATGATTCATTAGTTATGTATAGCACCCAGTGCTCATTACCACATGTGCCCTCCTTAATACCCATCACCAGGCTACCCCAGCCCCCCGGGCCCCTCCCCTCTGAAACCCTCAGTTTGTTTCCCGGGGTCCATAGTCTCTCATGGTTCATCTCCCTCTTTGATTTCTCCCCCTTCACATTTCCTCCCTTCCCCTGTGGTCCTCCATGCTATTCCTTATGTTCCACATATGAGTGAAACCATATGATAATTGTCTTTCTCTGCTTGACTTACTTCACTTAGCATAATCCTCTCCAGTTCCATCCATGCCGATGCAAATGGTGGGTATTCATCCTATCTGATGGCTGAGTAATATTCCATTGTATATATGGACCACATCTTCTTTATCCATTTGTCTGTTGAAGGGCATCTTGGCTCCTTCCACAGTTTGGCTATTGTGGACATTGCTGCTATGAACATTGGGGTGCATATGGCCCTTCTTTTCACTACATCTGTGTCTTTGGGGTAAATACCTAGTAGTGCAATTGCTGGGTTGTAGGGTAGCTCCATGTCAGTGTCTTAATGCCACTCACAGAGTAATGAAAAGATTATGGTTATGCATAAACTGCTTTGCCCAGCATCTCAGATTTAGTCAGTTTTCCATAAATGATGGGTAGTACTACTGGGAGTATTGAGCAGCCATTGTGGATGATCAGTCTAGCCAATTGTACAGTAATTTATTATTTCAAATAACTTTTGGGTAATGTAATCACTTAAAAGAAGCATCACTGTATATTTCATTCATGGTTTCATTTGTACCCGTATCTAAAACCATTCTCTGTATAACTATTGTCTCCAGATATAATATTGTCAGACAACAATTTCCAAATATTAGATACATAAACATTATTTATTTTTAAATCTAAAAACTAAAGAGGAACTTAGAAACCATCTAGTTAAGGCTTCATAATATAGATAAGGGTGCTTAGTAATTTTCTCAGAGTCACATAGCTAGTTCATGGCAGAGCCCAGTTTGAAGTATGGTCTTCTCAAGTTCCAAGGCACCTCTTTCCACTTCCTCACTCAGATTCTTGCACTTAATTTCATTTCCTTTTAAATGCTTCCTCGTCTTTCATTTATGAATGTAGAAAATATTTAGATGAATTATTTTTTCAATGTTTACACTTCTCTGGAAAATACCACATTTACGAAGTCATAGAAATAGTAGTTCAGTTTTCTACCAGGTGCCCAGGAAGCTGCCAGCAGTGAAGGGAAAGTCTCTATTTTTAATTCATAATGAGTTTGCTTCAATATCAGGAAACTAGGAATTGAAATTGCTGTCATTACCTCCCACTCGAACACATACATAAATGCACACATAACTGTAACTTCACTACCATGTTCTGTTTTAGGTCAAATCCGTGTGAGGATATTTTTTGCTGTGAAGTAGGGATGGAGGGGAAAGATATGGTTGTAGCTGAACTAATGTTTCTACTTGGTTTGTTTCTGTGAACACTGAACTTATGATTAGAGCGATTTAGATAAGTGATTTTAAAAACTAACTTTGCATCGTGATCTTTACAAATTATTTTAATACATGATTCTAATGTGTAGAATGGACATTTTATTCCTATACGTATGCATAAGAAGACAACATCTGAGAGATGAATGATTTATCAAGCTCATGTGCCTAATCAGGGTTAAACTGGGTGTCAGATTTTGGTCTTTAGGCAATAAGTCCAGGGTCATTCTGAAAAGACCATGGGTCTTTTTCTTCCTATATTCATGCATCTTAGCCTTGGTGATAAAGGAAAAGAAAGAAGAGGAAAGCTTGCCCAGCACAAAGAGGTTATTTCTCACTGGATACCTTGCTTAGAAGATGCGAAATATGCATTCTTAAGACAGATTATTAAGCGTTTTCTTTGTTATGGTGTATTTTTAATGTATATTCTTATTTAAAAATTATATTTCTTCAGTAAGACTTAATCTTAAAACATCCAGTTCAGTAATTGGCACAAATATTACTGCTTTATTGGTGCCATAGTATCTTATTAAATTTAACAATAATTACAAGTGAACTTGCTAAATAAATCACTACCTAAATTAGCCTTGTAATTTTTTTCCTCATCACTTTTTTTCTTTGTTTATGTACTCTGTGTATTCCATTATTCTATTCCATTTAGTCAGAATGATCTAAGTTCCTCATATGTAGTAGAATGAGTGGGCTTTCCATCTCTCAAAGATCCCTTTTGCCATCACATTTTATGGGTTCATGAAACGTCCTTCTAACTCAGAAGTGATGAATGTGGATGGAGGCACACCCATTTTCCTTTTTTCTTAAATTAACTATTTCATTTTAACTATTGATTTCTGGCTTTATAGATTCCCAGTCTCATGTCTAGATTATTTTCCACCTAATTTTCTATATTCAGGGGTCCTGAGTCTGAACCTGTCCTCTCTACTGTCATTGTCATCTTTTAGGCATGTGACCTTGGGTGTGTTATTTGACTTCTCTGAACTCTAGTTTTCTCATTAGTAAAGGAGTGGTAATATTTACCTACTTCAGGGGCACCTGGGTGGCTCAGTCAGTTAAGCATCTGGCTCAGGTCATGATCTCAGGGTCATGAGATAGAACCCCGCCTCAGGGGCTTCCCTCAGCAAGGAGTCTGCCTCTCTCCTTCTCCCGCTCCCTCTTCCCCCGAATCACATGCTCTCTCTCTAAAATAAATAAATAAATCTTAAAAAAAATCTACGTCAAATATATATAATGTATATTTAATAAGATAGTACTTATAACAAGATGTAGCATATTCAGGGCATATACTAAGGAATCTATTATCTTATCTTTTGGAAGAAATCCTCTTCCCTCATATACATGAGATGCTTATACCATTTGATCACTCTTTTTTTTTTGTTACTGAAAATCAAGTCTTTGGGTTTCAGTATTACAATTTGCAAGAACTAAGGAAAGTTGATGCTTTATTTTGGATCTAAAAATAGTGGTATTTTTGAATAAGAGCAGGACATGATTATTATTTGGAGGTAATTTTGATATGTGGGAGGTATATTCCTTTTATAGATAAATGCATTAAAAGTTGATTTATTTCTTATAAAGCTAAACAGTTCAGTTTACCTAAATTATTATTACACGTAGACTTTTGGGTGTCAGTTATGGAGATTTCTGCTACCGTTATTGGTGGAATAGTAATTTGGATTAATTCTCCCTTTGAGCACAAATAGAAAATCTGGGCAAAATTGTTTAAAGACATTAGAGAACTAACCAGGAAGTGGAGATTTACAGGGCTAAGATCCCAGGGGAAACAAAAGTCTACAGAAATGTGCCCAAAATTTGGGGCCATTTTCTTATGGTACATTTGCTGATTTCAGAAGAATTAGCCTAAGGTGAAGTTTAACTGCACTTTTGCCAGGCTCCTAAAGCTAGAGATACAAAAATTGGAGTTTAATATCTTACAAGGAGGGACCCCCATGTATGTCCTCAGTCTTTTAGGTTGGGATCCCTCAGAATTTGGCTCAGGACAGGCTTCCAAGGGACTATATCTATGCTTTCAATCATCCCAATCACTGAATTTGGATTAAGAAGATTCTGGATTGCTAGTGCCCAGATGCCTAGCAAAAACAAAAATACTCTATAAAAGAAGATACACCATCCTTGGCCTCAAATTATTTTTACATTTTTTTAAATGCGGTGTTTAGCACACAATAAAAATAACCAGGCACATGAGGAAACAAGACAATATGAACCAATAAGTGAAAAAAATCAGCAAAATAAAACATACTCATTGTAATTTTAGATATTGGAGTTATTAAACATAGATTTAGATATGTTTTTATGTTCAAGAAAATGAAAGGCGAGATTGAGAACTAGAGACTATAACAAAGTAACAAATAATATTAGAAAAGCAACCAAATGGAAAATCTAGAATTAAAAATATAATATTTGAAATTAGTTAGGCTTTATCTATCAAAGTTAAAAGACTTATACCCTATAACCTCATAATTTTGCTCTTAGATGTACCCAGTATATTTAAAGGCATAAACATGAATAAGAATATTCATAACAGTATTACTTGTAATAGCTTCAAACTGGAAACAACCCAATGTTCACCAACTGTAGAATGGATAAATTATGGTATAGTCATACAGTGAAACACTGTACAGCAGTGGTTCTCAACAGGGTACAGTTTGGACCCCCAGAAGACATTTAGCAATGTCCAGAGATATTTTTGGTTGTCACAATCAAGTGTGAGGGGAGGGCCATTGGCATTCAGTGAATACAGGCCAGGGATGCTGCTAAATATCCTACAATGCACAGAATATCCCTCATAACAAAGAATCATCTGGCCCAAGATGTCAGTAGTGCCGAGGTTAAGAAAACTTGTTCTATGGTAATGAAAATGAATGAAACAACAAGGATGGATTTCATAAACATAATTTTGAGAGGAAAAAGTGCCAATCTCAAAAGAATACATAACTGTATGATTTCATTTATAGGAGTTCAGAAGATAATCTAAATTATAGGATTTAGGATTAACAGTTCATGTAGTAAAACTAAAAAGAAAAGGCAGTGATTAACATAGAAGTCTAGATGCTAGTTACCTTTGAGCTAGTAATTTAGATGAGGCACAAGATGAGTTTCAAGAGTTCCGGCAATATTCTATTTCTGACCTGTGTGAGGGATACATGGGTATTCACGCTATGATAATTTTTCAATTCCATATTTTATTTTGGGCAGTGCATTTTTCTGTCTGCATAATTAAAAATGCTTAAAAAGAAAATAAATATCGTAAAACTTGTTGGAGAACTTTGGAGAATAGTTTATGTTTTTGTTTTTGCATCTCAAATGAAAAGTTTTTGCACAGAGAAGGAAACCATTAAGAAAACAAAAAGTCAACCTACTGAACCTGTGAGAAGATATTTGCAAATGATAAATCTGATAAGGGGTTAATATCCAAAATATATGAAGAACTTACATAATTCAGAATCAGAAAGAACAAATAATCCAATTTAAAAATTGGGCCGAGGACCTGAATAGACATTTTTCCAAAAAAGACATACAGATGGCCAAGAGATACGTGAAAAGATGCTCACCATCATTAATCATTAGGGAAATGCAAATCAAAACCACAGTGAAATGTCACCTTACACCTGTCAGAATGGCTAGAACCGAAAAGAAAAGAAATACATTGGTGGAGATGTGGAAAAAAAGGAACCTTCATGCACTGTTTGTCCAAAGAAGATGATTTGTTTTAAGAGATCTACATGGAGGAAGATGTGTAGATAGTATGGAACATCAAAAAAAGAGTCTCAGAAATGGTACTTCTTATCTCCTTAAGGGTCACATAGCATAACCAAAAATTTATTAGGAAAATGATAAAATCAAGGTTGCTAGGCCACTCAAAATGTTAATCAAAGGGCCTGGAGATGAGATGGCTTTGCTATGCCTCTGTCCAAAGAATGTAAATCTCTTCTCAGCTGTTGTGTTTGTTTTGTAACCTCCCTAAAATGAGAGCTCAAAGAAGAGAAAGTGAGGTTAAAAAGGTGCAAAAAGGAATCATAAATCTGTTTAAATGCAGCAGTATGCTGCCATGGAAATTGTCTTCTTTGTTGTAGGTTTGAAACATTACCATTGACTTCACATGTACCTTAGGAGCTCTAATTTTCTATCTTGGTGCTTGTCAGTTGCTGGAAGCACTATTTCCTTTTCTCCTAGCAACATAAATTGAACTTACCTGATTCAGACAAGTGTCATTCACCTCCTCTGATATAGTTTTCTTATGACTCCTGTTTCAAGCACTATTTTTATAAATTCTGCTCCAGACAGTAGAACAGGCTTAAAGTCTGGTTGTCTCTGTGCTAAATATTGTAAGGTTAATTCTGACTTCTCGAGGTGGATCATTTGTCTTAGCATGTGCTATGCTTTGGGGAAAGAGGAAGAAATCATATTTTTTTAATAGAATCAAAGAATCTTACAGTTTAGAGAGCCCATGGAAATCCTCTAGTTCATCTGATATGACAGATGGATTTCTAGCCTGTACTTGAACACTACTAGTGTCAGGGAGCTCGTTATCTTATGAAACTCTCTCTTTGCATTTTTGCAAAGCTCTATTTATGAGATAGTTATCTTCTGTATTAAGTTGAAATATGCAACCATGAATTTTCCACGCCATTCTTATCCCCTTTGTTCTATCCTTATTATAATATCTGTGATAATTTTTATTTCCATTTTTCTCTGTAATGAGCATATGCCAACTAGTGTACACAGATTGTCAAAGATCCCCTCAAGTCTACTTAAATTCTTTTGATGACTGTTACCATCACAAGTGAATTTCCCGTGCCCAACTACTTCACTTACCACTGAGAGATGCCTACAGAGCAGTTGCTTTAGGCAGAGCCCTGTCTAGGCACAAGGGAGAATTATAGTTTAGTGCCAGCACCTAAGAAGCTGAATTAGAAAGAACTTTCTGGGGACACCTGGGTGGCTCAGATGGTTAAGCATCTGCCTTCGGCTCAGGTCATGATCCCAGGGTCCTGGGATCGAGCCCCCCATTGGGCTCCTGGCTCAGCAGGAGGCCTTCTTCTCCCTCTCCCTCTCCCCCTGCTCATGCTCTCTCTCTCTCTGTATCTCTGTGTCTCAGATGAATAAATAAAGTCTTTAAAAATAAATAAATAAAACTTAAAAAAAAAAGAAAGAACTTTCTGTTTCATATTCTTCAAGCTGATTTTCTCAAGGGCCCAAATCCTTCATCTGTACCGGGGACTTTCCCAGCTGAGGAAATTATCAAGTAATTTCTGACTATAATCAATTCTGGAACTTGGATATTGAGAGGGAAGGAACTTAGAGATAATTTCCAATGGTATTTATCACAAAACTAGTCAAAATGTAGATGAAATGAAAAGAATGTAATTTCGTTGACTTAAAATTGCATCCACTATTTAAGAATATGTCTATTGTTCTAAAGACACTAATAAAATGTATACAGATTAAACCCATGTGGCTTAGGAATCTAGAATATTACATCTCTTGATTTTAAAATGGGCTTCTACTGTTGTCCTTCACACACGCACGCGCACACACACACACACACACGGCATCACTGTAGAAGCAAATGTAAGCTCTTTTTCTCTTGTTTACTTTATTCAATCACTAAAACCCTCTACTCTCCCACCCCTAATTCTTAGAATCTAGGCCCAGGGCCCAGAGATCACTTTCCACCCCTATCCTTACCTGTTCAGTTTGAGGGAAGTCAGTCTTTCACTCCTTGGAAAAGTTGCGCAGAGAAAAAGCAGGACAGGTAGTCCTGACTGTGGAGGGAGGGTAGCATTCTTAGATGGCCCTAGTCAAAATGTGACTGTGGATGTGGTTCCAAACAAGAAATGCTTTTAAATGGATAGGATGTTGTGCTGATTCATTGGAATTTGAATTTTTTCTCACAAAACCTTATTGTTGTTGTTTTGTGTTGTTGGTATTGTTGTTAAGTCAGAGCTCAGCTACAAAGAGGTTTCACTACTCCTGAACTTTAGCTCATACCAGTGCATGCTACTTCCTTTCTCCAAAATATTCTTTTAAGGTTAAATTTGACAAGAGTGTTAGGATCATGGGTTGAGAGTGAATAAATTTCCTCAGTTTCTCTTTTACTCTCTTTTTTTAAAAGATTTATTTATTTTAGAGAGAGAGAGAAAGAGCATGCACAGATGGGGTTGCAGAGGGAGAGGAAGAGAGAGAGAATCCTCAAACGGACTCCGTGCTGAGTGCAGAGCCCGAATCATTCTGGGACCCATGAAATCATGACCTGAGTCGAAACCAAGAGTCGGAGGCTTAACTGACTGAGCCACCCAGGCGCCCCTCTCTTTTACTCTTTAATTTCTAAGCATATAGAGAGTGGGGACAATGTCATGTAGAGTTTGACTCAGCACTCCTATTGTAAGTAATAAATGAGGATTTAAACATTTTCTGCTTTTTTCCATGAGTAATTTACTCGTCCTTCCTCCAGTGCTGGGGAGAAGAGAAGGAACTAATTTCATACCAATGAAAAAGAGAAAATTCAAGATTGACCCCACCTGGCTTTGGGGCATAGCTAGGGAGGGAAACACCATGGAAGTTTCAGAAAGCTGATGCTGGGCTTGGCAGTATGGTTGTATTGTGTACCACACCTCCATGTCCTCGAACATTCTCAGCGTTGCTCCACCCACCCTTCTACAATGCTTCATTAAAATGCCTGCCTTTCCCACATCCTTTCTGCTCCTGTGGGAGTGGGGCTATCACAGGCAGTAGGACTCCTAAATGCAGTGCTTCTGTCTCGAGTGGAACGCAGGAGAGCGAGCACGGAGCACAGCAGAGCTCTGACCCGTATTACTGGGAAGGGCTTTGGCCCAGACACAAACAGCCTGGGGCTCACATGTGTTTCCTTTGCTGATATACAGGAGAATTCTGACATTGGTTAAATTCTTTCTCTGAGGATATGTATCACCTGCAAATGTCAAGTGATAATTTTGTGCTAGCCAAAAGGAATCAGTTCACTGAAAATAGAACCAGTTCAGGATTGCAGGGCAAGAATACACTCTAGATGGGCCTTCTCTTGGGGCTTGTAGGCCATTCTGAAAGATTTCTTTAGATACTGTTTTGAAAAAATGATTTGTCATTTGTCATTTGGTAGTTAGGATGCCACCTTTTCTGTAGAAGAACTGTTGTCAAAAAGGCTTATGGATGAAGGGACTAGAAGCTCCGTCTACCCAATACTAAGTGCCCTATTTAAAATAAGCAAATGCTTTTACAGAACTTTATATAATAAGCATGCTTCTAAATGCGTTTTATGTTTGCATATGATCCTCATAGCATTCTTACAAGATATTACCCCAGTTTATCCAAGATAGGCTTAGAGAAACTGTGTTTAGAAAGTTGTGGAGTTGGGACTCAAACCCCTACCCTCTGACTCACATTCATGCTCTTAACAAATCAGGCAATATTTGGCCAGTCATTGAGAAGTTTATTTTGCATGCTTCCAAATATTGAAATGTTTGAAAAAATCTGAAGAGTAGGAGTTACAGCCTCCTTTTTTCCATCTGGACATTGAAAGTCTATAGAGATGGTGGGTGACCCAGGTTTTGGTGGCTCCTTGTGGAGAGGCTGTCAACCTGGAAGCCACCATCATGGGACTAAGCTGCCTGGGACTTAGGCAGGGGCACCAGCTCTGAGAAGTATCAAGGTGGTTCTGGCCCTCCATGATGGAGAGTGTGTGAGGTAACTGGCACATGTGGGAGGGGCCTGGTGCATACTGGTGGGTAGACTGGTAGATACTCAAAATTTGGAGCCTATGTACAGGGCTGTGTGAGAATGCTGCTGGTGCCCGCTTAGCCTCAGTTCTGTCAGCTCTAACAGTCATCCCCAAATACCTGAGAATCACACACAGCTTCCACGAAGGCTGGTAGGGCTTGCCCCAGAAGCCTCCCATATAGCCCTTCTCACTTGGTTTCTTCTCACTTCCTCTGACTCACTCTGAACTCTTGCTTTGTGCTACTGGTTTGATCCCGCCTCTGTATTTCAGTTTAGAATGTGAACTTGGTCCTCTTGTACGTAGAATTTCCTTTTTCCCCTAAAAGACCCTCCTGTGATGTGCCTCTCCATCTCTTCTTACCTTAACTGTCTCAGGTAAAATCTCTCCGTAGTTCTGTCCTTGTACAGCCTCAATACCATTTTTTCCCTTGACTGTTTTTCCCATTTATTCTTCCAGATGAATTTTAGGGTCTTTTTATAGGTTCTAAATAATCCATTGAAGTTTATATTGGAGCTGCTTTAAACTTATGGATTAATTTGGGAAGAGATGATGTATTTATAATGGTTAATCCTCTCATCTCTACCATTCTGTATTTTTACATTTATTTGAGGTTTATTTTCTGTCTCTGTATAAATCTTTGTAGGTTTTAAATGTAGTTCCTCTACTGATGTTTATTTCTATAGGTTTTATATTTTTATTGCTCCTTTAAATGGGGATTTTTTTCAGGATCCTTTCTAGTATCTTCAGTATTTTTTCTGAATATTGCTGTTATGTAGAGACGTTATCAATGTTTGTATATTTGTAACTTGTCCCCTTTCTGAAACCTTTATTTATTTTAAACTTTTTCAGTGGATAGGCTTTTCAGGAGGCATAATTTTATTGTGTTCTTGATGCAAAGCACTTAAGATGTTCCCTTTGCCTTGGTGTCTTCTACTAGCATTTTCCTGTTGAGATTATTCCTTAATTTTTAGTGTTCTCATCATTGGCAAGCCTTGCTTATTATACATCCAACCATGTTTCTTTCCTTAGCTATCAGAAATTTGATATCAATATTGGCTGTATTGGATGCAAACTTACTGTACCTTTGAGATTTAGGAATTTGGATGCAGGGCCTCTCTCTTAGAAACTGGGAAAAGGAGAGGGTTGCTTTGTCTTTTAAATTTTTCCTCCCACATTGCCACCCTTTGAGGCCTTGGCTGTGATTTGCTTGTCTCACTGGCAGGACCTGAGATCCCAGAAAGCCCTTCCCTGAGGCTGTACAGTTTAGAATGCTACCTAAACCAATGATTGAAAGATGACAGGGTATGGTAACATGGATTCAAGTATTTAACGTCATTTATGCTTATTGTAAATCTCTATAATCTTTAAAATTAGGGACTACTACTGGGCTGATGGGGTCACAAAACATTTATTCAAAAAATATTTATAGAGTGCCTCCTGTAATTAAAAAAAATAGGGGCGCCTGGGTGGCTCAGTCGTTGAGCGTCTGCCTTCGGCTCAGGTCATGATCCCAGGGTCCTGGGATCGAGCCCTGCATCGGGCTCCCTGCTCAGTGGGGAGTCTGCTTCTCCCTCTCCCTCTCCCCCTGCTTGTGTTACCTCTCTCGCTGTGTCTCTCTCTGTCAAATAAATAAATAAAAATAAAAAAATAAAAACATAAAAAAATAAAAATATATAATAATGATAGTGATAAACTTCAACATTTTAAAATAGCTGTATCTGGTACTATCTAAATCTTTACATACATTATTCCATTTATGCTCACACCAACACAGTGAAGTAGTGTTATAATCCCTCTTTAAACTGTGTCTTGAAGAGGTTTACAGACTTGCTCAAGGAAACACATTTAGTGTTGAAGCCAAGATTTGAACCTAGAAAAATCCTTCCTCTTAATTACTAAGAACACTGCTAGTTGCTAGTGATGTAAAGTTGAAAGAAGTGCTGAAATCCTTCAATATATTTAGAAGTCTATTGGGAAGGGGTGCCTAGGTGCCTCAGAAAGTTAAGAGTCCTCTTGATTTCAGCTCAGGTCATGATCTCAGTGTTGTGGGATCGGGCCCTAAGTCAGTGGGAAGTCTTCTTGAGATTCTCTCTCTCCATTTCCCTCCACCCCTCCCCCTTGTGCTCTCTCTCACTCTAAAATGAATAAATAAATCTTCAAAAAAAAAAAGAAGGCTATAAGGGATAGATATTTAAATAATATATAACGTAAAATATAAATATACTGCAAACGGAAGTATATATATAAGATGCAATGTGATGCAATGAGCACTGTGTGTTATATGCAACTGATGAATCATTGAACACTACAGCAGAAACTAATGATGTACTGTATGTTAGCTAATTGAATTTAAATGAAAAAGAAAGCTACAGTGGGATTATAGGGGGCATATTTACCTATAATATCATCACAGATTTATTAATACAGATTTTGACATTATTTCATTGGAAACCTCAATGAAAACTGTTTTTAAATTTCCAGTTTTTCTATGAGAAACATAGGAAAATATTTTCTTTGCTTAGAGAATAAATATCTGACAATGTCTTCGTCTCTGAGAAAGATGAAATGATCTTGGAAGAACCCCCTAGCTTCTGCGATTAAAGTGTCCTGGTTCCTTTTCCTCTCTACTCATTCATGCCATGTGACACTAGGTTCCTTAGGATTCTGTTCTTATTTGGCATCTATTCCTTTTTTTTTTTTTTAAAGATTTTATTTATTTATTTGAGAGAGAGAATGAGAGAGAGAGCATGAGAGGGGTGAGGGTCAGAGGGAGAAGCAGACTCCCCGCTGAGCAGGGAGCCTGATGCGGGACTCGATCCTGGGACTCCAGGATCATGACCTGAGCCAAAGGCAGTCGCTTAACCAACTGAGCCACCCAGGCGCCCTAGTTGGCATCTATTCTTGATTATCAGTTGTACTCCAACTTATATTTATGCTGCTATTACTCATCCCTAAAGCTATGTTTACAGGATGCTAAAAACTGTGAGTAAAATATTTTTTAAAAAGATGTCAATCTTGGCTATTTTGACAATACAATCAAAGGCAGTTTCCAAACAAATAGAGTCAGTAAAATGTGTTTAAATTATTTATTTCTTATTGTGTGGATAATAAGATGAATTAATTTTTCACTTTTCCCCAGAACCTTTTAGTTTTATATCCATTCATATAGATATGGCTAAAGGGATGTACTAGTTGTGTTTGCTTTGCCTCAGTTTTCTTGAATTGTTTTTTGCTTTTATGTGAAGGTGTAATTTGATGATTAGCAACTAATAAAAGCATGGGTCATAACCTTTGTCAAGCTGGATATTAATGGTGCTCTCTCAAAATAAACAGCTTAATGAGAACATCTTTTGTTTTTAAATGAATTTTTATGTTGCGATATTGCTCATATCAGTAATGCTAAAGAGGTTGCTGTGTTGACCTGACTCAGCATGATCTGAGAGTCCTTGGAAATCCATATTCAGATTATTCCTGATATACTTTAGATATATTCTAGACTCAATGTGACTGCCTGTTGAGTGTAGGCCCATATTAATAGAATCTTTTCAATTCTGATGAAGAGAAGTGGTCACATTCAGCTTTATAAATACATTGTCCAAGAGTAGTTCAATAACGCCTTCTAAAAATATGACATTATGAGCCATGGTTCATCTTCCCGATTGCTATTTTTCTCAGTTCAAGTTCTCATGGCAAAAACAAGTAAATAAATTAAAAATCTGCATAACTACTCTAGAAGTTGTGAGAATACACCTCCCAGATCTCTGACTGTGAGGAGTATGACTGACCTATAGCCCCAGCTGCTGTGCTCTGAAATTCATTCCTGCATTTCTGCTGAGGCCATGCTTCCTGTTGTCTGTGCCAGCCAATGACAGGGCAGGACAGAGATGCAAAGGCGGACCTTCTTGCTGGGTGACATAGGACTGCTCTGACAGGTGATTTTGGCATAGTCTCTGCCAAGTTCTCAGAACTACACTGCTGTGTAAGACACTTCCACCTAAACTTCCTTTTCTCTCTCCTTCACCCAAGGTCAGGGTCAGTTCTGCATCTCCATCTGACAGCTCTACCAGCTTCTGTTTCCCTCTTTATTTTCCCTAACAAATGTTGCTCATAATAAATCTTTATGTGGCAAATCAAGCTCATCTTGACATCTGTTTCTTGGAGGACCTGCTTAACACCATCACCTTTCAAATGAAGGTAGTATCACTGGCTTAATTTTAAGGCCAACGGAACTCATGAGTTTGCATTTTGTATCACGCTTTGAGGTGACTACGTAAGTATGTCCTCCAAATCCCACTCATAACCACTCTAACCTTTCTTGCACCCTAAGTGGCATTTTCTGCTCCATGCTACTAAACTAGAGTTAAGCAAACTTCTCTGCCTTTGGGGTTCCACTTTGGAATGTGGGAATAGTTGACACCTATTCAGTAGACATATTCAAAGGGTAGTGCAGGTATCAATAGTATCCTCACGTGTGGGCTTGCATGAATGCTGAATCTCAAATCCCATCTTGGGCCTACTGAATCAGAATTTGCATTTTGATCTGGTCCCCAGGTGATTTATATTTGCAGTAACTTTTGAGAAGCACTAGTCTAGACTACTCAGCTGAAACAGAGGGAAGAAGCTTCCTATTTTATCGTTCTGTTACAACTGCAGTTATTATTTATTCAACAAATATTTATTGACCTCTATTAGGTACAGGACATATTCAAGGCTTAATTAGAGTCCTGGAAGGAAGATAGAACATGCTTATACATAAAATGCAAAGAATAAAATTAAAATGCTAAGAGAGTAATACAATTCTGTACAATTTTAGAGGAGGACAGATTATATTTTGGTTGGAGATTCTGAAATGAAATCAGTTGAACTGAGCCTTGAAAGCTACCTGGCACTTGGGCACGTGGAGTTGAGACATTGGTCTTTTTATGTGGAGGGATTAGAGTAAAAAAAGGCACAGAGGGGCAAATCCTAGGCAAATGCACGGATAGTAGCTGCATTTGATTGGAAGAGAGGGTATAGGAAAGCAATACTGGGACCACACTAAGGAAGATATATGGGAGCCTTGAATGCTGAGTCGGAGTTTATACTTCATTTAGAAATGGAGTGAAGGTGTTACTCTTGTGGTATATGAAATGATTCTCTTTAGCTGCTACTCTCTTCAGCAGCTACTAGTGCGTTAGAGGAATAGTTTAAAGCTTTAATTCAGTTCCACACATCAAGCAATCCTGTGCAACACCATCTGAGCGTCCTATAATTCAATTAAGTTCTGCCACACCAGATACCACAGGGTAAGGGCTCAGTCCTACAAGATTGATCCCACTTCAGATACCATTCACAAGTCCCAGGGCATCACCTGTACTTCTGATAGGCCAGCTATAAATTGAGGAACCCACACCCCTTCCTTGGGTTCGATAATTTGCTAAAATGCCTCACAGAATTAGGGAAACATGTTTACTGGTTTATTATAAAGGGTATAATAAAGGATATGAATGAACAGTCAGATGTACCAAGCAGAGAGAATTTGGACCCTTCTTCTTCTGTGTCCTCATACTAGTTTGGTTATAGCTCTAGTCTAACATTGCATTTATTCTACAAATGTTCATTAAAGACCCAGTATACATGTAGCTGGCTAAGATAGTCACTGCCCCTTCCCTGAAGAAGGCCTCTTTGCATAATTGTTTTTAGTGTCCATTTCTCTTTTAAAATGATCTATTTTACCACATATACTATTTGTTAGTTTGCTTTTTTTTCATTTTAACAATATAGCTCAAAGTTCTTCCTGTTACAGGGGATATAGATCTACCTTATTTTTACCAATATGTAAGAAAATTTATTGTTTTAATGGGGAACTTGGGACAAATCTTTTTTTTTATTTTTTATTTTTTTTAAAGATTTTATTTATTTATTTGAGACAGAGAGAAAGAGAGAGAGAGAGAGCACATGAGAGGGGGAGGGTCAGAGGGAGAAGCAGGCTCCCTGCTGAGCAGGGAGCCCGATGCGGGACTCGATCCAGGGACTCCAGGATCATGACCTGAGCCGAAAGCAGTCGCTTAACCAACTGAGCCACCCAGGCGCCCAAATCTTTTTTTTTTTAAAGATTTTATTTATTTATTTGAGAGAGAGAATGAGAGACAGAGAGCACGAGAGGGAAGAGGGCAGAGGGAGAAGCAGACCCCCTGCTGAGCAGGGAGCCCGATGTGGGACTCGATCCCGGGACTCCAGGATCATGACCTGAGCCGAAGGCAGTCGCTTAACCAACTGAGCCACCCAGGCGCCCTGGGACAAATCTTTTTAAGAGATTTTGAGATGCTGACAAATTATTATGCCTGATGTTTTGTGTAGTTTGGTGACTTTCAGACACTTTTTCATTTATTCCTTCTATAATTTGTAAAGGAATCTTGGGCCCAAAGTAATGCATTGCTTTCTAGGCAGAAAATCGTAGAGGACCAGAAATTTAAATAGCTCACTTAGTCTCATAGCAAATTCTAGAGGTAGACCCAGTGGGAGCTGTGGCCTTGAGTCTATCTACAGCTCATCTAGTGGTTGATCTACCTGTCCATCCTTCTTGGTCTGCAAAGGACTTGCAATGGTTAATTGTGTCTAGCAATGAGACTGATAGTCGTAGACGATTGATAAACCATCTCTAAGAAGAATTCATCAAAATAACATTGAGATCATTGTTGGAATAACTTGCTTGCAAATGAGTGTTGTGAAGGGACCAACACTTATTTGTATGTAGAGACACAGGAATTTTAAGAAAAAATAAGTCTCTCTCCTATAGAGCCACATTTCATGTATGCTAAATGGCTATGAAAGTTTGTGGGTTTTTTTGCCATATTGGTTTAAATTTGCACTAACTGTTATAGAACAATACAGTTGAGTGTGTTTTTACCAGTACAGAGGTCAGTAATGAGTCGTGGCAAAATTAGTGATTTTTTGGGGCCAGGTGGAGCAGATTGGGAAGGTCCTTCTAGGGATAGCTGGATCTGGTGACTCCTTCTACCTTTACTTCCTTCTTCCCAACTTCCCAGAACTGCAAGAAACACCAGATCCCCAGTCTTGCACATGCCTGCTTCTTTCTAAGGATAAAGATCTTAAATGTTTATTTCACATGGATTTCTTTCAGTGTATTATATAGAAAAGAATGGTATACCAGCATACAATAGATACAAATGTCATAAAAATTATATGTTTCCAATTCATATCACAGCAGGCAAATAATGTACACTATTGAACCTTTCCATAGGCACATTGTAAAAAAGACGTTTCACCAGGCAACACCTTTAACCAAGAAATTCAGTGTTTTCTTTTCGATAATTTGCAAATAATGATCTTCGTGATAGAAATTTCCATCTTCATCAAATGTCAGTGAATCTCTAAAGGACATTTTTATTCCGTAATACACTGTTAAAATGGGTCAGCAGAATTTTAAAAAGTTGAGGATCTGGGTATCACCACTATTGCCTCTTTAACTCAGGCCTGGAAAATATATTTCATTTCTGTAACTTTGTAATTCGAAACTCCCTTAAATATTTTATTGACCTAAATAATTCGCCTGAGAGAATACTTACCAAAGCTTGGCAGTCCCTTTGCTTTACCAATATGTCCAAAGATTTTGATAACCACTCAATGAACTTCTAGAGATTTTTACTTGGAAAAGGACAGTTTTGTCAGAGTAGAATCATGATAAGTGACAGTAAATTCAGCTTTCCCATCCATGGCTTCTTTGCAGCATGGGTGACAGAACTTTCTTGGGTGTTCTAGTTTAAGAGGCTGCGGCATCTAAGAAGGACAAAATGCTCCCTTGTCTTTTACGTGCCTCTTATGGAAAAATCTAAGCCATGGCTAACTCTAATATTCCTCCTGCTCCCATACTCTGTTCCACACCTATATTACTGAATTTTGCTTGAGAAAAGAACAAAGCCTGATATATTGTATAACTGTAAATCTATGTTCATGCATCTCAAAGGAGCTCTTTCTAGCATGTTTGCTGCATTTCCTCAATAAATTTGGGTCCTCATTCCCTACGATGGCCATTTCATATCTTTTTTTCAACCTCTAACATTTATGCCCCCACAATGATAAAAATTCTCAATCAAATATCAGCCTGTATCTTACTAAGTTTCTCAGCATAATTCAATATGATTTATCACTCTTTCCTTATGGACACACTCTCCACTCTTGGCTTCTTTGACACCACATTCACCTGGCTTTTCTTCTGTCTCACTGGCCATTCCTTTTTGGTGTTATTTTTTAAATTAATTGATTTATTGTTTATTTTTTAAAAATTATGTCACTTTATTGAGGTATGATTGACATATAAAATACTGTACATTTAATATATACAACTCAGTGAATTTGCAGATAAGTATACACTTATGAAACCATCAAAGTACCCCTCCTTCGTTATTATTAGATCTCCAGAAGTTATTTATTTTGCATAACTGAAACTTTGTACCTTTTGACCATTACCTCCCCATTTTTCCTTCCCTCCAACCCATGACAGTCACCACCATTGTAATCTTTGTTTCTATGAGTTTGACTATTTTATATTTCCACACTTAAATGATATTATACTGTATTTGTCTGTGTCTGGCTTATTTCACTTAGCATACTGTCTTCCTGGTACATCTGTGTCACTGTAAATGGCAGGATTTCCTTCTTTTCTAAAGCTGAATAATATTCCTTTTATATAGACACACCGCATTTTCTTTAGCCATTTCACCTGTAGACAGGCATTTAGATTGCTTCTACCTCTTGGCTGTTATGAATAATGCTGCAATGAACATGGGTGTGCAGGTCCACTTTGAGATCCTGATTCCAATTCCTTTGGATAAATACCGAGGGGTAGGACTACTGGATCACATAGTAGTTCCACTTTTAATTAAAGGATCTACTTCAGCAAGTAAAGGCCATATATGATAATCCCACAGTTAACATCATACTCAATGGTGAAAAGCTAAAAGCTTTTCCTCTCAGTTCAGGAATAAAACAAGGATGTCCATTCTTGATACTTATATTCAACATAGTACTGGAAGTCCTGGCCAGAGTAATTAGGCAGGGAAAAGAAATAAGAGGCTAAAAATTAGAAATGAAGAAGTAAAATTGTGTTCATTTGCAGATGACATGATATTACATATTAAAAAACCCTAAAGACTCCACCAAAAATCTCTTCGAACTAATAAACTAATTCAATAAAGTTTCAGGATACAAAATCAACATACAAAAATGAGTTGTATTTCAATACACCAATAACAAATTATCTAAAAAAATTAAGAAAAAATTCCTTTTACAATAGCATTAATAAGAATAAAATAGGAACAAATTTAACCAAGGAAATGAATGATCTGTACACTGAAAACTATAAAACATTGATGAAAAAAATTGAAAAAGACACAAATATACGGAAAGATATCCCATGTTGATGAAATAGAAGAATTCATATTATTAAAATGTCCAAACTACCTAAAGTGACTTACAGATTCGATGCAATCCTTATCGCAATTTCAATGGCATTTTTTACAGAAAAAGAAAAAAACCCTTAAATTTACATAGAACCACAGAAGATACTAAATAGCCAAAGTAATCTTGATGAGAAGAATAAAGCTGGAGGCATCACAGTTCCTGATTTAAATTATATTACAAAGCTATAGTGATCAAAACATAATGGTACGGGCATAGCACACATAGTAAAGTGTGCAAATATTAAGTGTGCACCCAAATAATTAGCATCCAGATTAAAAATAGAACATTATCAGCACCCCAAATGCCAATATCTATTGTTAAATTCACTTGTTTCAATTTTTTGTAATTTTTAATTTTAGGATTTCATTTGATTTGTTTAATATAGATTTATGTTTTATTATGAAATTCTCCATCTCATCATGTATTTCTTTCAACATATTTATCATGTTTTAAAAAAAAGTCTGTCT
The DNA here is from genome assembly GCF_029215605.1 of Mirounga angustirostris. Taxonomy (NCBI): domain Eukaryota; kingdom Metazoa; phylum Chordata; class Mammalia; order Carnivora; family Phocidae; genus Mirounga; species Mirounga angustirostris. The sequence continues at coordinate 50,743,843 of NW_026991717.1, read as the reverse complement.
TGAGAACTCCGATATCTGGATAACCTATTGATTTGTTCCCATTGTTTTTTGTTCTTTTTTCTCTTGATTTATAGTTATTTGGTCCTGTCTCCTGGCATGCTTGGTTGTGTTTGATTGAATCATTGTTACTATGTATGAAAGATTGTACAGGTTCTAGATGATCTAATCTTTGCCCACAAATTATTCATTTTTCTTCCAGGATACAATTAAACGTCATGTTGCTCTATTAGAAATTGGTCTATTTCCAATTTTACTCTGCTTCTAAGAGTAGATTTCTTCAGGGATTTCAGTAGAAATCCTAGGGCTCTGAGCAGTTGTCTCAGTAAGTTTGGGCTGTTATAACAAATTACCTCTGTTTTAAATGCAAATGGTGTCTCACCTACAAATGTGCAACTTAAGAATTGGCAAATGCCTCTAGGGGAAATTGCATATAGAATTTGGGGCTTCCTATAATGTTTCTCCTTCTGTCTGGAATCTTGTCCTCTTGAATCCCAATATTTTGGTCATTTTCTAATGCTTTCAGTGGGAGGGTTAATCTGATATTAGCTACTCTGTCATAGGTAGATATAACACTCTCCTCTGTTTTAAATGCAAAAATCAAACCACATCACTCTTTTGCTTTAAACTTCCCAACAACTGTCCATTGCATTTAGTATAATCAGTATGGGTCCATACCATGACCTAAAATACTGTAAACAGTCTGCAAAAGGCAATGAGTAACAGAATTGGATAAAACACTATAGTCTTTTGATTCCCAGTTTAGGGCTGTAACAATTTTGTCTCTTGATGGGGCTTTGCCATTGTGAAAAGCCAAATTTTAATTTTGATGGATTGAATGGGATTCCTCCTGGTCCCTGGTTAATTTGTTGGAAACATATAGGACTTAATTGTGTACTATTTGTATTCCTAGTGCCTACCACACAGTACCTACATCATAGTAGGTCTTCAGTATTTATGAAACTGAGCTAAATAAAAAGCTTTTATATTACCTGCTCAGAATTCATATCACTGCCAAAGTTACTGAACAGGCTTCAGACTATCTGAATTTAATCATTATTTAAAGAGAAATTTAGACTAAATTTAATAATTTTGTAACTAGAGAATACTTCCTTCATGTTTCATGTATGGAAACTGAGGTTCTTACAGGTTGACTGACTTGCTTAAGGTCACATACTTGGCTGGTAGTACAAGGGGAAAGTAGAATCACAGTTTCCTAATTCACAATTATTTATGATCTTTACCTCCTTTCTTTGCTATGTTGTTGTATTAGAATAGAGGTTTTTTCCCCCTTTGGTCTGTGAGAGTCCCCCACTCCTTCCCCTCTTTTTATGGTTATAGTTTATAAATATTTTTAAAACAGAAAAAGCTATTTTTTTACAAAATATAGTAAAACTAAACTAACATTACTAAAATCTTATCCATAATTCTAATATATAGACAAGATAAAGGAGTTACTTCAGATCGAGTGCCAGTGCAACATGGATTCCTTGCCATCTGCCCTTCCTCATTCTCTTGCCCATGAGTCCACTTCTCAGTAACCTAGAGAACCAAAGAACAGAATTTGAAAAATGCTGGTTGAGTGAATCACTTAAAATATTAAACCACCTGCCTTTGCTTAGTGATTTTGCATCCAGTATCCTTCCTTCCTTATGCAAGTGCAATGCATATCAACTTTTACCAGACCCTTCCTAAATAATTACTTGGAAACTAGAGGCCCAGTCTAAAAGAGTTTGTTTTACAGTATTTTTATTAAAATTCAGTTTTCCAACTTTCAAAGAAGATGTCAAAGGGTGTCCAAAAGCACTTGAGAGCCTCATGTTCCGGCTGGAGGATTTTCAAGTTGGAAACGTTAGTGCTGTTGTGGAACTTGCTCTTGTACATCCCTCATGATGCACAGAGCCATTACTCATCTGCTTGCTTCCCCTTACCTCTTGAAGCGTGTCTGCATACCTGTGAATATGCTGCCACAAAGAAAGACTCTAACCTCCTTTTGTGAGTGCAAGAGCAAAACAAATATTAAATTATAATAAGTACCTTTTCATTTCTTTCTTTTTTTACTGGAAAGAATGAAGCAACATTGTCTTTATTGAAAGAAGACACAATAATGTATGTGGGAAATCCTATGGAATCAATTAAAATAATTTAACAAACCAATAAGTAAATATAGCAAGGCCTCAGGATACAAGGCCAACATACAAAAATCAATTTTATTTCTATATACTAGAAACAAATAATTAGAAAATGAACCTTAAAAACATTTAAAATACTATTAAAATATAATATTTAGGAATACATTTTTATTTTTTAATTTTTAGATTATTTTTTTAGATACAGGTTGGGTTGCTTTATTATATTATATTATATTTTATTTTACTTTACCTATTTGAGTATAGTTGACATACAATGTTATATAAAAGACATATGAAACTCAATACCAAGAAAACAAGTGATCTGGGCAGGGAGCCTGAATAGACATTTTTCCAAAAAAGACATACAGTTGGCCAACAGACACATGAAAAAATGCTCAACATCACTAAGTCATCAGGGAAATGTAAATCAAAACCACAATGAGATATCCCCTTACACCTGTCAGAATGGCTATCATAAAAAATATAAGAGATAACAAGTGATGGCAAGGATGTGGAGAAAAAGAAACGCTTGTACACTGTTGGTGGGAATGTGAATTGGTACAGCCACAGTGGAAAACAGTATTGAGGTTCCTCAAAAAATTTAAAATGGAAATACCAAATGATCTAATAATTCCACTCCTGGGTATTTACCAAAAGAAAATGAATATACTAATATGAAAAGATAAATGTACTATGTGTTTATTGCTGCATTATTTATAATAGCCAAATATAGAAGCAACCCAAGTGTCCATTGATAATGAATGGATAAAAAATATGTGATGGGATATTATTCAGCCATTAAAAGGATGAGAGCTTGCCATTTATGACAACATCAATGGACCTAGAGGGTGTTAGGCTAAGTGAAATAAGTCAGACAAAGACAAATACATATGATTTCATTCATATGTGGAGTCTAAAATACAAATGAATAAATAAAAAGCAGCATCAGATCTATAAATACAGAGAACAAACTGATGGTTACCAAAAAGGTGAAGGGTTGGGGGGATGGGCAAAATGGATGAAGGGGAGTGGGAGATACAGGCTTCCAGTTATGGACTGAATAAGTCATGGGAATAAAAGGTACAATATAGGGCATATAGTGAGTGATATTGTAATAGTGCTGTATGGTGACAGATGGTAGCTACACTATGGTGAGCATAGCCTAACATATAGAGTTGTTGAGTCAGTCACTGTTATACACCTGTAACATTGTGTGTCAACTACAGTAAATACATTTTCTGTGTATCTTGGAGCATTAAATAAAAACACATCATTTTAAATGTTTAAATTAAATACTTCTGATTGTCCATTCTGCTGTTAAGAAAATGTCTTTCCTTCTTTATATCTCTCCATCCTACTCTCTTCATATGCTGAGAACAAGAATCACAGGAGTGTTCATTCAGTCCTGGGGATTCCTGCCTCATCGGGAGGAGAGAGAACCAATATTCTCTGCTGCTGTTGTCACCATAGTACTTGTGTCACTATTGGAAATAAGCAGTCCGTTGGCCAGATGCGGTACTAGTGTCTTGCTGGAAGCCTGTTGATGGCTTTAGCAGATCAGTACTCCTTGTTATGCCACCCGTTGTTCTGGAAGGAAGGCAAATCCTGTGTTCTGTGACTGAAGTTCATGGTCTGGCAGTTTCTCAGGGTAGCAGTCTGAGAAAGACCTTCTTTCCACCAGTGTTTTGGTAGCAGTGGTTGCTTCATGCCCATCGCAGACCTGGGGTCCAACCACAATGGCTATTTGATGACTCACTCGTACACACACTGATAGAACACATTCACACAGAGACACACACACGGACTTGTACAGTCACACACACACACACACACACACACACACATATACCCTGACACACACAATTTTCCCTAGGGATGCACCAGGGTGACTGAGCACAGCCCACTTTCATCACCTTAACATTTAGGCCTCTCACAGCTGAAATCTTATCTTGTTGGACCAAAAGCAAACTATTTCCTGACCAAAGTGAATAATATTCCTTCCAAGAAAAAGCTGTATCTGGTGCTTATGTATAGAACATTTTATAGTTTTGCATGTATTTATTATCTTATTTGAAAACACAATAATATTTTTTATAGATTAAAAAAACAAAGCTCAGGGACATTAAGGGACATTGCCCAAGGACATGCCACTTTTATAAGACAAACCTCTCCCTCTCTCTTATATTTCCTCCAATTTAGGGTGCTTTATTTTAAAAATATTACAAATTATTCTAATGTAAAAATTATTCAGACATAAAATGTAAAAGAATAATGTTATGAGTATCCATGCACTCACCACCCAGTTTAGGCAATAAAATACTGCAGATAGAATTGAATCCTCCGTGTATCTCCCTCCATCCACTTTCATCTCTCTTCCTAGTAAGCAACCATTATTCTGTATCTGATGCTTATCATTTTCTTACATTTCTCTAACTTTTTACTACATATGTATGTATCCTATAAACATTCTTGTACATGTCTTGTACATGTCTCCATAGAAGAGAGCCTCCAAGGAATATATAAGAAATAGCACAGAGGATCATAAGGGAAGGGAGGAAAACTGAATAGGAAGAAATCATAGAAAAAGATAAACCTTGAGAGATCTTGACTCTGGGAAACAAACTGAGGGTTGCTGGAGGGGTGATGGGTGGGTGATGGGGTAATTGGGTGATGGGCATTAAGGAAGGCATGTGATATGATGAGCATTGGATGTTATATGCAACTGATGAGTCATTGAACCCTACATCTAAAACTAATAATGTACTATATGTTGGCTAATTGAATTTTAATAATTAAAAAAAGGAATATATGGAAGAATGTGACTATCCAGTCATGGAAATTCACATCTTCAGCATAACTTGATATTGTCTAATTGCACCCTAAAGTTGTACCCAGCTACACTTCACCAGCAGCATTTCAAAATGCATAAGTAGATACCATATCTCTGACAACTTTTTGTATAATTCTCTTCTGCCAATCTGATGGAATTGTTAATTCATATATTTTGTTCTTTTCTAACAGACTATTTGTCCTTTTATCTTTGAGTTGTAGAAATTCTTCGTATACCTTGGATTATAATCTTTCATCATTTAAATTGTCTAATGATATCTTCTCTCAATCTCTGACATTTTCTTTCACTCTTTTTGGGTGACTTTTGATAAGTTTTGTATTTACTGTAGTATAATTTAACATTTTCTTCCTTTATGAGATGTATTTTGGGGGGGAGGGTTATTGAAGAAATCTGTCCCTACCCTAAGGCCATATAATCTCTTAAATTTTCTTCTAAAAGTTTGAGAATTTTAATTTTTATAATTCTCTATTTTTTCTAAACTTTTAAAGGAATAACATGAAATGGAAATCCAATTTTCTTTTTTTCATATATGTATATAGTTATCTCAACATAATTTATTCAATCTTCCATTCTTTCCCCACTGATTTGTGATGCTACATCTGTCTGTTTATGCAGGGTCTATTGGAGGCTCCCCTATTCTGTTCCATCAGAGTATTTGTCTCTAAACCAAGTCCACAATCTTAATTATTTTAACTATTACATGAAGTAATATTTATTATAGCTTTGTTTTTTGTTGGATATTTTTAGCCCTTTGCTCTTTTGTAGAAATGTAAGAATCTGCTCAAATTCAGTGAAAAACACCATGGATATTTTGATTGTCATATTATTTCCATCACTCTATATTACCCTTTTTGTATAATAAAACTTTTCATTCTCTTTATCTATTTTTTTCTCCAATTTATGAAAATATGATTTTGGTCTCCTTGAGGAGGTCCATTTTGCAGCTAGATTTGTGTTTGTGTGTGTATGTGAGTGTGTGTGGGAGGTGGTTAATGTATCCAGTAAATGATAGGGCTATGATAATGTGCCTTAAGGAGCAGGGTGTGGGTTTCAGAATTTAGATAACTAAAAATGACTACTCCCATCAGCCCACTTTAGAATTAACTAAAAAGCCAAAGACATAATTACACTTCAGTGGGTAAATGTCAGAAGACTGAGTTACATCCTAAGAACGATTATCCTCTTAGCATCATTCAGACTTTCTTTGCTGTGTGATAGCCCACAGTGGGATGCTGTTGAAAGAACACTGACTTTATAATTAACTTGCATCTTCTTCAGACACAGAATTTGCAGCTTATGGTTTGATGGGGAATCACTTATTTGAGCTTGTGTTTCCTATCTGTAAATGAAGATAATAATATGCAGCTTACAAATGAGATAGTAAATGTGAAATGCTGTCTTCTGTGTCATAGATGTATAATAAAACATTAATTTCCTTCCTCTTTAGAAGAACTAAATTCAGGATATTGTACCCAAATCTTTGCTGAGAAGCAAGAAGAAGCATTATTTGCAGGTGATTTAATTCCTTGTTGAGCTAACGACAGTAGTGGCTCAATTAATTTTTAATGGCTAAGAAGATGATTTCTTTTACATTATGTAAAAATTTTAAGTGAAATAAGAAAGGCTTTGGAATAAGACATTTCTTTTTTAGAATCCTGCCTTCACTCTTTACTGCTTATGTGATCTCAGGAGAAGTCAGGTTTCTTATTAAAGATATTGAGATAATTCCTTTAAGGTCTTTATAAAAATTAAAGATATTTTAAAAAGTAGATTCAATTTTGCACTGCACTGTCTGCTAGAGAGTAAGTGCTGAATAATTAGTAGCTGCTATTTTTACTATTTTATAAGACCGAGCTTTCAAATGCATTGGCATAGAGGAGGAACTTCTAAATCTTCCTACCTGCTTTAGAACAATCTCATTGAGATATGTGCCAATAAATAATAACTCATTTTTTGCTTTGAAATAAATTGAGCCCTAACACCTGAAATTTTTCATGTACCTTTCACAGAGTCATCATTCAATAAGCACACATAGGAAAATGGGATAATGGAAAATAGGTATTTATTTATCTCAATTATTGCTGTCAGAAGTATGGTTGACATACTTTTCACCTGAAAAGATTAGCAAATAAATCATTAATAAAACACTTTCAACTCTGGGATTCTAATGGCATAGAACAAAGGGAAAAGGATCCTGGACCTCCTCAGGGTTAAGCTGGAGGAAAATTCTGATGGACAAAGCGCCATCAAAAGAAATTCAAGAAAGGACATGGACACATTTTCATAATCTCTTCCATAAAGAAGCAAAAGGATTTAAAAATTTAAAAATCCGCCACAAATGTTCCCTTTTTGGCAAAGCACAAGAAACATGAAGAAAGCTACATCAAGGCACATCATAAGCAAAATGCTCCACACAAATGAGAAATTTTTATAAGTTAATTTTATTATATTTTGTATTTAATGGAGTACATGGTGATTGGGGGAAGACTATAAACAACATAACTGGTAGTGTTTTTCTAGCCCAAACCCAGCTTTCGGATCTTTCTTCCTTCTTTGTTAGGTATTGCAGGACCTGTAAATATTGCCAACAGCTTTCTCTCCTGGGTGCTGATGAGTGCTCCACCCCCTCCCCCACGAACAAGTGTGCACACACCTGCAGCCCGATGCTTGTTGATGACTGGGGCTCCCACTCCCAATTTTCCCTGTGCGGGGCCAGATCTCAGTTTGCTCCCTCCCACCTGAGACCCTGCCTCGATTGGCTCGATTGGCTCGCTCCCCGTGCGCGGTCTGCTGCACGTTAGCATCCAGGTGCCAGCCGGCTAGAGCCGTGGCCCTCCAGCTCCCGCACGTGCGGATAATTGCGCCGATGAGGAAAGCTCTAGAAATCCACGAGGAAGCGTAAGTGGGTGGAGAAACTAAAACAGGCTCTGGGGCGGGCCCTGAGGAGGGAAGTGAGAGTGGGCTCCGAGACCATGGGGAAGTGGTGGGGAGAGGAAGTGGAGGCTGGAGGTGAGCTAAGGAGCCTAGGAGAGCACGGAGGAGGTGGGGAGCAGGCTGCCCAGCAGGGACGAGAACGGAGCCTGTGTTGTCTCAAGAGCTACTTGGACCAAGCCTTGGCCACTCCGGGAAGGGGGAGCAGGTAAGGCAGCAAGCTCTGGAGGGAGGCATGAAAGCCCCCTCCTCTCTACCCGTGTACCCCAAGGGACCTCAATAATAACAAATAAATTTAGTTCCCTCTGGGGGCTGGCCTCCCAGGCAGGAGTGGTGAGGCTCAAGGGCAACCAGACAGCCCCCCACACCCATTTGCTCATGTCTGAAATGATCTCAATAGCAAATAAGACCTTCCACTTCCATACTTAGAAGACTGAAATTATAACACAAAGGACAAAAGATTCCTGACCCCAAATGAACTCATAGTAGCGTGTAAGTGACTGAAATACGACCTGTTCCAACACTGATGGAGGGAAAAGGGACACGTCCCCTAGTTTGGAAAAGCACCTTGAAAGGAGACGCTGTGGTTCTAAAAGGCCCATAGCCCCGGTCTCACCCATTTCTCCGGGGCAGTTTATCTGAAATCAATCTCAGACGGAGAGAAATGGCCGGGGCAGAGTTCCGAGTGTGAGCGATGGTGGTGGTGTTAGCTGCGGTGTGGACGACTCAATTACTTCATCTGCCTGAGATTTCACCTGAGACTTTTGTGTAGACATATTTCACAAATCTCTGCATCGCAAAATACTCCCAAGTATTGAGTTCCTCAGAAGATAATATTCCTGGGCGTGAACTCGGGGCAAATATGTTCCAAAAGGGACAGACATAAACATGAAGTCTTTAATTATATTGGTTCTGTAGTTAAATATAACACACTATTTTTCTGAGTCTGCAGAATCTTCTCCAGAGTGACATTTTTCCCCTTTGACTCAGCTGCTTCATCTTCTCAGCCTCCCCTGCCAGCACTGTGGGGATGGCCTCTTTCCAGAGTTTGGTTGCCAGGTTATGGAGACTCGGAAATCTCTTCAACTGGTGGAACACAGATTTTTTTTTTTCAGCCCTTTTAAAATGTGTAACATAATATAACTGTGGTCAGCACAGTGACTCAGCCACTGAAAATATTTTTGATCCATGACATATGTGTTCAAAAGCTGTCTAATTCTTCCCTCTCTTCCTAAATAGGACACTGGGAAGTTCTGGAAAACAGAGTGCACCAACCCACTCTCGAGTCCCTTATCTTTTTAGTGCTTTTAATTCTTTTTAACGTATTTTCATGTTAATAATCTCACTTTATGCAATGCTAGTAGAGTAGGTGGCACAGGTATCATCTTCATTTGACAGATCAACAGGTAAAACAAGGCACAACAAGGGTTTGTCTTGGTCACAGAGTAAGTTAGGAGCCAACTTGGATCTAGAAGTGAGGTCAGCCTCTTGGGATGGTCCCCTGACCCAAGATCTATACAATTTCAGAACTTTGTAGCTAGACCTGTCAAGCTCCCCTGAATCTCACTATGCTGACCTACAGGTGAAGTTTGGAGCCCCCCCCCCCCCCCCGCCACCCGCCCATCAGGAGTATCAGCCAGTAGAATGGGTGTAGATGGACTAGCTGCGGTCTGTCCGTCTCTGAACCAGGGGCTAATGGGCAGTAGGAAGTAACCAGATTTGCATTTTTTTTTCATATAACAATTTTATGTTCTCAGTCTGGTACTTGCAGTAAACAATATTTTCAAAGTAAGTATCAGCAATGGACAAAATTTTCTAAACATTACAGTTAGAAATCTAACATATCCAGGTACTTTGGCTTCACTTACACCGGGGGCTTGCTAAAGATCCTCTATCGAGGGTGGCTTTGCTTTCTTCTCCCTCAAACCTTGTTCTGTGTCTTGATCAGTTTTTCTTCTGTCCTCCTCTGTACTCTGTATGTGTGTGAGAGCAAAGAGGGTGGGTGTATATGTGTAAATTTTTTTCAGTATATCCAGTGTCTGGTTATTCCATTACAATGGCTACAAAACTTACTCTTTTTTTCTCCTCCACTATATCCTGAAAGATTTTTATCTCAGATCATTGACTCCACTGCTTATATCAGCCTCCCGCTCCCCCTCTTCAAGAAGAGAGAAGCTATTTCTCTTTCAAGAAATTTTATGGTTTAGGTGAGAAAGATCTGGCTCCCTGCAGAGCCCTGAGAGGAAGAGCCAAGAAAGAAATAATTCTGTATTTCTGGCATTTTCTGGCTGCCCAAAGCATCCATCTACAGCTGACATTGATAAAATTTCATCAAAGGCATTGGTCAATCAGGCTACAGGTTTTTTTAAAAAAACTATAGGAGTCATATTAGCATTTAAGATATTGGTCTTTATTCTGCATAGAATATGGTATATATTATCTCTGTTTTGCATGTTATATTATTAAAAACTCATATAGTCCCTAAGATAATTGAAAATAAATTTTAAAATGTAGTTTGACACTCCTGACAGACACAAAAGCATTTTTCAACAAAAACGCATTTTGAATAAAAAGACACCTCCCGTTCTTGCGTAGGGTGACTCAAAATTATAAAGATTTCATTTTCCCTAAGTTAATGTATTTGAATTTTTTTTAAAAGATTTTATTTATTTATTTGAGAGAAAGAGAATGAGAGACCGAGAGCATGAGAGGGAGGAGGGTCAGAGGGAGAAGCAGACTCCCTGCCAAACAGGGAACCCGATGCGGGACTCGATCCCGGGACTCCAGGATCATGACCTGAGCCGAAGGCAGTCGCTTAACCAACTGAGCCACCCAGGCACCCCTGTATTTGAATTTTTAACTTCAAAAAATTTTGAGATATAATTGACATACAACACTATTAGTGGGATAGCGTAATCACTTGGCTTTTATATAGTGTGAAATAACCATAATTAGTTAACATCCAGTATTTCATATGTGTATATAAAAAGAACTCAGGGTTTCCTCTTAAAGACTTTCATATATGCCATACAGAGGTGTTAACTATAGTCATCATATTATATGTTACATCCCTTGTACTTAGTGAAACAAAGTTTGTACCTTTTGACCACCTTCATCTCATTGCCCTTCTGGTGACCACAAATCTGATCTTTTTCTAGGAGTTTGGGTTTGTTTTTTAGGTTCCATGTATAAGTGGCATAGAGTATTTGTCGTCTTCTGTATTATACAACTTAGCACAAGGTCCATCTGTGTTGTCACAACTGACAGGATTTCCTTTTTTATGGCTAAATGATATTCTATTGTGTGTGTATATAAGCACCACAACTTCTTTTTTTTTTTTTAATTTATTTATTTATTTGAGAGAGAGAAAGTGAGAGACAGAGAGCATGAGAGGGGGGAGGGTCAGAGGGAGAAGCAGACTCCCCGCCGAGCAGGGAGCCCGATGTGGGACTCGATCCCGGGACTCCAGGATCATGACCTGAGCCGAAGGCAGTCGCTTAACCAACTGAGCCACCCAGGCGCCCAGCACCACAACTTCTTTATCTGTTCATCTTTCGGCAGACACTGGGTGGTTTCCATATCTTGGCTATTGGTGGTAATGCTGCTGTGAACATGGGGGTGCAGATACCTTTCAACATAGTGTTTCCATTTCCTTTGGATATATTCCCAGAAGTGGAATTGCTAGGTCATATGGTAGTTCTATTTTTATTTTTTGAGTAACCTCGATATGTTTTCTGTAGTGGCTGTACCAATTTACATTCCTACCCACAGTGCATAAGGTTTCTTTTTCCTCCCTGTCCTCACCAGTGTTGGCTATCTCTTTTTGATAACCATTCTAACAGATGTGAGGTGATTCTTCATTATGATTTTGATTTGTATTTCCCTGATGATTAGAGATGTTGAACACCTCTTCGTGTTACTTGTTAGCCATTTGTATATCTTCTTTGGAAAAATGTTCAGATCTTTTACTCTTTTTTTTTGAAGTGTAGTTGACATACAATACTACATTTCAGGTGTACAACAGCGATTCAACATTTATATACATTATGATCAGGGTAAACATAACATCCATGTGTCAACATACAAAGTTGTTACATATCAACTAAATTCCTTATACTGTATCTTGTATCCCCATGTCTAACTTATTTTATAACTGGAAGTCTGTACCTTGTAATTCCTTTGTCCTATTTTGCCCATACCTCCACCACCCTCCTCCTTGGTAACCACCAGATTATTCTTTGTATTTATGAGTCCATTTCTGTTTTGTTTTGTAGATTCCACATACAAGTCAAATCATAAGACCTTTGTCTTGGTCTGACTTTTTTTTTTTTTTTTAAGATTTTATTTATTTATTTGACAGAGAGAGACACAGCGAGAGAGGGAACACAAGCAGGGGGAGTGGGAGAGGGAGAAGCAGGCTCCCCGCGGAGCAGGGAGCCCGATGCGGGACTCGATCCCAGGACCCCGGGATCATGACCTGAGCCGAAGGCAGTCGCTTAACCAACTGAGCCACCCAGGCGCCCGGTCTGACTTATTTTACTTAACATAATACCATGTTAATGGCAAGAGTTCATTCTTTTTTTATGACTAATATTCCATGTGTATGTATACAATATCTTTTTTCCAGACCATATAGTAGTTGTACTTTTAATTTTTTGAGGAACCTCCATACTGTTTTCCACAGTGGCTGCACCATTTTTCAGTCCCACAAGCAGTGCATGAAGGTTCCTTTTCTCCCACAACACTTCCTTTTCTCTCACCAACGCTGGTTATTTACTGTCTTTTTGATAGCCATTGTGATAGGTGTGAGGTCATACCTCACTGTGGTTTTGGCTTAGTGATTAGGTGGTTTTGACCTGGTGATTAATGATGTTGAGGATCTTTTGTGTCCATGGCCATCTGTTGCTCTTAAATGACTATTCAGGCCTTCTGCCCAATTTTAATTAGATAGTTTGTGGAGGGTTTTGCTATTATGTTGTGTGAGTTCTTTATATCACTGTACTTCCTTTGTCAAAGATTAATTGACCATATAAGCATGGGTTTCTTTCTGGGCTTTCTATTTTGTTCTAGTGATCTATGGGTCTATCTTTGTGTTACTACCATACTCTTTTGATTACTGTATTTTGTGTTAGAGTTTAAAATCAGGGAGCATGACACCTTCAGCTTTGTTCTTCTTTCTCAAGATTGCTTTGACCTTCTGGGCTTGTTGTGGTTTTATACAAATCTTAGGATTATTCTAGTTCTGTGAAAAATGCCACTGGTATTTTGATAGGGAATGTATGAATCTGTAGATTGCTTTGCATAGTATGGACATCTTAATGATATTGTTCAATTATGAACATGGTATATCCTTTTGTTTGTGTTGTTTTCTTTTTTTTTCTTTTTCTTTTTTTTTTTTTTTGAGAGAGAGAGAATGAGAGACAGAGAGCATGAGAGGGAGGAGGGTCAGAGGGAGAAGCAGACTCCCCGCCGAGCAGGGAGCCTGATGCGGGACTCGATCCCGGGACTCCAGGATCATGACCTGAGCCGAAGGCAGTCGCTTAACCAACTGAGCCACCCAGGCGCCCCTGTTTGTGTTGTTTTCAATGTCTTTCATCAATGTTTCATAGTTTTCAGACCACAGGTCTTTCGCCTCCTTAGTTAAATTTATTTCTAGGTATTTTGATAGAATTTTCTCTTAATTTCTCTTCTATTTCATTATTGATGGAAATATAACAGATCTCTGTGTATCAATTTTGTATCCTTCAATTTCACTGAGTTCATTAATTCTAATTTTTTTTTTTTGATGGACTCTTTAGGGTTTTCTATATCTAGTATAATGCCATCTGCAAATAGACAGTTTTACTCCCCCCCCATCCCCCAATTTGGATGCCTGTTTCTTTTCTTGCCTGATTGCTGTGACTAGGACTTCCATTATTATTTTGAATAACAGTGAGGGTGGACATCCTTATCTTGTTCCTGGTCTTAGAGAAAAAGCTTTCAGCTTTTCACTGTCAGTTATGAATACGGGTTTGTCGTATATGGCCTTGATTGTGTTGAAGTGTGTTCTCTCTATGCCCTTTTGTTGAGAGGTTTTATTGTAAGTGGATGTTAAATTTTATCGAGTTCTTGTTTTTGCCTCTGTTGACATGCTTGATTTTAATCTTCCTCTTTTTTGATGTGGTATATTATCATAATACATATTATATCATATCAATTGACTTGCAGATAGTGAACTATCCTTGCATCCCTGGAATAAATCCCACTTGACTGTGGTGTATGATCTTTTTAATGTATTTTTCAATTTGGTTTGCTAATACCTTGCTGAGGATTTTTATGTCTGTGTTCATCAAGGATATTGGCCTGTAATTTTATTTTGTTATTTTGTTTTTGTTTTTCTCCTTTTTTCTTTTCTTTCTCTTTGTCAGGTTTTGGTATCCGGGTAATGCTGATCTCATAGAATGAATTTAGAAGCATTACTTCCTCTTGAGCTTTTTGAAATAGTTTAAGAATTTATATGTATTAACTCTTTAATGTTTAAAATTTATCTGTGAAGCCATCTGGTCCTGGACTTTTGGGAGTTTTTGGATTACTGATTCAATTTCATTACTAATCATTTTGTTCAGATTTTCTATTCTTGATTCAGTCTTGGAAGATTGTATGTTTGTAGGAATTTATTCACTTCTAGGTTGTCCCATTGGTTGACGTATAGTTGTTTGTAGTAGTATCTTATTACTCTTTGTATTTCTGTGGTATCAGTTTTAATTTTTTTTTTCATGTTTGATTTTATTTATTTGGGCCCTCTTATTTTGATGAGTCTAGCTAAAAGTTTGTCAGTTTTGTTTTTCAGAAAAAAGCAGCTTTTATCTTTTTACTTACTGTTTTTAGTCATTCATTTCTGCTCTCATCTTTATTTTCTTCTAACTTTGGATTTTGTTCTTTCTGTAGTTCCTTTAGGTTTAATGATGGATTGAGATTTTTCTTGTTTCTTGAGGTAGTCCTGTATAACACTATAAACTCTCTTAGAACTGCTTTTGCTGTGTCCCACAGATTTTGGACTGTTGTGTTTTTATTTTCATTTGTCTCAAAGTATTTTTGATTTCATGGACTTACTAATTGTTTAGTAGTATGTTTATCCTTGTTTTTTTGTTGTTGTTTTTTGTTTCCTAGTTTCTTTTCTCTTGTAGTAGACTCCTAGTTTCATACCATTGTAGTCAGAAAAGATGCTTGATATGATTTCAGTGTTCTCCAATTTATTGAGAACTGTTTTGTGGTCTAACATGTGATCTGTCCTGGAGAATGCCCCCTGTGCGTTTGAAAGAATGTATTCTGTTTTCAGATGGAATGTTATGTATATATTAAGTCCATCTAGTCTACTGTGTCATTTAAGGCCACTGTTTTCTTACTGATTTTCTGTCTGAATTATCTGTTGATGGAAGTGGGGTGTTAAAGCCCCCTACTATTTTATACTGTCCATTTCTCTTTATGTCAATATTTTCTTTATGTATTTAGATACCCCTATGTTGTGTACATAGGTAATTATAAGTGTTAAATCTTCTTGGATTGATTTATAATTAGGTAATGCCCTTCTTTTTTTCTTGTCAGTCTTTAAAGTCTGTTCTGTCATGTGTATAACTGCCTCAGCTTTATTTTGGTTTCCATGTCTTTTTCTATTTATTTTCTTTATATGTCTTTAGATCTGAAGTGAGTCTCTTGTAAGCAGCATATAAATGGCTCTTTTTAAAATTCAGCCACCCTATTTTTCTTGATGGGAGCATTTAGTCCATTTCCATTTTAAGTAGTTATTAGTAGATATGTACTCCCTGCCATTTCATTGTGTTCTGATTGTTTTTGTAGTTATGTTTCTTTCTTGTTCTCTTCCCTTATAATTTGGTGACTTAGTGTTATATCTGTATTCTTTTCTCTTTGTTTTTTGTGTATCTATTTCCAGTATTTGGTTTGTGGTCATCATGAGGTTTATATATAATATCCTACATATAGCAGTCTATTTTAAGTTGATGGTTGCTTAAGTCCAAGTGCATTCTAAAAGCACTACGATTTTACTCCCCCAACATGCTTTATATTTTTGATGTCATATTTTAGATGTTATTTTGTGTATTCCTTAACTAATTATTATATGTCTAGATGATTTTTACTATTTTTGTCTTCTAACTTTTGTAGTAGCTGTGTAGGTGATTGGTCTACTACATTTACTATATGTTTATCTTTACTAGTGAGACTTTTTTTCCCATAGTTTTCTAATATCTAATTATGGCCTTTTCTTTCCTGTTTAAAGCAGTACATTTAACATTTATTAAGGCTGATTTGGTGTTGATGAACTTGTAGCCTTTGAGAAACTCTTTCATCCCTCCTTTAATTCTAAGTGATAACCTTGCCAGATTTAGTACTTTTGGTTGGAAATTTTTTTCCTTGCACTTGTGCTTTTGTTCTCTAGCACCTTGCACTTTTAAAAATATATATATTTTATTATTTGAGAGATCAAGAGAGTGAGCGGGGGGAGGGACAGAGGAATAAGCAGACTCCTCACTGAGTAGGGAGCCTGTTGCTGGGCTCATTCCCAGGACCGTGAGATCATGACCTGGGCTGATGTCAGACAGGACTATTGAGCCATCCAGGTGCCGCAGTACTTTGCACTTTTACTATGTCATGCCAGTCCCTTCTGGCCTGTGAAGTTTCTGCTAAAATATCAGCTGATAATGTTGTGGGAGCTCCCTTGTATATTATGTATACATATGTATACAAAATATACTATGTATATTTTTTCTGGCTGCTTTTAATATTTTCTCTTTAACTGTTGGCACATTGATTATAATGTGCCTTGCTGCAGGTCCCTTTGGGATTCATCTTATTTTGGATTCTGTGCTTCCTAGGCTTGGGTATCTCTTTCCTTCATCAGGTTAGGGAATTTGTCAGCTATTTTTTCAGATAGGTTTTTGAGCCCTTTCTCTTTATCTTCCCCTTTTGAAGCCTCTATAATGTTAATGCTACTATATTTAATGTTACCCAGAGTTCCCTTAAAATATCCTCATAACAGCTTTTAGCTGTTTTTAGTGGTTAATTTCTACTACGTTATTTTGTAGATTGCTAATCTGATCTGCTATTGATTCCCTCTGGGGTATTTTTCTATTATTGTATTTTACAGCTCTTATTAGTTCTTTGTATATTTTCTGTCTTTGTTGAAGTTCTCATTATGTTCATACATTCTTGATTTCATTGAGCATCTTTATGACCATTACTTTGAACTGTTTATCTGGTATTGCTCATCTCCATTTCATTTAGTTCTTTTCCTGAGATTTTGTCTTATTCTTTTATTTGGGCATATTCCTCATTTTGCTTAATTCTGTTTCTGTGATTTAGGTAGATCAGTTAGCTCTCCCAGTCTTGAAGGGCTGGCTTTATGCAGAAGGTGTCCTGTGGTGCCCAATAGCACAAATCCACCTGGTGACCTGAGCCAGGTACCCCAGGATTGTCCCCTGTGTGGCCTGTGTACATTCTTCTATTGTGGTTGGTTCACAACTGGTGTGGAATCTGGTGTGCAGAGCTGTTCTCTGGCATGGCTGTCTGCAAGGTCTGGCCACGAGTGCTATGGCCCAGCTGGTGAGCAGAACTGACCTCTGGCCCATCTAGCTGAGAGGCCTGGCTGCAGCTGTTTTAGGCATGCTGCATGGCTTGCCATAAGGTCTGGCTGTGACTATTATAGGTGTGCTAGAGTGTGGTGCTGGACCCCCAGAATGATGGTGCTTGGGATGGGCTCTGGTGGCAGCCAAGGCTATCTGTCAGGAGCACTAGGGTGGGAAGCCACTTAGGAGGGTCTCTGGTGCTCGTTGATGGTGCCTGCCAAGAGCGCTGGGGCAGGGAGCTGCTTGGGAGGATCTAGGGTGCTTGGGTGGAGTCTCCATTTCCTACTGCCCTCTAGCTCTCCTGAAGAAAAACCCCACTGGTTTTCAAGGCTGACTTTACAGGTGTTTGTCTTCCCAGTGCCTGTCCCTAGTGCCTTGAAGACCAGTTTGGAGCTTGGGACTCCTCTTCCTCAGCCTTCCTGCTTGTATGTTGTCACACCAGAGTGTGGTTATTGGCAAAACTGTCTCTGCCCCTTCTACCCATCTCAGTGTGCTTTTCCTTTATCTCTTTAATTGGTTTTAATCTGTTCCTCTATAGTTTGTTCTCAGAGATAGTTCTATCTATATGTAATTGTAGGTTTTGGTATGTCCCTGTGAGCTCAGGATCCTCCCATTCCACCATTTTGATTCCATTTGACCATTTTTAAATTGGATTGGTTTTTGCTGTTGAGTTGTATGAGTTCTTTATGTATTTTGGGTATTAATGCCTTATCAGATAAATTGCAGTTTTTTTTTTTCCACATTCCTTAGGTTGTCTTTTCATTTTGTTGATAGTTTCTTTTGCTGTGCAAAAGCTTTTTAGTTTGATGTACTTGCCCTTGTTATATTTTTTTACTTGTGCTTTGGGTGTCTTATCCAAAAGCCTTTCCAATACCCATGTCAAGGAGCTTTTTTCTTTAGTTTTCTTCTAGAAGTTTTATGGTTTCTGGTCTCACATTTAAGTCTTTAATCCATTTTGAGTTAATTTTTGTGGGTGGTATAAGATAAGGGTCTAGTTTCATTGTTTTAGGTGTGAATATCCCATTTTCCCATTTTTCCAGGACTATTTATTGAGGAGACTGTCTTTTCTCCATTAAGTATTCTTGGCTTTCTTCTCATATATGGTAAACTAATATTAACCATATACGTATGGGTTTATTTCTGGGCTTTTGATTCTGTTCTGTTAGTCTATTTGTCTGTTTTTATGCTAGTACCACACTATTTTGATTACCCCAGCTTTATAATAATAACTTGAAATCTTCTTTCTCAGGATTGTGTTGGTTATTTGGGGTCTTTTATGGTTATATATAAGTTTGATTGTTTTTTATACCTCTGCAAAAAAAAAAAAATCTTAAAAGCAGCTAGAGTGTAAAAGACACTAGCAGACCCCAATCCAAGAAATGTTAAAGGAAGTCTCTCAGAAAACAGCAAAATCATATCAGAAAGAAATAGAAATCCATACAAATGAATGAAGAGTGCTGGAAATATCACCTACATGAAAAACATGTAAGTTGTTGTCTCTGCTTATAAAGGGTTTAAACCTATTAGGGAAGTAAAAATCTTGGTTGGAAGATTTACATATTCAGAGAATGTATTTTATTTTTTTCTGTAATAATTCAGTTTTATTACTCTGGCTAAGAGATCCGAAGGTAGCTTGAGGTTTACATCTTTTTTTTATAGTTCTTCCATCAAGAGTTTAGGTGCCACATTGCCATTATAAGCTGGCTGCAAATTATTTGACTCTTACTTATAAAACTTTAATTTTGCATGTGTGTGACATGTGTTCATGGAAAAATACATATAAGCAAAATGAACTATCACACAGAAATACGCACTTAAGTTTTTGATATATGTGTGTATACATATGTGCATGTGCACACAGTACTTGGGATTGAATCCTACATATGTGAACTGGCACCAAATATACTGCTTTGCAATCCATTATGTTTTACTTTACAATATAGAATGAATATATTTTCATGCATATGTGTATGAAACTTTCCAATTGGAAAACAGACCTGGAGACTGGGTAAAAATACAAAATCTGATGAGATTCTAGTACCAAGGAAACTCCCCAAAACAAAATTTCACCAGATGATTAAAAGTAAAATGAAGATCAAAGATATATCAGAAAATGCTAACAGAAAGAAAGGGCCAGATTTTAGTATCAGACCCCCCCCCCCAAAAAAATCAAAGCCTAAAGCACACAGGATAAGGATGACTGCATGAATGCCTTTGCTTTCAGTGCATCATCACAACCTTGTTTCTTACTCTTTTTTTTTTTTTTTAGATTTTATTTATTTATTTGACACAGACACAGCGAGAGAGGGAACACAAGCAGGGGGAGTGGGAGAGGGAGAAGCAGGCTTCCCGCGGAGCAGGGAGCCTGATGCAGAGCTCGATCCCATGACCTGAGCCGAAGGCAGACGCTTAATGACTGAGCCACCCAGGCGCCCCTTTTGTTTCTTACTCTTATCTCTCCCCTAAGTCTTTCCAACTCATCTGTGCCTCTTATCAATTCAAGGTCCAAATGGTTCCTAGGAGCATACTCTTTAAATCCCCAGTCAGGTCGGGTCAGTCCTCCTCTAAGATTTCCTTCTGCTTCCTTGTTTAGCCAATATGTCACTAAAATACCTATTTTCATTGACATAAAAAGAAAAGTGTGACTAATATTTTTGATAGTTTTATTTCAAATATTTCCCATATCACAATTAAATGCCTAAGTCATGGTCTGATTTTTATGATTTTTTTTCAAAGATTTATTTGTTTTATAGAGAGGAGGGGGGAGAGAGAGAGAATGAGTGGGGGTAGGAGCAAAATCTCAAGCAGAATTCCCACTTAAGCACGGAGCCCAACATGGGTCACCATCCCACAACCCTGAGATCATGACCTGAGCTAAAATCAAGAGTTGGATGCTTAACCTAGTGAGCCACCCAGATGCCCCTGATTTATTTATTTTTTTAAAATATACCAGTAATTGAACATTTCCATTTTTTGAAGGAGCTCACAATCTGCAGAGAGGCAGTAAAATAAGGCAGTCTTTAAAATTTATGGTATTAATCCAACTTTGGAACCCAACTGAGAACTGGAGGAGAATTGGCTTTCAGTGACGCTGCTTTCCTATGGAATGAGAACTCGGCTATTAGTTTAAAGGGTATTCGAGTGATATACAACATGTATGGGAAGTAGTTTTCTCTCAAACTTTTATATTAAATAGCATTATTCCTATTACTTTCAGATGGTTTTGCTGTCTACTTTTAAGGAAACATGAGACTAGATTAGACCATATCTTAAGGTCTCTTTATTTTCATTCTAGGATTAAATAAAAAGAGCAAAGCATCATTTGAAATGAAACTTCTAATGAGAAGATCTGAGTCTTGAGGGAATTTTTAATACAAGGTTACTGAGAACTGGTACAAGCAAAAGAAAGAATGATGGTTTCTGTCACTGTGTGTGTGATACCACACCTTGTAAAACAGTAAAACATGCTTCAGAGAGAATTTTTCAGGCATCTTTTGTTTTTGGTCCTGTAGCAAATTTTTGAAGATAATGGTTTGACAATAGTTTTTCTGTTATTTCTACAAAAAAAAAGTATTGGAGTAAACCCTTTAATTTAAAATCTCAAACAATGTAGGTGAAGAAAAAATTATCCAGTATGTAGTAGATCTGATATCAAGTCTCAAATTATACCACATTTCCTCCCCCACCCCATCATAGAATGTAGATTTACCTCCAAAACTAGGTAAGAATTATTCGTGATCAAAGGAAAGGGGCTTGTCTTTCACTTAGTTGTAACTTGATGTTTTCTCTCCATTTCTCTTATTTTGACTGAAAACTAGCAGCATTAGGTTAAAGGGGTAAAAATACACAGTCAGCTGGATTTTTCTCCAGGGTTTGACTTAGTGATTACAGGAGAATGAGTCTGCTATGGGGAATACTACAGATTGAAGCAACTCTGTAGACAGAGGCACTCCTCAGCAAATTCAGAAGAGGGAGCATTCCATGTGGCTGTTCGATACTGGGGTGGTTTGCTTTTCTACATTAGGCTGGGAGGAAATCTGATATACGGAATGAGAGTCAGAACCTGGAATATGGGTGCAGGCTTCCAATTCATTTACCTAGAGTGTGATTCCTGTCCTCTGTTTATGGGGATACCCCACCCACTTTTTCTATCTTTTGGGTTGACAGATGTTTCCTAAGGTTAGAAATCTTTTCCATGTGTGTCTGTCTCAGCCTCCAGTAAAGGTTTACAGAACTGAGAGAAAAATATCAAGTTCTCTGCTAGCGGAGGCAAAATTTTTACAACCTATATTTTCTGACTGATAGAAATAATTTTGTTTTTAATCTTCAGATTAATCCATACACCGTTAGCTCTGTGTGTACAGGCACTCCTTGATAAGAGGTAGAATCATGAAAGAGTGTGGATTGTAAGTTGCAGGGGTGGGGATGAAGATATTATGGGTGAATAATCCTCCTCCTGCCAAATCTGTTCAGACAGATTGTGAAGAACATTCGCTATCAGAGTCCCTCTGCTTTGTGGCTACACCATCTTCTTTAGGCATTAGCAGTCAAGAAAAGGTCTATTCTAAACATCCTCTGTGAGTATGGTTGCAGGTCTTCTGTTTGAAGTAGAAATATTAATAATTCTGAATCTGGGAAATTCTGCAAGAGACAAACAGTACTTTACAAAACTCTATACCAGGAGGGGTAGGAAAAAATGTCATTATTCTGTTTGTTAGGTCGAATGAAATCTGAATGCAAAATCAACCTCTGTTTTCAGTGTATTTCCTGGGAAGTGAAATTGCCGTCCATGTTTTGAAGACTTGTAGTGAAGAGATTACAAGAATAAAATAATGCATTTCATGGTAACTGGTTTCAAAATGATTAAAAGAAGCTTTCACTCATTAGAAAAAAATGTAATTGAATATTACTTGAACATTATAGCTCTAGCCATATGACCTCTTTTGTGAAAATTAATGAATATTAGTTTTCTGGACCATTAAGCAGAGCCTGGAGCAAAGATCAGAGTTGTTTTGTTGTGAATTTTCTTCCTCATGAACTTTGGTGCCTAATATAATTCCCTTTTTTTAGTGATTTACTTGAAGAGAACTTATTAGCTTCATGAATGGCTTCCATTAGAGATTACCTAGCTAACGGGCAGGGATGGAAAGCTTGATGACTTAGTTCTTCCTCTGGCAACATCCTGTTAGAGTCAACAGTTGCTTTCCAGAAGCTCACACCCCATTGCATTTTCTTTAACACACAATACTTATTTACAGGGTTATCACTAGGTTAAATGAATCAAAGAATTCTGCCTATACAAGTTGATGATGACTCTTATTTTCCTTGGTGAAAGAGCAGGGTGTGATGCACACTGCAAAATTTGACGGAGCGTACTCTACCTTCTCCTTTTTTCCTGAATTTATACCAGAATTGCTGTATTGGTAAATGAAGTATAATTATCATTTCATTTTGACTTGACATTTGAAAAAGCACCCTCCTGTTTATAGGATATGAGGAGGTAGATGTTAATAACCAAAGGCTCCCACATACCTTCCTTAACCGAGAATTCTGTAAAATCAAATCGGTTAAACATAGAAGAGTTATGTGATCTTGCTAGAAAATGACTTTATTATGTTCTTATAAAAAAAATAAAGTTGATACCTAAAATCAGCGGTTTTTGTTCTCCTTGTTAAGAGTACTGACCCAGTTATAAAGCAGATAAAGTCAGAACTGCTGTGCTTGAATCTGAGGTGGTGGGTGCCAAGTCCTAGATGCCAAGCCCTTCCTTGCCCAGTGAAGCTTCTCTCAGGAACTCCAGGGCTTCTCAGAACACAATCTGAAGCACACTAGGCAACATGATCTCTACGATCTCTGAGATAAGAGGATTCCAACAAGCAATTTTTGTTTGCATGTTATTTGCTCTGTACTCTGCTTTACCCCATGTGTAATTGATGGGGTATCATCCAAGTATGGTAAGATTTGGTAAATGGAAAAGCCAAAGAATACTTGAGGGCACAAGGAGCCAGTCGTGTGAGGCAGAGAGGAATGGAATGGGTTGTTTGGTAGTAAATAGGGCAATAGGAAAGGAGCTACTGCTCTTTAAAGGTTATTTCACGCTCTAGTCTTCCCTTCCTTTCCTAGGGACAATCACTATAAAAAAAAATCTCGTGTATTCTTCCAGGATGTATTATAATTTCACTATCCATAAATATAGAAATGATGCCATGCTAGATAATTCTGTCATCCTTTCACAGGGTCCATGCTAATCTTCTCTGTATCATTCCAATTTTAGTATATGTGCTGCTGAAATTGCTTTCTAGACTAGATAATTTCTGAAACTTGCTTTTTAAACTCAGTGTTCTTTTAAAAACTACATTGATGCCTATTGGTCTAATTAATTCATCCAAATGTATTTTACCATATAAATATATCAAAATTATTCCCTATTGGGGAAAAATATGGTACAGTATACCCTATGACAAATAATGTTGTAGTATACATCTTTTTATTTGTAATCTGCTACATAAGTGTAAGATTCTCTTCATGTTACATACCTAACAGATTTTGGGGGCAATTGAGTGAGCAAATTTCAACCTTACTAGAAACTGTGATTTCAATTTTCAAAAGTGGTCATAGACATTTTTAATAGTACCTCATGGAAGTTCCCATCCATAACAACTTGACAGTCTCAGATATTTCATTTTCTTTTCCATTCCAGTGGTTGTGAAATAAGGTATCAGTGCTTAATGTTAACTTGCACAATCCTTATAGCTTAACAGTTTGAGCACCTTTTCCTATGCTAATTTCCTCTTAGGAAATGCATTTCAACATGCAATTTATTTTTCTACCTGTTTTTCAAATTCTTTTATGGAGGCAAAGCTAATCCTCCATTGTATGTTGCAAATACATTTTCCTGCTCTGTTGTTTCTTTACTTCTGATGTGATACATTTGTCATGCCTATTTGTGATAATTTATGCTTTCTGTGTCTTGTGGCAATTTATACATAGAACGTATATCTATATATGTATATAGATATAATCCATATTCTATATTTAAAGTTTGTCCACATTTAGACTTTACCATGTTTAAATTTTTTTTCAGGGTGGCTTTTTTAATTTTGTATTTAAATTCAATTTAATTAACATATATTATTAGTTTCAGAGGTAGAATTTAGTGATTCATCAGTTACATGCGACACCCCGTGCTCATTACTTCAAGTGCCGTCCTTAATGCCCATCACCCTGTTACCCCATACCCCCACCCACCTCCCCTCCAGCAACCCTTAGGTTATTTCCTATAGTTAAGAGTCTCTTATGATTTGCCTCCCTCTGTTTTTGTCTTATTTTACCTTCCCCTGCCCTATGTTCATCTGTTTTGTTTCTTAAATTCCACATATGAGTGAAATCATATGGTATTTGTCTTTCTCTTACGGACTTATTTCACTTAGCATAATACCCTCTATTTCCAGCCACATAGTTGCAAATGGCAAGATTTCATTTTTTGATGACTTAGTGATATTCCATTGTGTGTGTGTGTATAAAATCACATCTTCTTTATCCATTCCTCTGTCAGTGGACATCTGGGATCTTTCCATATTTTGGTACCATGTTTAAATTTTTAAGAAATAACTACCTGTTTTCCAGTGTGATTGTAGCATTTTACGTTCTCAGGGTAAGCAAGTTTGAGTTGCTTCACATACTTACCAACACTGTTATTGTCAGTCTTTAATTTCAACCATTCCACAGTATATATTATAGTATCTAATTGTGGTTTTAAATTTTATTTCCCCAGTGACTAATGATGAAAAGTATCATCTTTGTGCTTTTTGGCCGCTCATGTATTTCGTGAAGCATCTGTTCAAATTTTTGTCCAAGTTTAAATTGGGTTGTAGTTTTGATTAAATACAACTCATTTTTTAACACAGATTTTTTAAACTGCTTAATTAAAAAAAGATAGGTTAACAGGCTATTGAAAAGATAGTACAGATATCACACATACCCTTCACTGAGTTCCCCCCAATAGTTACATGTTATATAATTGGAGCACAATATAAAGACCAGGAATTTGACATTGGTACAATGTGTGTACATATTTTTCATTTTATCATATGTGTAGATTGTATAACCATCACTGCAATCCAAATACAAAACTATTCCATCATGCCTTGTGCTATCCCTGTCTAGTCTCTCTCATCAACCCCTCCCATGTTTAACCTTGCATAACCCCTGGCAAACACTAATCTGTTTTCCGTCTGTATAATTTTATATAAATGGAGTCATATAGTATCTGTCATCTGGATATTTTTTTTCTCCTAACATAATGCCCTTGAGATCTAAGTTGCTGTGTGTATCAGTTTATTTTTATCGCTGATTAGTATTTAAGGAATACTAATGTATTCCTGGGATGTATCACAGTTTAACTATTCACCTACTGAGGGATATTTTGGTTGTTTCAGTTTGAGGCTATTAAAATAAAGCTGTTATGAACAGTCATTTGTAAGATTTGTGTGGATGTTTCATTTTTTCCAGGATAAATGCCCAGGAGTTCAATTGCTGGCTGTATTGTAGAGGTATATTTAATTTTATAAGAAATTGTCAAACTGTTTGAGAATTATTGTATTTTACATTCACACTGACAATGTATGAGAGACCAGTTTAACTGCATCCTTTCTAGCATTTGGTATTGTCATTGTTTTTGTTTAACTGTTCTAATAGGTACATAGAAACATTTCATCACGGCTCCAATTTGCATTTCCTGAATATCTAGTGAGACTGATCATCTTTTCATGTGCTTGTTTGTCATTCATATGTCCTCTTCAGTGAAATGTCTCTACATCTTTTGCCCATTTTCTAATTGTGTGTGTCTGGTGATTGTTTGCTGTTGAGTTTTGAGAGTTCTTTATATATTGTAGGTACTAGTTCTTTTTTCAATATATGGTTTGCAAATATTTTATTCCAATTTATACCTTTCTTTTTTTAAAATCCTTTTTACATGGGCTTTCCAACAGCAAGTTTTTAAGACCAAATTATTGACTTTTTTGGTATCATGCTTTTGATGTCATGATTAAGAACTCTTCAAGTTTTGTCTTAGAGACTTTTTCCTGAGTTAAGGTTTTTTTTATAATTTTTATTTCATATTTAAATATTCATTTTGAGATAATTTTTGCATTAAGGTATGAGGTTTAGGTTGAGGGTGTGTTTTTGCTTATAAATATCCAGTTGCTCAGGCACCAGTTGTTTAAAAATCTATCCTCCACTGAGTTGCTTTTTGCATCCTTATAGAAAAATGAGTTCTGTGGGTCTTTATCTGGGTTCTCTATTCTGTTGCATTGATCAATGTTTAATTCCATCTATTGATATCACAGTCTTGGTTACTCTGACTATAAAAGGAGTTGTGAAAAAAAATTATATACATACACACACATATAATGTGTGTGTATATATATATATATATATATATATATATATATATATATAAAATTTGGAGACAGTTGGCATTTTGTATCTCAAGGGTTTCAATTCATAAACATGGTATACCATGTATTAATACTTTCTTTGATTATTCTCATCACTGTAGGGTGGGTATTTAAATGACCGACAATAATTGTGGATTTGTCTACTTTTCAGTTACATCTCCTTTTGGATTGTTATGTCTTCCTGGTCAATTTACCTTTATGCCATTATACAGTATGCCTCTCTTCTTTTGCTCTGAAGTCTACATTATCAGATATTAGTTTAGCTACTCCTGTATTCTGATTGTATAGTATATCTTTTTCCATTTGTTTACTTTTAGCCTGCCTTTATCATTATATTTGAATTGAGTTCCTGAGCATATAGTAAGGTCATGATGTTTTTTTTATCCATCCCATTAAGGTTTTTTATTTGATATATTTAGACCATTTACATTTAATGCAATTATTGATAAGGATTAAATCTGTCATTTTATTCTTTGTCTTCTGTTTGTTTTCTCTGGTTTTCATTGTCTATTCTGCATTTCTATAGATTACTTTACACTTCAAGTTTTTCAATGTATCTCTTTGTATAACATTTTTAGTGACAATTCTTGGTATTGCATTATGTATAAGTTTTTTTTTATTGCTTCCTTAAAAAATTGCCACAAACTAAAACACAATTTTTTATCTTAGAATCCTGAAGGTGAAAGGTCTGTTACAGGCTCACTGGACTAAAGTCAAGGTGTCAGCACAGCACAGCTATTCCCTTCCAGAGGCTTAGGGTAGAATCTGTTTCAATGATTTTTCCAGGTTTTAGATGCACTCATTTTTTGGCTCATAAACATTTTCCTCTATCTTCAAAAGCAACTGTATGTTGAGCATTTTTTAAAAGATTTATTTATTATTGGGGGGAGGGACAGAGTGAGATGGAAATAATTCCCATCAGACTCCCTGCTGAGCACAGAGTCTGACATGGGACTCAATCCCATGACCCTGAAATCATGACCTGAGCTGAAACCAAGAGTTGGATGCTCAACTGACTGAGCCACCCAGGCACCACTGTGTGTTGAGCTTTTTAATATTACATCACGCTGACCTCACTCTCCTACCTTCCTCTTCCACTTTGAGTGTCCTGATTACATTGGACTTACCTGATAACCCTGGATAATATTCCAATATTAAGATTAGTTGATGAGCAAACTTAAGTCTATCTGCAACTTTAATTTCCCTTTTCTGTATGAAATAAATTATTCTGGTTCCAAGAATTATAACATGGTTGTCTCTGGGGGCCATTAATTTGCCTACTAAACATTATATATACATAATTTGTCAAAGTTGGTTGGTGAATACATTTTGCCAGTTCTAGTGAAGTGCAAAAACCTTATTATCTACCACTATATTCCTTTATTATCTCTCTCATTTAAAGTAAAATTGTCTTAAATATTTCCTCTGTATACATTGAGAACCACATTAGATAGTGTTAAACTTTTTGTTTCAACCGTCAAACATAATATAGAAAACTCAAGAGGAAAAGGGAAGCATACTGTGTTACCCATAGTTTTGCTTTTACCATTCACTGTCCTTTCTGGATGTTTCAAGACTCCTTTTTTCATTTCCTTTCTGTTCAGAAAATTTACTTTAGCCATTCATTTAAAGTAAGTTGGCTGTTTATAAAGTCTCATAGTTTTCCTTCATCTGAGAATGTTTTGATTGCCTCTTCATTCTTGAGGATATGTTTGCACTGAATATGGAATCTTGGGTTGATTATTTTCTTCTTCAGCACTCAAAGTGTTATGCCATTTCTTTCTGCCTCTATGGTTTCTGATAGAAAATCCATTCTCATTCAAATTGTTTCTCCCCTATAGATAATGTGCCATTTCTCTTACTACTGTCAACATTTTTTCTTTGCTTTCAGTTTTCAGGAGTTTGTGATATGTCTTGACATGAATTTTTCAGTTTGTCCTGTATATGGTTTATCAGCTTATTCTGTAGATTTGTGTTTTATTTTTTGCAAAACTTGAATTTTTTTGGCATTTTTTATTGAATAGATTTCCAGCTCTGTTATGAACTGAATGTTTGTGCCCTCCCCAAATTCAGATGTTGAAGCCCTAACTCCTAATGTGATTGTATTTGAACATAGGGCCTTTGAGAGTCAATGAGGTTTAGATGAGGTCTTGAGGGTAGAGCACAATGGTGGGATCAGTGTTTTGTTTTTTTTTTTACTATATTTTTTATTATTATTTTATGTTAATCACCATACATTACATCATTAGTTTTTGATGTAGTGTTCCATGATTCATTGTTTGTGTATAACATCCAGTGCTCCATGCAGAACATGCCCTCTTTAATACCCATCACCAGGCTAACCCATCCCCCCACCCCCCTCCCCTCTAGAACCCTCAGTTTGTTTTTCAGAGTCCATCGTCTCTCATGGTTTGTCTCCCCCACCGATTTCCCCCCACATCATTCTTCCCCCCGCTGTCGTCTTTTTTTTTTTTTTTTTTAACATATCAGAATAGGAAGAGAGACCAGAGCTCACTCTGTCATGTGAGGATACAGTGAGAAGGTGGACCACTGTGAGCCAGGAAGAGAGCCCTAACCAAGAATCAAATCTGATAGCACTTTGATCTTGGACTTATCATTCTCCAGAACTGTGAGAAGTAAATGTCTATTGCTAAAGCTACTCAATCTGTGATATTTTGTTAGAGCAGTTTGAGAAGACTCAGAATTCTGTTCCTTTTTCTTCTGTCTTTCTGGGACTCCAATGAGATGAATATTATATTTTTAAATTTTTTATCATAATCCCACATGTCCCTAACACTTACATTCAGGCTCTGTAGTTCAGACTGTGTAATTTCTACTGTTTTATATTCAAATTCACTGATTTTTTTTCTTTCAAGTGGCTGTTGAGTCCATCCGCTTAGTAATATTTCAGTGGCTGTATTTTTTATTTCTAAAATTTCCATTTGTTTTTCATATCTTCAATTTCTTTGAGACTGTGTACTCCTTCCATAAAACTTTCTCTTCATTGGTTCCAGACATATTTTAAATTGTTTGTTGAAACTTTTTTTATT
Source organism: Mirounga angustirostris (assembly GCF_029215605.1). NCBI lineage: Eukaryota > Metazoa > Chordata > Mammalia > Carnivora > Phocidae > Mirounga > Mirounga angustirostris. Next base: position 50,713,804 of record NW_026991717.1, on the reverse strand, counting down.
GACTGCTTTAAAATCCTTGTTCAGATACTTCCAACACCTGGATTATCACATTGGCATCTGTTGTCTTTCCTCATTCAGTTTGAGGTCCCTGGTATGACAAGTGATTTTAATATGGACATTTTGGGTATTTTAAGACTTCGGGTCTTACTTAAATCTTGTATTTATCTTGCCTGACAGTGCTCTGGTACTTGAATGAGAATTCTGACTCATTTCTTCTAGATGGAGATGGAAATTTAGGGTTTTTTCGCCCTCAGTTTCCATAGATACCCAGGTGGAGAAACTTTTTGTTACTGCAGTGGGCATGACTCGGAGTTGAGGCTTCCTCCTGGGTCTCTGCTTATACTGCCCTAGCTTAGAGGGGAATAGGTGCCTAATTGCTGCTTCCTGTGTAGCCACCACTGACATTGAGGGGTGATTTTGTTATGGCTGAGCAGTGATGAAAGTCCTGACTTTGCACTAGGTCTCTTTTAATAAAACTCCATTGAGGAGGGAAAGGGTGTCTCATTACTACTTTCACAGGGGAGAAGTTCAGGCTGTCTCTGTGATTTCCAACTCCCTACTTGGCCTTCTCTGACAGCACTCCAGCCAGTAGGGGGGATTGAAGTACCTTATTACAGTCCAGAAAGGGTAGAAGTCTAGGCATTGCTTTTGACCTTCACTGACAGGAGTGGAAATGGGGGCCACAGGATTTTGTGTGTGGTGTTTGACTAGAGTGGGTTAATTATCATCTAAAGGTTTTTGTCTGAGTGGCCTGTCCCTTTCTTGGTTCCTCTGTTAAGGAGAGTAGGTTTTCCTTGGAGTCTTTCTTGTCTGCACCATTTATATCTCTGGGTTACAATGTTCAGTTTGGGATATTTGAGGCAAACAGAAAACCCAGAAAACTCATCGCTGTATTATACTTTGAATCTAAAGTCGCTAGTCACTATGCCATCTCTCCAACTTTCAGAGCTTTATATGTGCTTATTTTATATATTATGTCCAAAGTTCTTAGTTGTATTTAGTGGGAGTTATAGGGAAAGTAAATCTATTTTTTTTTTTTTCTGGAAGCAGAAGTCTGATTTTTATATTGTTAAAGCACTATTTTATTTTGGGGATAAATCCAACTTGGATAAATGTATACACCCATGCTGGATCAAATACAAAAAATTTATTTAGGATTTTGCTTATGAGTTCTCCCATATGGTATTGGTATATAATCTTAGTTTGTATGGTCCTTTTCTGATTTTAATAGCAAGCTTATGCTAGCCTTAGAAAATGTACATTTCTTTCAGTTTCCATTCTATGTGTTCACTTCACTTCTATAGTCAAATTTGTATTACCTTGGTATTTACTTAATATGGACTTCATAAAACTTTAAAAAACCTTCTAGTGTTCTTTCTTGGGGAGATTTTCCTACTGAATAAAGTTTCCTTAGTAATGGTTTTAGTTTCCCATATTTTTCTATAAATGTTAGTAATTTCTTTTAGAAAGTATATTTTTGTTAATGTCTTTAGAAAATTACTTTCAAGTCTTAGCATTGACATAAAGATGTTTATAGCATACTTTTAATTTTTTAAAAATTTCCACTGCATCTTCGGTTACATCCTTTTTACATAATGGTATTGTTCATGTGTACATTCCTTCTTTGTAACCAGTCTTGATAAAGAATTGTACTTTTATTTATGCTTTAAAGAAGCAATTTTTCTTTCATAACTTTTTGAGTATGGTTCACAATTTTACATCAGTTTCAGTATACAGCGTAGTGATTCAACAACTCTGTTATGCTATGCTCACCACAAAAATAGCTACCATCTGTCACCATACAACACTATTACAATATCATAGAATATATTCCCAGTGCCATGCCTTTTTATTCCCGTAACTTATTCATTCCATAACTGGAAGCCTGTGTCTCCTACCCTTCAGCCGTTTTGCCCATCCCCTCACCCTCCTTCCCTCTGGCCACCATCAGTTTGTTCTCTGTATTTATAGGTTTGATTCTGCTTTTGTTCATTTGTTCTGTTTTATAGATTCTACATATGAGTCAAATCGTATGGTATTTGTCTTTCTCAATCTGAGTTATTTCACTTAACATTATACCCTCTAGATCCATCTGTGTTGTCACAAATGGCAAGACCTCATCCTTTTTATGGCTAATATTCCATTTTATACGTGTGTGTGTGTGTGTGTGTGTAAACATTCTCTTTGTCCATTCATGTAGCGATGGACACTACAGTTGCTTCCATACCTTGGCTATTGTAAGTAATGCTGCAATAAAAACATAAGGGTGTACATGTATCTTTTAAATTGGTATTTTCATTTTTGGGGGTAAATACCCAGAGGTAGAATTACTGAATCACATGGTACTTCTACTTTTAATTTTTTGAGGAACTTCTCTGCTGTTTGCCCCAGTGGCTGTACCAATTTACATTCCCACCAACAGTATGGAAGGATTCTTTTTCTTCACATCTTCACCGACACTTGTCATTTCTTGTCTCTTTGATTCTAGCATCATAATAATAAAAACATTCTAGCATAGGTCAGTGGAACAGAAAAGAGAGCCCAGAAGTCAACCCATGCTTATATGGTCAATCTATGGCAAAGGAAGCAAGAATACACAATGGGAAAAAGACAATCTCTTCAACAAATGGTGTTGGGAAAACCGGACAGCTACATTCAAATTAATGAAACTGGACCACTTTCTTACACCATACACAAAAATGCACTCAAAATGGATTAAAGGCCTAAATGTGAGACTTGAAACCATAAAACCCCTAGAAGGGAACACAGACAGTAATTCTTTGACATCAGCCATAGCAGCATTTTTCTAGAGATGTCTTAAGACAAGGCAAACAAAAGCAAAAGTAAACTATTGGAACTACATCAAAATAAAAAGCTTTTGCCCAGCAAAGGAAACCATCAATAAAACAAAAAGGCAACCTACTTAATGGGAGAAGATATTTGCAAATGATAGACCAAATAAGGGGTTAATATCCAAACTATATAAATAACTGCTACAGCTCAACACCAAAAAAGTCCCAGACAATCTGTTTAAAAAATGGGCAGAGGACCTGAATAGACACTTCTCCAAAGAAGACCTACAGATGGCCAACAGACACATGAAGAGCTGCTCACCATCACTCATTATCAGAAAAATGCAAATCAAACCCACAATGAGATATCACCTCACACTGCACACATATTTTTTCAGAAAATTTTACATAATTATTTTGCATCTTTACTATCCTGATTTTTACTATTAATTTATTCTGTGATTCTTGAGTTGAATATTTACCTTGTCTATTTTAATTAAGTTATATTTAAAATATACTTTTAAGGCTGTCAGCCTCCTATTACAACTGATTTATCCCAGAAGTACATGTATGTACATGTGTGTTGATGTATGTTTAATATTTAGTTATTAATATTTCATAATTTCCACTGTTTCTGTTTTTCCCCCCAAATCATATTAGGGAATGTTTATAAGTTTCCAAACATAGTTTTTTGTTTGGTGATGGTAGTTTTAAATTGCCAACCCACTGTTAATTTCTTGTTTAATTGTTTAATTCCACTTTTATGGAACGTGCTGAGGTTTCTTTTGTGGCCAGGCACATCATCAATTTCTAATAGTATTTAATGTGAAAAGAATAAATGTATTTCAGTTTTCAATTTGATGTGGATTCTGAACCTATACTTAGATAGACTTGAGGTTTCCTTTATCCTGGGTAAATTTTTTCCATTTATGTTTCCAGGTAGATGGAAAGTTTCCTTATTGTCTCTCCACGCTCATAGTTTTTATCTCATGCATGTGTTGACATTGGATCAAATCACTGTTTTATCCTGGTAGAAAAAGTTTTAGTTGTTGCACAGACTCTGTGGTGTGGGCTTACCACTGAAGTTCTATGAGGAATAGTGACAATTATCTTTATTTTCAATTGTTGTATCTCTAGCCCCTAGCACAGTGCTTAGCGCTTAGGGGTCACTTGATCAATGCTTGCTGAGTAAAAAATTGTTCCAATGCCCCTGAAAGCAATTTTGGTTTTTATTTCACTATTAATTTTGAATTGCTACTTCATTTGTAGTGATTGGGGAGATTGTTTGTTTTCCTTTTAAGCTTAGATACTTTTTAAAGATTTATTTAGAGCATGCTAGAGTGCATGAGTGAGCACGGGGGTGGGGGAGTTGGGGGCAGAGGGAGAGAGAGACTCTTAAGCAGACTCCCTGCTGAGTACAGAGTCCATCCTGTCTCAGGGCTTGATCTCAGCAAAATAAAGCTGGGATTATGACCTGAGTGAAATCCAGAGTCGGTCACTTAACTGACTGAGCCACCCAGGCACCCCTAAGCTTGGATATGTTTTAAAGTTTTGTAAATAATTTGAGTATAGCTGACACAAAATGTTAGATTATTTTCAGGTATACAACATATTAAAAATTGTTACCTAGTTGTGGTGCCTGGCTGGTTCAGTTGGTGGAGCATGGGACTCTCGATCTCAGGTTCATGAGTTCAAGGCCCATGTTGGGCCTAGAGCTTATTAAAAAAAAAAAAGAAAAAAAGAAAATTGTTACCTAGCAATTGTGCATGTGTGTAGAATTGTGATATAAGTGGGCCAGAGAGCAGAATCTTTCTATATCATCTTATTCTGCCTTATTGTCCAGAGGACTGACCCAGATTTTTAAAAACAAAATAAAAGTCTGATCATGTTACATGTCATGGTCTTGCTTGAAAACAGTCTGTGGTTATACATTATAATTAGAGTGTAATTTAAATTCCTTAATGAAATCTATCAAGATTTTTATGCAAGAAACCCTATTCATCTACATATTATTATTTCTTATAATTCTTTACTATCACACTCCCATGTTTCAGTTCCTAATACTCTCTACTCTTTGAAGCTTCAGTGCCTTTGCAGTTTTTTTCCCCTAGAATGGCTTCATTGAACTGACAAATGCCCATTCATAAATCATTGCCCCCATGAATTGTTTACAAACCCAGTGTCCTCTCTGACTGCAGAGTTAGGAGATCTTTTCTCTGTGCTCCCATATCAACTTGTTCATATCTTTCATCTATCCTTACCATAGTGTATTGTTTTTTCTCTCAATTTTTTAAGTTAACCTCCCAGTCCATAACTGAACAAAAAAGTATATGAGATATGAGCATTAATCTCTCACTCAGCACTCACCCCATTATATCCTGAATTACAATGGAAATGTGAGCCAGGCCAAAGGATTTCCTCTGCCTTGGCAAGATCTAATGAATATTGATAGCCTCACAAGACAATTGATAGGATTCAATAAAAGAGCAGGTAAGGTGCTATGCAAAATATCCAACACATAGTAGGTACTCTGTAAAGGTTAATGGAAATTCAACAATCCTTTGATTACAATATAGGCTTTTCTCTGAATTATTTTCAGCTACCATCTCATGATTTTCAGGCATAGTATACATGTCTTAAAAACCATATGTATTTTGATATGCTGGAAAATTAAGCAAACCTATTTCCAAAGTGGATAGTGAACAATATCACTAGTGGGAGTTTTGTTCTATCTTTGAAGGGCTAGAGAGCAAAGAAGGACATTAGAGCAAAAAAGTTTAAGGAATTCTTAAGCTAGATAGGCCTCCAGAACTCAAAATCTTTATAAACTTTCAGATCTCTTCCATCTAAATTTTCTTCAAAAAGAGTTATAGCAAGGATAAAATACCAAGAAAGAAAACACAACAACACAACAATTTTTACTTTTACTCTTTTTAATTATTATTATGTTAATCACCATCCATTACATCATTAGCTTTTTTAAATTTTTTATTATGTTAATCACCATACATTACATCATTAGTTTTTGATGTAGTGTTCCATGATTCCTTGTTTGCGCATAACACCCAGTGCTCCATGCAGAATGTGCCCTCTTTAATACCCATCACCAGCCTAACCCAGCCTCCCACCCCCATTCCCTCTAGAACCCTCAGTTTGTTTTTCAGAGTCCATCGTCTCTCATGGTTCATCTCCCCCACCGATTTCCCCCCCTTCATTCTTCCCCTCCTGCTATCTTCTTCTTTTATTTTTTTTTTTTTTAACATATAAGGTATTATTTGTTTCAGGGGTAGAGATCTGTGATTCAACAGGTTTGCACAATTCACAGTGCTCACCATAGCACATACCCTCCCCAGTGTCTATCACCCAGTCACCCCATCCCTCCCACCCCCCCCCAGCAAACCTCAGTTTGTTTACTGAGATTAAGAATTCCTCATATCAGTGAGGTCATATAATACATATCTTTCTCTGTCTGATTGACTTATTTCGCTCAGCATAACACTCTCCAGTTCCATCCACGTCATTGCAAATGGCAAGATCTCATTCCTTTTGATGGCTGCATAATATTCCATTGTGTATATATACCACATCTTCTTTATCCATTCATCTGTCCATGGACATCTTGGCTCTTTCCAGAGTTTGGCTATTGTGGACATTGCTGCTATTTTTACTTTTATCTTAAATTGTGAAATAATTATATCTCAAATTTAGGTAGTAAGTATTAATATTTTGAGTGGTCACTGGTGAGTAAATATTTGTTACACTGAAAATTATATCTAGAGACAAAATCATAGAATTTAGAGCTAGAAGCTTTAGATATATGCTGGCCAAACCCTCTTATTTCACTTACATATGAAGGAAAATTGAGTGCTCAGGAGGTCACATGTTGCCTTAAATCACATTCAAAGTTCCTTCTTGAGGATGGTCACATGAGAAACATTAAGTTTAATACTCAGGAGACACACTTATATTACAAATATTCTTATAAGCTTAATAGTTTAAAGTTCCTATGCATCGTGATTCAATAGATAGTGATATTCACCTAGTAAATATTTTGTAAGCTTTAAAAAATTAAATAACTAGTTTATGGAATTTTGAGACATTAAAAAAATGTACAGTCCCTGGAACTTCACTTTAATCCAATTATAAAGGAGGTTTCACTATAAAGTAGATGGATGCATTGTGATCTTATATTAACAGCATTAAGTCACTGAACTGCAAGATGACCTTGTGCAGTGATAGGACTTTTGAGACAAGGAGCATTGGGAATAGTCTTCTAAGGAGCATCCAACTTGTAATTACAGAGGTTTTTGTTTGTTTGTTTTTTGGTAATTACGGAGGTTTAATCAGAATTTGACTAAGCAAAGAACTACATGTACAACAAAAGGCAATTTGTCAGGGAACAAAGCCATTGTGAGTGTGTGTGTGTACTGATTATATGTAGTAGGTACATGTATAATGTATATTAAACCTATGTTATATATGTACATATGTATATACACATAAACATTTCTTATTTTATATAGTATATTAAATATGTTTATTTTGATGGTCACAGATTATTGAATCAAGGTCATAGAATGTAATTTTCTTTCTTTTTTTTTTTTTTAAGATTTTATTTGTCAGAGGAAGAGCACAAGCAGGGGTAGCGGCAGGCAGAGGGAGAAGCCAGCTCCCCACTAAGCAAGGAACCCAGTGTAGGACTGGATCCCAGCATCCTGGGATCATGACCTGAGCCGAAGGCAGATGCTTAACTGGCTGAGCCACCCAGGCGTCCCTACAACATAATTTTCAACCCATATTTCTATACTTGATTATGCATGTTTTTCCAGGTTTCTTTTTGTGAAAAATGAAAGTGCAGATCTTTACACAATTTTTTTTTCAGGACTTAAAATTATGTTAGTTTGCCATGGCTGATAAACAAAGCACCATAAACTGAGTGACTTAGGACAACAGAAATCTGTTGTCTCACAATTCTGGAGGCTAGATGTCTGAGATGAAGGTATGCTAAAAGGGCAATGCTCCCTCTGAAAATGTTAGGGAAAGATCTGCCCAAGCCTCTCTTCTAGCATCTGGTAGATATCCTTGGCCTGTGGCAGCAGAGCTGCAATCTTCAGATGGTGTTTTTCTTGTGTATGCATCTGTTTCCAAATATCTCCTTTTTATAAAGACACCAGTCGTATTGGATTGGGAACCAACGTATTCAAGTATGACCTTATCTTAACTATATCTGCAACAACTCTATTCCCAAAGAAGCCTATATTCTGAGGTGCTGTGAGGACCTCAGCATGTGAATTTTGGGAGACATAATTCAATCTGTAACAAAAATAATTTCCTTAGCATCAACTTCAAAAAAATTTTTCTCAACAAAACAGTCTGCTGCTAGATATCACTAAAAATTTTCTAAAAATTTTATTACTGTTTTCACTGCCATCAACCATGCATCGGAGTGTCTGATTAATGATCTCTTTAACAGCCTTCAGTATTATTTTTAGTATCATTAAAATAGGATTTTTGCTAATTTTATAATCTGAAGAGGCAGTTTTAATAAATTATATCATTTTTCATGCTTATTTACTATTGTTGCATTCTAATTTGTGAATTATCTGGTCACATTCCTAACCAATTTTGGGGGCCATTTTTTGAGAGACCTGTAAGAGTTCTTTATATACCGAACATACCAACATACATGTTTTTAGCAAATATGTTTCATTTTCTTTGTTCTTATATACAAAAGTACTAAGTGGGCATAACAGACTTAATGAACTTTACCTCTAAACTGTAAATGTATCTTACTCCATAGAGTTAATAAATATTCCTCCTTTCTATTTTTACTCATTTTCTCTCACTTTATATTTAATTAATACATCTGCAACTTCATGGGCTATGTGCGAGATGAGGATATAAATAAGTATTACAGATACTTGACCTATGTTCTAAGCATCATTTATTGACCAGTGTGTCTCTTTGTCTTTAATAACAATCCATCCTTCCTTATTTGTTGAATTCTTAAGTACAAGGGTTTGTTACTTGGCTAATTTTGTTGAACTTATCTTTCAATCTATTTTGCTGGGACAGTAATATTTGGTTACTATAGATTTTTAAAATCCTTACAGACTTTCCTCATAATTCTTCTTTTAAAAGGTCATCGATGTTTTGACTTATTAATCCAGTTATACTTGAAATATTCTTAACCCTACAACAACTTGTGATTAGGATTTTAACTACTAAATCTATAAATGTGTTATAAAATAATTTATCTTCCCTACACAGGAAGATGAAATAAATTTTATTTGGATTTTTAGATAGTTCCATAAAGTGTTGTAGCTTATTTAAGGTTGTCCACTCAATGTTGAATAAACATTTACTGGTCATCTACTATATTTCAGAAATGTAGTAGAAATTAGAGGAGATTAAACGCACTTTTATCTAGGAGGACAGCAGATGAAGAAACTGACAAAAGATGAAGATTAGCCAGGAGGAATGCAGTGTGCAGTGCTCATGCACACAAGCCATGACTCCCTGAGCTGTTACAAGTTTCCAGGAGAGAGGGTTATGCTTTCACTGAGTTTTAGAGGCTGACAGACAGCTAGATGAAGAAGGGTAGCACTTGTTTTAAGAAAAGGAAACTGAAAATGTAAAAGCACACTGATTTCAAAGAGCATGCCATGAAGGTGAAATGGCAAGAACTTAATTTGACCAAAGTGTAGGATGTGAATGAGGGCTCATGAGCCTGCAGTAGATATAGATCTGTTTTCTCTCATGTGGGTACGGGGTAGCATTGGTGGGTTTTAAACAGGAAAGTGGTATGATTTTAACTGTATTTAGAAAGGTTTCAAGGAGGACAGGATAGCAGGTGGACAAGAAAGGAGTAGGAGTGAACAAAAGACTTGTTGGTAATTGATAAAAATATGTTTCAGTGGAGGAATGAATGAAACATTGAATAATGAATGAAAAAGTTGAAGTGTATTAGATTTAGCATTTGAAAAATAATTGACTTTGTTAAGATTACATTTACTCACTGGAATGGTGGATATTAGAATCCAGTTATTAATAGGAGACAATGTCAAAGTAATGGATGTTTGAAATCAGATTTCATGTCATTGTTTTTCCAGTTATTGCAAGGTTGTAGGAAATAACTCTTCTTATTATTTTATGTTCACTTTGCTACTTATTTTATTAACCCTCACAGTTTTCCAGGTGACTTGCCTTTTGGGTTTAAAATGAAAATACAACTTTGTCTTCTGCCTTCTAACATTTATGTTGTTTATTTTTGCTTTAATTGGCCTGCTTTAATGTATTGATCAGAATTTCAAGAAATACGTTAACATGATGATTGTGGACATTTTTGTTTTGCTTGGAATAATGGGAATGCCCTAATACCTCACACTTAGATTTAGGTCTCTGGAAGTGACATGTTTTTAAACATAATAAGCTCAAGATTCATTCCAATTGATTTTAAATGTTTAAAAAATTATTTAGAGGGTTTTGTTTTGAAATTTTATCGAATAGCTTTTTGGTACCTATTGAAATGCAGATGCATATTGTCCGATCAGTTGATAGCTCGTATTAAATTAGTTAATCTATGATTTTAAATTATGCTTGTGACAGTTTTCATGGATATATTATTCTTATTTAATGCTTAATTTTCTATATTGTATGAAGTATCTTAAATTTTTTTATGGCCATAAATAAGATCTTTTTTTATTTGTGCTTTTTTTCTAGTTTTATATTCAAAGACTTAACTCTGAGATACTGTGAAATATCTAAAATAGAGTAAAAAATATTGCCAAGTAATTAATAAAGCCATACTTAATGAGTCAAGAAAACAAATACATTTCATATTTTTATCAATACAAGTTGTCATTGAGCTACATGACCTACATAAATCTTTATATTGCCGGGGCTCATCCATAAAAATGAAAGGTTTTGACTCTCTGAACCCCAGGGTCATTTTAGCTCTAGCTTTCTGCCAACTTCTATTCAGAGAGAAGTTCCTCCAGCTTTCTACTAATAAGCAAAACTGAACTAATAAGTTTAAGAGCAATACTACTATGTAAGGTAGAAATGGACCATGCCATGAGGACGATGGCAGATTCAGACTTGAGTTTAAAAACAAAAATTTGTCCATCATTCACCATTGTTCATCTTGGGTCCAAGAGCAGTTGCAACTGAGAAATGCTTACTCTGTGGTGTATCTTAAATTGGGCTGGAGAACTGTGGACCCCTCTCTGTTTTGTTCAACTTACCTGGAACATGGGATCTAAAGGGCAGCAGATAGGGTTCAGGGGCCCTAGATTTGTGTCCCACTTCTGCCATTCACTAGCTTTGTGATCTTAAGTCATTGAAGTGCTTTCAGGTATCAGTTTTTTTTTTTTTTTTTTTTTTTTTTTTTGCAAAGTGGAGTATATTTGATTAATCTTTTAGCTCTTGAGTTTCTATGACAAGCCATAAATAATCCATGCTTAATAAACATGCTTAATTTATGTAGTCACCTGGGGTTTACTTGGACATATATTCATCTCAATTGAGTCTCTGAAAAATGTTTGGAGGCCAATAAGCAAAATATCTATGACCTTTTTGCAGAGTTGGGTCTAGATTCCAGACTCCAGAGAGTTTGGTAGTTTGCCCCATGTGCTTAGTAAGTGGCAGAGCCCCAGCTGGGGCTTCGGACTTCAGATTCTTCAATTGTATTCTTTTCTTTATATGACACATTGTCTTTCATTAAACCCTATAATCACCCTTTGATACTTTTCAAGCATTCTGGCACATTTTCCAGCTCTTTAAATGATGAGGACCAACTATCCCTCTTCCCTTGGGGTTCAGCCTTGAAATTCTGTTTACTTACGATTTTAAGTAACGTAAAATAACGCTTTGTTCATGTATATGTTTAAGTGATTTCGTAAAGTACTCCTTCTAACATTTATTCCTTCTTTTCCTGATTCTCTTTCAGATAGCAGTTCTGTGGATGAAAAGGTTTTAAATCATACTTTTTCTTCTCTCCTGAGGGACCTTGTCTTTTGTACATGTTTGTTTGTGACATATTAGACCTGTTTTGGTTCCTCTGCTTTAGTTGTGAAATGTGCATGTTATCCCAGCTTCCCATTCTTTGGTTGTCCTTTAAGTGTGCCCCCAATATGCTGCATTTAAGAAGAGGGTACACCTTGCCAGCTGCGCTTACTTTAGCTTACACTTGCCAACCTAGGGGTCTGCTGCGGTCAAACTCAGCATCTGTTCTGAAGTCTGGCTAATCATGATCTCCCTGACTGATTCATGGTGTTCACTACACCTAGCAAGTTTTAAGGGCAAATCATATTGGGGAATAGGATATATTTTCCTGGACTGTGCCAGTGCTTTTATTTAAATGCTGACAGCTAATTTCAAAACCCCCCCTCACAAAAACATAGTAGCTTTGACTTGGAGCTGACCCTGCTTAGCATCTGTCATACTAGGTATTACATGTGTAGCGCAGTTGACTTGTGTCCCAAATTCATGTATATGCAGCTATGGTATGCTAAAGACTTGTTTGTTTTTCTTTTCTTTTTTTTCTTGTTTTTGATTTAAGGCTCGAATAGTAAGTGGCCGTGATTTGGATGCTTCCAGATTCTCTGGACTCCAGGTGATTGGTGGGTGAGTACATTCATAATCTTTTTAATTCATTCCATTCATCAGTGGTACTTGGCTGTGCTCTCACCATATGCAGTTGGAATGCAGGATGCTGCATGATGGTATAATTAACTAGCCTTACTGTTGCTTTCTTTTTTCACAAAGTAGCTTTTAGAGTTTTTTTTAAAATAATATATAGTTGTGTGTGCATATATATAATTATGCTTACATGTGTCTATATACAAAGAACAAAGTCAAAATCGCCTAAGTGGATTAGTTATTAAGATTATCATTCTTTGCACAAATCACATAATTTTACATAAATGAGTTAAATTAACACAATACTATCTTTTGATCTGCTTATTTGCAATTAATGAAATGTGCATGAATGTCTTTCTATGTCAATAAGTCAATGAATGTAAACTTCATTGTTATTTAATGGGTGGATGAAAGTATTTAAAATTTAATCATGAAATAATGTATGAAGTATATTTTGCATGTAAAATACTCAAAAAGCAAAGGATCTCATTTAATGCCCACAGTTAAACATTGGTATCATTTTTTGTTGCTTGAATACAGGTCTATGTTCCTATAGAATAAGTAGTTTTCTATTGTGTATCTTTGCCATACACTAGGCCATTCTAGAAACAGATAAGCACTGATTTAGTAATGATATTGTAGCGAGTATTGTTACAGTTGTTTCTTATATAATGACTGATCTGATCCTTAAAATGGCCCTGTGAGGTAAGTACTAATTTGACCTTCATTTTACAAATTAGGGAGCTGTTGTATGAAACAGTTTATTAAAAAAACCTTTCTCTCCACACAGCTAATAAGTGGCCAAATCAGCATCCAAACCCAACTAGTCTGGTTCTAGAGTCTGTGACCTTATTCAGTAGGCTATCCTGCATCTCCAGCTTTGGGTTTTTTCTGTTTCTCTTTGTCGTTTAACAACATGGAAAACTTTCCACTTCATTATTTCTAAGTGATGCAAATATTTCAAGACATTTATAGAATATTTATTAGTCTTCTGTTATTGGATTTTCAAGAATATTTCTAGGTGCCAGTATTGCAAATGATACTATAGCAAATGTAATAGATTTTTAAAGTGAAATTGTCAACCATAGTTTATGCACAGATTAGACCTATAGAAAGATAGATTAGTTTTATAAGTGTTGACATTTGAACACGTGTGTACAATATAAAGAGAAGCAACATTTAAATTTGTGTATTAGGGTTTTATAGGCAAAGACATAGTCTTACATTTATGTTTATAGTACTCTCTCTGAAAATCTTCTGTTAGATACATTCACATGTTACTTTAAGTTAAACACGTAAAATTTCAAATTTTAAATATGGAGCTCCTGGAAAATAACATAGACCGTCTTTCGTTTGATATTTTTCAAATAAAGGTTTGATTTTTGTCAAATAACAAGTCATATCTTCATTACATTTATGTCTGTAAACTCTTCAATGTTCTTAAATATGTGAAGAACTACTCACATCCCTATTACAATGGCACAGTAGTTTAAATGTATTAAGAAAACTAGCTGTGATAAAAGATCACTATGGATTATTCATAGAAAATTTAAAGGATTACTCTCTCTCCCCTACCCCCTACACACGTGTCTTTAAGTTTACTAGAAATGAAACTTGACAAAATGGAAGTTTCTTAGAAAATAATTAGGTTGAATTCCAATTTGATTATGAAAACATGTATGTCATGATCTTGAAGACTTATCTGAGTTTATGGTCTCAGAGTTCCTGCAAATCCTCCCTGTGGCATCCAGTACTTAATAACATCTTGCTTTCCTAACTCATATCTAAACATGAAGTTTTATCGATGTCAAAGCAGCAGAGTTAATCTATACCCATGTTTTAAGTGCAAGCTGTGTAAATGGTTAGCTAAAACAGATTATCTATCTTTGCATTTTGAACAGATCCCTTCCATTTCACTTTTTCAGAAACTTCTTTTTCGAAGACTTGCCAAGAGATTTTAACATTATGATGGTAAGGGAAAGGGGTGATAATTTTCAGTCATCAAGAGAATTTGCCATTATCTGAATGCTTACTTCCTCTTGAAGAACCTGAAGGATACATTTATATTTAGCCTTCAATCACAACCTCTTTCAGCCAGATATACTTATTTTACTTTTTCTACAAATATTTTAAAGTATATTTTTATAGAATGAAACATTACTATAAATCTTCTAAATATTACAACTTCTATTGTCCTGGAAAGCAGACTGGAGCAGACTTTCAGAATGGAACCACCGCTTCATGACGATTCTCTATCCCTCTCTCTCTCTCTCTCTACTTTCAACATTCCTAACCAGTTTAGAGCCAGACCACATCGATCCTTTCCTCCCCCTTCTCAAGTGTCAATGAAGGAATAATCTATACACACTGAAACCGGATAATGGAGTTAACAGTGCTGCTCTGATTCATCTCTCTGCACATCTCTTGTTAAGTGTTGCTAGAAAAGACATGGCAAACTTTTCTTTTTCCCATTTATCAAAATTAAAAAAAAATCAGGCAGGCTCTGGAAAAGGAATTGGGCGAGAGAAAAAAGATCAGAAGAGAGGAAGAGAAAAAGCTGGAAAAATGCATGTTTCAGTGATAGCATTAGTGTTTAACATTGTACTTCTCCCAGTTGTTTTACAGGAATTTGGTAACTTTTCTCATATTTGTAAGCTAAGGGTCCTACCAGAAGCACACAGCAAGATATTAGAAGTACAAGAGCTTTTGGGGGGGAAACATCTGAGATAAGTGGAGAGACAGCAGAAGTAGATGAGAGAAACCTCTGGACCATAATATAGGTCTGACATCTGTGAGTGGAGAGGGGGAAGGAAGGAGAATTGGGCATAAAAAGCCTTAAACTGACACCAATGAGGCTACAGGAAAGTGCCAGACTAATAACAAGTCCTAGATAAAAGGTTTACTGTTAGAAGGGTCCCACATTGTGCATATGTGGCCAGCTCTATTACCTCCACCATGTTCAGTCATTGGTTTGGATCGGCTTGATGAGTATGGCCTTTGGATGAATGCTGCAGTGGATTCTGGAAGTGTGGTGGCTGAAGGCTGTCATCCAACTACATTTTTCTCAGAAGATTTACTCTGAGGGGTTTTGAATGACACATGCCTGTGGCTACCCAGCCTCTGATAAGTCAGTTTGATGAAACTACCTTAATAAATGATAGTGAATGAAGTCACACAAGTACATTCTCCAAATATGAATCACTTTTTAAAATTAGAATGGCATTCCTTTGGTTCTTTGATTGTATATAACTTAAGTTCACCCTTCACTGGACATTTATAGTCAGAGTTCCATTGGCTGCATGATGAGGAACATTACAAGGCTTTTATATAGTGTCTTTCTAATTTTAAGGTACTAGCCTTGTCTGCACCTAGAATTCAGGGAAGTCCACAAAACCATGGTGAGAATAAGGAGAAGATAGTTGGGGAGAGGAGATTCTGATCATCTTTGTTCCATTTCTTCTCTAGTTTTCCAAGTTCTCTTCAGGATAACTCTCTTGGAACTAAGTTCATCAACCCTGTGTGTTTATTTCCTGCTTTGGTTCTGAACCAGGCTATAGCTGCTTTCCTAATCCCAGGAATCTGGGGGTGACTTTGCAACCACTACTAGGATTATTGAACTTTGGCAGGAAATGGGTGATGTTGAGAGAGGTGAGAAAAAGAGATTATTGAAGGGCAGGACACTAAGAGATTGCCAAATAGAAAAAGAGAAGCTTCCATTTTGACCTCACTCTCAAATAGGTACAATTGTGAGTGCAAAAAAAACCCCCCAAAAAAACTGTATTTGTATATGCATATGTGTATATATATACATATATAAAAAATTTTGCTGAAATTTTCAAGGTAGTTTGATTATTTCCATGAATGAATAATGTGATGAATGTGAACAAACAATTATCAGCCAAAGTTCTGAATAATTCCTTTGCTTTTAAATTTACCTTGATTAAAATAGTAATTTTTGGTTACTGTTAAAAACCTGAGTTAGGTTATACAATATGTGGATATAGGTGGTTTAATATACTTCTTCTCTTGCTTCTGACATTGCTTTTGTATTTCTCTCTAAAGTTGAAAAGGTTATATACCGTCCTCATGCCCTATGTCCCACTCCTGGTTTTGACCTTCATGTTTGGTCAATGCCTAAAATCATTTAAGATGGCAGCTAAGGTTGTTCTTACTCTCCAGAGGCTCTTAACTCCTCTTTTCTCATAGCAATCTCCTCTTGGGTAGCTGAAAAATTTTTTTCATTTCTTCCTACCTAGTCTATAAATGAGATTCTCCCTTATCCCCTCATTTAACTTCCCTACTTTCAAGAAAAGGCCCAGAAATTCTCCTAAGTCTAGACAATGGCTGTTTCCACTTCTATAATCTCTTCCTTGGGTCAGTGGTTCATGCCATACAAATATATCTGCATGCTCTGAACCAAGGGTGCCAAGTATTAAGAAAATGACAGCCCCCATGTAAGTTTGCTTTAGTCACAGTGACAGGTTACTCTTTGGAGAGAAATGGAAGCCTTTGTCTTTCTTGTACTTTTCAGTTAGTTGTTTTTTATGTACAAGTTCCTTTCCCTTCAAGGGATTCAGTATAGAAGGAGTTCACTATAGATTTGGGAAAAATGAATTCAGATTAGAGTTTATTAATATAAGAGCTAACAGATGCAGACAGCTCTGCATTCCTAACTCATTATTGGATTGCAATTCAAATCACCATACCCATAATTTTTCAACTTATTTTTATTCATATTGCCATTAATCTAGTTTTAATCCTCAATACCTTTTACCTAGGTGAATGCAAACTGATCTGCCTTCGTTAATTTCTCCACATTAAGCTCAATCTATACACTGTTAAAGATTAATCTCCTTAAAGCACAGTCATTTCTACTTAAATGTGTTTAATGGTTCCTCATTTCTGCAATGTAAAGTATCGATCTTTCTATATGGCTTTGAATATCTTGATTTCTGTTTCTTCTTGATTTCTATTTCTTTTTGTAAGGGATTATCTCCCTTTTCTGTTCCCATTTGTGTCAATCCTATGGTACATATGAATTTAAGTTGCTTAAATTAACAAAAATTTAATCTTCCAACCTGATTTTAAACTCTTTAAAGGCCTAGAGTTGGTCTTTTTCACTTAGATTTTCCTCCATAAAGCTTATGAGAGTGCCTTGCCCATATGAAGACCTCACTTATAAATTAATCTTGCTTTGGATTTGGCAGTCTCTTAGATGAGTTAGAATTATTTCTTAAAAGATTCAGGTCTACTGCATTTTAGGGAAAAAAAAACCTGAAGCAATCATGGATTCATGATAAGACATACATGAGAAGTACTGGGAGTATTAAAAACAGCTGGTCCCACCCCTCCCCCCAAATTCAGTGTTGCTAAATCCCTACAAGAAAAAAAAAATCAAGGGACTTTTCTCCCACTAGATTTAACCCCAGTTGATCAAAGGCCACTTTGCTTTTGATCTCGAATCCCTGTTTCTCTACTTGGGAGAAACTTGTGAAGTTTGGGTAGAATGAATCCATAAAAATATTACTCTAATTATGCTTAGATATAAATTTTGCCCTTTTATTCTCCCATCTGAAAACCTGAGCACCTTAGAACACCCTAGATATAAATTCACACTGTATTAAAGATTTTCTTTAATCAGTTCCATTATTACTCCAAAAAGGAGACCTTTTATAATTAATAATTGGATGATCCTTGTCACCTTGCTCTTTGTAAAAGTAATAAAGGGAGTTGTCTTGTTTAATCCATTAAAGATTGAATAAAACCTGGCATCTCTTAGCGAATGTCAGATGCAGTCATGCCACAGGGTAGTTAGATCAGCCAGAAAAGAATCTCATGCAAAGCTAGGGGAAGTCCCGACCCTACTGTAGACTCTCCATAGTACCAGGCCCGCTAGTCTCCAGCACTCTGCCTGCAGTCCTCCTACTGGGCAGACACATTATATCCTATAGACCAAGGTTGGCCTAGGCAAAGAACCTCTTAACTGGGAAAGCTGACAGCAAAAAGGTCACCAACTTTCTAAAACCCATGTATTAAGAACTAGTTGCTAAGCTGCCATTAGCTTCCCATGCCTCCTCTCCCCTCACTACCTGCCAAAAAAAAAAAAAAAAAAAAAAAAAAAAGCTTACCTAATTTTGGCTTGCTACTGGCAATCAGTTCTCTAATTCAGGGTCAGCTGAATGCTCCAAGGCTTTCTTGGAAATTACTCAGGAAGCACTTGATAACTTCTTTATTTAGAAAATCATGGGGTCGTTGGAGTGTATCTTGATACTAGTCACAGAGGCTTGCTGTGAGGTTGAATTCCTTCGATGTGTGGACCTAAAGACCCCAGGACCACAACCATGACCCCTTCAGGAACCATGGAAAATATATCTTGGCATGGGATCTATGGAAGTAAGATCAAAGTCACTACCATCTAAATCAGCCTTATAAACTGTTTGTGGAGTGGATTATAAACCATTTCCTTTAGGCATATTGTTTTTCAACACAGTGACAAAAAAACTTATAGTACTCAGTAAGTACTCAGTCAAAGGACTAAGAAAATGAAGCTGTTAAGCTCAAGCAACTAATAGCTTACAGTTGACAATGTTAGAGATTGACACCTTTTCATCATCTCCTATTCAGGCCTCAGTTTGTAGCTTAACGTTCTTTCTTACTCAGTAATAGACAACAAACACAGAAGAGATATGTGAGTATTACCCACTGTCAACCCAGGGATATTGTATAAGACCATCCCCCCAGCTCTAATCCCCAATGATACTGTTGAACAGGTTCTTCCAGCTTTATACATCCACAAGAAACCTAATTTCTACCATCATAGAAGCTTTTTTCTGTGCTTAGATGGCTGGCCATAGAAAATTCTTCCAAATCCATTTTTTTTTAATTTCATTAATACTTAAGGATAAAATCTTCAGGATCATCCTGGGTTGTAGGCAAGGGCAAGCCCAAATTTTACTCATTGTATAAAGGCCACTCTTTTATTCTTAGAGATAGGTTTGTGTTTTAGATTCAGAGAATGTATAAGATCCCTCTTCTGTATCAACCCAAGATACAGATAATGTCTTCATTTCAGGGAAGGAAACCGCAGCCACCATCAACTCTGACAACTTCCCTTTAGCTAGTTCCTTGCACTGGAGCCTTCCTTAATTGTGCACGGTGCTGGTTGGCTCCTCAGAAGGGGCTTGCTTTTCCTTTAATCTTTAAGTGACAGCCAGTTGAAACTACACCCAACAAGGAGTCTGCCTTCCCTTAGTTTCTGAAATCACTACCTCCACTTCATAGTACTTGAGACATACTTTAAAGGAATCCCAAATCATGTTTTCCAAAGATTAGTATTTGAGGTCACCTCAGTTTTAGTGATAGAAGTTGTATCCTACACCCAGCCCCTGAGGCCACATGTTTTCTCCATTTGAAAAGTAAGGCAACCAGCATAAGCTTAAGTGTGGTGCTACTTCTATCTTCTCACCTTCACGATGCTTACTCAAGTTTTCTTTCACTGCTCTGGGCCCCATCTCAAAAGAAAAACAAAACAAAACAAAAAAACCCATCTCACAAGCTAGTGCTTATCATAATTTCTTTGGGTTCTGAACATCATGGGAGGACCCATGTAATGAATCTAGCAGCTACTGAGGACAATCCAGTCTCAGAAAAATAAGCTTCCTAGTTAAGATACATGAGGAGAGCATATTTGTTGGGGGGGGGGGGGGAGGGGAAAGGTTTTATAGAAGCACATTTTTCTAAAGCCTTCTCTGTGTTCAGTTTGCTTATTGAACATATGCAAGTTACTTCCTGTTTTTTAAAACATCTTTAATTACGACGTCTAAGTCTGACTTGGCTTAAATTTATTAGGAAATCAATGAATCTTTCAGGATACCATATAGAATCACCATACCGAATCGAGTTTAATCCTCTAAGGCTTTCCAGATAGTTGATATGTTTGAGGAGTAGCAAATTAAAATCACTTTATAAAGAAAATATTCAAGTAGTCAGTCTTTTAAAATAATGCCAGTTCAGTAACTATGGAAAATATGTTACACTGAGCAGAATAATCACTTATGTTAGAAAAGTCAGATTACTTGTGTCATCACCAGTTTTAGTAAAAAAAAATATTGAAAATAACCCTATTAAATAAGATGGCAATTATGAGTATCATGGTTCCTAAGCCTGCTGGTTCTTTCCAAAATGTAATTGATATGGCCCTTGAGTACATCTAACATACATAAAACATCTTAGGAAAAGAGGAGCATTGAACTTGATTATTGTTTTTCCCAATAAAGCATATATCAAGTCTGTTTTTAAGTATCTTTTGATAAATGAATACCATATTCCATAAAGGTAAATGTTTCCTCTCATAGGCAGACTATAGTACAATAGAACAATAAAATAATCACTGCCAGCAAAATAGTATTTTTCCATAACCTTGTAATTTTACTGAAAGTAATAGGTTTTAGGGACACCTGGGTGGCTCTTGATTTTAGCTCAGGTCATGGTCTCAGGGTCATGAGATTGAGGCTTGTGACCGGTTTGCATTGGGTGTGAAGCCTGCATAAGATTCTCTCTCTCCCTCCCTCTGCTCCAACCTCCCCCGAACCCCACCCACTTATGTGTGTGGCCCCTCTAAAAAAAAAAAAAAAAATAGGTTTGTTTAATCCGTAATTCTTAAACACAGAACAACTTGCTGTCAGAACCGTGCCACAATTTTTTTATAGACTTTGTCTTCCTTAGCATTTAGGAACAGTATGAAGTATAGAATAAAAAGAAACATTTTCAATGTTATTTTAAAAATGGGATACTATCTCAAATTTATAATTATAAAGACATAAAAACTAATACCTTTTGAAAGTTAGAATATAACAGGCCCACATCCAAGCATTATTTGGACATTACCTCCTTTGATCCTCATCACAGCATTTTGAGGTAAATGTTAAAACCATTCCATTGTTCAGGTAACATAAATGAGACTTAGAGACATTAAATATGGCCAAAGTCAAACAGTGGCTAAGTGTCAGAGCCGAGGTCTGAACTGGGTCTACCTGACTCCAGAGCTTGGCTGCTTCACTATTAGGCCAAATCAATTAATTTGCAAATATATTATGCTTATTTCTGGTTTAGTTTTTTCTTTTAATATTCTATTTTCAACTTAATGTTTCATTATGCCTTATAAGATTTCTAAGTAGGTATATCAATTAAATATTGTAGATGTATTCCTACCTAAATTACAGAAAAGCATTTGCTAAGCATTTTCAGAATAACCCTTAAAAAAAAAAATCACCTACATGAATTAATAATGGATTGAATGATTAGACCCAAAGTATAATTTGTGAATAATTTTGCATTGGGGAGGCTCTTATGGAGTGCTTCAGGAATCACCTGTAGGCAGATTATTTTTAATTGAATGAGATGGAAATATAAAGGATCTGATTGTAGGCTTTGGGGGTAACATAAGGCTGGGCAAAATAACTTGTGTGTTAGATGATGTAATTAATATCCAAAAGATCTTAGCATACTACAATAATCTGAATCTAACAAGAGGTATAAATGGTGTACCAGTCAGGATAAGCTAGGTTATAATACAGTAACATTTACCAAATTTCTGCATATTAATCAAGTAAAGGTTTGTCACTCATGGTACAGTTTTAATGTGTATAAATACAGAGGAGGAGGCTGCACTTTCCTCTTCATGGTTGTTTGGGGTACCAGGCTGGCAGAGGTTTTCTCCAACACATGCTTTCATGATTGCGCTGCAGAGAAATTAGAATTCGGCAAACAGGGCTCAAACCCTTAAAATTTAACACATAGATGTAATGTACCTCCCTTCCACTTATATTGCAATGGGCAAAGCAAATAACAGGGCAGTAACTAGGCTTAAAGGGAAGGTTGGAGTGCAATAATTACACCATGTGTCTGAGAGGAGAAAAGAGCTGGAGTGTTCTTAGAGTCTGTAGAAGAGAGGAAAATGTTTAATGTAAACACATGAAAAGGTTGAAATATTCATCGCATCTGGTGACAGATCAAGTAAGATTGTGGCGATAGTGGGTGGTCTGGCAAGGAAAACCAACCTTAGGGTGCACCGAGTGCCAGGCCTGGAGTAGGGGCAAGAAGCTCTGCTGCTGATAGAGCCCTGCTGCTTCTCATGACCTCTGTACTTGGTTCAGGGAATAACAGTTGAACAGATGTAGACAGATCAGACACGCAGACCGAAAAGGGATCTCAAATCAGAGCATAGGAAAAGCCGCCAGAGAACCGGGGATGCTGAATCTGGAAAAGAGAAGGTTCACATGAGAGTAGGTTAGAGGTCTTCAAATATTGAAGAGAGTAGGTGTGGAAAAGGGATTAAATTGTCCTGAGCTTCCCACAGGGCAAAATATAGTAGGCAAACTTCTGCTTAGTATGAGGAGAAGTTTCCAAAGTGAGAGCTGCCTTTGTGAAAACTAGGTTCCCCATTTCTAGAGCTATTTAAATAGCTTGTGTGATGACTTGTTAGAAATGTTGCAAAGGGAAATTTAAATATCAGATGCTTGAGTGTTTAAAGCTTCTTCCAATCTGAAGATTCTATTACATCTTATACTAATATTATATCCTAATATGATCACTGTAACCACCCTAAAATTCAGTGGCTTAAAACAATGACTCTACAGATCTTGTCTGCATTCACTTACACATGTATGGTAGCTGGATAGGGGCTACTTCTCACATGTCTGTGGCATCTGGCTATTGTATGGGAAACAGGAGATTGGACTATGTGCTACTCGTTGTACAGGTTTGTATGGTGGTGACAAGAATCTAAGGAAACAAGTAGAAGCATGCAAGGCCACTTGAAGCCAAGGCTGAAACTGACAACCATCATTTTAGCTACATTTTATTGCCCAAAGCAAGTCATAAATCTATATTCAGGGAAGAGGGACATAGACCCTGACTCTTCATGGGAGGAGTAAACAACCAAGGCCATTTTTTATGATCAACTGTAAGCTTGTGTCCCTACAATTAGATGTTCTTCAAAATTACCTATTTCTCATAATTTGAAGAATATAGAATGTTAGTTCATATCTTTACCTCCACTTATAATATGACATCCTCTGTATATGGAATAATAAAAAAACAGCAATTGCTATAAAAGCATCAGAATCTCATTTTGGGTATTTACCCAATTATCTCAGCTACAGTACAGGGCGATTTACTTGCTAGAGTGGATAAAGTGCTCTGAAAATTTAAGAAAGGAAGATATTCCTGATTTGGAGTTACCAAGGCAGACTTTATGGAGAAGAGGACATTGAATTTAATTTTGACGTTTGGATAGAATTTTGATATTTGCATATGGAAAAGAAAAGGCAGAGCAAGAAGGAGTATAAAAACTTGAATAGTTTCACAGGCAAGAAAATATATCAGAGAATAATGTGTCAGCATATCAAGGACAGCAATGGAAGGTATATTTGGACAAGTAAGCTGAAACTGAATTTCTGAAGGTATTAAATATATTAATCTTTTGAATGATATATCTAATTTTGAATACCTGTATCTTGTGAAAATGATTCAGGTGTTCTGGGAACATAGTGGTTGAACAATAACCACTGGATAATGACAGAAGAAAGAAGTTGTGAATTTCTCTTCAAAAGACAGTATACTTTTCATTAGAGCAAAGTCATCTGCCAAAAGTACAAGAAACTTAATTTTTAGGTAGACATTAGTCTCCATAAGCAAGTGCACTCAGGCATAACGAACATCTGTTTCGCTTTGAGTACTTCTCCGTAACTCTGTCAACAATGATAAACATCACTGTAACTCTTGCTCATTATCTTGATGTTCAGACTCTAAGGTCGCAGGTAAGAAAGGCCAAAGCAGGAGACTGGTAGAAGCCATCATTGCCAAGAACAATCTGAATATAAATTTTCTCACTTAAGAGGACACCATCTGCTACATAATCTTTACATATAAAGATCCCTTCAGGAAACAATACTTGAGTAGTTGTTCCAGAGTCAGAGTGACAACTACAGAAATTCATGTTTTTGAAGATTCCCCAAGTTTTGCAATAAGATACATTTATTTTTTATCAAGCATGGGAAGTACCAAAGCTATAAAGTGAATGAAACCATGGATTGGCATACAACAGAGTATCCTATCGGGGTCTGAGCTGAGACTCAGATTTGTCCAGTGTGGTGAGATCTGTGAAAACTCTTCTGCAGTGTATATATTTATGTGCCTTCAGTTTATGCAGAATCTGAAGAGTACTTGGACAATATCACAATTGGGGTTTAGATTAAGACCTATTTTATGAAAGACTGGGTTAGCATTCATGAAACTGATGGGCCAGAGAATTCAGGAATGACAGTGGAGTTCCTGTGAGAAGTCTTATCATAAGGGAACAAAGAACCTGATACGGCAATTCAGACTCAGCAGGAAGACCTTGAACATCAGGGAAAATAAATTCTGGTTACTGTGTGTGTATTTGCATTGTGTTGTATAATTAACTTTTAAGGAGAAACAAAAAGCTATGTGATGTTGAGCTGTTTCTTTGGGAAATAGTTCTGAAATCCCCCCCTTGCCAACTGGGTGCAAACAATTCAAAGGGTACAAATTAGAAATAAAACACTAAATGAGGGCAGATAATATCTTTACTTCTTCCATTTGGTCAGTGGGACCTAAAGAGGGGACTATTCTGCATCACCTTTGAGGAAAAGATAGACAATGTGTTATAATGGCAAATATACAGAATTTGGAAATAGAAGGCCTAGTTTTAAGTCGGCTCCATCATTTATTAGCTGGGAGAGCTTGGACAAGTCACTTAACCTCATTTGAAATATGGATTATAATCATAATTAGCTCACAGGATCATTTAGAGCACCTCATCTTTTGTACTTAGCACACATAAAAATAACAGTCTTATTATCCATTATAGAAAAAGTAAAAGCTTTCCTCATGGTGGCCAGTGGTAGGTTTTCCTGTGATTGAGGGGTTTTACAGGACACAGGACCTTCCATACTAAAACTAGGAAAATCCTTAGCAAACCAGGATTAGTTTGCCACCTGAGGGGATCTAGGGGACTCTAGCTGCTCCAGATGGCCACTGAGAAGGTTTCTCTGGGATGATTAGCACTCTTGTAACACGTGTAGCTCATATATGCTCTTGTTTAGAGATTTAATTAGGCAATATACATCCATCTATGAAGCTCTACTTCTTTGGGCTTCTGCCTGAGAAAATGCATAGTTTCAAGCTTGAAAAAGTAATCGCCTATACCAGTTTCCTGCCTGGCATATTTCATTAGACTTGATTATTTGCCTCTTGAAAACCTATCTGAAAGAAAGCAAAGTAGAACCCATCTCCAGAAAGACAAAGGAACCTGGAAGAGAGGGGCCTTAAGATATAGAGTGAAGAGTCCACTTCTGAGTTGAACAGTGAGGAGAAACTTGAGTAGAACAGAAATTGGTTCTATTGACTCTTGGAGGAAGCCACAGTAAATACAACTAGCAGGACTGTCTCGTTTAAAAAAAGAAAAAAAAATTGACATTTGAAGACAGAGCGGATATTGACAAACTTCTTCCCTTTTATTGTGTCTCGAAGTGTATTCTGCTTTTGTTAGCTAGATATTTATCTCAACTGAGGTAAGACTTTTCCTTGCTATTATTGCAAGCTGGGGCATGGGCAGGGTTTATTTCACTGTTGGCAGGAAAGGCCAAATTCTTGGAGTCAAAGCTGAAAACCGATCTTACCACTGCTTAGAAACTTGTCACTTCCTGCATCACACCATTAAACATCTCCCTAATGGCAGTGTCTTTACTTCATCCATTTCATGTTCACTATTGAGCGGGCTCCAGTACAACTGTCTGGTAAACACGCTGATATAATTGCCAAGTTTCTCTAGCATCCCAATTCTGTTGAGACCACTGGACCAGGCAGAATGAACACAGTAAAAATCTGACACACAAACCATATGTATATATATATAATGTCAATGTATTTGAAGAGAGGGAAAACAAAGGAACAGAAATGTAAAATTATTTCAAAGTCAGATCAACACATTTACTGAGGGCACACCAAGTGCAAAGGCACTGTTTATTCCATGGCTCTTTCGGATTAGAGGATGCAGAGGCCAGCTCTCTCCTCCTGCATGTTGTATTGTGTTGAGAAGATCTTTGAGGGGATAAGACAGGCATGTGAATTACAAGAGATCATAGGAAACAAGAAAAACCAGGTGGTCTGGAGGCCAAAATATTTTTTGTTACTTAAGGCTCTGCTGGTATGGACAATGATTTGGACATGGGAATTAGTGATCTAGTTGGTAGATGAATAATGTTCACAAGGGGTTTTGTTAGGACATGAAGAGTTTTGAAGATAGGCTAGTGCCAGATTGGGAAGGGCCTTAAATATTGGCTAAGAAGTATGGGTTTTGGGGTTTGTTTTTTTTTTTCCTAACCTGCTTTTATAACTCCAGATGCCTGAAGAATATGTTGGCTCACCATTGTGACAATGGCACGCTGGAAAAAGCATCTGAATCTTGTGGATGAAGAAGAGCCATATGTGCCTCCCTCTTCCTTGGGATATTATATCATTTGCATAATTTGTCCTTTCTTGAGTAAAACACCAGTTTTAGGGAATCAGGAGTCAGGGGAGGCATCTGAATAGCAAGTTAAAAATATTTTTTTTACATAATGAAGTTATATAGGTGAAAGTTATTTATAATATATACTAGAAACCGGACCACTGAAAGACTTCTGGAGTATTATTGGAAGAAGAAAAAAAAAGAGCATAGGGACTACTTCATCAGAATAACTGATGTCTTTAGCTTTAAGTGTCTTCAACTTGGAGAAAATATAAAATGGATGGTCAAACAAATATTGGGTGGACCACTAGGAGTGAGGGGCTAGACCCTGTGTGACGGTTTCACACTGGGATGGAGTTTTGAGATTTAATTCCATGGAAGTGCTAGCTGGATGGAAATGGCACAGAGAGAAAGACTATAGAAACCTAGGTTAAATGCCAAGAAGAAAGGATGTTGCTGAACTGTCATGACAATGCATACAACTTCTTTCTTCCCTATATCAAGGAGCAAAAACTTGTAGCATCTGTTTGTGTCTTAAAAACAATGGTAAGCTATTGATCAGTCCAGGATATCCTTAACTTATTCACACATACTTGTGTTCCAAGACTAACTTAAAAAGATCTAAGTCATTCATCCTCTTTTTTGATTTGGAAATGGAATTCCTGAGCTTTAAATCTGGCATAAGATTCTGAGGTCTAGAATTAAATCCTAGCTAAGTAGCTATTCAGTATAACCACAGGTAAGCTACCTAATTTCTGTAAAACCATTCTTCACCAATATCAGAGAATAAGTCCAATTTCTGCCTCATTCTGTTGAATTAAATGAATCAACATAGACATTTCACACAATGTATAGCTCACAATGTTCATTACAAGCTGGTCAGTAATAATTTCATGTTTTCAAATATGCTTCCATGTCTATATCTCTGATAGTTTTTTTAATAGCTTGGGTTTTAAAGACCAAACTATAATGAGAATTTAAGTACTCACATCAGTGAAAACCCTTTGTAATGTGAAAAATACCCACATCTGCACATTCAGATTAGACTAAGATGCGTCAGTCTAAGATGGGCTAAGAAAAGCCAATGGGGGTAACAGGACAGCTCCACAATTAAAAGAGCTCAGCTGGTTCACACTCAGTGGGTTGTTATAAATAGTTCTTTGGTCTATATTTAATCTCCATGTCATTCTATACATTGAATAATAAACAAGAATAAATAAGCTGGCCCAAGGGCCCAATTTGGGCCCAAGATGGAGGTCTAGACTAGCATTACTCATAAAGCCATAATTTGCTACCTGGAAATTGTGCCTAGTTGGACAGTGGTAGAAGGCTTTCTGGGGTCAATGGTTTTTTCCAGGGAAACTGCAACTGGCTGATTTAACTATTTATGAATATTTCAGTGAATCAGGAGAATTAATAACACTGCTGCAATTTCTCATACAATGAGAATAAACATCTCAATATTTTTATAAGCTTGGAGTTTTCCTTTATTTTGGTATTTTTTATGTTTTGTTTTATATTAGATACAGTAGGCCTTTTGTAAATTAGCAAGCAAATTGCTTTTTCTAAGCAACTCCGTGTCCCTGCCATAGATGGATTTGTGATTTTGCTAACACACAGATTTTATGTTGGTCATCTAAAATTCTCATTTCCATTCTGCCTTGCCCTCAGGTTATTAGGAAATTACATATGACAGTCATTTTGTTATATGTAAATCTATGTGTGAGTGTGTGTGAGAGAATGACAAGTGTCTACTGCTCAAGAGGTGGTTGTTTTTTTGTTGTTTTGTTTTTTTTCTCTCATAGAGCAGATTACAACCTATAACTCCAAAAAGGCTGAGGTGATCCCAGACAAATGGCTTGCATCTAATCCTTGTAATTTCATTAGGACGGTAGAGACACACCCATTTCCCATTTGGCTCATTCTAGGCCTCATCCCCTGTATTGGCATAATTTAGGAACCCAACTCCCTTGGCTTGTGCCATTGTGAAATAATAGATGAACAAACCAAAAGACATTTGGAGATATTACCTGGGCCAGCCTTTGCAATCAGAGATATTTGAACTATTGTGGCTCCATGCTATAAGATACCCTAGCAGGGATATTTCAAAACCTCTCTCCCTTTAAAACATATTCTGATTGTACCACCTTCGCTATCTGATTGTCTTTTTGTCAAAATCAGAGTTCTGCTTTTAAATCAATTTATTTCATTATGTTGTCTACCTTTTATTTTTTTAATTTGATTTAGAGATTTTATTTGAGAGAGAGCATGCAGAGCTGGAAGTAGGAGGGGTGAGGGAGAAGCAGGCTCCCTGTGAGCAAGGAGCCCAATGTGGGGCTCCATCCCAGGATCTAGGATCATGACCTGAGCCAAAGACAGACGTTTAACTGACTGAGCCACCGGGTGCCCCTCCTCTGACCTTTTAGACCAGTTCCAGAAAACTAACGGTTTCCCTGGCTATTAGTGAGAAAGGTCTCTTGGGGTCTCTGGACTCAAGAATCTTCCCCCACGTCTTTCCATCACATCTAAAGCAAACAAGTGGGGTGGGAGGGATGGGGTGGCTGGGTGATAGACATTGGGGAGGGTATGTGCTGTGGTGAGTGCAGTGAACTGTGTAAGACTGTTGAATCACAGACCTGTACCTCTGAAACAAATAATACATTATATGTTAAAAAAAAAAAAAAAAGATAGCAGGAAGGGAAAAATGAAGGGGGGATATCGGAGGGGGGGGGATGAACCATGAGAGACTATGGACTCTGAAAAACAAACTGAGGGTTCTAGAGGGGCGGGGGGTGGAAGATGGGTTAGCCTGGTGATGGGTATTAAAGAGGGCACGTACTGCATGGAGCACTGGGTGTTATACGCAAACCATGAATCATGGAACACTACATCAAAAACGAATGATGTATGGTGTTTAACATAATAAAAAAAATAATAAAACAAGTTTACATTCTGTTTAACGTGGGTTTTTTTTGTTTCCTCTTATCAGCTCTCTAATATTTTATAGAGCTATGTTTTAAAAAAATTCTGAGTTTAAACCCCTAAATAATCCCTTTTCAAATCCTACCAAATAAAGCATGAGGGGAAAATCGAGAGAAAACATATGTTGAGCAATCCAAATCACTGAGTTTAGTTTTAACTTTCCAACCTATGTTCCCCAGGAAGGTGAGAGAAGAGACCCCTAGATAAAGTAAAATTATGCCATATATTGGGATTTTCTTGTCTGTTTCCCCATGCAAATATAATATATATATATACACACATGATGTGATATAATGTAATATAATTATAATTACAATATATAATAACAGCCCTGCAAATATCTCCACATCTTAATCCCTGAAATCTGTGAATATATTACTTGGGCAGAAGGAACACTGGATGTGATTAAATTCATGATCTTGAAATGGGGAGATTATCCTGGGTTATCTATAATTATGTAATTATAAGGGTTTTTTATAAGAGAAGCAGAAGGGTTAGAGAAAGAGATGTGACAACAGACAGGAAGCAGAGGTCTTAGTGATGCAGCGAAGGGGGCCACAAGCCAAGGAATGCAGGCAGCTTCAGTCCCTAGAAGCTGGAAAAGGCATGGAAATGGATTTTCCCCTAAAGCCACTAGTAGGAACACAGCTGCTGACACCTTGATTTTAGGACTTCTTACCAGAATGGTAAGATAGTAAACTTGTGTTATTTTAAGCCACTAAATTTGTGATACTTTGTTATAGCAGCCAATAGGTAACTCTCTCTCTCTCTCTCTCTCTCTATATTTTTTTTTCAATAGGTCTTTAATGGATCTTTAAACCTTGCCACCAGAGCACTTTGCATCTTCTAGAACACCTATTCTTTTCAATCTGTCATTTACTCACTCTGTGACCTTGGACTTAATGTCTCTCCCTCGATTTCCTCACCTGTAAGATGGTAATCACCTGATACAGTGAGAATTAAG
This sequence comes from Mirounga angustirostris, assembly GCF_029215605.1. Lineage (NCBI taxonomy): Eukaryota > Metazoa > Chordata > Mammalia > Carnivora > Phocidae > Mirounga > Mirounga angustirostris. The sequence continues at coordinate 50,682,891 of NW_026991717.1, read as the reverse complement.
CGAGACAGTGGGATTAAAAAAATAGCAGTATCTGGCACATAGTGCTTATTACAGTCTAGTTTTTAATACTCTTCCAGAAATACTCTAAATATATAGTTATTACACATTTAAGTACAAATTTTTATGACACTAAATACGATCACATTCTTGTTAATTTAATACAGATGCTTCCCTATTTAAGAGTTTTCAACTTCTAACTTTCATATGCTCTGTAGCAAAAGTGTGTCACTGCCCATATTAACGTCAGATGGGAGAATTTTTGTTCGTAGTCCTTTTGTTCTTGGACAGCTCAGGCTATGGCTTGCTTTCTGTGCTTGGTCATTTTTGAGGTAGTTTATGAATACTATAATCCCAACATGTCTGTTAAATTCAACAGCAGTGAGTGCACCAAAACATGAAGAACTTCAGAAAGTAGAGTTCTAGGATTAAATCGGAAATGAAAGAGAAAGTAAAAGAAAATTATATGTGCACATGAAATAAATTGGCAAGTCACACATTTGAAGGATGTGAATAAATCTTGCAACACACAGCAAGTGCCTATGCAATCAACATTGATCGAGAATCAATAAAAGTGACTAGTGAAATGGGAAATACTAAAGATGTGGCTGGAACGTTTATATCAATTTGGTCACCCATTAACCGAATATTAATTCAGAACAAGGTAAAGCATAGTAGAGTCCTGCTGATGAAATAGACGTTGGCCACACGTTGGATAGGCTAACAGCCCATCTAGAGAGGCACAACATCAAAACGAAAGGTGACAGGGAAGCTTTTGCAGGTAATTTAGCCATTGGAGTAGAACCTGGCAGAGACCATCCAAGGGGATGGGCATTTGCTTAAAGCTTTTTGACACAGGTGAAAATTGTCCTTTTAAAAAAGCCTGAGAAAAAGTTTAGAAGATTGTGTCTGGTTAAACACCTTTTTTTCATTTTTTAATTCCAGTCTAGTTTGCATACAGTGTTCTATTAGTTTCAGGTGTATAACATAGCTGTTCAGTTGTGTGCATTGCCCAGTGCTCATCAGGGTAAGTGTACTCTTAATCCCCATCACCTGTTTCACACATCCCCCCACCCACCTCTCCCTTCTGGCAACCACCAGTTTGTTCTCTAGAGTTGTGTCTTTTTTTTGTCTTTTTTCTTTGTTCATATATTTTGCTTCTTAAATTCCACATATGAGTGAAACCCTATGGTGTTTGTCTTTCTCTGACTTATTGCACTTAACATTAAACAGCTTTGATGGACTAATTCACAAGCCCATTTGGTGAAAATACATGGCATGGGCACAAGCTTAAATTTCTCTTAGTCATTTTGCATTTACACTGATAGAATTATGAACAACTTTTCAGAACCCAGCCTCTTCCTGAGTATGAGATTTTCTCTGTGTAGAAAAGCTATTGATTTTTTTTAGCATTTTGCATATTACTGGCCACCTTACTAAGCTCTCTTGTCAATTTTGATAGTTGGCTCAGTTGACGCCTGGTGTTTCCAGGGTCTTTCTCTGTACATAATGGTGTTCCATTCCACTTAGAATTAAAGTTCAATATGCTGAATGTGAATTGGAAGGCCCAGACTGCCTCCTCAGCCTATCTAATGCCCCTCTTCTTTCCCTTCATTCCACTGCCCACCCTTCTGGCCTGTTTTGTTTCCTTGAATGTGATGATTCTCCTTTCCAGTGTTGGGGCTTTAAGTTTGCTGTTCGCATTACCTGAGTGCTCTTTGACACGCCTATACCTCTCCTCACCAACTCCTGTCCATACCTTAGATCTCTGCTTATGGGACCATTCTTCTAAGAAGCATTCCCCTGCCCTATAGTTTATATTAGGTCACCCTGTTCTCTTTCGTAGTGGCACTGCTTTTCCTCCAAGGAACATTTCACCATTTATGAATCTCTGTCTTTTATGTGATGTGTTTGATACCTATCTCCTCTCCCACAAGGTTGTAACCTTCATATGAGCAAGAACGTATCCTTTTTTTAAAAATTTTTTTGCCAATCACTACACTCCTATGCCTAGCAGAGTACATGTTATATAGTAGGAGCTCTATAAATATTGTTTAAAAATTGAATGTTATCAAAATGGGCTCCTGTCTCCTTCAGATAAGACCTTGCTCTCACCTATCTGTTTAGAAAGAAAGAAGAAAAGCTTGTCACTAACAGAATATGCATGTCTGATAGTGACTTAATAGATTTGCACTTGAGAAGCATTTGTATTTGAGAAGTATACAACATGCTAATGGAGAGTTTTTCTAATGATGGAATTCTCAGACATAAAGCTACAGGGTGCTAAAAGAAGAAAAATGAGAAAAACAATCGTTTAGCTCATAACCACACAGGTGATTGTTAATTCCAAGTTCACATTTGGCAAAAGATAAGATCTCCTAATATATAAATAGTATAGAGGGAGTATAAATATATGAGAGAATATGATCTATATACTTTGGGATTTCAAAAAAATGCCGTTGTCATCATATATGGTACCGAGAGACTGTTTTTAGATTAAATACATAGGTAAAGTTTTTTTTTAAATTGCCTTTTTCTTTACAATGTCCTATTTTTCTGAGAAAGATAGAGCCATTTCATTTGAAGAAGTTACAGAATTCTATGTGTTGTAATATACATCCTGTACATTAAGCTCTTTGGACTTTAGAGATGATGCTTGGAAGGGTCAGTACTCTGCTAGGGGGAGCTCTGCAAACAATACTCCACAGGTGAACCCTGATTTTCACTAGGCACTTTTTTTTTTTTTCCCCCCACAACAAGACACTTCAGAAATCCCCCCTTCTTTCACAAATACCTAGTGACTAAACTGGCCTAAAGGTATAAATCACTGTTTCAGTCAGGGACTGGGCAGGAAACAGATAGCATTACAAAACAGGAGAATTGAAGAGGTTTGTTTACACAAAAGGGACTGCTTAGAAAGTGTGGATATAGGAAAACCACAAGGCTGGGCATATACACTATATATAGTAGGACAAACCCATTTGAAGTGTACAATTCATTTTGTCAAATGGACACACATTTGTGTAACCAACTCAATAAAAATGTAGAATATTTCCATCATTGCAAAACATTCTCTCTTGTCCCTTTATAATCAATCCCTAACCCTATGCTGTGGGCAATCACTGAGGAACTTTCAATCACTATGGATGAATCGTACCTGTTCTTGATTTTCTTATATATAGGTGGAATAATACAGTAAGTACTCTTGGACTCCAGCTTTTCTGACTCAGCATAATGTTGTTGACTCTATCAGTGGTCATTTCTTTTTATTGCTGAGTAGTATTTTTTTTTTAAGCTATTCTAGGTCCTTTGAATTTCCATATAAATTTCTACAAGTTCTACTAAAAAATGTCTGCTGGAATTATGCTTAACACATTATCTCTTGATCAATTGCTGGTTGGTTGTCATCTTAAAAATAATGAGCGTTCTCAGCAAAGAACATGAAATATCTCTCCATTTAAGTTTTCTTTGATTTCTCTTTGCATTTATTTTTGTTGTAGTTTGTAGTGTATAGTTTTTGCAAGTATTTGTTAAATTCATTTCTAAATGTTTCATGGTTTTGAATGCTGTTGTAAATTGTACTTGAGAAAATTTTACTCTGGATGCCTGGGTGGCTCAGTCAGTTAATTGTCTGCCTTTGGCACAGGTCTTGGGATTGAGTCCCCCATCGGGCTCCTTGCTCAGCAGGGAGTCTGATTCTCCCTCTGCCTGCCACTTCCCCTGCTTGGGATCTCTCTCTCTGTCTCTCTGACAAATAAAAAATCTTAAAATAAATTAAAAAGAAAATTTAACTTTCCAAGTTTTTGATTCTCAGAATTAGAGATGGAATTTATTTTTGAAATACTGATCTTATATTCCGCAACCTTGCCAAAATCACTAGTTTTTATAACTGCAGCTTGCTTAGAATTTTCTATGTATACAACCCTGCTGTTTACACAGATAGTTTTATCCTTGCTTTCCATATATGGCTGTTGCATAGAGGGTGAGGAAATGCTATTTCTATTTCTGTGACTTTATTTTAGATATTTGGGTTATTATATTTAAAAAATAATAAAAAATTTGCAAATATTTTCTCCCATTCTGTCCGTTGTCTTTCAGTTGTGTTGACTGTTTCTTTTGCTGTGCAAAAGCTTTTTATCTTGATGAAGTCCCAATAGTTCATTTTTGCCCTTGCTTCCCTTGCCTTTGGCGATGTTTCTAGGAAGAAGTTGCTGCGGCTGAGGTTGAAGAGGTTGCTGCCTGTTCTCCTCTAGAATTTTGATGGACTCCTGTCTCACATGGAGGTCTTTCAACAATTTGGAGTCTATTTTTGTGTGTGGTGTAAGAAAATGGCCCAGTTTCATTCTTCTGCATGTGGCTGTCCAATTTCCCCAACAACATTTGTTGAAGAAACCGTCTTTCTTCCATTGGACATTCTTTCCTGCTTTCTCGAAGATGAGTTGACCATAGAGTTGAGGGTCCTTTTTTGGGCTCTTAATTCTGTTCCATTGATCTATGTGTCTGTTTTTGTGCCAGTACCATACTGTCTTGATGATGACAGCTTTGTAATAGAGCTTGAAGTCCGGAATTCTGATGCCGCCAGCTTTGCTTTTCCTTTTCAACATTCCTCTGGCTATTCGGGGTTTTTTCTGGTTCCATACAAATTTCAGGATTATTTGTTCCATTTCTTTGAAAAAAGTGGATGGTATTTTGATAGGGATTGCATTGAATGTGTAGATTGCTCTAGGTAGCATTGACATCTTCACAATATTTGTTCTTCCAATCCATGAGCATGGAGCGTTTTTCCATTTCTTTGTGTCTTCCTCAGTTACTTTCATGAGTAGTTTATAGTTTTCTGAGTACAGATTCTTTGCCTCTTTGGTTAGATTTATTCCTAGGTATCTTATGGTTTTGGGTGCAATTGTAAATGGGATCGACTCCTTAATTTCTCTTTCTTCTGTCTTGTTGTTGGTGTATAGAAATGCCACTGATTTCTGTGCATTGATTTTATATCCTGCCACTTTACTGAATTCCTGTATGAGTTCTAGCAGTTTTGGGTTGGAGTCTTTGGGGTTTTCCACATAAAGTATCATATCATCTGCAAAGAGTGAGAGTTTGACTACTTCTTTGCTGATTCAGATGCGTTTTATTTCTTTTTGTTGTCTGATTGCTGTGGCTAGGACTTCTAGTACTATGTTGAATAGCAGTGGTGATAGTGGACATCCCTGCCGCGTTCCTGACCTTAGGGGGAAAGCTCTCAGTTTTTCCCCATTGAGAAGGATATTTGCTGTGGGTTTTTCATAGTTGGCTTTTATGATATTGAGGTATGTACCCTCTATGCCTATACTCTGAAGAGTTTTGATCAAGAAGGGATGCTGTACTTTGTCAAATGCTTTTTCTCTTTTTTTTTAAAGCAGTTTTATTTTTTTTTAAGATTTTATTTATTTGAGAGAGAGAGAATGAGAGACAGCAAGAGAGGGAAGAGGGTCAGAGGGAGAAGCAGACCCCCCGCTGAGCAGGGAGCCTGATGTGGGACTTGATCCCGGGACTCCAGGATCACGACCTGAGCTGAAGGCAGTCGCTTAACCAACTGAGCCACCCAGGCGCCCTGTCAAATGCTTTTTCTGCATCTATTGAGAGGATCATATGGTTCTTGTTCTTTCTTTTGTTAATGTAGTGTATCACGTTGATTGATTTGTGGATGTTGAACCAACCTTGCAGCCCAGGGATAAATCCCACTTGGTCGTGGTGAATAATCCTTTTAATGTACTGTTGGATCCTATTGGCTAGTATTTTGGTGAGAATTTTTGCATCCATGTTCATCAGGGATATTGGTCTGTAATTCTCCTTTTTTGATGGGTCTTTGTCTGGTTTTGGGATCAAGGTAATGGTGGCCTCATAAAGTGAGCCTGGAAGTTTTCCTTACATTTCTATTTTTTTGGAACAGTTTCAGAAGAATAGGTATTAATTCTTCTTTAAATGTTTGGTAGAATTCTCCTGGGAAACCATCTGACCCTGGGCTCTTGTTGGGAGATTTTTGATGACTGCTTCAATTTCCTTAGTGGTTATAGGTCTGTTCAGGTTTTCTATTTTTTCCTGGTTCAGTTTTGGTAGTTGATACATCTCTAGGAATGCATCCATTTCTTCCAGATTACCTGATTTGCTGGCATATAGTTGCTCATAATATGTTCTTATGATTATTTGTATTTCTTTGGTGTTGGTTGTGATCTCTCCTCTTTCATTCATGATTTTATTTATTTGGGTCATTTCTCTTTTCTTTTTGGTAAGTCTGGCCAGGGGTTTATCAATCTTATTGATTCTTTCAAAGAACCAGCTCGTAGTTTCGTTGATCTGTTCTACTGTTCTTTGGTTTCTATTTCATAGATATTTACAAATGACAGATAAAGGGCTAGTATCCAAAATCTATAAAGAATTTATCAAACTCAATACCACCTGAGGTGAGATACCACCTCACACCAGTCAGAATGGCTAAAATTAACAAGTTGGGAAACCTCAGATGTTGGCAAGGATGCAAAGGGGAACCCTCCTACAGTGCTAGTGGGAATGCAAGCTGGTGCAGCCACTCTGGAAAACAGTATGGAGGTTCCTCAAAAAGTTGAAAATAGAGCTACCCTACGACCCAGCAATTGCACTACTGGGTATTTACCCCAAAGATACAAATGTAGTCTTCTGAAGGGGTACATGCACCCCGATGTTTATAGCAGCAATGTCCACAATAGCCAAACTATGGAAAGAGCCAAGATGTCCATCGACAGATGAATGGATAAAGAAGATGTGGTGTGTGTATATATATATGTATGTATACAAACACACACACACACAATGGAATATTATGCAGCCATCAAAAGGAATGAAATCTTGTCATTTGCAATGACGTTGATGGAATTGGAGGGTATTATGCTGAGCGAAATAAGTCAATCAGGGAAAGACATGTATCATATGATCTCACTGATATGAGGAATTCTTAATCTCAGGAAAGAAACTGAGAGTTGCTGGAGTGGTGGGGGGTGGGAGGGATGGGGTGGCTGGGTGATAGACGTTGGGGAGGGTATATGCTATGGTGAGTGCTGTGAGTTGTGTACGACTGTTGAATCATAGACCTTTACCTCTGAAACAAATAATACATTATATGTTAAAAAAAGAAGATAGTAGGAAGGAAAAAATGAAGGGGGGAAATCGGAGATTTCTCAGAGTCCATGAAAGACTATGGACTCTGAGAAATAAACTGAGGGTTCTAGAGGGGAGGAGAGTGGGGGGATGGGTTAGCCTGGTGATGGGTATTAAAGAGGGCATGTACTGAATGGAGCACTGGGTGTTATATGCAAACAATGAATCATGGAACACTACATCAAAAACTAATGATGTAATGTATGGTGATTAATAATAAAAATGTAATCAGGGAAATTCAAAATAAAACCTCAGTATATATTAAAAAAAAAAACCAATTTGCACTTACAATAAACCAACTTTTTAAACTATGGTTCTACCTTAGTCTCAGAGTGAAGCCTGAATCCTACATTAATTCCATAATTATTTTTGGACCTTGGTCTCAGGGAGCTTATAGACTATTAGGGGAGATGGACTCAAACAACTAATGAAAATAAGAGCTTTAATCAAAGAGCAGACCTAAGAAGGGGGAAGGGGGAGAGGGCTACATTCAGAAAGTGGTAATAAAGATGTGTTCTTATGAGTTGGGTCTAGAGAAATGAATAGAGATTTCCACACAGACTAGAAGGATAATTTTTCAGTGCCTGGAACACAGGATTTTTAAGAGATGAGATAGAAATGGAGACAATGAATCTGGGAAACTAGAGGAATTTCAACATGGAGATAATAAAGCTAATGTGTACATGCACAAAGACAGGGTGGGGGTGTAGGCAAGTTCTCCATTGTGAAGGGTATACTATGCTGAGGAGCATGAGTCTTATGGAGAAAGCTTTTTAAAACTAGTGTGGGATTTTAATAAATAGAATTGACCCAGTAGATTGAATTGTTAACTTGTAAGCATGAAGTGAGGGAAACCAGTTAGAATACTATTATAAACTGGATGGAAGAAAACCCAAAATGAGGGTCTAAAAAAAATAGAATAAAGAGGAGAGGATAAATTCTGTACTTATTTAGGCAGTAGAATTTAAAGGACTTGTGATGAACTCAATATGTTGGAGAGACATGGCAGAGAGAGAGAGGGGCAAAGCTAGGTTTAGATTCCATGTGGCAGTGGATGAGGAATGGAAGTGAACAATTAACATGTTTGGAAGGGTATCAGCCACTAATGTCAAAATCATATACCCTGGAACTCCATGTTTAAGGATAGTAGATCAAAATCAAGATTTAAATACAGAGATCTTTACAACAGGAAAGAGAGCTAGGGATCTGCAGGGGTCCATGTATAGCACATACTACAGTGCCTGTAGGACATCCTAACACATCAGTCCTGTGAGACCCATATCATCACCCACATCTAAAAGGAGTTTCTCAGATTAGTTATCTACCCAAAGTCCCTCAGCTAGTAAACAGCAGAATCCCAATGTGAACCTCAGTCTGCTGAAATCCATGTAATTCACAGGATTCAAAAAGAGAGAAAGGGATACGAGAATTGAGTGCAGGGAAGAAATAACAACTGTGCTGGGCTTATCATGTTAGAGATAAAATGATGCCTTGAGATCATCTGATTTTTGCTTCTGTCCTCTGTTATTTTTCATGAGTATAATCCATCACCTCAGACTGGATCTAGAATCTTGTTATGGAGTCAGTAGTATAATTCTTTATTCCTAAAGGCTATCTCTAAACAGAAAAATTTGTGCAAGGTTTATAAGGTGACCACATGTAACACTTATGAGGGAAATTATTAACTAGTATGATCTATCCATTATTGATAGTATACCCCATTCAATCTCAGAAGAATTTCCAATTTAGATGGTATATTTTATAGTTATCCTGAAAGATTTATTTCTAAGCCTTAGAAATTTTATTGCCCACCATTGTTCAATAATGTGACTTGCAGTAAGAGGTTTAACATAGATTTCCTTGAGGTGGTCTGAATTGTAAGTGAAGTCAGGCTGTTTCCCCAAATTTAAGATTTAATGTAATTTTCCAGAATCTTATAGCTCACAGCTAATAAACTTCCTGCTGTGGTACAACTAAATGATTGAATGAATGCAAAATTGATAAATCTCCTTAGACTTCAGGGTGCAATTTAAATTGCATTTACTTTTAATAACTTTATTCCAACAAGTGTTCATGTAGGAGTTTGGCTGTATGGGGCTGACATCAGATACTGCTGTAATTTTGAGGGATTTCAATTATCCAGAATTGTTCTTGCCACTTTGTAAGTTTGTAAAGGTAGTGAGCTTATTCAGGGAAGCTTAGTTCCTATGATAACTGGACCATGGTATACAAATTGATTTGAACTGATTTATCCTAGAAAATTGGAGTATATACTTCTAATTAAACTACTTAGGTCATTACGTTTTCACATCATGGGATACAGAATACTGAGTCAATAGATTATAAAATAGATGATCAGTGGATTATAAAACATGAAATGAGTAAAATGAGGTGAATGGTCTGGATCCTATTGTCAAATACAGTAGTCACTAGCCACAAATGAATATCAAGCACTTGAAATGTTGCTAGTCCAAATAGAGATGTGCTGTAAGTATAAATACACGCTGAATTTCAAATAATTGGTATGATAAAAATGCAAAATATCTTATTTCTGCATTATGTGTTAAATATTTTATTTTCTTTTTTTAAATTTCATTTTATTATGTTAGTCACCATACATTACATCATTAGTTTTTGATGTAGTGTTCCATGATTCATTGTTTGCGTATAACACCCAGTGCTCCATGCAATACGTGCCCTCTTTAATACCCATTGCCAGGCTAACCCATCCCTCCCCCGCCTCCCCTCTAGAACCCTCAGTTTGTTTCTCAGAGTCCATAGTCTCTCATGGTTCATCTCCCCCTCTGATTTCTCCCCCTTCATATTTTAAATACCTTGGGTTAACTAAAATACATTTTACTTTATTAATACAGCTACTACATTGTATTTCTGTTGGACAATGCTGAGGTCTCATTAGCTTTTGTTAAAGCCTGGTTAATTGTCTCTGCTAAGTGAGGGGTGGAGGTGAGATTTTAATGATTTCTGAGAATGAAGGAATGTTGTAATCCTTCCTTGCCAGCCATCCCTCTTTGCTCCATCCTCTATTTACAATATTAAAACAATAAATAAGAATTAAATTTTAGTGTAGAAAGAACTGCCTGGTATGCAGTAAACCCTGATGCAGACCTTTTAGTGAAAAGCTCAATTAGGGAATATTGCTTAGGCCTTGATCTCAGAGTGAGACTATATAACAACAATGATGATTAACATTTATAGGAGGATTGTCCTAAGAGCTTGAAGTATTTTTTTCATCCTCACAATAACCTTACAAGAGAAATACTATGAGTATCCCCATTTTACAGTTGTGTAAAATGAGGCCACAGGGAGGTTAAGTAAATTGCCCAGGCTTACCAAGTAGGGTCAGAGTTAGGGATATGAGTCCAGGAAGTCTGACTCCAGAATCTGGTCTCTTAACCTCTATACTATATTTCCTTTAAAGGCCAAATGTGAAATTTTTGGGCTATCCTAAGGCCAGACTTCAAGGAATACAATGAGAAAAACAGGAGGAATTGTGCCATTTGTTCCAGGAGGCTGGACCTAGCTGAATTGATCCAGCAAGCTGCGTGACAGAGAATTGGAAATTTATTAGAATATGGATTCTTGGCTTTTTAGTACATGTTGAGTATGCCACTGGTACACATGACCAAATAAATGTCTTAAACTTTCACCAGTCTAATGAGATTAGTAACAGTTCCTCCCAAAGTGAAACGGTGGGCGTGGCCTTGGGGAGGTGTATAACAGAAGAAATACCCTGACGTTCTAATGGGGGAAAACAGTCTCCTTTCCCTACATTCTTCCACTCTTTTTTCTCTTAATCCCATGGGCTCAAGTCTAAATTTATAGTTAGGGTGTCCAGCTCTCACATTTATAAGGCTGTTTTCCCAATATATAGTCTGGCTCTACTACATCCTAATAAACCAGTGTGATTAGTTATCCTGAGTTAACTTCAAAGCCATTCTGTATTGTAGACCAACAATTCATTCATATTAATAGTTCCCAACTGTGTTATCTGACTGTTATTAACCAGAGTATAACATAATAAAGACTGAATGATAACCCAACTCCAAATTCTAAAAGCGCAGCAATATAAAAAATATCCCACATTTGAACAGTATAAACCTGTATTATTACATTCTATCAGATTAAAATCAAAACTATCTAATTTTCTTCACAAAAACTGAATTCTCCAAATTATTAAAATTTAAGATGCTCAGTCTCAGAGGCTTTAGTACAGTCTTGATTCCTTGTTTCAGGATCAGTAGCCCAGGACCTCGTTCCTGGGAATAGGTTAGCTCCTTTAGCATCTCTGGCATTCAGTTAATCCAGGACTCAGTCCATGCAGAGTCCCACTTGTCCAAAGCACTAATGAGTCAACAGGACACCTAAGAAAATCACACCACCAGCTCCAAGCCCACACAGGTCAGAACCCATTATTTTCTCTGAAGTAACAGCATTTCTTAACCAAATGTATATTCCTCTATTTTTTTCCAGTCATAAGCAATTTGGGTGTACACACAGATAAAGCAGGTGATAATAGTGATAGGGGTCTTGATTTCAGTTTCATTAAGATACCAATCATCCAAGGTTCACACACTTTGAATTTAAATGCATTCAGAATAAATCTCTCATGAGATTAAATTTGCCTACTATTGAAAAACTGTTTGGCCAAGCTCAAGCCTCATGACCACACACGCTTCTATGTGTACTTCCCAAGCTGTGGGTCTAGTGATAGTGAGAAGCAGGCTTGTCTGTGCCTTTATCTTTGCTTACCTCTTCAGCAACCGAGGCCATGGCTGACTTTCATTATTTTAATGGGGCCAAAATATTTCCTTTCTACAACTTGTTTTCTTGCAGCAGAAACTAACTTACCATGGAAAAGCAAGCTGTTAATCATCCGTGAATGAGAAATCAGGCTAAAGGAGGAAAAAAGTTTCAAAACAAGCACAAGAGAAACAGAATCCATAGTGGTCAATCTCACATCAATAGCTACATCTTATTTACACTACTAGTACCCATAAAGACAAAATCGAAGTTCTGAAGTTTTCAGGTGAGTCTCCCCTGGTGGGTCTCTCCTGTGCATCTATTAGCAGCTGTAGTCTTAAGTTGCTTAACTTAGAGTCCGGTTGTCTCAATGAGACACTTTGTTCTCAAATGCTGGTTCATCAACTGATCAAAACTCCTCCTTTATTATTTTACTTTAAAATTATATTTGATGACATAATGGCCAGTAATCTTATTTTCCGGTGGGGGGGGCGCTGGGGAGAAGGAGAGAGAAGATCTTAAGGCTCCCTGCCCAGCATGGAGCCTGAAGCGGGGCTTCATCTTATAACCCTGAGATCATGACCTAAGCCAAAATCAAGAGTTGGAAGCTTAACTGAGCCAACCTGGCACCCCATGACCAGTAATCTTTGAAGTTCATAAACCCCATCTCTCCACAGCTTCTCTTTATGTGGAATTCGAAGTGGCCAATACAAACAAAATAGTACTTAATATCTAGATTAGTGTTTGATACCTTAACGTAGGATTCTCCTGCAAATCTGATACAGAGCATGTAGGTTAGGCCAGAGACCTCTTTTTTTAAGCGCATTTCATCCTCCTTGTAAAGTCTGAATATGAATATCAAAATCCTACTATTACTGGCTTCAGCTGACAGGTTGAGCATTCATGTGAAGAAAGGGTGGTAGTACCACCTGGGTAGGACTCAAGTTTACCAACTGACCAACTTCCATGAAGTGGAAATTTGAGGGAGGGCAGAGGCAGCATGAGAAGGGAAGGGAGAATAAGATCATTACCTAAGTGTTTACCACTACACGGAAGCCATATTTGAGTATGAAATTATCCTAGGCTGTTCTACCAAGCGCCAACCTGACATCTGGAACTTGACCAATTAGGATAAGCTGCTTTCCGCTTGTGAAGAAATGAGGATAGAGTTAAACAGAGAGGAGGTCAGAGAAAAATAGTCAGCTTGTTCCCCAAACCCTTTTTTTTTTTAAAGATTTTATTTATTTATTTGAGAGAGAGAGACAGAGAGAGAGAGCACATGAGATGGGGGAGGGTCGGGAGGGTCAGAGGGAGAAGCAGACTCCCCGCTGAGCAGGGAGCCCAATGTGGGACTTGATCCTGGGACTCCAGGATCATGACCTGAGCTGAAGGCAGTTGCTTAACCAACTGAGCCACCCAGGCGCCCCTCCCCAAACCCTTTTGTGGTCCAAGCACACTTACCATTCCACAAGATGTACAGAGGCTGAGAGTAAGGGTTTAGAAAATGCTATAGTGATTTGACGTGACTCCAACAGTCAAATCCATCATCAGTGGACTCAGCTGATTAAATAGAAGTAGGAATCGTGTGGGGTGAACTGCATACTATTTATGAGAAATAAGACCACATAGTGTTCTACTGTGGATAGCAAACTTTTGAAGTGAAATCTTGCCCTTCATCATAGTTTGTTTGAGAAGCGCTACTACAGAACGTATTTTTAGTGCCTAGAACAACATGTCTGCCATGTGGAGGGTTTCTCTTCTCCCACCCCTTAGACAAACAGTCTGCGCAAACAATCTACAATCAGTGTAGATGTCCAATCTGTACTTAATCCTTTTTCATTTCAGCCTCATAGAATCATAGATCAATCCTGTCATAAATCAGTGCTAGATCATCCTGAAGAGAATCTGAAAGGATAGGCATTCCAGCATTCTTTTTCAGCCACAGCCTTCAAAGTTGTAGATTTTTTTCCTCTATTAAATTTTATGATGGCTGTTTCCAATGATATATAAGAAAGAGTTCCCCACTTTTTAGTAGATTTCTAAATCATACAGTGGAATAGTGGCTTCTGGAAGATACGAGCCAATTCCAGTGAAGGTATTGGGGTTATTATCTTTCATTAAAGAAACTATGTCATTTCACTTGAGTTGTCTGTTCTGGCTTTCTGCCTCAATCTTTTTACATTTTGAGATCTGGCTTACTTTGGCCTATAACCTACAATTACCTTTTCATAATATCTCCTGTAACACCTATTTAGCTTCTATGATATTTCTATAAATACTATATATCAAAAAATGCAGTTGGATCAATTGTTGAAAGGCTTAAGCCCTTCAGAAAGTTCTTAAGGATAAAATTAAAAGTATAATAATTCATATCCATAATAAGACCAGGGAGAATTAAAGAAAGTTAAGCCTATAGAGCTATCGTTCATAAGAGTTTAACATTGAATGATAGATTTAATATTTAATATTCAAATAGCACCTTAAAAGCACAAATAGGGGTTTAATATTTGAGGACAAGATATCCAATCTAAAATTAAATTTTTGATTCACCATGCAGTCATGATTTCCACCTTGCTCTATGGAGCAAAAATATAGATGGTTTATAGGTGTCTTACAGTGCTGTAAAAGAATAAATGCTACCGATAACAAAATCATCAAGTTAAAGTGAAGAGAGGTTAATATTCTTTATCAAGTGAACACCAGTAGCATGGAGACTGATATTACTAAACTGTCTTTAAGCTGGCAGGTTGGATATGTGATTGAGTTGCTTAACCCTCACCTCCCATATGAATGCTTTTCTCTGGTTGTAGCCTAGAAATCTGAAAATCTAAAATGTCTCAAAGGCATTCTGAAGGATGATCTTAAAAATCATCTAGATCTAGCCATATGGACACATATTTTAGGATCATGCTACTCACATGTCTAAGGATTAACACAGAATTGATTCTATAAAGTTACTATTCTATAACATACTGCCACTACTAACCCAACCACCAACAGTAATAAGAAATGATGGTGATGGTAATAGTTATCAGAGGTACTATATGTGTAGACTGGGATAATGACTTACATCAATCTATTGGGTTCTCCTTTAATACACGAAGAGGCTCTTTACCATTCAGGGTTTCATAAGTGTGTGCTTCCTGCCACTTACACATGCAAATGGGCTAAGGCAACTTCCCATACTCTGAGAAAGGACTTTATGCTGCTACTTGCATGAATATAAACAGATATGCAGTAATAAAATAAATACAGATAAAACTAGATTTCACTTACGGCATGGATCAACACTAAGAGGCCAGAGAAAGATCATACACGAATTCGGAGGAAAAGCAGAACAGACAAATACCAAAGAACAGACAAGCAGACCCTTATTTTCCCACTTTTGTTCCAGTATGTACTATCTTCTGTGGATTTGTTTCCTGATAAATTAACTTAGAAGTTTTTATTTAAGCATCACATGTATAAACTCTGACATGGTAAATTATTAAATAAATCTTGGAAATAGAGGGATGGACAACCCCACACCACACAGTCGCCTGGAGTTATGGGGTATTTTACTGGCCAGAGATCCTGGGTAGAGTTCATTTGGAGGGTCTTAAACTTCTATTTTTTAGACTTCTTGACATAAAGGTAGAAAAAGTGGTGGTTTCTCCTTTAGGAAGACTTAAAGACCGTTTACATATCTCATGAGCCTGTGAAGGTACAAATGCGGTGTTTCTTTGAAAACACTTCCCTTTTATCTTGGAAAGTTCAGACATGCAGAAGCATTTTTATAGACAGGATAAGTTCATAATTTAAACTTTTATATTATAGAGTTGATTATATGGTAAAGATGATGCAAACAATGTCCATTTTTTATTAGAATCTCTCATAGGAAATTCAATCACTGTATATTTATCCTCTTCTTGAGTTAGTAAAGTATAATAGCTGTTATTTCATTCTCAAGAAAATAATTTATTATAACAGATAAAAATCCTGTTTCATTCATTATTTGTAGGTAGGGTTATTAAACATACTTTCTCTTCTTTTTTGCCATTTTTAAAAAATAGTTGGTGGCCTGTGATCCTACAGAAATTTATTATGCTGAAATTTTTGCCTATGCCATTTTTCTTTTTGCAGACTGTTTTGGCAAAATATATATACTTTTCTCCATCTTTCCTGTTAACTCCTACCATATTGTTTTAAAGATTTATTTATTTTAGAGGGAAAGAGTGCAGGGGGTGGGGGGCACAGAGGGAGAGGGAAAGAGAATCCCAAGCAGACTCCATGTTGAGTGTGGAGCCCTATGCAGGGCTCGATCTCACAACCCTGAGATCATGACCTGAGCTGAAATCAAGAGTTGGACACTCAACCGACTGAGCCATCTAGGTGGCCTACCATATATTTTTTTTAAGCAGAAAAAATTATATTGATTTTCAGCTATGGCAAACCAATTATTTGGTCATTGGCATGGGTTTCAAGCTATAGAATGCTGTATTAAATGACTCATTGGATATAAATTGAATTACTAAAGCCATTTAAAACATCTATTTTGTTTGATGTGAGATTTAGAAACTCCATTTAGGGAGATAGGGGCTCCTTTCTCACCATGGTTTTTCCCTGCCCAAGTCAGGATAGCCTTGACAAGCATCTAAAGCAACTCAGGAATAGGTCATAAGTTGCTGGATTTGAGGTATCCCCAAATTTCAAAGCAAAAGGTATCTGCAAGTACAGAGAGGATAACTCTTTAGAGATTTAAATCACCTGTGTTTAATAAGTAGTTCCTAAAAATAGAGATTTGTGGAAACAAAGAGGATTAGATGAACAAAAAATCCAGGAGGGCTGGACAAGCTTTTCAAGCTAGAAAGTTGAACACCTGTTGTTTTCTTCCCTGGGCATAATTACCAATTCTCAGTATGAGTTAAGGATCAGGCTATGCTCACACAAAGAGGAAAGTGAAATGAGCAAATTCTACATAGAACTTGAACAACATATTAGAAACTCTAGAGACCCTAAAATTCTACTTGTTTTTCCTATGGCCTATTTGCTGAATTTAGGGCCATCCTGAAGGGTAGGAAGCTTTACAGGGGTGTCTGACATTTTCCCATAGTTTCACAAAATTGAGGAAATCAAGTCCCACCTGAAGAATAGGTCTTTCTCAAACACAGTTTGTTTTCTTAGGATGTTTATCAAATTTGAAGGCCAAACAGCAAAACTCAAAACCTACAAAGGCTGACTGAATCTTCCTTAGTCTTTTAGAGATAAGGTTGTAGAAACCTGTTTGTCTCTTGGGCAATAGCCTGGGCTGTGCCTGAAAAAAAAAGAATCAGAAATAAACATTCTTATGAAAACATCAACCTAGCCAGTAACCGATCTCAGTGCATGATTGAGTGGAAGTGATTAACCACCCCCAGCCCTATCTCCCTTACAGAAGAAAAGGGGAACTCTGTCCAGGACAAAACACACACACACACACCACCACCACCACCACCACCACCACCACCACCACCACCACCACCACCACCACCACCACCAGAGCCTTTATGCTTCCTTTATATGTAATATACACATATAATAAAAAATTATTAGACATGTGAATAGGCAGGAAAATGTGACCAATAACAAGAACCAAAAATAAGTAGACTAACAAACAATCCAATATCAGATTGAGTAAATACAGACTTTAAAATAACTATTTTTAATATGTTAAAGAACAGAAGAAAAGGTACACTAAATATGTGACTAGATGGTAAATTTCACTAGAGAATTGAAATATGTAAAAATGAAACAAGTTGACATTTTAGAGATACATAGCTTAATATTAAGAAATCATTGGATGGGTCTAACAAATGGAGAGGCATGGAGAAGATGCTATTATAAATGTAGTCAAAGATAAGCCAATTGAAAAGGTCTAAATGAAACTCTGAGAAAAAAAAATGATAAAAAAATGTAAGCTACAGTGAGAAGTTCAAGTATATTTGCAACTGGGATCCCAGAAGGAGTGAGATGTTCAACCAGTGGAAAATCAATATTGAAAAAGAAAATAACCACAATAGTTCCAAAAAAATGATAAGTGACATCAAATCACAAAATCCAAAAGCACTAAGGTAGGTTAAATAGAAAATCTCACCAAGGTACATTGTAGTCCAGTTGTTCAATGCCAAAGAAAAGGATAATTTTTTAAAGCAGTCAGATACATTTCTTTAAAAAGAGAATAAGCTTTACAGTTGACTTTTCAACAGAAACCCATGGACATTACAGGTAATTAAAATGACATCTTTAAGTGCTATGGTTGTTTTAAATGTCAACCTAGAATTCTATTCTGCATAACTGTATAACCAAGGAAAATATCCTTTAACAAAAACTAAAAGAATTCAGGAGCATAGCTTTATTTCAACAAATACAAAGTTTAAAGAACTTCTTTAGAAGTAAGGAAAATAGGGGCGCCTGGGTGGCTCAGTTGGTTAAGCGACTGCCTTCGGCTCAGGTCATGATCCTGGAGTCCCGGGATCGAGTCCCGCATCAGGCTCCCTGCTGGGCAGGGAGTCTGCTTCTCCCTCTGACCCTCCTACCTCTCATGCTCTCTGTCTCTCATTCTCTGTCTCAAATAAATAAATAAAATCTTAAAAAAAAAAAAAAAAGAAGTAAGGAAAATAATTCTAAATCAAAGCATGAAAACTTAGGAACAACTAGAAAGAACCAGAAAGAGAAAATATGTACATAGATGTAAAAGATAAGTAAAATAATAATGTGTTTGGTCTACAACATATGTAATAATAAATGCCACATATACTGTGTAAAGAGGGTTAAAATATTATCTTTCCCTTGTTGTTCAAGATATGAAATTACTAATCTGAAGTTGACTTTAAAAAAGATACAACACAAAGGAGCTAATAGGGGAGAAAAATGGAGTAACAAAATAAACACTTTACCCAAAAGAAGGTAAAGAAGGTGGAATAAAGGAACAAGAGAGAGATGGCAATGAATATCACATATTAATACATATTATAAAAATATTTATATCAATATAAAGTTTATTTTACCAATACACTTAAATGAAAAAGTAAGTGATTTAAAGAAAAATATTAAATAAAAGTGGTACAGGGGTGCCTGGGGGGGGGTTCAGTCATTTTAAGTGTCTGACTTCGGCTCAGTTCATGGTCTCGGGGGTTCTGGGATTGAGCCCCGTGTTGGGCTTCCCACTCAGCAAGGCATCTGCTTCTGTCTCTACCCCTCCCCCCACTCATGTTTTTTTTCTCCCTCTAATAAATAAAAAAATCTTAAAAAAAAAAAAAAAAGTACTGATTGTATGTAGAGGATAGAAATCTGGACAAACACTAGCATTAAATATTATAGAGAGCTAGGGAGAATACTTTCTGAATTTAGGCAAACTGGATCCGGTACTATGCTATTAACTATTTATATAACATTATAAAGGCAAAAAAAAAAAATTGCAAGTAGGCTCATAACTTTTAAAAAGTATAAAAATCTTAAGTTTAACAGTTTTTCAGCCTCATAGTCTATGAAATACTACTCTGCTTTTCCATCACAAAGTATAACATCTGACTTAGTTGGTTTCTTTTGTTTCTTAAGTAAAAGGTGCTAATAAGAACGTTAACAAGAAAGCAAGTCAAGGTGCTTTCCTATCGTGAATTTTTAACCAATTTCTGTATTTGATTCAGTATGCATTTGTTTTGTGTTTTAAATTTCTTTCACTGGAAGTAGATGGAGAAAATAAATTCTGGTATATACTCGGCACTTAAAAATGATGTCTTAAGCCGCAAAATAATTGTGTAGGATCAGTCAAGTAGAGCAATACTAAAATATTCTCTCCTCAGTTATACCCTTTATTTTAGGATTCTAAAAACAAATTTATCCCTTAACTTTATATCATACAATATAACTTTTCTCAAGCTAGATAACTTACATTATGATTTTTACATTATAACAGAACAAATCCACTCCCACTGTGGGGAAAAATTTTTATTATGAATTGGTAGTAAGGATGGATCAATACCATCTCAATATAAGAACAACTTAACTACCTTTGGGCTTTTGGAGAAAATCTTTATTACGTAGCAGAGAAAAGAGTGTGTGTCTTTGACTTAGAAATTACTTAATGCACATTGCCCCTAATCACTAAACTATTGTAATCTATAGCACACACACAAAACATAGCTGGTATGGCATTTATGCATTTAAAGTATATATGTAAGAGGATACGTATATTTCTGAGGATAGTTTCAAATTAAAGCAAAATTCTAATTAACTTCTAAATCTGTTTCTCTCCATCACCACTCCCCTACTCTGACCTAGACTTCTGTCCGTGTCCTCTGTGTGGCATCCCTGCATCCATTCTGACGCCACACTCAGATCTTTCTCTTACCATGGCTCGAGTGGACTATCTCAAAAATGCCATTGTGAACGGTCACCCTACTCTTTAAAATTCCTTACAGACTCTCCATTGCTCTTAAAGAGCAAAACCATCTATAAAATGGCCTTACACTTGATCATAAGTCTAGAGTCCTGCTCTTTGCATTCCAGTCACATTGAATTTTCAGTTTCTAAAACATGTCTAGCTCCTTCTACCACTGGTCCTTTGTGTCTGATGCCCCCTCTGGTTAGAGTAGTCAGCCTGTTTTTCTCTTTGCACAGTTAATTCCTGTTCATCCCTCAAATCCCAGTCAGCATGTCCTCAGGGAGAGCCTTGTGGCCTCTGGGATAAGATTTTCTTCAATAATAATTTCCAACAGCACCATGTATGTCTCTTCTACATCATTCAGCCAGCTGTATCTGTCCCTTTATCAGTATAGTGGTTTGATAAATCTCCACTACACAGTGAGGGCCACAGGGATGCAGACTGTGTGTTTTTATCTTCCACTGGTTCCCCAGGTCCTAGTCAGAGTGCTTGGTACATAGTAGGACTCAACAAACAATTGTTTAATGTTCTTACATTATTTAAACCAAGTTGAAAGTCATTATAATTGAAGTTAATTCCAGTAGCATAAAAAGGCATAAACTGACCTTGTTTTGGATAAACCCCAAATTTAAGTAATTTTCCAGTTGTGATGTATGTTAAATTAAAATACTTAGGGAGCTTTTGTCTCATTCATACACTGGAAAAGGGAAAATAGGAATTATAGAAGAAGGGATTTTATTTATCATTGTCAAAAGCTTACAGTTTTAATAGAAGAATTTCATAAAATGATTTGATGATGATGATGGAATACAGCAAACCACATTTATTTTGAATTTATGATGTGAGTGGAATCTGCTAAACAGTTTTTAAGAATTTGTTCACTTCTCACAAGTACAGCTGTGAATGAATCAGGTTGCCTGACTCCATAGCCTATGCTCTTAATTATACTCCTGCTGTGCTGTGGCAATTTTATATATATACTATTATCCATCTTTTGTTAAGCATCTGTTATGTGCCAGGCACTCTGCTAAGGGCTTTATATGACCTCACTTGAGCCTCATTGCTGGATAGGTATGAATTATTATCCCTATTTATTAGATGCCCTCTTTGTGTAATTTCATGTATTGGAAATTTAAAATTGACTATCCCAAATAGGGGAAATCACTGATGCTTAACTATTAGTGCCTTTTCCCAATAGGAGCTGTTATTAGGAAGCAATGAAAGTTCACTCTTCCATCGTTACAGTTTACAAATTTTCTAGCAGCAAGGCATATGCTTACATAATACTACTTTGATAAAACTGCATTAAAGATCAGGAATGTTGTTGATTTGGAAGTTGGTTTTGGCTAAATGATATTCCAAAAAAGTCATTCCTAGAAAAATTAGAGATTTCTATATATATATATCAGGGACATCCCATTGGCTAGTATGAGTACTGGTCATCAGTTCTTTACATATGAAAAGCTCATTTTCCTTGGCCTGCAGGTCAGTGTGTAGAATCAGGGTAGGATGTATAAAAGTGACTCAGGAAAATTTCTTTTCTCCTCACCCAGAAAATAAACATTTCCTCAGCACACAAGGGAGAAAGGAGTTGGAAGATGTGGGTGTTCAGCTTGCCTGTTCATACTCTATTTAGAATTTCTTTTTTTATAAAGTGAGCTCTTTGATGTTACCATTTTCAAAAATTCAATTTATTTTAATAGCAATTTCAAGAAAAACAGTACCTTCATAGCACCAGTTGCCTACTGAATCTTTTATAACTATTAGGAAAATGAGCTCCATAGGTAGTGACTACTTCAATAGAAGTTATTAGCAAATTTTAAGAGTATCTTAGGATGTGGAGCTGTGTCAACAGGGACAGAATAAAGAGGGCAACTGAAGCAATATCCTAGATATTTTGAGCAAATAGCAAGATAATTAATAGAACACTGAATTATTGAACTCAAGGGGCTTCTTGGTCATGAGTCAATATTGCAGCAAAGTTTATAAGAACACGTGCAGATGGAGTTTTCAGTGTTGCCTTGTTACGTCATCTTTATTTGGTACCGCTAGATACCCATTTCCGTTAAGAAAAATCCTATTTAGGAAAAAATGCTACTCTAAAGAAAGAATTCATTTAGATGATTTGGAAAAAAAAATAAATGTGATGTAATGCTTCAGATATATGTTATTGGCTGTCATTGTTAATGTTTTTTTTTTGTATTTGTAAAAAGGCTTTAGGGGACATAACTGATTCTACAGAATTCTATGAAAAGGTCCAGTGTGGCAATGCCTTTCCTCCTTAAGGTTGTAGAGTAATGTGTAAGGTCAGTAAGGTTAAAGTTTCTAGTGTTCTGGTCCCTGCAGTTGGCTAAAACAACTACATTTATGAAGGTATATTTATATAAATAGAGATACTTACATTAACCAACCGTATGCATTAATACTATGACGCTCTGCTATAGAATGAATGTTTGTGTCCCCCCACCCCTCCAAATTCATATGCTGAAACCTAATCCCCATTGTGAGGGTATTTGGAAGTGGGGATTCAGGGAGGGGATTAGATCATTAGATCATGAGGGCAGAGCCCTCATGAGTGCCATTAGTGCCCTTAAAAAGAGACCCCAAAGAGAGCCCCCACCATGTGGGTTTACAGCAACAACATAGCTGCCTATGAATTCAGAATCTTCTGGTCCCTTGATCTTGGACTTACCAACCCACAGAACTGTGAGAAATAAATTTTCATTGTTTATAAGCCACTGAGTGTGTGTTACATTGTTACAGCAGCCCAAGCTCACTAAGACACCTCCATTGCAATGATAAACTACGGCACAACAAGTGCCCAAGCCAAGATTCCAACTCAAAACCTACCAACCTGAAAGCTTTTGCTTTAAAAAAAACAAAAAAAGTCTTCTTAAAAAATAACCAATATACATACACAAAAATTCAAATGGCACCAAAAACACATAGTAGTAAGTCTCTTAAACCCCTCCTTCTGGCCACCTGTTCCTTTTCCTTAGAGACAACCACATTACTTATTTACTTATGTATCCTTCTAGTGATCTTCTCTGCACTCTAAGCATTTTTATGTATGCTATTATGTGTGTAAAAATTATGGTAGAATACCATATAAGTTATCCTGTATATTTTTTAACTTCACATATAAGAAAGATTCTTTCATACTAATAGATAAAGAGCTGCCTTGTATTTTCTAGAAGCTATGTAGTATTCCATTCTATAATGTATAATATCTGTGAGGGATGTTTAGGTTGCTTCCGGTTTTGTTTTATTACAAATGCTAAAAATGCTAAAAATACTTATTTTTATATATGCCGTTTAGTAATTTTGTTTTAGGTGTATCTTTATGCATGCAATAGAGTTGAATTCTATTTTTTTGACTGAATGTTACAATACCAAAACCATTTACACTTATTGATATAACTGGCTTAGTTTTATCTTTTAATCATTTTATGTTTTCTCTCTTTGTAACCTATGATTTTTTTCTGTTGGCAGTCTGTTTATATGTTTCTTTAGTAATCTGTTAAATTTATCTTTTTTTGAGTATAGTTGACAGACACGTAATGTTACCTTAGTTTCAGGCATACAACTTAGTGATTTGACAAGTTTGTACATGATGCTATCTATGGCTCACCACAAGTAGAGCTGCCATCTGTCTCATTACATCATTATTACAGTATCATTGACTGTATTCCTTAACCTCTTTTTATCCCTGTGACTTACTCATTATGTAACTGGAGGCCTGTATCTACCACTCCCCGTCACCCATTGGTTTGTTCTCTGTTTTTATAGTTCTGATTCTACTTTTTCCTTATACATTTTTTTAGATTCCATTTATGAATGGAATCATATGGTATTTGTCTTTCTCAGTCCAACTTTATTATGTGTAATATCCTCTAGATTCATCCATGTTGTCTCAAGGGGCACAATATCCTTCTTTCTATGGCTGTGTAATATTCCATTGTGTATATACACCACATTTTCCCCATCCATTTGTCTGTCGATGGACACTTAGGTTGGTTCCATGTCTTGGCTACTGTAAATAATGCTGCAATAATCAGAGGGGTGCATATATCTTTTCAAGTTAGTGTTTTCATTTTCTCTGGGTAAAGGCCTAGTAGTGGAATTACGGCTTATATGGTGTTTCTATTTTTAATTTTTTGAGGAACCTCCGTACAACTTTCCGCAGTGGCTGCACCAGTTTACATTCCTACCAGCAGTGCACGAGGTTTCCTTTTTCTCCACATCCTTGCTAAGACTTGTTGTTTCTTGTGAGTTTATCCTTTTAATCTGTAATTGGTCTTCCAGTTTTTGAGACATCATTATCTATTTTCTTAGGATAAGCAATGGTAGAGTAGTTTGGACTCCATTAGTTTAATCCTTCAGTTTTCTCTTCACTACCACCCAAATGTAATTTTGTTATTTATTTCTTTTAAATATACTTCTGAACTTGTACTTCAAATGTTAGCCTTGCCCATGATTATAAAAATAATGAGTTCAGCTAACTTAAACCACTTCTCTCTGTTTCCCTTCCCCTTGCTGTGTTTGTCAGTTATATCCATTTTGCATCATCAGGGCTTATATTTACATTCTTTTTTGCAATTTCAGCGTTTATACCTATTGTTGTTGACTTTGTGTTAACAGTTAAAATGACTCAATGTTCTTTCCTATTCCTTTTGCCATAGTTTCTCCATTCACCTCTTGGTTAGTTAAGATTCATCCTCTGTTTCCATGAAGAGCTCATGGTTTAACTGTATTCTCTGAATTCTCAACATTTAAAAAAAGTTGGCTTATTGTCTTTATAATTGAACAATAATTTAACTGGTTTATTAATCAGAACTCAGTGCATGAAACAAAAACCACCATGAGTATTGTAAATATCCTTCAGAAATGTCTTTTTAAATTTGTTTAAATTTATTTATTTGAGAGAGAGAGACAGAAGGAAAGCACGGTCGGGGGAGAGGCAGAAGGAGAATCAGGCTCCCTGCAGAGAGCAGGGAGCCTGATGTGGGGCTCAATCCCAGGACCCTGGGATCATGACCTGAGCTGAAGGCAGATGCTTAAACCAGCTGAGCCACCCAGCCCCACCCCCACTTCAGAAAGGTCTTGCAAACAATTCAGAATTCATTCAACAGCAGAGTTTTCACCTCTGAGGCAACCACTGCAAATGCTGAATTCAATCCATAAACCTATAGCTGTCATTGAGGGTTTAGGAAGCCAGAATTAAGAAGTTGCCACTGTCGGGGCATCTGAGTGGCTCAGTCAGTTAAGTGCCCGATTCTTGGTTTCAGCTCAGGTCATGATCTCAGGGTCGTGAGATCCAGTCCTGCCTTGGACTCTGCGCTCAGTGGGGAGTCTGCTTGAGGATTCTCTTCCTCTCCCTCTGCCCTTCCCCTCTATTCATGCATTTCTCTCTCTCTCAAATAAATAAATCTTAAAAAAAAAAAAAGTTGCTACTGCTGCTGATATCATCACACCTCCCTTTGAACCTGGAAACCTGGAGAACAAAAAATAGAATGTTGCACAGAAAAACCTGTTACCATGCTTGATCAAAAGAGGCAGGGAATGAACCCTGCAGCACTTTTGCCTTCCAAATCTCACTTGAGTGCATATAATTGTTGGATCCTAATTTAATGGCCATCTCTGCTTGTGAGTGGGAAAGGGAGTTTTTACTTCCCTCACTGACAATCCTGGAACACATACTAAATAGAAGATGTTATGGAGATCAAATGAATCAACAATATCCAACAGTTCTGAGTAACTGGGTAATAAAACATATTGGGGTCATATTTTCTTTTCTTGAGGAACTTATAAACAATTCTATATTCTGCACGTTGCTGTGAAGGAATCTAAGGATAATTCCTTTTTCCCCTTTATCGGTAACTTAGTATCTGCCTGTTTACTCGAAGTATTCTGTAAAGTTCAGTAATTTAAATAAGATATACCTTGATATTTATCATTCTGAGGTTTTTTATTTTATTTTTTTAAAGATTTTATTTATTTGCCAGCAAGAGAGGGAGAGCACAAGCCAGGGGAGCAGCAGGCAGAGGGAAAAGCAGGCTCCCCACCGAGCAGGGAGCCTGATGCGGGGCTCGATCCCAGGACCCTGGGATCATGACCTGAGCCGAAGGCAGACACTTAACTGACTGAGCCACCCAGGTGTTCCTATTCTGGGGTTTTTTAAATTAGGAACATAATGTATTTTCAATATATTTCGAACCTTCACTTATTTTTGAAATATTTTCATTTATCTTAAAATGTATAGTGTTGTTATTTAATCCTTTACCTTTGGAGTATTGAATATGCATGGATGAGATCTCTTCTTTTTGTTCCTCCTATCTATCTTTTTATAATTTTTGTAAAGATTTTATTTATTTATTTGAGAAAGAGAGAAGAGTGAGCAGGAGGGAGAGAGAATCTAAAGCAGGCTCTGCACTGAGTACAGAACCCAGCACGGGGCTTGATCCCACAACCCTGAGATCATTACCTGAGCCAAAACCAAGAGTCAAACGCTTAACTAACTGAGCAACCTATGCACCCCTCTTTTTATAATTTTTTATGCTGAATTTATTTCCACCATAATTTGGTCACATCCTATCCTCCATGTCTCTCTCTCTCTTTTCAGCAGTGTCTGTTCTCCTTTTGCTCTAGTTCATTTCCATAATGTTTTTTCTTTACTTCCTTCCATTTTTAGTTCTATCTTCCAATGATTTGTCTCTAGATGCTATCTAACTGTATATTCTCTGAGCTTGTGTATGTTTCTTGTGCCCTCTCATTTTACAGAAGCAATTGTTTCATTATATTTCTTAAATTATTTCTTACATGCAAGATAGTGTGCTTATCTCCAGCTTTCGTTTCTTCAAGAGAAATCTTGTATATCTTGGTAGTATTCTTTCCTGGCATTTTTGTTTTCCTGTTCCTTTTCACCTTTATTTTCATATTATCTTTGGGTCAATCATCTATTTTCTATTGTTGTTGTTATTCAGTTATTTTTATATTTTTAATTTAAATTCAATTAGCCAACATGTAGTCCATCATTAGTTTTTGATGTACTGTTCAATGATTCATTAGTTGTGTATAACACCCAGTTATTTTTAAAAAGAGCTCATTCTTCTTGAATGCTCTACCAGTGGATGAGTGTTCCAGGGGGAATAGAATGGATTCTGCATGATTTAGAGTAGTATCTGGTGACACAGAACTGTGTGTAGATGAGTTCTTTTAGCTTTGACCTCTCTCCCAACAACTGAGATTAACAGCTTCCAGGCTGTTCACAATGCAGCTGCCTTCTCCAACATTTTATTTATCATTATTACATCTGGATAATTGCTCTTTTTATTGGTTCTTCCTTGATTTACTTTACCACCACTCAGCATCTAGGGCATATCTTTTTTCACCGTTATGATGGATTATTTGCTTTATTATTTGGAGTGGGATATCTGATTTTGCTCATTGTGATCTGTTAGCTCCGTCTGAGAGCTGTAGCCATAGGACTACTCTCTCAGCTCCTTCCTGGACCTTATTTGACCTTCACTGCATTTGGCAACCCTTTCTCATATCTTGTGGTCTGTATTACAGATATCTTCTGGTTTTATCTAAGATCAAATTTGCTTCTCCTTCTTTCTCATTAATTTCAGAGGAAAGGAGAGAAGAGGTGGTGCTATTTATTTTTTATACACTTTCAAAATAGAAACCTCTGCAACTCAAAGCTCATCCTCTCAATTACTTTGCTACACTACGTGCCCCACAACTATTTTCCAAAATATTCTACCATCTTATATTCATGATCATTAAAACTGGGGCTCTGGGTACTTACACATTTTTTTTCTTCTACTTTTTAAAGTACTAAATGAGGTGATACTTAATATGTGGCAAATGAGAAAGAAATTAAGGTTTGAGGCTTTTAGGAAAAAATTCTTTCTAGAAAAGTTCTTATCAGAGTCTTCACATACCTCCTTGGGAATCAGAAATTCAGCCTCAAACTCCCAGGTCACTAATGACCTCATGATACGCTGGTCATGATAACCTACACTTCGTGACTCTATTCTCTAAGAAGCCCAAGTGTATAAGGCACACATTTCCTACCATTACCCAGTACATGTTGACAACTCCTCATTGAGGAAATCACTGCTTCCTTTCAAACATTTACCCTTTTTATTTTTTTTTGCAGCCCATCATTTCTCACTGCTTTTGTATCCATTCTCCCTTTTCCCCATCTACTTCTATCCTAGAACCTTCCATCTATGTTGAGGTGACTTTTTAATGTTTCCTCCTGTTCCAACTGCCAAAAATCCCTGTACTCACATCCTGTGGTCTTTAAACCTACACTGCCATTTCTGTTTTGCTCTTTACAAATAAACAGTTGAAAAGCTAGGCAACCTAGTAGTGTCTACCTTTATCTCCATTTTAGTGATAAGGGAACTAAAGCAGAAAGAGGTAAAGTGACCTAGCCTTAACTCAATATAAGACTTTATCTTTTTTTTTTTTTTAGTGTTTATTTATTTGACAGAGAGAGAGTGTGCATGAGTGGGAGGAGGGGCAGAGAGAGAGGGAGAGGCAGAGAACCTCAAGCTGACTCCACGGTGAACACAGAGCCCAATGTGGGGCTCAATCTCATGACCCTGAGATCATGAACAGAAACCAAGAGTTGGATGCTTAACCGACTGAGCCGCCCAGGCACCCCTCAATATAAGGCTTTATCTTAAGGAAAATTCATCTTCCCATGAAAATTTCTCTATTACCTGTATAATATCAATTCCTAAATGTACATATTTAGATTTGATTTTTCCTTTCCACTTAGGTCTCCTTTATTTTTAGTGAATTAAAAACGGGCATTTTTTTTTTTAAAGATTTTATTTAGAGAGAGCACATGAGCAGGGGAGGGGAGAGGGAGAGAGAGAGAGAATCTCAAGCAGACTCTGCGCTGAGCACAGAACTGGACATGGGGCTCAGTCTCATGACCCTGAGATCATGACCTGAGCCAAAATCAAGAGTTAGATGCTTAACTGACTGAATCACCTAGGTGCCCCAAAAGTGAGGGTTTTTTATACAAATGAAAATTAAGTATTTAAAAATACATTAATTTTTCTTCTTATTTCCATATGGAAAATATTTTTTACAGTTTTTCTCTAGCAGTTATAATCCTGCTTACCTGTTTCCTTAGGGTTAAAACCCTGATAATACTGTTAAACTCTTCCATCTTTCTCTGAGTGGTCTGTCTTCATTTAAATCCAGTTTAATAATGTAATTCACCACAGATTTCTGCTAGCCATCATAATTTGAGTCTCTACTAAGTCTAAACATAGTTTTACACAAGCGCTCTGTATGTGTGAATAATGTATCAGTTCCTTGCTCAGAAGTTGCAGTTCTCTACTAAACATTGGAGAATATTCTTTAATTCATTCAACAAATAGTTATTTACCTCCTACAATGTTTCATGCATGGTTTTAGGCTCTGGTGTAACTGTCACAAGATAAGAGCTCATGTTGATGGAACTTAAATTCTTTTTTTAATTTTATTAGGTTAATCACCATACATTACATCATTAGTTTTTGATGTAGTGTTCCATGATTCATTGTTTGTGTATAACACCCAGTGCTCCATGCAGTACATGCCCTCTTTAATACCCATCACCAGGCTAACCCATCCCCCCACTCCCTCCCCTCTAGAACCCTCAGTTTGTTTCTCAGAGTCCATAGTCTCTCATGGTTCGTCTCCGCCTCCGATTTCCCCCCCTTCATTTTTCCCTTCCTGCTATCTTTTTTTTTTTTTTTTTAACATATAATGTATTATTTGTTTCAGAGGTACAGGTCTGTGATTCAACAGTCTTACACAATTCACAGCAGATGGAACTTAAATTCTAATGTGCAGGGAGAATTAAGTAAATCAGGAATTATCAGATAATGCTAAATGCTATGGAGGAAATAAAGCAAGATAATGTGGTAGAGAGTGCCAGGTAACCTATTGCGTTGCTTTTCAATATAACGTATGAATTAATACCTGGATAGTGAAATCTAGAGCCAAAAAGGCCCTAGCAAAGGGAACACAGGTGAGATGAGCCTAGGTAAATAGGGAAACAGAACAAGGACTAATGTGGTCCAAATACAGTAAACCAAACAGAAGAATGGTTGAAGATGAGTTTGGAAAGGCAGACTAGAATACCGAGGGCTAGACTAGAACATATAGGGTATGGGCTTTATTCTAAGTTTAGTGTAAAGCATTAAGGGGATCTTAATTAGGGATTCTGATATGGATAGTGATCACTCTGGCAGCTCTGTATAGAACAGTTAAGAGACTGTGCAATAATCCACACTAGAGGGAATGATGGTTTAGACTAGAGCCATGATAGATGTAAATTATCATATTTTGAAGATTCTTTAAGATTGTTAGTCAAATCCTGCTTTATGAAGCTCACTTCATGTTTTCCCTGACATGCTCTTAATTTTCATCCTTATGCAGAGGGATGGTTTTGTTCTTATGACAGTGATATCATCTTCCATTGGTTGAGTATTTTTTTTATTTTTCAAAGTTCTTTGGCATCTTTTGTGGCAAAAATAATATCCATAATTTAACCATAACATTTTAAAAGTGTTAAAAGATAGAAGCTTTAAAATGGAAGCTTTTAGATTATCATTTGTAATGAAGAGTGAGGCTCTAATGTACCTTTCTACATTGACTGCCATGTAAGAATTCTATACTTTTGCTCAGTTATATGGACTAAAGCAAAATGATGAAAAACTCCTTTGAATTCAAATAGTTTGAAAGCTGGTTTGTGAAATTACAATGTGAAATCTGGGTAAAATGCCATGAGGTGCATTTACCACTGTATTGGGAGGGAGTCAGGTATAGGGTGTGGAGTTGGATACTGCCTAAGAAGAGAAGCCATCCACACACTCCCACATTTTGGAGAAAGGATATTCCTGCTTAGTAAACCCCAGATTAGCCCCATCGGCATGTTTGTCCCCAGAGACACAGCTGAGGGCTTCTGAGTGGATTTCTATTCTTGAGATTAAAGTAACTTCAGACACTGAACATATTTATTGAGGGAAAAAGATGAAAGAAGAAACCATCAAACAAAAATCATCAATGAAAGACAAACAGGAAATGATGATAGAGCTCATAATTTAAAGTTCTTCTGCATGTAATCTGTTATCCTTAATCCAAAAATTACAATTTACTACTGGCATTCCACATATAGAATATTGAGTTCAGTTAGCCTATCGGGATAAAAGAGAGTTTTGTGTGTATGTGTTTATGATTTTTTTTGGTTCTTCCCTCAAAATCTCTGATACTGAACATATAAGGAAAATAGAATTTCAATTTTGAGTATTCTCCAGTTTTTAACTATTTCATAAACAACCCTGCTGGAAAAGGAAAAAGTCTGTGCTCCCAGTAGGAGGCAAGTTTAGGCTCTACATTATTATTTTATTTTTATTTTTTTAGATTTTATTTATTTGCGAGACAGAGAATGAGAGAGAGCATGAGAGGGAGGAGGATCAGAGGGAGAAGCAGACTCCCTGCCGAGCAGGGAGCCCGATGTGGGACTCGATCCCAGAACTCCAGGATCATGACCCGAGCCGAAGGCAGTCGCTTAACCAACTGAGCCACCCAGGTGCCCTCTACATTATTATTTAAGTAGAAGCCTGGCTGGCAGAAAAAAATGTAGGTGCAGAGAATAGTCATGTGATAATTTTAACAATGTAAACACCACCATTCCAGGCTACCATTCCACTGTAGCTTTGATATTGAATCAGTGTATAATAAATGACAATGATTTTGAAGAGAGCCATGGGCATACTAATTCATTTGGTGAAAATTATTGAGTAGCCAACTTTGTACTTTTTGATCAAAGAATATTGGAAGGAGGACAGAAGTAGCCCCTTTGTACCACAGATCAATAGATACATCATTAATATCATGAAGATTCACAGGTACAAAGTGAGTCAAACTTTATATGACCCAAACTCCTCTGACTACTCAGAATCCTCTACTACTTGCTCTTCAGTCTCCATACTTGTAGCAAGTCAATTTTATTATCGTTGTATTTATACTTTCTTTTCAGGGATGTTTATCAATGTTGTTTTACATGACAAAGTATGAGAAGGTTTCAGGAAAGTAAAGCCAGAAGATACAGTGCTGATGACCACAGAGTGCAACTTGTTGTATTTGTTAAAATTGCTCAAGTGAGCCTCTTGCTCTATAATAACGTGAAGCTGATTTTTTTCTTTTAAAGGAGATATCATTGGGACGCCTGAGTGGCTCAGTCGGTTAAGTGTCTGCCTTCGGCTCAGGTCATGATCCCAGGGTCCTGGGATTGAGTCCCACATTGGGCTCCTTGCTCAGCAGGGAGCCTGCTTCTCCCTCTGCCTGCCTCTGTCTCTCTCTCTGATAAATAAAAAAAAAAAAAAATCTAAGTTAAAAAAAAAAAAAATAAAGGAGATATCATTTTAGCTATATTAAAATATAGTCAATGACATCCTCTATGATCCATTTCATACCACATTCTGCAATTTCTCCCCTACTCTTTACTCCCCAAAACATTCTAGAGGATTGTCCAGAATTCCCAGCCCATAAAAACTCTCATTTGAATATATAGACATTTTTTTCCTCAGGGATAAAAGGATATATAATGGGGAAAATAAATAGTGCTGGAAAAACTGGACAGCCACCTGTAATGAAACTGGACCACCATCTTACACCATACATACAAATAAGCTCAATGGATTCAGGGCCTAAATGTGAGACCTGAAACCATAAAACTCCTGAAGAGACAGTAGGCAGTAATTTCTTGGAACATCAGCTATAGCAATGTTTTTCTAAATATGTCTCCTAAGGCAAGAGAAACAAAAGCAAAAATAAACTATTGGGACTATATCAAAATAAAAAGCTTTTGCACAGCAAAGGGAACCCTCAACAAAACACAAAGGCAACCTACTGAATAGAAGATATTTGCAAATGACATACCTGATAAAGGGTTAATATCCAAAATATATAAATAACTCCTGCAATTCAACACCAAAAAAAAAAAAAAATCAATGAAAAAATAGGCAGAGTAACTGAATAGGTATTTTTCCAAAGAAGACATACAGATGGCCAATCAGATACATTTAAGGATACTCGACATCACTCATCATTAGGGAAGTGCAAATCAAAACCACAATGAGGTATCACCTTACACCTATCAGAATGGCTAGAATCAAAATACAAGAAATAGCAAGTGTTGGCAAGGATGTAGAGAAAAAGGAACCCTTGTGCACCATTGGTGGGAATGTAAATTGGTACAGCCACTGTGGAAAACAGTGTGGATGTTCCTCGAAAAATTACAAATAGAAGTGTCACATGATCCAGTAATTCCACAACTGGGTATTTACTCAAGGAGAACAAAAACAGTAATTCAAAAAGATGTATACAGTTCTATGCTTATTGCAGCATTATTCACAATAGCCAAAATATGGAAAGCAGACTACCTGCCCATTGATAGATGGATTAAAAAGATGTGGTGTATATATACAGAATGGAATATTATTCAGCCATAAAAAAGAATGAGATTTTTTGCCATTTACAACAACATGGATGGCCCTAGAAAGTATTATGCTAAGTGAAAATAAGTCAGAAGCTGAATTAATTTTAAATAAGCTATAGAGCTTGCTGTACCACAGCTGCATCTTATTTTATCTAATTACCGCCACCTTGCAAATACACATGCTCTCCCTCTCTCACACAGTACTGCATGGGCATGGCCATCTTTGTTTCATCCCAAATTCACCAATTCTATGAATATGTCCCTGTAGTTATTCAAGCAAATTAAGTTTCAAGGTTAGAAAGCTCTTCTATAAATGAGACAGGGTTTATCTTTCTCTCCGCTAAAGGTATGACACACACTCATTTCCTAAATAAAACATAAAAGTCCACCTCTTAAATGCATGGCTGAGTTTATAAGAAAGTAAGGAAAATCCTTATAATGACCTGGGAGTCCAAATCCAGACAGACAAGCAAAGTATCACCTGTCCTAGGGGCATCTGTTAATCTCAGACTAGATTTTTAACTTTAGCAGTATGCAGGCCACAAGAGAAAAGGACGAGAGACCTCCAAAAATGAGTTTTTGTAGTGGAGTTTCCTACATAAAGTGAACCCTAGGAAGGCCCGTCCTGAATTCATTTTTGCAGATAATAGAAAAAGAGGAAACACTCTCCAACTTATTTATGGAACTAGAATAACCTTGATAGCTAATTCAGACAAGTCAGATATGAAGCAAGAAAGTTATAGGTCATGCTCACTTATGTGTGTGGATTGAAATCACTAAAGACAATATTAAATAGCATCCAGTAATGTAGAGAAGGATGGTATATCATGACCGAGTTAGGTTTATCCCAGGAATGAAAGTCTGATTTAACAGCAGGTAATCTATTTTATCCGAGTTGATTAAAAGAGAAAAAGTATATGACCATTTCAGCAGATTGTAAAAAATCATTCAGAAAGATTGAAAACCCATTAGTGGTTTTTGAAAAAAAAAAATCCTAATGAATTAGAAAGAAAAATGTCTTAACCTGAGGAATTTATATAACAAAAGCCTATAGGAAATATCATGTTATAGTAAAAAAAAAAAAAAAATCATTTTAAAACCAGGAATGAGAAAACATCTGTTCTCACTACCTCTATCCAGCATTGTTCTGGAGATTCTAAACAGCACCATGAGAAAAGCAAAAGAAAGAAAAGTTATAATGTTTGGACACAGAAAACCAAACTTTCATTATTTGAAGATTATACAGTGGTCTAAATAGAAAACTAAAATTTCAAACAAATTTTTAGTTTTAATAAGCCTATTTAGAGAGAATATTGGATAAGCTTAGTATACAAAATTGCATTTCTCTATATTGTTAACAAAGAGAAATACAATTTAGGAAGAATTCACCATGTTAGTAAGAGTGTAAGTACTATAGGAACACTCCAGTGGATATTTGTGCCAGTTTTGGAAAAATACAAAGCTTGAGATATACCACATTTATGGATAGGATGGCCCAATGTAAAGATAATGAACTCTTAGTAAACTGATCTATAGGTTCAACATAGTTAAAATCTCAATAGGTTTTTAAATTTAATTGGAAAGGAAATCTAAAACATTTATGGAAGACAAAGGGAATAATAGCTAATGCAATTCTTTAAGAAAATAAACAAGGCAGAGGCACTTATCCTATCAGATAAATAACTTATTTTTAAACTCTAGTAATTAAAACAGTAGTGTTGAGGAGAGCAAGGGAGTTTCTAAAAATTCAGGATAGTTGCCTCTGGAGAAGTAGAATAAAACTGAGGAGAGTTGAATAATATTGGAAATATTTTTTTGAATTGAGTAATAAATATGAGTGTTTATATCATATATATGTCACTTACATTATTACATAGATAAATTATTTCATCCTAAAACAGCTTAAGTGACACATTAAAATAATTTTAATCCTAAAATAGACCTTCTTGTACTATTTTCTCTCAGCCTTCTTAAATCTTAGACCTGGGACATATTAGAAGTGATGGTTCCTAATTCTGATTCATCAGAGTACTGAAGAATTTTTTAAAACATAGATGTCATTGTTCTCTGTAGATTTCTCTCTCTCTCTCTCTCTCTCTGTCGCTCTCTTTTGTTACAAAGGCATTCAGTTTATTCTCCTCAGTGCCCGTAGATCTCTTTAATCACGACCTTGCTAAATCAGATCTTGGGTCAGGAGAATATGCTAAAAGGGGTGATGATTGGTAGTGTAATACTCTTTTAAAAAACAAACACCTACTTCCATTTTTTTTTAAACTCTGTAGATTATGATGATGATCAGCCATTTAAGAGAACTATTAGTTTTCTCATTCCTCCTCTCCCACCAAAGTAAGATTTTTTTCCTATGCTATCATACTAACAGTCAGAATGTCTCAGCTTGTATATTTCCATTGGTAAGGAACTCATTAAAGCAATTCTTCCAAGAACATTAGGTCCTCATTTTTCAACAGCATTAATGAGAAAGCAGTGAAATGCCTTTTGTATAGCTCTTAGCATTGTGCTTCATACCTGGCATACAGTGAAGGCTCTGTAGATACTGGCTGTTTCCATGTTTATTGTAGTTATAGTTATTGGTGATGATTCACTTTCTAATTGCCTGTTATTTCCACCAATTTGTCCTAGTTCTGATTTCTACAGTAATTGAAAACCAAGTACCCTTTTGTCTGCCATGGAACTTGTTCTTTAAACATTTAAAATGTCTTGTCATGTCACCTTTGAATTTTCCCTATGCTTTGCAAATTATCTGTAGTTCTTACTGTCAGAAACTCAGCTGAGCTGGGAGAGAGAGCCCAGCTGTCAGGTGCTCAGAACAGCCGATTACAATAGCAAGCCAAAAATGAAAGAGTTAAGCCTTTAATCACCTACTGTTAGGGTATAAGCAAGAGTCTAAACCCAGAGGAAGCGCCAACTCCTAATCCATTTTCCCCATGGATTGGGGATAGAGGGCCAGGAGGATCAGTGCAGACATGTGAGTCCTTCTCACTGTTTAGGGAACCCAGAACAAAGGGCTCCAGCAGTTTTATTGACCCTGAGGTGGGTGTTTTAGGTGGGGAGGCAAGAGGAAGGGATTAGGAGTGGAAAAGTACTGGGTCAGAATGGGGAGAAATGTCTTCCAAGGTTGCCTCTCCAGCCCCTATAGGGAGACCTAAAGAGCCACCTAAAGACCTGCCCAAGGTCTCAAATAAAGAGGCCTAGGAATGAAGGCACCAGAGCCAGGAATGAAAATACGTGAAAGAACATGTCTAGCCAGGTGGGTCTGTGCAGTCTGTGACTGCACCTCCCTCCAGAGCTACGCACCAAATCTGGTCGAGGAGGGCAGCTGATTTACCTCGATGAGGCCCTGCCATGTAGAGCCTTCATAATTGCTTATGGTCAAGCCTGAGAAATCACACATAGATTTCTAACCAGAAGCCAAGCTCCTGACTTGCAACCATGATCTGGCATACATACCCTTCACCTTTCTGTGCACACTCCTCAGAGTATGTTGTGGGGTGCAGCAACACAGGGAGACAGTATAATGCGGTATCCCCAAAACTGGGTCACCAGTGAGGAGACAAGTAATTAAATCAGTTGAAATTACAGCTGTGCTTCTGAGAATTTATGACTGGTGTAGGATTAAACTATGCATGTCTAAGGATACACTTCTCTAGCAGAACTATTAAATTCTTACTTTGATGAATTATGGTATAATTTAATTTTAGATCAAGAATTTACTATCATCTAAGATAACAAAATATAAAGTCAAGGATACTGAAGTAGTAATGCATAACAAATTGGATTTGTAGTAAATGATCAATTTTTAAGAGTACCATTATTCCTGATGTTATACTCTTTACAAAATTTTAAAAAATCACCTTTCTAAAAATATTTATAGATGGTGATTTTTCTGTTTTTTTGTTTTGTTTTGTTTTTTGTCTTGGTCCTGTAATAGTATCTCTCCTTCTCTTTGCACTATTCATTTACCACCTACTTGCCCTGCCTAAATCAGTCTTCATAAGGTCCCTACCCCTCATCCTCTAATCACCTTAAATGCTCATTTACA
Source organism: Mirounga angustirostris (assembly GCF_029215605.1). Classification (NCBI taxonomy): domain Eukaryota; kingdom Metazoa; phylum Chordata; class Mammalia; order Carnivora; family Phocidae; genus Mirounga; species Mirounga angustirostris. The sequence continues at coordinate 50,644,989 of NW_026991717.1, read as the reverse complement.
TGAATAGAAGTTAGTTTCATAGGAGCAAAAAAGAGTTTTTTCACTGGAAAAAATTATTCTGAACTCAGCTTTATCTTCTTTGAACAGTTCAGTGCAGCCTAGCATTCTTTTTTTCCACCCCAAGTATTTTTTTTAATTCTAGTTAATTAACATAGATGGTAAAATTGGTTTTAGGTGTAGAATTTAGTGATTCATCACTTTCGTATACCACCCAGTGCTCATCACAACAGGTGCCCTCCTTAATGCCCATCACCCATTTAGCCCATTCCCTGCCCACCTCCCTCCATCAGCAGTCCTAACAGAAAATGGTTAACAAATGAGAATATTGCCTCTGTTTAGACATTTAAATGGTTGACAGCTATTAAAGTATGGGCCATGAATCAATGCCCACAATATTTAAGGACTCTTATCACTTTGCTGCTTCTTCCTAAGGTAAAGCAGATCATCCTCACAGTTGGGCAGAAATGAGCAAGTGAAGGAAGTGACTGTCAGATACGATTCTGTCTAGATCAGACAATAAATTGTGTTAAAGGTATTTGTGGCACTTTTCAGCAAGTGTAATGTAAAAATGGGAACTTCATGGCGCTTCTAAGAGATGAAGTGAATATAAGGAGTCAACTCTTAGTGTGGTCAAACGATCACAATCTGGAAAATTACAACAAAGTGAAACTGCAAGGCAGGGGCTGTTGGCTTATGAAATTGCTCTGGCAAGAACACAATTTATGAATGTCAGAAGTCTAGAATGTGGTGACCTCCAGTTATGTTTATAACTCCCAATATATAAAGCATTGTGCTGGGGTCGTTAAAATACAACCCACTTCCAGTGGGAAATAAAATTAAGGTCTCTGAAGTAGCAAGAATAACATGGGCCTTCAATGAAAGTTTTGACTAAAATTCTGCATTGCACAATCTCAGAGGAAGCATTCTCATACAATGCAGTGAGCCAATTTATGATAGCAGTGACACCTTGGGGGTGGTGATGATGGTGATGATCAAGTATGAGAGAAGATGAAGGGCAGGAGTGGAGCAGGAAAGAGAAAAGGATTAGGGGAAGGAGAGAGGGGAAGAAATTATGGAAACAGAAATATGCTCCACTGGAATTCTATAATTGACCAAATATTTGAGGGAATGGTACCCCATTAAATTAATTATCTAGATAACTGAGGTGCCCATTAAAGATACTTAAGTAATATTTTATTACAATAATTTTGATTAAGTTTTTTTCTACAAAGTAATACATACATTTCTGCCTTCTTAAAACATTCAGAACATATTTGTCTTTTCTTGAAATGGCTCAGGTCGTTATAATGAGTATCAATCCCTGATGTGGCCGTAAGGAAGATTGGCTTTGAAACAAGACTCTCTGGGTTTAAACTCAGCTCTGTAATTGTTAGTGGTATGCTTTTGAAGCAGATACTTAACATCCCTGTATTTCAGTATGCTGACTTCTAAAATGATAATAGGAGTTGCATCTCACAGATTTATTGTATGGATTAAATGAGTTAATGTGTGGAAAGCAGCTGCTTTGAATTCTAGTAGGGATGACAGATAATAATAAACACAACTAAACTATATAATGTATAAGATGGTCGTAAGAACTATGAAAATAGAAAAAAAGCAGGATGAAGGAGATTGGGAGTTCTGAAGTTGGGGTGAGGTTTGGGGGGAGAGTAGGGGCAGTATGTAGGTTGCAGTCTGCATCAGTGCAGTAGAGTGGTAAGGTTAAGTAAGTCTCATTGAGAAGAGGATATTTAAAAAATTATATATAATGGTTCTAAACTATACTATTTGAATTCTGGTGTATATTTTTTCAAAGAAAAAGTAAAATCACTTCTTGATTCTTGTGTATTATTTTTGACCCCAATATATTTATGCTTACCAGTGTTTGTCTACACAGTCAACCCAAAATGGAGCAAGAACTCTTTGTGTGATTCAAGGTCTCTAAGAGAGGAGGAGATTCTTTATGCAAGGTGAATCCATGATGAATTAGGCAAGTCCCTGGACCTTGAACACCTTGCCCTTGTCTTCCTCATGGCTCAGGGCTCCCACGCTGAAAGCAAGTGTCCCTGGGATGCTGGACACTCGTCTTCAACCTTTGTCCTCAGCCCCTCTGCCTTGTCTCATTCCATCCTGAGTGTTAGATGTACGGAGAAATAAGTGCCTGGGAAGGAATGGCTTCAGGTTGAATTGGAGGTATAGTGGGGCAAATATCCCAGAAACAACTGGGAGCCCCAATTCTGTGCTTCAATTATAAACTCTCCGAAATGCTCCAGAGAGAGTGTGTGTAGAGCCTGGCACATGTTAATATGTTTGTTTTATTAAAAGTAGGTATAAGACATAGTGTTTCCTAACTACTTGACTAGTATTTGAAACAATCTCCTGCTATTCAGTAGCTGTATTTATTTTGAATAAATTAACTTCTCTAAACCACAGTTTCCTCTTCTATAAAATAGAAAGAGTAATTTCTACTTGACAAGTTATTGTATTATAATGAATGCTTATAGTCTAGTGTACTACCTGTCACACAGTTGATATTCAACAAATTGATGAAATATTTAATATCGTTTATTTTATTAAGCAAGGAAAACGAAACTATTTCTTTTTCATCTAGCAGGATAAGTGTTAATTTTTCACATCGGTGATTTGTTGAAAATCATTTCTATCTTGGTTCTTTAAATTAGTTTTGTCACTAATTAGATGATTAATGCTCTTATCTAACAATATCATGAATAAGGATTGTGTGGCATAAAATACTTATTTTTTTATAATGAAATGAATGCTGTATCATAAATTTCTTCATGATGAGAAATTCAAACATTTATGGGACAAATCTTTTCCTTTTTAAACTACTTCATATAGCTTTATATATTTTGGCTGTATGCAGTTCAGTGCTTTATAATTACACGTGTTCATACATCATCACGTATCTCAGCAAGTTTATATGTATCTTCAAGGCCAAGAATAAACTTATTATATGTCCTCCATTTTAGAAACTGTGAAGTGTCTAATATTTTACCCTACTTACTAGCTGACAAGATAGCCTACCACATTTTCATAGATGCTGGCAGAAGACTTGAGGCCACACTAGGTCAGAGACAGGATGCTGTTACTCAAGACACAGCAGGTGGTATGAGCTTTATGTCTGCATCCATTCCCATTGTCTGTTAGGCCCCAGGTGGACAATGTAAAGGTGGACCTGGGAAGATGCAAGGTACACAGTGGATTTGCATCAGTTTTTGAGCTCAGGAAACCTAAATCTCTAAAAAGCAAACCAGCTCAAATTTTGCCCCAGAGGGAGACATTATATTTACTTTACTGGCCAGCACATGGATCTGTCCTTTATTCCAGAGGAGGACACTATCTCTGTGTGTACTCTTTGTACGTCTGTGAAGAGTTAGTCTAGAACAAAAGTTAGTGCCTCCACTCACAAGGTGTACAGAAAAGCAAGAGATCCATGAAGAATTGTCTCTCAACACTGCATGGCAGTTAGTAGTCTAGATATATATTAGGAGCTCAGTAAATGTTAAAGTGAATTAATTTGGCTAGACAATCATGAAGCCATTGCTGTAAATTACGTGACTATTTATGTGTATTCTATACTGACTTCCTGTTCAGTTGAGTTTCTGAGGAAGATATTAAGAACTGAATCATTTGTACAAAGATGATAAAAATACTAAGGGTCCATATCAACCAAATATAGAGATGAATGGGAACAGATGAGTTCAGGTAATGAAGTGACAAATTATAGGAGTTTCTTACTGGGAATATTAGCAAGAGTTGTGATTAGTGATATATTAGTAAATGTCTTACAACTGGCTCTCCATTAAAAATAACAACAAAAGGGCGCCTGGGTGGCTCAGTTGGTTAAGCGACTGCCTTCGGCTCAGGTCATGATCCCCGAGTCCTGGGATCGAGTCCCACATCGGGCTCCCCCTTCTCTGTGGGGAGCCTGCTTTTCCCTCTGCCTCTGCCTGCCACTCCCCCTGCTTGTGCTCATTCTCTCTCTGTGTCAAATAAATAAATAATATCTTTAAAAATAAATAAATAAAATAAAAATTAAAATAACAACAAAAAACCCCAAAACTAATTTGTAGTGTTTGCCTATTTTCCTGGTCTAAGTTACTCTCTCATGGCCAATTTCAAGCTATGAATGTGACATCTCTGAATATGGAATTCAGGAAAGATGTGCACAATCTGCTCTCCAGAATCATGAGACTATCTATGGTGCACCACTACTTACATTGGACAAAATGGAAGTAATAGTACCAAACGCCCGTTTCCCCAACTTCCACTGTTTGTATTAGTTTTCTCTCTACTATTTAGTAGAGACAGAGGATAAAAAGTGTAATGATAGTGAGACTTCTTGGGATATGCCATATTTGATGTAACTAGTCTTAGATGCTTTTACTAGAGAAAATAAAAGGGAATGAGTTTGCATGACAGCTGCCTAGCCTTGAAGCAAGCAGGACTCAGGTCCGGATGCAGCCTTAACTCCCATCCCCTATAACACTGTTATGAACAGTGGTAAAATTCTGTTCTTCCCTCATACATTACCCCCAGGTTATAAGTTAAGAGCCAGTTGATTACTTCTCACTGGCTTAGTCTTATGACCCATTTATTTTATATGGGGTCCTAAATGTCATTGGCTTAAATGCTTTAGCTTGCATAGGGAGCCAAAATGACCAACTTAGGATAACAGGAACTAATATATTCTGTGACTAGCACTTGGTAACTGGTAGAAGGTTGCTACCTTTGTTCTGTTATCATAGAACTTGCATTTTATAAACAAACTTGACATGTATTCTCTTTTCCTCATTTCCCATGATGAAATAATCACAATAAGGTGTAAGTAGCTAAGCTATCACTGTGCCAAAGAGCAGAGGAGAGCTCCACATGGTGGACAAATGCCTGGCAGGTGTGCACCCAAAGGAAAAATTCAGGTAGATCTTTGTATCATTTTTGTATTAATGACCATATCAGAAACATGCCCGTTTTCAAGTAACTATACTTATACACCAATGGCCAGAAGATTCTTGCCCAAATCCAGACAATCATGCAGTTATCAAAAGTCAGGTCTAATATCACCATGCATTGAGAAACTGCTGATTATCCACCTAAGGTGCTCCTCATAGCAGTCGAGCAGAATATGCAAGGTCTTTCCTCTTTCTGCTTCCCAATCAGCACAGTCAAATCGCCCAAATCTGCCTAGTTTGGTTCCTTCCCCCTCCCTTCGATTCTAATTAGATTTATGTTTGTTTGTTTTAAATACTGTGTTTAAAAAAAATGTTTCTAGAAAACTGGTTTGACGGTCTCCTAGCAGAGTTGATTACACATTAAGCTAAACATAGATGGATTTGTCTTTTTTTTATTATGTTAGGTTAATTACCATCCACTACATCATTAGTTTTTGATGTAGCATTCCATGATTCATTGTTTGCGTATAACACCCAGTGCTCCGTGCAGTACGTGCCCTCCTTAATACCCATCACCAGGCTAACCCATCCCCCACCCCTCTCCCCTCTAGAACCCTCAGTTTGTTTGTCTAAACAACTGTAATTACCTTTTGGTTGTGTGTGTGTGTTTCAAGCTCCATTTCAATGCCAGTAACCATACCTGAAATTGCAAGGCATGTTCATTAGGAACAAACAATACTTATTCTCTGTTTAACCCCTGATTGCATTGAGTCGGCAAAATGTTCCTATGTTAAGAACAGTAAGAACAACATTTTGGATTACACAAATGATGAATTGATTTGTTCTTCAATTTTCAGAGACGCATACCTGTTAGAATGATCATCTTTGTTCCAAATCCTAAGGCAGATGAAAAATCTAGAACAATTTTAAAATTCCTAATTACTCAAAATTCTAATTGTGGATGTTTATTTGCCTTTGCAAGGAGTGCCTAAAAAATAACTGAAAGGAGTTCTTCCAATCATTAATTTTCCTTTTATTTACTAAGGAATATGTTTACCAATACTAATAAATGTCAAGTCCTACACTAAATACTGGAGATTAAAAATAAATTGTATATAGTTCCTACTTTGAGGATTCCATAATGTAGGGGAAAGTCAGATAGATGGGCAAGTAATTATAATGTGCATTATAAATAAAATAAATTGAGTGTGTTGGTAGCATGGTCAAATTGGTCCTAGGCTATTCAATAAAGTTATTTAAGATCAGGAAGTTGAGTTAAAAACTTTGTAAGCTTCTGATCACTTGTACAACCCTGGGCAGTCACTCCTCTGAGTATCTTCATGGGTTGCAGAGAAATGATTTGCAGCAGATGGACAGATAAGAGAAGCCACTTCTTAACTTGCCCAGCATAACTGGTAGTTGTGCTTAAAATTTTCAGAGGTATGAAAATGTTCTCTAGTTCAATGGTATCAGAAGTCTGCCTGTCATAGGACTTGAGTTCATCCATCCAGGGAATCAGAGCACAGACAGGATTGCTGAGTGAAAGAAGTAATGAACTAGGAATCAGTGGTCAGAGAAACATTTCCTTAAAAAAATATAATTGCTATTACAATATTATATTCTATCCCTGCTTGTTTGATTCAATTGGAATCCCTTCAACACTTACCCCCTTAGTTGGCGATTCATCAAAACAGTACCTGGTACATATTTATTGTTTTTCTAATATTAGATTTTAATTCTACTTTAAAAATTCCGCAAATTCCTGAAAATAACAGGACAACCATGGGATAACATACAACCAGGGCTTGACTCAGTTGTTCTGTGACTGGGGTACTTCCCAAGATGCACATAGCATGAGTTTTCTTCTTTCTTCTTCATTCTTTATCCTTTGAGGTAAGTGGGCTTTCAAGGCGTTTCTTGGTACTGCCTATCAAAGCTCGACCCCTAGGTTGAATGTGTCTTTATTCTCAGCTAAAGTCTGGGTCATGCTTTGTGTTTCTGTTAGCATTGTAGAGGGAAACGGTAAAAAAAAAAAAAAAAAAAAAAAAAATACACAGAAAATATTGTCTAATAATAAGAGGGGCCTGGGCTATGAGGGGCAAACACCAAATAACATTAGTCTCTGCCATCAAGGACTACTAATTTTCATTAGTGATAGGAGAAGGATTGTGAAACAGTTCACAGGATTAACTATGCAGCCTATGTATAAAGAACAGTATAATTAAAAGGAATCTAAGATTTCAGCTTTGATAAATGTTAACTTCTTTGCTATTGGATATTTGATTCTATGTAATGGCATTTAAGTAAAACATATTAAGAAGCTGGTCTTTCATTAACTTATGAATCACTAGCTTAGAACTATATATAAATGGATGCAGAGAATTTCCAGAGAGAGATTACTAAGAAAATTAGCTTCAAAACAAGGAGCATTAATACACACGATGTCATATTTGCAACAGCTTTCAGCCACAGAAGCATGGTTTAGGAGTTTAAAAACTAACACTCTAAATTGAGACCCTTTGTAGCATGAATTTTAATTAAATGGAAAATTTTATCCAACAATAATGGGTGCTGAACTATGAGAAAGTTTGGGGCTGAATTTTTTATTTTCTGTCCTGTAGCCTGTCATAACGTATGAGGTTAATTTAGCTGCAGACAATGTTATGGAAGAAGAAAGGTTTTTGTTACAGGGAATTGCAAGCCCCAGGAAAGGCTATATTGCCCACTTGATAAACAATCTGTTAAGGAAATGAGCCCTAGAAGGTACACACTGTAATTCAGTTGTTAGAAGTTAGTCCCCAACACCTGACATTGTTCCCTCAATCCTAACATTGAGAAAACCTTCAGGGGAATATTTTGAGGACTGCGTTTTACATTTTCACTTCTGCAGCTCATTGTAATAAAACCTAGGACCATTTGGTTGTTTTTGCTATGAAAAAAATATTTTTGATCACTGGAAGTACAAAATGTCACACCAGGATAGTAAATCCTTCACATCCCCTTTATCTCTTTAAAAAGTTAAAAATGGCATTAGCTTAAAAAAATAATGTAAAGTTAAATAATGAGGTAGTCAGCACTTCTGAAACCTTGTTTCAAAGGAACAAGGGTTTGAAAGAAAGAGCCTGCTTAAAGTGTTAAAAAGCATTATGGAGCATTAAGAGGTCAAATGCCTAGGAAAGGAGAAAGTAATTTAGTGGAATAAAAAGCCTGTCCTTGATAATGTGGCCATTTGCACTTTAAATTATTATAGTGGTTTGAATTGGGAATTCTACCAGAGTTCATAAAGCAGAATGAAGGGGTTGAAAAAGAAAACGGTGAAACCACTTCAGTCAAGACCCTCGTTAAGGAACCCATTAAAGAACCTAGGGTTACTTCAACAATCTTTTTAGACCATCTGTCTCCTTTACCCGTCCTCTAATCCATCATGAGCAGCACTGCCAGACTGGTCTTCTTCCAGCATCCTTTGGTCAAGTTAGTCTCATGGGCACGAACTACAGGAAGGTGGAAGCAGCAGTTTGTTCAAGATGAATGGAAGACGGGAAAGAATGGAGATGGGGAGATTGGTCATCACAAAGTCCATGAGAAGAATTCCCAGCCTAACAATCAGACTTATGACCAAATTGTGGTGATCCAAATCTAAAGGAAGGTACAATTGAGAAGAGGATGTGAGGATGACAGGAGAGAAATAGAGATGAGAAAGAAGATGCACAAATCTTGATGCCTCTTGGATATTAGAAGCAGAGAAGGAAGGATTGCAGTGATGATCTGGAGCCCCGAGTATTTCTGGCTTGCTGCCAATCAGCTGGGTATCTCATACAAGCATTTACATTCTTTGCAGCTCAGTTTCAATATCCTTAAAATACAAGAATGTGGGAACATGTCATTTCTTAGGTCGCTTGAATCTTACATCTTGGATTAGCTGTTATTTAGGATTTTAAACCTCTGCGACTGGCCAAATGATAGTATTAAAAACAGTGAAATCAGAAAGAGACATGAAAAAAATATTTGCAGAGAAAATAATTGTTCCTATAATGGATGTCTTGGCTTAAAAATGCTGATAGGTTTGTGGAAATACTCAAGAACATTTAAAAACGATTTATTGATACCCACTGTGTTCCAGGCACTCAGTAGAATAAACATGCCTCTTGCCTGCTTCAGTGGAATCACTCTGTGTACAAATTTACTGCCTGAATTAGAGAAAGAGCAAAAGAGGGAAAGCAAGCCAGTGAAAGAAAAAGCGCTTAAAAATTACAGGCAATTCAACATGCCAGTTCACTGTTTTATTAATACATGCCAGAGAGGGCGAGAGATGGAAGATATGAATATTCTGTACCCTGTTTAAGTCTCATTTTCCCCTTCTCAGATGTTAACAGTATTGTCCCAGGGTACAAAATTGTATATATTTGTCATACAACCATGTCCTCTAAACTCAAGCCAGTTATTTCCTCTCTTGCTCAACCAAAGAATTCGTGATCACTCCAAGGCAAGAGGAAATATGGCTGCAGTGGTTTTATGGACAGAGAGCATGTGGGGGTGTCTAACATAGTTGCTGCCAAAGAGTCCATCAAGGGTAGTCTGGAGGACTCTATGTGATTTCCAATAAAGACAAACATTCTACTTTATGGCCACAGTTAAGAGAATCCAGGAGATAAGAGAATATGGAGGAGTCTGGAATAATTAGTACTGAGGAGGAGCTTTATGCTTTGAGTTTTATTTCCATTTTGAGACAAGGCTTATAAAGTTGAGAAGATAAAAACAGTGTTTTTCAAAGATTAGAATTAACAGGAAAAAAATGAACTTGGTTGGGGCATCTGTGAGACCCTTGTCTGACAGGAAGCTAAATAGCTGGGACCAGGATTGTAGATAAGCGTGAAACAAGAAATAATCTCAGCCAACATGCATCATCATCAGAGCTGAGGTGCTAAGCAGAACGAGATTGGCAGAGGAAAGAAGTCTAGACCAAAACTGAGTCCAAAGAGAAAGTTAATAGAGCTCAGAGTACAGCGTAGAGTATAATCACAACTTTGGCTTTCTGCCCTTCTTTTTCTTTAATTCTTCAAGTAGATAGCTACCTATAATTTCCTGTCTACAGAAACTGTGCTACAAATCTATTCTTTAGTTTGGAGGAATATAAATTGCCCCAGGGCAGCAGTGAGGCAGGATATATTTGATCAACTTCAATAATGTCCCTGCCTACACAAGTCTATAATAAATTAATTACTACCAATAATATATCACCTACCTAAATATATTATCTCAATTCTCCCCAAAATGCTACAGGGACAGTCATTATTCCATTTTCCATATAAGATAACTGAGATCATAAAGGTTAAGAAGTATTTACTTGTCTAGTAACAAGGCTCTTCCTCCGGTGACAAAGCCCTTGCCTGCTAACTCACTTCAGTGTGAGGTCATTGACTTTCTCCCTGGTCCTCAGGCTTTGGTCTTGCTCTTTCCAGGTACTGTTTCAAAGATAAGAATCTTAATTTTTTATTTTATTTATTATTTATTTATTTATTTTTAAGATTTTATTTATTTGACAGAGAGACAGCGAGAGAGGAACACAGGCAGGGGGAGTGGGAGAGGAAGAGGCAGACTTCCCACCGAGCAGGGAGCCCGATGCGGGGCTCCATCCCAGGACCCTGGGACCATGACCTGAGCCGAAGGCAGACGCTTAACAACTGAGCCACTCAGCCACGCACACAAAATAGAATATCATCTAGGCCTAAAAAAGAATGAAATCTCACCATTTGCAACAACATGGGTGGAGCTAGAGAGTACAATAAGTGAAATCAGCCAGTCAAAGAAAGACAGATACCATATGATCTCACTAATAGGTGGAATTTAAGAAACTAAACAAACAGAGAAAAAATAAAAGGGGCGGGGGGAGACAAGCCAAAAACAACCGGAGTCCTAGTTATAGAGAACAAACTGTGGTTACCAGAGAGGAGGTGGGTGGGGGGGATGGGTGAAATAGGTGAAGGTAATTAAGAGTGCATTTATCATAATAAGCACTGAATAATGTATGGAATTCGAATTACTGTATTGTACACCTGAAACTAATATAACACTGTACGTTAACTACACTGGAATTGAAATTTTAAATAAAAGCATTTCTGGGCGCCTGGGTGGCTCAGTTGGTTAAGCCACTGCCTTCGGCTCAGGTCATGATCCTGGAGTCCCGGGATCGAGTCCCACATTGGGCTCCCTGCTCGGCGGGGAGTCTGCTTCTCCCTCTGACCCTCCCCCTTCTCGTGCTCTCTCTCTCTATCTCATTCTCTCTCTCAAATAAATAAATAAAATCTTTAAAAAAAAAAAACATTTCTGCTACAGTTCAACTAAAAAGCATGCTATCCTCTGTTAGTAACAAATATTTGCTTTGACTGCACACAGCTGCTGATAAGCCCATCTAAGGCCTGGAGTCATGATTTCCCCTCCCCTCCTCTGCTCATTACCCAGCTCCTCCCACTGTGAATCCCTGAGGGTGAGCTCATAGAGAAGTGCAGTTAATTGAGATGGGGAGGAGGTACCTTAAAAGTTACATTCAAATTTTATTTAAGAGAGGTGTGAGCCTGTGCCACCAAGGAGGCCAGGACCAGTAGAGGAAATAATGGAGAAAACAGACAAGGGAGGGAATAGTGTGAGGTCTCTGGGGGTCTACAGAGGCATCCTGGACAGCTGGAAGAAGAACGTAGAGGGAGAACTCAGAGGAGACGGGAGGGGCGGTCGTATCTCGCTGGGATGGAAAGGGATTTGTTCCCTATCTTGGAAGCAATAAGGGATGTTGAATATGAAAAAAATATCTTTAGATTTGTATTCTGGAAAAGAACTGTTGGCAATTAAAAAAAAAAAAAATGAGCTGGCCAAAAAAAAAAAATCTAAGAGATGAGCTAAAAATAGTAAGGCCTGGAATATAGCACTATCTGTGTGGGGGTTCAGGAGGGAGATGCCAAAAGTACTATATTTTATCAATTCTACAACATACATTTTTATGCATTATAAAATATCAAGATGCATCCAATCGATGGAATCTTAAAAACATTGGTAACCAAGCAGCAATTACAAGAGTTTCATTGTCTGTACATTTATAAACTTAGCTAAAACTGTCCTGGGAAAGTGTTGTAATTTTGTTGTTATTGCTGATGGTATGGGCTGGATAATTGCATTTTCTTAATGTTTTAGTCCAGAGAAAAATTAGGATGATTTGAGGAATAAGAGACCTGTCTATCTCCTTTGAAGCTGTCGGTGAGATTGAGAGCCTACCAACATCAGTATCTGCAGCAGAGTTGCCCACTTCTTGGAATAAAAGGAACAATAATGAAGTGCAATTTTATAAAATGCTACATTACCATTGCTCTTGATGGCTTAAAAGACCATAATTTGGACAAAGACCAAGACATTGACAATTCTGTATTGAAGAGTAATTCTAAAAAGCTGGACTCTGAATGAGAAACTTAAGGAATAACAATTTATTTTGTTTACATTTTTATTTTCATGTATTGAAAAATGATTGAAAATATGACACATCTATGCTATAGATGAAGTCAGTTTAAGAGGGGGTCCTTTGAATAAATACACAATTTAAATTCTACTTGCTAAGAAGGCACAGTGTCAGAGATTAATTTGATTTTCCCCCTAACACATAAATATATAATTCTATATCTTATGACAGATGGTGTGTTGATTGTGATGAAATATAGAATAAAAAAATCTTTAGGAATTGGTGATTAATTGGATGTGGGGAGTGAATTATCCAATTACGCAGACACAAATAACTCATTCAGTGTTGACAATAATAAAAATAAAAAGGTGAAAAAAGAATATTCTGAATAACGTATCCTAATAAGGTGCAGGTGAATAATTAAAGTTTATAATGTTCATCAGGAAAATTGTTAAAATGTATGTAAAATATATGACATTAAGCAAAACCAAAATAAATTACTGTATGTTTACCGTTAAGTAACTAAATAAATACAAAGAAATGTTTTTTAAAAGTCTGAAAGAAGACAGCTGTATTACAGGAGAGGGACTTAGAATGATTCATTATTAATCTTTTACATTGCCTTAGTGTTCCATAATGCTAAAAAAGATTAATTACATAGCCCTGCTCAATAATTGTCTTGGAAACACAGAAATAAACAGAAACACTGCGATCTGGTTTTTTTAGGCTTATAGTCTTCAATTAATTTAACAACTCCTTTGCATATAAACAGAGTCTACTAATTTTCTGATTTCTAATGGATATTAGGTAGTCTATGAATATTGCCAATTAACCATCAACCGCCCACATACGGAAACAGCATATCTTTATCCCATAATCAGAAAGTACTACCTTTGGAAAATCTGTTTGATAGTTTCTACATGATACTCTTGGTGCCTTCTCAGAGTTCTTTTGCAATCAATATATATTCAGTATATTATCAGATAATTATTAATATATATTAAAATCAGCTCTTACCCCTTCTACCTTAGACATCAGATTGTTTAACAGTTACAGAATATATACCCTTTAGATAATGTGTATTGTGTTCTGTAACAAGATGGTTAACTGAATCTGAGTCAAAGTATACAGCAATATACTCTCATATCTCCAATTTTATTAAACTCAGTAAACTCCTTTTAATTATGCAAAGAACTAAGAAATAAAACTATGAAAAATATGAACTATGTAATATAAAACAAATAATGAATTAGAAGACATCACAATTTATGAAATTTTATCTTTTGTCATTTTTAAAATTTTATCATTTATTTTTATTTTTTTAAAGATTTTATTTATTTATTTGACAGAGGGAGACACAGCAAGAGCAGGAACACAAGCAGGGTGAGTGGGAGAGGGAGAAGCAGGCTTCCCGCTGAGCAGGGAGCCCGATGTGGGCTTGATCCCAGGACCCTGGGATCATGACCTGAGCCGAAGGCAGACGTTTAACTGACTGAGCCACCCAGGCGCCCCTATTTATTTATTTTAAATAGGCTCCATGCCCAGCATGGAGCCAAACATGGGACTTGAACTCACAGCCCTGAGATCAAGAGTCAGATGCTTAACTGACTGAGCCACTAAGGCACCCCCATTGTGTCAATTTTATGTGATGATTTACTTTCCAGGTATTTCCATAGATCTGATGTTTTCATCCCATTTGTAATGCCTACAACATAAAAGATTCATTTTTCTTAGGGAGAACTCTTAAATAGTTGAAGAGGGGCTGTTTGGGGAGGATTGGGACTATTTTATACAGTGATACAGCGTTTCTGATATGAAGATAATACTGTCTTGGAATACAGTGAAAGCATTTCCAAATAATGGTAACAACTCTAGACCAACTGGAATAGATATTTTATATCTTCCTAAAAAAGGAAAAATGTATGCACGTGTGCATGTGTGTATATATATGTATAAGGAACGTGGGGTTTTGGAGTTTCTTGTCTGCTATTGCCTGTCTTGATGACTCTCCCTGAGCTCTTCATCATTGAGCCTAGCTAGTTTCTTCTAGATTTTAACTGATCTCCCTGAACTTGATCTTGCCTAGAAAGTCAATGATTTATTTATATATTGATACTTCTGGTCTTCACCATTTTTATTTTTTTTAAGATTTTATTTATTTATTTGAGAGAGAGAAAGTGAGTGAGAAGACAGAGCATGAGAATGGGGAGGGTCAGAGGGAGAAGCATACTTCCTCCCGAGCAGGGAGCCCGACGCGGGAATCGATCCCAGGACCCGGGGACCATGACCTGAGCCGAAGGCAGTGGCTTAACCAACTGAGCCACCCAGGTGCCCCTTCACCATTTTTAATTTAATCTCTCCCAGATGTCACTTGGTTAGGAACACTTTCAATAAATATTACAAAAATTTTTTACATCTGTTATAGACCTTTATAGTATTTACCAAGTGCTTCTCCACTCTTGAGGTAAGGCCATTAGGGAAACCTTTCTTTTCTAAGACTCAGATTTGCAATAAAAGTTTTGCTATTGCTGAATAAGCAAATGAAAGCACATGTTTATACGTAGTAATAATGGAAAGCTAAAACTATAAGGAAACACAATGTGATTTTTAAGGCTGTAAAGATTAAGCGAACACTTTTATTGCATTGCAGTTTTACAAATGACAAAATACGGGTTTGATGAAATTAATGACAAACTCAGGACAGATAAATTTTGGATCCATGTCTTCTAACTTGGGCTCATTATTCTATAATGCTCAGGTTTGGCCTGCGTCCTTGGCCTTCTCTGTTCTGATGAGACAAGCAAAGGAATAAAGTGTAAGACCCAAGAAAATGTGTGTGTAACTGATTCCTGAATTTGTGTGTATATGCTCAAAATTTTAGGTGTTCTTAAGAATTTGAATTAAGTTCTGTCCGAAGGAAAACAAAGAAGTCATTAGTGAGAGAAAGAAAACACACCACCCATCTATATGTTACATTTTGTAGTTTATAAATCACTTTATCAACCATTATAACAATTGGATGTGTTTCTTTAGTTATTAAAGTCACATTATTTAGCAGAACATTTCAAAACAATTGAAGGCAGCTAGTTAGTATGACTGCCATGTAATGTGGTGGAAAGACATTTATTAATTACACTTTATGTCATTAAGTCTCTTCACAAGGGGTAGAAAATAAAAACCACTTGGAATCAGAGCCTTATATTGAAGCAAATGTAACTCAAAAGATCCTTCTAGAAACCCATTTCCATAACCCTTTTCCCATGAATGTGATGTTTGGGATGTGGCAGAGTCAAGCATGAACTGGTAGGGAGAATGGAAGAATATGGAGAGAGAATAGGAGGGAAGCAAGAAGTTACACTGTTGGAGTAGTTGGTTCACATTCTGAAGATGGGTGTTGAAAAGAAGAATTCTTTGCCCCTTTCCCCTACTTGATGTTGCCATTTCTTGCAGTTGATAAGAGAGTACTGCTAATGATTGTTTTTTGTGATCTCAATCTTGATATTTGTCATTGTGACTACCACAGTCATTGGCCTAGAGAATGTCAGTTGGCATTATTCTGGGCAATGATGGAAACTGTATGAACTCTTGTAGAGTCAGTGGTGGACAGGATCTCAAGTGTCATCTGCCCCACACATATTGCCACCCATATATCTTCCCTCTTGTTGTTTCTCCTTTTGCTGTTCTTTCTTTCATCTGTCTTGATTTCTGCCCCACTGTCACTCTTTTCCTGTGTTCTATGATCTAACCTAAAGATAACTTTTTGTTGAAATTCATAAACTTAAGTATGATTCGTTCAACATTGACATCCTTCTTACTCATGTGCCGTGGTTTTAATATTTCACATTTATTACTGGATTTGATCTTTACTTTCAAACATACAAGTTATAACATTACTATTTATTATCATTCTATCCTTATTAATATTTTACTTCTATTATTTCACATGAGTTGTATGATAATTTAATGAATTCAAAATCATTGAGCTAGTGATTGATGCAACTAGAAGTATTAAGAGTTAAGACCATGGCTATTAAGAAAAATTCAATAATGCAAAACTCTCCCTTTATTAAGCGAAGCAGCAGGAGCATTTTCTCTGCATCAGAGAAAAACTGGACTGTGAGATGCTGATAACATATTTTCGGCTGTTGTGGCCTGTTCCAGTAGCCGAGGTGCCTACCTAATACCCCGACCTTTCAATTGTGTGTTCCTGGTGAAAAAAGTTGACTTTAAGCTAGAGTTAAGCAGGAGTTCTGTAGGTCAAGTGAGCATAGGCAAAGCTGTCATCAGTGACTTGAACACATTTTTGGTTGTATAAAATTACTAGCTTAGATGCAGCAAAAATCAAATTCAATGTATTAAACTCATTTTAATAAACAAAAATGAATATATTTTAAGATTATTTTAAATTGCAAAACTGGCAATGCTTAGTAGAAAAACATTGACTGTTACCAAATTTATAACATAGCGAGAATCTTCCCTTTTTCTTCCACCCAGTATCACTCGGCAAACGTAACTCTAGTTATCAATTTAATGAATATCTTTCTAGATATTTTCTGTACATGTATAAACACAAAAACATGGTATAATATTAAACTTACTAATATGCAAACTTGCTTTTTTCACTTAACATACTGTGAGTATTTTTCATTTATACACATATATATTTAACTCATTCACTTTATTATGTCCTTCTCATTGATTAATATAATTCATTCAATAAATACTTAGGTTACCCAACTTTTATTGCTATTATAAAAAGAAATGTCACAGTGAATATTCTTGTACAACAAATTAATTTAATCTCTTGTTGGCATTTTTCCATGGGATATGATTCAGGTAAGTGAAAATTCTGGTATAAGGGTTATCACAAATATTTTACATGCAGCTATGGCTCTTTGAGATACCACTTTGGGGTTTAATCTGTGAAGATGTAACACATTAAAAAAGAATGATAGTTTTACAAATACAGGTAATTGTTTTACCATTGAGGACCAAACTTACACCTTACACTGACCATGGTTTGATTCTATTTCTTCCTGGAGACACAAAGTTTCATATAACTAACAATTTTTTTTTTAATCTTCTCTGTGATATTGACAGAAAAACTGTGTGTCAAATCAAGCCAGGCATATTTTAAAGTTTCAATGTATATAGAACTATCCAAGAATACAAGTGATCACTTTGGTAGCTAGACTCTTTCTCCTTCTCCCTGGGTGAAGTCTTAGAGGCTTGGATCGTTCTTGTTTTGTGAACCAGTTGAAAAGCATGGTATACATTTCATCTTTTTTCACAGCCTTTTTACCATGAACAGGGGATTTTTTTCCTTAAAGGAAGTCCGGTTCCCATTGAAATCATTCCTGTTTTTCCTTTCAGGGCTGGGCGAGGACTTTATGGCATTGACAGTATGCCAGATCTCCGCAGGAGAAAAACTTTGCCTATTGTACGAGATGTGGTAAGCCACTCCTGTTGAATTCTCTTTGATTGCATGTGTCCCTGTTTTTTTCATTAGCTGTCATTTTGGCCTTCTCATTAAGTGCCTTGCCTGTATTTCATAGAATAAAATATATAAGATGCTGGATTCTACCAAGTATTGCATTTATCATTTCTTTAAAATCTTTTAGGTGATGAAAGAACTCTAATCCTTTGACAGCTTTTTTTTTTTTTAAGCTTTCCTTCTCCCCCCCCCCCCCCCATGTGGGGCTTGAACTTATGACCCCAAGATCAAGAGTTGCATGCTCTACCTACGGAGCCAGACAGATGCCACTTGACAGATTTTTATATTGGTTGAAATTACAAACTGAGTTAAAATGGCACTATAATTGAGCAAAAAGTCACACAGCATGCCAAGTGAGCTGCTGCAGCTGGGCTTTGATATATACAATGTTGCAAATAACCACAAGTTTAAAGCACACTTTGAGTCTTGATTTGAACTTCCTCCCCTTAACCCAATGAATTTTTCTACTTTAAAAAGCAGCAGATAATATTAACCAATTCTTTATTTTATTAAGATCTAATCACGTTAATAAGTGATTCCACTATCTGAGGAAATCTATGGCTCCCAAGTTATTAAAACCTTTAAGAAGCCTGAACATAACTTTCAATAACTCAGACTCTCTTTTTTTTTTTTTTTAAAGATTTTATTTATTTATTTGAGAGAGAGAGAATGAGAGACAGAGAGCATGAGAGGGAGGAGGGTCAGAGGGAGAAGCAGACTTCTTGCCGAGCAGGGAGCCCGATGCGGGACTCGATCCCGGGACTCCAGGATCATGACCTGAGCCGAAGGCAGTCGCTTAACCAACTGAGCCACCCAGGCGCCCTAACTCAGACTCTCTTATAACAAAATATGCTGGGGACCACCTGAAGATGCAAAGAATTGATAATGGCGTGCATTAGATTCTAAAACAAATAGCCTACCAGCATGTTTTATATTATCTCAATTGTCTTCACATTTTTTTTTTTATGGAAGCATATTCTTAGTAGTTTATGACCTAAAAATATGTTTTATCCAAGGGAAATAGAAATTTCCCTTTTTGCAACAATGCACACAATTTCTCATAATCAGCAATTTTTAATTTTACTATGAAAGCCATCATCTGAAAACCATCACTTTGGCTTTAAATTAGGAAAGATAAAACCTTGATTGGAAGGATGTTGTACTGAAAAGTATGACGTGTCTGTACAGCTCATATTTCTGCCATTATAGTGTGGACATTATTTAAAGTGTTAAGTTTATTTTAACATCATTATACTCTCTGCTCACATTTCTTATTTCTAATTATTTACGCTTTGTTTCCTCTGACACTTGGAATCTTCAGGCTATGGTAAGTGATTTTCAATTTAATATTTTCCATACTTCTTAATATACACTGCACTTATTCTTGAGATAAAAGAGGGCAAGATGGGGAAATAAAAAGAGACACAGGAATAAGAAATTTAAGTTCTCCAAGAAAGCCTCTAGTTCAATTCTGAAAGATAAACCAAATTATATATATGACAGTTGTCAATATAGACTAAACTAGAATACAGACATAATTTTAAGGATAATAGTTGTCAGAGTTGGAAGATCATCTTGGGTAAGTCCTTGGAGGTAAGCCCTCTATAGTTTATACAGTAGGGGTGGAGATGGGTGGACAGTGACTTCCTCACCCAGCATTGTGCTGAACTTTTATCTGAGTTTATGGCTTTGTAGCTCCAAGGAGGTAGATTTAAGACCAGGTACAGAATTCCACTATGACTTCCTTTTGATCCTAATTGGATGACATACTGAAAATTCCCATGTAAAACTTCTGATTTCCAAAAGTCTTGACAGCACTGCTGAGTGCATTATATCACACAGATTTCAAGGAGGAGCATTATAATGGTTCTATTTTATGGTGGGGAAACTAAAGGGACTTGACTTTTAATTAAAATCACTGAAGTTGGCAGCATTGCATTAAGAAAACCAGTCTGGGTATAATGGTTTTCAGTTGATAAAATGAACACTTAGAAAAAATATCCTGGTTAGATATGAAAGAATATTCTGGGGGAACTGTGAACAATTCAAGGATCCTCTAACCTTAATTGTGCTTCATGGCCATCACACAGATCATATGACTCTGTACCAGTGGCCATGTTTTATGAAGGAATGTGATCATGATCACCTTGGGCAAAAGCAAAGTTATAGAAGCTCTTGCTAGCCTGGAAACCGAGGGCTCATCATCCTGCCTTGCTGGGCTTCAGTTTTGTCATCTGCAAAATGTAGGGGTTGGGTTCGATGATAGAAGGGGACTTTTTCAGCTTTGATGTTCCATGATTCCACATTCTGGATGAACTCGCTGACTACTGAAAATGGCAGGTCCCCATTAACTAAAACATGAACAATGATAGTCTGTATTGTTATATTTTCACGTGCTGCTGAGCCGTATGTTCATGGCAGCCACTCATATGCCAATAACTTCTAATTCTGTTTATTTTAGACTCTGGCTGCCCGGAAATCTGGACTCTCCCTGGCTATGGTGATTAGGACATCACTAAACAATGAGGAACTGGTAGGTGCAGAGTCAGTTACTATGTATTGATCATAGTCCAGGGGAGAGTGATTCTGATCAAGCCACTCAGTCGTAATGTTGATTCCAAAATTCCAGAAATAACTGGGAACATGGGAAAAGTCTGACCCTAAACAAATTTCCTCAGGACCTCAGCTTCACTGTCATACAGATGATCCTCTGCTGATCCAATATGCATGTGTCTATCAATCTTTAAAAATGCCATTCCATCCTCACACATTTTATCTGTAATTCGCCCCCTGAAAAAAAAAAAAACCCTCTATGTTTTTCTATGGTTCAAGTTTTGCTTCCTTTATGAGGCTGTCCCAAACATCTTCCTCCTCTTTTGACTGACTTTTTAGTTTCCTCCTCTGGGCTCTTAATCAAGCATTTAATCATGATCTCCATAGCATAGTATGGCATGAATGAAGGTTGCTCGGGGCGAGTCCCATCTGTAGTGCTAAACTAGCATTGTCTACCTGGCAAGTTAGCTAACTTCTCTGAGTCTGATTTCTCTCATCTGTATAGTGAGGTAATAAGACAATTTATGAAGGGAGGGGAAATGTGTTTAACACTTGGCATAGCTTAGAGTATAATAAAAAAGAAATGCAAGCTGCTGGTTTGATTATTTTTATAAGCAATTAATTTTATTATTTTGCATAAACCTTTCCTTTAGAGGCTGATATTCCTAAGGGTAGCACTGTATCTTGTTTGTTGTTCTTGTTAAACACTTTGATCCCTACTACCTAGTACACGGTGTGGCATGAGGTAGATACTTTGTAAATTCTTGTTGAATGAAAGAACCGATATGATTAGAAAATACAAGTAGGCTGCAAATATCTAGGTCAGGGTTTCTTAAATTTGGCTCATTAGAATCACCTGTGGGAGCTCTAAACCATGTAGATGCCTGGGTCTCGCTCCCAGTAATTCTGATTTAATTGACTTCAGATGTAGTCTCGGTATAAGGGTGTTTTTTAGTTGTTTTTTGTTTGTTTTAAACTATCAGGCAATTCTAATGTGCAGTGAATTTTGTGCCCTGGCAACTCCTTCCTGCCCAGCCACTCTTCTGGGCTTTTACTAGAGACAATTTATGTGTCCTCCCTTAGGAGAACTCATATACTCTACCTCTCCCAATTTTAGTGACTTTGTCATTCCTGTAGAATAAAAATTTGCCAGTAATAATACTTGTTTTAAATTTCTATACACTTGGCATTTAACACCATTATTTATATGTATATTTCATATATACATGGTATATGAGAAAGCACCATATTGCTTGCTGAATCTTGAAGTGCCTAGTCTTGCTTTTGAGAGAGTAATCAAGGTTGAGGCTTTTGCATCATTAAACTCCTATACTATTCCTTTTTTTTAAATTTTAAAATATGGTATTTGGTCTGAACCACAAATATTTATTCCTATGAAAAGTTAATAGGAAAGAGATAGAAATAAAAATGCAACTCCATTTTCTGAGGCCTTGAACAGGGAGCATACCCTCACTTTATGGTTAAATTAGTTATTAATCTACTTTTCATCCACTTAAAAATACATTGTATTTCTTTAGATTCAGAAGACCCTATGTAAAAGACTTTTCTGTGTGGGTGTTGGGTGGATGAATGGAGTCCATCAGCTCCCTCTAAAATTCATAAAGCCCATTTCCCTGGGGCCCATGTCTCAAAAAGTAAATGAAAGATGACTTCTATACAACAGGCATATTAAATGTCACTCCTGACAGGCTGTCACATTAAGTTATTACATGGGCAGCTAACATAAATGCTGGAGCAAATAATTTCCACTTTTCCGTGCTGAAAGTCTTCCTAGGCACCCTCAATGTGAAAGCATGAAATATGTGTCTTTACATGAAGGAATACGGCTTGGCCATGTGGAAAATATCAAATGGTAGCACATGTGTTTTAGTTAAAGAGATGTATGGTAAAAAGTTCAGTCAGCTCTTCCACGGCAGGGAAGGGCTCTAAAGTCTGATGTAAGGTGACAGTGGGCTAGCCGGCACCGCCTCCAATGACCCTCTGTGAGCAGTGGGTGAAGCACGCCAGGTGCCCTCAGCCATCACCAATCCCACCTCACCCACAGGGCTATTGGGACTGATTGGAAATATGAGTCTAAAAAGCCCTTAAGGACCATAATTTCTGAACCTTTCTGTCTGGCCTAATAACCCAAGAAGGGGTAACAATCTAGTATCCATCTAACAGTATTCTGCCTGACACTATGCTACCCAGCTTTGTGCTTGCTGTCATAGAGTGGTAGTTTCCTAGGTGTAGCCCCAAAAGGGGGGCAATCCAAGTAAAACCGTTCAGTAAGTCAGATATTAACTGTCTACTATGTGTCAGGCAGTGTGTCAGATTCTGGAAATGAGACCATTCTGCCATCATGAGGCTTATAATATAGTGAGAGGGGAGCTGAAATACTGTATTTTGCATGCCATACTGTTGCAGGCATAATGAAAGCTTCTAACAGGTGGGCGTGTTTAAACTGACAGTGTCCGATGAGGGTTATGGGAAACTCAAGTAGAGTGCAGAACGCAAATCACCAAGCCTGAAAGGTATTCTAGAGCCCCGTTTATTCGATCTAGTTAATTCATATCTAGGGGGCTGGTCTAATGGTTTGCTTCCAGGAAGTGTCAATACAATATTCAGTCAGGTTTGGTTTGTCGAGGAGAGTAGAGGTCCTCTTTTCAATAACAAGATCAAGATCGGGCCCGATGAAAGGGACTCACAAGAACTATGGATGGGAATCATTAGATCAGACCTTGGCCCTATTTCTCGCATAATCCTAGAAAGGTGACCTGGAAGCAGGATGCAGGTCAGAACACCTGTCTGGTGCCTGGGGTTCAGTCAGGAAGCTGCAGGCTCACTGTATGCAGGTACTCTGGACTCCTCCTCAGGAACAGGAACTATGTCAAACCAAGTAACTGAGAGGTGAAGTGATAAGGGCATGAATTTGAATTTCAGCTCTACCTCTTATTACCTTTGAGAACTGATTTCTTTTCAATACTTTCTGCCTCCCCGAGACTTGTTCATCTCATCTGTAAAATGAAAGTAATAATACTTATCTCACAGTTTTGTGAGAAATAAAAAGAGTCTTGCCAGGCAGAGCAGGTGGTAGTCAGGGCAGTGGGCAGGGAGCCGCAGTGAGGTATCCAGATCCGTGTGGAATCCAGTGCCTCCCTGCCGTCTTTGCAGCTGAAGGTCAGGTTCCAGTGTGTGCTGATAGGGGAACCGATCTAACTGCACATTTAAATATTGTTCTCTGGTTTACAACTACTGTTCTTGGTCCTAATTCCATCCTTCTTCAGGAGCACAGTCTTTGGCTTGAGATAAATGTAGGTCCAGCTCCACTATTGACTAGTTGTGGGAACTTGGGCAAGTGACTGAAACTCTCTTGGCCTTGATTTTCTTACATGTTTGCGAATTATATAAGATTTTTGCATTGATGGCCTATGGTTTCCGGTGTCTGTGAGCAATTTTGGCATTAATCAACTAGCTTTGTAAAGTAGGTGGAAAGCTGTCCTTATCACTTCTCTGGAATGGTTTGTGTAGGTTGTTGCTCTGCCTTAAAAGATGGGCAAACTTGCCTCTAAAATAGTCTTGTAATTTTTTTGAGGGTGGTTATTCGACTGCCCTCAATAATTTAATGTAATAATCCATTCATGTTCTTTAAACATTTGTTCTTGAGTCAGTTTTGATCATTTATATTATTTTTTTCCAGAACATTGTTCTTTTTTCCCTAAAATTTCAAATTCCATCAAATTGTTCATATAATTATATGATTTATAAAAGTTTGTGCTGTTTTCACCTTATTTGTATTTTTCTTTTTTTTTTTAAATGAGTACTCCAAGAGATTTCCCTGGTGTTTGTTGACTCCATATTGTTTGTTTTCTATTTTATTTTAAGATTTTATTTATTTGAGAGAGCAAATGAGAGAGAGAAAGCACATGAGCGGGGGTAGGGTCAGAGGGAGAAGCAGACTCCCCGCTGAGCAGGGAGCCCGATGCGGGACTCCATCCCGGGGCTCCAGGATCATGACCTGAGCCGAAGGCAGTTGCTTAACCAACTGAGCCACCCAGGTGCCTTATTTTATTTCTTTTCTTATTTAGATACATCTTCTGCCCTCTTTGTATTCACCCTAAAGCTAACTACTTTTCTAACATACTGAGTTGAATAGTTTACTAATTTTGATTTTTATTATTAATTATTGCATATACAGAAAAGAATATTTACAACATAAGAAACACTGCGTATACCTGTGTATCCATAACAGCTTTAGAGAAAAATATTTAATAAATGATGCAATGATTATTTTGACTCCTCAGTTTAGAGTGTTTATTCTTCCAAAGACAAGCCATATGAACTTTACTGTTGTTACTACATTGTATTCAGAGCACATTGAGTGTATATTCAGTGATTAGTATTTAATTATTTTATGGCTTAGTTCATAATCAGTTTTGTAGATAAACCATATGAGCTTTTTTTTGTTGGGTACATAAGTTTTGGGACTTTTATATTCCCGATAAATTGTTTCTTTCAACTTTGCTAATAATCTTATTAATTTCTTAAAAGCTTTTTCTTTAAAATATTTTCTCTATGCTACTAATACTGCTCTACCAAATTGATAAGGTCAGTATTTCCTTGATAGAACTTTCTCTAGCCCCTTCTTTAAGTCTTAATATGTTTTATGTGTATCTCACATAGCTTTTTTTTTTTTTTTCCCCTTCCCAGAGAGGGAGAGGAGGTGAGAGGGGTAGAGGGAGAAGGAGAGAGAATCCCGAGCAGGCTCCATGCCCAGTACAGAGCCCAATGCAGGGCTAGATATCTCAGCCCTGAGATCATGACCTGAGCCAAAATCAAGAGTCAGCTGCTTAACCAACTGAGCCACCCAGGCACCCCATGTATCTCACATAACTTAATTTTATTTATTTTTTAAGATTTTATTTATTTGAGAGAGAGAGAGAGCGAGTGCCAGACAGACTCCCTGCTGAGCAGAACCCTGGGATCATGACCTGAGCCTAAGGCAGAGGCTTAAATGACTGAGCCACCCAGGTGCCCCTCATATAGCTTAATTTTAAATTCAGTCTGAGAAATTGCCTTTTTACAGGTGAATTCAATCAATATATACTTCCCATAATGTATTTGAGCTTAGTTCTATTACTTTTTAAAAATACACTGTGTCTCTCCTTTTTACTTTCTTTTCCAAGGTTCATTTGCGCAGACTGAGTTTTATTTTCCCTCTTCTTCAACAAATGGATTAAAATGATCTCTACTGTTTATTTTAATGTGGTGGATGTTCCCAAAATGTTTAATGAAAATACAACTTCTTTTATTGAAGTATAATTAGCTTACATTGTTATATTAGTTTCAGGTGTATAACATTGATTTGACAATTCTATACATTAGTCAGTGCTTACCATGGTAAGTGTAGTCACCATCTGTTTCTGTACAATGTTATTACAGTATTATTGACTATATTCCCTATGCTGTATTTTTTCATCTCTGATTTATTTATTTTATAACTGGAAGTTGGTATTTCCTAATACCCTTTATCTGCTTCACCCATCTCCCTACTCACTTCCACTCTGGCAATCACCAGTTTATTCTCTTTGTTGAAGAGTATTGTTTGTTTGTATGTTTGTTTGTTTTTCATTGCTGCTGCTCTTTTTGTAAAGTTTTTATTTAAATTCCAGTTAACATACAGTGTAATTTTGGTTTCAGGTGTACAGTATAGTGATTCAACACTCATATGCAATACCTGTTGCTCATCACAGCAAGTGCCCTCCTTCATCCCCATCACCTATTTCATCCTTCCTCCTGTACCCCTCCCCTCTGGTAACTGTCAGTTTGTTCTCTGTAGTTAAGAGTCTGTCTCTTGGTTTGCCTCTCTTTCTTTTTTTGTTCCTTTGCTTTTTGTTTCGTTTCTTAAATTCCACAGATGAGTGAAATCATATGCTATTTGTCTTTCTTTGACTTATTTCACTTAGCATAATTCCATTTAAGTCCATTCTTTGTCACTATTGGCTAGATCTCATTCTTTTTTTTTTTTTATAAACAAGTAATTTTCCTTTGTGTGTGTGTATATACCACTCCTTTGTCTATTCATCTATCGATGGACACATGGGTTGCTTTCATATCTTGACCAAATAATGCTGCAATAAATATAAGGGTGCATATATATTTTTCAAATTAGTGTTTTCATTTCCTATTTTTAATATTTTGAGTAAACTCCATACTGTTTCCCAGAGTGGCTACACCAGTTTGCCTTCCTACCACCATGGCATGATGGTTCCCTTACTCCACATCCTCACCAACACTTGTTATTTCTTGTTTTTGATACTAACCATTCTGACTGGTGTGAAGTGATACCTCATTATGGTTTAGATTAGTATTTCCCTGATGGATTGTGATTTTGGACATCTTTTCATGTGTCTGTTGGCCATCTGTTTGTCTTTGGAAAAATGTCTATTTAGATCCTTGGCTCATTTTTTTTTTTTTTTTTTTTTTTAATGAGAGACAGAGCACGAGAGGGAAGAGGGTCAGAGGGAGAAGCAGACCCCCCGCCGAGCAGGGAGCCCGATGCGGGACTCGATCCCGGGACTCCAGGATCATGACCCGAGCCGAAGGCAGTTGCTTAACCAACTGAGCCACCCAGGCGCCCTTGGCTCATTTTTTAATTGGATTGTTTTTGGTATTGAATTATATAAGTTCTTTATATGTTTTAGACATTAATCCCTTATCAGATATGTCATTTGCAATTATCTTCTCCCATTCAGTAGGTTGTTACTGTGTTTTGTTGATAGTTTTCTTTGCTGTGCAGAAGTTTTTTTTTTTTTTTTTTTTTGGTGTAGTCCCAATGGTTTATTTTTGCTTTTGTTTCCCTTGTCTCTAGAGTCATATCTGTAAACATGTTGTTAAAATTGATGCCTATGTTTTCTTTCAAGAGGCTTATGGCTTCAAGTCTAACATTTAGGTCTTTAATCCATTTTGAGTTTGTGTGTCTGTGTAAGAAAGTGGTCCAGTTTCATTCTTTTACATGTAGCCGTCCAGTTTTCCCATCATCACTAACTGAAGAGACTCTCTTTTCCCATCAGATATTTTTACCTCTGTGTCATAGATTAATTAACTATATAGATGTGGGTTTATTTTAGGGCTCTCTGCCCTACTCTTTTGATCTCTGTGTCTGGTTTTGTGCCAGTACCATACTGTTTTGATTACTACAGTTTTGTAGTATATCTTGACATCTGGGATTGTGATACCTCCAACTTTGTTCTTCTTTCTCAGGATTGCTTTGGCTGTTTGAGGTCTTTTATAGTTCATACAAATTTTAGGATTATTTGTTCTAGTTCTGTGAAGAATGCTATTGCTATTTTGATAGAGATTACATTGAATCTGTAGTATGCTTTGGGTCGTGTGGACATTTTAACAGTATTCTTCTAACACGAGCATGATACACCTTTCCACTTCTGCCATCTTCAATTTCTTTCAACAACATCCTACAGTTTTCAGGGTATAGGCTTTTTACCTTCTTGGTTAAATTTATTCTTAGCTATTTTATTATTTTTGGTGCAATTGTAAATGGGGTTTTCTTAATTTCTCTTTTTGCTACTTTGTTATTAGTGTATAGAAACACAACAAACTTCCGTTTATTAATTTTGTTTCCTGTAACTTTTACCAAATTATCAGTGTTAATAGTTTTTTGGTGGAGACGTTAGGGTTTTCTATGTGTGGTATCATGGTATCTATAAGTAGTGACAGTCTTACTTCTTCCTTACCAATCTGGATGCTTTTTATTTCTTTCTTTCTTTTGTCTGATTGCTGCAGCTAGAACTTCCAGTACTATGTTGAATAAAAGTGGCAAGAATGGAATCCTTGTCTTGTTCCTGATCTTAGAGGAAAAGCTTTCAGTTTTCCACCATTGAGTATGATGTTAGCTGTGGGTTTTTCATATATGGCCTTTATTATGTTGAGGTATGTTCCCTCTAAACCCACTTTGTTGAGAGTTTTTATCATGAATGGATTTTGTATTTTGTCAAATGCTTTTTCTGCATCTGTTGAGATGATTATATATATAAAATATATATGATGATTATATATTATATATTTTTTATTATTAATATATTATTCCTCTTGTTAATGTGATGTAGCACATTGATTGATTTGTGAATATTAAACCACCCTTGCATCCCTGCAATAAATCACACTTGACCACTTGGCCATGGGGCATGATTTTTAAAAAATGTATTGTTGAATTCAGTTTGCTAAGATTTTATTGAGGATATTTGCATCTATGTTCATTGGAGATACTGGCCTGCAATGTTCTTTTTTTGTAGCATCTTTGTCTTCAAACTTTAAAGTTAATAATTCTGTCCTGAAAAAAAAAAACACATGATCTAAAAATGTTTAGCCTCTCATTACTACCCTCAATGCCCACATTAGGTAAAAGGCAAGTCTAAATGTCATGTCTGAAAATGGTCTGAAAACCTCAAGTTTGTAGCCCATGGAGTTTAACTGGATCCCAAACACAACCTTTGGGTTTCCATAGAATCAGTTCTCACAATTCTGGCAGTAAGTTCCTTTCTTCCCCCCAAGCACCTGGAGAATCTGTTTCTTTTGGGCTCTTTCACATATTAAAATATTTTTTTCCGACACTTCTCTAGTAGGCTATTATCAACTTAGTCTGCCATGTTGCCAGATCAGTTTTTCAACGTGTAAAATAAATATATTAATACTGCTAGAATGCTCTTGGGGGGATCAGTGAGATAACAAATGGAAAGCACGTCAACCATTTTTGACACATAATTATGTAGTAAATATTATTGTTTTTTATTATTAACTTCATTTACTGCAACTTTCCATGGCTCCATGCCTGGCTTTGCTTGGTTACACAAGAGAACAGTGAAACAGATTCCCTTTAAGAGGGATAGTCATCCCCTTCCCTCTCTTACTTTTACAATATCCTAACTCTTCTTTCTAATCTTTCATGGCCTCTGTCAGAAGATTTGTAAGAACTCTGTCTTGACCCCAAGTGGTAAAAATAAACAAACTTTTCACATTAAAATGACAAAAGTTTCCTTCCAGTGAAAGAATTCATATTATTTTTGATCTCTTATATTTAATAAATTACTCCTCTCCTACTACTTCCATTATTTATATATACTTTTTTTACTGAGGCATAATTGACATATAACCTCTAAATTTCAGGTGTATAAAGATTCAATATTTGTATATATGGTGAAATAATCATCACAGTAAGTCTAGTTAACATCCATCACCATACATGGTTATGTGTTTTTTCTTTCTTGTGATGAGAAGTTTTATGATCAGCACATTTCAAATGTATAATAAAGTATTATTAACAGTAGTGACCCTACTGTACATTATAATCCCATAACTTATGTTTTACGACTGCAAATTTGTACCTTTGACCCCCTTCACAAATTTTGCTCACGCACCATCCCCTGCTTCTGGCAACCACCAATCTGTTCTCTGGATCTATGAGCTTGACTTTTTGTTTTTGCTTTTTTTTTTTTTTTTTTTAAGATTCTCCATATAAGTAAGATCACATAGTATTTGTCTTCCTCTGACTTAGTTCACTTAGCATAATGCCCTCAAGATCCATCCATGTTATTGCATATGGCAAGATTGTACTCTTTTATAGCTGAATAATGTTGTGTTATACACACACACACACACACACACACATTTTCTTTATCCATTCAACAACACTTAGGTTGTTTCTGTGTCTTGACTGTTGTAAATAATGCTACTGTGAACATGGAAGTGTCTGTCATTTTTCAATTAATGCTTTTGTTTTCTTCAGATAAATACTCAGAAGTGGAATTTCTGGGTCATATGGCAATTAGGTTTTTAGTTTTTTGAAGTGACTCCATATTGTTTTCCTTTTAGATTCCCACCAACACTGCAGAAATGTTCCCTTTTCTCCAAATCCTTGACAACACTTATTATTGCTTATGGTTTTGATGATAGCCTTTCTAACAAATGTGAGGTGGTATCACTTGATTTTGGTTTGCATTTCTCTGATGATTATGAACATTTTTTCATGTGCCTTGTAGCCATATCTATGTCCTTTTGGGACAATGTCTATGCGGATCCTCGGCCCATTTTTAAATCAGGTTTTTTGTTTTCCAGCTATTGAGTTGTAGGAGTTCTTGATATATTTTTGGTATTAGTCTCTTACCAGATACATGATTTGCAGATATATTCTTCCATTCAGCAGGTTGGCTTTTCATTTTATCGATGGTTTCCTTTAATGTGCAAAGTGGAGGCAAACATGCTTTGTTCCTGTTGTATTAAAAGTTGGTTGATTGGAATATTGATGGTCTAAAAATACTCATCATCACCTTTGGCAGGAAGCCTGATTGCTTTATTTCTCGGGCACGTTTTAATTTTCTTATATAGTTATGAATAAAAACAATTCATTTTTTTCCCTGTGTCCTAATTGTTCAAAAAGTGACATATTAGAGCATTTCACCTTAGATTCCAGTTTCTTAGAGGAATTTTTAAAAAATAATTGTTAAAAATTGGATATGAGTATCCTCCCTTTTGTAATCTATAAGCTGTACTTTGCTAAAAAGGCTTATCAGAGTCAAAGCATTCCTTAACCTCATTTCTACAGATAAAACAGTGTCTCCACAAAATAAAAATTGCCTTTTTTCTGCAGTCACCTCAGTAATGTAAAACTGATGTTTATCAGTTTTATTCCTAATTGTGTTGTCTTATATTCTGTCTATAAATAGAAAAAAATCCTTAAAGAACCTTTACGAACTTTGAAAAATTAAATTGAGTAACTTTATAAAAATTTTAGTGCTTTTTTTCTTTTATAAATTACTTTTACAGTGAGCATGCATTTTATTATAATTAGAAAATACATACTAGAGAGGAAAGTGACATATGAGATTTTTGTTTGTTTGTTTGCTTGTTTTGTCTTCATTTTGACTGGGGAAAAGAAAAGATTATTGTTAGCCAATGAGAATTATTTCATTTTTATAGCTGAATAACACTTCCATGAAGTGTTGAGCATGATTTACAAAATCTTTGTGATTCTTAAAAGAGGGGGGAAAATGATAGGACATATATACACATCTATAAATACCAGTATCATTTAGAAACAGGAGGCTCCTATACAATGTAAAATGCAACTTGATCTATAGTTACTGGAAGGATATTAAAAAAAGAAATGAAAATACATTTTAGAAAGTACTATATGTTTATTGTGGAAGATTGGGAAATTTTAGAAACCTTTAAAACAGATTAACAGTAATTCTTCCATATTGCTGAGTTCATTATGTCCTTGGGTCCTAATCCCAGTAGATGAAGGCTCTGCTTGTTCTGGGGACCACCTTCTCTACATATCTGTCTTCTGCTTTACCTAGGCCAGAGACCCTCTCTGGATAACATACCCAGCCCCATCCTTTCATGTCAGCTAGGGTCCTATTAACTGTAACTAGTTATCTTGCTAGTAAAAAGTACTACCTTAAAAAAAAATCTCTTTGCTTTCAATCCAACTCCTAATGGTGAGTTAGATTCCCATTTTCTATGGTCCATGGCTAATTTTGGAGTTTCCCCTTGGTTTTTTCCACTTTGTTTATTCAGTGCTCCTTACCCTATCTTTTTTGACTTATTTCACAAAACTCTCACACTCTTGGTCCTTGATTATAATCTTGTTTGATTTGGTCTTATTTTGCTGCTAAGGAAGTACGTCATTTTCCCAGGATAAAGTATTCTCCTGAGCGTAAGAATCCCCTCTTATGAGGTAGACTTTTACATCTCCTAACTTTACTTTCCTAACTGTTCACTTCCTGAGTTTCTAAACTGACCATCCTTGTATCTTATACTTTGCTTCAATTAAGAAATGTTGCCATATGTCATTTTTTAAAAGATTGATTTATTTGAGAGAGAGCGTGCCCAAGTGCGGGGAGGGGCATAGGGAGAGAATCTTCAAGCAGACTCCCCCCAATGCTGGGCTCAATCTCATGAGCCATGAGATCATGACCTGAGCTATAACCAAGAGTCAGACGCTTAACTGACTGAGCCACCCAGACGTCCCTCCATATGGCATTTATTTTAGAGTAATTTTCAGCTTTGATAGACAATGCTCATATCCCAAGAATCACAAATGGAAAAGATGCATATTATCATTTCCTGAGGACTAGAGATATATACCCTCTAGTGAGCTATTCAGTGTTTTCTCCAGCTTCTATAGCTTTTAAATGTTAGATTTATTTTAATGCCCCATTCAACTGATTTTCAGTGTGCTGTCTATTAAGTTTCCCATATTTCCTCTTTTTTTTTTAAACGAGCTTCACTCTCTTTTTATGAAATGGATCATGCCTCTTTAATCCCAACCAAACAAAACATTTCAATGAAAACTTCTCAGCTGCCTATTCAGAACTCTTTTTTCTCTAGCATGTTTAATTTTTTAGAAGGTATTCCTTATATTTATTACTCCTGCTATAACCTAAGGATTTAGAGGCCAACTATGTCACTTGAATTCAATAAAAAGAAAATATACACATAGGGAATTAGAGAAAATGTATGAATCATTTACTTAATTGTGAAATATGTAGGTAAGTTCATGTTCAAAACAACCCTTTACCCAACCCTGCTTTCTAAGTTCATACATATTTTACTTTTCTTGGGTTCATTAGCAAACTATTCCCACCTAGTGTTCTATTAGGTTAGAATTACTACTCTCTACAACAAATTACCTGATGTGATTGCAAATGTAACTAAATTCCCTACTTAATTTTTATCTAAACCAAAATGCTACATTACACACACAGATAACACACAAACCCCTCAGCCCAGTTAGAACAGGAAGCTGTCTGTGGATGGCTGATTGAGAATCTATTAGGCCAAGAATTGTTCAATTCACTTTAATGTTATTGAAGATACCCACTCTGCTAAGCAGTACAATGGAAGCAAAGTTGAATAATGCATAGTGTTAATGCTAAAAGAACTCTTAACAATTTTTTTGCAGGATAAGACGTCTTCATTATGAGATGAAGCCAAAAGATACACTTGGCTTAGGCTTTATTTATTGAAAAGGATGGGCCATTTGTTTGTATAAACCTTAATATGGAGGTCTCCCACTTGAATAATTCCTGTATTTGATCATACTGCTGCTCTGTAGACTCACGTGAAGTATTAAAAGCTTTGACCAGACACTCATGTAATAATAAGGCTGGATCTTGCTGTTTAAAAGTAAGAAAAAAATTTAGTGAAGCTTAACTCCCTGCAGGGGATCTTCCAGTACCATTACCAAACATATTCTGGGAAAACACACAGTGAGGGGAATGTACTAATAAAGGGAAATATGCTGTTACCATACTGTAGAATTGAAAATTTGTGGAAAGTTGGTCATTTCAACACTGTAAAGATACTCTGAAATGAAATTTAAGATATTCTGAAATGAGATTTAAGGGTTATTAATGCAAAATATAATTGTTTCATTTAACCATTAGGCTCCTACAGGATTTATGTAAATATTCATTCATTATGCATCAGGCAGTTGTATGAAATTACCTGTAAATGTAACTTCAGAGAGTGATGGTCTTTCTTTCAAGAACTCATCTGCAGGCACCCCTGGGTGGCTCAGTCGGTTAAACATCTGACTTCAGCTCAAGTCATGATCTCAAGATCCTGGGATTGAACCCCATGTAGGGTTCTGCCCTCAACAGGGAATCTGCATTTCACCCTCTCCCTCTCCCTTTACCCCTCCCCCAGCTCATGCATGCTCTCTCTCTCTCTCTCTCAAATAAATAAAATATTTTTAAAAAATAGAAAAAAGAAGTCACCCACCTAATTAGATATGAAAAGCACAGAGAAGGACTCATCTAGACAAGTCTCTTTCCTATCAACCTATGGTGGTTTCTGGAAAATCTATGAGTACTAACATTTAGTATTTATTTAGTATTTTGAAGTTTCTAGTTGGTTGGTTATCATCCTACAATTTGATCTTCAAAATTATACAGCAGGTAGGTAGATATGTAGGGGAAGAAAGTAAGGCTTAGAGACCTAAGTCTCTCTGTGGATTATAAGACAGGATCCTAAGTGGCAGAACATTCACTCCATAAAATATGTGTTGTACCCCTACTATGTGGCAGGGACAAGGGTAGGCACTGTTAGATGCTAAGAAGAGAAATATGGAAGATTGGCTGTAAATATGGCTGAAGAAGCCCATGTTAAATGTCATGTGATTGGCCCTATGCTAGGGAACTCAGGTCTCCTGGCTACTCATGCAGTGAGTTTTTCTACCCCACCAGTGGCCTGTCATTGAAAGTCCTTCCATGTGCTATAAAAAGGTATCTCCCTTTAAAATATTACCATTACCAGTGCCACATTTAGCCTTTACCTCCCACTGGTGGTCTCATAAATTAGTTGATGAGCTCCTTCCTAAAGGATAGGCAATGAAAGCAGTCCCCTGCAGAAGGAATTGTAGAATGAGCATACTTCAGGTCTGGGAAAGGTTGGAATGTCAGGAGAGTACAGAGTCAGGAAAGAGAGGGCTTAATAGAATACAAAAGAGGGGTGAGGATGTTTCTGGATGGTTAGCATCAGCATTAAGAATGCTTCCATCTAGTTCACAATTTTTACCAAGAACCAGTTTAGACCAAGGAGATCTAAATCATCGTCCATGGCCTCATAGAGTCCACAGTATAGCAGGACGTGGACATTATCAGGTAATCAGTTTCTTGCTGCTGTGAAAGAAGCACAACAGTGGAGCCCAGTCCAGTCTGGGAGATTAGGGAGTTCTCTGTGTTCAGATGACTGAACTGGGCCCTAGAATGCTGAGAGAAGAATAAGTGAGCAGAATTACTGTGCTTACTATCATGACTTGTCAATAATTAAGAGGTTCTTTCAAAATAGTATTTTCAGGGAGAGGTGATAAAATAGTTTTATGTTGAAATTCTCTGAATCCACTGACTTGGCTGGCATTGTAACTTATCTTTACAGAAAATACATGTCTTCAAGAAGACCTTACAGGCACTGATCTACCCCATGTCCTCCACCACCCCCCACAATTTCGAAGTCTGGACGGCAACAACACCTACCTACTGTTATGAGTGTGAAGGGCTCCTGTGGGGCATTGCTCGGCAAGGCATGAAGTGTTTGGAGTGCGGAGTGAAGTGCCATGAAAAGTGTCAGGACCTCCTAAATGCTGACTGTTTGCAGAGTGAGTACCTGTTTAGGGTAGAGATATATATGCAGACCCTGCCTTATCCTCCATGTTTTCAGGTTAGACCTCTTCAGCTCTTGCTGGTTTTCAGTAATTCCAACCCCCACCCTTCCTATCACACAAAGATTCACATACAACCCATCAAGTCATATCGTTGATGATGTGTTCCCATAGTGCCAAGCACGGACTTAGATGCCTCAGAGCAATGGCAGGCTCACCAAGTAGAAAACTTGAAAGCGACTTCTGATCTCTTTGGTCACTTCCATCTCATGATAGCCCTGTGTGGAAAGTGGAAATGTGTAAAGTCATGTTCCTCAGCCAAGGACTAAGGCACACCCTTGTGATTACAGCAGTCTGAATTCCTTCTCAAGCCTATTTGGTGTCTGCCAGAAGGAGTCATATTCTTGGAATTGGGAGGTTTTGTGTTTGAATATCGAAGACACATCTAACTTACCAGATAAGTGACCTTGGGCAAGTTTTTTAACTTCTCAGGGCTTCATTTTTCTCCACCAAATGAACAGGAATAACAAAATTTACTCAGAGCGTTATCGGGAAGACTAAATGAAACAGTCTCTGCTAAGAGTCTGGCACATAGTAGATCCTCAATGAATATTAATGGCTTCCCCATCCTTTTGCACTTCTGAAAAGGTACATGTCAGTTCAACCTTTATGACAAGTTACCTTAAATTTTCCATTTCCAAAAAAAATTCTTTATACTGCTACTTTAGATTAGGTCCAGAAATGCCAAAACATCACAGTCTAAAATATGTATTACTGACTTTTCTGTGCTGCGTTGATTTGGTTGTGGCTGTGACACTGAAATTACTAAAAAAAGAAAAACAAAACAAAACAAAACACAAACAAAAAAACACTTTGCCAAGAAAATTTATTTAAACACGGACTTTCATTTACAAATCTTTTTTTCACATGTAAACATTGTCCCCTCTGTTATTGTTTATATGAATACAATGAATGTGTGACATCCACGGGGTTGCCTAAAATTGAGGGGGATCAGAGGAAAATGTCAAAATAAAAATTAAATCATAAATGCTGTCACAGCTGATTTTGTAGTAAGTCATACACATTCTACAGTTTTCTTTACTTCATTAGTATTCTCCCTACACCATGAGATCAGATGGAGGTTGTTAATGGTAATGAATGCGTTTTTTTGGTTTTGTTTTTGTTTTTTTCAAAATAGGTAGTGTCTCTTTGAAAAATAAAAAGTATATTTAGGAATAACTGCTTAAAAGGAAGGGGGATTGATTCAATACTACTGAGCTAACTTGCATAATCTCATCATCCAATTAGAATTCAGTCTACTTATTTAAAAACTGAATTATAAACAGTCTTTTTAAGAAATAAGCATATTAGGGCAGTGACATTTGAAAAAACAGAAAAACATTGCCATCTAGAAACAAATGGCTGGAATCCAGTAAGTAAAAAAATGATGTAGATTATACTTCAGAAATGAGCTGACTCTTAGTGTTTGAGAGACTAAAGATGTCACACATTCATTAGACTTTGGAAACATTTTTATATTATATTTCTGTTTCTTAAGATACATTGATGGATATTGGCTAAATTAGGCAACTTTTTCTTTGAGGTTATTCATTAAAAT
Organism: Mirounga angustirostris; assembly: GCF_029215605.1. NCBI lineage: Eukaryota > Metazoa > Chordata > Mammalia > Carnivora > Phocidae > Mirounga > Mirounga angustirostris. Next base: position 50,607,789 of record NW_026991717.1, on the reverse strand, counting down.
GCACATGTAAATTGAAAGAAATCAAAAATAGTTGAGAAAAATGAGGGTGGGTATGAGTGCCCCAGGAAGGGGAGTATTTTCTTTAGTAATACCTCCTTACTTGTTTTCCTAAAATCCACCCTTGCATTGAACAGAAAGAGACTTTGCAAGTATATGAATTCAACCTCACCACTTTCCACAATAACTACCAGTAAAATTTGAAATTGACCCTACAGAATCAGTGACACTTCCTTAAGAAATTTCTCTTTTCATTGCTTTAAGCAAGAAATTTGCAATGGGGACACCCCTTATGTATAAGACTTCCACATATGCCTAGGATGGCATATTATTTTGAATTTAATTAATTAACATATAGTATATTATTAGTTTCAGAGGTAGAGGTCAGTGACTCATTAGTTGTATGTAACACCCAGTGCTCATAACATCACGGGCCTTCCTTAATGCCCATCACCCAGTTACCCCATCCCCCCACCCTCCCCTCCAGCAACCCTCAGTTTGTTCCCTATGATTAAAAGTCTCTTACGGTTTGTCTCCCTCTCTGATTTCATCTTATTTTTCCCTCCCTTCCCCTGTGATCCTCTGTTTTGTTTCTTAAATTCCACATATGAGTGAAATCATATGATAATTGGCTTTCTCTGATTGACTTAATTTTGCTTAGCGTAATACCCTCTAGTTCCATCCACATAGTTGCAAATGGCAAGATTTCATTTTTTTTGATACCTGCATAATATTCCATTGTATCTATACACACCACATCTCTATCCATTCATCTATCAATGGACATCTGGGCTTTTTCCACAGTTTGGCTATTGTGGACATTGTTGCTATAAACATGAGGGTGCAGGTGCCCCTTCAGATCACTATGTTTGTATCTTTTGGGTAAATACCTAGTAGTGCAATTGCTGGACTGTACTTTAGCTCTATTTTTAACTTTTTGAGGAACCTCCATACTGTTTTCCAGAGTGGCTGCACCAGCTTGCATTCCCACCAGCAGTGTAAGAGAGTTCTCCTTTCTCCGCATCCTCGCCAACATGTGTTGTTTCCTGTGTTGTTAATTTTAGCCATTCTGACTGGTGTGAGGTAACACATTTGTAGTTTTAGAAGTTCAGTTTATTATCCATTGCTGCAAAGGAGAATATACTGCAGGATAAACCATGGGACATCTCAGTAAGAGGGTTTTAGAAAGCAGAGGTTGCTCTGGATCAGGTGTTGTCTGAAAGTGAGGACAATTTATGATCGTGTAGGTTAAAAAAATCTTACCAGGAGTACAGACGAGAGTGAGGCAAATAGCTGTACCTAGCTAAGAAACAGTGGTCACTCATGAGTTAGGAGAGGGGATGTTTGGTATTTTGTGGTTTGTTTTCATTTGCACTTAGATAAACTTGTGAGATGGCCTTGTTTGTCTCACGTCAGCATGGTCATGGTCACACAGACCATGTGAACGTGGTGTCCTGTGAGTTTGGTCATGTCCAACAGGAGAACAGCGTGGTCTAAGAATGTCAGTACCAGGGCAGCTTCCAATAACACTGTGAACTAGTTGTGTCAGCCAACTTCCATTCAGAGACTAGTTAAAAAAACAGAAATAGAAAAAAATCTTGGGTTTAAAATTTTCTTTGTTTTATCTTTTTTTTTTTTTTTTGAAAAAGACTTGGAAAAAATCTGTTGCGAAAAGTGATAAGAACAAAAAAGATCTTTCCTCTCTCTATCTCTCCATTGATTTTTTTTTCCTTACATAGTAAAAATACTTCTGAAATTGAGCACTTTTTTTCTTTTGTTGAAATTAGTTTTTCCCCTCATCTATACAATTTTTGACTCTGAAATAATTTAGAAATCTTAAGGAAGTTAGTATCTAAATAATGCTCAGGAAATGTAGTAGCTCTGACAATTTTGAGAGTGCATACCTGATTTTGTCTTCTTTTAATATGCAAATGTTTCTGAACTTGTTCTCAAAGTTTGCATTTACCAATAATAGGATGATTGAATATGGTGGAGGTCGGCAGCGAAGAAAGGCTGATTTTTGGTTTTGGACCCAAGCTCAACAAAAGTAAAATTACTTTATAGAAGGTGGCAGTTCCTTGAAAGGGGGCTCCCTGCCCACATTCTCCTACTGTCAGTGATGGGGACATCTATGAGAATGGGAGGTGATGCTATGCTAGGTCTGTGATCCTTCAGTTATCCTTCTATTAAATGTCAGTTCTTTATTGTGTTCCAGAAATTGTGTGGAGTGTGTAACTTTGATTGTGTAAGACAAAGGAGACCTGTGATTTGAAGACTGGGGGAGTTGTAGGTTTGCTCCTTGGAAATATTGAAGGCATGTTAGAAGAGGAGGGTTAAGATGATCTTGGCTGTAAAGCAACTAAAGGGAAAAGGTAGAAAATGCCAGCTACATGCCCACCTACATGATTTCATGAGAAAGAAAAACAGAGGCACCAAGAGTAGGCCCACCTACAGGATTTTATGGGGAAAGGAAAGAAAAGCAATAAAGTTTCATAGGCTAGAGACTCCTAGAGAGAGAAATGCCTCAATATCAGACCTTCTGCATGCTTTCTGTGTATATCAACCACCTATTTACTCTGGGTTCACCAGCCTCAAATGCAGGTAAAAATTTATGGATATGAAAAATAAAAATACTATAATAATTTCTTCTAGTTTCTCTGAACTTTTTTTTTTTTTTAAAGATTTTATTTGAGAGAGAGAGCGAGCACACAAGCAGGGGGAGCTGCAGAGGGAGAGGGAGAAGCAGGCTCCCCACTGAGCAGGGAGCCCGATTGGGTGGGGCTCGATCCCATGATCCTGGGCTGAAGTAGATGCTTAACCAACTGAGCCACCCAGCCACCCCTAAATTTTATTTTCTTAAATCTTCAAGTACTTCATTGGCTCCCAGCTAGCAAGTTGTTCTATAGCATTAAGCATATGGCAGACATTGGGTGTGGCAGTGTCCATGGGGAGAGCTTTCACCGAGTTGCTTTACAGGTCAAGTAATCTTAAAGCTAAAATCCCCAAATTCCATGTTAATGTAAAATTCTTTAATAAATGCTTGTATCTTCACCTTGTGACATCTAGACCTTATACTTGCTCAATTATTAGTATTGAAACTTTTATACATTATCTCATTTAATCCTTACAGTGACCCTGTTAAGATGCTACTATTATTTCCTTTTGTTTTTCAGATGAAAAAACTAAAGTTTACAGAGCTAAAGTAGTGCAATTTCAGATGGTTAATAATTGGCAAGTCAGGATTCACACAGGACTGTCACCTTTTAGTATACACAAAGCATCATGAGCCGCTATGCTCCTTTGCCTTATTTAAAAGTGCTTTTATTGATGTATTTCTTCCACTTTATATTTGGACTTATGCTCTTGTTTTATGCTGACTATAAGAGCATGAGGCCAACCACTTTCTGCTTTCTAATGATGGGCACAGCCTTTGTTTTCTGAAAATTCTAAACCTGAAGCCAAGTGCCCAATGTATTTTGTCTTTTCATAAGACTCCACAGCATGTATATCATTTTACACTGAATTTATTTTTGTTTTTTCCAGGATCACGGCCTTAGGGTGAGAGCATACACAAAGTTCCTAAGACCTAAAATTGAACCCAGAGCCAGATTAAATACTCAAATATGGCAATCATTTTATTTTAGGTTCCCCCCAGAAATATTTTATCTTCTCTATTTGTTGAATGTATCCTATTTTCTAAAGAGCATGCTTGATACTTCGAACACATTTAGTTGAGGTTGGCCTTATAGGCTAGCATGTAAACTAAATGGATAGACAGGCAGCTGAGCCAGTGGTGATTGATAAATGTTTAAGAATTCCACGAGGCAGTTGCTTGAAATAAGCCATGTTAGGAATATTTACACCATAGAAATCTGCTAATATTACAGGTCAGGTGTGGTGGTGGTGTTGTTCCTATTTTTTTGTTTGTTTTCCATAGGGAGGGAGAAAATGTGACCACTGGGTTAGGGAGCCTCTATTTCTGTTAAGGAAGAGATAAGATCATATGCTGAGAGTGGAGGTTAATGGGGTGAGGTAAGTGACTTGAAGAAAATAGAAATTTTTGGAATCACTCTTGAGAAAAATAGGAAAGAAAAGAGATTGAGACCAAGAGAGACGGTTGCAGCTGTTAGATGTATGTAAATTGCCATGCAAAGTTGGTAAAATTATGAATTTCACATGAAATTTATATGTTTTGGGTAATAAATAAAAATTATAGAGAAAAGTGAGGGTTCTGATTAAGTGGCTTTCCCATTAAATTATGTAGAAAGGAACCATTTTAGGTAAGTTGGCCTCATTTACGGATGAATTCTCTTGTATCTCTTGCAAGGATGAATTTTGTTGTGCATAATTGTATCCTCTGATCTGTCAATTAAGTGTTTTTAAAAATAACAATGATGCATTCCATTTGGATAATGTATTACATTTTACAAAGTGCTTTCACTGTACATTATCTCTTTTGATCTCATTTATTGTTGATCCCTGGTTGACATATTACTACTCACTGTATTTCAGTGAAGCTACTACACCTTCTGTCATACACTTTGAAGGAAGAGTCATATAAATGCAAATTTAAGTTTATCTCTGATGACTTTGAGATAAACAGACCAAGCCTGAAGGAAAATAATAAACCCAAAGGGTTGGAAATTCGTGGCAAATTGCAGCTACCTCAGAAATAGTTTCATTCGAAAAATCAGGTTCGATAAACAATAGGCGGTGGAAAGTGCTTGTAGATCGGTGACAAAAATTACAGATTTGTCTCTGCGTCTCCAAACTACATAGATTTAAGTTGAATCATTTCCCTCAGATCAAAATATGTAAAAGTAAAAGTAGAACTTTTAAAATGCCACATATCTTTTTCTAGAAATAACAGATAAAAGGTTTAAACATAAGCCTCTGTTAACCTGCTCTCCCAGAATAGTGGTTTCACAGTTGATGGTTTGTGTGTTGTCCACAAATTAGAGTTTTCTGCTCCAACATCAAGAGCATTGGTGAAAGATTTCACAGCAAATCATTATGCTTTCTTAATTAAGTCTTTTAAAAAAAAATTCAGGAGGCGGTTGTTAAGTACAGAGATTTGATTCCTTTAGATAAAAAATTTCTTGTTATATTCTACCTTTGAATTTGGTAGTGATTACTTAAATGAGTATTATTACATGGGTGGTCGTCCGCTGGCTCTTCCTGAATTTAGAAAAATAATCCAAAATATATTTAACTCTCAAGGACTTGAACACTTCTTTTCTGTAGCCTTTGGGAGCACTGAGAGCCAAAACAATAATAGTTACTTAGAAATTTGGGGGAGAGTTAAATTTTATGGCATTTCTCACCTGTTGAACATTCATTCTTAGGATGGCTGTCACATATCAAACTTTTGGGGCACTTTGAATCTTGCAGTAATTTTTTCAAGGCAGCACTGCCTTTTCTTTCTGCTTAATGAATATTTCAGTACTTGAAGTAAAATATGCCTATTGGGTAGCTGGGACTATTCAAGTAGCCTAAGCTAGTTTTACTGTATAAGAATTATGCATGCACAGTTAAGCTATTGTTGATAAATTACAAACATGCTTAATTATTTAAGGATATGCAATTTACAGATGCGTAGCTTTTCTATGGCCTGTTTTAACAGATGACTAGGGCATTTAGAATGTCCTTTCAAATTACATTAAATGTAATGCAGTCATTTTTAGTATTTTTTTTAATGTGGTTTAAGTCCTCAAAGTTTTTTTTTTCCTTGTTTTTGTTTTGTTGTTGTTGTTTTAAGATAAAGACGGGGAATCTGCTCTTTATACCATTAGAATATTCATCCCTTTAACTTTGTCTAATTATACCTTGGTTATTATGAATGTGTTTTTTCCACTTTAGGAAACAAACGTCATACTTTCAAATAAATCAAGATTTTCACTAAAGTACTCCTGTTGAATATGAGTTTATTATAAGGAAAGCTAACGGCTGACCTTTTCCTCTTTGTCTTAGCTTCTGTGCTTCATTTGGGCTTAAAATACTTAGATTCAGAGAACATTAGTGAGGCTATCCCTTGTGGTAGAAATCATGCAGATAACTTGTCTTATTTAATCTCTAAACATTCTACCAGATATTAATATGCCTATTTCAGAAATACATTTCAAAAAATTGTAAGTTGGGTAATACAGTCATGTAGATGAAAATTGGAACTGTTACCAGCTGTGAACATGAGTTTTGTTTTTTATTCTTTTCACTACATGACCTTTGTTTGGCACCCCAAAATATTTGGTATCAGCAGTGGCAGCTCCCGCAACACTGGTCCGTGGGGTTTTGTTTTCTCATTTAAAACTCACTAAGGAGCCATGAGAGTTGGGATCATGGTTCATTGTTAACTTGTCGTATAATATTGCACAACCCAGAGGCCACAGAGAGCACTGAAAATACCTGGCAGGTAGCTGGAGAAGGTGAGGGATCCAAGAATGGACCTTTGGAAATCCTTCATTGCCAGAAGGATTAGTGTTATAAACAAAAATGCCCAGAAAGTTGAGACCAATCATAAAAAAAATAAAAAAATAAAAAAATCCTGGAAATCAAAAAGGGTTTTAAGTAGAATGAATTTATCCTATTAAAAACTATGGCCATATCACAAAGTGAGAGTTGAGGCCTGTGATCCATCATGTATTTAGAGGTCATCTACCCACTGGTTTCTAAATCCTTTTTAAACAGCAGAATCACTTTAATTCCAAGTAAAATCTTACCCTGGATTTCAATATATAAGAGAGAATGGTGGTATTTATTTTACAAAAAGAATTTAAGCACTTAATTATGGTAAGTTCCATCATTAAAAATAATTAAGCACTTTGAACCCAAGTATTTGAAATACTGACTTTGGGGAGACATTTGCCATATATATCCTATCTATTTCTCAGTTTTGTTTTGCAGGTGGTATATGCCATATTTGACTGTGTGCATTCTTTTTAGCTCTTTGAAAATTCAAACCATATATTTGCACAACCCCTGATTTAAGCAAATAATACAGCTGTGACAAAACTGGGAATCATGGAAGTCCATTTACTTGCCATTAACACAAAGGCTGGTTCTGAATCTCAGCCTAGATATTTTGTCCAGCAGCATTTATATTGCCCTGATGTTCTGTGAAGAAGGTACCCTGACTCCTCAGAATGAAACCACTTATTCATTCTCCTATTCCTTCTTTCTCTCCCTCTTGGGCCATCAAAAAGTAATTTTATGTGCATTTACGTCACCACTCATTTTTCCATTATAGGAGCAGCAGAAAAGAGTTCTAAGCATGGTGCCGAAGACAAGACTCAGACCATTATTATGGCTATGAAAGAAAGAATGAAGATTAGGGAGAAAAACAGGCCGGAGGTGTTTGAAGTAATTCAGGAAATGTTTCAGATTTCTAAAGAAGATTTTGTGCAATACACAAAAGCAGCCAAGCAGAGTGTACTGGATGGGACATCTAAGTGGTCAGCAAAAATAACCATTACAGGTAAAAATAGTTGTCTTGAAAATTTTGATTCCACATTGAGATTTTTATGTGTCTTAGAAATCACTGCTTAATAACAATTATAGGTAAAATAAGTAGAATGTTTTCAAACTTGTCAATATTGGTAAGACATGTAGTTGGTACTTGAAATTTCTAAAATATATACTAGATAATTGAAGTAATTGCAATTTGTTCTAATCAAAAGCTCTTCTAGAGGAAGAAGTTTCTCTTTTACAACATATTCATCAATATCCCGCAATTAGCTTTGTAGCTGCCCACCACTGATAAATTACAAGAGTAGCCAAAAATCTCTCTAGTCAGTTTTTCTTAATGAGAAAACACACATCATTTTACTTAATCCTTGATCAGTACCCCTCAAACATTTGATCCTTGAGTGAAGGCAGTTTGAGCTTAGTGATGTGTAGTAATTTGAACTTCTTAGGTTGCCTATAACAACAGCAAGTGCATATATGTTGTGTTAATGTTTACCAAGCCTCTTAACTTACTCATATGGTACTTGTAAGATAAAATAAAGTTGCTTTTTTTTTTTAACTAGGTTGAGTTGTTCAGTAGTGACAGCAAACTCACAAATAGAAATATATTTTAAATCACAGACCTTTGAATTATGTTGGATGCCTTTTGGCATATTGTATGTGCATCTTTATTTTTCTATACATTTATGTAGTAATGTGTATATAAGTATATAGCTGGTGTGAATATGAAAGTATATGTATATGGCTGCTACTCATTGCAGACAAAAGCAAATATTTACTCAAGGAAGGTTTTAATATTCAGTGTTTTCATTCTTTCATTGAATATTTTTAAGTCCTAATGTTCATTTCCTCAATAAAGGAAATAGGTTTGGAAAATCAGTTGGGACCAAATAACGGGATGCCATAGAATGAGTTTGGATAGTTCCTCCCTTTATGCTGATGGAAGAAACTATTTTAGCATTCCTTTGCACAAACCCAGGGTGCAAAGTGTTAGAAAAACTGCCCTTTGTTATTTTTGTTTGTTTGAGGAAATCTTTATATTAAAATTTCTATTTTGGTTTATTTCAGTGGTTTCGGCACAAGGTTTACAGGCAAAAGACAAAACAGGGTCGAGTGACCCATATGTTACTGTTCAAGTGGGAAAGAACAAAAGAAGAACGAAAACCATTTTTGGAAACTTGAATCCAGTATGGGATGAGAAGTTTTATTTGTAAGTATATCATGTGAAACTATTATAAGTATTGATATATTTGGGGATAAATTTAAGGCAGACATGCAAAATATAGAAACAATAATTATCTCATATTTAATACTATCTAAGCAGAAATTATCAAAAGTGAAATTAATGTTATGAAGTCACTTAATACTCACATTATTCTTTATCTTTGGAAGAAAGTGAATAAAAAGAGTATTTCAAACAAAAGGTGGCATGGTTGGGGTGACTATACAGGAGGAAAAAAAAGATTAAAATATGATCTTTAACTTCGGTTGACCCAACATAATTTGGAATTTACTGGCTTGATTCAGCAATATACTGACATCGAAGATTTAGGACTAAGGACAGTAAAAAGATTTTGGGCATCACCTGGCCCATCACACCTACACCATGATGAAATGGTTGATGATAACGTTTACAACCTCTCACTGTCAGAGAGGTCATTTATTTTTAAGCCTCTTATATTTTGTACCAAATGGTAAGAAATTATTTTTCTGGCATAGGTTCTTTTCTTTCTAGAGACATAAGATGACTTTCCAATTAGCATTTGATAGAAATGAAAATTCTGAACCCTGAGTCCTTTCTTTTTCTTCCTTCCTTTCTATGCTGATGGTGTAAACAGGGATCTTGTTAACATACCAAGTGAGCAAACCCAACACATACAGCTTGTTTGGAAATGTAGGCAATAGTGAGTAAGAAAAGAGAGCTTTTGTATGTGTGGGCTGATGGAGAGAGTGTTCAGAAATAGGTTTGGAAAATCAGTTGGGACCAAATAACAGGATGCCATAGAATGAGTTTGGATAGTTCCTCCCTTTATGCTGATGGAAGAAACTATTTTAGCATCACTTTGTTAACAGAAGACAAGAAATCAATTGATAGGGGCGCCAGGGTGGCTCAGTCATTTAAGCGTCTGCCTTCGGCTCAGGTCATGATCCCAGGGTCCTGGGATAGAGCCCCATGTCGGGCTCCCTGCTCAGCTGGGAGCCTGCTTCTCCCTCATCCAGCTCCCCCTGCTTGTGTTCTCTCTCTCGCTATGTCTCTCTCCGTCAAATAAATAAAATCTTTCAAAAAAAAATCAATTGATAGTCATAAATTCAAATCTCTAAAGCAGTCAACTCAAATGAATCAAACAGGGTAAGGGCAACAAAAAGGACAGGACTATGGCAAACTTAGAGCAAGTGACTTGGAAAAATACAGCTTCCATGGCCACATAATCATGCAGATGCAATGCAGCTAGAGCCCCCAGTTTCTCAGGAGAAGCTGGAAGTCTGAAAATTTAAAACCAGGTTTATTGAAGTAAAATTGACAAAATGTAAGTCTACATATTTAAAGTGTACTATTTGTTAAGTTTGATCTGCCTTATACCTCTATGGAGCCATCACCACTAACAATATAACCAACATATCCCTAACCCCGTATTCATGCCCCAGTGAGGCCATCTCTCTTAACTCCCTCCATGACAAGGCAATCACTGATCTCCTTTATGATGCTATGGAATACTTTTAATTTGGCATTTTGTAGATTTTTATAAAAATAGAGCATGCACTATGCATTCTTCTTTTGTGTGGTTTGATTGACTCAGTGTAATTATTTTGAAACCCATCCATGTTGTAGGATTCAACAATAGATCATTTCTTTGTATTGCTGCGTAGCATTTCATTGTAATAAAATATCAAAGTTTGTTTATGCATTCACCTTTTGAGGGACAATTGGTTTGTTTCTAGTTTTAACTAGCTATTAAAAATAAAGTCGTTCGGAAACTTGTAAACATATGTCCATACAAATATTTATACACATTTCTCTTGAATAAGTACCTAAGAGTAAAATAGCTGGAATGCCTATTATGAATAGATTTAATTTTTAAGATAATTTTTCCAAGTGGTTGTACCATCTTAAATTTCCATCACCAATGTATGGGAGTTCCAGGTCATTACACACTTCTAACACTTTGTAAGGCCAGTCTTTTAGATTTTTGCAATTCTTATATATGTGTAGTATAGTGTTATAGTGGTTTTATTTTGCATTTCTCTGATGACTGATGGTTTCAAGCATCTGTCATTTGCTGTCCGTGTATCTTTTTTAGTTAAGTGTTTATTTTGCCCATTTTTACTGTTTTTGTATTTTGTATTTGTGTAAGGTTTTTATAGTTTTATGTTTTACATATAGGCCCATCATACATTTTTGAGGTAATTTTCTAATGTGGTAGAAGTTATAGACCTAAGTTTCTTATTTTGCATATTGCGATCCAGTGGTCCCGGCACCATTTTTTGAAAGCACTATCCTTTCTTTACTGAATTGCTTTTGCACCTTTAATAAAATTCAGCTATCCATATATGTGTTGATCTATTTCTAGATTGTTCTGTTCCATTTATCTATTTATCCATATGTATGCCAATACCACACAGTATGGATTACTGCAGTTTTACTTTATAATCAGTCTTAAAATCATTGTTAGTCCTCCAACTTTTATTTTTTTCAGTTATTTTATCTATTTTAGAACCTTTGAATTAGAATTTTAGAATCCGCTATCATTTTTCACACACAAAGAAACCTGATACAGTTTTGATTGCCTTATTGCTCTGGCTAAGATTTCCAATATGATACCAAGTAGAAGTGACAAAAGCACATATCCTGGCCTTATTCTCAGTCTTAGGTGGAACACATTGCTTTCTTGGTTAACTATGATATTAGCTGTAGGCTTTTTGTAGATGCCATTTACCCAGTTGAGGCAGTCATCTTCTATTTCCAGTATGTGGACAGTTTTGATCAGAAACAGATGTTGTAGTTTGTCTAATGCTTTTACTGCATTTTTGAGATACTCATACGATTCTGAATGCCATTTAAAAGAAAAACTTGGAAGGTATTTTTCCATCGTCTTTGTGTTTACATGCTGTTCTTGTTCTTAGAAATCCATTGTTGCCCTCATCTTTGTTCCTCTGTGCATGTCTTCTTTTCTCCCTAGTTGCTATTAAGACAATGTTTTCTTTACTCAGTTGCACAATATGATAGTGTTGTACCATGGTGTGGTTTTCTTTGTGTTTTTGGTGTGTGGGGTTTATTGAATCACTTGGGACTGTGAGTCTGCAGTTTTCTTCAAATTTGGAAACATTTTGGCTATTTCTCTATTCTTTCTGCCTCTACCTTTTGGAGATTCCCCTTATAAATATATTAGGTCCTTTGAAGTTGTCCCACAACCCACTGATGGAATGTTTGTTTATCTTTTCTCTTTCTCTCTCTCTTTCCTTTTTTTCTGTGTTTCACTTTGGATTATTTCTATTGTGATGTGTTTAAATTCACTCACCTTTTCTTCGATCATGTCTAATCTGTTATTAATCCAAGCCACTGTATTTTTCATCCCAGATATTTCAGTTTCCATCTCAGGAAGTTCAAGTTAGGTCTTTGTATCTTCCATGTCTCTACTTAACTTTTTTTTTTTTTTATTAAGACTTTATTTTCTTAGAGAAGTTTTAAGTTCACAGAGAAATTGAGGGGAGGGTATACCCACATATCCATAGCCTTTTACCCCCACATATCCATAGCCTCCCCTTACTACTAACACTCCCCCATCCTTGAAAGTGGTATTATTTTCTTTTACAATTGATAAACCTACGCTGACACATCATTATCACCCAAAGACCATGTTTACATTATGGTTCACTGCCAGTGGTTTATATTTTATGGGTTTGGACAAATAAATAATGATGTGTGTCTATCATCATGGTATCATACAGAGTACTTTACCTTAAAAATCCTGTGTTCCACCTATTCATCACCCCCTATCCCTGAATCCCTGATAACCACTGATCTTTTTACTATCTCCATAGTTTTGTTTTTTGAAGAACGTCATACTGTTGGAATCATACAGTGCATTTAAGTTTACTCCATGTCTTTTATGTGGCTTGATAGTTGATTTCTTTTTAGCACTAAATAATATTCCATTGTCTAGATGTGTCACAGTTTATCCATTGACCTACCGAAGAACATCTTGGTTGCTTCCAAGTTTTGGCAATTAAGAATAAAGCTGCTATAAACATCCATATGCAAATTTTTGTGTGAACATAAGTTATCAATTTCTTTGGGTAAAAGCCAAGAAGCATAATTACTGAATTGTATGGTAAGAGTATATTTTGTTTTGTCAAAAGTCAAACTGACTTTTAAAGTGGCTGTACCAGTTTGCATTCCCAGTAGCAAAGAATTAGAGTTCCTGTCGCTCTGGATCCTCTTTAACATTTGGTGTTGTCTATGTTCCAGTGTTTGGCCATTCTGATAGGTGTATAGTGGTATATTGTTGTTTTAATTGGCATTTCCCTGATGACATCTGATATGCAGCATCTTTTCAAATGCTTACTGGCCATCTGTATATCTTCTTTGGCAATGTTTTTAAGAAGAAATTTTTAAGTTTTTTTTTTTTTTATGTTGAGTTTTAAAAGTCTTTTGACTATTTTGGATAATAGTCCTTTATCACCTGTGCCTTTTGAAAATATTTTCTCCCCGTCTATGACTTCTCTTCTTATTCCCTTGGCACTTTCTCTACTTCACTTTTTGAACACATGCGAAATTTATCACTCTTTTGATGTCCTTGACTGCCAATTCTAACATCTGTGTCCATTTTGACTGATCAGTTTTTCTCTTCATTATGTGTCACATTTTTCTGCTACTTCACATGCCTGGTAATTTTATACTGGATGCCAGACATTGCAAATATTACCTCACTGGTTGGTGGATATTATTGGCATCCCCTATAAATATTACTGAACTTTGCTCTGAGATATGGTTAAGGCACATGGGAACAGTTTGGTTTTTTGGATGTTGCTTTTCGAATTTGTTAAGTGGAAATGAAATAGTGCTCAGCTTTGGGCTAATTATTCCTCATTACTGAAGCAAGACTCTGCTGTGTATTCTGCCTACTGACTCATGAATGATAAATTTTTCAAGGCTTCCAGGTAGAAACAAGCACTATTTCTGGTCTTGGTGAGTGCTGTGCACTGTTCGAGCTAATCCTTTTGATGCGTCTTAACCAGGCCTTCGGTAGTTTCAATGTGTGCACTTACCATGACTCACTTGATTGCTCAAGAGGAACCCTCTGCAGATTGTCAAAGTTTTCTTTCCGTTGAGTTCTCTTCTTTTTGACATTATGCCTGTGGCCTTTAGCTGCCTTTGTCTTCCCAGATTTTTAGCTCTGTCTTTTCCATTCAAAGAGTCTAATAGACTCCACCTGAGTTCCCTCTCCTTGTGCAGTGACCTGAAAACTACATCCAGGCAGTTAGCTGAAGTAATCACAAGGCTCACCTTGTTTGTTTTTTGTTTCCTTGGGAACACTGTCCTTCCTTGACAGATCTCCAGTATATTGAAAACCATATACTTTGTTCCCTTTTTGATTTTTCATGTGGAAGAGTATTTCCCATCCATTATTCCCTCTTGACTACAATTAGAAAGTCCGAAAATCTCATTTAATTGATAAGCAAAATGAAATAAAACAGTATGAGAACCAACACAAGGCATGTCAAACAACATCTAAATTGTAGAGATATTTGATCCATAGGTTGCCAGTTACATGTGTGAAATAAAGCATCCAGGGGCACCTGGGTGGCTCAGTTGTTAAGCGTCTGCCTTCGGCTCAGGTCATGATCCCAGCGTCCTGGGATCGAGCCCCGTATCGGGCTCCCTGCTCCACGGGAAGCCTGCTTCTCCCTCTCCCACGCCCCCTGCTTGTGTTCCCTCTCTCTCGCTGTGTCTCTCTCTGTCAAATAAATAAATAAAATCTTTAAAAAAAAGAAAGAAAGCATCCAAAGGAACACAGTAGTGGAAATACTTACTCTAATATTTTAATCCTGCAAAGGGTTCCCTTGAGAAATCAGCTGAATAATGATAAGTGCAGGCATGTGAGGAAACTACCCAAGAATTAGGTAAGGGCCACCAAAAGATCTTGGTATGACAGTGCCCGGTGCTCATCTAGGTCAGGAATAGTGTTTGTTCCCACCTAACAAAGTAGAAGGCCTCATAATTGATGGGACAAGTACACAGAAGAGTATACTGGAATGGATGGTTAAGATATGAATTATCTGTATTTTGGGGCAGTTTTCCTACAATTTACTGTATGCCTCTCTCTTTCTTTTGAGAGAAAGCATTATCTACAATGGCAATAACAATATATCTATTTTTTAAGCAACACTGTTTTCAAGGAAGAAGAAATTCAAATTCAAACCCTTTGTGCCCTGCTGTTCATATAATATATAATTTTCATAATTTTTCACAATATTTTTTTAGTTTACTGACAAAATATGTGAGTGTTAAGTTACACTCACACATATTTTCTAAAAACAAATGCCTAAATTTTCAACAGTAGCTCTTTTTGTTTCCAGTTTCTAGAACTCTAGTATTCCATTCTTAATCCTGAGGTTCTACATCGCTGGTTCCAGAAATACTATTTTGGATGTACCTGTGCATGCTTTCATTTTACCATGAAATGGCATGGGAATTGCAAATTTATCTTCTGTTGTAAGGGTTTGTTTGTTTGTTTTTGGCAGGAGAAAATGAGTTCATAGTGAATTTATGAACAGATTTTGAAAAATACATACATGTCATAGATGAGCTCATCCATGCCTCCCACTACCTTGACAGTTCTGCCCTGTGAGCTGGAGTGTAAAATGGTATCCTGACATTCTGAAAATGAGATATCTTATTAATAATATGACTATAGTTTGCATTTGGGGAATTAAATTCTGAGCTTTAGTTTTTTTCAATATGAAAAATTGGGATCACAATGCTTCCTTCATAGGATTGTTATATTGAGATAATGTATATAGATTTCATGGCAGTTGGTAAGAATTAAATATGGCAGTATTATCATTATTAATTATTAGCATTATTAGCATTAGTAACATGACATTCTTTGTGGTAAGATTCAGGACTTATGTTTGCATGTAAAAAAAAAAAAGTTCTAATCTGAATAGTGAGGCCGAGAAAAGACTAATAAACAAGGTGCTGTAAAAGGAAAGTATTACCAAAATAAGAATTACAGAACCTAAATTGGCAGAGGATCTGAGAGATTCTTGTATTCAACTCCCTCATTTTATTGGCAAAACACTTGAATCTCAGGTTATAGTAGAGCTGAGACTACAGAGCAGTCCCCTGTTCTGAAGCCACAAAGAAGATGCAAATAAAAATAAAGAAGGATGGTTTTTCCAACATGTAAACTATTGTCTTAGGAAAAGTGCTTTGACCAGAACAAAGCAGGCAGTCACAAAGCTGGTAAAATGAAAATGCAAATGAAGAAATTTTTAAAACAATTTTTGAAAGCTTAATAATCCCCCCCATTAATGGCAATTTGATACCCTCCAGAGATTAATGCTAAGTCATTTCACTTTTAATTTTGCCTCTCTTACCATGAGTTGAAAAAAGAAGTTTGAAATTTTCATCTTCAAAAGACCAAGATGTGTGATTTTAAGGATGAGGCACTCTGGAGAGTATTTGCCGAGAACAGAGGCATGACCATTTGCACTCTGGCAGAAATATGGGTTAGGAGGGGTTGTAAACACACACAATTTTTAAAGCATCATATGGATATGTATTAAGGTAAGGTATATGAAAGTGCTTTGAAATGATAAAGTATCAAATAAATCTAAAGTGCTTGTTTTCTTTGTTCTTTAATCCTAGTAAGTTGTATATTTGATCATTTCATAATTAATTATGACATTTGATTTTATTTACCTATGCTATAGTTAATAAAATGTTTTATGCTTATCATAAATCATTGCCTCCAGAGGAAAAGGAGTAAGTTTCTTCCAGTGAGTTTTAGAGAGTAAATGGCAGTATACTCTGTCTATTTGAATAAGAAATTTTGGAGTTACAAAGTTACATTTATGTTACATAGTTACTGTTCTTTCTAAAAGACTCTGTAGTTGATAGTTGGTGGTTTGTTTTTACTAACTTATGAAATAAAACTTCATGCTGATTCCTTCCTAGAGGGAAGCTAGCGGGCATGCATTATTTTTTTTTCTATTTTTTATTTTTTTTGTTTTTACTTAAATTCCAGTTAGTTAACGTACAGTATAATATTAGTTTCAGGTGTACAGTATAGTGATTCAACACTTCCATAGGACACCTAGTGCTCATCACAACAAGTGCCCTCCTTAATCCCCATCACCTATTTCACCCATCCCCCTACCCACCTCCCCTCTGGTAACCATCAGTGTGTTCTCTATAGTTAAGAGTCTGTTTCTTGGATTGTCCCCACCCCTCTCTTTCCCTTTGTTCATTTGTTTTGTTTCTTAATTCTACCTATGAGTGAAATCGTATGTTTTTTGTCTTTCTCTGACTGACTTATTTTGCTTAGCGTAATACTTTCGAACTCGATCCACATCATTGCAAATAGCAAGATTTCATTCTTTTTTATGGCTGAATAATATTCCAGTATGTATATGTGTGTGTGTGTGTGTGTATACATCTTCTTTATCCATTCACCAGTCAATGGACACTTGGGCTAGTTCCATAATTTGGAGATTGTAGATAATGCTGTTTTAAACATTGGGGAACATGTACCCCTTTGAATTAGTGTTTTTGTAGTCTTTTGGTAAATACCTAGTAGTGCAATTGCTGGACCATAGGGTAATTCTATTTTTAACTTTTTGAGGAAACTCCATACTATTTTCCAGAGTGGCTACACCAGTTTGCATTCCCACCAACAGTGCAAGATGGTTTCTCTTTGTTATATTTTTAATTTGTATTAAAGAATTATTTTATTTTATTTTTAAAGATTTTATTTATTTATTTGAGACAGAGAGAATGAGAGAGACAGAGAGCACATGAGAGGGGGGAGGGTCAGAGGGAGGAGCAGACTCCCTGCCAAGCAGGGAGCCCGATGCGGGACTCGAGCCCGATGCAGGACTCGATCCCGGGACTCCAGGATCATGACCTGAGCCGAAGGCAGTTGCTTAACCAACTGAGCCACCCAGGCGCCCAAGAATTATTTTAATAACAAAGTCTAGTCAACATAATTCCTGTGGTAGGAATATTTATGGTGGTATTGAATAGGCACAGCAGTGGTGTTTAAACACCTTACTTATGTAATTGACTGGACAATCACTTCCACTTGTTTAGTGGGTATCAATTAAATCCTAACCACATTTCCTGAGTGCCCATTTTATGCAAATCACTGTACTTACAAGGTCCATAGAAAGTACTGACTTGAAGAGTGACTTCACGTTATACCAAAAAGCTGTCTGGCTTACTAGTTTATAAACTTGAGTTCCAGAAATTTTCTGGATTAACATGCTTCTTGACCTCCAAAAAACCCGTCAGCATCTGTGAATCTGTCTCACAGTGGGCAGTGTGGAAAAAAAAATTACTCCCCACCTTGACACAATAAAATTTTTTGTTAAGAGGCAATGAACATGCAAACTCTTAACATGTGAGCATCAAACTCGTAAAGCTGTTGTTTATAGAAGCATAATCGCCTTGGCCATTTGGAAGAATGGCCTCAGCCATGTTGAATTCACAGCTAACAAAATGCAGGGCACACACAGCGCCTCAGGCCCATGGCTCTCCACCCTGCCAGGGGCCGCTCAGCTGAGGACTGAGCAGGAATTAAGCATACACAAAGCTCTAGAGGAGGAGATGGCTTCTTTAAATACTGCAATTAAATACAAATAGCTCCATAGCACAGCAGATTAATATTTTAAAATGACAGCCTGAATGTAACCAGTGATTTGATTTATTGCCTAGATCACTAGCACAAGCCTCGTCTGGGCTATGTGGGAAGGGAGTATTTCCTCAGTTGTCTGGGCTAGCTTACAAAGACGGTAGTAGCATCGGGAAGTCATTTGTCAGGAAGGTTGTTCCACAGTTGTTGAAAGCAAGGAGTTTAGTCACACTTCATGGGATTAGAGATTTGTTTACTAACCGTTGTCTACATTGTGAATGTGCCTGGCAATGGAGAGACACTATAACCAATACTGCTTTTCACTTAGTCAGTGAGATTGAGCCATTACCCATCCACACAAAACAGAGCTGGTAGAATACATTATCACTGCTTCATTCCAGAAAACTCCAGAGGATTTTGTAATAAGGAGAGGAAGGGTCTGTGGAAAGAGATCTGGGCTGAATTCACTACGCTTAGGGTTCTCAAAAAGAATTGATTGCCAGTCAACAAACCCTAAAATTTCAGATTAGGACAGACCCTTGGAGATGGCATTGTGATGTTCCATAGACCAAGATACAGAAGACCTTGTGCTTAGTTTCAAACTCAGGATTAAATAGAATTCAAACAGAATCCCCCAAATCTTGAGGGAGCCATTGGATTACAAACAGCAAACCCTTGGGTCAATGAGGACTATTTTGTAAGGATGCCTCTGGGTGAGAAGAAAAAGAACCCCCTCACACTTAAACTGGACCATGGAAAAGGGATTTTTACATGGACACGGAAAGCCCTTGAGGGAATCCAGGAAAAAGCAAATAAGAACTCCAAAATGGCAGAAATTATATGCCCTTTGATTCCTCTCTCTTTTTCTCTGACCATTTGTTCATCTGTATCTGTTTTTCTCTATCTCTACTTATTTCTTCTCTCCCTCTCTTTCTCCTATCACTTGGTCCCTCCTGCCCTCTTCTTCCCTCTCTCCTCTGTACTCTGGTTTGATTCCTGGTCACTGCTCAGTAGCTGTTCATATATCATCAGCTTCCATGTGGTCCATAATAGCCTCGGTCCTGTGACTGTATGTCTTTCAACTCTAGCACTCAGAGATTTCTGCCAGGAAATTTCTTTGCATTTTAACCAATTAGTCAGTTCATCTTTATGAAATACCAGGCTGTGGTAAGAACACCTTACACCCATCAGTTGTGCTTTGTGTGAGGAAGGGAGAGGAGAGATATCCTGGTGGTCTGCTGGTGACTGATTTGACCCGTAGGTTGAAGCAATTGCCCCTGAGTGGAATATATCTGGTCAAGACACTCTTAACGATCTGGATCTGTCAAGGGTTTTTAAGACCCAAATATTACAATTCTAATCAACCTCTGTTTAGTTCATCCTCCCACCTCTTGGGTATACCCCATGTGTGGACCAACCATTTTGAAGGCAGGAAAAGGAGAGCAACATGCTAGTCCAAACTGGAAGTTTAGAGATGTCCATTGACCAAGAAAAATAAAGTGTAAAATCTAATTTTCTAGGCTTTTTTTTTTAGTACCAGCTCTAACAATCTTTAGAACACTAAATCATTCATGAGGCAGTCTTCTAGGTGCTACAGACACTGAGGTAAATATGAAAGATGATTACTCCCCTTTACAGAGCTTTTTTTTTTTTTCCTCCTAACTAGAATAGAGATGGTGCTGAGGCTTCTATCATCAGCTAGGGAGGGAGAGCCAGTCCCCAGAAGTTAGGGGAAATGGGCAATTCTGCCTGGTGCTGACATCTTGGCTGGGCTTGACAATAGGATAGTCAGTTATTTCTAAATAAAAGGTGTTTATTATTTTTTTTAATTTTATTTATTTATTTGAAAGAGAGAGAAAGAGAGCACAAGCAGGGGGAGTGTAGAGGGAGAGGGAGAAGTAGGCTCCTTGCTAAGCAAGGAGCCTGTTGAGGGACTTGATCCCAGAACCCTGGGATCATGACCCGAGCCAAAGGCAGGTGCTTAACCGACTGAGTCACCCAGGCATCCCATAAATAAAGGGTGTTTAAAGCATGATAATATTTGAAGGATGAGCAAAAGAAGTTCTAGATAAGCAAGTGACTTGTTGAACAAATATAAATGTCTAGGAAGGAAAGTCTAAAACCCAAATCATTGCAAATCTCATAATTATAGGCACTGATATTTGTGTAGCTATTTACAGTACCTCAATTCCTGTCACAGGTATTATACTTCATAGTGCTTTACAAAGCATTGTTGTCATTTACAGATGAGAAAGCTAAAGCTCAGGGAGGTCAATAGAATGTTTCTAAAGAATTCTTCCAACAAGTGCAGTAAAAGAAGCAGGACTCATTTTCTTCTATTACCACAGTAAAGGCCCTTTCCACACTATTTCTTTCACTCACTAGTGCCATTTGTTCAAACCAGCCACCCAAAGAGAACCATGGAAAAGTCAGTACAGAATAACCCCACATGAGTAAAAGGTTAAGTGGAGATATGGAAGCTATTGGCAAAACAAAACAAAACAAAACCATACACCTGAAACTGAACTCCTACAAATGAAACATACAATATGTAAAATGAAACACTGATTAGGAATGACAGCAGATTAGATATTGCATAAGAAAAGATTAATAAAGACATAATAATAGAAAAAATACGAAACACAGATAATTTTTTTTAAATAGAGCAATGAGACCACTTCAAGCACCCAAAACCATGTAATTGGAGTCTTCTAAAGGACAAAAGAGAAAAACGGGTACAGAAAAAATATAAAATATTTGAGTAGATAATAGCCAATTTTTTCAAGTTTGATCAAAATAGAAACCCACAGATGCAAGAAGCTTAACTTCAAGCATAAGAAAATGGAAAAAATTATACCAAGGTACATCATCATCACATTGTTCAAAACCGGGAAAGAAAAGAAAATCTTGAAAGCTTCCAGAGAAAAAAGACATACTACATACAGAGTAAGAAAAATAAAGATGGCAGCAGACTTCTCACAAGAAATGATATTAGCAGTAATACAGTAGGACAACATCTTTAAATTATTGAAGCAAAAACTGTCAAACTAGAATTCTATACTCAGGGAAAATGCCTTTCAAAATCAAAGGCAACAAAATAATTTTTAAGGCAAAACCAAGGCTTTTTCAGACATAAGAAGCTGAAAGAATTCCTTTCCTTCCAACCTGCACTATAAGAAATGTTAACAAAAGTCCTTTAAACAAAAGAAAAGTGATACCAGATGAAAATGTAGATTTATATAAATGCATAAAAAGAAATGAAGAACATTGGCAATACTAACTACATTGACAAATATAATAAACTATTATGTTATTTTGATTTAAAAGATTACTCAATATTTAAACACAGTAACAACTAGTCCTTATGTAATAATTAAAATATAATAATGATTGCAGAAATGTCTGGAGGACACAACTGGAAATAGGCTATAGTAAGGTTCTTATACTGTACATAAAAGGATATGATATTGTTTGTAGATTGAATGTGGTAATTTAAAGATGTTTACTATAAAAGATGTGTACTATAAACTCTAACCACTAAAAAGAGAACAAAAATATTATAGCTAATACATCACCAAAATAGATAAATTTTAATTATAAAAAATAAACCAGAAAAAGGAAAGGAGTGTTTAAAAAAATGGGGAAATTAAAAAATAGCAAGATGATAGACTAAAACCTAAATATGTCAGTGATCATATTCAATGTAAAAAGTCTAAACACCAGGTTTAAAAGGCAGAGATTATCATATTGAACAAAAAAACCCCAAACTCCAACAATATCCACCCTATAAGAAATACATTTTATTTATTTATTTTTAAAAATTTTATTTATTTATTTGACAGAGACACAGCGACAGAGGGAACACAAGCAGGGGAGTGGGGGAGGGAGAAGCAGGCTTCCCGCAGAGCAGGGAGCCCAATGTGGGGCTCGATCCCAGGACCCTGGGATCATGACCTGAGCCGAAGGCAGAAGCTTAATGACTGAGCCACCCAGGCGCCCCAAGAAATACATTTTAAATATAAGACATAAATAAGTCTCTTACTTGTAGGTCTGCTACTTAGAACACTTCACCCAAGAAAAACAGAGTACACATTAATTTGAAATGCACACAGAACATTTTCATGGATAGCTAAGTATGTTCATATGAAAAATATTCAGTGTCATTAATCATTCAGGAATGCAAAACTACAATGAAACACCACTCCATAATTAGTTGAAGGGTGAGTTCTTTGTCTCTTTTTTTATTCTCTGCATTTTTTTCTTGGACCTGTCAACTATTACAGTTACATCTGACTGACTTTGAGTTATATCTCATTTTGTTATTTTAATAGTAGCTTTAGGATATATAGTATATATCTTTAAATTATCACAGTCAACTTATCAGTGATATTGTACTTCACACACTGTATAAAAACTTTATAGTAGTATACTTCCAGTTGTCTCCCTTAGACCTTTATGCCTTTGTTGCCAGCTATTGGCAAGGAACTCTATGGCGGGTGAGAATATAAGATGGTACAACCACTTGAGTAAACCGCTGGTTTCTTAAAAAGAAAACATGTGCTTGTATGAAGATTTATACACAAATATTTATAGCAGATTGCTTTGTAATAGATAAAGACTAAACACCCAAATGTGCTGGGTGTTTAGTAGGTGACTAGATAGGCAAGTTGTGACATATGCAGAGTACTACCCAGTACTAGAGGGAAATGAACTGTTGGTGTACACAACATGAATAGATCTCAAGCTAAATGAAGGAATTAAAGTGTGCAGTTTCATTCCATTTATATAAAATTATAAAAAACTAATAGTAAACTAATCATGGAAGACATCAGATCAGCGGTTGCCTGGGGAGTGGGAAAGGGAAAGGGTAAGAGGAAGTGGTTGTAAGAAGTCCAAGAAAGCTCCTGGAGGTGATGGATATGTTAATTATACTGATTGTGGTGGTGGTTACATGGGTGAATACGTGTGCTCAGACCTAGTAAATTACACATTTTAAATATATGCAGTTAATTGTATGCCAGTTATACCTCAATTAACTAAGTAAAAAGTCATTGACAAACATTAATTTCACCACTCTATTAACAGTACTACATTAATGATGTGTTTACACTCTACAAATTCATGATACAGAATTGTTCTTCTAGGATGATGATGGTGGTGGTGGTGATGAGGACCACAATGGTGATGATGTCCGTGACCTCTGTCACTACCACCCTTGTGTTCTGGCAGCTTATCATTTACAGTGTTCTACACATCTAGTAGCATTTAAATTCTAGAAGAAACTCAGTGTCATAGGCATTTGTATCTTTAAATTTACAGCTGAAAAAAGGAGTCTCAGACTTTGCTGAAGTTACAGGTTGTACAGCCAAAACCCCAGCCTCTGCTGCCTTCTCTAAGCATTTGACTCTCTCACTAGAGGTTTCTGGAGGGGCCAATTAGTACATAATACTGTTGTAAATTTTTCATAGCTTATTGATTTCTATATAAGAAGTCATTACTCAAAAGAATGTGACATCTTAGGCACATCTACTTGCACTGATGGTTTTTCTCCCCCAGTAGCTATACAGCATTTTAGATCACTTTTGTTTTAATCCATAATGATTTTCATGTCTTTTATGTACATTAGTGTTGTCTTCCCACCTAAGATTTGAGCTTTTTGAGGGAGAGGACCTCCTAAAATAAAGTTGGGTACAAAATAAGACTAAAAATAGACTTGATAATTATTTTCAAATGATAATTTCTAAGGTTAATTTCTTACCAATGGGAGTGTCTTTTATAAACCTTTTTCATTTCCACTATTGCTTAACCCTGATTTCTCCCTTCTTACTAGTCCTTCAATGCCATTTTTTTTTTTTCCTGAAGACATTACAAAAATAGATCTTTCTTCTCTGTGTATGCTACTTGAGCATTATTTGGTGAGCTCGAACATTTACTTTTTTTTTTTAAGATTTTTTAAATTTATTTTTTTAATTTTTTTGTTTTATTTATTTTTAATTTTTTATTGTTATGTTAATCACCATACATTACATCATTAGTTTTTGATGTACTGTTCCATGATTCATTGTTTGTGCATAACACCCAGTGCTCCATGCAGAACGTGCCCTCTTTAATACCCATCACCAGGCTAACCCATTCTCCCACCCTTAAATTTATTTTTTGATAGAGACAGTGAGAGAGGGAACACAAACGGGGAGTGGGAGAGGGAGAAGCAGGCTTCCCACGGAGCAGGGAGCCTGATGTGGGGCTCGATCCCAGGACCCAGGGATCATGACCTGAGCCGAAGGCAGGTGCTTAACAACTGAGCCACCCAGGCGCCCCTCAAACATTTACTTTTTAAATCAGCATCTGTGGTATCTGTTTTCCTGCCTGGAAAATTCTACAAATGCCTTTAGTCTTCATGATAGACTTGTTTTTTATTTTCAGTTATGTCTCTTCCACCTGACAAACTTTGCTGCTTTTGATTAGAATTGGACCTGAAGGAACAAAAAGGACAAAATGTATTTTGATTTGCTTAAAGCACTGAAATAAGCAGTGAAAGTAACCTCTTGTGCTTTTACTATGACTAGATTGTGTCATCCTTTGTCACTCTGTCCACACAGAATGAAGGATAAAACACAGGTCAGATCAATCAAATTTAGTAAATCTTGAAGATCTCCATGGCTTTCTTGACTTCACTGTTAAATTATATGGTACTTAATATATTGTTTTAATATTTATTTATTTAAGAGAGAGAGAGATAGCGACAGACATAGTGAGAGAGAGCACAGGCAGGGAGGAAAGGGAGACACAGGCTCCCAGCTGAGCAAGGAGCACGATGTGGGGCTCGAACCCAGGACCCTGAGATCATGACCTGAGCCAAAGGCAGTCGCTTAACTGACTGAGCCACCCAGGCGCCCCTCTACTGGAATTTCTTTTACATGTCAAGTACAAACTAGGACACAAATAAAACTTAATTATGTAAAACTGGTTACTACTAGGTTGAGTCATATGAAATTGCTGATATTCGACTCTGCTGACCTATGGAAATGGTAACTTCATATGATTCAATTTAAAGTACTATCTTCTGTTAAACTTTTACCTGAATAATCAGTCTTAACTTTTTATCTGGTTGATAGTGGTTTTATGTCCTTTTTCTGTTAACTTAAATTGTGTGTACAGTTGATCAAATTGGATTGTTTTATATTTATTACTCAAACTTTTGGAAGTTTTGAAAACAAATGTTTGGCTAAATTTTTCTTCTAGCTGTTCATAATTATGTAGATTCAACTTAAAGTTTCAAGGCTCTTGTGTTTTTGTTTTAGTGATAAAGGTTAGTTAATGTAGATGCCAAAATATCACAGATGCTGTCAGGTGTTTTGTTGTGTTTGTGCAGTGGCTTGGTTTTTTCTTTTTTCCTTTTGGATTCCATCTCTTGGCATTTTCTATATTATCCAGCTCAAAAGGGTTCTGGAGAGGACTAAAGTATAACCCATGTTACTATGTATGAATTCTTAAAATTACTCCATTCTAAATTATTGATTGAAGCTTAGATTTAAGTGGGAAAGCTAATTGGAGTGTAAGATTTCCTAACATTTCTTCTCTTCTTTAGCAATTCGTTGGTGATCACTGCAGAGGTCTTCCATAAACTATGCTGTGTTGCTGATATCTGGAACGAGAGGGCTGTTAGCTAATAGCATTTACCTTTATGATTGTTGCTCCTGCCAAGTGTGGTGTTCAGATAAAGTCTGATCAGGCACTTACTACAACTGCAACTTGTTACTGACATCATTGCTTTAGTTTCTTGGGAGAATAGCAGCTCTTCTTTTCTAACAAAGAGTGAGGGCAAATTAGGTGCCATAGAAACTAATGGTGACTAATTCTGTTCTCTTCCCAGAGATAAATTTTTGCTATTTAGTTGAACCCTTTTTCTCTGGCCAGAAGTAGTCAGAAGCTCTTGAAATGTCTCTTTGATATGCAGGGGGCAGGGGAAAGGGAAGGTGGGGTGGAAAAAGGTATTTCTATTAGTTTTTTTTTTTTTCCTTTCTTTTTTTCCTCCTTTTCAGGTGGACTAGTCTGGGAAGGAGGAATGTGTTGCACAAATATTATATATACACATTTCATTTAATGTATAAGTATGCTCCCTAAAGTCAACGTAATATGAAAAGTAGGTTTCACCTATCTGATTAGCAAAGATTTAAAAGTGATAATACTCCGTATTTGTGAGAGTATAGAGAAAGTTATAAGGGTAACCACATACATGCTTTCTGGGGGATATTTTAGTAATGCAGATGTGATTTTGTGTGTATCTATATGCAGATGTGTATGTGATTACATGCCTTCCAACCTAGAAAATCCACTTTTAGTAATTTGTCAAACTGAAATAGTTTTACAAGTTCATAAAAATACACATACAGAGTATTCTGTGTAGTGCTGTAGCAGTAAACTGGAAACTACCTAAATGCCCAACTACTGTCTATGGGGGGGGCAGGCATAAACTGAATAAATTAGGGCACATCCATATAATGCAGTATATCATGTCACTAAAAAGAATGTAATCATGTGTGTGTCTGGATGTACATGATATATTAAGTTTAAAAAGTCAAGATGCCAAATGGTATGTATAGTATAATCCCACATTGGTAAAAATTCAAAGTAGATACACTTATATAGAGAAAATAATGTGTCTATCTTTTAACGGTAAATACTAATAATAGACTATACTAATGTTTGCATTAAAATATTGACAATGACATTTAATAAGTAATGCACTGAATACAAATATATAATAACAGGAATTGTGTTCATTGCAGTGAAAACTGGTAAAGGGGTGCTCAACCTCTTCTTAAGTCTGTAAAGCATCTATCTACTTATAAAGAATGACTATAGAACATTAGTGATAATAAAATGGTTCATCTATAAAGCACTATTATTTTTTCAAAGCATTTTTATACCATAATTTTCTTTGCAAATCTCTCATTGTGCTACCTAGTACAAAAATGTTTATTATGTATCAGTTCTTTTCCTGAAGTAAGATTTAGAAAAACGCTTTTAGCATAGGAGTTTTATCTCTCAAGATGCAAACGCTAAGGCCTCTCAGGGAATGATCAAAGAAATGCTGAAAGGAATAAGAATGAGAACCACAAAAGTACTTCTAGCTAAGTATATAGTTTTACATATCTCTTTAGGGCACTTTCTGCATAAGTTTAGCCTAAATGCTGGCTCTTCCATTTAGTCCCTGAAGTTTCTGCAGTGTGTTCTGTATCTCAGGGAACTAAACTCCAAAGGTTACATTTTCAGATTTTCTTGCTCAGTAGGTTTAGGTGTGAGGAGGCCCTTGGATAAGATCAGAGGTGGGAGGACAGGGGAAGCCATAGTGTTTCTTTATTTCTTTCTCTGCCTTGGATAGCACCACCATTATCTTAGTCCCCTCCATGATTCAAGCCTCCTGTTGGATGGGACCCCCTCTCTGTGGTCCAAGTTCCTATCTATCCTTTCCCATTGTGTAGTCTTGACACCCTTGTCAGTGAACCTTTGTACACAACTGGTGGAAATGCAAAATAGTATAGCTATTATGGAAAACAGTATGGATTTTTCTTAACAAATTGAGAATAAAACTACCATATGATCGAACAATCCCATTTCTGGGTATGTACCTAAAAAAAAAAAAAAATCAGAATCTCAAAGATGTAATAGTACTCCCATGTTCACTGCAGCATTATTGGTAGTAGCCAAGATGTGGAAACTACCTAAATGTCATCAGTAGGTGAATGAATAAAAAAGATGTGATATATACATACAATGCAATATCATTTAGCAATTGCTGCATTCAACAATATGCACCAACATGGATGAACTTTGAAGACTTTATGCAAAGTGAAATAAGTCAGTCGCAGAAAGACAAACATTGCATGATTCCACTTAAATGAGGTATCAAAAAGAATATATTCATAGAATCACACCCTAGAATGGTAGTTTCCAGGAGCTGGGGAGAGGGGGAATTGGCAAGTTACTAATCAACAGGCACAAAGTTTCAATTAAGCAAGAGAAATAAGTTCTATACATCTGCTCCACAACATTACATCTGTAGTCAACAATACTATACCATATGCTTAAACATTTGTTAAGGGTGTAAAAAAAAAGACTACAAAGCTACAGTAATGAAAAGAGTATGGCATTGTCATAAAGGCAGACATATAGATTAATGGAACAGAATAGAGAGCCCCCAAATAAACCCTCACCTAAAATAGTATTTTTAATATCTGAATCAGATTTTATTGCATTGGTATTCATCAATTATTTAATCAATTTCCTGTTTTGATAACTAGACTAATTAAAAGTTTTCCTGTTTCCTATATCTGCAGTAACTTGTTCTTTGCTATTAAAGGCAAATGATATTTATATGTTTGAGTGATAGAATTAGCTGCATTAGTTAGATATAATTAAAAACCTACTAAGTGCCCAGTACCCTTCTAAGTGTTACATATATAATCATCTTTAAATAATTATTGATATTCTAATTTTATAGATTAGACATGGAGACTCAATGTAACTGCATTACTTGCCCAAAGTCATACTGCTAGTAAGGGGCTCAAATGAAATTTGAATCAGGCAGATATTTTTCCAAGCCTGCTCTATTACTCCATCATACCTAATACACCTTGCTTTTGTAAGTAAAATAAAAATGGTGTAACTTAGGGGTGCCTGGGTGGCTCAGTGGGTTAAGCATCTGCCTTCAGCTCAGGTCATGATCTCAGTGTCCTGGTATTGAGCCCTGCATCTGGCTCCATGCTCAGCAGAGAGTTGTCTTCTCCCTCTTCCTCTGCCCCCCACCCCATTTGTACTCTCTTACTCTCAAATAAATAAAATATTTTTAAAAAGAAAAGAAAATGGTATAACTTCTATAAGTCACAGATCTTGGAATATTTGAGGTACAATAGGACAACCATGAAACATGGCAACATGCACTGCTCCTGGCTCTTTACAGTTAAATTTAGAGGTCATTGGCATACATCTTCTTTATTTCATTGACAAGTAAGTTTAAGAAAAAAAATGCATGTCACCACTGAAAGTCAGACTTGGGAAGATAATGTCTTTATTCAAATGTCAAATAAATGTCAAATACATATCCAAAGTAGACTTTATTTCTGACTTCAAACAAATGGTTTAATTTCAGCTACCTAATTATGCCACTAATTGGAATATGCGTATTTGTAATATTTAATGAGTAACAAAAAAGAAGAGTATGATTACACTTACTATAATACTTATTTTTTTTTAAATTTAAGTATAGTTGACACACAATGTTACATTAATTTCAGGTATACATCATAGTGATTCAACAACTCTGTATGTTATGCTTGCTCACCAAAAGTGTGGCCACTGTCTTTCACCATACAGTGCTATTATAATAATATTGACTCTATTTCCTGTCCTGTACCTTTTATTCCTATGCCTTATTCATTCCATAACTGGAAGCTTTAACTTCCACTCCTCCTCATCATTTGCCCATCTTCCTACACCCCTTTCCTCTAGCAGCCTTCAGTTCTCTGTATTTATATATCTGATTCTTGTTGTTTATTCATTTGTTTTTTAGAATCCACATACGAGTAAATCCATGTGGTATTTGTCTTTCTCAGTCTTATTTATTTCACTTAGCATAATACCCTCTACATCCATCTGTGTTGTCTCAAATGTCATGATCTCATCCTTTTTAATGACTATGTAAATTTCCTGTGTGTGTGTACACATGTATATCTTCTTTATCCATTCATCCAACAGTGGACACTTAGGTTGCTTCCATATCTTGGCTATAATAAATAATACTTCAGTGAACACGGTGCACATATCTTTTTGAATACTACCCAGTAGTAGAATTAGTGGATCATATGGTATTTCTATTTTTGATTTTTTGAGGAACCTCCATACTGTTTTCCACAGTGGCTGTACCAACATTCCCACCAACAGTACACAAGGGTTCCTTTTTCCTCCACATCCTTGCCCACACAAAATAGAAAGCTTTTGCATAGCAAAGGAAACTCAACAAAAGCAACCTATTAAATGGGAGAAGATACTTGGAAATGATATATCTGATAAGGGGTTGATCCAAAATATGTAAAGAATTTATAAAACTCAACACCAAAAAACCCCCACAAACAATTATGTTAAAAAAATGGGCAGAGTACTTGAATGGACATTTTTCCAAAGAAGATATGCAAATAGCCAACAGACACAAAAAAGGTGCTCAATATCACTAATCACCAGGGAGATGTAAATCAAAACCACAATACGCAACTGATAAATTATTGAACACTACATCTGAAACTAATTATGTACCGTATGTTGGCTAATTGAACTTAAAAAATGGAGCAAGTAACCCTAATTTGTATGGAACCAGAGAAGACCCCAAATAGCCAGAGGAATGTTGAAAAAGAAAAGCAAAGCCGGTGGCATAACAATTCCAGACTTCAGGCTCTATTACAAAGCTGTCATCATCAAGACAGTACGGTACTGGCACAAAAACAGACACATAGATCAGTGGAACAGAATAGAGAGCCCGGAAATGGACCTTCAACTCTATGGTCAACTGATCTTTGACAAAGCAGGAAAGAATGTCCAATGGAAAAAAGACAGTCTCTTCAACAAATGGTGTTGGGAAAATTGGACAGCCACAAGCAGAAGAATGAAACTGGACCATTTCCTTACACCACACACAAAAATAGACTCAAAATGGATGAAAGACCTCAGTGTGAGACAGGAGTCCATCAAAATCGTAAAGAACACAGGCAGCAACCTCTTCGACCTCAGCCGCAGCAACTTCTTCCTAGAAACATCGCCAAAGGCAAGGGAAGCAAGGGCAAAAATGAACTATTGGGACCTCATCAAGATAAAAAGCTTTTGCACAGCAAAAGAAACAGTCAACAAAACCAAAAGACATCCGACAGAGTGGGAGAAGATATTTGCAAATGACATGTCCGATAAAGGGCTAGTATCCAAAATCTATAAAGAACTTCTCAAACTCAACACCCAAAGAACAAATAATCCAATCAAGAAATGGGCAGGAGACATGAACAGACATTTTTCCAAAGAAGACATCCAAATGGCCAACAGACACATGGAAAAGTGCTCAACATCGCTCAGCATCAGGGAAATCCAAATCAAAACCTCAAGGAGATACCACCTCACACCAGTCAGAATGGCTAAAATTAACAAGTCAGGAAACGACAGATGTTGGCGTGGATGCAGAGAAAGGGGAACCCTCCTACACTGTTGGTGGGTATGCAAGCTGGGGCAGCCACCCTGGAAAATAGTATGGAGGTTCTTCAAAAAGTTGAAAATAGAGCTACTGTACGACCCAGCAATTGCACTACTGGGTATATACCCCAAAGATACAAATGCAGTCACCTGAAGGGTTACATGCACCCTAGTGTTTATAGCAGCAATGTCCACAATACCCAAACTATGGAAAGAGCCCAGATGTCCATCGACAGATGAATGGATAAAGAAGAAGTGGTATATATATACAATGGAATATTATGCAGCCATCAAAAGGAATGAAATCTTGCCATTTGCAATGACGTGGATGGAACTAGAGGGTATTATGCTAAGCGAAATAAGTCAATCAGAGAAAGACAAGTATCATATTATCTCACTGATATGAGGAATTCTTAATCTCAGGAAACAAACTGAGGCTTACTGGAGTGGTGGGGGCTGGGAGGGATGGGGTGGCTGGGTGAGAGGCATTGGGGAGGGTATGTGCTATGGTGAGCGCTGTGACTTGTGTAAGACTGATGAATCACAGGCCTGTACCTCTGAAACAAATAATACATTATATGTTATTAAAAAAAAAAAGGGAAAAATGAACAGGGGGAATCAGAGGGGGAGGTGAACCATGAGAGACTATGGACTCTGAGAAACAAACTGAGGGTTCTAGAGGGGACGGGGTGGTTGGATGGGTTAGCCTGGTGATGGGTATTAAAGAGGGCATGTGTGCATGGAGCACTGGGTGTTACATGCAAACAGTGAATCATGGAACACTACATCAAAAACTAATGATGTAATGTGTGGTGATTAACATAACATAAAATTTAAAAAAACTGCAAAAAAAAAATATGCCTTCAAAAGGAAAAAGAAAACACAATGAGATATACCTTGCACCTGTCAGAATGGCAAATCAAAAAGATAGGAAATAACAAGTGGTGGTGAGAATGTGGAGAAAAAGGAACCTGTGATATTTTTTTGGTAAGCAGTTTTGAATATCTACTTGCTACAGGTACTAGGGATTGAAACATAAAAATGAATAAAAAAAACTCCCAGGGAAGTTTCACTCAGAGGTGATATTTTCTCTGGGTCTTGAAAGACAGGTAAATGTTCATCAGGTAGAGGAATAGGGAAAAGAAATCCTTGTCCTAAGAAACACAATGAACAATGTGTCTGCAATGGAAAAATACATGGTGAATCAAAGAAATGGTGACTAGAAACCACACCCATCTTGCATAATACATACTCCTACACAGCTATTCATTTCTCCAATTGTTGAGAGAGCCATTTGGTCCTCCAGTTTTCTACCTGCTCTTTTTACTTGAAATCTATTTGAGATATAGCATTATATGAATTTAAGGTGTACAAAACCTTAATTTGATACATTTATATATTTTAATATTACTATTGTAGCAACAGTGCTGCTCTCATGTCACATAATTCTTTTTTTGTGGTGGGAATAATTAAGACTTTAGTCTCTCAGTGTATTAGATGATTATTATAATGTTATCTGTATTCACTGTGCTGTGCATTAGCTCTCCAGGACTTACATGTCTACTAATTGCAAGTTTGTACCCTTAAATAAAACCTCTCCTATTCTACCAACCCCAGCTTCTGATAGTCACCATTTTACTCTTTTACTAGTTTATTTTTTTAGACTCCATATTATAAATGATACCATATAGATCTTCTAATCTCTAAGTGGTCTCTCTCTTCACAGCAAAATGGACACAAGTATTTGTCTAAAGGTTTTTTACCTTTATTATTTTAACATTAATTTTTATTAATGCTAATATTTTAATAGCATTTAATAATTCTTAAGACAGCTATTAAAATTTTATTCTGCAACATTAGTATCTGTGAAGAAAATACTGGATATAAAGATAGAATATAAGACTTTGAGATATTCATGCTCTAACTGTGGGGCTCGAAGGTGGGGCAGACAGATGGGTCTGTCTTATAAGGTGGTACTTTGCTCTTTGGTTCTCGGGTCTGTTATGGTATAAGGGCTTCTTTCAGCCAACCCTTAAATGCTAGTGCATGAATTCCTCTTCACTTCCTGTCCTTTTTCAAAATAATATAATTGATTTCTTGTTCTTATTTTTATCATCTTCTTGGTCATTAATTTATAGAATGGATCTACAATGCCCAATTACTATAAAGAAAAACCTCAGGAAAACTTAAAAGTGAAATGTTGGGGACTGTTTTTTGATCCTGATACCCATAACTCAGTTGTCCTTAAAAATGCAGGTGGGAATAGCTGGTGTGCACTGTCCCTGGGTTTTGAACATAGAGTCTGTTCATCTACTGTAATAGAATTCAGAGGTAATAGGGTTGGGATCTTAAATCAGGCACAATTGAGACATCAATATGGCAATGGAAGTGGGTTACATAATTCATAATAAATCACTAAAAGGAAATGTGAACACTCTCTCACAGTATTTCCATTTGGTGGGTCAGAGTTTAAAGAATTGAGCTGTAACTAGAGAATTTAATTACTGTTCAAAAGGCTGCTCCTTTGCCTCAGGATGGCTCTTGCCAGTTTCTGGCTGCTGATTTTCTCAATGTTCTGACTGGAAGCCTTAGTTAAAATGGGATTATTTACAATTACTAGATATTTTAAAATACACTTTTGTTGATTGTATCAGATAAATATGAAGAATAAAATAAAAATGTTTACTAATTCTGCCACCTATATTTCGATACATACCCTTACAGCTTCTTTCAGTGCAAACACACACACATGCATTTATTCATATGTATTTAATATCCCTTATTAATGTTTCTGTTAACCAAACCCAGTATAATACCATTTAAAATACAGAATTCTCATTTGCTACACTTAAAATGTGTGGCTATAATTTTACACAATTTTAATAGACACGATTTTTAATGTCACATCACTTCCTATTGGCTTTTTTCCTGACAAAGTTGCCACATGAGATCTATTTTACTTCATTAGATCTAGTGCCGCTCTAAGTGCAGTTTTCATTCTTCAGACAACTGTTTGTTAATATACTACATTAGTAATGACTTCCCATCACAGTATGATTACTTGGGGAAGGGCTTCTTTCTTCCCATCGAATTCAGACTTTATGGACTTTATGAAATTCATGGACATCTCTCAACGTAAAGCAACTTTTCTTGGAATGTGTTAAACTCTGATAACTTGGCTAAGGCCTGGGTTTTATTTTTGTTTTGTTACTTTGTTTTTTTGTTTTGTTTTTTGCTTTAATCATTGGAGATATATTGGACTTTCCCCAGGAAACTCTAAATCTAAAAATATTTGCATTGAGACCATTTGCAAAGTTGGAATAAATAATTACAAAGAAAGTAGTCATTTGGATGGCTTCCAAAAAAAAAAAAAAAAAATTGGCCCAATAGCGATTGGCTCTATAGAGATACGGTACCTGTGATTTAAAAACAAGACATAGACACACACAAAAATCCTGAGTCAGAGGGGGAAATGTTTTCCTTTAATTTGGGAAGAAATAAAACATCATATTCTTGTGGAAACAAAACCAGTCTTTAACAATTAAAAAAACGTAAAATTAGACATATGAACCATCCTTTAAGAAGGGAATTATTTTTAGTTAAAGGAAAACTAGAAAACAGTGGCTCTAACAATACTTTATTTATCAAGAGTTTGTGTAGTAAAATATCTTATTCTCTACTGATTTAAAAAAAAAAAAAGCCAAATTCACAAACTGGTAAACTAAACCAGAAGTCTTGGTTAGCTAATTAACCAGGTTGGATATGGTCTAGTAGAGGAAGATTTAATGGGGCTACGTTTTTTTTTTTTTTTTTTCTATTATATGTAACAGATTTTTTATATATATAAGGATATTTCTCTTGCTGTCAAATTTTGTTTCGTATGTGAGCCTATCATTTCCCATCTGAAATGCAAAACTGTGTGTTTTCGTAAAAGTCAGGGTTTATGAAACACATGTTAAATAGTTAAGTGACATAAAACACATCGGGTGTAAAAAATAGTAACAGCTCATAAATTAAATGTTTTGAATTATTTTGTACATAATCAAGCAAAATGAACTTCGCAGTTTATTATTATTTACCTATTTGATTTTATTAGAATTTCATTCACTTTCACATTAAGCCACAGATCTAGATTAATAAAAAGCAGTTGATTTCATTCAACAAAAATTCCAGGTATAGGCATTTGAGGGCTAGTAAGGTAACTAAATTATTCCATCAAAGAACAAAGCTTATTCCACTTACCTGTTCTAACATCTTTAGTGAAAGCTGTTCTGTATCCATATTCCAGAATAATAAAAGAGGAAAACGTAACAGAGAAGATCAGAAGACTTTGGTTTATATCTAATTGGCAGAACTATGTTAAGTGGTCCTCTCCAGTTACAAGGAAGGCTGAGATACTGCATAAAAGTAGAAAAGGAAAAGGAGGGGTTGAAAGGTTGTTGAGTAAATACATTTATAGTGTGGGCCACCTTCCACCTCGTTGACTATTCAGCGTTTATATACAGCCTTTTATCTCTATATTTAATTTAAATAAAATGAATTCATCCTCTCCCTTCCAAGGTAGGCAATACCAAAATTTTATACAGTTAGTGCATTTAGCTTGAAGTCTGTGATCTTTGGGTAGTCTCTGCATCCGCTCCAGGTTTGGTTCCTTGTGATCCTGGGACTTACTAATTAAAGGCATGTCATCTTCCTCCAAAATTCCCAATGTATTATTGCGATGAGAGAAGAAGATGGGGCAACAGCAATTTAAAAGTCTCATTCAGTAATAGGGAAAGTGGGAAAGACATGACCATTGTCGGTACATTAGCAAATATAGAATCCTACTAGACACCTGTAGACACCTACTAGACACTCTGGGCTTTCTGATCCTAGCAGCAGGAGTAGTTACTTGGCTAACCAATCTGGCAGGCCCTTGTGCTTTCCAGATGAATTTCTTTTATCCATTTTCCTCCAAGTCATTGGTTCTACGTCTGGGGAGACCTTCCTCACTCAATATGTCAATGTCCACACTCTAAGCAGGTACTCTGGAAAGTGCAAGCAAATGAAAGAGGGCTCTAAAAATAATTAAAAGGTACTCACTTCGCAGGACCTATACTAAAATCAGAAAAATACAGAGGAGATTAGCATGGCCCCTGCATGAGGATGACATACAAATTAGCGAAGCATTCCTTATTTGATGATGATGAAGATCAGAAGCAGCGTAAGACTAAGGCATTGACAGGGCGCCTGGGTGGTTCAGTTGGTTAAGTGTCCAACTCTTGATTTTGGCTCAGGTCATGATCTCAGGGTTGTGAGATCGAGGCCCACACTGGGCTCACACGCTGGGCCTGAAGCCTGCTTAAGATTCTCTCTCTCTCCCTCTCTCTCTCATTTAAAAAAAAAAAAAGAAGAAGGAGGAGAAGAAGCATTTACTTTAAATAGAGCTGTAGCCCGCCTGAGGCACATTTGATAATACTCTTCCCTGGAAAATTTACCAGGATTCCAGGAGATGGGCTTCAAGACAATTTTATGAGTAACCACATGAGCCTGCAAACTTTAACTCTTCACTGCCGGCTCCTCTGCCCTGATTTCTTTCTCTTGACCTAGTGGTTGCTGCCTCAACCTCTGCAAAGTAGTACACATGCCAAGGCGAGAATGAATGCAACACCGCTGATTTCATCTTTGCCGCTAAATTCCCTTCATTGTCACTCAGAGACTTCCTGAAGGAAAGTGTTTGAAAAGCCCAGGGGCACAATTTTATCTCTTTTTGAAGTTGCACTTAGAAACCCTTGCTTGTTACCTGTGCATTACATTTTGTATATGCAGAAGCAGCTGGCTTTTCTCAAACTTGTAGGGTTCCAAATTTATGATATCCTCAGTCAATTTATATTGCGGGACACAAGCGGAGTGAGCCTCTTTGGGCATAGCTGGGCCCCCTTGCATCTCTGCTTACAAACTGTCTGGATTTAGTTTGAGTGCATCTCCACTGTAGTGCATTTTTTATAGCAGCCGAACTTAATGAACATGTGGCAACATTCTAAATTTTACTCCAACCATTCACATCATAGAAAAACTTTACCTGGCATGTGCTCAGAATTGCAAGGTATAGCAAGCAACAGTTTGACCTGCTGTTCTGCTATTGCACTTGGCAGTGACTTGGCTTTCCAGACTGTGGTCATGAAATCTTCGCTGGCTGCCCCCATCATGTCCTCCACAGTCAGTTCCACATAAGTCCTGGTATTGAAGTCCCCTTCATTTTTTCAAAGTTACTGCATTCGTCAGTATTCTTAGTTGCGAAGGAACTAGAGTTTGCTCTAATTAGTTTTAGGCAGAAACAGATTATTTCCTACACTGTTAGGTTGCTCAAGACTTTGAAAGGCAGAGGACCTGCCTTTGAAGTCACTGTAGAGAAACTGTCCAATTCCATCGCAGGGTTTCTTTGGAGAAAACAACATTGCCATCATTAATCAATATTTTTGCTCCGCAAGACTGAATAACAGAAACTTTACATCAAAATACTAAAGGCTCTGCCACCACTGTTGCCAAATGAGCAAATTCTCAGAATAGAACCACTGCTTCACTTTAATTTTGAGTTCAGATCTTACTTGAATGGAGGTCAAATATCTGGGCCATCACTACAAAGGAATCTAGGAATGTGAGTTACCTAGCTTCAGTCTTGGGAAGAAGAGGAACATAAAGAGGAATGTAGCCAAAATGGAAGGAGAATGTTCAGAGAGGCTGAACATCCACATGTAATGATTATTCACCACACAATCCTGAACTAAATGTCCGGTTTTATATGCATTGCAAAATCCACGTGGAATTTCCAGTATTTGCAATAGCAGTCCCACAATTGTCTTTGTGGAGATAAAAAATGTAAGTTTCTGACAGCTTAAACTTGAAACATAATAGCAAACATTGTTTATTTTAAGTATTATTTACAAAAAGCTCTTTGGGAAAGATAAAGTAGGAACTGGCATGTCTTTATGAGGAAAAAAAAAAAAACCCAGAACAAATGTAATAGAAGATGTTAATAATAGAGGAATCTGGCTGGGGGACATACTCTCTGTATTCTCTTTACACTTTTCTCTAAATCTATGATCTAAATTTAAAGATTTACTTAATTAAGAAATGAAAAGAATAGAATCAATGAGAAATACAGAGATATTCAAATTCCCTTACGCAAGATCACAAGAACCGGGGCACATTGTTGATTATATTTGTTCTGAATCCATTATATCACATGCACTTTATTTTGACATTAAAGAAGGAAGAGTATGGTTGGTTGAATTATCTAACCTCACTAAGTCTTGTTCGTGTCTGTACGTTAATAGGGGCTCCGAAAATTACTGCTATGTGGGTGAATGAGTAGCTGGGTGTATGGGTGAGGGAATGGTAAACTCTTGATGGTACAATAACAAAAAATACAAACTGAATTAATGAAGAAAATAATGGAAATGCGAGCAGTCATTTGGAAGGTGTACTTCCATCTGGTACAGAGAAGTTATTTCTAACAGGAATTTGAAAAGAGATATTACAGTATTGTCTCTCAATTTGGTAAATACACATACAGAAACACACAATGTCTATGTGTGCATATACAGTTATGAATTATGTACAAGGAAAAATTATACATGTATACATATATAGTTATACTGTTTCATATGGAGTACTATTTGTGTATATGCGTGTGTGTGTGTGTGTCTGTGTATCAAGCTAAAAATCTTTACCTTAAATTTATAACAAAAACTAGAGGCTCAAATACTTATTCTTACAAATGAGACCGGATATTTTGATTTTGTTAAGTAATAGATTCTAGAAATATTTACCAATCTTTATTATCCAGAGTTTGCTGTTTATTGCACTTGTTATTTGCAGGTAAAAATTTTTTACATGTCTGTCTCCTAGGACCTACATGAACTCTAGTGGTTATTTTATCAAAAGGTGACAAAAAAGGATTTATTTCTGTTTTTGTAATATTTTGCATTTTAAGTTTATGGCAATGATAATTATTTTGATTGATATTCTAAGTTTTCTTTCATTTTTCTAAGAATGACACAAATGAGCTGAGAACTGGGTTTTTTGTTTCTACATTGATTTTTTTTATTTTTAATAGCAAAGAAATTAAAATCTGAGCTATTTTTAATATAAATTTTGGGTTAAATGCCAAAAATTACTCTATCTCAGTATCCTCACTACTATACTTTCAGTTGTATTATCTTTGGAATTCTGAATTAGATAGGAGGCAGCTGTCCTGTCATCTAACCCAACCGCTCTCCTTGGTTTGAAAGTGGTTTTGTTTGCTGCAATGGATACAGCATCATTGATTAGTTATTTTTCCTTCCCCACTATTTCCACCATTGGAAATAGCTATCAAGATTGGAGAATTTCTTTGATATACATGATATTTCTAAGAATGACATTATTTTTCCTTCAAATATAATAAAGGGAATTTTTTTGGCAAAACTTTGTAGATTTTTTAATGAACATTTTGTGAATGCTAGATGCATGCCAGAAACTATAAGAATAGAGATATTAATAAATCTAGATTTTACCTTCAAAAATAACTTATGAAATGAGGACATTATATTAATGACTACTATAGATCAAACACTCGTCTGTCACTGTACTAACTGCTGTCAGATATTTCACTTAATTTCTATAAATATCTTCTAAGATAGGTATCATTAACCCCATTTTATAGATAAACAGATTCATAGAGGCTAAGTCAGGTAGAAGTAGTTAGTTCTCAAACCCTGACCCCCTTTGTATAGAGTAATTCACAATGACTTTTGTATGCTGGAACAAAATAATATGTAATTTCATCTATCAATATAATTTTTAAAAATGAGCATAGTGTTCCAAAAGGAAAAAATGTTTAATGTAATGTATTCTAATACGTGTTTTAACATATAAGAGTAAAATACAGCTACCCTCGAATACATAAGGTAGTAGTTACATGCTTTCGTATGTTGGTAGAATTAGCATATATGTGACCATCTCCACTACAGACTGATACAAATACTTTGATTCAGATACTTTGAGCGATTTTGACATTGGTAATATAATTTCTCAAAGTGCAAAACAGCTCTTGGTAAAGTTCTGAATAGCAACAACAATTTTCCTTTGATTAGTGATTTAGACACTAGCTGTTTTCTAAAAAATTTCTATGTCTTAAAATACACACAAGAGTTGGTGTTTATATGTAAAAAAAAAAAAAAGTCTCAAACTGAGGTGATTTTCAGTGCATTTTGCATCTTTATTAATGCCTTGCATCATTTCAAATCATGCAGGCTGCCCAGTACATGGTAAGGTGTCCAAATCCCAGGCCTACCCCAGCTAATGCCACCAGTGCCCCTAAATGTTTATAGCAACCAAAAAAAAAAAAAAAGTCCCAGAAATTGCCAAAGTGCTCTATGTAGAAAGTTCTAGCATTACATAAAAATAGTGGGGCTTATTTTTCACATTGCCCTGTTATACTGCAAGTTTTATTATTAAATGTACTGTATTATCTTGTCTCAGGTTAATGGGAGAGAGAGAACTCTGTCAATTGTCCTTAAGTATTTTTTTTAAAAAAGATTTTATTTATTTGACAGAGAGGGAACACAAGCAGGGGAATTGGGAGAGGGAGAAGCAGGCCTCCCGTTGAGCAGGAGCCCGATGCAGGACTCTATCCCAGGACCCCGGGATCATGACCTGAGCCCGAGGCAGACGCCCAACGACTGAGCCATCCAGGCGCCCATGTCCTTAAGTATTTTTTATGCCGTGAGTCCATTTGGCAATCTGGTGAAAACCATGGACACTTTTCAAAATCATTTATTTGTAAATTCCTAAGATAAAATATATAGAATTGAAAAAATCAATTATTTTGAAGAATACTTTTAGTACAGTAAATGATAGTTACAAATAACATTACAAGTTTCATAACAATGGTAATGTTACATGTAAATATCTTGGTTTTATTGGTGACAAAATCTTCCAGGGACTCAGCTGTGGTTTGTTGTTTATGTTCATAATTGAAGGAAAATAAAGGTGAAATTACTTTATTTCTTTTTTCAAGTTGTTTAAATCCTAGTTAACATACAATGTAATATTAGTTTCAGGTGTAGAAGTTAGTGATTCATCAGTTGCATATAACACCCAGTGCTCATTGCATCACAAGCCCCCCTTAATGCCCATCACCCAGTTACCCCATCCCCCCACCCACCTCCCCTCCAGCAAACCTTAGTTTGTTCTCTATAGTTAAGAGTCCATTTTCTGATTTGCCTCTCTTTTTCCCCCTATATTCATCTGTTTTGTTTCTTAAATTCCACATATGAATGAAATCATATATTGTCTTTCTCTGACTTATTTTGCTTAGCATAATATACTCCATCTC
Organism: Mirounga angustirostris; assembly: GCF_029215605.1. Classification (NCBI taxonomy): domain Eukaryota; kingdom Metazoa; phylum Chordata; class Mammalia; order Carnivora; family Phocidae; genus Mirounga; species Mirounga angustirostris. The sequence continues at coordinate 50,565,885 of NW_026991717.1, read as the reverse complement.
ACTCCCCATTGTTGCAGATGGAAAAACTTCATTCTTTTTTATGACTGAGTAATATTCCATTGAATATGTGCCACATCTTCTTTATCCGTTCATCAGCTGATGGACATGTGGGCTCTTTTCATAATTTGCCTATTGTTGCTAATGCTGCTATAAGCATTGGGGTGCTGTGCTCCTTTGAATCAGCATTTTTTTAATCCTTTGGGTAAATACTTAGTGCAATTGCTGGATCATAGGGTAGTTCTATCTTTTTGTTTGTTTTTTGTTTTTGTTTTCATTTTTTAATTTAAATTCAATTTAATTAACATATAGTGTATTACTAGTTTCAGGGGTAGAATTCATTGATTCATCAGTTACATGCAACACCCAGTGCTCATTACTTCAAGTGCCCTCCTTAATGCTGACCATCCAAGTACCCCATTCCCCACCCATCTCCCCTCCAGCAACCCTCAGTTTGTTCTCTATAGTTAAGAGTGTCTTATGGTTTGCCTCCCTCACTATTTTTTATCTTATTTTTCATTCCCTTCCCCAATGTTCATGTGTTTTGTTTCTTAAATTCCACATATGAGTGGAATCACATGGTATTTGTCTTTTTCTGACTGACTTATTTTGCTTAGCATAATACCCTTTAGTTCTAGCCATATCATTGCAAATGGCAAGATTTTATTCTTATTGATAGCTAAGTAATACTCCATTGTGTGTGTGTGTATTAGATATATATACACACACCACATCTTTATCCATTCATCTGATGATGGACATCTGGGCTTTTCCCATATTTTGGCTATTGTGGACATTGCTGCTATAAACATTGGGGTGCGTGTGCCCCTTCAAATCACTATGTTTGAATTCTTTGGATAAATACCTAGTAGTGCAATTGCTAGGTCATAAGATAGTTCTATTTTTAACTTTTTGAGGAACCTCCATACGTTTTCCAGAGTGGCTGCACCAGTTTGCATTCCCTCCAAATTGTAAGAAGGTTCCCTTGTCTCTGCATCCTCGCTAACATCTGTTGTTTCCTGAGTTGTTAATTTTAGCCATTCTGACTGGTGTGAGGTGGAATCTCATTGTGGTTTTGATTTGTATTTCCCTGATGTCAAGTGATGTTGAGCATTTTTTCATGTGTCTGTTGGCCATTTGGATGTCTTCTTTGGAGAAATGTCTGTTTGTGTCTTCTGCCCATTTCTTAACTGGATTTTTTTTTGGAGGGGTGAGTTTGATAAGTTCTTTATAGATTTTGGATACTAGCCCTTTATCTGATATGTCATTTGTGAATATCTTCTCCCATTCTGTAGGTTGCCTTTTAGTTTTGTGGATTGTTTCCTTTGCTGTGCAAAAGCTTTTCAGCTTGATGAAGTCCCAATAGCTCAGTTTTGCTTTTGTATCCCTTGCCTCTAGAGATGTTTCCAGCAAGAAGTTGCTGTGGCTGAGGTCAAAGAGGTTGATGGATTCCTGTCTCGCATTTAGGTCTTTCATCTGTTTTGAATTTTTTTGTGTATGGTGTAAGAAAGTCATCCAGTTTTATTCTTCTGCATGTGCAATTGCTGAATCATAGGGTAGTTCTATTTTTAACTTTTTGAGGAACCTCCATACTGTTTTCCAGAGTGGCTACATGAGTTTGTATTCCCACCAACAGTGTAGAGGGTTCCCCTTTTTCCACTTCCTTGCTAGTATCTGTTGTTTTCTGTGTTGTTAATTTTAGCCATTCTGACTGGTGTGAAGTGATATCTCATTGTAGTTTTTATTTGTATTTCCTTGATGAGTGATGTTGAACATCTTTTCATGTGTCTGTTAGCCATCTGTATGTCTTCTTTGGAAAAATGGCTGTTCATGTCTTCTGCCCATTGCTTAACTGGATTATTTGTTTTTGGGTGTTGAGTTTTATAAGTTCTATATGTATTTTTGATGTTCGGAATTCATCCACTGACCCCGTGGTGAAGATCCTTATGCTAGAGTGAATGCACATGCAGAGCAAACTGGAGCTCATCAGTGATCATCCTAACTGGCTCAATAGCTACCAAAAAAAGTTAGAAAGAGCAGGTGATGACCCGATGCTTAAAGAATGATTGGTTGGCAGACAGAGAAGCATAGGGAAGAGTGTATACAAAAGCCAAAGGGTCAGGAAACACCATAATATGTATTAGGAATGCTAACACTGTATGTGTGGGCTTCAACAAGAATAAATGAAGGAGGGGCACCTGGGTGGCTCAGTCAGTTAAGCGTCTGCCTTCGGCTCAGGTCATGATCCCAGGGTCCTGGGATCGAGCCCCGCATGGGGCTCCCTGCTCCGCGGGAAGCCTGCTTCTCCCTCTCCCACTCCCCCTACTTGTGTTCCCTCTCTCACTGTGTCTCTCTCTGTCAAATAAATAAATAAAATCTTCAAAAAAAAAAAAAAAAAAGAATAAGTGGAGGAAACCTTGAAGTGAGAAATGGATTAAAGTGTGAAGTTTATTCTTAAAAACAGAGGGTTTTGCTCTAATTCTAATTGATTTAACAGTATCTTACATACTTACTGGGATTTTTAATATTAAGTACTAGCACATAACTGTGTTGTCATTTATACTCTGTGACATCCAGAGCAGTAAAATTAGCTTTATATTGATGGTGCAGTATTTTCTGAGCATGGCTGTGTTTTTCTAGAAAACGATTGCAAATAGGAAATATATCAAAGAGAAAATACACTAAATATTTTTGACCCGTATTTGATTATATTTAGTTCAGTTAAAGGAATTATGTTGGAATAGGATATGATTACCCCTTATTAACATTGCTTAACTAATGCAACATTTTTCAATATCCCTGACATCTGTAACATCCTACAGATGGAATGGGTCAGTGGGAAATCTCATTTATTAGGTAACATACTATGCCTTTCTGGATTAGATAGATTTAAAATGAATTGCTAACATCAAATGCCATTTAGAGCATTACCAATAGTTATTAACTTATCCACATTTATTTTCAGTGAATGCCATAACTCCACAGATCGAATCAAAGTCAGAGTGTGGGATGAAGATGATGACATTAAATCCAGAGTCAAGCAACATTTCAGAAAGGAGTCAGATGATTTTTTGGGACAGACAATTGTAGAAGTGAGGACCCTGAGTGGAGAGATGGATGTCTGGTACAACTTAGGTGACTATTTTTAAATTTACTTGAAAAACAGTTAAATAAATTTCAGAATATCTGTGGCCTGCATTATTCCCATATAAGTACAAATAATCAGTGTCTTTCTACAATATTCTGCTGAAATATTTATTCAAATTCAGTATTATTGAAAGATGTTGGTAAATTTGAGATGAAAAGAGAAAGTCTTTCAAAAAATCTACTGGGTGTCTTTTAGGAGAAAAATATCCCATTCTTGATTTTTAATTCATAAATATAGCTTCAAAAACTTTGCTGGATTGATTAAAAAAAATAACCTATGACTTTATGCTGTTTGACTTCCTTTTGATTCCTTAGTGAAATTTTAGCAATAAAGGGAAAGTATATTTTGGATATCTTTCGAATGATTATATAAAAGTAGGGTGTCATTGGCAAAGCCATATATATGTGGACTTATGTTTACTCTGTTGATAAAGATACTGAGAATATGTTTAGTTGGCATGACTTTTTAAATGAAATTTTATTATGGAACCAAGAATTAAATAAAGTTTTATTTTGACTTTTACAGTAATTGAATAATAACCCAGAATCTTCAGTGCTGATTTAATAATAGTAAAAAATATATGGATCAGCTCAGTTTCTATAAAGGACATGATCCAAAATATCTTTAAAAAAACAACAATATGTTTGCCTATAGCTGATACACAATGTTCTATTAGGTTAAGGTGTACAACATAGTGATTCAACTCTGCATGTTATGCTGTGCTCACACAAGTGTAGCTACCATCCATCACCATGCAACACTGTTACAGTATTGTTGACTATATTCCCTGTGCTGTACCTTTTATTCCTATCCATCATTTACTCATTCCATAACTGGAAGCCTCTTTCTCCCACTCCCCTTCACCTATTTTGCCCATTCCCCCAACCCCATTAACTCATGTGGAATCTAAAAGACAAAACAAATGAATAAACAAAAACCAGAATCAGATCTACCAATAAAGAGAACAAACTGATGATTGCCAGATCCAAAATTTTTTAGTGCTATCATCGGAAATGTTTTAATTAAAATTTTAAGGGCTGGTTAAGTCAAAGAAGTGTTTATACAGTCCCAGGATTACAAAGAGTTTCCATTTAGGTTATCAATATATTGTAGTAAGTTAAAGAGAGCTTTTGGCTTTTTGAAAAACCCACATACTTCAAATAATGAAATATTTGACAAAGTAAAGGGATAAAGTCATAGAACTAATGAAACTCTAAATAATACAATAATTTTAAAGAACGAAAGATATATAACTTATCTGGATACAAATGATTCAAGCTAGACTAAGAACCCAATATCAAAATATATTTGAAAGAAATCTTCCTTAAAGAAAATTGGTGCTTTTACATTATTGATGGAATTTTTCAGTTATAGTGATCATCCTCCTGTGTCTTGTTTATACTATAAGACACTTTTTCTATATGAAAACGGAGATGTTAGGTAAAAATAAACCTCAGGACATTAGCTCTGTGCAATACTCACAAATTGTGTTGTAAAGCAGTTTACTTATACATAGACTTTTTTTCTGTAGTAAGTTAGCATGTCCTTGAATTGAAGCAGTTAGAATCCAAAACAGAAATTCCTTAAGCCGTTCTTTTGACAAAAGAACAATTCTTTTGATGTTCTTTGCCTCCTGTCACATGTTTTTTGATGTGGGTAAATTCAGTTTGCCAAGGAGCTTGAATGAGCTATTATTAGTAAAATCAGTAAAAATCGGCTATTCAGCTCTTATGCTGAAATGGTCCTTCCATGTATGGGGAGGAAAATATGATGCAACAGGACAGGGAAATCTTTGCCTGTTCACTGGCAGTTTTTATATTTGTGCCCTCATTTGCTAACATTGGGAGTTTTAGAGGAGAGAGAAGGAGAGAAGGAGAGAGGCTGGGAAGGACAGGTTTTAGATTTGTGTAAGATCCCTTAGTAGGTTCAATCCCCGTAAGTACCATATTTATACTCTTTGTATAGCGATCATCCTTCATCACGTAGAATTCATTCCACCATGCAGAGGAGGACTTGGCCAAAAGTCCTGGGCATCTAAGCAGAGCCAGTGTCCCATATGTTTCTGGGGATGATGATGGTTAAAATCAAAGAACCAGTAATGCTCCCTGGGACTTCGGACAGAAGTCTGTGACAAAAAGATTCCAGAACTTGCATTTCTTTTGGCCCCAGCAGAGAACTTTAAGATTTGTTGAAAATCAACTATCTCCCAGCCAGTAGGAGAACTCTCATGATACTGGCACTCCTCGGGGAAGAATCTTCATAACATAATGACTCAAATATTAACAATGAAAAGTCAGCAGACATTCCACAAGAAGAAGGCAGACTTCATGATTTAAATGTATCTTTTATGACTATAAATACAGTCATGCTTAGGAAGAGAGTCAGTCAGTCTTTGCCACTTTCTCTGTTACTCTACCTCCTTGTGTTTTATTTGTGTCAGCTTGCCTCTTTTTATTTCATCTGTGAAGTAGATATCAAATGTAGGTCCCTATGTACATTCAAACTCTAGGAATTTTGTGATTATGCTTTTTTTTTTTTTCTCTTAAAGCTACTGATCAGGTCATATTAAACACACATACACATTATTTGATTGAATTGATTGCACATTGATTCCGTCCCAATAAACAGTTAATCCAACACATTAGTAAACACAGGCCATAGACTGTATGTCTTTAGGAATCACTGATAAAACTGTGAACAAATTTTTGTTAGAGCTTTGACTCATCTTTTCAAGCATGGAAAGAGAAATGAAAGCTTTTACATGAAATAGTTTTCTGGTTAATTGTATTTTTAAGTTATCTTGCTTTTAATTGCCCAAACAATTAATTTCATTGTAGAAACTGATCAAGTACACAGAAGTTTGTATCAGAATGGCAGAGTCTTCCGATTAAGCTTTGTGGTTTGAAGTATCTGTAATGTGGTTTGACAGTTAGTGACACATATATTTTAGGCACATTATTTTAAATTGTGTTTACCAGAATCATGATGGCTAGTTAATAATCAAACCTGATCTAAAAAAGTGGCTTTTAGCCATGTAAGCCTTTTTAAAGCTTTTGAGAATTTCTTTGAGAAATATGGTATTTTCAAAAATGACCAATTACTATTTCACTTTATCAGAGAAACGGACAGATAAGTCAGCTGTGTCTGGGGCCATTCGATTGAAAATCAATGTGGAAATAAAAGGAGAGGAGAAGGTTGCCCCATACCATATACAATATACATGTTTACATGAGGTAAGTGAATTGAATTGTATTAATAATAAAACCTTGAAAAGAAGTAGGTCTTTGTGGATTATATAACAAGATATTTGGCTTAAAAGTATAATTGAATTAGGTTTGTGCAAATTGAATTTGTTCCTGGAGTTTTGACCCTGTACTATGTACTATAGCATGTGATGTGCTAGGGAATCATACAGCCTATGTCTTACTCTCTGAAGAGTGGGCAGATGTCCTCTACTGAGAGTCAGAACAAACACATGAGGCAGGTATTAACAAACAAGGCAATAAGATGATAATTAATAAGTAGACCAAGGAAGAAGAAAAATATCAAAAGCATTCGTTTAAAAAAAAAGTTATGACAAATATTTTGGAAGCATTAAATATACAGTACTTTAGTAATACAGGAGAGGATCCAAATATTATTTTTGAGAACTCTGAGTTTGTGTGCAGATTTTATTAAAGATTTAGTTGGGAGTATTAGAAATACAAAATTGCTGATATTGCATCAGTGGTTTTTGGTAGCCATTGTAATAAGCAATGATTTTTTTTTTTCTTTTTCTAGAATAACAAAGGGCTTCATACATATTGAACTATCCTCCATTTTAATTACTGATTCCACAAACATGTTGAGAATGGGAAGGATCAAAATTTCCTTACCACCCAGGGATGGTAGAGAATATATCTGCTCCAAAAGTCAGGCTTGGTTGGCTTAGAGGTTAGACTACCCAGTTTGAATCCAAAGGGCAGAATCACCTCAGTGTAGAATACAGACACATAGTCTTTTTTTTTTTTTTTTAAGATTTTATTTATTTGATAGAGACACAGCGAGAGAGGGAACACAAGCAGGGGGAATGAGAGAGGGAGAAGCAGGCTTCCCGCGTATCAGGGAGCCCAATGCGGGGCTTGATCCCAGGGCTCTGGGATCATGACCTGAGCCAAAGGCAGACGCTTAATGACTGAGCCACCCAGGCGCCCCAGACACATAGTCTTTTGTTTCTATTGGATGCTTTGCATCTAAGAGCTTAGAGCTGTCCCCAGAGCCTGTCTCTGATAAAAATGACTCTTGTTCCATGTATCAGAAAATAAGAGGTGAAGCTGAGGAAGGTACCTTTCCCCATGTTCAGAGAGGTGGAGAAGAAAATACCTTCCTAAGGTAGAAAAAGATAACAGAATATTTGCTCTTTGCATATAATCTTTCCTAAAGGAATCTATGAAAATTTATGTGTGGAATTATTTGCACTTCCATTTTACTAAAGAATGAATGGGGAACAGTATTTAAATCATTTACACCTTACACATAATTAGATATGGGACCCAAGCTTAAGTTCCTGACTCCAATCTGGCCAGTGATACTACTTCTTTAAGAAAGGTGGTTCAGTTTTCAAATCAATAAATAGTAATCCCTGAACTGGCAGGATGGAGAGCCAACTCTGGCCTTATAGTTTGGACAGAGAATATTTGGGATCAGAGGAACAGCAATATACTTTGCTTTTCAGAGTCCTTTTCTGCTAGTCCAAGAACCAAAAAGAATTAAATTCAAGAAAGGATCCTTTAGTGACCTAGGCTGCATCCATATAGCAGTTCCCAAACTTGTTAAAAGCAAAAAGAAATTGTATGTAGTGATTTTTACTTCATTACAGAATTCTCAAACATTCATTTTAACCTCAATGCATAGCTCTGACTCCTACCATTTCACAGTCAAAGCCCTTTATATACTAGAATTCTGTATTAACATAGCCAAAATCACAGTATTCATCCAGGGCCTTATAGTTTATTCAGAGCCCATGAGTGCCAAATATGTTCTAGCATGTAGAAATGTTAACATACAAAAACTTATACTTCCTTCTACAATGAATTGGTACGTATGAAACATCTGAATCTTTGATTCTGTGTAGACATAGGCAGAAATAAAACCAATTTGCATAAATATGAGATGAGTTAGAATAAAAATCCAATATATTCCTATTGCTTCTATATGCTGATGAAACATTAGATGCAATCACAATGCAAATATAAATTACTGAGAGTTACAGTTACATATTTCTGGCCTATTCTGAGGAATTACTGAACAATTGAAAACCACTTACTTTTAGAATCTCTTCCATTACTTGACTGAAGTGAAGTCTAATGGTGGAGTGAAAATCCCAGAGGTCAAAGGGGAGGAAGCCTGGAAGGTTTTCTTTGATGATGCTTCCCAAGAAATAGTCGATGAATTTGCCATGCGTTATGGGATTGAATCCATTTATCAAGCTATGACGTAAGTACTCTAAAACTCGTACAGTGTTCGAAAATCTCTGTTGAAATCTAAAGAAAAAGAAAGAAAAGCATTCATCTCCTTTCTTCTAATTCAAATGAAATCTTGATTACAAAGTCAGTTACATTTGAATGTGCCCATTTGGTGCTGGCTACGCTCTCTCACAGCTATAAAGTGTTAAGGATTTGGTAATTCGCTACAACCATTTCTTCCCAAACCTTATTTTGTTCTCATAGTGTGCTCTGTTGAGAAACAGCATTTGCAACACCTGGGAACTTGCAAAATGCAAATTCTCCACCCTACTCCAAACCTACTGAATCAGAAACTCTCGGAGTGGGGCCCAGTGATGTGTAATTTAATAAGCCCTCTGGATGCTTCTTATAAACTCTGAAGTTTGAGAACCAATACCTTATTTGATATCTGAGGAAACTAAAGCCTGATGATGGAAGTGCATCGTCCAACTTTACAGAGTCTGTTGGTGTCAGAGACACGCATCCAGAGCCATGTCACTGTCTTGACCCAAACAATAGGCTGCATATTCTTCCTTCCTATATTTATAGCGGTGCTACTATTTCAAAACCAAGATTTATTGAGAACACATGTACTGCAGTAAATGGGTTCTATGGAAGTGACCCTTACTGAGGAGTTTTGGTAAGGGTTTAGAATTGTGTTATTCCTTGCCTACAGTTTACCTTTGAAACCTGGTCTAAGTATATAAATGCATCTTGTTCAGATATATACCATATATAATATGTAAACTATTTATGTTTATTAGAAAACTGTGCTTTTATATTAAGGATCAGATCATATTTTCATGTCAACCAAATAGAAGCTGGCCCAGATAGTCATTTTCAACCATCTGAATGATGGATGTGGATTGGACCAAAATCAATGCTCTTTTTCAAAGTTTACTGTTCTTAGCATAAATCTAGAACATTCTATGTAAGACTACATTTAAAATTTTTTTGATCAATTGTATGTTTTTTTAGTCAACAGAATGTCCTAAATCTAAATAATAAAGACTTATAGATTATGGAGGTGAAAAGGAACTTAGGGGTCATGCAATTGAACCTTTCTCCAGATTAGAAATCCTGTTGTTGCATCCATTACTTATGGTCATCATCTCTCTGCTTGTGCATATACAGCAACAACACACTCCTTTTGAGGCAACCTATTTTGTAACTGGGCAGCCATAATGGAATCCTGTGACTTTGTCATCTGCTCTGTCCCATGTCATTGGCTATAATTCAGAATACCTCACACCAAATTGAGCACAATAAAAATGCAACTATGATTAACAGTCTAAAATAAACTATGTTAAAAAAGACAACAGTGAAGCAACAGCAATGAAGAGCCTGCTTCTGGAAAAAATATCAATAAAAGAAAGGATCAAGTTAAATTTATTCCAAAATATCTCTGTGAGCTGATGTCACATTACTTCTTTGCCATGTTTCCTATATTCTGAGAAGCATAATCATGTTAATATAGAAAAAGGGTAACTGTATGACAGCTTAAAAGAGGAAGATCATCCTTTATTCATTTTATCGCTTGTATTTTTCTCTTACCTTTGACTTAAGTAAACAGTAACAAGAAGGTATTTTTGGATACTTCTTTAGTATCAAGTGACCTGCATATGAGCCTATAGTTATGAAGGGCCACATAGTAAGTATTTTTAGCTTTGTGGGTCCTATAGTCTCTGTCACAACTGCTCCACTCTGCACTCCAGGTGCAAAAGCAGCCATAGATATTAAGTAAACAAGTGGGCATGGTCATGTACTGATAAAACTTTATTTTAAAAACAAACACTATGGGCTGGTTTTGGCAGTGGACTTAGATTGCCAACTGCTGGTCTAAAGAGTGAAAGCAAGGCAGAGAGGCATAAGGGAAAACATGTCTTCTTTTTTGGTAATAAATTGAGAAATGCACTTTGATGATAACAAAATACAGTAGATTATGTAGTTGACCCTTGAACACCAAGGGTTTTGGACTGTTGTTGGTCTACTTACAGATTACAGATTTTTTACAGTACTGTAAATGTATTTTTCTCTTCCTTATGATTTTCTTAATGCTTTCTCTTCTCTAGCTTATTCTAAGGATACATATAATATAACCCACAAAATACGTGTTTATGACTGTTTATGTAAATAATATGTATGTCACAGTCAGTAGTATGCTCCTAGTTAAGTTTTGGGGGAGTCAAAAGTTATATGTGGATTTTTGACTGTGCAGGGGTCAGTGACCCTAACTAACCCCTGTATCAAGGATCAACTGTATCTACTTCTGGTTATACATTTGATTTGATACTGATGTTTTCATTTATTTTTTATTTATTCATTTGAGAGAGAGAGCACAACAGGGGGAGAGGGAGAGGGAGGAGCAGACTCCCTGCTGAGCTGGGAGCCCGACATGGGGGATCAATCTCAGGACCTGGAGATCATGACCTGAGGCAAAGGCAGACCCTTAACCACCTGAGCCACCCAGGTGCCCCTGATATTGATACTTTTATTTATTAAATGTTTCTTTCAGCTTTGAGTACTGACCAACATGGCCTTAACATTTCCCTCAACTTGAAAGAGTAAGCTGGTGTACATTAGACTTCTTACTTACGTCTAGGCCCCTGACCTCCCTCTCACCTTGGCCCTTACAAAATCCAGAAGTCTTAAACCCAGAGGTCCCTGACTTCCCTTTTCTTACAACATTTACTTTAGAAAAATTATAATGGTAAATTCTTTGAATTATAATTTTTTGAAAGCCTCTTGGCAGTTTTACAATCCAGGACTAGCTTTCTCAAGGACCTGGCAGGCATCCCTTTCAAATGCAATCACCAAGGAGTATAGACCCCTGTTGCCCAGTCTCTATTGTGGGGTAGGAGCCTAATTTGGACAGGTACCTTGCTCCACGTTGTAATACTATCTTGGGTCATGATTATAAGAGAAAGTTTATCTTTTTGGGGGGGTAATGCCAATTAGCAAGCACAGGTGACTAGGATTCCCCCAACTCTAGCTCTTAAAAACTCCCATTCATGCCCCTTCCAATTCAGCCCTTAAAAATGTCCCCATCTGTTATGTCAGTGGACTTGAGGTTGGACTGAGTTCTGATTTCTCTTCCCTACTGCACACCCTTGAATAAAATTTTCCTGGCCTATTTCATTATGTCCAGTGCAATTTTGCTTTAACAGTACAAATTTTACCATCTCACCAGAATAAAAAATATTCCTGTTGTTTGACAGTCTGTTAACTCCTAAAAAATTTGACTACCAACATAAATATGATCTCTTTATTTACTATTCGTTGATGATCATTAGTTGTTGAAATAGTTTTTATAGAAAAATACACCTGTACCCATTTTATATCAATATGTTAATATTATAATTACATGTGTAATCTAGTTTAAGAGAGATGGTAGAATGGTGTCACTTAGAGGAGCACTTGAATTCTGTTCAAAGATTTACAAATTGATATATTGAATCCAACAGCTGTAAGTTTTATTACTACCTTATAAAATATTCTGGGTGCATGATAGAAACTCAGTACATATTTTTAACTGAATGAATCAGAAGTAGAAGTGTTTATTCTCAACTTCTCCTGGCGTATTTCTTCATGTCAGAAGTTCACAGTTGCCAGGGCTCCTGGGTGGCTCAGTCAGTTAAGTGTCCTACTCTTGGTTTCAGCTCAGGTCATGGTCCCTGGGTCTTGAGATCCAGCCCAGTGTAGGGCTCCACACTCAGTGGGGTGTCTGCTTGGGATTTTTTGTCTCCCTCTCCCCCTCCCCCAACTTGCACACAAACTCTCTGCCTCTCTCTTTCAAATAAATAGATCTTAAGAAACAAAGTTCACAGTTGCCAAAAGCATGCAAAATGGAACTTGAAAGAGTAAGCTGGTGTACATTATCTATTTTACCTTATAAATGTTTTAGAGCATACCATATTGATTGATTATAATAATTTAGAGAAGTATCAGAGTACTGACATTCTTCTGTTAGGTGTTGAAATGTAACCTTTCAGGGATTTTTTTTTTTTTTTACCATATTTTCCAAGCGATACTCCTGTAACTGAATTGTATATTGACTCCTAACCGATTGTTGGCCAATGAGTAACACAATTTTTAAAAAAGAATTTATGAATAACCAGCTATATCTTCAAATTTAAATTGGTTGCCTTTGGATCAGTGGTATTTTCCTATTGTCTTGAAACTTTGCTTCAGGGGATCCAGAAAACCAACCAAGCAACAACAGCAAAACCTAGAACTACATATGTCAGACTTACCTCAGAAGTATTTCCCTTAATTTTAAAAACACAAAGTTGGGGAACGCAGCTTCAAGGAAGAAACAGATGTCCTGTCTACATAGTAAGGGCATTTACAAATTTGGGAAAGGACAAAACTGCTTAATTTCTGTGGGCTTTCCTAGATATGATTTGATCAGAGAAACAAATCAAACTCAGTTTTTGGTTTTTAAAGTCTACTTATGCTTAGCCAAATCCCCAAGTAACCTCATAATCTTCCTGTTTTTAGTGGAGATTGCAGGTTTCTTTTAAGCCTACTCCCATTTCTTTGAAGATGGATTTGGAGCAGAAATAAAGGAGAAATGGGTATTAAGCCAGAGAGTCTGGTTGTATGTTATTACATTTTCCTCATGTGTATTTCTCATCATAAGAAGGAGGTTGAATCTGTTTTGCTGGTAAATAATCTGAATATTAATACTGAACTTCCCAGTCCTCTAAGGTATCTCCTGCTTATTGTAAATCTCTCTCCTTTTACCACAAAACATTTTCTATAAGGGCACAATTTATTGGCCCAGTTTGTTGCATAAAAATATATTCTTTGTTTTGGAACATGCATGAGGGAGGAGAAAGGGATTATAATTTTCCCATTTGGACAGCCGATTGATCAAGACCAGGAGGATTTGTTCCCACATGGTAAATCCATCTTTCAAAAAAAAAGGGGCAATTTTCCAATATATGATAGCAAGAATGAGAGTCTGTTTCCTTTCCAAAGGAGCATTTTACATATTTTGCATCGTGATGTTGGGCATAGAGTCTGTTTTCATCATGAGAATTTTGAGAGTCCTTGATGTTTTTTATCTATCTGTGCAAACATAAATGCTCTTAAAAACGTTCTGACAGACTTGCTGTTCACCCCTAAACACATGCAGGGAATTCCATGTCAGCATCAGGGATTAATTGTCCTCTGGAGGTGATTTCTGTCAATCAAATACATTTTAACTTAGTGTTTAATGAGCCATTTATTGTAAAATGAAGCCCAGGTGTCTCACAGAATCTGAGATTTCATTAGACTATGGTCATGCATCTGTAATACCAAGTGAGAAATGCATTTAGTCAGTGTTTTTCACCTTGGTGTTCTTAACAAACAACCTTTACTTTGGTACTGGCCCTCTTAATTGAATTTATATTTGAACTAGAACTATTGGGATATAGTTTATCTTAAAGGCACTAGTCTGTTTTAGCTGCTTGAGCCGTGGGCCTGCTTTCTAAAGAGAGTGCTGCATAATTGATGAACGAATCACTCATTCCTGTAAGAAATATTTATTGAGGGCCTACCATGTGCCAAGGAGTTTTTTAGGCACTAAGAATACATCAGCAAACAAGAAGTCAAGATCCAGTCTCTCATGGATTCCCCATTCCAGAAGATACAATTCATTTATCTGACAGACATTCTGAGTATTTAAGTATGAGGACTTATACAGGGCATTGGGATACAGCAGTAAAAGATATCTCTTGCTTTAGTGAGTTCCTAATCTAGAGCAAAGAGGAAGAAGAAATTAACAAGAAGACAGCGTAATTGAGGTGTACATGGGTACTGTAAGAGCATAGACATGAAGGGACCAAATCCAGGCACAGATGAAGAGAGGTGTCAGAGAAAGCTGATGGTCAGTCTGAGGGTCCCAGCCTTACTTGCTCTTCAGCTTCCACCATTCCTCTAAACCCTACATATTTCCTTACTTTCCTGTCTCCCACCACTGCCTCACACTCAAAATCTCTGTAGTTGAATTCCAGCAATCCATAGCATTTATGAAAAGTTATGATGCTTTTCACTGAAAGAGAAGTGGTTCCTTAAGTGTTTGACCCCCTCCTTAGTGACAAGCATGTACGCAATCACTGAAATGCATGCTAATTTGGATTTTAGGGAGCAAATGTGATAAATACTGTTGTAGTGTATTTCTGACATTGGGACTACAGATAGTCTTTCCTTTCATCTTGTATTGTTTCTTGAAATCTCCAAAGGATCTAAAAATTATTATTGTCTTTATGGTGCTTCCTTCCAATCACTTTGCTCTTGTTTTTATAAAAAAAAAAATTGATCTTTAAATCTTTTGAATCAAAGGCATTTCGATCCCTTGAAAACCACAAGATGATGTGATTAGGGACAATTGTCTCTAAAAAGGCAGGTGAGTTAGATGATTGTCCCCCCCCCCCACCCCCATCGTGATATCTATGAACAATGACAAGTGAACTGAATCCGGATTTATAAATTGAAATACACATGACTTCCCAACATTTTGCCAATAATATTTGAGAATCAATGCTTGATAATGTTGTAGCAATTGCTTTAGCTGAAAACATGCCAGTAACTGTCTCATTGTTGGCAATTTAAGCATCATCTTTTTGAGTTTGTTACTCTAACTTTTCCAATGAAGCTGAAATTCCATTTGTTAAATTGGTTTGACACTAACCCCATTTTCTTCAAAAAGCGAAGTCAGGGGATTTAAACATTATTAATCCATTGTTTTCAATCGTGTCTGTGTCAGGAAATGTTAGCATTTTCAGAGATTACAATCATGCTTTTCGACCTATTTTATTTGAAGGTGTACCTTTTGAAGGGGTGGTTTGCTGCAAGGATCTGTTCAGTCGTTTTAAATTGCTAATTGTACTTTAAATCCTGTTTTCCCTCTCCCTCCTAGAACAATGTAAGTAGCATTGAAACTACAGCCTTTAAAAGGAATTGATTTTCAAGGAGATGCTTAGAAGCAAGAAACTTCACCTTGGCAATAACCACACATAGAGAAGAGGCACACAGAAAGTCAGAGGGAAGTGCTTTGCAAATTGAACACTATGTAGAAGCCTGTTATCTGCTACCAACCAGCAAAGGATGCCTGCAAATGACTCCCTTGTCCCCTGTTTTCTGGCCATCCCTATTAACCATGGGCTCCAATAGAATCAAATGTTGATAGTGGGAGGAAGTAATGTTTATGGCTGGACACAACCAATTATCTGTATTCAGAGATGCATAGCATGTTAAAGCTTGGAAGGATTAGATCTTTTCCCTTCAGAGATGGAGAAACTGAATCTAGGAGTGATAAAGTTACTTTTCTAAGGTCACAGAACAGAGCTAGGATTACAGTGAATCATGCTTATGCCGTGATACCTATAACTCTAAATTGGCCACCGTGAATCCTTCTATCTACCCCACATACCAAAAAAGCAATTTGCTATTCTTTTCAAGGTTCCCAAGAAGTGTAGCCACTAACCCTGATTAATACTTACTCTTCTTCGAGATATAAGTCTCTTTTTTTCTTTCTTTTCATCATCTAAGAAATGTGTACTTTGATGCTTAATATTTTTTTGATTATATTGACTGCCTAATCATTTACCATTTAGGTTAAAAAGTGAATGTGAAATGGCAAGTTCAGTGTGACTGTTGTTTGGTACCATTTGTAACTTACCATGATCCTATTCACAGTTTCTAGGAAAGAACAGGTAGGGGCTCCTGGGTGGCTCAGTTGGTTAAGGGTCAACTCTCGATTTCGGCTCAGGTCATGATCTCAGCGTTGTGAGAGTGAGCCCCTCATCTGGCTCTGCACTAGGTGTGGAGCCTGCTTAAGATTCTCTCTCTCTTTCTCCTTCTCAAAAAAAGAAAAAAAGAAAAAAGACAGGTTTTTTTTTTTTTTTAACCAATAGGGAAAAGATTATATTCATAGGAGTGACCTGAAAATTCTGAATTTTAATGCTTTATTTTTAAAATTAATATAAAATGCATAAACTTTTTTTTTCAAATGCTTACACCTTTATTCTTAGTATTCCAACTCCCGATTAACTCTGGAGTCACTAGTTTTAAGAAGAACATTTTAACGTAAGTTCTAAGAAGTGACAATTATTGTATCTTTAATTTTTAGGTATGTTGAGACGTGTTCAATTTAATTCCAACCAAATTAAGGAGGACCATATTTATGACTTTATTTACCTTCTTCCTTTTACCAGACAATGAAAATTTTATTGCTTACAATTTTAATTAGCTCACAAGAAAAACACCATTGTAAGGCTAATTTGATATTAAAACTGATGTAAAGTTTCTGATGAGATGAAAAGTAGCATTAAATGAAATACTGGGTTTTTCTCATTGTTCTCCTTTGATTTCCACATTTTCACCATTCTCATCTCTGTATTTTGCCTTACAGAGTTATGAGCCAAAAATCATTCCATTAATATCTTCAAAATTAACTCAATATATTTTATTTAGTGAAATCAAGGTGGTATCTATTTTATAGTAATTTTATGGTAATTTTTTTTTTTTTTTTTGCATCTACACATTAACCAGAAACTAGTAGGTCTATGATAAAACTTTGAAAGAAAAAACATTTTATGGGTGATTTGTTGTTGACTTCTTCTGTAAAAATCTTGTTTAATAGTATTTTAAAGACTAATATAGGTTATACACTTTCATATGTTAAAATAATATGTAAAGATATTTGCATCTTGCTTGTTTGGCAACTTACAGGGTTCTTTTGAATCGGTATTTGTTGACCACCTGGGTATTGTCAGTATTCACTTAAAGACCTTAAACTGGAAGCCAAGCCTCTAAAAATGTTCCCCTCTTTCCCATGACTTTATTTAAATGCAGCTCTCCTTTAGATTAGGAAAATATATTTACCCGCTCCTATTTGTGGGTTCTCCATATATAAGAACTGGATTTTTTAACCCCCTGGATAATCTAAACAAGCTGTGAACTCTTGCTGGAAGTAAAACATTAGAGATTATATATAATCCCCAGGATATACTGTTCCCAGTGTTCTTCCAGCCATTTTTTTCTAACTAGCTTCAAAGCCCATTGCCTATTCCCTGTTACACAAGCTGTATTACAATCTTGGGAGCTGTATACTCTTTAATGGATATAGAGTAAGTAGGTGTGGGAAACAGGAGGCAGCTCTTTACTGCCTTGAGAAGCCATTAGCATGGAATAGGGAAGTGATTGATAGCCTTGCTGGCCAGCAGCCTACGCCCCAATCTTAGATACAGGGTCTACAGTGTATGTTTGCTAGAAATATCTTCCCATTTCCTCTCTAGTCAGGTTAATATTTTAGGAGTTTAGTCAGCCACTGAACATCTCTCAATCTAGCCAGCTGCCCTAAAGTTAGGCAAAGTCCTCCCAGATACTGGGAAATCTTTGATTGGTACTCTAATGCCTAGTGCTTTTATGACTTGACTTTCTTTTTTGTTTTTCTCAGATATTTCCATGGGAAGTTTCAAGGGGTGAATCATATGCAGCTAGCTACCTCCCATCATACCCCAGAAATTATCTCAGTTAAATTTAAATCAAAGTAAAGTATTTTTGTCTATCCTCTAAGATAAATACATGCCTAATGCTCTGGAAAATTTTAAATATATAGCGGTTATAAGCAGAATGCTATTAGCCTTCAAAGTTATTGTCATCATTACTGTTAACTGTTATGCACTTCAACAAATGTTTACAAAGCAATTATCCGTTTTGAGAACTGTCATACTCAAGGTAACCAACCGTCCTGTATACGCTAACTCTACATAAATAACTTTGGCTCATATTGTTTTTGTTTTCATTAATAAACATTGGTCAACTCCTATGTATAAGAAAACACTATGCTAGAGGCAGGCTGAATTAAGATAACCAAGCATGAACTAGACACATGCTGAAAGGAACAGATACATGTGCAAGTAATACACAACATTGAAGAGAGAAGGAAGAAGATAAATTAAGAGAAAGATATTCTTTCTCTTAAGAGAGATGGTTTTAAACTTATATTGCCTGAACTCCAATAGTTTGGGTGTTATTACAGAAGTATCCATTGGATAGAGGAAGTTAGGAGGCCCGGAGATGGAGGACACAGGTTCAAAGGCTGATTGGAGCCCAGTAGTGGTGAGCCCACAGAGGAGAAATCAGAGGGGAATGTCTGAGCCAAGGTCTTGAGGATTAGAGTTCATGTAATGGCCATAGAAGAGTAAAGAGTTTAGTGTCCCTAGAATTTGGTTCGATAAATATTTATTTAACATGTCTAAATGTGAGATACTGTGTTAGGCATTGGATATATAGTAATGAATCCACTTATAGACTAATGGAAAGAATTAGTCACACAAGAGATGTAATACAATTATGCAGAAGTTATGAGAAAAGCCAAACAGAGTGCTAAAGGAGAGTAAGTTCGAATGTGCATATTGTGCCCTGGTGGGTCTCAAAGTGAGGCTGGGCTAAGAATTAATGCATGACTCAGAGATAGCCAAACCAAGCGCAGGGCTTGCTGTCACAGATAGGTAAAAGATATATTCCAGGGGAATGGAAGAGAAAAAACCAAGGCACAATGGGAAAAAAATATTGTGTACAGTGAACCCTAGCAATTTTAGGTTGGTAGAGCCCAAATTTCCCAAAGAATATCCTATATCCTATACCAAGCTTGTTTATATCCCCAGCCTTCCCATATTATGCTCATTTTTCCCCTCACTTGGCTTATAAGCAATGAACATCATTCAATAATTGTGTCATCTTCATTATAAAACTTTCAATTTCACCTACAGAATTCACACTAGAAGCACCTTCAGAATATTTGTTTCTCCATTATTTCTGCTTACAGACCCTTCTAAACTGTTACCAATCTCATTGGGGTCCAAAAATCAGAGGGTGGTGGCTAGCAGATTTAAATACTGTGTAATACTCAGCTGCATTAGGGAGACATGGATCCTTTTTTTAAAACCAAGAACAAGATTGTTCATCCTGGTGACCTCCAATATCCCTTTAAATACATAATGCATGTTCAGGATAATAAACTTCTGGTCTTTCAGTTTCTTACCAATTTATTTTGACAACTGATGTTTCTATAACTCTTGTTCCCCCTAGGTATGTTTAGTTTCCTTGTGCCATCCCCTGTACCAGTGCATTTAGTTCTTGCATATTGCACAACTCTTAACCTCTAACTTTGGGTCTAACAAATTTCATTATTTGTGAATTGCTCAAAAAAAAAAAAGATATATAATGTTAGGAGTTTTTTAATTTCTATGTTTAATATCTTTATATTATTTGTGATATTCTTAATACATATAATTAGTGTATAATAAAGTCAAAATAGGTATCATTTACCTAAAAGAAGCAATCGGTGATGATGTATTTCTAGGGTTAAATAGGAAAACATCATGCAACTCCCATGACATGCTTTGTTATTGGTAATCCTCAAAGATCCATGTTTAAAACTTAGACCTACTTTTATCAGCTAGTATCATAACAAGCTGCATGAGTGGCGTGGCTGAGATCTAAGAGAAACCACCATTTCCAGGACTATCCTCCATTTCTTTTAAGGTGTCATTCAGGGCATTTATGTTTGTACATTCCATGTTTGAGTTCAGTAATACAGAATTCAGAGATGCCTAAGTGGAGGATAAATTACTGACGTATGAGAGCAAAATAGGATTAGATTACATACTGAAGATTTCTTTCCTCTGCATTTTATCTTTTCACTTTTATCATAAGCTGTGCTTTCAATTTCCAAGTCTTTTGTTATAGTTCAAATGAAACAGGTTTTCTTGAGAGAAGTAACAGAACTGAACGCTTGATGCCTCTGATGTCTGTGATACTATTATTCAAGGTTTAAAAGAAATGGTCTTTAAGCATTGAGCTTGCATAATTCAATCTGTCCTCACTATTCGTCTGTTTCCCTTATTAAATCGTGGTTGCAGCAAAATGCTAGGAAAACAGAACTGCTTCTGGAAGGTATTCTAATGACAAAAGTCCAGAAACTGGACTCAAGTCAGATGTTAAGTTCACTTGCTCAGTAGACGTGTGATGAAAAGGGAGCCTCTTGCTTCATCAGTGTGATAGGAATACAAGAATGAAAGGGTATTCTGGTTGAAATAGAGCATTTCAGGAACTGAAGTAAGTGACAGCATAGTTGCTGGAGAAGGGGAGACTCCCATGTAATTGTTTTCCAACAATGCTGGATTCCACTGGAAATTGCACTTTCGGTGTGTTCACACAACACTCCCACACTTGAAGGGAATTCTGCACTCATCCCTTTGACAGATCGCATTCTAATTAAGCCACTTCACATTTGTGAATGAGAAATTTTTAAAAGCTGAGATTGCTTTCTCTTTCATTTAGTAGAGACTGTGGGAGTTTTCTCTCTTTTTCAAAGATGTAGTTAAGGAATTAATCGCTGACATTAGAGGGCACAGTTACATGAATTCATTGGTTTATGTTTATTTAAAGTGCTCAATGTTTTTGTCTTGTAGGCACTTCTCATGTTTGTCTTCTAAATACATGTGCCCTGGTGTCCCTGCTGTCATGAGCACCTTGTTGGCGAATATAAATGCTTTCTACGCTCACACAACAATTTCAACAAATGTACAGGTTTCTGCCTCAGATCGATTTGCCGCTACCAACTTTGGTGTAAGTATTTTTGGACTTTCAAATTCCTACTAACTTATGGGACTTACATTTTCTTTTTTTTTTTTTTTTAAGATTTTATTGATTTATTTGACAGAGGAAGAAACAGCGAGAGAAGGAACACAAGCAGGGGGAAGTGTGAAAGGGAGAAGAAGCAGGCTTCCCACTGAGCAGGGAGCCCGATGCGGGGCTCCATCCCAGGACCCTGGGACCATGACCTGAGCCCAAGGCAGACGCTTAATGACTGAGCCACCCAAGCGCCCCCTGGGAGTTACATTTTCAACATACTTTGGATTCCAGATATTCTTGGAATCTTACTGCAGGAGGCGCATCTTTTAGGGAATATCTTTTAGTATAATGGGCGAAAGCTAAAAGTTCATTGGAAACATACCCTGTAAAATAACTTTGGCAGTCAGTAGGCATCTTCATGGAATTAAGTCTTCCTATCTGGAATGACCTTTTCCAATGAGGACACACATAAATTTTCTGAAAGTGTAGTGGGATTTTATAGGACTTTCTCCATGTATGCAGATTTAGGATTCACCATTTCAGATGCTGTTCCCTGGTAAAAGTGAGTTTGGTTGACTTCTCTGGAGTCTATTAGGCTCCATTTATACCTCCGATTGGTTTTTACTGGTGTTGCTAGATATCGGCACATCTTCTAAGTGAAACATAGTAGGTGTATAAAGAGTCTTAAGAGCTATCTGTACCTAATTAAGACTGTCCATCTGAAGTATTCAAATGCACCAAGGATACAATGAAAAATAGAAATGCAGGTATCCCAAGGAAACTCAAGTATTTAGCTGTTGCACCTGTCACTGGAACTCATTCTCTATAAGCCTCATTAAGTTGAAATTGACAAGACTGGAAATCAGATATAAATTAATAGTAACTGCAGTATAATTGTGCAGATCAAAACTAAGACAAAATTAGTGAAGATGGAGAAGGAAGGACAAACTGTATAGTTTTTCATGGCATAGAATCAACAGCACTTGGTGTCTTTGGTGATGTGGACAGGGAAGGAAAGGGAAAGCTGTCTGGAGAGATTCCCACAATTTTGACTAGGGCAGGTACCTGGTTGGCAGTAGCTCTGTTCAATAACCCTATGAGACCGGTATTCTTATTCTCGTGTGTGTGTATACATGAAACTAAGATCCATTGTAGGAGAATGACATTTTCATGGCAACATAGTTACTTTTTCCACTGTACTTCCAAATGGGTTCACTGAATAGATTTTTGTTATTATGTTGTTAGAAATTAAATTTTGGGATATGTGCCATAGAGTAGAGACAAATGAGACTCAGCAAATAAAAGTGTGTGATGTCAGTAGGGGGAAAATATGCTGCTGTGTATACTCTTTTCCTGTCCTTTTCATCTGAAAAAAAATGCATGTGAGGCATGTGAGATGAGTTGGAATGAATCAAAAGAAAAAGTAATTATTATTTAATGACAAATCAAATTAAGTGCTAGTAGAAGAAAACACTATCTGGGTTAGGAGTCATGGGATTTGAGTTTGTATTCAAATTTAGCAAGCCAGTCCAGTCATTCTAGCCTCAGTTTCTCAATCTGCTCAATGAAGATAACAAATACCTCTCTAATGTGTTTCTCAAAACGAAGATGAAAAGCAAATGAAGTAAAATATAATAAGCCAGTTTGTAAAAGTTGAAAATGCTCTATAAATATTAGGTATGAGGATTTCATCTCTCCTGCCCTACCTACAGTATAAACAGCATACCATCAGTTACTTCTTTTAGACACATTGAGTCTTGTAAAAGCCAGGACCAAAGAACATTCACTGGCCAACTCAACAAAATACTGTTATAACCGATAACAGAACATCAGAACGGTTTTCTTATAAAAACCTCATCTTGATAATAAGATTGTCTTGAGATTTTACCTGTAACATAAAGCACTCAGTGTTATGTAATTGTTTTGCTTTTAATATTGTGCCTGGGCACCTTGGAGAGAATAAGCCAACCTTGTGGAACACTGAGCCTTTATAGCTCTGAAAAAGAAGACGTGTCTATATGATTAATATCCATCATAAAAGCTACCTGGAGGAAAATGAGATAGAACTTCCTGCTGACCCAAAGAAGAAAAACCAAATTGATTTCACTATTTTTCAGTGACAACATGATTATAAAAAACTTTATTTTGTAAATCAAATAACTTATTGTAGAAGAGGGCCCCCCTCAAAAAGGAATTTTTTTCCTCAAACTACATTTTGATAAATTGATGATTTGGTATATAAATGTGACTGTATTTTTCTCTACCTACTGAAAATAATGCTATTTGCTCAGTCAGATATACCTAAGTATAACGTCTCCCACCTCCAACTTAGGGCCTAAGGTTCTTATTTACCTGAATTCTGAATCTGATCTGTTGCTCCTGACTTAAGAACACCTTTATATTGGTCCTTCATCCTTCTCAAAGGTATAACCCAGACATTTTGAGTATACAAATAATAAGCCAGTGGAAAAAGCTTTTCTTACTTATGAGGATGGTAAACAAACATATTTAGGAAAAGAAAACCATCACTGTTACAATTCAGACATTTTTGTGTACAATTGTTATTTTTGGTCATGGTTTGGATGAAAAATGTTCACGAATGAAGTGAAAAGGACAGAATACTTGGGTGTAAGAAGAGGAACAAGCAAACTTTTTTGAGGAAAATGGTTAGATAAATAGGATGAAAATGATAAACAATGTCATATTATGAAAGACAAGGGAAAACTATTTTGAGAAAAGGAATCTATATAAAGACTGTCAACTGTTGCAAAAAGTTCAAGTAAGATGGGGAAAGGAATGACCCCTTTAAATTTGGGAAATAGGAGGTAATTATTTAGTGAAGTTGACATTGAAGCCTAAATTCGTTGGGTCCTTCAGTGAATGGCATAGATGAATAGTTGTGTAAATTAGTTTCATTTATTCACTAAAATATAATGCAATCACTAAGAATCATGTTTTTAAAGAAAAGTTCATAAAATTGAGCACTGTCCATGATATAATGATAAATGAAAAAAAAAATTAAATTCTATAAACATTCTAATTCCAACATTGAAAACAACACACACAACTGGTTTAGAAATAAGACTGGAAGGAAATGTGCCAAAATGCCAATGATACAGCCACTTGGTGGGATGACAGCTAATATTTTGTTGTTTTGCTTTATATTCATCTTTATACTGACATTGTAAAACTGTCTTATGTTAATTTTGTAATAAACATATGAATGAAAGGGTGAATATGGTTCAGGAAACAGACTATTTTGTTAAGGAACTGGACTGAAAAGGGAAAGCTTGGTCAAGGGAAGATATTGTCATGAAAAAGATTTTATTTTTACTGGTTGGTTGGATAGGGATGTTTTTATTTAATAAGGTAAATTGAAACATGTTTATAGATTATCAGGAAAGGGACTAGTTGTGACAGTGAAGTTGCAGATTTATCGAAGGGAGAACATGTGATGCCGTGACATCACAGAGGAGAAAGAAGAAATGTAGTCAAGAAGACAAAATCAGGGACATTCTTTGGAATAAGAAAGGGCAAGTTCCATTCTGAAATTTCAGGAAGAGTGTAAGTGTCCTTGCAGAGAACTCTGACCTTTTGATATTAAAGTGAAAAGCTGGGATGTCACACCCCATTTCCCTAATCTTCTCTGTGGTTGTCTACAAGAACAGGAAATGCTCATCTACAAGACAGGGGCTATGATACAGATGCAGGAGGTGAAGGAGGTTGTAACAGGTTTGGATACATTACCAAAGGGAATAGAAAAAGAAATGCTTCAGGTCCGTGTCAGAAGAATTCCTAGTAAAGCTGAAGGTCTCATTTGATGTTGAGAAGCATAAATCACATTGTCACAACAATGCATGTGGCTGTGAGATTTTCTCAGAATTTTGCAGCATTCTGATGCTCATGTAACAGATATGGCAGAAGATTGGATTGACTTCAGGTTGAAATTTTATAGAAAAGAGGCAGTGAAGGGTGAGTGAATTAGTACATAGATGAGGCTGTTGAGAGAAAAGTTGAAGTGCTTCACCATGGGGTCTAGGTTTGAGAAGTTGCACCAGGAGAGACAGAGACAAAAAATTTAGGTAGGAACATAATATGTTTCAGTTAAAATTTCAAAGGGGAAGTCTTGGGTCCAAGATGTAGCTCTGGAAGTAGACTGTTGAAAATTGAGTATAAAACAGTTATAGTTTACTTAAACCTGCTCATAGGCAGTGACTGTTGGATTTTCAGGAATACTACAAGCTAGTTGTTGAACACAGCAGTCCTTGAAACCAGAAGTATTGAGAATACTAACATCATGGAAATTGGCAAATGCTAAAAATCAAGGCATTTTTCTTTTGAAGAGATGATTTAGCAGCACACCATTGAGTGAAAAGGTTATTTGGAGTCAAGATTAAAGAACTTTTTTGGATAAAAATCCCCGTGGGTGTGGAAAACACCATGGGTAGATCGAGGGTTGGAAAGGAAGAAAACATAAGTTGGGGTTCAATATCTCAACTTAAAAGTCTTTAGAAAATTTATTTAGTGAGTTATCTTAAAATGCAAATAATGAATTATTAGTAAAATTAATACTTATCTAGTTCATTTTTTTCCCTAACATGTATACCCTCTTTGACCCAACCAGTGTTCAGCAAAAATAAATAAGCTAATACTAATAAATATTTCTTTGTCATTACATATGTTCTTTTCAATATGTTTTCATGTGATACCTCACATAAGGCACTACAGCAGGTAGTGGAGGGACTGAAAGATAAATGATGACCTCTGCTCTCTGAAATTAATGGGATGGTCACATAACCTTATGTAGCGATAACCATAAGTCACTCACAAAATGTGATTAGTGTCAAAGAAGGTTATACTTACAAATTTGCTTTGAGAGTGAAGAGGGGCAAGTGATTGATTCTTTTCAGGGCCCATGAAAGTTTGACAAAAGGAACAGAGCTTTTGGGGATGAGTAGTATTTTCCAAGGTCCAAGAAGTAGTAGGGATCTACCTTAGGTCCGGAAAGACATTTGAATAAAGTCAAGAGTAAAGATACAAAATAAGTTCAAAGTGTGTGGAAGGTAGCCTGCCTACTGAGTAGGGCAATTAGAATAAAAGATGGTAGTATAAGGAGAAGCTGTGCTCTTGGGTTGATAGTAGACTGTTGAGGGCCTTTAAAGCCTACTGAGATGTTTGAATGTCGTTCCTGAAGCTCAGGGTAAAGTCTGATAGAATCTTTGGTTTAGAAAGTTAACTCTGTAGAAGAAATGTTGTAGAGGGAAGATAGAGAATGTGTATCAGACACAGTTCAGGTGGAGCAATAGAAACCATCCTAGAAACTTTCAGTAGAAAGGGATTTGACACAGGGCATTAGATGCTTATAATACCATGTGAAGGACTGGAGGAAGATTCTTCTGTAATAATTCTCAAAATATTGCAGTGAAACTGATTTGCAAGAGAAGGTGTGAGCTTGCTTAGAGTCAGGAAGGTGAGGAATCAGAAAGCTGCTTCTGCTAATGAAGCTATCTTTTTGAACCACAGAGCTAGTGACCAGAGACTGGGAAATGAATGTCTCCAGGACTTGACTTAGCAGCAGAAGTAAAACCGGAAGCCGGAAGTGGGCCTCCATCTCCTGTCTGCTTCCCAAACATAGCAGTACACATGCATCTAATAGGCAGGAACTAACATAATTGCATGAACTTGCAAAGGAGTTTGGCAAATGTGGTGCTTAGTTTTCCAGTCTCAGAACTATAGGAAGCCACACTGAAGAAAGGAGGAATGAGTAAACCAGTTCTGGTGTTGCACACAGGAGGACTAGATGGAAATTAGTGATAGGGCTGATGTGTTAGTCCTGACAGGGCAAAGTGATGGTGCACGAGGACCATGGCTTGTAGAAAATGAAGTGATGTGGCAAAGGAGAAAACGGGTGTGGGAAACATGTTAGAAGAAATGGTTTCTTTTATGACTTGACAAATGATTGGTTCTGGGCAAAGGTGGATCTAGGTTTTGTGCTGCCTCAACCTTATGTAATTTGATTGGACTCTTTTTCTGAAGAATACAAATTGTGAATAGAAAAGTAATATTTATTTCTAATAAAAAATGAATCCCGGGGCACCTGGGTGGCTCAGTTGTTAAGTGTCTGCCTTCGGCTCGGGTCATGATCCCAGGGTCCTGGGATTGAGCCCCACATTGGGCTCCCTGCACGGCAGGAGGCCTGCTTCTCCCTCTCCCACTCCCCCTGCTTGTGTTCCCTCTCTCACTGTGTCTCTCTCTGTCAAATAAATAAAATCTTTAAAAAAAAAAAAATGAATCCCAGTGAATTGTAAGTTACTATAATATGACACCACAAACATTACAAATTCCAGAAAAACAAGATAGTATTTTCATTAATTAACTTCCTGATACATCTCTTTAAAAGTCTTTCTAGAATTTTTGATTGCAGATTCTTTGATTACTTCTTCATACGATGAAAATCTTGAAATATAATTTTTTGTTGAAAAAATAATGCAGTCTTTAGCAGAGTTGATCAAACTTTTTTGAGTTGATCAGACTTTTTAATTTGACGTTTTAGAAAAGTTTCTATTAACTTCACGATTCATTGATAATGCCACATTTTAATGACTTCCATCAAGTTTGGGAAAATATTATGTTTCTTTCATATGTGATGCCAAAGCAAAAATTGCACCAGAGAGTTAAACAGGCAATGAAAACAATTTGAGACTGTTACCGTAGTGAGAGAAGCTATGGCTCACTGTGAGCTTAGATGTACTAAAAGAGTTTTGTTTGTTTTGTTTTGTTTTGTTTTTAAACAGTTTTTTTTTTTTTAAAGATTTTATTTATTTATTTGACAGAGAGAGACACAGCGAGAGAGGAAACACAAGCAGGGGGAGTGGGAGAGGGAGAAGCAGGCCTCCCGCCGAGCAGGGAGCCCAATACGGGGCTCGATCCCAGGACCCTGGGATCATGACCCGAGCCAAAGGCAGACGCTTAATGACTGAGCCACCCAGGTGCCCCTTTTTAAACAGTTTTTAAGAGCTGGAATAAGCTGGAGAAAAAAATACCTGAGGATATTAAGGGGAAGGTTGATCAGTGGCATGTGTCCAGCGCATTAACTTATTCTTGGGTGTGCAAATATCTTTATCTGTAATGAGGCTATCTGTGCTTGCTACTTTACACCCACAAAATTAGTCTCCTACCCTCCCCACCGAGGCTGAGAGATGCAGATACTATCCCTTTGATAGCTCCGAAGTACTTGAGGAAGACATTCCTGGGTTGTAAAGCAACCTGGCAAGAGGCTTTTAAAGAGATTTACATTTCAAAAAAAGATTTACATTTCAAAGGGGCAGAGAAAGAATTTACAAGTGTAAGTTTTTTTAAAGAGAATGCTCTAATAAAAAAAAAAAAAGAGAGGGTGCCTGGGTGGCTCAGATGGTTAAGCGTCTGCCTTCGGCTCAGGTCATGATCTCAGGGTCCTGGGATGGAGTCCCGCATCAGGCTCCCTGCTCCTTGGGAGCCTGCTTCTCCCTCTGCCTCTCTCTCTCTGTCTCTAATGAAAAAATAAATAAAATCTTAAAAAAAAAAAAAAAGAAATCAGGGCCTAGAGTCAGGAAGAAACCTATTTCTAAAGTTCAGTCAAACTGAGGGAGATGTTGAGGCTCTCTGGGTCAGCGAAGAGTACCATCTCAGGGTTTTTCCGGCTTGCCTGTGAAGTGACTGCTTAAATACTCCTTGAATTGATTACATTTATTAGTTTGTCACTTATACCATCATTGTAGTGACATTTTATAATTTTATGATATCTGTTGATACCAGTATTAATCTCAAATCAACAAGAAATGTAGACCAACTTCCAGTATGTTCCCATGATTAACTAAATTACCAAAAAATATCAAAATAGGTTATGTGTAATTTCTATTTGAAATGTTCTGTTCTTCTTAATGAATTACTGCTTTTGATATGTTCCGGAAAACAAAGTACTTACAGTTAGCTGGTCCAAGTCAGAATAATTTTCATCCTATTTTTACGACATTTACAAAACCCTGAGATCATGTGAACACATAGCTAGAGCTCTTCCTGGGGAAGCTGAAGTGAGGGCCCCCAGGGCTGAAGTGTCATCAGCTTCAACTTAAATCGGCCCCTGCTTCTGGCCTGAGATACTGAGAAACAAAGAAATGGAAGAGAGAAGCGGAGGCTGATGCAGAGGTTTTCACACCCCTTCCTTATGAAGACTTTCCCTTCTCCAGTTCCCAGGATCCCAGGGCAGTACATTGACATTTCTTGTTGATTTGAATACACTTGTGGGGTAACAACTGCCTCCCCCTCCTCAAAATCTCCCCTGTGCTCTTGGGCTACAACCAGCCCCCCAGCTAGTTTTGTATGGGTCCCGGAGATAAGAACGGCTTCCACATTTTAAATGGTTAAAAAATATCCAAAGAAGACTGTCGTTTTACTGACGGGGTTTGGGAATATAGGTGAGGTTCAGTGGGGTGGAGTCTGGAGCCAATGACCAAGAAAGAATTCTTGAGGTGTCTTTGGTGCAAAATGGTGGTTCATTAAAGCACAGGGACAGGACCTGTGGGCAGAAGGAGCTGCTGCCCCGGGGTTGTGAGGGGTGGCTGATTATATAATATGGGGTTGGGGGAGGTAAGGAAAAAGGGAGGTTTCAGAAAGAACTTTCATATGCTAAAGAAGACTCAAAGGATACCAGAAGCCTTGCCATTGTCAAGTTAAGGTTGTTTACCCTCTCTAGTAAGGCATTAACATTAAGATAGTTGGGAACTTCCTGGAGGAACACTCTGCCCACTTCAAGTATCTGTCGATGATGGGCTGCAGGTCATAAAGACATTTAATTGTATCTACATTTCCTTCTGGAAGCTAGGTTATTGATGATAGGAATGCTTTGTTCTTGTAGATTGCTAAGACATTTGTAAACTGAGGGAGACTCCTGTCTTGTAGGATTGTGATCTCTATAAATTAACTATTTGTTTTTCCTTTAGGGCAGCCAGGAGTGCCTGAGGAATGTCACATATATCCCGTGGTGGGGGTGGTGGTGTGGGGTGTCAGCTTCTGCTTTGTCCTCAGCTTGCCTTCTGTTCCCTCATCATTATGACACATGAAAATTATATGACATTCAAATTTCACTGTCCAAGAAACAGGACTTGCTGGGAGACCAGCCCTGCCCTGCGTTTCTGTATCGTCTCTGGGAGCTACTGTACTGCAGTGGGCAGAGTTTTATAGTTGTGACAGGCGACAAAGCTGAAAATATTTGCTGCCTGGCTCTTTCCAGACAGCTTTCTGACCCCTGGTCTAGAATTATTCTTATCAACTAATTAAACCTAGGTTTTTGATAACTGACAGCTGTATTATGATGGATGTGGCCACTACCAAATCCCAGGCATGTGTAGACCTTACCTGACAGGAAGAACGGAGTGACAGGGCGGGTTCAGATGTTGTGGGCACGCCCCCGCAGGAGAATCGTTTTTTAATCAGCCAGTCTTCTGTTATTCCTCAAGTCACACGGTGCAGGACGTGGGCCTCCTCCGCTCTTGCAAAGGCAGTCTCACTCTACGTAAATAGAAACATGATAAATAAAATTAAATTTCAAGCTGTCCTGCTGTTTAAAGAATCTCTATGGAAATTCAATCAGTAGCACACTTTTAATTTCACGTCATCTGATATTGTCTGGGATTTAGTGACAACAAGCCTGGCAGTTTTCTCCACATTTTTCTGTGTTCCTTGAATGTAAATTTTCCAGCTGGGCACTGAAGACTTATGTAGGAAGACCACATGTGTGATCTGTGTCAGTCAGAATTCTGTTCGGCTGCATGAAGCAAACTTAACAAACTTAAGTAATTTTTTTTTTTTTCCTATGTAACCTAAGTCCAAAGGTAATAAGGAATTCAGGGCTAGTGTGGCTGCTCAGGATTGTAATTTTTTGAAGGGTGGGCAGACAGGGCTAAAGGGAGGCATGGGGGCTCTCAGCTTCCTGCCCCACCAGGCATCATCGCTTGTTTAGCTTTTCATCTGATGGTCCCACGGCTATTTTACCTTCTTGTGTCTAGTCTGAGTTTCAGGGGGGAGAAAGGAGAGAAACCCAGGGAGAAAAGCCTGGCAAAGAATTACATAGCAAACACTAATACAGCAGTGTTTGCCAAACTCTCCTTTAGAATCTTTTCAAATAATAATTCGTTGACAATATGCTAGCTGAGTCCATCCCCTCTAATAAACTATATGTATCTCATTAGCCAAAGTCCTACTGCATGGCCATTGCTAAAAGAAAAGAGGTCTGGGAAGGTAGGTATTTCATAACGGACACCTATGACTCATGAGGCTCTCTTAGTAAGGAAGAATGGAAAAATGGATATCAAGCAGACAACCAGAACAGTAAGTCCTAGTGGATATAAGAGGCCCAGTGATTTGGGCATTAGCATGGAGGACTAGGGTCATGTCAGCTGTCTTGATGATTTGTACCAGTCACAGAGGTCAGATAAAGCATTCCGAGACATGACATGAACACATTAACTTTTACAATTCACTTTGCTGTGACCTAAACTGATGATGGTAGTGGCTCTTAAATTTTTCTATTTTGATTGAGAGCTACTTATCCAGGTGGTTGCAGGATGGGGGTTAATAAAAGGACGGCATAGTTCACCTCTTCCCCTGGGAAGGTATGATGAAGAGTGAGAAAGAAAAATCTAAGACCTTACTCATCTGTATTTTTCAATAGCTTTACCAAAGAGTCTTCTCTGCGTAAAAAGATGGCAAGCATGTTGAAGGCACGATTCATTTCTTAAGCTCTTTCATTGGCTCCACAGGGGGTTAACACAGAGGTAATATCAAGCTTTATTGTCTGATGTATGAAACTAATAAGGGCAGTTTTTTCAGAAAATGGGAGTTTCAACTTAGGAACTATTCATCAACTTCTGTTAATATTCAGCTCACTTCATCAAAATCAGGGACTTCAAGGGACTTTCCACTTTATACGTGAAAGTATTAGGAAAGTTTCTATTTTGCCCATTATCCTCCGAAGTGCAATTTGTTATTTACAGAATAGTAATGTAGGCTGAGACCTTTAATGTTACTTACTTACACTCCCATATTTTTTTTCGTTTTTGATTCCAAATCTGAGACTCAGAATGGGGGATTGTCTGTCCTATAAAATTTGTGATTTTGATGATTTTATCTTATCTAACGTATTTAATCAACACAACTTCATCCTTCCACTTATAAGCAAACGCCTTATCTTCAAGCCTATGAAGAGGTCAGTCCACCCTTGATACTGCCTCAGAGGGAAGCATCAGTAATTTTTTTGGCTTGACATTTTATACTTCTTTTAAAACACTAAATCATAAACATACTTTAAAGGTGATCGATAGTTTCAGATTATGAAGTCTGTGCTTGTCACCAAAAGGAAAATGCTTTTTGAAATTGTTCTTGATGAGAACAATAGCTATTCCCACTTCCATAGGTAGGAGAAATTTTAAAAAAACAATCATTTCTTTCTGGGGAGGTACTGTGGTGTGTGGGGATAGGAAGAGGAGTGGGTCATGTTTTTTCTTGCTGACTCATAGTGGTGTGAATTAGTACAGTGGCAATTCAGTTGTCTGCACTCTTTGCAAAGTACACAACTTTCTGGATATTTTCTTATTCATCACAGAAAGGCCCTGTGGCTTATGGGCAAGAGCCTGGATTTGGTGTCAAAGAGATCTGAATTTGAAGACCTGGTATGTCACATACCAGCTCTATCATCTTAGATATAGACATCTCTATATATATATCTAAGATGATAGAGCTGGTATGTGACATACCAATGCTTGACATTGACATCTTTGAACCTTCCTTTCTATAGAATGAGAACAATAACTTAAAGAGTTGTTGGGAGGACTACATTTAGAATGACCATTTATTTCCATTCTCCTATTTTGTGTTTGCTTCGTACAGAGGGAAAAATTCATAAAACTACTGGACCAGTTGCATAACTCTTTAAGGATTGACCTGTCAAAGTATAGGGTATGTACAAAATTATCTGCCTGAAGGTAAAATGTCATGTTTGGCTGAGATGCTTTCTTGTCGTACTGTAAAAAATCATCCACTGTGTAATGGGAAAGTAAAAATGCTGGTCTTGGGATCTCAGGTTCTGTCACACTGGAAAAAGTCCCCTAAGTAAGCAAGCTGCAGTCCTTTGTTCAGGGACCTTGCCCCACATAAGCCTACATTAGTAACATGTGTGTTACTATGTGTAGCTTTAATTTTATAATTTTTATAATAGCAATCAGATTGAGTGGCAGCTAATCCATGAGGTAGACATGTGGCAGAGTCCTCATCCTGAAAGCTCACCCCTTGTTACTGAGATATCCTGCTAATATTTCCCCAGCTTTTAAGATGCCTACTTGGACTCATTGCTTAATTCACTCTTTCTAGATCAGTACAATGTGCTCTTTTGAAGTTGTCCAGAGTTCTTGTCAACTCTTCTATACTTCACCTCCAGGTGAAACACACAAAATACACACACACACACAAATATATTCATGTATGTGTGTATGTAAATATACATATTTACAAAACATTTAGTTATAAAGTTTACAGAAAAATCTGTAGTAATTGTTGCATTCTTTAATAATTAAAACATCATTTCATATCTGTACATATGTAGATCGTCTGCGTTCATGTTTAAGTTCATGACTGATGGATATCTTAATTGCATATTTCTGGAAATTTTAAAACCACATTTTGTCAAATTCACCCTTCCTGTTGGAACTGGGGCCAACACTGGTAGAAGACAACTGCTATGCAGGCAATGAAAAAGGTGTTTGGAGGCCAAAAGGGCCTGGAGGCCACCTCATTTGTCATTGTTTGGACACTATAACTCTCTGTGAGTTTGTGAATATTTAAAAATTACTTGTGGTTTTTCTAATTGCTCTTTAAAAAGCCAATCTGAAAGCAAGTTAAAATGAGAAATTTCTCAATGTGAAAATTGTTCCTTAGATCAAACATTTTCATAATTATACCTTCCCTCTACAAAGTTCTGAGCATTTTTATTTTTCTATCACATTTCTACCAAATCGCACTAACAAGTTTGTGGAAATCCAGAGTACTTCCAGGAGATATGCTGCCATGTAGTCTGATTTTTCTTTTAACTTTTAAGAATTTCTTTGTGACTCTAAATGTAGCACATGTAAAAGTTCCCAAAGTTTTTTTGGGAAAAATTACCCATCTTGAGAAAATTACAAAAAAATATTTCCAACTACATGCTGTCCATGTAGTAGCAAAACTTTTAGTTTTAGTAGCAAAATTCCACTTTTAGTAGCAAAACTATTATATGAACAAAGATGAACGATAACACTGCATGAATGATACTGTTTTGTGTATTTTTATTGCACTGTGGCAATAAATAGAAGGATGTGGCTTTCCAAGAGAGAATATTTCCAAATTGTTTACTTTTTATAATGTTTTATGATAAGATGTTGTAAGAATACTATCGGGATATTTTTATAATTTTACACAGTTCTCTTCCCATTTTCCTTCCCAGAAAGTTAGTTTTAATTTATTTTCCCATCACAGGCTTAAGGCTGATAATTTACCCATTTTCTATTTCTTAATTAACCAGGAAAACTTTCCTGCCAGCAACGCTGAACGGTTGCAAGACCTAAAATCAACTGTTGACCTGCTAACAAGTATCACCTTTTTTAGGATGAAGGTACCTTATTTTATTTGTCGCTATCCTGGTATCACATAACACATTCATTCCCCATTAAAGTCTGTTTTTTACTCATCTCTTGATCGCTACCATTCAACCCTAGCAATGATGCTGTGAAGACTTTTCCAGTGCTAAGTGAATCCTCCAGTCTAAGGTGTTTGAAAGGGATTATCCTAAACACCTAAAATATTCTGATACATTTGGCTCAAATGTAGTTTTAAATTAAATCCATCTTAAATAAACATGGCACTTACTAAAAAAAAAAAATCCCTAAGAGTGCTAAATGGAAATGAGTTGACTTCTTATTTTAGTTTTAACTCCGATGTCTTGCTGACTTTTTCATCCCAAGAGAGTATAGCTGATTCTTTTAAGCTTGCCCCAGTGGTGGCAACTCTCATTTTCAGCCCTGG
This sequence comes from Mirounga angustirostris, assembly GCF_029215605.1. Lineage (NCBI taxonomy): Eukaryota > Metazoa > Chordata > Mammalia > Carnivora > Phocidae > Mirounga > Mirounga angustirostris. The sequence continues at coordinate 50,530,536 of NW_026991717.1, read as the reverse complement.
AAATGACTATATAGGAATAGATTTGATTGCTTAAATCATTAGTATAACTAACTGCCATCTACCAAACTATGCAGAGATTTCTTTTTAGATCTCTCTTCTGTCTTAACAGCAAAATCTCTACAATCATAATTTGGCTAGCAGGACAATTCATGTAAAGTGTTTCCTACAACTACTTGTCAGGCTATGGGCTAAAAAAGTTTTGATCTTTTATGATGTTTATTCAGAAAATTCCTGTACAGAAAAAAATATATAATTTTCAGTTGCCCATGATTATTTTCACTAGAAGCACTAAAAATGGTACTGTGTAATATGAGAGACAGAAAACAAAGCCATACTCTATCAGCAATCATTTAGATTTTTTAAAGTTCAGGTAAAATTCATTTGGCTTAAAATCAGAGTTAAATTGGGTGACTGGGATAAATAGAATTTCTATCCATTCTGATCTCCTGGCAACAGCTGCCAAAACAGTATGTAGAGAATGAGAGTAAGCCTCCAGCCAGGCTCAGAGGGAGATGTTCCTTTATTGACAGGCGATGCCAGTCATCAGCACTGTGGCAAAATGGGAACAAAGGCTGGAGAGCTTCCTCAAGCTCAGACCACATGGTCCTCCCGTTTCCCCCCCCCCGCCATCTATCTACATACCTGCATCTGTGTCCATATACTCTTCCTTCTTTTCTAATTCCTATTGATTAGCTGTCTGTTCTCCTAGAAAAGGCCATCTCTTCCACCTGTGCAATTGATTTCATCCCCTCTTAAGTAATAAAACCTTGGTGCACAGTCCTCCCCACTCTCTTCAATGATCCAGTCCCCTTCCTTCTCCAGCTGCTATACCCTAATTCCTCTTTTCCTTTAATACCAAAACTCCTCAAAATCATCCTCTTCATGTTTTCTTCCCAATTTCTAATCTCCCAGTATCTTTTGAAAAAATTTCATCCTCCCATTTTCTTCTCTCATTACAGACAGTAAAATTCATTCCTTTGTTGTACTGATCAATGAGTTTTGGTGTAGAGTGTAACCACCACTCCACTCAACATGTAAAACAGTTCCATAGTCCTCCAGAATCCCCTCGAGCTGCTCCTTTATACTCAACCCCTCTCCAAGCCCTTGGTGACCACCAATCTGTTGTTGTCCCCCTATAGTTTTACCTTTTCCAGAACATCATGTAAATGAAATAATACACTATATAGCATGACACATGGGCTATTCATCTATCTTGTTGAGTGTATCAGCTGTTTGTTCCCTTTTTTTGATGAGTAGTAATCCTTGGTTATGTACACACTACAGGCATTTGAGTTGTTCCTGGTTTGCGTTATAAATAAAACTCTTAAAAATACTTATGTACATATTATTAGTATAAACAGAAACTTTCACTTGTCTTGAAGCGAGGTTCCTGGATCATTTGATAAATGTATGATTAACTTTATGAGAAATGACAAATTGTGGTTTGGTTTTTTTTTTTAAGATTTTTTTTATTTGACAGAGAGCGAGAGCAGGAACACAAGTAGGGGGAGTGGAAGAGGGAGAAGCAGGCTTCCTGCCGAGTAGGGAGCCCGAGGCAGGGCTCGATCCCAGGACCCCGGGATCATGACCCGAGCCAAAGGCAGATGCTTAACAACTGAGCCACCCAGGCCCCCCAAGCTAATAATTTCTAAATTTGTATCTCAAGCCCCAGACAGCTTCATGAGTCTAAACTCATATATCCAAATATCTACTTGAAATCTATTTTTGTGCACAACAACCTGTTCGTTCTTGTCTGAAACCGAGTTCCTGATTTCCTGTGCACAGCTTTGCCCCTCCATTGTACCAACTGCTCAGGCTAAAACCATAGGGTCCCAACTGCTCTCTTTCTCTCACACCAATCATCCAGTCTGTCAGCAGATCCTATTAGTTCTTCCTTCCCAAACTAACCAGAATATGGTTTCTTCTAAACAGCTCCTAGCTTAACACCATAGTGCAAGCACTATATTGACTGATTTCTTGCACTGTTCTCATCACTGGTCTTTCTACTTTTTCCATAGACCATCATGGGCAGCCTAAGGGAAACTTTTAAAAAATAGTTCAGGGGTGCCTGGGTGGCTCAGTTGGTTAAGCATCTGCCTTTGGCTCAGGTCATGATCCCAGGGTCCTGGGATAGAGTCCCGTAACAGTCTCCCTGCTCTGCAGGGAGCCTGCTTCTCCCTCTGCCTCTGCCTCTTTCTCTATCATGAATAAATAAATAAAATCTTAAAAAAAGAAAAAAAAAAAGATCGTTCAGTTAGGTCACTTTGCTCTTCTGCTGAAACAGTCCATTTCCTTCCCACCTTACTCAAAGCTAAGGTTTGTAAAAATAGTCTAGATATAAATGTTCCCCCTGGGCCCATTCTCTTCTTTAAATTCACCTACTATTGTATCCTATTAATACAATTCCACTGAAACACTTTTGTCCCCTCTTCTCTGTTTTATTTTTCTTTTCAGTGTGTATCATCATGTAATATATTTTACTGTTTAGCTCCATGAGGAAAGGGATTTTTATTTCTTTCTTTTTTTTTTTTTTTTTTAAAGATTTTATTTATTTGACAGAGAGAGAGGGAACACAAGCGGGGGGAGCGGGAGAGGGAGAAGCAGGCTTACCGCGGAGCAGGGAGCCCAATGCGGGGCTCGATCCCAGGACCCTGGGATCATGACCTGGGCTGAAGGCAGACGTTTAACGACTGAGCCACCCAGGCGCCCCAAGGGATTTTTATTTCTTTTGTTCATTGCAATATAACCATTGTCAGGCATATAGTAGGTGATAAATAATTGTTGAATTATTGAAAAGTATAGGTGGTTGAATAATGTGATTGGTTGCTCTAAGAGTTTCTAGTTGAATATTTACAGCTATGATCATTTTCACAACTATGATCCATTATCAAGAAGTTAAAGTAAATACTTACACATTTAAAACATTGCTAAGACCACATTTTTCCTGAACATAGAAAAATCAACTAAAAACATTTATTGAGGTTGTTTAAGTTGTTTATACTGGATTGCAATCTTCTATTTTTGAATTTAAGAAAATAATTTGTCTCTCAGGTTCTGGAGCTGCAAAGCCCCCCGAAGGCCAGCATGGTGGTGAAGGACTGTGTTAGAGCCTGCCTGGATTCTACATACAAGTATATTTTTGACAATTGCCATGAACTCTATTCTCAGCTAATAGACCTGGTAAGAAAAGATACATGTCTCTTTTTTGTTTATAATGTTTCTATAAGTTTAGAATGATCCTAAATGGGAAAATATGTTCAATTAATTTCACATTAACTGTGGGTTTTGAGAATTCCCAATATCTTTTCATCACATATGAATATCATATCACTTTCATTTACATGAAGTAATTCACTCCTTAAAATAACTTTATGTACTAAAGGTAGATACTGGGTTTTTGTTTTTGTTTTTAAGTTTTTCAAGTGAGGAGTCAGTTTCAGAACAATTAAGTAATTTGCTCAGGGTCACACAGTGGTCAAGTGGCAGATTTGGGACTAGAATTTAGGATTCCAACTCGACTCTTATGTTCTTCCCCTAACTCATAACTGCCCTTCTTACCATTTTACCTCATAAAAGTGATAGATGGGGAAATATTTATATAAAGGATGGTAAAATCATCATATATGCAAATTTATTATTAAAGAATATTTCAAAAATACAAAAGAAAATACAGAAAGCAAAGCAAACATACATATGATTGCCACCCAGATCACCAAATGTTAGCATTTAGTAATAATTTGCTCTGCTCTTTATTGTCTAAAGGTATTAAATGTTACACATAGAGCAGCCTTTCCCTTTGTACTTTCTCCAAATGGAATTTTCCTCCCTCCTCTTCCTTCAGAGACCAACACTCACAGTGGTCCATTTGAACATATTTTCACATATGCTCAATAAACACTTCAGTTTTATTTTCTGTGAATTGCCTATTAACCCTTTGCTGAATTTTCTATGGGCTTGTCTTTTACTTATGAATTTGTAAACAAATTCTAAAATAGATTTTGGATACTAATCCTTTGTTGGTTATGGGATTTCATAAATACTACTTCCCTCTTTATATGTGATACGTCGTTTTGTTGCATTGAAGTTTTCTAATGCACACAATGATTTATTCATTGCTATCACTTCTGTAACACTGATGTTTGGGGATGCCTTTTTAATATGTCTTTATTGCCTATCCACTTTCCTGAAGAAAGCAGTCACTCCACTTGATATTGAAAACTTCACAATTGCCTCTGGAACTTCTTGGTTACTTGAGTGGGGCAGATTCTAGACAGTATACATTGGATGAAAGCAAGTGGGACTCTTTTAAGCTAGGTTTCAAGCTGGGATTCTTACAGTATTAAAACTTTCTGACTTCCTGGGCCTAGTAGGAGAAAAAAATTAAATGGAGTTTTTCATTTTATAAGACAACAATGTATAACTACATAACTGTTCATAACTTTAGCTTATTATTCCTGCTAGATGTGCTGTAGTTTATAAACTTAGTTCTCTTGGATTTCTAATGATTAAATTGTCTCTCAACTGTGCTTTTCTGTTGGGTGGCTTTCTAATGGCTTCCCTTTGTCTATTCTCTACTACCTTCCTCCCATAAGTCTCTTCAGTTCTTTTATGTTTTCAACATCGTCTTTATTTTAACTAAAAGGTAAAATTGAAACTTGTTATAGCAGGTATGTTATCCATATATAACTTCATAATCGATCTTATCAAACCTTACCAGCCTCAGTATCTTACTCCTTGTAACTCCAAACCTACTGTCCCCTCACATGAGCCCTAAATTCTATTATTTTCATGAATTGGCCATCCTCTTTTATGTCCATGCATTCATTTGTCCTATATGTCTAAAATGTTCCCCCATTTTCTGCCTTCATCAAAATTCAACTTAAATATGATCTGCAGTTCTACTATTTCATACCCAGTGGATGAACCAAATCACCAATGTGGTGTACCTTATTTAGCGTCTTTCTACTGTACTACTACTATTAATAAATAGCATGAAGAGTTTTATTTTTATAAAAGATATACAAATATGGGCAGGTCCCAAAAGTAAACATGCCCCTAACAGAAAGTAAATGAGGTGTCACATCAAAATGAATCTAGCATAGCTTAATATTTGCTGACTTGGCTTTAAAAACAAAGTCTTTTTTTTTTTTTAAGATTTTATTATTTGACAGAGAGAGAGAGACAGCGAAACAGGGAACACAAGCAGAGGGAGTGGGAGAGGGAGAAGCAGGCTCCCAGCTGAGCAGAGAGCCTGATGCGGGGATCGATCCCAGGACCCTGGGATCATGACCTGAGCCGAAGGCAGTTGCTTAACGACTGAACCACCCAGGCGCCCCAAAACAAAGACATTTTTGTAATTTGCCAACCAGTTTTCTTTTTAGGTAGAGAGATCTATACAGATTTTATAAGAAATCTTGTGAGTTTGGGAAAATGAAGTATTTGGAGCTAAACTTTCCATCTAAGAAAAAGACTTTTCCATAAACATTGTTATCATTTGAAATTCTAAAGGAAGCACCTATTGGATCTGAATAATTTGGGAAACTAATACTCTCTAGAGCCCTTCTGAAACCATCTCAGAAAAGTTTTAATGATAAAGGTTCATCTCCCCTCAGTGGACTGCAGGGCTCTTCTCCTGGGAGTGTAAGACCTTTTTTCCTCACACCACATATCTAAATTATCCTCAAATCCTGATGACTTTATCTTCAAAACTAAATACTTTATCTTCACAATATATCCAGAATCTGACCATCTCCATGCTTCCTTCCTGATCTGAGCCATCACCATTGCTCATTTGGATTACTACGTAACTTCTTAGTAGAGATCAGTGCTTGCACCCTACCATCCTACATCTATTCTCAGTAGAGCAGCAAGAATGATCCTTTTAAAAAGTAAGTCATGTTTCTCTGTTGCACAGAATGTTTGAAAGTCCCTTCTTTTAAGTCAAACTCAGAGTCCTCACAATTGCCTGTAAGATGCAGGATCTGGCCCATATTACACTTTCCACTCCACTTACTCTGTCGCTCTGTCTTTTGCACATATCATCATGGAAATGGAGAGTCAAATAAGAGTTTACCCACAAGAACAATGTTGGACCCCGTGATACTTATGTGAATGCCTGGATCATAGTAGGTGCTCAAGAAAGCATTTGTTGAATGAATTGAATAAATGAATAAACATAATTTTTTTCAAACAATAATAATTTATAGGTATATTTGGTCTATTATAAACAAGAGAGAAAGGAGTGCTCTATTCTGTGATAGACACTCAAGTGCTTGCCTAAAGCCTGTTGGAGTTGTACTGAATCATACCACAGGGTCCTGGATGATGAGATATGGGAGAAATTGATCCAGTCCCAGTGTGAAAACATTCCAGTGCTTTTCTCCAGCCCTCTCTCCTCTGCTGCAGTAACCTGGAGTACACACATTCTAGATGGTATAGCTACCAGGTGAAGGAGGGCTATTCAGCTAGCTTCAGACTTTGGATATTTAAGAAATAATCCATTATTGCATTAACTCATTGAGATTTGGAGATTTACTTGTTACCATAGCACAACTTAGTTTATTTTGACTCATTGACCTTCAAATCAGTTTCCACCCTGCCACCCAAACTATTTAAAATATATCCATGTTTTTGTGACTCTCTTATTTTTAACTCTGTAATCCCTTTCACTTATGGGATTAAATCCAAACAGTTTGCCATTATCCAAAGGCCCTCCTAGATCTGAGCTCTGTCTTTCCTTATTTCAACCTCATTTCCACCTTGCATTCTATGATTCAATGCACTAAACTCCATGATGCCTTCGTCTGCATTGTCTTTACGTTTCTGGAGTGTTTTACCTCCCCTCACCTCCTTCATGGCTAATTCTAGCTCATCTGGCTATTTCTTCAGAAAGCTTTTAGGGCCTCTCCTAGCCAAATTAGGTGTTCCTACTCTCATAATACCCTGACATGTTCTCACCAGTGCACTCATCATGCTGAAATTGAATAGGCACAAAATAATATAATAGCTGTTTGGCCTGTCTTCTACACTAGGTTGTGAGTTTCATCTTTGTAGCTCCAGTGTTCAACACTGTGCCTGACAAAGAGTAGGGTTGATAAAGTAATTAATTAATAAAAACAAATTTTATAAAAAACAGCACTATGTTAGCGATTCATAGCCTCTTTTAATGATTCCACTTCAAAGTCTGTGGTCAAGAACATGGTCTCTGATGTCAAAACCCTTGAGTTCAAATCCTGGCTTTCCTGATTATTATTTTTGTAGCTTTTCATGCACTACTGAGCCTCTTCATTTCATAGTTTCTTCATCAAGATATATTTTTAATATTCATGCTACGTCTCTTTTATCTTTAGATGAAGTAATGCCTGAAACTAAAAAACCAGGCATTTCAGGGTTGTTAGACACAGTATAATTCTGATTATTTAAATGTGGAAGCATACTTTCTCTCTCCAAAGGGGTTTTTGAAGAACCATTTAAAAATAGTGCTTGGAGTAAAAATGAAAAATAGATTTAAGAGAAAAGTCAAAGTAGCTGCAGTTAGAGGAACAAAACAGAAGTGTGCTCTCCAGAGGCTGGCTGCACACTCAAGGAATAACCTTCATCTTGGCTGAATCACCCAGTTGTATGTTTGTCTTTCAATTTAACATAACTAAGAACTCAAATATGGCAGTGTGGACATAGGTGATTGATCTCTTGCATAAAGACACATGAGATAATCTACAAACTCACCCAATATTCTAATTATATTTCTTTAATTAATAATGAGTTTAAGAATCCTCTCATAACTTCATTAGCTTTTTGAGTGACTGTTTTTATAAATTACCTGTTTATATCTTGTGCCTATTTTTAAAAAATAGAATTTTTGTCTTTTTCTGGTTAATATTCTTGAGTCTCTTAGTCCTTTGTCAGCTTCTACATTGCAAAGATTTTTCACAATCTGTGATCTTTATCTTTGTCACAGTGTACACACAAGAAATTCTCAATTTAATATATTCAAGTGGATATTTTTCTGTTTAAATTTGAGATTTGGAGTTTTAAAGAGTCTGTTCCACCCATCCCACAAATAGAGGGCCTTCTTATGGGGACTTTAATAAGATGGATATTTTCTTGCTCGGTAATATGATTATGATCATTAAGTTAATTCCCCTTGCTGTTGTTCCATGCTCATAAGGCAGCCTTCAGATTACAGATTGTCTTTTTATATAGCTGCTTTTCCAGGAAAGGATAGGCCAAAAATTCTCAAATCTGAAAAAAATATTTGTCAAGTCTCTTGAAATGTTTGTATTTTATTTAAAAAAAACTATCATTTGTTCCTTGAAGTGAGCTTAGACTAACATTAGTGCCTAATATATAATAGTGCTGAATGACTAGCTACCTACCTGTGTGCCTGCTGCCTACCTGCCTACCTACCTACCTATCACCTCCTACCTACCTACCTATTTATGGAAAATCACATACAGATGGGCTCCAACTTAGGATGGTTCGCCTTACGATTTCTTGACTTTACAATCATGTGAAAGTGATAGGCATTCAGGAGAAAGCATACTTGAAATTTTGAATTTTGATCTTTTCCTGAACTACCAGTAGGTGGTACCATCCTCTCCCATGATGCTGGGCAGTGAGAGTGAGCCACAGCAACTTCACCCACACGATCACAAGGGTAAACGACTGAGTCAACCATTCTGTACCCACACAACCATTCTGTTTGTCACTTTCAGTAATTATTCATTAAATTTCATGAGACATTCAATACTTTATTATGAAATAGTCTTTGTGTTAGATGCTTTTGCCTAACTGTAGGCTAACGTGAGTGTTCTGAGCATATTTAAGGTAGGCTAGGATAAGATGAGATGTATGGCTGGTTGGGTATATTACATGCATTTTTTACTTACAGCATTTTCAATTTATGATGGGTTCATTGGGACATAATCCCATCATAAATTGATAAAAAAATATATAACCTATATATACTATATATATATATATATTTGTTTGTTTCCCTCCCCAGATTACCCTGCCTCTTGCTTCTGAGGCAGTCTCTGTTATGATTAGCTTTCTGATTGATTTTGTGTACAATTAATATACATGTCTATTATCCATTTGTGGTACCATCTTTATCTCCACCAATCTCTCATGTACTACATTGTATGATACAATGTTATGGTTACATGTGCTAACTCCAGAACCAGATTGCCTAAATGTTATTTGGTAGGAATTCTGCAGTTTTTGAAGTTCACTATTACTTTCTGAGAATAATCTATGCTGAATATGTTCAGGAATAGTTTTTTGATTTCTTTTATAGCTACCTATCATATAAATGTACCACAATGTACATACCAATTTTAATATTTCACTTTTACAAATAATAGCACAATGAATATTTCTGTGGTGGGAATTATGTTTGCAAGTTCCAGTCTGTGGCCTTAATAGCACCATACCCTGCTTTTCTCTACTTTTAAAGTTTTACTAGAAATAATGTAAACTTCATTGTAAGCCATCTTGTTCCATGTGATAGAAAGCAGTCTCTTTTTTTTTCACATGTGTTAAAATGTCCTTTTACTTATCTAATTCCCATAGTACACATTGAGTTTAATGAGAACAAAAAAAATCTGTCTTATTTAGTATTGAATTTACAGCACATAATACTATGCATCACATAGAGTAGCGGAAATCAGCAAATACTTATTTAATAGAACTTCTATATCAAAATATCTGTTTGTATGTATGCAGCATGTGATAAGTATACTGCTATTTATTTAAAAGTTTTGACCTAGATATCTTCTGTAAACTTCCTGGGACAGAAAATACCTTCCAAGAATATTTTAAACTGGCAACTTACATGAACTTAAAGGTATCAAATTTCAAAAAGTCTAGCGTTGAGCATTAGTTGTGTACTTTTCCAGTTAGTTTAGCCAAAGAAGTTGCTTTAGTTATCTTTCTTTAGTTTTATTCTTTTGCTTTTGCCCTAGCCAATTCTAAATAACTCAGTAATAAAAGGAAAATTAAAAATAAAATATGACTTTGAAAATTACAAATAGAAAAATTCTAATTCTTTAACTTTTAATTTGAGATGTTATTTAAATAGTGATTATTAAGGAACTGGCTAGAAAGTATCTGTGACTTTTCTTAAGTTTTATTATTGTTTTGTTGGGTTTTTTTTTTTTTTTTTTTTTTTTAAAGCAATGGACTTTCTTATGCAATCAGTAGCATTAGTTTAGGGAATGGTGTTCATTCTGCGCATAAAGTGCCTTTTCACTACCTCGAGGGATTATTGTATTAGCACTAGATCTAAGTAAGTACAGACACATTTAAAATTTAATTTTCTTTTAAAGTTTGTTGTAAAATATGTAGGAGAAAGGTTATGAATATGAAATTTCTTCTTAAATGCCAGCTTCATAAGTGATATATAAATTCTTATAAAAAGGAATTGCTCAAAATGAGTGGTATATTGAGATATTTTATGTATTGATGAAGAAGAAACATGAAAATCCAAAGCCTAAAACATTAGACCATTGTTTTCATCAATGTGTATTTCAGTTTTTCTAACAAAGTAAAATAAAGTCACAAATGAAAACTTAATGAATTCTAAAATAATAAAAGAGTATGTTGTCAGTGAAACTAGTAAACTCTTGATTCTAAAAATGGATTATGACAATGCATGCAAAGAAAGTGATAAATCCATTGTGTTTAATAAACACTGATGAAACGTTTTCCAAAAAAAATATCAAATGACATATTTATAAGTGGACCAAGAAATTTTACTCCAGGAATTCAAGGATGGTTCAACATTAGAAAAATCTATCAATATAACTCACTATAGTACTTAACTAAAAGAAAAATATCATATATTTATTCAACATAAGTAGAAAAAGCATATGTTTAAATTTGATGCCTCATTATGATTAAAAAAGAAACTCAGAAAACTAGGATGGAACACAATTTTTTTTTAATTTAGTTAAGGTTACATTAAAAAAATATGGCTAACAAAGTTAAACAGATGATGTTTAGGAGTATGCATTTCAGAAGTATAGATAATTATCCTATTAATGCTCTATAACATAATATTTGAAGAAATAAGAGAATATGTATTAGAAAGGAAAAGAAAAAAACTGTTGTAATTTATGGATGATACGACTATATACATACGAACACTAACAGAATCTACCTGAGCTATTGGTACACATAAGAAAAAAATCTCATTAAACGAATACAAAAACAATTTTTTTACACCAGATATTGTGCACATATTATTAGGGAAGGGAACAATAGCTTATTATAGAGTGTTAAGAAAATCATATGGAGTCTCATCATATGGAGATAAGGGAAAAAAAGAACTGGATTCTTGCCTAATACCATATATGATGTGAACTCAAAAAGTTGAAAGAGGTGAGTGTAAAAGGTAAAAATGATGATAGTATAGGAGAATACCTTTCTAGTGCAGGATAAGAAAGACTTTTTAAAACTCCAAAGCACAAATTGTATGTATGTATATATGTATAATTAACATACAGTCTTGGGGCACCTGAGTGGCTCAGTCGTTAAGCGTCTGCCTTCAGCTCAGGTCATGATCCCACAGTCCTGGGATCAAGCCCCACATCGGGCTCCCTGCTCTGCGAGAAGCCTGCTTCTCCCTCTCCCGCTCCCCCTGCTTGTGTTCCCTCTCTCGCTGTGTCTCTCTGTCAAATAAATAAAATCTTAAAAATAAAATTTAACATACAGTCTTATATTAGTTTCAGGTATACAACATTTGATCCAACAATTCTGTATATTATTCAGTGCTCAGAACAATAAGTGTAGTCACCATCTACCACCATAAAATGTTATTACAATATTATTGACTATATTCCCCATCCCATACTTTTCATTTCTGTGACTTATTTTTATAAATGAAAATCTGTACTTCTTAATAACCTTTATTTTGCCTATGCCCCCACCCACCTCCCCTCTGGCCTATCCTCCCACCCACCATTTTGTTCCGTGCATTTGAGTCTGTCTTTCTGTTGGCTTTGTTTTGTTTAGATTTGACATATAAATAAAATCTTTTGATATTTGTCTTTGTCTGGCTTATCATACTTAGCATAATGCCCTCTAGGAAGATCCATGTCAAAAATGACAAGACCTCATTCATTTTTCATGACTATTCCACCAAATATATGTACCACATCTTCTTTATCCATTCTTTTATCAATGGACACTTGGATTGCTTTCATATCTTACCTATTGTAAATAAATCTACAATAAACATAGGAATACATGTATCTTTTAAAAGTAGTATTTTTAATTTGTGGAGTATAAGTATGCGTTAGTGGAATTACTGATCATATAGAATATCTATTTTTAATTTTTTGAGGAACCTCCATAGTGTTTTTCACAGTGGTTGCACCAACTTCTATTCCTACAAAGGCAAACCAAGTGCACAAGGGTTCCCTTTTCTCCACATCCTTGTCAACACTTGTTATTTCTTGTCTTTTTGATGCTAGCCATTGTCACTCGTGTGAGGTGGTATCTCATGGTGCTTTTGATTTGCATTTCCCTGATGATCAGTGATGTCATGTGTCTGTTAGCCACCTGTGTATCTTCTTTGGAAAAATGACCACTCAGGTCCTCTGACCATTTTTTAATTGGATTTTCTGTTCTTTTGGTGTTAGGTTTATAAGTTCTTCATATATTTTGGATATTAATCCCTTATCAGATATATCATTTGCAAATATCTTCTCCTATTCAATAGGTCAACTTTTTGTTTTATAGATCGTTTCCTTCATTGTGCAAAAGCTTTTTATTTTGGTGTAGTCTCAATAGTTTATTTTTTGCGTTTGTTTCCCTCAGGAGACATATCCATAAATATGTTGCTAAGGCTGATGTTCATGAGATTACTACCTATGTTTTCTCTGAGGAGTTTTATGGTTTCACATCTCACATTTAGGTCTTTAATCCGTTTTGAGTTTATTTTTGTGAACAGTGTAAGAAAGTGGTTCAGTTTCATTTTTTTGCATGTAACTCTCCAGTTTTTTCATCACCATTTACTGAAGAGACTGTCTTTTTCCCATTGTGTATTCTTGCCTCCTTTTTCATAAATTAATTGACTGTAAAGGTGTGTGTTTACTTTGGGGCTCTCTATCCAGTTCCATTGATCTATGTGTCTGTGTTTGTGTCAAGTCTATATTATGTTAATTACTATCACTTTATTGTATATCCTGAACTCTGGAATTGTGATGCTTCCAGCTTTATTCTTCATTCTCAAGATGCTTTACTATTTCAGGTCTTTTGTGGTTCTACACAAATCTTAGTATTATTTGTTTTAGTTCTGTGAAAAATGTTGTTGGTATTTAGATAGGGATTGCATTGAATTTAAAGATTGCTTTGATTATGGAAATTTTAACAATATTCTCCCAATCCATGAACATGGACTATCTTTAAATTTGTGTCATCTTCAATTTCTTTCACTGTCTTATGCTTTATAGAGTACAGGTCTTTCACTTCCATGGTTAAATTTATCCCTAGTATTTTATTTTTTGGGGACAATTGTAAATGAGATTGTTTTCTTAATTTCTATTTTTGCTACTTTATTATTAGTGTATAGAAATGCAGCAGATTTCTGTATACTAATTTTGTATCCTGAAACTCTACTGAATTCATTTACCATTTCTAATAGTTTTTGGTGGAGTCTTTAGGGCTTTCTGTATATAGTATCACATCATCTGAAAATAATGAAAATTTTATCTTCACTACCAATTTTGATGCCTTTCATTTCTTTCTCTTGTCTGATTGCTGCAGCTAGGACTTCCAGTACTGTGTTGAATAAAAGTGGTAAGAGTGGACATGCTTGTCTTATTCCTGCTTTTAGAGGAAAAGCTTTCATTTTTTTCACTATTGAGTATGATACTGGCTGTGGGTTTTTCATATATGCCCTTTATTATCTTGATATATGTTACTCCTGAATCTACTTTGTTGAAAGTTTTTTCATGAATGATTATTATATCTTCTCAAATGCTTTTCCTGCATCTATTGAGATGATTATACCTTTTTAAAAATTTTTTGTCTTGTTAATGTGATGTATCACATTGATTTGCAAATATTGAACCACCTTTGCATCCCTGGAATAAATCCCACTTGATTTTGGAGAATGATTTTTTAAATATATTGTTGGATTTCATTTGCTCATATGGTATTGAGGATTTTTGCATCTATGTTCATCAGAGAAATTGGACTGTGGTTTTCTTTTTCTTTTTTTGTAGTGTCTTTGTTTGGTTTTAGTATCAGGGTAATGCTGGCCTCATGAATTTGGACGTTTTCCTTCTATTTTTGGAATAGTTTGAGAAGAGTAATTTAAGAAGAAATAATATTAACTCCTCTTTAGATGTTTGATATAAATCTGTGAAGCCATGTGATACTGAACTTTGGTTTTTGGGAGTTTTTTGATTACTTATTGAATTTCATTGCTGGTCTGTTTAAATTTTCTATTTCTTCCTGATTCGGTTTTGGGAAGTTATATGATTCTAGGAATTTACCTTTCATGTGTCTGTTGACCATCCGTATGTCTTCTTTGGACAAACATCTGTTCATGTCTTCTGTCCTTTTTAATTGGATTATTTGGGGGGTTTTTGGTGTGGAGTTGTATTAATTCTTTATATATTTTGGATAATAACCCTTTATCAGATATGTCATCTGCAAATATCTTCTCCCATTCAGTAGGTTGTCTTTTAGTTTTATTGATGGTTTCCTTTGCTGTGCAGAAGCCTTTATTTTTGATACAGTCCCAATAATTTATTTATTTATTTATTGCTTTTATTTCCTTTACCTCAGGAGACATATCTAGAAAAGTGTTGCTACTGCTGATGTCAGAGAAATTACTGCCTGTGCTCTCTTCTAGGATTTTTATAATTTCAAGTCTCATATTTAGGTCTTTAATCCATATGGAGTTTATTTTTGTGTGTGGTGTAAGAAAGTAGTCCACTTTCATTCTTTTGCATGTAGGTGTCCAGTTTCCTCAATACCATTTGTTCAAGAGACTGTCCCTTTCCCATTGGATATTCTTTCCTGCTTTGTTAAAGATTTATTGACCACATAATCATGGGTTTGTTACTAGGCTTTTTATCATGTTCTATTGATCTTTTTATCTATTTTTGTGTCAGTACCATACTGTTCTGATTACTACAGCTTTGTAATATAACTTGAAATCTGGAATTATGCCTCCAGCTTTGTTTTTTTCTGTTTCAAGATTGTTTTAACTATTCAGGGTCTTTTGTGGTTCCATACAAATTTGAGGATTATTTATTCTAGTTCTGTGAAAAATGCTGTTGGTATTTTTATAAGGATTGCATTAAATCTGTAGTTTGCTCTAGGTAGTGTGGTCATTTTAACAATATTTGTTCTTCCAATACATGAACATAGAATATCTTTCCATTTATTTGTATCATCTTCAATTTCTTTCATCAATGTTTTAGAATGTTCAGAGTACAGTTCTTTCACTCTTGGTTAAGTATATTCCTTGGTATTTTATTATTTTTGGTGTAATTGTAAATAGGATTGCTTTCTTAATTTCTCTTTCTGTTGTTTCATCATTAGTGTATAGAAATGCAATGGACTTCTGTACATTGATTTTGTATTCTGTGACCTTAATGAATTCATTTATCAATTCTAGTACTTTTTGGTGGCATCTCTAGGGTTTTCTATATATACTATGTCATCTGCTATTAGTGAAAGTTTCCCTTCTTCCTTACCAATTTGGTTGCCTTTTATTCCTTTTTATAGTCTGATTGCTGTGGCTAGGACTTCCAGTACTATGTTGAATAAAAGTTGTATGAGTGGACACCTTTCTTGTTCTTGATCTTAGGGGGAAAGCTTTCAGTTTTTTACCATTAAGTATGATGTTAGCTGTGGGTTTTTCACATGTGGTCTTTATTGTGTTGAGGTATATCCCCTCTAAAGCTACTTTGTTAAGGGTTTTATCACAAATGGATGTTGTATTTTGTCACATACTTTGTATCTATTGAAATGATCATATGGTTTTATCCTTTCTCTTATTGATGTGATGTATCAGATTGATTTACAAATATTGAACCACTTTTGCATCCTGGGAATAAATTCCATTTGATCGTGGTGAATGATTTTTTAATGTATTGTTGGATTCAATTTGCTAATATTTTGTTGAAGAGTTTTGCATCTGTGTTCATCAGAGATATTAGTCTGTAGTTCTCTTTTTTTGCAGTTTCTTTATCTGGTTTTGGTATCAGGGTAATGTGGGCCTCATAGAATGAATTTGGAAGATTTCCTTCCTCTTCTGGTTTTGGAATAATTTGAGAAGAGTTAGTATTAACTGTTCTTTAAATGTTTGGTAGAATTCTCCTGTGAAGCCATCTGGTCCTGAACTTTTATTTGTTGGGAATTTTTGATGACTGACTCAATATCATTGCTTGTAATTTGTTCAAATTTCTATTTCTCCCTTATTCAGTTTTGGTAGATTTTATGTTTCTGGGAATTTGTCTTTTTCTTCTAGTTTGTTCAATTTGTTGGCATATAAATTTTCATAATATTCTCTTATAATCCTTTGTATTTCTATAACTTTGGTTTTATTTCTCCTCTTTCATTTCTGATTTTGTTTATTTGAGCTCTCTCTCTTTTTTTTTTAAGTATGGCTAAAGATTTACCAATTTTGTTGATCTTTTCTAAGAAACTGCTCCTGGTTGCATTGATCTGTCCTATTGTTTTTTAGTGTCTATTTCATTTACTTCTGCTCTAATCTTGTTATTTCCATCCTCCTAGGGTTTGGATTTTGTTTGCCTTTCTTCTTCTAGCTCCTTTAGGTGTAAGGTGAGGTTGTTTAAGATTTTTCTTGCTTCTTGAGGCAGGCCTAGATTGCTATGAAGTGCTCTCTTCGAACTATTTTTGCTTCATCCCAAAGATTTGGACTAATATGTTTCCATTTTCCTTTGTCCCCATGTATTTTTTTATTTATTCTTTGGTTTCTTGGTTTACCCATTGGTTGTTTAGTAGCATGTTGTTTAGCCTCCTTGGGTCGGTGTTTTTTCTAGCTTTTCTTAAAATTTATTTCTCGTTTCATACTGTGGTAGTTAGAAAAGATTCTTGTTATGATGTCAATCTTATTAACTTTGAGACTTTTTTTGCAGCTATAGTGGGGAATGTTCCATGTGCACTTGAAAAGAATGTGTATTCTATTTTCTAATGGAATGTTTAGTATATATCTGTTAGTTCTATCTTGTCTAATAGGTCACACAAAGTCACTGTTTCCTTGTTGATTTCCTGTCTGGATGATCTATCTATTGATATAAATTGGGTGTTAAGGTCCCCTACTGCTATTGTATTACTTTCAATTTCTCCCTTTAATATTGCCTTGTTTAGGTGCTCTGTTGGGTGCATAGATATTTACAATTGTTATATCCTCTTGTTGGATTGTTCCCTTTATCATTATGTTATGCCCTCCTTTGTCTCTTGCTATATAGTCTTTGTTTTAAAGTCTATTTTGTCTGATACAAGTTTATAACCCCAGGCTTTTTCTTTCTTATTTTTTCCCCCATTTCCATGTTCAGGGTATATCTTTTTTAAAATCACTTTCAGTCCTTATATGCCTTGGGTCTGAGGTCAGTGTGTTGTAGGCAGAATATAAATAGGTCTTTTTTTTTTTTTTAAATCCTTTCAGTCATTCTTTGTTTTTTGATTGAAGCGTTTAGTCCATTTATATTTAAAGCAATTATTGACAGATAAGTACTTTGTCATTTGTTTTCTGATTGTTTTTGTTGTTCTTCCCTATTCCTTTCTTCTTCTCTTGCTGTCTTCCCTTAAGATTTGATGCCTTTTTTTTAGTAATATGCTTGGATTACTCTCTCTCTCTTTTTTTTTCTTTGTATCTATCATAGGTTTTTCATTTGTGGTTACCATTAGGTTCATATATAGCATCTTATGTGTATAGCAGTCTCTATTAAGTTGATGGTTGCTTAAATTCTAACACATTCTGAAAGTACTATATTTTTACTCCCCCTCTATGTTTTATATATATGATGTCATACTTTACATATTTTGTTTATTCCTTGACTAATTTTTGTTGATATAATTGATTTTACTAGTTTTGTGTTTTAACCTCCATACTGGCTTTATTATATTTTATTTTTAAGATTTTTTCATTTATTTGAAAGAGAGAGAGAGAGAGAGTGTGCCCAAATGGGGAGAGGGGCCAAGGAAGAGGGAGAAAGATTCTCAAGCAGACTCTCTGCTGAATGTGGAGCTGATGCCAGGCTCGATCTCACAAACCTGAGATCATGACCTGAGCCAAAATCAAGAGTTGGATGATTAACTCACTGAGCCACTCAGGTGCCCCTGTACTAGCTTTATAAGCGATTAATCTACTACTTTTATTATAGGTTTGATTTTACCTGTGTAATTTCTTTTTCATAATTTTATTTCTAGTTATGTCCCTTTTTTCCCCTCTTAAGTAATTCCCTTTAACATTTCTTGTAAAGCTAGTTTAGCAGTAAAGAACTCCTTTAACTTTTATTTTTCTGGGAAACTCTTCATCTCTTCTGAGTAATAACATTGCTGGGTATTCTAGATTGTATATTTTTTCCTTTCAACACTTTGAAAATATCATGCCATTCTCCTTGGGCCTGTAGAATTTATTCTGAAAAAATGAGCTGATCATCTTATGGGCTTTCCCTTGTGTGGTACTATTTTTTACTTGCTGCTTTTAAAATTCTCTATCATTACATTTTGCTACTTTAATTCTTATATGTCTTGGCAAGGATCTCCTAGAATCTCTCTGTGCTTTCTGGACCTAGATGTCTGTTTCCTTTCACTGATTAGGGAAGTTTTCAGCTATTATTTCTTCAAATAAGTTTTCTGCCCCCTTCTCTCTCTCTCTTCTCCTTCTAGGATCCCTATAATGCAATATTATTGCACTTGATGATGTCACTGAGTCCCCTTAACCTATTCTCATTTATTATTATTTTTATTATTCACTCTTCAGCTTGGTTGCTTTCCATTGCTCTGTCTTCCAGATCACTGATTCTTTCTTCTGTATCTTCTAATCTGTTGATTCCCTCTAAAGTATGTTTTATTTTAGCTGTTGAATTCTTCAGCTCTGATTAGTTCTTTATTTTCAATCTCTTCTTTGAATTTCTCCAAGAGTTCATTCATTGTTTTCTCAAGTCCAGTGAGTATCTTTATGACAATTACTTTCAATTCTTTTCAGGCATATTGCTTATTTCGGTTTTGTTTAGCTCTTTACTGTGATTTTGTCTTGTTTCATTCAGGACATATTTCTCTGTCTCTTCTTTTGTCTAACACTCTGTGTTTCTATGTATTAGGTTATGACAGCTACATCTCCTGGTCTTGAAAGTAGTGGCCTTGTGTAGAAAAGGTTCTGTGGTGCCCTATAGCACAATCCCCCAATTTTAAAAGCTCCTTTAGTTAACTTCCCACTGGTTTTCAATGGTAGAAGTAATGTGGACTCATCTTCTCAGTGTGGGTTCCCAGTACCAGGGGTGCCTATTTGTGGTCTGATCCCCTTACTTCTCCTTGCTTATGGTGTTTCTCCCATTTGTGATTAGTCATGCTGAGGTTTGGTTCCCAACTGAATCTCTGCCCCTCTTCTTTCAGTGTAGTTTTCTCACTGTTAGTAGCTGTAGAACATCTGTTCTGCCTGTCTTCAGGTCATTTTCAGAGTTAGTGGCATAAATGTAGCTGTTACCTTGTGTGTTTGGGTCAAAGTGAGCTTAGGATGCTCCTACTTTGCCATCTTCCCTGAGTCACTCCTGTTTTCTAAATATATATATTTTTTTCTTTTTTGAGAAGTATCTAGATAAAATGTGAAAGAGCTATATAGTATGTAAGAAATCTGCTTAAAGGCTATACTTGCCTAATAGTCTGTATTATATTTCATGGCTTAGGCTCCTCTTTCCAGCTTCCCAGAATTTACAGAAGTCTTAATATTCATATTTTATAGAAAATTAAGTAGATGTTAGTGATATCACTGAATCATTAGTAAAATCATAAAAATAATTGAGATCATAGAGGAGACAATATAGTAGAACAAATTGTAAACCCATTAGAATAGAAATTTTGTCTCTCTTGCTCACCAATGAATTCTTCATATGTGATATAGCATTCAAACACAGTAGGCATTCCAAAATTACTGGGCAATTATCTCAGCAAAAGAGGTAAAGTAAATCTAACCTCAGTTGTGCTTCAGTTACCCACCTTTATGTAACTATCTTAACTAGATCATGAGTTTCTTAGATTTTGCCTAAACCAATGATCAGTTATCTGGCCTCATTTTACTCAACCTCTCAGTAGCATTTGTAACCGTTGACCATTTCCTCTTTCCTAAAACAACTTTATTTTCTAAGTGTTTGCCATCTTTATTTGGTGTTCTCCAACCCTGCTGGCTGCTCCCTTTTGGGCTTTTTTGTCAACCCCTCTCCTCTACCAGACCTTTAAATGTTAGAGTTCCCAGGGCTCTGTTCTTGGTTGTTTTCCTAGCTACACTTAAGTGATTCAGTCCAGCACTTCAAACAGAAGGCAGTCTCATAAAAATCCTGGGAGGACATCAACCTATTGGAAAACAGGGGTGGTATCTGGGCCAGGGTGAAGGAGTTAGATCTTTTTTTTTTTTGATTTCTGGAAACAGCCCTCATAAGTTCTAAAGAATTAGTCCTGCCTGCTTCATGTCAACAAAGAAATATGTTCCATTTTGGCAAGCAGTGGACATGTCTTAAGAAAATATTAAGTTTTAAAGTCAGATGCACCTGAATTCAAATAGATCCCACCCCCCCAAACACTGACCCACCAGTACCACCAATCAACTAGAAAGATGTTGAGTTGAGTCTTGGGCAAATTATTACTTTCTGTAAACCTCAATTTCTTCATTTGATAAAAGGGGGTAACAAGAATTACCTCATAGGATTGCTGTGAAAATTGAATTCATATTTGTGAATCAACTTCTAGATATTCAGAAGATCCTCCTTTTCTTTAACATTTGGCTTGTCTAGTGCTAAATTCACTGATGGGACAGAGTTTGTGCTATAGGACCATGCACTAAAACACATTATTTTGGTTCTTACAGTAATACTGACTGTTAGCCCAATAAGGTAGGAAGAGATTATAATACACAAAATACACAGTTTTTTGGACCCACTAGGCTTAATCTGAAATGTATATACTGTTTCGCTCTCTCTGCTCACAAAGCATCTTCCAGGTATTTGCAAACACTGGAATATGCTCTGCAATTAAACGTGGCATTGAAACCCCATCAGAATTGCTATTGCTGGAAATGTACTTCACTGTCTTTTCCTTCTTTTGGTGGCATAGCTGCTGATGTAGGTTTCTCTCAGAGCTGGTTATAGGATCAAAGTTACACAAGTCAAAGAAGTATTCTCAACCCAAGGAAAATCCCAACTCTGCTGTTATTCAGGGAAAATAACTAAAAGTTCAATAACCAAAAATTCTGTGTAAGTTGTAACCTAGAATAAAAAATATATGGAAATTGTTACTCAGGTATCAAAGGCAACAATTGAAATTATTTTAGGGGCACCTCGGTGGCTCAGTCGGTTAAGCGTCTGAGTCCTGGTTTTGGCTCAGATCATGATCTCAGGGTCTTGGGATTCAGCCCCGGGTGGGACTCCACACTCAGCAGGGAGTCTGATTGAGATTCTCTTTCTCCATCTTCCTCTGCCTCTCCACCCACCTCTCTATCTCTCTCTAAAAATAAATAAATCTTTACAAAATTATTTTCACCATCATGCAACCAAGGAATCATGTTTGGTTATCTCTGAATTGATGTTGCTTTCTGATTTCATTTTGCTTTTCATCCAAATCGTATTTATTTTTATTTGGCAATAATACATTCATTGGCTACATAATTGAAAAGGTATCTTTAAAAAAGTATATAGAAAAATTCTCTTGCTTACCCTGTCCCCAAGTACTCAGTTCTCCACTTCACCTCCCTAGAAGTAAACAATATTATCACTTTGTTATGTATCCTTTCAAGGATACTATATTCACATACAAGCATGTATGCTTTCCAGATAAACATATAGTTATCAATGTATATATATACAGGTACACGCATACACACACACACACACACATATATATATACACATCATCCACTTTTTTACACACATATTAGCATGCTATACTATTCTGTACTTTGTTTCACTGAACAGTATTATCTTTGAGATGGCTTTATATCAATGCATAAAATACATTTTTTATGTTTGCACAGAATTGCACTGAATGGATATTTCATAATTTATTTAATCTGCCCCAGTGATGGAAATTTAGGGTTTTTTTCTAATGTTATATTATTACAAACAATGCTGGAAAAGAAGCTTACACATACCATTTTGTAATTTGTGAAGGTATATCTGTTGGCTAAAAGTTCAAGAGGTGTAATTGACAGAACAAGAGACATACAGATTTGTAATTTTAATAGATACTGGAAGATTATCCTCCAAAGAGGTTTTATTAATTTTCACTTTCCCTAGCAATATATAAAAGTACCTTTTCCCACCACATCTCAGTAATGAACAGAACACTGTTCTACTAAAGTTGTTTTTTTCCTTCCTTTCTTGATTTGATAAATATAAAAAATTATTACTAAAGAGTTTCCATTTAAATTTCTCTTATTAGTGATGAGTTTAAACACTTTTTGTATGTTAAAAAACCAGTTCACTCCCTGATCAAAGTTTTGTTCATTTCTTTTATTGGTTTGTGGAATTTTGATCTGTAGGATATCTATTCTATCTTAAGGAAATTGGATCTTTATCCTCATAAGGGTTGCAAACATAATTTTTGTCCTATCATCTTTTTTGATTTTGTTTATAGCAGTTTTTTTCTGTATGTGCTTTTTAAAAATTACATTGTCAGTTGTTTCAGTTTGTATCATATTTATGTCATATTGAGAAATACCTTCTCTACTTTGAGGTTACTTTAAAAATCCGAGCCGGTGTTTTTATCTAGAATTTTTATAGTTTCTTCATAAACTTGTGTCTCACTGGAATTTGTTTTGATGTTAGGTTTCATGGAAGCATTGTTTTAAAGTAATATTTTACAGCAACTTGGAAATAAAAACTAAGTATAAATTATAACACAGAATCAAATCAACCTATTAATAATGTTTTGCTTTGTATTCCATTTCTTTCTAAAATACAGCCTGGAGTACTGTAAAAAAAACAAAAAACAAAAAAAACAACTTGTTTTCTTATAGTGTCTAACAGGTCTTTCTGTAAATTGTTTTTGTGAAATAGTGAATATGAAAAGAGTTGTTAAACTCAGCTTTAGAAATAAAATTATTTGCAGTTTCATGTTAACCTCAGTATGATACTCTAAAAAGAAAAGAAAAAAAAAACCCACCCAAAACCCTAATGTTAACTAATTTTTAATTATTACATAATTCTTCATAGCTTTTTTACACTAAATAGTTTAAAAGACAAAGGAAAAGAGGTTTCATCAAGTTCATATGGCTTTAAAAAATTTGAAACCTCCAAAGTTATGTTAAAAATAGATAAATTAGCAGATGTAACTTTTAAAAAAATATTTTATTTATTTATTTAGAGAGAGCAGGAGAGAGCATGAGCCAGGGGAGAGGGTGAGAGAGAGGGGTAGGGGTAGGGGCAGAAACAGACTCCCTGCTGAGCAGGAAGTCCCAGGGGGCTCAATCCCAGGACCCTGGGATCATGACCTGAGCCAAGGGCAGATGCTTAATGGACTGAGCCACCCTGCAGATGTAAACTTTCTGGGAGAAAATGACTTAGGGAGTAACAGAAATCTGGGTGGGAGTTGGATAGGGGGAGGAATACAAACAAACACAAACACATACTTTAATCCTTTCAGTAAACTGTTCTGTGATTTTTCCATATAAACTACCCTTATTCTTAGAACAGCCCTTGCTTAAAAAACACATTTTGTCTTTTAAAAATTTTAGTCTTTTCTCAGCTATTATCAAAAGCCATGTAGGCTTGACTATGCTGATTATGGTTTTGCTCAAAGATATCTCTTTTAGTTAAAAAAATCAAAGGGATTCTGTATTTAATTAACATGCATTCTAGGTTATTCTCATAATCAATTTAGATATTGAAAATTTGACCATGTGAAACCGTAGTGGTAAATGTTGAAATACTAGGAACTCTGGTGAATGTTGAGCTAGGGAAGCCCCAAAGATAAATTTTTTCTTACTTTACCCTTATCTCTAATTGTAAGGTGATTTGAGCCCTCTCTAAATTTTGAATCCATGCAATAAAAACTTGTGTATAAAGCATTAGAATAGACACTACTTATGCTAAGATAAATAACTCAAAGCCTTGCTTTCAAAGCTTTTCTTTCTTTCTTTCTTCCTTCCTTCCTTCCTTCCTTCCTTCCTTCCTTCCTTCCTTCCTTCCTTCCTTCCTTCCTCTTTCTTGATTTGATTGAGAGAGGGGAGAGCGTGCGGGGGGTGGAGGGGAAGAGGGAGAGAGAATTTTAAGACATGAGACTCAATCTCACAACCCTGAGATTCTGACCTGAGCTGAAATCAAAAGTCAGACACTTAACGTACAGAGCCACCCAGGCGCCCCTCAAAATTTATTTTCTACTGCACAGTTAACGAAGTATAGTCATAGACCTGTAGTATCAACATTACCTGGGAATTTAGAAATGTGCATCCCCAGAGCCCTCCCCCACCCACACACACCGGAAGGAGCTACTGAATCAGAAGCTCTGAGGGTGGGGTCTAGCAATCTGTATTTTAATCTGCAGGTGATTCTGTTGCATACTCAGGTTTGAGAATCACTAATCTACCTCAGAACTCAAAGTAAAGTGTAATTGCGATACAGTGTGGAAAGTGCTCTGAGAAAGAAAAGATGGGGTGTTTTGTGAACACAAAGGAAGCTCAAATAGTGCCCTGCAGGGGTAAGAGGGGAGTCAAGGGAGTGTTTTAGGAAGCAGTGACTTTGAAGAAGACATATAAAGAGTAAGAAAGAATATAAAGAATAAGTAAGAGTCAAGCAGGGTGTATTAGAGAAAGAAGGACAAGGACAGGTCTGGTGAGGGACAAAAGCAAGAGAGATCATTGCCAAATGAAGGAGGGCCCCACATATGCAAAACCTCAGAGGTTTATGAGGGGGTTTGATCCCTCCCAGAACCGAAGCCTGGAACAACTCTGAGGAGCCACAGTGCCGAGCTGGTCATGTGGCTTAATCACAAATCTTTTAATACTAATAATTGTGAAAGCAGTAGTGGTGAAATCAACTAAGACTGAAGAGGAAAGCAGATGCTTTCTAAGCTAAGTTAAGGAGTTTGGATTTATTCTGAAGGAAATGTAGTGCTTTTACGAATATTAAGTAGAAACGTGGCATGTCAGATTTGTGTTTTATAAAGATGGGTCTGGCTACAGAATAGAGAATTGATTGGAGGGATGAACCTAGAAGCAAGGAGAGCAGCTAACAGGCTATTTGGGTAATCGACCTAAGTTCCTAATAGAACTGGACTTGTTCTTAAGAAAATAATTTATTTTCAAAAATACACCCTAGGTCTTCAGTGTATGTTGATTAAGAATAATGCGTATGGAAAGATTAAAGTCTTAGCTTTTAAATAAGAGTTTCCAATTTGGGGATTCCAGATAATTATAAAAAGTAAGGGGAAATCAAGCTCATTTTAAGTGTATTAAAAGTCCAGCAGGAATCATACATTTGTGTAAAGGCAAATGAAAAATGTATGTTTCTTCCATTTTGGCTGTAGTTACATCAGCTCAGTATAGGTACTCTGGTCCCTAAGGGCTGATTAGAAACTCCAGCTTGATCTTTACATATCACTGGAGAACAAAAACATGAGAAAAAAAGCTTTTCGCTTAACTGATGCGGTGTGAAAGAAGTGATAGGATCCATGGGAGAAAACTAAATACATGTATCTTGATATTTAAAGATTATAAACCGTGACGTTATCCATTTGATACAGCTGGACCAAGTGAATTAGGTGGCTCCTCGAGTGTTAAGACAGAAAACTGACCTGAGATAAAAAGAAAATAAAGATTAAATTGCATGAAAATGGTTCAGTTTTTGAGATAAAAATCATCTTTTATTTGTAAGTAATTCCACTCAGAGACGCTGTGAGAGGGAAAGGCATCAGCTTCCATGAAAGCCCTGTGCTCCTGGTATTTGATCAGGGTCCAAGTTCAGTGTTCATGTCACTCAAGCACGGGGAGCCTGCTGTAGTTTAATGCCGTTTTGTTCGCCCTCAGTTTCAGTACCTCTCATCTCCTGAGTGGCAGGTGCTTTTGTAATCTGATGGAGCTGATGACAGTTTGGTCTTTTCGTGAGGGACAATATAAATTGAATTTAGTAACTTCTTTTATGGGTACAAATTGATATGAATCTAAATAAAAAGTCTAAAACTTTTATGGAAACTAGAGGTCCCAGATCCAAGGTTTACCTCAAGGCATTAGAAATGTAATATGGTACTTATTGTACTTCGTGTGTTCCTCATTAAATGACTTAATGGACCCTATGTCTTGTAATTTGTGTCCAGAAAGTGCTGGTAGCATACTTATCTAGTGATTGATTCTCACCGATCAGTAGTTGTGTGCACTAAGAAACCATAAATGAGTCTAAGAGTAGCGTATTAGACCACTTTGGGCTGGACGTAAGAACGATCCAACGGGGTCATAACCACTGTGCAGAGGACGACATTTCCACACGCTCTTGCTGACAGTAGTTCTGATTGAATTGCCACGAATCTAGCCACTGAGATGGTGCAGCCCCTTCATTCATTTTTTTGTTGCCCAGCAGAGGAGATCCCATCCAGAGAGTTAAATGATAGGCTGTCGGAGCTGCAGAACCAGCTTGCAGCCCTAGGCTGTTTTCATGACCCTCCCCGTCCTTCCCAGTCCCTGCTCTGCTCCTGACTTCACTGAATGCAGTGACCTCACTGAGCTCCTTCCCTCTGCACCCTTCTTTCCCTTTTGGGTGGTTCACCTCCAGAGGTTAAGCTCACTGTGCCCACCAGAAGTCTCTGCCTTAGCTTCACGATACCTTGGGGGGAAGGGCACTTCTCTGGGCACTGCTCATGGGCCCAGCACTGAAGTAGTTCTTCGTTTTTAACTCCCCAAATTTGTTTCTTATATTTATAAGATACCTTTTGCATTATGTAGGAATTTGGGATAACGTAGTAGTCCAGATTGATTTACAATTCTACATGTGTCAGCTATGAGTGCTGGGAGACTCAGGCTTTAGGATTGAAGAGTGTCTTTGTGCTCAGGACTCATGTGACAAATTTCTTAAGCTCCCATCTGTCCTGTAGCTCACACTTGACTCCCAGAAGCTGCCCCATTGTTGTAAACACTGTGAAATATTCTTTAGAACTTCTTCAGTTACACCATGTTTTCTGAAGGCTTAGGACTTGGACTACTCACCTTATTCAGGTGTAAAAATATCATAGATTTTTATAAAGAAAAAATGTACCAGTTTTCTGCATTTTGAAGACATTTAGGATTATGTTAACTTTTCTGACCTTTGAAGCACTATAGGTAAAAGTGTTCTAAGAGAATTTGATTAGTTGTTCCATAGAAGAAAAGCAGTTAAGACATTGCCTGTATGTATTATTTCCTGTTTTTATCAATGGCTCCCTTTAACATCAAGCATTTCTCCCTCAGACACAAAGATCTGATTTTATGTTATTTAATTTATTTTTTTATTATGTCCAGTTAGCCACTGTATAGTACATCATTAGTTTTTGATGTAGTGTTCAATGATTCATTAGTTGCATATAACACCCAGTGCTCATCACAACACGTGCCCTCCTTAATACCCATCACCCTGTTACCCCCTCCCCCAACCCCCCCTTCCCTCTGAAACCCTCAGTTTGTTTCCCAGGATCCATAGTCACTCATGGTTCATCTCCCCCTTCAGATTTCCCTCCCTTCCCCTATGGTCCTCCGGGCTATTGCTTATGTTCCACATATGAGTGAAACTATATGATAATTGTCTTTCTCTGCTTGACTTACTTCACTTAGCATGATCCCCTCCAGTTCCATCCATGTCAGTACAAATGGTGAGTATTCATCCTTTCTGATGGCTGAATAATATTCCATTGTATATATGGACCACATGTTCTTTATCCATTCGTCTTTTGAAGGATATCTTGGCTCCTTCCACAATTTGGCTATTGTGGACATTGCTATGAACACTGGGGTGCATGTGCCCCTTCTTTTCACTACATCTATATCTTTGGGGTAAATACCTAGTAGTACAATTGCTGGGTCATAGGATAGCTCTATTTTTAGCATCTTGAGGAACCTCCCTACTGTTTTCCAGAGTGACTGTACTAGCTTGCATTCCCACCAACAGTGTAAGAGGGTTCCCCTTTCTCTACATCCTTGCCAACATTTGTGGTTTCCTGTTCTGTTAATTTTTGCCATTCTAATGGGTGTAAGGTGATATCTCATTATGGTTTTGATTTGTATTTCCCTGATGGCTAGTGATATTGAGCATTTTTTCATGTGAAAGACCTTGTTTTTATTTGAAAGCATCTTTTAATTATGATTTATCCTGTTATTGAAAATTACTAATGTTTCATCTACATATAATTGTGTTGATGCATTTTCTACCTGCTATCCAACAGATTTTGTTCCATAACATGGCAAAATATTATAAAGAAGCTGGAAGCTTAGGGTACTTATATTTAGCTCTTCCAGGTTTCCCTTATGGCTTTACAGATGTGGATTTTAATCCAGCTTTGTATTTTCCCTTAGATTTATTCCCCAGCCCAAAGTTAGATCCCTGGGATAAAAAGCATTCTTGTCTGAAAACATTTCATTATATTTTACTTATGTGCACATGGACACACATCTCTACTTGGTACTTGTAGTTTTTTGTTGTTCTTTTTGATATATTGACTCTACATGGTTTGTGTGCTAGAATTATAAATATTATCTGTTAATTGGTTTGAAAATGATTAACTGTTTGACCCAGGATACTGGCAGTAATTCTATTTCCAGTTTGCTGGAAGAAACAAGTTAGATGTATTGTGATAAGAAGAGGAAGTCTCTCAGCTATATCTCTGTTAAAGAATCGTCCTGAAAACAGATGGTGTTTTATTGTGGCATTGTGCCTGAGCACTCACAAGTATTTTACAGAAAATTCATAAAAGATATTTATCTTTATTTTTCTGAAAAAATGGCTACCCTGTCTTTGAGGCATGTTCGGACAACCCTCTATGTGTATAATACACTCAGTTATCCAAGGGCTGCAAGGCACTGAAGCTACCATAAAACAGAGCAGGATGCTATTCTCTAAGACCCACTTAGATCAAGAATTACTTCACTCCAGCACTGCTATTTTCTCATGGGAATTTAACCTCAGGAGCTAAAAGTGACCTTACAATTCATGGAATTTAATGATGCATGAGATCAGCTATTAATAACATAAAAATTACTTATTAATTAAAAGCTATTGATAGTGAATATTTAAACTATTTCTTAGAAGTTACCAACAAACATAAAAAATACCAACCCCCTCACACCTTATGTTCAAAGCAAACCAAACAGATTCTCTCATATATGTTTCACATTTTCTTCTGTCTTGCCTTTTGAAAATAGTGCTTTCCTGCTGCTATATTCACATTTTTAGCTCTACCTATCCCTATAGTCTCATTTTAAATACTACCTTTTTAATAAAGATTTCTAATAGATCTCACAGGAAATAATTTCACCCCAGTCTGAATTCCTACTTGAGAATTTATTCCACTTCATATGATTGTTATTTTATTTTATTTTATTTTATTGCAAGTCTTAGCTCACCTGTTATACCAGAGGCCATTTGGAGGAAGGATTTGTATCTGATTTGCCTCTGAGAATCCCTTTCTTCCCCTCCCCCTGCCTATACGCAGTGCCCTGTAGTTGTTATCTGCTCAATAAATACTGGTAGAATGAATGAATTCAAAATAAATATTTAAAAGTTTGTAGAGGGAAAATCAGATGATTCAACAAATTATAGTTGTTGTGGCTAGAGCAATTGAGGAACCAAATTTTAATTTTATTTAAATTGAAATAGCCACATTTGATACGGCTTCCATGTTGAAAAACACAGCTCTGAAACTTAGAGCAACCATTGAAATTCACACTGTTTACAACACTTCAGTTGGGCTGGGACGGGGGTTCACTGGGATAAGATCCCCTGGATTGTGCAAGTGTAGGGCCGACTCTTAATTTTGCACTCGAGGCTTGTCTCACCTTAGTTCCAGACGTGCGTTTCAAAGACTATTAACGCGTTTCTTACCACTGACACATTGCCTTATTTTGTTGAATCCCCATTAAGCCACAGATAGCACTGGGGCACCTTTACTTGAAACTTTGATTACTTGAAACTCATTATTCGAGAATAGTATCAACTATAAAATGGATTGTTCACAGATCTGAGAAATGTCCTTTCTGCTATTGTGGGAATCAAGACATGTTTGCTTTTACCCTGCCACTGTCCCTTGGTAGCTTCTTCATTATCAGATCGTCTTTATACAATCAAATCAAATGTAATCTCTTCTGTGAACTGATACTTGTTGCTTTTGTATTTACTTCTCCTGACAAAATTAGATTTGAACAGTGGTTAAGCAGTGTTACCTAAACAAGTTATTTAACTTTCCTAAGCCTCAACTCCTCTCCCAACACCTCCCCTCAAAACATAATAATGCTAATAACTAATTCATATTATTTTCTTAAAAACTCTTTAATGAGTGCCTGCTGTATGTCTGGTATTTGCATTCAATGCAGATAATTCTTGCAGCAAGGGAGGTTTGGCTTTTCGTTATTTAAAATAGATCTAGGTCAATAATTACATAAGCAATTGCGATAAATGCCTGTCATGACTGCAAAGCTCCTGTTTTAGAATCTGAAACAGAGCAGGCATTTGTTAAATAGTACTTTTTAATATTATTCTATTATTATTAAGGCTGAGAGTCCAGAGAATGAATGAGTTAGTATGGCATTACTGTGCTAAACAACTGTAGATTTATTTCACTATAGTTTGTTGATTAAAAAAAAACAACAAAACTAGAATCCTCTCCTCCATTTGCTGTTAGAATCATCTCCTTCATGAAACAATGATTTGCTCAAATATACCTTATAAGGCCCTCCCAGAGCTACAAATGAAGAAAAAAACAAGTTTTGTCTAATTGCCACAAGTGATAAAGTTGCACACCATTGTGTTTTTACATCCACAAGTAAATTACATAAATAGACTGTGTGGGTTAAAGGATTGTTAACCAAAGAAAAGTTGAATTTTGAATGTTGGTGTCCACCAGCTGAATGGTAGGATATTGCCTTTTTCATTTTAATGTTGGTAGTTTTGAACTGTGATAATTTGAGGCAAGGTTGATATCGTGGTTTTTCTCCCTTGACAGAAATAATGGCTTTATGGAACCCCTTTCCTTTCTTTACTTGCTTATTGCAATCCAGCAGAACAACCACATTTACAACTAAATTGGTAATTGACTATTTGGATCACTGTTCCCTATGCAACACTAAATCCGTGAGTAATGATTCAGGAATTAATAAGAAGCCATATAACTTAAAAAATGCACCACCAATTTTATGTTTACCCAATGAATTGATAAATCCGGAAGGAAATACTAGATGGGTGCTATCAGCTGTAAAATTAGAGATAAGATATGAAGAAAGTGTAGCATCCTTTTGGTTGTTTGCAGATGAGTTACCTAGTTTGAAAGATTCTTAGACTTCCCTTTTCTATTTTTTTTTTTTTTATGAAAATTTCACTGATTGATTTTTCCACTACTGGGTGGATAAACAATGAAGAAAAGTGACCCTCCGTTCAGTCAACTTGCATGCCTAAAAGAGGAGCACCAAAATGATATGGGGCCTTCAGTTCTTTTCTAGTTATCCATCTTAACATTTTCTGCTGTTTTTAAGAAAAATGAGCATTGGCTCTATTAGAATCTCTGGTTAGTCAGAGATCCTCAGTGTTGACCATATACTCTCCTTGTGTTTTTAAGGGTGATAAGAAGTAACAGACAACATTTGTTTCTTATGAACTCGTTGGTTGTACCGAATATCATTGTTGAATTTTTCTATGACATTATCACTGGTGTATTCTGACACTGCTATAGAACCAACACTTGACATTTCTATAAACTTAGTATTTATTTAGTGCTTTCATTAACTACTCTCCTCTCCTTCCATGCACAGATAAACAACAACAACAACAACAACAACAAAAAAACAGTAGGAGATGGAAGTCAACTGATATCCAGTCTTCTTACTGACCCCATTTAGCATGGCTATTAAACATTGAGAAATAATCAGCTTTAGAAAAGCAACACCCTAGTGACTGTCTGTTTTTGCTAAGTCTGACATAAATTTTGGAAACCTGAATTAACCTCAAGCAATTTAGTTCACGACATATAATCAATAAATTCCTTATAAGGAAATACAGGCATTTAGACCTACAGATAAAAGTTTGCTTACTTGCATTAAGCCTAGAGAAAAAAGATCACTTGAAATCTTTAAAGCTCCTTTCAACTCTACAACTCTGATTATGAGCAGTCTGACAGTTACATTATATCATGACAACATCTTCAGGTACCTCAGTGCTAATTCTCAAATTACCCCTGCCTGCATCTTGACTTTCAGTCTACGTTTGACAAAACAGGAATTTGATATTTTCTAGTTGATCATTCTGGTATCTAAACTGACATCTTGTCATCTTTTTATTTATAAATTTCAGTTTACAAGCCAGCACTTCAAAGACTATTTACAGCTTCCTGGCTTTTGGTCTATAGTCATTCTTTCACCTTAGTAACTGGCTAAGGTATAAGCACCTAAATTTCTCCTAAGTAGCGTAAGAAATCTAAAAAAAAAATTTGAATCCCACTGATAGAAGCTTAAAAAACAAAATATCAATCTTCATTAAAATGTAAATTTTCACTAATCATTAGTTTTTTTATTTGGAGTGATGATCGAGCATTTGTAGGAAATGTATAGAATAGATGCTCTTTGGTCCAGTGAGACCCACACACTCCTCACCCTCCATTCTTGTCATCAGCATGGCACCCTGTTAAGTTCCCAAGTTGCATAAACATATCTAACTCCTCTCAAAACTTTTTGGATGGTCTGAGGCTTATCAATAGTTCTTAGTTAGCTAGTCTGTTACAGATAAAACATCTTATAGAAAGTTTTAATGTGATGTAATTAAATTATAGGTCTTACAATTCTGTTGATGTCTCTAATCTCATTTCCATGGTCAATTATTGGATTCTCAGGGTTTACCTATGGTTTTTACTACAGCTTTATTTAAAATAAAAGACTCCTTAATAATGGTAATATGTCATATTAGTGGATTTTATCTTATTTATACCTGTTCTCTATTAATAGTAACCTCCTTGTTTTAAAGCCCAGATTATTTTTTATTTTGTTTTAAACTTTTTAAGATTGATTTATTTATTTGAAAGAGAGCACGCGCACGAGTGGGTACAAGTGGGGGGAGGGGCAGAGGGACAAGCAGACTCCCAGCTGAGCAGGGAGCCTGATGCAAGGCTGGATCCCAGGACCTGAGATCATGACCTGAGCCGAAGGCAGGCACTTAACTGACTGAGCCACTCAGGCACCCCCCGCACCCTGATTACTTTTTAAGTTCTTAGTTTGAAAAGTGTTCTAAGTAAAAAATAGTAAACGCTTATGTTTTAAAAAAAATGAACACCTAAGTACTTGTAATCCAGATTTAGAAAGGCAGCATCTGTTTCCTCAGAAATAACCACTCTAATGAAGCTGATTCTAATGATCCTTTTGCTTTTTATTATAGTTTTACCACATATAAACATTTATTTAAATTAGCTACTATTTAATTTTGTTTTTAAATTGATACAAATGGAATCATACTGAATATATTCTTCTGTGTCATGATCTTTTTTTCTTGGCATTGTGTGTTTGAAAGTCATATGTGCTGCTGTATGTAATGGTTTGTTTTAGGTTGAGTTCGCTGGAGAATTGCATGCAGATGTGTCCCCTAAGAGTGCTGTAAAGCAGTGCTGTCCAGTAGAATTTTATGTAATGGTGAAAGTGTTCTATATCTACACTGCCTTATATAGTGGCTATTGCCAATAGCCACATATTACTATTGAATACTTGAATTAATTTAAATATAAATTTAAATATTTAGTAGCTACTGGGCTAGTGGATTTGACATCTCAGCTCTAGAGAGATGTATCTATAAAGAAGTGGGAAAGGCAAGATCAGGCAGACAGAGAAGCTGACTTGCAATATGATTATATCAGAGAGCGCCGCGATCCTAGAGGAAGGAGGTGGGATTGCTCTTCAGAGCTGTCCCCAGCTGAGGCAAAGCAACTGAGCTTTGGTATCACAGCATAAGCTGTGCTTTAGGTCATTAGTGCTTTATCTTAAGAGAGGAAGAATCACTTCCTTGCCTCTGAATGCAACTCCCAGTGAAGAACACAACTATAATCCTTTAGCAACCATTATTATCAGTGGCAAGGGGATTGTGCTTGGCCCTGAAGAGGGAATCTGAGCAGAGCACCAAAGAAGCTACTACACAGCTGGACATTGGCTTTCAGTATGCTATGGAAATTCCCTTATATAAATAAATCACAATTTATATATTCTACAGATGATAGAGAGTTGGGCTAGTTCCACTTTGGAGAACTGTGGCTCTAGTAAACAATGTGTCTCTAAGCATTTCTGTATATGTCTCCTGGTGAATGAATGGAAAAGTGTCTCCAGGAGATATACCTATAAGTGGAATTACTGGGAGTTAGAATATGTATGTAATTGACTTCACATAATAATGTCAGTCTGTGTTCTAAAATGGTTGTATATTTTGCAAATTACAACGCTTCATTCAATGTCTCAGTTGTGTCAACTGTGAGAGGCTTACTCAGAATATCTGTTCAACCAGTCAGCAAGACAAACGGGGTTTTTAACATCATCCCCCTCCCCATCCCCTGAGTAAAGTGTAAAAATAACTTGTACCCTGCAGTGGTTAGCAGAATTCTAAGACAGTTCTCAATGAGTCATGCTCCTTATATAGTGCTTTTCCCTAAAGTGTGGGGGGAAACTTTGACTTGCTTCTAGCCAACAGAATATGGCAAAACAAACAAACAAAACCCCCCAAAACCCAAACATAAACCTAAAACAAAAATTTAAACCCATGATTAGATTATGGTATAGAGTAAAGGCAAAGGACTTTTACAGATTGATTAAGGTCCCTAATCAGTTTGGCTATGAATTAATGAAAAGAGAGAATACTAGGTAGACCTGACTTAATCAGGTGACCCCTTTAAAAGGAACCTTGAATCTTTTCTGCGGCCAGAGAGATTGTCCTGCTTGCCTTGAAAAATCAAGTTTC
Source organism: Mirounga angustirostris (assembly GCF_029215605.1). NCBI lineage: Eukaryota > Metazoa > Chordata > Mammalia > Carnivora > Phocidae > Mirounga > Mirounga angustirostris. Next base: position 50,495,191 of record NW_026991717.1, on the reverse strand, counting down.
TCTGGGTTCTCTACATACAAGGAAATTAATTCTGCCAATAATCACATAGACCTGCCTCAGATGAGATCCCATCTCTGGCTAACACCTTGATTACAGCCTGGTGGGACACTGAGCAGAGTACCCAGTGATGCCAAGCCTGGATGCCTGACCCATAGTAACTGTGAGACAATACATGTCTGCTATTTAAAGCTGCTAAAATTGTGGTAATTTATCACAAAGCAACAGAAAGTAAATACACCTGCTTAGCAGCAAAATTTCTGTTTATTGCAATTACAGAATCTTCTTTCCTCCATCAAATTCATTTCCTTGAGTCTTTCATATTTGGAAAGAAAGATTTTATTTCTTTCTTTCTTTAAGAGAATTTTTAATCCATTGAAAAGAGACACTGAGTATACTTCAAATTGTTGTACTATAGTATCCAGTAGTAACTGCTTCCTTTAAAAAATTACATTCCTTTTTTTGAGAGAAATTATTTATTAATTTTAAGGATAAAATATCTAAAAATCACTTTCCTGAAACATCTAAGAATAGCTGAGCTTAAGAAGATAAAATGTACAGATTTTCACACTGCTTCAAGATTCCTTTAAGGACAAAATTGGTTTTGGAGGATAATGACAGAAACAAAAGGAAAATGCGTATGACACCTAAAACATAGCCAGAAAAAGCCTACAGAGAGTTCACATTTTATAGAGAACAATGGGATTTATATTAATTCAGATCAAACCATCTGCTTAGACAAATTCAAATATGAGTCACGTTTTATTCTTACTCATGTAACATCTGTAAAAATGGATGCTCCTGATAACTGGTTCTTCCTGTCATACTTGGGGTTCTTTGAAAGCAGAGCCTAAAAAAGGAACTTGTCAGTAGTTTGAGACATGACCCCAGAAAGAGAAGTATAGTAGGTAGAGAAATGAGATACGGAAGTCAGAAAAGCAAGAAGGGTGCTAGAATGAAGCTGCTTGTTGTCTCTCTTATCAACTGAGGCTCTGTTCCTTTGGGAGCCAACTGGGAAACCACATAGAGCACACCTCAGAATTGTTCCAATGAAGGATGGGGAGTGTAATGGGTTGAACAGTATCTCCCCAAAAGATATGTCCACCCAGATCCTCAGAATGTGACCTTATATGGAGTAAGACCTTTGCAGATGTAATTAAGGTAAGCATCTAGCGATTAGGGTAAGGTCCTAAATCCAAATAGAGATTTTTTTTGTAAGAGAGAGAAAAGAAGACACAGACACACAGAGAAAAAATGAACACGTAACTGTAGAGGAGAGATTGGAGTTCTCCATTTGTAGACCAAAGACTATCAAGGGTTGCCCAGTCATCAAAAGCGAGGAGAGAGACGTGGAAGGAATTCAGAGTCTCTAGAAAGAAGCAACCCAGCCAACACTTTGATTTTGGACTTCTCACCTCCAGAACTGTGAGAGAATGTATTTCTGTTTTTAGCTACCAAGTTTGTGGTAATTTGTTACGGTAGGCCTGGGAAGCTAATACAGCGAGGTTGAGCTGTTGAGCCTTTCACACTTCTGGGCTACACTTGAATGGGACAGAATGGCTGCCTCTGACTTTATAAGTAGCCCCAAGCAGCAAAGCAGAGAGAGGTTGCAAACAAGTGCTTGATGTGGGACTCTGCCAAGATACATGGAATTATTCACCAGAGATGCATTGATACCAAGTGGGCTGAAGGGATGTGACAGTGTATCCACAAGCAACTGCTTCACTCCTCCAGCAGTGATTTAGAGAGCCAAGTCACTTCCTTATAAGTCTGCCATCTTAAACATGGTACTAAGGTGGTTGTGCTTTTGCATAGCAAACTAGAAGAAGAGAAAAGAACATAGTGGATTAGATATGGAAGGTTACATTCTACTGGCTAGAACTCAGTTTTATTTCCACAACTAACTGCAAAGGAAGCTAGGAAATAGAATTGTTCTGCTTATCTATCGCTGTGTAACAAATGATACCAATCTCAATGACTAAAAAAAAAAAATCATCTTGCTCATTAATCTATCTTTGCAATTTGGACAGGGCCGGTTCAGCACTAACCGAAGTGGCTCAATTAGGGCTGAGGGATCCACTTCCACGATGGCTTACACACAAGGCTGGAAAGTTGGTAACAACTGTCATCTGAAAGCTCAGCTGAAGGTGGTTATCTTGCACCTTGAGTTTATTTCCATGTGGGGCTCTCCAAAGATTCATTATCTTTGTATCAAGTTATATTGCACTCACTCCCAACACCTACAAAATTCTTGTGCTATTAGTTTCAGGCTCATGCTTGAGGTTCAGGATTACTCTAAATCATGTCCAGATGGAGATGAAGCTCTTTGGGTCCCGTTTCTGAAGTGTGGTTCCTCTTGATCTAAGTATCTGGAAACTACAGAGCCAAGTTGTCGGCTCCTCCCACGTGCCCAATATATAATGGTGAGATAGAAATAGTATAACTGAAACAGATATTTCTGTTCAAAAATAGGAGACACGTGACAGTCACTTGTCCATAAAAATCCTGAAATCTAGCTGGGAACATGTTGTCAGTTCTTAATTGGAGCTCAGTCCTGCTGTCTGGGAATTATTCTCTGTGACTCTTGGCTCCATTTGCTGGGCTTGTAGCCTTGCCCTTGGGTCATTTATCCTGTTCCATAAGGGACAGCTCATTGTTACAACTGAGTAGTCTTCTAGTCTGCTTCCTGCCCATAGAAGTTTGGAGATTCAAAGTCATCTTTTCATTTTATACTGACCTAATTCTTTTCTGTCCAAGCTGATATAATTTACTTCAGTATCTGTGGGCATTCCATTAGACAAAAACGGCACTCATGTTTCTTACTGAGATAGACCTTCTTTGCCATGGGTGGAAAATCATGGGCTAAAGGACAATGCACTTAAGATTCTTAGAAGTCTTCCTGTCTAGTTGAAAGAAACTACAAGGCACAAGAAACTACAAGATTCTTACAAGCCATTTTTTTTTTTTAATAGCAGAAAAATTCAAAGAAGAACTTCCTCAAGATTCTTAGAAACTCTACTAGGTATATCTTAAATATTCATAAAGCTCTCAGAAAACTTGCTTTGGACCTAGACATCTTGCATGATCTTAGAGTCATATCAGTAAAGCGCCCTGGATTTGATATGTTCCCTGAAGCTATTTTGCACATTGAAAGCCTTACCTTCTGGAAAGATTAAGGATGAGAAAGTTTTACTTTTGAACCCAGGAAGTCCTGGTTTCTCTATATTTCCTATAAACTCTGCCTGGAATTTGTTGATTCCAGGCAGAATTTGTTGACAAATTTTCCCCACTAAGTAACAGGAGTCATCTTTTACCTGGCCTAAGATAATTTCTTCACTGTCCTTCAAGTTCTCCCTGACAAGTCCTCTGATTTCATTAATTATCTTCTTGAAACCCTTCCAGCTTCTGCCTACCCCCACTCGGTCCCAAATCATTGCCACATGTTTTAAGTTTGCACTACGTTAATGCTCCACTTCCAGTATCAAATTCTGTTTTAGTTATCTGTTGTTGAATACCTAACTACCCTAAAACTTAATGGTTTAAGATAGTAACAAGAGCTTACTGTGCTCATATATATATGCAGTTTGAACAGGGCTGAGTGGTAAAATCTCATCTCTGTTCTATGTGGCTTCAGCTGATGTGGTTTGCCCAGAGTGGAAGTTCTACTTCCGACATGCTTACTCATATGGGTAGCAAGGTGGTGCTGGCTGTCAGCTGGGAACAGTACCAGATGTGTCGGTTGGTTCTTTTCCACATGGACCTCACCACAGAACTACTTCAGCATTTTCAGTTTAGTGGCTGGATTTAAAGAGCAGATGGTCCAAGGGACAGGACTTGGGAATCGCCAGTTTCTTAACACCTCAGCCTGAAAACTGACATAGGTCACTTCTGTTGTATTCTGTTGGTCAAAGTCACCCATATTCAAGGAAGGAAATATAAACATACTTTTTAATGGAAAGATTATCAAAGAATTTAAAGTCTTATTTAATCTTCCACAGTAATGTGGCTGTGTACTCAAGGAAAAGGGAAAACTGGAACAGCTATCCAGTTTCTGCCACAATTTATTCCAAGCATTTAAAATAATATCCATATAGTACCTGGGTGGCTTAGTTGGTTAAGCGTCTGGCTCTTGATTTCAGCTCAGGTCATGATCTCAGGGTTGTGAGATGGAACCCTGTATCAGGCCCCACACTCAGCAGGGAATCTGCTTGAGGATTTCTCTCCCTCTCCCTCTGCCCTTCCCCTCAACTCCCACATGTGCATGCTCTCTCTCTCTCTCTCTCTCAAATCTTTAAAAAAAATTTTTTTAAATTACAAAATTAAAATATAAAATAAAATCAAACAGTATCCATACGTTCAGGCATATGAAGTTACAGTTACACAAGATGAATTAAGTTCTAGATATCTGCTATACAACATAGTGCCTATAATTAACACAGTGTGCATTTAAAAATTCGTTAAGAGGGTAGATCTCACGTTAAGTGTCTTGTAAGTGAGGCAAGGGGAAAAGGCAAAGAGACATAAGGAAATTTGGGGGGTGATGGATAGGTTTATTACCTGTTTTTGGTGATGGTATCATGGATGTGTGCATATGTCCAAACTTATCAAACTATACATTAAATCTATGCAGTTTTTGTTTATTACTTATACCTCAATAAAATTATTAAAAATAGTAACCATATATTTTTAAATCAACATCATATCAAGTGCTTAAAACTTATGGGTTATGTTTTCTTTTCTGTAAATTTAATTATAGGCATATAATCATAGATATACTAAAAAGAGACTCAGCATGTGGTCAATTTTTAGGTACAATGTAGACAAGGGATTTCCTATATGCCTCTTAACACCTAACATCTGGTAGCTTATAACATTTGGAGAGATCTGATATTTAGAAAGTTTCTCCTTACACTATACCAAAATCTTCTGTATTGAAAATTTTACTCATAAATACCAGTTTTTTTCTTGACCGCACAAGACAAATCTAATTTATCTTTTAATCTTTTCCTATATGACAGCCCATCATGTATTTGAAGTCCACTGTCATGGTACCTCCTGTGTTTGGTCTAAGCACTGATAGTTCTCTTAAAGGTGTAGTATCTTAAATGGAAAATGCCAGCTACATGTGACCTATTGCATTTTTCCTTTTTGATGTAAGTTTAATTTATATAAAGAGAAAAGAGCAAAACTATTAGTTTACCCACTGGAATAGTTTTATATTTAAGGAACTTTCTTATGCATCTCTCTTGGGATTCTCAAAAGAGTGTTATCAATTAGGTAGACTATATACCATATGCCATCAAATTTAATTAAAGGCAAGTATTCACCTGTTACAGTAATAAATATCCTCTTATTGAAGATATTCTACCTATATACTTGCTAGAATTATCAGAAACAGAGGATTGGGTATATATAATCCTATTTCAATATTAGATATCTGAAATTGAAAAAATTAAATCCTTTTCCAAATTGTACACATTAATGTTAAGCTGAGAAAATATAAGTTTCTGATTCTGTGTTCAATGATTGCTTTTTCAGTTACACCCTGCTGTTAAGTAATTTGTATATTAAAATCTACATTCAGAGTTATGACAATTTATAGTTGTGTATAGATCACTTAACCATGTACAGTCTATTCAAATTCAAGGAACCGTTTAGTGCTGTTAAAAGGCACTGAGAATGTCCAAACACTTTGAAATGCAGTTTTGGCGATTTAAATGGCAAGATATCTTGGACTTACTGAAGCTGAAAGGACCTAGTAAAGATTCTTTAAATATTTTGGCTATAGTTAAAGTGAATTATTCTAATACATGCAATTTTTTTCTAACTAGATTAGCATATTTTTAATTTTCAGTAATTACTCTTATTTAAGGCCACTAGTTGCTCAATTTTTATTCTCATTAACAACATCTATTAAGTTATTTGAGTAGAACAGTAATTTCCCAAAGACTATTAATTTAAAAAGTAATGTTTTACAAAGGATCTAGCATAGGAGTTATCAACACTTGGAAGAGGCACCACATAAATATCCAGAAAGCTATTCATCCCCTCTTAAAATTCGGGAGCTGCATGTAGTTAGAAGTTTCTTAGATGTAAAGTGAAACAAAAGTCTTTTGTTATACTGACAAAATGCAAAATCTAGCAAATCCATGACTGATACTAGTTTTTAGGAGGAACTATATATATCACTCTTCTTCCTAAAATAAAAAAAATAAGGCCTATTTTTCCCTGCCTTAATTACAAGTCAGGACTCATGTTCCTGTGAACATGAGGATTTCAGAAGAGCAGAGCTGAATGTGTAAGTGCAGATTCCCAAGCCGTACCTCTGTTTACCCTGATTTTGTAAGTCTGCAACAGTGTCTTTAAAGTCAAATATATTTCTCAAAAACAACCCAGGTGATTCAGATGTACGTGATCTATGGACCAGACTTAAAAACACACTGGTCAGTGGCTGCTTTGAATTTGGTCTCAAATTTCACTCCTTACTGTGTTTCTTTTAGATTCTCAGTGTTGCAGTTCACGTTGCCTTAGGCACTTTTGCTATGGATTTAAAAAGCCAATTATATAATAAATCATGGATTCAGTATATGGACTGTGTGCCAGCTGTCCCAGAAAGACAAGAGGGGACAACTTTATTTGCACTGAAACATTAGAGTTTCCTGATCCATGGTATGGCCAGAATACTAAGGGCTATTCATTAAATGGATGATCAAAATCCAGCTCATTCATCCTAACTTCCTGGAATCTCTCCCATTCATATGCAAATTTAAGTGACTTACTATACGCCAGTAAAATTCAGTGGGAGAAGGCGGCATCTCTGACAGTGGCATTAAAGAACAATAGTGGAAAAAGACTTTTGAAGCAGGTAGATGAAAGGTGATGAAATTGTAAATCCTCTAAGTGGTGAACTGAACTTTGCCAGAAGGAAAAAGAAAAAATAGTAATGGGAAGTGTTGATACCACCTTCAAAAGGATGCTCCATTTATACACACACACACACACACACACACACACACACACACAGAGTCTTAGGTCATCAATTAAAATTATTGTTTCCACTTATCAGTGGCTCTCAAACTTTTTAATTAGGGGAGATGTCATAAGCCCTGTTAATCAGTAACTTAATTTGCTTCTTTATGACTTAGCAAACAAAATCCAACTTTTTTTTTTTTAAACTTGAATAATTTTTAACATGAGGAGAAGGGAGGGTAGAGCAAAGTAGGCTCCCTTGAGAACATGAAATTTTCAAGGTCTGGGTGTTCTGACTTTTAGGACCTTATGTGACCTTGGATGGACCACTTTAAACCATGTCAGCCTTCGTTTTCTCCTCTGTAGAACACAGGAATTACAATAATTGCTGCCTTTTCAGTACTGTAATGTGATCACAGAACAAAAAAAAAGAGATATAGTGATGTGAGGGGCAGGGTGTCTATGAGCTCTTGGCAAAAGTTGAAAAGAAGTGAGACAAAAAAGATTTGCATTTTCTTATGCCTTTCTGTTTCTTTTCTTCCTTCCTCTGGACCAAAATAAATATTTGTTCCAGCACTTCAACCACTCTTGTCAAACATTTAATCTCTTTCTCTTTTCCTACTTTTACTATACCTCAGTAGCAAATCCTTGACTTCTAAATCCAGTGCTGCAGAAAACACATGATTATCCCGAGTAGTGATACTGTAAATTCAGGGACCCACTCTCCACAAAGCTCCCAAGCTACCTGGAGGTGCCACCATGGGTCCAATTTAGACTCTCTGTCATTCCTTGCGGGGCCTGTTTCAGATCTTTACTATTTACTCCTCTTCTCTCAGGATAGAAATTCCTAGCTATTCTTTCTCACCATCAACAAGACTTACCTGCAAGACTATCTCCTGACTCAGAAGAAGCCGTGTTCTTCATTTGTTTGACACCAATTCTCCCACATACACTCTGGATCCATTCTTTCCCGTTTCAACTCACTCCCCCATCTAGGTCTCTCTTTCATAAAATTATATTTTCCTTATTCATATTTTTCTCCAAGGTCTTGCCCCTGGCTTTATATTCTCCCTCTCTTTGAGTAATCTTATTTACTTCATAATTTCAGCTACCACATCTATCCTGGAATTCTTCTAGCTACATCAGTCCAGGATGTTGCTTTAAACTCCAGACTTAATTACCTGATTAACTTCTGGATAGTTCCATTTGATTTCTCCCTCCCTCTCTTCTTTCTCACCACTTAGGCAATGAGTTCTGTCAATTTCACTTATTAACCATTTCATAAATATTTTCATGAGTCTATCAATTTTCCTCATTAACTATTTCATTAGTTTAACATCAATTAAACTTCCTGCTACTGCCAAATCATTTAAAACAAAAATGTAATTAAGTAGTCCCATGTTTGGAATCTTCTAATGGTCCTCCATGAAATATGGTTTAAATGTTAATTCCTTGATGTGACACACAGGTCCTAAAGGATTTGACCACTGTATCTATCTCTGCAGCCTTTTGTTTCCCAAAGTAAGTTCAGAGGAAGATTATTCTTCAGAAAGTTGTGCAAGAATGGGATATAGGGAATAGGAGAGGAGTGGAAGGCTTTGTCAAGTTCAAATACATTTGAGGAACTAATGCTCCATTTTTAGTTCTCAGAATAGTGTTTTTCTTTTTCTTTTTTAAAGATTTTATTTATTTCACAGAGAGAGACACAGCGAGAGAGGGAACACAAGCAGGGGGAGTGGAGAGGGAGAAGCAGGCTCCTTGATGAGCAGCGAGCCCGATGCGGGGCTCGATCCCGGGACCCTGGGATCATGACCTGAACCGAAGGCAGATGCTTAACCGACTGAGCACCCCCAGAGTTGTGTTTTTTAAACGAGTCTCTGAGCTAGTAGCACCAGCATTAGTAGGAACTTCATTATATATGCAAATTTTCAGGCCTCACCTTTGACCTGGTGAATCAGCAACTCTGCGGAAAAGACTGCCAGTCTGTGATTTAGCAAGCTTTCCTGACAATGCTGCTGAACACTAAAGTTAGAGAACCACCATCTTCCAGAATCACAGTGCATATTAGCATGTTACTCCAGGAATCTAGAAATAATTTATTTAACTTTGTTTTAAGCAAGCATTTTCTCACTTGATTTGAACATGGATTGTGTGTGTGTGTATGTGTGTGTGTATAAATAATGCTAATATCCACTAGAACCAATGATAGAGAAACATACTCTATCAAAAGGCTACATACTGGGGCGCCTGGGTGGCTCAGTCGTTAAGCATCTGTCTTCGGCTCAGGTCATGATCCCAAGGTCCTGAGATCGAGCCCAGCATCGGGCTCCCTGCTCAGTGAGGAGCCTGCTTCTCCCTCTCCCACTCCCCCTGCTTGTGTTCCCTCTCTCGCTGTGTCTCTCCGTCATGTACTTTTGCATTTCAGTATCCCCTTTCTTTACTGAATATCTTCCCCCAACCCTTGTCTAGCCAACTCCTTAGAGGAGGTGTTTCAAAATTATATACTTATTAAACAAATACATGGAATGCCATACATTTTATAACAGACTTAGAAGTGTCGTGTAAGTCCCACATTAACATGAAGATGGCATCTGTTATTTTGATACTTTTGGTTTTTGCATGTAATGGTTCTCTCTATATGGAATATCTTCATATTTTCTCACTTGATATTATAAAAGTATAGTGTATATCTTGTCAGCTTGTCTGGTAGAGCTTTTCTGTATTGAAATATCCTTTATAAACATGACCATTGGAAACTTTCTTCGGATGATCCTACACCCTGGCAACTTTTCCACGTTTGCTCCTGTTATACTCTCACAGCTTTTCTCGTCCCTTTCCTCAATAATCTATTAAGAAAATAGTGTTTAGTCACTATAATTCTAATGATCATAATCAAAATCGATCTGCTAAATTATAGTTTTATAAACTGACTATATTCCCATCTGTTCCTTGTCATTAATGGGTTTATCATTATATATTATAGAGTATAAATATATGAGATACATTTTTCCTATGATAAATATTAATTTGTAAAGGTTTCAGTAAATATTAGCATACTTATTACTAGCTTCCTAAATTTCTTTCTTTTTTTTTTTTTTTGAGATTTTATTATTTGACAAAGAGACACAGCGAGAGAGGGAACACAAGCAGGGGGAGCGGGAGAGGGAGAAGCAGGCTTCCTGCTGAGCAGGGAGCCTGATGCAGGGCTTGATCCCAGAACCCTGGGATCATGACCTGAGCCAAAGGCAGACACTCAACGACTGAGCCACCTAGGCGCCCAGCTTCCTAAATTTCTACTACCATTTTTTCTGATCATAAGATCAAATGCCCTATAGACTTCTAGAATATTAATAAAGTGTTGCTTAGAAAAAAATTAATCTTTAAGAAATCTGGTAAATATTTCAATATACATGATTGTGTACCCCATCCTTTTAAATATGTAGGCCATTAAAAGTGCACTATTAAATTAGAGATACCTTGATTTATTATGATGTTATGTGATACGTGAAAACTTAATGATTCAACACCAGTTTGGTTTATTCTGGGGAAACATACAGAATTTGATGAAAAAATGGTACCATCTATAATCCTTTAATGTCATAAAAAGGAGTAATGAAAGTAGAATTTGCGACAGCTAAGGAATTTTGGAATTAATACATACTCAACTACTTTATTCTCTCTTTCTTCTGTATTACTCTTTGTAGAATGACAATAAGTGATTTCACATGTCATCTAGAGTATTTGCTTTCATTTAATCACATTACTTGAAATAAGCTAGACATATAGTTTGGCTGTATACACATCATGATGATTAATGACAGTATTAAGTTCAGATGCATTTGAGAAACAAATGCTGTGGCCATCAGAACTAATTTTATTTACAACCTTTATAATCTACCAGGTTCTCTCGATTTCTAAATACATCATAGAAGAAAAAAATCTATTGAACTTAATGTAATGAGTAATCACATTATTGTGCCAATAATAAAATCTTGTTCACCAAAGAAAGATAAATTTAAATAGAAAATGTAACTTGAAAGTAGGCAAATCTGGATATTTGTAAGCCTGTATTGCTGCCTGATTTTCTTCTTGAAGATCTTCTAATGTGCCTTGATGTACCTCAGGAACTGAAAGAGGAAATCTGCCAAGAAGTTTCAAGTGGTTCTCTGGGACCACATACACAAGGTTTTTAAGAACCTTTGGAGAATGCTTATAGTTCATTCTGGCATTTGTGCCAGCCACTGATTTTTGGACTAATTTTGCTCTCCAACATTTAATATCTGTTGTATTTTTAGCATAAAGGTAAATTTTTCAGATATCCTGGACCTATAAGCTTATAAATCATTTGGCAGAAATAATTAGGGGAGCCATATGCTTCCTACTTATTTGTACACTTGAGTGAAAATTGTCTCTGCCTTTATCTTTTTTTTGCCTAATTATTTAAAGTAAATAGAAAATAAGTGCTCTAAGATTACCCACCAAATAAAAGAATTGTGTTTGTTGAGTATGACATTGATATGTGAAATACACAAGATTGTTATTGTACTCTGTTCATCTCATTGTAAACTTAGATCATCCTGGACAGCACTCTCAGAGGTGAGAGCTGAAGAATTCATGAAGCATGATAAATCAAGGATTCAAATATGATTTAAACATACATACACACGAGAAAGATATGTAACTTTTAGTTAACTAGATGCATTTGTGAGTGGAATGAGAGTGGTCCATGCCATTCATAGAATATTTGTATACTGTAGACTTGAACAGTACTGGCTTTGTAACCAGCCTTGAGTTCTGTCCACTTACCACCAATGTGACTATGGACAAAAGAGGCAGGATAAATTATACACAGACATACACACACACACACTTGTACACCCAGAATTCAACCTCTTTCCTTGGAAGAAGCCACATTAAAGGGATAATTTTAAAATAATTCCTAAGATCATGAACTGCAATTAAGAAAGAGAAACCTCCAATTCAAAACCAAAGGATGTAGAAATGCAAGCCTGGTCTGGCCATTGTGACTTTATCCTATGGGATGTCATTCAGTGAAGAATGGGAACCTGAATTTAATAGCTTTGGCTCACATGACCTAAAAATTTTTCTGTAACCACTTTTCTCTAATCCTTCCATTTGACAATGACAAACTAAGTTATATCATTTAACCTTTTCTCTTGCATGTTGCGTGACCTTGTGAGCAGAGTAAGAAACAGGACATTCCTCGGGAAGATCAGGGACCGACCACCAAGAATTTGGATTTTTGGCCCCAACTTATTACACTGATGGTCACTATTATTGATGAGGATAAAACTGCCTATACACCTGTCCTGAATCAGTAAGTACATTGTCTTGGAAATGAATGGGTTTTATTCCACTAAAGTTGCGAAAACATAAAATACTTGAAGCATGGTTTATACTCTTATTGGAAAAGTGTTTTTTTCCAAAATTAAGTTATATAAATCAGGACTTTTGTACTTTTAGCAGTAATGTCAATTTGGTGATATTATGAATTTTTAGTTCATGCCCCATAGAGTGAGATTCTTTGGATATAGAGACAAATATTTCCCCAAATTTATTTTTGTTTGATGTAGAAAAGTTTCTTTGGTTCCTTTCATAATTATCTCCTTGTCTCAAAAAGAACAAGAACAACAACAAAACCCCACAAAACTATCCCATTGCACTTCACCCAAAACTAAAATGAATGTTGTAAGTTAGTATTAAACATATTTCATTGTGACATTGTAATAATAAAGATTTGTCAAAAGAAAACCTGCTTTCAGAATAGTTCTATACCATGGATTTATTGCAATATGTAATAGAATAAGTCCATTTTCTCGAGTAACAATGTTAAGCCTATGCCCCCATGCATAGAATTTGTAAATTATGAGGAGATAGATGAACAGATCAATTGAAATTCATGGCTATTCTAGAATAACAGATTCTAGAAGAGTCTAAAATTATTAATTTATCAAAATGCCACTTGCTATGAGAACTTGGGCAAATTATCTAATTACCCTGGTCTCAGTTTCCTCATATATTACTAGATAATATCCAATATCCAGTCCAGCTTTAGTGTTGCATGTTTAGGATTTATTTTATGCCTACATGTTGACGGCTATATAGCAAAAGCAAAATAACAGCTGAGTCTGTGAATCAAGCACTTGCAATGTGATTAATGGAGAGAGTATCCTGACATATTGGTAATACCTGAAATGCTCTGGGCAGCAGGCATAGCAGAAATAGACAAACTATGAAGTAGAGCATGAAGTAGATTCAGACTTACTATAGAGAACTGGTTTTATTATTTCTCTATAATGGCCAAGACAGGGTCAAAAAGCTTTTGTTGAATCCAACTGAAATTTTATTTACAGAAGGAATAAATTTTTAAGTGTCCCAATTTTCATCCTTTCCTTGTTTTTTAACCACTGATTTTCATCTGCCCTCAGTACCTAATTGTGGAGAAATTGGTCCTCTTTGATAAGCAACCATGATAGCGTCATTAGGTTTGCCTTTATACTTTCTTCTCACTTTCCCTGTTATACTCACCTTTTCTGCCTGAAGACCCAGAGTACCTCCTGATGACCCTCTATAGAGACACTGCTGTTTTATTGTCTTCTGATAGCATAGGACCATATCTTCTCTTCAATTTTTTAAATTATTTTTAAAGTATTTATGTATGTATGTAGGGGGGAAGAGAGAGAGCATGAGCAGGGGGAGGGGCAGTAGGAGAGGGAGAGAGAATCTCAGGCAGAGTCTATGCTGAGCATGCAAAGCCCCACACGCGGCTCAATCCCATGACCCTGAGATCACAGCCTGAGCTGAAATCAAGACTGACTGAGCCCCCCAGGTGCCTTTCTCTTTTAATATACCACATGTCCTTGGCTCATCCTGGGCAGCTTTATGGAACAGATCTGTTTTCTCCTTCATTCTTCAGACCTTCTTTGAGACAGAGTAGATTTCCTGAAGAGAGATAGGGAAATCAATACTTGTTTTGTGTCCTTGAGCTGGTATAGGACATTTGGTAAATGACTGTTGAATGGAAGCGGACATCTCCTCAGAAATGCTAATTAAAAGTTATATGAAAAGATTTTACTTCTAATCAAAGAAATTCTTTACATTTACCAAATACTAGGAATCTAGTAATGACTAGTAAAAGATATATCCTAAAATCATGGAATCAATTAAAGTTTTCCAGAATTATTTTTAATCATATATACTATGAAACATATACAAATATTTTATTTGACTTTTTGAAACTATATTAAGAGAAATGGAGGAAATACATTTAGTTACGGCAAAAATAAAATCTAAATTATGACCTAAATTAAGTCTACTAAATATAAAATGGAGCAATGAGACAAGGAAAGGATGTCTTTGTTTTGCTTTTTATTTTTGTTTTTAATGTCAGAGTTTAGAGTCACTTTTTTTTTCTATGAGAACCTAGCCCTAAAAAAAACTTGAATGCCTTCCTGGTATTTGGAACCTATGTTTTATGATTGTATTTGCTCAGATTTTGAGGATGTTTTAAAGACTTATTCAAATTTTATGACAATTTATAATAATTATAGAATGAAAACTTGGGAAGAGGTTTTTTTTTCTATATTAGTATATATCCAGGCATATATAGTTGAATGAATGAAGAAATTAAACATTTATATGTAGTTTACATCTGTTCTTTCTGTTCCTACTTCATTATTAATTGGTGCACGAGGGTATTTGAGCAATATTTATTCACATTTTAAAAATTTTATGAAGTAGCTTTCTAGATGCTTATAGAAATCTCACTATTTTATTGAAATTGAAAACCATTGGGGCACCTGGGTGGCTCAGTCATTAAGTGTCTGCCTTCGGCTCAGGTCATGATCCCAGGGTCCTGGGATTGAGCCCCGTATCGGGCTCCCTGCTCAGTGGGAAGCCTGCTTCTCCCTCTCCCATTCCCCCTGCTTATGTTCCCTTTCTCGCTGTGTTTCTCTCTGTCGAATAAATAAATAAAATCTTTAAAAAAAAATAAATAGAAAACCATTAAAGTATTTTCAGATCTTTAGGTGTGGTTCTCTCTTTCCCTCTTTAACATGTATTGAGGTATAATTGAATACAATAAAACTACACGTTTGAATTATACAATTTGATTAGTTTTAGCATATGTATCTAGCTACAAAACCCTCACCAAAATCAAGATAGTGAATATCTATCGTGCTAATAAGTTTCCATATGCCTTTTGTAACCCGCCCCAGGCAACCACTGGTCTGCCTTCTGATACTATAAATTAGTTTGGAAATTTTACCCTTTTATGTAAAAGAATCATATGTACATTTTTCTGGTCTGATTTCTTTCACTCATTACAACTGTTTTGAGATTCAAACAGGTTGTTGTTGTAGGAATACTTTGTTTCTTTTTATTTCTGAGTAACATTCCACTCTAAGATGTACCCCAAGATGTTCATCCATTCGTCTTTTAGGGTTAGGGTCAAAAATTTTTTTTTTCTAGATTAGGTTGCTATGAATATTTGTTTACAAGTTTCTGCATAGACATAGTCTTTCCTTTCCTTTGGGTCATGTGGTAGGTACATGATTTGTATTCTTAAAATTGCCAAGCTACTTTCCAAAGTGGTTGTACATTGCCAAAATTTCATATGGTTAGGATTTGTTTTAGCCATTCAAATAGGTTTATAGTGGCCTCTCATGGTGGTTTTAATTTGCATTTTCTTAAATACTGATGTTGACTATCATTTCATGTGCTTAATTACAGTCTATATATCTTTGATGAAGTATCTGTTCTTTTGCCATTTCCAAATTGGGATGTTTATCAATGTATTATGGAGTTATAATGGGCCGTTATATACACTAAATAAGGATCTGTTGTCAGATATAAATGTTGCAATATTTTCTCCTAGTTTGTGACTTTCTTTCCATTTCCTTACTAGTATCTTCTGAAGAACTTTTTAAAAATTTTGAAGGAGTAGTCTAATTTATTGATTTATAATTTGAGTTTTTTGTGTCCTATTTAAGAAATCTTTGCAACACCCACAGGCCAACATTTTTTTTTCTTTTTTTATTTTTATGTTAATCACCATACATTACATCATTAGTTTTTGATGTAGTGTTCCATGATTCATTATTTGCGTATAACACCCGGTGCTCCATGCAGAACGTGCCCTCTTTAATACCCATCACCAGGCTAACCCATCCTCCCACTCCCCTCCTCTCTAGAACCCTCAGTTTGTTTCTCAGAGTCCATTGTCTCGCATGGTTCATCTCCCCCTCCAATTTCCCTCCCATTCATTCTTCCCCTCCTGCTATCTTCTTCCTTTTTTTTTTTTTTAACATATAATGTATTATTTGTTTCAGAGGTACAGATCTATGATACAACAGACTTGCACAATTCACAGCGCTCACCATAGCAGTTATCCTCCCCAATGTCTATCACCCAGCCACCCCATCCCTCCCACCCCCCACCACTTCAGCAACCCTCAGTTTGTTTCCTGAGATTAAGAATTCCTCATATCAGTGAGATCATATGATACATGTCTTTCTGTGATTGACTTATTTCACTCAGCATAACACCCTCCAGTTCCATCCACGTCGTTGCAAACGGCAAGATCTCATTCCTTTTAATGGCTGCATAATATTCCATTGTATATATATACCACATCTTCTTTATCCATTCATCTGTCCATGGACATCTTGGCTCTTCCCACAGTTTGGCTACTGTGGACATTGCTGCTATAAACATCAGGGTGCACATACCCCTCCGGATCCCTACATTTGTATCTTTGGGGTATATACCCAGTAGTGCAATTGCTGGGTCGTATGGTAGCTCTATTTTCAACTTTTTGAAGAACCTCCATACTATTTTCCAGAGTGGCTGCACCAGCTTGCATTCCCACCAACAGTGTAGGAGGGTTCCCCTTTCTCCGCACCCCCGCCAACATCTGTCATTTCCTGACTTGTTAATTTTAGCCATTCTGACTGGTGTGACGCGATATCTCATTGAGGTTTTGATTTGGATTTCCCTGATGCCGAGCAATGTTGAGCACTTTTTCATGTGTCTGTTGGCCATTTGGATGTCTTCTTTGGAAAAATGTCTGTTCATGTCTCCTGCCCATTTCTTGATTGGATTATTTGTTCTTTGGGTGTTGAGTTTGATAAGTCCTTTATATATTTTGGATACTAGCCCTTCATCTGATATGTCATTTGCAAATATCTACTCCCATTCTGTCGGTTGTCTTTTGGTTTTGTTGACTGTTTCTTTTGCTGTGCAAAAGCTTTTTATCTTGATGAGGTCCCAATAGTTCATTTTTGCCCTTGCTTCCCTTGCCTTTGGCGATGTTTCTAGGAAGAAGTTGCTTCGACTGAGGTCAAAGAGGTTGCTGCCTGTGTTCTCCTTTAGGATTTGGATGGACTCCTGTCTCACATTGAGGTCTTTCAACCATTTGGAGTCTATTTTTGTGTGTGGTGTAAGGAAATGGTTCAGTTTCATTCTTCTGCTTGTGGCTGTCCATTTTTCCCAACACCATTTGTTGAAGAGACTGTCTTTTTTCCATTGGACATTCTTTCCTGCTTTGTCGAAGATGAGTTGACCATAGAGTTGAGGGTCCATTTCTGGGCTCTCTATTCTGTTCCATTGATCTGTGTGCCTGTTTTTGTGCCAGTACAATATTGTCTTGATGATGACAGCTTTTAATAGAGCTTGAAGTCCGGAATTGTGATGCCGCCAGCTTTGCTTTTCTTTTTCAACCTTCCTCTGGCTATTCGGGGTCTTTTCTGGTTCCATACAAATTTTAGGATTATTTGTTCCATTTCTTTGAAAAAAGTGGATGGTATTTTGATGGGGATTGCATTGAATGTGTAGATTGCTCTAGGTAGCATTGACATCCTCAACAATATTTGTTCTTCCAATCCATGAGCATGGAACGTTTTTCCATTTCTTTGTGTCTTCCTCAATTTCTTTCATGAGTATTTTATAGTTTTCTGAGTACAGATCCTTTGCCTCTTTGGTTAGATTTATTCCTAGGTATCTTATGGTTTCGGGTGCGATTGTAAATGGGATCGATTCCTTAATTTCTCTTTCTTCTGTCTTGTTGTTGGTGTATAGGAATACCACTGATTTCTGTGCATTGACTTTATATCCTGCCGCTTTATTGAATTCCTGTATGAGTTCTAGCGGTTTTGGGCTGGAGTCTTTTGGGTTTTCCACATAAACATCGTATCATCTGCAAAGAATGAGAGTTTGACTTCTTCTTTGCCGATTTGGATACCTTTTATTTCTTTTTGTTGTCTGACTGCTGTGGCTAGGACTTCCAATACTATGTTGAATAGCAGTGGTGATAGTGGACATCCCTGCCGTGTTCCTGACCTTAGCGGGAAAGCTCTCAGTTTTTCCCCATTGAGAATGATATTCGCTGTGGGTTTTTCATAGATGGCTTTTATGATATTGAGGTATGTACTCTCTATCCCTATACTCTGAAGAGTTTCGATCAAGAAAGGATGCTGTACTTCGTCAAATGCTTTTTCTGCATCTATTGAGAGGATCATATGGTTCTTGTTCTTTCTTTTATTAATGTACTGTATCATATTGATTGATTCGAGGATGTTGAACCAACCTTGCAGCCCAGGGATGAATCCCACTTGGTCGTGGTGAATAATCCTTTTAATGTACTGTTGGATCCTATTGGCTAGTATTTTGGTGAGAATTTTTGCATCCAAGTTCATCAAGGATATTGGTCTGTAATTCTCCTTTTTGATGGGTCTTTGTCTGGTTTTGGGATCAAGGTAATGGTGGCCTCATAAAACAAGTTTGGAGGATTTCCTTCCATTTCTATTTTTTGGAACAGTTTCAGAAGCATAGGTATTAATTCTTCTTTAAATGTTTGGTAGAATTCCTCTGGGAAGCCATCTGGCCCTGGGTTTTGTTTGTTGGGAGATTTTTGATGACTGCTTCAATTTCCTTAGTGGTTATAGGTCTGTTCAGGTTTTCTATTTCTTCCTGGTTCAGTTGAGGTAGTTGATACATCTCTAGGAAAGCTTCCATTTTTTCCAGATTATCTAATTTGTTGGCATAGAGTTGCTCATAATTGTTTGTATTTCTTTGGTGTTGGTTGTGATCTCTCCTCTTTCATTCATGATTTTGTTGATTTGGGTCCTTTCTCTTTCCTTTTTGGTAAGTCTGGCCAGGGGTTTATCAATCTTGTTAATTCTTTCAAAGAACCAGCTCCTAGTTTCATTGATCTGTTCTACTATTATTTTGGTTTCTATTTCATTGATTTCTGCTCTGATCTTTATGATTTCTCTTCTCCTGCTGGGTTTAGGTTTTATTTGCTGTTCTTTCTCCAGCTCCTTTAGGTGCAGGGTTAGGTTGTGTATTTGAGACCCTTCTTGTTTCTTGAGAAAGGCTTGTATTGCTATATACTTTCCTCTCAGGACTGCCTTTGCTCTATCCCAAAGATTTTGAACAGTTGTGTTGTCATTTTCATTTGTTTCCATGAATTTTTTAATTCTTCTTTAATTTCCTGGTTGACGCATTCATTCTTTAGTAGGATGCTCCTTAGCCTCCATGTATTTGAGTTCTTTCCGACTTTCCTCTTGTGATCGAGTTCCAGTTTCAAAGCACTGTGGTCTGAAAATAGGGAATGATCCCAATCTTTTGGTACCAGTTGAGACCTGATTTGTGACCTAGGATGTGATCTATTCTGGAGACTGTTCGATGGGCACTAGAGAAGAATGTGTATTCCGTTGCTTTGGGATGGAATGTTCTGAATATATCTGTGAAGTCCATTTGGTCCAGTGTGTCATTTAAAGTCTTTATTTCCTTGTTGATCTTTTGCTTAATCATTTCATTGAGGGGGCTGTTACAGTCCACCACTATTACTGTATGGTTGTCAATGTGTTTCTTTGCTTTTGTTATTAATTGCCTTATATAATTGGCTGCTCCCATGTTAGGGGCATAGATATTTACAATTGTTAGATCTTCTTGTTGGAGAGACCCTTTAAGTAGGATATAGTGTCCTTCCTCATCTCTCATTACAGTCTTTGGTTTAAAATCTAATTTGTCTGATATAAGGATTGCCACCCCAGCTTTCTTTTGGTGTCCATTAGCGTGGTAAATGGTTTTCCACCCCCTCACTTTCAATCTGGAGGTGTCTTTGGGTCTAAAATGAGTCTCTTGCAGACAGCATATCGATGGGTCTTGTTTTTTAATCCAATCTGATAGCCTGTGTCTTTTGATTGGGGCATTTAGCCCATTTACATTCAGAGTAACTATTGAAAGATAGGAATTTAGTGCCATTGTATTGCCTGTAAGGTGACTGTTACTGTATATTGTCTGTGCTCCTTTCTGGTCTGTGTTGCTTTTAGGCTCTCTCTTTGCTTAGAGGACCCCTTTCAAGATTTCTTGTAGGGCTGGTTTTGTGTTTGCAAATTCCTTTAGTTTTTGTTTGTCCTGGAAGCTTTTTATCTCTCCTTCTATTTTCAATGACAGCCTAGCTGGATATAGTATTCTTGGCTGCATATTGTTCTCATTTAGCGCTCTGAATATATCATGCCAGTCCTTTCTGGCCTGCCAGGTCTCTGTGGATAGGTCTGTTGCCAGTCTAATGTTTCTACCATTGTAGGTTACATATCTCTTCTCCCGAGCTGCTTTCAGGATTTTCTCTTTGTCTCTGAGACTCGTAAGTTTCGCTATTAGATGTCAGGTTGTTGACCTATTTTTATTGGTTTTGAGAGGGGTTCTCTGTGCCTCCTGGATTTTGATGCCTGTTTCCTTCCCCAAATTAGGGAAATTCTCTAGTATAATTTGCTCCAATATACCTTCTGCCCCTCTCTCTCTTTCTTCTTCTTCTGGGATCCCAATTATTCTAATATTGTTTCGTCTTATGGTATCGCTTATGTCTCGAATTCTGCCCTCGTGATCCAGTAGTTGTTTATCTCTTTTTCTCAGCTTCTTTATTTTCCATCATTTGGTCTTCTATATCACTAATTCTTTCTTCTGCCTCATTTATCCTAGCAGTTAGCGCCCCCATTTTTTATTGCACCTCATTAATAGCCTTTTTGATTTTGACTTGGTTAGATTTTAGTTCTTTTATTTCTCCAGTAAGCGTTTCTCTAATAACTTCCATGCTTTTTTCAAGCCCAGCTAGTATCTTTAAAATCATCATTCTGAACTCTTGTTCCGACATGGTACTAATGTCTGTATTGATTAGGTCCCTGGTGGTCGGTACTGCCTCTTGTCTTTTTGTTGAGGTGATTTTTTCCATCTTGTCATTTTGTCCAGAGGAGAATAGATGAATGAGAGAACAAAATGCTAACAGGGTAACAGTGTTCCCAGAAAATATATACTAAACAAATCAGAAAAGACAAACTGGGGGAAAAGACAGGGAAAGAAAGCAAAAAGAAAAAGATAAAAACAAACAAAAACAAAACTAAACAAAAAAACCAGAATATGATCAAATATGATTAGGCTGGTGCATAGATCAGTGAGTGGCACACACTAGATTTTGGGCGTATTTTGGTCTGTTAGAAGAAAGTGCCTCCCAAAATTTTAAAGAAAAACATATATGTACAAAAATAAGGGTTAATATGACGAAGGGATGGAATATGACTGTAAAGATGAAAAGTAAAAGATTTTATTAAAGAAATTTATAAGATAAGTTGGTTGAAAACAGAAAGAAGAGGATTTAAAAAAAAAGGGGGGGAGAGAATGTGATCAGGCAGGAGACTAGAACAAAGCCATACACTAGAGATTTTAGGGTGTATTTTGATCTGTTAGAAGAAACTATATCTCAAAATTTTAAAGAGAGAACAACTTATACATATATACCAAAAATAAGGATAACTACTATGAAGGGATAGAACATGACTCTAAAAATGAAAAATAAAAAATATTTTTTAAAAAAGGGATTGATAAGATATTGGTTGAAAAAGGGAAAAAAATTCAAAAAAAAAAAAAGACAAAAAAAATTAACTTTGAAAGACTAAAGAATCATGGTAAAAAAACCATGATGTTCAGTATTCCCCTAGTGCTGGCGTTCTGCCATTCTCATTGATCAGTAAACTTGGTCTTGGCTGGCTGTTCTTGCTGATCTTCTGGGGGAGGGGCCTGTTGCCGTGGTTCCCAAATGTCTTTGCTTGAGTTGGAATTGCCCCGCCCTTGCCGGGTCAGGGCTAAGTAATCTGCTTGGGTTTGCGCTCCATAGCTTCTGTTCCCTGCAAGCTTTCCATACAGCTTTGGAGACGAGAGTGAAAATGGCGGCCTTTCAATCTCCACACTGGAGGAGCTGAGGACTCAGGGCCCCACACCTCAGTGCGCCCCCAGAGAAAAGCAGTCAATCACTCCCGTCTCCCTGGTCTCTGGCCGCACTCCGTGCTCACCCGGCCTGTGACTGAGCGTTTCTATCTCTGGCACACGACCCTGTGTGGAGTCTCAAAACAACAGATCCCTATGGTGCACTCCCGGGCTGCTCCTCCCCGGGGAGGAAGGGGAGTCTCCCCAGATCTGCCGCTTGTTGGGTCCCTGTTGGAGGAGCAGTGGCCCAACTGTGCTGCGGATCACGGTTTATGGCAACCCCGAGCTGAGAGCCCCCGCCTCGGCTCCGTCTCTGCAGCCGGCTTCCCCACTCTGATACCTGGGAGCTCTGCCGCACTCAGGCACTGGTCTTTCTGTGACCCCGAGGGTCCTGAGACCACACTGTCCCATGAGGTTTCCACCCCCCACTTAGCCACTGGAGCGACATCCCTCAGCAGAGCCGACTTCTAAAAGTTCCGATTTTGTGCCCCGCTGCTCTATCACTTGCCGGTCGCGGCTGACGGAGGCCCCCTCCCCCGCCATCTGTCTTCCCGAATATTGCCTTGGATTCACTTCTCCGCAAGTCCTACCTTCTAGAAAGTGGTCACTTTTCTGTTCAGAGAGTTGTTGCTATTCTCTTCTTCAATCTCCTTTGAGTCCGTAGGTGTTCAGAATGGTTTGATCCCTATCCAGCTGAATTCCTGGGACCAGATGAAATCCAGGTCGCCTACACCTTTGCCATCTTGCTCCCATCTTGTCCCTCCCAAACATACTTGTTCTTGGTTGAGCATTGGAGTTTGTGTCTTTCAGGGAATTTTTATATTTAAGTGGTCAGATTTGTAATCATATGCTTGCTCATGACGTTTCCTTATTATCTTTTTAATGTCTACAAAATCAAAAGTCATTTCCCCCTCTATTGCTATTTTGTATTTTCTGTCTTTTTTACTGGCTAGACAGTTATGAATTTTATTAGTCTCTGAAAAAAATATTTTGGTTTTATTAAATTCCTGTATTGTTTTTGGTTTTAAGGTAAATTTGCTTCTTTTCTTTATTACATTCTTTCTTTTGTGAGGGAAGACAACTGGGAAGTAGCTACATCAGTAATCCAGTGAGGAGATATGAAGGCTTTATATAAGATAATGGAAAGGTAGGATCAGATTTGGGAAATTAAGGAAATAAATCTATTTGACTAACTGCCTTGAATGGAGTGTTAAGAAAGAATGTAGAGACCATGAAGATGCTGTATTTATGGGGGCACCATTAATTGAGATAATAAATTCAGGAGAAAGTATCTAAGGAAGTACCTAGGAAAAAAAGGAAGTAGATAGTGAATTATATTTGGGTACGTAGAGATTTGGCTATCTGTGAATTCCATGAATTATAAGCATTAGGCAATTGTGTACTTAGATGTGAAAGTCCTTTTGATTGGCATCCAGTAAATGTACAATGTAGGGGGGAGGTTTACTATATATACTTGAAAGTAAGAAATATGTCTTTTTAAATATTCATAAAATGTGACTATCGATTTATTTAAATTACTGTGATTCTACATCACTTTGTTTTTGTAATGCTCACCAAAATGTAAGCCAAAATATGTTCTGGCAAAATGGCAATCCTGTGTGTTTGTATTTTATTATTTGTCTGTAATTTCTTTTAGCTTCCTTCAAAAGTATACATGTAGTGAAGGTTCAGTTTTTCTCTGTATTAAGAGTATATATCAGGACCCAATGTGTTGAGTAGACCAGTTTTCAAAGATCTACTTGATTTACAGAGATGAAGTATGCTGCTTTTATTTTCTCATGGCTGTGGAGTGAACCAGAACATTATTTCCAAATCATTTAAAAAAATAGAATATTTTATTTGCTGCAGTGAGGAGATTGGGTTTAAGCTATTTTAAGCAGGGACTTGCATCTTGTTCTTTCTGTTTGGGAACTAATGCTGTCAAAGTATTAAAGCCGTTGATTTATTTGTTTGCACTGTGGCTTCCATTTGCAACAACATGGATGAACCTTGTGGGTATTATACTAAATGAAATAAGGCAGACTAAGGAAAACAAATACCACTCAATTCCACTCATAAGTAGAATCTAAAAAAAAAAAGAAACGAAAAGCAGAATCAGATTTATAAATACAGAGAACAACTGATGTTTGCTGAAGAGGAGGGGGTTGGGGGAATAGGCAAAATGGCTGAAGGGAGTGGAAGTGTAAGATTCTAGTTTCAG
This sequence comes from Mirounga angustirostris, assembly GCF_029215605.1. Taxonomy (NCBI): domain Eukaryota; kingdom Metazoa; phylum Chordata; class Mammalia; order Carnivora; family Phocidae; genus Mirounga; species Mirounga angustirostris. The sequence continues at coordinate 50,470,722 of NW_026991717.1, read as the reverse complement.
AATGAGTGAGTCATGGGAATAAAAGGCACAGTACAGAGAATAGAGTCAATAATATTGTAATAGCATTGTCTGGTGACAGATGGGAGCTACACTTGTGGTGAGCAGAGCGTAACCTATAGAGATATTCAATCACTGTGTTGTACACTTGAAACTATTGTAACATTGTATGTCAACTATATTCAAAAAATTTTTAATTTTAATTTTTTTTTTTTTTTTAGTGAGGTGACTCTTTTTTTTTTTAAGATTTTATTTATTTATTGGTCAGAGAGAGAGCACAAGCAGGGGGAACGGCAGGTAGAGGGAGAAGCAGGCTCCCTGCTGAGCAGAGAGCTCCAATGTGGGGCTTGATCCCAGGACCCTGGGACCATGACCTGAACCAAAGGCAGCCTCTTAACCAACTGAGCCACCCAGGTACTCCTCAAAAAGATTATTAAACAATAAACTTAAAAAGTCTTAACAAAAGTGTTCATCATTCTAAAAATAGAGAGACTGTATAATGCAGCCTTGTATCCATCACTCACATTCAACAATTACCAAGGTTTTGTCATATTTTCTTCATATATACCTTGAGTTTTTTTTTTCTTTGCTGAGTTATCTCGAGCAAATCTCAGACATTATATCATTTCATCCCTACCTACTTCAGTATTCATCTCTAAAATTGTTGGCTGTTTTCTTGCATATCACAATGTCATTGTCACAACTAATAACATTACCAGTAATCCCATGGTATTGTGTTCTCTGGTCCAAAGTTAAATACTGCTGTTTTTCCTTAAAAATGCCTTTTTATGTTTGTTTTAATCAGGATCCAAATAAGGCTCACATACTACATTTGGTAATTATGTAGCCTAACTCTCTTTTATTCTAGCTCAGCTCCCTTCACTTTTCTTTGATCCATGCCACTGACTTCTTACAGAAGCCATGTTCATTGTCCTTCAGAATGCTGTGCTTTCTGGATCATTTCTTTTCCCCCTTCTTATATTTAACTTGTTCCTCCACTTATGATACTCCCTTTTATTTATCTTTTTCAAGATACCAGGCAGGTGACTGTGTACTTCATACTCCATCATGTCAAGGGTCGCTTTAAATCTGGTTGTTTCCCCTGTGGTGATGCTAAGAATAGTCTGTGCTTGCAGCTTGATCCCTCCACTCCAGAGTTCTCTATTGTCTTCTCCTCTAATACTTTATTTATAATCATTTCAGAATCAGTTATTCCAATAGGGACTGCAAAATTGTGGTTTTATAATATTATTCCTTCAATATTTATTAGAATTTTTTCTGTAAAGAAGAGCTTCCCTTCATCAACTAGGACTACTTACTTGATTACCCTGAAATAGAATATGGACAGGAAAAATAGGGCAAATGCTTAATTTTTTCTTTTAGCTGAAAGACTTCTATTGCATTTTTTATTTCCTGCTCTATTTACTTTTATCATTTTCATTAATATTCTCATTTAAATTTAACAAATACATATTGAATACTCAATATATGTCAGGCACTAGGCAAAGTTGGAGCCCCAAAGATCTAGTTGGAAAAGAGATATGTACAAAATTAAACATTGGTTTTTCAATTGGTTAATCACTGTGCCTGCCACATCACAAGTCATTCTGGAATTAAATTCTTTCCCTCATAGTCCCTTGTTGAGATAACCTAATGAGAAAACTTGATTTATTCTCTGGAACTAGACTGAGAAATCTGCAGAATGAGACAGTTGACAAGGAGTATAGACATTGAAGGTTACAGGTTTGGAGATATGTGTAGTAAGTGATCTAAAATTAAGAATAAATCAGGGATGCCTGGGTGGTTCAGTCAGTTAAGCATCTGCCTTCGGCTCAGGTCATGATCCCAGGGTCCTTGGGATCAAGCCCCACATCAGGCTCCTTGCTCGGTGAGGAGCCTGCTTCTCCCTTTGCCTTCCACTCTCCCTGCTTGTGCTTGCTCTCTCTCTCTCTCTCTTGCTCTTGCTTGCTTTCTCTGACAAATAAATAAAATCTTTTAAAAAATTAAGAATAAATGAAAATGAGGTATAAACAGAAGCCAGGAGATAAACAGCATGGAAGGGGAATAAGGCAGTTGTCAGTGAAAGAAGAAAAAGGATACTTGGAAGGAAAGCAGAAATGGTGAGTGTAGCCGAGTCATGGTATTAGTGGATTTCTTGAGTGAGGATCCCATCTGTGGTCACTTACTGCACTCCCCTGACTGCCTTCAACTCTGCAAGAGCTTCTTGTCCACGGTTCTGTGAGGCCTGACTCTACTGGTCATTGCTCCACCTGTTAAACGGAGTTCAGCTTTCCATGGGTTTCTGTATCATATGGCAATGCAGTTTAGTCTTATTTCTCCATTATGCAGATTATGCTTACAGAAATTACCTGTTAATTATCTGTAAGTTAACTTGAGCCTGTGGTTCTTATCACCAAAGTAGCATAACTCACCGGGTGTGATATTCTATGGAATGACACGTCTTACACTGGAGGCACAGTTAGGTTGCTGGTTGAAGTTAAACGAATGCTTCAATTTGACTTGTCAGAATAGGAGCAAACAATGTATTTCCTACAAGCAATCAGTTCTACAGAGCTGGGGTTCACAGTGGGGAGAATGGATGTCAGAAAATGAAAAATCTGAGCTAAAACTATCTGACTAAAGGTACAAAAGAAAAGAGGCTATTTTGAAAGTTTTTACTCATGTTAATTACAGCCAGTTTGAATTTTTAAAACAGATCAGGTGTTTCTCTGCAAATTCCTGAAACAGTAAGTTATCTGGAAAGATTAAGGATAGTTTTCTAAAAGCACTGTTATAAAAATGCTTACTAAGAGTTGTACTAGTTCAATCACTTGAGAAGATTTTAATTTTCTCCCTTTCTGTGTGCATATCATAGAGAAAGGAAAAGGCTCATCTTGGATTTTCAAGGTTTATTATGCTTTCCAGATAATTTAGGCACAACTAGATATCTAGATGTTCTAAATATTATCGTTATCATGTAGGGAACTATAGGAATTAATTGGAGCCAGGCACTGTACTAAGCACTTTTTCAGGTTAATGATTGAATTAATCCTAAACTTAATTCTAATGATATCAGTACTATTATCATCCCCAAATTGCGGATGATGAAACTGAAGCCTACAGAGGCTAAGTAACTTTCTAGATCACACACCTAGCAAGTGGCAGAACCAGAATCTCAGCAACTCTTTAACAGCAGGATGAATTGTAGGGTAAAAATCTCATGAGTAAAATGATGGGTGTTAATCCTTCAGTCCAACCCAAACATTTCTGATGTTTTCATTAGTCTGGATCTGGTCACGATAACCCTATAAGAATCATGACTCACAAAAAGTTTAAAGTGCAAGATATGCCATATGGTACCAATTGCAGTTGTATATAAATCAATCAAAAAATATATGCAATTTCTTATTTATCAGAAGAAAAATGTTAATAAATAGTAAGTACTTAACTGGAGCCCACCATGATTCCTGCCCCCCCCCCCCCCCCCCGCCCAGTTCACTCCTTAAAAAAACCTTTGCTTCCTGAACAATTGAGGTAGATAAAAATGATGAATTTTTCACTGTGGATTAGCTGCCAGGAATGTCGGAACTGAGGTCCACATTTAATAACTCTATAGAATCTAACAGCATACATTTCTATGTCTAATCTCATTTTATTTTTATAGCCTCATTTTTCCTTTAGTTTTTCTACTTTCAAGGCAAATCTCACTTTATTATAGTAATTTTGTAAACCATCTTAATATTTTTGAATGAGATGAATACATAAGGAATGAGTAAAAATAAAGAAAAAGGACTGTGTTTTAAGTATTCAGAGAAAAATGTGGCTTGAGTGGTTTAGTGATCTAATATTTTTGAGTGAGACAGACTGAGCCATGAGAACTTAGAAAAGTTTTGCAGTGTCTCTCAGATTGATTTCCACATTTAAAAATTTGGGAGGTAAAGCTTAAGACATAGGACCATTCTCAGGATTTGAGTAGATAGTGCATATAAAGTGGTTAGCCCAGAGCCTGGCTTTGCCTAGCGGCTCTGCAGGTGTGAACCCCCATCTCTTTTCTACTGCCTCAAGCTTCCTGCCCCACATCGTGAATACGAGGACTTGCTTCCCTCCAGGTCTCTAACCTGGAGGTCCTTCGGGAGCTTGGGAAACGATTGTCTGAGCTCAATAAATTCCATTTATTATTTCCCCCATGCACATAGCCCAAGGTTGGAGGCCACATCTGGCCATCTTCTTCTCCTCTCTGCTGCCGGGGTGGTACTTCACGGCCTTATAAAATGTTGAGTTTAATAGTTAACCTAGATCCATCTCTAATTCTATTTTTCATGTTTAAATATGTATTTAAAGATCTGAGTTCATTAAAATAATACTGTAGGTTGTAAATGTAAGTAAAGAGAAAACAAAAAGATAAAAGGGTAATTGGGTTTAAATGGCATTGGTGATCTACTTGGTTTAGGTGCAAGAGAATTTCAGTACAAAAGGAAAAATTGTCACCAAAGGAAATGTTCATTAGAGGAGTTTGCACTCTGAATACTTAAGCTAACTTTAATCCTTAACTGCAATGTTATGGTATGTTTTAGTTTCCCTTTAATACAGCTTTAACTTGTAAGGCTAGTTTATAATTTACTAGTAGAGTCTTGTTCAATTAAGTTCATTCTTCTTGGCTGTTCCTTCTCTTCATGATGATGGCAGTTAATTGCACTAATGTATGTCAAGTATTCTTAAATGGAGAACATATTAACAAAAGCTGGGTTTTTTTAACAGTGTGTGAAAAGAGTACAACAAACTAAATGTCTCTTGAATTCTGATGGTGATAATGAAGTTTTAGTTGCATGCATGACATGCAATAACAGAATCATTGCTTACTCATTTGTAACAAAGAATACTTTCTTCAAAGACAAACTTTGCATATCAAAATAATACTTCACATTTAATTTAATCTTATCTGTTGTGACTAATGAATCAGTATTATCAAATTTGGCAGTAGTAGATTGTTTTTCTTATTTCATGAAGAGATTTGCAGATAATAAATTGGGTTATTAAATTGTGTCTCATGGGATTCAAGATTTAAAACATTTATGCTTTGGGGCACCTGGGTGGCTCAGTTGGTTAAGTGACTGCCTTCGGCTCAAGTCATGATCCTGGAGTCCCGGGATCGAGTCCTGCATTGGGCTCCCTGCTCAGCAGGGAGTCTGCTTCTCCCTCTCCTGCTCCCCCCTCTTGTGCTCTCTCTCTCAAATAAATAAATAAAATCTAAAAAAAAAAATAAATAAAATAAAATAAAACATTTATGCTTTGTATTAATGGCTACAAATTAGAAACAGACATTCTAATGTTGGAATAGATTGGTTATTTCATTAAACCTCCTTTCATAAATGGTAGACTAAGTTAAGCTATAACTGCATTGAAATGAAGAGTAGAGCTGTACATTAGAGAATTTAATTTATGTTCAGTAAAACCTCACAAATTCAGATCAGGAGGAGAGTCAATGATGTTTTTAAAATATGAATAATGAAATATGAAAATTTAATGTGTCATATGTGGGTCCGTTATTAACTTGTAAGTACATATAATACTTATGAGGTTAGGGAATGGTCATGGAGGTCAAAACCTCTTCCAAGCTGCTTGTCTCATAGTTTGGAATTTGTGATTAGCATATACATTATCAGAGAGTACTTGTGATTTCTGAACTTTCTGAAACCAATTTACTCCTGTGAGTGCTAAGAATTTCCCTCTGCAATCAAGTTTATTGCTGTTAATCTTATTAGCTTATTTTGTTCTGGAGAACTAAAAACTAGCCAATTCAAATGTAAACTTCCATTTGGTTTCTATGATAATTTTGTTCACATTAGAAATCAATGGAACTTCAATAATATTTTCATCTATGTCTCATAGTTAAAATTTCATTATCATCAGTAAACCCTTATTGAGTGCTCATGATGTGCCAGTGGCTGTACAAAGTATTTACATGTAAACTATCACTTAATCTTCACAACAGCCCTGGAAAACGCCCAAGTGTACATTTATTATCATTCCTGTTTGACAGATGAGGACATTGAGTTTTAAGAGGTCATGCACTACTCCACTGGGTGTATTAGTTAAGCCACAGAGGAGAAATCAAATATCTGTCTTTTGGATTACACTGAGGTTTAACCACTCCATTATACTTCTGTGGATTGTGCGGACGGAATAGCAAGAACGGTGTTAAACTGTGGAAGAGAAGCCTCTAGCAAATACGCAGATTGCATGGACTTATTAGCCCATCCCAAGAAAAGGCAGGAATATTCAACTGTGAAGTGTGTTGGAAGAAAACAGCTCTGCCTTCTGCATCATAATTTGGTACTGGGGATACAGCAAAGATAAAGCATATAAAATTTGCCCATGTGAAACTATGTATTTGCAAATCTGTAAGGGAAATTTGCACACAGTGCCAAAACAAAACCACTTTGGGGGGAATATTATTTTGTGCCCCCTTAAAAACTGGAAACAAAATTTAACCAGCAGTTACTTGTAACTTGATAAAATCTATTAGGACACATACTAGATGTCTCTCTTCTCACTCCAGTGACAGATTTGTTTTTATCATCTTTTTTTTTTTTTTAAAGATTTTATTTATCTGAGACAGAATGAGAGAGACAGCACATGAGAGGGGGGAGGGTCAGAGGGAGAAGCAGGCTCCCTGCCGAGCCGGGAGCCCGATGCGGGACTAGATCCCGGGACTCCAGGATCATGACCTGAGCCGAAGGCAGTCGCTTAACCAACTGAGCCACCTAGGCGCCCTGTTTTTATCATCTTTTGTATTTTGCTCATAGTTGTGAATTTTTGCTCCCCCTTTTTCCTTTAGGTAGGTAGGAGTAAAAAATTGTTGTGGAAACTATTAGCTTTGCAGATATTGTCACCAGGTTATATCTTGGCTTCTGGAATTGTTTAAATCGTGTAGAGAGGAAATACATGTATGCATTTAGAAGATTTTGTTGTTTTTTTTTTTTTTTGGTTTGTTTGTTTTAGTTTTAAATTTTATTTTGTTATGTTAGTCACCATACAGTCCATCATTAGTTTTTGATGTAGTGTTCCATGATTCATTGTTTTCGTATAACACCCAGTGCTCCATGCAATACGTGCCCTCCGTAATACCCATCACCGGGCTAACCCATCCCCCCACCCCACTCCCCTCTAAAACCCTCAGTTTGTTTCTTAGAGTCCATAGTCTCTCACGGTTCATCTCCGTCTCCAATTTCCCCCACTTCATTTTTCCCTTCCTTCTCCTAATGTCCTCCATGCTATTCCTTATGTTCCATAAATAAGTGAAACCATATGATAATTGACTTTCTCTGCTTGACTTATTTCACTGAGCATAATCTCCTCCAGTCCCATCCATGTTGATGTAAAAGTTGGGTATTCATCCTTTCTGATGGCTGAGCAATATTCCACTGTATATCTGGAGCACATCTTCTTTATCCATTCGTCTGTTGAGGGGCATCTTGGCTCTTTCCACAGTTTGGCTATTGCAGGCATTGCTGCTATGAATATTGGGGTGCATATGGCCCTTCTTTTCACTACATCTGTGTCTGTGGGGTAAATACCCAGTAGAAGATTGTATAAACATAATTAATATTATTTGGTAGTGAAGAGATTCTAAGTGGAGAGGAGTTTTTTAATGCTAAACAAAATAGTCGAAGAAAAATATAATTTTTATCAGTTTTGAAGTATAAAGCAAATGTCAATGAAATTATACTAAGTTAAATCTTATATCCACATTAAAATTATGGAATTTACATAGTAAAAAAGCACCAATACAATCACTAACTCTTAATATTAAGTGAGCTATGATGCATTTTATAGTCATGGTATCCTTTTCTTTGCCCTTATCATTCACAGCTAATTAATCACTGCTAATTCTGCCTTGAGTACAACAGAGGACTTAGAGACAGGTGTTACTTGAGCTGCGCTTTGAAGGAAGGGGCAGTTAGGATCAAGTGGAAATTCAGGAGGAAAGAGAATAAATAGATGGGGAAAATGATGAGAAGATATGGGACATCAGATATGTTGAGAAATTATAAGTAAGCTCAGTGGGTAGAGCATGAAAAACGTTGGAGGGTAGAGATAGAAGTTAAAGTCAGGATGAGATCTTCACTGGCCAAGAAAGTAACATTAATGAGTTGATACTTTTCTATGCTAATGAATGTGTAATAAGCAGTTGATGGTTTTCAAGCAGTAGTTTGAAATATTGTGGCCTAAAAATATTTTTAATAATAATAAAAATTTAAAAATAAAATTAAAATTAAAAAAATAAATGTTGAAATAGTATGGCCTGTGTTTTTAAAAGGTAACTTACATGATAATAATATAGAGGTCTACTGGAAGAGAGAGAAATGGAGGCAAATAGATAAACTAGTGCAATTCTAGTGAATAAGGGATGTGGCAGTAGGAAGTGAATAAGGGATGTGGCAGTAGGAAGAGGCAAGGGAGAGCAGATTTCATCATCTTGTCAAAGGAAGAATCCACAGAATTGTGGGAAGGAGAAGATGCTCTGGATTGTGGCAGAGGTTGATGACTCCACTTGCTATCTAGATTCAGGGCTAAATAGTGATATTTTTTATTTCATTAGATTATATGTAAGAAAGAGCCAGAGAAATATTTTGAAATGCACCAAAAATACCATAGAGAAGTAGCAAAGTAAAATAAAAATATAGACTTCAGAAGAACCTGTGTAACTATTAAATAGATAAATATGCTTTGAGTTCTTTTTTTTCTAGCATAGGATATCCATTATCTCCATAGGTAATGGTAAGTGTAACCGAATTTGGAACCAGCATATAATACACTATCAGCAAAACTTCTCAAACAGATCTCAGAAAATATCTCAAGCTCCAAAGATTGTCTCCTGCATAGTAGTAGAGCTTAGCAAGAAGTAGATCTTGAGATTTAAATTTAAAGAGGGACTATTGTATAAAATATGAAGCTAATAATTTGAACTGTAAATAATTTAAGGCAAAATTAATAAGGTAATACAAAAAAGACAAAATTAGCTATGAAGACATTTTCAATGCTAAGGAATTTTTGTTACTGTCAAAAAAAAAAGAATGAAAAATATGGTTGAGAAACATAAACTCTATTTCTGAATCTGCCATTGATTTGTTTCATGGTGTAGGACACATTTCTTAAACTCTAATGTTCCTGAGTCTAAAATGAATGTAATCAGTTACCTTTATGTCTGTTCTAAGTATCAAAAAAAAAAAAATCATTGAATATCTTCTGCTTTATTGGAGAGATCATGAACTCTGGGAAAATAACTCAATGCTTAAATTCTGATCACCAGTCGCTCACTTGTAAAATGAGAGTATTAATAGCCAAATACAGATTTTGTGAGTAATAAAATTTTTAAAAATTACGTATTTGGTAGAATTCCCATTTATTTTATTGCAAAAGAGAAATGATTTTTAAAATTTTTGTGGTTACAAAAATAATCTTACTCAGCTTCACGGGGCTGTTTAAAGAAGAAAATGAAAGTTCTCATGTTTATGCATCATTTTTGTGAAGAAAATAAAAAACATAAGAACCCCCCCCAAGCCTTACAAATTTTCAATAGTGGGGTGTATTTTTTTCTAGCTCATATTTTCTGCACATATAAGCATAGGTATTCATTTAATAATGTTTATTATACACATATTAAAATATACATACATTGATATATTTTTATAAAATATGTAATTGTATTATGTATACTGATTTGTAATTTGCTTTCTTCATGTAACACTTCCTGATAGGCATCGTATTGTATCAATACAAGCAAATCTATCTTGTTCTTTTTGATAGTTGCATATTATTCTGTGGCTTCATATAACATCAGGACGATGCAGCCCAGAGAGGGGACTCCTGGGATACAGGATAGAAGGGAGTGGGAGTAACACAGGTATTGGAATTGCATAAGCATTGGAAGCACATAGAGAGTCATTAGATGACTTTTAAAAAACAGGCTTAAACAAGTCCGAATATTTTTTTATCATTTTTTAATGTTTTCTAATCTGAATTTTTTTCAGTAAAAAAATTTAACTATTTTAATGAAAATTTCATTATTAGAAAAGTTAAACATCTCTTTTCCTATTTTTAAGCTTTTGTGTTTTTCTTTTTAAATTGACCATTCAGGGACGCCTGGGTGGCTCAGTTGTTAAACATCTGCCTTCAGCTCAGGTCATGATCCCAGGGTCCTGAGATGGAGCCCCAAATCAGGCTCCTTGCTCAGTGGGGAGTCTGCTTCGGTCTCTGCCTGCCACTCCCCCTGCTTGAGGTCTTTCTCTCTCTGACAAATAAGTAAATAAATCTTTAAAAAAAAAATAAGATAAATTGACCATTCCATTACCCATTTTTTCCTAATCATTTTTTTCCTATGGATATATAACAGTTCCTTTTATATTAATATTATTCATTTTTTATATATATTGTGTGTGTTTTTCTACTGTGTTGTTTTTATTTTAAATGGTGGCTTGATTGGGTTTAGGTTTTGCCATGTTGAGGATTTAATACTAGCGATGAGACCCCTTAACCCATAGTTTCTCAAGAATGAAAATCACACTTGTCATTGATTGGTTATGCAATTGAGAAAATCCTGAGATAAACATCTAATTTTTAGATTCCTTGTTTTGAAGTTATCTCATTAAAGCTTCCATATTAGAGGGAAAAAATATTTTAGAAGTCACTTTTAGAGTCTTACGGTAATTACAGCTATTAATTGGGGTGCACAGCTTATCTCTTCCATCAGTTGATATTTTCTTTTAAAGAGTTTATTTATTTGTCAGGAAGAGAGCACACAAACGGGGAGCGGCAGGCAAAGGGAGAAGCAGGCTCCCCACTGAGCAAGGAGCCTGATGTGGGACTCAATCCCAGGACCCTGGGATCATGACCTGAGCCGAAGGCAGAGGCTTAACCGACTGAGCCACCCAGGCATCCCAATCAATTTATATATATATATTTTTTAACTCCTTTAATTTCTTATGATATACACATGTGTTTACCAGGAAACTGTGTTGGATATGTGATGATCGCTGCCCTAGAAGCATTAACTGATTTACCTAGAGACAAAGACTGAGAGCCTGAGAAGCTAGACAGAAAGTAGCAGCTGAAAAAACTGAGAAAGCTGAACACAGGAACAGGAGAATAATTGAAATTCAGGCCATGTGAAGTGGTGGGTCCAGGTGAACATCTCAAGCATACAACTGGGCCTATGAAGGGTTACATGCTAGGAGTGAGTATGAGTAAAATCCAGACTTACTTTGAATGAACTCAGTCCCTAAATGGATAAAGGTCATCTCTCTCAAACCCTAAAACACTTCTGCCAGAAGAAAAATAAATCCTTTCTGAAGAATACTAACATCATAGGGATACTTAAATTGTATATACATTTTTCACAAACAAAAAGTCTTTCATTCAATCAAAAATAAGCAGACATTATAAGAGATTAATACAATAGAATTTAGAGACTCAAATGTTATAATTGTGATGAATATATTTAAGAAATTAACAAAAAGGAAAAATTCAGCTATGAACTTGAAACTACTGAAAGGATCAAATAGAAATTCTAGAACTGAAAACTACAACAAATGAAATTAATAATATTGGATTTAACAGCATGTTATCCACAAATGAAGAGAAAATTAGTTAACATGAAGATAGTAAGAAAAAAATAGCCAGAATGACATTCAAGGACACAAAAGATGTAAAATAAAGATTATTTATCAAAATTAACTATATAGTGGGGTATAAAGAAAATCTCAACAAATTTCAAAAGATCAAAATCATTCAAAATGTGTTCTTTGACCATAGGCTAAGGAGAAAACAGCAACAAAAAGATATTAGGAAATCCAAATAGCTGAAGTTAAGAATCAAGATTAGACAACATACGATTTTACTTACATATGGGATCTAAAAAACAAAGTGAATGAATAAACAAAAAGCAGAAACAGACCTATAAATAGAACAAACTGATGGTTCCCAGAAGGGAGGGCATTGGGGGTAGGCAAAATGGGTGAAGGGGATTGGGAGATACAGTCTTCCAGTTATGGAATAAATCATCACAGGGATGAAAGGTGCAGCATAGGGAATATAGTCAGTGATATGTAATAGCATTGTCTGGTGAAAGATAATAGCTACAGTTGTAGTGACCAAGCATAGCATAACATATAGAGATACTGAATCATTATGTTTTACACCTGGACACCTGAAACTAATGTAACATTATGTGTCAACTATACTTTAATTAAAAAAAAAGATATTAGGACATTAAAATTGCAGACTTCCCAAAATAGAAAAATATGAAAATTAAAATTTTGAAATAGTTTGATTGGATTAATATAAATATACAATAAAATTTTTTTTAGGATATGGCTAAGTGCAGTTCCTGAAAGAAATTTATAGTTTAAATACATGTAAGAATGGAAGAAAGCCCCCAAATTAATTACCTAAGTATCTTAAGAATTTAGAAAAGAAACAACATATTAAACTCAAAGAAAATGAAGAAATAAGAGCAAAAATTGTTGAAATAAAAAACAAACACATAGTCATGTAACTACCAACATTAAGATATAAAATATGTTTATAATGCCAAAAGTTTCTCCACACTCCTTTATAGTCAGTCCCTCTTCACACAAGCCACTGGGAAACTACTGATATATTTTCTCTTTCTGTCTTTTCAATAGTGTATTGGAATCATGGTATTTAGGCATTGGAGCCCAGCTTCTTTCATTCAGCATAACTCATTTGGTACTCCTCTGCATTGTTACATGTATTATATTTTATTCCTTTTTATTGCTTAGTAAATTCCATTCTATGAATCTATCACTGCTGATTTATCCTTTCGTCAGTTGAAGGACATTGATGTTTTTGGTGATTAAGAATTAAGCAACATGTACAGTGTTTGCTATACATATAGTTTCATTTCTCTTAGATAAATACTTAGAGAGGGACTGCTGGTTAAATGTATATTTAACTTTATAAGAAATTGCCAAATTGCTTTCCAATCTGAATTGAACATTTTGTTTTCTCAGCCAAAATACATCAGTGTTCCAGCTTCTCTGCAACCATGCTAGCCCATGGTATTGTCAGATTTTGTTTTGTTATGTTTCATTTTAACTTAAAAACATATAGTATCACATTATAGTTTTACTTTGAAAGTACCTAATGGTAATGTTGAACACATTTTCATGTTCTTGGTTTTCATCTAATTATCTTCCTTTCTGAAGTGTCATTCAAATCCTTTGCCCATTTTTTTATTAGGTAATTTTTTTATTATTGAGATTGGAGCATAATTTATATATTTTGGATAAAATTCCTTTATCAGATATGTGTTTTGCAAACTGTTTTCTCCTATACTGTTGCTTATATTTTCATTTTCTCAACAGTACTTTTTGAAGAACAGACTTTAATTTTCAGAGTCTAATTTATCAATATTTTATGATTTGCACTTTTTGCATCAAATCTAAGTAATCATTGCCTAATACAAAGTCATAAAGATTTTCTACTATATTTTGTTTTAGAAGTTTTATAGTTTAAGGTTTTATATTTAGGTATGTGATCCATTTTGAGTTAATTTTTTATATGTTGTAGAGTATGGGTCGAGCTCTATTTTTTTTGCATATGGACATCTAGGACAACTTGTTGAAGACTACCATTTCTCCACTGAATCACTGGAACATCTTACTGAAAAATAATTAACCTTGTATGTGAAGATGAATTGTCTTAATTACTATATTTCTTAGTAAGCTATGAAGACAGGTGATGTAAATGCTCCAGCTTTTTTTAACATTACTTTTTGTTCTTCCTGGTCTTTTGCCTTACCATGTAGATTTTAGAATCACTTTGTCAGTTTCCACAAAAAAATCCTGCTGGATTCTCATTGAGATTCATTGAATCTATAAATCAATTTGGGAAAATTTGACATTCTAACAATATTGAATATATCCATCCACAAGTACAATATATTTCTCCGTTTATTTAGGTTTTATTTGGTGTCTCTCCTCAACACTCTGTAGTTTTCTTCATATAAATCTTGTACATATTTTCTTAGATTTATACCTAAATATTTCATAACTTTTGGTGATATGATGAATGATACTGTTATTTAAGTTTCAATCTCCAATGGTTCATTGCTAGTGTATAGAAATACGATGATTTGGATATTGACTTTATTCCATGATGCTGCTGGACCAAATTAGTGGCTTTTTCTCTAGTGTTTTTTTTTGGGGGGGGGGTGGGGAGGACTTCTCTGCATAGATAATCATGTCTGAAAATAGAATTTTATTTCTTCCTTTGCTATCTATATGCCCCCTTTCTTTTCTTTTCTTTTTTTTTTTAAGATTTTATTTATTTGAGAAAGAGCAAGCACAAGCAGTGGGGAAGGGCAGGGGGAGTGGGAGAAGCAGACTCCCTGCTGAGCAGGGAGCCAGACATGGGACTCAATCCCAGAACCCTGAGATCATAACCTGAGCCGAAGGCAGACGCCCAATCAACTGAGCCACCCAGGCACCTCTATATGCCCCTTTCCTTATTTCTTTTTCTTGTCTTTTTTCAATCTTTAGGAATGCCAGTATAATGTTTAATAGGAGTAGCAATGTAAATATCACTGCTTTGATTTCAATCTTAGTATGAGACCATTAAGTATAATGTTTGTTGTAGGTTTTTGTACATCTCTTTATAAGGTTGAGTTCCCTCTAATTCCTAATTTTCAGAATTTTGTTTGTTTATCATGAATGAATGTTAATTTGTCACATATTTTTTCTATTGAGATGATAAGTTTTTCTATATAGTCTGTTAATACAATAAATTACATTGATTCATTTTTGAATGTTGAACCAACATTGCATTTTTAGGATAAACCTCTCTTGATCATGATGTATTATCTTTTTTATATATTGCAGGATCAAATTTGCCATTTTTTACCAAGGAATTTTGCAACTATTCTTATGAGAAATATTGTTCCTTAGATTTCTTTTTGTATAATGTGCTTTTTTTTTACTATCAGAGCATTATAAAGTGAATTAATATGTTCTTCATTCTTGATTCAAAAAATTAAAATAATCAATTTCCTTCTTTTATGAGCTTAAAGCACTCTGATTATGTTCTATCACTTACAATTTTGTTGCTACATAAATATTACATAAAAAATAATATGCTACAAATTGTGTGATGTTACTGGCTACCCATAAGTGAAAACTTCTGAAATAAATTACTTGCCTATGCTTATTTTTATATCCATAGAATAAAATTTAATGTTGAAAACTAATTTGCATATATTCAGGTTATATTAATTTTTTCGATCATAGAAAGTGTTCTTAGTTTAAATACTTGATAAATGTACGGATTCTGCATGTAAGTTTTAAAATACCAATTAACATTATTAGACAAATTGATAGATGGCAGTTCATAAAGGATATCTGATGAAACACACCTGCTTTTGGTGGAAAGTTGGGCTAGAATAGTTTTAGGTAGTGTCAGTGTTTTGTTTTTCTTATTTGAGGTCATATTGAGGTCATATTAACTTAGGTAACCCTTTCTATCCCATTCAGGATTGGTATTACTCTTTCTTGATTTAAACTCAAAAATATAAATGAATGTGAGTGCTGTTTTTATTCCTTAACATATATTTTTTTGTTTCTTAGTATGTATTATTTTTTGTATGTATGTATAAGATATTTGTTAGAACAGAAAATACTTTCAGTCTTAACATATTGACATGTGGTGTTTTCAGTATAATGAAAAGACTTAGTCATCGTATTCATTGGGCTTATTTTATTACTAGGAGCCTTATAAGATTGAAAACACATATGAATAGAATGTAGCAATAGGAATCTTTTTTTTTTCTTTTCTTTTTTTTTTTTTTTTTATTCTTATGTTAATCCCCATACATAGGAATCTTAATCCTAAAGTTTATTTGATCTAAAACACAGACGTGCTTGGGAATTCTGAAGTCTTGATGAATGGGTCACCAGTGGTCCATTTTACCAGAGAAGTGAGGAGTCTTTCTGAAATAATTTATTTTAAGCAAATAAAGAATGGAAGTACTCAAGCATGCTTTAAGGAAAATGGCTAACAGATGAATGTAAGGTGTTGTTTTGGGTATTACGTGGTGTCTGGTACTCGGAGTCATATGCCCTATATTCAAAATTGAGCTATATGAAAATAGAGTGATAAAACTAAAAGGGCTCTTTAGAACAAACAAACACATAGCATGAGACATCCATCAGGAACTCGAGGCACCACTGCTTTGTACTAATGTTACAGAGTCTGTTTTCCCAGCACCAGATAATTGTGTTTATTTCCACACTCTGGTATGTAGCTTTGCCCCACCTGTGAAAGCTTATAAAGGAAAATCTCATAAATAAAAGTATTTATGAACTATATAACAATTACTGTGGCATATATGTCAAGTGTGGTATTTCATTTTTTAGACAGATTTATCTTTTTGATGTACTCAAATATGTGTTTGGTTTTAGGTTTCCTCAAGAACTGAACATGGGAAAAATAAGTGCTGAAATTATGTGGACCCTTTTTGCTCAAGATATGAAATATGCACTAGAAGGTAATTACAAATATTTATACTTCTTAGAACACATGTTTTAGGCAAATTGTGATTTTGTGTTCTTGACTTTAAGTGTAAAAATTGATGCATTAAAGTGTTGTTGTGCTTAGTTCTAAAACTTATTTCCACATTGTAGGAAAATAAAGGTTTCCAAGTCTTTTAAAAGTCCTTAAAAACATACATTTTAATCAAGTCATCTAAGCTTCAGGATCATAATAAGTATTTCACTCATAGGCTAATGCTCAGATGCAGGGATACCTTATGGCAGTTCACTTACCAAAGCAGACCATATTGAAGGCATGAGTAGGTAGAATTTGTCTAGACAGACTTGAAAATTGTATCCATGGTTACAAAAGTTAAAATCTGACCAAAGTTTTCAAAAAGACAGTGGCAGGGCTCTTTGCCAGAAACACTGTTCTCAATAAGTCCAAATCTTACAAGGGAAATAGAGCTCTTTAAAATAGAACTCTAGGGACACTTGGGTGGCTCAATAGGTTAACCTTCTGACTCTTGGTTTTGGCTGGGGTCATGATCTCAGGGCCATAAGATCCAGCCCCTAATCTAGTGAGGTGAACTCTGCACTCAGCATGGGTCTGCTTAGGATTCTTTTCCCCTCCCTCTCCCTGCCTCTCTGTTCCTCTCCCTATATCTCTCTCTATATATATCATAATCAATCAATCAATCAATCAATCAATCTTAAAAAGAAAAACCAAACCAAACCTCTAAGTTAAAAATTCTATCAATATCCTTTGAGCCATCACACAATGCTTAGAGTTAAAAAACCAGAAACCAGTGTAGGTTTCCTGTCCTCTAGTAACTTATAGTCTAGAAGAAAATTTTCTTTGCGTTCAACAATATATTTTGAGCCCATAGATGCTAAATGTCTATCACTATACTCAGTGTGGGGGATAGAGCAGTGAACATGACAACCATGGTCCCTGTCCTCAACAAAATTATGGAGGGTAGCCACATGAGGTGATTAAGTTTAATGATGATAGAATGTCTGGAGGAAAAGCATCTAAATCAGATTTGGGAAAGGGAATAAGGCAGACTTTCTAGAGGAACTTCCTCTGAGGAAGTGTTATCTGACAAAGATCTGAGGGATAAGTAGGAATTAGTTCTGGGGAGAGATGAGCAAGAAGCATCTCTGTCTTGTCCTGGCAGAGGACAGAACATTGGCAATGAGGGTGAGCACAATGTACATTGGAGAAAAGCACACTCAGCAGGTCCTATGAGCAAGAGGTAGCAAGAAGAGAGGCTGGAGACATTGGCAGGGACCAGCATGCAGGAGCTGGTGGGCCATGGTGAGGAGTTTGACAAGAGACAGTGTAGGGATTTCAGAGGTACATGTCTTATTCAGATTTGCAACTTAGAAAAAGCATTTTGACTGTAACATGAAAATTAGATTAATAGGGTAGGACTGGTTCAGAGTTCATGCTCATTGTATCACTGGGTTTTTGTTTGTTTTGTTTTCTGGCATTGCTAAAATGTAAACATGATGCTGGGGGACACAGAGGGAACATACAGACATTTTCATTATTTGAAAGAGGCACACAGTAGATTTTAATATCTGGTTTTCTGGTAAAGTCTGGGTCTCCCACCCACAAATATAGAGGTTTTCTGTCTTTAAACATTAAACCAGACTGTTGGGAGGTGCAAATTCCTCATTTTGCAATGAGATATTTGTTCTCCATTGTATCAGCCAGCCCTGTTCTCTCTACCTCTACCTGTGCCTCCCACCAACCACATCCTTTCATACCACTCTGCTACAGTTGTCTCTCTGAAATATAGGAGTCTCCTTAAGTGAGATGAGAAGCACCAATACATTAGGCCAAGAATTTTCTTCAGCTAGCATGTGCCCCCTTAGTCCTACCCCTTATCTTCCCCCACCCGCCTCAAATGTCTCTCAGGCATCTTGAACTTTATAAGATCAACAAAGAATTCCTGATCTCCCCTATCAAAACCTCCTTCTTCCTCCTGCACATATTGCAATATTGGCATGACCATTCATCCAGTTACTCAAGTCAGACACATAGCGTTTTTGTGGATTCATTTATTTTCCTCAGCACATTCTAAGTTCTTTGAGCTATTCCAGTGCTGCTCTATTCCCTTGACTTCTCTTCCCACCAGTCTTCATAGGCAGCCACATGGGGCTCAGTTTAATGTCATCCTCTCAGGATCCAAAGTCACTGCCAGGAATAACCTTATTTTAATTGGCTGTGTAGCACCTAATTGCTATCTTTTATTTGTGTGTTTATGCCTGTGCATTTGATTGCTTCTTAACAGTCTGTCTTCCTCACCACAATGTAAGGTTTTTGCCTAGAATGATGCCTACAAAATAGAAGCTACTTAGTAACTACCTGTTGAATAAATGAAGACTTTCCTGGGTAATCCCAACTCAGTGGAGTGGTGAGCAGAGGAGGAGACTTCTGCTTGTGATCTTCTTGGAACATTCCAAGAGGTCAGCACCTTTGTGCGTCGTCATTGTCACCTGTAATGTGAAAGGTTCACATTAGATCAGAGGGTTGGGCCACGGGCAGGGAGGCTCCTGCCCATGTTTTGGAAGAATCTGATTATTTAGAACTATCCCAAGGCAGCGCTGTCTGCCGGTACACATTTTGTTTAGGTCAGTCCTCTCTTTGCTTATGTAGTAACATTTGTGTAACTATTGGATGTTTTATGTTACATTTACTTTTAAAAATAAGTAGTTATTTTAGAGAACTAAGCATACTATTTCTGTTAAGGAATTTAATCTCAAAAATTTAATATTTATTGGAAACAGCAATGAAGATAGGAATGCTACAAGTGTCTGTAACTTTGCTTAGATGTTTACTGATTATAGAGTAATAATTTTGTATGAGAAGGGTATCCCAAAATGCTGAGATTGTATCATCAAAAATCAGGTCTAAGATCAAGAGTAAATAATTTTGCAGTTATCTGAGCTTTTTTTGAGATAAGACTCTCCTTTTTCAAAAGAATTTTTTATTTGACTTTTTTAAATAGTTTTAGTGAGAGGTATTTCACATACCATACAATTCAACCAACTTAAAGTGTACGATTCAGTAGTTATTACATTTGCACATTCACACACATTTTCAAGAAGGCATGAGAAATATATTGAGGGAGGGACTTGGATTGCAGTTTATGATGCATGCATCTTCTTCTTCCACCAGAAGAGAAGACTTTTGAGTGCCAAGATTTTTTTTTCCATCTTTGTATTTATTGAACCGTAATAGAAACTCACCATGTGTTTGTTTACTTGAAGTGAATTGCAAATGGGACAATCCTATGCAAAGAATCTTGGAGACAAGGACAGAATACCTACCATGTTCAAACTAAACATCTGTGGTTATTCCAAGTCAGGAGGCAGCAAGAGATCTGAGTCTGGGAAACCCAACTTCAGAAAGCTTTATCACGCATGGGCTGTGGAACCTTGGGCAATTAATGCTTCTTCAAACCTTGATTTTCTTTTCTATAAAAAAGACGGCCATAACTGAACTGATGAATCATTGAACATTATATTAAAAACCATACTATACCTTGGCTCATCAAATTTAAATAAAAAAAAAAAAAAGAAGGCCATAGAGAGTCCCCAGCTTGGTGTGAGGATTGCATGACATGTTAAATGCACTTTGCAAACTGGAAAGCACTATGCTAATGGGACGGGACTATGATTATTTTTATATAAGCAGGGAAAGATCTGTCAAAGTCTCAAAGCAGTCTCCTTCAGGGGTCATTCAAGGTTTAAACCCTTAGGAGAGTGTTCACAAATGCATGTGAATCTGTTCACTTTCTCTCCCTTCTTCCTTTTCACTATTTCAATCTAATAGATGGTTTCAAGAAATGCACTGCATCCTTTTTTAAAATGTGGCATGAATAATAATTACTAGAGAAAATGAGGACTAAGAGTACCTCACAGAGTAGAGGGCATATACTTAAAAACATTCAGCTGGCAGGCTCTTGTTCACATTGATAGTGATGTTCTGACTCTCCCTATTTGCCTTCTAGAATGTTGTTAAAATTGACTATGGAGTAGTGCTTCGGACCGTTGACCTAGAAAGACTCTGTGTTGTTACATAATTTGGGCTCCATAGTTCATCTTGTGACTAAAGCAGCTGAGTCCAACTTGTGAGCAACCTGTGATAAAGTCAGGTCGACAGAGAGGAGCCAGCTAGAACTTCCAGACTTGTAGCTGTTGGCAGCTTTTTGCTTTACTTCATGAACTCATCAACTCTGTAAAAGAAATAATCTAATTTAAAATGAAACAACTTTTCCCCAGTTTTAGTCAACCTGTGTGAGCCAACTTGTTTTTTAACATTTGACATTGACAACCTTGCAAGTGTGATAGACAGTAATTCATTTGATCACTGTAGTGATAACTTATTGAATAAAACCAGGACAAATTATTTTACCAATTAAAAAAAAAAGATGTACTTTCTGTGCAAAAGGAAGCACAGGAAGGGGGGGAAATTGTTAAACAAAATTGGTTTTATGGAATTTTTTTCTAAATATTTTAAAAACTGTTGTAGTCTTTACCCTGGCAGGTACAAATGTAGGTTTTGCAATAATTTAGACCTAGGTCTGAGTTCAGGCTCTGCTACTTTCCATTAACTTCTTAGCTCTGATTTTGTATAATTTATTAAACTCAGCAAGCCTTACTTTCCACATTTGTAAACAAGGGATAAAAATACCTACCCTATAAATTATTGTAAGGAGAAATAATAAGACAGAGATGGGGTGAGGGGGAATGGTTCCCTAGCACATAATAAATACTCAACAAATACTAGCCATTATGACAACCTTGAGGATTACAATTTAGTAAACAGAAGTTGGAAATGATTTATAATACCACTAAAATATCCAGATGCCTATAAGTTACTGAAATGTTTAATTGGCAATTCTAATTGACTGCAGACATTGTGTTTGTTATCTTGATATCCACAGAATTTGGTTGCCTGCCAATTGTTAAATCAGGACAGTCCTGTTCAGGGCACTGATTGTGTAACATATGTCTTTGTCTTCAAAGTCTTTATTAAGAGCAAACCCTGCTAGGCCCCAAGATAGCAGCCAGATGGTAGATGGGGTCCACAAGGATTCAGGTGGTTTCTAATTAATAGTTCTGTAAAAAGAGTGTTTGGGATTCTTTTAAACACTGATTCTTAAATTGGGATTTGTGGCTGGTTTTCAAGTCATATCCTGAAATTGCATCCACATTTAGGAAGGGGTGGGATGGGAAAGAGGTGTCTAAGGCATTTGTCACACTCTCAGATGAATCTTTGAATAGAAAAACAAAGTCACTGAAAATAAATTGGTTAAAAATTACTGTTTTACTTTAATAACTTAGGCCAAGATAAAATTATTTATAATATGGAACACCCAGTCGTCTTTCACCTGGCATTAGTAAAGTCTCCCATATCAGTGCTCCTCAAACTTTAGTTTCCCAGTGGTCTCTTGGGAATCTTGTTAAAACACAGATTTTGATTGAGTTGATCTTTGGGGGAGGTGGGATTCTCGTAATTTCTAACAAAATCTGAGATGATGCCTGGCAACTGGTGGGCGTACCACACACTGAGGATAGCAAGGCTTCAGTGCTGTTAACATAACATGATAGTTCTGGACGTTCTGCCTTTTTATTACTGATCTTTGTTGTCTGCTACTTAGTTACCATGTTGGACCTCATCAGTAGTGGAAAATTCTCAGATTGCTTTTGTAGTTTTTCAGCATATCGTCATCCTAGTAAGCACAACTAGTACCATTAGTTTTTCTTCATACTTTCCCTGCACTATCTTCTTTTATAAATTCAAATATTTTCATATTGAACACCTTCTGAGAGTTCTTTACTCTCTTTATATTTACTGTGAAGGCCTTCTCTCAGAGAAGTACAATCTCTTTCTATTACCCTTTGCCCAAATATGGGTGTCAGGCCACCCTGACATTTAAGAATATTGTCCTTGACATTGTAGCCACAAAGACAATGAGAACACAAAGGCATGGTTACATCTTTAATGGTCTTGTTGACTACCTTGACTGTACCAGAACTGACCTGTTGCCCCATGAATTTCTTTAGCCTCACTTAAAGTATTCTCCTATATAACATCTTTCTGGTCTACCTCCTACTTGGTCTACCTCAAGCTATTATTTCATACTTGTCATCTTTCTAGTCTACTTGTCAGCAGTTTTCTGCTGATTTTCAAGTCTACCGTCACAAATCACTGGTTGTCAATTTATGTCGGTCCTCATTTTTTAGTAGACAAGAATGGTTTCTTACTAATTTCTACAGTGAATAAAATCTCCCTAGAAACAACGTATTTCTTTTTTCTCCTATTTCCTACTTTCAATCTTCCTTAATGTTATTTGAACAACAAGAGATTAAAGCTATATCTTCAAAGACTCTGGATGGAGGAGCAGAGATTGAAAGCACTTTGTAAAGGATCTCTCTGGCCTCCCCTTCTTACAGCAATAATAGTCAACCTATTTGGTGGTTTTTTTTGTTTGTTTTTTTCCATTTTTCAACATTCCT
This sequence comes from Mirounga angustirostris, assembly GCF_029215605.1. Lineage (NCBI taxonomy): Eukaryota > Metazoa > Chordata > Mammalia > Carnivora > Phocidae > Mirounga > Mirounga angustirostris. The sequence goes on along the minus strand of NW_026991717.1, from coordinate 50,447,641 downwards.
CAGAGGTACAGAAACTCCCATGAATAACAGGAATCTTGGTGTTTCTTAACAAGGAGAGATGGCAGGTGGCTTTCCTTCATCCTCTTGAGAATTATCAATATTACTCTTGTCCAGAAACAGACAATTTTTCAGTTATTCAAAGAAATAGCACAGTATTTGTGAAAATATTAGCTTTTAATGGATAATATCTTGTAACTGAAAATAAAAATTCTATCCTGTATTTCATATGACTTATAAGTCATTTTCCTATTCTAAAAGCTATTTGTTAAGATTTAGGCACTTTGGCAATGACTACCAGAATGCCACAGAGACAGTTAAACATGACTTGAGGACACTTCCATGTTCCTGATATTATAAAATAGCATAATAATCATTCCAGGTGCCTAAGTTAAAAATTGGGAAGTCATGGTTGACTTCTTTCTTTCCTCAGCATCTAATTACCAAATATATAGTATAAGCTCTATATCTAAATTCTCCTCCATAATTTTCTTTTCTATGCTTCTTACCATTGTCCTTGTTTAGACACACATCTTTCCTGCTTCTACTTTCATTGATAGGGTTCTTCCTTTGTAGATGCCTCCCTGACCATTGGATAAATTCCATAGCCTAGCCTGGACTGATACCTTACTCTCTGTACCTGATTTTAGCCCTAGTGTTTAATGCCTCCCCCATACATAGACTATATGCCCTAGCTGCATCCAAATATTTGACATTTCTCTGAAATCCTCTTATAAGTTTCCACTTCAAGACAATGTGCATAATGCACATCCACTCCTGCCCACACTTTTCCCTACTTGCCATCCCTAGCAAAGACTCATGTATTCTTCAAAGTTCAATTCAAAAGTTACTTCTTACATTAAGTCTTCCCTGAGATTCTCAGAGAGAAATAAGTACTTCCTCCCTATTCTCCTATAATACTTCCTATTATAACATTTGTTCTTGTGTTACACTTCACAAATACATGACTCACTGTACCCTGAGCTCTTATTCTTCTTTGTTCAAATCTCCTTACTCTCCCCATTCTCTGTCATTTAATAGAAATGCTCTGAACTAATGAATGCACAAATGAATATACACCTATGTTTACAAACAGGCAAAAGCATAGCTATATGTTTCATTCCCAAATGCTCATTTCCAGCCACAATTCCATATAATCACCCAAGCCTGATGCAATCCACTCATACAAAGGAGAACATTTCCCAACAATTATTTTCACCACACGTTGTGGTTGCAGCAGTTCCAGGAAGTGTTTAATAATCATAGATGTGAAAAAAAAACCCTAAATACTTTCATTTACCCACAGAAACTCTGTGTGCGTATGTGTGGTAAGAGAAGATGGTATGTTTACAATGATATTCAAGCTATACTTCCTTGATAAATTGTAATATATTCCTTCCAGTCATACCCTGTTTACCAGGACCACCTTCATTTTTGTGACATGTTACTAATTTGTATTAACCTATCTTCACATGCAATTCCAAATCTAGATTAATGGACAACAAATGAAAACAAAACTACAACAAATGATCACTAATTCTTGGTGCTCATTACTGCAAAGAGACAGCTCTATTCATTTAAATTTTCAGTGGCAGTTCACATGAGTCACCCAAAAACTGAGATAGGATTTCTGGATTAATATATCAGTTTAAATGGGACAGTTTATTTGAGAGATCTTATGTTATATTTCCCTCAATCCCCCCAAATAAAGGCAAGAACAAAATATATTATGTGTTATATTTGCCCCCACACCCCCAAAATAAAGGCAAGAGGAAAGTATATTTATTGGTATTTAAGTTTTCCGGATTCACTGGGCCAGTGGTTCTCAAAATATGGAGCCTAGCAGTCTGTTTTTTAAACAAGACCTCTAGGTTATTCTGATGCATGCTACAGTTTAAGACTATCATTTTTTTTAATTTATAAGAGAAAGAAGAATAGAAGAAAAATAATAATTAAAAGGAGAAGAGAATTAAAAAATAATTCTCAAGGAAATGAAAGGAGAAAGTCCAAGTCAAGTCCATTAGCCTGAAACTCAATAGGAGAAAAATGACAAGGAAGATATTGATAACTCAGCCAAGAAGGCCTATAACTCTTATGTCAAGAAAAGTCCATGGAGTATTCAGTAATATAAAGGAAAATGAACCTCTGTTATAAATGAATGAAAAACTTGCTTATTTTGTTTAATCTATTCAAAAGAAAAGTAGAAACACATATTGCATTCATGTCAAGCCATTTTTCTTTTCTTTTATTTTTTGCCTTGGAATCATATTCCAATGAGAGCAAATCAATTCCCTCTAATATTTACATCTTTTTTTTTTAACTATTTATTACTTTGAATAGAACAAAACTCAATGCATTTTGAAACAGTTAATGTTTTTTTGTACCATAATGCTGCAAAGCCAAATGTTATAGAAGGTGGATGACTAGCTTTACCATTTATTTATGTTTTATTGATCTTACCAGTGTGACTTTAACTGGTGATTTCGGTAAAACTTTGCCTAACAGTATTTTACATATTTAACTGTTCAGTGTACTTCAGTGTATGTTTAACAGAGTAAATCTTTTCATGGTTTTTAAGTAGAATGCATGGTCTTACTAATGACATTCTCGATTATATGACATTATGAACTCTGGGGCAAAGGACCATATTGACCATGTTCAGTCTTTAACATAAGCCTAGCAGCTATAGGTGCTTAATAAATAATCATTGAATGAAAATCTCAGACAGACAAAAACTGTATATATGCATGTGTGTGTAGGTTAACTACATAATTCAGAATGATTTTCATCTTGATTAGAACCAGGGATTGCACTTTGCTAAAACTTTCTGTATGGTTTCAGGAACATTCTGTATTAAAGTATATTCCTCATCAGTTTAATTGTTCATATTGGTATTTGGAAAATAGCAGAGTAAAGCTTCAGTTCATAGGATGCCCTTCATCAGATACGCCTTTGAGATTCAATTGTTAACCAAATAACATAGACAATAATCTAATATATAATGATCTGTTTTACATTAGCAAGCACAGCACACAAAACATGGTAAAACTCTGAGATAGAGTCAAATTTTAGCCATCAAACAGATTTTCACAGGCTGGTTAATAAAAATCAACTGTCAAGCTATATAATCTATAGTCTAAAAACATTCCATTAAATCTCCCATGGCATTTAATGGGGAAATAGAGATCAGTGAGAGTAACTGTTGAAAACCAGGGCAAGACCAAGGTAGACAAATGTATTTCAGCCCCACCTTCCTGTGCTTGTTCTTCTCCCTCTGCTCTTTCCTTCCTACTCCTACCTGTCCCTCCCCCCTTCTTTATCATCTTCTTGAAGATATTGATACACTCGGGGTACACTTAGGGCTTTCCAGCAGATTGAATTTACTAAGGTGTTTGGGATATCTTAGATAACCCTTCCAAAAGATCTGAAATCAAAATAAGGAAACACATTAAAGTTAAAAATTGGGAGGGTGGGGATGGGAAATAAATCCTGCTTACAAGGTGAGCTGGGAATGGCCATAAAATGGAAACTGAAAATGAAGCTTATAAACCCTTTGCTTTTCACCTCTAAATGTAGTATTTCTCAGACATTTAGGGGATTCTTGCCTATCAGTGTTAGTTCAAATGACCTAAACTGGGAAGCAAGGAGCCCCTTTCACAGTTACAGTAAATGCATTTCAGTTTCCTCCTCTCTGGTAGTACCCCTGCCCCCCCAACAATTAAGTTGAAACTACATGTTTTGTATTTCTGGAGAAGACCAAGAGTGTAAAGTGTGTGTGTAATTAATCTAGAACATGCTGACTAAAATACTTAGCTTCAAAATAACAAGGAAAGAAAAAGAGGCATTTAAGAGTGTTTGTAATGCTATTATTCATCTTAACCTTTAACCGTCTACTAACTTGCCTTATAATCTATTTTGGTAAAAAATAATTAAAATATATTGACCTGAGTAATATACTGTGTTCCTTTGATAGAGATGAGTGTATTAGAGTAAAACCTAATTAAATGGTCCACCACTATCTCTGGGTTCACAAATCTCCAACTCAAAAAGTAATCACATAGCAAAAACAGGTCTACACTAACTTAGACTGTGGATGTGACCTCACTAGCCACAAAAGCAGATCCATTTGTCGGACATACCCCATGTGTGTTCTGAAATTAAGTTCAGTGGTTTTTAAGCCTGTCTCTTAAGTTTAGCAAAATCCCAGGTAAATGGAAATGAGTCCCCCAGAGCCCACTGACTGGTTTTTAGAATGAAGAGATGGAGCATCACCAGTTCAGGTATTTAAATTGTTACATAGCCATATGTAAATAGCAATAAAACCCTTTCTCATTACCCAGATCCAGGCTCTAACAAGAAAATTCTAGTAGTATTTCACATAATCCTGTTATTTATTTGGTATTGAAATAAAGAACAGTCATGCACACCAATAATCCAAGGGTTCAGATAGGCAACCTGGTTGTCTGAGCTCCTAAGAAACTCTGAGCTTTGTCACATTTTTCTTATACCATAGCATTGAATTTAAATTTTTTGTTGATTTAGTTCAGGATCTCTGTTTTCATGAGCATAGCCGGCCTCTAACTGTTGAGATTGATACAGGTCAAGAGTCTTGTGATTTTTTTTTTTTTTCTTTCTGAATGTAAGTCCTCAGGAAAATATAAGGCAAGAGACTGGGTTCTCTTTCTCTCCCTCATAGGACATGCTCATCCCACTAGCTAATCATTTCTTTATGTCTTAAGTGGGCATAAAGAATAAAACGATCAGATCACCTGCAGTAGCACCAAAATAACAAAAGGGAAACTCTCAGGCATTTATCTAAAAAAATGTAAGTTTAGGATTAGTACATGAGTTATCTATTGCTGTGTAACAAATTGTCCAAAAACTTTGTGTATTAAACCAAAAATAAATACAGAGTATCTCTCATGGTTTCTGTGGGAGAGGAGGTTCTAGGTTGGGTTTCCTATGAGGTCATGGTTAGGATGCTGGCTGGGGCTACAGTTGTTGAAGGCTTGCTAGGCTGAAGAATGTTTCCCCAGGGGCTCACTCACATGGCTACCAAGTCCTTGTAGGCTCTTGGTGGGAGGCCTCAGTTATTCTCAGTGTGGACCTCTTCACAAACTGCTTAACTGCCCTCACGGGTGGCAGCCAGCTTTGTGCAGAGTGAGCACTGTAAGAGAAGGGTTAGAAACTGCAGTGTCTTTTATGATCGAGACTGTGAAGTTAGGCTCCGTTACTTGCACAACATCTTACTGGTCACATAATTCAGCTTATTCAGTGAGGGAGGGAGTGGACAAGGACATAAACTCTAAGAAGCAGGGATTACTGGTATCCTCTTGAAGCCTGGCAAACACAAGTAGAGTGTGCTTCTCTGATCACTTCTTTATATTAATATGGTCTTCTATTAGCATACATTTTTATTTGTTGTATTTTAAACAAAACTGAGAGTCAACATGGATAAAACCAATGTTCTTCCTTCTCCTTTCCCTCAGCCCTTTTCACTACCACAAGAAAGGAGGACAGCATGAACCAACTCTTGAAATTTTATGAAGATAAATTCATTTCCCAGATGCTAGGGCTCTTGTTAGCCCTCTCTAGTTTCCTAGCTAACTCCTTTGGGAAGGGGAGTTGGGTTCACAGAGAGGAAATCAACCCAACACTCTCAAGAAAGACATTTGTTTATCTCCTGCTTTCTCTTCATTGCCCAGCAGTGGTTTTCAACTCTAGCTGTACATTAGAACCACTTGTTAGAACCTACTTTTTAAAAACAATTCCAAGCTTTTAATCTTATTTAGCAACCACCCATTTAGCACTTATTAGGTACATCTCTAAATGATAGGCAAATATTAATTTACTTGAACTTCAAAAAAAGCCTATGTGGTAGGTACTATTATTGTCCCCATTTTTTAAAAATTTTATTTTATTATGTTAGTCACCATACAATACATCATTAGTTTTTGATGTAGTGATCCACGATTCATTGTTTTCATATAACACCCAGTGCACCATGCAGTACATGCCCTCCTTAATACCCATCACTGGGTTATCCCACCCACCCCCAAAACCCTCAGATTGTTTCTCAAGGTCCATAGTCTCTCATGGTTCATCTCTCCCTCTGATCTCCTCCACCCCCTTTCATTTTTCCCTTCCTTCTCCTAATGTCCTCCATGCTATTCCTTATGTTCCACAAATAAGTGAAACCATATGATAATTGACTTTCTCTGCTTGACTTATTTCATGTAGCATACTCTCCTCCAGTCCCATCCATGTTGATGTAAAAGTTGGGTATTCATCCTTTCTGATGGCTGAGTAATATTCCACTGTATATATGGACCACATCTTCTTTATCCATTCATCTGTTGAGAGGCATCTCGGCTTTTTCCACAGTTTGGCTGTTGTGGACATTGCTGCTATGAACATTGGGGTGCATATGGCCCTTCTTTTCACTACATCTGTGTCTTTGGGGTAAATACCCAGGAGTGCAATTGCCGGGTCATAGGGTAGCTCTATTTTTAATTTTTTGAGGTACCTCCACACTGTTTCCCAAAGTGGCTGTACCAGCTTGCATTCCCATCAAGAGTGTAAGAGGGTTCCCCTTTCTCCACAACCTCTCCAACATTTGTTGTTTCTTGCCTTGTCAGTTTTCACCATTCTAACTGGTGTAAGGTGGTATCTCAATGTGGTTTTGATTTGAATTTCCCTGATGGCTCATGATGATGAACATTTTTTCATGTGTCTGTTAGCCATTTGTATGTCTTCTTCAGAGAAGTGTCTGTTCATATCTTCTGCCCATTTTTTGACTTGATTATTTGTTTTTTGGGTGTTGAATTTGAGAAGTTCTTTATAGATCTTGGATACCAACCCTTTATCTGTAGTGTCATTTGCAAATATCTTCTCCCATTCTGTGGGTTACCTCTGTTTTGTTGACTGTTTCCTTTGCTGTGCAGAAGCTTTTTATCTTGATGAAGTCCCAAAAGTTCATTTTTCTTTTGTTTCACTAGCTTTTGGAAATGTATCTTGAAAGAAATTGCTGTGGGCGATGTCAAAGAGGTTACAGCCTATGTTCTCCTCTAGGATTTTGATGGATTCCTGTCTCACATTGAGGTCTTTCAACCATTTTGAATTTATCTTTGTGTATGGTGTTAGAGAATAGTCGGGTTTCATTCTTCTGCATGTGGCTGTCCAATTTTCCCAGCACCATTTGTTGAAGAGACTTTTTTCCATTGGACATTCTTTCCTGCTTTGTCGAAGATTATTTGACCACACAGTTGAGGGTCCATATCTGGGCTCTGTTCTGTTCCATTGGTCTATATGTCTGTTTTTGTGCCAGTACCATGCTGTCTTGGTGATCACAGCTTTGTAATATAGCTTGAAATCAGGTAACGTGATGCCCCCAGCTTTGTTTTTCTTTTTCAACATCTCCTTGGCGATTCGGGGTCTTTTCTGATTCCATACAAATTTTAGGATTGTTTGTTCCAGCACTTTGAAAAATGTCACTGGAATTTTGATTGGGATGGCACTGAAGGTATAGATTGCTCTGGGTAGCATAGACATTTTAACAATGTTTACTCTTCCGATCCACGAGCATGGAATGTTTTTGCATCTTCTTGTATCTTCTTCAGTTTCTTTCATGAATGTTCTGCAGTTCTTACAATATAGATCCTTTACTGCTTTGGTTAGGTTTATTCCAAGGTATCTTATGGTTTCTGGTGCTATAGTAAATGGAATCGTTTCTCTAAATTCTCTTTCTACAGTTGCATTGTTAGTGTGTAAGAAAGCAACTGATTTCTGTGCATTGATTTTTTATTCCTCCACATTATTGAATTGCTGTATGAGTTCTAGTAATTTGGGGGTGCAGTCTTTTGGGTTTTCCACATAAAGTATCATGTCATCTGCGAAGAGAGAGAGTTTGACTTCTTCTTTGCCAAACTGAGTACCTTTTATTTCTTTTTGTTGTTTGATTGCTGTTGCTAGGACTTCTAATACTATGTTGAACAATAGTGGCAAGAGTGGGCATCCTTGAGGTGTTCCTGATCTTAAGGGAAAGGCTCTCAGCTTGAGGATGATATTTGCTATGGGTTTTTCATAGATGGATTTTGTGAACTTGAGGAATGTTCCCTCTATCCCTATACTCTGAAGAGTTTTAATCAGGAAAGGATACTGTATTCTGTCAAATGCTTTTTCTGCATCAGTTGAGAGGACCACATGGTTCTTCTCTCTCCTCTTACTAGTGTGTTCTATCACATTGATTGATTTGTGAATGTCGAACCACCCTTGCATCCTGGGGATAAATCCCACTTGGTTGTGGTGGGTGATCCTTTTAATGTATCGTTAGATCCTATTAGCTAGGATTTTGTTGAGGATTTTGGAATCCATATTCATCAGGGATATCAGTCTGAAATTCTCCTTTTTGATGGGGTCTTTGCCTGTTTTGGGGATTAAGGTAATGTTGGCCTCATAGAATGAGTTTGAAAGCTTTCCTTCTGTTTCTATTTTTTTAAACAGCTTCAGTAGAATAGGTATTATTTCTTTGAATGTTTGGTAGAATTCTCCAGGGAATCCATCAGGCCCTGGACTCTTATTTTTTGGGAGTTTTTTTTTATCACTGCTTCAATCTCGTTACTCGTTATTGGCCTTTTCAGGATGTCATTTTCTCCCTGTTTCAGTCTTGGCAGCTTATAGGTTTCCAGGAAGGCGTCCATTTCATCTAGATTGCTCAGTTTATTGGCATTTGGTTGTTGATAATAATTTCTAATAATTGTTTCTATTTCCTTGGTGTTAGTCATGATCTCTCCCCTTTCATTCATAATTTTATTAATTTGGGTCCTTTCTTTTTTCTTTTGGATAAGTGTGGCCAGTGGCTTATCGATCTTATTAATTCTTTCAAAGAACCAGCTTCTAGTTTCATTGATCTGATCTACTGTGTTTCTGGTTTCTAATTCATTGATTTCTGCTCTAATCGTAATTATTTCTCTTCTAATGTGCATCTTAGACATGACTTGTTGCTTTTTCTCTAGTTCTTTAAGGTGTAAGTTAGTTGGTGAATTCCAAATTTTTCTATTTTTTTGAGTGAGGCTTGGATGGCTATGTATTTCCCCCTTAGGACCGCCTTTGCAGTATCCCATAGGTTTTGGTCTGGTGTGTTTTCATTCTCATTGGTGTCCATGAATTGTTTAAGTTCTTCTTTGATTTCCTGGTTGACCCAAACATTCTTGAGCAGAGTGGTCTTTATCTTCCAAGTGTTTGAATTTCTACTAAATTTTTTCTTGTGATTGAGTTCCAGTTTTAAAGCGGTATGGTCTGAGAATATGCAGGGAATAATCACAATCTTTTGTGAGACCTGATTTGTGACCCAGTATGTGGTCTATTCTGGAGAAAGTTCCATGTGTGCTTGAGAAGAATGAGAATTCTGTTGTTTTAGGGTGGAATGTTCTGTATATATCTATGAGGTCCATCTGGTCCAGTGTGTCATTCAAAGCTCTTGTTTCTTTGTTGATTTTCTGCTTAGATGATCTGTCTATTGCTGATAGTGGAGTATTGAGGTCTCCTACAATTAACGTATTGTTATCAGTATGACTCTTTATTTTGGTTAACAGTTGGCTTATGTGGATGGCTGCTCCCATGTTGGGGGCATAGATATTTACAATTGTTAGATCTTCTTGTTGGATAGACCCTTTAAGAATGATATAGTGTCCTTCTCTGTCTCTACCTATAGTCTTTAGTTTAAAATCTAATTTGTCTGATATAAGAATTGCTACCCCAGCTTTCTTTTGAGGCCCGCTGGCATGGATGATGGATCTCCATCCCTTCACTTTCAGTCTGGATGTATCTTTAGGTTCAAAATGAGTCTCTTGTGGACAGCATATGGATGGGTCCTGTCTTCTTATCCAATCTGCAACCCTGTGCCATTTTATGGGAGCATTTAGGCCATTCATGTTGAGAGTGATTATTGAAAGATATGAATTTATTGTCTTCAAGTTGCCTGTGAAGACCTTGTTTTTATAGATTGTCTCTGTAAATTTCTGTTCTATATCACTCTTGGGGTCTTTCTCCTTTTATAGAACCCCCCCTTAACATTTCTTGCAGGGCCGGCTTAGTGGTCACATATTCTTTCAGTTTTTGCCAGTCTTGGAAGCTCTGCATCTGTCCATCTATTCTAAATGACAGCCTTGCCAGATAAAGTATTCTTGGCTGCATGTTCTTCTCATTTAGTACCCTGAATATGTCTTGTCAGGCCTTTCTGGCTTGCCAGGTCTCTGTGGATAGGTCTGATGTTATTCTGACGTTCCTCCCTCTGTACATAAGGGATCTCTTCCCCCTAACTGCCCTTAAGATGGTTTCCTTGGTTCTAAGATTTGCGAGTTTTACTCTTACATGCCAGGGCATTGGCCTGTTTTCCTTGATCTTGGGAAGGGTCCTCTCTGCCTCTAGGACAGGAATGTTTCATTCCCCAGATTAGGGAAGTTCTCAGCTACAATTTGCTCAAGTATACCTTCTAGTCCTCTCTCTGTCTCCACCCCCTCAGGGATTCCAATAATTCTGACACTGGAACGTTTCGTGGTGTCACTTATTTCTCTGATTCTATTTTCATGGATTCTGAGTTGTTTTTCCTGGCCTCCTCTTTTCCCTTTTTATTTATTAAATGGTCTTCCAGGTCACTAATTCCTTCTTCTGCCTCGCTTACCCTAGCTGTTATATTATCTAGATTGGATTGGATCTCACTGATAGCATTTTTAACTTCTGCCAATTCAGCTTTCATTTCTGCCCTTAGAGACTCTGTGTTTCCATTAATTGATTTCTCCATTCTAGCTATTGTCTTCATAATTTGCTAGGTCTGAATTCCATCCCCAACATCTTGGTTATATCTGAATCCATTTGTAAATCTGTGGCATAAGTCATAATCTCTGAGTCTTTCCTATTTTGGGGGCTCCTCCTCCTAGTCATTCTGTTGATGGAGTCCAAATTATTGACCACAACCCAAGAAAGATGCACCTGTTTTCTAGGGACCTTAGGGTTGCTGGCCTCTTGTTCTTCCAGCCTATCTTCTGGGGAAGGGGCCTGCCGTGCTGTTATTCAGGCAACCCTGTTTGGGCAGAGTTGCCCTGCCCCCTGTGGCAGGGGATGGGCTCAGTGAAAACTTGTTTTTTGGGGGCTTTTGTTCTTTGGTGGCTTTCCCTGGTGTCTTTCTGCATCTTTTCTGTGAATCGGAGCAGAAGAGACCATTTGGAGAGCAGAGAAATCACCGTCTATTCTTCAGTGAGCTCTCCAGGCCACACTATCTCCGTTTCTGTCTGTGCTGCTATAAACTGCAGCATCCTGGGTTGTGTGCCCCTCAGCAGTGCTCCCAGTTCTCGCCTCCAGGTTGAGGCACATCCCTGCCCTTTGTGCTTCTAAAACCGCCAGCTGCCCCCAGTTCGCACATGCAGCCCCACCACTCCAGGTTTCCGTCTGGGGGGCTACCCTGAAGTCCTTTCCCCGCCACTACCAATCTGCAAGTCTGTGCCCTGTCCCCAGTGCGGTAGTCTATCGCTCACCGGCGGTGTAGGATCCCCCGGCCAGGCTCCCTCCCGCTGCCGTTTATCCTCTGATATCTGCCCGCAGAATCACGGCTCCCCACTTTGTACCTTGAAACCAACCACCTGCAATATTCTGTTTGTAGAGATACAGATCTATCTTCTTACATCTCAGGCTGATTTCGTGGGTGTTCAGAGTGGTCTTGTAGATATCCAGTTCAATTCTGGGGACCAGTTGGAATAGGGTCCCCTACTCCTCTGCCATCTTTTCCCATCGTTCTATTGTCCTCATTTTATAGATGAAGAAATGGAGGCACAGAGATGTTAAGTATTTTGCCCAAAGTCACACCTCAGTTGAATGGAAGAGCCAAGACTCCAGGAAGTTTTAATATATATCCATGATTGAATACCACTACTCTTTTTTTTCTTAAGATTTTTATTTATTTATTTGTCAGAGAGAGAGAGAGCACAAGCAGGGGGTGCAGCAGGTAGAGCAGGCAGAGGAAGAAGCAGGCTTCTCTCTGAGCAAGGAGCCTGACACGGGACTCGATCCCAGAGCTCTGGGATCATGGCCTGAGCTGAAAGCAGATGCTTAACCGACTGAGCCATCCAGGTGGCCCTGAATATGACTACTCTTAATGTTAATTAAATTTTGAAGGCCTTTGAGAATCTGATGAAATAGGCAGGCTCTATTACCAAAAAATGCATGTAGCATATACCACAAAAATATGCATACTTCCTTACAGGAAAATGTAGATGAGTACCTCACAGCCCATTTGTAGACTTCTTCCAGCAACGTATGAATCTTTGCTTTGCTAGAGCCACTGGTTTTCCTTAGATCAGCATCACTACCATCACCAGGAAGTTGTTAGAAATGCAAACTCTCAGGCCCCACCCTAGACCTACTAAATCAGAAACTCTTAAGAATAGGGTTCAGCAATCCCAGCTTTAACAAGACCTCAAAATGAAACCAATATGTGCTAAAGTTTGAGAACCACTACTCTAGAAGGCTGTAGAAGCATGTGATCAACTGAGTGACCCTAGCATCATGGTTCTAGATAGATATCTCATTGTTCTTGTTTCACCATTATGTGAGTAGAAATTTTGTTAAAACTTAATTTCTTTTGGAAAAAAAAAGATCACCAAAAGAAACTCGATCACTGGTATTCAGGGATTCATTAATACTAAAACATATGTCATTTATGCAGTAGATATACCCTGAATGCTTGCTTTGTGCCAGGCATGTAAGGCTTGATACAGTACACAAGACAAGCAAGAGTCCTGACCACTGCCTCAAGGAATTTCTTACAGTAAGCAAATAATTACCCAAATAAACATATAATTAGAAAATATAACCAGTGCTATGAATAAGAAGTGTGTCTATGAGACATCTTGAACATACATGTTAAAAACAAATGTCTAGAACTAAAACCTTCCTACCCAAATCCTTTTCCTATCCTGGCCTTTCCCATTTCAGCAGAAGATATCACCACTGGGTAGTGTTTGGACATTATCTTGGATTCCTTTATTTCTCTTAGTCTCCCACCATCTCCAGACACAGAACACACACAAATCCATAAATGGTAGCTGTTCTATCTCCAAAACCTATCTACCTCTGTACCCTTTTCTCCATCTCTACCACCTCCAACTAGCTGTAGCCACACAGATCCCTTTTGCTTTGATAGCCATAATAGCTCCCTAAATGATTTGTACTCTTTCATTATGCTCATAGCTTCCAGACTGACCTGCACAAAGTTAAATTAGATCAAGGCTTGCAAAATCTGCCCCTTTCAATAGACCAAAAACCATTTTTTTTTTATTTTACCATGGCTTCTAAAGCACTATGTAGTCTACCCACCCCTTCAACTTCATTTATTCACATTCCTCTCACTTATCTCTAGCCACACTGTTCTTATGCTTGTACTTCAACTGGGCCAAATTTGTTCCCACACCGGGACATTCATGCTTGTTCTTCCATCTGTAAAGCTCTTCTCTACTCTCTATATGGTGGGCTCTTTCCCGTCTACAGATCTCATTTCCCATATAATCTCTTCTCATTACCTGTCCTGACCATCCCATCTCTCACTACACTTCTACAAGCCACCCCATTTCCCCTCCAACAATTACTGTATCTGAATCATTTATAGCCTGTTATTTATTCACATGTGTACTAATTTTTTTCTGTTTGTTTTTTAGCACTGTTTTTAAGTGTTTGGGTCACAATCCAAAGTAAAAACTGCATTTTTGCAATAACACAGCACACACACACACACACACACACAGTACACACAGATACACACAAAACCAAAAGTTTCATGAAACATGGATTCTTGACAAGAATAGAGGTGATAAACTCTGAAAATTTCTTATTCTATTTTTTCAATTCCATATATATATTTCATATATATTTTTATATATTTCATTCATATATATATTTTATATATTTCATATATATTTTATATATACTATATATATTATATATAGTGTATATATATATATTTGAATTCTTGTTCTAATTCTCTAAACTGATTTCATGACCCACTGAAGAGTTGGGGCCAACAGTTTAAAAACACTGCTCTTAAACTTAAAAATAAGCTTCAAGGAGTCCAACTTTTTAATCCCATTTACACGTGAACCCTCATTCTTAGGCCATGGTGGATAGTCAAATAATAATAATTTTTCAATCATTTAATAATCCCCTGTGCAGTAAGCCTTAAGTCCCACAAAAGAACATCAGGTGTATTTCCTAATTAATGAATTTTCAATTACCAATAAAGCATACATGTAATCTCTCCTGTACTATTTGGGAACTTGACACAACTTGGGGCTGACTTTTGTGTACTGAGTTCTCTTAAATATCTATAATGAGAATGATATATTTAGGAATAAACTTTTTTTTCCCCTTAAGACTAAGATATTCCTGGCCAGTTATCACATCTTTTGGGCAAAATATTTGAATGGAGCATTTGAATGTGGAAATCTATAGTAGGTTATAATTACCAGGAGGAAAATGTAGTAAGAATACAATCAAGAAATACAGTTGGCATTTGCTGAAAGCAAAGGAAAGGGTTTGTATATGTCAATATCATAACATAGTAAATTATCTACTTATATGAAAAAATCTATATTTAGCTCTTAATTTTTGTCTTCCTACTATAAACCTTTCAGCCATGTCTCTTCTGGGAGAGGGGGGAAAAAAGAAAAGTAAAGAAGTGATAAAATCTTGATTAGATTTTTCTTCCTTATTAGTAGCATTTGAGAAAAAGTTTAGAGAAATAAAAGTAGTTAAAATTAGATTAGAAAAATTCAGTTAAAGCAGGAAATGTATTTTTTAAATAAAGACTTTATTTGACAGAGAGACACGGTGAGAGAGGGAACATAAGCAGGGGGAGCAGGAGAGGGAGAAGCATGGGGAGTGGGAGAGGGAGAAGCAGGCTCCCCGCTGAGCAGAGAGCCTGATGCGGGGCTCGATCCCTGGGATCATGACCTGAGCCAAAGGCAGATGCTTAATGATTGAGCCACCAAGGCACCCCAGGAAATATAAATATTTAAATATCAGGGCCTTAGATACTGATTTCTGCCTTGCTGCCTCTGGAAGGTATTAAAGAAGATAAAATGATTTAAGAGTGAATGAATATTAATTACCTAAACTGCTTGACTTTAACAGTAGACATTATAAATTTAATCTTCTAATTAAATCAAATCAATCAGAAGTGCAGCCATGCATGCATGTATACAGATGGAACCAAAGAATCCAAATATCTGTGACTTTTTTGGTAATATTTTGGCCAGGGATCTGGGCCAAATTTGTTGTTGTTGGCCAGGGATCTGTCTTGTTTGGAGACTGCCAATACTCAGTAAGTGAAAATGTTTTGGCAGCAAAGAAAATCTGGAAAGTAGGTGATAATTGGTATAGAATCAGGTTTTCAGAAACTTACCTATTAAGGAGCTCCCGAAACCGCTGCTTTTGCCATGTTTTTATTCAGAGACCTTCCAGAGAAATATCTGAAGACATGACCTCCCGTGGGCTTTTTTGGGGTGATTGCCATTCATATAGACTATAAATGATAGGTACAGATGTGACCTGGTTATAACTCTAAGAAAGGGGGAAAGGCTCTGGCTAAAACCTCTTCTTCTTCTTCTTCTTTTTTTTTTTTAAGTTTTATTTATTTTGAGAGCGAGAGCATGCACACACATGTGTGAGTGAGGGGAGGGGCAGAGGGAGAGGGAGAGAAATCCTCAAGCAGATTCCCCACTGAGCACGGAGCCCTACGCGGGGCTCCATCCCAGGACCAATGAGATCATGACCTGAGCCGGAACCAAGAGTTGGATGTTCAATTGACTGAGCCACCCAGGTGTCCCAGACCCCTTAGTCTTTAAACCGGAGCTTTGCAACATGTCAGACAACATCTACGTATATTTTACCGTATTGGTAAACTATCTGTGAGTGGCTTGATGGCAGTGTGACCTCAGACTCATTTCAGTCCCATAACAACATTCAAGATGGAAAAAAGAGATGCATTAAGAGGCAAGAAGAGGGCATTTTTAAAAGCTTAGTAGGAGAGGAAGACAGAGGTTATGCCTGGTGACAGTCTGATGCTGGAGAAACAGAGCAGGTTGGAGCACGTGGGCAATTTGGAGAGAGAACAGAAATACCTAATGGGGAATGCTGTGTTGTATGGGAACACTGTGCTGTGCCATAGGGTAATCCTCGCCTCCGTCTCCCCAGAAGACTTCAGTGCACTGTAAGCTACTTGTCATTGGAAGGGTTCTTGAGGAATTCTCCAAAATGCTCATCGTCCCTTCAGAGTAAGTGTGACTAGAGCTGAGTCTGACAAGCTACACATAAATGCCATGTGCTACAGGTGCCTGCAGCCTTTTCTCTTCCCCTCACGGACTGCTTTAGCATATAACAGAGTGAGCGGCATTATTTTATTATATATTAACATTATTTTTTTAAAGATTTTATTTATCTATTAGAGAGAGACACAGCGAGAGAGGGAACACAAGCAGGGGGAGTGGGAGAGGGAGAAGCAGACTCCCCGCTGAGCAGGGAGCCCGATGCGGGGCTCGATCCCAGGACCCTGGGATCATGACCTGAGCCGAAGGCAGACACTTAACGACTGAGCCACCCAGGCGCCCCATTAAACAGTTTATTTTTTATAAAAACAGTAAATTACCTGTAAGCTTCAGTACCATCACTGCAATGAAAAAAACTCCATTGTGGTACATCTGACTGCTCACTGTGTAGACGGCAGGACACCACAACACGGCTGTTCCCCAAATCCGCTGCTGTGGCTTAGAGGGATACGAAGGCAGGAAGTTAAAAAAAAAAAAAAGGAAAGCTGAGAACATGACCTTTTCTTCATCAAAGTGTGGAGGCCCAGAAAGCAATAGAGAGAGTCTGTTAGCAGTTGGAATTCATAATCGCTTTTAACCCAATCACAAAAGTGCTATCTCATAACTTTCATTATATTCTATTTACTAAGTAAGTCACTGGGTCCAGTCTAGAGTCAAGGGGAAGGGATTACCCAGTCGTATGAATACCAGAAGGTGGGGATAATTGGGGGCTGTTCTAGAGGATGTCTTCCATAGAGCGCTTAATAACAAAGAATACTGGCTTTATTCAGACAGGCTGAGTACAGAAACTGTCACCGCTACTTACTGTCCGTTCGACATTGAACAGTTGTCCTGTCACCTCTATACTTCAGCTTCTTTATCTGAGAAATTATATTGTGTGAGGATTAAATGAGATATTATAAGCAAACTGGATAGACAGTTGCTTGACACCTATGCATAGTATTTGAATATTTGAATATTAGCTTTAGTGATGATTATTTAAGTCTTCATTGAGGGTATTATGTTGAGTGAAATAAGTCAAAAAGAGAAAGACATGTATCATATGATCTCACTGATATGAGGAATTCTTAATCGCAGGAATCAAACTGAGGGTTGTTGGAGTGGGGGGTGGGGTGGGAGGGATGGGGTGACTGGGTGATGGACACTGGGGAGGGTGTGTGCTCTGGTAAGCGCTGTGAATTGTGCAGGACTGTTGAATCTCAGATCTGTACCTCTGAAACAAATAATGCAATATATGTTAAGAAAAAAAAAAAAGAAGAAGAAGAAGAAGGTAGCGGGAGGGGAAGAATGAGGCGGGGGAAATCGGAGGGCTGGACGAACCATGAGAGACGATGGACTCTGAAAAACAAACAGGGTTTTAGAGGGGAGGGGGGTGGGAGGATGGGTTAGCCTGGTGGTGGGTATTAAAGAGGGCACGTTCTGCATGGAGCACTGGGTGTTGTGCACAAACAATGAATCGTGGAACACTTCATCTAAAACTAATGATGTAATGTATGGGGATTAACATAAGAATAAAAAAAAAATTAAAAAAAAATTAAATAAAATAAAAATAAAAAAAATAAAAATAAATAAATGAAGGATTCACTGTGAAAACGAGTGGTTTAGATGTATTTTAAAGCCTTATGTAAATTAAGAATCTATTTCACTAATGACCTAAAAACTCAATTTTTCTCCTATTAAAATATATAGAAAATATGGGACCTAACATTTTATTTAACACCAGAGGATATTACAGAATGATTTATTCTTTCTCTGTTGAAAAAGTAGAGTATTATTTTTTGATTGAAAAAAGCAATTATGGGAAATGTGGAAGATATAAAGAAACACAAAAAAGAGCATTAAAATCGGCCAGTTTTATTATTCAGAAATTATGTATATATAAAATACATATTTACACATTAGCATATGTGTTCACAAATTTGTCATATAAATACTTTTATATCTTTAATTTTTATAATACAACTAACCAAAATACTTTTTATGTGAAAATATACTACTGTTGCTTTATTTTTTACCCTTTTTTTTTTTTTTACATGTCATCCTTGATTTTAATTTAGTTATTTGTCCAGCATATATCTGCAAGTCTTAGTAGAAAGTGTACTTGGGGGGTGCCTGAGTGGCTCAGTCGTTAAGCGTCTGCCTTTGGCTCAGGTCATGATCCCAGGGTCCTAGGATCAAGCCCTGCATCGGGCTCCCTGCTCCGCGGGGAGTCTGTTTCTCCCTCTCCCACTCCCCCTGCTTGTGTTCCTGCTCTCGCTATCTCTCTTTCTGTCAAATAAATAAATAAAATCTTAAAAAAAAAAAAAGCGTACTTGGTTATATATTCTCAGCCCCTGCATGTCTCAAAATAACTCTATGTTGAACTTGAATGACAACTCTGCAAAGTGTGTAATTGTTGGGTCATACTTGTTTTCTTTCAGAACTCTGTAGACATTTCTCTATTAGCTCATGGTGTTCAGGGTTATAGTAAAGGAGTATAAGACCAGAATAATTTTTTTCTTTGCAAATGATCTGTTGTGTTTTGTTTTAGCCTAGATGCTTATTGTATTTTAAACATTTATTTCAAAGTTTGGAAAAAATGTTGAAGGGTTGCTTTCCTTGTTAATTTTGCCTGGTGTTCAATGGGATATTAAACTTTTCTTAGTATTGCTTCAATTCTGAAAATATCTTTCTACTGTTTCTTTGCTTTGAACTGACAAAAATCAAATCACATCACTCTTAGACTCATAACCATCATCACACTCAGAAGTCCTTACCCTGGACCATAAGGCTCTACACAGTTGCTGGTGGTTTCTCTCTGAACTCTTCTACTTCCACACTCAGCTGGTCCCTTCTCCTCAGCCACACTGACCACCTTGCCCTTCCCCATCATATCAAACATCTCTCCCTCAGGTTCTCTGCACATACTGTTCCCCCTGCCTGCAGTGCTTTTATCCTAGATATCCACTTCAGGTTTCTGAAAAGAAAGTCTTTGCCACCTTATAAAACAGGAAAACAGAACCGCCTCTGATGTATCACTACTTCCCCGGTGGAATATAAGCTCCATGGGAGCAGAGCTTTTCTGTTGTGCTTGATGCTCTACATCCAGCATCTACAAAATACCTTGACATCTGGATGCTGAGTACTTAACAAATGTATGTTGTACGAGTGACTTCCTCAGTTTAGTTCCCTGGCATTCTGTCTATGGCAGATCTAAAGTGGATATAAGCAAGCATAGCTGCAGGATCCCCAGCTAGTGTATTCTTTAGCCCCTTGTGTGGTTCCCAAAAGGTTGATGGATTCCAAGTACACCTTACTACTCCATGGGGCTCTTGCCTCCTGCCCCACCTCTTCTGGGATGTGTGGGTTGTTGCCTCTTCGTTAACAGTTGTTTCCTCATATGCTTCCTTCCTTTCACTTGGTCCCATATTCCTCAAATCTTGTATAATTTATTGAGCTTTCTGGCATATGAATACCATCCTTTGCTGGAGTCTTGGCTCTTAGAGGCTTTCAAAAGCATGGAATGAAATAATGCTCAAAATGCTTTAGTATAAGGGCGCCTGGGTGGCTCAGATGGTTAAGCGTCTGCCTTCGGCTCAGGTCATGATCTCAGGGTCCTGGGATCGAGTCCTGCATCGGGCTCCCTGCTCCTTGGGAGCCTGCTTCTTCCTCTGCCTCTCTCTCTGTGTCTCTAATGAATAAATAAATAAAATCTTTTTAAAAAAAATGCTTTAGTATATTTACAGTGTTGTGCAAACATCCTCATCATCTAAATTTAGAACATTTTCATCATTGCAAGAAGAAAGTTCATGCCCTTAGCAGTGATTTACTTTTCCCCCACTCCCTTTGAATTGTACACATTAACACTTTGTGCTGTGTAAATTATATCTCAATAAAGTTGCATTAAAAAGTGATTTATAAACAAGAGTGTTAGGTAACCATTTTTAATTATGATGATGGAAACAGGCATTTGGAAGCCTCTGAGGGTAACTGGATAAAGTATTATTCTTTTACAAACTTCCTATACGTTCCATCCTTTCCCTTTAAAAAAAAATGCACTGGTTTATAATTTTAACACATTGTCTATTATTTCTCTCAAATCATAACGCTTATTTCTTATTCACCATAATAGGTGGTTCCATGTAAGTAAATATGGAAACATACAGTAATAATGAGGCTTAACATATTAACTATAACTAGTCATTTTTCCATTATTTTTCTCAAATTCATTCACATAGAGATAAATTTTCTTTACTGTTAGGTATCAATTTTATTTATGAATATTTATTCACTTGTAATTTCATTAGTTTTTTTCCTGAGTTGAATTTTACCCAAGTTCATTAATTTCAGATTTTATCATCTACTAAGTATTATACTTTATGGAAAATTCATATTGAAACTTTGAAGTCAATGTACTGACAGTGTTGCCATTTGGCTATTCCTTTAGTTTATTTCTATTTGCCTATGGAGAACTATGTCATGTGACTTTAAAAGTAAGGATCAGAAAATGAAGAGTAATAAAGTTCTGGATAAAATGTATGAGATTTGATTTAGATAGTAAAAATTGAATTGTAATGGCATTTTATCTTTTATAGTTAAAGGCAAATGATATACTGAGATGTAAACTTGTCGCTAAAATACTTTATTATAATAAGGCAATTTGAGAGTATGAATCTATGAACAAATGTATAATTGACTACCACTTTACTTTTTAGAGTATACTTCATATTCAGGCATATCTTTAACGATAAAACAGTCTCTAACAGTATTTTGAAATATTTGATAAGTCAAAGTCTCAGATTCCACACTCACTCTCTTGTGAACAAGGAAAAATAAACTCCCTGTTTACCCTCTTAAGTTATGATTTCTCAACTCATTCCGCTTCTTAGGGTAAGAAAGCATTATTCCATTTAGTTTCAAATTATGATAATATCTTATACATTTTGGTTGCTACTTGATAACCAAATCCAACTGGCATCAGCTACCCTTTGTGGTAATCCCAAAATTATATTATTACTAGTCTTTGCATGCTTCTTTCATATTGAATTCTGCTTTTCATTTATAAGTTTCAACATTATTAAAATGTGCTTTTAAAAGAGTTATCTTGCTTAAATTTGTACTAACTGAATGGGAACTTGAATCACATTTTCTCTCCAGTACATGGAAGAGGGACCTCATGAAATTGCTAACTATACTAAATACTATCTCAGGAAATTTCAAGAAGCAGAATGAGCCTGCTGGGTAATGAAGGTCTTTCATTCATTTATTCCTCTGAGAGGTTCTGGAATTTGGCAACTATGTTCAATAGCTGATGTAACCAAGGGAACAGTTGGTACGTGGGTTTGGGCAGATTTTGCCTATTTTGTGAACCGTCTTCCCCTGGAAAATTTCAGAGATCACGAACCATGTTGCAAATTCTCTTTAGAGAAAACCTGGACAGGAGATGATAACACCCAAAGCAGTAACATTAACATTTCTGTTTTCCATTGCCCTTGCGAACAAAGTAATTTGTTAACTCACTGCTCAGGAAAGAACATGCGGAATAATTATTGCTAACAGAGTACTGGATTTGAGGATTTATGTTGGTGAATGTTTGGTTGTGCTAAATTACTTATTCAAGAAAAGTAATGTATAAAGCTGATTACATTCAGCTTTACAACATGAGAATTTCCTGGGATAATTAAAATTTTAAAATCTGAAATCTCCGCAAATGTTGTGTCTTCATATTGAGGCACCACCTCTGTCAGTTTTACTTCTCTGAACCACAAGACTTTGTCCTACCTAGGGATTCAATACTTTTCCTCTGTCTTTATAGTGGTCTCAGAACTTACCTCCTCTTTCGATCATGTCTATATCAAATGTGTAATAGAGCGTCAAATATGTAATGTCACATCTTGTAGGCACATGCCACTATATTAAAATGTACATCCATCTGGCTTTATTTATTTTAAACTTGAAAGTTTGAGGAAATGAATTTTGATTGTTTCACCATTCTCGTAAGATTCACATTCTGTAGAACACATCTACTTAAAACATGTGCTGTAATCTTATGTAATATGAATTGATTGCAACTGAGCAAGTACTTGCTGAAGACTGTTGGCTTTATGCAAATTTCTTTCTTAGCATTTTCTGGAATTCAGAACAGCCTAGAGTTATGTTGATTATTTCCTCTAACCAAAATAACAAGACACACGGTCTGACAAGTAAGAGTATTTTCATATAATGTAGAACAACATATTTGAACTGGAACAATCTCAGAGAACCCAAATTATGTGATCTCCATAGCTGTAATATGGGAAGTATCAAGTAGTCATTCTGTAAGATCGTTTTAAAAAGTCTATTACAAAAATACTCTTAAGATGTGAATTGATCTATCATTTGTATTTAAATCCATTCCATAACCCACAAAAAAAATGTTACTCATTTATTTGATCACTTTATAAGCTAATATTTAAATGTCTCTTCTATGTCAGGCTCTGTGTTAGGCATTTGGGACCGAAAAGAGAGAATCTCTGCCCTTATGGAGCTCATAATTTTGTCAAAAAGATAGGTATTTATCAAATATTCATGCTTATTTAAGTAAAAGTAACTGTGATATCTTCTCTAAAGGATGAGTATGTTGTGCTATAAGAATATTTGAGAAGGGCATTTTATTTTATGAGGTGATTTAGGAAAGTGGTCCCTAAGGAAGTGATTTTCACACCGAATTCTCAAGAACAAGCAGGAGTTAACCAGTTGAAAAGGGATGGGAAGATCTGTTGTAAGGAAAAATTTTTAAGCCAGGAAATGTATAGCAAAATATTTTCCTTTAAAATACTGTTTATAAATACCATAACTGACCCTGTAAGTGGATAGCTTCTGAAATGTAAAATTTACATTTCTCTTTGATGGCCTGCAGTGGGAGTACTTGGTTTATGTGCATATACATTCACCAGTTTGTTATGTCTGGTAACAAATCTCCTCCTTCCCATTGTAAAATTAGCCTCCCCTTGGGTAATTGCTCTCATTGGTTACCACTTAGCCTCAGCTACTTTTTTTTTGTGCTGGCAAGTCCCCAGAAATTTCCAAAAGAGGAAATATATGTCCATCTTTAGCTATTTGATTATGTGTATGGTATTTTAGTCACAAAATGATTTCCAGCTGGCAAGCCTAACATACATATTCAACAGCAAGCATCTAAATATTGTTGTTACATTTATTACATAAGCTGCAAAGAAACTCAACAGATGCTCCAAAATTTATAAGACTTGTAATTCTCAAAATATTTGGTGTTTCTATCCTAAAGTCTGAGTCTTATCTATGATTGATCTGATTGTTCACATTACAACCCTTCCCTTCCCAGAATCTATATGGTTTGTTTATTTTCTGGGCCCTCATGTGTTCTCCTTCTTCAGAATTAGGCCATCTTCCCAGAAGTCAGGCCAAGGATGAAGTTGAATGATAGGGAAGATTTTATGAAGAGAATCGTGCCAGTTGGAATTTAAGACACATCAGAGGGAGGTCAGTTAGTGCAACTCTGCTCTCTTGCAAACAAGAACACTGGTAACAAGGAATATCAAATGATTGCTCACGGTCACACAGGTGGTTAGAACACAGCTGAGGGCTATGAGCTTCCTTCTCCAGCATCTGTCTAGTATAGTTTGTATTATACGTTTTATAGGCTAATGCTTAAAATCAACTTTTGAAACTCATGAAATTAAAAATCGTTTTTGACTAAGCTACTTATAGGCATCTCAAAGCATTGCTACGTTTTTGGCTGTATGATGAAAGTAATTATTCCTGTGTCCTTACATTTCTTACATTCATTGACTATCTAAAATTTATCTAGTTAGCGGGGGTGGGTGTGTTCGTAAGTGGAAATACAGTAGACTAAATTTTAAACAATCACAAGTTTAGTCCCTTAACAAAATACTTCATGGGGTTTATAGGAAGGCCCATAGACATTCCCAGGGGGAAAACAATAACAGCCCATGTTACTGGCTCAGCCCAAGTCAGGTTTTCAGGTTAAATCACCCAGCCAGCATCTAGGTGAATTTGAAGTTGAATTCTAAGCTATATAGAGTTTGTGACTAAATCCTTACAAATTCAAATGATTCCCCAAAGTGTGTCTTTTTTTTTTTTTAAGACTTTATTTATTTGAGAGATAGAGACATAGTGAGAGAAGGAACACAAGCAGGGGGTGTGGGAGAGGGAGAAGCAGGCTTCCTGCCGAGCAGGGAGCCCAATGTGGTGCTCCATCCCAGGACCCTGGGACCATGACCTGAGCTGAAGGCAGATGCTTAATGACTGAGCCACCCAGGCGCCCCCCAAAGTATGTCTTTTAATGCTGATGGTTCTTCTACTGAAAGATGGATTGTAGGTGATGACAATAAAAAGATGCTCATTTGTTTGCTTCTCTAGTAAAAAATGTCGTATCTACCAAGTAGTTGTATTTTAAAAATTCAGTCCCCTTGTTTCCACAGCTTTGTGTTCAGTTGTAAGCACATACATTGTTAAAATGTAAGTTTAATGTGGTTGACCTCTCTACTCTAGTCAGCGTAAGGAGTCCACTTTCTAAGTTCCTGGTTTCATATAATCAGAGTTTTCTCAACTCTAAAATGATGAATAAAATGTACTTTAATGCTTATGCCCTCACCATAAAGGCACACAATCTCAGATTGGTTATCTAGGTACAATCTCTCAGTCTTGTCAACTACCTTGACCTATATATCTGGGAGTTGCAATTAGACTCTCTAGAGGGCTGGTGGTAAAGAATATCTTTAAAATCCCCAAGCCCATCAAGAATTTATCCTTTTTCCAAAGCTGTTCTTCCTGCATTCCCTGTTGTACTTGACAGGATCCCTCATCAAGAGATGAATAGACAAGGAAGATGTGGTGTGTGTGTGTTAATTTTAGCCATTCTGACAGGTGTGAGGTCTCATTGTGGTTTTAATTTGTTTTTCCCTGATGATGAGTAAGGTTGAGCATCTTTTGTCTCGGCCACCTGTATGTCTTTTTTGGAAAAATGTCTATTCATGTCTTTTGCTCATTTCTTAAGTGTATTATTTGGTTTTTGGGTGTTGAGTTGATAAAGTTTTTTATAGATTTTGGATAGTAACCCTTTTTCAAATATGTCATTTGCAAATATCTTCTATTTCATAGGCTGTGTTTTAATTTTTTTGATTATTTCCTTACTTTAAGTAAATACCCAATAGTGGATTTATTGGAGCATATGGTATTTCCATTTTTAAATTTTGAGGAACCTCCATACTATTTTCCACAATGGCTGTACCAGTTTACAATTCCGCCAACATCGCATGAGGGTTCCCTTTTCTCCACATCCTTACCAGCAATTATTACTTCTTGATTTTTTGCTACTAGCCATTCTGACTGCTGTGAGGTGATGTCATTATGGTTTTGATTTGCATTTCCATGATGATTAGTGATTAGAGCATTTTTCATATGTCTGCCAGCCATCTGTATATCTTCTTTGGAAAAAATGTCTATTTAGATTCTCTGTCCATTTTTTAATGAGATTGTTGTGTGTTGAGTTATATAAGTTCTTTATATATTTTGGATAGTAACCCTTTATCAGGTTTATCATTTGCAAATATCTTCTCCCATTAAGTAGATTGCCTTTTTGTTTTGTCGATTGTTACCTTTGCTATGCAAAAGCTTTTTATTTTGGTGTGGTCCTAATAGTTTATTTTTCCTTTACGTTTAGGTGTTTAATCTACTTTGATTTATTTTTGTGCATGGTATGAGAATGAGGTCTGGTTTCATTATTTTGCATGTGGCTGTCTAGTTTTCCCAACACATTTATTGAAGAGACTGTCTTTTTCTGATTGTATATTCCTGCTTCCTTTGCCGTAGATTAATTGACCCTATAAGAGTGGGTTTATTTCCAAACTCTTTACTCTGTTACATTGATCTTTGTGTCTATTTTTGTGTGAGTATCATACTGTTTTGATTACTATAGCTTTGTGTAGATATCTTAAAATCTGGGGTTGTGATACCTCCAGCTTTGTTCTTCTTGATTCTCAAGACTGTTTTTACTATTCAAGGTTTTTTGTGGTTCCTTAAAAATTTTAGTATTACTTGTTCTAGTTCTGTGAAAAATGCTGTTGGTTTAATAGGAATTGCACTGAATATGTAGATTGCTTTGGGGAGTATAGACATCTTAGTAATATTAATTATTCCAATCTATGAACACAGTATATCTTTCCATTTGTGTTGTCTTCAGTTTCGTTCATTAGTGTTTTATATTTTTGAGAGTATAGGTCTTTCACCTTCTTGGTTAAATTTATTCTTAGGTATTTTATTCTTTTTTGGTGCAATTGTAAATGGTATTGTTTTCTTAAATTCTCTTTCTGCTACTTTGTTATTAGTGCATAGAAATGCAACAAATTTTTCTATATTAATTTGTGTCCTGAAATTTACTGAAATCATTTACTAGTTATAATAGTTATAATAGGTTTTTTTGGGTGTGTGTGGAATCTTCAGGGTTTTTTTATACTATCATGTCATCTGCAAATAGTGACAGTTACACTTCTTCCTCACCAATTTAGATGCCTTTTATTTCTTATTCTTACCTGATTGCAACAGCTAGGTCTTCCAGTACTATGTTGAGTAAGAGTAGTGAGAGTGGACATCCTTGTCTTGCTCATGATCTTGGAAAAGCTTTTAGTTTTTTAACACTGGGTATTATATAAGCTATGGGTTTTTATCCTTTTTGTTAATGTGATGTATCACATTGATTAATTTGTGAATATCGAACCATCCTTGTATCCCTGGAATAAATCTCACTTAATCATGGTGAATAATCCTTCTAATATATTGTTGGATTCAGTTTGATAATATTTTGTTGAGGATTTTTGCATCTACCCTCATCCAAGATATTGGAACACTGTTCTTTTTTGGTAGTGTCTATCTGGTTTCAGTATCAGGGTAATGCTGTCCTCATAGAATGAATTTTCAGTTTCATTTTCTATTTTTGGAATAGTTTGTGCAGAAGAGGTATTAACTCTTCTTTAAATGTAGAATTCACCTGTGAAGCCATCTGGTCCTGGACTTTTATTTGTTGGAAGTTTTTGATTACTGATTAAATTTTATTACTAGTGGGGTGCCTGGGTGGCTCAGTCGTTGAGCATCTGCCTTCGGCTTGGGTCGTGATCCCGGGATCCTGGGTTTGAGCCCCAGGTCAGGCTCCCTGCTCAGCAGGGAGCCTGCTTCTCCCTCTCCCACTTCCCTTGCTTGTGTTCCCGCACTCATTGTGTCTCTCTCTGTCAAATAAATAAATAAAAAATATTAAAAAAAATAAATTTTGTTACTAGTAATCAGTCTATTCAAATTATCTAGTATAATTTGATTCAGTTGGCAGATTGTATGTTTCTAGAAATTTATCCATTTTCTCTAGGTTGTCCAACATGTTGGCATATAATTTTTCATAATATTCTCATAATTCCTTATATTCCCATGGTGCCAGTTGTTATTTCTCCTCTTTTATTTCTGATTTTATTTGGATCCTCTCTCTTTTTTCCTGATGAACCTGGCTAGAGTTTTATTAATTTTGTTTATCTTTTTAAAGAACCAGTTCCTGATTTCATCAATCATTTCTCTTGTTTTTTAGTCTCTATTTAATCTCTATTTTATGTATTTCTGCTTTCCTGTTTATTATCCCCTTCTACTAGCTTTGGGCTTTGTTTGTTCTTCTTTTCTCTAGTTCCTTTAGGTGTAAGTTTAGGCAGTTTATTTGCAATTTTTCTTGTTTCATGACGTAGGCCTGTATTGCTATAAACTTCCCTCTTAGAACTGCTTTTGCCATGTCCCGGAGATTTTGGACTGTTGTGTTTTCATTTTCATTTGTCTCCATGTATTTTTTGATTTCCTCCTTGATTTTTTTGTTGACCCACTGGTCTACGACTCCATATTCTATAGCTACATATGCATACAGGATTTTTTATAACTGTAATTCAACATAGATGCGGTTCTGTATTTTTCACATTTTTTTGGCGTATTCACACAGAGTTTTGGCACTGTTTTAATAGTTACATAATAATCCACCAAATCCACTAGCCTCAGCTTTTAAACCAGCACTCTATTTCTGGATAATCAGTATTATGAATAATGCTACAATGAAAATATTCTTATATGATGCTTTTTCCTCATTTTGTTTATGTCCTTAGGGCACATTTGCCATAGAATTACTGAGTCAAAGCTGATTATATCTCTAAATTGTATTGTCAAATTATGTCACAAAATTTTTAACAGTGGACACTGTCACCAGTGGTGGGTGGGTGTTCTTGTTTTAGTATGCCTTTGACAGAATAGAATATTGTGATGATTTTAAGTTTGTTATTATACTACTTGTAAAGTGGTGCCTCATTGTTTGTGTACACTTTCAATTTCTTTCCTAACTAAGGAGTTGAACTTTTAAAAAATATGTTTGTTGACTAATTTTACTTATGTTTGTCCCTGCCCTCTAAATATTGGTCTTTAATTCATTGAATACTGTTTGAATTTTTTATCTAAATGGCTTCTTTATAAAATATAACTTAATTTTTAAAACAATAATGCATATATTTTTTCTCAGGGTGCTTCCCATATAAGTTACATTATTTTGTTGTACGAGTTTATTACATAATCTTTGTAGTTTCTTTATACTTCAGTGTTATCTAGCAAAATATTTAGCTAGTCTTTAATTTGTTGTTGTTGTTTTTAATTCCTTAATCTCTTTGTTCTTTATTTTAGTAGCTAAAAAAAGGAAATGTTGGAGTGCCTGGGTGGTTCAGTTGTTAAGTGTCTGCCTTCGGCTCAGGTCATGATCCCAGGGTCCTGGGATCGAGCCCCGCGTCAGGCTCCCTGCTCCACGGGAAGCCTGCTTCTCCCTCTCCTACTCCCCCTGCTTGTGTTCCCTCTCTTGCTGTGTCTCTCTCTGTCAAATAAATAAATAAAATCTTAAAAATAAATAAAAATAAATAAAAATAGGAAATGTCATATGTTTTTATGATTATGGGACTCTTTCCATTGGACAGAGAAGAAAATGATAAAGCAGAAGAGATAATGCACAGTTGCAATAGCCAAAGTCTTTGAATGGGAGAAATCAAGAGTAATTCAGTTCCCTCTGGACTGGTTAGCTGAAATAGAAGTATGGGTAGTTTAGCAGTGAGAGGGTGAGGCAAGGTGTATGGCTTTAGAAGAAGGCAGGTTGATTACTGTAGCAGAGGGGAATGTGGAATCTAAGGGATCAGTTGAGAGTGAGGAGAGAAGAGGGGTTTGGGGATGTTTGTGAAAAGAGAAGGAGACTAGTATGAAATAATTTCAGAGCATAGGAGGCAAAGCACTTAGCAAAGTGTAGAGATCACTGTCAGTACTAAGGGCCCCTCTGAACTTTGTGGCAATCACTTCAGACAACAATAATCAGCATGGTTGTATTTTTTTTCAGTCAAAATGAGTCACTGGGATAAAGGCACAAAATAGATAGGTAATTGGATTTACCCCAGTTAGGCCTTTGCCAGGTGAGTATGACAAAGGCAAGGAGAGGCCAAGTAGTTGAGGGTGTGTGTAAATGAGAGATTACAATCATGGACCGTTGACTCTCAATTAGATAAGGAGAAAGTAAAGTTATGAAGGAGATCATTTATAGAGGAAATGTGGGGCTCAATGGATATAAGAGGGAGTGAGATGAGGTGGTAGTGAAAGAGTAGGATGCTTTTGCAAGAGAGGAGGGCTTGAAATTGAGATTTTTGGAGGGAATGTCCTTGCTGGTAATGGCATGACCTAAGGGAAGGCCATGGAAAGAGATGGCTGTGGTGTAGGGAGGACAAGCCAAGTAGAGAAGTGGAGCTCAGAGGATGAGAACCGGGGCACTCAATATAGGTCATCAAAATTGTTATTAAGATCACGAAAAATGATGACAGGAGTGATGGTGAGGGGAAAGAAGTAGTGGGCTAAGGTATGTAAGTCCAGTGTTGATAGTAACTTTCAATAACTTTGTATCATTAAAGATTCCCATTAATGGTATTTAAAAGTGCTTGTCAACACCAGTATTAGCAATATCCTTAATCTTTATCAATCTCCTGGGTGAAAAACAATGTCTTGAAATTGGATTGTCCTTGTCTAATGATGAATACAATTGCTCATCTTTTTCCATATAGTCACTTGTATTTCCTTTTCCATTCATGACTTTTGCCCATTTTTCTGAGCTATTATATTTTTGTTAGCTATTTGAAAGAGATCTTCCTGTAATAGAGAAATCTCTCTGAGCTATCAACTGCCTTTCAAGTGGTTTCCAATTATTTTTATATTAATATTTTAGTAAGTAGTAATTTTTCTATTCTTAAAAATAAATATTATAGTTAATGTCTTTACTAATTAAGTTATTGTAGGTAAAGCATCAGGTTGAGGTATTTGTTTATTTGGATTTCATAGGTTTTTTTCTTCTAAAGGATGAAAACTCATTGTATATGAGTAAAACAATTTTAAAAACTCTGTAGTGTCTGTATTCAGCACAAGGAATGGTCATATCTTAAGTTTAAAGCCTTTTAATCAAAATTTGATCTGACTAGCTTAGGTTCTCAATAGCAAACATACACATAAGATAGTATTGCTTCAGATAAACTTGTTGGATTTTTCAGTATAAAATAAAAGTAAATCAGCATAGTGCTAAGAGTAATACAACTTTATTGACTGTTTTCCTGACTGATGAAAAGATATTAAGGACTCACAGATGGAGCTCTTTTTGTTTTTATTTTTTTAAAAGATTTTATTTATTTATTTGACAGAGATGGCGAGAGCAGGAACACAAGTGGGGGAGTGGGAGAGGGAGAAGCAGGCCTCCCGCCGAGCAGGGAGCCCGATGTGGGGCTCGATCCCAGGACCCTGGGATCATGACCTGAGCTGAAGGCAGACGCTTAATGACTGAGCCACCCAGGCACCTCTGGAGCTCTTTTTAAAAAAGAAATAATTTCAGAGGTATTTGCACATTGATTTTCTCATATTTTGGAACATCTGCAATAGCGTGCTTTAGTAAAATTTTCATTTATTGTCTCAGTATCATGTAATTTCAGTATGCATTGATGCTGTTTTTATCTGCTTTTGTGATTTGTCTGTGAAGTACTTCAACCTGAAATAAGTAATACATGAACCAAAGGAAACAACTAATGAGATAATAAAGACAATAGGGTAAATTCTCACATTTCAAAGGAATTGTACTATTTTATGACTCCAGTTATCTTTGAATTATCCTATATATTCTGTCATTACATTAGAAGATAACTCATTCTATATATATCTATATAGTTTATTTATAAAATTTATAGTTTATTTATGTATATCTATATAGTTTAGCCAATACTTTGGCCCTTGAATGATGAATTCTGATTCATTTATTCAAAGTTGTTTGAGCTCCTACTCTTTGCAAACACTGATGTACACATGTTGACATGATCGAAATAAGGCTCTCAGCATTATAACTTGTTTAGGGTAAAAGTTTATGAGAAAATACAGGGAGCCATTATTATGATTCCCCAGATGAGTAAGAGGTCAGTATGGAATAGTACTAGCAAGTGATAACTTCTAATATGTATAACTTGCATCCCTGATAAAGAGACAATAAAACAAAGAAATAGAACTTACATCTAAAACTAAAACAAAACTTTATGTAAACAAAAAAAGACTTCTGGGTATGCATTGACAAGGCCTACTTGATGCTAGAAAGATCAACCTGGAGCTGTCAACTCTGAAACAGATCCTGGTAAAATTATTAGATTTTAAAGATAAAATATCCAGAAGGCATCTAGGCACAAAGAACAAATGAAAGGGAAAAAAATACTTGGTTGCCATCAGACATCTCAAGAAATATATAAATATGGCAACATTAATAAAGCAGTATTTTGAAGACTCTCAAGGGAAGAAACTGTAAACCAAGGATTTTATATCCAGGAGCCCTTTATGAGTAATCTACTAGTAAAAGAGCTTTATCCATCAAGAGATGACAGAAGACACTCCAGCTAAAAAATTTATGGTGAGCACTTAATTGATTTAATTCTAGAGCTAAGACTACAACAAAGATGACTAAGATAGAGCCAAGGGGAAAAACAATATATAAATGTTATATGTTCTGACAAATAAAAATACACAACTGATATATATGTGATCACATATTAGATCACAAATTGATCTATGTCTAAATTCTAAATAGATGTGTCAGAAAGTGTGTCTATGAAGTATGTCTGATTCTACCTCATTCCTGGTTTAATGAACCTAGAGAGCCTAGATTCATTCTGGGATTCTGCTGAGAGATGGGTTGCATTTATGAGTAGGACTGTCACCTACTGCTCTCAAAGATAAAATTGCTCCTAGTATCAGTTGTAGTGGTCATGGAATAAGGCAACATTTTACCAGTTTTAGTTGACTTTTCTTTTTCCTAGTGTTTTGCTAAGGCTGGGTTATCAGAAATGTGTCATGAAAGAAACTGGTATTTTCTCTTACCCTACAAAAATTAGTGATATTTGTTCTTATATAGTCATTGAATATAAGAAAGTCAATGACAGTAATTTATTATTGTGCATAATAAATTCTCTTGTTGGCTGATTTTCCTCCCTGGAAGCTTTGCATTGGCCCAAATTACTTTTTGCTAACATGTTACATATATTTTTTTCATTTTTATTTTATTAGTCCAAGCTTTATAGCTTCTTAATACCATAGCTTACTTTGATAGCCAGAGTTTTAGATGATTTCTCACCCCAAAGATGTGCTGATATTACAAGACCTTTATAGAGCTGCTTTAAAATGGAAAACTACAACTCGTATTTTTTTTTTTTAATTTCTGATTACATGTTTTAGCATTCTCAGTGCCTAAAAAGGAGGACATTATCCCCACCTATACATTGTTAATATGAATTTATGGTTATCTTTGATAGATGTTTATATGTGTCTATGGTATATAAAAGTTTGATACATATTTATTTTTAGAACCAAAAGCTCTGAGTGATGTGGCTTTAGATTTGTGAGCACACAGTATCTCACAAAACATCATGTCATTGGACCCCTAATGCTGGTTTATTATTTGATACTCCTTCCAGAGCTTCCATATCATCACTTCTTAAAGCAGGATGTCACACACTCAGAGGGGTATTTAGGATAGTTCTAAAAAAATGTACACTACCAACTATAGGACAACACAACTTTATGCAATAAAATTATGTCACAAATAAACTAGAAAATAACGCTGTGATGGTTGATGGCAGCACATTTGTTTTTGGCATGAGAATGGGTTGAGCGTATACTACCCCATCCTATAAACTAATACATAATTGTACATTTCTGCCTTATACATAAAGCCCCATGCTTAAACACTAACTTTCAGGAAAAAAAAAATATTCTTTTCAAGAAAATGCTGGTAAATACCATCTAAAGGAGTACAGGCATATACTTCCAAATTGAATTGCCAAAGTTTTTTTTTTTTTTTTTAATAAAGATTTATTTATTTGGGAGAGAGAGAGATCATGAGTAGGAGGGAAGAGTAGAGGGAGAAGCAGACTCCCCACTGAGCAGGGGGCCTGATGCGGGGCTCAGTCCCAGGACCTTGGGATCATGACCTGAGCCAAAGGCAGACACTTAACCAACTGAGCCACCCAGGTGCCCCTCGTTTGTTTGTTTGTTTGTTTGTTTTGTAAGTAGCCTCCATGCTGGGCCCTGAGATCAAGACCTGAGCTGAGATCAAGAGTCGGATTCTTCACCGACTGAGGCCCAGGCACCCTGCCAAGCTTTTTCTTTGTATAATTTTAGCAAAGCATTTTTATACTGGTAGCAAAATCTTCATATTTATCATTGAAATTCAAAGATTAAATTTTGTACAAAATTATTGTACTGCAATTTGGGAAACTAATTAAATGTTTACTTTGTAAATGTAATGAGCTAGTTAAATCTTTGTTGCCAAAATTAAAAATGTAGGAGGATTGATGGCTAAATAAATTCTAAGAGTCATTTACATTGTATGAGATAAATGCACCTTTGTCAATGTGGTCTACCACTAAGCAGAGGATAATTTGAAGAATATTCTTGAATTTGGTATCTCTTAACATTGATATTTGGTAGGTGTAGTTAAGATGTAATTGTAGTTTATTTGAAATGTCTCCTTATAATATATAATTACACATTATGGGAGGAATATATAAAGACACAAGAAAAACAGGCATATGGATTTTGGAACAATAACAACTCGCTTTTTATAGAATCATTTAAGTGGTAATAATAATCTACTCAAAATATAGCTGAGAGCCCACAAGTATGAAAAAAGGCTGACAAAAAAAAAAGTGGTATTAGTCTATCCACAAAGCCTATGTATTTTACTTCTATGATCTTTCTTCTCTCAGAGCCTATTTATTGTTTTCTTAACATAACAAGGGGATAGCCTGAATATACATATCTGAATATATAGATATATGCATATACATACATAAAAGAAGGAGGAGTTTAGAAAGCAGAGTAGTTTGGAGGTGAATTAGCAAGTGGGTCTCAATCTTTGAAAACCTTTTAGTGAAGCAACAGAATATAATCCCATGTAGCCTAACTCCATAACAATTTAACAAAGTATCAGTTTGTTTATTTCTTACTTGCATAAATTAAGGTATTTCTGATTGGGCAATTCTCTCCTGAGAATTGGCTCAGGGACTCAGAC
Source organism: Mirounga angustirostris (assembly GCF_029215605.1). NCBI lineage: Eukaryota > Metazoa > Chordata > Mammalia > Carnivora > Phocidae > Mirounga > Mirounga angustirostris. The sequence continues at coordinate 50,412,634 of NW_026991717.1, read as the reverse complement.
TTCTACCTTCTAGTGGCTCCGTGATTCCCTAGAGCCTTAAAATCCTCAGCTGGCTCTTTTGCATCTGGCCAGCAAATGAGGGAAAAGAGGATTATTTCACAGTAGGTGTTTCAGAGCAAGACTGGAAATGGCATACATTGCTTTAGCCCGAAATTTAGTCATAGGGCAAGACTATTGCAATAAAGGTTGGGAAATGTGGTCTGGTTGTGTGCCTGGGAGGAAAAGGGCATGGCTTGGTAACCAATTAGATAAATCCACCAGAAGTACTGAGGTTTATGGTGATTACAGGTCCCTGCTAAAAAAAAGTTTAAATTATAATTAGTATTTGCTACTTAAAGACAAACATCACAGATGGGCCTTACTATACAGTCGCATACCCTTTCCAACTTTGTTTGGATTTTCCTCAAGATCAAACATACATCACCAACTAACTCAAAAAACTGGAAACCTCTTCCTGTATCAGCTGAAGTGCATAATGCATGTAAAGATGTCAGTTATTCTTGTTGAACTGGCAGAATATGAAAACAGATGGTACTGGTCTCCTGTTTCCACAGACAGCAGTAAATACCAGTTGATAGTGCATGAGAAATATGTGACTTCAAGGGATGGAAACAAATTCATATGAGTGTGAAAGCAATTCTATAAGGATGAAACTAATAGTAATCTTCTAAGTTTATTTTCTGCAAACAGGCTGGTAAAACCCTGATAGTTTGAGCTATCCTATCAGATATATTCTTAGGAACTAGAATTGGTGGTCTCTGGACTAGAGCAATACCAGATTTCATTTCACAAAAGGATAATTGGCATCCTTCCTGTCTCCTCTCCCATACTGATCCACAATGGAAAGACTTGGGAGGTGGGGAAGAAGGGAGAGGAGTCTGGCTACTGTGTGGCCACAGAAAATTAGACATAGAGGTGATTATTTTCTGGAACTGTGGGAACAGCAAGAATGAGGGGAGTGTGGGAATGCAGGGAGCTTGCAGAGTCGAATAGAATGAGTTTGGGATGATCTGTGTGTTCTGAGCAGAACTTCCAAATACAAAGGGAGGGAAGATTTTTGTAATCGTGGAGAAGTGAAGTATACAGGGATTATGCAAATAAACTGAAGGTTTTACCTGAAAAACTGCCTGGGACACTGCCCACAACTGGCTTTTACCTGCTTTCTGAAGTAAAGAGATGACTTCATTGTAAGGAGCAAAGATTGGTAAACTTTTTCTCTTTATGGTACAACATAAATATAAGGTTCACTCAAACTCACTAAAACATGTAAAAACGTGAGTAGAGAGAAGGGGAAAAAAAGCTGAAAGTCTTTTATTTTTTTAGTTTAAATTCAATTAGCCAACACATAGTACATCATTAGTCTTAGATGTAGTGTTCAACAACTCATCAGTGGCGTATGACACCCAGTGCTCATCACATCACATGCCCTCCTTAATACCCATCACCCAATTACCCCATTCCCCCACTCACCTCCTCCCTCAGTTTGTTTCAGATAGTTAAGAGTCTCTCATAGTTTGTCTCCATCTCTGATTTCTTCCCATTCAGTTTTTATTCCCTTCTCTATGGCCCTCTGCCCTGTTTCTTATATTCCACATATGAGTGAGATCATATTATAATTGTTTTTCTCTGACTGACTTATTTCACTTAGCATAATATCCTCCAATTCCATCCACATCATTGAAAATGGTATTCATCATTTTTGATGGCTGAGTAATATTCCATTTTATCCATTCATCTGTTGAAGGACATCTTGGCTCCTTCCACAATTTGGCTATTGTGGACTTTGTTGCTATGAACATTGGGGTGCAGGTGCCCCTTCGTTTCACTGCATCTGTAAACACCTAGTAGTGCAGTTGTTGGGTCATAGGGTAGCTCTATTTTTAACTTCTTGAGGAGCCTCCATACTGTTCTCCAGAGTGGCTGTATGAGCTTGCATTCCTATCAACAGTGTAAGAGGGCTCCCCTTTCTCCGCATCCTCACCAACATTTGTTTTTTCCTGTCTTGTTAATTTTACCCATTCTAACTGGTGTAAGGTGGTATCTCATTGTGGTTTTGATTTATATTTCCCTGATGCTGAGTGATGTTGACCATTTTTTCATGTGTCTTTTGGCCATTTGGATGTCTTCTTTGGAGAAATATCTGTTCATGTCTTCTGCCCATTTCTTGACTGGATTATTTGTTTTTTGGATGTTGAGTTTGATAAGTTCTTTATATATCTTGGATACTAGTCCTTTATCATTTGTCATTTGCAAATATCTTCTCCTATTCCATAGGTTGCCTTTTTAGTTATGTCGACTGTTTCCTTTGCTGTGAAGAAGATTTTTATCTTGATGAAGTCCCAAAAGTTCATTTTTGCTTTTGTTTCCCTGGCCTTTGGAGACGTGTCTAGCAAGAAGTTGCTGTGTCCGAGGTGAAAGTGGTTGTTGTTTGCATTCTCCTCTAAGGTTTTGATGGATTCCTATCTCACGTTGAGGTCTTTCATCCATTTTGAGTTTATCTTTGTGTATGGTGTAAGAGAATGGTCCAGTTTCATTCTTCTGCATGTGGCTGTCCAATTTTCCCAGCATCAATTATTGAAGAGACTGTTCTTTTTCCACTGGATATTCTCTCCTGCTTTGTCGAGGGTTAGTTGACCATAGTGTTGAGGGTCCATTTCTGGTTCTCTATCCTGTTCCATTGATCTATGTGTCTGTTTTTGTGCTAGTACCATGCTGTCTTAATGATTACAGCTTTTTAGTATTGCTTGAAGCCAGACATTGTGATGCTGCCAGCATTGGCTTTCTTTTTTAACATTCCTCTGGTTATTTGGGTTCTTTTCTGGTTCCATACAAATTTTAGGATTATTTGTTCCAGCTCTGTGAAAAATGTCAGTAGTATTTTGGTAGAGATTGCATTGAATGTATAGATTGCTCTGGGTAGCATAGACGTTTTAATAACACTTATTCTTCCAATCCATGAGCATGGAATGTTTTCCCATCTCTTTGTGTCTCCCTCAATTTCTTTCATAAGTAGTTTTTAGAGTACATATCCTTTATCCTCTGTGGTTAGGTTTATCCCTCTGTATCTTATGGTTTTTTGGTGCAGCTGTAAATGGGATCAATTCCTTAATTTCTCCTTTTTCTGTCTCATTGTTAGTGCATAGAAATGCAGCTGATTTCTGTGCATTGATTTTATATCCTGTCACTTTGCTGAATTCCTTTATGAGTTCTAGCAATTTTGGGGTGGAGTCTTTTGGAGTCTTCCATATAAAACATCATGTCATCTGTGAAGAGTGAGAGTTTGACTTCTTTTTTGCCAATCTGATTGCCTTTTATTTCTTTTTGTTGTCTGATTGCTGAGGCTAGGAATTCTTGCTCTATGTTGAACAACAGCAGTGAGAGTGGGCATCCATGTTGTGTTCCTGACCTTAGGGGAAAAGATCTTGGTTTTTCCCCATTGAGACTGATATGCACTGTGGGCTTTTCATATATGGTTTTTATGATATTGAGATATGTTCCCTCTATCCCTACACTTTGGAGAGTTTTAATCAAGAAAAGATGCTATATTTTGTCAAATGCTTTTTCTGCATCAATTGAGAGGATCATATGGTTCTTTTATCAATGTGATCTATCATGTTGATTGATTTGCAAATGCTGAACCACCCTTGCATCCCAGGGATAAATCCCACTTGGTCATGGTGAATAATCCTTTTAATGTACTTTTGGATCTTATTGGCTAGTATCTTGGTGAGTATTTTGACATCCATGCTCAAGGATATTGGTCTGTAATTCTCCTTTTTGATGGGGTCTTTGGTTTTGTGATCAAGGTAATGCTGGCCTCATAAGTAGAGTTTGGAAGTTTTCCTTCCATTTCTATTTTTTTAAATAGCTTCAGTAGAATAAGTATTAATTCTTCTTTAGATGTTTGGTAGAATTCCCCTGGGAAGCCATCTGGCCCTGGAATCTTGTTTTTTGGGGAGGTTTTTGATTACTGCTTCAGTTTCCTTGGTGGTTATGGGTCTGTTCAGATTTACTATTTCTTCCTGTTTCAGTTTTGGTAGTTTATAAGTTTCCAGAAATGCATTCATTTCCTCCAGATTGACTAATTTGTTGGCATATAGTTGCTCATAATATGTTCTTAAAACTGTTTGCATTTCCTTCTTGGTCATGATCTCTCCTCTTTCATTCATGATTTTATTAATTTGTGTCCTCTCTCTCTTCTTTTTGATAACTCTGGCAGGGGGTTATCAATCTTATTAATTCTTTCAAAGAATCAGCATCTAGTTCCATTGGTCTGTTCTACTGTTTTTCTGGTTTCTATTTCACTGATTTTTGCTCTGATCTTTATCATTTCTCTTATCCTGCTGGGTTTAGGCTTTATTTGTTGTTCTTTCTCTAGCTCCTTTAGGTGTAAGGTTAGCTTGTGTATTTGAGATTTTTCTAATTTTTTGAGACAGGCTTGTATTGCAATATACTTCCTTCTTAGGACTGCCTTTGCTGTATCCCAAAGGTTTTGAACCGTTGTGTTTTCATTTTCATTTGTTTCCATGAATTTTTTTAATTCTTCTTTAATATCCTGATTGACTCATTCATTTTTTTTTAAAGATTTTATTTATTTATTCATGAGAGACAGAGAGAGAGAGAGAGAGGCAGAGGGAGAAGCAGGCTCCCCGCGGATCAGGGAGCCCGATGCGGGACTCGATCCCAGGACCCTGGGATCATGACCTGAGCTGAAGGCAGACGCTTAACCGACTGAGCCACCCAGGCGTCCTGACCCATTCATTTTTTAGTAGGATGCTCTTTAACCTCCAAGTGTTTGAATTCTTTCCAAATTACCTCTTGTGAATGAGTTCCAGTTTCAAAGCATTGTGGTCTGAAAATATGTAGGGAATGATCCCAGTCTTTTTGAATTGGTTGAGCACTAATTAGTGACATGGTAGGTGATCTGTTCTGGAGAAAGTTCCATGTGCACTCAAGAAGAATGTGTATTCTGTTGAAAAGCCCAAAGTCTTAATTGGAGATATAGTTACACAGTTTCATGAAAGAGATACATATATATTAAATAGTATTTCTTGAAGTAAAAAGTTGTATTTTATATGTGTCCTTTGACTCAAATTCTTCTTTGTGCACTGAACCACTACTCATAAATCATTTCTTGGTTGTTCACCTAAAGCACAAAGTTGGGGCTAAATTCATCTCCTCCAAGAAACAGCATCCTCCTGTGCATATCAAATCATTATGCTTGCCATGTTATATTAAATGTATTATTATATGTCACCCATCCTGAGCTCTGTGCACTTAATCTGTATATCCCCAGTGCCTCCCACATAACCTAGCACAAGATAAATGCTCAGTAAACAGTTTTGGTATTAGCTGGAACTGGGTTGCCCTTACCTTCAGGATTCTGTTAATGTGCAAACATCTTGGAAGAGGTAACACATCACATCAGACTCATCCCTAACATTTGCAAAGTCAAGAGCACAAATGGAGGCCCACATATCATAGACCTACATATTTATAATTTCTAAATCAAGCTAACAAACTGTTAAATAAAATGTAGCTCTATCTTCCTGCCTCAACAAATAAATGTGCTTTTATATTGATGAGATTAAAAATGTGCAACAGTTCTTTTTTAATATGCTGTAAGTTGGCAAAATATCAAAGATAATACAACTTAATTATCAATATGTATATATAGGTGTTCTGGGTGGCAGTGTTTAGGTTTCAAAGTAAATATATAAATTTCATAAATTATTGTATTTTTCTTTAAGAAAATGTGTATTTTCATCTTTATTTTAGCATGGTTACAGATTATGCAGTTATAATAAAACATTTTAAAAGTTTTGCATTCTATCTATAGTCATGACAAATAATACAACCTTCCCCAAGTCACACGATGTTTGCTCTCTTTAATTTTTTCCTGGTTTAAAAAATTTAAATATACCTTGTCATTGAACTCTTTTCTATTTCTTTTCAACCTTTTTTTCCCCCTGAGGTTCACTTACAGTTTACACATATTCTTAATATTTAAAGGATTAAAAAAATAAAATGTTACTCAAAATTGACGTGATTTGAATAAAGATGTAATTTAAATTATAAATACAAAAAATTTAAAATTATTTCCATGTGTGCTTTCAGATATAGTTCATATATGGTTTGCAGAAAGTTACTTTCTTCTAAGACATTTAAAAATATTTACTAAAATGAGGACAAAATGCAATTATCTCATATAAATTTTTATGTAAATCATTTGAATAAACAAAAATTTAATGAGTTAGAACTCATAAATCTAAATTTCAAAAATAAAACTATTGATAATTCTAGAATTCAGTAGATATCCAGTTGGCAAGGAATATGAGGCTTCATGTATATTACATCTAGAATTACCCATATACAAACTTTGAGAGTGTGCATCATTTAATAGTCAAAATATTCCCCAGGCAGCAAGTACACCTGTTTTGCATGCTGTATTGATTCATGAGTGCCTTCCAATGCATACATTGAAACCAAAGAAAATGGTGCTTATTAAAGCTTGAAAATAATACTTGGTTAGGAAATAACCTGTTGCATTTATGCCATCCAGAGAAAGAACCTGGTGAGTTATTTCACCCTTTCTCTTACTTAAATGCTTCCATAGCTCAAATTTCTTCCTATACTCCAAAGCAGTATCTATTTCTGTTGTTAGCAATGGCAGTCTGCAAACCTTAGTAGCACTTGCACATAGTCACCTTTTGTTTTTAGGATATAAAACAAAAGATGGTCTAAAGTGTTTCTGTGGGGCTTCCAGGGTGTTAATTATAAGAGCAGGTGGTGTTAGTCACAAACGCAGATGTTTTGGGTTCTGGCTTACTCTGCCAGCACTGAATGTGAGATCCCAAGTGACAGAGGAATCCACAATCTATTTAATTTTTAAGTTTGTATTTGTGATGAGTAGAGCCCTCTTAGTGTGTGGGTTCTAGGGCCAGGATCTTCTCCTGTCTGGGTTTCAGGGTAGGATTGAATTAAATCCCTACCTATGAGTATATCAAATAAATGTCTTCCCTTAAGGTGTGGAGGGATACTAGACATCTGAGGAGAGGGTTAGGGGAGAACAGACATTAAAAGATAGAATGAATGGAATAAATTTGGAGGAAGTTGAAGCAAAACATCACCTAGTTCATAATTTTGTTTGGGAATTTAGTCTAGAAGTACTATTTATTCTTGTTTCTGTGTATATATGTGTACTTTTTCTCTCGCTGCTCTACAAATTGTCTTGAATTAATCATTGTTTAGATACTTTGAAAATGTTCAGTTTGGGGTTGTGTTTATCATTGGGATTTAAGTCCCTCTATAGTTGGGTTTTGGAAAGCAAAGATGCCCTCAATTTGTATAACAATTTAATTGCTTCAATTAGTATTTTCAGTCTAGAATATAAAGTATAGGATGTTTCTACTATAAATCAAAGCCCTTGGCTTAAAAAAAGATCCATAGGCCTCAACCAGAACTTCTTAGAGGACGCTTCAACATAAATATAGTCTGGGATATTTGGGGTTTGCTTATGTCTATACTTAGGACCAGAATTGGCAAAGATATTAATATTGGGGGCAGGGGAGGAACAGAGATAAACATGTTCAGTAATATTATTACTTGTCTCTCTTCCCCACTATATATCCAGATTAAAGAAAAAAAAAAAAAGAGAAACAGTTTTAAGCTACACATTCTAAGCTAGAGAGAAAAAATGTCACATATTAGGAAATCCTGCTAAAGAAATGTCAAAAAAAGCCACAGGGTGCAAAATAATTTTAGATGAACTTAAAATGGGAAGAAGAAATCATCTGGCTTAGAAGTTACATATATTTCCTCTCCTTTTCAACTCTTAATTCTTTAAGTGTTCAGTATCCAGGCCAGAAATGTGATCTACTAATTCACATTTCCAGTATTTATCAAGGATTATGTCTCCTAGTTTGATTCATATTTTATTCATGCTTAGAGTTTTAATCTGTCTGAAACTTTGCAATAGGCTAAAAGTAGTCAAAATATGAAAGCTTGCAAATAAACAGAAAATTTTTGGCATGTTACAACTCTTAACATCAGAATTCTCACCTTTTTCAGGAAGGCACATTAGAACATGCAAGTTACTGATCATTACTACTTGATCTGTTCTACATAGGATCTATGGTACTTTTGGGATTTTGTAAAATTTCAGGTCCATCTTTAACAATTCCCTTTGCTTTTACCTCAAATACACTATTCTCTTCCTTTTTAAAATACTACTAATAAAAGTAGATTGGAATACAGCAGCACTGTTGGCAAACCAAACTTTATTAAATGTTTGATTTTATCTGTTACAGAACATGAGAAGAAGCAGTTATGCAAGAGCACCGATTATATGAATTTGCATTTCAAAGTGAAATGGTTTTATAATGAATATGTGCGAGAACTTCCTACCTTCAAGGATGCTGTTCCTGAATACTCCTTGTAAGTAGTGATTTTCACCCCCAACTTCTCAATTCATAGTCCTATAAAAATTATACCTGAATTATGCAGCCTTAAAATCTCTTCTCATAATCTTTGCTTGAATGCAGACATTTCTATTATAAAATCAACATTAAATGACTTGCATTTCTTTGGGACCATATATAATTGAATTGTGTTACACTTTTCAACTATGCCTTAACTCAGATATTCAACTCAAAGAAAAAGAAATACAAAACAGGATATGGTTCACATGATGAGGTTACCTTCTGTGAAAGTGCTCAAGCTCAGATTTTATGGGGAAAATGAGGGTATCTGTATACTGAGCTCTAGAATCAGATTTTCCCTTTAATTCAAACAAAAAATATCTTAGAAATTAATATTTCTAAAATAGAAGTTATAATTAAACAGGTAACATTTTTCATAAACATGCCTGTATCAAATATATTTCTAAGCAAACAAATTTGTAATACTCTGCATCTCGTATTTTTCAGAATTCTATTTAATTTTGTTGAGGAGGGTCTTCCATATACCAGGCACTGTGCCGAAATGCTATAGGACAGTAGTGAATAAGATAAAGACCTCACCCTGAAAGAAGCTTGTACTTGATGAGATACTGATAAGTATAAAAATCATGATAAAGCAAGGCAAAATTAAATAAGTACTAATTCAAGGAGCACAAACAAAGTGCAGTGGGTTCTCACAGAAGAGAGACATTACCCCTATTTGGAGGACTCTGCATAATCTTTATGGATGGAGTAGCACTGATGCAGACTTTGAAAATTAGGTCAGTCGATGACAAGAAAAGCATTTAGATTGAAAGTAAAGTTATGGGCATTATTATGGAAGTAGGAATATATGGGCTATGGTCCATGGGAAATGTCATTATAGTGGGGTATAGAGTATGTTTCCAAAGGAGTAGGTAGCAAAAGTAGTGGTTTTTTTTTGTTTTTTTTTAAAGATTTTATTTATTTATTTGAGACAGAGAGAATGAGATACAGAGAGCATGAGAGGGAGGAGTGTCAGAGGGAGAAGCAGACTCCCCGCCGAGCAGGGAACCCCATGCGGGACTCGATCCCGGGACTCCAGGATCATGACCTGAGCCGAAGGCAGTCACTTAACCAACTGAGCCACCCAGGCGCCCGCAAAAGTAGTTTTGAACTAGATTATTATAAATAAATGCTATGAAGCTTGCCCCACATTCATGAGGCATTGTGGGCATTGGAAGAGGCAAAGATAGGGCAACAGGAAAGAGATTTAGAAGATAGTAATGTAATGATGAGATTAGAATTTCCCTTTAATGTGACTTTTCTCATAGAAGTTTATAAGATACAGTGGGATACTGGGACTAGTTAAAGTCTGTACACATTAGAGAGTGATTGTAGTAAGAATGTATAGGATGAGTATGTGTGGGAGAGAGATTTCTGAGGTAGAATTTACATAATTTGTCAACTAATACATATAAGGATAAAAGAAATAGGAAAGAATTAAAGATGAAGTATAAGTGCCTAAGCAGCTGGTAATACTGACTTGGAATAGAGAAGTAAAAAAGAGATGCTATTAGCCAGAGACTTCTGCTTTGACTCTGTCTAGACTAACTAAACTACACTAACTAAAATCAGACTGACATGCCCACTGAACACCAATATAAAAGCTGAATAAAATTAAACAGCATCAGAGAGCAATCAAGGCAACCAGGAATTGAGAAACTATGGTCCCTGAGAGAAGAGAAATGCATTGAGGTGAATCCTGTATTTGCTTTTTTTTCTCTATCCTCCCTGCTCCCATGCATTTGCCAATTTGCAATGCAGGTCATTGTGACCAAACAGAGAACAGTAGCCTAGCTTATAGCAATGTCCGTGGGGTAGAGAAATAAACATTGTGTTCAGTACTATGAAGGTTGCTTGGACCTGTAGGACCAAGGTCCTAGAGAAATGCAAACCACAGAAAAGTAAGCACGGCGCCTTGCATACAGTTTTCTCCCTGAGGTATTTTCTGATTCTTAATCTGCCCATGTATGGAGACTGAGGCAGAAATAAGCAGGTGTAGAAAGAAGGACTGAGAGGATTAAAACTTAAGTAGACACTTCAGCATCCTCACAATGCTGGACAGACAAAAATTAGAGGTGAAGACTTCCTAAGAAACAAGACTTACCAGACTTTCAGGTGAGATCCCTGAGGGCTGTGCCCTAGAAATCAGCCTTGTCTACTTTATAACTATCTCCCTGCAAATACAAGGAAAAATTTAGATTTTCTGTAGAGGAAATAACCAATCAAAGGTTCCATATCTTTTCATAGACAATGTATAATATTCAACAAAAAAATTAAAGACTGCCAGGGAACAGGACCAATTGAATAAAATCCAAGAGAAAAATAGATATTAGACTTATCAGACATAGACTTTGATCTAAACTTCAAAATGTGAGAGAATTTCCACAGAAAAATAGGATTTATAAGAAGAATAAAAGAAAAACTACAGAACTGAAAAATGATGAAATTAGGAATGTAATAAATGGGCTTAATGGCAGATTGTACCTACCAGAAGAGGGGATAAAAGAAATGGAAGAACTGTTTGGAGAAAATATCCATATAAAAACAGAGGAATAAACCAAAAAAAAAAAAATACAAAATATAGAAGAAAGAATCAAACAAGGGATATATGGGACAAGTTGTAAAGGTCTACTACGCAAAGAATTGAGTCCCAGAAAAGGAGAAGAGAGAAGGAACAGTATCAGAACAATGTATGATAAGATACTAGGTGTGGATTTTGCAAATTGGATGAAAAACATGAAGCCACAGTTCAAGAATTTCTATAAATCTTAGGCAGGATTTTTTTTTTTAAAGATTTTATTTATTTATTTGAGGGAGAATGAGAGAGAGCACATGAGAAGGGGGAGGGTCAGAGGGAGAAGCAGACTCCCTGCCGAGCAGGGAGCCCGATGCGGGACTCGATCCCGGGAGTCCAGGATCATGACCTGAGCCGAAGGCAGTTGCTAAACTAACTGAGCCACCCAGGCACCCCCTAGGCAGGATATTTAAAGCAAGGAAAACTACCTGTCATTACATCATATAAAGTTGCTTAAAACCAGAAAAGAATAAAAAAAAAATCTTTCCATTTATTGCAGTCAAGGAAGATAAGACACTTTACCTTCAAAGGAGCTGCAGTAACACTCTTGGATAATTGTTCAATAGGAGGGACTGAAAACCAGAACACACTGCAATGATATCTTTTAAGTGCTGAAAGAAAACAACTAATAACTTAGAATTCTATAAGCATCAAAAATATCATTTCAAAACAAGATGAAATAAGTATATTTATATAACTGAGAAGCTGAAAGAACCCATTTCCAGCAGACCTTCATAAAAAATATATAAGGCATGCTTCAGATAGAAGGAAAATGAAGATAAAAATGCAGTAATGTAGTAAATGATAAAATACATTAGAAAAGGTAAGCAAAGAAGGGCACTTAAAAATACATTAACTATTTAAAGTAAAAAAATCTGTAGAAGAAAAGGTACATAGAATTAAGATACAAGACAACAGTAGCATAAAAGGGTAGAAAAGCAATAAATGGAGTTAATATGTCATAAGATCCTTGAATTGTTTAGCAAGTGTAAAATACTCAATTTAAAAATCCTCTAATGTGTCATGGATGGGTGTTAAAATTTATAGTGTAACCCCATAAGTACTATGCATCCATAAAACAATAGGGTGAAGGGAGAGTAAAACAAACATACCTAAGGGCAGGAAAGGAGAATGCAAAAAATAAAGAGCAGGCAGGAAATTTAGGGGGCGGTGGGGGAAGCAAGATGATGTCTTTAAAATTAAGTTTGTCAGAAGATTAAGTGTAATCATTAAACATAAATGGATTAATACTCTATTCAACAAATATTGTCCTACAGATAAAATAGTAAATCCCAGACTATCTTGCTTATAATTTATTCACCTAAAATGTAAGTGTCTAGAAAGGTTAAGTAAAGGATGAAAACAATAATTGGTATGAAATTTTCACAGCTATACTAATATTAAACAAAACAGACTTCAAAATGAGAAATATAACAAAAAAATTTTGAGAGAAATATTTCATGATTAAAGGAGCAATTCAAAAAGATACATCAGTTGTAAATGTATCTCATAACATGTCAACAAAATACATAAAGCAAAAATTGTCAGAAGTGAAAAACCAACAACTCAACAATTCTACTTGGAGATTATACTTCTTTCAGCAACTGAAGAATCAGACAGTTAAAATACAGAAGTTTCAACAACATGAATTACACACTTAAAGATATTTATCTATCTGTATTTGGTCACCTAGAGGTTCCACAATTTTTTGTGGGAATTGTTTATACACACACACACACCCATCTACAATTTATGACCAACAGTGACAAAACACACATTGTTATCACACGCACATGGTGCATTTACCTAAATAGACTATTCTGTGAACCATAAAGCAGGTCTAATGGATTTTAAAAGATTGAAATATATACTGTATGGTCTTGGACCACTGTGGAATTGAGCCAGATATCAACTCCAAGAAGATAACTAGAAAATGACCAGATAGGCAAATTAAGCAGAACTCTCTAAAACCTGAGTAAAAAAGAAATCAGTGTAAATTACAAAATATTTTGAACTAAGTGATAGTAAAATATCACATGTTGAAACTTATGGATTGCAGCTAAAACAGGAAATAGAAGAAAGTGTGTAGCTTCTAATTCTATAGAGAGAAGAGGGAGAAAGGTATAAAATCAATAGTATAAGACTAATTTAAAGAACAAATTAAGTCAAAAGAAAGTAGAAGGAGAAAATGATCAACAGGACCTAGAGCAAAAATAAATTTTAAAATAGAAGAAACTGCAAAGCCAAGAGTTTGTTCTTGAAAAACATAATAAAAATTAAAAAAGACTTAGCAAGGCCAATGGAAAAAAAAGGAAAAACAGATGTCACAAATTATTGTTACTAGAAAGTGACATCACTAAAGATCCAGAAAGATAAAATATATTAAGACATTAAATAATGTCTTAACACCAGTGCATTTAAAAGTCGGACAAAAACGTACCAATTCCTTTATATAACTTACTAAGCTAAAATTTAAAAAAAGATAAAATCTGAATGGGCCCCTAACTTTTGAAATTTGAATACATAGTTAAAAATCATGTCACAACAGAAACTCCAGGCTCAGATAGCTCCAAACAGAATTTTCCCAACTGTTTAAAGAAGAATATCACCAATATTACACAAACTGTTCCAAAAAGACAGGAACACTTTTCACATCATTTTTTGAGGCCAGCATATCCTCAACTACTGGAACCTATTGAGAATATGACATACAATTAAAGAACAATTTCTCTCTGAAAATATATTTAAAAAGTAAAATATTAGCCAATAGAATCCAGTAGTTTATAAAAAGACTAATATAACATGACCAACGGGTGTTTATTCCTGAGATATAAAATTAGTTTAACATTTTAAAAGCAATGAATACAGTTCACCACATTTAAGGAATGAAAGAGAAAACCCCTACAGTCATTACAGTAGGCACAGAACAATAATTTAATAAAATACAGTATCAATTTATTATAACAATCTCTTAGAAGTTAAGAATAGAAGGGAACTATCTTAATCTAATAAAAGACACACTCTTTCAAAAAAGAAACAACTATATAACCATTGTGTCTATTTTTTTTTGTTAAAGATTTTATTTATTTATTTGACAGAGAGAGAGATAGCGAGAGCAGGAACACAAGCAGGGGGAGTGGGAGAGGGAGAAGCAGGCTCCCCACTGAGCAGGGAGCCCGATGCGGGGCTCGATCCCAGAACCCTGGGATCATGACCTGAGCCGAAGGCAGATGCTTAACGACTGAGCCACCCAGGCGCCCCTTTTGTGTCTATTTTTTAATTGAAATGTAGTTGGTGTAAGATATTATTTTAGTTTCAGGGGTACAACATAATTGTTCAACATTTACAAACATTATAAATTGATCACCACCATACATCTAGCTACTGTCTGTCATCATGCAAAATTGTTATATTATTAGTAATTATATTTCCTATACTGTACATTGTATCTCCATGTCTTATTTATTTTATAACTGGAAGTTTGTATCTCTCAATCCTCTTACTCTGTTTCACCCATCCCTCCCCTCTCCTCACCTCTGACAACCACCAGTTTTTTCTCTGTATCAATGAATCTGTTTCTGTTTTGCATGGTCTTTTGTTTTTTGTTTTTCTTAGATTCCATATGTAAATGAAATCATATGGCATCTGTCTTTCTCTGTCTGACTTACTTCGCTGAGCATAATATCCTCTTGATCTACTCAGGCTGTCACAAATGGCAAGATTGCATTCTTTTTTATGGCTAACATTCCATTGTATATCTATACCACATCTTCATCCATTCATCTATTATAAGATGGACACTTAGATTGCTTCCATATCTTGGCTACTGTAAATAATGGTGTAATGGACATGTAATGGTATATATATCTTTTTGAATTACTGTTTTCATTTTCCTCAGGTAAATTCCCAGAAGTGGGATTGCTGGATCATACGATATTTCTGTTTTTAATTTTTGAGGAACTACCATAAATTTTTCCATAGTGGCTGCACAATTTTGACTTTCCACCAACAGTGCATGAGGATTCCCTTTTCTTTGCATCCTCAACAACACTTGTTATTTCTTGTTTGCTTTTTTTTAAATATATAGTCATTCTTTCAAATGTGAGACAATATCTTGTGCTTTTGATTTGCATTTCCCTGATGATAAGTGATCTTGAGTATCTTTTGGTGTCTGTTGGCCATCTGTATGTCTTCTTTAGAGCAATGTCTGTTAAGGCCCTCTGCCTATTTTTTGAATGGATGTTTTTATATTGAGTTTGGTGAGGTTTTTTTTTAATATATTTTGGACATTGACAGCTTATGGGTCATATCATTTGCAAATATTATTTCCATTCAGTAGGTTACCTTTTTGTTTTGTTGATGGTTTTCTTTGCTGTGCAAAATCATTTTAGTGTGATGTAGTCCCAGTTGTTTATTTTTGCTTTTGTTGCCCTTGCTTGAGGAAATGGATAAAAAAAAAATATTGCTAAGATGTCCAAGAGCTCGTGCATATGTGTTCATCTAGGAATTTTATGGTTTCAAGTCTTATATTTAGGTCTTTAATACATTTTCTGTTTATTTTTGTATATGGTGTAAGAAAGTGGTCCAATTTTATTCTTTTGCATGTAGCTGTCCAGTTTTCCCAACACCATTGATTGAAGAGTCGGCCTTTTCTCCATTGTATATTCTTCATCATGTATAAACATGAGTTTATTTCCAGACTCTATTCTGTTCTGTTGATCTATGTGTCTTTTTGTGTGTGTGCTTGATTACTATAGCTTTATAGTATAGTTAGAAATCAGGAAGAGTGACACCTAAAGCTTTGTTCTTATTTCTCAAGATGCTTTGGCTATTTGGGGTCTTTTCTGATTCCATACAATTTTCAGGAACATTTGCTCTAGTCTGTAAAAAATTCCATTGGAATTTTGATAGGGATTGCACTGAATCTGTAGATTGCTTTGGGTAGTATAGACATTTTAACAATATTCTTCAAATCACAAATATGGTATATATTTCCACTTATTTGTGTCATCTTCAATTTCTTTTATCAATGTATTATTTTCAGAGTACAGTTCTTTAAACTTCTTGGCTACATTTATTCCTAGGTGTTTTTTGATGCAATTGTAAATAGGTTTTTTCCTTTAATTTCTCTTTCTGATAGTTCATTATTAGTGTATAGAAGTGAAACAGATTTATGTATATTATTTTCATATCTGGCAACCTTACTGAATTCATTAGTTTTAATAGTTTTTCAGTGGAGTCCATAATGTTTTCTAGATATAGTATATCAACTGCAAATAATGACAGTTTTACTTCTTTTCCAATTTGGATATCTTTTTTTAATTATTATGTTATGTCAGTCACCATACATTACATCATTAGTTTTTGATGTAGTGTTCCATGATTCATTGTTTGGGTATAATACCCAGTGCTCCACTCAATATGTGCCCTCCTTAATACCCATCACTGGGCTAACCAAGCCCCCCATCCCCCTCCCCTCTAAAACCCTCAGTTTGTTTCTCAGAGTCCATAGTCTCTCATGGTTCGTCTCCCACTCCGACTTCCCCCCCTTCATTTTTCCCTTCGTACTGTCTTCTTTTTTTTTTTTTTAAACATATGATGTATTATTTGTTTCAGAGGTACGGGTCTGTGATTCATCAGTCATACGCAATTCACAGCACTCACCGTAGCACATACCCTCCCCAATGTCCATCACCCAGCCACCCCATCCCTCCCACCCCCCACCACTCCAGCAACCCTCAGTTTGTTTCCTGAGATTAAGCACTCCTCATATCAGTGAGATAATATGATATTTGTCTTTCTCTGATTGACTTATTTCACTTAGCATAATACCCTCTAGTTCTATGCACATCGTTGCAAATGGCAAGATTTCAGGTTTTTTGATGGCTGCATAATATTCCATTGTATATATATACACCACATCTTCTTTATTCATTCATCTATTGATGGACATCTGGGCTCTTTCCATAGTTTGGCTATTGTAGACATTGCTGCTATAAACATTGGAGTGCACGTACCCCTTTGGATACCTACATTTGTATCTGTGGGGTAAATACCCAGTAGTGCAATTGCTGGGTCAAAATAGCTCTATTTTCAACTTTTTTTTTTAACCTTTAAAATGAACCATTTATTAAATCAGACTGTTAATTCTTAACAGTTAATGTAAGTTACATGTATGATTATGTCAGAGTATTTCACATGGAAATTTTTTAAACTCTTATAGGCAAGCAAAATCGTACCACACAATATATAAGTGGGAAGGGGGTACTGCTAAACATTCAAATAAGGCAAGTATTTAAAAACAGTAAAACAATAATTTTAAAAAATTCAAGCATTCCTTTAAGAGAATTCAATACTACTAGTTAAATGTACTTTCTGAGTATTTTCAACTTTTTGAGGAACCTGCATACTGTTTTCCAGAGTGGCTGCACCAGCTTGCATTCCCACCAACATATAGGAGGCTTCCTCTTTCTCTGCATCCTCACCAACATCTGTCATTTCCTGACTTGTTAATTTTAGCCATTCTGACTGGTGTGAGGTGGTATCTCATTGAGGTTTTGATTTGGATTTCCCTGATACCGAGAGATGTTGAGCACTTCCATGTGTCTTTTGACCATTTGTATGTCTTTTTTTGGAAAAATGTCTGTTCATGTCTTCTGCCCATTTCTTGATTGGATTAGTTGTTCTTCGGGTGTTGAGTTTGATAAGTTCTTTATAGATTTTGGATACTAGCCCTTTATCTGATATGTCATTTGCAAATATCTTCTCCCATTCTGTCGGTTGTCTTTTGGTTTTGTTGACTTTTGCTGTGCAAAAGCTTTTTATCTTGATGAGGTCCCAATAGTTCATTTTTGCCCTTGCTTCCCTTGCCTTTGGCGATGTTTCTAGGAAGAAGTTGCTGTGGCTGAGGTCGAAGAGGTTGCTGTCTGTGTTCTCCTTTAGGATTTTGATGGACTCCTGTCTCATATTTAGGTCTTTCATCCATTTTGAGTCTATTTTTATGTGTGGTATAAGGAAATGGTCCAGTTTCATTCTTCTGCATGTGGCTGTCCAATTTTCCCAGCACCATTTGTTGAAGAGACTGTCTTTTTTCCATTGGACATTCTTTCCTGCTTTGTCGAAGATGAGTTGACCATAGAGTTGAGGGTCCATTTCTGGGCTCTCTATTCTGTTCCATTGATCTATGTGTCTGTTTTTGTGCCAATACCATACTGTCTTGCTGATTACAATTTTAATAGAGCTTGAAGTCCGGAATTGTGATGCCGCCAGCTTTGCTTTTCTTTTTCAACATTCCTCTGGCAATTCGGGGTCTTTTCTGGTTCCATACAAATTTTAGGATTATTTGTTCCATTTCTTTGAAAAAAGTGGATGGTATTTTGATAGGGATCGCATTAAATGTGCAGATTGCTCTAGGTAGCATAGACATTTTCACAGTATTTGTTCTTCCAAAACATGAACATGGAATATTTTTCCATTTCTTTGTGTTTTGCTCAATTTCTTTCATGAGTATTCTATAGTTTTCTGAGTACAGATCCTTTGCCTCTTTGGTTAGATTTATTCCTAGGTGTCTTATGATTTTGAATGCAACTGTAAATGGGATCAACTCCTTAATTTCTCCTCCTTCTGTCTTGTTGTTGGTATATAGAAATACAACTGATTTCTGTGCATTGATTTTATATCCTGCCACTTGACTGAATTCCTGTATGAGTTCTAGCAGTTTTGGGGTGGAATCTTTTGGGTTTTCCACATAAAGTATCATATCATCTGCAAAGAGTGAGAGTTTCACTTCTTCTTTGCTGATTCAGATGCTTTTTATTTCTTTTTGTTATCTGATTGCTGTGGCTAGAACTTCTCGTACTATGTTGAATAGCAGTGGTGATAGTGGACATCCCTGCCGCATTCCTGACCTTAGGGGGAAAGCTCTCAGTTTTTCCCCATGGAGTATGATATTTGCTGTGGGTTTTTCATAGATGGCTTTTATGATATTGAGGTATGTACCCTCTATGCCTATACTCTGAAGAGTTTTAATCAAGAAAGGATGCTGTACTTTGTCAAATGCTTTTTCTGCATCTGTTGACAGGATCATATCGTTCTTGTTCTTTCTTTTATTAATGTATTGTATCACATTGATTTGCGGATGTTGAACCAACCTTGCAGCCTAGACATAAATCCCACTTGGTCGTGGTGAATAATCCTTTTAATGTACTGTTGGATCCTATTGGCTAGTATTTTGGTGAGAATTTTTGCATCCATGTTCATCAGGGATATTGGTCTGTAATTCTCCTTTTTGATGGGGTCTTTGTCTGGTTTTGGGATCAAGGTAATGCTGTCCTCATAAAATGAGTTTGGAAGTTTTCCTTCCATTTCTATTTTTTCTAACAGTTTCAGAAGAATAGTTATTAATTCTTCCTTAAATGCTTGGTAGAATTCCCCTGGGAAGCTATTTGGCCCTGGGCTTTTGCTTGTTGGGAGATTTTTGATGACTGCTTCAATTTCCTTAGTGGTTATAGGTCTGTTCAGGTTTTCTATTTCTTCCTGGTTCAGTTTTGGTAGTTGATACATCTCTAGGAATGCATCCATTTCTTCCAGATTATCTAATTTGCTGGCATAGAGTTGCTCATAATATGTTCTTGTAATTGTTTGTATTTCTTTGGTGTTGGTTGTGATCTCTCCTCTTTCATTCATGATTTTGTTGATTTGGGTCCTTTCTCTTTTCTTTTTGGTAAGTCTGGCCAGGGGTTTATCAATCTTATTAATTCTTTCAAAGAACCAGTTCCTAGTTTCGTTGATCTGTTCTACTGTTCTTTTGGTTTCTATTTCATTGATTTCTGCTCTGATCTTTATTATTTCTCTTCTCCTGCAGGGTTTAGGCTTTATTTGCTGTTCTTTCTCCAGCACCATTAAGTGTAGGGTTAGGTTGTGTATTTGAGACCTTTCTTGTTTCTTGAGAAAGGCTTGTATTGCTATATACTTTCCTCTTAGGACTGCCTTTGCTGTATCCCAAAGATTTCAAACAGTTGTGTTTTCATTTTCATTTGTTTCTGTGAATTTTTTTAATTCTTCTTTAATTTCCTGGCTGAACCATTCTTTCTTGAGTAGGATGCTCTTTAGCCTCCATGTATTTGAGTTCTTTCTGACTTTCCTCTTGTGAATGAGTTCCAAATTGTGGTCTGAAAATATGCAGGGATGATCCCAATCTTTTGGTACCAGTTGAGACCTGATTTGTGACCTAGGATGTGATCTATTCTGGAGAATGTTCCATGGGGACTAGAGAAGAATATGTATTCTGTTGCTTTGGGACGGAATGTTCTGAATATGTCTGTGAAGTCCATTTGGTCCAGTGTGTCTATTAAAGCCTTTATTTCCTTGTTGATCTTTTGCTTAGATGATCTGTCCATTTCATTGAGGGGGGTGTTAAAGTTCCCTACTATCATTGTATTGTTGTCAATGTGTTTCTTTGCTTTTGTTATCAATTGGCTTATATAATTGACTGCTCCCACGTTAGGGGCATAGATATTTAAAACTGTTAGATCTAGTTGGATAGACCCTTTAAGTATGATATAGTGTCCTTCCTCATCTCTTATTATAGTCTTTGGTTTAAAGTCAATTTGTCTGATATAAGGATTGCCACCCCAGCTTTCTTTTGATGTCCATTAGCATGGTAAATGGTTTTCCACCCCCTCAGTTTTAATCTGGGGGTGTCTTTGGGTCTAAAATGAGTCTCTTGCAGGCAGCATATCGATGGGTCTTGTTTTTTTCTCCAATCTGGTGCCCTTTGTCTTTTGATTGGGGCATTTAGCCCATTTACATTCAGGGTAACTATTGAAAGATAGGAATTTAGTGCCATTGTATTGCCTGTAAAGTGACTGTTACTGTATATTGTCTCTGTTCCTTTCTGGTCTATGTTACTGTTAGGCTGTCTCTTTGCTTAGAGGACCGCTTTCAAGATTTCTTGTAGGGCTGGTTTGGTGTTTGCAAATTCTTTTAGTGTTTGTTTGTCCTGGAAGCTTTTGATCTCTCCTTCTATTTTCACTACAGCCTAGCTGGATATAGTATTCTTGGCTGTATATTTTTCTTGTTAGTGCTCTGAATGTATCCTGCCAGTCCTTTCTGGCCTGCCAGGTCTCTGTGGATAGGTCTGCTTCCAATCTACCATTGTAGGTTACAGACCTCTTGTCCCAAGCTGATTTCAGGATTTTCTCTTTGTCTCTGAGACTTGTAAGTTTTACTATTAGATGTCGGGGTGTTGACCTATTTTTATTGATTTTGAGGGGGGGTTCTCTGTGCTTCCTGGATTTTGATGCCTGTTTCCTTCCCCAAATTAGGGAAGTTCTCTGCTATAATTTCCTCCAATATACCTTCTGCCCCTCTCTCTCTTTCTTCTTCTGGGATCCCAGTTACTCTAATATTGTTTCGTCTTATGGTGTCACTTATCTCTTGAATTCTGGCCTCGTGATCCAGTATTTGTTTATCTCTCTTTTTCTCAGCTTCTTTATTCTCCACCTTTTGGTCTTCTATATCACTGATTCTTTTTTTTTTTTTTTTTTTAATGAGAGAGAGAGCACATGAGAGGGGGGAGGGTCAGAGGGAGGAGCAGACTCCCCGCTGAGCAGGGGAGCCTGATGCGGGACTCGATCCTGGGACTCCAGGATCATGACCTGAGCCGAAGGCAATTGCTTAACCAACTGAGCTACCCAGGTGCCCCTATATCACTGATTCTTCTCCCTCATTTATCCTAGCAGTTAGAGCCTCCATTTTTTATTGCATCTCATTAATACCTTTTTTTATTTCGACTTGGTTAGATTTTAGTTCTTTTATTTCTCCAGAAAGCGATTCTCTAGTATCTTCCACACTTTTTTCAAGCCCAGCTAATATCTTTATAATCGTCATTCTTAACTCTAGTTCTGACATCTTACTAATGTCTGTATTGATTAGGTCCCTGGCAGTCGGTACTACCTCTTGTTTTGTTTTTTTTTAGATGATTTTTTTTCATCTTGTCATTTTGTCCAGAGGAGAATAGATGAATGAGAGAATAAAATGCTAACAGGGTAACAACGACCTGTGAAAAATATACACTAAACAAATCAGAAGAGACCCCAAACCGGGGGGAAATGAAAGGGAAAAAAAGAAAAAAAAAAAAAGAATATGATCAAATATGATCAGGCTGGTGAATAGATCAGTGCCACACACTAGATTTGGGGAGTATTTTTGTCTGTTAGAAGAAAGTGCCTCCCAAAGTTTTAAAGAAAGAAAAACTTATATATATACAAAAACAAGGGTAAATATGATGAAGGGATGGAATATGAGTGTAAAGATGAAAATTATAGAAGATTTTATAAAAGGAATTGATAAGTTGGTTGAAAAAAGAAAGAGAAATAAAAAAAAAAAGAGAGAATGTGATCAGGCAGGAGACTAGAACAAAGCCACACACTAGAGATTTAGGGTATATTTTGCTCTGTTAGAAGAAACTGTATGCCAAAATTTTAAAGGGAGAACAACTTATATATATATATATTTAAAGTAATGTTAACTACAATGAAGGGATAGAATAGGACTCTAAAAATGAAAAATAAAAAAGATTTTTAAAAAAGGGGTAAGATGTTGGTTGAAGAAGGGAAAAAGAAAAATTGAAACAAAAAGAGAAAAATAAAGAAAATTTAAAAAATTAACTTTGGAAGACTAAAGAATCATAGGGAAAAAAGCCATGAATTCTGTGTGCTGTATTTCCCTAGTGCTTGAGTTCTGCTGGTCTCATTGATGGGTAAACTTGGTCTTGGCTGGCTGTTCTTGCTGATCTTCTGGGTGAGGGGCCTGTTGCTGTGATTCTCAAATGTTTTTGCCTGAGGTGGAATTGCACCGCCCTTGCTAGGGGCTAGGCTAGGTAATCTGCTCGGGTTTGCTCTTGGTAGCTTTTGTTCTCTGCAAGCTTTCTGTCCAGCTTTGGAGGACAAGAAAGAAAATGGCAGCCTCCCAATCTCTGCTCCAGAGGAGCCAAGAACTGGGGCCCCACTCCTCAGTGAGCCCCCAGAGAAAATCAGTCAATCACTCCTGTCTCCCTGGTCTCCAGCCTCACTCTGTGCTCACCCAGCCTGTGACTGAGCCTTTCTGTCTCTGGCACACAACCCCGTTTGGAGTCTCCAAACTCAGCAGATCCTGAGGTGCACTTCCGTGCCTCTTCTCCCAGGGGAGGAGGGGGAGATCTGCTGCTTGTTGGGCCCCTGCTTGAAGAGTAGTGGCCTGACTATGCCAGGGATCACGATTTATGGCAACCCCGAGCTGAGAGCCCACTCCTCGGCTCCGTTTTTGCAGCTCGCTTCCCCCCTCCATACCTGGGAGCTCTGCCACACTCAGGCACCCCCGGTCTTTCTGTGACTCCAAGGGTCCTGAGACCACACTGTCACAGAGAGGGTTCCACCCCCCGCTTAGCCACTGGAGCAGCATCCCTCAGTGGAGCAGACTTCTAAAAGTTCCAATTTTGTGCTCTGCTCCTCTATCACTTGCTGGTAGCCGGTTCCCTTCCCCCTGTGGTCTATCTTTCCAAATATCGCCTTGGAGTCACTTCTCCGCACGTCCTACCTTCCAGAAAGTGGTCACTTTTCTGTTCAGAGAGTTGCTACTATTCTTTTCTTCGATCTCCTGTTGAGTTTATAGGTGTTCAGAATGTTTTGATACCTATCTAGCTGATTTCCTCAGACCAGATGAAATTTAGGTCTCCTACTCCTCCATTTTGCTCCTCCTCCCCAATTTGGATATCTTTGATTTCTTTTTCTCATCCGATTGCTGTGACTAGGATTTCCAATACTGTGTAGAAAAAACAGTGGCACAACCGGGCATTCTTGTCTTGTTCCTGATCTGAAAGGAAAAGCCTTCAGGGTGTCTGGGTGTCTCAGTTGTTAAGTGGCTGCCTTCACCTCAGGTCATGATCCTAGGGTCCTGGGATCAAGCCCCATGTCGGGCTCCCTGCTCAGCGGGAAGCCTGCTTCTCCCTCTCCCAACTCCCCCTGCTTGTGTTCCTGCTCTCGCCATCTCTCTCTGTCAAATAAATAAATAAAATCTTTTAAAAAAATGAAAGGAGAAGCCTTCAAGTGTTCACCATTAAGTATGATGTTAGCCATGGGTTTATTATATTTGGCCTTTATTATGTTGATGCATGTTCCCTGTATACTCTCTTTTTGAGAGTTGTTATCAGATGTTGAATTTTATCAAATGGTTTTTATGCATCTATTGGTAAGGTTGTATGATTTTTATTCTTTTGTTGTTGTTGCTAATGTGGTATTACATTGATTGATTTGCAGATAGCGAACCATCCTTTCATCCCTGGAATAAATCCTAGTTGATCACAGTGTATAATCCTTTTAATGTATTTTTAAATTCAGCTTCCTAATATTCTGTTGAAGAATTTTGCCTCTGTGTTCGTCAGGGATATTGACCTGTAATTGTATTGTTTTATGGTGACTTTGTCTAACTTTGGCATCAGAGTAACACTGAGAATATAGAATGAGTTTGGAGCATTCCTTCTTTAATTTTTGGTATAGTTTGAGAAGGATAGGTTATTAACTCTTCTTTGAATACTTGGTAGAATTTGGCAGTGAAGCCATCTGGTCCTGGGCTTTTCTTCTTTTGGGAGTTGTTGTTTTTTTTTATTACTGATTCATTTTTATTACTTGTAATTGGTCTATTCATATTTCCTATTTTTTTTTTTTTTGAGTCAGTCTTAGATCATATGTTTCTGGGAATTTATCCATTTCTTCCCATTTGTTGGCACATAATTATAGTTTTCTATGATCCTTTGTATTTCTGTGGCATAAGTTGTAACTTCTCTTTCATTTCTGATTTTATTTGGGCCTCTTTTTTTTTTTCTTCATAGCTAAAGGTTTATCAATTTTGTTTATGTTTGCAAAGAACCACTCTTAGTTTCATTATTTCTATTGTTTTCATAGTCTCTATTTCATTTATTTTTGCTCTGACCTTTAATAATTTCCTTTCTTCTATTAACTCTGTCTTTATTCTTTTTTTCTATTCTTTCAGGTGTAAGGTTAGATTGTTTATTAAGATTTTTCTTGTTTCATGAGGTAAGCCTGTATCACTATTTACCTCTCTTTTAAAACTGCATTTTCTGCATCCAATAGATTTGGGGCTGTTTATTTCCATTTTCATTTGTCTCAAGGATTTTTCTTTTCTTCTTTGATTTCTTCATTGACTTACTGGTTGATAATAATGTTCAGATTCCACATGTTTGTGTTTTGTCCACTTTTCTTTTTGTAATTGATTTCTAGTTTCATGCCATTGTGGTCAGAAAAGATACTTGATATGATTTTAGTCTTCTTTAATTTACTGAGACTTGTTTTGTGGTCCAACATGTGATCCATCCTGAAAAATGTTCTGTGTGCACTTAAAAAGAATGTGTATTTTTCTGCTTTTGGATGGAGTGTTGTGTATATATTAAGTCCATTTGGTCTACTGTGTTGTTCAAGGCCAATGTTTCCTTACTGATTTTCTCCCTAGATGATCATTCCTTTGTTGTAAGTGGAGTGTTAAAGTCCTCTATTATTATATTACCATGAATTTCTCCCTTGTCTAGTAACATTTGCTTTATGTATTTAGGTGCTCCTATCTTGTGTACATAGATATTTAAAGTGTCATATCCTCTTGTTGGATTGAACCCCTGTTCTGTCTCTTGTTACAGCCTTTCTTTTAAAGTCTATTTTGTCCGATATAAGTATTTCTACCACAGCTGTCTTTTTGTTTCTATTTGCAAGGAATAGATTTTTCTGTCCCTTCACTTTCAGTTTGTTTGTGTCTTTAGATCTGAAGTGACTCTATTATAGGCAGCATATATAGAACCTAGCTTGTGTTTGGTTTTTTTATCTGTTTAGCCCCATCTATCTTTTGATTTAATCTCTTTACATTTAAGGTAACCCTTGATAGATATGTACTTCTTGCCATTTTATGATTGTTTTCTTTTTCAACCATTTTATGGTTGTTTTTGTAGTTTTTTTCCTGTTTCTTTCTCTCTTACTCTCTTCTCATGTGATTTAGTGACATTCCTTAGTGTTATGTTTGTATTTCTTTCTCTTTAATTTTTGTGTATCTGTGTGTCTGTTATAGGTATTTGTGGTTACCACAAAGTTCATACATAATATCCCATATATAGCAGTCTATTTTAAGTTGATAGTTGTTTAGGTTCCAGCATGTTCTAAAAGCACTACATTTTTACTCTTCCCCTATTTTTTTTGTTTTTGATGTCATATTTTACGTGTCATTATTTTGTGTATCCTTTGACTCATTATTGTAGGTCTAGATGATTTTACTATTGTCTTTTAACCTTCATACTACCTGTTTAGATGATTGAAACAATACCTTTACTATGTATTTACCTCTACCACTGAGATTTTTTTCTTTTATTATTTTTTTGTTTTTTAGTTATGGCCTTTTCTTTTATGTTTAAAGAAGTTCTTTTCACATTTCTTGGAAGGCCAGTTTATTGTTAATGAACTCCTTTCACTTTTGCTTGTCTGGGAAACTCCTTATGCTTCCTTCAGTTCTGAGTGATAATCTTGCCAGGTAGAGTATTCTTGGTTATAATTGTTTTTCCTTTCAGCACTTTGAATATATTGTGCCACTATTTCTGGCCTGTAAATTTTCTGCTGAAAAATCAGCTGATAGTCATATTGGGGTTCCCTTATACATAAATAATTGTTTTCTCTTGCTGCTTTAAGAATCTCTCTTTATCTTTAACTGTGGACACTTGGATTATAATGTGTCTTGGTGTAGGTCTCTTTAGATTCATCTTTTTGGGGACTCTCTGTGATTCCTGGACTTGGATGTCTGTTTCCTTCACTAGGTTAGGGGTATTTTTAGCCATTATTTCTTCAAATAGGTTTTCTGTACCTTTTTCTATCTTTTCTCCTTCTGGGACCACTATAATATGAATGTTAGTATGCTTGAGGTCCTAGAGGGCCCTTAAACTTATCTTTTATTTATTTTTATTTATTTTATTATCCTTATTTTTTATTTATTTTTAAAGATTGATTTTAGAGAGAGAGAGAGAGCATGAGCAGGGGGAGAGGGAGAGGGAGAGAGAAATCCTCAAGCAGACTCCAAACTGAGCACAGAGCCTGATGTGGGGCTCAATCTCACAACCCTGAGATCATGACCTGAGCCGAAACCAAGAGTCGGGTGCTTAACCAAATGGGCCACCTAGGTGCCCCAGTGATCCTCATTTTTAAATTCCTTTTTCTTTTTGATGTTCAGTTTGGATGATTTCCACTACCCTGTCTTCCAAATCACTGATCCGTTCTTCTGCATCATCTAGTGTTCTGTTGATTTTCTGTAGTACAGTTTTCATTTCAGTTATTGTAGGCTTCAGTTCTGATTGGTTCTTTTTAATATTTTCTATCCTTGTTGAAGTTCTCAGGGTATTTATTCGTTCTTCTCCTGAGTTCAGTAGACATCTTTATGACCATTACTTTGAACTGTTTATCTGGTAAGTCACTTACCTTCATTTCATTTAGTTCTTTTTGGGGGGTTTCGTCTTGTTCTTTCTGTCATATTTTTTGCCATATTGTTCTGTCTCCTCATTATGCCTCTTTGTGTTTCTTTCTATGTATTAAGTAGATTAGCTAATTCTCCTGGTCTTGAAGGAGGAGCTTTATGCAGAAGGTGTGCTATGGGGCCCAGTATCATAAACTCCCCTGGTCACCTGCCAGGTGCCGCAGGGGTGTCTTCTGTGTGGGCCAGATGCACCCTCCTGTTATGGCTGGAGGTGGTTGTTATTGGGTTTTTTCATGCACAACTGCTTGTGTGGGGGGCTGTCCCTTGGCACAGCTGTCTGCTAGGCCCTGCTACAACTGCTATGGGCATTCTGGTGAATGGGGCTTGACCCTGACCTGCATGGCTGCGGGACTGGGCTGTGACTGCTTCAGGGGTGCTAGTTCACAGTGTTGGCTCTGGCCTGACTAGTTGCAAGGCCCAAGGTGGGCCAGGCTTTTGGTGTGGCCGACTGTGACTGAGAGTGGAGTTTCCATTTCTGCTGCTCTCTGGCTCTCCTGGATATGGGTGCTCATCTTCCTGGTGCAGGTTCTCTGGGCTTCGGAGCCCAGTGTGGGTCTCAGACCCCTTATTCTTCAGGGAAGGCTTCTACACCTGTGGGTCGCATTGGGGTATTGGTCCTGACCAGACCACCTCTCTACCTGTCTGAACTGTTTCCATGTGACTTTTTATTTATATCTTTAGTTGTGTAAGATCTCTTCTATTAATCTTCACTTCATTGTCTGAGATAGTTCTATATGTAATTGTAGATTTTGGTGTGTCGGTGGGAGAACAGAAGCTCAAGATCTTCCTACTCTGCCATCTTGATCCCCTCTCTAAACATTATGCTTATGGATAAAAATTTGAAAGCTTCCCCCTGGAATCACCTTTATTTAACATTTTACTAAAAGTCCTATGCAATGCAATAAGATAAGAAAGGGATAGAAAAGTATAATGATTATAAAAGCATATGTTGATGCTGTCAATATTTGTCTATGATATGATAGTACATCTAGAAAATCCAAAAAAACACACAAAACTATAGGATAACTAATAGAATTTAAAAAGCAGCTCCTGGGTGGCTCAGTAGGTTAAATGTCTGACTCTTGATTTTGGCTCAGGTCATGATCTCAGTCAGGGTCATGAGATGGAGCCCTGAGTAGGGCTCCACGCTGAGCTTCCCCTCCCCTCATGCTGGCACACACTCTCTCTCTCTCTCTCTCTCAAAAAAAGTGACTATAATAAGTCTATATAAAAGTTAATTAAATTTCTATATAGTAGCCACAATCAATTAGAAAATTACATATAAACCTTATCCACTTAAATAGCATTAAAACCATGAGAAACAAATAGTGATGAAAGATGTGCAAGCCCTCTACTCAGACAACTATAAAATGTTACTAATAGAAATTTAAGATGAACTAAAATAAAGTAGTCAGTGTTCCTAAAAAGATGCATTATTGTAAAGATAGTAATTCTCCCCCCATTGACTTAGAGATTTAATGCAATCCCATAAAAATTCCAGCAGGTATTTTTGTGCAAATTGGCATTCACTCAAAAAATGTAATATAGGGGGCGCCTGGGTGGCTCAGTTGGTTAAGTGACTGCCTCAGTTGGTTAAGTCATGATCCTGGAGTCCCAGGATCGAGTCCTGCATCGGGCTCCCTGCTCAGCAGGGAGTCTGCTTCTCCCTCTGACCCTCCCCCCTCTCATGTGCTCTCTCTCTCTCTCTCAAATAAATAAATAAAATCTTTAAAAAAAATGTAATATAGAAACGCAAAGGGCTAAGAATAGCCAAGGCAGTCTTGAAGAGGAAGAAAAAAACCCTAGAGAGCTGCATTATCAGTTCTCAAGACTAATTAAGAGTGTGGTGTTAATACATGACAGAGAGACCGGTAGGACAAACTGGTCTGGAGACAAACCCATATATGCCATTGCCTGATTTATACCAAAGATGGCAATTCAAGGCAGTGGGGAAAGGATGATCTTCTAACGAAAGCATGCTATACAATTGTACCATCACATGGGAAAAAGGACTTTGTAACTTAGAACATTCACAAAACACAACTGCAGGTGGATTGTAAATCATAACAAGCCAGAGGTGAGCACTCAGGATCAGTTACAGGAGACGAGTAGGTATGGATGAAAGGAAGCCCATCGGTAAAGTACTAAAAAGTGAAAGAATGGCATGATAGAGGACAGCACATAAGATCTACATTTTACAGGATTTTGAATTGTGAAGGAAATTGTAGTGCAGGAATTGGGAACTAAGCATATTTAAAGTAGCATGGGAGGAGCCAAGAAAGAGATAGACGTTGAAATTAAATAAACAGGGATGTGTTTGATGAAGTAAAGCTAAAGGTCTCTGAGGAAACAGAACTGCAAAAAGGGGAATGAAAAGAAATTTTTGGTCCTGAATTAGTCTCATATAAGAAAAGAGCAGCATTCACTATTAATTATGTGTAAATGATATCTTTTATAGTATGTAACATTATTAATTTTTTTAGGTGGTTTGAGCCTTTTGTCATGCAGTGGCTGGATGAAAATGAAGATGTATCAATGGAGTTCCTTCATGGAGCACTAGGAAGAGACAAAAAAGATGGAGTGAGTTTAAATTACTTTAAGACTGCTTATTGGCAAGATTCATTCACACTACTCACTTTTAAGATAATGGGAATAGTTAGGCTCATTGTTATTAATTAAGGTTTATTTTAATCCTCTAATGACCAAAATAAATGTAAAACACAACTTTGAAGGAGTGATAGGAACCTTAGGGAATTGTTTAAATTAAAAAAAAAAAAAAAAGTCACCCTTTTGCTCCAAGATTCCTTTACCTCTTGAATTGGTCAGAGTCTACAAGTTCAGTAGGGTTATACAAAACTTCCTTGTCCTGTAACCTTCCCAGGATTTCAAGATTGGGAGCAGACACCCTCAAGATCTCTCTGGAACAACTTAAAAGTGTTGAGCTACAATATCTTTCTAAACCATCCTCATATCTATGGGGAATGAGAAATAAAAAGAACCAGTCCATCAATGTAGCAATGGAAATACCAATTTATAGCAGCCTGCCCGCCTGATATGAGTTCTAATACATTTTCCAGAAAAGGACATGAATGATTTTGAAATGGGTAAACATTTTATTAAATGGGAAAAGAAGGCATGTGAAATGAAGGTACATGATATAGGAGATCGAGTTATTTATGTGGAATGACTCTCCTCTCTCCACACTCCCTCTAATGTGCTTATTGGGTTGGTTTCGCCTTCTCTCCCTTCAGTTCCAGCAGACATCTGATCATGCCCTCTTCTCTTGTTCCGTGGTTGATGTCTTCGCTCAGCTTAATCAGAGCTTTGAGATTATTAAGAAACTGGAATGCCCTAATCCTGAAGCATTATCTCACTTAATGAGAAGATTTGCGAAGGTAGGTTAGAAGGAATGAGTGCTTTCTTTTCTGGGATTGTGGCATGTTATTATTTTCTTGCACAGAACCTGACGGATGTTGCTGTTTGTCTTCTCTGACACCAGTACCCCAATTTCATTTCTGATTCTAGTACCAATAGATCTGGTTTCCAGGTTTGTCATCTGACTTTCTTTCTGCCCTTCTTGTTTCTTAAAATGGATTTATCATTCTTTACAAATCTGTCATCCACATTAGTGACTCAGTCATTGGTAGCTGAAGAGACTTGCTAAGAGTGGCAAAATTATTTATTTCATATATTGTGCTTTTTAGCTGAAAGTAAGCCTTGGCAATTCATATTTAAATTGTGAGTATTCTTAACACACAGTGTACTACAACGAAAGTATATTAGACTTGGAGTCATGAAAACAGAGTTCTGATTTCAAATCAGCCAATAACTACAGTATGAGTCTGAACAGTTCATTTTTTTTTTTAAAGATTTTATTTGTTATTTATTTGTCAGAGAGAGAGAGCACACAAGCACAAGCAGGGGGAGTGGCAGGCAGAGGGAGAAGCAGGCTTCCCACTGAGCAGGGAGCCAATGTGGGACTCGGACCATGACCTGAGCCAAAGGCAGATGTCCACCCAACTGAGCCACCCAGGCATCCCCAGTTCATTTTGTTTTTATAAAATGTAGTTTAGTTGACAGACTGTGATTAACTGGATTACATAAGATTAGGATCTCTTCCTCCTCTAAGAGTTTAAGAAGGCTTGCAAAGTACTTACTAGTTTACCAAAAGTTTCAAGGGAAATAGAAGAAATAAAAGATGTAGCCCCTGCCCTCCAGATCTTAAAAAAAGTTCCCCATAATAATCAAGGCCATGTGACATGAACTAATGTATTAATTTTCTAGGGCTGCCATGGTTAAATATCACAGGATGGTGGCTTAAAAAGTAGAAAAATATTTTTTTGCAGTTCTGGAGGCTAGAGGTCTGAGATCCAGGTATCAGCAGATTTGGTTTCTCCTCAGGCTTCTCTCCTTGGCTTAGGGATAGCAGCCTTATTACTGGATTTTCACATAGTTCTTCCTCTGTACATGTACATGTTCCCTTGGTGTTGCTCTGCATGCCCAAATTGGCTTTTCTTATAAAGACAGTAGTTAGTTTCCTCAGGTAGGCACTTCAAGGGGATCTGAGATCATTCCAGGGAGGAAGCCCTGAACTGTTAGAAGCTGTTACTGTTTTGCTCAAGTCTTTTTAATTTTTTCTAAAGATTTATTTATTTATTAGAGAGAGAGAACACAAGCAGGGGAGAGGGAGAGAGAGAAGCAGACCCCCTGCTGAGCAGGGAGCCTGATGTGGGGTTCAGTCCCAGGACCCTGGGATCATGACCTGAGCCAAAGGCAGAGGCTTAACCAACTGAGCCACCCCAGTTTTGTTCAAGTCTTGATAGGTCAAGGTTGAGGCCTGGTTGAGAAGAGGCCTGGGAGTAGCCTGGCCAGAGTTTGGTCAAGGAGAGAGTCTTTGTCACCTTCCACCTTTCTGTGACTCGGATTCTCTCCTGAGAGATTCCAAAGAGAGAGCATAGGATTAGTAGAGAGCTGATGGAATTATAGTTGGACAGTTAGGTCCTCCTTGTAAGGAGTCTTGAAGAACAGGCAAAGTGGCCAAATATCTTTAGTAGAAAATGAGGAGCCATAATTTAAAAAAATCAAAAGGCTGAAAAAGAAAATGAGGAGCCAATGAAGGCTTTTAGGTACATAAACCATCAGCCTAAACCGTATTATGTTATTTGTTTACCATCAAGTAACCATCAAGTACTGTTAACCTTTGAACTCTAGTCTTTATATGTTAATTAGGAAGATAAAAGTAACCTCCCACTTTTAAAGATAATAGCTAAAATCATTTATTTTGATCATCTCCAGAGGGGACTTTCTTGGTAGCATCTGATTTCAACTTCCCCAGTGTGGTGAAACCTGCAAGTAAGCTCTGCAGGAGGAGAATTCTAAAAAAAAATCTGAAAGTTAAGTCTTTTCTTGACAAGCAGCTGCATTTTGGGTGACTGCCAAGAGAAGAATGAAATGGGATCATTAGGGATACTGTTGAAAAAAGTGTGTCACATGCTATTCTTGGAACTCTGTGGGACTAGTGGAAGCGGGGTCCTATGGAGAATTTAATAATCTCAGAGTTAATATATTTAGTAACATACTATTATAATGGTGCACGATATTAGAAAGGTAACTAGAATTCACCCTCAGAGTAGTCAGGGAGCAGGTTATGTAAGGTGGAGGCATGGAAGCACAGAGAGAGCAGGAGGAAAGGGGCACCAGGGCTCAAGACAAAGCTGGGCTCCAGACCACCCTCCCCTCCTTGGTACTTTTGACCTTTCTGCATCTGTGAAGCTGCACCCAGCCACATTCAGACTGCAAGTGGGCTGGAGAAAAGTGTAATATGTTAGAATCTGCACAGGAAAATGCATTCTTTGAAGCGAGGAGAGAAGAATTAGGCTCCATGTGCCACTGAGGAAATGTGAGCTTTTATTGGCACAATATAATTTTTTTTAAATACAAAAAATATTCTTAATCCATGTAAATTCAAAACTACCCAATTATTATTGCAAGGAAATAATGTAAGAAAAAAAACTCATTTTCTGGGAAAGCAGAAATTGGTAATTTTCATTGAAAGATAATTCTATTTTGTTGGAATGATTTTAAGAAATCAAATAGGACTTTGTGGTTGATATAATTAGCTATTTCACAGTAACGTCAGACTGTTAGAATTTGTTTTGTTTCATCAGATGGGACTATTGGTCTTGAAAACTGTATCCTTCTTGGAATAGGGATCCTTGTATCAGAATATTGAAATCATATTCTCTTCCTGGGACTTATATTGATTTAAACCATCTCTCAGAGAAAAGACATAATTAATGATATCTGAAAACATTTGGGAAGATTTGGCATTGTAAAGTGGGACTTGATAGGATGATTTGTTCTTACTAAGGTATATATAAGACTCAGTATACTAAACAAATGTTTCACATTTCATAGCTGTGATGAGAGGTGAAGTATCACATAGGTCGTGGATAGTTCTATGGCTTTACTGCTGCTCTTGACAAGAATGGGTAGTTTAATGAAAGAAGAGCAATATGAAGTAACGGTATCTTCATTATTAAAAACAAACCAACAAGTATTAATTGAGTCCTGGCCACAAATCTGGCTGTTTTTTTAATTGAGTGTCCAGGGACTGGAGATACAATGGTGAATGAGACACTCGTATTTCTTGTTCTTTGGGAACATAATCCTAATTTTCAAAAGTACTGACGATAATTATTTGAACATTGCTATGTGCTAATCACTTCACATATACTGTCTCACTTATTCTTCGCTATAACCCCATGACATAGGTGCTGTGATTTCTCCTAATTATTCAAATGATGAAACAAGCTTAGAAAGTTTAGATAACTCAAACAAGGCACCCAACTAGAAATGGCATGGGTGAAATGCTTTTAAGCCATACTACCTTCACAGTCTGGTGTCATCACAAACCAATTGGTAAGTCAGAGAGCAGAACCTCAACATTTATTTTTACCCTCTGGGCCAAACGTAGGCAGCTCAGGGGGATTCTTTCTTATGCTGCATGTGTTAAAATGCAGTGCTAGAAAGCACTGAAGTGACTTTCTAATGTCACTTAACAGATACTACTCTTCTTGTCTTCCATGCATTGCTCTAATACTAAATGTCCCATGAATACAGTGGGGCTAAAAAGATGGATTTTGAACCAGGGTTCTTATCTTACTGATTGCAAGAGTCATATCCTAGACGGACCTACTGGTGGTGTTGACAAGATTCTAATTCTAATAGCACAGCATTAGCTCAGGAGATCATACTGAGTAACTGATAGCTGTCCCACTCAGTAACACTAGTAGCCACAGTCTAATGAGAGCAGATTGAGGATGGGAGATATTTTTGTCATCCTGCTTGATCTTTTAAATGCAGAGAATCTCTGGCTTCACCACCATAATCCTATTTGAATTTCATTGTATTTAATCTGGAGCTCTTTGAATGGCAGTTTCTTTGCTGCATCCATAAAAGAATCATCTATACTTCAT
Organism: Mirounga angustirostris; assembly: GCF_029215605.1. Classification (NCBI taxonomy): domain Eukaryota; kingdom Metazoa; phylum Chordata; class Mammalia; order Carnivora; family Phocidae; genus Mirounga; species Mirounga angustirostris. The sequence continues at coordinate 50,377,544 of NW_026991717.1, read as the reverse complement.
GACTCTCTCTTCATATAAACTATACTTTATTATAGAACATGATGCAAACAGCTTCTGTTACGCTCTTGCCTCTCTCTCTATGCTGTCCCCATTTCTGAAGCCCAAGAGTCCCACAGAGAGAAATCATTAGCTAAATCCACACACTCAGAAGTTCTGTCTTCCAGGCTTTGCTAGGTACCCCTTCCATCAACAGATTCTCTCTGAAGAGTTAACCTCCACCCTGCTATGCATTCATTAGGGCTGTGGTTTTCAAACTTTAACTTGCATCAGATTTACTTTGGAGGCTTCTTAACACACACCAGAGTTGCTGACTCAGTAGACCCATGTAGGACCAGAGAACTTGAACTTCCACAAGTTCCTAGGTGATGCTTATGAGGCAGCAGGAGATGTGTCTTAGGTCGGTATGTCTCAAGTAACTGTTTATTGGTATTAAAGAAATACTGTCTGATATGGTTTTACTTTGTTGAATAAATCAGAGTGAAATTGAAGTTGCCCCTAAAATGTACATGAGCACTGTCATTCAAGCATACTTTGTACATTAGTAAAGAAATGGATGTTCTCATAGCCAGTGTGTCCACAACTCTTATGGGCACAAGGCCTTAAACCAGATCCTACATGGCTGAGCTCTTGGCCTTACCCACAGCTCATCCCGACTTCCTAACCATCGGCATTTGTAGGTTAGTGGTTGTGAGATGCTAGTATCAGTTAGTTGTCCCCAAGCGGGAATTCAGCAGACTAGGGTTTTCTTGTAGAGTCAAGTGTTGGTCTGTGGGGGGGATACCTTGAGAATAATCAGAAATGAATGTCTGGATTCTCCTCTCGAAACTTTCTCTGGAGCAAGTTAGAATCTCTGAGTGACAACAGGCTCCTCAAGTCAGACTTCTCTTTGTTTTTGTTTTTACCACATAGTGAAAGGATTCTTAAGAGTTTACACTGTCATTAGAACCTGTAAGTTGAAAGCCGTGCTCATATGTACAAGTGAATTAGTACTTTTCAGGTAAGTCCCACAGTAATTTTCAGCATTATATCTGAAGCCAAATTTGAACAGCTGCATTTGGACGATACTTCAGTCTGATCAGCCATCTGTTTTCCTAGATTTATTGGTCTTCTGCTTGATAAGATTTTATATTTTCCAAGGCCAACTTTCTATCTAAACTGATGCTTATTACCACGATACTTTGCACTTTCACAAAATACCAATTTTCTTTCTGCATTTTATCCCTACTTCTAGGTTTTCACTGTGATCTTAAATGGCTATAAAACAAGTTCATAGTTACATTTGGTGAATTCAGGTTTGTCGATTAAGAGGTTAAGCTAAAGGAGAGATGTTTAGAATGTCTCCTGAATTGATTTGAGACACAAAGAAAATTCAGATGAATATGTTATACAAAAAAGGAAATAGAAGGTTTTTTGTCTTTGCTTTTCTGTGAAAAAGAGATAATCTTTACCTACAATTATTGTTACTTTCTCTCTTCTAAGAAAATCATGTTCACATTTGGCTTGTGATAATTCAAGCTATGTAAGTAAAACTAGTAGGATACAAATACATCAATATATTTTTAAGTAATTGAAATAAAATTTAACTAACAAATGTGTTTGTTTTTCCTTATTTTGCATAATTAGTGGAACAGAGGGCATCCTTCAGGTCAGAAATAGTTATTAAATGGAGAAGGAAAATGTGGAATTAGGATGAAGCGGACAGAACAAAGGCAAAAATTAGACAGTGTTTTTAGAAAATAATGCACCAATAACTAATTTAGTAAATTAAAGGTAAATGTATTAGTGCAATACAACAAAAGTCTTCAGAGGTGGTCTTTGATATTAGTAAGGCTCCTTATCATAGAAAATTACTGAAAATATTCATTACTAAGGGACATGTACAGGAATGCTCTGACACCACTTATAATTGTATAAGGTATTTAGGAACATTGTAGAAGGTTGAGAAAATGACCACCACAGAGAATTTGGGCATGGTATATGTATGTGTGGTAAGGATGAGAGGGGTGTAGGAACTGGAAACCAAGAGGAAGGAGTCAAAGAAAAGTTTGATTGTTCAGGGAGGCGGTGGGCGGCGGGGAGAGCATTAGGGTCATTAGGTAGTTAAGTATCCAAGCATAGAGGAGGTTGCTACAAAATCATGTATCTTCTGAGTATTTAGTAAAGTTAGAAATAAAGAATTTTATGATGGAGCAGATTATGTTAAAATGGAATGAATTAATGAATTCATGTGGAATATCTTTCACATGTACTCAGAAATATTACAAATTGTCATCTAAGCAGAATAGTTTGAGATCCTTCTTTTGGCAAGGGTATAGATTTAATCACTGCATCTGGCCCTCTCTTAGCTGAAAAAGACATGAAAAGTTTGCCTGATGAGCATTAAGCTGGCTAATATGTGTATAACTGGATACATTTAACTGGATACATTTCGTGCTTTTCCCCTAGACTATCAATAAAGTACTGCTTCAGTATGCTGCAATTGTATCAAGTGACTTCAGTTCCTATTGCGATAAGGAAAATGTGGTAAGTAAAACTGTTACTGCTTTCAAGTATTCCTCAATTGAGATCCATTTTTTTTTTTAAACGAATGAGAAAGCAAGAGAATTTTTTTTTCTTTCTGTTTTCAAGGGTAATAGGGAATAGGGATCTCAAGAAATTGTTTGCATACTTCTCTAGGAATCCTGATCTGGCTACAGCACAGAAGTCAGAGGAAGGTTGAGAGCATCTCAGTGCCCACCAACTTGTGGTTTTCCATGACGATAAGGAACAAGACTCACATAAACAATTAAAAACCCACATAATCATAAAACATTGAAGCTGAGAACTAGGAATTAAAAACTTGTTTATGTTGATACCTATAGCATAGTTTGGACACCAGTAGCAAAGTGAGTACAATTTATCTTTCAGTTTTCAAATTGAGAAAGATAGTGTAAGAAATGATGCTGGTTTCTACTCTAAATCATTAACTTAGCCTTTTATTTTTTGGATAATTAAGAAAATCTTTATAAAATTCAAACCAGCATTGCAACTTAATAAAAGGCACAAAGAGAAGCAAGATAAACTAAAGTGATTTGGAGTATAATTAGTCATAGTCTATGGTGGAAGGTGAAATCTTTCCTATTCGCCAAATGTCATTTTAGGAGAAATACGTTGGGAATTTTTTTTAAACACTGAAAAAATATATTACAAAAGTTAGTACTAGATTTTTAAAGAGGAAAATCAGTTTTTTCCTTCTCAACAAATTAGTTCCCACTATCAGGCAAAAGAGAATTCTCGCTGAAACCTCATTGACCTCTTGCTGACAGCTCATTAATATAAGTCAGTCTTAATGGTTCTTGAGGGTCCCAGAAGATACTTCTTTCCCTTAAATTAATATGCTGCCCAGAAATTTTATTAAAATTCCCAGATATCTCAGCAGTGATTTCTAATTGCCATTGATTATACTCTAACAGGCAAGATAGAATATTTATTTACTCAAAGCATATATTTACAATTAAATTTACAATACATGTGAAAAGTAATATGTTGAAAATCAAAACAGTGACAGATAATTTCAGGAAAAATTCTGATATATCAGGATAGCCAACTTGAAAATTTTAAAAAGGTAGCTATGAATTACCAGGGATAGTTCTTGTCATTGAGAAAAGAAAATCAACCTTAAAGACCCCTGCAGACTTTCTGCTATATTATGAGTTAACATTCTATAGTTTATTTTTTAAAACATTGGAGAAACAAATCATAAATCAATGTTTATTATATTATTATTTGTATTTTTCCATATATTTTATACTTTTAAAATCAAGTATTTATAAAGAAAGAAAACACCTTTGCAAGTATTACAGCACAGGAACTTTTCCTCAATGCTTTTCTTTCCTAGTTCCTGATATCTTAATGATATCATTCAAATGCCAAGCCTCATTTCAGCTTTTCCACGAAAGAATAATAATTAACTGCTTAGGTTTATGCTTTCAGCTGAGATAAATTGAAGAAATTCTTTTGTACATTCGCGTGTGTACATATAACTATTTCTCTCAGTATCAAGAATATTAAGTTTGTTTTTCTCAGCATATTTATGGCCATATACCTATTATATCTGCAGATTGATCTATAAACTTTTAAAGAGAGAGATATCCTTTAAGAGATGAGCATAACATTTGCTTTCCCACAGGTCAGAATTAAAGATGACAGTTAAAATGTCTGTGACAGAATAATTTTTTTTCTAGCTGTGATGTTTTACATTGAAAATGGATCACAAGTTTTTTAATCCATTTTCTCATACTCCAAAATATAGCAATGAAACACAAATAAATCAGAATTACCCAATTTTGAATATTTTAAAAAATCTTTTTCAACTCAGAAACACACTTTGGTCATATAGAAATGGCCCTAGTCCCAACAGAACTTTCATATTCATTGTAGTTTAGGTTCCTAACTTTGTTCCAGATTTAGATCGGATGAAATGCATTATATTTTTAGGGGAAAAGCCAAATTACATATAAATAAAAAGATGATAACTTCAACATAGATTATTTTATCTAAACTCATCAACAAATGATACTTCTGAATTAGGTTAATGTTCTCTTTACTGTGTGTGTTTTCTGTTTTGTTTTCAGTAACTAAAAAAAAAGAAAAAGCTGTTTTCAGATTAGTTTTGGTTGATTTGTGTAATTCAGTCCTCAGTAATGATTTGATAAATTCATTCAATAAAATTGATATTTCAACATTTCAAAGTCAGAGAAAGCTTAATGAAAGAGAAGAGTCTCATATTTTATTTTTCTCTCTCTCTGGATAACTGCATCTTTTTTTTTTTTATATATGTAGCCTTACCTGGGGTCAATAGCAATCCATGCCAAGTGAGCCTATAGTTCATTTTGTTTCTTGGTGGTTCTTTTCCATTGGAAATTGTCATATAAAAAATGCTTGGAGGTTGGTTTTTGTTTATACAGCTGGTACTAAAGTACTGTTATATGTGCCAAAAAAAGATAAGCTTAATATCTAATAATCATAGAAGAGTCTACCTAGCTAACTTAGACCCTTGGGGAGCAGAGTGATACAACCTTTTACCCATGTATTCTTCCTGCTTCTCATTAAGAGTCATGGTTGGTCTTTGACCTTCATTTTCTCCCTGGTAAGATTGTCAAATTCAAGCCAAATCTTTCCCCTCTGCAATGAAAAAAGAAAGAAAGAGATAAAGAGAAAGAAAAAAGAAAATCCCAATGACCCTACCCCCTAGTGAGGGTTCACTTTGCCTTTGGGTCAAGATGCTGAATCCCTGAAAGTTTTGACCACACATACTGTGGAAAGGATAAGTCCAGATCAAGTGGCTCTCAGTCACAGCTGGGGATCAGAATCATTGGTGGAATATTGTGGTTCAGCTTGCTGAACAAAATCTATGGCATATAAATCTCAGATATCAGTGTTAAGAGAAATAAAATATTTATGTGACCGGAATCAAAGGAAGGGAATCAAAGTTTAAAATTGTTTTCATAAATCGAAGTTAGGATGTGGTCACTTTAAGAATCAAGTAGAAAGTTTTTCAAAGGTCAGTAATGTGGTTGAAACAATAATAAAATCTTTCCACTGATGAGTGCTAACACCCTCTCTGATGTCCTGTAAGTCCTTTCTATGCCTAATTCATTATTGGCTCATTTCCCAGAAACTTGGAAGATATATCCATTTTCTTTTCTTTCACTGTTTTCCTCCCCCAAATCAACTGGCTTTTTGGATCAGAATGCAAGAAATATTAAATTATTCTATAACTATTCTCAATTCTATTTTCCAGTTATAAACTAATTCCTATTATTCTAAGTCCACATGTAGTCCTGTCACAAGGCTTTCCATCTTTGTATTATTCTATTTCTGCCTCCTTGGAAACACTGAGTCAAAAAACATTTTTAAGCATGTATTCTATGGAAGGCTCTGTGCAGGACTCCAGGAGTAAGAAAAAGCAGAAGACATAGCAGCATGTACGGTGTATTTAAGGTCAGTGGGTGAGACAGTGAATAGCAACATAAATGTAAAGTTAAATAAAACAAATGTCAAGTGAGTGACAAGGATATAGTCTGGGAAAGAGAAAGCTCAAACCTGGAATGATGGTTATGATTCAAATAGGCAACGCGGTTCACGTGACAAGGTCACATGCCAAGCCAAGTCAGAGTTTAGAAAGCACAGGTGTTTTGGGAGGAATAAGCTGCTTAAAGGGGGAAGTTACTCATAGTGCAGTAGACAGAGATGGGAAGGAAAAACTAGTTTGGAGCCAGATAACTAAGGGCCTTGAATACCAATGTGCGGACTTTATCTATAGCCAAAGAGAATCTATTAAAGGTGTCCTTTTTTTTTTTTTCTTTTTTCCCCCTTGGATTTTTAAAATTCAGATGGTGTTTGGTTTTTTAAATGGTGGAATAATGGAAAAGTTAAACTGTTAACTTTTTCTTAAAGTAAATTTTTAAAAACAGAATTTGGCTCAATGTTAATAATAAAAGAAATATTAGTAGTAAGTCCCCAGTGGTTTATTGTCTGGGTATGTTATTGAATTGCATTCTCCAAAGTGGTAATATTTCCTCCTTCCATTCTTAACTTTTAAAAAGTATAATGAAAATAGCAGAATTATTCTATCTGCCAAATATAATAGGACTTCAGTGATAGTTGTATACTTATCACATTTAAGGTTAAACTCATTCAATAATTTATCGTATGAAGGATTCTCACACCACCTTTTCTTTTTGTTTTTTGCTTTATTCGTAGCCCTGTATATTGATGAACAATATTCAGCAACTGCGGGTCCAGCTGGAAAAAATGTTTGAATCCATGGGAGGGAAAGAGGTGGGTATATTTTTATGCCTGCATTTGCCAAATATCTACTTAGAGATCATTAGCAGCATATCTCTTTGCTATGCAAAGTGTCAGTCAAGTTTTTTACATGGGTTAACTAAAGAACAGGAAATGATAATAATTTAAAATTCCATTAATAACTAAAGTGATCATTAACCACAACAGAAAAGTGAGAATGGGAGGAGGGAGGTGGTCAGTAGCCTTTTGTAGTGTGTATATAGAGATATAGTCATATATACACAAATATATACATATATGCTAATGATCTGTTAAGTTCTACAAACTCCAGATTTTTTTTCCACCATATTGCGCAATGTCAACTTGATATCAAAGTTTTTGTTCTGAAATGTGCTTTGTGGTGCTAGCAATTTTTGGTGTATCGGTGGTTTATTGTTCACATCTAAAAATCTCTGTCACAATGTGTTGCGTGCTGTGTCTGTAATGTGTCGTGTCTTTGTCCAACATCTTTGACTTGCAATTCCCCGAGCAGAAGAAGGAAGGAGAAAGATTCTTTTATGAGGTTTGTGATAGTAAGCATCTTATCCTTTACCTGGCTGTTTCCCCCAAACCTGAAGACCACTGCACTTCTTACTTATTCTCATTTGCTTGTTTGGATCAGGCAGACAGCGAAATATTAGCTGTGCGCATGCCTCCTGCTATTGCCAAAGTCTTTCACGAACCACCAAGAGCGTCCAGGGGCTTGGGGACTGGAGTTGGTGCCGAGAGGGAAAGTCATGGGGCTGGCATTCTCCCAGCCCCACCCTTCCCTAAAACAACCCCAAGGGCAGCTAGAATGTAGAAATATTTGTTTAAGATTTCAGTTACAGTGTTCCTTATTGTGGTAAGTGTACGAGATGTACGTGAAGCGAGGTTGGATTTCAACGCAAAGATCCCTCTTATTTCTCAATGTACAAGGCTGAAAATGCTTCTTTTTTTTTTTTTTTAAAGATTTTATTTATTTGACAGAGAGAGAGGGAACACAAGCGGGGGGAGCGGGAGAGGGAGAAGCAGGCCTCCCACGGAGCAGGGAGCCCAATGCAGGGCTCGATCCCAGGACCCTGGGATCATGACCTGGGCCGAAGGCAGACGCTGAACGACTGAGCCACCCAGGCGCCCCTGAAAATGCTTCTTTTAAGACTGGGCTTCTTCACATGTGGTGTTGCTGTTAACCCCAAGGAGACATTTATACATTTCCCTCTCCTAAGAGAGCCTCAGTCCTTTGAAACTGAACTTGCTACTTAGTATCCTACAAACAAGAAGCACTAGGAGATGTGTGTGAAGGTACAAAACTTCAAAAATGAACTTTCATGAGCTCTGCTTCTGCTGCAGTATCTGTCTTTGTTGTATACAATAAGGCTGCATTCCCTATGGTGTGTTAGTGGTTTTTGCAATGTGAGGGCATGAGTCTCATTTTTGAATTTTTTGCTAAATTAGGTGAGCACAAACAATTGGGGATCATAGCTGGAGAGTCCCTTTTTAATTTTAGAGATGTTTCATATTCAGACTTTAAGTCCACTTACAGTTTGAAGAGCCGTGAAGAGATCACTGATTTCTTATGGGAAATTCTGTCTCCTTTTACTGAATTCTAAAGATTACAAATCATGGAAAGATAGAGTTATATTTAAAATGCCACATTTCCAGAAATTTCTCCTAATGCTACTTCTATTTCCTCACTATTCCATGGGTTGGACTCAAATGTGAGTAATATCCTGCTGAGCTGAATATTAACAAGACAAATCAGACCTGTCCTTAAAGGAAGGTATGTGGGCCAAGCCACTCACTAACCAAAAATGTTGTGGGGCAGCTTGTTCACCAAACAAGAATGGATTCTTTATCTCACATAAAATTGCTGGTTTGCAATGTGTGGGTTTCGCATTATAAATTTGGCTACAAATGTATAGCTAAATCATAGAACTCTTCTTACTGGAGAAAGTAATGAAGAAAGAAATACTGGTGTTGGTGCCTTCTACCCTCATGACTCTTGCAAGGTCAGTTGCTAAATTCCTCATACATAATTTAAAGGGAGAATGCAATTCAATGACTGAAATGAATGTCCAGTTTCTAACAGTGTAATTTGTTAGGGGGACAGCATGGACCCTAACTCCTTTCTTTTCCTGCATTTAAATCTGATACACCCCTTCCCTCCCTCTCTTGATCATCTTTTGATGTTCTGTCTCCTTTCTACGCACAGTTTCTTTGATCTTATTACTTTCAACTTTCACCTCATCCTCTGTTACCAGAAAAAGCTTTCAGCAGGCCCAGTCAGGACTGGCATGGGGACCGATGAACTATCAGGAGAAAGCAAGCCCTAAACTCAAGTCTGGGTGTCACATTGAGCCTCCGAAGAGAAAGAACCGTGATTAACACAGACTTATGGTAGAGTTGCTAGTTGCTACCCTCGACCTCCTCTGGGCACCAGAATCTCAAAATAATAGGCTTAACTCCTTCCAGTCCAGTTACCTGTATATGGCAGTATCTACATGGGTTCCTTAATTGGGGCTTTTATAAAGACGGAAAAGGATTTTATTGAGAATGACAGAATTTACCCTTTGACATGAGAAGTTTATCCAGCGCTTAACGCAGGCGTGCTCGGTGGCCTTGAGAGGGAACACAGTGTGTCCTGATGCCAGTTCTTCTCTCACTGTGCAACTCGTTATAAAACCTTGACTGGTATTGTTGCGGGAAGCTTCCCTGTCTAGTTCTTCTCCTTTAAGGAGTTTCTTAGACTTTGTCCCCATCACCTGTTCTAGGATGTGCACTTCTTGCTACAGAAATCTAATTAGCAAATGATTAATTGCTTGTGTACTTGCTCAAAATAGTTTTGGATGCCATGTGTTTATTAGTTGGCTCCTAACAGCAGCATGGCTTGCCTCTCCTACCGTCTGCCAAGTGGCTGACCACTCGCAGGCCCGGTTGCATGAAGCTGTAGCTCTCTGCCGCTTGAACCGACCGCTGTTGGGGCAGCTCTCCTCTCCTGATAGGATCAGCCTCTTTTCCTTCTGGAAACAGAAATAATGTTGAAAACCTTTTTTTTTTTTTTTTTAGGTGGGGAAAAAAAAAAAACACACTCTTTCTGGAGTCCAAGTTGGCCTAACACTCTGATAGTCTAGGGCTGATGCTGTTTTTTGTCAGTGGCTCCATAAGCAGTCCTAACCAGACACTGTTACCACCTGCATGCACAATATCCTGGAGACCATGTGGGCACATTTTTCTTTTTTTATCTAGTGCCCTATTTAGAAAGAAAAGAGAAAAGCAAACCACTAAATTTCTTCTCCTATATCGTGACTTTCCCACACGCTTCCTTGTGTAAAAATGAAGAGCATGTGTTTGGCGTAACAACTCTGATTACTGTGAAGAATGTAGAAAATATAATAACTCACATGAGCCAGGAAACAACATAACCTTCGAAATGAGGCCCAGAGTCTGTTTTTGTTTTTTTTAATATATATATAAAGCATCTCACATGATTTTTCACGTGCATATTGTTTTGGGACACACTACGCTAAACCAGATAAAGTAGCCAACCCACGGTATGGACTGACTTGTTCTAGAAGTTAAATTATGTGCCCCACAATCGCCCTACTGCATTATCGGTCCCTTTATGACACAGTAATGGCAAAATGATTGTCAGGATGCCAGGTAATCATTTTCATTACTGGTGAATGATCATTTTATCATTCTCAGATAGCTCAAATACCTCAAAAGTAAGACCGATATACTTTGGTTTACATTATTTTAATAGCTTATTAAACTCAGTATAACTTAGTATAATTCAGTGCAGAGCAATTGCAAATAAATATACACCCTGTATTCATTTTTTCATAAAAATAAATTGCTACAGCCTATGAAAAGGACTCCATTGCATTTCCTTGATCTGCAATCTAATTTGTATAAGTACATGAAAAAGAAAATCAGATAATCCAAAATTTAATTTCATTTCAGGAAGTCATAAGATATTGGTTATGAAGCTCTGTAGAACTTGTAGTAATTGATTTAGAAGAATTATGACCATGCTGTGTAAGCAGAAGAGGCATTACTCCTTCACAACATTGCATTGGTACAATCGTCCTGAATGGTAGAATCCATAATTATCCATAACCCTGCTAACTTCCTGACAGTACTTCAAATGCTAGAAGTTAGCCATCATTAAGACATTTAGGGGAAATAGGGGCATCGTTTGCTTAGCTAAATTCTCTTATTCTGCTGGCCACAAAGCAAACACATTAGATACAGTGGTAATATTATTTTCATTGCTGTGTCTTAAAAATAATTGAATCTCTTGACACATTTCACTGTGGTAAACTTTCCTGAACAGGGCCATGGAATGTGGAGCATAACCCTACCTATCCTAAACACGTGTATATTTTCATGAGCAATTTATTCTTTTGTTTCAGAAAAGCATTGTCTATATCCTGTTTCATTTTTTTAATGTTGAATTCGAAAAGGTAGAAACTGCATCTGACCCAAAAGTATATGCATGTAGCTGATTGAAATTCATTGTAAAACCTATTACCTGTAAGGACTTAGTCTTCAGCTAAGCAAATCCCCACCGGAGAGGACAGAAATTAACCCCTATCATATTTTTCTTAGCATTATCCTTTTAACTTTATACTTGCTGGCAACAGGGGATTGAAGAGCACTGCTTTCAAGGAAATAATACTTTATGCTGGTGGTTCTTGAACTTCAGTATGCATCAGAACTGCCTGGGTAGCTAATTAAAACACACATTGCTGAATTCCATCCCTGGACTTTTTGATTCTGTAGGCTGGGTGGGGCCTGACGATTTGCATTACTAACAAATTCCCAGCTGATGTGATCTACTGCTCAGGGGACCACATTTTGAGAATTACCGTTCTTTGCTTTTAGAACAGCAACCAGGTAATTAGGAAATGGCTCCCAATGCCCCTTTGTCTTTATCTGTGCAACACATTTGACTGATGTACTTAATGTTTTGAATCTTGAGGACAGAAAGGATTCCATGTGTTTGAATGGACCTTGAGACAGCATGCAGTCCTGCAAGCAAATGTACTGGGTTTTTTAAAGATTTTATTTATTTATTTGACAGAGAGAGACACAGCGAGAGAGGGAACACAAGCAGGGGGAGTGGGAGAGGGAGAAGCAGGCTTCCTGCCGAGCAGGGAGCCTGATGTGGGGCTCGATCCCAGGACCCTGGGATCATGACCTGAGCCGAAGGCAGACGCTTAACGACTGAGCCACCCAGCGCCCCAAGCAAATGTACTATTGTATTAAGGAATGCAGTAATCCATAAACGTAGGTGACCAATTTGTAGTGATAAACGAACACTCAGAATTTTCTTTAACATTTTAGACTTTATGCTTACATTTTATATATAATCTTATCAAAAGGTGGTGATGTTGTATGGAGGGTAAGCGTTATGTTCAAGTTTCTGATCTGTCTCACCTTTTCTCTTTAATGTAAATAGAGCTATAACTCACTAGTTAATACATTAGTGAGAATCAATCTACTGTTTTCATATCTTTCCCAACAATTACAAAGCAAATTATAAAGTATGTATCAAATGTCTTAGATAATAAAATAGACAATGTAAACTAGTCATAGCTTCCTTTTAGTTCTAAAATTGTTTCCTAAAGCAATTTGCAAAGTTTTTTTTTTCTACTTAATAGAAGGATCTGTTGTTGCCAGTTATATTTACTGAATCTGTAGGGCAGCGGGAGTTGGGATAGGAAGTTTATTAATGGAGTCAGAACAATTAAAGTAATAAGGTTTGGGAGCGGAGCCCCCCGCCCCCCACCAGCTCAGTACTTTCTAAATTTGAAAATATCTTTTAAATGAAAGTTGTAATTGTTATATCTCACCCTGCAACAATTTGAAAAATAAACTGAAACCTCTAGCCTCTTAATGTGTAAATAGAGCTCAAAGGTGGGATGTCCTCTGGCTGAATTCAGTAAAAGCAAGCAGCTATTTTTAGTTTTATGGCAGCAGGTAACAAGGAGAACTGTTTCAGGCAGTGGCCTTTCATTTTGGCAGCATGCGGCTCTTGCGGGGTTTCTTTCTCCTCAGAGCCATCTCTACAATTAGAGTTAACAAATAGGACTTAATAGAAAATTAAAAGAATAATGAGAGCTAGAAGGGCAAATCGCATCAAGGTGACTTAATAGATATGATTAAGAATTTAGCGCCACTACCAAGGAAAGTTCAGCTAAGTGCTACGCTTTATGAAATTAAGGAAAGATGCTACCTAGGAGGTTGAGAAGTTTCTGGTGACCCAGGTCAGGATGAAATACAGACTGAAGCAGGTGCTGCTGGTCAACCTCATTCCCCAGAGCATTCCCGGGAGATCACAGGGTCACTCTTGTGCCATCAAGTCTCTTTTTAAACTCACCTGTCTCTGAACCTTAAGAAAACTTTCAAGAGAATGCAAGCTGTAGCCAGGAGGGAGGGAAAAAAAATAGAATGTCACTGACATTTTCTATAATAGACCAATTTTATTGTCTTGTGATCCTCTTCTATGGTGTATGGCTGCCTTCACAAACCATAAATCAATGCAGACGAAGCTAACTTACGTCTCTAACCCAGCCAGTCCCCATCTTCTCTTCTTGTACTTGATTGAGGGGGCCTCTGGCACCTCATGCAAATGGCTCCCTGAGGGAATTCTGTCCCCATTGATTAATGTTCAACAGGTACTCAGTCCCTCAGATTGAACAGACGATATTCACACCACCTAACAGTGGATGTGTTCAGTAATGGGAACAGCAGAATGGGGAAGAGAGAGTGAGACAGGGTATAAAGGCAGCTTTTACAGAATAAATCCTGAACATAAATTCTGTGTCTTGTTTCTTCTACTTCTGACTGAATCCTACTCTGTCCGGTTTCATGGTTAGTCAGCCAATAGATGGAGCTAATAAGCCCAAAGTTCCTTCTCAGTCAAGTTATTGTACTTGTTTGTTTTATTTTTTCACTGAGGCTTTTCAGAAGAGAATGTCTTTTAAAAAAATAGAGTTTCTTCAACTGCTGCTTCTCAATCCTCAAATATGTCCCCCAAATATGTCAGGGAGCATGGCACATTGTCTAGGCCTCAGTTTTCCCACTTGTAAAAAAGAGGGAGTGGTACTGTATGATTTCTGAAATTCATTCTAATTCTAAAATTCTGTGGTTATAAGGACAACAACCTTGTTAGCAATCCATAGAGTAGAGGTATAGTCTATGTGTTGTAGTTGAGAAAGAAAAAAAACGGTTTCAACTAAGAGAAAAGAATGTCATGTCACTCATAAGGTTTGAAGGTATCATTTTTTTCAAAGTACAGAGAAAAATGAAAGGCATTTTTCCTTTTCAGTTGTCTAAGCTGAAGAACCTAACGTACCGTATCTCAAAGGCATTTAGTTGATTTGAGGCACAATGACAGTTGGATTTTCTGCATACTCTCTTTAATTAGGATGAGAGACAGCTACTGGAGTTCAACTTTTGAAACCAGAAGTTAGAAGCATTAATTTATATAACTGATACTCCAACATAACAGTTCATGCAAACCTGATGGCATAAAGAAAATGTCATAGTCTGTCTCTTAAAATGGTCTTGTAAGTTCTTGGGGAGGGTCTCTCCTAAGAGGAATAAAAAAGGAAACAAAAGACAGGGTAGCATTGGTGGAGTGAGGACACTTTTTTTTTTAATTTTTTGTTTTTAAATTTCAGACAACATACTATAGTACCCATGCTGAATGCCATACCTCTGCAAGGTGATTTAGGGCATTTCAAGGAGAGCAATTTCCTGCTGGATTCACTAGGGAATGTTCAGTGATTTCTCAAATATATATTTTAAGTTGAGCTGGACATTTTAGGTTGGATAAATTCTGGTCAAATAGAAAGGCTGGAGAGAAGTAATAATTAAAAAAAAAAGCATAGCCCAGATAAGATTATAATAAATTGCTTGAAGCATGTCCCTTGTTGAAAACCAACTGGTGGGGTAGCAGGTTTAGCCTTGATTAAAACAACTCTAGGAATAGTTAGGAAGATGGAATAAAAAAGGAAACAACACAACTTTGTGATGATTGCATTATAATCTAGATGAGAAAAATTCTGCATCAGAAGTTGAAGAGGATAGGACAGATGGAGAAAATATCTCAGAGATATTATTGTATTTGGTATCCAAGTGAATGTGGAAGGTAGAAGGCAAAGAGGAGTCAAAGATGATTTTCACATTTCTTCCTTAAACAACTGTATGCTATCAATCAAGTCAGAGACATAAGTTAAGGATGGGCAGGTAATAAGTTCACTTTTTGATATGTTGACATTTAGGTCATCCAAGTAGAAAAGGTCAATAGGCACGTGAGAATATAGACACGGTGCTCAGACATCCTGTTAAAGCTGTAGATATAGATTCAGGGGTTTGTTAGCATAGGGGTGGGAGTTAAAGACATAGGCATGGATGTGATTGCTCAAGAAGAGAGAATAGAGGGGCGCCTGGGTGGCTCAGTCAGTTGAGCGACTGCCTTCGGCTCAGGTCATGATCCCAGGGTCCTGGGATCGAGCCCCACACCCAGCTTCCTGCTCAGCGGGAAGCCTGCTTCTCCCTCTCCCACTCCCCCTGCTTGTGTTCCCTCTCTCGCTGTGTCTCTCTGTCAAATAAATAAATAAAATCTTAAAAAAAAAAAAAGAGAATAGAGTGAAAAAAAAAAAGTCGACGAGGAAGGGAAAAAAATATTGATGTCTCAGGATTATATAGAGGAAGGGAAGTCAGAGATAGACAAATGATAGGCAGAAAAATAGGAGAGCTAGGAGAAGGTAGTTTCCAGAGAAGCAAGGAATAAAGAGCTTGAGAAACCAAAAGTGAACGCAGCATGAGTGGGTTATATAAAAGTCACTGGAGATCACAATTAGGAGATCACTGGTGATCTATATGTGAACATTTCAGTGTTGTACCCAGAGCAGAAACTACACTAGTGTTGCTAAATATTTAAGAAATGAGATTGTGAACAGTTTGATGGTCAAGAGAAGAAAAAAAATTATTAGCAAGATGTCAAGAAGATAGTATAAAATAAGTTAGGGTTTTATTCTTTAATTTGTTCTATTTTTTTTAACAAAATGTTTGAGCACATTTATAGGATGTGGTAATAAAGATAATGATGGAGGGTTGGAAGATAGGGATATTTGATGGAACAAAATCCAAAAGGAGGAACCAAGAGCTTAAGTTGAACAGTGCTTTTCTTGGAAATGAGACTTTCTTTTTCATAGAAAGAGTTATGGAATTTGCATTTATTGAAGGATTTTTCTGCAAAAATCTTTGGGGTGTGAAATCCATCAGTCTTAATCAAATTTTAGACCCTGTGTAGATGAGGTCAGGGAGTGATCATCTTCCCTGCTTTGTACTTCTTTTTTTTTTTTTAGATTTTTAATTTATTTGAGAGGGAGAGAGAGAGCAGGAGGATGGGCGAAGGGAGAGGAAGAAGCAGACTCCCTGCTGTGTAGGGAGCCTGATGTGGGGCTCAATCCCAGGACCCTGAGATCATGACCTGAGCCAAAGGCAGTGGCTTAACGGACTGAGCCACCCAGGCACCCCTGCTCTGTACTTCTTTAACTAAGCAAATAATGAAACTCTAACACTGAGGAGCTGAACAGGAGGAAAAACAGTCTAGTAAACCATAAACAACCGAAAGGAAATGAGATAGTAATGAGCAATGGAGAAAAGGAATCAAATTCACACAAAATTTCTTCCTACAAAGCCTTTATTTTTCAAGAGTTTGTATTGAGCTGTTGAGTTTAAATGCCTCTCTCCAACTGACTAGTTATATCTCCAGCAAGAGCTTGATGGTTGGATTAATAATTGCTGTTTTAAGAGGGTGAAATAACATGTACTCCCTTCACATAGGGAAAGAATTCGTGCTGGTAGAAAATTAACAAACAAACGAAACATGCAGAGTGGGTATGGTAACCATATTTTTGAAACCAGATGAATATCAGGACATAATCTGACTAGGTCTGACAATGAGACAAAAATTTGAAATCAGGACTGAGTTTGTAACTCCGGAAAATATGGTTGCTAAGGAATGAAAGATTTCAAATGCAAAAGTATTCTATTAATAGTCAATGCAAATTATCACTCCAAGAAGGAGCGCTCTGGATATCAGGATTTCCTTTGAGGGAAAATTTTCATGCTTCTTTCTGCCCTCACCTCCTTCCTCAAATATTTGGTAAATGCCTAGGCATGTGGGGACAGACACCCAGGATGGACAGCTAAGGAAGATAGATTTCAGTGGAAGAGATAGATTAATAAGAGAACAATTAAAAGAGAGTTGTACAGATCATTGTAGTAAACAGCACGGTCAGTGGAGAAGTTAGAGCTCCTAACTGCGTGGGGCCAGAAACGTGGGGAGGGGGGAGAATTGAGGTGATAGGTAAATTGTCTTTTAAAGGAAAAAGAAAAGTAGGCCTTAAGGAAAAATAGCTTAAAAGATAACTTGCATACTAGCTATCTCTTCCAGACAACTCATTTATATTATCACAGCTCAGCGGTGTAAAATCTCTCAGTGGTGTAAAAACTAAAGATAGCACCTATGTATGACTATGGTTCATTCTGATCATTAGAACCACACTTTACCAGCCTTGATTTGGGAATTCTAAAACCCTTCATGGAGTGTGGATAAAGTCTGTTTTGAAAGCTTTCCTGTAAATTCAGCTTTGACTTTGTATTCTTAAATTTTCCTCTTTATGTGGAGCCATTTATTGTTTATTTTTTGCCAGCCAAGTTGTTTAGGTACACATGGTAATTCAGTTTCTAATTAGAATAAATTTATTAACTGTGACTTTTGAATGCTTGATTTGTTTCTTTTTCTTTTTCTTTTTTTTTTGCTTTTAATAACTAAATAACAATACAAAAATGCAAGTTAATTTTGATGTTTGATATCATATTACAGTTAGAACCAGGCTAAGTTTTAAATCTTGGAGGGAAAAATCAGGTAATCTTTTACCTTTTCAGAGTAGCCAGTAATTTGTAAAACGTGCTGTTGGTAATTTAGGCAATAAAGCCTGAAAGCCCAAGTTGTCATTCTTTACAAACTTTAGGAAGTTTGTAGTAGTAAGGAAAACGTCTTCAATATGGGCACTTATATAAAGAAATGCAGAACTTAAAAATTGGTTAATTTGCTGCCTAAAGAGATTGTTTTATAACTAGATGATTATAATATTTATGACAATTATTATTACAAAAGACCTGCAATTTAGCCTCATAATTACTGTTTCAGAGGTTTAATGGTATGATTTAGATCAGATAAACAGCAAGTACTTAACTGAAACTAAAATTTTCCTTTTTTTTTTTTTTTTTGGCCTGGTTACATGACCGAGGTGTTTGTCTACACCTACTTAGAAACTTAAGCTTCTATCAGGAAGTGAAAAACTGTCATCGAATATTTAAATTGCTATAGATTTGATAGTTTCAGATTTTCAAGCAACAGCAAATTATTTGATAAGAAATTTCTATTCACAAAATACCAAAGGTGGACTAAAATAATTTATGGGAAAATAGCATAATCTCATCCAACTGACCTATCTAACCATTGTATATGACTTTAAAGTCATTATCTTATAAGTAAAAAAACCATCAATATGTATATCAAACTAATATGAAAACAAAATGCACATTTTAAATAAAAAGCAACCCCATTTCCTGAAGAAAACTGTACACTCATAGCCATTTCCTTGGAGGTGGCAGGTGTGTGGGTGGGGAACTACCATCTGTCACCCCAAGTGGCTTACCAAAGAGTGGGGAGCCTGAAGAAAATGATGGAAGGGCTTCTCTCTCATTGCTATTCTCCAACAATTTTATCCAAATGAAATCAGGTTAAAATTGGTATTAGGTCAGTGGCAAGAAAATATGATAAAAAACATTCAGCCTGCAAGGTTCCCTAGGATTGGACAGGCAATCCACAAATGTTTTCTTGGTTGAAGTTTGAGGAGTTATGGTTTATTAGGCTATTTGTGTTTAAATGCCTGTAAGTGTCTTTTTAAAGTACATACTATCTAATTGTCTTTCTGAATCACTGCCTTAACAACCAGTTATAGCTTAATGGAACTCTCAGAAAGTATGAGACTCAAGGATATTCCAATTTTCCAACTCCTAGAGGAATTTATATTTGTTACAGTGGCTTGTGTGTCTGTGGATAAGAGCTGTGAGCCTGTCTGTTGATAGGGACAGAAAAAAGATAAAGTCCAGAAGAATCACATTAGCTCTATAGAAGGGCAGCAGAAACTAACCAAGGCGGAAACCACCTGAATTTGAGTCTAAATTGACATAAAGGATTGGTCTGATATAATCAATAGTCAGATGCCAATGCAGTTTTTTATTTCCATTCAAGTGTTTTTAGTCCTGTTAAGACAAGCTAGAGCTATCCAGCTTGTTGAGATATATAAATAATACTTCTTCCTAAGAGTTTCTTAGTACTAGAAAACACTCTTGGAGGATTACAGTACTTAATGACCAGTGTATACTGTGACATTATTTGGTCCTGGGCTGGCTCTCAGGAGTTTAAATTGCTATTGGGTCCTGTATTTTTGGTGTCCTTCTTAGGTTCTCCTGTTTACACTAAGTCCTCCTTTAATTTGTTCTACTCCCAAAAGTTGGCTTAACCCTATCCCTGCTTTTCTTTTTTTTCTTTTTTTTTTTTTTAAGATTTTATTTATTTATTTGAGAGAGAGAGAATGAGAGACAGAGAGCACGAGAGGGAGGAGGGTCAGAGGGAGAAGCAGACTCCCTGCCGAGCAGGGAGCCCGATGCGGGACTTGATCCCGGGACTCCAGGATCATGACCTGAGCCGAAGGCAGTCGCTTAACCAACTGAGCCACCCAGGTGCCCCTTATCCCTGTTTTTCAATAGTAGATCAGCTTGTGTAAGAATTATAGGTATTAATGTCAGGAAAACAATTTCTAAAGATTCAAAGGAAGGATGACTTAAATTTCAGAGAATATTCTAGATTGCTTTACATGAATTCCTATCAACTTGAGACAATACATCTATTACAAGTCATTCTTTTTTGACAATTAGTTTGCAAAAAACATACTTAATGAACAGAGTAAGTTTCTAAAGTGCTGGTAAAGTTTGTGTTGGTCCTGAACTTTAATTACAAAAAAAATTTTGTCAGTTAATAGGTTGATATATTTGTTTATGTTTATGTTATAGTATGGGTTTTCTGTAATAGTTAACATTTTAAGAACTAAAACCAAGTAAAAAGAATAGTTGACTTTTAAAGTTTGCATTGGAAAAGTAAGCTTCAAATATGTTATCTTGATTTAATTATTTTTTTCTTTTGACCCTAAATTTGCTCAATAGCTTAACTTCAAACTATAAATATTTGAATACTTAAATAAAAATGAAAATAAAATGAGAAACATTGGCTCTTGAACTCTGAGCTGCAAACTGGCATCGAGGAAGAGAAGTCAGATCTACATAATCTCAGGAAAACATTGGAGTACTTGGATAATTTATTTTTCCTATTCTTTTATTTATTTATTTTTTAAAGATTTATTTATTTTGAGAGAGCGAGAATGAGAGAGAGAGAGTACATGAGTGGGGGAGGGTCAGAGGGAGAAGCAGGCTCCTCGCTGAGCAGGGATCCCGATGCGGGACTCGATCCCGGGACTCCAGGATCATGACCTGAGCCGAAGGCAGTCGCTTAACCAACTGAGCCACCCAGGCGCCCCTTTCCTATTCTTTTAATTCCATAGTTAGACAAATATAAAAATACCT
Organism: Mirounga angustirostris; assembly: GCF_029215605.1. Lineage (NCBI taxonomy): Eukaryota > Metazoa > Chordata > Mammalia > Carnivora > Phocidae > Mirounga > Mirounga angustirostris. The sequence continues at coordinate 50,357,000 of NW_026991717.1, read as the reverse complement.
TCAAATAAGCTACAATGGAACACTCAAAATTAATTTTTCTTACTGTTTTTTAAATTTTAATGGACCTAGGTGTTTACAGGGATATTAAAGATTGAAGTACATTTTGAAGCAACATGTATATTCACTAATGTGTATAACATGATATATTTTCAAAGTTATGAAGTGACCGTGTTTCGGAGGTTATCTTGTCATGCCTTGCATCCCATTGCTGTAACCAACAAAGGCTTTGCTATGTAGCTCTTATTTGTATGCATGCCATGCATTTCGATCAATATATATCTATCTATCTATATATATATAGATAGATAGATATTTCATATATATTTAGGATTTCCTAAATTTTGCACTTGAATTCAAAGATTTTAAAAAAAGGAAAGGAAAGAGGGTATGTATGTTCTGTTGTTTGAAGTTTGCCTTGTAATAAGCAAAATGCTTGTAAGAGAAACAAAAGCATGCTTTCTTAGAACTCCAGAGTAATACTGTTTATGGTCTCTCTGCAGCTAGATCCTGAAGCTAGTACTATTCTAAAAGAACTTCAAGTTAAACTCAACAGGGTTCTGGATGAGCTCAGCATCACTTATGGTGAAAGGTAAGTGACCTAAGTAGTTATTAGCCAACTGGGTTAGGTTTCCCCTAATAGTAATCATGCCTTCAATGCTGTTTCTCTCCTCTGACTGGCTACATCCATTTAACTTCAGTAATCAATCCAAGCATTATCTCATCTGAACAATCTTTCATGACCCCTCAATTTAACCATGATATCTTGCTACATGTTCCCCAGAACTCTGTGTAATCCTTTAGTTGGGTAGCATGTACAACACTATGCTTTAAGTTCTGGTTTACTTGCCTGTCTCCCTGACTTTCCTGGCATACTTCTTTTTTTTTTTTTTTAAAGATTTTATTTATTTATTTGAGAGAGAGAATGAGAGAGAGAAAGCACATGAGAGGGGGGAGGGTCAGAGGGAGAAGCAGACTCCCCGCTGAGCAGGGAGCCCGATGCGGGACTCGATCCCGGACTCCAGGATCATGACCTGAGCCGAAGGCAGTCGCTTAACCAACTGAGCCACCCAGGCGCCCCTCCTGGCATACTTCTTAAGTGCAGAAACCACATATCTCATTCCTACTTGAAATTCTAGTGTTTAGAGCTTGGCAATTGGCTGCTGAAGGAAGGGAGGGAGGGAGAAAGGCAGGGAGAAAACCTTTACGTACAAAAGAAGACTGAGCTGCATTTACGCCATTTATATCACTGTAGTTGCACTTCTAAACAACTGAATCCAACCCCATAACCTAATTAAGTCAGGATTTTAGGTTTTAGGGCTTAGGAATCATAATGTAATTACTCTATGGGAGAGTACTGGCAAATTTTTTTCTTACTTTTAAAAAATTAACTGTCTATAGTGTGGCTCTAAAGAAAGAACAATTCATCCTGGATAAATTTCACTTTGGTCCTATAGGAAAAGGCCATTATATTATCATAAAAAATGGTAAAATAGAAAAGCAAACACATTTTCGAAGAGGTTCATTAACTTCATACAGAATTTGCTTTAAATATTGGTTCAATAAATGTTGACTTATTGTGTTCAGTTCTCAAATGACACTATAAAAATTGCTCTAATGGTGAAGGCTAGCCATCTCTTTGAACCCCACTCATCACTTATTATTGGGTTTTGGAAAGATACATGCTTAATAAACATTTATTGATTAGATATGCTACTTTTATATCAGAAAGATTGAAAAGAAAAAGACACTAAAAGCCTCATATAATTTTTTCAAATATAGCATTGATGCAAAGTAAAGAAAAATCCCATATTGGCCTTCTCCTTATTATCAGGGGTATGTCCATCGTCTTTATACAGCCCACCTTCACAGGTGCTGAGCAAGAGACAGCCTTGCTGTGTTGAGCGCAGGTGATTGCCCTGCCTCTGTTGCGTTTTGTTAGCTGACCTGGATGATTCTGCTTACTTGGCCTAGATATTAATAAGCAATTTGAAGGTTCTGTTTACCTGGAGTTGGAATTGTAGACATTGTCCCAGAGACGTTGGAGCTCATTGGCTCTGACTTACTTGAGTGACACTTAGTTGATGGGGGCCTTTGGTCAGCCAGTTTAGGCTTACCTCTCTTCATTGGAGTCGTGAATTAATATGTGGTTAGCAAAAGACTGTTGCCTTCAGCTGAGAAGGCAAAAATAGAGGTTATTTGGCCAAGTCAGGGAAAATAAAAAGGTGTTGGGGAGAGCAAGGGGTGTTCAGAACCTCATGGGAAATAAGATGACTAAACAGAATAGTGATCAGAAGAGAAATAAAAAAGTATATTCAAATTACTTTCTGTAAATAGCCAAGTCATCCTTATGAATAAATACTTTTTTAAAATTTTATTTTGTTCTGTTTTGTTTGATGGGGGTGGAATTCAGGTTACAAAGGCTGAAATATGAGTTATGATTTAAAAAACTTGAGCAAACTTCAGTTATGAAATAAGGAGTAGTGCTACTGGAAGTATTTTGTTCATCTGAAGCCAACTATTTTAACCTAGATACTGAAACTCCTGGTTACTCAGTACTATTGCTTCATTATTTTTTTAAATATAGGAAAGAATTTAATATTTTGTGCAATTAGGGCTAGGATTATTGGGATAAACCACCCACATGTCATGCTTTCCTTATAAAAAGAATGATTATTATATATCTGTTGGTATGAATTTATTTCTCACACAACCAACCAGATCTACATCACACACACACAGGGTGTGGGTGGGAAGTCTATAATGATCAGGGTGACCATGCTGTGAAGTCAAACTAGGTCATTTTAGTCTGAATCTCCCCTCTTTAGAGTCTTAATTAGCAGTTTTAGAGCTTTAAAATTAAGGGTGTATTTAATTGTCCCAAATCTATTTTATCTGGTGTTCTTAAAACCCACAATTAAATGATTCTAGTATATGGAGCTGGGAGGATGATTTCACATCACAGTAGAGCCCGCGCAGAGCCAAACCACGCAACTGAAGCCTGGGTTCGTGGGTTCTTCTTCTTCTTCTTTTTTTTTTTTAAAGATTCTATTTATTTGACAGAGACACACAGAGAGAGGGACCACAAGCAGGGGGAGTGGGAGAGGGAGAAGCAGGCTTCCCGCCGAGCAGGGAGCCCGATGTAGGGCTCGATCCCAGGACCCTGGGACCATGACCTGAGCCGAAGGCAGACACTTAACGACTGAGCCACCCAGGCGCCCCGGTTCATGGGTTCTTGACACGCTCTCAGGGAACCCACTTGTGACTGAAACTAAGTGATGTCATTTCAGTGATATCTTAAAGATGTTCTTTTATTTTTCAAAACTTGTGCCACTTCGGTTTGTGCTTACACTGTGGGCTTTGGCTTTTGGTTTACTACATTTCTTTTAATGATGCCTTTGGTACCAGTGGCTAGCTGGGTTAAGTAAAGAATTCAGGAACTTTTCCTAGGAATTCTCCTGTTAGTATTTGGCTTCATAAGTGCTCAGAAAATCCATCGCCATTAAACGGTACCACTTTTATTCAAGCTGATTACTAAAGACTTTTCCAACCAAAAAATGGATAGAGAAAAAAATATTTTGGACAAATTTACCAAAAATTAATAGAGACAAAAATATTTTAGGTGAAATGAAGGTGTTGGTTCACTCTGGATCAATGCTAAGATAAAATGTCATTATCTCTGATACACTGATAACCCTTCTTCCATATGCCCGATCTCACACACAGCTGGCTTCTGGTGGGAGTTCACCATATGGGTCTATTGTAGGAGAACTCGTTTAAACATTTTTGTAACATGACTGTCATACCTTCTGCTCAGTCTGTCCTCCACCCTAATACAATGATTTGAGAATCAGTGCAAAAGAAAGTCACTATTTCGAAGGTGATTATTATTATAGTCAGCAGGATCACTGATGACCCAGTGGTAATCAACTAGTGCAAATTTTCCAAGATTATGTACCTTTCTTTTCTATTGCCCCAAGTATTTACCACCTCTACCCTCACTAAATACACACACCACCACCTTCATCACTTAACTTTCTCACCTTCTCCACCATGCCCACCACTACTTTCCTCCATAACCACTACCTGACAAAAGTCCAAAGGCAGGTCTAGCCAGATAAAAGCCAAATGTTCAGACATCTGGGTTCCTTTGGACCTGAGTCTGAAAGAGGCACATAGTATTTTTTAAATATTTGTAGAATGCATGCATGCATTGATAAATATTTATATTCTTTCTACTTAATTAATAATGGAAGTACTGTATAGTGAAAATTCCTAAACTTCTATATAAAATTTTAGGAATTAGTACAGTTGGATACTTCTCAAATAATATGAACCCTATAACCTTTGTGTGTGGAGAAAGAAGAAGAAAGGCACAGACTTGATTGCAATACTTTTTAAGATGGACTCTTCTAATCATCACCATTCCAGTGACAGGACCATTTTCCAAGCTTTCATTTATCCCCATTCTCCTAAATGTTTTTTTTCTTGCCTGCCTGTATATCTGTTATAATTACTCTTTCATGTGTTGGAAACATGAAAGTGACAGACAAAATAGAGGAATGGTGGTGATGATGAGTCTCCATTATTTAAATGTCTTACTTTGTGCCAGTTACTTTCATAAGGGATATAAAGGATGAAAAATAATATGAACAATTACTCTTCACAGAGTTATTTAAATTCTTAGAGTGGTAAGGTAATAAAAGTGGGTGGAAGGAGGAGAGTCCTTGATACATTCCATCATTTTTTTCTTGAGCAACCTCTTTGTGCATCTTGTTCCATGGTGTGAATATATAGCACTAAAAAAAAAAAAAAAAAAAAAATTCCCTGCTCTCATGAAACTTACATTCTAGTTGGGGCAACAGGAAATAAAGAGTATGCAGTGTGTTAATAATAATAATAATAAGGGGCACCTGGGTGGCTCAGTCATTAAGCGTCTGCCTTCAGCTCGGGTCATGATCCCAGGGTCCTGGGATCGAGCCCCACATCGGGCTCTCTGCCCAGTGGGAAGCCTGCTTCTCCCTCTCCCACCCACCCTGCTTGTGTTCCCTCTCTCGCTGTCTCTCTCTCTGTCAAATAAATAAATAAAATCTTTAAAAAATAATAATAATAATAGAATAATTTTTATCTATATAGAATAATAGTGCAATTAAGAAAAAAAACTGCAAGGGAATGGAGAATGATAGAAATGTCATTTCAGGTTGAGTGTTCAAAAAGACTTCTCTAAGGACCTCACATTTCGCATATGCCTGAAATAAGTGAGGTCAAGAGACCCATGAGAAATTTCATGGAGGAGGGAACATAATAGTGGCCAAGAAATAAGAGTATCCTCAGAGAATTCTAAGAACACTAATATTTAGGATACTTTATAAGGATTTGCTAATGGATATTGCGTATGAGAGAAACTCATTAGACTTCTAAGTGGAAAGTTTTCGGAGGCATGGAGCTCACACTAGAAGTCAGGTCTGCTGATGTGTATTGGAATTACCAGTATATTGATGGTGTGAAAGCCATGAAACTAGATACGACTGCCAAAAAAGCTCTATTTGATGGAGAAATGGAGTGATCCAGTGATCAAGCATAGAGGATTACAATGTAGAGTTGCCAGCTAAAATATAGGATATACACAATTAAATTTGAATATCAATAAACAATGGATATGTTTAGTATACATATGTCTGAAATATTGCATGGGGCATACTTGTACTAAAAAATAATTCACTATCTGAAATTTAAATTACCTGGGTATCCTGTCTTTTTATTTGCTAAGTCTGGCCACCCTACTCCAATTATGAGAGATCAGGTAATTGAGAAAGGACCATAGCCAATGAGATTAGAGGAAAGCCAAGAGGGTATGGAGTCCCAGATGCCAAGTGAAGAAGGTGTACCCACATGCCAAGAGTCTTTCAGGAACAGTCATTTTTCCAAACAATGCTCAAAGGAACATCTCAGCTATTACCTGGAGAGATGGAGCCAAATGAACCCCCACTCAAATTAATTCAACCTGAAGACCGTTACTTTTATCTGCTTTACATATATGGGTCCCAAGTAAGCTTTCATCACAACAAAATTTTTTGCAGCTGAACAAGAGGTTTGAAGACTATTGAGCAAGGGAATTCACACCATTTGAAACAGACCAAACTCCTCAGAGTTGAATTAAACAGACACAGACAAAAGAGTCATAACTGCTTGCTTTTATTTCAGAATTTATATTTCTTATTTTTAGTTTCCAGCTTATCATTGAAGAATGTATAAAACAGATGAGTTTTGAATTAAACCAAATGAGAACAAATGGAAATACTGCATCTAATAAGAACAGCACGGCAATGGATGCAGAGATTGTATTAAGACCCCTCATGGACTTCTTGGACAAAACGTAAGTTTTCTACCTAGTGTCTCTTTAACCATTACCCTAAATTTGATTGATACGGGTTTAAGGAAAAAGACAGCTTTAAAAAGGTTTCTACAGAAATATATTAATTAAAAAGGAAAAGACTTGTAGTTCATTACCAGATGGGAAAAAAGCAGGAATGACTTTATGCAGGAAAGGAAAAATGGAGAGGAAATAAATATTGGTAACTAAGGAGTTTGGTGTTCTGAAGGGAAAGAGTATTAAGATTTGATGCTCCTCAGATAAGACACTGTTTTGCATCAAAACATCAAAAAAGGCTGGGTTGAGCCCAGAATGTCTGATTCCATGTCAGAAACCCGTAGAAGAGAATAGCACAAATATGACTAGAATTACTTCAGCTCAGAGGCAAGTAGACTGCCTGACTCAACCTTCAGTAATTTACTGAGCACCTATCTTTATCAAACTTTATTCTAGGCCCACGGTAGTGATGACACAGTGAGTCAAAATCCCTGAGTCCATGGTGATGATGGTCTCACAGTGGTGGGAATGGAGGCCTTTGTGACCAACTAAGACAGTGTTCTTAACCAAAAAGTCTTGTTTTTTTAAGGCTTCTGCTAAGTCCCTACTCTTAGTAGTTCTAATTTTGTAAGTTTGGAGTAGAATCGAGGCACCTATATTTTAAGATGTGTCCACAATTGGGAACCATTGATGTAAAACAACCGGAGACATGATTTCTTAAATAGTGATACCTAGCACCAAACTGAAGGTAGAAAAGTAAAAAATAATTCTGAAAGCCTACCAAGGGACCAGTGTTATACCTGGTAGTTTGCATATGTCACCTCAGTCAGTATTGTTGCAGCAAATTAATTAATACCAAAGGGACCAAGATAAATAAGGACACAATACCTTTCTTTAAAGATAAAGACAACAAAGCAAGAATTAGTAGGGAGGACCTATTCTATAACTTACATTTTAATTCCCTTTCCCTTTCCTTGTAGTCTTACTGCATAAGCAAGACTAATGTTCTTATAACTTTAACTTTAGTATTTGGTAGACAAATTAGGTCTTATTTTCTGTCCTTTATGAGGAAATATCTAGGAGATAGCTTAGCAGGAGGGAGGTAGGCAAGTGATGTAGAAGAAAAGGAAGAAAGTCAGAAAGCCTTCTTCATTTCTTCTTTAAAAAAAAAAGAAAGAAAGAAACTAAAGATTTTATTTATTTGAGAGAGAGAGAATGAGAGACAGAGAGCATGAGAGGGAGGAGGGAGAAGCAGACCCCCTGCCGAGCAGGGAGCCCAATGCGGGACTCGATCCCGGGACTCCAGGATCATGACCTGAGCCGAAGGCAGTCACTTAACCAACTGAGCCACCCAGGCGCCCATCTTCTTTAGTTTCTTATTGTAGACTTTTACCATCTAATTTCCTACACAACCCCTTGATGTTTTTATCATATTAGATGGCTCTTTTCTCTGGCCAGTATGGAATCGAATCACATAAACACCACCATTTTGTCATGAGTGTGATAGTGAATGGAGAGCAGGACAAAGCAGTCCCGATTCTCTTAAAACTCCTACTGGAAGAATGCCTTCTGGTTTTTGACCTCCAGCCAGCAGTTTGGAGACATGTCATTTATCATTAGCAAAACTTTATTTTTGTATATACTGTAGCCAAACATTGTAGAACATACAGAAAGTTCTAAGTTATCCTAATACTGTCAACTACTAGTTGAGAGACCTTGAATCCATTTCACCATCTTTGAAATGGGGCAAATACATAAAGTCAGTGGACGCCTTTTTCAGCATATTTAAATTATTTTAATTTCTATTTTTATTTTATTTCTATTAATTTTCTACTTATAATTATACATCATTATATCATCTGTATAATTTTTTCTAATTCTTAGTAGAAAGGGACAGTATATAATGATACAAAAAAATCTATGAGCTTTAAAAATTTGTGAAAGATTTAAAATTTTTAGAAAGAGACATGAGGCATGAAGAGTTGCAGAAATTCTCAGGGTTAATAAAAAAATGTGTAACCATAAAGCCATTAAAAGTCAGGTATTAATTCTGTTCTCAGGGAGGCAAAAAGGAAAAATAAGGTACACCAATAAACACAATAAGGTATTAAGTTATTAATTCCTTGTTCAGACCATCAGATATTCCATTTAGGTTAGATCTTTCCAGGTGGATAGGACTGAGAGGTATAGAAATGAGGGACAGACATTCTGGGAGGTGGGGATTGAACAGCTGGATATGGTTTTCATGAAAATCTGATCAACTGTATGACAGCTACCTTGAAGACTCCCAGCCCTCTATTGTCCATTTTAAATAAACAAACAGGAATTTGTCAGAGTTAACCAACTGTGTAAGGCAAGCTGAAAAGCCTATATTTTGGAAACGGAGTTATCTAGGTTGGTTGACCACAGACCAATTAACCAGACAATTTTCAAATGCCATGTATTTAAAATGAGTAATAGAGGGCTGGGAGTCTTCAAGGTAGCTTTGAGAAAAATCCCCTTAGAAATCGTGTTATGAACAAATAATGCAATATATGTTAAGAAAAAAAAGAAGAAGAAGAAGAAGGTAGCAGGAGGGGAAGAATGAAGGGGGGAAATCGGAGGGGGAGACAAACCATGAGAGACGATGGACTCTGAAAAACAAGCTGAGGGTTCTAGAGGGGAGGTGGGTGGGAGGATGGGTTAGCCTGGTGATGGGTATTGAGGAGGGTCCATTCTGCATGGAGCACTGGGTGTTATGCACAAACAATGAATCATGGAACACTACATCTAAAACTAATAATGTAATATAGGGGATTAACATAAGAATAAAAAAATTGAAAAAAAAAAAGAAATCGTGTTATGTTACAAATGTATAGGCTCTCTAAATAAAACATCTTATTTCCTTGTGTCTCAGTTTCTTCACCAAGACCTCCCCACTCTATAAAACAAACTGTAAACTCTTTTTCCATCTGGCAAAAATCCCATGCAGAGTTGCAAACATGTTAAGGATTTTATACCTATTCATTCATTTCCAGGCTCAGCTGAGTTAGTTGGCATGCCAAGTATGTGAGCGGACCATAAAAACAAGGTCAATTCTTCAACTCAGACCTTTTGAAAATGGAAAGGACACGTCCGCTACAAAAGTGGCAGATTTGTTTTGTCTCAAATTACCCTAGGAATGTCTCTGAGGTTAGGTCCTGTCTTGCAGCCATGATACGTCTGTGGGTTGCTACCCTACGTCCATATCGTGGCTCTGCCCTCCAACAGTGGTCTCCAAAAGAGCGGGACTACACATTCCATAGCTGTGCACAGGGGCGCTGACTTTCCTTTTCATCCAAAGTTGCTCTCCTTCATTTTCATATACTAGGGATCTGCATATAGTAGTGTTAAGAGAAATAATTCTCCATAAAGGTGTATTTGGGAAATCTTTCCCTTTGCCTTTCACGTGTTACATGCCTTTAGAGATTAATTACATAAATTTAAAATAATCAATTCTGTCTCTATTAGAACCAGAATTCAAGTTGTAATTTCTGAGTCCAAAAGCATACAGAGTACTTGGCAGCACTATAGGGAGTTAATGAGGCTATCCAGAGGCCTTCTGTGAAACAGGTTTGATTAGCTTTTACTAAAGGCACCTCAAAAAGTTCAGTGTCCTATTACAGCACATTCAGTAAATGTCTATTGCAGCACTGAGTTCACAGACTCTTGGGCCTTCATACAGTAACTTTTTTGTCCAGGGCAGCAAGGGGGGCATTGGACGACACACTGGATTCGGAGAATTTTTCAGCCCTCACTTACTAACTTCACTTCCTTGGACAAGTTCCCTAACTTCTCAGAACTGCTTTTGATTTATAAAATGGATATAGTAATAAACAAAAAAGATCTGCAGAAGAGGTTTTTAAAGGAAGGCATTATATAAAAATAGACAATGTTATCATCATTCTCACCCTAAGAAGAATTTGTAAGAAATACAAATTTAAACCTATTAAAGTTGGTAAATTTGGTATCTATCTTCAAACCTGAACTTAGAGAAACAGAACAGATTGGTAGTTGCCAGAGGTTGAAGGGGGATGGGGAGAATGGGTAAAAGTGGTCAAAAGGTACAAACTTCCAGTTACAAGATAAGTAAGTCCTAGGAATGTAATGTATAGCATGGTGACTATATTAACAATATTTTATAGTATATTTTAAAATTCCAGAGGGTAGAATAGATCTTACAAGAACTGTTAACTGTCTGAGGTAGTGGATGTTAACTTACTGTGGTAATCATTTTGCAATATATATGCATATCAAATCATTACGTTATACACCTAAACTTACACAATGTTATATGTTAATTGTTTATCAATAAAACTGAAAAATAAAGCTGGTAAATTTTGGCTCTTGAGTAAAATTATATGCATCTTTTTTATGTTGGAGCAGTGCCAGGTAATGATAAAAGTGTGTTTCTTTGGTGTTTGGCCTGCATCATGAATATGGGATGTGTAGTAAATACAAGTTAGGAATGTGGATGAAAATCACATACTTTGGGGGCCTTGATATCAATTTAGGAAACAATTTAAGGCGAGAGATACCCTGAATACATTTTCTACCAAATAGCAAATTGTCAAATATGTGTTGAAACATATCTTTAATATTATGTATTTTGTTCAATAAATGAAATTTAGCATTTGAAAATTATAAAGGCCTATTCATATATTTAAATCTCAGTATTGAAAAATAATTTCTGATCAATTAAATAAGCTGATACCCTGATATGGGCTTGTAAGTGATTATATGTCTTATTTTATTTCAGATTAAGTCTCTCAGCAAAAATCTGTGAGAAAACAGTCCTAAAGCGAGTTTTGAAGGAGTTATGGAAGCTAGTTCTTAACAGAATAGAAAAACAAATTGTTCTCCCTCCTCTGACAGATCAAACAGTAAGTATTTAAAATGAAGATTTGATTAAACTTTTTGTTTTAATTTTAATTTTTTTATTTTTGAAGTGTAGTTGACATACAATGTTAGTTTCAGGTGAACAACAGTGATTTGACAATTCTATACTTTATTTAATGCTCACCACAATAAATGTAGTCACCATCTACTAACATATAAATAGGTTATTAAAATATTATTGATGGTTTCCTGTGCTGTACTTTTCATCTCCATGATTTATTTATTTCATAACTGGAAGTTTGTACCTCTTCATCCCCTTCACATATTTTGCCCATTCTCCCACCCACCTCCTCTCTGGCAAACACCACTTTGTTGGTTTTTAGATTCCAGGTATAAGTGAAATCATATGGTATTTGTCCTTTTCTGTCTGACTTATTTCACTGGGCATAATACCCAGAAGGTCCATTCATGTTGTCACAAATGGCAAGATCTCATTCTTTTTATGACTGAATAATATCCCATTATGTGTATGTATACACACACACACACACACACACACACACCATCTTCTTTATCCATTCATCTATTGGTGGACACAGGCTGCTTCCATATCTTGGCTATTGTAAATAATGCTGCAATAAATATAGAGGTGCATATATCTTCTTGAATTAGTGCTTTCATATTCTTTGGGTAAATACTCAGCAGTAAAACTACTGAATCATATGGTATATCTATTTTTAATTTTTTGAGGAAATGCCGTACTGTTTTCCACAGCGGTTCCACCAATTTACATTCCTACCAAGGAAAATCAAGTGCATGATGATTCCCTTTTCTCCACATCCTCACCAATACTTCTTATTTCTTGTCTTTTTGATTCTAGTCATCGTGACTGGAGTGAGGTGATATTTCATTCTGGTTGTAATTTGCATTTCCCTGATGATTAGTGATGTAGAACATCTTTTCATGTGTCTCTTGGCCATCTGTAGGTCTTCTTTGGAAAAATGTCTATTCAATTCCTCTGACCATTTTTTTAAATTTAATTTTATTTTATTATGCTAATCACCATACAGTACATCATTAGTTTTTGATGCAGTGTTCCATGATTCATTGTTTGCATATAACACCCAGTGATCCATTCAGTACATGCTGACCATTTTTTAATCAGGTTATATGGGGTTATTTTGTTGTTTTGAGGTTGTTTGGTGTTAAGCTGTGTAAGTTCTTCATATGTTTTGGGTATTACCCCCTTAACAGATATATCATTTGCAAATAGCTTCTCCCATTCAGTAGGTTGCCTTTGCATTTTGTTGATTTGCATTGGTGTTCAAAGCATTTTATTATAGTATAGTCCCAGTAGTTTATTTTTGTTGTTCCCCTTGCCTAAAGAGAAAGATCTGTAAATATGTTGCTAAGGCCAATACCGAAGAGATTACTGCCTATTCTCTTTTAGGAGTTTTATGGATGCAGGTCTTACATTTCTGTCTTTAATCCATTTTGAATTTATTTTTGTTTATGGTGTAAGAAAGTGGCCCAATTTTATTCCTTTGCATGTAGCTGTCCAGTTTTCCCAACACCATTTATTGAAGAGACTGTCTTTTCCCCATTGTACACTCTTGCCTCTTTGGATGTAAATTAATTGACCATATAAGCATGGATTTATTTCTGGTATTGCCATTCTGTTCTGTTTATCTGTGTGTCTGTTTTTATGCCAGTGCTATACTGTTTTGATTACTATGACTTGGTAGTATATCTTAAAATCTGGGATTGTGATACCTCAAACTTTTTCTTTCTCAAGATTGCTTTGACCATTCGAGTCTTCCATACAAATTTCGGGATTATTTGTTCTAGTTTTGTGAAAAATGCTATTAGTATTTTGATAGGGATTTCATTGAATCTATAGACTTCCTTGGGTAGTACGGACATTTTAATGATATTAGTTGTTCAAATCCATGAGCATGGTGTATTTTCTCATTTGTTTATGCCATCTTCAGAATGTAAGTCTTTCACCTCTTTGGTTAAATTTATTCCTAGGTATTCTATTCCTTTGGTGCAATTGTAAATGGAATTGTTTTCTTGATTTCTCTTTTTGCTACTTCATTATTAGTGTATAGAAATGTAACAGATTTCTGCATATTAATTTTGTATTCTGTAACTTTACTGCATTCATTTATCAGTTCTAATAGTTTTTTGGTGGAGTCCTTAGGTTTTTCCATATATAGTATCATGTCATCTGCAAAAAAGTGACAGTTGTACTTCTTCCTCACCAATTTGGGTGTCTTTTCTTTCTTTTTCTTATCCAGTTGTGAAGCCAGGTCTTCCAGTGCTGTATTGAATAAAAGTGGTGAGAATAGAAATTCTCATCTTGTTCCTGATCATAAAGGAAAAGCTTTTATTTTTTCCCCACTGAGAATGCTGTTAGCTGTGGGTTTTTCATATATGGCCTTTATTATGTTGTATTTTGTCGAATGCTTTTTCTCTATCTATTGAGATGACTACATGGTTTTTATCCTTCCCCGTTAATGAGATGTATCAATCGATTGATTTGCAAATGTTAAACACTTCCTTGGATCTCTGGAATAAACCCCACTTGATTTTGGTGATTTTTAAAAAAGATTATTTATTTATTTGAGAGAGAGAGGGAGAGAATCTCAAGCAGACTCTCCACTGAGCGTGGAGCCTGTTGTGGGGCTTGATCTCATGACCTGAGCCAAAACCAAGAGTCCAACATTTAACCAACTGAGTCAACCAGGCACCCCTGATTGTGGTGATTTTCTAATGTATTGTTGAATTCAGTTTGCTAACATTTAGCTGAGGATTTTTACATCCATGTTTGTCAGGGATATTGGCTTATGGTTCTCTCTCTTTTTTTTTTTTTTTTGGAGTGTCTTTATCTGGTTTTGGTGTCAGGGTAATGCTGGCTTCATAGAATGGATTTGGAAGTTTTCTTTCCTCTTCTATTTTTTGGAATACTTTGAGAAGAATAAGTATTAACTCTTCTTTAAATGTTTGTTGAATTCATCTGTAAAGACATCTAATCCTGGACTTTTGATTGTTGGGAGTTTTTTGATTACTGATTCAATTTCATTACTAGTAATTAGTCTGTTCAAATTTTCTATTTCCTCCTGACTCAGTTTTGGAAGATTGGATGTTTCTAGGAATTTATCCATTTTTTTCTAGGTTGTTCAATTTGTGGGCATGTACTTTTTCACAGTATTCTCATAATCCTTTATATTTCCATAGTGTTTGTTATGTCTCTTCCTTCATTTCTGATTTTATTTGAGCCCTCTCTTGATGAGTCTGGCTAAAAATGTTATCAATTTTGTTTATCCTTCTAATGAATTAGATCTTGGTTTTAATGATTATTTCTAATTTTTAGTCTATTTCATTTATTTCTACTCTGATATTTATTATTTCATTCCTACTTAACTTTGGGCTTTGTTCTTTTTCTAGTTCCTTCAGGTATAATGTTAGATCGTTTACTTGAGATTATCTTTGTTTCTTGATGTAGTCTTATATTGCTATAAACTTAGAACTACTATTCTTATATCTCAAAAATTTTGGACTGTTATATTTCCATTTTCATTTGTTCCCATGTATTGTTTTACTTCCTCTTTGATTTCTCTGTTGACACATTGGTTGTTAAGTAGCATGTTTTTAGCATTCATGGTTTTTTTTTTTCCATTTTTGTCAATTGTAATTAATTTCTAGTTTCATACTATTTTGGTTTGAAAAGATACTTAATAATGATATCAATCTTAAATTTATTGAAACTTGTTTTGTGCCCTACCATGTGATCTATCTGTCCTGGAAAATATTCCATGTGCACTTAAAAAAAAAAAGTGTAATCTGCTGTTTTGAGATGGAATGTTCGGCATATATCTGTTAAATTCATTTGGTCTAATAGGTTCTTCAAAGCCACTCTGTCCTTTGATTTGCTGTCTGGATGATTTATTTATTGATGTAAGTGGGCTCTTGAAGTCCCCTTCTATTATTGCATTACTGTTAATTTCATGACTGTTAATGTTTGCTTTCTGTATTTCCATGCTCCTGTGTTGGGTGCATGGATATTTACAAGTGTTATATCCTTTGTTGGATTGATCCTTTTGTCTTTATGTAATGCCCTCCTTTGACCCTTGCTGTATAGTCTTTGTTTAAAAGTCCATTCCATCTGATATAAGTATTGCTACTCTAGCTTTCTTTTTGCTTCCAATTGCATAGAATATCTTTTCCATCCCTTCTCTTTCAGTCTTTGTGTCTTTAGATCTGAAGTGAGTTTCTTGCAGGCGGCATATAGATGGGTTCTTTTTTAATTTTTTAATCCATTGAGTCATCTTGTATCATTTGATTGGAGCATTTAGTCCATTTACTTTTAAAGTACTTATTGATAGGTATGTATTTACTGTCAGTTTGTTGTTTTCTGGTTGTTTTTGTAGTTCTTCTTTGTTCCTTTCTTTTTTTGCTCTCTGTGGTTCAATGGCTTTCGTTAGTGTTATGCTTGAATTTCTTTTTTTTTATGTATATCTTATAGGTTTTAATTTGTGGTTACCATTGGGTTCATATATATATATAGACAGTGCAAATGTTAAGTTGGTGATCACTCAAGTTTGAACACATTCTAAAAGCATTAAACTTTTACTCCCACCTCCATATTTTTGTTAATGATATCATATTTTAAATCTTTTTATTTTGTGTATCCCTTGACCTATTTTGGTAGATATAATTGATTTTGCTATTCTTATGTTTTAACCTCCATACTGGTTTTATAGGTGATTAATCTACTACCTTTACTATAGTTTTGCTTTTACCTGTGAAATTTTTTCCTTTCATAATTTTCTTCTACTTATGCCTTTTATTTCCACTTAAATAATTTAACATTTCTTCAAACCTTCAACATTTCTTGTAAGGCTGGTTTTGTGGTGATAAACTCCTTTAATTTTTGTCTGCTGGGAAACTATCTCTTTTTCATTCTGAATGATAACCTTATCAGGTAGAATATTTTTCATTGTAGATTTTTTCCTTTCAGCACTCTGGCCTGCAGTTTCTGTTGAAAATTCAGCTGATAGCCTTACAGTGTTTCTTTTGTATGTAACTGTTTTCTTTTCTCATAATGCCTTTAAGATTCTCTCCTTATCATTACATTTTGCCATTTTAATTATTGTGTGTCTTGTTGTGTACTTCCTTGGTTTCATCTTGTTAGGTAGGGGCTTTCTGTGCTTCCTGGACCTGGATGTCTGTTGTCTTCCCCAGATTAGGAAATTTTTGAACCCCCTTCCCTCTCTGGGATGCTTAAAATTCACATGTTATTACTCTTTTTTTTTTTTATTAACATATAATGTTTGTTTCAGGGGTACAGGTCTGTGATTTATCAGGCTTACACACATTACTCTTGTTGGTGTTATTCTCAGGTTTTCTTTATGCTGTTCAGTTTGGATGCTTTCTGTGACCTTGTCTTCCAGATTGCTAATCCATTCTTCTAGTATATTTTTAATCTCAGTTATTGTATTCTTCAGTGCTGACTTGTTCTTTATATTTTCTATTTCCTTTTTGAAATCCTCATTGAGTTCATCCATTCTTTTCTCAAATATGGTGAGAATCTTTATGACCATTACTTTGAACACTTTATTAGGCACATTGAATAATTGTGTTTAGTTTAGCTCTTTTTCTGTTATTTTGTCTTATTCTTCATTTGGGACATATTTTTCTGTCTCCTCATTTTGTCTAACTTTGTGTTTTTATGTATTAAGTAGGTCAACTCCATTTCCTGGTCTTGACAGTAGTGGCCTTGTATAGAAGAGGTCCTGTGGTCCCCTGTAGCATAGTCTCTTCTGGTCACTAGAGCCAGGTGCTCCAGGGTTGTGCCCTATGTGGGCTGTGTGCACCCTTCTGTTGTGGCAGAGCTGTGACTGCTGTGAGCTCACTGTTGGGTGGAGCCAGCATTCATCCTGGCTGTCTACTATTGGACTCTGACAGCTCCTTGTACAGCCATTTAGAGGTCCAGCTGCAGGAACTATGGACATGCTGGTGTGTGGGGTTATCTCCCATTCCGAGGGCAAGAGCCAGTCTAGAGGGACACTGGGCCGGGACATGCATTGCTACAAGGTAGATAGAGAGTGTTAACATTGATTCCCCTAAGTGTCTGGCTATTCAGGCTGGGGAGGGCAAGAAAAATTGCACCTGCCACTTTTGTTTCTAGAGAAATCTCCTGCAGATCACTGATCCTCTGGTATATAACCTAAAATTAGCCAATCAATCTTCATGGCACTTTCCAAACTGCTGCCTCTGTAAGAGCAAGGACTTGGTTTCCTATTACCCTCCAGTGCTCCCAGAGTTAAGCCTTGCTAATTTTCAAAGCCAGATGTTATGGGGACTTCTCTTGCCAGCGTGGGGCCCCAGGGCCAGGGGTGCCCAGTGTGGGGTTTGATCTCCTCACTTCTCTGACCTGTGATGTCTCTCCTATTTGTAGTGAATCACGCCAGGTGTTTGGTTCCTGATTGCGTCTCTGCCCCTCCTACCCTTTTCAATAGGGACTTCTCTCTTCAACTAGCTATGGAAGATCTGTTCTGCCAGTCTTCAGGTTGTTTACAGAGTTAGTTATGTAGATGTAGTTGTTTCCTTGGTGTGTCCATGGAATGAAGTGAGCTCAGGATCCTCCTGTTTCATCCTATTCCTCTCTCCCTTGATTATACCTTTAGTAACCCATCTAATTGTACTTTAAGTGAATGGTTTCCATCCAGCTAAGATAATGATTAAATCCATTTTGGGAAAAAGTCTTCGGTAAACAGTAACTAAACAGTGATCATTCAAATGACACTTGCCTATACAAATCAATTTTAAATAGTGTCAGTAGCAGGCAAACTTCACTTTTTGAAAAAAAAATATGAAAGTTTAATTTACAGCATTATCTGGGCTATACACATAATTTTTAAATTTAATTTTACTGTGAAACACCAGGGAAATAAATTTAGGATAGAACACCCCCACTCTGTTTTTTTCCTAAAACATTATAGTTTAAGAAGATAAATCCAACACTGCTATATGGAATATTTTTCTCCTTTCCATTTTACTTTCATCTATTACCTTTCCACTTGGAGGTTAATAGAGGAGACACCTTTTAGTGAATTCAAAGAACATGATTGTATCCTACATAGTGAAATAAAAAGGAACCAGAAAGATAATTTGGCAGCAAAGTTAGACAGTGGTCAAGTGGATACACAGTACCAGGTATCTCAGTTCACATATCCTGAGTCAAACAAAAAAAGAAATAGCCCTAGCATGCACCTGTTATGGAGCAACTATTTTTTTCTGTGACTGAGGAAGACAAGTTGATGCAAATAATGAGTAATTATAAACGCAAACTCAAATGTTCTGGCATCATTAATCATGCACACTCAGTCCATATTTATCTAATGAAATTATATATAAAGTGTTCAACGATGCAAAGATTCATGTTTTTCTTGATTTCCTGCCAGCAAGTGATAAAATCTTTTATAGCCTATATACATATGGAAAGCCAAATTACATATATAAACATACATGCACGCTTGATTCTGCTACAATACATAATGCATTTCTATAACCCCAGTTAGCTGTCATGTAATTGGTAAACAGGGGAATGATGTCAGTATAATCTGGAAGTTGAGTTGGTTTATGTATAAATTTTCCTAGGTGGGAGGCTCTGAAATATAATAGAAGACCTATAAATTCAGCATAAAAGCAAAGAACACGCAGCTTGGCTACTACGTGGGGTGGAAGGCACACTGGTACATGGTTCTTCTATCCAAACAGATGAAGCGTGAATGGCTCTCACACATGACAGGCTACCCTCCCTGTGCTGAGAGTTCCACTTGTATGGGTATTGCCCCAGCCCACATTTGTACTCTACTGTTTTGTTGTTGTTTGGGTTATTTTTTATTCTGCATTTTTAATACCCCCTGTGGCAGCCATCGGCCTCACTGAGCTCCTCACTGTGCCATACGAGGTATATCCCAAAGTAGCACTTACTGTTTTTGATCGTCCGTTGGTAATAAAATTGCATGAGCTTTGACTATGCCACCCACTGCTAATTTCCCCATGAGCCCTTTATAGAATGAGGTTTTTCTTTTTTTTTTTTATTCTTATGTTAATCCCCATACATTACATCATTAGTTTTAGATGAAGTGTTCCATGATTCATTGTTTGTGCATAACACCCAGTGCTCCATGCAGAATGTGCCCTCCTCAATACCCACCACCAGGCTAACCCATCCTCCCACCCCCCTCCCCTCTAGAACCCTGTTTGTTTTTCAGAGTCCATCGTCTCTCATGGTTCATCTACCCCTCCAATTTCCCCCGCTTCTAGAATGAGGTTTTTCAAAAATACATCATCCTATAGGAGAAACTATATATGACATATCATTTTTTCTGTAAGGTATCCCCTAGGAAAGCTTACCATCACCTCAATTTTGTCTAGCATTGAGTTCTCAAAGTATGAAGCAATATCTGACATTCATTCATTCATTCAGTATATGTTCTTTGAGTTTCTGGTATGTGCTGGCACCATGGCGGGGATAAAAACAGGAGCAAAATTAGATGTGGTTGCTGTTCTCATCAACTTTGTAGTCCTTCATTTCCTAATAAATTCACAGGACCCACTGAAAAATGAAGAATATTATCCCAGAATAGTTGATTTTCCATCCTGAGAAAATATTCTAGAATATAATGAACTTAGTACCAAATTTAGTTCTCTCTTGTCACTTTTACCGACATGCCTCTAGCTTTTCATTCTAGTGGTGCTATGGATGGTTTATTTGTCTGTTTTACAAACTCTTCCCAGGCCTCGGAGTTCTAGGAAGAGCCTCTGGCTGAGGGGAGAGTTAAGAAGGCAGGTCTGTGATAGACTGGATGGCATTTGAGCAGCAGCTGCCTGCCTCAGCTCTGTATCTTGAAAGTTTGCCTAGATTTATTTGGGGGCCAAGTAGAGTAAGGGAGCTGCCACTATAAATAAACATTGGGACGCCTGGGTGGCTCAGTCGGTTAAGTGTCTGCCTTCGGCTCAGGTCATGATCCCAGGGTCCTGGGATCGAGTCCAGCATCGGGCTCCTTGCTTCTCCCTCTGCCCCCTGCTTGTGCATACTCTCTCTCTTTCTCTCTGACAAATAAATAAATAAATGTTAAAGATCATTGATTTAATCCATATGCTACATTAAACTGGCTATATTAGTAGTAACCCATGCATTAACTCTGACTTAAAACTCTCAGGAGGGGGACACCTATAAGGACAATTATATTGCCAGCAGTACCAGATAGCTTTGACCCAATCTGTAAAACAGACCAATTAAGTGTGTATGGCATAAAAGTCATAAATATAAGAAGGGAAATAAAGCAAATTTTCTACTGACTATATTTTTACTCTTACTGAGGATCTTAAGACTGAGTATTCTCTCTCCTTTTCTATGTGTGTCTCTAGGGACCTCAGATGATTTTCATCGCAGCTAGAGATCTTGGACAATTATCCAAACTGAAGGTAATAAGAATAAAGGGGTTATTGGTTGTCTGTGAAACATAATGAGCTAACCACACGTCTACAAGAAACTATCCTTCTACTAGTGATGGTATCTAGCAGGCAGGACTAAGATGTATGTCTGTGGTAACAGTCTGCTTTAAGGATGCATCAGGTCAAAATTTAGGGACTGAATTTTACAGGTTTTCCCCACATATTTCTAATATTTTCCAATTGGTAGGGCAACTGGGAAATTCTGACTCTGTGTGATAGCTTTCAGCATTACTGCTTTTGGAGTAAATTAAATAACATTTCCTTTCATATATGAAACAGGCTTTGTATGAATAAAGGCAAAATGGAGTGCTTCATAGAAATCTAGTAAAGTCTAGAAAAATCTTAAAGGTGAGAAAGCTAGTGTGGGCAAATGAAACTCATCAAAGCAGACCTTGAATTTGTCAATATATTCAAGCACATTATAAATGCGGATTTGTGGACTAAATAACCCTACCCTTTATCATTGCTGAGATTCACAGGACTGTGCAGTTGTGTAGGAAGCATCAGCTTCTGTCCTTCTAGAATAGGAACTTGACTGGTTAAAATATATATTGTGCTTCTTTGACTTTTTCACTTAGAATAATGCCCTCCAGGTTCTTCCATTTTGTCGGAGATGGGTAGATTTCCTTCTTCTTAAGGGCCAAATAAGATTACCACATTTTCTTCATCCATTCATTCTTCAGTGGATGACATACAGGCCATTGTGCCTATAGTAGAAATATGTGTTGTTTTAGTTCCATTTCTTTATCTTAGAATATAGTTCCAGACACAGACCACCTTAGTTTAAATTCTACCTCAGTTGCTTCCAACTGTGTGACATTGGCCAAAGTATTTAAAAATTTTTAACCTTCAGATTTGGCATTTATAAAGTGCAGAACATTTTAACACTTGGTTTTATAGTATTGTTGTGAGGATCAGTGAGATAATGCATACATTATCTCTGCATGGTAACTCACAGAGCCTGGCAGCTCAGAATTAGGGCTCGCTGGGGTTGTTTTGTGGGTAGAACACAGGGGAAGAATAATCCATTTGACTGCATCATTACTTACTGAGACAAAATAGGTGTCCTATAATTGCAGTACCCTATATTATTCTCTTGCTCAGAAAAACAAATTAGAAGCCAATAATCCATTTAAAGACCTCACCTAAAATTGCTTCTCACAGGTATTCAGTTATGTTGAGGGTTTGGAGGAAGCGTAAAAGGTAGACGTTACTCCCACACTATTGCTTTGGATCTTAGATCTTGATCCCTTCCTTTATCCCTCTTATTATCTTCCTGGGATTTATATTCCCTACTTTGAAAAATGGATTTATACAGGTTGAAATTTCTCATATAAAACCATGAAGGTGAAACAGCATAATATCTCATTATAAAGAAAAGAACATGCTTCTAGCATCTGTGTGATGTTAGGAAACACACTCCATCTCCCACAGCTTCAGTTTCCTGAGTTGGAAGTTTTATCAGCCAGAACTGTTTTCAGTTCCAAGTGATGGAAAGCCAGACTAACATAAGCAAGGAAGGAATTTATTGCTATATGAAATTTTATAACTGCTTTCCATCACTGCTTGATTAGGAACTCAGAGAATGTTATGGAACCCAGTTCGTATCTCTCAACTCTGTTCTTTCCTTATGTGATCTATGGCTGTAAAAAATCTACCTTCCTATTTGTAAGACAGTTGTCTCTGCTCTTTATCTAACATCCTTTGAACTTGCATGTTGTAGAAAAGAACACCCAACTTGACGTGAGGAATCCCAACAAATCCCACCAGCACTTCCTGGTCTCTGATAGTGTTATCGCCACTCCAAAGCCAACCATTGTGACACAGGCTTAACTCACATAGCAACCTCTAGCAAGGGGGTGCAGTCAGCTCTGCCTGAATCTTAAGAACTCTGAGTGGGATAGAGATAGCTCCCCAGACGGCATATATATGCTAGATGGGAAAAATCAGAGTTCATACAAAACATAACACCTTAGGTCCCTTTGCAACTTCCAAACTTTTTGAAGACTGTAATAAACTAAAAAATTATTAGTAAAATGTCCTAAAAGGGTTATTATTATTCAAATTACAGAACAATAAGGCCCCTACAATATTATGCAAAATTAAAACTCTGGCCATAATAAAGAACTTCAAATTTTACAAAGCCATTTTCCCTTATTTTACTAAAATGTCACTTCCATTTTTATTCTCATTTTAAGCAATATTTTGCAGTATTTATATATTAGTTTGAAAGAAGATTTGGATAAATTCAGAAATCCTATATGGAAATATTAACAATTAACTAACTCAAAAGAACACAGAGTCAAGGAAAATAGAACAATGAGGGAAATTGTTTATCTGCATTTGACTATGATTTAGGATTAACCCATTAAAGAAGTGTTTATTCAGCCATTTGACACATTACTTCATGCTCTGGAACTTCATAATGTAGACATATTATGTATGCACAACTTACTACTATTTAATGGGATCAGATTTATTTGGCATAATTTTGAAAAAAAAAGTTGGACAGATGATACAATATCAAAACCAATTAATACATCAGAGACTGTAAATTTATTGCAAGCCAGCAGTAACTCTTTGCCAGCCTCTTTTAGAGACTCCCTTATTTTAATGAGCCATTTTTAAATCTCAAAATTATTTCTTGCAAAAATTATGTTTTTCTATAACACAGAGTTGAAGCCAGACAGATTTATATTTACTTACCCTAAAACATTTCCACCTATAATTTCGTAAACATTTCCCATTACTGTTTGAGTCTTAATGGGTAGTTAATATTCCTATTTTTAAAATATTAAATGGGCACATATGTTTGTGTTAAAAATCCTGTATCAGACAAAGATGTAGTAAGATGTCATGAATCCATGGAGCATTGTATACCATTTTTTCAAAAATCTTCAAAGGAGTATGATTTCATTCAAGTGTACGGAACCCTACAACATTGTACTTGAAAGAAATATAATTATTTACCAAAAATATACTGAGTTCTTAGCAGGTTATAGTTGCCAAGATAGGTACTGAAAGACTGCAAACTTGAGTAAGACATAGATCAAGATTATCTTCAGAAAGTCATGGCATCTACCAAATAATAGAGTAAGAAAAGGGCTAGAATAGGGTGAGCCACTGGGGATTGCACCATCTGAGCATTACACAAAAGTGCCTGACTAAGGGACTTAATGACCACTGAATTAGAGCCCATGCTCCACCTACCAAGCTGTATGTGTTGATGTAGAGCTGCACCCTGTAGAAAAAGAGACACCTGTTATTACCAAGGAAAGGCACTGATTAATCCATTAGTCAAGCCATGCATTCTCAGAGCTGTGTCCATCCATATGGGCTTTCCTCTAATTCACATAAAGGCAACTATATTAGTTAGAAGTTAAACTTCAGGAGGACAAAAGTCTTTCTTTTACTGAACAATATATCACAATTACCTAGGATAGCACAGGCGTATAATAAGCACTGAATAAATATCTGTTGAATGTTATTGACTAGAATAATGGCACCTCTGGGGAGACTGTCAATTTGGGGGGTCAGGAATTTTTTAAATTTTCTCTTAAATTTCTTTTCCATTATGGTTGTCTTCAACTTTCTACCATCATTTCCCTAAAGAAGTTTTGAACGATGGCTTGAGACAGTCCATAGTGAACAATGAGGAAAATCCACTGTAAATATGCAAATTGGCTCTAAAATATTGAAAATCTGCAGAGCCAAATTCAGTTAACTCTTGGGGGCTTTTCTTAGTAATGACTAAGCATTAAGGGGATCAAGAAAGAGAATAAATTGGGGGCATTATACCTAAAGTAGACTTTATCATAATAATTGAAAGAGGCTAAAATTCACCTCCTAAATCCCTGTCATGATTGATCTTCCTCAAAGTGACAGAACATAAGGTGAAAAAGCTTTGACACATATTTCCAGGTTTCTCTCTTTTTTCCCTAACATTAACTTGCAAGTGAAAAGTAAAGCCACATATGAATCAAAGTCCAGCATTTCTTCTTTTGGAAAAGGGGATATTTATTGAATATATGACAGAATCATCATCTCAAATGTGTCCATGTGAGGATTATGCAGATTCTGCTTGAAAACAGTTGTTAAATGAATGAACTGGTTAATTTATAAGTAACTGTTAACCTGTTTTCTAGGAGCACATGATTCGGGAGGATGCCAAGGGTCTGACCCCAAGACAGTGTGCTGTAATGGAGGTGGTCTTGGCTACCATCAAGGTAAGGTTACAGTACTCCAGAATTTTGCATCCAGAGTCCTCTGTTTGCCCTCAGAGAAAAGTGCCCCACGTGCATATCTGTAGAGCTGTGCCATCCATAGACACAGAAGACAGTTGTATGGTATAATCCCAGAGTGTGTCTGATTGAGCCTGTCCTCTCTCCATATTATCCGTGTTACTCTGCCCTTATCCTTGCTTCCTTTGTCTGTCTCTAGAAAATGTGTGTGAAACCTATGTTGTCACATGTGTTTTCAAGAAAGACATATACCTGCCCTCCCCAAAGTTAAATTAAATAGCTGCTTCAGGAGGTTTTGGGTTAACAGAATTTCTTTTTATGTTGTCTATGCTTGTTGAAATGGCTTTTCAAAGATCAATCTCCTCCTCTCTCTTAGTAAGTGCGATAATTTAATTTTCTGCTGGAAACCCAAAGGCACTGTGTTGTGTGCATCAATTTTTCATAGCCAAAGGTTGGCCAAAAGTTATTGTGGGGTTGGCTAAAGATGGACAGACCTCCAAATATAACTTAGAAGTTGTTTCCATATAATTCCTTTTATATTTACATATATGTCATATTTATATACATGTATTTTATATTTATATGTGAAAGCTTATTCAGAGTGAAAAATTAATTTATCGTCTAAATTTAAACCATGTCCATTGTCTCCACGCTTTGCTGGAGGAAGCATCTCTTATCCAATATGCATGAACAGTGTAGCAAAAACTGCTAGCTACCATGAGCCCTTTTCAGAGCACAGAATTGTCTTACAGGGTACAAACACATTACAATGTTATTCATTAAAATAGACTTGTATAACAATTGGGTACCTTCACAAAATGGTTACCTCACAGCTTTTGTAGTTTCAGCATTTACAATGTCAAAAGCTGCAAAATGAAAGTTGTGAGGTGGGAATTTTGTGACACCTGGTAGAAACTGGAGAGTGTGGATTTAGGCAGTGAGACTATAGCAATGAAGTTTCTAAAGCTGCTGCTAGAGTGTTATCTGGAAGTATGGAAATTTTGCACAATCATGTTGAGGGAAACATGAAAAAGAAACAAAAAAAAATGCAAAATGAGCTCTTTTTTTAAAATTGTTTGCAAAAAATGAGTAAGAAATGACTGACCTTTGGAGTTATAACAGAACTAGTGGCTACAAATCAGGAAATGCTAGTAGAAAAAATAAGAACTTTGAAGTGCACCATGAAGAGAAAAAAAAGTAAAATTTTTAGAATCTGAATTCAGCCCTTTATGAATTTTATCAAGTCAATGCATGACTTTAAGAGAGGAAGGAAAATGTGTTCCATGGAAGAGAATGGCATTCAGACCTGGCTCCTGTCCCCAACACCAATATTTCTTACAATTCTTCTTGGTTGGGACACATGATCACCATCTAGTTATACCTAAAGTCTGGGACATTCCTGATCTCCAAGCAAGTTCCCCTCTTCTACATCCTGACAGCTCAACTATTCCATCTTCCTGTCCAGGTCATCTGGGATGATCTTTTAAATTCAGTCTTAGATACTTCTACTAGCTGGTATCTAAGATCCAGTAAATGGGTTCATGTCATTGTCTTGTTCCTTCAGGGCTCAGGGCTCAGGCCTGACCCTGGTCTTCCTGAACCTCAGAGCCTGAGGTCAGGTCTCCACCAGCTATGCCTATTATAAGACTCTCTTATCCCTGTGGTCTGCCCATCATGGTGAGGCATACACCTGGGCATTCATTTCTATGGCTCTGTCATCAGTTTGCCAAAACTGGAACTCCCTTTATCTTGTCTGATTCTGAGATTTGCCCCAACTGAATGTCCTACCAAGCACTAATTCTGTTGTTGACTACAAAGGAATTTAGGAAAAAGAATACTACTTAAAAGAATTACAGCCCCTACCGCTAGTGATTCAAGGTCTGCTTGGAGCCCAGCAGAGGGAACCCTGTAATGTAAGCAGAGAGATGTTCTTATGCAAAAGCAGCGGATGCTACCCAGGCTAACTCACAAAGGCTGCCAAAGACATAATCCTGGTTCCTCTTTAACTCAGTTTAGGCAAGCAGGCTGGAAATAAAAAGTGAAGAAGGAGAATGCTATGGAGTTTGTAGACTACAGACTGAAATAGCGTTTTACATTTTTCCAAATATCTTCCATGTATGTACATTGTCTCGCCTGATCCTTATAAACATCTGGCTGTTAGGTGTGTCAAGAGTGATCATTCACATTTTATAGATTAAACAACGGAGGCTGAGCAGGTTTAAGTTACTGTCAAAGGGCGGAGAGCTACTGGTAATTGGCAGAGCTGAGAAAGGACTCCAAAACCTAAAATCACTGTCCTTGCTTCTACATCATGTTATTTCACTAACTGTTAACAAAGTGTTGATGAAATACAGCAGGCCAAAATGGATACTATTTCTTCAGAGAGATTAGTTATTTCTAGATTAAAATACCAGATTTCAGTTATTTAGATAATTTTCCAAAGATGCTTTAAAATCTTTCAACCCCTACAAAAGTATTGATGAAAATACTCTCTTAAATACTAAAATTTTAATTGCACTATTTTGTCATACCAGTCTCATGTGGTTTCAATTATAAGTCAAAAGGGGGGACTATGGCACAATTGTCGGAAATTACAGTGATCTGCTACAGCT
Source organism: Mirounga angustirostris (assembly GCF_029215605.1). Lineage (NCBI taxonomy): Eukaryota > Metazoa > Chordata > Mammalia > Carnivora > Phocidae > Mirounga > Mirounga angustirostris. Next base: position 50,329,392 of record NW_026991717.1, on the reverse strand, counting down.
AGTGTGAGTGGGCTGTGACAACTTCATTCATTCACCTGCCAACAAGCAGCCACATGAGTGGTATTTGAAAATGAAAATATAATGGTGACAGCCAAAAATTTAATCAGTATGTGAAAGCTAAGAGGCCAGTAGGGAAACCCTAGTTTGAAGGAGTCCTCATTGAGCTCTTGAGTCTCAGACCTATATCCCAGGAAGATTCAGGACTGCTATGGATTCCCTGAAATATGGATTTCTTTCAAAAAAAAGCAGGAGTCTTTTTCCGACAACAGCTACTCTTGACCTGAGCATGAATCCCAAGAGCTTAAGGAAATTCTTAAGTCTTAAACAATCCTCAGGTTACTTTCTGCTGAAGTTGGAAAATTGAAAAACCTAGAAAAAAAAAAAGCCGGCTGGTTTTATTTTTGCCCAACCTTACAAATTGCCCCAGGACATTTGTTCTTTGGACCCAAACATGACACTCCACAATGTATGTTGCACATGTTTGACATCATGTAGGGACAATACAGAGATTGCCCTAAAAACAATAACCATGTGAATTAGGGCATTCTAGAAATTTGAATTGCTTGGTATAAAGGAGAGAATTTGGACTAAGTATGAATATCCATTCAAATATAGCTTTGGAATTTACTTATTACTTATTTAATCCTAGATAGCACCATTTCTGATCATTTGGATTCTAGACAAATAGCAAGATATGTGATGTTATGCCTCTGAGGCTCTTACCCCTGACTGAGGTCCTACCCCATCCTGCTATTCATTATTCATGAGGCAATTTTGGTGGCTGCTTCTTAGCTTCTTTTTTTATCATTATAAGTATAGTTTTTGCATTATTTAAAATTCAGCTGCTCATGAGAAGAGCAAAATAACTTACCTAGTTTGGATTATTGCATTTCAAAAATCATTACTTGCGAGCTTACTTGTACGTAGAAAATATGGTGGGCAATGAGGAGATGGCTGAAGAGAAGAGAGATCTTGCTGTAGGCTTAGGAACCTAGACCACTACAACTGATAAAATAAGAGGTGTGGACAAAGTGCTGAAGAGTGCAGAGAGGGTAATGTATTCTGAGTGTCTAGGGGAAAGCTTCGTGAAGAGGGAAGTTTGGGGATTTATAAAGAGGCTGTAACGGGGAAAAGCAAGTGGGGGGGGGAGTCATTGTAGGCTTAGGGAAAAGCTTGAGTGAAATGCGAGGAGGGGTAGGTCAGTCTGAAAGCTTCAAGTCATTTAGTGCAGAGGAACAGATCACGACTAGTTGAGTATTGTAGGGAATAAAAGAGGAACATTGGATTGGAGCCAAAATGCTGACACTTGCACAAGGTCAAAGGGAGAGAGTAGCATATTCTGATCTGATATATATAAAAAGAGGACTCCAGCTGTGGTAGAAAATAATTTCTAAAATATTTATCAAGTAATTCCTAAAAAAAAAAAAGAAGTAAACCTTAATTGTTAAGGGCAGATTATATCTAAATTTGCAAAATAAATTGCATGGATTTTCCAAAAATATGATATAGATATTGGAAAGAAAAAAAAATGTGATGATGGGAAATAGCTACCAAAATAGTGTATGAAACCAAGAAGAAAATTCTTCCTGCAAACTTGTAAAGAAACATTAGCATGTTCCCATCAGTCAGTAAAAATAGATTGTAAAAGTTCTTCAAATATATGACAAATTTAAAGAATTAGAGGAATTTAGAATTTTTATTGGGACTATAAAAAGAATGGCTTGCTAAGCATGCAGACAGTATTTATACTGATTTTTAATTTGGCAGTACTCTTTTTTTTCCTCACAAATCACAACCAAAGTCTGAAGTACTTTAATTTTTGTAGCTTTATGAAGAACATAATAAAGAAAATACTTATAAATGGGTCTTTCAACCTCTATTCAGATATAATAGTAACATTCCTTACAACCCACCCTTACATGACTAAATCCAGTGTATCTATCCCTTTACTGGGGTGGAAGCCTTTGCAAATTTCAGAATATGGATGTAAATAAAATATTTGGAACCACATGGGGAATGATGCCACTGGCAATGACTGGAGTATCAGGATAGTAAGTGATTAAGAGAGAATGAAACTGGAGTGTGTAAATCACTGTCCACTCCTATGGGAATAACAGGGTTTAAGGAATTGTTAGAAAATTAAATGAGTTATCACATGTAAAACAATTAAAACAGTCCCTGTCTTACAGAAAGCTCTTTACAAATGCAACTATCAAATCACCTGAAAACCAGTTTATTTTGGATGAGCCTCTTTCTACCGTTAAACCCAAGATAAGTCAGGTTTTTTGGGGGGTTTTGTTTGCTTTTTTTCCCCTACCTTTCCTAATCCCTTCATTCTCTCTCAGTGAGGCTAACTATTAAATCTGACTCTGCTCCAAGCAATAGTCTAAAATCCTTATGGCTTTGCCCTCTGGCCTTTTGGTTTTCGGTGCTCAGCATCCTTTCTCTATAAGGACACAAACTCCGTAGGATTCTTGAGTGCTCCCTGAGACTCTCCTCTGGGTAGCGGTACTATTTTGTTTTTCCAAGGAGTTTCTAATCCAGATTAAAAGATGAAAAAGGCACATTAAAAATTAGATAATGATACATGTTAACTTACAAGAAAACAGTGTCAGCTATGTAACAGGTGATACAGATGCCAGTTAAGGGGCACAGATAAAAAGTGGTCAGGATTCAGAAGAGGGAGCAACCAGGGAGCTCAGGGAATCTGGAAGAGCTCGAGGAGTGGTCTTCAAGGACAGATGGAAGTTCACAGGCTGGATAGGAAACACAAGAGTTTTTCTTGGAGGAAGATTCATGACTTGAACATAATCAGGGCAAAAGGGTTTCATCATGGAAAGGCACAAGACCAGAGGCCTGGGAGTCAGGGACGAAACTACTCAATGCACTGGTCTGGATTTAACTGGAGGTTTGGATAGTGAAGCCATGTAAAATGAGGTTTCAGGAAATGGTTGGGGTGAAAGTACGAAGATCCTTTTGCACCCTCAGTGTGTTCCATAAAAGATGAGCCATTGATGATTTTGTAAATATGTGGCATACTCAAAGTGTCATTTTAGCAATGGAAATCTTGCAGAAATGTGCAAAATGCATGGGATAGTTGAAGATTTAGTCAGATTAGTTACAATTATTTAATGCCTAAGATGATGAGGGCGATCACTAGGGGGCTGGCTTGAGGAATAGAAGTGAAAGACGGTATGAATGACACAAGAAGGGGAGCGTCACTGGGGAGCAACCCAAATTGGGGCAAGGGTGAGGTGACTGAGAAGTTTCAACTGAGAGGATGGAAAAACATGGTTCCACTGAGAAAAAATGGCAAATCAGGTAAGAGACTGTTTTTCTACTGCTATGTTGAAGTTAGATATGGTGGCAGGAACGTAGAAATAAATAGCTAGTACATTGCCAGAGACAGGGGCCGGTGCTTAGGAAACAAAGCAGGGTTCGAGTTTGGGCAGTTAGTCTGCCCATTAAGCGTATCTTCTCACAAGTAGAAAGAACTCCATAGTTCACAGAGCTCTTCCAGATGGAGTAATAATTCATCTCATCATTACAGTACCAGAGTCAGGCAGGGTAGATGTCTCTGCTCCCATTCTCCAAATGAATGGACTGATATTCTCTGGGGTTACATAACCTATGCACAGATCACATTGCATAGAGGAAAGAGTGTGAATTTACATTTTCTCACACATTTTAAAGTAAAAAGCAGAGTCAAAGAGGTGAAAAAGATTCTAAAATCTCAGAATTGGAAACATAACCCAATAGCTCCCCTTTCCTGCTCATCTACAATGTCATCTACAATGTTGTTGGCCTATAGTCAAATGGACACCACTTAATAATGGCAAGTGATGGGACCTCACTAACTCAAAAGTAGCAGCTTCAATTTTTAAGATGCACTTTATCACTGGAAAGGTTATCTTCGTATCAAACCGGGATCTGTTTCCCTGGTACTTTTAGTGCTGCCTTGGTCCTTCTGTCCTTTGAAAAATAATTCTATTTCCTTTCCACATGATAGCCTTTCATACATTGAAGAAAGCTATCATGCCTCCCCAGTTTATCTGCAGCCATTTATTGAATAACATGCCTTCTAGACCTTACAAAATCCTGGCCCTCTACCTTTGGATGCCCTCCACTTTTTCATATTTCTTATAAATGATGAAGCCTGGGAGTACATTTATAATGATCCTAATATTTCAGGTATGTTCTGATCAGCAGAGAATGTTGTTGCTCTATCACACCCTTCGTCTTGACCCATCTATGTATGTTAATACATGATCAGAATTCATTATCTTTGATAGCCGCCCCATCACTTTATTAAATCATATGAAACCTGAGAAAAGAAATGAAGCATTATGGCTTTTAAAATTTTACTGATATTAAGCCAGGTCACCCCCATTCCATACTCTGCAGTAAACTTTTTATCATGAATCTAGGCCTTTTCCTTTTTTTTGTCATCCCATCCTGTAAATGTTGACCCATGATTTCAGGCTGCCAAGACTTTTTCTGAAGCCACATTCTGTCATTCAAAGTAATAACGTCAAGCTTTGGCTCAGCTCTACATTTTAGAAACCTGCTTTCTGCCTTTGTCCAAGTCTGTGGTGAAAATATCAGCCAGGACAGGGCCAAGGGTAGAGAGACTGACATCCAGCTGACATCCTTACCCTTCACAGCTGTGAACAGCCAACTTGTTCACAGTTCTCTGATTAAAAATGCCTTTCTTGGAAGAAAACGGCTAGTGCTAATTTATTTTGCCAGTTGTTTTCTGCTAATTTGTATTAATCTAAACATCAGAATAGATTAAACTGGAGGTTCTTGGTTTACGCTGCTGGTTGCAGAGAAACAACGTGAAACTGAGTCCCGTTTGTGTTTGTTTGCTTAGAACCAATGGGGAAACATCCACTTTTTACATGCATAAGGGAAACATCTAGAAGGCTTTAAAACCCCATATACACAGATTCTCCTCTAGCATATAATCCCCCTCCCAATGCTTACTATAATGAAGGGAGATCAACTAAGCTGTACTGAGCTGTCACTAGTGGGGCTTATTTAATAGCTAAGACGTTCACTCCCACACAACAGCCTCCTATTTATATCCTTCAGACCTAAGCCTCAGCAAAATACAAATTCTACTCTCCTGCTTCTTCAGAGGCTCTTGCAGATCAAAACTGAATGTGAAATCTCCGACTGTCAGGGTGTATGCCATCAACTCAGCCCCTTTCTTATTATCTGTGCCAGTGAGATAAACAGACCCATGTTCTCCTGAAAGGGTTCCGTAAAGTAGCATTTTCATCGAGTTTGCATTTGCATAACCATACAAGTCATCTCCTCTGCTCTCTGAGTTAGGAGCCTGGGGCATGTGTTATTTATCTGTGCTCACTGAATGGGAGCTTTCATCCTTAGGATCTTGCAACTTGTTTTCTCTCCGAAAATTGCTACCTTCTGTCCAGGGTTCATCTTGCAACATCTATTATACAATGCACTTAAGAGACAAAAGCATCATTTCTGCCCTCAGGCATCACATCTTCTGCTGTTCACTTACGATCCTGCTAGAGCCTTTAGAGGAATGACTCATAATACCCTACGGCTACAAAGGAGGAAGTCAAGTCAGTTCAGTATCATAACCAAAAACTCTGGGGGGGGCGGGGAATTAGGCTTTACCTGGGAACAAACTCATTCCTTGTTTTATGTTTTCACTTCATGGTTGTTTCACATGTCCCAGAGGCCTACAAAATAATGTCTTGGTAGTAAAAACATGTTCTCCTATACAGTTGTGAGGGTTCAAGGATAAATACACAGTCTAGGCCTTCAGAGCCTGACTCTAGTTCTCTTCTTCCATCTTAGAAATATCTCCATTCTATGAAGTCTATTCACCTTATTCTCTCCTAGGATTTCCTAAATCATATGCCATGGAACACTTCAGTCCCCCAGAGTATTAATAGATGTTGTATGTGATAGGTGTCCTGAAGCCAAATAATTTTAAGAAGCAGGTACGTTAATGAAAGGTTAAGCAGATTTCTTTACCACAGTGGGTCTCAGAGCCTTTCACCTGTTAACGAGCCTTGTGAATCTTTAGGGGTACTAAGTCATCTCAACTTCTCTAGGTCCTCAACTACTTAGAGGCAACTCATGGCTCCCAAGCCCCCCAAGTTTCGTGATGAGAACAGAGTAACAGCACGAAGGAACTATTATGAAAACCACCACTTCAATTCTTCTCTTCTTTCAATTCTTCTTAAGTAGAGCTGGGACTTCCACAGTTTCCCTTGGTTACATATGTGGGATTGTCCTCTTTCTCTCTTCCACTGTAGCAGATGATCTAGCGGCTGCTGATTTTAAAAACAGCAGCTCTAAAAAACTGATAAACACCAAAGATGATACCTCTTTGGAAGGCTTTACAGACTCCTTCCCCAATAGAAATGTTTGCCACCCCCACTATCTGTATTTTCCAATTATTTTTCTTAGACCTGCAACATTATTGAAGTCCTTCATTGACATTTTGGTGACATTTCCGACTAGATCATAATCCCTTTGAGAACAGCCTCTGCACCTCTTTGGCTTCATATCCTTGGCATTCAGCACCAGGTCTGGTTTACAATACAAGTTTAATAAACATTTGTTAAGGGACAGAGGCAGAGAGAACAGGCAGGAAGGCAGACCCCGCCACTGAGGCTGTTGTCAGCGTGATCCCATAGGTCTAGCCTCACAAACCGCACGGTAAAAACCGTGCCCGTCCTTGTGAATGCTGTCACCATGCTGCTTTATGTACACCATTAACGAACAGTTTTTAAAGTAGAGTAGGATTGTGACATTCCCGCAGTTATAAAACTTGTCAAAAATGTTATTTAACTCATCAATTAATGAGGGCACCAGTAAGATCTTACAGCTAGCTTATCGGAGAACTCCAAGAACCACACAGAAGGATAAGCAATAAGGAAAGCTGAAATCAACTTACAAATAGAAGCAAAAAGGATCTATCCACAGAATAATCAGTTGCATCCCACCAGAAATAATTTGCATTTCTATGGACAAGAGTCATTTACATGATTATCCGTTTTCTATCATTTGCGGAGTTTTAAATAGCTCAAAGACAATGAAAAACAAAGATAACCCAGACAGGCACACTAGGCAGAACACCCACCAATCTTTTTGGTCCATTTCAAAGTCTGTCGCAATTTTTCCTGACAACTCTCCATAGTCCCGAGAGATGGCAAAACATAATTTTAGGTGCTGCTTCTAGTTTTTCTTGTATTTCTTTTTATCATAATCTTCTAGCACTTGTGCTCAGGTTTGATAAGAATGGGGCTTGTCTGAAAAAATTTGAGAAGCAGAATGTGTTCCTACACATGCCCAGAGATCATGCCCATTCCTGGTTCAGTTTATCTCACTGCTATACTATACAATAAGGGTGAGTTATTTCATCTGATGCCTCCTTGGTTCATTATATAAACAGACCTCCAGAGAGCACCCTTCCATTCCTCTAGGGAAACAGTCAAATCCAAGCTGAACCTTCCCCTCTCGATACATCCATTTAATATTTTCCACCTTAATTATCATATCGTTTCATGAATAAGGAGCTTTCACCTTTTTTGATCCACCAGGGCACCTGAAACAATTCTGGACTTGTAGTCCTCAATAACTACTTTCTGCATGTGAAAGTAACATTTTTTTTTTTTGGAAGATCAAGGTGTAGGGGCAATTTTAAGCATTTTCTCTCATCATTTCTCAAAAGGACCAGGCTTTTGCCATTTTTCTATGCCTCCTTTTCATAAACATAGATTGCTTTTGGCACAGCTTATGTTTTCACAATGCACCCAGCTAGAATCAGTAAAGGCACTTTTAAGTGACTAGAGGTTTTTCTACTTGGGGAGGGTGTCTGGAGTGGTAGCAGTCTTTTTGCAAATTCTATGCCCATTGTCTACTTTCTCTGGCTTATGCCCTGAATCTTCTCTACTTTACACTCTGTGAAAGCGCACTCAGCTGCCTACAAATGCCCAGAATATTTTTCTGCATCTCCCCTTGAATAAGGGAGAAAAGTAAGATAATTATGAGTTTTCAATTCATTGAATTCTTTTACCTCAGAAATTTTTAATGAGTGGGATAAAGGGATGACACATACCCAGTTAGGAGAGTGTATCAGAATCATTTGTTGAGCTTTCTCAAAATACATCATTCTGTGAGAATCCTAGATCAAAGCAACTCATGTTGCAGTGGGTGTATAGTTTAGTATAGTCAGTAGAGGGAGAGACGGAGAACCATTTACCCTAAACTTAACAGTACACTGTAAGAGATTTATAGATGTTACCATCTATAAATGGTTGGGGAAAAAAATATCCTTAGTTCTGTCACATATTTGTATATATTCTGCTTTCCAAGTGATATCTGCACATAATACTTGCAGCATGAAAAATGCTAACATCCCTCAATGACTATATTTATTATTAAACAGCATGTATCTTCTCTAGTATCTTAGCTATAGATATTGTAATGTTTTGAGTTTATTGGGTAATAATATCAAAAAAATCCCTATGTTTTATTACATTCATCAGACACAAGGTTCAGGGGATGTCGGATTTCCAAAGACCACTCTGCATCCTCAGGTTGGTCTGTATCTGCACTATTGTGTGTTCAGGGGAAAATGGAGCAGCAAGCAGGCACCTGGCCTAGAATCGCAAGCTAGTATCTGGACAATATGTGACCCAGGTACTACCTTCTTTGTGAAATTTTGACAACCCTGGATATATTTTATGTTCTAGAAACAAGCCAATAACCAAGTTGACAATTGTTATCTACACCTGTCATTCTATAAGTCCTTTGACTGCTGCATCTTCATGATCCCATATGCTTAACTAAAGTTTTGAATGAGAGGAAAAACCTTAAGCTTCAAGGATCTGGGGTCTGTGATGTAAAGCGTCAGTTCAGAGACAGGGGACCTGAATGACAGGGTTATGACTTAGTAACGGGAAAGCGTCAGGACTATCCTTTTGTCACTATTTCACATTGATCATATTGTATCATTCCATTTGAGTGTCACTATTATGGCAATAAAATCTTCCTTTGATACTTCCTTCTGAATCCTTCTGCTTATGTTATTATTTTTTTTCTTTTTAGCAATACTTTCATGCAGGAGGAAATGGCCTGAAAAAGAATTTCTTGGAGAAAAGCCCAGATCTTCAGTCTCTGAGATATGCTCTCAGTCTTTATACCCAAACTACTGATGCCTTGATAAAGAAATTCATAGACACTCAGACCTCACAGAGTAAGTAACACTGGATGTGAGAATAGAGTAAGCTGAACACAACTAAAATTCAACATAAGAATTATTATAAATACTATTAATAATTTTTACTACAATAAATTAAACCATCAAGAATTGCAGATTATTTAAACTTTAATAGAAAATTATCAAAATATATTAGCCCTCATGAATTACAATTTTATAAATAATTTCAGTAACACTAGGATATGCCTAATACTAAAACTGTATGGAGTGGTTGACTCTTGGTGATTCTAACTTCATAAAATTTAGTAAAACCTAGTTTTGAATATCCACGGCTGTGATAGTCTCTTCAATTCGGTGTATGGATGCAGTGTTTGCTGCTCTTGGTAACTTCCAAAGGATGGTAATAATTCCCCAAATCTTGACTTTAAATGTAAAATCTCCTGCTCTGGGGTTTCCAGAAGAGAAATCTCATTTTACTATAATTTTACATGAAAGACATTTTAACTGTTACTTTGAAATGGACCAAGAGGAAAGCATTTTATTGGAAAGTTGGATTTGTTTCACGTGGCAAACTTCTCACCTCATAAGCTTTTAGGATATTACTGGTAAGCAGCCTATCTTTCAAGTTGCTTTGTGATTTATCATTTTTTGGTAATTATATGCATTTAATTCAGGCATTTCTGAGAGATTATTGAAACTGTCAGTATGAGTCACAAAGAGCCAAATGCAGGCTCAAACTCTAGAACATAATAAATTGCATCACGGAAGTAATAAAAATGAGTATGAGGACACTGTCTCCATTCATGAAGAAGCCTCAGAAAAGAAAGCATACAGATTTTTCTGTTCCTGTGATGAAAATGCTCCAAACTTGTCTGTGTTTCTTTATGGATATTTGAACCTTTCTAACTACATCAAAGGTAGATGCTTTGCCTGTAATACCAAGGTATGTGCTAGGTAGGTCCTTTGCCTGTCTTTAACACTGTGGTCTCTGAGAGTGCCCAATTAAATGCTACAAATATTCTTTTCCATGTGCTATGCTAACCCAGGTTACCTCTTAGGATATTTTGAGAAAGGAAAAAAGAGTTGAGCTCAAGAGGGGTTGAATGTAATTCTAATGCATCATAGAGAGTTGCAGTTTTATTCCCGGAAAATTTGAGTGTATGAAACCTTTGTTTTGCTTTTATAGGTGTACGTGTGTGTCCACACACGCATAGTCCATCTTCTAGCATAGATTGTCACAGCACACAAAACTACGTTATGTGTATCAGTTTTGGTGTGACGATAAATGGGAAAACAGTTTGGTATTATTTAATCAAGTTGAAGATTTGCCTTCCCTACGACCGAGCAATTCAACTCCTAGGTGTGAATCCAAAAGAAACGTGTGTATGTGCACCAGAAGACACACATAAGAAAATTTACTAAGAAAAAAAATGCATTATACAGTTGATTATTCAAATAAATTGTGGCATAGTCATACAATGAGATCCTATAGAACTCTAAACCTACACAAGCTACGGTTACACACAACATGGATGAATCAGAACAAACAAAATGTTCAGTAAAAGCAACCAGATACTAAAGAATATATACTGAATGATTAAATGTATAAAAATCCCAAAACCTAAACTGCAGTGTTCAGGGATACACAGTAAAATGACAACACATAGCAAGGAAAGGATTTCTACAAAGTAAAGAGAGCAGCCCTCTCTGGGAAGTAGGGACTAAGGACCTCGGAGGGACTGGCAGTTTGCTGTATCTTGACCTGGTTGGTGGTGGTTACCCAGATGTTCTCTTTGTGACATGTGACTAACAACATTTCACTTTGTATATGCTTAAAAATTGTTACAAAAATAGAAGGGTTAAAAAAAAGCAAGTGATGTCAAAATCAAAACCAAAATTGTTTAATTCAACTTTGTCATAAATGGGTCTTATAAGTATAGAATAACCTACTATATCTTGCTCACTTCTTTTCCTCCTCTCTCTTTTCTCTTTGCTCCTTTCTTTCCCATTTTCACCTTGATTTCCTTCTTTGTTTTGGAACAAATTTAGATATCATCTTTCATAATAAAAAAAGGAAAAAAACCTCCTAGGGATTGAGTCCCATTAGAAATTTATGAACCACAGAGTTCAAGTGAGAACTATCAATTTGGAAAAACACTGTCTTCTCTTTCTATTCCAAATATTGGGAAATAAGCCAATCCAAAATGGGTATAGAAGTATTAAGTCCTCAAGGAAACTGATGGTTTATTTTATAAGAATAAGATGTTTATTATCCTAGCAATGAACTGCAATAAAACACCATCTTATTCTGCATTCACTTTATATATATTTACTAAGTATCACCTCTGAATGAAGTTTCATACATTGAGGCATATATTCAAAACTGAACATGTTGTTATATATACCAGTTGCTCTTATATGGCAATTCTCCTGCGGGGGTAATTTGGTTCCTTAAGGACATTTGGCAGTATCTGGAGAGTTTTGGTTGTTGTATCTGGGAGTGGTGGTCATGTTACTGGTATCTAGTGAGTGGAGACCAGGGAAGTTGCTAAATATCTGTGGTGCACAAAAAAGCTTCCTACAACAAAAATTTATCTGGCTCGAAATGGCAGTAATGCCCAGATCAGGCCACCCTGCTTTTATTACTAGACTGAAAAGTGAGAAATGTTGTAATGTAGGTCACATCAGAAGAGGGAAAGTTTTAACTTGAGAAGACAGGAAAGGCAGAAAGGCCAGTTGGGTAAACTGAGTCATGAGGTGGTTAAAAAGAGGAAGGTATTCTATATATAGAAACTATCCAGGAAAGTATCTACTTGTGCTCTTAATTTTAAAATCCCATTATGTCAAGAACATCCACAGCTTAGTTTTTTTTTGTTTTTGTTTTTTTTTTTTTAAAGATTTATTTATTTGAGAGAGAGAGAGTACATGAGAGGGGGGAGGGTTAGAGGGAGAAGCAGGCTCCTCGCCGAGCAGGGAGCCTGATGTGGGACTTGATCCAGGGACTCCAGGATCATGACCTGAGCCAAAGGCAGTCACTTAACCAACTGAGCCACCCAGGTGCCCCACAGCTTAGTTTTATTAGGAAAAATTATTTTGCTTTTAAAACAAAATTCACATTTTAGTCTATGATCTGTCCTATTAACTTTTTATGAGCAACATCTTTGAGTCCCTGCTTATTTAAAAAATCAGATCCTTGGGCGCCTGGGTGGCTCAGTTGGTTAAGCGACTGCCTTCGGCTCAGGTCATGATCCTGGAGTCCCAGGATCGAGTCCCGCATCGGGCTCCCTGCTCAGCAGGGAGTCTGCTTCTCCCTCTGACCCTCCCCCCTCTCATGCTCTCTCTCTATCTCATTCTCTCTCTCAAATAAATAAATAAAATCTTTAAAAAAAAAAATCAGATCCTTTTGGTCATTTTAATGACCTCAGCTTATGTGGGGAAGTAATATTAAAATCCACTTGGCCATCTTCAATATTAATACTGACTGGACAGCACAGTCAGAAATGGTTTCTCATTTTAGCTGATAAGCCTTTCAGAGGTAACCAGAGATCCAGAATCCTATCCAAAAGATTTTATGCCACTGTTTTATCCCCAGGCCAGCTAGCACTGCCTTCTAAGAGGGGATGTTAGTATGTTTTAGTAACGCAGGGGAAAAATTGAGAATTTATGACATTTGGCTCTTCAGATGTTGCAGTTGGTCTGATAACATTCAAAGCTGGATGAGGCTTTTCAGTCCAGTCAAAAACCTTTACACAAATAACTTCTTTAATAGGAGTGGTGATGTGATACGGTTCGGAGTATGCTGAATCCTTTCCCAAAGTAGAAATGGCAAGTGTCAGATAAGGTTACTAAACTGCTGAGCAATACTATGTAGCAAGTAAGTTGTCTACCACTATGCAGTTCATTTCAATAATCCTCTGAGGCCAGTAACATTATCCATACTTCTCAGATTAAGAAACGGAGTCACAAATAGATTAAGAAACATGCTGAAGTCATGTAGAGAAGGGGCAGAAACAATGTGCTTCCCACCATCTCATACTTAATCAGAAAAGAAATCAGAATATAATTTTCTACAGCCCATGTTTTCTTCTCTTGTTTTGAATAATCGAGTTTACTTCAGGCTCCTTACTTTTCATTTTAGTATGACTAAATCTCCCTTCTCTTCAGGAGATAATTTTTTTTTTTCATGTCCGCAACAAACTTCTTCCTTTGCTTTCCAGTTTCTCCTTATTCTGGTTGCAGTAACTGGGCATGCTCAGTGTCCAGGACACCTTTTAAATATTAATTGGAAGTAATTACATTGGAAAAATTCAAGCTGAATATAAGAAAAAGTATGCTGCTTTCAGAAAACCCTTTCTAACATAGCCTGATTTCATTCCTCTAGAGTCTACTGTGTCTGTGTGTAGGATACTGTGGCTTTGAACTACCTTCCCTATTCTGATCTTCACTGCCCTTGTCCTCCACCAGCAGAAGTATCATTTTGTAACTCTCCCTAGCATATTGAGTCATATCATGATTGCTAGTGTATATTTCTCTCCTATCTCAACGTAAGCCACCAGAGGACAGAGCCCTCGCTTACTCATCCTTGAAATCTATGTCCTTCAAACAATGCTAGATACAAAATAGGTGCTCAGTGAATTTTAGAACTAATGAGTGGTAGACAGTTAAATGCAGGAAATTAAAAATTACGTAATATGACACCGTTCTCATATTTGAAACCTTTCAACAAACCTCACAGCCCTGTGCTAGCCACTGCAGAGCACACAAAGTGTGTGTCCCCACTTAGGAAAAAAGCTTACAGTATGATGGCTGGTACTGTTCAGTAGTTCTCATACAAGGTAAAAGGTACGAAGTGCCACAGGAGATATACAAAGGGTTGGGTTAAATTAGATGGAGAGAATAGGATTAGTAATTTTTATTAAACTATTGAAATCATGTTTATTCAATCTGTTACATAAAATTCAAAAGCAACCAAGAAAAAAAATACATGACCGTTTTCATTTTAGGCCACTGATAGATTCATATATGCTTTCATCTGACTCATATTTAGGAGGATGTACCATGTATCAGCCTTTGTGCTAGATAAACTGCAGTGAAAGGCTGGGCAAAATGTTTTCCATCTGCCCGTCCAAATACACCCTTATTCTCTCCAGAAGGCTGGGTTCTATGTTTCTTACAGCTATGGACTCTCTTACTACTTGTTTCCCATTGGGTCAGCCAGTAGGGGGCTCCTCTTAAGCTCCATGGGAGGAAAGAGTTGGTCAAGGTTCTCTCTGGGCATTGTCCATTCAGGCTGACTGTGTCCTTTCAAAGTACCTTTCCCTAGAGAACTCTCTCCTAGATTCCAGTAGCTACTTCTGTCCCTCATATTTTATGGACTATGGGTGTTTGTTAACAGCTCCACTACTCCTTCCGTTTTCCCTAAATCCCTACCTAAACCTTCATGAACAGTGACTTTCTTAAACCATCCAAAATTACTGTTTGCTATTGATACCCTGGCTGATACAAACGCAGATCTTCATGGCTTTTCTTTCATGCTGACTCTCCTTTGGGTCATCAAAGATTAATACATTAAAATAAGTCAAGTGTCAGAATAATTCTTTTGGACTGAAATAAAACATCACATTTTGATGACTGAGCTGTCCAGAATGAAAAAAAAAAAATAGTGTATTAGTTTTTCATCCACAGGAATATTTCCATTACATTCTGGCCAGGGCATCAAAATCTCCATTTCTCATAATGCAATTTATCTTGCCCAGCATCTCAACTTCTCTGGAAACCTGATGTCAAATTGAGACAACTGAAAGTCATTGGTAAAATCATTTGCAAAATAAGACAGCCTCATAGCACAGAATAAGCAGGTATTTGTTGTAGGCCATGCATACTCTTATTGCACTAATCTAAGTATATATATTTGTAGATCAGAACAGATGTACTTTTTTTAAAAAAAAAACAGGAATAGTTGAAAGACTTCATCCTAATACTACCCGTATAAAATCAACAATTGTGTATGTGTGTGTTCATTCCATCTTTTCATTTCTCAGTTGGGTGAGGACCAGATCTCATTCCAAGACCATGAAGAATATCAGTGGTATTAGAACCTTGTCTTCTAACATTAAGTGTGCAATGTTACTTGCCTCTCAAAGGCTAATATTGTTGAAAATAAATCTGGAAGTAACATATTTTTCTAAAATTAAAATTTTTTGTTATTAGAAACAAAACACTTGACATTTGGCATTACATACAAAGATCTAAATAATAAGTACTCACACTTGGAGTTTACTACAGATTTTAGGCATCTTCAAATACCTTTTTCTCACTTGATTCTCAGAACAACCCTGCAAAGTCAGACAGAAGTCTTCAAATTATTGGTCTGATATTCCACACTGCCTCTGGGTGTTCTTTTGAGACAGTCATTTCACCCAAAAGCGATAGATGCCATGGAATTGATTTGAGCAAGGGGGCAGTATGAAAAAGTAGAATGTTTTTCTGACATCTCAAAAAGACTGAAGGGAGATAAGAAGGAAGCAGGCAGACAATGTGGAAGCTGGGCTGGCAACAGTGATGGAGAGATATGGGGAGATTCACGACGTAGTTCAGCAGTACAATAAACATGGGCTAGTGAAATAAATCTTGTTAAATTAGTAAAGATTTAGGATAATAAATTTAAAGCAACATTTATGTGTAGTAAAATTATGGTGGGTTTTTTTTTCTACCTGTTATAATTTTCTGCACTTTCAAATTATCCAAAAATGTCCCAGTATTTCTTTTTCAACCATATAAGGAACTTATAAAACTCAACACCAAAAACCAAATAATCCAGTTTAAAAATGGGCAGAAAACATGAATAGACATTTTCCTAAAGCATACAGATGGCTAACACATACATGAAAAGATGCTCAACATCACTCATCATCAGGGAAATGCAAATCAAAACTCCAATGAGATACCAACTCACACCTATCAGAATGGCTAAAATCAACAACACAAGTAACAACAGATGTTGGCGAGGATGTGGATAAAGGTGAACACTCTTGCACTATTGGTGGGAATGCAAACTGGTGCAGCCACTCTGAAAAACAGTATGGAGGTTCCTCAAAAAGTTAAAAATAGAACTACCCTTTGACCCAGAAATCACACCACTAGGTATTTGCCCAAAGAAAACAAATTCAAAGGAATACATGCACCCTGATTTTTATAGCAGTATTATCCACAATAGCCAAATTATGGAAACAGCCCAAGTGCCCATCAACTGATAAACAGATAAAGAAGATATGGTATATATATATACAATGGAATGTTACTCAGCCACCAAAAAGAATGAAATTTTTCCACTTGCAATGACATGGATGGACCTAGAGAGTTTTATGCTATAGGAAATGTCAGTCAGAGGAAGACAAATACCATATGATTTCATTCATTTAAGATACAAAACAAACAAGCAAAGTGTAAAAACAGATAGGGAGGCAAACCAAGAAACAGACTCTTAACTCTAGAGAACAAATTGATGGTTACCCCAGGCGAGGTGGGTGGGGGGATGGGTGAAATAGGTGATGGGGATGAAGGAGGGCATTTTTTTTTTTTTTAGGAGGGCACTTGTGAGGAGCACCAGGTGTTGTATGGAAGTGTTGAATCACTATACTGTACACTCAAAACTAATGGTACACTGTATGTTTACTGGAATTTATTTTTTTAAACATTTTTTTTTAAGATTTTATTATTCATTTGAGACACAGAGATAGAGAGCATGAGCAGGGAGAGAAGCAGAGGGAGAGGGAGAAGCAGGCTCCCCACCGAGCCAGGAGCCCGATGTGGGGCTCAATCCCAGGACCCTGGGATCATGACCTGAGCCAAAGGCAGACGCCTAACCATCTGAGCCACCCAGGCGTCCCGTTAACTGGAATTTAAATAAAAACTTTTAAAAAAAATATGAAGAACACACTTTTCTGTGCAAAGTAAATTAGTTTAATTGAATCCTAAAGTGGTAGATTTTGAGGTCTTTCAGGGCCTTAGATTTAAATCTGTGGGCTACAATAAACAACCCAATTAAACTTCCTCCTTAGGATTCAAAAGATCTGAAAATTGCTCCAGGGGAAAGAGAATTATCTGGACTGGGAACTATACACACACACAGGCACCTTATATTTACATACATACATACATTATATGTGTGTATATAACTGAATAATTTATAAATCTTATTTAATGAAGAAATTTACCAGTGTAATTATGGAATGCGTTGATTAAAATTAAGCAAATGCTAAGTCAATGATAAAACAGGTATTTTCAAAATCATATAACACTTTCTTATAGGTAACTATGATTTTTTTTTAATGTTTTTGTTTTTGCTGTTATTTTTGTGTTAGGTCTGATTGGAAAGTAAAACAGAGGTTAGAATCAGTTGCTTGGGAAGTTTATGGAAATGCTGACAAACAGAATGTCAGAAAAACATTTTACAAATCACTGAGTCAAGAAAGCAAAATGCAATACAGTATCTCTGTACCTACCAAGCCATAAATATCTGCTTTTTTTCACTGAGAACAGGTTTTATAACCAATGGGGTCAGTGGCATTAATTGAAAAACCAGACTATTGCCTCACAAGTCCATATGCCCTTTATAACTAACTTCTGAGAAAAGACGTGGGATTTTTTTCTTCTTTAGTCACCCCTTGGCACTAAAAATTAAGCCTGTTATTAAGAGTTCGATTAGCTTAGAAAAAGAAATATGAACTGTGTTACATGGCATGGAAATAGTTACTCTAAATCTCTAAAGGTTGGAAGTCCAGCTTGTGTAAACCTCTGGTATAAAGTGCTTTCAGTTATGGAGAAAAGGGACAAGGGACTGATAGGTTGGTTAAGACAGGGGAATGGGTAACCATGCAGTCATGTCCCAAGCATCTCTTCTCCCGCTGCCTGGATATAAGACCTTGGGATCAATCACTTAACCTCTCCAAGCCTCAGTTTTCCCATCTAGAAAATGGCTAGCATAGTAATTCCCAAGTCCATTGGACTACTGGGAGGATCACAAGTGGTAATACATGTGAAACACTTAGTGCACAGCAAACTCTCAATAAATGTCAATTCTTATTGCATCATCATCATCATCATCATTAGATGTACTGTCTCGAAAGTACCCCTTTCTTCTACAAACATGAACAAAGAACTCTTCAAATGCAGCTAAGCAAGGAAATCAACAAGCACATTTCCCTGTGAACTGCCACTTTGTATTACCAAGAGGCTGGAAGAGTGATAGAGAAACCTGGCACACTGACACACCTGAAGGAATCACACCTGCAGTTCCTATGAACTTCTCCATACATGCCACAGTTGTCAAAGAATAACGTATCATACTCTGGCCATTGCAAAGCACTATGCTGGGTGTGAGACATGGGGAAAAGTATCTACTCTGAGGAGCTTACAGGGAAAGCTCTAACAACTACATAAGGGGAAAAATAATCATACAAGGTAGATTATGCTAAATATTAGATGGATCTAAAGACAGTACTAGGGGCTTTCAGAGGAGGGAGAAATTACTGTGGGCAGGAGAGCTGGGAGGCTTCGAAGGATGTGTGAGGTTTGAGTAAGGGAAAGAGAGGAAAGCATGTCAACAAGGCACAGAGGCCAGGTTGGTAAGGAGACCATCAGGAGGACTGGAGAAGTGCTTCTCAAAGTCTAGTCCCTGGAGCAGCAACATCAGGATCTCCTGGTGTGTTAGTAAGTTCAGACCAGTATAACAGAATACCATGGACTAGGTGGCATAAACAACAGAAATTTACTTTCTTACGGTTCTGGAGGCTGGAGGTACTGACTGACTTCAGTTTGTGGTGAGAGCCTTCTTCCTACCTTACAGATGGCAGCCATTTCCTGGTATCCTCGCATGGTAGAGAGAAAGGGAAGTCTGTGGTGGCTGTTCTTATAAGGACACATCCTATCGGGTCAGGACTCCACTCTTATGACCTCATTTGACTTTAATTACTTCCTCAGAGACCCTGTCTCCAAACAGAGTCACATTGGAAGTTAGGGCTTCAATAAATGAATATTGGAGGAGGGAGGGGCATAAGCAGTTTATCCATTAATACTTGAGAACTTATTAGTAATGCAAAATCTTGGACCTCACCCCAGACCTACTGAATTAGAAACTCCAGAAATAGTGTCCAAAAATCTGTATTTTACCCAGCCCTCTAGGTGATGTCAAGAACAACCAGAGTAAAGAGTCTGTAGGGAGGAGTGAATGAAGGAGAGATGAAAGAAGTTGGTTGTGGTCAGAACTTGGAGACCTTTGTCAGGCCCAGGGGTGTGGAGATTGATCTGCAGTCAATGGGAGGTACAAAAGGAGGGGAGGTCAAACAAGTTAATTTAAAACACTCATGCTATGCTATCTGGTTTTACATAGAAAAGAAGGAAGAAGGGAAGGAAGGAAGCAAGGAAGGAAGAAAATCTTCAGAAAAACAGCTCTGTATTTTAAATACAGTCTAAATATAGCAATAGCAGAAATAGATGAAGGATGAATATGAGAAATATCATGAAGGAAGAATCCGTAGGTCATTACAGATAAAGCAAGCGAAGGACAAAGAGCGGTAAACTTAGATAATGCAGATCTGTGCCACCTACCATTGACCAAAATGTCGAAGTGTAGATGGACAGCTGAGGCATATGATAAATTCAGTTGTATTTATTTCTATAAGTACTAATAATAGGACATAAGGTGACAATATTCAGTGGGAAGATGGAAGATATGGTGAAGAGAGCAGTCAGTTCTGAAACTACATTCAGGAGGTAGTTATTGAATCCTGGGGAGTGGGTGCAAGCTCTGAGAAAAGACACAAAGCAAGGGTGAATGAGCAAACTCATGGGGTAAGCCACCATTCAAAAGAAGAGAAGGGCCTGGAAATACAGGGTGACTATCAGAGCAGGGTAAATATCAGTACCATTTAAACACTTTGACTACTAGCTCCCCAAAAGGTCTCTGAGCCTGAGCACTTCTGAAGGGATATGTTTGTAACTCATTGTGAGTCCTCTGGGTAAATCATCATGCTTGTGAATGGGGCCATCTAGGAAAAATGTCAATTATAGCTGTCACTGCTATTAGCCTGACCCATTGTTAAACGGGATAATGGCCATTGGCACCATCTGAATGACCGAAGGATGTTAGCCATTTATATGTACTTAAGAAACTCACTCTGAAAACTGTAAGATACTTATGAAAGAAATTGAAGATGACACATAAATGGAAGGGTATCTCATGTTCATGGAATGGAA
The DNA here is from genome assembly GCF_029215605.1 of Mirounga angustirostris. Lineage (NCBI taxonomy): Eukaryota > Metazoa > Chordata > Mammalia > Carnivora > Phocidae > Mirounga > Mirounga angustirostris. The sequence continues at coordinate 50,308,925 of NW_026991717.1, read as the reverse complement.
GAATATTGTTAAAATGCCAATACTTCCAAAAGCCATCTTAAGATTCAATGGGATCTCGATCAAGATTCCAGTAGCATTTGTTATAGAAGTAGGAAAAATACACCTAAAATTTATATGGAACCACAAAAGACTCTGAATAGCCAAAGGAATCCTGAAAAAACAAAACAGAAGGCATCACACTCCCTGATTTCAAGCTTATACTATAGAGCTATACGAATCAAAACAGTATGGCACTGGCATAAAAACAGACATATAGACTAATGCAACAGAATCAAGAGCCCAGAAATGAATCCAAGCATATAGAGTCAATTAGTATTTGACAAGAGAGCCAAAAATACTCAATAGAGAAAAGATAGTCTCTTCAATAAATGATGCTAGGATAATTGGATATTCACATGTAAAAAATGTAGCCCAGTGATGGGTATTAAGGAGGGTATGTATTGCATGGAGCACTGAGTGTTATACGAAAACAATGAATCATGGAACACTACATCACAAACTAATGATGTATGGTGACTAACATAACATAATAAAATAAAATTTTAAAAAATGAAAATAGAGCCCTTTCTCACAAAAAATCAAAAATTAACTCAAAATCTATTAAAGACTTAAATGTAAAACCTGAAACCATGAAACACCTAGAAGAAAACACAGGAATAAAACTTGATGTCGGCCTTGAAAATAAATATGATACCTAAGGCACAAGCAACAAAATAATAAGTGGGACTACATCAAACTAGACAGCTTTTGTACAGCAAAAGAAACCATCAACAAAATGAAAAGACAACATATGGAATGGGCAAAAAGATTTGCAAACCATTATCTGATAAGAGGTTAATATCCAGAATATATAAAGAACTCATACAGTTCAAAACCACAATGAGATACAATCTCACCCCAGTCAGAATGGCTGAAATTAACAAGTCAGGAAATGACAGATGTTGGTGAGGATGCAGAGAAAGGGGAACCCTCCTGCACTGTTGGTGGGAATGCAAGCTGGTGCAGCCACTCAGGAAAACAGTATGGAGTTTCCTCAAAAAGTTGAAAATAGAGCTACCCTACAACCCAGCAATTGCACTACCAGGTATTTACCCCGAAGATACAAATGTAGTGATCCAAAGGGGCACCTGCACCCCAATGTTTATAGCAGTAATGTCCACAATAGCCAAGCTATGGAAAGAGCCAAGATGTCCATCAACAGATGAATGGATAAAGAAGCTGTACACACACACACACACACACACACACACACACACACAATGGAATATTATGCAGCCATCAAAAAGACGAAATCTTGCCATTTGCAATGACGTGGGTGGAACTAGCGGGTATTAGACTAAACAAAATAAGTCAATCAGGAAAGACAATTATCATATGATCTCACTCATATGTGGAATTTAAGAAACAAAACAGGATCACAGGGGAAGGGAGGGAAAAATAAAACAAGACGAAATCAGAGAGGGAGACAAACCATAAGAGACTCTTAAGCATAGGAAATAAAGTGAGGGTTGCTGGAGGGGAGTAGAGTGGGAGGATGGGGTAACTGGGTGCTGGACATTAAGGAGGGCACGTGATGTAATGATCACTGGGTATTATATAAGACTGATCAATCACTGAACTCTACCTCTGAAGCTAATAATATATGTTAATTGAATTTAAAATAATTAAAAAAAATGATTAAAAATGTTTAGGTAGGAGATAATGGCCTACCTTGTTGGCAGTAAGTGTGGAGAACACAGAAAGTTTTGAGAAGTATGTAGAAAGGAACATTGGCAGTCTTGGTTAACTATACATGGATTCTTGGTAGTAATTTCAGAAAAGAAGAGTATGATTCTCATCATGCCTGAGAGGTAGCAAGTTAAAATGGGAAAAGCCTGGGTTGTGGAAGGAAAAGTATATTCAATTTTTAGCTCTGCTGCTTATTAGCTATGTGGGCTTGGACTAGTTATTTAACCTCTTGAGTTTGAATTTGTTTCTAAGTAACCCATATTAATGTCACTCTGTAATCTGAAGTGAGAAAAAAAAACTCATAAAATTAAATAGAAAAACAAAACAAAAACTAGGCAAACTAAATGAAAAAACAATAAAAACTAAGACTTGAATAAACATTTGATTAATCAATAAACATTAATTTAATTAATTAAAATGAACATCAAGCATTTAATTAATAAACATTTAATTTGATAATTATTAAATATAAATTAAACATAAATAATTTAATATTAAATATTTACTATTAAATTAAAAAACAATTAAAACTAGAACTTGAATAAACATTAATTAAAAAAACAATTAAACTAGGACTTGAATAAACATTTTTCTGAAGACAATAAGGCCAACAGATACATGAAAAGATATTCAACATCATTAAGGAAATGCAAATTCAAACCACAGTGAGTATTAGAATGGCCATCATCAAAAAGACAAAAGGTAACAAATGCTAGTGTAGATGTGGAGAAAAGAGAACCTTTGTGTGCTTTTGGTCGGATGGTAAGGTGCCACAGCCACTATGGAAAACAGCGGGGAGGATCCTCAAAAAATTAAAAATAGAAATACGTGATCCAGCGATCCAATTTTGGGAATATATCCAAAGAAAACAAAACCACTAAGTTGAAAAGATATAACCCCTTACCATGTACCATTATTTACAATAGGCAAGGCATGGAAACAACCCCTCTATCCATGGGTAAAGAACTTGTGAACACAATGGAATGTTATTCAGTCATAAAAAAGATGAGGAAATACTACCATTTGCAACAATATGGATGGAACTTGAAGGTATTATGCTAAGTGAAAGAAGTCCGAGAAAGACAAATACTGTATGATCTACTTATATGTGGAATTTCAAACAATCAAAACTCATAGAAAAAGAGATCAGACTTGTGATTATCAGAGGCTGGTGGGGGAAACTAAGGAAGGGGGTCAAAGGCACAAACTTCTAGTTATAAGATAAATACTAGGGATGTAATGAACAATATGATGACTGTAGCTAAAACCGCTATAGGATATATAGGAAAGGTGTTAAGAGAGTAATCCTAAGAGTTCTCATCACAAAGAGAAACTTTCATTTTTTTCTTCTTTATCTTATATCTGTAGGAGATGAATGTTAGCTGAACCTATTGTAGTATCATTTCACAATATATATAAATCAAACCGTCATGCTGTACACCTTAAACTTACGCAGTGTTTATATGTTAATTATCTCTCAATTAAAATTTAGGAGGAAATGTGTCACCTCACTTAGGGTTTCTGTAACCACAAACTTGTGGTTCTTAAACTTTAATGCACATCAGAATCACCTACGGACCCCGCTCAGAGTTGCTCATGCATTAGGTTTGGGGTGTATGGAGTCTCAGAATTTACACTGCACATTCCTGGGAGCTGCCAATGCTGCTGGTCCAGGAGCCACACTTTGAGAACCTCAGTTAAGCCTTACCCAGGGACACGCCCTGTAATAAGAGCTACATGTAGCTAGTTCATGGTGTTGACTATAATTTCAGGCACTTTTTTGGTAGTAATGTGTTTCCAGGCTGAAACCTCTAGATAAAAGGAATACTTGAAAAGCATTAGAGCAAAGTACAGAGTCAATAAAAATGTTCTTTTCCAAATGAAAGCCTGTGCTTAACAGCCTTATAGGAAGATCTTTGTGTAGATGGCAAACCAAACAAAACTGAAAGCTAAAATAAAGGAAGCCCTTTAGGAGAGAGAAACAAGAGCATTTCATGCTTGCCAAAGCTGATGTTCGGGTCTATATATTTTCCTCAGGTTTTTCCCATATTTTAGCTTTCAGTTAAAATGGTATTTGCCTTTTTACATATAAAAGAAGGACCTAAAATTTTGATTTCTGCCTGCTATTCCAAACAAAAGGGGTTATTTTCAATTACTTTCAGTTTAGTTTTTGTTCATAGATAATATTATATAAATGATTTAAAGCCAGTTACTGTGGGAAGGCTTGGCTGTTTACATGTATGTTTACAATGTAAAACTTTATGATTTTGAACACATTAGATCCATTTTAGGTCTAAACTGCATTGCTGTCTTGTAGTGTTGCAGTTATGCCTCGTTTCATTTTATTTTCCACTTGAAGTCATTTCATTCCCTTGGTTTATAAACACCTTAAAAATCTCTTTAATGGAAAAGGCAAGGTAACTTGACAGAGCATCCCCCTCAGCAATAGTAACTCCCAAGGTAGAACCAAATTAAACAGAGCAAAACTATAAGCAACATGTCCTATGTCATTAAAGAAAGGAAAGAAAATGGTGTTGTGGAAAGGCAAGAAAGGCACTGTGAAGAAATTCAGGAGAGGGGAAGAATAGCCAGATGCACTGGGGATGGAAAAGAAAGTCAATTTTTCTTTTCTTTTGGAGTAAGCCAATTTGGAAATTAGCAAGTAAAGGTTACAGCTATTTAGATGACAAGGTTAGTGAATTCTAGGCAAACATGGGCTAAATGTCCATTATGTAAAGCACACCTGTATATTCTACTTGATCTTGATCTGTAGGAAGAATACAAGGCTATACCCATTTTCAAATGAGGAGAGAGGTTTCAGGATGATATTGGTGACTTAAAGAGTCACATCAATAAGGTTGGAACTGGGCTCAAATCTAAATTCTTCCAAGTACAAACACAGAAGGACATTTTCCACTAACCAGCGCTTAGACAAAGCTAATTTTCCAAACACTTAGAGCAATTCTATGGACATGTGAGTAAAACCAATTTTGGTCTACAGTCATTAGTCTTTGTCATCAGCCTGCCACTGGTTATCCGGTATGAGTAGCTGAATTAAGATATAATAAATTCTAATAGAACCTCTTATTCTTCGTGTGGATACAATAGTAACAGAGACAGCAAAGTAAAGATATTAATTCAACAGATGTTTGTGTATTGCTTAGTATTTGCCCTGGCATTGGGGAATATTTCGGAAATATAGCTGAAAACAGCATTTCCTCCCAATCTTTGGGAAGAGAGGAACTGCAAAAGTGAATGTATAAAAGTAGAATTACATAGATAACTCAGAGATATAACTAGGTTGAACAGACTATTCGAGACATGGATCAGTAATAATTTACCAGCAGCCATTCATTCCTTAATTCGCTTATTCATTCACTCAACACTTAGTCATTCATAGATTCATTTTACACACCAGCATGGCTAGAAACTACCCAGATAATGTGTTTCCTTCCAGAAATCATTTACTACCATAATAGATTTTATAAGACTACTGATTGGGACTCAAACTTAGATTTCAATTTCAGACTGCTGTGTCATGTTGATTTGACACAAATATCTATGAAGTAACATGACAGAATATCAGATAGCAGAATTCTCCTACCAGTACAATTCAAAATCCTATGAAACATTTATATGGCCTGAAGCTTCCTCCATGCTCAGAGTCTACTATGGGAAACAAGGTTTTCTACATCCTTTCCTAATTCCTAAAAACCACCACCAAGCAATTAATACAACTTACTCAAAATGGTATAAAAGGCAATCTGGACAGAGTATAAATTTACAATAATTTTGAAGATTATGTAGTTTTACAACTTCCACATTTAAATAGTAACTTGACAACTAAGGATTTGGGCATCAGTCCTCAAGGCCTCTGTACCACCCCTTTTCTTAGTTTATAGGCATTTTTGTTAGGGTGGGATTCATCCTTGGAGGTAATGATACCCTGCCCCTCCCCTCAGACAATCAAGCTTGGAGGGAGGAGGGTAAGTAAAGACAAGATGATACTAAGCCTCCTCCATAAAGCTTCCCATCTTCTACTTCTCTACTCTGTACAACCCCTGTATATACAATGGAAAGCATCTTTTTTTTTTTTTTTTTTTTTAGGTAAAAACGTAGACCACTTCATGTAAAATATTAATATATTTAATAATAAAATCTTAGAAGGAGAGTCCAATTGGACATATTCTCATGACTGAGTTACCATTTTTTAAGGAAAAGAAGATAATTCGTTGTGCATTTGTTATTCTAAGTTTCAGAAGACAATAAAATTGGTCCTGGCACCGACTGTGGATAACACACTTTAGTCTCAGGAAGATGGATTTTGTACCAATTCCTGGATCAGGCAGAATCAAAGGGTAGAAAGTAGAGATCCCTAGGTGTGATGGTTTACCCAATAGCCCTGGAATCCAAAGAGTTATCTGCTCAAATACAAATGAAATGCTAATATATTTTAAATTTGTTTATTTTCTCAAACAAATTGAACTTTCCTCAAATCTTGACTTGGCTACTCATTAACTATGTAACAATGGGTAAGTTATTTACTTCTCTATGCCTCAATTCCCTCATCTGTAAAATGAGGATAATAGTACTCCCAAGTATGCATGGGGAGAAGATTAAATAAATATATGTAAAGCTCTTAAAACAATGCCTAGTACCTAATAAGTACTTTATAACCAGATTCTTAATTATTAGTGATATTTTATTGTTTTTGTTTAAATTAACTATAGTAACTACTTTTCACCACTTATTTTGCTATGGAAATTACATGGAAATGCATTTCCAATCATTCAGGCTATGAGTGGTTTTAGTGATGTAAGCATATAACATTTTTCTCCACAAATAATTTAAAATTCTTAGACAGCTTCTATTTGATTCATCCTTTGGCTTATTTGAACAGCCTACCTTTTTTGAATGACTTACTTGGTATTGTACAGAAATGTAGCCAAATAATTGAAAAATAATCTCTTACTCATTTTATTAATCACCCGATCTCTTGAAAAATAAAGCAAAATGAAGTAGCTGATTTCCTCACAGTGTAATGAATGCTAAATATGAAAATGACTAAAAACTTTCAATGAAAAGAATTCCTTCACTAGCAGTTACAACTGTCTGTTTAAGGTTTGGTTTGACTGTTTTGACTGAACTAACAAGTAATTTTGGTCAACCATCCAACAGGACTAAGTCTAGCTGAATTGGACAGGATTTGAGCTGCGTAGTCTAAAAGTTAAAATTTAAAAATACATGTAAGTTCTATTTCACAGATTATATTTACCAAAAAAGTTGTGTTTTTAATGGCATATGAGATCCTGGCTAAGGGACAAACCCTCCCCCACCTACAGGACCCAGGCTCCTCTGGGAGATACTCCACAGTACCTCCAGGCCACAGTTGTTGTTGTTGGGTCAGGCTCTCCACACTAACAGGATTTGTCTTAGCCCAGGGCTTGGGGTTCTCTGTTGATGAGTCCCACAGATGAATCTGGGGGAAGAAATATGGAAGGGGAGGGAGAATTATTAAACCTGGAGAATCATCTCATCCCCGGGACATTGTAGAAGGCGTTAAGAGAGCCCCACCTGTATGAAATGTAATAATTACAACAATAAATTGGACTTTGATCTTCTCAGCACCGATAACCTATTGCCTAACACATAACTCAGAATATTATTTGATTAAATACATTAGTGTATAAAGTATTAAGACATTATATCAGATATCACAGGGGGATACTAACATTAATGATGATTTCAAGTATTAGAAAAGCAAATACACTATGTAATTTTTTTTATCCTGACTATATAAAAATACTCTTAAGTCTAGCTAATAATATAAGTCATTTTCCACTAGATCTAATTTTCATGGAGCACAATGACTTAAAAAAAAATGAGGTATTAGATGTATTCCAGAGAGAGAGAGTTTGGCTTAATAGTAGGAAAAAGTACTAATCACTGGAGCTATCCAGTAAAGGAATGATATGCCTTTTTAGGTAGTGATGTCTACCTGGTAGAAAGTAGTTAAGCTAAGACTGGTCAAAACTTTCCAGGTTTGTTGTAGAAAGGACTCCTGCAATGGGTGGAAGATTTCAACCTTTAAGGTCCTTTTCAATTCTAAGATTCTATGACATTGCTTTGGGATTTTAGAAATTCAGAGTAAAAACCCATGCAGGTCCTGAGTATAGCCCTACAGTTTTATTCCATCTGGAGATACGTCCATGTACAGGATATATGATTTGAATAGATTCAAGTACCACTGAATCAAGAGGAAGAAAGCAGCATTAAGAAAGGTTTATTAAAGTTTTCTTAGAAGTCCTTAATTTATGCTGATTTAGCCCAAGAACTGCAAAGTTCAGATTCAAAAAATTGAGTCCATTTCTGTTGATAGAATTTTTACTAAATTTCCTAAATTTTCCCCTCTATTTTTAGAAAGATTTGGCTGCTCCCATGTCAGACACCACTTTAAACATTAAGATTCAGCTCCTAAAGCTTATGTCAGAACATTCATACATACAGCATTTGTCATGAAGCAGGCACTCAGTAAATGTTTTCTTTATGGTAGTGAGGCCAGCCTTTGAGAGGATGCACATATATGCTTAGGTTATTAGGCTGCTAGGCTAAATAGAATGGCAGAGTCATTCTAATTAAGAGCTACCAAAGAAGGGCTCGTTTCCCAGTTGTTCTTGTAGGTGATACAGAGGATATAAGGGAAAAAAAATCCAGAACCAAAATATAGGCTATGTGGTCAAATTCATTTAGGGACCTGGGCTTAACATTGGAAGTTAAGCAGTTTCCTCTAATTTTTAATTTTCTAATGTGCCTTGTGGGGAGGACATAGTGTATGATATTGGCACATATATTTGTTTATGGAAGGCTCTTATTTATAAAACCCTTTTGGTAAAGATGATTCATAATGCCATTTATAAGTATTGATTAGTCTAAAACATATGCATGTACTCAAGAATTTGAAGTAAGAGTTTGTTTTCCTTCAAAAATGACAGTAGGGGTATTTGCCTGTTTTGTTTATTTCTATACTCCTGGTGTCTGGTACTCAATAAATATTTAATGAATGGAAAAGAACAGTAATTGTGCTACTGCAAAAACAAAAACAAAAAACCAAAATAGTCTATTCTATTGTTCTTCTCACCTTCCCATTTCTTCCTGATTAACCCCCTCATATAATAATCATCAGACCTTACAGGAATAGCAGATTTTAGAGTTTATCAAATATATCTGTATTCTTGATCTTACTTTATCCTCACAGAAACACAGGTAGAGAAATATTATCATTCCTATCTTATCAGAGAGGTTAAAGACTCACTCAAAGTCACATCATTATTAACGAGGACATAAATCCCTGTTTCAAGATTCCATATCCAAGACTTTCTCTATTAAACATGAGCATTTATGCCAGTGTCAGAGGTACAAGAAAAGATAAAGCCTCAGCAGTTTCCTCTGCATTTGACTTCTTTTACTTTGACTTAGTATCTTTTATAAATCTGTGATGTAATTTATATTTCCTCAGTATCTCCTTGTAAGTGTTGTTACTATTTTTATCTATAATAGTATAAAAGGTAAGAATCTTTAATTCTGGTAACTGTCCAAGTTTTGAAAAAATAAGATTCTCCAGTGATATTTGACCACTGTGGATCCAGGATCCTGGAAGAACCTCAAGAGAGCAATTGTTCCTGCAGTAGTCAAATATTAAAACTACCCAAAACACATGGTTGTCTCCTTTTTAAAATCTCCTTTAGGTAGTCAAGTTCTAATCAAGTTCTCTAGGCATGTGTTAACTCTTTTTTATGTATGTTTCTGCCCTCTGTGGAAATGAAGGGCATCTGGTCTTTTCTTCCTGAGTATTACCTATAACTAAAGAAAAAATATGGTCTTCCTCTCATTCTTCTTTCTTTCCTGCCTCTTCCCAACCATTGCAAGTATACCTGGAGAGAACAATAATTACCTATACTATTTAAGTTAGAGATCTTGAAAAAATTAACTTCCTCTCCTGCCTTTAACATGATTGATTGTTTTTAGAAAGCGATTTCATAGATGTAAATTAGCAAGCATAGGATCATTTACTAACCCCTCATTCTACTAAGTGCTTTAGCCAAAAAGAATAATGGGTACCATTCCTACTCCAAAGTAGTCTTGATATAATTTGCCAGAGCATAATAGGTAAGCATGAGACTATAAGAGTGTCATTTCAAAGCAGCACATATTAGTGTGGGAACAGCAAGACCTGGACTGTTCTTGATCTCCTTAGAGCGAGACCTCTATGAATTCCAAAAGAATAGAGTTGTTATCCATGGAACACTGTGTGATAAAGCAAAGTCTAGGGAGGGATATTCATGAAGGCCTATGATTTAGAGAAGAAAAAGGGATCTTCTATGAACACAAAATGGTATCACCAAACGCAAAGAGGTAGAAACAAGCAGACTATGTTCAGGGCAAGAGGCAGTAGGTCAGATAGACTGGAACAGAAGGATTACTTTGAGAGTAAGATGAGCACAGGTAGATGAGATTAGATTACAGGAGGCCTTTTAGATTTCTTTGTCCATATAGTACTTTCAGATTGCTGAATGCATAGTAATTGTAACATCTGAATACTCACTACAATTCACTTTTTGGTGCCTACTTTTTCAGGTGTTTATCGATAAACAATTTTTCTGAGTTATGAAACATCCATCTCACCTAATTGGGTTTTTATTTCCTTACTATACAAAAGAAACATTTGTTACTCTTAAAAAATTATCTATTTTATACCTTAAGAGATTCAGTAGTTTTATCATTTATTCATTCTTGGGACTAATGTAAGCTAAGTGTTTATCATGAACCTTGTTTATCATGAACCAAGCATTGCACTAGATATTGGTGACACAGCATTGAAGACTTCAGCCCCTACTCTCAGGTAATCCACAGTCTAATGGCTTAGGTTAGATTAGAATGAACTACTGCTTTCTTCCTAGCAATTAATTCTTCAGTTCCAAAGAACACTTGGCATGTCATGCAGTGGATAGGAGTAAAATCAGTCAAATAAGTAACAAACATATTTTGATGATTTCTATGTGAGGAACCCTGCTAGATGCTACAGGGAATCTAAAGCACAGTATAGCAGGGTTTCTAACATCAAGGAGAAGAAAACCTCCTGGGTGAATTGGCCACAGACAAAATTGCTGGACTGTCCACGGGAGGCCTATCAAAGCATCTTAGGACAGGAAGAAAAGAAAGACAAAAAGCAGGCAAAGTGGTGTAGCAACTGTCTGATTTACATCAGTGTCTTCTACAGGCAGCTCATAAAAAGTAACTTTGACTTTCATTGACTAGGTCAACAGGAAAAGGTATTGAAGTTTTGGTGATCACAGAGCGAATGAGACTACTCCCCTGATCATTACTGGTATGCTCCTTCATTCTGGGGACATGGTTGAACAATTCAGGCATTTATCTCACTTCCCTCCAACCTCCACACCCTAAAGGAGTTTTGCCAGTGCTGCTGAATCTAACAATAGGAAAGAGGAAATAAAATCATCAGGTATCAGTCTTGGGCCTCCAGTATTCATCAAAGACCCTGATCCCCCTCAGCATGGAGAAGTGGAAGTAGAAAAAGGCAAGCAAAGAGCGAGGGTGAGAATGGCCTGGTATTTACAATCTATTGCAGTGATTTCTAGTCCTCCCCTCCCACTGCCCCATCTGAGAAGAATGAGAGGACGGACTTGCACACTCCCCCCACCTCACTCCTCCTGTGATCCTGTAGCCAGCCTCCCAGTCTTCTCTTTCTGCCCTCCTCACTAGCATCTTCCTTCACTGGTTCACCCTGCCTTACAGTCAACAGGAAACCCTTTTTCCATCAATTAACAGCTATGGAGAAGAGGTAAGCTTCTTATTGCCCTCAGAGGACCAAGAAAGTATCCAAAGGAAGCAAAGCTATAAATGGTTTTCATGGAGCTTTGCAACCTGATGGTAGAGGTGATAACTTTACTTCTGAAACACCTCAATTATCATAATAGCTCTTTAACACACTACTCATAGTAATAAACACAATTGTTTCTAGTTTTTTATGAAAATAGATTAATTTCACTGGGCTGAAAGGGAAAAGGTTAAAAAGCAAGTTAAGAGTAGGAAGAAAATCCTACCACCCCTAGCCAATCTCATAGGAATTAGCACCATTCTAACTTCAAATAGGTATTTTAGTATCTTATTTTTAAATTATCAATAGATGTTAATGTTTTTTAGGTATTTTTTACCTTCTTACTGTAAAATAGATATAGAGAACAGCATACAAAATCAAGGTCAACAAAGAGAATTTGCCAGCCACTGCAGAAGTTTCCCCATGTGCCCTGTCTCAGTTACACTTCCATTCTCCTTCCAGAGGTAACCACTTTTATAATCACTTACTACTTTTATAATCACTCCTACTTTTATAATCTTTTATAATCACTCCCTTGCATGTCTTTATAGTTTTATAAAGAGTATCTTTAGACACCAGAGTTTCATCTTGTCGTTCTTTTTAAGTTGATGGCTTTTAAGTCCCTTTAATTTATAGGTTCCTCCTCCATCTCTTTGTTGTCTTTACAATTTATCTTTTGAAGAACATGGATTGCTAGATTGTAGAATCTCCCAGTCCGGATCTTCCTGATTGAGGATGTAGTCTGTGATTCAGCATATCCTTCTATGTTCCTGCAAATTGGCCACTGGGTCCAGAGGCTTCACTGAACTTGAGTTCCATTCCTTACTCCAAGACAGGTGGAATCAGGGTGGAGAGTGCATAGGGGCTAGGTTGCTCCTGCCCTTTGGTCCTTACTCTGTTCCTCATGCACTCACCCATTCTTGGATTTGGCAAATCCTGTCCAAATTCCAGCTGCTATCTCAAATTGGCCCTCAGGACCTTCCCATAAGAATCTGTTGGCTGTGTTGGGGTTCTCTGGTTCTCAAGTCTGTCAGATGTTCCCATGCTTCTCCAGTTACACAGAGGCCTCACGGCTGTTGGTGGTGCCTCCTGCATCCATCTTTAGGTTTAGGGGTTCATAGGGCTACCTTGGCACCTGTTTCATGGTAGGTGTTTTACTTAGGGTTTTGATTTCAGCCCTTGGGTCATTTGTGGATTTACAAAGACCCCAAGACTAGGCTGCCACTTTCTCAGCCACCTTCCAGAATTCTATTACTGATTTTTTTCATCATATTGAATATATTTTTGAAGGAATAGATTCTTGAATTTTTAATGAGAAAAATATTTCATATTCAAGAAGTCACTTTACTGGCAACTTTGAAATAACATGCTTGTTCTGTATATTGAGAGATGCTTTTCTGGTTATCATTCCATAGTTAAATTGATGCCAGAACCCTGTTTGTAGCATTGCATACTTTCTTAGCCATAAACAGAAAATCACACATCCTGGTCCAGATCTATAGTCATTGCCACTCCAAACCCCTTCCTATGTGGATGGTAAAAATACAAAGAACCTTTTTGTTTAAATAGACCCTGTTGAAAGTTCACTCCTGAACATGACTTTTCTCTACCTGACTTCCTGAACACAGCATTTCCACTGTCTTTATTACCAAATCTAAGTGCTCATCCCCACTTATTCTAAACTTTGATCTCTTCTCACCACAGAGCTTCATATCCAGGTTTCCAGACCTTTGATCTACTTCTGATGCTTTAACCCTCAGCTTATTGATCTGAGACGTGGAGCTCTGCCCATCTCTTTATGGAGTTTGCTTTTTCTTAATCCTACACTGGACTGGCTGGTCCCCATTGTCATCAATGTCCTGGTATTATATACACCATATTGTATATTATAGTGTCTGATTTTTTTCTAATAACATTATATAATACCTTTATGCATCAGTAAACATCTCTAAAAGTAAAAGTCTTAAAGAAATTCAGTTTTCCATCATACAGATGGGCTACACCGTATTTAACCATTGGTCTAATGCTTATAGTAGGATATTTTCAATTATTTTTCAAGAAAAGCAACTACAGGTTTAAAATTGCAGTAATTCTTAAAAAAAAAAAAAAAGTCATGGCTACAATACCTCCAAGTTTAGGTGCAGATTTGCTGATACACGTTTTGACTGGGGCAGTATAAGTCTTTGGGATCACTACTATCTCTATCCTTAAGGTGTTCCCCTGACTCTCCAATTCTGTAGAAGAAGCTCTAGTTCTAAATCTTGATTCCAGAAAATAAGAAGTCACTACTGTGAGAGCGGGCTTCTCTCTGATCTTTCATCTCTAAAGTCCTCCTTAGACCATGTTATTTCTGGTGAGATGATACTCTCTTTCAACACCTCCTTCCATTGCCAGCATAGGGCAGTCCTATGGCAGCAGTGTCCTGGAGGACATTGAGTTGCTGAATACAGATGCTATTATTTTGAGAGGTCACTGAAGAGAAATGTCATAATAGCATGAGAAATATCAAACAAAATGGAGCCTTCCCCATGCCTTAAGAAAAAGTAGAGTCTAAAGCCTAATAAATGATCCAAACCTAAGGCCTACCTAAATCTGAAACAGCTTTGTTCTCTGTGTTGATGGGTTATGTCCTCATCTCCAAAAGAGGCTGCATCCGTAGGGAAACTTGTCAGGGGTTTGTTCCCAGCTGAGGTTAGGATTCACTGCCTGAGACACAGGCCACAGAAGCCTGCTGGGTAGTGAAGCTGGAGGGAGATGCCATCAGTGGGAAACTCAGAGACACCAGTCAACAGTGGTTCCCAAGGAACGGTCAAACAATCTGCATCCAGTGCCTGTCAGCAAGGCATCATCTTCCATCCCTAGTCTGGATCAGACGACTGACATCTGATAGGGGCCACTATTAGGGAAAAGGCAGCTAAATGGTGCAGAATAAGATCACTGAAATTGGACTTCGATGTTCAGCTTCTGAACCAGGCACTAAATGAAGCTTTCCCTCTTTGAGCCAGTTCACCCCAAGTCTCAGTTAAGTGTCCTCTTGTGTGTGCCTCATCTTTCCTCTCATTGCACAAATCTCACTAGCTTGTGAGTGCCTATCTACTTCAACACCTCTCCTTGACCCTGTGAGCTCCTACAAAGGTTTGTGTTTCTCACTTGGGAACCGCTCTATCTGTAGTTTCCAACCCTGGCAGAACCAAAACCACCTACACAACTTTTAAAACATATAAATGCTGGAGCTCCACTCCAGAGATTCTGTTGGCTTGGAATAGAGTCCATATCTATGTTTTTAAAAGTTCTCAGATGTTTCTGATGTACAGCACAGTGGGTGGGAATCGTGGACTTAAACCACTTTTAGTGCGTGAGATATATGTCTGATGGGTGCCTGAATGAGTGAATAAATGACTCAATGCTAGTTTCAATCAATTAGGATGCAGCTAGAACAGGGTAGGAACTGGTCAGACCCATGTAACTCCAAGGCTTAAATACTTTGCAAGCAACATGCTCCTTCTCTTTCTCCTGATTAAGGGGCAAAATTCAGGAACATTTCTCCTGAGTGTAAACATTATTTATGGACACTGGGTCAGTACTGCCTGAAACTGCTGATAACAAGTTGTTGCAGATAGGGAGAATAAAATAGAGCTGGTTGCTGTGCCCTGGGCAGAGTGTGGTCTCTCTCTTCTTTGGGAAGCATAGGGCATCTGCCTGCAAGACTACCGTGTGTCATTGCTGGGCTACCTGTTTCCCCTGTTGTGAAAAGATTTTTTTTAATTTTATTATAAAAGATAAGTACATTTATTAAGCAAATATATTCTGTTGTTATTTAGTATTATAACAGAAATTATGATCTTCCCACAGATTACATTTCTCTGACCACATGGTTGAATCATCTTGCTTTCAACACAAATTTGAGCAAGGACCTAAGGCTTAGAGTTTTATTCAAAATGAGAATATAATATGATGAACCTTATAAAGTTTTTCAAGTGTTCACAAGAGACATTATAATTGTGTATGTTCCATATTCAGTCAGCAGATCATATCAAAGGTTGTATGTCACTCAAATACTACCAGAGGAATTACTATGGGATATACTATAGGAATCTTATGAACCATTTGTGGATTCCTCAGGGGAGCCCACTTTGTCATTTTGTCAGCTTTAATTAAAAAAAAAAAAAAAAAGGTAAACTTTAGCTACTCAAATGCCTTACCTAGACCCAGAGTTCTGAATGCATATGCTTTTGAGGAGACTATACTGTAGAGAAAATGTTAGCCACTGGCATTTACTGAGCATTTATTCTATGCTAGGCACTCCACAAAGTATTTTATATTGTTCAGTCTTCACAATAACACTATGAAGTAAATACTATTATTATCCCATTTTTTCAGATGAAGAACCAAGGATAGAGAGATTGAGGAACTGCTCAAATCACACCCTAAGTTAGGAGCTGGATTGTTCTAGCATCTGACTCCAGAGCCTGTGTTCTTGTACTTTCTCTGTATTCCCTTACTGAGCCCCTACCATGTTCATGGCACTGGGGTAGGCATAGAAGTTATATAGAGGAATGTATTAAAGTCCCTTGTCCTTAGGAAGTTTACAGTTTACTGAATTGGAAATATCAGCAGTTTGTATTCAAGTAACTATAATCAAAGTAAAAACTATTAAGAGCTTTAAAAGAATTATAAATGAAGTTTTATCAGAGGAGAAACTTTCCTGGTAGAGTGGTCAAGGAGGGCTTAATGCAGAAGATGGCATTTGACTTCAGCCTCAGATGATGGATGGATGGATTTTTAAGGCAGTGGTGTCCAGTTTTATGGCAAATTCTGCATTATGAAGGCAACTAGTGGTTGGCTCTGAAAGAGGTCTAATCCTAAATAGTTAAACAAAAATGGGAATGAATTATAAAAATGCTAGCAAGTCTCAAGTTAGAACCAAGCCACAGGACACAGGGATGTACTATGGGCCATGGGCCATGGAAATTACTAGAAGCCAGTATTTAAACTCCTTCAGGACATAGTCTCTTATCTGTGTTTCTCCATGCATGCTTGCCCTTTATCAGAGTCAGATTTAATGTTTTCTTTATAAAGAAAAATAATTTTTAATGTTGTACTCAACCTGGGAGTTCCTTAACATTGTTTGAACTTACAAAGTTTTTACAGTGATATAGTTGTAAAGAATACAGTTTGGGGGAATTATTTCTGAAGCTCTTTGCTTTGTTCCTGATGGCTTCAGACAAACAGTTGATTTTGCATTTTTATGTGTGTTTACTTCAAAACTTAAAGTTCCCTCAAATATATATTCTCCCTTCATTCTTTAGGAAAAAAAAAAAATCTCTTCACTTGTCAGATGAAGTTCAAGGTTTTGGAAGAAAATAAGCATTACCAAAGAGTAGATGTTTAAATAATTGTGCTTAAATCCAAAGCTAAAATCAAATCAATGTATTCCAGATATTTGCCTTTACAACAACTCATTTTTTGCTCTAAATAAATATTAAGAACACATAGAATACCCCTTAAATAAAGCTTCAAGAAAACTAAGCAATATACTGTTTAGGCATGCATATGTAAGTGATAACATCACAAATAAAAAATCATAAACACATACTTCATGACATTGTCACCCAGGGGCTGTGGACAGAGCTAGAGTGAATAGCAACACAGAGGGAGGTATAAGTTGTTAGAGATGTTCTATTTCTTGGGGATGATTGTTCGGTGTGTAGGTGATTGTTGTATTACCCAAGTAAGTAAAAGATTTAAAATAGAAAAAATAAAAATAAAAAAATAAATAAGTTTTTAAAACAAAAAATAAATAGATCATTTTACCCAAATTAAAATGAAAGAATGTAAAGGAATTAACATTTATAAGTATCTAATATGTTTTAGACAGTGAGTTCAGTTCCAGAGATACAGAAACTGAGTCTCAAAGATGGTAAAATGATTGCCAAGGCCACAGCTAGTAAATGCCAGAGGTAGGATTCAAACCCAGATCTTTCAGATTACAAAAATAGTATCTTCAAATACAGTTAGTTATTATTTTGAAGATTTTTTTTATTTGACAGAGAGTGAGAGAAATAGAGAAAGAGAGCACAAGCAGAGGGAGTGGCAGGCAGAAAGAGGGGAGAAGCAGACTCCTCACTGAGCAGGGAGCCTGATGCGGGGCTCGATCCCAGGACCCCGGGATCATGATCTGAGCTGAAGGCAGACGCTTAACTGACTGAGCCACCCAGGCGACCTTCAAATCATTTCATGGACTGTTCCCTCCACAACATCTAGCAGAGTGGCAGATTTTATAAATTAATTACCAAATGAAAAAATTATTTATTTTTAAAATCTGTAAGGTAACTCAGTTTTTATACATTTCAGATTTTGATGTTCAAAGTCTTATTCAGTACTGTATAATGATTAATAAGCCAAAATAAATAAATAAATAAAAAGGCAAGAAGAAGAAGAAAAGGAATTGCGGGGGGGGGGGTTCTTTCATTAAGTTTCTTATGTTCACTCTATCTGTTGGGAAGTGGAACCATAAGTATTATTTCTATTTGACAAATGTTATTTATTCTGTCCATTACAGTTCCTTCTATCTTGTTATGTTCTCCTTGCTGCATTACATTAGATTAGACCAGTTACTGATGAAAAGGCCAGAGCCACGCATAACCAAGGCCTGTTGCCTTTTCTGCAAAGGACTTAATTTGTGTACACCTGCCTCCTTCGGAGTAACTGCTCCAACGTGATGGTGACGTTACATTTTACTATTTCAACACTAGTGTCTATTTCTTCAGTTTTTTGGCCTGAAATAAAGTCTTCTTTATTAAATGAACCCTCAGCCTGTGACCTACTATTGCTAACTGTGGTCATCTCTTGGATCTCTCCATTATCCCTAGCAAAACTGATTTTTAATGGTTTTTACTGCTGCTTGAGAATACTGTGTTGGGTAAGCATTCTTGACTGATTACCCTAAGGAAGTGAGCACTGTCTTCTGCTGTCATCCAGGTATCTATTACCAGATCACTGCAGACCCGGATCCATCTACCCATCAATGCGTATTAGTAATTTTCCTCTCAACACTGTTCAGTTACTTGCTCACATGCTGCATTCAGCAATTTGTTCATGTATCTGCTTGGCAGGGTGGATAACATCCTGGTCAAAATGACAGCCACATCAGTAAAGCACATACTCTCTTTGTTAGGGAAAGCCCAAGATTCTAAGTCAGTGAACTGAACTCATCATCTTCATTTTCCTACTGTTTCTTTTTATATATGGAAACATTTTAATTAACAAGTGGTAGATGCTCACTAAAATCAAATCAGGTAATTTAAAAGTGTATGATGTAAGAGCTAATACACTTCGCTGATTCCATCCATTTATTCTCCTAAACTTTCAGTCATACACATATAAAACTTATATTCTTTCTTCCCACCACCCCTGTAACTGGATAATGTGTATACTTTTGGCTATTTGATTTTTCATACATATCTTTTCATAACTTATATACAGATTTCACTCTTTCAGTGCAGATTCATATTTCATAATAAAATATGATTATATTCCCTATTTACTACTTATAAACTATAAAGGTTTTATCTAATTTTTTGACCATTATAAAAATGTTTCCATTAGTATCTTTAGTCATACATGTCTCTGTATATTTATGCAAGTATTTCTGTAAGACAGATTCATAAAGAAAAGAAATTGAAGATTTCTTCAATAGAAAAAAGGAAATTGCTAGGTCAAAGGAGATGACTGGTGTACTATTTTAAGAAACAACCACAGTAATAGGAAAGACTTTCTATATGCCACGTACTTTTGTTAAGTCCCTTACAGGTGATAATGCATTTAATCTTTGTAACATTTGAAGGGGGCAAGTACTACTATCATTTCTGTTTTAAAAATGAGGTAATTAAAGCACAGAGAGACTAAATAACTTGCCCAAGGTCACCGAGCTAGTATGTGGTGGAGCCTGCATTCAAATCCAGGTCACATGGCCCAGAGACTGAGCTCTTACCTTCTATGCACACTGCCTCATAACAACTTTGCATCTCTAAAACTTACATTGCAACTGACTTTTTTTTACATCAAAAATCCTACCTGCTTTGTTGTCAGTAGCAGATATTGTCAAACATTTTAGACAATTATAGTGTTTTTTTTTAATTTAACATTGAAACTATTTTAATATTGGTGTAACTTCATGGTGCAGTAAAGTTTGGTAGGAGAGAAAACAGGAATACATGATAAGGCAGACTATTTTCAATTGCCAAAATGGGTGGTATGAATAAGAATGCAGAACTGGCTCCAAGTGACAGTAAATAACATACTGGAGTGACAGGGAAGCCATGGAGGGATGGCAGAGCTTGAGCGGGGCAGGATTTGAATATACAGAACAAAGGCTTGTGGAAAGGGATATTGCTGAGTGTAGTGAGAGAGAAATTTGATTATAATTAGTGGAGGCAGAATTTCTAAAGCCAAGAGTTACTTAGGGAATTTAGAATTTCCTGTCAAAACAACAGGATCCCTTGGTTTTCAGAGGAGAAGAGTAACAGGATGGAATTTGTAACTTGGGAAGCTTAGTCCTGCTAAGTTATATAAAATAAAAGAAATACATGAAAGCAAGGTGACTTCTTGGAAGGTGACATAGCTATCTAGATGTGGTGAGAAGGTCCTAAAGTAACAGAGTAGCATGAGATTGAATCGAATAAACTATATAAAGAGTAACAGACAAGATTTAGTTATTAGGATCAGCGAACAAAGCAGAGGGAAAGTCCCATGGTTTTGTTTTGTTTTTTATGTCATGGGGTTTTAAATGATTTGAGCTTGGATGTCAGGAAGAATGGTGTTATCAAGGTTGGAAAAGGAGAAGTTGCCAACTGGAGGAGGTGTGAGAACACTGTAAGTTAACTCTGGAGGAACTTGTAGGAATCCTGAGAGATTCAGCTATTTATAATCTCTATCAAACTCTTCTGTAAAAATATATGGATGTATTATTTCAAACCTCTAGAATCAGGAGTTTAAAATCCCTATTTATTGACAAATTTTGTGTTTTAACCAACCTTAAATCAAACTCCCTTGATATGAGTTTTAAAACCTTCTTTTAACTAGCTTTATTTTATTTTGATTATAAAGGTAACATATGCATATCAGAAAATGATAGAAAACACAGAACAGTATAAAGAAAGGAAAAGATTACTTAGAAACTATTAAAACTTTTGATATTCATCTTATATTTGTTAGAAATAATTCAGGAGCTTTATATGCACTTACCTATCCTTTCCATATAGTATTTCAAGCTAAGTATTTTACATGGTATTATCAGCTCTTTATCAATATGTCATACTTATATCCAATCACATAGATGATATTCATAATTTGCTTATTCCCCAGTTACAAAATACTTAAATTTATTTCTCAATTTTCAATTAATATTTTAAACATTTAACATTCCCATGCAAATTATTTTATGTATTTAGAATTACATTTTGAATAGAATTCCATTATAAAAATATTAAACCCAAGTTGTGAATATCTAGAAAGCATGTAATACCCAAGTATTTTTCCAACAAAAGTTTGTTCTAACTTCCATTCCCATCAAAAGCAGATTAGAATTTTAGAATTTTTACTAAATCTCTAGCATTTTCACTATTAACTAGTTAAATTTCTCTTTGTGAATTGTCTGGTTATGAGCTATATTCAGTTATTTACTGGCATCTTAGAGTTTATCAATTCACATGATTGCTTTATAAATTGAGAGTAACTATAACATTGTTGTAAACATTTTCTCAGTTGATTACTTGCCTCTGTTGTCTTTTGATCTACAAATGTTTTCAATGTGTTTTCATCTGTGATTTCTTTAAGTCCAAGGCATCTTTCCACATGCAAATATCAAATAAAAATTTGTATATACTATATTCTTTTGATTTTTCAATTTTAACTTTTTTAATATATCAGAATTTGTCTTTGGTATATGATATATGGTGAGGATGTAAGTTAAACTTTCCCCCCCCAGTAGCCAATTCTTCCACCAATTATTGAGTCATCTTCCCCTTTCCCACCAATGGTCCCTTTGCCATTGATATCTTAATTAAACTGGAATTCTGTTTCCATATCTCTTACCCTATTCTGTCTACTTACAGTCCAGATTTAGACCAATTTAATTACTGTGGCTTAATAAAATGCTTTAATATTTTATAAGAATAAATTTTCATTTTTCTTTTTAAATATGTTCTTAGTTACTTCATTTAATAAATTGTGATAAGATCTTAGTTCCCTTTAATAAGTTCTGCTTTTAATAAGTTCTTAGTTTCTATTAGAAGTGCATTTCCAAATGGGCTTTGGATTCTGTAAAAAAATATATATATCTTAAAAGCCTTGGGATTCTGATTAGAATTGCAGTAAATCTGTAACTAAATATGCAAATAAGTGACATCCTTAATGTATTTTATCTTCATGTTAGAGATATATTTTTCTCTTATTTATAATTATCCTTTTATGCCTGAATTAAATTTCATGGTTTAATCACATTTTTAATTAGGTTTATTTCAGGATACACACACACACACACACACATTTATTTTGCTGCTTTGAGAATGATATATATTGTCACCCAAAATCATGTAACTATTTGTTTACAATTTTTATATCTCAAGTTAATTCAAGAAACTCTCTTAAAGAAAATAATTTTTGAATTACATTTTTTTTTACAAGCATAGTGTTGCAAAAAAAAAAAAAAAAGTTGCCATTTCTAAGAGCCAAACTATATTTTCTATTTTTTAAATCATTGCCTTCAGGGGAGCCTGGGTGGCTCAGTCAGTTAAGCCTCTGCCTTTGGCTCAGGTCATGGTCCTGGGGTCCTGGGACTGAGCCCTTCATTGGGCTCTCTGCTCAGGAGGAGCCTGCTTCACCCTCTCACTCTGCCTGCCACTCTGCCTACTTGTGCTCTCTCTCTAATAAATAAATAAAATCTTTAAAAAAAATCATTGCCTTCATATGAATTTTCAGATCACTGTATTTATTCTCATTTTATTCCCAATTTTAAAAGGAGGTTTCTAATAATTAACATGTGGGTATGATATTGGTTATTGTTTTAAAAGGAATATTCTTTATCACATTTAGAAACCATGCCTTTATGTAAGTTTTTATCATGAATGGGCACTAAAATTTATCAAATGTTTTTTTCAGAATTTACGAGATAATTTTTTAGTTATATTTATTATGATTATAGTTTAAACAAACCTTTTCTAGTTAGAATAAACTGTACTTGGTGAAAGGGTTGTATTTTATCAGTATTTCATTTAGCTTTTATAGTTATATGTACAAACTAGTTTCATGGGGTTCTCTTTACATACTGTCCCTGTTAAGTTTTTATCTCAAGGTTATAGACACATAAAATTAATTAGGGAGATTATGTTCTTCTCTACTCAAAAACAGAATTGAAAAAGAAAAAAAACTTATAAGCAGACATTATTTACATTTAAGGCATAAGCACATCTATAAACTATTAGAATAAGAAGTTTTAACAAGATCACTCCTTACAAAATCAACATACAACCTCAACAGCATCCCTTTGCACATGAATAGCCAATTAGAATATGAAATTTATAAAAAAAATCACTTAAAATGGCAATAAAACAATTAAAATACCTACAAGTAAATTTGGTAAAATATGTACAAAACCTCTAGGAAAAAAAATTGAAATTTTATTCAAGGTAAGACATAAATAAATGAGTAAGTGGAGAGAAGTACTGTACAATGGTATCATCAAGGTCCCAATAAACCTACAAGTTGAATGCAATGCTGATCAAAATCTCAACAGGAGACATAATAAAAAATGGCTATTGAAACTGTGTTGCTATTTTGTTGCTTCATTTGCTATAGCAAAATATTGGAAACAACCTAAATAATCATTAATAGGGGAGTACATGAATAAATAATGGTTTATTCATAAAATGATACAGAGGTTATAAATAAATGAACTATAGAAACATTTATTAAACCTCTAAAGCCATATTGAGTGAAATAAAGCGAGGTATAAAATCATACTCAGAACCATTTATAAATATATTTTTTAAAGATTTTATTTATTTATTTGAGAGAGAGAGAATGAGAGACAGAGCATGAGAGGGAGGAAGGTCAGAGGGAGAAGCAGACTCCCTGCCGAGCAGGGAGCCCGATGCGGGACTCGATCCAGGGACTCCAGGATCATGACCTGAGCCGAAGATAGTCGCTTAACCAACTGAGCCACCCAGGCGCCCCCATTTATAAATATTTTTAAATGTATTAAATAATATATACAATTATAAATGCATAGTATTTATGGATTGATCAATAAAAGTATAAGACATTTAAGGAATAAGCTCTGAATCCATGGTAATGGAGAATAGGGACAGGAAGAAGTATTCTTGGGATCTCAACTGTTTCTGTAATACTTTATCTCTTTAAAAGCTACAAGTCAAAATAGAGATGTAGATCACGATAAAACTCCAAGGTTATAAAACCAGTTTATCATTTATAATTATTCTTTAGAACCTAAAACTTGCACTTTAAGCATTATTCTTAAACTTTCTTTAAAATTTTGTAATTGTGGGGCGCCTGGGTGGCTCAGTTGGTTAAGCGTCTTCCTTCGGCTCAGATCATGATCCCAGGGTCCTGGGATCGAGCCCCACATCTGGCTCCTTGCTCAGTAGAGAGCCTGCTTCTCCCTCTACTACTCCCCCTGCTTGTGTCCCTTCTCTAGCTGTCTCTTTCTGTCAAATAAATAAATAAAATCTTTAAAAAAATAAAATAAAATAAAATAAAATTTTTGTAACTGTGTATTTGGCAAAAATGTACTGAGTATCGGGCGCCTGGGTGGCTCAGTTGGTTAAGCGACTGCCTTCAGCTCAGGTCATGATCCTGGAGTCCCGGGATCGAGTCCTGCATCGGGCTCCCTGCTCAGCAGGGAGTCTGCTTCTCCCTCTGACCCTCCTCCCTCTCATGCTCTCTGTCTCTCATTCTCTCTCTCTCAAATAAATAAATAAAATCTTAAAAAAAAAAAAATGCACTGAGTATCTCCTATGTATCAGGCATGGTGTTAGGCACTAAAGATCTGTGACCAGGGCAAAGGTAATTTCCTCACAGAGCTTAGATTTTGGTGGGCAAGACAGACTAGAAGCACATAAATAATGTAATGCAACATTAAAGAAGTGCTTTAAAAAAAAAGAAAAGGTAAAAACTCTGTCACAATTTCCTAGTGTTTCAGCTGTTTTAACAATGAAAGCAATTCCCCAGATAGACTTGGTGGGGAGTGGTTGTTGACTAATTATCATGTTGCTCTTCTTGTTTGTTATATTTAATAATTTTCATGTTTTTCTTTCTATGAATCTTCACATAGTGTAAAAACGTCAGGTGAACTTCAGATCTAGTTTTGTAGACTTTCTCTGTAATTTTAAATGTTTCTCCCCAGGATTTGTCTTTTTATTCTTCTTTCACTATTGCTTGTGTCTTGTCATTTTATTTTAACACAATATTGAATAGAACTTGGGCTACTGCTAATACCCACAACCCCAAACTCCCAAAACCCCTATAATTAAGAAACTGCCATGATCATCTTTAAGCTACTACAAAGCAAATTTTACACTCCATAATCATCTATTAATAGAATTTAAGTACTTAAATTCACGATTTTCCTGCAAAGATGGCAACTTGTCTCTGTTACTATTACAAGAAGAGAATATTTCTGTAGATTAGAAGCCAGGCATAGATCAATATCCATTTAGTTTGATAAGGAAAATCTCCATTGAGTATGACCATAATTTCATTATTTCACCACTGATTCACTAACCCAATATTCCAACATTAGAACAAGAGAACAAACCTTTCAAAGTTACATTCCCATTACAGAGTTCATCCCTTCCTAATATCTGCCCTCCTGATCAATCCACACATCATCCAAACTTATGTTCTTCCACCACTTTATGGAGCTTTCTTTGTTGTGTCAGGCACAGAGATAGGCACTGGGAATATAAAACTAAGAAGGCTATGCCTGCCTTCATAAACTCGTATCTAATAAGAGGTATATATCCATTTGCTACTCACCTGATAGTTACAATAAAAAATATTCTTATATTTAAATGGCACCAATGCTCACTGCCATGCTTTATGCAACACTTCTCCAGTCTTCTCTGAAAAAATATATATAATATAAAAATTTTCTTAGCTCTTGAGTTTTTGGAAATTGCTTTGTTTCTTTCACAAATGAGAAACAACTTGGCTAGATTTAAAATTCCAGAATCATAGACTCTGTCCCTCATAACTATATAGGCATTGTTCCATTTCCTTCTGAATTTTATTTTGTGAGGAAAAATACAGACCAGCTGAAGTTCTCTTTTGCTGCTTTTCTTCTTGGATATATTTCTTCTTCCTCTTCTTCCTCCTTTCTTTTCTTCATCCTCTTTACCCCTCCTCCTTTCTTCTCTTCTTCACCTATATATATATGGATATATTTTGTGCCTTATTAATTTTTCTGAAACAAACTGAATTCTTTACAAATTCAGAATTTTTTAACTCAAAAAATTTGCTTGTACTATACCTTTTATTATGGATCCGTTTTTTATTCTGTCTTCTTCAGGAACATCATTTCTAGCAATAGGCTTTCTCCTTTGAGTCCTTGAGATATTGTTATCTTTTTCTTGTGCTATAGATTTTGTTTTTCAGAAGCCCCTTATTTACTCATACTCAAAGATGATGATCTATTCAGGTAATACATTGAGGTAAATCGGGAAGATAAACAGTTACTTCTCAATAATCTTTGGTGACTGATAGATCCAACCATTTGAAGTGAGGGGTGCACAGCCCCCTAGCCTGACTTCGCTCATCTGAACTAGCTAGGCTCCTACTACTATGTTTACTGACTTCAATGACTAACAAAAAGAAAAGACATGTTCTGAAACTCTCATGCCTCAAAATGCATCATACCCTAGTCTCTTCCTACCAATAATGAGTTGCCTGGTGTGAATACACACTGCAATATGGAAGTAATCCATCTCTTCCTTTTCTCTCCTAGGTGCTTGTGTTTGTTAGTAATCATGGTGCATGAATAGACTTTGAAAGAGAGATGTTGACTGGTCAGGTGAAACAGTTAATGACTGATTACCTTAGAAATAGGTCTCGGGTACTAGTTGGCATTCAAATTCAGGGTTGAAGTTGAAAATTTTCCCATCTTTTTAACTACTGAGTTTCCAAGCAGGAAAAAACGATAGTGACTGGCCATATTCACATCCTACCAACTTCCCCAATTTTTTTTTTTTTTCTTGATGATCTGTCCCATCAGGTGGATTTCAAAAGACCTTTTCAGAGGCAAGCTAGTTTGTCAGTTGAATAACATCCTTTCATTCTAAAAACTATTTATGTTTTTTGGAGCGCCTGGGTGGCTCAGTCGTTGGGCGTCTGCCTTCGGCTCAGGTCATGATCCCAGGGTCCTGGGATCAAGCCCCGCATCGGGCTCCCTGCCCGGCGGGAAGCCTGCTTCTCCCTCTCCCACTCCCCCTGCTTGTGTTCCCTCTCTCGCTGTGTCTCTCCCTGTCAAATAAATAAAATCTTTAAAAAAAAAAAAACTATGTTTTTCAATCCTAAAATATTTCAAGTTAAGATAACTAAACTTTCCAAAAGAATTCTAAAAGGATACCCAACTAGCACAATGACTTAATTCAAAGATTTGACACATCTCAAATCTTATTAATCACTGATTAATTTCACAGCAACATACTTCAGCATGCTATAGCCATGAAAACTCATGATGTAAAGTAGCAATATAAGATATTTCGATCAGTAGTGTGGTGTATATATACAATGGACTATTACTCAGCCATTAAAAATAATGAAATCTTGCCATTCGCAACACTGTGGATGGAACTAGAGTGTATTATGCTAAGCAAAATAAGCCAGAGGAAGGCAAATATCCTATGATTTCACTCATGTGGAATTTAAAATAAGATAAAAGCAGGGAGGCAAACCATAAGAGACTCTTAAATATAGAGAACAAACTGAGGGTTGCTGGAGGGGAGGTGGGGGGGTGGGGAATGGGCTAAATGTGAGATGGGCATTAAGGAAGGCACTTGTTGAGATGAGCGCTGGGTATCATATGTAAATGACGAATCCTGTATTCTGCTCCTGAAACCAATTCTACACTATATGTTAAATAATTTGAATTTTAAAAAATTTCAAGGAAAAAAAAAGATTTCAGTTAGTAGTAACTTTAAGGATAAAGCACAGAAACCTAAGAAACCATATTGTTCCAAGAAGCAAAATTAATTTAAATATATATTTGAATGATCACTGTGGAATTTAATAGGTAAAATACTGTGGAGTTTAATAAAAAAGTTACAAATGCAAGCTAAATGTCATCACATAAAAACACATAATCTTAAGATATCCAGATGCTATCTGTCTATATAGTATGGTGTTTATCTTGGATTTCACATCTTTTCTATATGTTAGCTCAGCAAGATTTTAAATGCCATAAAACAAAACACCAAGACAGAGTTTGTTTTTTCCTCTTTGATGTGTAAAAGGGTGGGCACTGGGAGAAAAGTAGTATTTAATGAACATCACAGCACTGTATATACCGTACCCTCTAAACCAGAGATCTGAGACCAAACCCCAGCTTTTCCACTTAGTGACTTGGACAAGTAACATCTAGGCCCCAGTTTCACCATCTGTAAATGTACGCATTACCTTTAATATCAAAGCAAGATCTTATAACTAAAGCACTTAGCACAATGCCTGCCACACATAAGTGGTCAAAACTTGTAGCTATTCCTGATTACCATGAATTCCTTCAAATATATATTAAATACTGTGGAGATAATGAGCAAAGAACAGGGAAGAAACAGAGGAAAGCACAAGAAGGGATAAGAGAAGGAAAAGAGTTCAAGTCAATAAAGCCACTTCCTAGTTCATTCAACCTTACCATCTTTGATAATGTCTAACAACTTAGAGAACTTAATGGAGGTAGGTTACTCCCACCTGGAGTTGTAGACCTATCAGCTCTGATATTCAGCTGTGACATTGCCAGAATGGTTGTCCCTTATGAAGTCCCCATGCCTTCCCTTTGAGGATCCCAGCAAAGAGCTATGAGAATAGATTCAAACCCCCTTCTCAGAGGCTTGGTCAGTTTGACTAAAATGGAGGCATCACTTGAGAAGCTGTAATATTTTTCATCTAATATTTTACAGAATGCTTTGAGGACTTGGAGTTAATTATCACATGAATAATCATTACTAAATGTTTATAATATTATTTATTCCCTCACAGTGTATGCTAAGATTATGGAGGATGAGAGACTAACTCTATTAGCGTGCTTATATAATGGTATATCATAATCTGATAGTAATCAGGATCTTTTATCCTCAAAAACTGTTCTTCTAAAAAGAACTTCAAATAAAGCAATTCTACACCATTTGCCAATGTTTATTCACATAAGCAGTTTTCATTCCTGAAGGGGAAAGTTTGAGCTACTAACATTGGTGACAAAAGACACATTCCAGAGGCCCAGGTATTGATTTGAGATACAACTGTCTAATTCCTATGGATTTTGAATAGACAAAATTATGTAACAGGCATAGCCTTTGATTACATTTTCATTCAGTTCTCATAAAAATTGGTAATAAAAAGCACCAAATATATTAGGTGATTTTCATATTCCATTCCATGGGAAATGGAATCTCTTATATGTTGCTTTTCTCTTTTTGGGAAATAACTGCCTAATCTATATATATTTTCTTCAAATGCCTTTGTCCAATTCCTTTTTTTTTTTTTTTATCCTGGGATAGGCAATCAACAGATTTCACCATGTACAAATGCTGGATAATCAGATTCAAAGCTGTAGCAAACCTGCCAGATGGGAGGAAGAATGTCTTGCACACTATAATACACCTGTAACTCACATCTGACTTAAGTAAGCAGCTTCCAGTTTCAGCACCTGCAAAAGTAGTAAATAAGTCAACTCAGATATATATACACTGTGCTCACTTTGCACAGTGATGCGGGACTGTAAAAATAATTGTGCAAACTGTGTCCGTGCAAAGCACTTTTGCTAATTAATAGGAAAAATTAGGATCCTGCTATGACTCTTGGAAACATTGTCAAAAGAAACAAGACTTTTACTGTCAGTTTTCAATATATAGGCAAATGAAAAAAATAGTACAACATTTAATACATTGTAATTGGAAATACTAGAGACACTGAGAATTAAAGTGTTTCATTTCTTTTTAAAATCTTATCGGGCGCCTGGGTGGCTCAGATGGTTGAGCGTCTGCCTTTGGCTCAGGTCATGATCCCAGAGTCCTGGGATCGAGTCCCGCATCGGGCTCTCTGCTCCTTGGGAGCCTGCTTCTCCCTCTGCCTCTCTCTCTCTCTCTGTCTTTCATGAATAAATAAATAAAAATCTTTAAAAAAAAATAAAAAATAAAAAATAAAATCTTATCAAGAGTAGTTTGACCAGTACTTGCATTTTTCATCTCATCATGTAACTATAAAGAGCAAGCATCTTTTCTACACCTTGATGGAATGTCATATTCCTTCCAAAGTTTGGGTCAATTACTGACAATGTATCCTTTCTACTTTCAACATCATAACATATCTCAGAGTTACTTAAATGTGAAGATTTTCCCCCAGTGCCACTTCCACTAGGACATCTTCATCTTCTTCCTCATCTATTGCCAAGAAGCTCATTTTCGCTGAGTTCCCCATCCGCTTCTCTAGTCTCTCCATTGGCGATAGTGTCAACATTCCCAAGTTCGGTCATCTTGTCAATTAACTCATTTATATTCCATGCAAATTTCACTCCAGCCTTATCACTTTGTATTTCTTTGCTGCGCTTTCATCTTTGCTGGTCAGTTCCCTCTTTTGATTGTCCATGTTTGTAAAATGTCACATGGGTTCATCACTGGGAAGCAAGGCAGCCACCCAACTACACACTTTGCTGTGTGTGTAAACTGAACAGGAGAGCACCAGCAGACTTTGAAAGAAGCAATGTAATTGATCACTGATGACATATCTGTTATTTATGTAGTGATTTGTGGACTAAAAAACTAGCAGCAAAGTTTGTACTTTATGCAATGATACACATTTACTACACCATGATAAGTGAAATCTGAACCTGTTTTTTGGGACAGGGGTGTTATTTTACTAAACTATGGGAGTTGAAATCTGGGCATATCATACCATGTAAAGTGAGTACTGCCTGCACATTTAATCAATGAATTGGTCCTTTAATGTCTATCAAAATAACATCATAAGTTTATTATATAATTGGAGATAAAGTGTGTGAATTATTAATATTAATATTTCCTGCCATTATGGAATATAGTTAGGAAGAAAAAAAAAAATATCTGTTTAATTAACTATAATACCAGGCACAGCATGACTGCTAGAGGGGTGGTATAAACAACCGGCCATGAAAGCAGGACCTGGAGTCCTAAAGTGACGATCGTGAACAGCATGACTATTAAAGCAATAATGGCAATGATTAATGCTTTTAAACTACTTCCTAACTCTACTTGTTTAGGGTTATGACACATTAAGAAGTCAATTCTCAAGCCTATGTTTGACTTGATTGAGCAGTAAATTTCACATTTTGTGTTAGAAAGGGAAATGTGTATTTTTAGAGTCTAGTAAAGTTTCTACCTAGGCAGTTTCACAGAAATGTTCATTCAATGCTGAGTACATAAGTGTGATTTTAATGTTTTTCTCTTCCCAATGGAACTGTCCATATCTCTTTAGGGAACACACACACACACACACACACACACACAGCAGGTACATGTAGAACACTGCAGAAAGCAATTTGTAAAAGAGGAAAACATATCTGTGCATTTAAACAGTACCTTTTAAAAGGTTTTAGGCAAGTCTCATAAGCTGTTACTTGTTTTAAAACAGTATTAAATTTTTCCTCCAAAATAAAGGCGGCAAACAGAAACTCAACTTTCTTAACTAGAACTTTAGTATTTCCTGCCATTAAAATCTCTCAAATTCTTTAACAACACAATTAAAGACTTTAAATTAACTTGGCTATTAGAATTCAAATGAAGAAATGACACCTCCTGGTGATGTCCTGATGGAAAGCTTTTCTCAATTATAAACATATTCAATCAATAACTTGCCTGGCCATCATTTCATGTTGTTTACTCTGGGCAGAAACCATCATTTCATGATGTTTACTCTGGGCTGTATCACTGCTCATAGAATACATACAAGACAAGCCATACAAATTTTAACCACAAACCCAAGCACTGAGCAGGCTCTGGTCCTTAGTAAAACAATGACAAATATGCAAACTGGATGCATGCATTTTCACTGTCCCTTAGAGGCCTTTTCCCATCAACTGTGATTTTAACAGTAGTTACAAAAACAAACAAAAAACCTTTGTTAATAAAGAAAACTCATTTCACCAGATTCTTGGTTAATAAATGATTTTACATTATAAAGAAGGAGTTTTCCCTATTAGACATTTGAGGGCTCTAAAAATCTGCCATCTCTATTCTACTCAACCCAGAAAGTCTTAGTGAAGGAAATAGAATTCCAAGGTTGTTGGGCAGAGCGTCCATCATTCTGGATTTATCTTCTTACAGTCTTTGATCTAGATAACCAACCATAATGTCCATATTTTTTTCATAATTTTTATATGTGGGCATTATGCATGAATCCTCAAGGAATTTAATAACTTTGAAATATTCCCTTATTAAGAATTGAATTATTATCACAATAAACTTGGAAGCATTTCCTAGCAGCTGTTAAATGCAAGGCTCAAAATATTCTATATATTCTTTAATTATCTCTTTTTAGCCTCACCACAGTGTTGCCAGATAGGTGGTTTTATCCCCACTTTAAAAATAAGAAAATGAGGGCGCCTGGGTGGCTCAGTTGGTTAAGCGACTGCTTTCGGCTCAGGTCATGATCCTGGAGTCCCTGGATCGAGTCCCGCATCGGGCTCCCTGCTCTGCAGGGAGTCTGCTTCTCCCTCTGACCTTCCCCCCTCTCATGTGCTCTCTGTCTCTCTCATTCTCTCTGTCTCAAATAAATAAATAAAATCTTTAAAAAAAAAATAAGAAAATGAAAGTTCATGGAGTTTTAATTATCTGTTAATGAGTGAGACCATCTGCATAATCAAAGCAGTATGATTCCATTGCCCAGGATTTTTAGTATTTGAAGAAATCAAGAATATAATTGCAGATTATTTATAGGATTAAAAAATGAACATATTTTTATAGTAGAGGTGTTTGGACAGGGCTTCATAGGATAACAGAGAAAGGATGTTCCCAACATGTGGTTTGTCTTGGGGAAAACATGAAGAAAGTTTTCAAGAATTAGGCTACTGTGAACAGCATGGACCCACAAATTGGATGAAGTAAAAGGTCATCAGAAGCATCCTAAGAAAGTGCTGGGTTTTAGGACTTGATTCATGGTACAGTGAGATGCAAGTGACTTTACAGAAGAGAATGGAATGATGAGAATGATCCATCTTTTACTCAAATGAGAGGACTTATTTCTAGAAATAAATCTGTGCCACTCATAGCCAAAAATTTAAGAGACTTCTCAGCCGCTCTGGGATAATGTCTCAACACTTCTGTGGCATTCAAGGTACCAAGATTTTCATAAAAGTTTCCTCTTGATACTCCCTCATCTGTGTTCCATCCATACTAAACTACTTGCAGTTTCCAGGATGCACCATTCTGTCTGATGCATATGCTTTCATGCTATTTCCTTGACTTCCTTTGTCTAAGAGATGAACTCCAACTCAGCCTTTAGGAAGCTCCTTAACGATTTTCTCCTCTGTGAAATTCCTAAAAGTAATAGTTGCTAAGAAATTAGTGTCTATATTTTAAGCCCTGTTCCTTGCCTCAAAGACTGTCTCATTGTTCCACAAAAGAGTATTGGGAAAATACTAGAAGCATTTTCATTAAAGTTATGAGCAAATCAAAAACATTAATTCTGTTAACCAAAGTCCCAACACGTATCTGATGGCACACCCCGATTAAGATTATTTGGAAAGGATTTAATAAAGAAACTATGTAGAAAGGTATAGGCAGGGGATATAAAGAAACCAGAAGAAAGAGTGAACTATTGAACTATTCCTTGCATTAACAGTAACAAAGGAAGAGGAAGCAACTAGAACCTGGAAAAATATTGTCACCTAGTGAGGGCTGCTTGAAGGAAATTATGTTTGGTTGCAGGATTCAGTTAGCACAAGGTGAGCCCCCAGGAAGGAGACTAAAGAAATAAATACCTGACGTGACTCTCTTTCCTCCTTCTAATCTCTTGCCAGGGCTTCCCTTTGGCCAGACCCAAATAGACACTAGAGTATAGAAGACACCACTGAAATTGTCAGACAGCCCGTGAGGGCAGAAGGCAGAGTGAAAAAGGGTGGAAAATTAATTTGGAGAGCCAAATGGAGGATAACAAGCATATCTACTTTAAATACTATCATGTAATATAGACAAGCCATTAGCCAAGGCAAATAAGAGGTATAAAAACTAGAAAGGAAAAGTGAAATGTTCATTGATTAAAGATAATTTATTATATATGTGCAACACTCAAAGAATTAAGGGCAATCTTTCATTAAAAAATTCAGTTGGGGGAGCACCTGGATGGCTCAGTTGGTTAAGCATCAGTCTCTTTTTTTTTTTATTTTTTTATTTTTTTATTTTTTTAAAGATTTTATTTATTTATTTGAGAGAGAGAATGAGATAGAGAGAGCATGAGAAGGGGGAGGGTCAGAGGGAGAAGCAGACTCCCTGCTGAGCAGGGAGCCCGATGTGGGACTCGATCCCGGGACTCCAGGATCATGACCTGAGCCGAAGGCAGTCGCTTAACCAACTGAGCCACCCAGGCGCCCCAAGCATCAGTCTCTTGATTTCAGCTCAGGGTTGTGGGATCGAGCCCCACTTTGGGCTCCGCCCTGGGCATGGAACCTGCTTAAGATTCTCTTTCTCCTTTTCCTCTGCCCGTCTCCCCTCCTTTCTCTCTCTCTCTCTCTCTCTCAAAAAGAAAAAAAAAATCAGTTCAATGGATAAAAAAATTAACATACAATCATCACTAGCCTTCCTATTATCAACATAATGGAAGAAGCTGTCCCATTTAAAATAGGATAAGATAAAATACCTAGGAATAAGCTTTCAAAAATATGCAACATCCTGGGGCACCTGAGTGCAGTCAGTTAAGCATCTGACTCATGGTTGTGAGATCAAGCCCCATGTGGGGCTCTGCACCCAGCAAGGAGTCTACTTGAGATTCTCTCCCTCTACCCCTCCCATTAATGTTTGCGTGCTCTCTCTCTCTCAAATAAATAAATAAATCATTTTTAAAAAGCCTTTAAAAAATATGTAACATTCACACAAAGAAAAATAAAACATAATTGAAGTACACAAAAGAAGACTTGAATAATAGGAAGTTATATTCTATTTTTGAATAGGAAGACTTCATAAGGATATCACCAACTTAGGGATAATATAAAACTATCTTATTTTCCCAAAAAAGTTCTCATCTTTGCTTGTGAGCCCCACTTTCTACTACCTGGATACCTCCTTTACTGATATCACAATCCAGGTCTGTACCCTATTAGTTACTTGCACCATTAGAAAGTTATTTACATTTTTAAGACCTATTCCTGCTCACATTAAATTCTAATCACTTATTAGATTCAGAGCTCTCCTTATCTCCCCACAAGCAGGTGAAAATGGTGATGCTAGCAGTAAGGAAGGTGTGGGCTTCTCTTATCTGTACCTTTCTTCTTACCTTTGCTGGTGGTTTCTGTGTTGTGGAGGAGAAAGGAAGGAGAGGGAAAAGACAGGTGACTACTTAATTTCAGGAGTGATCATTTGTAGTCACTGTCTACTTAAGGGTCATTGTCTATTTGGCTAATGCTGAGGGCTGTTCCAGTTCATTGTCTTTGGGGAAGCAGAAGCTCGCTAGAGATGGCTGGTGTGAGACTCATTTCCAAATAGATCCTTGGGGCATTAATGGACTCTTCCAAGGGTCCAGACTTGCCCTCTTATTCCTGATGCACCTCACCTGTTTCATCATGCCACATTCTTCTGAGGTGCATGCATCTTTGCCCCATCTGTGACAATCCCTGACAAGGCTATATAGCCCATGACCGCATCTTCCTTCCCTTTCTTGTGCCCAACTCTGGCACTTCGAGCACATTCAGGAACCATTTCTCATACTTCCTAGCAGCCATGGATTTAAGGAGGTGGTTCTGGCACACACTGTGGCTGGTTGTCCCCTATTTGGCTCAGGTCATATTGTCTGCTAAGTAAGCAACCAATTCAAAGCTGAAATAACCATCTTGCTTCCAAGGATTAGGAGTGTATTTCTCTGGGAGTTTTCTTCCCTTTACCTGAGGTAAAACAAAACAAAACAAAACAACCATTTCCTATCCTCCCCTCACTTTCTATCCTTTAAACCTTTTATTATCAAATGACTGGGATGGGTGGGGTTGTGTGTGGGGGGGCGTCCTTTTGGTGAAGTGACTCTCATCAGGTCTTGTTGAAAAGTTCTGACCCAAATCAGTGATCCTCTGAGGGTATAAATTGGGTCTCTTAGAGCCTTTTATTTTCAGCTTTGGTTATTAGCCATTCATTCATTCATTTATATATTTTTAAAAAATAAGATTGTTAGTCTCATATATTGCATATAAATTATTACAATCTCTGTGGGACAACTCATGGATTGGAAAAAAAAATATTGTTAAAATATGCATACTACCAAAAGTAATCTACAGATTTAATGCAATGCCTATCAAAATACTGATAGCATTTTTCACAGAACTAGAACAAATAATCCTAAAATTTGTATAGAACAAAGACCCCAAATAGCCAAAGCAATCTTGAAAAAGAACAAAACTGGAGGTATCACAATCCCAGATTTCAAGATATACTACAAAGCAGTAGTAATCAAAACAATATGGTACTGGCATAAAAATAGACACATAGATCAATGAAACAGAATAGAAAACCCAAAAATAAACCCACAATTATATGGTTAAAGCAGGAAAGAATATCCAATTGGAAAAAAGACAATCTCTTCAACAAATGATGTTGGGAAAACTAGACCACTTTCTTACACCATACACAAAAATGAACTCAAAATGGATTAAAGACCTAAATATGAGACCTGAAACCATAAAAATCCTAGAAAAGAGCACAAGTAGTAATTCCTCTGATACTGACCATAGCAACATTTTTTTCCCAAATATGTCTCCTGAGGCAAGGGAAACAAAGAAAAACTGTTGGGACTACATCATAATAAAAAGCTTCTTCACAGCAAAGGAAACAACAAAATGCAAAAATGACCTACTCAATGGGAGAAGATATTTGCAAATGACATATCTGATAAAGGGTTAGTATCCAAAAGATATAAAGAACTTAACTCCACACAAAAAACAAACAAAAAACAAAAACAAATAATCCAATTAAAAAATGGACAAAAGATGAACAGACATTTCCCCAAAAAAATACATACCGATGCCCAACAGACACATGTAAATATGCTCAACATCACTCATCATCAGGGAAATGCACATCAAAACCACAATAAGATATTACCTCACACTTGTCAGAATGGCTAAAATTTAAAAAATTAGAAGCAACAAATGTAGGCAAGGATGTGGAGAAAAAAGAACTCTCTTACACTGTTGGTGGGAATGCAGAATGCTGCAGTCACTCTGGAAAACAGTATTGAGGTTCCTCAAGAAGTTAAAAATAGAACTACCTTATGATACAGCCATCACACTACTGGGTATTTACCCAAAAAATATGAAAACAGTAATTCAAAGGGATAGAGACACCCCGATGTTTACAGCAGCATTATTTACAATAGCCAAGTTATAAAAGAAGCCCAAGTGTCCGTTGACTGGTGAGTGGATAAAGAAGATGTAGTGTGTGTGTGTGTGTATGCATGTGTGTGTGTGTGTGTGTGTATATATATATATACTATTCCATATATATATATGGAATATTATTCAGCCATAAGAAAGAATAAGATCTTGCCATTTGCAACAACACGGATGGATCTAGAGGGCATAATGTTAAGTGAAATAAGTCAATCAGAGTCAATCAGAGAAAGGCAAACACCATATGATTTTACTCATATGTGGAATTTAGAAAACAAAACAAATGAACAAAAAAAAAGAGACAAACTGAAAAACCAACTTTTAACTACAGAGAACAAAGTGATGGATGGCAGAGGGGAGGAGGGGGATGGGTGAAGTAGGTGATGGGGATGAAGAGTACACTGAGTAGTGTCGTAGTTTTGTTGAAGCACTGTATTATATACCTCAAACTAATATAATGTTACATGTTAATTACACTGGAACTTAAAAAAATTTTTAAATAAATAAGAATCTGCTTTAAAAAATCTCTATGGGACAAAATTAAAGTTCCACCTACTTTGACAAGTAAATTTAACTTACAGAAATTATACTAAAAACTTGTAAATATGAATAATAAGTATTTATTATAGTTTGTTTATAATAGCAAAAGATAAACAAAAACATGGTTAAATAAATTATGGTATATTCACATAATGGAATAAAGGCCAAACATTATTTTAAATGTTTTAAATATTTCTGTGTTTTAATTATTTGTAAACGTTTCAGTGATTCACTTTCATGCAACTACTCATTGAACATTTACTTTGTAGTTAGTGCTGTGCTATTCCAGGCTATCTTAGAGAATAAGGGATAACTTTATACATATTGAAATGGAATGATCTATGCAGTTTTAGGTGAAAAGATAAAGATGAGTTTAAGGATAGTTAGAACTTATGCCCCTATATGTGGAAAAATATGTATGTTCATAAATGTTAATACATGTATATATATTAAGAGGTTGGTGTTATTATCCCTATTTTACAAATAAGAAAACAGACTTGAGAATATGGCAAAATCTGATCAGAGAACCAGTAGGGATGTAACTATGATATTAATTTAAAATTATCTGACCCCAAATCACAGGGACTTTCTGATACAGCATGTTAACCCTTGACTAACCTTTACCAGGAGAGAATGGACTACACCTTTTTATACCATCAGTAGACCTTGCAAATATACATTATAGGTATTGCAGCATATAGATATAGGTATTGCAACACTGTGTTCATAGGTTGGTCTCTCCTGGCCTACTGTGGGCTTCATGAAAGCAGATGTTCTACAGAGCCATCTTTGTGGCCCCAGTGCTTTGGTAGGGCACATTGTAGAAAAGCTCTTTTAGGCATGAAAGGCAATAACACACCTTTGTACATAAGCAATAAATAGAGCTCAATTGGGCCTAGTAAGGCAACGGCAAGTTCTTCTAACCATACTACTACTAACAGGGTGTCTTATGATATCTGAGAACCATATGAAATTTTAGCTCAGTGGGCTAAATATGATTATACCAAAGCCTCAAATCTGCAGAGCAAATTTAATTTAATGAACATTTATCAATACCTATTATGTGCTATTAACGAAAAGAACCATTCATTTCCATGAACTTACTTTCAAGTCCCTTATGCAGAAAATGTATGTGTCTGTTATTAAAGTAGCCTGGAAGTTTGAGCCAGTAAATGTCTGCTTATTTGCAGGTCGCCCCTCCAAAGATTCAGTGGGTCAGATATCTGTTCATGTGGACATCACCGCTACCCCAGGAACTGGAGAGCATAAAGTCACTGTAAAAGGTATATATCAAGTCCAGATAGACCAAACAGCCTAGTGGACTTTAACCTTTGCAATAATATAAAAAAATGTAATTTTTTCTTAGATATGTTTTTAAAAAGATTTAATGATTTTAGGGCATGCTCATAATTTTTTCATGAAACCAGAACTTTTGATCTAAAGCTGGAAAAAATCAATGGTACAGATATTTAGCCTATATTATCTGAAGTATCTAAATGGTTTAAATACATTGGAGATTACACTTCAAACCAGTATACACTGAACATTTTCTCTTGTTGATGCTAGGATATACATTGAACATTAGGGCTATGGTTGGCTCCATACCTTGTCAGATTTTATATATGAGGTCAGTATGTTCTTACTGTTCACATTATCTACCTATTTACTTCTTTTTCTATGTGATTTTCAACAACGGGCTTGATTTTTTTTTTTTTTTTAATGACTAGTTCAATCTATTGGTTTTAGATTGCAAAAATATAATCTGAATGCTGGGGTCATTTCAAAGGTGAAATTTAATGGTTAATTTTGCTCAGTAGAACCATATTCTATTTTATATTATTATAGACGTAGTCACAATATCCACCTCATTAAAAACCATGGCCTTCTGACACATTTTAAAATTGCATTGCCTAATGTATGTTTGCATTATAAAAGTAACACAGTTATAGTCTATAATAGATTATGTACAGTGTTGGTAAGTGGGCATGCCTACACTTGCCAGGGTCTTTAAATATTTTTCAAAAATATTTTGACACTACAGATCAAATGCCCAAAGTTTTGTGAACTTTTACAATAACTATTTTAATTATAATATATATTTTAACATTTTCAAAGGATGATGCAAGTGTACATTTAAGAATGTACATTTAAGAATTATTTGTGATGCCTGAAGTTAGGAAATAGCCATACCATTTAAGAATAAGTTATTGGTTAAATATAGGATGGAGTATCCATATAGTAGAATATTTGCAATTGGAAAACATATAATGGATTAGAAAGATACCCATGATAGACTTTAAAAATATAACTTATAAGGAGATGAACCATGAGAGACTATGGACTCTGAGAAACAAACTGAGGGTTCTAGAGGGGAGGGGGTGGGGGGATGGGTTAGCCTGGTGATGGGTATTAAAGAGGGCACATACTGCATGGAGCACTGGGTGTTATATGGAAACAACGAATCATGGAACACTACATCAAAAACTAATGATGTAATGTATGGTGATTAACATAATAAAAAATAAATAAATAAATAAAAAGGTTAATAAAAAAGTAAGAAAGGAGATCTCATACATCAAAAAAAAAAAAAAAATTAACTCTAAGGACCAAAGGGGAAGATAAGATTCCACACATTTGTTTGCTAACATTTTGCATTCCTTTCCCTTTGTGGTTTTTAGTGATTGCTCTTAATGACCTAAACTGGCAGACCACTACAATGTTCCGGCCCTTTGTGGAAGTTTGTATACTGGGACCTAACCTTGGAGACAAGAAGAGAAAACAAGGCACCAAGACAAAAAGCAACACGTGGTCACCAAAGTACAATGAAACATTTCAATTGTAAGTCAGGACCCGACTCACCTATTCAACCAGGCAATAGCCATTATACAGCTTAAACTTACTGAGGGGTGCAGGGTGGGAATGGCACTGGGCTTTGCGAAAGAAAGCAAAACTTATACGTTGATGTATTCCTGTTCACCCCTGATCCCAGCAAATTAAGACAGCTATGTTTTTAGTTCCCTTCCATTGCTCAATAGATGTTCAGCGCCTACCATGCATCAAGCACTATTGTAGGAATTTGGTATAAATAACAGAAGGTCTCTGCTGTCATAGAAGTTGCTTTCTAGAAATGAATAACATCATTGATGAGAAACATCAAAATCACAAATAAGCTGGGCACCTGCGTGGCTCAGTTGGTTGGGCGGCTGCTTTCAGCTCAGGTCATGATCCTGGAGTCCTGGGATCGAGTCCCGCATCGGGCTCCCTGCTCGGCAGGGAGTCTGCTTCTCCCTCTGACCCTCCCCCCTCTCATGCTCTCTATCTCATTCTCTCTCTCAAATAAATAAATAAAATCTTTAAAAAAAAATCACAAATAAGCAAAAATTAATCATAGGATAGTACTATACAGAGAATTAAAACAGGCTGATGTAATAGATTGGTTGATTGGCTGCTTAGATTGCGTGTTCAGAAAAGCCTCTCTGAGCACATG
Source organism: Mirounga angustirostris (assembly GCF_029215605.1). Lineage (NCBI taxonomy): Eukaryota > Metazoa > Chordata > Mammalia > Carnivora > Phocidae > Mirounga > Mirounga angustirostris. Next base: position 50,267,426 of record NW_026991717.1, on the reverse strand, counting down.
ACTTTTAAATCGAAACCTGAGGGGAAAAAGAAGAACCAGTCATGCAAGCAAGACGGTGGAGAGCATCTCAGGCCAAGCAAAATGGCTAGCGCAGAGACTAAGGCAGGAGCACACTTGGCATATTTAAGAAATAGTATACAATGGGCAAGGGAGTGAGATGAAATGAGTTTGAAGAAGTGGCCAGAGTACGGTACGGAGTAAAGGTGCACAGGACTTTGCTGTCAGGATAAAGGAGACTAGGTGACATTCTAAGGTCAATCGGAGGCCTTGAAGAATTTTCAGATAAGAACATGAATGATCTGATTTATATCTTTAAATGATTATTCTGTTTGCTATATTAAAAAAAAATGATGGGAAAACAAGAGCAAACATGTAAAGATGAGTTAGAAGGCTATTGCAGTAGTCCAAGCAAGGGATAATACTGACTCACAGATGGTAGTAGGGAAATGGAAGTAAGGAGTAGAGAGATGGAAAGAAGTGGAAAGATTCTGGTTATGTACTGGAAGTAGATTCTATAGAACTTGCACTCGGCAGGAGGTAGCACATGAAAGAAAGAGTATATAAGTTGGGTTTCTGAAAATAATTTAGGACATTTCATCAAGACAGCCTTATTTACAAAGGAATTTACTAGGATGTGAGAATCGAAGGACTATAAGCAATAGTGATGTAAACTGGGGCTACTAGTGGTCAAGCTATTACCCCTGTGCATGTAAGAGAGGAAGATTAGTTACTAAGACTGGGGGAAAAATAACTTCATGTGTCATCAGCCATCGCAGAAATAGCAGTGGCCTTTCCATGGAGGCAAACAGTACCCTAGAGGAAGCATCATACACAAGGGGCCAGGGAAATAGACTCTGACCTCATCCTCATCATTACTTCTGATTTCCTGAAGGGGCTTCCTTTTGGCCCAAACCAACTGGAAGCCACAGCATGAAGAAACTCTACTGATCCAGTCCTTAGGGGTCAGCATTCTTTTGCAAAGTACAAGGAAAAGGATGGAAAGTATATCCAGTTGAGGCAAATGGAAGTTATCTGGCACTGAATGAAATCAAAGATGACCTCTAGGTTTTGGGCTAAGCAATTGGGTACATAGTGATTTCTTGAGATGGGAGAATTGGAACAAGAGATGAGGAGATCAAAGATTGTTTTAAATATAATAATTTGGAGATGCCTAAGGTACATTCCAGAAGGGATATCCAATATATAGTTGGATCTAACTTGAGAATTATCTGCATATAGATATAATTGCATAAATCTAGAAGAGCTGACCCAGGGATGAAGAGAGGAGGACCCAGGACCAAGACTTTGGGGTTTACACATGCACACACACTTAGCTTACCAAAACAGTTTCTCACTGGCTTGGTTCTTTGCTTGTTTCACATACTTAGTTTCCCAGAGAATTTTCAGCACACTAAGTTCTGAATATTAAACTCTATTACCACTCATTAAAACTTAACCATCCTACCACATCTCTTAAAATGGCTGTAATAGATTAATCATATTCATAATCCCTGCTAATCAGCTCACAAGATTCCACGTATCTACTCCTCTAAATGACACACAAAAAAATGTGATCCAGTTAAAATGTCTTCTAAAAGTTTCTAGCAATTACTTGACTCATGCAAAATTGAGATATAACACTGTGAGGTACTAAAACCATGCACGATTCTGGGAAAAGGCAGCATTTTGATGCATTTTAATTCACAAGATCTGGCTCCTATCAAATTTTGCTCTTCTGTTCTTACCCATCAGGCTTCCATTTTCTTTCACTTTATTTCAGGTTGTCTCTAAAATAAGTGCACACTTCAGTTATCAGTGTTGCTCAGAAACAAAAGTTTGAATCTGCAAAATGTTTGATCTAAAATGTCACTTAGAAAAGGAAGGGATTTGGAAGCTCGTACTGCTGAGGAACAGATGTGCATTCATTAGAAAGTCAAGGAGATCTGAGGATGAAGTAAAATAAGGGGCAGGGGAGGATTATTCTCAGTGTATTACCTCTCAGCCTTCTTCATTACGCTCAGTTCTGTACTGAGCGTATTAGTTGGTATTAGTCGAGGCCATCCTCAGCCCCACACTTGACAGGTGTCTAACTGTCGCCATCGGAAAGAACTGGCATTGAAGCACCACGCTCTGGTGGAACTGATTTACTCTGGAGATTTGTATCTAATTTGGCATCTTGTGAATAGTCTTGTCTTTGTTAGCTTGATAGTCTGTGTTGTGTATTCCCCCGAGAAAAGGCTCCTAGATATAATAGCATATCCAGGATTCTGAGGTAAAGAAAAGAGAATGTAATAATTGATATTGAAATGGCATAGAAATTCTGGCAAGAAATACTACCCCTTTTCCTTGGTCTAGCCCCCACGATCCCTACCAACCCCATCCTACCCCTATATCAGTAGGAAGACCACACCTCCAAGAATTAAGTATAAGGTATTTTAATTAATGTTTCTATTAATATGCTTAATATCAAGAGAGTAAAGCATACTCAGATTTATGTCCTATTTTTTTTTTAAGATTTTATTTATTTGACAGAGACACAGCGAGAGAGGGAACACAAGCAGGGGGAGTGGGAGAGGGAGAAGCAGGCTTCCCGTGGAGCAGGGAGCCCGATGTGGGGCTCGATCCCAGGACCCTGGGATCATGACCCGAGCTGAAGGCAGACGCTTAACGACTGAGCCACCCAGGTGCCCCTGATGTCCTATTTCTATATAGGCAAAGAAGTTTTTAAGTTAGATTGCTAAGCAATATCTATGTAAAAACAATCTAAAATGGAAATGATATTTACATCAGAGTTAAAATACACAATACTCCATTTTGCCAAATTACATGCTGAGGAATGGAGAAAACTTTTAACAGTATTTTAGAACTACATTGATCCCTAGGTGAAGTCAAGGTTTTGCTCAAAATTCTTATTTTTAATCCACACAGCATTCTGGGTAATGAAAACCAGCCAGGGGCCTATGAGCTTCATCTCTCAGTTAAAGATTACTGCTTTGCCAGAGAAGATCGAATTATCGGAATGACGGTAATTCAACTACAGAACATAGCAGAAAAGGGAAGCTATGGGGCATGGTATCCCCTTCTGAAAAATGTCTCTATGGATGAAACTGGTTTGACTATCCTTAGAATACTCTCTCAGAGGACCAGCGATGATGTGGCTAAAGAATTTGTAAGACTGAAATCTGAAACGAGATCTGAAGAGAGTGCTTGAAACAAATACTGCAAGATATCATCTTTGGGAATTCATAAACTCTGACTACTGCATGCATGTGCAAATACATGGGAATGTTTAGTTTGCCACGTTTCAGTGTTTGCCAGTACTCAAGTACAATGTCTACAAAGTATGTGGAAAACCTGCTGAACTTTTATACCAATGCTGGGCTTTGGGAAATTAATGTTCCATGAAGTGCCAAAATTATGATGTAAAGTGAAATATCCAGAGTATCTTTTAAAATGTTTCATTTCATTACCAATTTCTCATCCTTTAAACATACTAAAAAAAAATTCATTTTTTCGGTTTGTCCACTGTCTTTGTTAAATTCGCTTGTATTGCCCATAGATCAGAAAGCATTTGTTACCAAATTCTGTTTTATTTAGATTTACCTCATTGTAGATGTCATACAAGTAACTTTTTCTATCATAACTAGAAATACAGTCACTTCTAGAAAGTGTTTGTAATTTTATAGTTGCAGATCTATTGTGATGATTTTTGCATACAAATTAAAATAGAAAATGTGGGAAATATTTTATGCCGACCAATTTCCAACCTTTCTGAAATATCACTGTGAAGAAATGCTATTAAAGCAAACTTATACAAAGCAATGCTAAATAGAGTTTGTTAACAATGTTTGATATATTGACAAAACTTTGTTCTTTAAAACTGCCAAGGTCACATCACATTTGTAAAAAAAAAAAAAGGTAAGTTGATACATTTACCATCTAGCATTATGTCTTGGCTTTACCAAATGTCATTCTTTAGAAAGTCATAGGATTAAGGGTCTAGAGATGCAGTGGAAGGTTTGTTTCTTCAAATTACCTATAATAAATAACTATACTGTTAGTGTCTTACCTCTGACAGTTATGACTATCTCCTTATTTACTTAGCACTTTACTCAGTTAAATGCTTTTTTCTTTTAAAAAAATATTCGACGATTTATACTGAATGCAGCATTACTATATATTGCACTGGAGCAAAAAGACATGTCTTCATTTATTTAGTGAAAAATGTAAACTAAGATCTGAAGAAACTGCTTATAATTTTGTAACTTATGTTATTTACAAGCCCAAAATGCATCAGATACAATAGGAAAACAACTTAATACAGCTTGGTACATTAAAATAGAACTAGATCGGATTTTGAATATGAAATAGTTTTTGAATATTTGCATTTTCTGTATTTTTATGTTTTGGCTTTTTAGAGACTGTATCTAAATACTTGGCTGTAGCACAGTACCTTGTAATTGTAACTTCTGGTCATAACTGTTAGTGGACAACATACACATGCAGAAACAAGAACCTGTTACAGTGATATGTTTTGTGAACAAGCTGGTCTGCTATGTTAAGGACAGAAATGACTGGTATCATGACTGTCAGAACCATTTTGCTAGTGGGTGTGAAAACAGACCAGTGAGATCCACTAATTCATGTTAAATTGTTAGGCAATTGCTTTGTTAATGACTTCTCCAAATGCATAGTACAAATGCTATCCTCTGGCATATGCATTAATAAATGGATGTATATTGAACACATGCAACACTATTATATTTTCTGCCTTTTTATTTCATTTATGCAGCATAAATTCATTCCTTAGGAATAAAAACCCCAGACTCTTTTTACTGGATAGAACACTTCTCACATTATTTGGTTCTAATGTCTCATTAAAATTTGAGAAAATTTGTCCAGGTGTTGTGTTCATGGAAACAGCTACTATTAAAGATAATGACACTGAACATAAGGAAGGACTAAGGTATCCACCTGTATATCTCTGAATATTGTTAAGCCCCACAAGGAAAACGCAACATTTAACATATAAACAAGCAACATTCTTAAATAAAAACTTATGTTACACAAGGTTTTATTATTTGATTGAATGATTAATTCTAGATTCATCTTACAATGATTTTACAGAACATCGACTTGAGCTCTTTAGGAGCACATTGCCATAAAGCATGATACACTTGAAGAAATGGCAATTTGGATTCGCATTGATCACTTACGAGCTAAGTATTTTTTTCCAGTATTTAATTGAATCTATTTATTCTGTCTTTTTTTTTTTAAAGATTTTATTTATTTGAGAGAGAGAGAATGAGAGACAGAGAGCACGAGAGGGAAGAGGGCAGAGGGAGAAGCAGACCCCCTGCTGAGCAGGGAGCCCAATGCGGACTCGATCCCCGGACTCCAGGATCATGACCTGAGCCGAAGGCAGTCGCTTAACCAACTGAGCCACCCAGGCGCCCTATTCTGTCTCTTTTTTATACAATAGTATACAATATATATATCAAATGCTAATGGTGGCATTGTGAATTGAGTCTATTTATTAATATCACAAAGTACAGGTAATAATTTAGAAATAATTCTAAATTCTGCAGGCTCTGTTGTTTCTCCCAAGACACAAGCATTTCTGTTATCTCCAAAACAAAGCCTGTTGTGTTTACAGACCCAAATTAGTAATCACAGCATCACTGTCAACTGTAGGATCCATTACAATGTGTGGAAATTTATCTTATTCTAGATAAGATGCACAAAGATAAAGCTCTGTTATTCATTTACAGATAAACCTCACATTAGAAGTTCTTAAAGAAACACATGAAAATCAAATTTGGCCAAAATGAAGTATTTAAAACCATAGTGGAGCACTTACTAATTTAAAGGAACTCTGACGAATGATCATTTAAGTAATCAGATGTCCCCATCACAACCTGCTCTAATGCATCTCTTTCTAGGATAATTTATATATTGAATTTCCCTTAAATGAGGCATATTTATAAATGACAATTCTAGCCTCGTGTTTTTCATTTGACTTTAAAAAAAAAATGTTTGAAGCAAACTTTACTGTCTCCTTTTAATTTCTCTAACCTATATAACCTAACTTTTTTGTGAAGTAATATAATAGCTTCAATCTTTATACGTCAATAAAAATAATCATTCATACAGGAGTCGGAAACTATCCGTGGGTGGAGGTCTGATTTGTCTGATTCCCCCCTTACCACTTGCAGAGTTCTTGGACACACAGGGGGGAGACTGCCTTCCCTAGCACTACCTGTACTCACTCCAGTACTTTGTTTGAAACAGCGGGCTCTTCCTCCCCGACTTCCAGCCCCCCACAGATCACTGGTCTCTCTGGTTGAGGCTTCTGGTGTTTGTTTTTTTTAATCCAAACCTAGGATATATCACTTAAGGGAGGACAAATTCCAATTTATGAATATCACATTAGATATATTTTAAATTATCCTTTTTTCCCACATCATGACAGCTATGAAATCAGGATACATTTTATAAACATTGGCGCATGATAGGTTGGTTTCTCTCCTTAATAATATATAAAAAAAAAGGTCATATTGCAATTAATAACTTCTTAGAAATAGTAAGTATATTTACAAAGATTTATATACATAGGAAAAGAAAGTGATGGTTATCTATATATATAAATATATATCACATATATTTTAAATTGCATATACTCTGTGGCTATACATTTGTGTTTTGACAGATTCATAGAATCGTGTTTGCTGAATATTTTTGCACTTACATTCAGGAGCTATATTGGCCCCTAGTTATCTTTTCTTGTTATGTTTATGTCTTGTTTTGGTATCAGGATATTTATAGCCTCCTAAGATGAACTAGAATTGTTTCCTCCATTTCTCCTTTCTGGAAGAGATTATATAGAAATGATCTAAATGCTCCCTTAAAATTTGGTACAGTTCAACACTGAAAACACGTGGATCTAGATTTCTTCTTTATTGAGAGGTTTGAAACACCAAATTCAACTACCTTAATGAATATAAAACTGTTAAAGGTGTCTATTTCCCCTTGAGTTTAAATTTATTTGTGTCTTTTAAGGAACTGCTTTCACTTACTTGATCAAATTAATGAACATAAAGTTTCCATGGTATTCTTTAATTATCCTTTAATACCTGTAGGATCTATACTGATTTTCCCTTCTTAATTTTTATATTGGTATTTTAGATCTTGTCTTTCTATTTTGTTCAATCTAAGGACTTCACCTATTTCATTCATCTTTTAAAAGAACAAGGTTTGATTTTTTTTTCTTTTTTCTGCTTTGAATTTCAATGTCTTCTCTTTATTATTTTCTTACATCTGCTTGATGAGGTCTTTTCTACTTCTAATTCATTAAAGTGGGACCTTAGATTATTGATTTGATACCCTTTGTCTTTTAAAATTTAAGCACTGATATCACAAATTTTCTTCTAGGCACTGCTTTAGCTTTATTTCACAAATTTTGATATGTTGTATTTTATTTTTATTAAGTTAAAAATATTTTCTAATTTCCCCTATGGCATCTTCTTTGATCCATGGGTTACATAATGTCTTATTAAATTTCCAGATACTTGGGAAATTTTTCAATTATTCTTCTGTTACTCATTCTAGTTTGATTCCATTTAGTAAAAAATATATACTTTTATGATTTCACTTTTTAAAAATTTAGTATGATTTATTTCATGACCCAAGATATGCATGGTGAGTGTTCCATATGCACTAGGAAAGAATGTATTTTGCTGCCGTTCATAGGAACTTCTACAATCAAGTAAAATTTATAGGTAGTATTCTTCAAATCTTCGATGTTTTACAGATTTTCTGCCTCTTTGGTCTACCAATTACTGTGAGAAAGATGAAGTCTTCAAATATAATTATGAGTCTTTCTATTTATATTTTCATTTCTGTTTTGCTTTGCATATTTTGAAATTCTGTTGTTAGGTATATATTCGTTGAGGAATATGATATCTTCTTGGTGAATTAAACTCTGTTATCATTATGTGATGTTGTCAATCTTTTCTACTGGTTATTTTCCTTGATCTAAAGTCTACAATAACTTATATTAGCATAGCTTTCTTTTAATTAGGGTTTAAGTGGTATATCTTTTCCCAATTTTTTTCTTTTAAGCTATCTATATCACTATATTTAAAGTGTGACACTTGCAGACAGCACATATGTCCATCATTTTGCAATCCAATTTGACAATCTCTACTTAATTGGTGTACTTAGCATTTTACAAAGCTAATTAAATGGATTTTTTCTTGCCAAAAACCTGAGCTAAGAAATCTGAAATGAAAAGACTCATGATGCATTGGTCTTTTGCCTCCTTTACAGAAAGTCAGTTAAGCTACAAGTTTGAAAAATTACTATATATTCAAGCTGTAAGCCTCTTACTGTTAACATCTGGAAAAAGATATGACAGATCATAAAGTTTAAGAACTGAGAGGAATCGTGCAGATCATTTTATCAAAATTCTTCACTTAAGATTAAGCAACTGAGACTAGGAGAGATGTAATGACTAGCCTAATATCAGCCAGCTCATAGCCCAATAGGAACCTGGAATCCAGATGAGCTAATTTTGCTAAAGCTATTTTCTCTACCCCACTCCAGTATATTGTCTGGGGCACTTCTTATGACTCAGACCAGTCCTCAAGGATGGTCTCCAGAAAGCAAAGGGATAAACTTGGGGCAAATTATGATTATATACCAAAGTGGTATCTAAATTAGTCAGTTAATTCTCCCATTTTTTATAGCTATAATATTAGACGGTTGAGTAGTCTATCTTTAAAATGGAGTATTATAGGATCATATGGTATTTCTAGGTTTAATTTTTTCAGGAACTTCCTGTTTTCTTTTTTTAAAGATTTATTTTATTGGAGAGAGAGAGAGAGAGATGGAGCACGCACACATGGGGGGAGAGGCAGAGGGAAAGGGAGAAGGAGAGAAGCAGACTCCCCACTGAGCTTGACCCCTATGTGGGGCTCAATCTCATGACACTGATACCATGACCTGAGCCAAAATCCAGAGTTGGACGCTTAACCAACTGAGCCACCCAGGCGCCCCAGGCACCTCCTGTTATTCACAGTGGCTGCACCAACTTATGTTCCCACCAACAGTGCACGAGGGTTACTTTTACTTCACATTCTCATCAGCACTTGTCATTTCTTGTCTTGTTTTTGTTTTTTTTTATGTTAGCCATTCTAACAGGTGTGAGGTGATATCTATTGTTATTTTGATTTGTATTTCCCTGATGATTAGTGATGTTGAGCACCTTTTCATGTGTCTATTTGCCATCAATATGCCTTCTTTGGAAAAATGTCTCTTCAGATCCTCTGCCTATTTTTAATCGGATTGTTTGTTTCTTTGGTATTGAGTTGTATAAGTTCTTTATGTATTTTTCATATTAATCCCAAATTATATATAACATTTGCGAGTATCTTCTTCCATTCAGAACACTATCTTTTTGTTTTGTTGATGGTTTCTTCTGCTGTGTAAAATCTTTTTATTTTGGTATAGTCCCAATAGTTTATTTTTGCTTTTGTTTCCCTTACCTCAGGAGCTAGATCTAGAAAAATGTTGCTATGGCCAATGTCAGAAAAATTACTATATATGGTCTAAGAGTTTTATGGTTTCGGGTCTCACATTTAGGTCTTTAATCCATTTGGGATTTATTTTTGTGTATGGTATACGAAAGTGGTCCAGTTTCATTCTTTTACATGCATCTATACAGTTTTCCCAGCACCATTTGAAGAGACTGTTTTTTACCTATTGTATATTCTTGCCTGCTTTGTCATAGATTAATTGACCATATAAGCATGGGTTTATTTCTGGGCCCTCTATTTTTTTTTTCATTGATCTATGTGTCTATTTTTATGCCAGTACCATATTGTTTTGATTACTACAGCTTTATAATATATCTTGAAATCAGGAATTGTGAAACCTCTGTCTTTGTTCTTCTATCGGGTATTTACCCAAAGAAAATGAAAACACTAATTTGAAAAGATATATGCACCCCTATGTTTTTTGCAGCATTATTTACAATAGCCAAGATATCAAAGCTGCCCAAGTGTCCACTGATTGATGAGTGGATAAAGAAGATGTAGTACACCCATACACACACACACACGAATATTACTCAACCATAAAAAATGATTCTTGCCATTTGTGACAACATGGATAGAGTGTATTGTGCTAGGTGAAATATGTCAGATAGATGAAATCATATGGTCTTGTCTATCTCAATGTGTGGAATCTAAAAAACAAATGAATAAATAAAAGTAGAATCAGACCTATAAATACAGAGAACAAAAGGATGGTTGTCAGAGGGAAGAGGGAGTGAGGGAATGGGGAAAATGGGTAAAGGGGAGTTGGAGACACAGGCTCTGAAAGCACTGTTAAACCAGGTATAAACAGGTTGGCTGCATGACAATCCTCTCTCTGTCCCCCACTCTTCTAAATTCCCAAGGGCTTAAAAATTGCGACTTAAGCAAACTGTGTCCCTCCAATGTTACTTCTTTCTGAGAGTTTAGCGATAAGCCTCTGACAACCAGATGTTTCCTAGTGAGTCAGTGCCCTGTAGAACTTGGTGACAGTGTCTCTTTAGCACCAAAGACTCTGTCCTGGGGCTCATCTCCCCCTTCTTTAACACACAGGGAGGCCTTGACTGTGTTTTGTTAGAGTTTATCTTCTACAATAATTTGCAAGAAAAATACTCCATTTCAAGTTCTACTAGTGATTAATTTATAGTTTCTTCACAAATATTCATTTGTAGTCATTATTTTTATATACCCACAAAAGAATTTTTATCTAACACGTACCAGTCAAAAAAATTTAACACATTTATTTCTTGGGGATTTTGTTTTGTTCGTTGATGAGTTTGATTTGTTTTTTTCAGTTTGCTGACCTTTCTTAGACTGCCATTTTTTTTTTTTTCTGGAGTAATTAACCCTGTTATTTAAAATATGAAAATTTTCAAGGTCAAAATATTTTTATACTTATCATTATAATCCTATTTAATCAAATACTCATATTTGCTATGTCAACATTTCTCCTGCAAGTGGTTCATTATTTTATTCAATTTTCCTTTGTGCTTTATTGGCCTCAATACTTAACAACTAATCACTGCCATTAGTTGAGTGCTAGAATATGCCAGCCACTATTCTAAATGTTTTAAATGCATCAACTTATTTAATCTTCACAATATCATTATGAGATGGTATTATAATAACCATTGTAAAGATAAGAAAATTGTGGCTTAAAAAGATTAAGTAAATTGCCCTATGTCATGAGGATTTAAACTCAGTCCAATTCCAATTTTAAATTCTAGGCAAAGAAAATCTCTAAGAACAAAGAGGGACAATGATACAAGTATCATGGACATTCACTTCACAGTACAAATATGTATCAAAATATATTTAAGCAACAACCTACAAATCAAGAAAAAAAAGAAAAATGAGAAAATACAATTTGAGAACTTAGTATGATACCACTCAGAAATTCTTAAGGCCCTCCAAAATAGTCTTAGACATCAATGATCTCAACAATATAATTAATGAGTCTATGCTATTAAATACACATAAGGAATTCTATATCCTACAAGTGGGAAATATCAATTGCTCTTCAGCAGAAGCAGAACATTTGGGAAAATAGCTAATAGGATACAAAGGCAAACTCAATATTATTCCAAAGGATCAATAACACACTGTGTTCATTAACCATAAAAAAAAGGTATAAATTAATAACAGAGAGCTAAAAGTTATGTTTGCAAATCAGGGTATTATCAAATAACCTGTGGCTTATGGAAGAAATAATAAATATTTGAAGCTGAATTATAATAAAAACACATGTCAGAGTGTGTGTGAAAGCAATATGTAGGAGTATTCCTATAGCCTTAAATACATTTATTTTAAAAACAAGAAATGATTAAAAATATAAGTATCCAACTCAAGAAGTTGGAATAGGAGTAGGAGAGTAGTCCAAAGACACAACAAAGTACTAAAATTATGGTTAAAAAAATTAGACCTCAGAGGTCTCCTGCAAAAGAAAATCCATAGAGTGTAACAAAATCAAAACCTATTTTCCTGAGAAGATTTGTAAGATAGATAAATCTTTGACAAGACTAACAAAGAAAAACAAGAGGGAAGATATTACTGTGTGAAATACAGAATGAGAAGGGGAACTATGGACACAATAGAAATATAGTAATAATAAAGGGAATAATAAAAATAATCTAATGGATAGCTGAAATGGACAAATTCCTAGAAAAAAATATAAAATGCCAAAACTGGCTGAAACATATATAAAACGTCAAACTCTTAAGCCTTTAAAATTTTTGAAAAATTTATCAAGAAATTCACCTCCCGGGTGCCTGGGTGGCTCAGTTGGTTAAGCGGCTGCCTTCGGCTCAGGTCATGATCCTGGAGTCCTGGGATCGGGTCCCACATTAGGCTCCCTGCTCGGTGAGGAGCCTGCTTCTCCCTCTGACCCTCCCCCCTCTCATGTACTCTCTCTCATTCTCGCTCTCTCAAATAAATAAATAAATCTTTAAAAAAAAAAAAAAAGAAAGAAAGAAATTCACCTCCCAAAAATGTCAGTGAATGTGTAAACTGGTAAGCAATATGGCAGCACTCAGTGGTCCCACTCTATGGGCTTTATATCCCAAAGAAGCTCTCACACAGGTCTAAACTAATTATATGAACATGCAGCACAGAGATAGAGCTTAAAACACATTATGGTCTTTGAAAGTATGAAACAACAAAGTCTAGTTATTTATATTCAAAAAAGTTAGTTTCTATTCAAAAAAATATTGTTACTTATATTCAAAAAAATACATGCAGTTCACAAAAAATACATATTTTAAAATAGCACGGGTGAAAAAAATAAAACAAGTATCTTGAGATGGTTGCAATCCAGGGGATTGAGATCCATAATGGGAATGGGGACTAGGGATTAAGAAAACTTTTAAAAATCTTTTAGAAGGTAAACACATTTGGGAAAATTTTTAAAAGATCCTTCTTTCTAACCACCTTATTGACTCACAATACATACCCTAGATATGACATCTCCACTAAAAGAAAAATCAAATTATATAAGTGTTTCAATTTTAGGATTAATGTTCTTGAAAAATGCTTTAATTTTGGTAAAATGTTATTACTCTTATATCTGCCAATAGTTTTGCTCTCAAATGTTAATCAGTTCTAAGCAACATAAATGTTAATGACTTCCTTAACCACATTTTCATTATTTTGGAAAATTTTCAAATATCATGAAAATGTATTACTAGAGTTCATAATTTCTTCACATATTTCTACTGTTCCTCTCCCATGGACCCCTCCCTTACAATGTAGAGAAGTCTAGGCACATGATTAAATCATTGCTATTATAGCAGTTCTTATTGTTAGCATAGCTAGCATGTCAGAGATCAATATTATTAATTTATATTACTTTTAAATTTATTTTTAAATCAGATGTCACTAAAGAAATTGGATATTTTTTATTTTTGTTTGTTCATGAAAGAATAATACATTTAGTTCGAGTAAACTATTGTTCTTCTGGTCTCTATTTCATTTATTTCCACTCTGATCTTTAGTTCTTTCCTTCTGCTAACTTTGGATTTAGCTAAAGCAATTATGAGAAAGAAGAACAAGCCAAAAGCATCACACTTTATGATTTCAAACTATACTACCAGGGGATAGCAATTAAAACAGTATTGTAGTTAAAAATCGTCACATAGATCAATGGAACAGAATAAACTCATGAATATATGGTCAACTAATAATTGGCAAGAAAGCCAAGAGCATCCAACATAGAAAAAAAATCGTCTCTTCAACCAATGGTTGCTGAAAAACTGGAGAAACACATACAGAAAAATGACATTGGGCCCATATCTTACACCACTTAAAAAAATTAACTTGAAATGGATCAAAGACCTAAGCATAAACCTGATACCATAAAATTCCTAGAAGAAAATATAAGAAGAAGCTCCTTGAAATTGGTCTCAAGACTGATTTTTTGGATATGACACCAAAACAAATCAACAAAAGTAAAAATCAACAAATAGGACTGTATCATATATAAAATTTTCTGCACTGCAAAATAATAATAATAATAATCAACAAAATGAAAAGCCAACCTACTGAATGGGAGAAAGTATTTGCAAATCATAGATAAGGGGTTAGCATCCAAAATACATAAAGTGTTCGTACAACTCAATAAAAAGAAAAAAACAATCCAATTAAAATATATGCAGAGAAACTAAACAGACATTTTTCCAAATGAGACATCCAAATAGCCAACAAATACATAAAAAGGTGCTCAGTATTACTAATCATCAGTGAAGTGTAAATCAAAACCACAATGAGATAATCACCTCACACTGCTTAGAATGGCTATACTCAAAAAGACAAGAGATAACAAGTGTTGGCAAGGATGCAGAGAAAAGGGAATCCTTGTGAATTATTGGTGGGAATGTAATTAGTACAGCCACTATGGAAAACAATGTGCAAGTTCTTCAAATGTTAGAAATGGGAATACCATATGACCCCCCACCACACAGACACAATGGAGTATTATTCAACCAGGAGCAAGAAGGATTTCCTGCCATTTGTAATAACATGAATGGACCTTGAGGACATTATACTAAGTGAGGTAAGTCAGAGAAAAAAAAATACTATCACTTATATTTGATGTGGAATCTAAAACATGCTAAACTCATAAAAATATAGAGTAAAATGGTGGTTAACAGGAGCTGGAGAATGGGGGAATAGAAGTGTTGTTTAAGGGTACAAACTTACAACTAGTAGGTAAATAAATCCTGGAGATTTAATGCACAGTATAATGATTATAGACAACAATATTATATTATAAACATCAAACTTGTTGAGATACTAGATCTTAATTATTCCCACCACAAGAAAGAAATGATAATTATGTGATAGAGGTACTAATTAATGCTACAGTGACAATCATACTGTAATATATGGATGTATCAAACCAACATGTTGTACACTTTAAACTTACACAATGTTATCTGTCAAATATAGCTCAATTACAAATATTATTTGAGGAAATACAAGATCAAAGAGTAAGGACTAAAAGCAAACACTAGTTGAAATTTAAAAAGATATTGACACACCAAATAGAATGAAAAATACATAACCAGTTGAATAATATCCTTTACTAGAAAAAATTGGTAAGTCACTCTTGAAATCTGCAAATATAAACAATGTGCATATTTTCTCAAGCCTATGTAGAATATTTAAAAATATTAGTCAACTATTCTGCCATGAAGAATATATCATTAAATAGGCAGGAAGGAAGGGAGAGAGGAAAAAAAGAGTACAGGTCATACTAGACCCACACTAAAAGGTAGTAAAATAAATAATAAAGTTAACTCAACTTTAGCAAAGTTATAGATGAAAATATAGGCAAAACTGGGAATGAAAAGGTACTTAAAAAAAATAAAGGAAAACCCCACAAAGACAAAATTTTAAGAGATGTATAACCCCATGCTAATAAGATTAAAGTATGAATAAAATGCCCACTTCTCTGGCAAACTCATTTACTAAATATATTAGTCGGTAAATAATGTTAGCTTCTGTAGCAAGCAATGTCAGTGGTTCAAAACACTAAAGGTTTATTTCTTACTCACCGTAAACCCAATGTGGGTTGCTTGACTCCTGGGCAGTTTTTCTTTAAGCAGTGACTGTCATTCTTCCTCTACTTCAACCATCTAGACAGAGAAGATAACCATGGGAGTCATATGGGCCATTTAAAGGCGGTCATGGAGGTTGCATACATCATTTCCACATACACATTCCACTGGCCTCATTGCGAGGCTACCTAACTGCATGGGAGGATGAGCAAGGGAGGCTAAGGCATCCTGTGTTGCCTGAAAAAAAAAAAACAATATTACGAAGTATGTAGCCAATTTCTGCCATATCGATATTGACTCATAATGAAGCAGCAAAGATGGTTGAACTGTAACTATGAATGACATTGAAATGATTATAAGGGAATCTTCTCCCCAAAAGTTCTGGAGCAATTTGGTTTTATTGGTGAGTTCATTGAAATGTTCAAGAAGCAGTTCATCTCTGTACCCTACAAAATGTTACAAAGTATTTGAAAAGGAAACTACCTGAAAAAAGTTTTCTGGAAACCACACAATTTAGTCTATGAAGCTAATTTAACACTGATTTCCACTGCGATAGAAATACTGTCTCATCTATCTCATCTGCAAAGTAGGGATAATAACATTCCCAATGTAGAAGTTATTGAGAGTATTCAATGAATAATGTAAAATGGCCCAGGGTAAAAAAATATATGTTCCTATTAATTCGCTATGACAAGTAAATAATATATCAATCTCCATTTTAAATAAAATTTCAATTGTAAGTAAAATTATTTCAAGCTGCATTCAATAGCATTGTAAGAAAATTAAATTTATTCTAGGAATACAAATATCCAACATTAGGAAATCCATGAATAAGTTGTTTCATTGATACACAAAATTAAAATCATCTCATTAGTTGCTACCAACTGTGAAATTTAACAAATATGCCAGATAAAAGTTTAGAGACAATAAGGAGTAAATCAATAGCCCTCATCACAAGAAACTACCCTGTTAAAATGAGGAAAAGGACAAATTTTCTTTACAGAATTATTTAACATTTTTCTAGAATTTTAAGATAATTCAATAATGCATGAATCAAAGAAAAAAGCAAGCTCTCTGCTTCACTCATAAAAATTATTGAAAGGGCAGATTTACAAAATAATGATTTTGTAAATTGATTGATGGCTAGGTATTATGTGAAAACATGGGACAATTTCTAGAATGTAGTGTTAATAGGAAAGCAAGATACAAAGTTATATTTCAGTAGAGCTTTAGAAAAGGAATACTCATACATTTAAAAGAATAACTTTTATTTCTAGAGCCATAATTTTGAAATCCAAGTAGTTTTTCAATATTTATAACAAAAGCTGAACTACTTTTCAAGTAGCCACAGAGTTAATCACTTTGGAATTAATAACAATAGCTAACATTGTATAATATTTACAAAACACCTTTTTTACTTAAGTATACCATTTATTCTTCAGTTTTTTTTTTCAAGTTTTCATTTAAATTACAGCTGGTTAACATACACTGTAATATTAGTTTCAGCTGCAGAATTTAGTGATTCATTACTCATTCCCCACAGCGGGGTTTTTAAAGGTAACAAAGCCCATTAACAGCAAGCCTTGGGATTAGACCTCATCTCCACATGTTCTGTGCCAGAGAGATCTAGTTGCCTGCCCATATTCTTTCTCCCCTTCTTCCTCACTAACAGAGGAGAAGAAAAGACATTATTTCAGGTGGTAAAGCGCCCTGTTAAACAGGATATTTCTCAGTTTCTCTTGTAGCTGTAGGTAAACACTGCCCTTCTGTTCTGCTTTGTATTTGCTTCAGGAATACAGGTTTAATGATTAGAGATGTAGCAGCCATCTTGGATCATGAGGCAACCCTTAGGTCCTAACTGATGTTCTAAGCCTGGAAACGGGATGACTGGAGACAATACAGTGGGCCCCAGACAGCAATCTTAGACTTCCTTGACATGAAGAAAAATAGCCCCTTGGGTGTTTAAGTCACTGTTCATACAGAGTAGAATCTAATTCTAACTGATGCGTGCTATTTCCTCTACACCACAAGGGAGGTAATGAAATTTTAGCATAGGACATAAGTATTTTAAAACATTTAAAGCAACTTTAATCACCTTAGTCCTGTACCCAACCTTCAGTGTTTGAGGAAGAGTTTTATCTTTTCAAAACACCTATGAGAAAAAATTAAACCTCATCTGATCATAGCTGATGAGACATTCTTCTTTTGGCACATCACTTTAAGTGAGGAATTAACTTTTTTTTATTATGTTATGTTAATCACCATACATTACATCATTAGTTTTTGATATAGTGTTCCATGATTCATTGTTTATGTATAACACCCAGTGCTCCATTCAATACGTGCCCTCTTCAATATCCATCACCAGGCTAACCCATCCCCCACCCCTCTCCCCTCTAGAACCCTCAGTTTGTTTCTCAGAGTCCGTAGTCTCTCATGGTTCATCTCCCCCTCCGATTCCCCCCCCTTCATTTTTCCCTTCCTATTATCTTTTTTTTTTTTTAACATATAATGTATTGTTTGTTTCAGAGGTACAGGTCTGTGATTCAACAGTCTTACACAATTCACAGTGCTCACCATAGCACATACCCTCCCCAATGTCTATCACCCAGCCACCCCATCCCTCCCACCCCCCACCACTCCAGCAACCCAAGTGAGGAATTAACTTTATAAAATAAAGAAGAAAATCCCAGTGGTGCACATTCAACCATATTCATACCTTCAGTTACCATTTGGCCCTAAGTTACCAAACACATTTTATCAGCATGGACCATGCCTGTGGACCCTGAACATCCTACCTAACTGCTTACTGATATTTCAACATAAATATCTGAAGCACTAAACTCAACATTACCAAAGCTGATTTCAGAAGCACCCCGTCAAACCTGCTACCTTAACTCTTTCCTATCACAGTGATTATCTTCTGTTGAGTTATGCCAGCCATAACTTAGGGGTCAACTTAAGGGGATCTCCCTAACTTCCCACACCAAATTTATGACCAAGTACTATCTAAGTTCCTGGGTATCTCTCAAATTTGCCTACCTTTTTCTTCACTGCACCCAGGTCTATGCATCTGTTATAGTTCTTATGTTCTACCACCACAACCTGCAAAACTTTCTACCTTAATCCATTTTGGCCTCTTCTTGAATCTCTTTGGAACCAGTGTGACTTTTTAAAAGTTGATCTCATCATGCCAGTCCTTTGCTTAAAATAATATAATGGTTTCCCATTGTCTTTATGATCAAGATCAAAATTAATTACAATCTAAAAGAAACTATCATTTGGCCCCTGGTACTTCTTCAACATCCTATTCTATGCTCCAGGTTCTCTGAACTTTTTTCATTTTATTTATAATTTAAATATAGTTAACATACATTAGTTTCAGATGTGCAACATACTGATTTGACAATTCTGTACATTACTCAATGCTCACCACAATAAGTGTGTCAGCAGATATTATTATATATGTCAGCATATATTATTATAATACTATTGACTAAATCCCCTATGCTGTACTTTTCATCCCCATGGACTTATTTTATAACTGTAAGATTGTACCTCTTAAGCCCCTTCACCTATTTTACCCATTCCCCTGCCCACCTCCCCTGTGGCAACCACCAGTTTGTTCTCTGTTTCTGATTATGTTTCTGTTTTTTGTTTGTTCATTTGCTCTTAAGATTCCATAGACAGGTGATATTAAATGATATTTGTCTTTCTCTACATTCCCACCAACAGTGCACAAGGGTTCCTTTTCTCTACATCCTCACCAACACTTGGTATTTCTTGTCTCTTGATACTAGCCATTGTGATGTGTGTGAGGTGACACCTCATTGTGGTTTTGATTTGCATTTCCCTGGCAATGAGTGATGTTGAGCATCTTTTCATGTGTCTGTTGGCCATCTGTGTGTCTTTGGAAAAATGTCTACTTAGGTCTTCTGCCTTTTTTTAAATCAGATTATGTGGCTTTTTTGGTGTTGAGTTGTAGGAGTTCTTTACAGATTTTGGATATTAACCCTTATCAGATACATTATTTGGAAATATCTTCTCCCATTCAGTAGGCTTATTTTTCATTTACCAGTGAGAAAAAGACCTACACTCTGAAAACTATAACACAATGATGTAAGAAAGTGAAGGTGATACAAACAAATGGAAAGACATACTATACTTATGGATTGGAAGAATATTGTTAGAATGTTCATACAACACAATGCAATCTATAAATTCAATGCAATCACTATTAAAGTACCAAAAAATTCTAGTATTTGTATGGAACAACAAAAGACCCCAAATAACCAATGCAAACTTTAGAAAAAGTAACAAAGCTGGAGATATGACAATCCCAGATTTCAAGATACACTATAAAACTATAGTACTCAAAACAGCATGGTACTGGCACAAAAATATACACATAGATCAACAGAATAGAATTGAGAGCCCAGGAATAAACTCATGATTATATGGCCCATTAGTCTATAACAAAAGAGGCAAAAATATACAATGGGGAAAAGACAGTCTCTTCAATAAATGTTGTTGGGAAAAGTGGACAGCTAGATGCAAAAGAATAAAACTGGGCCACTTTCTTACACCATATACAAAAATAAACTTAAAGGGTGCCTGGGTGGCTCAGTTGGTTAAGCAACTGCCTTCGGCTCAGGTCATGATCCTGGAGTCCCGGGATCGAGTCCCGCATTGGGCTCCCTGCTCGGCAGGGAGTCTGCTTCTCCCTCTGGCCTTCCTTCCTCTCATGCTCTCTGTCTCTCATTCTCTCTCTCTCAAATAAATAAATAAAATCTTTAAAAAAAATAAATAAATAAAATAAAGTAAACTTAAAATGGATTAGAGACCTAAATGTAATACCTGAAACTACACAACTTCTAAAAGAAAACAAAGGCAGTAATCTCTTGGACATCAACCTTAGCAATATGTTTTTGGATATTTTCCCTGGGAAGGACAACAAAAACAAAAACAAATAATTGGGACTACATCAAACTAAAAAGCTTTCACACAGCAAAAGAAACTATCACCAAAACAGAAAGGGAACCTACTGAATGGGAGAAGATATTTGCAAATGACATATCCAATAAGAGGTTAATACCTGACCTTCTTTATGTTCACTGAATACCCCTCTGTGTTCCCCCTCAGAGTCTTGGCTCTTCCCTTTGCCTGGAATTTCTTTCCCTGCCTCTCTCTTCACTCCACCTTTCTTCCCTATTACTTATTTTCTACTCAGACTTGATCTTTTCTCAAATTTTCTTTACTGAAGAACTTACCTGATAAGATAGTTTCCTTATATCTCATTGTGTCATTTATTTTTTTTAAATTTCTGATTATCTGATAATTTTCTCTTATGGTAACTCATTGTGTCATATATTTTTCTACACAGCACTATATCAGTGGCAATTATATATTTGTGTGATTATTTGGTTAATATTTGTGCCCTCTCTAAAAACACACATTAGATGCTGTGAAAGCATGGATTATAGTTGTTTTACTCATTTTTGCATTCCTATGCAGTACCTGACACTGAGTAGCTGCTGATACAGATGTATATGTGGAGGGAGATATAGATCCATAAAATGGATATAATAAATATGTAAATATTCAAAATATTAGTAAATATTCTAAAATATTAGTAATGAGCAATAGGGTTATGATATTCTCCATATTTTACCCTTCTGTTTCTCATTTCCTACAACTAGTATTAATAATTTTTTGAAATACATTTTTTTAATCTTAAAAAACAGACAATTGAATTCTGTCAAGTAGGTAAGAGTTCTTAATTAAACCAATGACACTCTTTTTCCTTGATAGTAGTGGTTTTTGCAAAGGCTAAAGCTTTTTTTTTTTTTTAAGACTTTATTTATTTGACAGAGAGAGCGAGAGAGGGAATACAAGCAGGGGAGTGGGAGAGGAAGAAACAGGCTTCCCCACAAGCAGGAAGTGTGATGCGGGCCTTGATCCCAGGACCTTGGAATCAGGACCTGAGCCGAAGGCAGACGCTTAATGACTGAGCCACCCAGGCACCCCGCAAAGGCCAAAGCTTTCACAGGATAATTGACCAGGAAATTCCATAAAAACTTATTTTCCCAGAATAATAAATATCTATTAGCCTAGTCCTGAGCTAGAAATAGAGAACTCTAATTTTTTTAAGCAAGACATCCAGTATCTACACATCCCATAAATCCATCTTCATCCAACATCACTGTAAAAAAAAAAGAAAGAAAAGAAAAGGACTATCAGAAGTAAGAGGACCATGCGATGCTTTAACATAGTACTAGAGAGATTTCAAGACCTTGTCTGAGTATACAGTTTAATGCCCCCTTATTTAACCCTTTCTGTGGCAACTTATTTTACATGAAACTTTCTTTTACATTTTTTAAATTTTTTAATTTAAATTCAATTAGCCAACATATAGTACATCATTCATTTTTGATGTAGTGTTCAATGATTCATTAGTTGCATATAACACCCAGTGCTCATCACATCACTTAAAGTCAAATAGCCTTGTCTTTTTTAATGTATGGGGCTCCTGTGCTAAGATTTTGTTGCCGATTTTGAGCTTTGCTTTTCTATTCTGATCCTTCATCTTACTAACTGCAGTGTGGTCTTGCCATAAAAAGCACCTATCCTAGATACTCAGTAAATGCTTTTTAAACACTTATTAACACAATGTTTAATCATTCATTTAAAGGGGGGGGGGAAGCATCAAACAAGAGTGCTTAGTTTTCCTGTGTGTCCATAATCACTTTGAGGATTTTCGCCATTTGTGATTCTTATTAAACATGATGTGAGTTAGACGAAATGTTATAATGCCCAATAATTACATAAATCCTGGTGAAGAAAATTAATTGATTAAAAAACCCTCTCCCTTTTTAGATTTTGTGATTGGGTGTTATTTAACAATTTTTTATTTCTAAAATTAGATAAAGTCCTATCACTTGTTGGTATTTCAAAAACTGGACAAAACATCTCAAATCTCATATTTTGTCAGAAAAGATGAGGATTTATGTTAGGCTGGGGTTTTTTTTGGTCATCATTTTGTGTTTGATTTTGGTGATTTTGAAGTGCTAGATACTAAATTGTTTCCTGACACATCAGTATATATTAACACTTTTCTTTGCTTTTGGAGGGTCCATGACACCTTAATGTTTTGGGATCCCCTCCTCTTGATAGAGTGTAAGAGAATGGGCAAGAACTTTGGCATCCTGCAGATTCGTCTGAGATCCTCCCTCCACATTAACTGTGTGACCTTGAACAACTGCTTTACCTCTGAATTTAAACTTCCCCTTTTGTAAATACAGAATACCACTTGCCTCATGAGTTTGTTTTGAGAATTGGTTAGAAAAATACACCTCATGCCCCAGCACAAAATAGGCAACCAATAAATATTAGCTTCCTTCCCCCTTTTTCAGAAACTATATTACACTTTGAATAGCATTTAAATAAAGGATTTTATGAGGTGTTTAAATAGAGACTTCAACAAGTTTCTGGTTTTTGTTTTATGAAAAAATGTTTGGGTTAAACTCTAACAGAAGATGGCAAAATAGAACTGTGAGAATAGGAGCACTATTGAAAGAACATTCTCTGACTGGAGACACGCCACCGATAGCAGAGAGCTTGATGTGGATGATGTGTGAAGTATGTAACCAGAGCTACAACTTCTAAAGAACACTTGCTAAAGGTCATCTCAAAGAAAAATATCACACAACACTTTGACGATGGCTTTTCATTTAGTATCATGTAGACGGTTGCTGTCAAAGTTTTGCTGCATTTTCTACTGCTGAACAAACATGGGCAAAGTCTAACAAAACTTTAAACAGCTGATAAAGTTATTAGTTATTAGCTCATCAGCTAATAAGTTATTCATTGAACAAATACAAACATACCTATATCCTCATATTGGGAATATTAAGTCCTCTTTTGTTGATTTTTTTTTTAATTGTTGTTTCCTAATGCCAATCAGGGTGTGGCCCTGGTGTATTTTTCACAATTATTGCTTAGATGAGAAGTTACACTGAAATTTGACACTATACAAGGAAGAGAACATGAAGTCCTAAGATAAATGTCTTTTTTGTCAAAGATTACTTTTTCTGGACTCTATGATTGCTGAGTGAAGACACTTTGTTTAGAAGATAGAATCACATATATTTCTCACTGGGCAGCCAACTATTAGCATTTGTGAGGAATTCCACATCTCACCAAATCAACACTGCCTCCTGCCTTCTTTGCAACAATAAAACCGGGGTGATTTAGGAGATCCACAGAAAGCACTCTGTAAGCCCTTCCTCCCACTTCAAGAAAGTCCTCCATCACTATTAATGAACCTAAGGATGCTTCAGATTCACCAATTCCTCCAGTTTCTTGGAGGGCATAGTCACACTAAGTGTTTCAAGGAGCTCTTCTCCTTCAGGAAGTTTCTGGCACTGTCAGCTGTCACCTAAAGCCACAACACACGTATTTTTGAATGAAAGCAAAAGAAAGCTTTCAGGGAACAAAATGCCTTTCAAATACACTGATGATAATGTAAACATCTCTCTGAACTGATAAAACAAAATGTCCAAGTAGGAATTGACATCAAGTGCTGTCCTCTGCCTAGAATGCCCTTGCCTTCATCCTTTCTCATCAGGCTAGCTCCTCAGAGCCTTCCTTTAAGTCCAGAAGTCACATTTTAATGAGAATATATCCCTCTTTGCATTCCCCCTTCCCACCTGACACAAAAATGCCCCCTTCTTATCCTATGCACCTGTTTACTTATCTCTTTCCACAATAAAACCTTTATTTCTGCATCCTGAAGGCTTGAAAGCCCAAAGTTTCTTAAATGTAACAGCAAACAAATTATCAAATGAACAAACCAGAAACTCTGCTTACCTACATCTGCACAGAAGACAGGACTCAGAAAGCCCCAGACATTCACACTTGCCCTTGTCTAAGTACAGCATCTAGAGGTGACCTGACAAATGTCCTCTCCCTGAAGAACATCCTAAGACTATTTGGCAGCCAGTTACACAAAACTCTAATGTGAGTCATATGTTTCAAGTTTTACCTCTTTATTACATCCGTGGTTCTTCAGCCAAGTCTAGTTCATTCAAATCTCCCCCGCTGCCAATTTAGTAACATTTTGATTCCAAGTGTGTGACTTATAGTCCTTGAGGATGATTTCTCTCAATGGAGTGAGAAGTCTGAGAGCTAAGGAGACCTGTGGCATCTGAAGTCCAGCTGAAGTGAAGGAGTAAGTGGGGAGATAAAGAAAAACCTTCCTTTCCTTTCCTTTCCTCTTTCCTTTCCTCTTTCCTTTCCTTTCCTTCCTGGCTGCATGTATGCTGTCCCGTCTGTGGTATGGATAGGGTATAATAATGCATTGTCCATGGACTAATCACTTCCCCAATAACACTTATTTATCATATTGGTGTTTAATCTCCAAATCACAGTAATAACTATCTTATTGATAAGCAAATCTATCCAATAAATACAATGGGGTACACAGTACATATTATGACTTTGGTAATATATGAACTATGTTTTTTCTTTTTATTAATGGCTTTGGAGTTTGCTTTTTCTTCTCAAGTCACATTCTCATTACTTCTAGCTTAGAATATGATAAAAGTACTATATTGGTCTCCATATATTATGATTTCCATTCCATTCTGAGAGACCACCTACAACTCCATATTGAAACTCTTGGTCTGCAGTTCAATGATGGAAGAAATCTGGAACTACCATGGTGTAAGTCCATTTTTTAATACATTTCTTTTTTGCTTTCACCAGGCTGATCTCATTGTTCTCCCCACTATCTAGGAGTCATGACACATAGGCCTACCTCTGAGCCTTTGTTCAAAGTGCTGTCTCAGGTGGTAGCATCATCTTTATCTGGATCAAGTTCCCACCTACTTGGCTTAACCTGATCCAGCCATGTTCAAGCTAAGTGTATAAATTCCATAGCGGTGGTAACTTTAAAAGGATAAAGTTAGGACATTAGGAGATAAAGTTAGGACGTTAGGAGAAGCTGCAACAGAGCTCAGAAGACATTCCGTGTGCACAAAGGACATTGATAGGCTTGCCTGTCATGAGTTTTGAAACTCATTTTGGCATTCAAAGAAGAAGTCAAACTGATTCCCTCACACAACAGTTTCAATCCATACACTGCATTCTCATCTAACAGGCACAATTCCTGCCAAAGGGCCAAATACTCAATGACTAAAACAAATGCAGAACAGATACTACAAATCTAGATAGTCTGATAGAAATGGGTTTGAGAGGAGGCAATGTCATTAGAACAGGTGGGGACCACAAATGTATGAGGTGGCCCTGCTTCTGTGAACTGGCAGCTGCCATCTGTGGAGTCAGATCAAACCCGAGGGAGCCCACCTTTCCCATGGAAGAGTGTCCAGAAAACCACATTCAGTTGATTAATGTAAGGTTCTCTACCCAAGAAATAATACCTTATTTGGCAGCCAGTTTCATTTATAAATCTAATAGGAGTCAGAAATCTTGAGGATCTTATTTCTTTATTATGTCAATGACATTTTTGTTCTGACTGTGCTTCTTAGAAGCTATATACTTTGGACAAAGAAAGTAAATACTTTCTCCCTGCATCAATTTTACTTTCACCTCTAAATTGAAACATGTGGTGATATATAGTCCCCTCAGAGGATATAGTCAGATATAGTCCCCTCAGGAGCAAAATGCTCTTCCTTCTCTCTTAGCTTGTTACATTAACCAACATCAACTCTATGAAATCACATTCAATCACAAATCATGATGGAAGCTCCCTACATGTCTTACTTTCCAGAAGACTCCCTCAATCACCTGGAATGACTGACAAAGTTAACTAGTCCACCTAGTAAAGATGTTCCATAATATTCCTCTTTAAGTCACTGTAAAGACATGATCT
This sequence comes from Mirounga angustirostris, assembly GCF_029215605.1. NCBI lineage: Eukaryota > Metazoa > Chordata > Mammalia > Carnivora > Phocidae > Mirounga > Mirounga angustirostris. The sequence goes on along the minus strand of NW_026991717.1, from coordinate 50,240,889 downwards.
TAACATTACGTTCATACATAAAATACATCACCAGAGTCTTATTTTTTAATGAGAAATAGCTAACATTTTAAAAGTACTTTTATTTTTTATAGTAAACCATTTTAGCTACCTTGACCTCCCCATAGGACAAAAACAAAACAAAAAACAAAACCAAAAAATTGCCTGATGAGTTTTTTACTCTTTACAATGTAATAGTTGGTGTACTGAAATTTTAAGTTTATCTTCTCTCTAAAGCTCTTAAGCCTACATCTTAATTTTCTATTTTTGAAACTTGTCATTCCAATATTTTCCAGCAATATAATTGTATTCACTTCTTGAATGACTATACTGTTTCACAGAAAATTCAGGTATATGAAATTAAATGCCCAATTAAAAAGTTAACCCTAATGAGAAATGGAATTCTGCATCATAACCTAGTAAACCCAAAATTTTGCAAAGTTTTGTCTACGTCTTAAACCAATGCATTTCCATGGCAAACAATGTTAAGGGAAGTCCTGATAGCCTGGACCAAAATAATGTAAATTACAAACTATTTTATCTGCAAGAATCAGTCCTTAAATTTTGACTAGTGAATTCTAAAAACTAAATGCATTTCCCATCATCTTCAGAAATATCCCTCAGCTTCAACAAATGCACACTTAGAGTCCAATTTATGATATGAAGCAACATTAGTATAGTCCTCTGTAACACATTTTTCACATTTTCACACAGGTACTGAAATAAGTTAATGTTCCCATCTTGATGGATTCTTTTTTAGAAAAAGGGCACAATGTGGATTGATTTACATAACCCTTCCATTAAAAAATAAAGCATATCATGTTTGTGCCATTGAACTGGCAAGTTCATTTTCCTTCTTGTTTTATTATAAACACTGTTGTTTTAAATAACACCCACCATCCACTGAATTGTAGCTGATATTTTGTATCATGGTGACTAAAAATTCAAGGGGAAAAGGAGTTCATTTTTGCTGAGTGCATACAGTATACAATAATGTATACTGAGGTGGGTGGAGTCTGTTTAAGATTCTCTCTCTCTCCCTCTGTCCCCCCCTCAAAAAAAAAATTGTGGATACATGAATATGTTTTAAAGTCACGGAATATGCTTGTTTAAAGATGGAAAATACTGGATTCATTTCTGAATCGTGAGAGGTGGGTAAGTCCCAGGAATTTGCATTTTTTAAAAAGAACCTTTGTTTCCTTATCCACAGAGACTTTTCAAAGCCATGAGCAAACAATGGAAGGTGTTTAGGGTCATGCTCAGGTCTGTCTAGATTTCTATCTCAAAAAAACAAAGGCATAAGTATATAAAATACATGTAGAAATATGGTTAGTGCAGCATAGTTTGTGATAGAAAAGACCAAAACAAACCAAATACTCATTAATGGGCAAATGGTTAAATTGTGGTTCATGCATACTGTAAAATACTCTGTAGCCATGAGAAACAATTATACATACACATGTACACACAAATACACACATTAGGAATATGTTCACTTTATACTGTTAAATAAAAAAAGTTGCAGAATACTACATAAAGTATGATTACCTATTAACCTACGTTATGGACAACTTATGTGTTTATGTTTCTATAGGCATAGGAAAGAATACATAGTAAACTGTTAATGGTGTTTACATCATCAAGGAAAAGAGAAAGGGGGAAACTATCATTTTTTTAATTTGCATACTTTTGATTTCATAATCATAAAATCACACATCATTTTTATAGTAAAAGCAGATAAAGAATGATTCTGCAAAGAAAAATATTTAAAATATGGATGCAAAAAACAATTATGTCACAGGAAAATAAGGCTTTTAGGAGGGCGATTTTGAGTGACATAGATAGATACAGAAAAAGTCTTGAATCGTAGGTGAGAGGCACAAATGCTAACCAAAAGATTTCAGGCATCAGGAACATAAGAGCAAAGAAGACTAGATAACTGGTCTGTAAGGCCCATAGAAATCTTATGGAGGAACTCCACCTAGTTATTTAAAGTTATTTGCATCTCTTCACATCATGAAAATATGCCTGGTTTTTACTATTCAGTAGCCCCTTTAAAAAAAAAAAAACTACACTACAACTAAATTTTAAGGTAAACTTAATTAGCAAAATCCATGCTGGCTGCAAAAAGTTTATTTTCTTGGAAGGATAAAGCGTTTCTTAGTTTAAAAGAAAAATGTGCGTTTCCCCATAGTGTGGCTTGTTCCCTAGACATTTTAATGGTACAGTATGATGAGTTTTAATAAATGTATACAGTCATGTAGCCAAGACCACAATAAAGATATCAAACACATCCATACACCCCAAATTTACCTTTTACCCCTTACTCTTTGTCAATCCTGCCATTCCTGCCTCTGGCCCCAAGTCCATTTATGTGCTCTATTTACCTTTCAATTAGTTTTGTCTTTGCTAGAATTTTATATAAGTGGAATATAGAGTATGTAATTTTTGTGTTGACTGTTTTCATTCAACTCCATATTTTTGACATTAATCCACATTTTTTAATGTATCAATATTTAGCTCATTTTCATTACTGAATAGTAATTCCACCAAATGGAACTTATTTGTCCTTACACTTGGGGATAACACTTAAATTGCCTCTAGTTTTTGGCTAATGTAAGTTATGCAGCTATGAATAAGAAGGTTCACATTTCGTATGGTTACATATTTTCCTCTCTCTTAAATAAATTCCCTAAAAGTAGAATTACTAGAATTTATGGTAAATGTACACTTATTTAATTATATTTAAAATTTCCAGAATCTTTTCCAAAGTGGGTGCTTCATTTGGCATTGTTAAACACAGTGCATGAGCATTCCAGTTGTTCCATATCCCTTCCAACACTTATTAGTGTTTCTCTTTCTCAAGTCTACACTTTGTATCAGTATTAGTGTATTATTAGTGTAGTATTAGTGTTTCTCTTTCTCAAGTCTACACTTTGTATCAGTATTTCTGATTTTAATCATTTTAAAGGGTGTGAAGTCATATGGTGTTGAAGATTTAATTTGCCTTTCCCTAATGGTAAGGGATAGTGAACATACTCACATGTGTATATTAGCCATTTGTATACCCCAATATGTGAAAGATCTGTTCAAATCTGTTGACCATTTTTAATTGGGTTGTCTTACACATGGGTTGAATATACACACACATACACATACAGATATACACATATACCCAATTTCATCCTAGTCTTCTGTGTCATGCCTATCCATTTTCTTCAGGTTACTTTTTGAGAAGTTTTCAATTTCAAACTAGTCCAATTATCACCTTTTTCTTTCATAATTCATGACAGACCTTCCATGCCAAGGTTAAAAAGATTTTATTATTTTTATCCCATGCTTTCTTTGAGAAGTTTTATAATTTTAACTTTTATGTTTAAGTCTTTGATACATTTGGATTAATTTTTTGTGTACAGTTTAAGGTAAGAATTGAGGTCCTTTTTAAATGTGTGTGTCTGCTTCTGGACTTTGTATTCTGTTTCTGATAAAGTAAGCAGTTAGCCAGATATGAGCAGGGAACAGGTGTTTTCCGACTGCTAAGAAGGGCAGAAACCACGTTTCAAACAGCCAGGAGAAACCCTGGTGAACAAGCCTGTGTTCTGCCCTATCATCGCTGCCCACCATAAGCTATAGCTTCATGAGAAGACAATTACATTTGCGGTTTTGACTCCCCTTGCAGGGGATGGCTGCCATGCCAGTTCTGATAAGGACCATACAGGGCCAAAACCTCCCCCTCTCACCCTGTAGGAGACCCTTAGATGACGAGAGGCACCCCCAGTCAGAGACCGCTCTGGCTATGACCCACAATCCTTGCACGCAGAAAAAGGAAAGACGACCCTGACCCTCTGTGCAGTTGCCACCTCTGGGCCTGTCCACTCTCCCACCTCAAGAGTGTACTTTCACTTTAACTGCTGTTCAAGTCTTGCTTACTTAAGAGTTTGGCTCTGACATCTTCCTCCATCGAACTCAAAAACAGAGGCGGAGGGGGAGGAGGGGAGGGACAGAAGAGATATGTTGACATTTCTATTTTGTTTTCTTTGTTTCTTATGCTAACTCTACACTATCTTGATGACTATATTAATCCTTAAAATTGGGTATATGTCTTCCAACTTTTTCTTTTTAGAAATGATTTAGAATATTCTAATGCCCTTGTATTTTCTCCTTATATTTTCATGTAAGTTTCAGAAGTAGCTCCATTTCTACAAAAAAAAAAAAAAAAAAGGCTACAAGCGTTCTAATTTTTATTGTGAATCTGTATTTTAAGGAGGAGAACTAACATTTTAATGGCACTGATTCTTCTGATTTATGAACATTTATATCAGTCTTTAATTTCTCTCAACAATGTTTTGTAGCTTTCAGGATATAGGTCAAACACATATTGTATTAAATGTATCCCTAATTATTTCTTGGTTTTTGTTGACGCTTTAAATGGTAATTTTTAAAATTTTATTTTCCGATTGTTCTTTGCTAAAATATAGAAATATGATTTTTATATATTAAATTTGCATCCTGCATTAAACTTGCATAATAAATTTTGTTTTGTTTTCATTTTAATTCAGTTCAAAATGTTTTCAATTTCCATCATGTTTTCTTTCTTGCCCCCATGGGTCACTCAGAAATACATTAATTTCCAAACATGTATTATCTTTCTCAAGTCTACACTTTGCACACTGCCACATATTTGAGGGCTCAATCCTCTCAGGCTGCAAGCCAATAGTTGGATATATAGAGGCTGAGGTTACTAAATTCCAATTTCTAACAGCATTTACTGAAAGCTGCTAGAAATCCAGGGTTTCACTGAGCCACCCTTTCTTCCATCTTCAGCTCCTTTAGAAACTATGTCACAGCAGGAAATAGCCCACTCAAAAGGGATGATTGCAGAGAAGTGAATAAAGGGACTGTTCACATAGGTAGACACAGGTAAGGGAAACCACAAAGGATAGGGAGGCATCTTGGGGCAAGCAACAGTGGAAAGGAGAGGGAATGGTTACTGGAAACCACAGGAAGTTCCAAGAAAGACCATCCAACAGGAACTGCAGTGTCAAGCAGAGAGATACAGAAAGGGGACCAAAGAAACAAACACTCCAACCTCTTTTTCTCCCCATACTCCAATCTCCTTTTGATTCCTCCCATTGGCCATTCCAACCGAAAGCAGAAAGACAAGAGAGCCTGGTTTAGACAATTACTTGGAGGTCAACGTCCTAGCAAACAGAGCAAGATACAGCTGGAGAGTGAAACCTGAGGCAGAGTGAGAATATTCAGGAAAGAAAGCACACTATGAATTCCCATACACCAAGTTCCAATTCTTATCAGTGAAGTCACCAGCTTTGAAAGGACAAAATAAGATCACTTCCACAGATAACGTCTTTTTCACTATGACAGAACCCACTAACAAGAGATACTCTGTTTTGCCCAGCACTAAAAACATCTATTTCTCCTGTCCAGCTTTGTTCGCAGGACCCTATTAAACCTGGCTGATTGACGCACAGATTTGAAATGTAATCCTAAATGACATTTATTCTTCTTTTCAAAGCTGCCTAGCTGGTCTGTCGGGCTATTAGCTCACTCCCGGTTCACTACAGAAACAAATCCCAGACGATAGCCAAACTTCTAAAAACAGTTGCATGACTATATCCAGGTGTTTTTCAGGACATCAGGAAGCCGCGATTAAATATGTCAGTGGACATTCGGCCTTTAGTACAGCTTTCTGTATGTGCCAAATGGAGAATTTCCAGGCAGCTGTAAGCACATACTCAGCAGGTACTGGTCTATGGTTGCAGCACCTCCTTTAGGATCATCTGACCATGAACTAGTCTAGTATTCTGTCTAATCCATCTGACTACTGACAGTTAAATACCTTTCTGGGAGCCACTGACTGACTGTGAAGTGAGAAAAGGTATTTTTACTGTAAATCAAGTTTTTTTCCAGTAATGGGTGTTGATCAACCCTCGCTTTTCTTTAAGATGAATGGGTATTAATTAACTACCAGGAGTCAATCTAGCTATACCTTGGGGCAGGCCCTTTTCAAATATTTTACTTCTCTTACTGACTTTAGCAATTTTTGAAAAAAATAAATATTTGGGATTTGGGAGATATTTTCTTTACAGCCATCAACATCATTGACTGGGATGGAAGATGGTGTGTGATTATTTTACAAGCTACTATAAACACAGAGCCTGGGGAATCTTCTAGAAGACTGAGATATTTTCTTGCCCTAACAATAATTGCTCCTGTTTAAGGAGCACCTACCATATGCCAGAAACTGTGCTCAGTTTTTAGGTACTTTATATTATGAATTCTCTTGACAGATGCATGAAACAAACAGCATTATCATCTTTCATCAGAGGAGACTCGGAGATTTGTAACTTGTCCATGGTCACACATCCAATAAGTGGGGAACCTGATGGGATGAAGATGCAGATCAGCCTGATTCTGGCACCCATATTCCTTCCTGTCCTGATATTTGTTTACCTAACAAAACATCTGAGAGAGCACCAACTCCTTAGCCTCACTGGGCTGGATTAGCTGTGCATATGGAATGTAACTGGGTACGTAGGTGGTACACGCCAGCCGTATGTGAGGTATGGTTATTCTCTCTTTATGGCAAAGCCTTAACTAGCTTTTCATGATTCTTAGAACTCAGCAAGCATCATGAGCTCATAGGAGGAACTGAATTTTTTACATCTCTCTTTGTGGTATTCCTTGTGTTTTCTTTGGCCAGTCTGGGAACATCCTCACCATGAATGTCCCAAACAGCTGTCAGCCACTTAGCTAGGAGGAGACAGGAGGGGGGTTTGCTCAGCCACTTAGCTAGGAGGAGACAGGAGGGGGGGTTGCTCAGCCACTTAGCTAGGAGGAGACAGGAGGGGGGTTTGCTCAGCCACTTAGCTAGGAGGAGACAGGAGGGGGGTTTGCTCAGCCACTTAGCTAGGAGGAGACAGGAGGGGGGTTTGCTCATGGTACAGAGAGATGACAGGATAGCAGATTACTCTAAATACATTTCCTTTTAGTAAGAAATACTAAAGTGCAAGGAAAGTCAGTTTCTAGGTGACTGACTAAACCTTTGCAGAGCAAGCATGGAGTTCAGAGTGAGGTTAAATTGAAATGATAATTTAAGAGCAGGGCTATTTACAATGAGAGTAAGAAACTGTACTGGTATCAGATGCTGTTAATTAGTACTGGGATCCTCAGGGATCTCAGGACCTAATGTGTGAGCAAACAAAGCAGTCATTGACAACAATGGTCATGTAAATTTAGAGACTAAGTGCTGGCATAATTCTACATGCCTCAAAGAATGTAGTATTAAATCAATTTCTGAATATCATTTTAAAATTAATTTAAAAAATCCTCCATACTTCATATGACATTTCAGTGTTAAAGAATTTTCATCCTAGAAGCCCATAGCTTTCCAGAAATCTCTGAGTTAGGGGCACCTGGGTGGCTCAGTCAGTTAAGCGACTGCCTTCGGCTCAGGTCATGATCCCAGGGTCCTGGGATCGAGCCCCGCGTCGGGCTCCCTGCTCCGCGGGGAGCCTGCTTCTCTCTCCCCCTTTGCCACTCTCATGCTCGCTCTCTCCCAAATAAATAAAATCTTAAAAAAAAAAATACTTAATCTCTAGGGGCCTCCAAGAAACAAAAGTGACTCCATATTATAAGAAGATTAACCAGGGCTTCAAATTAGTTTGATAATTTTTCCTAAACAGTGCTCAGCACACAATAAAAAGTAACTAAGCCTATGAAATATATGAGGTAATCTAAAACAAAGCAAAAACAATAAGCAGACTAAAGGGGAATTAAGGCAATGGTATTATTAAGATTCAAATTTTAAGTAACAAGGAATATTATTTTCAAGGAATTATATGACCAAATTGAGATTTTCTCACAGAAATGCAAACTATAAAAAAGAAATCAAATACAAATTCTGGAAATGAAAGATACAACTAATAAAAGAAAAAGAACTGAATGAATGAGATATTGCTAGAGAGAGAAATGAATGGAATACAAAATTGAAGATAATTAGACTAAAGAGGCAACAGAATGAGAAATATAGAAAATAAGATACATATTAAATATGATTAAAAAAAACCCAGTTCTATCATTTTAAATTCGGTCACAGAAGGAAAGAAGAAAGAGACTTAAGAAAGTAATATTTGGAGAAATATTGCCTGAGAATTTTTCAAAATTGATGAATGGCACCAAGCCACAGATTCAAGAAGTACTATGAACCTCAATAAGGATAAAGAGAAAGAAATCCACATCTTAGTAAACCTGCAGAAAATAAAGACAACGATTTTTTTTAATTTTAAATAGGCTCTGTACCCAACATGGAGCTTGAACTCACACCCCGAAGATAAAGAGTTGCATGCTCTACCGACTGAGCCAGTCAGGCACCCCAAGATTTCTTACGAACAGTAAGATAAAAGAGAGAGAATCTTAAAAAAACAAAAACAGAAAGAAAAAAATAGAAGTGACTTACTGACTTCCAGTAGAAACAATGGAAGCCAAAAAGCAATCTATTGATTTAAGAAGAAAATGTTGAAAAAAATAACTACCAAACTAGACTTCTATACTCAGTAAAAATTCCATTCAACAATGAAGGGAAAATTAAAGATGTTTTCCAAAAAATAAAAGAATATCGCAACAGTAGATCTGAATTAAAAGGAGTGACACTGAGTATAAAGAAAATCAACTAAATGAAAGGCTGGAGATGCAGGATAGAAAAATAATGAAGAGAATAGGTACTGACTGTAAGAAAACAAAAGCAATAATGATATTAATGTCCAGTGTGGATCATATTTAATGAAAATTAAAATAACATTGATAATAACTAAAGAGATATAAATGAAGTATTCTAAATTGTTTGCATTGTCCACATAAAAAAATTTCATCTATGTTAGATTTTAATGAAATAATAATGCAAGGTGATTACTGAAAAAATAGAAAACAAATAATTATCTAGCTAACAGATAAGGGTAAGTACATTTTTGTAAAGGAATAAAGAAAACAAGAAAGTAATGAGAACTTTATATGGCCATTATGATATTAAATGTAAATGAAGTAAATGTTCCAATGAAATTTTTTCTAAAACTCATCTCCATATTCCTAATTATTGCCTGAGGCTGAGGATGAAGGAAAGGGGCACAAGGGTACATTTTGGGTGTGATGGAACTTGTTCTATATCTTGATAGTGATTTTGGTTATACAGATGTATACATTTGTCAAAACTTTTTTTAAATGTATACTTAAAATGCACACTATTGTTACAATAACGTGTTTATATTAAAAAATAAGTAAAAAGGATAGTGAAGCCAAGCTTGAATGGATTTCCATTGGCCAAATATGCAATAATTTGAGCACCAAAATAATAAGTAACAATAATAAATAATAATAATAATGGATTACAGCATACTGTTAAAATGGAAATCTCTAAGTTCATACTATATGAATAAGTGAATAAATAAATAAACAGAATGAAGGAGATCTCTTCCTTAGGGCAAAATATTAAGTAAAGTGAGGAAGGAATAATACAAATAGAAAATCACTATTCAGGGCCAATAGTGGTTGCTAATTCAGTCAGGAATCATCTATAAATGCTATGGTTAATGGATTGATGTTTGATAAGGAACCAGATACTGATGCAGTCCCAGAGTATTTACCCACCAAATACTCGTCAATTACAAAGGCAAAACAGTGACATCATTGTGAAGATTCCTGGCAAACACCAATATGGCCAGATGATCAAGGTTAACACTACAGTGTTGAGACACGTCTCTGGACCAGATATACTTGAAAAGAGCCCAGCATGATTTTTATCATAATTCTGCTAATAACATATGACCTGAGAATGGTCGTGAAGAAACCTACCTTCCTTCTTTGAGTGATATCTTACAGACTGAGAGACCAGTGTTCTATAAAACTCTCAAGTCATGAAAAACAAACAGCAAGGAACTGTTCAAAGGAAATTTAAGTAACAGGGCAACTAAAATCTATGCAGGATACTGGATTGGATCAAGCATCAGACAGAAAAAAGGAAATACTGTTGGGAGAGTTGGTGTGATTTAAATGGGGTTTGTGAGTTGGAGGCTGGTCATGTATTAATGTTGATTTCCTATCTGGATAATTGTATCGTGCTTATGATAAAACATAGGGAGAATCAATGACCCAGAGTGTGTGCATACCTACTGGGATTCTTCTACATAGGGGAAACAGAAAATGGAGTATTCTGGGGTGGGGCATCATGCCTGCAATTTGCTTTTAAGTGGGTCAGAAAATAACTGATTATGAGCATAAAATATTATATGTATGTACAGATACATATTGTATGGAGAGAGAGAGAGACAGGGATTATGGGTGATAAAGCATAAGTGGTCAAATATCAACAATGAGGGCATCTGTATGAAGGAAATATGGGAGTATGAGAGGTTTTTTTGTTTGTTTGTTTTTATCATTATTGCAACTATAATCTAAGGTTAAAGATATTTCAAGATAATTTGTGGAAAATGTAGTGAGGATTATCTCTATATACTGATAAGGAGTGATCTTTGGGATATAGTTAAGTGAAAAATAATGTGCATTATTAGTAGTAAAAATATTAATGTTGTTATTTTGCAATTATTATATGTACAATGTGGAATAAGGGAAATCATTATGCTAATGCTATTAGGAACTAAGATTATCAATTTAAAAGGAAAGAAGATAAACTTATTTTTTAAATTAAGTAAACAAAAACCCTGCATTTTTGTTCCTTAATTTTTATATCAATATCAACTCATAATTTATTTCTTAAAAAATATATTTTCTAGTACTGCCCACTGAAATAGCCTAGAAATAATGACAACCCAGTAGCAACGAACATCAGAATTGCCCAGATTATAGTCTCTAAAAAACAATCCACTAGAGCCAAAGATCCTTGGAAAAACTGCTAATTCCAGATCTTAGGCAGGGAATGAATATACAAAATAAATGTGGTGCCTATTTTTATGCAAGAAAGAAAGAAAAATCTCAAAGAGTACTTACTGGGCTAGTGTCAAAAGGACACCAAAACCATCTTGAAAAAAACACAGTGGCTAAAAGAAAAATTAAGCATCAGAAAGAATAAGGCCTACAGCAAATATATTTGTTACAATCCATGATTTTATAATGATACTTTAAAAAATAAAACTATTAGTCCCCCTTGGAGGTTGCCAGGATGCCAACAAATTCTGAAAGCTGGAAATTTCAAGGACAAAATTAAACATTGATTCTACCTTTATGTATGAACTGTATTTTAGGTTAAACAAATAGTTCTTCCATTACTCCACTGTGTAACCTGCGTAAGTTTCCTCCTCTCTGAGCCTTGTTATGCATCTATAAATGAGGATCATAATGCTTATCTCACAGTGATATTAAGAGCATTAATTAACAGGTAATATATGCAAAGCATTAGTCCAGAGGATATGTTCTCTCTGCAAAGAGATTTTTAAAACAACCTTTTATGAACTTCTTTTGTATTTGCTAGTTTATTAGTTTATCATTAAACTTTATCTGCTCAAGGGCCTACTATAAATCAAGGACTGTGTCAGAGTTGAAATATGAAGATCAAGACATGCTCCCTGACCTCAGAGAACTTTTAATCTAGTAAAACAACGACCAAGAAGATAGTCAAGACTCAACAGAAATGTGCAGACTGGTTTAGATTTTAGGAGCCTGCAGGTGGTTCCATGCTTACTGTACTATAAAAATAAAATAGGACAGCAGAAATCTCAGTACTAAATTACCAAAAAGATAATAACAGATATTAACAGCAAAACTACAAAAATAAGAGATTTAACGTACTTAGATTTATAGATAACAGTGTTTAGAGGGTATGTCTGTTATTTCTGTTTTAGCTGGCTGGACAACACACAGGCACCATTAAGCTATTCAGGTCACGTTAACTGTATAGGACAAATGGGGCAAGAGTGAAGACTAATGAAGACAAATAGCATTTGAAATGGCAGGATCTAATTCTGGGTAAGCCGCCCTAGAGATGACAGCTGAAATTCACTCACACCCCAAAACTATACCCAACAATTCATTATATGCAAGAAATAAGATGAGAATCAATGACCCAGAGTGTGTGCATGCCTATGGGAAATCTTCTACAAGCAGGTGACAAGCTGCATGCAAAAATCTATTCCACCCTGGGTAGAAAGATTTTATTGTTTAAAAAAAAAGAAAAAGAAAGAAAGGAAACCACACACACACACACACACACACACACACTAGGGTAGTACCCACTGAGAAATCTTGTGTAACGGCAATAGGAAATGATTCCTTGGTTTAGTGTTACCTGTTATAACCAGTTGTGGATTAATTTTTAATTACATACCTTTTCTGAAAGTATTACCAATAAACATTGGAAAGAAAGCAAAACAAAAAAAAGCAAAAACAGTGAATGTATGAACTTGCAAAAAAAACCTTTAAAGGTGCTAAAATATGTTCATTAAATTATTAATTGTTGTAGTATTTGTGCAGCAAAATCTGAGGCCACATCTATAAGGACAAAACTGATCTAAAAATAATTTCTTAGACCAGGGCTTCCCCATATTAGGGGAAGACACATCACAAGACACCCAGGAAATGGGAATGTTTGTACAGAACTACACTAATGGAGGCAATTGACCAGGAAGCCGTGTTGTCCGCATCCTGCCCAGCTGACCCAAGAGCTACAGGGATAAATGCCCAGGTGCCCCTTAATGTATTCACTAAACACCTTGTGTCTAGGCTAAGGGTTTTCAAACATTACTGCAGGCAGCCTTATGGGTTCTGAGATGAAGACTGAGGGATCCTGTTGAGGTAGATCTCCACATTCAAACCCCACAACAGCTCCCCTTTTTCCTGCTTTGTTGAAGAAAAAATTCCAGGAGGAAAAATAAGTCATTTGGAAAATTACTTCTTTGGTTCTAGGGCCACTGAAATTGAATTGAAAAATACAAGTGAGCTTGGAGACTAGATAGCTCCTTATAGCAATGTTTTGTTGTTGTTTTTTTTTTTAACCGTCTATACATGAGAATCACCAGCAGAGGTTTTAAAAAACACAGAGCCCTGGCCCCTACCCTCAGTGATTCTAAATCATTCTTGGTGTGGCTCAGGCATTTAGAATTGTTTAAAACCTCCCCCAGGGGTTCTCACATTTAGCCACATTTGCAAAACACTGAATTAGACAGACCTAATGGCCAAGCAGAAAAGATCCTGTAATATGATTCAGTTGAAACCCAGATATGCTTGTCAGATGTAAGAACCTTGTGTGGGTCCTAATTTTCTTATTCATAAGAAAATAGCGGTCATACTTGCAGGTTGTTGTTAGTTTTCCAAACCGAGTTTTACCTGGAAAAAAGCCAAAGTGGGCAGTGATAATAAGATCTGGAGGCAACAGTGCGGGAAAAGAGCCTTGACTTTTCTTTTTTAAGGAGACAGAAAAACTGCAACAAGAAAAAAAAAAAAAAAACCAAATTGTTGAGAATTGGGTTTTCTGAGACTCATTATCTGTTCCTTCTTCCCATTCTCTCAGACACCCATTAGTGAAAGGCAAGGAATCAGGGTCAGTCAAAAATGGAAACTAAGAGAAAAGACAGTACAAAGCTGGAGACCTTAAAAAAGAAAAAGAGAAAATGGAAGTCAAAGAGAGGCATGGAAGAGAAAATCTGCAAGAAAGATGTGGTTTGACGGTTTTGTTTCCTAAAAACCTAGAATTTCCGGCAGAAAAAAAAAAGTAATAATAATACAAGTAACAAAGAGAAAGAAAATCTGTAAAACTTCTGGAAGAAGAGAAAAACTAGCTGTGACACTAGGTACAAAAGATACAAGCTCACGGTGAGTTATCACCTGGAGAGCATCTGAAGCATGCGTTGGCTGAAATCATAATACTGACGATTTAATGAACACCTTCTATGGACCAAGATGGTGTATTAGGTGTTTCACATACATTATCTGCACTATGTGTATGTGTTTATCGTCCTTCACATTTACTATCCTAGAGTTTTATTATTTCGGTATCCTGAAAAGAATAGTTTGCATTATACAAAATAAGAAATTGAAGGCTGAGAAAACTAGGTATCAAGGCCACATAATCAGAACACAAAATGGAAGTTATTTGCATTGCATTCTGTCTGCCTCCAACATCTGATGTCTTTCCACAACACCCAAGAATGTTTAGGAGTTAAAATTTTTGTCAAGGCTTTTGGATCAGTGGTAAACACATCTATCATTTTGGAAATTGTAGCAATAGGAAGAGAAAGCCCAAAGAGTTTTAATTTTTTTTATTCTTTGAAATAGTTTATTGTAAAAGCATTAAAAAAATGATGTAAGAAAAATCTGAGTATGGGGCGCCTGGGTGGCTCAGTTGTTAAGCGCCTGCCTTCAGCTCAGGTCATGATCCTGGGGTCCTGGGATCGAGCCCCACATGGGGCTCCCTGCTCAGTGGGAAGCCTGGTTCTCCCTCTCCCACTCCCCCTGCTTGTGTTCCCTCTCTCGCTGTGCCTCTCTCTGTCAAATAAATAAATAAAATCTTTAAAAAGAAAAATCTGAGTAAAGGCCGTCAGGCTTGAACCTAGGAAAACAAAGAAAGAATAAAATTGTGGCAATCACAGAAAGGATAAGGCCCTACCTGTTATTTATCACTTAGGGTCAGATAAAGATAAAAAGTCACATTTTATGAATCCAGAAATTAACTGAATATAATATGTAGTAAATAAAAACATCACAGATCTTTTTTAAAACAAGCTCACTACTATTCCTATTGTAGGGGGAAAAAGCAGGGATAAATTTGTGTAATTTGTGTTTTAGAAAAGTACTAACCTGTTCAAGTTGCCAAAGACTATGCAATGAAAAAGACTGGGAGGAAGGTACACATGTTCAGGGCTAAGAACACAGGATGGGAAAGAACAAAGAGAGCAGGTGAAATGTGCCCCAATAAACTCTGTGAGAAAGGAAAATCTCAAGAGGAGACTTCAGAAAGAGATGGGAAATATTAAAAACAGTGGTTGGTTCATGGTATCAGATTGGAGAGAAGGAGGAGGAAGACAGGTAATGTCAGCAGGAAAATGAAGATCATCTGGTGCAGAGAGAAGATTAGTTTCAGAGGGAAAGAGGGACCAATACTTCCTTTAGAAAAAAAAACTGGTCGACCAATTGGCAGTACAATGGAACTTTCTGAGAGCAATGGAAATGTTTTCCTTTTAATCATAAATGTTGTGGTGGCTATATGACTGTATATATGCCAAATTTATGAAACTGTCCACTTACAATTAGAAAATTTTAATATATGGAAATTATACCTCTAGAAAGCAGACTGTCAAACAGGAATGAAAGTGGATCAAAAGTATTCAGAGGAAAATCCTGAAAGCATGAGAAAAACAGACCATTGCATCTATGCTGCAAAATTCATAAGGACAATGTCCAGGATAAAATCAAGGAACAGAAGATGAGGTAGGAATGAGAAGGATGGAGAATGAGAAGAGAAGATTTATGGAAAACCGTGAAGGACTAAAATCATCACAAAGGGGGAAAGTAGAGTGATTTTTCTCTTTTCTACCAAGAAGTCCTGTTATCCTAATACATGGGCTGTGCTACATATCACCTAGCAAACACAGCAGGCCATCTGGGGCACTTCACACCGGGCCCCATAGACAGATGATGGTGAAGCCTTATTTTTCACACACTGTCGATTTTCAGTGAATAAACAACAAATAAAGGATACCTAGGTTAGAAGGTTATTATTTGTCTAATCCTTCCAAAAGAGAAAAAAAAAAAACATGATTTGAAGATATAATATTTCCTACTTAGTACAAGAAATATTGTAGTTGGAGCAGGGGAGAGCTCAAAAAAGGAGAAAAGACAGAAGTAACCATGTGGGAATCCAAATATTACAAATATTTATATAAATTCAAAGAAATGGAACACATTTACTCAAAAACAAAGTGACCCAATAATTCTGAGAATATGAGAATAAGCATGGGCAGGGAAAAAAATAGATGTGAAAAAAAAAAACTACTTTTCTAAACATGCAATGGCAATGACTTTTTTCCCCCCAAAAGTTGAGAAATTTTACCGAGAGGTATAGAATACACACTGAACAAATTTCCATGCCTGGAGGAAAATTAAACCATGAAGAATAAAAAGCTAAGAAAAACTAAATTAGAAGAGAAAACCCAGAGGCTTTATGGAACCAAATAGATATTACAAAACTCCGCCCATTTAACAGGTTACACACACAGAATTTAAAAAGTGGGAAATTAGAGAAGATAGAACATTCTTAATGGACAGAGTTGTGGCAAGTAAAGGAATGCAACTGGACAAAACTATATGCTGTACTTAGCAAAACTTTACAATGACAAAGAGTTAGGTGCTATGAAGGGATAGAAAATAGCTGCTTAAGCTTTAGGAAAAAGAATCCTAGAACACAAAGGAGGGAAGTGTAAAGAACATATTTAAAAGTTATCAATCTAATAGATGATTTCCTATTGAGGATATTGCAAAATAACCTTCACCTAAAAGGCTGTGGATGTAGTGATATGAAAGCATCCCTATGTGTCCCTAAGTTGGATATGGAAAAAAACAAAACAAAACTAAAGTGAGAGTAAACAGGTCACTCCACTAGTCCCTTGAAGTCCATTAAAATTCATGGAATTTCAAGATCATTTCTCAGGAAACGCTTAGCAAAACTGAGAACAGTATAAATATGCATAATAAATGGGGATATCCATGTGCAGCCAATCCAGTCATGGCTTGTGCAGTGGATGTTTCTCTAGAAATAACCAAAAGATGTAAAGAGTCTGTTAGAGAGATTGGCCAAGAAATTTAAGGGTAAAACTCAAAACTATAAAAATGGGTGAAAAGTAAATACAACTGAATTGAAGAAACAAAACCAGTGGAGGAACCAAAAAACATTATTTATTGTCCTATGTGGCAGGAAAGAAATGGAAATAAGTATTAAGGGGAGTATATTCATGGGTAATTTACTAGCTGACAGAAAATGACAATATGGTCCTGGTAAACATTTATTCTTCTCTACCAGTTGTTGACAGTGCCTGCCAATAGGGTCCCTAATAACCCTGTGAAAAAACAAGGTCCACATGACCAGAGGTGCTTGTGTATCTGCTAAGTAGAGAAAGGCAAGCTGAGCAAAATCAGTACAGAGGAGTTCAGTGTTTCTAAATGGAAAAAAAAAAAAAAAGGCAGAGGATGCTATCAGTTGTGGATCTTGCTTCAGATCCAGATTCTACTTACCAGTTTTGAAAGACTAGAACTATTTTTCACACAAGAGGAAACATCTTTACATAAAAACAGTGTAACACACAAAAGTGAAAAAGATGATATGGTTGAGGATACAGCCTGAGGATTTAGAGACAGCAAAGATTATACAAAGAAATCTCAAAGAGTGACATTACCAAGATGGTAACACCAGTCATTCCTGCTTTCATTTCTCCTCATAAGAGGAACAACTAACTACTACTCATGAGCAAGACCCCATTGATAGAATCCTAGAATATGGGGGTGATGCAAAAGCACCCCTGCACTTCAAAGACTAAAACAGACTGCATTAGAAGGGTAATTGCTGCAGCCACATACTGACTTCATTGTCCCTCACCCATGCCAGTGCAGAGAGGTCTTCCCTGAGCCTCTGGTTCCTCCAGTGGGAAAAGAGAACCTAGGAGAAACAACCAGCTCCTCCCCTCCCCGGCACTGTGAATCACTTTGAAGTAACCTCCACTTGGATTGCACCCCACAGAGACTTCAGAGGAATTTGCAGGGCCCAGACACTCAGAATCTATGACAGAGAAGGGAGGGGGGCTTGCAACAACCAGCACATGGATCTTGGCAGACTGAATTCACACCTGCAGTATCCAAGTAGAAATCCCAACCAGCAGTTTTGCTCATCTACAGAACCAAGCTGGGCATGTACTCTGACCGGGGAACCTGGCAGATGGCAGATCTGCCTGATTTAGATCCCCAAATGAAGAATTTTGATGGCCCTAGAGCCTGGCTAGCCAACACCCAGCTAAGGAGCTGAGCCACAGCCCCACCTGCTAGTGGGTGGCAGGACACTGGAGAGTGTCTCCTGGTCATATCTGACTAGTGGGCTGGCAAGAACACCTGGAAGCTATGCAGCCCAGCAGTACTCAGAGAAGCAGGTGAGTGGAGTTGATCACTCCCAGAGCAAAGCCAGTACAAGGCATGGAGGGCCCCTATGCTAAGCACACACAAGGGGATTAATTCATAACCAAGGATAAGGGTAGCTTCCAAACTCTCCCAACTAGAAAGCCTGCTGGGGAAGTTGTGAGTTACCTGTAATGGCCCCTCCCCTTGCCACCTAGGCAAGGGACTGAGATATAGCCCTATGTACTGTGGTTCCTGCACCCATCTGACCAGAAGGGCTGGCAAGAACACCGGGAAGCTGTGCAGCGCACTGGTATGTGGGCCAAGAAAAGGGCAGGCAGAGATGATAGTTTGCAGAACAAAGCCAGAGACCTGTTTGGCCAGAAAACTTGGGGGTGTGAGTCAGCTTGAGACAACAGTGAGACAACAAAGCTTTACTGGCTTTAGAGCTGCTTCTCCCACAGTGCCCAGGCAGAGAAGCTAATTCATAGCCCCACTTATTGCTGAATACAGCCTCCAGTTTGTCCAACCAGAGGACCCAACCAGATCACATGGAAAACTACACAGCCCATCTAACAGCCCTTCTTATAGAGACAACGAAACAGAGAACACAACCTGTGATTTTCCCCATCTGTAGAGCAAAACTGATGGCCTCACCTGACCAAGGAATTCAGGGCACAGATTTGCCTGATTTGGGTTCCCAAACAACAATCTGTACAGGGTTCTGTCCTGCTGCCCTGCCAGGGCAGGTAAGCTAATTCATAGGCCCATCTGCTACTGAATATAGTACCTAGTCCTGACCATCTACAGAATCCAGGCAGTTGTGAAGTCATCCTATAGCCTCACTTGGGTAGGGAATCAAGCCAGCAGTTATAATCAACTCTTCTCAGCCAGTGGAAAAACCACTTATCCCCAACTCAGGGCTTGAACAGTTACCTCACTCCAAAATAGGCCACAATAGTAGGCAACAGCTGCCCAAGACCATTACCAGAAGACATAGCCAGAAGCCCAAATTGAGCTGATTGGTGAAGATCTTTCTCTGCCAAAGGAAACCTGTAAAGTCTGGGGGAGAAATTATATTACCTAAATGTGCAGATACCAACATAAGGAATCAGGAATCACATAAGAACAAGAAAATCTGACACCACCAAAGAAGACTAAAAAAGTTCCAATAACCGACCTCAAGACATGTCAATCCATGTATTGTCCGACAAAGAATTCAGAATAATTGTCTTAAGGAAGTTTAGTGAAATACAGAAAACACAGACAACTAAACAAAATTAGGAAAAGTTCAACAAGGAAATAGCAACCATCAAAAAAATACATACATACATAAATACATAAATGAATAAATAAATCTTAGAGGTGGAAACTATAATAGCTAAACTGAAGAATTCAACAGTGTTTCAAAAGTAGACAAGAAAAATCTCAAATAAACAATGTAACCTTACACCCAAAGGAACTAGAAAAAGAAACAAAGCCCAAAGCAAGTAGAAGCAAATAATAAAAATTAGAGCAGAAATAAATGAAATGGAGACTAAATAGGCAATAAAACAGATCAATGAAGCCAGGAGTAGCTGTTTATTTGAAAAAACTGACAAAATTGATATAATTTTAAGACAGATTCATCAAAGTAAGAGAGAGGGGAATCAAAAAGGAAATGAAAGAGGATAATTAACAACTGTCACCACAGAAACACAAAGGATTGTAAGAGAATACTATGAAAAATTATATGCCAACAAATTGGACAACCTAGAAGAAATGGATAACTCCTAGAAACAGAACACTTGTACAGACCAATTACTAGCAATGCAATGAAATCAATAATTGAAATATTTCCAACAAACAAAAGTCCAGGATCAGGTGACTTCACAGGTGAATGCTGCCAAACATTTAAAGAAGAGTTAATACCTATTCCTCCCAAACTACTCCAAAAAATAAAAGAGAAGGAAAGCTTCCAAATTTATTCTATGAAGCCAGCATTTTCCAGATATGAAAACCAGATAATGACACTACAAAAAAAGAAAACCACAGGCCAATATCTGATGACCATAGTTGCAGAAGTCCTCAACAAAACAGCAAACCAAATCTAAAAATACATAAAAAAATCATTCACCATGATCAAGTGGGATTTGTTCCTAAGATGCAAGAGTGGTTCAATATTTACAAATCAATCAATGTGATACATCACATCAACAAGAGAAAGAATAAAAACTATATGATTTTTTCAGTAGATGTAGATAAAGCATTTGACAAAATACAACATCCATTCATGATAAAAATCCTCAACAAAGTAGTTTTAAAGGCAACATATCTCAACATAATGAAGGCTATCTGTGAAAAACCCACATCCTAAATGTGGAAAAATTGAGATTTTCTCTACTGTCAGGAATGGGACAGGGATGTCCACTCTCAGCATTTTTACTTAACGTAGTACTGGAGTTCCTAGCCACAGCAATCAGACAACAAAAAGATTAAAAGTCATCCAAATCATCAAGGAAGAAGTCAAAAACTTTCACTACTTGCAGATGACAATGATACTATATGTAGAAAACCCTGAAGACTCCACCAAAAAAACTTCTAGAATGCATAAACGAATTCAATAAAGCCACAGGATACAAAATCAATGTACAGAAATCTGTTGCATTTCTGTACACTAAAAATGAAGCAGCAGAAAGAGAATTAAGAAAACAATCCCATTTACACCGAAAACAATAAGATACCTAGGACTAAATCTAACTGAAGAGGTAGAAGACCTCTACTGTGAAAACTGTAAAATACTAATAAAAGAAATTAAAGATGACACAAAGAAATGGAAAGACATTTCATGCTCATGTGTTGGAAGAAAAAATATTGTGAAAATGTCTATACTACCCAAAGCAATCTACACATCTCATGTAATCCCTATCCAAATTCCAACAGCATTTTTCACAGAACTAGAACAAACAATCCTAATATTTACATGGAACCAAAAAAGACCCCAAATAGTCAAAGCAAACCTTGAAAAAGCAAAGCAAAGCAGGAGGCATCACAATTCCAGACTTCAAGTTATCATGGTACTGGCACAAAAATAGACACATAGATCAATGGAACAGAATAGAAAAATCAGAAATGAACCCACAACTATATGGTCAATTAATCATCAACAAAGCAGGAAAGAATATCCAATGGGTAAAAGACAATCTCTTCAACAAATGGTGCTGGGAAAATTGGACAGCTACGCACAAAAGAATGAAACTGGGTGACTTTCTTACATCACACATAAAAATAAACTCAAAATTGGTTAAAGACCTAAATGTAAGACCTAAAGCCATAAAAATCCTAGAAGACAACACAGGCAGTAACTTTGTTGACATCAGCCATAGCGACATTTTTCTAGATATGTCTCCTGAGGCAAAGGAAGCAAAAGCAAAAATAAATAATTGGGATTACATCAAAATAAAAAAGTTTCTGCACAGTGAAGGAAGCAATCAATAAAACCAAAAGGTAAGGTATGGGAGAAGATACTTGCACATGACCTGTCTGAAAAAGGGTTAGTATCCAAAATATATAGAGAACTTACAAAATTCAACACCCCCAAAACAAATAATCCAAATAAAAAATGGTTGGAGGACCTAAATAGACTTTTTCCCAAAGACATACAGATGGCTAACAGAAACATGAAAAGAGGCTCAATATTACTGGTTATCAGGGAAATGCAAATCAAAATTATGTGATATCACCTCACACCTGTCAGAATGGCTAAAATCAACACCACAAGGAACAACAGATGTTGGCAAGGATGTGGAGAAAAGGGAACCCTCTTGCACTGTTGGTGGGAATGCAAACTAGTGTAGCCAGTGTGGAAAACAGTATGGAGTTGTCTCAAAAAGTTAAAAATAGAACTACCTTACAGTCCAGCAATCATACTACTGGGTATTTACCCAAAGAATACAAAAATACTAATTGCATCCTGATGTTTATAGCAGCATTATCTACAATAGCCAAATTATGGAAAAAGCCCAAGTGTCCATCGATGGATGAATGGATAAAGATGTGATATATACATATATATGTGTGTGTATGTGTGTGTATGTGTGTGTATATACACACACACCATGAATTATTATTCAGCCATAAAAAAGAATGAAATCTTGCCATTTACATCAACATGGATGGAGCTAGAGAGTATTATGCTAAGGGAAATAAATCAGTAGGAGAAAGACAAATACCAGATGATTTCACTCATACATAGAATTTAAAATTCTAAATTTTAAAACTTCTAAAAATTCTAAAACTTCTAAAATTTCTAAAACTCTAAATTCTTAAAAAGTGAGAAAAGGGACAAAAAAGGGAGAGAGAGAGAGGCAAACCAAGAAACAGACTCCTAACTATAAAGAACAAATTGATGGTTACCAGAAGGGAAGTGGGGGGGAGGCAGGTTAAATAGCTAATCGGGATTAAGGAGACACTTGTGATGAGCACCAGGTGTTGTATAGAAGTGTTGAATCACTATATTGTACACCAGAAACTAATATTACACTGTTCATTAACTAACTGGAATTTAAATAAAAACAAAACAAAACAAAAAAAATAGGAAGACACTACACCAAGGAGTTCAAAGTTCTCTACTCTGTATAAACTGCAAGACATTGATGAAAGAAATCAAAGAAGACATACATAAATGGAAAGGTATCTGTCTTTGTTTCATTGGAAGAATACCATTAAAATACCAATACTACCAAAAGCCATCTATAGATTCAATGCGATCCCTATAAAGGTTTCAATGGCATTTTTCACAGTAGAAAAAACACTCGTAAAATTTATATGGAACAACAAAAGACCCCAAATAGCCAAAGAATTCCTGAGAAAAAAGGAAAAAAAGTAGAAGACATCACACTTCCTAATTTTGAGCTACTAAAGCTATAATAATCAAAACAGTATGGTACTGGCAAAAACAAAACAAAAAATGGACAAATGGAACAGAATCAAGAGCCCAGAAATAAATACAAATATATATGGTCGACTAATATTTGACAAGGGAGTCAAAAATACTCAATGGAGAAAAGACAGTCTTCAAAAATGGTGCTGGTATCACTGGATATTTCATGTAAAAGAACAAACTTGGACTCCTATCTTACATTGCTCACTGAAATTAAAATGGATTGAAAATTTAAATGTAAGACCTGAAACCAAAGAAGTTCTAGAAGAAAACATAGGAATAAAGTACATGACATGTGTCTTAGTAAAGATTTTTTTTCTATATGACACCTAAACCACAAGCAAAAAAATCAGACATAAACAAGTGGGACTACATCAAACTGAAAAGCTTCTGTACAGCAAAAGAAATAATCAACAAAGTAAAAAGACAACCTATGGAATGGAAAAAAATGTTTGCAAGTACTGTATCTGATAAGGGAAAAATATCCAAAATATATAAAGAACTCATACAACTTAATAGAAAAAGAACAAATAACCCACCTAAAAACTGGGAAGATACCTGAGTAACCATTTTTCCAAAGAAGATACATAAAAGTCCAACAGGTCCATGAAAAGATGCTCAACATCATTAGTCATTAGGAAAATGCAAATTAAAAATACAATGAGGTATTAACTCACATCTTTGGAATGCCAATTATCAAAAAGACAAAAGATAACAAATGATGGAATGAATGTAGAGAAAAGGTAACTTTTGTGCACTGTTGATGGGATTGTTAATTAATACAGCCACTATGAAAAACAGTATGAAGAATCCTCAAGAAATTAAAAATAGAAATAGCATATGATCAGCAATTTTATTTCTGGTAATATATTCAAAGCAAACAAAATTACTAAAAGCAAACAAAATTCTGACAAAAAGATCTGTACCATCACGTTCATAGCAGCATTATTTCCAATAGCCAAGGCATGGGAACAACTTAAATGTCCATTAATGGATGAAGTTGTGATATACACACACACACACACACACAGAGGAATATAATTCAGACATAAAAAATGAGGAAATCTACCATTTGCAACAACATAGTCAGATCCTGAATGCATTATACTAAGTCAGTTAAGTCAGACTGCGAAAGACAAATGCTGTATGTTATCATTTATATGTGGAATCGAAAAAAAAGAAACAAAAACCAACTCATAGAAAAAGAGATCAGACTTGTGATTAACAAAGGCTGTTGGTGGAGGGAGGGAAAACTGAGGAAGGTGGTCAAAGGTACAAACTTCCAGTTATAAAATAAGTACTCAAGATATCATGTACAACATGATAACTATAGTTAATGCTTCCGACAAGGAAAAAATTTGGCAAGAAAAGATGTCCTTCTAAGATTTATATGAATAATGCCTAGGATAGATGGTGTTTTTTTAGGATAGATGATTTTAATACAAAGGTAAATCTGTTCTATTTTTTAAAATGCACTTTCCTCTACTACCCAGATAGTGAAAATATATGAACATAATACACTCTCCTAAAAATTATTATTCTTAGACTGAAATATGCATTGTTCAAGGAAACATGCTATCCAGCATATTAGAAAGAGGTAATATCTTAAATTATGACTAAAAGTACATTTCTGTGACATCAGATGTTTTCTTTATGTCTATTATTACTTTACTTTTGTTAAGATATAGAATTTTAAAACTGATGCCCTTTAAAAAAACCTCCAAATTAGAGTTATATGGAAAAGTTAAGAGAATAAATCCTAAGAGTTCTCATCACAAGGAGAAAAGTTTTTTTCTTCTTTTCTTTTTATTTGATTTCTATGATAATGGATGTCAGCTGAACATACTATGGTAATTATTTGACAAGACATGTAAATCAAACCATCATGCTGTACATCTTAAATTTATACAGTGATAAAATGTTTCTCAATAAAACTAGAAAAAGCAATCTCATAAGAGGTTTTCACCAGTCCTAAAATAGATATTGATTTCTTTGACATTAGCCATAGAAACATTTTTCTGCTTATGTCTTCTCTGGCAAAGGAGACAAAAGCAAAATTAAACTATTGGGACTACACCAAAATAAAAAGCTTCTGCACAGTGAAGGAAACTGTCAACAAAACAAAATGACAACCAACTAGATGGGAGAAGATATTTGCAAATGGTATAATAAAGGGTTAATATCCAAAATATATGAAGTACTTCTACAACTTAACAAAAACAAATAATCCAATTACAAAATGGGCAGAGGACCTGAATAAACATTTTTCCAAAGAAGACATACAGATGGCCAATAGACACATGAAAAGATGCTCAACATCACCAATTATCAGGGAAATACAAATCAAAACCCCAATGAAGCTATCACCTCACACCTGTCAGAAAGGCTAAAATCTAAAATACAAGAGGTAACAAATGTTGGTGAGGATGTGGAGAATAAGGAACCCTGTGCACTGTTGGTAAGAATGCAAGCTGGTTCAGCCACTGTGGAAAACAGTATGGAAGTTCCTCAAAAAACTAAAAATTGAATTACCATATGATTCAGTAATTCCTCTACTGGGTATTTACTCCAAGAATATGAAAACTCTAATTCAGAAGGATATATGCATTCCTGTGTTTATTGCAGCATTATTTACAATAGCCAAGCTATGGAAGCAACCCAAGTGTCCATCTATAGCTGAATGGTTAAAGAAGATGTGGTATGTATGCATATATATATACATATATATATATGTATATATATAGATGTATGTATGTATATGTATGTTATGTATATACAGAGTATAATAGACTATTACTCAGCCATAAGATGAAATCTTGCCATTTGCAACAACATAGATGGACCTTGATGGTATAATTCCAGTGAAGTGAGAGAAAGACAAATACCTTATGATTTCACTCATAGGAGGAATTTAAGAAATAAAACAAATGAACAAAGAAAAAAAGCAACAAATGAGAAAATAGACTTTTAAATACAGAGAACAAACTGGTGGTTGCCAGAGGGGAGGTGGATAGGGGGATGGGTGAAATATGTGGAGGGGATTAAAAGCACACTTATCTTGATGAGCACTGAGAAATTTACACAATTATTATAAAAATATATATTATAAAAAATTAGATATTGATTACAGTGTTCTTAGGAACTAAAGGAAATTTAAGAGATAGTTCAGAGCAGATATGTCACATGGAGTACATTGCTTTGAAAATTCTAGTTAAAACAAGAACAAAATTCTGAGTTTCTAAACAAGAAGAGAGCACCTAGAAGAGAACATAGTAGAAGAGATGGAGTATCAAAGCACTAAGACCCTGAAGACAGACTTAAAGATGAATCTGCTGACACTCTAGTAAGGAAAAAAGGTACCCAATTCTTAGCAATGATAAAAAGCATATGGGAGGTTCTAACTTTAGTGTAGTTGATATTTATGATATAACAATAATTAAAATCCCATAAATTAGAGAATCTTCAGAATTTCTCACTCTTAACATTCAAGGGAATTACATTTAGGGCTTGTATAAAGTTTGGGGTCATAAACAAGTCAATAGGTCAACACATGGGGTCAGGTGTCAGAACATCTAGCTTACAAAAATTTGTTTTATTCACTGTTGTACCTTTAGAATCTAGATAAACACCTCACTCTGAAAAAGTACCTATTTAATGAACGAATAAATGAACTTAACTTTTCTGGTGACAGTGTTAGTAATAAAAGAGGTTATGTTCTTTAACAACAACAACAAATCAATGTGTTGACAAGTTAGCAATAGAAATGCAAAAGAATAGAAATATGAAAAAGTCACCAGAGAAGAAACCGTGAGGGTAAGAAACATTACCCAAAAGAAAATAAAGTACTATACAGTGGCTAAATTAACATAATTTTAAAAAGGAAAGAAAATAGTAAAATTATATAAATTAAAAAAGAAGATAAAGTAACTGAAAGAAAAACATCAGCATTTTGAGAGCACTGAGTTGATTAGAATCCAACAGTTGGCAATATATATGAATACTTTAAGAGAATTTTAAGGAATGTGTGCATGTGTAGAACTATAAAATAATCAAAGATTCAATGGACCACCTCTTGAAACACTGGATTCTCTGGAATAACCAGAGAAGTTTATCCAGCAAATGATAAGCTGGTGAGATGTTGTGGCAGGACTACAGAGGAGAAGTTTCGGAAGATAGTAGGTTGTTAGGTAACTCTATGTTCCAGCCTTGATTCTAAGTTTCTACTCTTAAATGTAAATATACTTTTTTTTTACTGAAACAGAAAACAAAAAGATTATATGAGAAAATGGTTTTGAGACCCGTCTCTGTGATGTGCTGAGTCAATTTCTATTGAAAAGAAAGTTGATGTTTACTTGTTTTAGTGCTAAGACTTTTTAATGAGAACGAAAAAAGAGTAGAAGACTGTGGTTCATTAAATCCAAGTACAACAACAAAACTCAAACCCAGCTCATCAACAGACTAGATATACTCAACTCCTTACATTAATGATCTGATGGAAGAAGAGGTGGGCCCATTTTCAGGCATAAATACTATTTATCTCAGTCTCTACCATTCTTTTACACCATGTTTGGCATTCAAGTGAAAAGTATGAGACCCCAAAAAAAGCTAAAATAAGAACAACCCAATGACCAGTGAAATAGTCATCAATGGAACTAGATCCAGAGAGGACTGATGTTGGAACTTTCAGATAAAAATTAAAAATATCTATGATGAATATGTTAAACTAACTAGCAAAGGTGGGCAGTACACATGAACAAATGGGAAATCTCATCAAAAAGACAAAACCTATGGGGGCGCCTGGGTGGCTCAGTCGTTAAGCGTCTGCCTTCGGCTCAGGTCATGATCCCAGCGTCCTGGGATCGAGCCCCACATCGGGCTCTCTGCTCCACGGGAAGCCTGCTTCTCCCTCTCCCATTCCCCCTGCTGTGTTCCCTCTCTCGCTGTGTCTCTCTCTGTTAAATAAATAAATAAAATCTTTAAAAAAAAAAAAAAAAAGACAAAACTTATGAAAAAGCAGTCAAATAAAATGCTGAAATGTGAATAGACTTTAATTTTACTAACCTGTTTCTTATTCTTTTCATGAAGCAGGGATCTGTTTAAACTTTGTCAAATTTATGTATTTTAAGAATATTCTACTTAATTGCTAAAATAACAGGAATTAGAGGAGTGGTTTGGTTGACTTTTACTAACCTGTTTCTCATTCTTTTCATGAAATATGAATAGATTCTATAGCTATAGTATGCATTACTTTTCAATTTTCTTTGGCAAACAAAATTATAAGGCTATATATGTATACTTGTTTTTACATATCTTTAAATATACAGAATAAATGTCATGTCCTAAATTTAGACTTAACAAACATTTTAAAAACCAATGCATTCATGTCTGATATTGCTGTTTATCTCAGCCACCACCAGAAGTCCAAGCCCTTCCAACTCTTCCATTATGTGGATTCTAACCCTGTCAATATTTTACACATTATGGAAAGACTCGTATCTCCTCCATACTCCTTCTCCTGAGACTGAAACAGACCAGGCCTTGGCTCAGCTATTTACTCTGTGTGTAGATTTGAACAAGGTCACGTGCCTTTATGAGCTTAAATTTGTAAAATGAAAACCATAATTACCAGTTCACAAGTTGTTAGAATTATAAATACTATATGACATCTAGGTAGTGTATAGAAGACACCCAATGAATGGTGGCTATCATTACTATAATCAAGCACTTGTGTTTGTAGTTCTCATACACCTGAAGGTGGGGGGGTTACTTGACCTGGTGTCTGTAGAGCAGTTGGTCACCTGTCAGTGAAACAAAGCAGGTTTGTCATGAAAATCAGAACCAGATTCTTCTTGATCCAGGTTAACATAATCAGAAAAGCTGCATCAGGCTTCTGGGCCCAAGTTTCCTCAAATATAAAATGGCCACGCCAGATCATCTCCAAGGTCTCGTGACATCCTAAAATTTTATGATTCCAAGACAAGGCGAGTCCTGAAATTGTGATTTTTGGATAAGGTTAAAGAGTTTTATTTTCCTTTGTAAATAAAACAAAATGTTATCTCTACCATGACTTAATCTATACTATGATCAGGAGATAGGCTAAAATTTGCCATCAATCTGTGGACTAAGTGAATAAGTGATACAATTATGTAAACATGTGGGATTCAGGTACACCCACTTTATCTAATAGCAGGCAACTATATTTTCTTCTGTCTTTTCTGCTCAAATTTCTATTTCTGTGTATTTAATTTTTTTGTTAAGTGAATTTGTATTTTGTTCTTTGTAAAAGCATATAAAGAACTGTGGTCATAGACCAATCATCACCTAATATACCCCTGAATCTCCACTAAGTTTTTCAGCCATAAAACTAATTTCTAGATTAAACAAAATAATTCTGTAGCATCTGGTTTTATTCTTGAATTACATGTGGCAAGATTAATGAAACTAAAGTAAATCACACATTGGATTAACATGAAACATTTGGTATTGCCATCAAGAAGTTTTGCTGATTATTATAAATTTGCATATTACTGTAAGCAAAATATTCCAAGGAGGTTGGAACATTCAGCCTTTTTTGTTTTTTTTAATAGCTGCAGCATTATGGCTACCAAAAATTCTAACATTCCTCAGTATTTCATGATAATTGTAGAGAAAATAACATAGGAAAGGTTAAAAATTATTTTTGCCACAAAGACTTTCTTTTAACAAACACCAAGATATTTGGAAATAATTGGATTTTAGGCTAAAATTTTTATATTTTATTCAAATGTCATATAAGCACAGTTTCACCAAGGAAAACAATTTGATATTAAAATAAGACAGTAGGGGCGCCTGAGTGGCTCAGTCGTTGAGCATCTGCCTTTGGCTCAGGTCATGGTCCTAGGGTCCTGGAATCAAGCCCCGCATCAGGCTCCCTGCTCGGCGGGGAGCCTGCTTCTCCCTCTCTCACTCACCCTACTTGTGTTCCCTCTCTCTCTGCCTTTCTCTGTCAAATAAATAAAATCTTTAAAAAAACAAAATAAAAATAAGACAGTAAAACTTCCTCCTACTCAAAAAAATTCTAAGCCCTAGTGTTTTTTAAAATACAGCAAACTATTTTGTAATGTGGAAAAGAAGGTCAAGGAACATTTATTTGAAAGTCAAATAACTTGAAAGTGAGAGGAGGGTTCGGGGTTTTTCAAAAGAAAGTATTTCAGACCATTTTCCTTTTACTTTAGGGGAACTAATTAATGCAGTACCATCCAATTTATACCTCATAGGATATTATGATCAATATGCTAAATAATTTCATAGATGCAATGAGAGATCACATAAAAGATCTCATGTTTTTCACAGACTACAAAATTTTAGAATGTAGTTTTAAGAGCCAAATATCCATTTTCCTCTCATGGTTTACCAAAAATAATTGCTTAAAATATAATATAATCATATGTGGACCTATTTTTAAATAGTGTGATTCCTACTTTCATAAGTAGAAAATGTATAGTTAGGCTCTTAGGGAACCAAAGGGTGGAAACAAGGACTGCTGTCTCAGACCTCCCTGTATAAAGTGACCAGAAGTGTCCTGACACAAGACAAATCAGTAAATGCACATGAGCAGCAACCTAAGGTGGTGCCCAAAGCCAATAGTACATTCTAGCAGATCCAGAGGATTCCTGAACAGTCCTATATTCCACATATGGTTCTACAGTTAACAGAATTAACTTCCCTAAATTAAGAGAGAAGTTATAAGCAATGGTCCACAATCTAAAATTTCTGAGAATAGAAATGGTAGTCGCTAATCTCTCGAAACGTTCAATATTTCAAGAAAGCCTAACAGAAATAGTGTCATACAAATTGTAATGTGTACTCGGTAGACAAAAAAACTTCTTAGCATAGATTCCTATTATGAGAAACACTAAAATCTGTCATCAATGGTAAAAAACAAACTAATATTTTGAGATATCTAGAAAATACCTAGACAGGGAAATGAGGGTCAAATGAAATACATGATTTTTTCCCCTTTCCCACCCCTTTCCTTTAATTTTCATGTTTTCTGTAGTCTTTTCCTTCCCTCCTTTCTTTTTTCCTTCCTTCTTCTATTCTCCTTTCCTTTCTTCTTTCTCTCTAGCTTTACTAGCTAAAAAATAACCATTCATTTTGGATCACTGGCAGACCCTGAATGAAAACTGTTCCCTTGAATCTCTTACTACTAGTACACCAATAGCCAATTTCTCTGTTTCTTATAGCCCACAGGGACACATAGCAGCCCAAAGCAAAGAATGGTGCTTTCACTTGCTAGTTCATCTTTCTATTAGAGATTTTTATGGCCTAAACAATTGAGTCTTCAAAAAAAAAAAAAAAACAACCCAACAACAAAACAAAACAAAAACCATACCTCTATTGGCTTGATCCATTTCTACGCAGCCTAGTAGCCTGAGTGAAAGTCCTTCACTTAGACTTTGCAAGAGTGCAGCCCTAAAAGCAACTAGATTAACCCAATAGGCTAATAGGAAACAAAGGAACAACAAGAAAAGCTCAGAGCTCCTCAATTACTATATGCTTTTATGATTAGCTTCTGGTCCTATCCATGGTTAAGTTCAGGTTGTGGGTATCACCACATGGTCCTGCTATGTGTCCACATTTCACTTAACTTAAAGCTTATTAAAATGCACCAGTCATGGCATGAGGCTATGGCATGCCCAAAGACACTACGTAGTATTTACCAGTTAGAGGAGCTCCCTTCCAGATCTAGGGAGTGATTAGTGATACTGTGGCAAAATGCAGCTCTTACAATGAGAGTATAGCGCAATTCCTTCAAATTATTCTCAAACAGGCTTATGCCTGCTCAGAAAATGGCTCAGACCTTTTCTCCTGGGCCTGAAGAGGATACCCTAGTACTTTGCTATGAGATTGGCCATCCCTCCCAAAGAGTTCAAAGGTTTCACCATCTGTTGAATGCATATTCAAAGCACACATGAAAACTGACACATTGAAAGACAGTGGTCTTATTTTGGGTAATTCTGAGGCATTGTGGAAATTCACTGTTTTAAATTACCCAGTCTCATTAAATGAGGCTACCTTAATTTTTAGGTAGTGAGTGACAGCCATTTTTTGCAAGCTAGTTGTTTATCTTATCTAAATTCCCAGTTTCTTTTGACCATGTTTTTCTGTGCTGCTTCTTGGTTAAGTTCCTCACTCACCCAATCCAAGTAGAATTTATTACATCACTTTTTTTTTGAAATAAGTTTTCATTGTTCAAATTCAACTTATGTGACTTCAGCAGATAGTTCTAATAGGCCAATACGAGTCAGTAATCGATATAAATTAGAAAGCTTTCCCACACAATTCTAATTTCAGAGAACAAAATTATCAGCATGAATCCTAAGTACTCTGTATTTTTCCCTCTTATTAACTTTGCCCTTGGCTCTCCCATATATTCTCATTTTGACCACTAATGTTTTGTCACTTTGTTACTCACAAAGCACATTTGTCTTACCCTGTTCTTCTTACAAAACCGCCTATGTCTACTCAAAGCAATAAATGTGAAAATACAAAGGCTAACAAAAAGTACATCATTTTGCTATTAATAATTTATGGAAACGTTTAAACCCATGATTTTTCAAACCTTCCAACTCTAATGTGTCATCCAGCACTTAGCATAGAGCTTTGCTCATCTTGCTCTTCTATCTTCACATGTTACAAGATAAATTGTGTATCTTCTTTCACTGTCTCATAGGCATCTCTGAAGTTTGTGCTTTGACACGTATAGTCCTAGCACATATCCAGGCCATGGACATAGGATGCCTAAGCAAGTATGGAATAACTGGGAACGAGCATTTCTAGAATTCATACGCACAAAGGACCAAGGAGTCTTATGGGGGGAAAAAATCAATCCAAAGAAAGGAAAGCTGATGTATACACATTTAATCAAGTACAGTGAGCCAGACTGAGGAAATTCTGATTACCCTACTATTTGAATCACAAGCTTCCAAAAACCAAATACAATGATGCCATCAAACATGCTTTGGTGTCTAGACTCCTGAAGCTTATGTGGTAGGTGGTTAGAGAACTAGAGGGTAAAAAATTGTATACCAATCCAATTAATTATAATTTTATCAAGTTTTGCAAATAGAGGCATGGGATCCTTAAAACCTGTAATTTCTTTTCATAAGATTCATTTATTTACTCAATAAATATTTTGTGGGCACCTACTTGAGTTCAGATGTTGTATTGCTATAGTCCTCAAGCAAAGAGAAATATACAATTGCTTGATGCAAAAACATGACCACCTTCTCTTCATTTATCTTATGCTGTCTCAGTGATGATACCAGCATGTAGAAACAGCTGCAATAGCAGTGCCCTTTGAGTGAGAATATGCAGCCTCGGTGTCCTCATTTTAGACACCAGCTCTCTGGATACTGGGCACAGACAACCTTGGCTGACAGAAAACAGAATTAACTACTTTAGGCTTTGATAACAGTGCTTTGGAAGGGCATCAGTGTCATGGAGGAATAGTCACTGTGAAAGCTTAGAAACCAGGGAATAAGGAAAATGGCTATGATTAGGAAGTAGCCATGAAGCTTCACTTTCTAGAGGCTATTTTTTTTTTTTTTAAGAGAAGAGCCAATCTTATGCTAAGTATGTGGGCCCAAGTAGAAAATACACAGTTTTATATATGGCTTCATTTTTATACCCTGTCTGGCCTGAAAGAGGCAATATAAGATACAGAAAATATCCACACATGGATATAAAAATAGAGTTAGTAAAATAAGTTTGATTTTGTTTAGGGGATGATTTCTATGCACTGAGAGAAATATGCCTCCTGCTGATGCAAAGATCTACAATAACATCACAGCCAAAATGACAGATCTTGGGATAATGGATTTCCTACAAATTACACATTCTCTTCTTCTTAGAGAATACTTCTAACTGGCAACAGATATATATTTATTTGTCTTCTGAGGGCTCTGTGCCTTGAGGACTATGTAGGTACATTATCAAATGTATGATCTCCTATGTGGAATATTAAAAAAAATGAATTCATAGAAAACAGAAATCAGATAGGTGTTTACCTAGGCAGGAGGTAGGGATGAGCAAATGGTTGAAGGTAGTCCAAAGATATCAACTTCTAGTTATTAGATAAATAAATTTGGGGGATGGAACATACAGCATGGTGACAGTTAACAATATTGTACTGTATATTTGAAAGTTGCTAAGAGAATAGATTCTGAAAGTTCTCATCTCAAGAAAAAAATTTAACCATATGAGCTGATGGTTATTAACATTGTGGTAATCACTTCACAATGTACACATATATCATTATGTTGTACAACTTATACAATGTTATGTCAATTTTACCTCAGTAAAACTGGGGGGAAAGAGGAGTTTATTAACAAAAATAAATAAAATGAAGACCAAACCAAATGGCCTTAGGAACCTCAAGATTCAGAACCAGACTCCCTGGAGCTCAATGCATTTGCTGCTGGTTTTTCCCACACCAAGTTGTCAAGACCAGGCACATACAAATTGGGTTATTTCATATACTACAGGATGGAAAAGATGATCTACTGGAGCATAAGAAAATATCAGAATTTTCATTTTTTATAGTTATAGTTACATTTGTATAAAAATGAACACAAATTTCATTTGATGTATGAACCAATACCACATCTGTGTGTCAGATAGCATATTCCCAGCATTGTGCCACCCTGAAGTAGAAAGGGAATTTCCTTCACACAGAGTAGAAGAGAGTATACCTTTACTCATGCACTTGCTTTCAATATATTGCAATGTATTACATTATATGCAAAGTTGGTTAAATGGATTTTCAGTATATATTGTCTATTTGTCCAAACTAATCCCGACAAAAAGAAAAGCAACTTTAAAAAATTTCTGGAAAAAAAAAATCATTTGAGCAACAAACAAATCAGAGCCAACACTTTTCCCACTCTAAATATGAGATCTTTGTCAGCTTTGAGATTAAAAATATGAAATATGAAAATATGAAATCACATCCTCCCAGAAGTAGGCTCCAGAAACTTTGATAAATATTTATCTACATATACATCCACCATTGATACGAGAGAACCTCATCTTAAGTGTACATTGTGCCTTGAGATAGTACCTAATGATGGATGAAGCCAAAACTACACTGGAAAATAAATCATCTTGACGCTGAATACAAATATATACATGTTACAGCAAGTCATGTGGTTCTTAATCCATGATATGATGAATTTCATGAAATATAACAATAAGATTTTAAAAGCTTCTTTTGAAATTTCTTATTTCACATTACAAGCCAAAAAAAAAGAAAGGAAAAAAAATGAAGGGGGCATGGCTTTGGGGCAGCATTTCATCTACCTGAAGCAGTAAAAGTGGCCAAAATAACATACTGAATATAATATAGTACCTGAAATGCATTTCTAACCAATAACACTTTCAGAGAATGCAAAGATACATTGCTGAAATTTTGAAAACACAAGCATTAGAGAAAATTACTTATTATGGGAGGTTTGTTACACAGTTGGATGAAAGAACAGATGTTTCTAACATCTCAGCATATGATATTTGCTGGGCTCCATTTCAATAATGCATCAAAAACTATTTTTTCATGAAACACTAAATGAAAGAATACACACACATTCTCTCAATAGTATATATAAATTTTTAATTAAAAAAATACAAGTCTCTAAGAAGAAAACACACAAGTAGAGTCTCTATTGGAGTTGTGCTTTGACCAGAATCTTTAAATGATAGATATAGATAATTCAGATTTATTCCATTATTAATCCATTCATTTATTCCAAGGGAATATTATATTCTTTTACTGTATACACAAGCAATTATACCAAAAAGGTTAGAGCCAAAAAATGTACAAATTACTAAAGGATGTCATGATGTTGCTAATTGTGTAAAAATTAGAATTTTAACATACAGATGAATCTTGAAAATACCTGATGAGATGAAAACATTCTAGTTTTATACACACAGAATTTTGCCCATGACAAAGCACTTAGAAGATCTACAAAACTTAGAAATGAGTTACACATTCTTCTTTCAGAGAGAATTAGTAGTCCTTAATCCTTTTTACGATCAGTGCTCCCAAGCATGTTTTTAAAAGTACAAATACATCTAATTTAGTCCTTCAAAATAAAGATAATATTTTAATGAATGAGGAAAGTAGTAACTTTCATTTTTGTTTTTTAAAGAAGGTCATATTTCAGCAAGAATATTTTAGGAAATGATATTTGGAAAATGTTCCAGGATCATGTCATTTTGATGACAAGCCTAGTCTAAGTGTGTTAACTATTTTGAAATTTGTCATATCTACTCACTTTAAAAATTCAGAAACAAGATACTCTAACCTGATTTCAAAATCGTTCAAAAAACTTCAGTGGATTCTAGGCTACCTTGTTAAAAATATAAAAAGGAAGCACCTTCTGATTACTTTGTGATAGTAACTGATTGGCAGAGGAGAAGATGGAAACTTTATAGGTAACTTGAAAAAAAATTTGCATAAATTATACTCAAAGATGAAATATGGAGGTTCATGGTTAAAAGGTCTTTCCTGCGAGGATGTGGAGAAAGGGGAACCCTCCTACACTGTTGGTGAGAATGCAAGCTGGTGTAGCCACTCTGGAAAACAGTATGGAGGTTCCTCAAAAAGTTGAAAATAGAGCTACCATATGACCCAGCAATTGCACTACTGGGTATTTACCCCAAAGATACAAATGTAGGGATCTGAAGGGGTATGTGCACCCCGATGTTTATAGCAGCAATGTCCACAATAGCCAAACTATGGAAAGAGCCAAGATGTCCATCGACAGATGAATGGATAAAGAAGATGTGGTATATATACAATGGAATATTATGCAGCCATCAAAAGGAATGAAATCTTGCCATTTGCAATGACGTGGATGGAACTGGAAGGTATTATGCTGAGCGAAATAAGTCAATCAGAGAAAGACATGTATCATATGATCTCACTGATATGAGGAATTCTTAATCTCAGGAAACAAACTAAGGGTTGCTGAAATGATGGGGGGGTGGGAGGGATGGGGTGGCTGGGTCATAGACATTGGGGAGGGTATGTGCTATGGTGAGTGCTGTGAATTGTGTAAGACTGTTGAATCACAGACCTGTACCTCTGAAACAAATAATACATTATATGTTAAAAAAAAAAAAAGAAGAAGAAGATAGCAGGAAGGGAAAAATGAAGGGGGAGAATCCGAGGGGGAGATGAACCATGAGAGACTATGGACTCTGAGAAACAAACTGAGGGTTCTAGAGGGGACGGGGGGGAGGATGGGTTAGCCTGGTGATGGGTATTAAAGAGGGCACGTACTGAATGGAGCACTGGGTGTTATAAGCAAACAATGAATCATGGAACACTACATCAAAAACTAATGATGTAATATATGGTGATTAACATAATAAAAAAATTTTTAAAAAAAATAAAAGGTCTTTCCCATCAGTGTGTAATGAGAATTTTGAAGACTGTTGACCTATAGAAACAAATGGTAAAATATCTTTTCTTACCTCTTTCTCAGGTATGATCACCTGTCATTGCGTTTAGATTGCTTTCCTGCTCTGTCCTTCCATTTCATTAAATGCTACTACTATTTATTTTATCTAAGTAGTACTACTGATATAATAACATCTGTACCTCATTCTTACCATACAAAAAAGAAGAATGATTTCCACCATACTTAAATCTCAGAATTCTTCCAAGAATCAAATAATATTATGAATATGAAATATCTGTGTACATGGTAAAGTCTGATATACATACGAGATATTCATAGATTGCCCTTGTCTATTTATCTTAAATTGGGTTAACTGTGTCTCCCTATACCATGAGGCACCCTGAGATTTTATATCTACTTGTTTTTTTGTTTTTCCTTAAAGGTTGGCAAACAAGTATTTACTCCTAGGAAGTACGCTCTTACTTATTTCCCTTGATCACAAAAGTTAGTACAAGTAGTAAGGATGCTGGAAGTTTTTAGGTCCTCAGAAAATCAGGAATCCCACATTACTCACAGTCTAAGGACAAGAAAGGGAGGAAAACCCTCACTACACCTTGGCCATTCTGATGTCACTTTCTCCAGGTCTCCCTTCAAAATCTTCACCAGTGTAATGCAAATAATGTTGCTTCTCCAATAGGATTTAACAAGACAAATACTCAATTTACACTCAAATACAAACCTGAATGTGCTTGGATAAATTTTTCTAACAAATAATCAAACATAATGAGTATAAATCCCAAATCCACAATGGCATAGTGGAAAACGAGTAAGATTTGGCCTGTAATATCCTGTTACACATCCACTCGTCACAACCAGATGACTGCATGGACTATTGGCAAATCATCTAACCATACTACAATGCCCAATACTTGATAAACACTTTAAAAAAGAGGTTACCTATTAGTGTTATTGCTACAATAGTGATGAAAACCTCTCAACTTCAGTTTCTCCATATTGAAAAAAAAGGGGGAAAGGAATAATTCCTGCTACACTCAGTTCCCAGAACTTTTCCAAGAACCAAATAAAACTGTGCATATGAAAGTTCCTTGAGGAGCACCTGGGTGCCTCAGTCATTAAGCGTCTGCCTTTGGCTCAGGTCATGATCTCAGGGTCCTGGGCTCGAGCCCCGCATCAGGCTCCCTGCTCCACGGAGAGCCTGCTTCTCCCTCTCCCACTCCCCCTGATTTGTTCCCTATCTCACTGTTTCTCCCTGTCAAATAAATAAATAAAATCTTTTTTTTTTTTTAAAAAAGAAAGTTCCTTGAGACATTAATAGGTTACATAAAACTTAACATCCCTGGTTGATTTTTTTTTTTTTTGCACTGCAATCTAAACAAAACAATTATAATTTTAACAACTTGGCTACGAGGAACTTTATACAAGTTAATGTATTTACACATCCACTAACTATATACAGTCTCAAAATACTGGAAGACATAGGAGAATTTTAAAAGAGTTTTTATTCCCAAATGTATTGATGGATAAACTGAAGCTGTGAACTGATGGCAGATGTGCAAAGAGAAGCCAGTGCCCCCTCCCACATCAGACTAACTTCCACAAAGTTTCTACAGCTACTTATCCGCAGATTTATAACCACCCATTAAAACTAAGTGTGCATAATTCAAGAAATACATTTGCTTAATTCTCTACACAATTACAGTAGATTAAATTTCTTCCCCCAGCTCATTTAAGTTATGATTCATGACGCCTGTTGTAGGCTGACCACTTAGGTAGAAAATGTTTTAAAACACACCATTAGCAATAAGAAATCCCCATCAATAGTGAAGCCATAGGAAAATTTCAAGTGACTGGGGAATATGTGCATTTTACATACCATATCGTTACATAATATAATGAATATGTTTCATCATAATGCATATGTTTTATTCACTTTGAAATGTAAAATTTATATGGCTATGTTTGCTTATATCTGCTCATTTTCTTTTCTCATCTGTAAGTTGAATGGATCAAATAAAATTATGTCTAGTATTTTTTTCCAATAATCATCCATGAATAAAGTTGAAAGTATATTTACATGTAGATTATCTGAATAAATTTAAAAATCAAAATGTATTGCTTCTGATATATGATTCTTATCAATAAATTTAGACAATACTGAGAAAAATAAATCCTGTTATAGTCCTATACACATAGAAAAAAAGCTATAAAAGTTGTTATAACATAGGGGAAGGGAAGGAAAATAAAATAAGATGAAAATTGAGAAGGAGGCAAACCATAAGAGACACTGAACTCTAGGAAACAAACTGAGGGTTGCTGGAGAGGAGGTGGAGGTGGGGGAAGGGATAATTGGGTGATGGGCACTAAGGAAGGCACTTGATGTAATGATCACTGTTATATGCAACTGATGAATCACTAAATTCTACCGCTGAAACTAATAAAAAGAAAAGCTGTTATATATCTACCATTACTTTACATGATTTCACTTTTTTATTCTAAATCAAACTATTAATAGAAGAATGTTGAAAGCTATATTAACATAGTTTTTACAAGTTTGGAAGAGAAAGCAAAAATTCAAACACAAAAAAAAATCTTATGCCATTAAAAATAACACTATTTTGGGCGCCTGGGTAGCTCAGTTGTTAAGCGTCTGCCTTCGGCTCAGGTCATGATCCCAGGGTCCTGGGATCAAGTCCCACATCGGGCTCCCTGCTCGGTAGGAAGCCTGCTTCTCCCTCTCCCACTCCCCCTGCTTGTGTTCCTGCTCTCGCTATTCTCTCTCTCTGTCAAATAAATAAATAAAATATTTAAAAAAAAACAACACTATTTTGAGCTGTCCTAAGAAAATAAAGGGGGGTTATTTGTGACACTAATACTCTCATTTGACTCAAGTGTAGCAGATATAGCTGGCCCTCAAAAAGATTGAATCAGCACTTAGAAAGTACTAAGAACCCAGGTGATCTTCACCTTCCATCTTTTGTCTCTGTATATCTGCTTCATTATTCTCTTACAACACCAGCTTTCTCTCTTTATAGGTTCATTTACATAGTGTAAGGTAATTTCATAACAACAATTAAATTTTCACATAACCTATATTTAAGACATCAAATCTGGGACCAAGGCTTGAAACTTAGTTCTAATTCCAAATGAACAGAGAAACACTCTGTATCAGTTGGTGTCCCAACAGAAAACAGAAGGCCAGAAGGCTTACTCAGCTGTTATTTTTCAGAAGAATTTAATTAAGGGCATATTCACAGTGGTGGGGGGAAAAAAAAAAAAACAATAGAGGAGGAGGAGGCACCCAAGATTGGACAATAGGAGGAGATATTTACCACACTGAGGCTTGAGGGAACAAGGAGAGGGAGCTTGCAGGGTTGGGATTTCCCAAAAAGAGCCATAAAGACAGATACAACCACTGTAAGAACCTAGTGATGAGGCAGAAAGAGAGTAAGGGAAGAAATATTCAGACTTCTGTCCTCCATACTCCAAACCCAACTGGAAGCCAGAAAGCAAGGGACCCCCAGTAATACAGTCTGTAGGGGCTAGCCACATGGGCACAGAGCAGGGCAGAGAATGATGAAGAAGGAAAGAACTGTGGGGTGGGGGGGGAATAGAAGATGGGAGAAAGGCAAAACAAAAAAGGCTAACATACACTCCAAGTGATCCACCTGACTTGGATTCCTTACTTTCTCATGAAATCAGTTATGACCAAGAGGTTAAATCATTGAAGAGTGACTTAAGAGTATCTTTATAACATCCTGCACTTACTCTTTGTATGTATACAGTTCTTAGTGTTATTACTTTTTAATGTCTGCATCTCACTATGCAATCTCCCATAGGGCAGTTACCATATTCTTTCTTTTCATTACAGTATCTCCCCTAAGTTTAGTCAGCCAACCTCTAGCAAGCCTTCAACAAATATTTGGAAATGGATGCATGAATACATGAAAATGTTTGGTAAAGTTGTCCTTTTGGTAACACCCTCAGAATTCAATTGATTCAATTATTTTTGTAAGTTTTTAACTTTATTTGGAAATAATTTCAAAATACAGAAAAGTTACAAGACACAAATAATTCCTGTATACCCTTTATGCAGATTTACCTAATGATAACATTTTTGCTCCATTTGTTTTACTATTTGTTCATTTGTCCTCTGGGTATATTTTTTCTTACTGAACCATTTGAAATTAAAGTTACATGTATTGGGGCCCCTTACCTCTAATTAATTAAGCATGCATTTCCTAAGAATAGGGATTTTAAATGGCCACAACACAGTTAATTTAATGTTCTTAGGATAATTTATCATCCAGATTCTAATTTTGTCTTTGACACATTTTCCCCCTCCAATGGAGGATGCAGTGTAGGGTCAGGCATTGCCTTCAGTTTTCACGCCTCAGCCTCCATTAGTCTGAAACATTTCCACAGCCACTTTTTTTTTTTTTTTGTCTTTCACAATGTTGACATTTTAATAGACTATATTTTAATGGAAAGTTCCTAATTATGGGTTTGGCTGATGTTTCTCTAGGAA
This sequence comes from Mirounga angustirostris, assembly GCF_029215605.1. NCBI lineage: Eukaryota > Metazoa > Chordata > Mammalia > Carnivora > Phocidae > Mirounga > Mirounga angustirostris. Next base: position 50,198,861 of record NW_026991717.1, on the reverse strand, counting down.
TGTACTCAGAACACTATATAGGTAATATTTTGTCCTTCTCAAGCTACTACAAACTTGAGGTTCAGAGTGTCCATTTGCCCTTTATTAATGAGATTTTTTTGCTCATCAGTTTTGTATATAAGCTTCCAGAGATTTTTTCCCCCCACACATTACTACTGCCCTATTCTTTTATCTTTCTGATACTTTAATTTTACATATATTGTAATTTTTAATTATATTATGTATGTCTCTTTTTTTTGCATTTTGCATGGCTGGATAAAAACATTTATAGTTTTTTTTCTTTTGACTTAACTTCCATTTCACTAATTCTCTCTTCAGTTGCATCTTTTTTATGTTTAATTAGCCAACATCTAGTACATCATTAGCTTTTGATGTAGTGTTCAGTGATTCATTAGTTGCATATAAGACCCAGTGCTCATCACCACACATGCTCTCCTTAATACCCATCACCTGGTTACCCCATCCCCCAACCCCCCTCCCTTCTGCAACCCTCAGTTTGGTTCCCAGAGTCCAAAGTCTCTCATGGTTTGTCTCCCTCTCTGATTTCTTCCCATTCAGTTTTCCCTCCCTTCCCCTGTGGTCCTCTGCACTATTCCTTAACTTCCACATATGAGTGAAACCATACAATTGTTTTTCTCTGTTTGATTTATTTCAGTTGCATCTAATCTACAGTTAAACCCATTAAGTTATTACTTTCAGTGATATTTTCAGTCCTAGAATTTTTATTTGTTCATCATCTTTGATTTTATACAAACTGTCCACCTAAACTCTTCATTTCATCTTTTAGTTTCTTGAAAATATTAATCAAAATCATTTTCAAGTTTGTGTCTAAAAACTCCATTATCTACAGTCTGTTTTAATTACCAATTTTGACTCATAGATTTCAATAATATCTTGTCTTCTGTCTTATCTGATTATTTAAAAGATTTTATTTGAGAGAGAATTAGCAAGAGAGAGAGAGAGTGCATGGGGGTGGGAGGGGGCAAAGGGAGAGGGAGAAGCAGATTCCCTGCTGAGCAGGGAGCCCAACGTGGGGCTTGATCCCAGGACCCCAACATGGGGCTTGATCCCAGGACCCCAGGGATCATGACCAGAGCCAAAGGCATACATTTAACTGACTGAACCACCCAGGTGCCCCTTATCTGGTTATCCTTGAGTTCTGTATATTGTAATGAAAATTGGTAGAGATAGTTAAGACTCTATGTTATTTTCTTCCAGAGAGAATTTACCTTTGTTAGAGATCCCACAATCCCAAATAATGTTACTTCAATTAGGAATTGAAAGGATTTGAAACTGGGTTACCATCCCATGAGGGGTGAACTATTACTAGTTTATCATTAACCCTATTATATAGCATTTCAAAATTTCAGAAGTCTGAGATATTTGCCAGAGACCAATCTTTTTCAAGCCCTAAACTCTAATTTTTACTCCACTATGGGTCTATCTTTACCATGTCTTTTATTTTCATCTGAATTTTTCTCAGCAAAATAATAATTCACTTCTGCTACCTACTAGAGCCACATTTATCAAACAACCTCTATGCCTGATCAATGTCCAATCTCCACTCCCTAAAGCAAATATCCACAATAATAGTTTATATGAAAATTGAGTAATTTTTTTTAAGATTTATTTATTTGAGAGAGAGAGGGAGCAGGCATGTGGGGAAGGAGCAGATGGAGAGAGAGACTTAAGCAGACTCCACACTGAGTGCAGAGCCCAATGCAGGGCTCATCTCATCACCCTGAGATCAGACCTGAGCTAAAACCAAAAGTCAGATGCTTAACTAACTGCACCACCCAGGTGGCCTGGAAATTGAATAATTCTTTTTTTTTTTTTTAAAGATCTTATTTATTTGAGAGAGAGAGTAGAGAGAGAGCACAAGAGGGGGGAGCGGGAGAGGGAGAAGCAGACTCCCTGCTGAGCAGGTAGCCCGATGCAGGACTCGATCCTGGGACTCCAGGATCATGACCTGAGCCGAAGGCAGTCACTTAACCAACTGAGCCACCCATGCGCCCTGGAAATTGAATAATTCTTAATATTTACTTTGCATGCTGCAGAAAAAAGCAAATTATAAATCTACTATTCATAAGAGGTGTCAGAGGTGGTATTTAGAAACTTTTTTACTACCATATAATAGGTGAGAATAAGGACCAGTTAGCGATATGTAAATGTTCTTTTCAATATCTAACTGATAAAGTGCAATTTCTTAACTGAAAAGTTTGTTGTTGTTTTTTTTTAATCTTTCACTTGAACAGAGATAACAATCATCAAGGACACAAAACGTTTTGCTTAATTTTCTCTGGCTGTTGTTTTTTCCATACTTAATTGAACTAAAAATCCTTAAAATTGGGAAGGGATTTGTTGTTATTATTGCTTTAATCATTATCATAATTACATTCTTCATCATCATGAATCCAGAGAATTTTAAATACACAACACAGTCTGGCCATTAGATTATGTAAGCAAAATTCATTTTTAAAAAATCAGACACAAAATAAAATCTAATTGCAGCTTACATGATTCATTTAACTTAGCACCCAAATCATTGTCTTAAGGGCTATTATGAAGTTAATTCATGGTACTCAATTCTTCAACAAGTAGTTATTAGGCACTTACTATGTTCCAAGAACAGTTCCATGTACTGAGTATATAGTGGTGAACCCAAAGTTGTAGTCCTTATGGAATCTACATTCTAGGTAAGAGAGCCAGACAAGAATAAATACAAAGGTAAATACAAAATACATTTTATCAGATGATAAAATGACAAAGGCAATGGAGAAAAATAAGGTAAAGGGGATTCAGAAGAATGGGCAAGGAGGGATTCTGTCTTATTGTCAGGATGATAGAATGACATTTGAAAAAGACCTGAAAAGATTAAGAGAGCTATGCAAATATCTGGGGGAAGAGCATTCAAAGCAGAGAAAGGCAAGTGCAAAGGTACTGAGGTAGAAACGTGCCTGGTATGATCAGGGAACAGAATGGAAGCCAGAATACATGTGATCTAAATAAGATTAGAGTGGAAAAAGAGCACAGCCATAATGTTTAGGGTCTTAGGGGCTATTTTAAAGACCTGGAGTTTTACTCTGAAGTATGGAAGCCACTGAGGAATTTTAAGCAGAGAAGTGACATGATCTGATTTATATTGTTAAAGGACCACTCAGATTTACATGTCAGAAATAAATAGCAGGACGGGGAGAAGGAAACCAGGAAACAGGTTATGAGGCTACTGCAATAGTCCAGCTAAGAAATGATCGTTCTTGAATTGGGGTGTTGGCCTAATAATGGTAAGATTTGGTCAAATTCAAAATGTTTTTCGAAGATACAGGAATAGCTTTTGCTGACAAATGGAACATGGGGAAGATGGATAACTTCACAGTTTTTGCCTTAGGCAAATGGAAGGATGAAAATGTTATCAAGCAAGATGTGAAAAACAGGACAGAATAAAGCTAGATACGGTATGGCTGAGTTCATATTTAGACATGATAAATTTTAATAGCTATTAGACATCTGCAGAGAGATGTTGAGGATATCATAAAATATATGAATCTGTATTCTGGGAAAAGGGAGAGATATAAATCTAGAACTCATCAGCTGACTGATAGTAATTAAAGTCTTAATACTGGATAAGTGCACCTAGTTAATGAGTATGAAAACACAAGAGTAGAGGTTTGAAGAGTGAACCCTGGAATATTTCAATATCCAGAGGTCTTATAAATGAGAAAAAAGCAAACTGAAAATTAACTGCCAGTGACATAGGAAAATCAGAGGTTGGTCTCCAGAAAGCCAAATGATAGAAGATTTTTAAAAGAGAATGAAGTGATCAAGTGATCAAATCATGCTGATAAATTAGTTAAGACAAGGACTAGAAATTGACCATTTGGTTTAACAACATAGTAATAACTTAAGACTTTATAGAGTGGTAGCGATGAGGCCTGATTAAAGTGAATTCAAGCAAGAATGGAAACTACTGAGACATCAAGTACAGGCAAGGCTATTGAGGAGTTTTGCTGAAAGAAGCTCAGAGAAATAGAACAAGAACTGGGGAGGAATGTGAGATTGAGCAGATTTTATGTTTAATTGAGAATATTACTGCTTATCAAAACAAACCAGTGAAGGGGAAACTGATGATGAAAGACAGAGAGGCAAGACAATTACTGGAGTCATGTCCTTGAAAGGGGATGGGATCCAGTGTAAAAAGTTGTTGGCCTTCAACAGAGGCAGACATTTCACTAGTAACAAGAACAAAAGAAGTGTAGGTGGACATAGAAGCAGTCAACATTGTTTCAGTTATGTGGAGTAGAAAGAATTGAACTTAGCCAGGCTTCAGAATATTCTGGAAACACACAATGTAGGAAGAAAGAGGCCATGAAGATATGTACTAGGGGTGATTAGAATGATGGACCATGAACTCTATGTGAAAGTCAGGGACATGAAGACATGTGGCATGTAGAAATATTGTAGAAGTAGTAAAACAAATGTCTTATAGATCCTGGTAGGGTTAAAGAATTCTTATCCTCAGGACACCAGAAGGAGTGAGATGGAAAAGAGGAGAGGTGGTTAGCAAGTATAATATTTAAAGTGAAGATTATGGGGGTGTCTGGGTGGCTCAGTCATTAAGCGTCTGCCTTCGGCTCAGGTCCTGATCTCAGGATCCTGGGATTGAGCCCCGCATCGGGCTCCCTGCTCCACGGGAAGCCTACTTCCCCCTCTTCCACTCCCTCTGCTTGTGTTCCCTCTCTCGCTGTGTCTCTCTCTGTCAAATAAATAAGTAAAATCTTTAAAAAAAAAAAAAAAAGTGAAGATTATGGGCAGGGGAGTGAACTAGGTTATAACCATAGAAATGAGTACTTGAATCAGGGTAGAGGACAAAATCAGTGGAGGACAGGAGGTCAAGGAACTGAGATAGCAGAGAAGTGGATTATAAAATTGTTAAAATTGTATTTATATAGAAAATTCATTCTAGCTCTCTGTATACAAATTATATAATTATATATATTATATATACCTAGAAAATTCATTCATATATATTTTTATATATACTTTTTCATATATATATATAAGAAGGGGAGAAAGGGAGGGAAAGAGAGAGAAAGAATGAATTTGCTAGATAATGAGAGTTTGAAGAAATATGTATGAGAGAGAGACCAGGGGTCAATAGATGCTTGCAACAAAGTGCAGTAATGAATGGCATAATCTAGTAATTTGAACTTGAGACTAGGTATTTTTAAGGAGAGTAATGGGAGTGGACTGAAAGGTACCAAGGGAATCTACCTATGTCTAGGTCCAGGGGCAGTAGAGTGCAGAAGGGAAAACATCTCCCCCTTCATAGGGGTCACAGGAAGCTGATTCTTTAGGGAGAATCAAGTTTCAGAGAGCAAGGAGGTAAAAAAAAAAAAAAAAAAGAAAAAGAAAAGTTGGTGAAGAGGTTAAGAATTCAGAGGTTTTTGCTCATAATAGACATTGGGTTCCAGAATACTCAATGGAAGATTTGGGAAGTTAATAAGGGAGAAAGGTTTTACTAGTAAAAAGAATTACTGGGATGATGGATGAATACAGATGATGAGAGAGGACTTGGTAATGTGGTTCACAGAGCTAGTGATAAGGACAAGAGGGAAGGGCACAGTCTGGTTAGTCCTGGGTCCTTAAGCAGGGTGTGGTGGGGAGGAAGTCAGTGCTACTGAGCAGGGAACAGGAGGTCTTACCAAGAGTATATAAAGCCCTAGTATCCACTCTTCACTCCCACTGATGACAATGTCAAGGCCTGAAGAGACTTCACATTTGGTGAGATCATCGAAAATATATACAGAAAAAAAACTTGATTTATCTTATAACTGCTAAGGCACTTACGCAATTCAGTTTGAGCCAAAATACTATAGGGTCTGTGGAAAAGCTAGTATTAAAATTTAATTAAAAATAAGAAAGATACAATAGGTAGTTTGCTCTCTCTGGCATGTAAAAAATAAATCAGCTTCAATTTTCATTGCATTGCGAGACTCTCCACCTGTCAGTTGGGTACTTAAATCTTACAGACTTATTTTCAGTAATCAACATAAAATATTCACACTGCAGACACACACACACAAACTGTGAATTGAAGAGAATTCTTTAAAACATTAACCACTATAGATCACTCACCAGTCCAGGCACCATGCTTAAACCCCTTCTCTCAAGTAATACTTGCAATAGCCTTATGATAGGTTATTCCCATTTTTGCAGAGGTAGAAACTGAGGCATAGAGAAATAAATCTGTCCTAGGTGACACAGTGAGTAAATGTTTGATGTATGGTATATCTGAGTTGAGATCACTATCTGAAAACACAGTATCTATCAGGATCCTGTAGTGAGTATTTCTCAAAGTATAGTCCCTGGAACTGTGAATTTGTAGGAAATACTAATTTTAGGACCCCATCCCAAACCTACTGAATCAGAAACTCTGGGGTTAGTGTCCAGAAATCTATGTTTTAATAAGCCCTCCAGGTGATTCCATTGTAAGTTCAAGTCTGAGAACCCCTGTTCTAAAATAAGCAGGGATGGAGTATCAGATTATTAAGAGCATGATAAAGGACAGGATAACTACCTATCACTACAGATTCTTTAAATTCTGACTCATATTACTGTGTGTGTGTGTGTGTGTGTATTTAGGTATGTGAGTAGCTGGTGAGTATGAGTATGTGGGTGTAGGGATGTAGTACTAGCTAATCTCCCTCCCTCGTTCTAAATACTTTCAGAATTATTAACTTCAGGATTTACTGAAGACTACTGGGATTTAGATATTAGCACAACTGTTGTCCTTAAGTTGTAGCCTATTAAATACATAAAGAAACAACAACTCTTACTATCTGAAACATTAAAGTTTTCATTTGCATGACAAAATATATAACTTATAGGTGTTTTGCACATTATGAGCCTCTCAATTTTACTAGAAGCCAGACTTTGCTGAACATGACAGTAATGTTGTGGGGCTGTAAGACAAGAAAATTGTCATGACATTAATCTCTGATTCTATATAGGGAACACCTTGTTATAAAAGACATTCTTACTGCCACAGAGCTGTTGCTAGGGGCAGTTAAATTGCTGACACAACCACTTAATCTCTTCTTTTTCAGTGAATAGAGACAATGAAATAGAGTGCGACTGAGTTTTTTATATTATATAAATAACTGAATTTCAGGAAAAACAGTTTTTCCAAAAATTATAGCAGAATTTTTCACCTATCTTCATAATTTGCAATAAAAATAGAGACCATTACAGAACCACTCATCTGTCTAATATTTTTCCTCTAGCCTTAAGGGCATAATGAAAAACTAAATTTACTAGGAAAGAGGATGTTTGAAGAGAAAATTTTGCATCCATTACTCATTTTGTGAGGCAGAGATGGCAATGGTGGTAAGAAGCAATTAAACTCTTATATTTCTCTGCTCTGCCAACTTTTTTTCCAGCCACTTTACAACTGTGATATCATATGTATTATCATCACAAGGAAATTTGGAGAGGTATGATATCTTCATTTTATAAAGGAAGAAACTAAGGCCCATAAAAGTTTAACAAATAGTGATGGATAATGCTATATGTTGGGTTTAAAACTTAGATTATAACTCAATCTATTGATTGTTACCTCTCTGATACCACTCCAATGACACTTCCACTCAACACACAGGTGGTGATCTAGACCAGAAATCTCAAACAGTTCAGGGACAACATTAAGATGTTATTAGTCTTTTTCACTTGCATTCATTCATTCGAGCACAGTGAGATTCTCCAGAGCTCCATGATATATGATGTGGCAATAAACTGAATATAGAAGCAGATACGAAAATCTGGCTTTTTCTCTTAAGTTGTCATTAAAGATATCTGTAAAATTGTAAAAAATAAAATAAAATAAAAAAGCCTATCTTTTGACCTAAATAGTTGTTTCTGAAATTTTCAGAAAATTGTGTTAACATATAATAATGTCATCATTTCAAAATGAATAAACATATCTAAAACTTCTTAGTGTAATTTATAATACAATAAATATAATCTACATTTTAAAAAAGTTCTTTGTGAAGAAGGGTGATCCAAGAGGGTGGTGCAGAAAGACCCTGAACTCAACTCCTGCCATGGACACACTAAACTTACACCTTTATATAGAGCAATTCCTTATGAAGAAGAACTGAGGGCTGACTGAACAGCCTCTGTACAACAGATGCTAGAGGGACTACATAGAGAAGGAAAGGAACTAAAGTGAATATCAGCATATATATATATATATATATATATATATATATATATATATACACACACACACACACACACATATATATATGGTAGTAAAAAAACAAAAACCTACAATAGATACACAAAAAAGAAAGAAAAGAACACAAATATAACACTAAAGAAAACCATAAAACCATGAGGGAAGAGACCAAGAGAAGAAGAAAAGAATAGAGAACTAAAAAACAAGATAACAATTAACAAAATGGTAATAAGTACATATCTATCAATAATTACTATAATTGTAAATGGATGAAATGCTCCAATCAAAAAACATAGAGTGGCTAAATGGATGAGAAAAACAAGACCCATCTATATGCTTCCCATCAGAAACCACATTTAGATCTAGAAACACATGTGGACTAAAAGTGAAGAGATAGAAAAAGTTATTTCATGCAAATGGAAACAAAAAGAAAGTTGGAGTAGAAATACTCCTATCAGACCAAATAGACACTAAAAGATTAACAGAAAACAAAGAAGGGCTTTACATAATGATCAAGAGGTCAACAAAGAAGATGGTTTAACACTTGTAAATATACATCCAATGTAACAAAAGCCAAATATGTAAAGCAAGTATTAACAGGCATAAATGGAGAAATTGACAGCAATACAAGAATACTAGGAAACTTTAATACCCTACTTTTATCAATGGATAGATCATCCAACCAAAATTGGTAAGGAAACATTGGCCTTGAATGACACATTAGACAAATTGGACTTTATAGATATAGATCTATCTTTATCTATAACATTCCATCCCAAAACAGAAGACAAACTTTCTTCAAGTGCACATGGAACATTCTCTAGGATAGATCACATGTTGGACCACAAAACAAGTCTCAATAAATTAAAGAAGATTGAAATCATATCAAGCGTCTTTTCCAAATACAATTCTATGGAACTAGAAATCAATTACAAGAAAACTGGAAAAAACACAAACACATGGAAATTAAACAACATGTTACTAAACAACAAATGTGTCAACAAAGAAGTTGAAGAGGAAATCAAAGACAAGAATGAAGACAAATGAAATGGAAATACAAAAGGCTAAAATCTATGGGACACAGCAAAAGCAGTTCTAAGAGGGAAGTTCACAATGATAAAGGCCTACCTCAAGAAACAAGAAAATTTTCCAATAAACAAGTTAACCTTACACCTAAAGGAACTAGAAAAACAAAGCCCAAAGTTAGTAAGCAGAAAGTAATAATAGATAAGAGCAGAAATCAATGAAATAGAGATTTAAAAAATAGCAAAGATTAACTAGAGATGGATCTATGAAAAGATAAACAAAATCAATAAACCTCTCACCAGATTCAACAAGACCTCAAGACAGAGGGCCAAGTAAAAAAAAAAAAAAAAAAAAAAAAAAAAAAAAAAAAAAAAAAAACCATAAATGAAAAGAGATAAATTACGATTGAGAGCACAGAAAAACAAAGGATCCTGAGATTACTACAATTTTATGCCATAAATTGGAAAACATAGAAAATCTAAATTCCTAGAAACACACAACCTTCTAAGACTTAGTCAAGAAATAGAAAATGTTGTTGTTCACGATGGGTTTGCAGCCAGAACACAGGTGTCATGAAAACCACCACTAAACCTAAACCAAAATGGGAAAGGGAAAACTCATCAACATTGTCTCATCATCACTGGACACAGATTTGGACAAGTCTCCACTACTGCTGAGATGGGAAAGAGCTCCGTCAAGTATGACTGGGTCTTGGATAAACTGAAAGCTGAAGGTGAATGTGGTATCACCACTGATATCTCCCTGTGGAAATTTGAGACCAACAAGTATTATGTGACCATCATTGATGCCCCAGAACACAAAGACATCAAAAACATGGTTCCAGGCACATCTCAGGCTGACTGTACTGTCCTGACTGTTGCTGTGTTGGTGAATTTGAAGCACATATCTCCAAGAATGAGCAGACCCATGAGCATGCCCTTCTGGCTTATACATTGGGTGTAAAACAACTAATTGTTGGTGTTAACAAAATGGATTCCACTGAGCCACCCTACAGCCAGAAGAGATATGAGGAAATCATTAGGAAGTCAGCACCTACATTAAGAAAATTGGCTACAACCCTGACACAATAGCATTTGTGCCAATTTCTGGTTTGAATGCTGACAACATGCTGGAGCCAAGTGCTAACATGCCTTGGTTCAAGGGATGGAAAGTCACTGTAAAGATGGGAATGCCAGTGGAACCACGATGCTTGAAGCTCTGGACTGCAATCTGCCACCAACTCGTCGGACTGATGATTCCTTGTGTCTGCCCCTCCAGGACATCTACACAATTGGTGGCATTGCTACTGTGCCTGTGGGCTGAGTGAGTCGAGACTGGTGTTCTTAAACCTGGCATGGTGGTCACCTTTGCTCCAGTCAATGTTGAAACTGAAGTAAAGTCTGTTGAAATGCACCATGAAGCTTTGAGACTTGTCCAGAGGACAATGTGGGCTTCAACGTCAAGAACATATCTGTCAAAAATGTTCATTGTGGCAATGTGGCTGGTGACAGCAAAAATGACCCACCAATGGAAGCAGCTAGCTTCATGCTCAGGTGATTATCCTGAACCATCCAGGCCAAATCAGTGCTGGATATGCACCTGTAATGAATTGTCATACAGCTCACATTGCTTGCAACTTTTCTGTGCTGAAGGAGAAGATTGATTGTTGCTCTGGGAAATGGCTAGAAGATGGCCCTAAGTTCTCGAAATCTGGTGATACTGCCATCATTGATATGGTTCTTGACAAGCTTATGTGTGTTGAGAGCTTCTCTGACTATCCTCCTCTTCACCATTTTGCTGTTCATGACATGAGACAGATGGTTGCTGCGGGTGTCATCAAAGCAGTGGACAAGAAGGCAACTGGAACTGGCAAGGTCACCAAGTCTGCCCAGAAAGCTCAGAAGGCTAAATGATTATTATCCCCAATACCTGCCACCCTAGTCTTAATCAGTGCTGGAAGAAGAGTCTCTGAACTATTTGTGTCAGTTGGATAATTAATAGTAAAAGATTGGTTAATGATAATGATACATTGCAAAACCTTTAAAAGGAAAGGAGAATGTTTTATGGACCATTTGTTGGGAGAGAGAGTAACAGTTTTAAGTTATTAGTTTTAAAATCAGTACTTTTTAATGGAACCAACTTGACAAAAATCTGTCACAGAATTTTGGGATTCATTAAAGCAGAAGTTTAAGGTGCCTGGGTGGCTCAATTGGTTAAGTGTCTGCCTTGGGCTCAGGTCATGATCCCAGAGTCCTGGGATTGAGCCCCGTATCGGGCTCCCTGATCACTGGGGAGTCTGCTTCTCCCTCTGCCCCTCACCCCTCTTGTGCTCTCTAATAAATAAAATGTTTAAAAATTAAAAAAATAAAATAAAAAAATTTAATGAGAAAAAAATAGAAAATGTGAATAGACCAATTACAAGTAATGAAATAACTAATTTTAAAACTCCCAAAAACAAAGATCCAGAACCAGAAAGCTTCACAGATGAATTCTACCAAATATTTAAAGAGTTAGTACATATCCTTCTCAAATTAGTACAAAAAATTGAAGAGGAAGGAATGGTTCTAAACTTTTTACAAAGCCAGTATACCCTAATACCAAAACCACACAAAGACATCACAAAAAAAGAAAATTACAGGCCAATATCCCTGATGAATATGGATGTAAAATTTTTCAACAAAACATTAGCAAACTGAATTCAACAATATGTTTTAAAGATTAAATACTATGATCAAGTGGGTTGTACTCCAGGGATCTAAGGATGGTTCAGTATCTCCATATCAAACAACATGCTATACTGTATTAACAAAATAAAGGATAAAAATCAAAGTCACCTCAATAGATGCAGAAAAAGCATTTGACAAAATTCAACATCCATTTATGATAAAAATTCTCAACAAAGTGGGTATATAGGAAACATGCCTCAACATAATAGAGGATATTTATGACAAACCCACAGCTAACATTATACTCAATAGTGAAAAGCTGTAAGCTTTTCCTCTCAGATCAGGAATCAGAAAAGGATACCCACTCCTGCCACTTTTATTTAACATAGTATTAGAAGTCCTAGCCACAACAATTAGGCAAGAAAAAGAAAACGCATCCAAATTGGAAAGCAAGAATTAAAACTGTCACTATTTGCAGATGGCATGATACTATATATAAAAAAAACTCTCAAAATGCCCCCCCCACAACAGAACTAATAAATTAAATAAAGTACAAGATACAGAACATACAGAAATTAGTTGCATTTTTATATACTAATAATGAGCTATAAGAAATTAAGAAAACAATTCCATTTATAATTGCACCAAAAAGAATAAAATGCTTAGTAATAAATTTAACCAAGGAGGTAAAATACTTGTACTCTGAAAACTGTAAGACACTGATGAAAGAAACTGAAAATGGCAAAAAAATAAGAATACACCATACTTATAAAGAATTAATATTCTTAAAATATCCACACTTCTTAAAGCAATCTATAAATCTAAATGCAATCCCCATCAAAAAAGCAATGGCATCTTTCATGGAACTAAAACAAAAAATCCTAAAATTTATATTGAACCACAAAAGATACTAAATAGCCAAAGCAATTTTAAGAAAGAACAAAGCTAGAGGTATCATGCTGTGATTTCAAACTATACTACAAAGCTAAAGTAATTAAAACTGTATTGTATTGGCACAGAAACAGATATGTAGACCAACAGAATAGAATAGGGAGCCCAGATATAAACCCACACATATATGGTCAATTAACCTATGGCAAAGGAAGCAAGAATATACAATGGGGAAAGACAGTTTCTTCAAAAGTAAGGACTGGGAAAACTGGACAGTGACATTCAAAAGAATGAAACTAGACTACTATCTTACACCATACACAAAAATAAATATTAAGACCTGAAATCATCAAACTTCTTAAAGAAAACATAGGTATAAGCTCTTTGACATTGATCTTAGCAATCTATCTTTGGTGCAGTCTCCTCAGGCAAGGAAAAAAAAGGCTAAAATAAACAAGTGGGGGACTAGATCAAAGTGAAAAGCTTTTGCATAGCAAAAGAAACTATAACAGAACAAAAGGTAACCTACTGGATGGGAGAAGATATTTGCAAATCATATACCCAATACGAGGTTAATATCCAAAATATATGAAAAATTTTCACATCTTAATATCAATAAAACAAACATTTCAATTAAAATGGGTAGAAGACATGAATAAACTTTTTTTTTTTCCAAAGAAGATACACAGCTATACATTAAAAGATGCTGAGCATAATTGGTCATCAGAGAATTGGAAAATCACAATGCAAATATCACCTTAAACCTGTCAGATTGGCTATCATAAAAATGACAAACAATAAAACGTATTGGTGAGGATGTGAAGAAAAGAGAACACTTGTACACTGCTGGTAAGAATGTAAATTGCTGCAGGCACCATGAAAAGCAGGATGGAGTTTCCCAAAATAATTAAAAATAAAACTACCATACCATCCAGCAATTCTGCTTCTGGGTATACATCTGCAGAAAATTAAAAACCAATTTGAAAGGATATATGCACCAATATGTTCATTGCAGCATTATTTACAATAGCCAAAATACAAAGGTAAACTTAAGCGCCCATCAATAGGTGAATGGGTAAAGATGTGGTATATATATATACAATGAAATATTACTCAGCCATAAAAAATTAAATTTTGGCATTTACTACAACATGGATGGACCTAGAGGGCATTATGCTAATTGAAATAAGCCAGAGAAAGACAAATACTGTATTGTTTCAGTTACATGTGGAGTCTAAAAAACAAAACAAATGAACAATCAAGACAAAGCAGAAACAGACTCATAAGTACAGGAAACCAATTGTTGGTTCACCAAGTGGAGAGGGATTGGGAGGTGGGAGAAATAGGTAAAGGGGATTAGGAGGTACAATCTTGCAGTTATAAGATAAATAAGTCATGTGATGTATGGGAAATATAGTCAATAATATTGTGGTAACTTCGACAAGTGGTAACTGGACTTATCAGGATTATTTCATAATGTATAATAATATCAAATCACTAGGATGTACACCTGAAACTAAGAGGATACTGTGTGTCAATTATACTTCAATAAAAGAGTAGTAGAGAAGGAAATTAAGACTTTGGGACATGTTAGGTTTAACTTGCTTATGAGACATCTCTGGCAAATGTCATGGACGCAGTTGGGTAAAAAAACATGTAGCACATAGGAGAGGTTTAGAATGAAATACAAAGTTAGGAATAATTGGTATGTATATTATAACACTTACATTTTTTTGAAGTAGACTCCACAGCCAGCATGGAGCCCAACATGTGGCTTGAACTCATGACCCTGAGATCAAGACCTGAACTGAAATCGAGTCAGACGCCCAACTGACAGAGCCACCCAGGTGCCCCTGTAACACCTAAATTTTAAGTGCTCCCTTAATATCTTTGAGCCTTATAGCCTCCAAAGACCTAACCATGAGTTTTCCTGCTCTCACCAGATATGATCCTGCCCAGCAGTAATGGCTTCTCAACCAGCTAGTTCCCCCATCACCTGCATGAGCTGCACCTCACCTGATATTCAACCCAAGAATTTTTACTTATCTGACAGCCTGCAGAATTATTCAAACAAGTTAATCACATCCACCCATGGGAAGCCTGGGGTACACAACCTTCCTCTTATCACAGAGTCTGCCTCCCACAGCCCCTGCTAGTTCACTTCATTCCCTTGTGCAGCATCCATGTGGCCCTTCATGATCTCTGGGGTCTTTGTTCACCAAAGTGTAAATATACTTGACTAATAAACAATTGCCAATCTCTTCTGACCAGTGTTGAGTGTCATGTACATGTTCAACCATCATAGTACTTAGGGCGAGGGATCCCTTCTTCATTACGGAGTGAATAGAGGGTGATGAGAGCACTACATAAATGCAACTTAAAGCTACTGAGATAGATTACGTCATGCAAGCAGAAAGTTTAAAGACAAAAGGGTGCCTAAGCAATGAGATACAGTGATGATCCAGCAAGAGAAGCAGAGAAGTAGGTTGAGAGATGACAAGAAAACCAGTAAAATGTAGAGTCCTGGAAGCCAAAGAAAGAATATTTCTAGAAGAGGACAAAAAATTACTTTTAACCCTTATATAAAAGTTAGAAGATAAAAATACACTAATGGATATACAATATAAAAATAAGCAAACTCTACAAGAACACAAAGTGTTAGTTCACTAAGTGGAATAAAAGTGGAGAGGTTTTGTGTGTGATTAAAGTTCATATCTACTTAAAATATATGGCTGTAACTCCAAGATATTTTATGCAAATCTCAAGCTAACTGCAAAGAAAAAACCTGTAATAGGCACAGAAAAGACCAATAGAAAAGAATCAAAGCAAGTCACTAAGAAGTTCTAAAATAATGCAGGAAGACAGCAATAGAGGAAGAGATAAAAATAAGGACAGCACAACAGACCAAACGATTAACAAAATGGCAATAGTAAGTCCTCACCTATCAATAATTATTTTAGTGTAAATGGATTAAATGTCCCAATCAGAAGTCAAAGAGTGACTGATTTTTTTTTTTTTAATTCAGCAGTATGCTATCTATAAGAGACTCATTTTAGTTTTAAGAAACAGGCTGAAAGCAAAGGGATGGAAAAGATACTCCATGCAAATGGTAATAAAACGAAACCTGGAATGGCTGTAATTCTACAAAACAAAATAGACTTAATGTCAAAAACTATCTCTAGGAACAAGTAAGATCATTATATAATGGTACAAGGCTCAATTCAACAAAAAATATATATGCACCTAATATCAGAACACCTGAACATATAAAGTAATCATTCAAAATTAATAATCTGAAAGGAGAAACTGACAAAACAACAATAAGCAAGGACTTCAATACCAACTCTCAATAATGAACACAAATTTAGAGAGAAAATCATAAAGAAACAGCTGATTTGAGTGACACTGTAGCTCAATGGATCTCAACAGACGTAGGCAGAACTTTCCATCAAACAGAATATACATTCTTCCTAAGAGGTCAAAAACATCTCCAAAACAAATGACATGATAGTTCATAACAATTCATAACAAATTTAAGAATATCAAAGTTATTGCTAGCACCTTTTCCAGCCATAATGGAATGAACCAAAACATCAGTAACACTAAGCAAATGGGGAAATTCACATTTATGTGGAAACTAAACAACACTTGAAACATTGGATAAAAGAAATAAAAATGAAATTTTAAAAGTATCTTGAGACAGGGGCGGAGCAAGATGGCAGAGGAGTAGGAGACCTGGATTTCATCTCCTATCAGGAATTCAGCTGGATAGGGATCAAACCAATCTGAACACCTACGAACTCAACAGGAGATCGAAGAAAAGAACAGCAGCAACTCTGAACGGAAAAGCGACCACTTTCTGGAAGGTAGGACGTGCAGAGAAGTGAATCCAAGGCAATATTCAGGAGGATAGACGGCGGGGGAGGGGCCTCCTTCGGCTGCTTCTGGCAAGTGATAGAACCACGGAGCATAAAATCAGAACTTTTAGAAGTCTGCTCTGCTGAGGGACGTCACTCCGGTGGCTAAGCGGGGTGTGGAACCCTGTGGGACAGTGTGGTCTCAGGACCCTCGGGGTCACAGAAAGACCGGGGATGCCTGAGTGCGGCAGAGCTCCCAGGTATCGGAGTGGGGAAGCCGGCTGCAGAGACGGAGCCAAGGCAAGGGCTCTCAGCTTGGGGTTGCCATAAACCATGATCCGCGGCACAGTCGGGCCACTGCTCCTCCAGCAGGGACCAAACAAGTGGCAGATCCGGGGAGACTCACCTTCTTCCCCTGGGAGGAAAGGTGCGGAAGTGCACTGCAGGAATCTGCTGGGTTTGGAGACTCCACGTGGGGTCAGGTGCCAGAGATAGAAACGCGCGGTCACAGGCCGGGTGAACACGGAGTGTGGCCAGAGACCGGGGACATGGGAGTGACTGGCGACTTTTCTCTGGGGGCTCACTGAGGAGCGGGGCCTGAGTTATTGGCTCCTCCGGGGCGGAGATTGGGGGCTGCCATTTTCACTCTCCGCCTCCAAAGCTGCACAGAAAGCTTGCAGGGAACAAAAGCTCCGGAGAGCAAACCCGAGCAGATTACTTAGTCCGGTGGGGGCAAGGGCGGGGCAATTCCGCCTCTGGCAAAGACTTTTGGAAACCATGGCAACAGGCCCCTCCCCCAGAAGATCAGCGAGAACAGCCAGCCAAGACCAAGTTTACCGATCAAGGAGAACGGCAGAACTCCAGTGCTAGGGGAATAATGCACATGGAATTCATGGTTTTTTACCATGATTCTTTAGTCTTTCAAAGTTAATTTTTTCTTTTTTTTTTTTTTTTTTGAATTTTTCTTTTTCCCTTTTTCAACCAACATCTTATCACTCCCTTTTTTAAAAAAAACATTTTTCGGGCGCCTGGGTGGCTCAGTTGGTTAAGCGACTGCTTTCGGCTCAGGTCATGACCTGGAGTCCCTGGATTGAGTCCCACATCGGGCTCTCTGCTCGGCAGGGAGCCTGCTTCTCCCTCTGACCCTCCCCCCTCTCATGTGCTCTCTCTCTCTCATTCTCTCTGTCTCAAATAAATAAATAGAATCTTTAAAAAAAAAATTTTTTTTTTCTTTTTCATTTTTCTTTTTCATTTTTAGAGTCATATTCTATCCCTTCATAGTAGTTACCTGTATTTTTGGCATATATATATATAAGTTGTTCTCTCTTTAAAATTTTGAGATAGTTTCTTCTAACAGATCAAAATATACCCTAAATCTCTAGTGTATGGTTTTTTTCTACTCCCCTGGCTGATGACATTCTCTCCCTTTTTTCCTCTTTTTTTAAATCCTCTTCTTTCTTTTTTCAAACACCTTCTTATCAATTCCTTTTATAAAATTTTTTATAATTTCCACCTTTACAGTCATATTCCATCCCCTCATCATATCAACACTTTTTTTTTTTTAAAGGTTTTATTTATTCGGCAGAGAGAGAGACAGCGAGAGCAGGAACACAAGCAGGGGGAGTGGGAGAGGGAGAAGCAGGCTTCCCACTGAGCAGGGAGCCTGATGCGGGGCTGGATCCCAGGATCCTGGGATCATGACCTGAGCCGAAGGCAGACGCTTAATGACTGAGCCACCCAGGCGCCCCTCAACACTTATTTTTGTACATATATAAGTTTTTCTTTCTTTAAAATTTTGGAAGGCACTTTCTTCTAACAGACCAAATACACCCAAAATCTGGTGTGTGGCACTGATCTATATACCAGCCTGATCATATTTGATCATATTCTGGTTTTTTTTTTTTTGTTTTTTTTCTGTTTTTGATTGTTTTTATCTTTATCTTTTTCTTTTCTTTTTTTTTTTCTTTTTCGTTTTTCTCTCTTTCTCTTTCTTTTCCCCTGGCTTCAGGTCTTTTCTGATTTGTTTAGAGTATATTTTCTAGGAACGTTGCTACCCTGTTAGCATTTTGTTCTCTCATTAATCTATTCTCCTCTGGACAAAATGACAAGACGGAAAAAATCACCTCAACAAAGAGAACAAGAGGTAGTACCGAATGCCAAGGACCTACTCAATACGGACATTAGTACGATATCAGATCTAGAGTTCAGAATCATCGCTTTAAAGATACTAGCTGGGCTTGAAAAAAGCATGGAAGTTATTAGAGAAACCCTTTCTGGAGAAGTAAAAGAACTAAAATCTAACCAAGTCGAAATCAAAAAGGCTATTAATGCAGTGCAATCAAATATGGGGGCACTAACTGCTAGGATAAATGAGGCAGAAGAGAGAATCAGTGATATAGAAGACCAAATGATGGAAAATAAAGAAGCTGAGAAAAAGAGAGAGAAACAACTACTGGATCACGAGGGCAGAATTCGAGAGATAAGCGATATCATAAGATGAAACAACATTAGAATAATTGGGATCCCAGAAGAAGAAGAAAGAGAGACAGGGGCAGAAGGTATAATGGAGCAAATTATAGCAGAGAACTTCCCTAATTTGGGGAAGGAAACAGGCATGAAAATCCAGGAAGCACAGAGAACCCCTCTCAAAATCAATAAAAATAGGTCAACACCCCGACATCTACTAGTAATACTTACGAGTCTCAGAGACAAAGAGAAAATCCTGAAAGCAGCTTAGGAGAAGAGATATGTAACCTACAATAGTAGAAACATTAGATTGGCAACAGACCTATCCACAGAGACCTGGCAGGCCAGAAAGGACTGGCAGGATATATTCAGAGCACTAAATGAGAACAATATGCAGCCAAGAATACTATATCCAGCTAGGCTATCACTGAAAATAGAAGGAGAGATAAAAAGCTTCCAGGACAAACAAAAACTAAAGGAATTTGCAAACACAAAACCAGACCTACAAGAAATCTTGAAAGGGGTCCTCTAAGCAAAGAAAGAGCCCGAAAGCAACATAGACCAGAAAGGAACACAGACAATATACAGTAACAGTCACCTTACAGGCAATACAATGGCACTAAATTCCTATCTTTCAATAGTTACCCTGAATGTACATGGGCTAAATGCCCCAATCAAAAGACACAACCTATCAGATTGGATTAAAAAACAAGACCCGTCAATATGCTGTCTGCAAGAGACTCATTTTAGAACCAAAGACACCCCCAGATTGAAAGTGAGGGGGTGGAAAACCATTTACCATGCTAATGGACACCAAAAGAAAGCTGGGGTGGCAATCCTTATATCAGACAAATTAGATTTTAAACCAAAGACTGTAATAAGAGATGAGGAAGGACACTATATCTTACTTAAAGGGTCTATCCAACAAGAAGATCTAACAATTGTAAATATCTATGCCCCTAACATGGGAGCAGCCAATTATATAAGGCAATTAATAACAAAAGCAAACACACACATCGACAACAATACAATACTAGTGGGGGACTTTAACACCCCCCTCACTGAAATGGACAGATCGTCTAAGCAAAAGATCAACAAGGAAATAAAGACTTTAAATGACACACTGGACCAAATGGACTTCACAGTCCTATTCAGAACATTCCATCCCAAAGCAACAGACTACACATTCTTCTCTAGTGTCCATGGAACATTCTCCAGAATTGATCACATCCTAGGTCATAAATCAGGTCTCAACCGGTACCAAAAGATTGGGATCATTCCCTATTTTCAGACCACAATGCTTTGAAACTAGAACTCAATCACAAGAGGAAAGTCGGAAAGAACTCAAATACATGGAGGCTAAAGAGCATCCTACTGAAGAATGAATGGGTCAATCAGGAAATTAAAGAAGAATTAAAAAAATTCATGGAAACCAATGTAAATGAAAACACAACTATTCAAAATCTTTGGGATGCAGCAAAGGCAGTCCTAAGAGGAAAGTATATAGCAATACAAGCCTTTCTCAAGAAACAAGAAAGGTCTCAAGTACACAACCTAACCCTACACCTAAAGGAGCTGGAGAAAGAACAGCAAATAAAGCCTAAACCCAGCAGGAGAAGAGAAATCATAAAGATCAGAGCAGAAATCAATGAAATAGAAACCAAAAGAACAGTAGAACAGATCAACGAAACTAGGAGCTGGTTCTTTGAAAGAATTAACAAGATTGATAAACCCCTGGCCAGACTTATCAAAAAGAAAAGAGAAATGACCCAAATCAACAAAATCATGAATGAAAGAGGAGAGCTCACAACCAACACCAAAGAAATACAAACAATTATAAGAACATATTATGAGCAACTCTATGCCAGCAAATTAGATAACCTGGAAGAGATGGATGCATTCCTAGAGATGTATCAACTAACAAAACTGAACCAGGAAGAAATAGAAAACCTGAACAGACCTATAACCACTAAGGACATTGAAGCAGTCATCAAAAATCTCCCAAAAAACAAAAGCCCAGGGCCAGATGGCTTCCCAGGGGAATTCTACCAAACATTTCAAGAAGAATTAATACCTATGCTTCTGAAACTGTTCCAAAAATAGAAATGGAAGGAAAACTTCCAAACTCATTTTATGAGGCCACCATTACCTTGATCCCAAAACCAGACAAAGACCCATCAAAAAGGAGAATTACAGACCAGTATCCCTGATGAACATGGATGCAAAACTTCTCACCAAAATACTAGCCAATAGGATCCAACAGTACATTAAAAGGATTATTCACCACGACCAAGTGGGATTCATCCCTGGGCTGCAAGGTTGGTTCAACATCCGCAAATCAATCAACGTGATACAATACATTAGCAAAAGAAAGAACAAGAATCATATAATCCTCTCAAGAGATGCAGAAAAAACATTTGACAAAGCACAACATCCTTTCTTGATCAAAACTCTTCAGAGTATAGGCATAGAGCGTTCATACCTCAATATCCTAAAAGCCATCTATGAAAAACCTACAGCGAATATCATTCTCAATGGGGAAAAACTGAGAGCTTCCCCCCTAAGGTCAGGAACGTGGCAGGAATGTCCGCTATCACCACTGCTATTCAACATAGTATTAGAAGTCCTGGCCACAGCAGTCAGACAACAAAAAGAAATAAAAGGCATCCAAATTGGCAAAGAAGAAGTCAAACTCTCACTCTTTGCAGATGATATGATACTTTATGTGGAAAACCCAAAAGACTCCACCCCAAATCTGCTAGAACTCATACAGGAATTCAGTAAAGTGGCAGGATATAAAATCAATGCACAGAAATCAGTGGCATTCCTATACACCAACAACAAGACAGAAGAAAGAGAAATTAAGGAGTCGATCCCATTTACAATTGCACCCAAAACCATAAGATACCTAGGCATAAATCTAACCAAAGAGGCAAAGGATCTGTACTCAGAAAACTATAAAATACTCATGAAAGAAATTGAGGAAGACACAAAGAAATGGAAAAATGTTTCATGCTCATGAATTGGAAGAACAAATATTGTGAAGATGTCAATGCTACCTAGAGCAATCTACACATTCAATGCAATCCCCATCAAAATACCATCCACTTTTTTCAAAGAAATGGAACAAATAATCCTAAAATTTGTATGGAACCAGAAAAGACCCCGAATAGCCAGAGGAATTTTGAAAAAAATAAGCAAAGCTGGTGGCATTACAAATCCGGACTTCCAGTTCTATTACAAAGCTGTCATCATCAAGACAGTATGGTATTGGCACAAAAACAGACACATAGATCAATGGAACAGAATAGAGAGCCCAGAAATGGACCCTCAACTCTATGGTCAACCCATCTTTGACAAAGCAGGAAAGAATGTCCAATGGAACAAAGACAGTCTCTTCAACAAATGGTGTTGGGAAAATTGGATAGCCACATGCAGAAGAATGAAACTGGACCATTTCCTTACACCACACACAAAAATAGACCCAAATGGTTGAAAGACCTCAATGAGAGACAGGAGTCCATCAAAATCCTAAAGGAGAACACAGGCAGCAACCTCTTCGACCTCAGCCGCAGCAACTTCTTCCTAGAAACAACGCCAAAGGCAAGGGACGCAAGGACAAAAATGAACTATTGGGACTTCATCAAGATAAAAAGCTTTTGCAAAGCAAAGGAAACAGTCAACAAAACCAAAAGACAACCGACAGAATGGGAGAAGATATTTGCAAATGACATATCAGATAAAGGGCTAGTATCCAAAATCTATAAAGAACTCATCAAACTCAACACCCAAAGAACAAAGAATCCAATCAAGAAATGGGCAGAAGACATGAACAGACATTTTTCCAAAGAAGACATCCAAATGGCCAACTGACACATGAAAAAGTGCTCAACATCGCTCGGCATCAGGGAAATCCAAATCAAAACCTCAATGAGATACCACCTCACACCAGTCAGAATGGCTAAAATTAAGAGGTCAGGAAATGACAGATGTTGGCGGGGATGCAGAGAAAGGGGAACCCTCCTACACTGTTGGTGGGAATGCAAGCTGGTGCAGCCACTCTGGAAAACTGTATGGAGGTTCCTCAAAAAGTTGAAAATAGAGCTACCCTATGATCCAGCAATTGCACTACTGGGTATTTACCCCAAAGATACAAAAGTAGGGATCCGAAAGGGTACGTGCACCCCGATGTTTATAGCAGCAATGTCCACAATAGCCAAACTGTGGAAAGAGCCAAGATGTCCATCGACAGATGAATGGATAAAGAAGATGTGGTATATATATACAAGGGAATATTATGCAGCCATCAAAAAGAATGGGATCTTGCCATTTGCAACAACATGGATGGAACTGGAGGGTATTATGCTGAGCGAAATAAGTCAAACAGAGAAAGACATATATCATATGACCTCACTGATATGAGGAATTCTTAATCTCAGGAAACAAAATGAGGGTTGCTGGAGTGGGGGGTGGGGTGGGAGGGATGGGGTGACTGGGTGATAGACACTGGGGAGGGTATGTGCTCTGGTAAGCGCTGTGAATTGTGCAAGACTGTTGAATCTCAGATCTGTACCTCTGAAACAAATAATGCAATATATGTTAAGAAAAAAAAAGAAGATGATAGCAGGAGGGGAAGAATGAAGGGGGGAAATCGGAGGGGTAGACGAACTATGAGAGTTGATGGACTCTGAAAAACAAACTGAGGGTTCTAGAGGGGAGGGGGGTGGGAGGATGGGTTAGCTTGTTGATGGGTATTGAGGAGGGCACACTCTGTATGGAGCACTGGGTGTTATGCACAAACAATGAATCATGGAACACTACATCTAAAACTAATGATGTAATGTATGGGGATTAACATAACAATAAAAAAGATAAAAAAATAAAAAAATAAAAGAATCTCGAGACAAACAAAAATGAAATCACAACATAAAACTTGAGATGCAGCAAAGTGTACTAAGATAATTTTATAACAAAGGCCTATAATAAATATGAAGAAATATCTCCAATAACAATGTAACTATGCATATCAAGAAATGAGTTAGCAGAAGGAAGAAAATGATAAAGATTAGAGCAGAAATAAATCAGAGACCAGAAACACTATTGAAAAAAATTCACTAACAGTGAGAGTTGGTTTTGTGAAAAAATAAACAAGACTAACAGATCTTTAGCTAGCCTAAGTAAAAAAAAAAAAAAAAAAAGTCTCAGGTAAGATCATAAATTAAATAGAAGACACCACAACAGTTGTCTCTTAAAGATAAGACTATTATGAACAATTATGTGCCAATAAATTAAATAACCTAGAAAAAATGGACCATTTCCTAAAAAGATACAACCTATCAAAACTGAATCAAGACGAAATAGCCTGAACAGACTAATAGCAAATAAGGAGACTGACTCAGTAATCAAAAACCTCTCAAGAAAGACTAGCTCAGGGCCAAATGGCTTCATGGGTAAATTCTACCAAACATTCAAAGAATACTTATTTTTTGTAAACACTTCTAAAAAATCATTCCACTCATTTTATGTGGCCCAAACTAACCTGATATGAAAGCCAGAAAAAAATACCGTAAGAAAACTACAGGATATTAACTCTGATAAACACAGATGTCAAAATGCTCATTTAAATACTAGCAAACAAAATTCACTACCAAATTAAAAGGATCAACTATCACAACCAAGTGAGATTTATTCTAGGGATGGAAGGATGATTCAACATACATAAATCAATGTGATACACCACATGAACAAAATTAAAGAAAAGAAATCACATATATCTCAATAGATGCTAAGAAAGCATTTGACAAATTTCACCATCTATTCATTATAAAAACTATAAACAAAACAGGCATGGAAGGAATTTAACACAATGAAGGCATTTATGAAAAGCCCACAGCCAACATCATAATCAATAGCAAACAACTGTAAGCTTTCCCTCTGGTACAGATCTTGCTATTGTATTCTACAAAGTCCTGGAAGTATTACCCAGAGCAATTAGAAAAAAAAGAAAAGACACTCAGATCAGAAAGAAAGAAGTAAAATTATATTTTTGCCTATGACCTCACCATATATGTAGAAAACCCTAAAGACTCAACAACCGTTAGAATAGATTAATTCAGTAAAATTGAAGGATGCAAAATCAACATCCAAAAGTTAATCACATTTCTATACACAAACAACAAACTATTCAGAAAGAAAATTAAGAAAATAATTCCATTCACAATAGCCACAAAAATAATAAAATATCTAGGTATAAACTTAACCAAAGAAATAAAGACTTATACCTCACCTGCTATAAACATTTGATGGAGGAAATTAAAAAAGACACAGATACATGGAACGATATTCCATATTCATAAACTGGAAGAATATTAAAACTTGTCAAATTCATCCAATTGTACTTTATTGTGTGTAAATTATACTTCAATAAATCTGACATTTACAAAGCTAAAAAAAAAAAAAAAGCATGCTGCATTATTCACAATAGCCAAGACATAGAAACAGCTTAAATGTCCATCAATGAATAAATGGATAAAGCAGATGTCACACACACACACATACACACAGGAATATTATTCAACCTTCACAAAGAAATAAATCCTGCCACAAATGAACCTGGAGGACATTATGCTAAGTGAAGTAAGCTAGACACAGAAAGATAATGCAGCATGATTTCACTTACATATAGAATCTAAAATAGTCAAATAATCATAGAAGCAGAGAGTTGAACAATGATTGCCAGGGACTAAGGTAGGGATAACTGGGAGATATTGGGAAAGGTATACAAAGTATTAGCTATCCAAAAAGAATAAATTCTCAAGATCTAATGTACAGCAAAGGGACTATAATTAACAATATCATACAATATACTTGAAATTTGCTAAGAGGGTAGATGTTAAGTGTTCTCACCAGAAACTAAAAAAGTAACTATGTGAGGTAATGTATATGTTAATTAGCATTATTATGGTGATGATTTCACAATGGATACATGCATCAAAACATCGTTGTCCACCTTAAGTACATAGTTTTGTAAAAAAAAAAACAAAAACAAAAACACAAAAAAACCCCATCACCCAGCTGTATTAGGTAGTATGGAAGTCATTGCTGAATGAGAAATCTGGAATAAAAGAAAAGAGCTTATTTGAATTCCAGTAGGAATAACCCAATAAGGAAAAATTTTGATGATTCTAGAGAAAGAAGGGATAGTAAAGAGAGGTCCTTAAAAGTCAGGGTGGAGTAGAATAGGAGAGAATGATCTTTGGAAAGAACAAGAACTCATCATCCTTGTGATTGTAAGGAATAAAAATTGAGTGTAGATCCTGATATTTTCAAAATTTGGTATTAGAAGAGTTCTTTTCTAGTGCTTCTATTTTCCCAATGAAGTATGGGGCAAGTATAGTTGCAACTGAGAATAGGAGTTTGAGGAGAGAGATAGTATAGTTAATGTGGAGAGGAGAGAGAGAGCCCACTTGAAAAGCATAGTAGAATTTTGATAGTTTGTGATTCTCAATTAAATCAGTTCTTAATTGTATGTAAATCAGAAACATGACAGTAATTGCTACAGTTTTATAAACACCTATCATTTCATATTAATCTTTTTAACTTAAACCACAGGACAACCTTATGATGTTGAAATCATTTTCCCCACTTTATATTGAAGAAATTGAAGCTCAGAAAGCTGCTGTAATTCATCAGACTAGTAAGTGACAGGGTGCTAAAATGAATTAAATTCTATTCAAAGTTATATCCAATGTACTGCATCAGTTTTTCTCAAACTTGGGTAATGCAGACACACTTCACAGGGAAACAATTCTCATGGACTCCTAGCATTAATGGCAATTAGTTTTATTTTTTTAAAATATGTACAAACATAAAAATGAGAATAAACTCTATACTTATGGCTCTTATACAACTAGAAAATCATATAAAATTTACAAATTGGCAACAAAACTATAAGACCAGTAAAATCCCAAAACCAACATTTTAAAATATTTGTTAAAACAGATTATTTATAATAGATTAAAAATAAGTGGTATTTTTGTGTAATATGTTTCACTTTTGTTAATATCTTTATTTTGACCACAATAAGCTATCATTTGAGTTGCCATAATTATTATTTTTTCTAACAATGGACTCATTTCTAACTACCAATCATTATTTTTACAGTGCACTTAAAATATAACACTGAAAAATATTAAGGAAAATGTCTTCATTGTGCATTTACTATGCTTACAGCTAATGCACATTTTAAGATGACACTTATAAAGGTGATATGTTTTTACAGTTTTTAGGCATGCTTCTGACTACCTGAGTAGAGCTGTACCTGAGGTACAGCTTCATGAACTAATTATCCAGTTCAAATGATACAGTAATTCCAACTACTGTGCTATGAAGTCACTTGGTCTACTCTTCACACCAGAAGATTTATAAACTAAAATGCAAATAAATGCAGGCATTAAAATTGTGTAAAAATATCATTTATAAGGTAGTTATTCAAATGATCTAAAATTTGAGATATTAACCCGTTTCTCTCATCCCTGCTCAACTCTGTAATCCTCCCCCCTACCAACATAATCACCACACTCTTTTTAAGTAGGTGGTCAAGCTCTGTGCTTGTTACTGTTAAAAAAAAAAAAAAAAAAAAAGCAATGAACATACTCAACTGAAAGAATACAGGTTTTCTATGGAATAATAGCAACTTTTTAAATCTAACTTCTTTATCCATCATCCCACCACCATGGAAAGAAAGAGCAAATTAAACTAACCACAAACCATGTCAAGTGTAAGTTGGGAGAGATAAAGAATACAATTCAATATACACATAAGTAAGGCAAATATATGAAAGTAGTAGAGACAGCTTTACTCCCACACAGTAGTCGGGTAGAGACTGCACAGAATGGGGGATAGAGTAGTAGGGGCCTAACGGTGGGGCAATACAGATAAAACCAGCACCTGGGAGTCACACATTGAATGGAAAAAATCATTAATAGCAAGTCTGAGACTGGATCAGAGCACTAGCTCCTAGGAAATCAAAAGGACAGGGATTCGGCCTGTGGGACTGATGGTAGAAATCTTAGGGAGGAGTGTTTAAGGCTTGTGAAGAGGAAATAAGCAGTGGAAATATGGGACATATAGGAATAAGAGAGAATCATAAAATCAGAAGATATATCACTCCCTTTTCTCCTTGCCCCCCCCCAAAAAAATCTACTAAAAATTGTTCAGCCTGAACAGATGCCTTTTAACTAAGGCATCAAGAAAACCACCAAAATTTCAGAGTAATAGAATCGTCTGTTACTGCTAACCCAGGAAAATACAGACATTTAAAATAAATGACAAATGGTAGATGCCATCCTACAAAGCAATTATAAGAAAAAAGATAAAACATTTTATCAATAAAAACATTTTAGCTGATGAAAACCCCCATCAAATCAAGTAAATACAAAGCAGAGAAAGGTTGAAATGCAATATCCAAAGCTGAATTAAGTATCTTTGGATAAGAATTTGCAGATACTAAAAAAATGTTCATACCAAATATTTAAATCTCTGAATGTAAATGGACAAAAAAGAAAGCTATGAAATAAGAACTCAGAAAAGAAATTGAAAACACAAAACATCTCAAAAATGAAGACTAAATTTAAATAATGTGCTCAGGAGAGTAAGTGTAACTTAAAATATAATGAGAATTGTGAAGAGAAAAATATCCAAGAAAGTGGTAAAAAAAAAAAAATTATCGAAATACTGATACAGTAGATAAGTGAAGCTCCAACAAATTATTAGAGTTCTTGAAGGAAAAAAAAGTAAAACAGAATACTTAAAAACATAATCTAAGGACTTTGCAGATATAATAGAAAATCCAAATCTACATATTAAAAGCATCTTTAAAATTGAATTTTTCCCAAGACATAATTAAGACATAATTGACATGATTAAGACATAATTGACAAATAACATTGTGTAAGTTTAAGGTGTACAATATGTTGATTTGATACCCTTCTATATTGCACTATGATTACCACCACAATGTTAACTAACACTTCCATCAATGTCACATAATTACCATTTCTTTTTTGCAGTGAAAACACTTAAGATCTTCTATCTTAGCAGCCTTCAACTATGTAATACAGTATTGTTATCTATAATTACAATGATGTGCATTAGAGCCCCAGAATATATTCATCTTCTAACTGTTAAGTGTGTATGTTTTGATCTACAGCTCCCCATTTCTCTCACCCACCAGTCCTGGGTAACCATCATTCTGTTTTGTTTCTGTGAGTTCACTTTTTTAGATTGCACACATAATTGGTCTCATACAATGTTTGTCTTTCTGTATCTGACTTACTTCACTTATTTTCTAGTACCATCCCTGTTGTTGCAAATGGCAGGATCTCCTTCTTTCTTGTGGCTGAAAAATATTCCATTGTATGTATATAGAGTGCATCATATTTATCCATTCATTCATCCACCCATTGAAAGACACTTAGATTGTTCCCATACCTTAACTATTGTGAATAATGCATGGAGTACAGATCTCTCTTTAAGATTCGGTTTTAACTTCATCAGATATACATACCCAGAAGTGGGATAGATTGCTAAGTCATGTGATATTTCTCTTTTTAATTTTTTGAGGAACCTCCATACCGTCTTCCATAGTGGTTGCAGCAATTTACACTCCCACCAACAATGCAAAACCATTCCCTTTTCTCCACATCCTTGCCAACACTTGTTCTCTCTTGTCATTTTGATCACAGCCATTGTAACAGTTGTGAGGTGATATCTCATTGTGGTTTTGATTTGCATTTCTCAGATGACTAATGATGTCAAGCACTGTTTAACATACCTGTTGGCCATTTGGGTATCTTCCTTGGAAAAATGTCTATGCAGGTCCTCTGTCCATTTTTTTAATCAAATTGTTACTAATTTGTATGAGGTCTTAATATATTTTGAATATTAATCCCTTATCCAATAAATGGTTTGCAAATATTTTCTCTGATTTGGTAGGCTGTCTTTTTATGTTGTCGGTTTCTTTTGCTGTGCAGAAGCTTTTTAGTTTGATGTTGTCCCACTTATTTTTGTCTTTATTGCTTATGCTTTTGAGGTCATATCCAAAAAATTGTTGCCAAGACATATATCAAAGAGCTTTCCCCTATATTTTCTTCTAGGAGTTTTACAGTTTCAGGTCTTAAATGTAAGTCTTTAATTCATTTCTAATAAATTTTTGTAAGTGGTGTAAGATAAGAGGCCCAATTTAATTCTGCATGTGGAAACCCAGTTTTCCAATTACCATTAATTGAAGAGATTATCTTTACCCCATTATGAGTATTCTTGGATCCCTTGTCAAATATGGTGTTTATTTCTGGGTTCTCAGTTCTGTTTCATTGGCCAAGGTGTATATTTTTATCCCAGTGCCATACTGTTTTTTTTTTTAATTTTTTTACATTCAATTTAATTAACATATAGTATATTATTTGTTTCAGAGGTAGAATTTAGGGATTCATCAGTTGCATATAACACCCGGTGCTCATTACATCAAGTGCCCTCCTTAATGGCCATCACCCAGTTACCCCATCCCTCCACCCACCTCCCCTCTAGCAACCCTCAGTTTCCTATAGTTAAGGAGGGCACATATTGCATGGAGCACTGGGTGTTATATGCAAACAATGCAGCATGGAACACTACATCAAAAACTAATGATGTAATGAATGGTGATTAACATAACAATAAAAAAATTTAAAAAAACTAATGACATACTGTATGGGGACTAACAATATAATAAAATAAAATAAAATAAAGCGTCTCTTATGGCTGTTTTGATTACTATAGCTTTGTAATAAGGTTTGAAATCAAGTATGATGTCTCCTGCCCTGTTGTTCTTTTTCAGGATTGCTTTAGATATTTGGGGTCTTTTATGGTTTCATATCAATTTTAGGCTTATTTTTTCCTATTTCTGTGAAAAGTGACATTGGAATTTTGATGGTGATTGTATTGATTCTGTACATTGCTTTGGGTAGTATGAACATTTTAATATTTGTTCTCCCAAACCATAAACATGTGATTTTTTTTTTCATTTGCTTGTGTCTCTCTCCATTTTTAAAACCAGAGTCTTGTAGTTTTTAGCATAGATTTTTTACCTCACTGGTTAAATATATTTCTAAGTATTTTATTATTTTAATGCTATTGTGAATAGGGTTGTTTTGTCTATTTCTTTTACAAGTATTTTGTTGTTAGTGTATAAAAATGAAAGTGATTTTGAATTCTATTAATTTATGTCCTGCAACTTTACTGAATTCATTGATTAGGTTCAATAGTTTTTTGGTTTAGTCTTTAGGGTTTTCTACATATAATATCACATGATCTACAAATAAAGATAATTTTACTTTTCCATTCTGATTTGGAAACGTTTTATTGCTTGTTTCTTACGTGATTGCTCTAAGCTAGAATTTGCAGTAGGATGTTGAATGAGTGGTGAGAGTGAGCATCCTGTCTTGTTCCTGGTCATAGGGGAAAAGCTTTCAACCTTTCACCACTGAATATGATGTCGGCATAATTCAGTCATATATGGCCTGTATTATGTTGAGGTACATTCTCTCTATACAAAGTTTGTTGAGAGTTCTAATCATGAAGGTATGTTATACTTGGTCAAATGCTTTTATGCATTTTAATACGATCATATGATTTTTAGTTTTGTTCTTTTAAGGTATCACATTGATTTTTATATATTGAAACATAATTGTATCCCAGGGATAAATCCCACTCAATCATGGTGTATGATCTTTTTAATATGCTATTGAATTTGGTTTGCTGTATTTTGTCAAGAACCAAATTTTTAATATATACTTTACATAAAGTTTGATTTAAGTAAGTATAACCTGATATCTATCCTAAAAGACTGTACAAAAAAAGTACAGACTAATCACAAGAATATCATTTCAAAAATCCTATATGAAGCATTAGCAAATGGAATACAGCAACAAATTTTATAAGAATAAATATTCCAGTAATGTCAGAGTAGTTTTTTTAACAAAAAATAATGCATTACTATAATTCATCATATTGAGTTCTAAGGAAAAAAAATCATTATGTCCATAGATACTGAAAAGGCCTTTGGTAAAATCAAAACCTATTTGTGAATTTAAAATAAGAATTGGTAAATACTTCCCTTAACATGATAAAATAAACATATCTCAGTTCCAGTACTTCCTAGGGAAACATCAGGGGCATTTCAATTATGGTCAGAAACAAGGCAAAATGCAAGCAAACAAGAAACACAAGTAGAAACTTAAGAATTGGAAAGGAAGAAATAAACCGTATCTATTTCCATATGATATAATAGTATTCCAGTTAAACAAAGCAAATTCATATCCAAAAAATAATACAGTAAAAAATTCAGCATGATAACAGGATATAAAATTAAGATATAAAAGTTAATAATTTATACATATACACAATAAGCAGAAGAAATAAAAGAAAAAAATCCATTTACAATGCATCAAAAATGGTTATAATACTTAGAAACAGACCTAAGAAGAAATATGCAAACCTATGTGAGGAAAACTTCAAGACCTTTATGAATAGAAAACCCTTCCTTGTTCTTCAGAAGGATTGCTGAATACCACAGTATAGCATTTTTTATAACATTTCTGCTTAAGCTAGTATATAAATGTAAGGCAACTTCCCCCCAAAAGAGTATTTTTATCTAGAATTAGATAAATTAATTCCAAAGTTATAAGGATAAACATGTAATAATAGGTAGGAAAATACTTAGGAAAAAAGGACCAATTGGAGAGACTGATCATACAAGATATTAAACAAACATAAACCCTCTATAATTAATACAGATGAATGGATAAGGAAAATGTAGTGTATACATACAATAGAATATTATGCATCCATAAAGATGCAATTGTGCCATTTTAGACAACATGGGTGGACCTGGAGGGTATTATGCTAAGTGAAAGAAGTCAGACTGAGAAAGACAAATACCATATGATTCCACTTATAAGTGGAAACTACCCCCCCCCAAAAAAAGACAGACTCAGACCTTTAAATACAGAGAACAAACTGATGGTTGCTAGAGGGAAGGAAGATGGGTGGTGGGCAAAATAGATGAAGGAGAGAGGGAAATACGGTGTTCCAGTTATGGAATGAGTAAGTCATGGAAATAAAAGGCACAACATAAGGAATATAGTCAATGATATTATAATGGTGATATAATGGGACAGATGGTAGCTACAGTTGTGGTGAATGCATAATGTACAAACTTGTCGTATCACTAAGGTGTACACCTGAAACTATAGAGTCAACTATAAATAGGTTAGAGATCTAAATGTAAAAAAATGAAATCTTACAAGTAGTAGAAGAAAATGTAGTTGGTTTCTTTTTATCCTGAGATACAAAGAATCCAGTTGCAATAAGAGAAATAAATACTAATAAATATAACCTATTTGGTGGGGAAAATAGTGGTAAATTATATATCTGAAAAATGGTTAACATCCAAAATATATATTTTAAAAAATTATTACAACTCAATAACAAAAAAAATCTAAAAATTGAGGATCTGAACACACATTTTTCCAAAGAAAATGAACAGATACCCAACAGGTACATGAAAAGATGCTCAACATACAAATCATCAGGGAAATGCAAATCAAAGCAATGATTATTACCTCATAATTGTTAGAATGGCTATTATCAAAAACACAAGGTAAGTGTTGGTGAGAGTATCTATAGATACATATGTGTAATGCTATTATGCATGGAAAATGAAAACAAAAATTAAAATGTGTGTATGTATGCATGCATTCATACACATATGCATGCACTTTAGCTATTTTTGCAAAAAAAAAAAAAAAGAAGAAAGAAAGAACAAGGAATGATAAACCAAAGCATAATGAAAATGGTTACCTACAGAATGAATGATAAATAAGTGAAAGAGACAGTGTTAAGAATAAGACTTCTCCGAGTATACTATTTTTATTGTTTTAATTTTGAACTATGTAAATAGTTTACATATCCAAAAGTAAAGTTTAAAAAGAATGAAGACAGAAAAACACTAAGATTAAACAAACAAAAGTTTACAATCACACAAAAATAATTCAAACAACATAGTATTCTGATGGTAAACCTTAAGAAGGTATTTTGTAAGAAGAAAAGAACTATAAAGAAATCTTGAAATTTATTTGACAGTTTTGTTACTAAATACAGTAATTCTGAAACTATATATTTTAGGATACAGCAAATGTGTTGATATTGAGAATCAAAATTTTTAATATAGAATAAGAAAAACTTTGGAATGAGCAAAGATGAGAAATGACACACACACGCACACACACACACACACACACATACATATGCCACAAAGGAAGGGACAGCTCTTCTTTAAAACCTGAAATAAAAAATCTTAAATAAAATCTGAAACAGAGGTCATTAAATTACTGTCCATGGTCTAAATACTGTTACATTTTTTTTTTGCACAGTCCATGAGCTAGGAATATTTTTTATATTTTTAGAGAAAAGAATAAACTATGCAACAGAGACCATATGTGGCCCACAAAGCCTATTATACTTACTATCTGGCTCTTTACAGAAAAAACTGTGGACCTCTGATCTAGAAGAATGATTGAATTAAATAATCACCATTTCCAACCACCAATGTAATGCAAGATGCAGGCAAAAAATTAAACCTAAAACCATAAGTTAAAAAATTGCTGAAAAAAAAGAAAGGATATTCGTAGATTTTCCAGTTATTATTCACCAGATTTTTATTAATTACAAAGGTGGAAGGTTATGTTTAAAATGAAGACATCACATGTAGCTTCACCAATATTGGGACAAACTGACATTATGAACTTCCTGATGTGATACAATGGGAAATATGTTCTGTTTGTCCCAGACATTTTAACCATAATCTAATCCTGAGGAAACAATCAGACAAATCCAGTTTGAGGAATGTCCCACAAAACAATTGGCCTTAACTCTTCAAAAACATCACTGTTTTGGAAGATGGACGAATGGACGGATGGAAGGAAGGAAGGAAGGAAGGAAGGGAAGGGAAGGGAAGGGAAGGGAAGGAGAGAGGGAGGGAAGGGAAGGAGAGAGGAAGGGAAGGGGAGGAGAGAGGAAGGGAAGGGGAGGAGAGAGGGAGTGTGGGAAGGAGGGAGGGAAGAGGAAAGAAAAAGAAAAAATGCAGCAGGTGAGCTATATTTTAAAGGGATTAGAAACATAGTAAGAAAATCCAATATAGGATAACTGATATGAAGGATATTTGGGGACAATTGGAGTCATTTAAATTTAGACTGTTTATTATAAAATATTAATTATCAGTTGAAAATGTCTTTTCTGTGATTATTGTTGTAGTATACAGAAGAATGTCCTTGTTCTCAGGAAAAACATCTCAAGTACTTTGGGGCATATTGTCCTCATGTTTGCAACTTATTTTCAAATAGCACAGCCCACGACGTGTGTGTGCTTGTGCGCACATGTGAAAAAAGAGAGAAAGAGAGAAATGAAATACCAAAATATGTTATCCATTAGGAAACATAGGTAAGGGGGTCTATGTATCCTTACCATACTACCTTTTCAGCTTTTCTGCAGGTTCAAACTTTTATTAAAAGTTGGGAAATTATAAAAGGCATTTGTTTCTTTAAATCAAATATGGAACACTACATCAAGAACTAATGATGTACTGTATGGCGACTAACATAACATAATAAAAAATAAAAAATAAATAAAAATTAACTAATTATTTAATTAAACATATCTTCAAATATATCTGGAATTTGCTTTTCTGCAGTTCCTTAATTCTCTCATACCATCTGATTGCCTTATGAATTAAATAAACCCAAACACACACACATCAAAAAAAAAAATCCATGTAAACACAAAAGCTGAACAATTTTTTTCTATTCAACAGAAGAAACCCTGCCATCACTAAACTTAAGGTGATTTTCTTTTAAATTGTTATTCTCCTAATGTAATGTAACCAATTATTGCCTTGTGTCAGCATCTACTCACAGGGAGAGAAACAAGAAGAATTTATGGCCAATTACATTACAGAAAATTTTTGTACTCTAAGAATAATAATACATCAAACATTAATAAGATATAGGAGGTATTTTTTCATGATTTGCAGGACAAGAAATCACATTATCTCCTTCTATTACATGATTAAATATTGCAGGAAATATACATTCAGGTTTATAGTTCTAACAGACAAGTACAGAAGGTATATAAACAGTCCTGTGATCTCTCATCATTACAATCAACCCAAACTGAAAAGGAGCAAAAAATGACACATATAGAAAGGGGTGCTGGCCTAACAGACACAAGACCAATGTTATGGTGTTAGCTCTGCTTCTAAATTGCTCTATATTTTTTGGTAAATCACTTCTCTGAGTTTCAGTTTTATCCATAAAATGAGGTACCTGAACGGAATTAAGATTGTTGGAACTCTACAACCAAGAGCTGTTTATTCTTTAAGGACTAGGGGAAGAAGAGGCGATTTAAAATCATTTTATAGGAAATAAAAACTCAATCTGATATAGATATTATTCATTAGAACCCAAAGGGACAGAGAAGGGAGGAGGCCAGTATATATGTAAAACTGATGAGCCTGAAGTCAGTCACTCGCTTCTAAGACTATGCGACGGCACTCGTGGGGAAGGTCCCTTGGCCAGAAGGCCAGCCTGTAGAAGTTCTGGATGGGGGATGACCCCAGAAGAAGGGTGATCATTAGGTTGGGACAGCAAGGCAGTCGTTGACTGCTTATTGTCTGATGTGACCTTTCTACCCAGAGCCACAGCAATCTTTATATATTTGGTGTGGTTAGATTTTTTTATTATGAATTGCAGAAAAAAACAACATTACCCGTTACAACCAGGTAGCAACAGAAATTATCAAGGCCCCCCAAAGGGAAGATGAGTAAATCCTGAAGAAATCAAGTCAGAAATGCCCAAATACTGTGAAATTGGAGTTTTAAGGAAAATTTTCCTAAACTTCTGAGGACATGGATGCTCCTAGCTGAGGCATGGATTAATTCTAGCACAATACAACCATGAGTGAGTAGAATGCTTGAAAAATGGATTATCTGATTACCTGTAAGTTAATTTGGAAAACTGTCAGGCTCTTACCTCTGCACTATCGTTTTGTTTTAAGTACACTGGAAAGTTTTCTTTCCCAAATAGCAACAGTCTCTGAATATTACTGAATCTTCCTTGGATGACTGTAGGCCCTGTGGTACCTCCAAGTTATTATTTTAAACACCATTACCAGTGCATAGGATTGAGGATATGGGATGTGCTCCCATTGGACTGAAACAGTGTGTAGGACTCATGCATCCCTGGAAGATGCTTTCTTAGAGGAAGATAAATCTTAAATAAGAACCATTTCTTACTCTATGCCTCTTCTTCATGAAATCCATGTGTGGAAAAAAAAAAAGTTAACTGAGGATTCTGATTAGTTTAGGTTCATGGGTTTATTTAATCACACTCTTACTGGATTTTCCTTTAAATCAAAGTGAATCAAATTAAGATTCACATCCCCTGTAGTAAGACTTCATTCTTTCAACAAGCGATTAGAGCAACATATCTTTGCCCATACATTTTCAAGGAAGTTCCTGAGGCTTGTAACTAACAGGTCATTTTTTAAAGTACAAGAATTTGGAAACAAATTCTACTCACAACTTAACTTCCTTGAGTTGGCAGACAGAATGTTTTAAATTCTAATTCTACTGTGAGGCAAACCTAGATTGAAAAGTTTAGGACCAATAAAGTATATTATTTGCACTGGGAAATTGTATCCATCAACGGAGTTTTTGATACACAATGGCAGGTTCCGATTAAGATATTTATGCTTCTGGAAGCTATTTCTAGCATTCCTCTATTGGATTATTTGTACACCAACCAGTGTCCACAAACTTTGAAAGACATTGATATCAATTTGAGTAATGAAAAAAATATTTAAACATAAAAACATTAACAGAATGAGGATAAATTTGTTTCTAAATTAGTATCTGACTTTTAATCTTTTACTGAAAGATGCCTACTTACTCAAATTATTTGTTAAAAAAAAAAATGGAAACAGCATATGAGTGGGTGACTGCAAAGAGCAGACCTGTGTCCCTGAGATGGTTTATAGAAACACTACCCATGGGTATTCTGGACCAGCATTCTTAAAGCAGGAAAGTGGTTCAAAATTCTTAAGGTTATGCTCTGATGCAATTAACAAAAGAAGTTTAAGCCTTTGACTTTCTTAAAAAAAATTCCCATGCGCTCAAGACAGACCTGTTGGTATTATGGCAGGAATGGAGGCATGCATGAACCGACTGCATGTAATTTCATTCAGCAAGGAATATCTAGATACTACCACTGCCAAATTATGTGCTAAAGACCAATAATGAGCCCTGATACAGCACTATCTCACAGAGACCAACTGGCTACTTGGTGGTCAGCTAGCTAAACAGGACTCTTTCTGCCCCAGAAGGCACTGTAATTAATTTTAACAAGAGTTACTACACATTCCAGATAAAGCTTCAGAAGCACCACTACCGAAGGGCTTATAGAGCATTTGATCCACTGGCAGTGTACCCCACATGCCCTCACCTCAGACCAAGAAACTCACTTTACACCAAAGGAAATAAGGCAGTGGTACATGGCCACTGGTCCTTCCTTACTTCACCACCCAGAAGCTGTTGGCCTAACAGTGTGGCAAAGCTTTGTGGCAAAGCTGTAGGTGTTGCTGAGGCCTCAGATTAGAGACAGTGTCCTGCCAGCATGGGGCACCAACCTAAATTAGTGATTATAAGATGTGTTATCCCCCAAAGGAAGAATATGTGTGTTTCAGAATAAAGGCACAGAAACAATTCCTTTTACCATCACCACCAGTGACCCCCTTGGGTAATATGTGCCTTCCATTCCCAAAACTCTGTGCTTTGCAGATTTAGAGAGAACGCTTCCACCAGCAGATATAGCAAAAGTCTCGTTGGACATTTGATATAGCTGTCACTTGGGCACCCGGTGTCCAGGGCTAGCAAAAAAAGAAAGAAAAAAAAAAACCCAGAAGGATCACCACCCTGACCAGGTTAAGTGACCTCATCATCAGGAGGAGGTAGGGCTGCTGTTATACCGTGGGGGGAGGGAGGAACATGTTGGCACTCAGGTGACTGACCTACCTTACTACTCCCTCCACCCCACAGTTTTGGTAAGAAATCCATAATTGGCACAGCCAGTGTCTGAGCAAGGTATGGTAAACAGGGACTGGACCCCTCAAGCATAGAGGTCTGGGTCACCCAGAAGAAAGCCTCCTCAACCAGCGGAAGAAATAACTCAGGTTAAGGGATATAGACTAGACCATAGAGGAATCTAGTCTCAAGCCTAGCTATAGCAACAGGGGCTACATTTCCCCAGCAACCTTTCTCTTACAAGTTTACCCCCAGAACAAGGCCCATCAGAGTCCTGAAAGAGATGCTCCCCAGACTTACATAACAAGTAGATCTGAGGACAAGAGACACACTGCCCAAATCTCCTTTCCCCTCCATGACTAAAGAACTTATTTTCCCAGCTGAATAGGGCCTCAGTGACTCTCCCCTTCCCCAGTGAGCCTCTACCCAAGGATGGATTGACATGGGGGCACAAAGCCCAGCCCCATTCCCCAAAAGAAATAACTCTGAAGGGACTAAACCGGCTTCACAGCTGAGTCCTTGCCTTGAAAGCATAATAGCCCAATTTCTTCCTATGTCCTAATCCTGCTTCCTTTCCTTCTCTCTATGGGTGTAGATCCGAGACTACTCCCCAACAAACTTCCTGCACACTCATTTCCTTCTGAGAGTCTGTGTCCTTGGGTAAACAGTCTGCAACAATAATCTTTCCTAGGAAAACTCTTCTGTACCCCTGCCAGACTAAAATAGGAAAGTTAATCTATTTTACCTAGACCATGCGTATTTTTCTGTATCCTTACAGTATTGTTTTCTTTCTCTTCTGAAGGGGCTTTCAAAAAGCAAAGCAAAATATCCCCTCAAACATATTTATTTGCTAACCAAAGCTACATTATCCAAGATTTTTAAAATAATTCTTGATTCCACCAATAGAGGAACATATTTAAGATATCTAAAGAAAGATGATGACTAGGACAAAAGAATATGATTATGGCATAGAATATTTGGGTCTCTGTGGCAAAGAAATTCCTGGCATATTTATTGTGCATAATTGGCACGTAACCTTAAATTGATCCAATATATCAGAAACAAGTGACTTTTTATACTAGTAGCTGATTTTAATACCATTTGCTAGCCCTACTCTTGTGCTTTTCCTGTCTTTGCTCATCTCTCCATTTCTGAAATGCGTTTCAAGCCTGAAATCCCAGTAATGTGTACTTCCACTTGTCATTGTTTACCTCTGAAGCCTGTTTATCACCCAGGACCTGCCACACTCCTCCTATTAGTTATCTACGGACAGGAAGCACCCACTGCCTGGCCCTGCACTATTCAGCGGAGTCCAGTGTCTACCTTAGGACCTTGTCCTGGCCAAATAGGTTTCTTAACTATAACAGAGCTTACTCCTGGGTTAGGTTCTAACATCAGTCTATAAGACAAAAATATATCATCAATATTACCCTTGAAAATCCAATAACAATAAAATAACCTATCTCAAATTCATCACTGCTGTTTTTAATTCTAGCATTTGAACCAATCAGTTTGAAGGGTTTGGCTTTCGTCTAAAAGGAGACATTGTCCCTTTAAAATAGTCACGATCCTTCGGTCCTGGGATTGTGTCAAATAAATAAAATCTTTAAAAAATCTTTAAAAAATTTAACCACACTACTATTTTATCTATTAGTCTTAGATAAAATAGTAATGTGTTTCAATACTAAAGTTCCACTCAGCTTAGAAAGATGCTAACACTTTTTCTTTTAAGCTTTTATTTATTTCAGAGAGAGAGAGAAAACATGGGGAACTGCAAGCAGAGGGAAAAGCAGGCTTCCTGCTGAGCAGGGAGCCCAATGTGGGGTTGATCTCAGGACCCTGGGATCATGACCTGAGCAGAAGGTAGACACTTAACCAACTGAGCCACCCAGGCGTCCTGAAAGATGCTAACACTTTAACAGACATAGAGACTTGAGACCCACTGAAGGAAAGGCCATTCCGGCTCATGGAGAGAAATCACTGGTGTATTCATTTGCAAAATGTAAATGAGTATTTTTCCTTGCTCTTTTTTCCTTTGTTGGTTCATTTGCTTCTATCATTATATATACTTCTATTCTTATAAATTAAAGGCATGCATACAATGTGATTCAAAGGATTTGACAAGGATAGGATCACCATGAAAACAACTCACCCTAGCAGCTGTCAGGCTCTCCTGTGCAAATGCACTATGTTGCTGAAACTCTGTCTCTGACCTTGTTTCACATGACTTTCAACTCTTCCAGATTGTTTCAATTTACGTAAGTCCACCCACTAATTTCTACCCATGTATGTAGTTTCAATCTTTCAGTCCATAGCTCATGTTCAATTTTGCTATTGTGCATGAACATGAACCCCCCCCAAAGGAGCCTCAAACCCATTTAGCTATTGGATTATTACACAGAAGAGAAAAATGAACACTGAATTCACAAGCGTATTAGCTTTTTACAAATCAGATCAACCCTGGCAGTGAAGTCTCACCATCCATCTCTCGGTTCCTTAATGTTACAAGCAAATCTGTCCCTGTGGGCAGACCCTAAACATGAGAGAAATCAACACAGTTGCACTAATACAATCACAATGTCAATAATTTATAACATGAGGAAAAGGATTGGCAAACTACATTTTAATTTAATGGGTTCCTCTAACATTACTTATGTGATACTTTAAAATTTTTTCACTAATTAGGGGCGCCTGGGTGGCTCAGTCGTTAAGCGTCTGCCTTCAGCTCAGGTCATGATCCCAGGGTCCTGGGATCCAGCCCCTCATCCGGCTCCCTGCTCAGCGGGAAGCCTGCTTCTCCTTCTCACACTCCCCTTGCTTGTGTTCCCTCTCTCCTTGTCTCTCTGTCAAATAAATAAATCTTTAAAAACATTTTTTTTCACTAATCTGGGCAAGATGGTTTTAATAAATTATAATCAAATACATTATGGTATAATCCTTTCCTCTCAGCAATATTTTTTCCTATCCCATTGGACATTTATAAAAATATCCCCTGGGGTTAGATATATTCATGCATTCCAAATTTACCAAGCTATGTAAGTGTCTTAAAGTCATAATGGTTCAATATGTTACCAAATGAAACAAGTTACACAGTAAACAATCGGGTATCTGAAAACAATACTGTGTGTTTGTAAATTTCATGTATGCTTTGAAATTGCAACAAATGGAGAGGTAGAGAGTAGTTTATTAACTCAAAGCATATTAAATTCTGGAGCACTGTTGGGTAATTCAGGAGCTATATAGTTCTAAAGATGCGAAATGATGTTACATTTGTGGAAAATTAAAAGTAAAGGTCCTAATAGCATTAAAGATTCAAAAGGAAGGGTTTTTTTTTTTTTCCTATCATTTGTTTTATGGCAGGCCTCAATTCAGTTTTGTCTGGCTTTTTT
The DNA here is from genome assembly GCF_029215605.1 of Mirounga angustirostris. Classification (NCBI taxonomy): domain Eukaryota; kingdom Metazoa; phylum Chordata; class Mammalia; order Carnivora; family Phocidae; genus Mirounga; species Mirounga angustirostris. Next base: position 50,156,160 of record NW_026991717.1, on the reverse strand, counting down.
TAAAGCAACAGTTCTAATGATAAATCTAACTTTAAAAGACATAAGACAGATTCAATCCTTTGGCATTCTGAAGTCATCCTGGTTCTCTAACAAATTGGATGTTTGGGGAGGAAGGCTTGTAAGTTTTAGAGACCACCACACTGCTATGTTAAAAAAAAAAAAAAATCTTACACTGATATTGCCCATTACAAAGTACTCCCACATGTGACAGCCTATCTGATCATTTAAAGTCCATCAGGATTGACATTACCCCAATTTTATAGTTGAGAAAATAAATTCTAGAGAAGCTTGGACTTGCTGTTGCTGGAAAGCTTCCAATGTTATCTTCAGTTTTTATAACATCACACTTTTACAACAATTGGAGTAAAGAGAGCATGATCTGTTTCTGTTTGCATCATTGGGGCACAGAGCAGAGGGCCAGCAGTTTAATTTATGTTTGATAAATAAATAATGGGTGACACGGCCCAGTGCCCAAGTTATCCTTGGGCTGTATGGGTAAAGGATGACGTAGCTACTCTTTGACAGGGAATGGATGCTTTCAGCTCACTGAAGTGGCACTCAAGCTCCCAAGGTCTGATCAACTGAGTCCTAAAACATGAACACCTAAGGGACCAGTTGTAAGCCATTTAAAAAATGTCCAACTCTACTGAGAAATCTATAAAGAATGTATCCTAGAGGTCCAGGTAAAATTAAGAGAAAAACAACCCCTGTAATTTGGGTGGACATACCTACCAAGTCAAAAAATAATCTGCCTATGAATTAACAACTTCAGTGTCTAGCATTTCTTAAAAAAAAAAAAAAAAAAAGCCACTGGATGTCAGTTATATTCAAAATGAATTTTTGAAGAATAAAAAGAAGCCACTAAACAACCCAAACCTGGAATTGAATTGAAATTTGATCCATTCAGATGTGTTGTTTTTGTTCATTAGTAACTGCAGAAATATTTAGATCTCAGGATAATTTCTATTTTTCTCATAAGGTACATTCAATATTATGGGTCTCATTAAAATGTTTCTAAATTTTTCTACACATATATTCACTAAAACATAATATAATGTAAATACTTAATAATTCAGTAGAAATACTTTTCTCTAGTAACTGTGAATTTGAGTGAAATTTAAATGCCATCTAAGAAGGCAGAGTGGGCTGCCTGCCAATCGCATGCCTTATGACATGCATCACAACTCATGCTTGTAGATCAGAAGGACACCTAATTTTTCCTGCTCACTTCTGTAACATGCATTCTAGTTTACTACTATGAACCAGGAACGAGTAGAGAGAAGGTGTAATGGGCTAAAAACTCAAAAAACAAAACACAGCTAAGGCAAATGGCCAGAAGAGTTGAGGCCATGAAATTGCCTGCTTTCTGTCAGAGGCTAGGAGACTTCTTTCTCATCAATATCAGCCTGTTTTTGCTCACAGGTGGAGGAAGGCATTTAGGGGTAAAATCACACACAGGTTACTATTGGAAGAATAAGCTATCATTCCAGAGAAGAAAATGTAAGGAAGATCCATCATGGCAAAGACCACATATGCAATAATGATAATGAATACCTATCAATGTCCTCATCATCACCTATTCAACTTGTTACCATGTACAACAATAGGTTCAAGTACTTTGGACTCACCCTCACAAGATCTCCATGAGCCAGATACTCTTATAAACTTTAGTTCACAGATGAGAAAATCAGGACCTGAAGAAGTTTTAAGTAAGTGGCCCAAGTTTACTACACTAGTAACATCAGAGATTCCTCTTACCCCCCAGCCCCAATCTTCCCAAATGGAAAGAGTAGAAATGTGAGTGGCCTTGAAATGAGGACATGAGTAGCATTTGGATAAGGGGATAGAATGGTACAGGAGAAAGGAAAAAGAACATAGTAATGAAAAGAGGAGAAAACAAGCCAGATTTGTAGTATAATTAGGAAACCAACAGGGTCAGTGGAGCATTTGTATTGAGGAATGGTGGGAGGAGAGCTGAACATAGATTGGGGACAAATTAGTCAAAGGTATTTGAGTACTAGGCTAAACCTGGGTCAGCTGGAAGCCATTGACCATTTTTGACCAGAGAGTCCAATGCTTGATTAAATAATACTGTGTTCTAGGAAAAGAAATCATGCAGGCTCACCAAAATTTAGACCTAAAATGAATCTTCGAGATCATTTGGTTAAACACCTTCAATTTAGGGATTAGACTCTCAGATATGAGCTGAGGATCCCTGCTCTCTGCTTCCAGAATTAATTTTAAAAAATCAAGATAAGTGGGGGTGCCTGGGTGGCTCAGTTGTTAAGCATCTTACTTCAGCTCAGGTCATGATCCCAGGGTCCCGGGATCCAGCCCCATACGGGGGTCCCTGTTCAGCAAGGAGCCTGCTTCTCCCTCTCCCACTCCCCCCTGCTTGTGTTCCCTCTCTAGTTGTCTCTCCCTCTCTGTCAAATAAATAAAATCTTTTAAAAAATAAATTAAAAAATCAAGTGAACATTTTATATGTAGCTGAGTAAAGAAATAAACAATAGATACATTTTGAACATTATCCTTTTAATCACTGTTAAGACATTTTGTTCCCTGTGAATCTGTGATCTTCTAAAATAGGTCCCTAACCTTTTGGTAGGAAATTTCGAAATATCTACATTTAGTGAAAAGCAATTATTTTAAGTGATAACCAGCCAGAGAAAACATGAAAGGGAAAGGAAAAAGGAAAGTCATGCCCCTCCCCGCCCACACACACACACCATGACCCTCCTTTTCCCAAAGATTCCCAGAAGGCCGCTTTTCCATATCTGCTTGCTGACATTCTATGGCTTTCAGGCTATACCACAAAGCTTTTTGGGCAAGGAGCACAGAGAATATAGACAAGAACATGACTTGAATCACCTTCCACAGGGAATTACTTCCCCTCACAGACCTCTCACTCTGTTTTCTCAATAATCAGTTACAACCTATCACCATTCCCCTTCTAGTTTCTGACCAGACTTCTAGAATTTCCAGGGACATGATACTGCAACAGGCACTTACACTTGTGGAGGCTGCCAGGAACAGTCCCCACAGTGCCGTGCTCCATGTCTGAGAACTGAATTTTGCTTTCCTTTTTTTTTTTTTTTTTTTTTTAAGATTTTATTTATTTGACAGACAGCGAGAGAGGGAACACAAGCAGGGGGAGTGGGAGAGGGAGAAGCAGGCTTCCCGCGGAGGAAGGAGCCTGATGTGGGATTCGATCCCAGGACCCTGAGATCATGACCTGAGCCGAAGGCAGACGTTTAACGACTGAGCCACCCAGGCGCCCCATCTTTTTTTTTTTTTTAAGATTTATTTACTTGAGGAGGAAGGGGCGGAGCAGAGGGAGAGGGATGGACAGTGTCTTTTTTTTTTTTTCCAGATTTTATTTATTTGAGAGAGACAGATAGCAAGAGAGAGTATAAGCAGGGGTAAACGGGGAAGCAGGTTCCCCACAGAGCAGGGAGCCCAACGTGGGGCTCAATTCCAGGACCCTGGGATCACAACCCAAATGGAAGGCAGATACTCAACTGACGGAGCCGCCCAGGTGTCCCTGAATTTTGGTTTCATGTACTGTTTGATACATATGGTGGGAAGCAAATGCATCCTTGAGGGACCTGCTAAATCCTCCCATCTTCCAGAAAGACTTCTCCTCCTGCAGACTCCTTCAAACACAGAAATTTTATTTCTAAAGTGCAAAAATGGGAAAACCATGATTGACAAGTTCAAGTTTTCCTACATAGTTCAGAAAGGAATAAAAATGGTGTTGAATACATGCATCACACATGCAAGACTAATAGATAATAGAGATATATAAATAAAAATTCTGAAGGCTATCCAATTTCAAAACAAAATAGACTGATTTTACTATGTTTCTCTTTGTTATATTCCTCTTCCTGAATCACCTTCAGACCTTTAAGAAATATTGCAAAAAATGTTTCTGTCTCCTAAGGTATGTTCTCCAGACTAACTTTAGTTCTTTTGAAAGGCATTTGAACCAATTGCTTAGTGGTTTTTAGTTAATAAAACTATATTGCATATTTTAAAGTTAATAGGAGTATATCCTCAAAGTTCTCATCACAAGAAAAAAATATGTAATTATGTGGCAATGGATTTGAAGACTAGACTTAACTATGGTGATCATTTCACAATATACACAAATGTCAAATCATTATTTGGTATACACTTGCAACTAATGTTATATATCCATTATCTTTCAAATAGTCTTTTGCATGAGCATTTTCTCTTGTTTCACATATAATCACCAAAAAAAGTTTGTTGTCATCACTATTTGATTTCTTCATCAGTTAACTCAGTGCTTTGGGTTATGTTTTGCTGATCTGCATCCATATGTGGAATGGGTATACATTTCTCTGTGGACCACTCCATAGAGTGAGCGTCCAGGGCGAAAGGATGGTTGTTACATGTTGTGCTCACACACACTCAGTTAAAGACAGCTTATGTAAAACAGAGCACAGATGTTTTATTTAAAAAACCAAGATGAGAGAAGTATTACAACCAATTCCACCCTCACTTACTCTCCTACCTTCCTTCTAGTCCAAGTCTATCAGTGTTGAACATGTATTTGTGTCTTATGGTTTACCATTTATTTTCAGTTCTTCATATAAACTAATTTTTTCTTTTATTTTTTAAGATTTTATTTATTTGAGAGCGAGAGGGAGACAGAGAACAAGCATGAGGTGAGGCGGGGCAGAGGGAGAGGGAGAAGCAGACTCCCAACTGAGCAGGGAGCCTATCCCAGGACCATGGGATCATGACCTGAGCCAAAGGCAGGTGCTTAACTCTCTGAGCCACCCAGTCGCCCCCACTAATTTCTCCTTTTTTTAAGTATTTATCTGAGAATCACTCTCTCCCCACAAATGAAATTTCCCACAGCATTACATAAGGGCTACCTTGACTTAGTGACTTTTTGCACATGGTTTCTTATTTAATTCTTAAAAAAACTTTTAAAAAGAACTTAAAGTCATATAATTCAATCTGGGAACATGCAACAATATATTCACAAACTTTGATCAATTCCACTCTTGGAAATTTATCCCAAGAATCAAAAGATATGTGGCATTTTTAGGCATTAAGTATTAATAACATCAACTTTTAAAAGGACAGCAATGTCCAGTTATCTGTAGGTTAAATAAGTTCTAATATATCTGTATAATGTAGCACTGCATGCAATGCTCATTACAATGTCAAAGATCAAAGGAAAGACATAAAATTATGTGCATTATGATGTAAACTTGGATATATTTATATGTGGATATGTACACCAAATGGCTAAAATGTGTATCACCAAATGATGGGCTTATACATGCTTTTTATTTTTCCCTTTATCATTTTACCCTTTAAGTGAGATATACATGTGCATATGTGTATCACATACATACACACACTTATGTAGATACATATACATGTGCATATGTGTATATACACACATATATATAATTTGTACCAGAGTACTCACCCAAATTTTACTTTTAAATCAAGAAAAATAGAACTTACATTACTATTTGCGTATAACCCAGCAATTCCACTCCTAGGTGTGTGTCTGAGAAATAAAAAACACATCTACATGAAAACTTATACACAAATAGTTGTAGCAGTATTATTCCTAATGGCCAAAAGGGGGAAATAACCCACATGTCCATCTGACAAATGAATCAACCAAATGTGGTATCCATACAATGGAATATTTTTTGGCTATAAAATGGGATGTAGTGCTGATATATGCCACAATATGGATGGACCTTGAAAACATTATGCCAAGCCAAAGGAGCCACCAGTCATAAACACCTTGTATTATTCTATTTATATTAAATATCAAGAATATGCTCATCTATAGAGACAGAAAGTATATTAGTGGCTGCTCAGCGCTGGGAGGGACAGAGAGTCAGGGGCAGAGATAAATATGGGTTCTTTTTGAAGTGACAAAAACTAAAACTGATGGTAGTGACAGATGCATATATCCAGGAATACACTAAAAATCATTGTATTGTACATTTTAAATGAATGGATTATATGGTATATTAGCTCTCAAACGGTTTTAAAAAAGAAAGGAAAATAGCACTTGCACGGTTAACAGTTTTGTTTCCTTTGATAACAACTTTTGTCTACCTTCAGAAGAGTATATTAGAAAAAAAAGAATCACACGACTAAGCACTTAATTGACACAAAACAAGTACACACCCCTTGATTTATGGAAACTATGGAATCCTAACAAATCTCAATGCAGAGGCTACAGGTTGATACATTATGTATTCTGCATGTGAATATAAAATGAGTATGTTTATTTTAGCAGCATTTGCCTATGAAAATTTAGATCCCCTTTTCCCCTAACAAATACATATTTAGTCTGAGCTGTTGGTATTCCACACTAAGTCATTTAAAGCTAAATAGTCCAAACTTTGAGGCACTAGATTGGCAACATGATGAGTGTTTCCTGGGCCAGGAAGGCCTAATCACACCATTATACGTGGGGTGTGAGTTTCCAAGAAGAAATGGATGTTATTGTCAAACATCCAGCATCATGAAATGAGTAAATCTTCCTTAGACAAAAGAAGAGGAGACCTGCTTTACTCTCTAGCATCCAGGAAGAATGCTTCTGAGTATCCACGGTGTAAGATGGTAGATATTACTCACTGATGAAGCTGAGATGTTCCTGACCACAGAGGAGCCTGCCAGGAGCTAGGTAGGAACTCTGGGGTCGGGTTCCTATCTGAGCGCCAAGAGAAACTAGTGCTAACAGCAATGAAATACACTTCCCCTACTTCGCTCTAGGTATCAACAATCATTCACTAAAATTTTATGACACACCACAGGCTCGGCAAAACATAGGATTTGGAGAAATTGAAGGACTTGTGTTCATCCTGTGAGTGAACTGACAGACAGTAATATAACCCAGAAAAGCCCTTGGAGACAGTAAAAGGTGACCAGAAAATTCTAGAGATTTGGAATAAAAAAAGGACACGAAACTATAAAATAATTTCCAAATATAATGAAAGAGTAGATTTGCAGTACATATTCTGTACATATGTTTTGGGAATTTCCAGAGATATTTTTGGATAGAGGAATGGACTTCCTCCTGTGACCCAAAGGGAAAGGTCTGAAATCACCATAACATAGGTATTTAAAAAGAAGTGATCAAGGGTGCCTGGGTGGCTCAGTTGGTTAAGCGACTGCCTTCGGCTCAGGTCATGATCCTGGAGTCCTGGGATCGAGTCCCATGTCGGGCTCCCTGTTCAGCAGGGAGTCTGCCTCTCTCTCTGACCGTCCCCCCTCTCATGCTCTCTATCTCATTCTCTCTCTCAAATATAAAATCTTTAAAAATAAATAAATAAATAAATAAAAAGTGATCAAATACTAAATATCTAACACAGAAACAAATTTCCTTTGCTTAGAAAAAACCTACACAGAAATAACAAAATATTATGATTATATGTGAATTGTAAAGTAAGATTTCTCTTTTCTTACGCTAGCCAAGTTTTTCCAGTATGAATTTTAATAAAAGTCTGTTGTTCTTATAGTTATGAAACAGATTTATATTTAAAAAACATTTTTTAAGTATACAACATGATATTTTGATATACATATACATAGTAAAATTATTACTACAATCAAGCTAACATTTTCATGACTTCACAGAATTACAATTCTTGGGGAGCTAAGTGTGATAAGGGGCCCCTGAGATCTACTTTCTCAGCAAGCTTCCAATATGCAATCCATTGTTATTAACTATAGTCACCATGCCATACATTAGATTTCTAGACTTATTAATTCTACCTAACTGCAGCTTCATACCCTTTGAACATCTCCCCATTTCACCTACCTCCTTGTCCCTGGTAACCACCATTGTACTCTCTGCCTTTATGTATTTAACTATTTTAAATTTCACCAATAAGTGAGATTATGCTGTATTTTTCTTTCTATGCCTGGATTATTTCACTGAGCACAATGTCTCCAGTTTCATTCATATTGTTAAAAATGGCAGGAACTTCTTTTTTAAGGCTGAATAATGTTCCTCTGTGTGTGTGTGTGTGTACACCCACATATTTCTTTATCCATTCATCCATCAATAGACACCTAGATTGTTTTCCCATCTTGGTTATTGTGAATAATACAGTAAATATAGAAGTGCAAATATCTATTTGAGGCACTGATTTTATTTCCTGTCAACATATACCCAGAAGAGAGACTGCTAGATCATATGATAGTTCTGTTTTTAATTTTTTGAGAAACCTCCAGATGGTTTTCCATAATGGCTGCACCAATTTACATTCCTACTGACAGGGCACAAGGTTGGTTCCCTTGTTCCACACCCTGACCAACACTTTTTTTTTTTTTGATATTAACAATCCTAACAAGTATAATGTTATACTTAAAAATCATATACTTTTTTATATACAACATACTATAGATATTAAATTCAAATATATAATTATCCCCCAGGTTAGAGAATAAAGTACCTCATTTAAATTTTGTAAGGTTTAACATTTAGAAGATTCATGTTTATATTGAGAATAAATCTGTCCTAGGTCTAAATCTGTCATCCATAGCTTATCTCAAACCAGGCAATAAGCCCTACTGCATTTGAAAACAAAATATCCTTCCTGAACCTGCTCTATTTCAAAATAATCCTTCATTTCTTTCAGATGCTCCTCAGATGATATGGGTTAGAATTCCCTTATTCAAAGGTGATATTAAAATTATTTAACATAGTATATCACAGATACTGACCAATCAAAACCAGAAGCCAGTTAATGAGAAAACATGCAGATCCATCAGAACACATGCCAAAGCAATCAGAATGGACAGAGGTGAGGCTGTAACAGGGTCCTGGAAGTCTCCCTACCGTGCCAGGCATAACCTCATCAGCTGTTAAATCCAGAGATTCACAGAAAGGGCAGGATGCTTGAGGTAGCAGCTAATAACCAATATGTGTGAAAGGATCTGAGTATTCTAACTTTGATAGCCATAACAATGTGCATGGCTGATTATCAGTCCTGCCTTCACTTTACTTTTTTCTGATGTCTTCTAAGGTGTTCTAGGTTCTTTTTTAAATATTGTGACAAACAAGCAAACAATGAATACTGTAACAACAGAGTTATGATTAAAGTGATTGCTAACGTTGCAGAAAGGATAAAGGTGGGGTCTAAGCGGCTTTTATAAGATGTCAGTGAGAAACATGCTGACTAACCTCTACAACCCCGGAAAATTTCAGGCTTTGGAGATATCCAGGGTATCTGAAGGTGGGAGGTGGGGGAGGCACGACTGTGAAAATGGAGGAATTATTTGGCAGTCTGTACAAGAGCAACTGGGCACCGTGTCTCCTTCCCTGACCCCATGCAACCAAACAAGCTATTCTTTGTTCAATCCCTCCCGGAAGAGGACATATTTATTCTCTGGGGAAAGAGAGTTCAAGAATTTCAGAATCCAGGGTCAGTGAGACACACTAAATATTGGGGTGAGGTACCATACTAGAAACAGGAAGATTTAGTTAAAGTACTAGATCTAATACTCCCACACATACCCAAGTTCTGAAATAGTCAGAGATAAGCCTTTGGACTGTTAGTCTCTAGAGAAAATGTTGTCAGGAATAGAAAATGCTACAACTACTTTATGAAATCATTTGGCAATTTCTTAAAAGAATCAAATTTACATTTATTTGATCCAGCCATTCTATTCCTGGGTCCCAAAAGAGAAGCAGCATGTGTTCATACAAAGACTCATATGTGAATGTTCATAGCAACTTTATCCGTAGTAGCCAAAAACTGGTCTAAATCTGTCATCTATAGTTTATCTCAAACCAGGCAATAAGCCCTACTGCATTTGAAAACAAAATATCCTTCCTAAACCTGCTCTACTTCAAAATAATCCTTCATTTCTTTCAGATACTCCTCAGATGATATGGGTTAGAACACCCTGAATGTCCATGAAGAAGTGAACAGAGCAACTGTAACATATCTATACAATGGACTCAGGAACAGTAAGAAATGAACTATTGGTACATGGAACAACATAGATGACTATCAATAATTATGCTGTGTGGGGAAAAAAGCTACACAAAAAAGGAGTACATTCTGTGCTCCCTTTGGCAGCACATAATACTAAAACTGGAACAAAAAAGGAATAATTCTGTACATATGTGGGCGGGGAACAAGAGAGAACAGAAGCTAAGGATTACAGAGGGGCATAAACAAACTTTGGAAGGTGACAGGTATGTTCGCTATCTTTGTTATGCCAACATCACAAATGTGTATATATCTAAAACATTAAATTGTGAACTTTAAATATACACATTTATCATACATCTTAAGTACACACAGTATCATATATCAGCTGTAGCTGATAATAATATAGCTCAAATAAATAAGAGTGAAAAGACAGGGGTCCCTCTAGACCTTTACATCTTTAAAATTTGGATGATTCTTTTTAATCATCATAGACCTAGAATGTCCTCTTTAAATTACAAGTGGATAAGATGATGATCTTGAGGTCACTGGCATTGTTATTTTTCAAATTATTACAGAAATCATTTTTATAGTTATATTATTTATGCTTTGGCTTTAAAGTAAAACTTTCTCAACAATGGACACCAGTAGCCAATAACAAACTACAAGTTTTTAATATAATTAAAAAAATAAACTTTGAAACATCAAAATATAAAATTTTCAAGTACAGAAATGATAGCTTTGCCTTTGTTATATGTAGATAATTTGAGCACGATAATGATTATGTCCAAAAGTGTTTACCTTCATTTAAATGTTTTGATTCCTTTTATGAAGAGGGAACCTAAATTTGATGTATTTGTTTTGTGTCTGATTTAAAGTAAACACAGGTGTATAGTATTTGATATACTAGTTAATCATTTCTGCCGGATGATGCGAAGATAACTTTTATATATTCATTTGGAGAAGGCTGAAAACATCCCTGTGGGTGCAGCATAATTCAGTTCCTTTATCACTTCATCAATTTCATTTTTCATTTTTAATAATTTATCATTGAGTTTGTATATCATCTTTACCATATGCCTGGTATGCTTCTATTTTTACATTATCCCAGGCTTTTTTTTTTATTTTAAAGATTTTATTTACCTTTTTTTTTTTTTTAAAGATTTATTTATTCATTTGAGAGAGCGAGAATGAGAGAGAGTACATGAGAGGGGGCAGGGTCAGAGGGAGAAGCAGGCTCCTCACCAAGCAGGGAGCCCGATGCGGGACTCGATCCCGGGACTCCAGGATCATGATCTGAGCCGAAGGCAGTTGCCCAACCAACTGAGCCACCCAGGCGCCCTACTTTTTTTTTTTTTTTTTTTAAGATTTTATTTAGTTATTTGACAGAGATAGAGACAGCGAGAGAGGGAACACAAGCAGGGAGAGTGGGAGAGAAGCAGGCTTCCCGCTGAGCAGGGAGCCCGATGTGGGGCTTGATCGCAGGAGCCTGGGATCATGACCTGAGCTGAAGGCAGATGCTTAATGACTGAGCCACCCAGGGGCCCTAAAGATTTTATTTACTTGACACAGAGACAGACAGCGAGAGCAGGAACACAAGTAGGGGGAGTGGGAGAGGGAGAAGCAAACTTCCTGGCAAGCAGGGAGCCTGACGTGGGGCTCAATCCCAGGACTCTGGGATCATGACCTGAGCCAAAGGCAGACATTTAATGACTGAGCCACCCAGGCGCCCCAGGCTTCTTTTTCATACGCTCTCTAGAGTCATAATTTAACCCGGAGTTTAGTGCTGGTTGCATATTACAATCACCTATTAAAACCACGATGCCCAGACCTATTTGCAGAGATTCTGATTTAATTGTCTCAGGGAAGGCCCTGGTATAGCTTTTTTTTTTTTTTCTTTTAAAAACACCACAGGCAACTCTAATGTGCAGCCAGTGCCAAGACCAACGGACTTAACACCCCTCTTAGATCGTGTTTCTTAAACTTGTTTGAATATAACAACATTCAAAGGAGGTTTTTATGTTTTCTTTAAAGACACTGCAGAAGAACTGTCTAGCCAGTGTGAGAACAAAAAGACTAGCCACAAGCTGGAAGAAAATTTTTGCAAAAGACACGTCTGAGAAAGAATTGTTATCCAAAATATGCAAAGGACTCTTTATCTTTATTTAAATTCAATTAACATATTATGTATTATTGGTTTAAGAGGTTGAAGTCAGTGATTCATTAGTCTTATATAATACCCAGTGCTCATTACGTCATGTGCCCTCCTTAATGTCCATCACCCAGTTACCTCATCCCCCCAGCCCCTCCCCTCCAGCAACCCTCAGTTTGTTTCCTATGCTTAAGAGTCTCCCCCTCTGATTTCACCTTGTTTTATTTTGTCCTCTCTTCCCCTATGATCCTGTTTTGTTTCTTAAATTCCATATATCAGCAAGATGATACGATAATTGTCTTTCTCTGATTGACTTATTTTGCTTAGCATAATACCCTCTAGTTCAATCCAAGTCGTTGCAAATGGCAAGATTTCACTTCTTTTTTCTTTCTGGTGGCTGAGTAGTATTCCATTGTGTATATATATATACCACATCTTCTTTATCCATTCATCTGTCGATGGATGTCTGGGCTCTTACCATAGTTTGGCTATTGTGGACATTGCTGCTATAAACATTAAGGTGCAGGTGCCCCTTTGGATCACTACACTTGTATCTTTGGGGTAAATACCCAGTAGTGCAATTGTTGGGTCATAGGGTAGCCCTATTTTCAACTTTTTGAGGAACCTCCATTCTGTTTTCCAGACTGGCTGCACCAGCTTGCATTCCCAACAGTATAGGAGGGTTCCCCTTTCTCCACATCCAAGCCAACATCTGTCATTTCCCAACTTGTCAATTTTAGCCACTCTGACTGCTGTGAGGTGGTATCTCATTGTGATTTTGATTTGCATTTCCCTGATGCTGAGTGATGCTGAGTACTTTTTTTCATGTGTCTGTTGGCCATTTGTATACCTGCTTTACAGAAATGTCTGTTCATGACTTCTGCCCATTTCTTGATTGGATTCTTTGTTCTTTGGGTGTTGAGTTTGATGAGTTCTTTATAGATTTTGGATACTAGCCCTTTATCTGATATGTCATTTGCAAATATCTTCTCCCATTCTGTCGGTTGTCTTTTGGTTTTGTCGACTGTTTCCTTTCCTGTGCAAAAGTTTTTAGCTTGATGAAGTCCCATCAAGTTCATTTTGCCTTTGATTCCCTTGCCTTTGGAGACATGTCTAGCAAGAAGTTGCTGCGGCTGAGGTTGAAAAGGTTGCTGCCTGTGTTCTCCTCTAGGATTTTGATGGATTCCTGTCTCACATTTAGGTCTTTCATCCATTTGAGGTTATCTTTGAGTATGGTGTAAGAGAATGGTCCAGTTTCATTCTTCTGCATGTGGCTGTCCAATTTTCCCAGCACCATTTATTGAAGAGACTGTTATTTTTCTATTGCATATTCTTTTCTGCTGTGTTGAAGATTAGTTGACCATAGAGTTGAGGGTCCATTTCTGGGCTCTCTATCCTGTTCCATTGATCTATGTGTCTGTTTTTGTGCCAGTACCATACTGTCTTGATGACGACAGCTTTGTAATAGAGCTTGAAGTCAGGCGTTATGATGCTGCCAGCACTGGCTTTCTTTTTTAACATTCCTCCAGCTCTTTGGGGTCTTTTCTGGTTCCATTAGGATTATTTGTTCCAGCTCTGTGAAAAACGTCGATGGCATTTTGATAAGGATTGCATTGAATGTGTAGATTGCTCTGGGTAGCACAGACATTTTAACAATATTTATTCTTCCAATCCATGAATATGGAATATTTTTCCATCTCTTTGTGTCTTCCTCAATTTCTTTCATAAGTGTTCTGTAGATGATGGAATCTTATTCAGTGCTAAAAATAAATGAATTATCAAGACATGAAAGACATGGAGGAATCTTGAAAGCTTATTATTAAGTGAAAGAAGCCAATCTGAAAAGGCTACATCCTGTGTGATTCCACTCATGACATTCCAGAGAAGGCAAAACTATGGAAACAGTAAGAAGTACCGTCGTTGCCAAGAGTTATGGGGGAGGGAGAGATTAATAGGAAGAACACAGAGGATTGTTAGGGCAATGAAATTACTATATTATAATAACAATAGATATGTGTCATCATACATCTTTTTTTTCAAACCCATAGAATGCACTACACCAAGAGTGAACTGTAATGTCAACTATGGGCTTTGAATGGTAATGAAATATTAATGTAGGTTCCTCAGCTGTAACAAATGCACTACAGTAAGGACTGCTGATAATGAGGAAGGCTGTGTGTGTGCTGGGGCAGGGGGCATATGGGAAATCCCTGTATATTCCACTCAGTTTGCTGTGCATCTAAAACTGCTCTAAAAAAATAATAATAATAATAATAAAAGTTTATTTTTTAAACAACTTAATTTCTGAATTTCAATGTCTCAAGCCAGACCTCCAGAATTAAGAGCTCCAGGGAAGAAAGATCAAGAGGCCCAGAATGAGAAACACTATTTCACAAGACTCCAAGTACATTGTAAGAAACCTCAAAAAGTATGAGAAAGAAAAAAAAAATTAAATAAAGATGTATTGGGGCCTTTGAATCTCCTAACTCATCATCCCCACTTCCAACGTATCACCCAGTTTCTAATTTTACTTGCTAAGTATCTTTGAAATACCTCTACTTATTTCCATCACTCCTCATTGCTACTTCAGTCCAAACTCTTAACATCAAGGGTCAATGCTACTTTAACAGCCTCCCATGGGAGTTTTGGTTTCCACTCCTGCCTCCCTCCAACATTAGAGCCAAAGTTATTGTTTGGATCATCAATCTGATCGTGTCACTCGGGTCTTACAATATTTCCCACAGTTTCTAGGATAAACACAAACCTTTAACATAGCCTCAAACCCTTTGTGGTCTGACTTCCACCTTCCTTTCCAGCCTCACCCTAGGCTTACCCTTCCCTTTACTCCATTGCTTCTGGCCATAAAGAGCATTCTTTCAAGTCTTTCTGTACTGGTTAAGTCCCCTCTTGCCACAGGCCACTTACAGAGGCTGAGCCCTCTGCCCGGAATGCTCTTCTACTCTGACTTTATCTAGTTAATTCCTATGCATTTGTGAGATTCCTGTCAACTGCCAAGTCCTATAGCATTCTCTAAGCTAAGGCCAATCTCTCCATTTAAGTCTTAGCATCATCCATAGCTCCTTCCTGGAACTTACCATGATTGTAACACCACATTTATATGCTGACTTCGTTGTTGTTTTCCCCACCTCCCCAACACTCATTTGACAATGAACTCAATGGATGAGACATTAGTTTTGCTCTCTGAAACCAGACTGCCTGAGTTCATACTTCAGCTCACTGATTTGGTGACTTTAGGCAAGTTATTTGTCCTCTCATGCCTCAGTTTACTCATCTGCAAAATAAGGCCCATACTAATACCTATCTCACCGGGTTGGTTTATTATTCAATTTATACTGAGAATGCTGAGTAACAGAGCTTATTTCTTTCACATTATTTTGCACACCTCTTAGCACAATACCTAGACAGAACAGTGGCCCCTCATCTCAGGCACCTGTGAATATGTTACTTTACAGAAGGTAGAGCTGGCAGAGGGGACTTCTGATATGATTAAGTTCCAGACTTTCAGATAGGAAGATTATTTTGGATTATCCAGGTGGACCCAATCCAATCGCATGATTTATTAAAAGAAGAGGAGTAAAATAGTGAAGTCACATGGACGAAAGAGGAGAGATTCAATGTGTGAGAGGAACTCAACCTGCCATTCCTGCCTTTGAAGATGGAAGAAAGGGGCCATCAGCCAAGAAATACAGGTGGCTTCTAGAAGCTGGGGACAGACTCCAGATGATACCCAGCAAAGAAATGAAAACTCAGTCCCATAACTGCAAATAAATGAATTCTGAAAACAACCTAAATGAGCAGAGAATGGAGTCTCCCCTAGAACTTGCAGAGAGGAACACAGCCTGCTGACATCTTGATTTTAGCCCATGAGCCCCTCCCAGGCTTCTGACCTACAAAACTGTAAATAATGTTTCTTCTGTTTGAGCCACTAAGTTTGCAATAATTCGTATTGATAGCAATAGGAAACTAACACACAGGCACACAGTAGATAGTAATAAGATTTTAAAAATTCCTACCTGTGCTGAAATACTGGAAATGTAAAATGTTTTACCTATTATTTCATGTAATTCACACAGATACTTTGTCAATTTGGTGTTAATTTCTCCATTTTTCTAAAAGATGTATTTATTTAAAAGAGAGCTCATGCAGGAGCAGGAGAGAGGGGCAGAGGGTGAGGGAGAGAGAATCTCTAGCCGACTCCCCACTGAGCAAGGAGCCCAAAGTGGGGCTCAATCCCAGGACCCGGAGATCATGACCTGAGGTGAAACCAAGAGTTGGATGCCCAACAGACTAAGCCACCAGGCACCCCAATTTCTCCATTTTTGAGAAAACATAACTAAGGCTAAAAGTATTTTATCAGAACTCACCCAGTTTTTGTCCTGACTTGTCTGACTCCAAAGCTGAAATTTTCCTCTACCACACTGCATCTCTACTCACCAAAAATATCAACTTATATACTGCTTGTGAATTTGCAAATCACTTTGTATTTACATTATCTCCTCAGTCCCTCCCTTGTTAATCTAAAATCTTTGAGGTCTGCAGAATGAAAGAAAATGTATTTTATAAAACATGTGCTACAAAGCTAAAAATAGCTTATGTAACAGCAACAACTAAAATTCATTAAACACTTGCAACTAAAATTTATTAAGCCTGGTACCATTCTGAACACCCTGTATTTGTTAACTCATTTAGCCCCAATACCAGTATAGCAGCAATTACTCCGATTTACTCCCCACTGTCATTTTTTTGCTCAAGAGCACTTAGTTCTTTTCACATTTGTAGAATCACGTTAAGCTAAACCTTTGATACCATTATAGCAGAATTAGTCAAATATTTGTATAGTTATTAAGCTTTCAGATCAGCAATGTAATACCTAACAAAAAGTTAGCAGACTTTTTCATATCTTGTCTCTTTTCCTTTCTGAGAATTGTGGTTTTTAAAAACACAACTTATATTTGAATAAAGTGAGATGTTTAAATGGCAACAGATGTCTATAGAAGAAATATGTCATCCAGATGTAAGGCTCCCTGGGAAGACATTAAACTTGTAAATGTTTAATCACAACTTAAGGTGTTAATTGGTACAAAGAATTCTTTCAAGCACAAGTGTTTTTATTACTTTGCACTTGTATATTAAAATAGCAATTGTTATAGAAAATGAACACATAGTTTTATTGGTATGCATTTAAACTATACCAAATTGTAAAAGTTCTTTTAATATTCTCATACTGCTGACCTTTGACTTTGTTATTTTTAACATACTATCTATGAACTTAGGGGCATTTGTATCATTACATTTGAAATGCATTATTTCCATATGTATGCATACAGATAATCAGCCTAAAAATCTGCCCATCTCACTTAGAGTGGAGACCAGAGTTACCAACATTGACTATAAAAAAAAAAAAGGCTCTTTACCTCAAATATTTTCTGCCAATATTCTTTCTCCCAATTATTCTACATTCAGTAACACTCATTTCCTCCTCTTTTTCACATACCTTTTTTGCTCCTGGTTTCCTTTACCTAACCTGACTGTCCTTTTCTCTACTTGACAAATCAGAGCTCAGTGTTCTTGATCCAACTTGAATGCTGCATTGTAGGGGATAATGTCTAGGCACTTACCACGTTTATCTGTTTATATGTCTCCACCAAGTGAGCATCTACAAGTCAGGGACCTAGAATCAGTCACTTCTGAATCCCTAGAATCTGCAGTTTCTTATACATACATAGCGTATACTTAACACAAATATTAGTCAAGTAAGTGATTTGTGAAAGAATTAAAGTGTATAAATGTATTTATTCATTCATACTTTCATTCTTTCAATAGATATGCACTAAGTGCTTCTCAGATGCCAATCAACTCATGGTTTACTAAAGATACCATGAAGATAATGGCATGGCCTTGACCTTAGGAGGTGGCCAGTCTTGGGAAATCCTAAGAAATCCTCACACAATGTGACAAGTTCCTTAATGGAGGCTTTCTAGTGTTTACTGGGAAAAGGAATTTATTTAAATCAAACTGACTCTTTCCTATTAGATAACCTGGGGTAGATGCTTGTTTCCCTAATTTCAGGTCTTTATCTGTGTCAAAAAGGAATAAAATTATATATATATATGACTATTAACTAAAACTAGAACCTTAAAAAGCTTTACTTTAGAGATTCCGTGAAGCACAAAAGAGGACACTGTAGGATGAACAAGAGTGGCCATCTCTACCATTGCTCACATCCAGTAGTCATCATGGAAATCATTACACCAAGTGGCGATACTGGCTGAATCTTTGACACTTCATAAGTAGTGTAAATGTTTTTCTCAAAAATTAGTCCTATGCCATTTGTTAAAGAAAATTAGTGGAATTTGCAGTGCAATTCTAACGTTCTGATATCAAAAAGAACAGCTGTATTTTCATAATTGATTTTGGGACTACAGTGGTATGAGATTTATTCTTTTAGGTAAGAAAGATGAACCATAAACCTTATACTCCAAATATAACTACTATTTCCTAGTTCAACTTACAGTATATTAAAATCTAAGAGTTCTCGACTATACAGAAAATATGAGTGCATGTATATGTATAATAAAAAGGAAGAAGATAATAGAGGGATTCCTTATGTTCTGGATTAATACATTTCTATGTTTATCAAAAAAACTATACAATGTGTTTTATAAAAACACCTCTTCGTTAGCTCAGTAACCCAACATTATAAAATCCTACTTCTTACCTTCATCTATCACTTAAAGTCTGATACCCGATAAGAATAAGGCAAGAGCTTTTTGCTGTTAATAGTTCGGTTCCCTCACCACACAGAAGGGCACCACAGAATTTGCCACACAAAATTAAAATACAACAAACCCTAGCAACTGAGCTTGTGTTTCTCTACCAATACACCCTTCACTCATTCTGTAGACAGGCAGAGGATTTGTGCTCCCCACCTTGTAAATCTTGCACATAGCTCCAAAAATGAGCTGAAAGACCAAAGTACCTAAATGACTAAATTGACACTTACACAAATAATATTTAAATAATGACCAGAATCCCTTCTTATTGGGTAGGTAGATCTATGCAGAGATTTTATATTAAACAATCTAAGTCGTCTTCTTTTAAAAAGTATACTATTTTAGGGACACCTGGGTGACTCAGTCAGTTAAGTGGCTGCCTTCGGCTCAGATCATGATCCCAGGGTCCTGGGATTGTATCCCACATCAGGCTCTTAGCTCAGCTAGGAGACTGCTTCTCCCTCTGCCTGCAGCTTCCCCTGTTTGTGTGCTCACTCGCTCTCTCTGACAAATAAATAAATAAAATCGTTTAAAAAAAATAAAAAATGTACTGTTTTATGCAATTTGGGAAAGATTTTGTTTTTCATTTACATAAAGTCTGCCAAACTTGTTTGACAGGGAAACAACCTTCAACTCCTTTAGCTGCTTCTATTATTTAAATCTCTATTTTAAATTTAACACTCATAGTGCTATTTCTATACCCTACAGATAATTTTTTTGAATTACTGTTGGTTTTCTATCCTGGTATATAAGGATTTTGTCTCAAATTTTTCTTCTTTTAATCTCCCAATGTAATTATTTACCATTTTTCCATGTATTGTTTTGTGCCATAACATGAAATGTTGCTTACTGGTGTGCTAGGGTACAACTTTTGCTGACATTATCTTTCTCTTCTATTTGTTCATCTTTCTTTGAATACAGACTGAGTCTCCCCCTACCCACTAACAGTTCTGTAAACATGCCTCCTGGTACAATTTTCCATCTCATCCAAACTGTTAGATAATAATAATAATGATGATCATTAATAAGAATTATGGAATGCTTAACCACATGCCACACACTATTTTAAGCACTTCATGTGTACTTCCCATTTAATCCTGACATCAACCCAGTGATGCACAAACTAGTATTTCCCCCATTTTATAGATGAAGAAACCACAGTGCTAGGAGATTAAGCAAGTTTTCCTAATTTGCACAGTAAACACTAGAGCTGGAATATGAACTCAAACTATGGTAAGGCACATTTTCCAGCAGTTTCTTGGGAAAGATATTTCAGAATTATATTTTTCTGAGTGTTTACATGTTTGAAAATGACTATTCCATTCTCATATGTGAAAGATAGATATAGAATTATAGGTCAGAACTATTTTTATTGAGAATTCTGAAGATACTTAATCTGGTGTTGCTATTGGCAAATTTGATGTCATTCTTACTTGCATATGTCCCAGTTTCTCTCTCTGAAAACTTTAATAATTGTCTCTTGGGGAGTGATGTCACTAAGATTGCAATACAGGGCATTCTTGACTTTGTTCCCCTTATAAGAAGAAAATCTAACAACTATTCATGGATAAGACATTCCTTCACCACTGAGAGAATCCGAGAACATGAGGTTGAAATACCTGCCTACACCACAAAGAGAGTGACTGACTGATTTTCCCCTCCCCCACACCAGTGCAAAACCATGTGGGGAGGTCTCCTCTGAGCTCATAGTTTCTCCAGTGGGCAAAGAGTAGGGGGCATGAGCCATCCAGCTCCCCCAGCACTAAGGGTATCTTCTTGGGAGCCACCAACTGGTTTTTCCCCATAGGGATTGCAGAAGAAACTGTAGGGTTTGACCACTGGGCATCTGTGACAGAGAAGGGGAAGGGTCTTGCAACAGTCAGCACTCTAATCTACAAAGGCTGAGTTCCTACTTTCCAAACTCAAGTAGTAGCCTCAATCGGCAACTTTAGAACCAAGTCACTGGATCAGCCTAACCAGGAAACTATAGCCTGACCTACTACTGAGTGTAGCCTCTGACCACATCTGACCAAAAAGACTGGTGAGAGCACCCAGAAGCTATGTAGCCCAACAATCCTCAATAAGACCAGCCAGCAGACAGAGATGACTGCCCACAGAGCAAAGCTTGTGCTAGGCATGAAAGGTTCCCCTGTTATGCCCAGGCAGAGGAGTTAATTCACAGCCCCACCTGCTGCCGAGAAAAGCTCCCAAAGCCTACTAACCTGCAAGCCTGATGGAAAAATGTTGCAGGTGGTTGGAGCAGGCCTTCATATCCTGCACACGCAGGTGAAGTGAGTCATAGTCCTTCCTATTACTGAGTGGAGCAAAGGGCCCCTTCTGACCAGAAAGTCTGGCAAGAGCACCTGGAAGCTGCATAGTTCAGCAACACCCAAGCAGAGAGGCTGGTAGGCAGAGTTGATCACCCTCAGAGCAAAGCCACTACCAATCAAACAGAGTTCCACTGTTGTGCCATGCAGGGGTGTTGAGTCATGGCCCTGACAAATGCTAAGTGAAGCTCCAGGCCCCTTCTGACCAGAAAGGTTAATGAGAGACCTAGAAGCTGCATAGCCCAGAAACACTAAAGCAGAGAGGCCAGCAGGCAGAGCTAAGAGCCTTTGCAGCAAACCCAGTGACCCCATTTAGTCAGGGAACTTGGAGCATGGGTAAATTTGAGTCAAGAACATAAAGAGCTTTATTGGATTTAGGGCTGGTTCTCCCACTGTGCCTGGGCAAGGGAATTCATACAGTCCCACTCACTGTTCAATAAAACCTTCAGGTGATCCAAGCAGGAAACCCAACCAGAGCACAGGGAAACCCATCCAACAGCCTCACTTATAGTGACACTTGAACAGGGAGTATAGCCCTTGGCTTTCCCCATCTGCAGAGCAAAACCAGTGTCTTGCCAGACCAAAAAATTCAGTACACACTTTTGCCTGATTTGAGTCCCTAGACAATAAGCCACACAGGGGCTCCTGCCAGGGCAGGGAAGCCAATTTATAGCCACACTTCATTACACAGTAAAATACCTAGTCTCAACCATCTAGAAAGCCTGACCAGAAAACCCAGGCAATCTCAGAATCCATCTTATTGCCTTGCTGAGGCAAGGAACCCAGACAGTGGACCTGTCCAGCTATTCTCAGCCAGCAGGAAACCCCTCATCCTTAAAGCTTAGCAGTGTCCTTGCCCAAAAATACAGCCTGATAGCAAACTTCACCTGCCTGAAAGTTAACAGCAGACATGTCCAGAAATATTAATTGATGTGACTGGTTAAGAGCTGTCTTGGCCAAGGCAAATTTATAAAGCCTAGAAGAGGAGACCACTTACTCTAATGCAGAGATACTAATGTAAGGAATCAAGGATCATGAAAAGTAAGGGAAATATGACACCACCAAAAGAAACTGCTAAAGCTCCCAAAATGAATAAAATGGAGATCTCATGAAGTGTTGCAAAGAATTCAGAATAATCCTTTTAAAAAAGTTTAATGAACTGCAAGAATGAAAAGACAACTAAATAAAATTAGAAAACAATGCATGAACAAATGAGTTTAACAAAGAAATATAAACAATTAAAAACAAATCCAATAGCTGAAATAATACAATTATTAAAGAATTCAACAGAGAACTTCAACAGCAGAATTGACCATGTAGAGGAAATAATCAATGACCCAGAAGACATGACATTTGAAATTTCCCAGGGAGAAGCAAAAAGAAAAAAACAGGTGAGGAAAGCTTACACAACTTACTGGACACAATAAAAAAAAAAAAACCAGTATCAGCACTATGGAAATTCCAGAAGGAAAAGAGGAAGAGAAAAGGACAGAAAATATTTTTAAAGCAATACTGGCTGAAAACCTCCCAAACCTAGGCAAAGAAGTGGACATCTAGGTCCACCAGGCCTAAAGGACCCCAAATAGGTTGAACCTGAAAAGGGCTACCATGACACACATTATAACTTAATTTTTAAAAATCAAAGACAAAGGAAGAATTTTAAAAGCAGCAAAAGAGAGAAGATTAATACAAGGGAACCCCCAATAAGACTATCAGCACATTTCTTGACAGAAATTTTTCAGTCCATGAGAGAATGTGATGGTATGTTGAAAATATGGAAAGAAAAAAACTGTCAACCAAAAAGTTTATTCCCAGCCAAGCTGTTCTTCAAAAATAAAGGAGGGATAGAGAGTTTCCCAAACAAAAGCTGAAGGAGTTCAGTACTATATCTGCCTTACAAGAAATGCTCAGAGAGTTATTTGAGTAGAGGTAAAATGATGCTAATTAACATTACCAAAACATAAGAAGGTAGTATGAAAGTTAGTTACTGGTAATGGCAAATATATAGTCAAAGCTAGATTCTGTAATATTCTAATGGTGGTGCATAATTCACTTACAACTCTAGGAAGAAAATGAAGCAGAAATAACCATAAATACAAAATTTGTTACTAGTTACACAGTATAAAAAGCATATATATCATAACAGCAATAACCTAAAGTGTAAGGAGGATAAGTCAAGTGTATAAATTCTATTGAAATTAAGTTGCTATCAGCTTCCAAAAGAGTGTTATAATTTTAACATCTTCTATGTAAACTCATGGTAAACCACAAGGAAAAAACCTCTAGCAACTACAAAAAGAACCTGATAAAGTAGTCAAAGTATACAGATCCAGAAAGACAACAAAACATGAAAAAAAAAAATACGGAAGGCTTAGTAAAAAAAGAACAATGGAGCTACATACAATGAGAAAATTATTAACGAAATGGCAATAGTAAGTCCTTAACTTTCAGTCATTACTTTAAACAGATTAAATTCTACAATCAAACGACATGAATGGCTGAATGACTAGAAAAACAAGATCCAACAATATGTTATCTAAAAGAGATTCACATTAGCCTTAAAATATACACACAGTGAGAGTGAAGAGATGGAAAAAGTCATTTCAAGCATAAAAGGTAACAAAAATGACAAAAAGCAGGGGTAGCTATACTTCTATAATACAGAATAGATTTTAAAAATAGTAAAAAGAGATAAAGAAGGTCATTATGCAATGATCAAGGAGTCAATCCATCAAGAAGATATAACAATTGTTGATATTTATGCATGCAACACTGGAGCAACTAAATTATAATATAAAGCAAAAACAGAGCTAAAAGGAAAAATAAACAGCAGAAGAGTGGGACTTTAATACCCAACTCTCAACAATGGATAAATCATCCAGGCAGAGAATAAAGAAATAGCAGATTTGAACAACACTATAGACCAAATGGACCTAACAGATATATATTGAACATTCTATCCAAGAATACACTTTTCTCAAGTGCACATGGAATATTTTCTAGGATAGACCACATATTAGGCCTTACATATTAGTCTTAGCAAATTCGAGAAGATTGAAATTTTATCAAGTATCTTCTCTGACCACAATGACATGAAACTAGAAATTACTAACAAGAGGAAAACTAGAAAATTTATGAACACATAGAAACTAAACATTCTCCTGAAGAACCAATGGATCAAAAAAGAAATTAAAGAAATAAAGTTTCTTAATACAAATAGGGAAATACATATACAAGAACTTATGGGATACAGCAAAAGTAGTTCTAAAAGGAAAGTTTATAGTCATAAGTGCCTACATTAAGAATCAAGAAAGAGGGCACCTGGGTGGCTCAGTTTGTTAAGTGACTGCCTTTGGCTCAGGCCATGATCCCACGGTCCTGGGATCGAGTCGCACATCAGGCTCTCCCTGCTCTGCAGGGAGCCTGCTTCTCCCTCTCCCTCTGTCTGCCAATTCCCCCTGCTTGTGCCCTCTGTCAAATAAATAAATAAATAAAATCTTTAAAAAGAAAAAAAAAAAAGAATCAAGAAAGATCCCCAATGTTTAACTCCACACCTTAAGAAACTAGAAAAAAGAATAAATCAGCTTAAAGTCAGAAGAAAGGAAATTATATAAAGAAACAAATGAAATAGGTACCAGTGAAACAATAGGAAAGATTAACCCAACTGAAATTTGTTCTTTTGAAAAGGTAAAATTGACAAAACTTTAGCTAGACTAACCAAGGAAAAAAAAAATAGACCCAAATCAATGAAATTATAAATGAAAAAAGAGACATTACAACTGATACCACAGAAATGCAAAGGATAAGAGGCTACTGTAAACAACTATATGCCAACAAACTGGATAAAATAGAAATGGAAAAATTCTTAGAGATGTGCAAACTACCAAGACAATCAGGAAGAAATAGAAAATCTGAACAGACCAATCACTAGTAATGAGATTGAATTAGTAATCAGTAATTTCCCAACAAAGACAAGCCCAGGAATAGATGATTTCATGGATGAATTTTATCAAACATTTTAAGAAGAATTAATGCCAATCCTTTTTAAAGTCTTCCAAAAGATCAAAGAGAAGGGAACAATCTCAAAATGATTTTACAAGGCCAGCATAACCCTGATACTAAAGCCAGAGAAGGACACTACCAGAGAAGAAAAACTGCAGATTAATAACCCTGATGAATACAGATGCCAAAATTCTCAATAAAAGACTGGCAAATCAAGTTCAACAGCCCTTTAAAGGTATTGTTTATTTATCATGACCAACTAGGATTTCTCCCTGGAATGCAATGATGATGGTTCAATATTCACAAATCAATCAGTGTGATGCATCACATTAAGAGAATGAAAGAAAAAAATCATGATCTCAATAGATGCAGAAAGGCATTTGACATATTTCAACATTTTTTTATTATTAAAAACTCTTAAATTAGATATAGAAGGAATGTATCTCAACATAATAAAGGCCATTTATGACAAGCCCACAGCTAACAGCAAACTTAATGGCGCAAGGTTAAAGACTTCTCCTTTAAGATCAGGAACAAGATAAGGGGCCCACTCTCACAATTCCTTTTCAACATAAAACAGTCACACCTCATTTTATTGGGCTTACTTTATTGTACTTTGCAGATGTTGCTTTTTTACGAATTGAAGGTTTGTGGTAACCCTGTGTCAAGCAAGTATACCAAGGCCCTTTTTCCAACAGCATTTGCTCACATTCTGTCTCTGTCACATTTTGGTAATTCTAGCAATATTCAAACCTTTTTATTATATTATATTTGCTAGAGTGATCCATGATCAGTGATTACAACCTACTGAGAAAATCAATGGTGGTGAGCAAACTTTTAACAATAAGGTTTAATATATATGTGTACATTGTGTTTTAGACATAATGCTATTGCACACCTAATAGGCTACAGTACTATGCAAATTTTTATGTGCACTGGAGAACAACAACAACAAAAAAAATCATTTGACTCACTTTATTGCAATACTCGCTTTATTGTTGTGGTCTGGAACTAAATGCACAATATCTCTGATGTATGCCTGTAGTGGAAGTCCTTGGCGGAGCAATCAGGCAAGAAAAAGAAATAAAAGTTATCAGAATTGGAAAGGAAGAAGTAAAATTGTCTCCAGTTGATGATGACATAATTTTATATATAGACAATCCTGAAGATGTCACCAAAATATGTTAAATCTAATCAAATAATTCAGTAAAGTTACAAGATTGAAAATTACCATACAAAAATCAGTCATGTTTCCACTCACTAACCATGAGTTATCTGAAAAAAAGATATAAGAAAAACAACCCATTTATAATTGAATCAAAAACAATACTTAGGAATAAATTTAACCAAGGAAGTCAAAGATCTCTACACTGAAAATTACAAGACACTGATGAAAGAAATTGAAGAGACACACACAACAAAAGGAAATAGATCTTGTATTCATGCATTGAAAAAAATATTGTTAAAATGCCAATAGATGAGAAGCCAACCACAGATTCAGTGAAATCCCTATCAAAATTCCAATAACGTTGTCTACGGAAGAAAAAAAATACCCTAAAATGTATATGGAACCACCTAAAACCCCAATAGCCAAAGCAATCTTGAAGAGCAGGAGGCATCACCATTTCTGATGTCCATCTGTATTATGAAGTTATATTAATCAAAATCATATGGTATTGGTATAAAATAAACCAATGGAAAAGGATTGAAAGCCCAGAAATAAACCCAAGCATATACGCTGAACTAATGTTTGATAAGGGAACCAAGAATCCTCAATGGAGAAAAAATAATCTCTTCAATAAATGGTGCTGGACAAATTAGATGTTCGCATGTCAAAGAATAAAAATAGACCACTATCTTGAACCAATTACAAGAATTAACTTAAAATGGAGTAAGGTCTTATATGTAACAAATGAAACCGTAAAACTCCTAGGGAAAAAAATGGGGAAAAATTTATCTGATATGGGTCTCAGTAATGATTTCTTGGGTGTGACACCAAAAGCACAAATGACAAAATGAAAAATAAACTAGAGGAACTACAACTAAAAGCTTTCTGCACAGCAAAAGATATATTCAACAATATTAAGAAACCTAAAGTATGAGAGAAAAAATTTTGCAAGCTATAAATCTGATAAAGGGTGGATATAAGAAATATACAGGGAACTCACACAACTTAATAGCAAAATTTTTTTTTAAATGACATTTTTCCAAAGAAGATATATGAATGGCCAAAAAGCACCTAAAAAGATCCTCAACATCACCAATCATTAGGTAAATGCAAATCAAAAATACGTTATCTCCTCATACATGTAAGAATAAAAAATACAAGAGATAGCAAATGATGGAGAAGATGTAGAGAAGAGGGAAAACTTGCGCACTGTTGGTGGGATTGTTAAATGGTACAGCCATTGGGGAAAACATTAAGGAGGATCCTCAAAAAATTAAAAACGGAACTACAACATAAGCCAGTATTCTACTTCTGTCAATATATCTGAAGATAACAAAAAATGTCGAAGAGATATCTGTACCCTTGTGTTCATAGCAGCATTATTCGCAATAGCCAGGACATGGACTAAGTGTCCATCGAGGGATGAATAGATACAGAAATTGTTTTATATATATACAATGGACTATTATTCAGCCATAAAACTTGATGAAATACTGCTACTTGCAACAACACAGATGGACCTTGAGGGTATTATGCTAAGGGAAATAAATCAGAGAAAGAAATACTGGTCTCACTTATATATGCAATCTAGCAAAACAAAACAAACTCACTGAAAAAGATCAGACTTGTGCTTACCCAAGGGGGGAGTAGGGGGAGGGGGAATTGGGTGAAAGTGGTCAAAAGGCACAAACTCCCAGTTTTAAGATAAATGAGTACTAGGGATGTAATGTACAACATGATGTGACTACTGCTAACATTGCTGTATGATATTTAGGAAAGTCATAGAGAATAGAACCTAGAGTTCTTATCACAAAGAAAAAAATAATATAAAAATATGCATGCAAAGATGGATGTTAACTAATCATGATAATCATTTTTCAACGTATGTAAGACAAATCATTATACTGTACGACACAGTTATACAGTGTCATATGTCAATTATATCTCAATAAAACTGGTAGTAAAAAGAATGTCTTTTTATCCTTAGCAACTGAAATTTCACAAATAGGAGCAGTGATTGGGCTGGGAATTTGCTGGACCTTTGCAATGTGAAAACTCCTGTCCTTTTGTTCTGGAAAATATCTACAATTATTTTTCTGATATTTTCATTCCCAACACTTCCTCTGATCCTCCTTTCTGAAACTCTCATTAGGTGGTATCCAGCTGCCTAAATTCATAAAAATATTTCTTATTTTTTACCTATTAACCACATCGTTTTACATCTACTTAGCCAGTAGACACACTAAGTATTTTCTCACATGTCCCACTGAATTTTTATATTTTAAGAGCTTATGCTTTTAATTTTCAAGAGCCCTTTCTGGTTCTCTTACTATTCCTTTTATATAGGATAGTGCTCATATCTCATTGAAGATAAGATGCTCTTTCAGTGGATATGTAATTATATGATTTAAAGTTTTTTGCCTGAGTTTTTTTTTTCCTACAGTTCTTTCCCCACTACTATTTACTTGATGTGATTTCTTTCTTTCAGATTAAAGGCTTGCCTAATATGCCATGGACTAAAAAGCTGATTGGAAACTCTATATTGGGGTGGGTAGAACTTTTAGACTAGTCTTAAATATGAGACAATGGTAATTCTTACTGGGAATGTATACACAAATATCAATTTAAGTATTTTCTGTAGAAAAATCATCTCCAGAGAAGAATCCACCCAGTCCCCTGTAAGAGGAAGGGATGAAGAGGGGAGGCCGTCACTTAAAATACTTAAAAGCCACTACATCCCGGGAACCAACCAAAAAAGCCACCAACCAGGAGGGCTGGAGCAGCTTCTGCAGCTGTGTCAGCTGTTAACCCTCTAGTTGCCCAGAACAGGAAAGGAGCCACATCAGTTAAGATGGGGGAAGTAAGATCATACCAGTGTCTCTCGGCTGAATAACTAGGGAAAAGACAGTAAACAAACATGACTGCTGGAATTCTGGAGATGGACAGAAGAAATGGCCCCAGGGTTTCCCAATCAGTATGCGGACCCAATCCTCCTATTTTCAGCATGTCATCTAGCTGCATCTCCTCTGCCTCCAGTATTTCAAGGCTTTGTAGCTCTGCTTCTCAGAAAATCAATCTCTAGTGTCCCATGGGAGTTGGAGCAGGGATAGGTAACTATGTGGGTTGGAGCGTAGGGTAATAACCTTCTATCTCCTTATACAGATTTTCTTAGGATCCCCATAGCTTATCTCCACATTCCTGAGTATAAACTATCTTACTTCTGGTCTACATGTTCACTGACATCAACCCTACAGGAATTTATAATTGGCTTTCCTCATCTTTGTCTTCACTTACTATGGTACAAGCTTATAGGTATCAGCCTATTTTCATCACAGTAGGTATTTTTGCTTCTGTTTCTTATTCTGTGTTATTGTTTAGAATGATTTTTAAGCAAACAGAAGGGCAGAAACTACTTTACTCCACTCTTTTAAAACCAGTACACCCCCATCTGAGCACCCTAAATAAACCCTAACATAGCACTTTCCTCTCTTTACCTGGCACTAGAGTTTATGCACATGTCTTGTTTCTATTACTAGACCTTGTGGTTCTAAGAAGAGGCTATCTGCATTTCCTTCAGCACCTAACACAGCAACTTATACCAGGTTCTCAGTGTTTGCGGACTACATGAACATAATTAGGGAATCAAGAGAGGGTTGTTTTATTTTTTCCTTAATTTCCTTTTTACTGTAAATTCTTCTTCTGTAAGGTATACAGGCTTAACTGTTTCAAATTTTTCTGGGTTTTAGAAAATATTTGACAATTACTTGCTTGATTCTAGCATGAGAATACAAAAAAAAGAGACACAGAACCGAGCAAAAGCACAATCAGTGCCCTCAAGGAAATAACGATCCTTTGGGAGTAATAAGGTTCACAATTATATAACTAGAGAAGACTAGAAAACAGTATTTGGTGAAACATTACATATTTTACAATAATGTAAATGCAAAGATAGAGGGGTCAGACTTAGGATTCTGTAAGAGATTCATAATTTCAGTTGTCTGTCTCTTTATCAATAAAGACCCACCTCCTTTACAAAGTAATTCAAACATTTTCCAGAACTGGCTGTCCACTTATAATTTTCCGGTAAAGATATTTAGGAGTTAAGTCTTCTGAAGAAACCAAAATACCTTTTCACTCTTCACTCTTTGGAACAATCATCATCATCTGGTTGACATCTTCATTAGATTGCATTATTTATGACTTTATAAATGCTTCCTCCTATTCCAAATGGTTCTAAATTACCATCATCAATACATCAATAAATCAAGTCTATAACTCAGAAGTTCTCCACAGGTATTTATTAATGGCAAGCGATTTGCCAAAGAGCCAAAAATTCAGAAATCCACATAGTCTTGAAAGATTTGTTTTTGTAAAGCTTTGAGAAAGTTACTAGGTTGGTTTCTAAGATTCAAATTCTTGTGATTAGATAGATATATAAACACACACACATGCATTACATGTATGTACTGCATACACTACATGTATTACATGTGACATGTGTGTATTGTTACATATGTGTATGTATTACATGGATGAATGATGGTTATTCATCTACTTTTGAAATATTTATATTCCTTGTAATAATTTCAGTATCAGTAGCACTATCAATATTGAATGTGTCTGATATTCAAATAAATGATCCCCTTTTATAGAAAAGAGTGATAATTTATAGATAAATGACAGATGGACATAGATAGACAAATTGATTAAATCCTAATGCGTAAGATCTTGGCCTCTGGAAGCATATAGACCTCAAGTTGAATCTCAGCCCAATTACTTGCTAAGTATGTAATGTTGGAAAAATTACTTTTTGTTTCTAGGCTTTAAAATTCCCATCTGTAAAGTGGTCATGGTAACATTTGCCATCAAAAGGTACTGTATTAAATAAGATAATGCATATTAAGTACATAATTCTGGCACTTCATAAGTGCTCAGTAAATGTTAACTCCTTACTTTAATCAAAACTGTCAAATGTTTCTAAATCTTTATGCAAGTATAAGATGCTCAGGGCACGGATACCCTTTTTTCCTCTATGGATCACTGATGTAAAGGGCTAAGAATATGACAAATATTTTTATCAGATATAAAATGGTCTGGACTATCTGTAACATAATCTCCCATTACTCTCCCACTAACTCTAAATTCTACCAGTCTTCCCTGAATATGTCATTCTGTGCTGTGCCTTCAGCTCTTTATAAATTTTTTTTTAAGATTTTATTTATTTGAGAGAGAGGGCGCATGCTAGAGAGCACAAGTTGGGGAGAGGGAGAAGGAGAAGCAGGCGCCCTGCAGAGCAGGGAGCCCAACCCCAGGACCCTGGGATCGTGACCTGAGCAGAAGGCAGAAGCTTAATCGACTGAGCCACCTAGACACCCCTTTATAAATGTTTTGACAAAAAATGTATCCCTCCTTTCTCACCCGTAGAACTACAAATCTTTCAAGAGATGGCTCAGGTACTTCCGCCTCTCTTAACCCTCCATCTTACCTAAAAAGCAGAATTGATCACCTCTCTGATTCCACCAAAGCACTTGTAAATGCCTTTACTCTCTATTTCAGAGTGCTTTGTTCACTTATTAGTCTCCCTGGCTGGTCCACAAGCTTGCTCAAGGTAGGTACTATACTCTGTCTTAGTTATCTCTGCACTACTGGTACATAGCATACGATCTGACATCAAGTAAGAAATGAGGAAATACTGAATTAATGAATGAACTGAATATAGTATATTATAAAATAATTCAACTTCATAGATCAAAATGGTGTTAGGGAAGCTATCTGATAATGTGATATCACTAGACAGATATACCACTTAAGAATAGGGTCAATTCCGGGCGCCTGGGTGGCTCAGTCGTTAAGCGTCTGCCTTCAGCTCAGGTCATGATCCGGGGGTCCCGGGATCGAGTCCCCCTCCGCGGGAGGCCTGCTTCTCCCTCTCCCACTCCCCCTGCTTGTGTTCCTGCTCTCGCTGTCTCTCTCTGTCAAATAAATAAAATCTTTAAAAAAAAAAAAAAAAGAACAGGCTCGATTCCATGTGATAGAAAACCCAAAATAACAGTAGTTTAAACAATTTGGAAGTGCTTAAGATACTAGTCCGGAGTTAGGCAGTCTAGAGTCAATGTGGCATCACTGGCATCCAAAGAGTTTCCTTTAAACTCTCAGCATCCCATCTCTAGGATGTGACTCTTGTGTTCTTGATTTAGAATGAAAGCTAGTGTACCAGTCATCACTTTGATGTTCTATCATATTCCAGCAGTGGAATAGAAAAGAAAGATGAAGGGCATACTACTCTTAAGACAACATCTTGGAAATACTGCACAGCACTTGGCTTATTGTTTAGAACTTAGTCACATGACCACATTTCCTAAGGTGTTTATCAATAGTAAAAGGTAATCAGGCATTTCCCATCTGGGTTTTGTCATCAAAGAAAATTCAGTGAATGCATATTAAGAGCATTCAGCAGTCTCTATCCCGAGTCATCAGAGAACAACTCAACCACTTCTCTGCATGTTAGTTTATTACAGCATGAATAGGTTGGGCCAGGTGATCTCTAAGATGCCTTGCAATTCTCTCCTATTTGGCTATTTTTGTGGAAAAAAAAATTAGATTTACAAATGGTAAATATCAAGTATAATACAATTAGCCTATGACTTTGTAATTATTTTAATACCCCAAATCTCTATCTAAAAGGGTTCCAGTATCAAAAGAACAAGAAAACATGAACAGTGGAGGTAAACCTGTGTTTTAGATGAAAAAAATATGTATCTGAAGGAAAGCCGTTAAAAACATTTTTGTAATATTAAAGGTATGTCTAAGCCTGTGTCAGCAATGGGTATTTTGGGGATCAGCCCCCTCATTATCTCCAATCACCCCAAGACTACCAAATTAAATACATCATTGATACAGACCATTAGGGTTTCCTCAATCATATACTAAACATGAATAAAAATAATTCTAGGTATTTATTTTTATTTATCTGTAGCATTAAAAGCAGTCTGTTTGGAGGTGTCTGGTCAGGTGGTTAAGCGTCTGCCTTTGGCTCAGGTCATGATCCCAGGGTCCTGAGATGGAGCTCCACATTAGGCTACCCGCAGAGCATGCTTCTGCTCCTCCCCCCTGTTCATGCTCTCTCTCTCTCTCTCTTAAATATTTAAAATAAATAAATAAAAGCAGTCTGCTTGCAAAACAAACACAGGTTTAGAAAAAGCCCCCCAAACCTTGCTGCAACTCCATCACTGCCACTAACACCACTCTTGATGGCCAAAGCCCTCTCCTCATAGAAATTCTGGCAGCACCACAGTTTTAAACTTGAGGAGCAGAAAACTCATAGGCATTGCCAAAAATCAGGTCATTATATAACAGAATTTCTGTAGCTGTCATGTACTAAAGCCTTTATTAATTCTTCATAGTCATTTTCAGCCACTTACAAACTGCTGCCAATCCAACAGTGAAGGGACTCTTCCTATCTCCAAATTGAAACACTGGTCAAAACATCAATCTGAGGTGTCTCTGTGCAAACTCAGGTACATACCAGTATACTCTTTGAGCTAATATCTCATATCTCCTAATGCCAATTTACTATCCCAAAAAAGTGAACCCATGCGAGACCATTATTTTTGTCTTGTTTTATCTACTTATATGTTATGGCCATTTCAGAGCAATCCAATTTGATTTCAAGTTTGTCACATGAACACACATCAGAAAATTTTGAGCTGCTTTCATAATTAATGTGCTTTCCATATTGCTGCGAATCTAGAATTGTTTCTTTTTCCATTATTCATCTTTAACTGGTTATAAGAAATTTAAGTGTTATTCATTGATAAAAATTTTTCTGGGTCAGCATTCAGATTGAAGACAATATATTGCTTTAGTACAGTCAACCTCTTATTAATTTACTAACTAGTTCAATCTCATGCCATGTCCCTGGGAACTGAAAAACCCTTACTATTAATATGTCCCTGAGGGAAAGAGAGGTCATAAAGTGACCTATTCCACATCTCAGAAAGCATTTTAGCCTGAAATGGGGTAAAATAGCACAAGGGCCTGGTGTTTTTATTTTGACAACAGATAAACCATTAAAAAGATTGGGACAGTTCTGAGTATCAATCTAATACCAACATAATGAAAAATAAATAGATTATACTTGTGTACCAAATGCCGAATTATAATGGAACCAACTGCCCCTGTTGTCCCTTGGAGGATGCCACCAATGCATTTTCCTGCCATCCTGGAAACAATTAGCTCACTCTACCTTCAACTAGTATACTAGTATACTTTCTTTTCTAGTGAGGAAAGTGTCATCACTACAACTTCTATTACCTCTCAAATTCTCATAAACCTCCTTTCAGATCACAATCTTTTCTAAAATACTACGTTATTCATAGAAAATTATTCACAAGATTTCTATAATCTATTGAATCAAATCCAAAATTTTTCATTATGCCCATTTTTTGTACTTTGAAATTTGTATTTAGCACCTACATAACAGATTAAATATACTTCAAATGCATTGCTGAGCCCTTCAAAAAGAAAAATTTCCAGAAGACAAAAATATAAAGAAAAACAGGGATCTAAAAGAAGAATGACAAGTAAACTTAGAAACCAGGGCTATCTTGAAACAATGCTGTTGCTGGAAACTAGAGCTCTAGGGATCACCTCATACCTGTCAGAATGGCTAAAATTAACAATACAGGAAACAACAGGTGTTGGCGAGGGTACAGAGTAAGGGAAACCCTCTTACACTTTTGGTAGGAATTCAAATTAGTGCAGCCCCTGTGGAAAACAGTATGGAGTTTCCTCAAAAGGTTAAAAATAGAACTACCCCACAACCCAGCAACTGCATACTAGTTTATCCAAAGGATACAGAAATACTGATTGAAAAGTATACATGCACCCTGATGTTTATAGCAGCATCATCATCAATAGCCAAATTATGGAAAGAGCCCAAATGTCCATCAACTGATGAATAACTGATAAAGAAAATGTGGTATATATATGCGTATATATATGCAATAGAATATCGCTTAACCATAAAAAAGAATGAAATCCTACCATTTGCAATGATGTGGATGGAGCCACAGAGTATAATGCTAAGAGAATTAAGTCAGAGAAAGACAAATACCATATGATTTACATATGGAATACACCATATGTGGAATTTAAGAAACAAACACATTAACACAGAGGGGAAAAAAGAGGCAAACCATAAAACAGACTCTTAACTATAGAGAACAAACTGAGGTTTGCTGGAGGGGAGGTGAGCAAGGAGACCCACTGCCTTAAATGGGTTATGGGTATTAAGAAGTGCACCTGTGATGAGCATTGGGTGATGAAATCACTGTAAGTGATATAAGTGATGAATCCCTAAATTCTACACCTGAAACTAATTACACTGTATGTTAACTAACTGAAATTTAAATAAAAACTTGAAAAAGAATAAAGTGTAGAAAATAGGAAACTAGACATGGTTTTGTCAAAGTATATGTATATGTAGGGAAAGATACTGAAATCTGAGACCCTCACCTAGAGTCAAGACCCTAAAAGGGGCAATGCCACGAAGGAAGGGTGGAACAAAATCTACCTGCCTGCAGTAATGGGAAACCTGTTATTCTCTAACATTTTGTATGTAAAGTAACAGCAATAAAAGTGGTATCCCATGGGGTTCCTGGGTGGCTCAGCCGGTTAAGCGGCCAACACTTGGTTTCAGCTCCAGGTCATGATCTCAGGGTCTTGAGATCAAGCCCCGCATAGGGCGCCCTACTCAGCAGGGAATCTACTTCCCCTCTCCCTTTCCGCTTGCCCCTTCCTGCCCCCCATACACTCTCTAAAATAAATCTTTAAAAAAAAAAATGGTATCCTCTGACAATTTGTAAACCTAGACCTCCCTTCACATTGATATGCAATCCGAATATATAATATCTACACAGTAGGGAGAAGTTTTATTAAAAAAATTAAAGTGGTCCAAAGAATGCCTTAGAAATAGTGTCAGAGAAAAAAAATCAGATAACCTACAAGGAACTATAATTAGATTGACTGCAAACTTCACAAAATTGAGCAAAAATTGTACTGCACAAAATTAAATAAAGGAAGACTTTATTCAAGACAATTGAAATGGATAACAGATCATCATTAGAATGCACTCCATACTCAATCAACTCTGTTGAAACAAAGATGTGGGAGAGTTTTTGGAACTGGGGCAGGAGGCTTATAGGCCATCTATGTTGCTAACTGATTTTACCCAAAGGGAAATAAACTTTATATGTTATCTTTAATACAGGAGGCAGTTTTGTAGCTTGGAGCAAGGTACCTTTGAAATCAGATTCCTACCCTCCCAGGGGGCAGCTTTCTATTTCTTTTTTTTTTTTTTTTAATTTGTTTATAGTTGACACATGACATTACATTAGTTTCAGGTATACAACGTAGAGATTCAACTTCTCTATAGATGATGCTATGCTCACAGGTGTAGCTACTATCTGTCACCATATGATACTATTACAATATCATTCACTATATTCCCTATGTTGTGCCTTTTATTCTCAAAACTTTTACAAAAAAAAAAAAAAATACTCGACATCAAAATGATGTGGATCTTGCTTCAATTACCAGCACATAATGTCTATACCTATCAGAAACCTTTCTCTTATGCTAACTACCTTTAAATTACTGTCAAATGCACAAATCCATCCCCTTATCCTCCTGGGCCACAGCTAGACTACATTTCTGAACCTCCCTTCGAGTTACCAGCGGCCAGATGACTAAGTGCTACACAATGAAATGTATTCAGATGTGATGAAAACGATGTGGCCCACAACTCTGCTGCAAATTCTCCTTCCCTTTCCACCCACTCCCTGGGTAAATGGAAAGAAATTCAAAGATCAGAAGAAAGCCAAGCCACATTTCTTCCTAATATTACTACCAAATACATTGTGCATTATGCCCCACAATGGCTATTACATGCCAATTTAGAATTAAGGAGCAGACAACATCATGTCTCATCTAAAGAATTAGTATACTTCCATCCATCAGACCCACTCTCATGTTTACCTTTCTTTTATTTCCCAGATGTAAGGCTGATTTTTCAATGTTACCTAACCTCTTAACATTATTTTAAGCTGTACTAATAGTTGTTTTTTTTTTTTTAATTTGCCTCAATTCCTTTTGGAATTAGGTTAAGATAGAACATTATGAATGGCATGAATACTATTCAGTTTATGCCTTTGTTTATGTAGTTCCCCACAACTGAAATGTCTTTTTCCCTCTCTTTGTTGAGTTCCACTCAATCTTCTAGACTTAACAAATACCACTTCTTTTTTAAAGCTATCCCCTATGACTACGGTTTGCTTAGTCCTCCTTCCTTTCTGATCTCTTAATGCATTTTCAGTCTGTAAAATGTGTTACTGCTATACTAATGTTTCCCTACAGCCCCATTTAAGATAAAAATAATCACAATCTCACCTTGCACAGTAACAGTTGTGCTTCCAGCATTCCATAAAAAATAAACAATCCTATGGGCACATACATTGCACCATTTTATCCACCAGGCATCCATAGCCCACAAGAGGAACCACAAGTTCTTGCCACAGTTTAGTCAGCTGACAGACCATTTTCCTTCCAACTGTTACATTCTAATTCTCAGATTCAAAAGAAAACTTCTAGAGATCTGGTGCCAAGTGCTATGCCATTGTTAGGTCTTTCCAAGTTCCTAGGTAAAATGCTGGGCATAGTAAGTTCTCAAATAGCTGACAGTAATTCACAGACTGAGACATAAACTGGCCTAGGTAGAGTAACTCAGGAGTGGCTAAAACCAAAGCCCCAGAAATTTAATTCCTATCCAGGAATCACTGTGCCCCAAGCCCTAAAACTATAAAATCCTGGCTCAACTTTCTTCTCTTTCATCTCAGAAGCTCTTCATCACAGAAAGCAAGGCACAGTAAAAGAGAATGAGCTCTGGAGCCTTGGCAGAAAAGCTTTTTCATTTTGGCTCTATTTGTCTCTGTGATTTGGTTATGTTCCCTAATCTCATGCAACCTTAGCTTCTCTTCTCTAAGATAGGAATGATAGTTATTAACCTAAAAAAGTTTTATGAGGAACAAATAAGATATTGCCTGCAAAGCACATTGCACAATGCCTTGCACTAAGAGTCATTCAATAATATTTTCCCTTGTCCCTTCTAGAGAAATCTACTCCCCTTTAACTTCATTCCCCTGCTTTACCCTTCTATTCCCATGTTTATACATACTCAAATCCAGTTTCAACACTTTGGGGCTACTGTCCTATCATTATCCACTTGATATTAGAATCTCATAGACCAAGAACCCTTACAATTTGAAAATTTACAACATATCAAATCAGATTTTATCATCCCAGATTTTTAAGTGTGACAAAAATGAGGAAATAACAAGAAATCTTTCCTTGAATGTAACCAAGATAGATCTATATCTATTCCTGTCTCAGACACAGCTATCTGGAGAACAGGCAAAAATCAAG
Source organism: Mirounga angustirostris (assembly GCF_029215605.1). Lineage (NCBI taxonomy): Eukaryota > Metazoa > Chordata > Mammalia > Carnivora > Phocidae > Mirounga > Mirounga angustirostris. Next base: position 50,117,284 of record NW_026991717.1, on the reverse strand, counting down.
AGTCCTTTGTTAGACCTCAAAGCTCTCCAGTTTAGTGGAAATTTCTTACCTTCATTCTGAAACCTACAGCAAAACCAAAAGGAGAGGGTAAATAGCCATGGAAATAAATCTAATAAAACAATTATTAGGGGTGCTATGACTCATCAGTTGTCATCAGTTGAACTAGCCACCTATGGCATGGGATCACTAATTCCTTGTAGACTCTCCTAGAATGATTTTTGAAGTTTCTTACCTCTTAAAACAATTTAATATACATCTTGAACATTTGTTTTTAAAAATATTGGTGTTCACTGTGGCTTCTGACTATTGTTTGCTGTTCTCAAATTCAACATTTTACATATACATTTTCAAATATGTAATTATTTTATTTTTTAAAATTATTTTAAGTGCTGTCAGCCTGTATGAAATACTTCTGCGTTAAGTGAGCTGGATACAGACTCCAAAGGAGCAGATATAAGTTAAAAACCCACGTTTATTTGCACTTTTAAAACTGGAAGTATAGGGGCACCTGGGTGGCTCAGTCATTAAGCATCTGCCTTCGGCTCAGGTCATGAACCCAGGGTTCTGGGATCGAGCCCCACGTCGGGCTCCCTGCTCCACAGGAAGCCTGCTTCTCCCTCTCCCACTCCCCCTGCTTGTGTTCCCTCTCTCGCTGTGTCTCTGTCAAATAAATAAATAAAATCTTTTAAAAAAAATAAATTTGGAAGTATATTTCAAAAATCTATAGATACGTAATTCTTGGAAGTATTGCTGATAGAATGATAAAAGGCTTATACAAAGAATACATTTAAGGTATCTTTCTGTGCTGCATGTTTCACATGTTTCAAGTCCATTTTTAATGAACTATACTGAGCCTTCACACATGTAATTTTACTGAGTCAAAAGAAATGTGCACAGTGTAAGGATATTTTCCAGTCCCAGGTAGGACTTGACAGTTGATACAGTATTAACCACTATTAATGGAATATAAGTCCAGAGGGGGCTACCTAAGTACATAAAGTCTCAAAATGACAAAATCAGCCTTTATATATCCATTTAATCAGGAGAGCTATTGGCTTCCAAGAAGAAAAATAAAAAAGGTAAGAATGTTAGTTACAAAGAGGATAAGAGGATAAGAACAAAGAGTAAAACAAAGATGATAACTGGAGAACAGAGGGTTGCAGGGTTGAGTGCTTCAAAATCTCTAGTCTGTTTTAAGTTACTTAAGCCTGGTCCCCAGGCCACTCCCACATCCTCACCTCTTTAAACTTACTGTCATGATGGGGTGATTTCTCTAAGGCTCTGCTTAGTAGTTTCCTCTCTCTCTCTCTCTCTCTCTCTCTCTCGCCTTTTTGTCTATTACTTTTTTTCCTTCACAACAGGCAATGTTTGCAAACAAAACCCTTTGTCAAGACTTGGCCAACTGGGTAAAGCCTAATCCATACTCAGATCCAAACCTGCTGCCAAAGGATCAACCTGCTCACTGAATAGGTATGAAGAATCTTGAGAGTAAAAATTAATAGCCTGGGGAAGAGAATATATGGGAACTCTCAGTACTTTGCTCAATTTTATTGTGAACCCAAAAGTGCTCTAAAAAAATGTCTGTTAAAAAGTTAATAGGACTCAAAGTAGCAGCAACTCTGAAAGTACTAACAAGTAAGGAGAATCTCACTTGTTCAGACCTGAGTGAAGAAACAATTTTTTGGTAGCTGTAGTCATGACTAGTGCCTAACTGGTTATAACAACAGAGGCCTACGTATCTTGTACAATCTAAAACCAAATATAACATGATAAATAGAGTATATTTTCTCCTATCCCTAGTGACTCATCATTTGCAGTATTTCTACCTTAGTTTCCACTTAACATATGGAGGCAAGAATATGTGGTGATTCTGAATAGCCAATGGATTAAAAAAGGATTCAAAATGGAAATCAAAAAATATCCTGATACAAATTAGAATGAAAACACAACATACTTAAATTTTAAGGGATATAGCAAAAGTAACTCTATGTAGTTAAGTTTATAACATCTATATTAAGAAAAGAGAAATATATCAAATAAACAATTTAACTTTATACCTCAGGGAACTACAGAAAGACAACAAATTAAACCCAAAGTTAGAAAGAAGGAAGGAAATGAATATAAAAGGAGAAATAAATGAAATAGAGACTAGAGATATAATAAAAAAGATCAGTGAAACTAAGAGCTGTTTTTCTGAGAAGATACACAAAATTGTCAAATCTTTAGCTAAATAAAATATGTTCAACATCAGAAATAAAAGAGACATTACAAATAATAACAAAGATATACTAAGGATCATAAGAAACTAATATGAACTATTACATGCCAATAAATTGGACAACCTGAAAGAAATGAATAAATTCCTAGAAACATACAGGCTACCAAAACTAAATCATGAATAGAAAATATGAATAGACAAATTATGAATAAAGAAACTGAGTAAGTAATCAAAAATTTCCCCACAAAGTACAGGACCAGATGGCTTCACTAGTGAATTTTGCCAAATATTTAAAAATGAACACCAATCCTTCTCAAACACTTTAAAAAAACAGAAGTGCAGAGAACACTTTCCAACTCATTTAACAAGGCCAGCATTATGCTGATACCAAAGCCGGAAAAGAACACTAGAAAAAATATTATAGGCCAATAATATTGTGATGTGATGAAAACACATGCAAAAGCCTCAACAAAATATTAGCAAACTATATTCAACAACACATTAAAAGGATCATACACTATCACCAACACACACAAAAATCAACGTGACACACCAGATGTTTCAACATACAAAAAATCAGGGTGATAAACCACATTAACAAAATGAAGGATAAAATTCCTATGATGAATCATTTCAGTAGATGCAGAAAAAGCACTTGACAAAATTCAACATCCTTTCATGGTAAAAACTCTCAACAAGTTAGGTGTAGATGGAATGTACCCCAACATACTGAAGTCCATATATGACAAGTTCACAGCTAACACCATATTCAACAGTGAAAAGGTGAAGGTTTTTACACTAAGAACAGGAACAAAACAAGGATGCCCACTCTCACCATTTTTATTCAGTTTCGTACTCTAAGTCCTAGCCAAAGCAATCAGGCAAAAGTGAAATAAAAGTCATCCACATTGGAAAGGAATAAATAAAACTGTCATCTCTAATTGCAGATGGCATGATCTCATATATGTCCATCAATAGATACATGGTTAAAGATGTGGCATATACATACAATGGACGATTACACGGCCATAAAAAAGGATGAGATCTTGCCTTTTGTGACATCGTAGATGGACCTACTCAGACTGAGAAAGATAAATACTGTATGATTTCACTCAATATGTGGAATCTAAAAAATAAAACAAAATGAATAAAGGAACAAACAAGCAGGATCAGACCTATAAATAGAGAATAGACAGTTGCCAGAGGGAAGGGGTTTAAGAGATAGGTGAAATGGGTGAAGGGGAGTGGGAGGTACAGGCTTGCAGTTATGGAATAAATAAGTCATGGAATAGAAGGTACAGCATAGGGAATATAGTCAATGATACTGTAATAGCATTGTATAGTGACAGGTGGCAGCTACACTTATGGTGAGCATAGCATAGTGGAATCACTATATTGTACATCTGAAATTAATGTAACATTGTGAATCAACTATACTCAACTAAAAAATTTAAAAACTCTCAAGACTCCACCAAATAATCAGTAAAGTTGCAGAATACAAAATCAAAATAGAAAAATAAATTCTTTCTATACACCAGTAACAAATTATTAGAAAGAAATTAAGAAAAAAATCCCACTTACAATAGCATCAGAAAGAATAAATTACCTTGGAATAAATTTAACCAAAAAAAAATAAAAGACCTGTATACTGAAAACTACAAGATATTAATGAGAGAATTTAAAGATAAAAATAAATGAAAAAAATATTCCATATTGGAAGAATTAAGATTGCTAAGAAGTCCATACTCTCCAAAGCATTCTACAGATTCGATGCAATTTCTATCAAAACTCCAATATTTTCCAGAAATAGAAAAATAATCCTAAAATTTGTATGGAACCACAAAAGACCCCAAATGGACAAAGCAATCTTAAGAAAGATCTAAGGTAGAGACATCACACTCCCTAATTTAAGTCATATTACAAAGCTATCATTATTAAAACAGCATGGTATTGGCATAAAAACAGACACGTAAATCAATGGAGAAGAGAGAACCCAGAAATAAATCCAAGGATATAAGTCAATTACTTTTCAACCAAATCACCAAAACTATACAATGGGGATAGGATAGTTTTTTCAATAAATGGGGATAGGGAAAAAAGGATATGCACATGCAGAAGAATAAAACTGGACCCTTATCTTACACCATACACAAAAATCAATGTGAAATGGATTAAAGACTTTAAGACCTGAAACCATAAAAGTCCTACAAGAAAACATAGGGGATAAGCTTCTTGACATCAGTCTCAGTGATGATTTTTTGTGTTTGACACTAAAAGCAAAAACAGTAAAATCCAGAACAAACAGGTGGTACTACATTAAATTAAAAAGCTTCCACACACAAAGGAAACCATCAACAACACTAAAAAAAAACAACCTACTGAATGGCAGAAGGTATTTGCAAAGACATATCTGAGAAGGGGTATCCAAAATGTACAAAGAACTTACACAACTCCACACCAAAAAGTAATAATAATAATCCAATTAAAAAATGAGAAGACATGAAGATACATTTCTCCAAAAAAGACATATAGATCACCAACAGACACATGAAAAGATGCTAAACATCACTCATCAGTAGGGAAATGCAAATCAAAACTACAAAGAGGTATCACCTCACACCTATCAGAATGGCTAAGATCAAAAATCTAAGAAACAACATGTGTTGGTGAGGATGTGATAAAAAAAAAAAAAAAAAAGGAACCCTGGTGGGAATGCAAATTGGTGCAGCCACTGTGGAAGACAATATGGAGGTGCCTCAAAAAATTAAAAATAAAATTACCACATGATCCAGTAATTCCACTATTGGTTATTTACCCAAAGAATATGAAAACACTAATTCAAAGATATATGCACCCTATGTTTATTGCAGCATTATTTACAATAGCCAAATTACGGAAGAAACCCAAGTGTCCATCTATAGATGAGTGGATAAAGAAGCAGTGGTATATAAATACTATGGAATATTAGCCATAAAGAAGAATGAAACCCTGCCATTTGCAACAACCTGGATGGATCTAGAGGATATAACGCTAAGTGAAGTAAGTCAGAGGAAGACAAATACCATATTATTTCACTCATATGTGAAATTTAAGAAACAAAACAGGAAAAGAGAGAAACAAAAAGACTCCTCTATAGAGAATTGATTGTTATGGGGTGGTGTGGGGAGGTGGAATGGATGAAATAGTTAATAGGTAAAGAGGATTATCACGATGAGCACTTATGATGAGCACTGAGAAATGTACAGAACTGTTAAATCACTATACTGTACACCTGAAACTAATGTAACACTATATGTTCATTGTACTGGAATTAAAAATACACACACACACACACACATATATAATGTGTATGCACACACACACATATATATGTGTATGCACACACACACAAAGAAATTCCTAAAACTCAATTGCAAAGCAAACATAAAAGTCCTTAAGAGATATTTCTCAAAGAAGACATACAAATGACCAAAACATATATGAAAAGATACTCAAAATCACTGACCATCAGACAAATGCAAATCAAAACCACAATAAAACCAAATCATACCTGTTAGGATGTCTATTATCAAAAAGACAAGAAATAACATATACTGGCAAGGATGCAGAGAAAACAGAACCCTTGAACACTGTTGGTGGGAATATAAATTGGTACAGCCACTATGAAAAATAATATGAAGATTCCTCGAAAAATTAAAAATGGAAGTACGATCTAATCCAGCAATCCACTTCTAGGAATACATCTAAAGGAAACCAAACCACTACCTCAAAGACATTTCTGTATTCTCATGTTCATTTCAGCATTATCCATGATAGTCAAGATACAGGAAAAAGTATCCATAGATGGATTAATGGATCAAGAAAATGTGGTTTATACATATTTGTGTGTGTATGCACAATAAAATATTATTCAGCCTTAAAAAAGAAGAAAATCTTGCTATTTACGATAACATGGTGTGCAATATGCTAAATGAAATAAGCCAGATAGAGAAAGAAATACTCTATGATATCATTTTTATGTGGAATTTTTTTTTTTTTTAAGTTGAAATCACAGAAACAGTAGAATGGAGGTGCCTGAGTGGCTCAGTCAGTTAAGTGTCTGCCTTCGGCTCTGGTCATGATCGCAGGGTCCTGGGATCGAGCCCCGCATCAGGTTCTCTGCTCAACAGGGAGTCTGCTTCTCCCTCTGCCTGCTGCTCTGCCTACTTGTGTTCTTTCTCTCCCTGTCAAAATAATAAATATTTTTTTAAAAAAAGAAACAGTACAATGGTGGTTGCCAGGGGCTGAGGTAGGGGAAATGAGGAAAGGCTGGTAAAAGGTTTTAAAATGATTAAGTTTTGAAGATATAATGTATAGAATTGTGACTATAGTTGATAATATTCTATGGTATAATATAACTTGCTAAGAGAACAGATCTTAAGAATTTTCTCTCACACACACACACACACACACACACTACGTAAAGTGATGTATGTGCTAATTAACTGGATGGTGGGAATTCTTTCACAATGTATACAATGTATACATACATGTATACATATATCAAACCATTATGTTATATATTTTAAATATAATTTTGTAAATTACATCACAATAAATCTGGAGGGAATCATATGCAGTCAACAGGGGTAAATTCCATTCCATCTTTGTTAAAACAAATGCCCTCTTACCCAATTCAGAATACCTGGGGGTGACTGACCTAAGAGCTCTTCCTTTTATACATGTGTAAAAACAAGAGTATTTTCCTATCCAGATCCATTAATTAATCATAAAGATTGAACAATGCTCTAAGTATAAGGTCTATTACTAGTCATAGGTCAATGAACAAGGCATGGTCTATACCTCCAAAAGGCTCACCCACCACCTACCAGGAGAAATATAAGACATTCACAGATAACCATAGTACAAGATGAAAAATGACATGCACCATGAAAAAGGGGAGAAAATATTACAGGTGTCTTGAGAAGGAAGGGAAACTTTTGCTGAGGACCAAGAACTACTTCACAGATACAATGCACTTAAGAAAATACTTAAATGTTAGATCAGGGTATTCAAAATTACAGTGGTCTTCAATTTCCCACACTGGGGAAGAATCCTACATCCCTGCCCTTTTGAATTCAGGAAGGTCTGTGTGACTTGCTTTGCCACAAACCGAAGTGGAAGTGTGTGTGCTACTTGCCTTGAATATTTCCCGTTGGTGCTTGAAACACCTACAGATGTCCAAATGGAAGCTACTGTATCAGCCATCACATTTTAGAATGATGTCCACTGAGGCTGCTGTTTTTCCCCTCTGGCTATTCCCTAAGCCACTGCCAAGGCCAATTCCCAAGGCCACACATAGCAGATTTCCCCCTCATTTTCATTGCCCTTACTAACAGCCCATGTTTGCTAACTTCATTTTGCCAAGTTCAGTCCTTATGCAGACCCTAAACCCAACCTGCAGCCGAGGTGGCTTCCTGCTCACTAAGAACAATGTAGGACCAGTGGAGAAATAACCTTTCTTGTCATAAACCACTAAGGTTTGGGGACTATTGATGACTGCAGCATAATTTATTCTATTCTAGTCGATGCAGCAGGATTTGAGTATGTGGCAGGAGAGAGATTGCAGATAAATGGGGAGAATTCTGAAACTCTGCAAACCTTTATGAAAAAGAGCAGTAGTTCAAAACTTATCGGTTAAGGTGTATAAAGTGAAGCCTGCTGTGTTTGAGCCTACATTTCAAGAAAAATTGCAAGTTCTTATACCTAGTGATATCTATTCTGAGCTCAAGTAATTTTTTCCTCAAATTTTCTTTGATTTCTCTACCTGCTTTTATTTAATCTAACACAAAAAAAATAGACTCAATATTATTCCCTCATCTCCAGGTGACATTTAAAGATTGAATTAAATACAGCAAACTGTGATTTATGTGGTTCTGATAAACTATGACATTTCCCAAATGAGTCTATAAAAAATGCATAGGTGATAGATTCTACTAATGCTCTAGGGGTATGATAATTTCTGCACTAAAGAAATACATAAATTCTGCCTTTTAAATTGTCATTATATACCTATGTCTTCTTGATTTAGAGAGTGAAATGAATATATTACAAGCAAAGTGCTGCTTTTTGAAATTTACAAACTTTTCTCTGGTCTGGTAAGAAGGCGTTGGATAAGTGACCAGCCTCTCCTAGCCATTTTCTCATCTTGTAATGGAAATACATGAAATTTACAATTGTTTCATTGGAATGGAATGGCCACATGTAGCCTAAAGCTATCACTCACCTTTACTTTATAATAAATACAATGTATCTTTCATTCATATAGACTGTTACTGGCCACTAAGGGCTTTCACATACATAAGCTCATTTAATTCTATTAACAACTCAGCATAGCATCATTATACTTAGTTTACAAACAAGGATATTGAGTCTCAGAGAAGTTGAGATTTTCCTATGAATTATATTTATGACAAATTTAAGTCACAGAATTATACATATATAGACTTAAAACTTCAAACCCAAAATTCTGGCTCCAAGTTTTCCTGTTGGCTTCGTAACCCTTCATACTTCCCCTTGAACACTCTTCCACCACGGATAAAGACACAGGTATCATACCATCTCTCCAGCTGTGTTTTCTGCTGGTGCATCAGCCCGTACTGGCTCCTTTTGGCCTTGCTCCAGTTGCAGAGCCTTCACTGTGCATCATCAGATCTGTGCTTTAAACATCTCAGAACTTCTCCTTGGCTCCTGAGCTCTTGTTTTTCATCCTTCTCAGGTTTCATCAAACCTGGCTTCTTCTCCCCTCACTCTTGGCCTTGGCTTCTCAGGTGACCGAGAGCCCCAAATGCTACTCTTTGCAAAGAATTCAGCATCCTTCTACTTTTACCATTTCATATATTCTTTTCATGCATATATGTGCATTGTGGGCTTTTACACAAAACTATTCTATCATACATTTTTAATACTTCATCATGTTCTATGAAGATAATTCACACTTTAAATCCCAGCCAAGACTCATAAAATGTTTTTGATATATATTCTTCCCATCTAAATGCATTGAGATTTCTATCATTTCTAGGTTACATACACGTAATTGGTCACAGTGACACCCTGCAGCGAACAACTACCTGTACTTACACACAAGTCCAAGCTCAACAGCAGGTGTCAATGGAAGTCAACAACTGTAAACATCCCCAGAGTCAAAAAATAAATCACAATTGAGGAACAACATGATTGAGGGGACATCAATACACTTTGCCTAACAAAAGTAATTCTTCTTGACTAGATATATCCCAGGCAGCACAGAGGTCAAGAGGTTTGCTACAATGTATGTGGTAAACTGAGAAAAACACATGGCAATGTAGACATTCACTTTTTTGCTATTTAAGTTATAGTAGTCACTATCCCTGGCCCTAATCTAGGAATTTAATAAGAAAATGATTTTTAAGTGGTCACAATGTTCTGTAAATCTGGTGGGAAAATACAGACTGAGATGATCTGGCCAAAAAGAATATCAAGCTTTCCCAACTTGTGAAATATTATAAGGGCCAGTGCCTTTGGCTGTATTAGAGAACTTTTTGTTGTTGCTGTTCAAATAAATAATTCTAAGAAGAACAAGATCATGACTGCACTTCTCCCATTCTCCATAGGGTCAAGCACAATGCCAAATGCTTAGATTATGGCATGGTGAAAGACTCCTTGATTAGAAATCGAACCATACACTTTCTGCTCCAATCCCTGCCTTCCCCAGAGACTGTTTTGTTTTTGTTATTTTTTCTTAATTTCTCCCAATCTCTGCTTGCTCATCTGTGGCACGAACCTAGGTGACCTTTTCCCATTCTAACTTGTTGGGCTGTCTTGATTTCTTTCAACCCGTGCCTGTTGATACTAATACATTTATGCAAATAATGTTCTATCATCTTGAAACTATAGGGTTGATAAAGCTCTGTTGGACAAATTTGGTACTAGGATTCTCAGTTGGACAAAGACACCTTACAAAAGTAACTGAAGACTGTTGAAAATGAGAATCGTATCTTTGTTGGAGCCTACAGGTTAAGCTGGGGAATCGCTCCTTGCAACAAAAAATGGGAAAAATGAAGGTGAAACAAATTGAAAAGAAAATTAGAATTGTTATTACTATGGGCCACTGGCTTTTTTTTTTTTTTTCCCCAAATCATGACAAGCCTCTTGACACTGGTTCTCCCAATCTCAGAAACGTTTACTGTGATGAATTCAGCAACCTACCTAACAGTGAAAGCCTGGTTGGTTTTGTGAATGTCCACTAGACAGTATACACCACTTTTGAGCCAAGAACTAGTGACAGCAGATCATGTGGTTTTCTTGCCAATTTCTATTACATTCCTCATCTCTAGAAAGAAAAAAAATCTGCCTGACACCATCATCCACATGCATAGCTATACTCTCCTCATGGAATTCCCATGAAGTTATTAATCCCAGCTATTTTTATAAGCTATCAAAGGAATGTTAAATTAAGAAGCCAGAACATGGGGCGCCTGGGTGGCTCAGGTCATGATCCCAGGGTCCTGGGATCGAGCCCCACTTTGAGCTCCCTGCTCAGAGGAGAGCCTGCTTCTCCCTCTCGCTCTGCCTGCCGCTCTGCCTACTTCTGCTCATTCTGCCAAATGAACAAATTTAAAAATCTTTAAAAAAAGAAGCTAGAACATTTTTCTATTGATCAGATATGAGGTCCTACCAGCACCTACAAAGTCTGCTCTTCCTCCAATATTCCTGCTTCTTCCAATGCCACTGCCATTCTCTCAGTTACTAAGGTGTAAAGCCTTTGCATTATTACTGAATTTTCACTTCCCTAGCCCCCAAAATGTAGTCAGTTGACCCAATCTCTTAGTTGCATTCCAAAATGTTTTTCAAATTCACTCTGTCTTTCCCCACTTCTGCTATCATTCTTCTACTTATCTCATAATTTATCTTGCCTACATCATTGAAATAAAGTCCTTTTTTTTTTCTCCCAATTTAGTCTCTTTCTTCAATCCATCTTTCTTTGGAATAATCTTCTCCAGGTACAGGTCATAGCTCTTCTCAAAGCTTAGAATTCTTCTTTATTGCAGAATAAAGTCTAAATTCCCTTAGTCTAGCATTAGAGTGCCACTGGCATATATTTCTAAATTATGCGGTCCATAAAATACTATTTTGGGGGGTTAATTAACTATAATCATTTATTTTGTTTGTTACTTTGGCTAGTCACTATACCCAGATATTTGGTCAAACATTATTCTAGAGGTTTCAGTGAAGTTATTTTTTAGATGACATTAACATTTAAATTAGCAGACTTCAAGTCAGGTACAAATATCTTATTTTTTATGAGATTTATTTATTTATTTATTTGAGAACGAAGGAGAGAGAGAACAAGTGGGAGGGGCAGGGAGAGGGACAGAGAATGTCAAGCAGACCCCACACTCAGCGCAGAGCCCAACGTGGGGCTTGATCTCACAACCTCAAGATCATGAGCTGTGCCAAGACCAAGACTTGGATGTTTAACTGACTGGGCCACCCAGGGGCCCCAAGTATGTTATTTATTATAATGTGGATGGGTCTCATTCAATCAGGTAAAGGCCTTAAGAGAATAAAGGCTGACCTCCCCAGAGTAAGAAGGAATTCTGCCAGCAGACTGCCTTTGGACTTCAACTGCAGTACCAGCTCCTGCTGGGTCCCCAGCCTGTCAGCATACCCTGTAGTTTGAACTTGGCAGCCCCCACAATTATGTGAGCCAATTCCTTAAAATCTCCCTCTGCATCCCCCACTACCACCCCCTAACACATCGGTTCTATTTCTCTGAGGAACCCTAATCGATATATTAGTTTAATGAAGAAACCAAAACAGAACAAAACAAAGATTCAGTGGACAAATGCCTTCAGAAATACTAGTTGAAACAAGATACATGTTTTTCATAGTTTTCTAAAATCTAATATTTACATACGCATTCTCAAATACCAAGTCATGTTAGTTTTTGACCCCAAAATGTGTAGGGAGAAAAAAATTGTCAACAATAATATGGTTGTAGTTTGAGCCAGCTGGGAAATAAGAAGAGCAGAATACTCTGAGAAAACGTCTACTTTATTTATTTAACTGCTTGGTTATAAATGGTGAGGCCACTACCTGTAAGCAGAGTTCAGATGTGAGAGGTTTAGACAATGAGTTAAATTGTTCTACATATTAATTGGAAGCCTGGAATTGTGTTTTGCTGTCTAAAGGAGGGATTTGAGAACCTTCGTACCTGTTTGCCTAAATGAACACAGCAACGGCAGACCTAGGATTAGACTATGACTCCTGTGCCACACTGAACTCAAAGTTGAGGATCAGACTAAATAAATATGGAAGATCAAAAATAAAGCTTGACAAGGCAGAGTCTTGGAGAAGGGAATTATCTGCAAAGTGAAGAAGTTCCCTCTGGAAAAGAAGGGGAATTCAACACCTCTGAGATGAGAGAGAAGGAACTCAGAGGTGGAAGGGAAAGTGGCATGCTGAAACATTTTGAGGGAGAGAGAAGGGAAGTTGAAGCCGCATGTTAAACTGCTTCATCTCAGGATAGTGGAAGTCTTTGAGCGAAGAAGCAGCAAGCTTCAGATTCAGAACCTTGATGTAAAACCCAACTTTACCACTTGCTCTTTGTGCAACTGAGACAACTTTCTTCACTGTACTGAAGCAAAATATGACATGTAGAAATAAATCAATGAGTATTACCATTGGTGGTGTTGCAATGAAGCTCTAGTCTGACTAGTTTATTTAACAAACCATTTATGCACCACACTATTCAACAAGCTTTACAAATATTATCCTACTGAACCATCATAGCAACTCTATCAAGTAGGTATGATTATTATATCCCATTTTACTGATGAGTTAATTGGGGTCAGAGAGGTTAAGAATCCTTCTGAAGGTAATAGGTGGTATATAAATAAAGAGGTTTTCACTAGACATGCTGGAGGCCAACTATCTTTATCCTCAACTAGAGACTTATCAGATTTGGGCAGTTAATTGTGCAGAATACTCTAAGGGAGAAAACATCTGGTAAGTAAATTGGGGCGAGAGGTCAAATATCTTTATTAGCAAAAAAGAACAAAATTAAAGATATTAAATAAAATTGTTATAATACTGTTTCTAACATGGTCTCTAGAAGTCAAAATACATGGAGGGATTTTAGATTTTCAACATTCTGTGAAGAAAAATGGTCTTATACTAGTAATTCTATTGTTTACTTTTTAGCGGTTATGTAAGTTTCTAGAAATTTACAATATGTAAAAATAAAGGTCCTCTGTTGTGCTTACACATAAGAGAATCAAATTTATATTTTAGGACAAAGTATCTGCTCAAAGTATCTTCCAAGTGTGATACCAGTGTATGGTTTACCTATTTGTAAATTGACACATGCAGGGATCTAAAAAAGTTTTAGAATTTGGGATTTACATTTATAATGATTATAAATCCTGATTTGTTTTATTCCACTTTAAAGGACAGACATACTTTCACATACACCCATTCTACTCTCAATCATCCCATGAAGAGAGCAGCCATGTGACATAGTAGAAAAGGAATAGCTTTGTAATCAGGGAAATTGGGTTTTATGTTTCCTCCCCCTTGGTGCTGGTTGGCTTATAATATTGAGAAACTTTAAGTACTTCATGGCTAAGTTTTCCGAACTCCAATAATGAGGAAAAACAACTATACCAGATTCTGTACAATTATAATAATGTGTAAAAATTTCCAGCACCATGCCTGGCTTGTTTTAGGGAAAAGGGTAAACCACAGTCTACTGGGAGCTGAGTTCTCCTGGTCAACTTTACTTTGTGTCTAGAATTTTAAGGCATTAACTGACTCAATAAAAATGTGCCCAACAGAACATACTGTCATAATAAAGCCATTCACATTGTTCTTGTTCTTGTGATAGAAATATTGTGATCTGATAGTTTTACTACTCATGAAAAAGTGTCCATTTCACATTGACTTTCTTATGTGTCGTGTCTTGACATCTCTAAACATCTCTACTTCAGACTGAGACTAAAATTCAGTTTTATTCAGAACAAGAGCTGGAGAAGATAGTGGAATAGAAGGATCCTGAGCTCACATCATCCCACAGACACACTGATGCAACAATTACTCCATCAATTCAACTGATTCTGAAAACAACCTTAAGACTGGCAGAACAGATCTTCCATAGTTAGTTGTAGAAAGAAGGCCCAATCAAAAAGTGTAGGAGAGGCAGAGATGTGGTTGCAAACAACCCCCCAGCATGACTCACCACAAACAAGAAGGACATCACAAATATAGAGGAATGAGGGAATCAGACCCCACACTGAGCAACCTCAACCCTGGGGACCCATACAAAGATGAGCCCCCATAATGTTTGGTTTTGAAAATTAGTGGGACTTAACTCTGGGAGGTTTGAACTCTAGGAGAGCTCAGGGGCTATAGGAAACCAAGTTTCCACCTTTAAAGCTCCATCAAGCTCAATAATTCAGTCCAAGGCATAGCATAGAAGCAGCAGTTTGAAAAGCACCTTGGGTATAAGTTAAGGAGATGTATTGACTAATCTTAGAACATGTGCTGGCAGACCAAGGATGTGCAGGAGATTTCTTCAGGGACAAAAGGGCTGAATTGTGTCATTTTGTCTGCCCTTCCCCAGCCTAGATAAAGGGATATTTGCAGGAGCCCTCCATCAACCTTGCTAGCACCACACACCCAACCCCAGTATTCCCTTGCAGACTCAACCACACCCAACCTGCCTGTCTTAATAGGCCCAAATTTGTATGGAACCACAGAAGACCTCGAATAGCCAAAGCAATCTTGGGTAAGAAGAACAAAGTTAGAGGTATCACAATCCCAGATTGCATGATATACTATAAAGCTATAGTATCGAAGAATTATGGTACTGGAACAAAAACAGACACATAAATCAATGGCACAGAATAGAAAGCCCACAAATAAACCCACACTTATATGGTCAATTAATCTACAACAAAGGAGGCAAGATTTAACAATGAAGAAAAGACTCTCTTTTCAATAAATGGTTTTTAGCATAACTGGATTGCTACCTGCAAAAGAATGAAACTAAACCACTTTCTTACACCAAACTCCTGAAAGAAAACATAGGCAGTAATCTCCCCCAGTGGTCTTAGTGATGTCTTTGTGGATCTGACTCCAAAAGCATGGGAAGCGAAAGCAAAAATAAACATGATTACAACAAACTAAAAAGCTTCTGCATAAAAAAGAAAAACTCAAAACCAAAAGGGATTCTACCATATAAGATATTTGCAAATCATACATCCATAACGGTTAATATCCAAAATATATAAAGAATTCATACAGCTCAACAAAACCAAAAATAATCCAATTAAAAATGGGCAGAGGGTCTGAATAGACATTTCTCCAAAGAAAACATACAGATGGAAATAGGCACATGAAAAGATGGTCATCATCACTAATTATTAGGGAAATGCAAATCAGAACCACAATGAGATATCATCTAATACCTGTTAGAATGGCTATTATAAAAAAGACAAAAATTAATAAGCATTGGAGAGGATGGAAAATGGAACACTCATACACTATTGGTGGGATTGTCAATTGGTGCAGCCACTATGGAAAACAATATGGAGATTCCTCAAAAAATTAAAAATAGAACTACCTTAAGACTCAGCTATTCTACTTCTGGGTGTTTATCTGAAGAATACAAAAACACTAATTTGAAAATATATATGCACCCCTTGTTCACTGCAACATTATTTACAAAAGCCAAGATATGGAAATAACCTAACCATCCATCAATAGATAAAGAAAATGTAGTATAATTTATATAATGGAATACTTGTCAGTCATTAAAAAAAAAAAAGAAGTCTTGCCATTTGTGATAACATGGATGGAGCTTAAAGGTATTATACTAGGTGAAATACATCATATGGAGAAAGACAAATACTGTAGATATCAATAATGTGTGGAATCTAAGAGAACAAAACAAAAAAATGAACTATAAATACAGAGAACTAGTGTTTACCTGAGGAAAAAAGGGTTGGGAGATGGGTGAAATGGGGTTAACTTTATGGTGATGGATGATAGCTAGACTAGGAGTGGTGATAGCTTTCTAATGTATACAGATGTCAAATTACAAATGTGTGCACCTGAAACATATAATTTTAAAAAGGAGTCTCTAAATCTTGTTTTTATCTCAAACATGAAAAATGCTTTTTTTTCTGTGGTCAGGGTGGGACTTGTATCAACAACTGCCACAAAATAAGTTCTTTGAATAATTAAAATAGACTACATTTTGAAAACACCTGAGTTGCATATTATCTGCAGCAATACTAAATGAGTTTATAAGTATCTTAATGAATCCCAAAAAAGTTTTGGCAAGCAAGGAATAGCAAAAGGAACTTAACTGCACATTAGCCATTATCACTAAATTGAGACATGTAAACAAACATCATTTCTTTTTGCTATTTTAATTGTTTTAATTTAGTAAACTCATAAAACCAGATTGACAGGGGTTTTCAAAAGTTTGTTCATCACTTGGACCTGACCTTACTTTTCCCCTAATTCCTGCAGTCTTTCTAACCAGTTCTTCTACCAAAGGAGGAGTTTTCAATACAACTCTCAGGGGTAGGGACATGGTTGGACTTAAAGAGATGTTGAGGCCAAAGTTTCTGAATTGTAACTAATGCAATGTAGTTTTTAATCTTAAATTTTTTTTAATTCTTTTTAATTCTGTAGACAAATAACTTTCACCAGGGTCCCCTAGGAACATTATACATGCCACTCTTCTTGAAGAATAAAGTTTAAAAAACTATACTAGAATTCCTTCCAATTTATGGTTGTCCACAATTCCAAATCCAGGGTTTTTTCACCAACAAAGTGGCTCTGGCTTGATAAAGGGAAACCAGGACATGTAGTCTTATGATCTGGGCTCAAAACTTTTTTTAGCTGTGTGAATCCAGGCACATTCAAGATTTCTTCAATTTTTTTTTTCTTTAGCCGTTTTTTTTTTTTTTTTTTTTTGGTATCAAATATAAAACATTAAAAGCTACTACATGTGACAATTATATGATACAAATACATATATAAATATGACTGGAGATGTTAGATAAGTGAAATATGTGCTCCCCATTCTCTCCCCCCAAAATCTGAACAGGCTGAAGAAAGAATGAAAAAAAGCAATGAGTCTAGGAGAATTCAAGATGAAATAAAGTGTAACCATAGATAAAGGAGGCTACTCTCTTTTCCTTCCTTCCACTCATATTTAAATCACAAGCTTGAAGACAGGAGGTATTTAAGGGGTTAAGAAATGTGGAGACCTTAGAAGGGGTGGCTTTTATTCACTACCCCTTCTACTCATGATTCTCTCATTCCTATCTCCCACCACTCTCTGCCCCCTACCTAGGCTTCCTCTCATCCTTTCCTTTCCTTCCCTTTTTTTTGGACAGAGGCAGTCTTCTGTTTCAGACCATTTATCTTTGGAGAGTTAAAATTCTGATGGGCTGGGATCTGATGAAGGAAAAGAAGGAGCCTTCTCCAGGCTGCAGGGAGAGGTAGAGAAGACCTCTGAATCAGTGAGGGCTCAGTTGTACTTCAAACAGGATTTAACACAGTGAAATCAGTCACTGATAAATTTTTACAAGTGCTATAGAAACATAAGTTAGGGAAGTAAGGTTACTCTGACCAGAAATCAGGAAACTGCAAGAAGCTTCAGCTAAAGCACAGCTGTCCACAGCCCCAAAACGAGAGGCATACAGAAAGTCGTGGAGCCTAAGGAAGCCATTGCCACCACAACTGCAGGTACCCTCTCTGGTCTGCATCCACCACAGCCAGAGCAGAAATGTCTACCTCCTTTTTGTCTTCCAAAACTCATACCAGTCTCTCTCCTTATGAGGTTGGCAAATTAAGTTCTCAGGCTTGCCACACTGTGATAGAGGAGAAACCACAAAAGGAACAGCATGATACTAAGGGCCAAGAAACAACAACTAACATGACCCCACATTTCACTATAATTCTAGTTACTTGTTTTTTTGTTTTGTTTTGTTTTTTGTTTTTTTTCCACCTTACCCAAAAAGGTAATGAAGAAGTCAGAAAATCAATGCAAAAAAATCTATAGCTTCGCTGGAGTGTCCCTCTGTATCATGTATCTCAGGAACCTGCACAGAGCAGAGTACAGGAAGACCTAAACCCTGCTACATGCCACTGTTAAGAATTCAGCATCACATAACAGTTTAGTCCCATTCCTGTGTGGCTAATAAGAAAGCTCATTGTAAATGGCATCGCTCTTGAGGAAACAAAAGGGTATACTCTACTTTGTCTTAATTAGCTTTGGATCCCTAATGCCTATCATAGTTCTTGTAACCTAGTAATTGTACAATGTTTCCTGATTAAGCCTCAGGACTATGGTCCACTGGAGCTTTTGAAGTAACAACTTATCACTGAATACAGTGCCTAGCATTTAATGAAGGAGCCCATCACCACATAGCCTCCAAGTTACATTATCTTGCTCACCTGTTTATTCCACTATTCAGTGCCAGAGTTACCCTTTTACAGCATCAGTCATGTCATCTCTCTGCTAACAGCTCTCCAGTGACTCCCCATCTCTCTCAGAGCAAGGTTCTAAGTCTTTAAAATGGTTCCCCGGTTACCTCTGGCACATCTTCTATTTTTCCGGGTGCTCACAACCCTCCAACCATATTGGATTATTGCTGGTCTTTTTTTTTTTTTTTTTTTTAAGATTTATTTGAGATAGAGAGAGGGAGCATGAGCAGGGGGGAAGGGCAGGGAGAGAGGGAGACCCAGGCTCCCCACTGAGCAGGGAGTGTGGGGCAGGACTGGATCCCAGGACCCTGGGATCATGACCTGAGCCAAAAGCAGATGCCCAACCGACTGAGCCGCCTAGGTGCCCCTCTTGCTGGTCTTTGAACATGTGATGACTTTCTGGATGTATCAACTTGATGAGACTATAGTCCCCAGTTATCAATCTAGGTGCTGTTGTGAAAAGATTTTGCAGACACAGTTAAAATTTCCAATTGTTTGACCTTAAAAAAGAAAGATTATCCTGGATAATCTGGTTAGCCTGATTTAATCAGAAGGTTTTAAGAGCAAGGACTATGGCTTTCCTGAATGAAAAGAAATTCCACCTATGTACAATAGCTTTGGCCAAATGTGCTTAGTCTTCCATTATGTTCATAGTCTTCCCTTCCTCACTGCCTGCTCTATAGTCTTGTACTTGCTTTGCCAGCCCCCAAATCACAAGCTAATTCCTTGTAATAAATCTCTGTGTGAGTGTGTGTGTGTGTGTCTGTGTGTATTTGCCTCTTATTAGCTCTGCTTCTCTGGTTGAACCCTCACTGACAGATACCAACCACTCTCTCACCTCAAAAGCCTTTAATACTTCCCTCTGTCTGAAACCCTTTTACCCTAATGGACCCATGGCTCACTCCCTCTTCCTTCCAATCTTTCCTCAAGTGCTACTTTCTCAGAGAAACTCTCTCAGGTCACTATTTAAAATTGGAACACCTGTACCTTGATATACCCTATCTGCCCTTACCCCTAGCTCTATTTTTCTCCATAGAATCATGTGACGTAGTCTTTATCTTACTTTTTATCTTCCCCTAGTAGAACCAAGCTCCACAGAGACAGATTCTTATTTTCACTGCTATTCCCAATACCTGAGATATAGTAGATACTCAGCAAATATTTACTAAATGAACAGTGAATGAGCTTACAACTGTTTATTAGTCCAGTTAATAGAAATGATCCTTTGCCTCCATTTTCCAATTAGCTCTGTAATTCCTCTGGCAGAACTAAAGTCCAACCCTGAACTCTGGCCTAATTGTTTGGGACCTCTCAACTCTGCCATTTGTGAATGCGCTACCCAAGAAATGTCTCCTATTTCTCACATCCCAAATACAGTTTTAGATCATTTCACCAGTGGGTAGATTTTCCACAACAATGTCACCACACATTTTCATCACTTCTGAGTTCATTTACTTATTGGGCCTTCCTCATGACAGTGTTTGCCCAAGCAATGCCTAAATTTTCTGATTACTGGATTGTTGTGGGCCAAAGAGATGCTCTGCTAGAGACAGATACTTTTATCTTCCCCATGTTATGCTAGTTATTATTTCTTTCTCACTGATCTCTGAGAGGTAAACATGCTTTAGTTTTAAGTCCACTACCAAATGACTGACATTTTTAGGATTTTATAATTGCCATATACACACACACACACACATATGTATATACATATGGGGACACACACATACATGTATATACACATGGGGACTTTTTTCTGTATGACACAGTGTTTTAATTCACTTTTAAAAAACTAGGTATAGGGTGCCTGGGTGGCTCAGTTGGTTAAGCGACTGCCTTCGGCTCAGGTCATGATCCTGGAGTCCCGGGATCGAGTCCCACATCGGGCTCCCTGCTCAGCAGGGAGTCTGCTTCTCCCTCTGACCCTCCCCCCTCTCATGCTCTCTCAATCTCATTCTCTCTCTCAAATAAATAAAAAAAAATCTTTAAAAAATTTTTTAAAAAATAAATAAAAAAATTAAAAAAAACTAGCTATAGGGGCGCCTGGGTGGCTCAGTTGTTAAGCGTCTGCCTTCGGCTCAGGTCATGACCCCAGGGTCCTGCGATTGAGCGCTGCATCGGGCTCCCTGCTCTGCGGGAAGCCTGCTTCTCCCTCTCCCACTCCCCCTGCTTGTGTTCCCTCTCTCGCTGTGTCTCTGTCAAATAAATAAAATCTTAAAAAAAAAAAAAAACTGGCTATAGTCTAGTTTTATTCCTATCCATAGTGACAGAGGACGGAAAATATTATTTGCTTTATATCCTGTGGTTATGTAGCTTTCAGTAGGGTCTGAGAGACAATTTGGCATTGATACCTGATGTTTAAGTCAAACTTCTCCAAATCTGGAAATGATTTATCCTCTTCACTGATTATTATACAAATAGAAAACCAACCAGTTGAAGATTAATACCTAAAAGAAAGAAGCTCACAGCCACTAATATTTAAAGTAATATCAAATCCTTATGCATCTCTCTGGAATTCTTTTATTCAACAGTTGTTTAAAAGTAGGTCAAATCATCACTGAGATTCATCAATTTAACTCACTAATACAAAGACATTTAATTATTTCTTAGAGACAGATGGATAATATAGTTGATAATTCTCTTTAGGTCTTCTTCCCTCATATTCTATTTTATTTTTATATGTGGTAACAGAAATTCACAGGAATTCTACATATTTTAAACTGGGTTTAACTATCCATATTTTTTTCCAATTCCCTGTTGTAATAGTGAATATGGTCATATTAATAAATATGTATAAAGGAAGACAAAACAAATATCCCAGAACAAAAGAACCATAATGGAAGATATCAATGAATTTTATTATATCAAAATAGAAAATTTCAAAATCCACTATAAAGTTTTTAAAAATGAGAAATTGAGAGAAGACAGTCGCAACATGGATAATATACAAACTATTTCAATCATGAGTTTTAAAAACCCTGCAAATTAAAAAACAAGCACTGATGTTTTAAAATAAATGTAGAAAAAATACAGAGATTGAGGAGATGGGGGTGGTAAAAAGGAATATTCATTTTATCTATTCTAGTTGAAATGTGCACAATGACATAATAATCATGCACCACTTTCCTAATTAAAAACTTTCTACCACTCATTTAAGAAATAATAAAAACAAACTATTTTCACACTAACCAGTTAGAAACATTCATTTGATCCTCTGATTCTACTCCTTCAGTGCCCAGCCATCTCCTAATTAACAGTTCATCTTATGGATAATTTCATTTACAAAGCCTTTCTGAATGATCCCTAATCAGAGGTATTTTGTTCTCAAATCCATTTTCATTCCTGTAATATAGCTTTTAACCCACTGAATTATTTAAAAATTGACTTACTCCTTCATCTTTTCCAAAACAATGAGCCTTCCAAAGGCAATAAATTTTTTTTAAGATTTATTTATTCAGAGAGAGAGTGCACATGCAAGCTGGGGTAAGGGCAGAATGAGAGGAAGAGAGAAACTACCAAGCTGAGCAAAGAGCCTGATACAGGGTTCAATCCCAGAACCCTGAGACCACGATCTTGAGCTGAAATCAAGAGTCAGATGCTTAACTGACTGAGCCATCCAGGTACCCCTCCAAAGGCAAGAAATCTTAACCCACCATCTCTAACATGAGGTCTGATCCATAAATAAAATAAAGTCAGTGTTTAGATCTTGTTTTCACTGAAATTTAAATAGAAGCTGCCCTCATCATCATCCTTCTAGACTCCTAACAAGACTTTTGACTCAAGTCCTACTTCTCTTCCTATTTGTCAAACTTACTCACCTTTTAAGCCTTTAGACCCCCAATCCTGAGTAGGTCTTATTTCCTATTCTTTCCTTTCTACTTCACCACATCTTATCTTCTCTCCTCTACCTGATCTTGCTAGAGCCGAAGTATTGGTTAGAGTAGAAAGAGAGTGAAGAGGTATTTAAAGACAATTAAGTCACATGAATATTTGAATCTCCCAAATCTATTACAGTGTCTAACACATGGTAAATGTTTAATGAACGAATGAATGATAAATGTCAATAGTGAACCTGAAGTAATTATAGACCCAAAGTCACTACAGTTACCACACTCTCAAAGTCCTCCCTGACCCTAAGCTCACACCAACACCCCAAAACTTAGCTTTCTGTAAATGAGCTAAGAATTCTTCTTCATGGATAATATAAATGTAACAAATTACATGGACTAAAATAAATGTATGTTATAGGGAAACCACCTAGACTCTCCCTGAAAAACCTACTTTCACTTTATGTACAATTTAAGCAGTACAGTGTAGTAGCTAAAACTGTGTCTCAGAGTCAGACACTTCACTGAATCTTGGCTTCTCCACTTAGTAATCGTGTCAGCTTGCTTGAAGGGAGCTACTTGCTCACTATGCCTTCTTTTTATCATTTGGAAAAAAAAATGAGAATAAGACCATTTATCTCAAGGGTTGTTGTGCAATAGTGCAGACAAAATGCCTACCACAGAACCTGACACCTGTTTGATTGAGACACTTACTACTTTTCTCATTCTTTCTGGATTTTCTGCCTTGCAGCATAACAAAAGCAGAACATTAGAAGAAAAGGAGAATAAATATGTAAGATAAATCAAAGACTAAGAATAGAAAGAAGTTTCTAGACTTTATAAAACCTATTTATCTGTGATCCTTTTGTGTAGATTGACATACATCAATAGCCTAAGAAGTTTTGAGAGAATTACAACTAGTGAAGTAGGTCAATACTACCAATCACATTAATGTCCATGACAGAATAACTACAGTTCTGCCTACACTATTTAAAAAAAGCAGGAAAGACGAAATCGGGCACGTTCAGGGTAGTATGGCCAAAGACTGGAGCACTGGGTGTTATACGAAAACAATGAATCATGGAACACTACATCAAAAACTAATGTGTACTGTATGGTGACTAACATAATAAAATTAAATTCAAAAAATAAAAAAGCAGGAAAATAATTGTGACAGATTTTTTAAATATGTATTTGAGTGACTTTCAAAAAATCCCTCTTAGGAAGAGACTTCTGTTGTTGAGGAAATGTTTAAATCATTCTAATAGGCGTAGGTTAGTTGCTATGGGTCATGGATTTCAGCTGGTTCCTTGGCTACAGAGTAATAGTATAACAAAAATAAAACCTACTTTCTGTGATAGGAAGAGAAAGTTGATCCTGGTTAGAAAAAGACATGACTGGGGCGCCTGGGTGGCTCAGTCATTAAGCGTCTGCCTTCAGATTTGTTGTGAGGATTTAATGAGATAATAGGCCAAATGCCTGGCAAATTGCCTTATATGCTGTAAGTGCTCAATAAGTACTCAATTTGCCTTCCATCCAGGGACCAAGTGAAGATATGCAGACAGGAAAAAACTCTCAATCTCCCCTTGCTCAGAGCATATGGCTCGTGCAGCACTAGAGCCTGGGCAGGAGTGGGACTTCTGCTTTGGGAGGAAGTGGCCGTTGGGGTGTGCAATTTGAACAGCAACAGTTCATGGTCCTTTCAGGTGTCCCCTGTTAAAAAGCTTCAGGTTGCTCATGCCCAGGCAAGTGGCTTGGCTGCTGGAGTCTCAGTATCATTGGTGGATGATGGCAACCTGACCCTTGGGGTCCTGGAATTGGGCACCGCATCAGGCTCCCTACTCTGTGGGAAGCCTGCAGCTCCCTCTCCCACTCCCCTGCTTGTGTTCCCTCTCTTGCTGTCTCTCTCTCTCTCTCTCTGTCAAATAAATAAATAAATCTTAAAAAAGAAAAGGAAAAAGACATGAGTGGGATGACAGTGAATGACAGGAGAGAAAAAAACAGAAAAGTGATCAAGAAAGTGGGCCAAAAAGGAACTCCTCCTGAGAGTCTCCCAGTATTCAGTGAAGTCTACAAAAATGAGTTTTATAGCTGGATGTGTTCCATAAACTGGAAAAAGCTTTAGGTTCTGAAACTACAAGATGTAAAAGCTAGAATTTGCAGAAATTATGGCATGACTAGATCCTTGCCTGCTATATAAATTAGGAAGGGACTGAAATTTCAGCTGTAAATCACTTCCTAAATACATAATCTGAGATACTGCACGTAATATAGTACTTAAATATCTCTATTCAAACAGAGGTCAAGCTTCAAAAAATGTTAGTACTTGGGGCACCTGGGTAGCTCAGTTAAGCATACAGCTCTTGGTTTCCTCTCAGGTCATGATCCCAGGGTCATGAGATCCAACCCAGGGGCTGGCTCTGCACCCACTCTGACTGCCCCTTCCCCTGATCACTCACTGGAACAAATCTTAAAAAAAAAATAAAAATAAAAACTGTTGGTACTTAAGACCTAGGTTACATTCATCAGAATAATTCCTGGGGTGTCAATACGAAGTAATTAATATTTTCTTCTGAGCAAGATCCCCACCTCATAAAAGCAGCATCACTGAATGAAATGTTCCTTTCAATCTTCACAACTTCATTCCACATCCTAGCTCACACTGGGCCCAGAGCCATGCACATGGAAAGGATTTCTTAATTCCTGAGTTGGGTTAAAGTAAAGAACTCTGTATTCCCTTTCGTACAAACTGCTGAGTTTGATAATGTGTGTGGCCTAAAGGTCAACAGCACTTAGAATAATGTATTCCAGTTAGGAGGACAGGGTACCTTTGCTTCTCCAGACTTCTTTAATAGTTTCTCTCCAGAAAAGGACTTCAAGCCATTCTGGACCACTTTGTTTTCAGCCTATTCTAGGGCTCACACAGCAGAAAATAAAAGTCAAAGGCCAGTTCCCTGAATTGCCATGCCCTGGCCACCTCTGCTTCTGTCCCCAAGGGTCAGGTTGCCATCATCCACCAATGATACTGAGACTCCAGCAGCCAAGCCACTTGCCTGGGCATGAGCAACCTGAAGCTTTTTAACAGGGGACACCTGAAAGGACCATGAACTGTTGCTGTTCAAATTGCACACCCCAACGGCCACTTCCTCCCAAAGCAGAAGTCCTACTCCTGCCCAGGCTCTAGTGCTGCACGAGCCATATGCTCTGAGCAAGGGGAGATTGAGAGTTTTTTCCCGTCTGCATATCTTCACTTGGTCCCTGGATGGAAGGCAAATTGAGTACTTATTGAGCACTTACAGCATATAAGGCAATTTGCCAGGCATTTGGCCTATTATCTCATTAAATCCTCAACAAATCTGAACAGTGTTCTTGCTCTCATATTAGAGAGAACGGTGTCCATAGGATGCCTCCCGCCCTGCATAAAAATTTCCAACTGAGAATGGTTTAAGATATTTTTGGAGTGGTAAGAGCAGATGCTCTGAAGACATAATGTAGTTTTCAAATCCTTGCTCTACTGTTAAGTGTGTGCATAGCTTTGGGCAATTTACTTAAAACATTTTATGCTCCAGCTACCCTAGTTTTAAAATGAGGGAAAATAATGGTATTTTTACCCTAGAATTGATGCAAAGATAAACAGGGTTAATGCATACAAAGCACTTAGAACCAAGCCTGGCAAATCCAAGAAGTCTGCAGTAACCCAAGTCTAGGGTAGGTTCATGGTTTCTGTGATGTCACCAAGAATTTCCTCTCCTTCTGTCATCTTCAGTGTGCTGACTGTTAGTTTCATGTGACAAGATGATGGCCACAGTTTCATGCATTACATGTAGAAATAACATCTGACAAAAAAGGAAAGAAACTGTTTCCACCTGTGCTTCTCATTTTAAGAAAAAGAAACCCTTCCCCTGCAAAGTTTTCCCAGTATCCCTCAGACCATAAGGGAGACTGGGAAAACAATTATCAGGAATCTCAGACTCTAATATAATTTCTTCCAGCAAAGCCACAGCAGAGGGGGTATGAAGAAGACTGTTGAATAGGCCACTAACAATGAAGGGAAACTGATTTTCAAAGCTGTAAGTCTCTTGATAGCTAGTGTATGGCAGAGCTGAAAGATAAAAACAAGTCTGGACCTTCTGCTAAAGATGCTACCTCCCAGATCACTGTACAGAGTTTATATTCATTTGCTAGGGCTACTATAACAAAGTACCACATACTAGGTGGAGCTTAAGCTACAGAAATTATAGTTTGGAAGGCTACAAGTCCAAGGCAAAGCATCAAAAGAGTTGGTCTCTTCTGAAGGTTGTGAGGAAAAACATGTTCCATTACTCTTAGCTTCTGATGGTTTGCTGGAAATCCTTGAGAAGTATCACTCCTATCTCTGGCTTCATTTTCACACAGTGTTCTCCCAGCTTATGTCATTAAATTTCCCCTATATATAAGGACATTAGTATTATTAGATGAGAGTCTACCCTAAGGATATTTTAACCCCACAGTCCTTCATATTAACTGAGCTGAAGATTTTATTGTAATTCCTATAGGATACTTAAATTTAAGTTCTTCCCTGATGTTCTGTGTTGATTTTCCATTTATACTGATTTTTCATTGCTTTGAGATATAATTGACATATGATAAAACCCATATTTAATGTATATAATTTGATGAATTTAACATATGTGTATACTTCTGATACCACCACCACAATCTAATGAACATATCGATCACCTCAAAAAAAAAGAAAAGAAAAGAAAAGAAAAAAAGCAAAGACTATCTCCAAATAAGGTCACATTCTTATGTACTGGGTGTTAGGACCCCAGCATATAAATTGGTTGAGAGCAAGGGGACACAATTCAACCCATAATCCCATAATAGAGGTGAAAACCACCTTAAAGGGAGATCAACAACCCAGGGGTTTGGTATATACACTTAGAAAAAAAGGATAGGGGTGACATCTATTTGTTTTAAGTCACAGAGAATTAATGCAAAAGGGCTGGTTCAGACAAAAACATTTATGAGCATAATACAGAAAAACAGATTAATCGAGCTCAAAAATAGATATTCCTTCAACGTAACTAGTAATTATCTTCAGGGAGAAAAAATATGTTTTGGTCCTTTGCATCTTTCTTGTCTCTGGAAAGGCATAATGCATTATTCATAATGTAATAATGCTTTGCTTGATGGAAGTACTTTTAATCGAAACCTTTAGGCAAAGAAAACATGGAATAGATTCTTACCTTCTCATTTTTAAAGAGGTACTTAATAAGGATTCTAAAATTTAGAATATTAAGGACAAGAGCTTTGTTCTTTTTTTTTTTTTTAAAGATTTTATTTATTTATTTGAGAGAGAGCACATGAGAGGGGGGAGGGTCAGAGGGAGAAGCAGACTCCCTACCGAGCAGAGAGCCCGATGTGGGACTCGATCCAGGGACTCCAGGATCATGACCTGAGCCGAAGGCAGTTGCTTAACCAACTGAGCCACCCAGGCGCCCAAGAGCTTTGTTCTTAATTGAACTGTTACTGTGGGTCCCTCTTCTCTCATTCACTTGCCACTGGTCACTACTAACAAACTAGGCAAGATCTCAAAGAGTCATACTTGGAAAAAAAAAAAAATTCTGTTTTCCAATATTGCGATCACTGTTTCTAACAGGTAATAAGAAATCATGTGCATTAGGGCGCCTGGGTGGCTCAGTCGTTAAGTGTCTGCCTTCGGCTCAGGTCATGATCCCAGGGTCCTGGGATCGAGTCCCACATCGGGCTCCCTGCTCGGCAGGAAGCCTGCTTCTCACTCTCCCACTCCCCCTGCTTGTGTTCCTGCTCTCGCTATCTCTCTCTCTATCAAATAAATAAATAAAATCTTAAAAAAAAAAAAAAAAGAAATCATGTGCATTAAACAATTTATGTGTGTTAAGCATTCTATAAGCAAAGCAACACACTTTGCAGCCCCTTTTACCTAAGGCCAATCTTCTGCCTATTTTTTAGGTTTAATATCCTTTTGTTTCTGAGGATATATTCACTATTGATTCTCTTTTGTTAAACCTCCAGGTTTAGAAGTAGTGTTCATGATTCCTAATTCATGACATACTTTCATCACTGACCTATGCATATTCTCCATTTATTTGTCTCCTCTCATCACATTACCATTTCCCATCCTTTGCCCCATGAGCAACCATTGCATTTTATTTTAATGTTACTCTTTGTAATTGTATGTTCTGTTAGTCAAGGTTCTTCAGGAAAACAAAATAGAGATTTTAGAGGACTGGCTCACGCAATTGTGTAGGCTGACAAGGCTGAGATCAGTAAGCAAGCCATAAGCCTGGAAATTCAGGTAAGAGCTAATGTAGTTTTGAGTCCAAAACCTACAGACTGGAAACTTAGGCTTCTTTGTTTCAGCTCTGGGGAAGAATTGCTTTTTCTTCAGGAAATCTGTCCTTGCTCTTAAGTCCTTCAACTAACTGGATGAGGCCCACACAACATTATGGAGGATAACCTGCTTTGTCTCCCGTTAACAGATTTTTAAGTATTAGTCGCTTCCACAAATACCTTCACAAAAACATTTAGACTAGTGTTTGACCTAACAACTGGGTACCATAGCCAAGTTAACACAAAGTTAACCATGACATATGAATTCCATAAAAAGACTATCACTGTTGTCATGTGATTTTGTCATGCATCAGCATCACTTGTGATTTTTAAACAAGCACATGATCTCACGTCTACCCTAGACCTACTGCGTCATAAGTATTAACAGTAAATTAACAGTAAAACTGCATCGTAACAGTAAATATCTCCCTATTTCTCACTCACCTCACAGAAATATTAAGACTATAAAAAAGACTGTATGCAAAAGAACATGTATTGTATGATTCCATTTACATGAAGTTCAAAAAGGCAAAATTAATATGTAGTATTTAAGGTGGTACCTGTCTGGCATGATAATGAGTAATGGAATTAGAAAGGGATGAGAAACAATTACACTGAAGGTTTGGGGCAGGGGGAGCTGATACTCTAGACCCAAGCAGTGATAATATCAGAGTTTTTATTGTTTCATTAGCCTGTGTATTTAAGTTTTGTGCACTTTTCAGTATAGGTTTTATTTCACAATGAGAGTTAAAAAGATTGAATGGAATAGTATGTACAATGCCAAGACACATGTTACACCCACAAATCTCCCAAATACACTCTACCTGGTTTAGAGTAGTTGAGCTTTAAGAATTTTTCCTTGAGTATGTTTAAATTTTAGCATCCAAGTTTTATATTAATAAGGGTAGGAAACTTCGTTTGGTAAACAGAGCAGCTTAAGTAATTTTTGAATAGAAAAAGCAAGCCTGGGGCATGGTTTAGAGAGAAAGAGGTAAAGAACTAAATTTCTCTCAACAAAAGCAAAATTCAGAGGGGTGAGCTGGCAGCTTAGGAAGTCAGAAAGAAGGCTTCAAGGTAAAAATGAAACATCTACAGGATGATTGATATCCCCAGGACCTAAGATGGGCAAAGGTTCCCTTCCTGATAGAGGAGTGATGAATGAAGGTTTCAGACAGTGTAATATTCAATTTTAATTTGTTGTCTGTTAACCAGACAAGATTATCTGATTATGCATTAATCAGTGTTGTGCATTAATCATTGATCCCATTACCTAACATTTCATTAAAATATAGCCATACATGATAGCCTATGATAATTGGTGCTAAGGAAACGAAGGAATAAACACAATGCTCAACATGACCAAGACAACAGAAAAAGGACAGCAGTTACGGAAGCAAGAAACAGAGATCAAGAATCTCCTGGATGGAGGAGACCAGAGAAAAAGATGGCTGGGTGAAAAAAAAAACACACACACACCTTAAAGCTACTTGAGGCTCTTGGGCAAGAATCTGGATTTCCTACAACATGAGGAATGGGGACCAGGGTCACTCTACTCAAATAATTTAAGAAATAGTAATCCCAGCAGTCTGATGACTTGAAAGTACCAGGAAATGGGCACTCTGTCACCTCTGCCTTATTAGCATTTGGCATGAGAATTCAGTTTTTACCAAAAGCCTTATATAGGCTTCCATGAAGTATTATAAATGAAGGTCATTTCAAAGAAAGACTGTGGGATTCTGAAACTAGCAGCTCTTAACACAGTGACTCAAAATTGAAGAGCTCCATAGTGTGTTACGGTCACTCAATAGTTCTATGTATTCCCAAGGAAATATATAGAAATTCCCCTTCTATCTTGACAGTTCACTCATAATAATCCATATTTGGTGTTGTGGGAAAGTAAATAACTCAAAATTTAATAAAGAAAAAATATAGGTGACCCTAGTCCCTAAGGAAAAGTATCTAAAAAGCAGTTTAATGGCCTTAAAACTCCAAGGTTAAGGGCTTCCCGTTTAAGAAAGAAAACAAAACTGGGTGTCTAGTAAAATACAAAAATTGAGAAATGTCATCCATAATGCCCATCAGTGATACTCATATATGGAATTTAAGAAACCAAACAAAGAAAAAAGAGACAAATAATCCCCAAAACAAAACACAAAAAAAACCTCTTAAATACAGAGAACAAACTGGTCATTGCCAAAAGGAAGATGGGTGGGGGTTTGGGTGGAAATAGATCAAGGAGATTAAGAGTACACTTATCATAATGAGCATTAAGTAATGTGTAGAATTGTTGAATCATTGTATTTTACAATGAACCTAACATAACACTGTATGTTAATTTACTTGAATTTAAAAATTAATTGCAAAGTATTGCCATAGAGAAAATAAAATCAACGAGGATAGCAACTGAATTATAAGTATCGAAATAATTATCTATTAAAATAGTTCAATATATGCATAACAGCTGTGGAATAAGTGATAAAGGTAACAGCAAGAGAAAAACCACGTCCAGGTAAAAAATAAGGTGGGAGAGAAAACCAAAAACCATTATAGAGAGATGAATATCACATTAGAAAAAAGAAACAAAACATAAGGCAGAGAAGACATTGACAACAGGACAAGAGAAATGAGAAAAATAAGTAAAATGAAATGACAAAAATAAAGTAACATACAAATATAATTTCAATACCTCAATCTTTTCCCTAAGATAGTTGCAATGACAGTTCAGGAAAAATGCACACACAAATATGTGTAGATGTATAAGCAACTGTGCATTTCAAATTGTGATGAAGCAGCATTTTTTAAAATTGCAAACTATTTTAGACTGATACTTTTATTTAAAATAACAACAACAATGTCATTACCATGTCAAATGACTGTAAAAATATCCAACTGCTTACTTTTGTTCTCTGTATCTCATGGACAAACAATTCATGAACCAGCACTAGTCCATAGACCACACTTTGATTATCTGGTTTACACATAGCTGAAGAAATTGCCTGTAATGTAGCACAGAGAAAGACTGAAAACATGAAGAACAAAAAAGCTTAAGAAATAATGGTGGACAGATGTAGAAAGACTAGTACTATAGTTTGTGAAAGAGAATGCAGTGTACATGGGGAATATTGGAGAAATATTCCCTGAAAAAAAATTCAGTATTTGGAAACACATGTAAATCTTCTAATAGGAATCACAAATCTAAAGCAAAATGAAAAATAAGAAATCTATTCCCAGCTATATCATAGTGAAAAGTCAGAACACCAAAGACAAAGAGAATATCATAAAAGCAAGCAGAGATAGATAGCTGACCTATGGAAGATCCATAATTATACTGATAAAAATATAGAATACTGAGTGTACCTTTAAAATGACAAAGTGGTATCAAGACATTGAGAGAAAATTACTATTAACCACAAATTCTATAACTACCTTAAGTAGTAATGATAGCAAAATTAAAATTTTTCAGACAAAAGCTTAGAGTTTAACAATAGGTTCTTACTAGAGGAATTACTAAATATGTATTTTAGAAAACATAAATTATTCAACATCAAAGAAGAACTGAAATGAGAAAAGAAATGGTGAGTAAACATGTTATAAACTTGTCAGTAAATACAAACATGGACTATATGCAATAGTAAAAATTTGGGAAATAAAAACAAACTACAACTTAACTATTAGCCAAAAATAATGCACACCAATCTTCTTTCTCTCATTTGACAGTATAAAATTTGGAGTTACATTTTTGCACTGGATGGCACATGTGCAAACAGATGAAATGTTTTATTTAGAATTTTTCTATCAACCACTGGAAACTGATCAGTAATGCAGGGGGTAGAGAGCAACACAGGTTATTCAAATAATATCTGTTATTCATGGACATGTTCTAGGCTTTTGAGATAATATATACAAAAAGTGCTAGAAAACAACATCAATTTAAATTATTTAAGGCAATTACAATTGAACAACAGTAAACACATACTGTAATTTGTAAGCATAAGTACTAGAGATACATACATTGGATTTCTTGCTTTAGGTTGTTAAATTTTTTTTATTTTTTAGCTTTTTATGTTGAAATAATTTCAAACTTGAAAAGTTTCAAAAAAATCAAAGCATTTCCATTTACCTTTCACCAACATTCTCCACTTTAACATTTTACCTTTATCTCTCTCCCTCTACACTTTTTTCTGAACTGAGAGTAAACTGCAGACATGAAGCCCTTTGTTCATAAATGCTACAGTGTGCATTTCCTAAGAATGAAGATATTATCTTACATAATTGCAGTGTAATAACCAAAATCAAGAATCTACATTAATAGTCTTATATAGTCTTGCCAGCCTTATTTAAATTTTGATAATATTCTCAGTAACATTCTTTATAAATCACTTAATGGAAAAGAAAAAAACCTGGTGCAAGATCACACATAACATTTAGTTGATATGTCTCTTTAGTGTCCTTAATCTTGAATAGTTAATCTTTTTCATTCATGCTCTTGATATCCTTAAAAATAAATTTTGAAAATAAAGGACATTGGTGTTTGTAGGCCAGTTAGTTTAGAGAATGTCCCTCAATTTAGGTTTGTCTAAAGTTTGCTCATGATTATATTCAGGTTATATGTGTTTTGTAAGTTATACAACTAAAGTTACATTGTGTCCTTCTCAATGCCCATCAGGAGCTACATAATATCAGTTTGTCTCATTCCTGCTCATAATAATTTTGATTACTTGGTTACAGTGTTATCTGCCAGGTTTCACCTTTGCAAAGTTACCATTTTTCCCTTTGTAATTAATAAATATTTTAGAGGTATAGCTTGTGAATATAATTTTTAACATCACTGATTTTTCTTTGAATCAAGTATTACCATGGTTATTATTACCTGTATTAGTTAATATTTTGCTAAAAGGAAGAACTTCTCCCTCATTTCCTTTTTTTTTTTTAATTCATCAATGTGGACTCACATATTTTTATTTTACTTAATAGGATATGGTCCATTACAATCATGAATTATTTTGATGCCCAAGTTAATTCTCCTGAATTCATTTAGCAACTCCTTGCTTTTGCTGCAGCAAGATGTTTTAGGCTTATATTGTATTTTCCATACCTCAGCTCTGAAATCAGCTATGTCTACAAGGAGAAATGGTTCATTTTACTGCAGAATGATATTTAGAAACTAAGACCTGGTGATTTTATGTGTCCACTGCTGCTGATGTGTCCTTGCTTCTAGAACATCTCAACAGGAAGAATTAGGAAATAAGTCTATGCATACATACACATATATTAACAAATACAAAAACCCACACTGCAAGTTCATACTGAAAGCCCTACTTCAATACATCACTCTTTATCTAAATCCTTTTTGAATTTATAACTTCCTTCCCCCAAAATGAGAAATCTGGTGTACAGTAATTTAATGTATTTATTTATTTGCCCATTCCTAAAATGCATAGGAAGTAGTTTTAGAATTTAACCTGTATGATGGCAAAAATAACTACCCGGAGTTTAGTATGTGATTATCATTTACTTTGTCATTAGCCTGAGAATATACAGTCAAAAGACTGTTCAAAATTAATCTTTCAGTTATTCATTTGGAATATAGTTAGTGGTGGGTCATTTCTATTTATATCCGTTAAGGAGAATCCTTCTCATATCCTTATGGAGGTTTCATTTTGTTGGCTTTGGGTCTTTTGTTTTTGTTTTGTTTTTGATATTTAAGACATTAACATGTTACAATCTTCTGTTTATACATTCTTGTTTCTTGAAAATCCTGCTCCATTATTCCCTAACTTTGTTGCTTCTGAGAAGTCTAACTCAAGTATAATTCTCTTGGCCTTGTAAGTTACTTGATTAACATGATTTCAAAGTTAAAAATTATACAAAAAGATATTCTAAAAGAAGTAATGCTCCTTTTTCCCTCTTTGCCCACCCCATCCCATTCACCCAGTGCAGGTAACCAACTTCATTATTGTTTGTTTCTTTGTTTGTTTTTCCTTCCTGTGACTCTTTTTTTTGCAAAAATAAGTAGATAAGACTTCCAGGGAAGATGGTGGAGTAGGAGGATCCTAGATTCACCTCAACCCACAGATATAACTAGATAACACTCACAGTATTAATAACCCAGAAAATGACCCAAAGACTGACAGAATAAGCTCCACAACTACATGTGGAAAAGAGGCTACAACCACATGTAGATGGAAACCAAAGGGACTCATGGGACTGTCCCTGGGAGGGAGGGACACCACAGGCATGGAAAGGAGAGAGAAACAGAACCCCATACCAGAGAGTTTGCAAAGTAAAGACAAACCCCCGTAACATTTTGCTTTGAAAACCAGAGTTCTTACAAACAGCAGGACTTAAAACCTGTAATTTAAAAAAAAAAAAAGTCAGTGGGCTGTGCTCTGGGAGAGCCTGGAAGGTGAGAGGAAAAGGAGTCCTCACCCTTAAAGAGAGAGCACAACAAACAGTCCCTGGAAATACAGTGTAGAAGCAGCAGTTTAAAAGGTGCCTGGGGCATACAAGAGGTAGGGTTATTTACTAATATCCTAGTATGCGCCAGAAGGGACAGAAATCATTGGGAAATTCCTCCAGGAACAAAGGAGTTGGCAGATGGCACCTCCCTCCCCCAGTACCTAGCATAAATACACGGCCACCTGCTGGACTCACTACCTAACTTACTAACACCACTACCCAGCAGCACCATGCCCTGAATGTGCTTCCACAGATCTATTCCTCTGGATATCACCTAAGTCCAGGCACTGCAGAGCCCCTCTACAGAGGAGGGGAGGGGTGCACAAAGCCTGCTAGCACCACGGCCCTGCTGTGCTGTGCTTGCAGGGATAACCCCCCCCACACACACACACACACACACAACGAGGACTACCTCAGCCCTGGTGCTGCAGGACCCCTCCCATGGAGGACCAGGAGTGCACAAAGCTTGCTAACACTGCCCTACCGCCCCCACCCAATGCTGTGCTTCTGTGGAGACAGGGAGCTGCTTCAGTCCTAGTGCTGCAGGCCCCTCCTGAAGAGGACTAGCTGCTTGCAAAGTATGGTAGCACTGCCAGCATGCTGCACCACCCCTGCCACTCTGTTTTAGTGGGTCCACCCTCTTCAATATGCCCTTGGCCAGTGCCCATACAGGGTGGTACTGCAGGCCTGGCAGTGTGCAGAGCCCCTACAGTGGCCAGCACCACTCGAAACTAACTCCTGCCCTGGGGAGAGGGAAAGATAACCATACACACCAGTCAGAAGGAAACCCAACAGTAGGTTGTAGGCAGACAACTGGTCTGACTACATGCCGTGCCCACCAACAAAAGCTTCTCAGGGTCAACTCAGGGAAAGTACCCTGTGGTTTGGTGCTATGGCATCCCTGGCAAATACATGGTATAACTCAACTCAAGCCCAAGGCTTCCACAGACTGGCCCACTAAAAGCACAGGGATCAAACACTGCCCACAACATGCAAAAGTCATTGCAGATGACTCAAGGAAAAAAGTAGCTCAGCCACAACAGCAGGGCCTTGCATCACACATAGGAGAAACCCCATAAGCACCAGATTCTAGTGAACAGGGGACACTGCACTGCAAGGCACTATAAAACCTCTTCTTCCTAAGGCCTCTACTTTTGAGTGCAGGAAATGGAGCTGCCTTTCCTAACACACAGAAACAGACACAGCAAGTTAGACAAAATGAGAAGACAGAGGAACACATCCCAAATGAAAAGACAGGACAAAATCATAAGAGACCTAAGTGAAATGGAGGTAATATGCCAGATAGATAACTTAGAGTAATGATCATAAAGATACTCACTGGACTAGAGAAAACAGTGGAGGACATCATTGAGACCCTTAACAATGAGATTAAAAAAAAAAAAAAAAAACCATCAGTGATAAAGAGCACAATAAATGAAATTTAAAAAGACACTAGATGGAATAAATATAAGACTAGATGAAGCAAAAGAATGAATCAGTGACCTAGATTACAGAGTAATGGAAAGTAATCAAGCTGAGCAGGTGAGAAAAAATAATTATGCAAAATGAGAATAGATTTAGGGAACTCAGTGATACCACTAAGCATAATAACATTCACATTATAGGAATCCTGGAAGAAGAGAGTGAAAAGGGAGCAGAAAATTTACTGGAAGAAATAATAGCTGAAAACTTCCTCAATATGGGGAAGGATACAGAAATCCAGATCCAGGAGTCACAGAGATCCCATAACAAAAGCAACACAAGGAAGTCCACACCAAAACATACAGTAATTAAGATGGCAAAAAGTACCGATAAGGAGAGAATTTTTAAAGTAGCAAAAGAAAAGAAAGTAGTTTCATACAATGGAAACCCCATAAGGCTAACAGTGGATTTTTCAGCAGAAACTCTGCAGGCTAGAAGAGAGTGGTGTGATATATTCAAAGTCCTGAAAGGCAAAAATCTGCAGCCAGAAATATTCTATCCAGCAAGGTTATCATTCAGAATAAGGGAGATAGAGTTTCCCAGAAAAACAAAAGCTAAAGATATTCATGACCATTAAACCAGCCCTCCAAGAAATGTTCAAGTACTCTTTAAGTGGAAAGGAAAGACCATAAATAAGCAAGAATAAGTAAAGTAGGAAGCACAAAATCATATTAAGTAAGTATATTGTAAAAATCAGTCAAGAGATTCATAAAGTAAAAGGCTGAAAGTATGACACCATATACATAAATGAGACCAGGGGAGAAGAGAAGTAAAGGATGGGTTGACTTAAGGAACCATCAACTTAATATAGACTTCTGTATACAGAAGATGTTATATACAAACAGAATAGTAACCACAAATCTAAAACCAGTAACAGATATGCAAACAAAAGAGAAAGGAATCCAAGTATATCACTAAAGAAAGCCAAATAATCGTGAGAGAAGAGAGCAAGGAAGAAATGGAGAAAACCTGCAAAAAAAAATACTACAAAGCAAGTAACAAAAAGGCAATAAATACATACCTATCAATAATTACTTTGAATGTAAGTGGACTAAATGCTCCAATTAAAAGGCATTGGGTCACAGAATGGATAAAAAACAAGAACCTTGTATATATACAGTCTATAAAAGACTTATTTCAGACAAAGACACCTACATATTGAAAGTGAAGGGATGGAGAAGCATTTATCATGCAAATGGATGTGAAAAGTAAACAGCAGTGCTTATATCAGACAAAATGAACATTGAAACAAAAACTTTAAAAAAAAGACAAAGAAGGACACTATATAATCATTCAGGGGACAACTACAACAGGAAGATATAGCAATGGTAAATATTAATACACCCAATGTGGAAGCACCCAAATACCTAAGGGAGTTAATAACAAACATAAAGCAAACAATTGATAGTAATAAAATAGGGGACTTTAACACCCTACTGACATCAATGGACAGGTCATCCAAACAGAAAATCAACAAGGAAACACTGGTTTTGCAGGACACATTGGACCACATGGATTTAACACATCTATTCAGAACATTCCATCCTAAAATGGCAGAATACACATTCTTTTCAAGTGCACATGGAACATTCTCCAGAATAGATCACATATGAAGTCACCAAACAAGTCTTAACAATTTCAGAAAGACTGAAGTCATGCCATGCATCTTTTCTGACCACATTGCTATGAAATTGCAAATTAACCACAAGAAAAAATCTGCAAAGTGTGCAAATCCATGGAGGTTAAATCACATACTAGTCAACTACGAATGCGTAAACCAACAAATCAAAGAGGAAATGAATGACAAATGAAAAAGAAAATACAATGGTCTAGAATCCCTGGGATCCAGTAAAAGCAGTTCTAAAAGGGACATTTATAACAATACAGGCCTGCCTCAAGAAGCATTAAAAACCTCAACCAACCAACCAAACCTTATATCTAAAGAAGCTAGAAAAAGAAGAACAAACAAAACCCCAAACCAGTAGAAATAAATAATGTTAGAGCAGAAATTTAGAAAATAAACAAAGTAAAATAGAACAGATCGAAGAAACCAGGAGCTGGTTCTTTGAAAAAGATCAACAAAGTTGATAAACATATAGCCAGACTCATCAAGAAAGAGAGAGAACTCAAATATACACTATCAGCAATGAAAGAGGAGAAATAATCACCAACAGAAATACAAAGAATTACAAGACGATTATGAAAAATTCTATGCCAACATATTAAAGAATTGGAAGATTCCTAAAAACAATATAACCTCCCAAAGTTGAATAGGGAATAAAAAATTTGAACAGACTGATTACCAACAATGAAAGTAAATAATTAAATCAGTAATCAAAAACTCCCAACAAACAAAATTCCAGGATCAGATGGCTTTACAGGTGAATTCTACCAAACATTTAAAGAAGAGATAATACTGATTTTCTCAGGCTATTCCAAAAACTAGAAAAGGAAAGAAAACTTCCAATTCATTTTATGAGGCACGCATTACCTTGATACCAAAACCAGATAAAGACACTACAAAAAAAAGATAGAAAAGAGAAGAAAGAAAGAAAGAAAGAAAGAAAGAAAGAAAGAAAGAAAGAAAGAGAAAGAGAAAGAAAGGGAAAGAAAAAAGAAAACTACAGGCCATTATCTCTGATGAACATAGATGCAAAAATCTTCAACAAAATGTTGGCAAACCAATTCCAACAATACATGTAAAATATCATTCACAATGATCAAGTAGCATTTACTCCTGGGATGCAAGAGTGGCTCAATATTCACAAATCAATAAATCAATCAATGTGATACATCACCACAGTAAGAGAAAGGATAAAAGCCATATGATTATTTCAATAGATGCAGAAAAAGCATTTGACAAAGTACAACATCCATTCATGATAAAAACCGTCAACATAATAAAGGCCTTATATGAAAAACCCACAGCAAACATTATACTCAATGGTGAAAATCTGATAGCTTTCCCCCTAAGGTCAGGAGCAAGACAAAGAGGTCCACTCTCACCACTTCTATTCAACATAGTACTGGAAGTTCTAGTCACAGCAATCAGACAACAAAAAGGAATAAAAGGCATCCAAATTGGTCAAGAAGGAAAACTTTCACTGTTTGCAGAGGACATGATACTCTATTTAGAAAACCCGAAGATAAAAAAACTATGAGAACTGATCAATGAATTCAGTAAGGTTGCAGGATACCACATTAGTGTACAGAAATCCATTGCATTTCTATATACTAATAATGAAGCAACAAAAAGAAGTTAAGCAATCCCATTTATAATTGCACCAAAAATAAAATACCTAAGAATAAATTTAACCAAGGAGATAAAAGACCTGTAATGTATTAACTATAGAACACTGAAGAAAGAAATCAAAGATGACACAAGCAAATGGAAATACATTCCATACTCATGGATTAGAAGAACAAATATTGTTAAAATGTCCATACTATCCAAAGCAATCTACAGATGTAATGCAATCCGTATGAAAATACCAACAGCATTTTTGACAGAACTAGAACAAACTGAAAATTTGTATGAAACTACAGAAGACCTTAAATAGCCAAAACAATCTTGAAAAATAAAACCCAAACTAAAAGTACCACAATTCCCATTTTCAAATTATAATACAAAGCTGTAGTAATCACAACAGTTTAATACTAGCACAAAAATAGACACATAGATCAATGGAACAAGATAAAAGCCCAGAAACAAACCCATGATTATGCGGTCAGTTAATCTTCCACAGAATAGGCAAGAATCAACAAGGGGGAAAAGACACTTTTCAACAAATGGTGCTGGGAAAACTGGACAGCTACATGGAAAAGATGAACTTAGATGACTTTCTTACACCTTACACAAAATAAACTCAAAACGGATTAAAGAACTAAATGTGAGACCTGAAACCATAAACATCCCAGAAGAGAGTACAGGCAGTAATGTCTCTGACATCAGCCATAGCAACATTTTTCTAGGTAGGTCTCCTGAGGCAAGGTAAATAAAAGCAAAAATAAGCTATTGGGACTACATCAAAATAAAAAGCTTCTGCACAGCACTAGAAATAATCAATAAAACTAAAAAATGACCTACTGAATGAGAGAAGGTATTTGCAAATGGCCTGATAAAGGGTTAGTATTCAAAATATAAAAACAGCTTATACAACTCAATACCAAAAAAAACCCATCTGATTAAAAGTGGGCAGAAGATATTAATAGACATTTCTCCAAAGTAATACAGATGGCCAACAGACATGCAAAAAGATGTTCATCACTCATCAGGGAAATGTAAATCAAAACCACAATGAGATATTATTTCAAACCTGTCACAATGGCTAAAATAAAAAACATGAGAAACAAGTGTTGGCAAAGATGTAGAGAAAAAGGAACCCTCATGCACTATTGGTGTAAATGCAAAGTGGTGCAGCCACAATGGAAAACAGTGTGGAGGCTCCTTGAAAAATTAAAAATAGAACTACCCTACAATCCAGTAAACACACTACCCATATAGTACAAGAACACGTAATTCAAAAGGGTATATGCACTGGTATATTTACTGCAGCATTTTATACAATAGCCAAGTTATGGAAGCAGCCCAAGTGTTATTGATAGATGGATAAAGTGGTGTATACATATATATGTATATATAATGGAATATTATTTAGCTATAAAAAACAATGAAAGCTTGCCATTTGCAACAACATGGATAGAGCTAGAGAGTATAATGCTAAGCAAAATAAGTCAGACAGATAAATACCATATGATTTCTCTCATATGTGGAATTTAAATAAGAAAACAAATGAACAAAGGGGGAAAAGGAGACACACAAACCAGGAAACATACTCTTAACTACAGAGAATAAACTGATGGTTTCCAGAGCAGAGGTGGGTAGGGGGATGAGTGAAAAAGGTGATGGGAATTAGAGTACATTTATCCTAATGAGCACTGAGTAATATATTGAATTGTTGAATCACTACATTGTACACCTGAAACTACTATAACCCTGTATGTTAACTATACTGAAATTAAAATAAACTTTTTTTTAAAAGTGGATATATATTTTTCATTTCCTCTTCTGTCTTATACAAAAGCTAGCATTATAAATATACTTTTTACATATTTTTTATTATGTTAATCACCATACATTATATCATTAGTTTTTGATGTAGTGTTCCATGATTCATTGCTTGTGTATAACACCCAGTGCTCCATTCAGGCCCTCTTTAATACCCATCACCAGGCTAACCCATCTCCCCACCCCCTCCCCTCTAGAACCCTCAGTTTGTTTTCCAGAGTCCATAGTCTCCCATGGTTCATCTCCCCCTCCGATTTCCCCCCCTTCATTCTTCCCCTCCTGCTATCTTTTTTTTTTTTTTTTTTAACATACAATGTATTATTTGTTTCAAAGGTACAGGTCTGTGATTCAACAGTCTTACACAATTCACAGCACTCAGCATAGCACATACCCTCCCCAATGTCTATCACCCAGCCACCCCATCCCTCCCACCCCCCACCACTCCAGCAACCCTCAGTTTGTTTCCTGAGATTAAGAATTCCTCATATCAGTGAGATCATATGATACATGTCTTTCTCTGATTGACTTATTTCACTCAGCATAATACCCTCCAGTTCTATCCACGTTGTTGCAAATGGCAAGATTTCATTCCTTTTGATGGCTGCATAATATTCCCTTGTATGTATGTATATGTGTGTATATATATATATATATATATATATATATATATATATACACACACCACATCTTCTTTATCCATTCATCTGTCGATGGACATCTTGGCTCTTTCCACAGTTTGGCTATTGTGGACATTGCTGCTATAAACATCTGGGTGCATGTACCCCTTCGGATCCCTACATTTGTATCTTTGGGGTACATACCCAGTAGTGCAGTTGCTGGGTCATAGGGTAGCTCTATTTTCAACTTTTTGAGGAACCTCCATACTGTTTTCCAGAGTGGCTGCACCAGCTTGCATTCCCACCAACAGTGTAGGAGGATATACTCTTTTTTTTCCTACACTCTGTTTCATCTAAAAACACATCTTGGAAATCTCTCTAAATAAGTTCATAGGAATTTTTCTCATTCTTTTCATACCCCTGTGATACTCCTGTTTGTTAATGTACTATTGATTATTAAA
This sequence comes from Mirounga angustirostris, assembly GCF_029215605.1. Classification (NCBI taxonomy): domain Eukaryota; kingdom Metazoa; phylum Chordata; class Mammalia; order Carnivora; family Phocidae; genus Mirounga; species Mirounga angustirostris. Next base: position 50,074,274 of record NW_026991717.1, on the reverse strand, counting down.
CCATTCTCCTATGTGTAGATATTTATATTGTTCCTAATATTTTCCAGGTACACATAATGCTGCAGTTAAGACACTTGTGCATATATGTTGTGGATTTATTGCTGTAGGAATATCTTCAGAAGAGTTTCATATAAGGAGGATTGCTAAATCAAATGACACATACACAACTTTCTTAAATATTGCCAAATAGTGCCTCAGAAGTATAAATTTTTATCTCCATCAGCAATGTATCAGCATGCTTGTTTTTCCAGCTGTTTTCTACAGTCTTGATACTTGAAAGATTGGCTAACTGTAAAATCTATATTAACACTTCTCTTTCTGGTCTCTTGAAAAGGCTGTTCCATTATCCCCTTGCTTTATTTATTGCTTCTGAGAAGTCGAATACAAGTGTAATTTTCTTGGTCTTGTAAGTTTATCATTTTTTCCTGGAGACCTTGAGCATTTTTCTCAGTCTTTAAAGTCTCATGGGTTTACTAGCATATGTCTTAGAACTGATTTTTCATGATGAATTTTCCAAGGTTACCTTATAGATCCTTTCAGTACAGAGATTGTTCTTATATTTCTGAAAAGGTTCTTTGATTTATACTTTTGTTTCATTGATTGATTTTTCTGCTTCACGGATTCCAGTTATACATATGTTGGAACTCTTTTGCCTGGCTACCGCTTCCAGCCCTTTCTTTCTGATTTTACTTCTTTACCACATTTATATTCTGTTAGATTTTTGGATGGCTTTATTTACTGTCCCTTATTAAATTTTCATTTATATCAGTTCTTAGGCACTTATAATCGATGAGACTGATTATGAGATAGGCACTTATAATTTAGTCATTTATGATTTTTTTTTTTACTATTACTCATCTTATTTACTATCCATTTTTGTTCTTAATCTTTGAATTTCTGATGATGTGTTATTTCACGTGTTCATTTGAGGATATTTAATTCACTTTGGAATATTATACTTCTGTTTCATGGTTGGTTTTGTGAGAATTTTATCATCAGCCCACAAGTTTTGATTCTCTTTTTCTTTAGATAGTTTTGTATATTAAGACTGCTTGCATCTCTGCATTACATGGACAAAGCTAGTACTGGGGATGATTTACAAAGTTCCCAGTTCAAGAATGCCCTCCTCCACTTTCTTCAATGTGTGGCTAATTTTGAGGGATCAGGGACAAAGATTTCTTTGTCCTTTGATCTTTTAGTTTTGTCAGTATTCTAAACTGTCCCTCTATCCCCCCCTTTTTCTTTTTGCCTTTACCACTCAGTTTCCAAAGGGTGACTTCTCCATTTTTAATTTCCCTCTTTTCCTAAAGTATTTCTCTTTTTAAAATTTCTTCCTAAAGTCCTACATACACTTTTAAATCCCTTCCTTATGTCAATGCTCTAAATGCCCAGGACTCTTTTTCATACTTATAGTACTTGCTTTTATAAGATTTTATAGTATATACAAACTTAGATGTTGAAGGAAAGCCTTATTTAAACAATAGGAGGCTTAAAAGAAAAAAAATTACCCCTGGTATTAGCATACAGTTGTGAACATTTTTCAAGTTAGGATTTTAAAATAAACACCATCACATTTTTAATCCCAAAAGAGCAAGATAAAGTATCAAATTGAAGAATAGTCCTTAGAAGGACTTTTTTTTAATGTCCTTAATTTTTTCACCTTCTATCCAATAAAGATTTCATCATCAATTAGCACTTAATCTGTGGACTGCATTTTGAATCTACTGAATTAGTTCAGACTTTTCCTCAGTGAGGTAACTCGACCCAGAAAGTTTAGATGACTTATCCAAATTCATGTAAAAGCTGTGACCAGTACAGTTTTTTCCTTCTATATCATACAAACACTTATATATTGTAGTAATAATAAAAACCTTTCAGAAGCCTGCATTTTTTATTATTCAACTTGTTCCTGCTTAATATTTTCATTCCTCATCTCAATAGTACAGCTATATTGCCAGATTTTTGTTTGCTTGATCATGCACATTGTTTTACTGACAATCTTACTGTAATTCTATCAAAAAAAAAATTTTTCCCCACTTAATTGTGACTAATGAGCTATAACCATAAATCTTCAAACTCTCAATGGGGAAAAGAAAAGACAACATGGTATTTTACCTTTCACAACACATTATAAAACTGTATTTGGTATAAAATATTTGAAGGTTTCTTATAGCAAAGAGTTAGAACTCAAGTAGTATTGTTAGTATTGACACATTATTTTGTTTGTTGATGAGAAGTAAAAAGTTCCTTTACCTCACATTTATTTTATGAAATATTTCTATTATCTTTATTTACACAGAGGGATAGAATTAATCATACATTGAAAGCTGTTTAAGCTTTCACCATCACTCAAACTGTTCCAAAATGAGCCAGAAATTTATGCATTATAGACTAGACAACAAATATATTAATTTAAATCTCTTGATGCCTTATATATTTCAATTCTTTCTAGTGAAAGAAATGCACACACACCTTTAAACAATAGATAATAGTTTTTCTGGAATATGATCTAAGGATTTAAGTCTCAGTCTCTGGCAAAACTATTTTCCTAGATAATTTGTATAGAATGGTTTGTATTTATTTTATTTTGCATGAATAAATCAATTCTTTTGAGTAATAATTATTGCCAACAAGTGGAGCCCATTGGATGTTTTCTGGTTATATACAACCTCTCAAAATGATAGAGGTCTCCAAAAGATTGAGAACAATCTCTTTTTTGTTGTAATTAAAACTTGATGTTTGTAATACACTCTTGAGAGTGGTAATACAAACTGGGATGACTATGCATGCCTCAACACTGAGGCATCTTTAAGCAAGGAAGACATTTAGGGAACAAAGTAAATCTATTGTGGTTGTGCCAATTGTTAAAGAAAGTTAAGAATTTTAGATGAAGTCACTCTCAGTTAAAGCAGGGGCACTTAATAATAAAAGCAGGTATGGTTAAGAGGTAAATGTCACTTCAGCACATTCACACTAGAGTGAATATTTTGTAGGGAGCATGTTAATTGAAAAAAACATTATTTCCTCATGTGAACCAAACTTTGGAAAAACATTAATGCTCATTGTAGGAAGTGTAGCAAGGTGTATTAACCTCAGTTTATTAAAAAAAAAACAAAAAAAAGGAACATTTAGATAAAACCAAAGGTACTAGAAGTGATAGAAAAGTGGACTCCATCTTCAAATGTGCAGAAGAAAAGTTTAAAAAATTTAAAAAGGGGGGAAATTCAGTCAGAAAGTTGAGAATATGAATATGTTGTGGAAAGGTGAAAACAGAATGACAAAGTTAGAGAAAATTAAAATGTAGAAAGAATTAAAGGTATTATTGGAAATTAAACATCCACATGAGACACCTAAAAGCCTCAGCAATGTGTGAACTAAGAAGCAGAGAGAACTGTAGTTCAGTAACAACTCTATACCCTGAGAAATTATGTTGCATATTCAAACAAATACAATAAACCCCGTTTTAAAAATGTAGGGCACATAAAAGCCTCTGTACAAGTTTTGTATTATTTTTAAATTCCCATTGGCTAATAAAAGTATTTCCACTACAGCTACCTAGAAATGCACATGATGATTTTTTTTTGCGTGCAGGATACCTGAAACATTATCCTATCTTACCTCATGCCACAATTGAACAGTCTCAAATCAAGTGTCTGTATGTGAATAATGATTATAACTATTGTTACATTTGCAAAAACCTTATCAGCTTATCCACATATGTACAGTTGGGTCCCTAAATGTTAATTATGTAAAATCTAAAGGAAGAACAGTATCTACTAGCTGCAACTGTGTCCCATTTCTTTAAAGGGAAATTTGACATTTTTAGTCTTCCTTCCCTAAGTCACGTTGCTATTTGCAAAGGCCAGTGCTATATGATGCTGAAGACCATGGACAGATACTGTTCATATGACACCTGAATCCAGCCATCCTGATGCCTGACTATCAGTCAACCTCTGCAAGACGATGTAGCCCTTAATACTTTACTCCTCTTCCCTATCAATCTCACTTATGCATTTTTGTCCTGCCCTGAACTTTTATTTTCAGACTCCGAATTTTCTGCAAACCTCTTATTTTTCCACATCTCTTCAGTCCCTTTTGTTCTCTGGATCCAAATCTGAATTCTATTTATATTTTACTCTGTCTAAATAAAGGAAACAAGGAAGGATAGACTTAGAAAAAGTACAAATTACAATAAATCACAATCCTGCTAAACCTAAGACTCAAAACTTGCTTTCTGCCTTTGTATTAGCTTATTCTTTTTGTTTTTGTTTTATCTGAGAGGTTTTTTATTATTTAATCATTTTATTTTCATCATGGTAAGTGTACTCTTTAATCCCCATACCCTATACTCCCCCATCCCTCCACTCACCTTCCCTCTGGCAGCCATAAGTTTGTTTTCTATAGTTAAGAGTGTTTCTTGGTTTGTCTCTCTTTTTTTCCTTTGCTTGTATGTTTTGTTTCTTAAATTCCATGTATCAATGAGATCATATGGTATTTGTCTTTCTCTAATTTTGCTTAGCATTATACTTTCTAGCTCCATCTGTGTTGTTGCAAATGGCAATATTTCATTCTTTTTAATGGAGTTATATTCCATTGTATATATATATACACACCACATCTTCTTTATCCATTCATCTATCAATGAACACTTGGGTGGTTTCCATGGTTTGGCTATTGTAAATAATGCTGCTATGAACAAAGGAGTGCGTGTATTTTTTCAAATTAATGTTTTTGTATTTGGGGGGTAAATACCCAGTAGTGTGATTATTAAATGACAGGGTAGTCCTATTTTTAATTTTTTGAGTAACTGCCATACTGTTTTCCATAATGGCTGCACCAATTTTCATTCCCACCAACAGTGCAAGAGGGTTCCATTTTCTCCACACATCCTTGCCAACACTTGTTTCTTGTGTTTTTGCTATTAGTCATTCTGACAGGTACAAGATGCTATCTCATTGTAGTTTTGATTTACCTTCCCTGATTAGTGATGTTGAGCAACTTTACATGTGTCTGTCAGCCATCTCTATGTCTTCATTAGAGAAATGTCTATTCATGTCTTCTGCCCATTTTTTTTCTGACCATTTTTAAATTGGATTATTTGTTTTTGGGGTATTGAATTGTATCAGCTCTTTATGTCTTTTGGATACTATTTATCAGATATGTCATTTACAAATATCTTCTCCCACTCAGTACGTTGCCTTTTAGTTTGTTTATTGTTTCCTTTGTTGTGCAGAAGCTTTTTATTTTGATATAGTCCCAGTGATTTATTTTTGCTTTTATTTCCCTTGCCTTAGGAGACCTATCAAGAAATATGTTGCTATGGCTGATGTCAGAGATATTATTGCCTGTGCCCTTCAAGGATTTTTATGGTTTCAGGTCTCACATTTAAGTCTTTAATCTATTTTGAGTTTATTTTTGGGTATGGTAAAAAAAAAAAAAAAAAGTGGTCAAGTTTAATTCTTTTGAATATTGCTATCCAGTTTTCCCAACACCATTTTTGAAGAGACCATCTTTTTCCCATTGTATATTCATTCCTCCTTTGTGGAGAATTAATTGACTACATAACTGTGGGTTTATTTCTAGGTTTTCTTTTCTATTCCATTGTTTGATCGATATGTCTATTTTTATGCCACTACCATACTGTTTAAATTACTACCACTTTGTAATATAACTTGAAATCTGGAATTGTGATACCTCCAGTTTTGATTTTCTTTTTCAAGGTTGCTTTGGCTGTTTGGGGTCTTTTGAAAGATTCCATACAAATTTTATAATTATTTTTTCTGGTTCTGTGAAAAATGCTGTTGGTATCAAAACTTTGCAACAATCAGAATTTCAACCTAGGACTTCCAGATAACTGAAGATAATAACATCTACCTAGCTACCTATTTCTCAGTATTTCCTTTAAAAAATAAGGGGAAAATATATTAAAGGCTACACAGAATTTAAAGACAGACAACACTGATACATCAAAGTGACAGAAAAAAGAAAAATCACTAAAGCTAGTATGCAATTTCTAATGTTCCTGCCCCACTATTGCCTTACACTGAGACTTTATGGCAAGCAAAGGCAGGTTGACAAAAACTGCTGGAAATGCAGAAGAAGGAAGTTAGGAAAGGGACCTCTGGGCAATCTAAAATCACATCCAAAAGAATAAGGACATCTTAGCCTCATATAAATGGATGGTAAAGTTAGAAGACACAATGGTAGAGAAAACTGTTTACAATACACAGATTATGTGCTTAGTAGATATATAAAATCTACATAAGGATAATTGTTAAGCACCTACCAAATACACAGCAAAAAAAGCTAAACAAATGGAAAGAAATTAACCTGTTAATAGAAATGATGACATTTAAGGATATTACAAAAATTTATAAATTTAATACCATCCCCCCAAAAAATATCAGTAAGTTTCTTATGGATACAAAAATAAACATCAATATGTGTGTATGTCATTGTTCACATATATTTTATGTATGGTGCTGAAATGGACTAAAAACAATGACACTGCGAGAACAATGAGTAAATCTATAGCCAAGATCTTGGGTTCTAAATGCCATTTTCCAATAAAAACATTCAGGAATCCTTGGAAAAATGGTTGATTCCAGATCTGAAGCTGAGACAATACAAAATCAGCCTGAATTATCATGTGGTGCCAGAAAATAAGGAAATGCTCAAAAATTGATGAGCCACATTGATAGGAAATAGGAGCCAACATGAAGAGGCTTCTAATGGCAAAATCTGGGCAATTACAATAAAATGATGACAATATTAGATTACATCCCATAGAATATAATAAATGTGCATGTATCCATACTGATATAAATATATCATTGAAAAAGATAAATAATGGGGAGAAAATGCAGTGGTTCTTTACAAAGGGGCTCTGATCAATAAGTACAGAAGCAATGAGAAATAGAAAATCACCATTAGGCAAACACTATAGTAATAACTGTTGCAGGTGGGAACTATTAGTTATCTTAAAATGAGTGGGCAAAAATGTGATGAGAAACAACAAATTTGCATAGTCTGAAAGAACTCCCCAACTTATATCATACTTATAATACTTATCATAGATTATCATATTTATACAGGAAAAGAAACAGTAACTTTACAGCAAAGAAACCTGGCAGACATCTCCTTAACCAAATGACAGAAGTTGACATTATAGTAATGTGAATCACTCAACATTATGTAGCCCCTAAAATGATGGAAGAGAAAACCACAACATCACTTCCACGGTATTTTTGCCAAAGATATTTAACCTAAGATGTTAGGCAACCCAACTGGGGAGTCTTCTCTAAAATAACTTACCAGAACTCCTCAAATATATCACGGTCATGAAAAACAAAGGCCTGAAGAACTGTCCCAGGATGTAAACTAAGGAGAACTTATAAATAAAAGTAATATGAAATTCAAGATTGGTTCCTGGACAAATTCAGGACAAAAACTTATGAGATTTCAGTGAGGTAGGGATGTTAGTTAGTACTGCCTTAATACACCTGCTATCAGTATTCCATCAGTGTTGCTGGTGGGTAAGATGAGCTATAGTTCTATCAGAATGCTATAGAATTTATTCAACTTTCCTGAAGTCAGTTCAAAATAAAGCTTTTTACAGAAAAAAAATACAAGCTAACATGAAATTGTGTTCATCAAGTTTGCAATTAAAATATTACCAAAAGATATCAAGAGTATTGATTTTCTAAAAAATATTTTTGATTATCTACTATTTGCCAGGCATCATCATATGACAGGAAAACAGTGTTTAGAAAGAGTGAAGGTCCAGGTCCACTTTTATGACATATATTCTTATGGGGATCAGGAAGAGAAAAAACAAACAAATGAGCATATAAATAAGAAAATATTAGATAGGAACAACAAATTGCAATTCAGGCAAACTGAAAGCCAGTACAATGTCTCTGAGGATATTTGGGGACAGACCAAATATCTGTCTTTGTTACTTCACCATTTTCCCAAGGAAAAATAAGTACACACCAGCCCCCAAATAACCTTTTCTTACCAGATAAATATTCTAGAATTTAGTAGCTTTATAAATCTTTGTCAAGCGATCCCCTGTCAGCAGTTACCATGTCAACCCTAACTACAAAATCCTGGATTAACCCCACAGCATCTTGTGATATCAGGATTGTGCCAACATGGCACTATCAAATGTTCACAACCCAAAGAATCTCCCAAGTGATTCTGCAAAATATACTGAAATCTTATCTAAGAATGCAGCACCTTAGTTCATCTGTGCAATTCAGGTAGCCTGATTTTCTACATGATGAGTCAAGGCAGCCTCTCTCAACAATATAGAATAGGGAGTATCTGCTCTCTGCACCTAGAATGAGAAAAGTATACCATCCAGAAATTATGTAGTCTTTTATTATAAATATAAAAACTTCATGTGTTGATACAGCAATGCTGTGAGCAAAAAGCAAATATACTCCAGAAATTTAACTTAATCTATATGTCTCTAGGCCACATTTCATTTACTAGTACAAATGAAGTGATATTAACAACTACAAGGGAGGCTGTTCAATTCTCCCTGAGAAAGACCTGGAAATTAGACGCAGAGCTCCTCCACAAAAAAAGGATAAGTAATCCACATAAAGATGGGTAAGAGGGGCAAAGACCTAGTCTCATCAGAAATCACACTGTCACAGCAACCCACAGTCAGAAAGGATCTCACAAATATGGAGCTTCTCCCTGAGGAGCAAGGGGTTCATACCCCACATCAGGTATTTCAACCCTTGGAACTTGCACTGGAGAGACAACTCCCAGAGTGACTGGCTTTGAAATCCAGCAGACCCAAAGGGCTATAGGGAACCAAGACTCCACTCTTAAAGGGCTCACACACAGACTCACACTAGGACACAGTGCAAAAGCAGCAGTTTGAAAATAGCAAGATCGTATGTGAAGAAGATTCATCAGCTCATCTTAAAGCATCTGCTGGAGGAGCAGAGAACTGTTGGGACTCTCTCCAGGGACAGAGGTAGTGGTAGGCACCATTTCTATGCTCTTCCACTATCTTGCAACTGACAGTGGGTGCATCCCAGCCCTGCACTCTTCTGTGGCCCCACTTAAGCCAGCAGACACATGCAGGACATACAGGGGATGCCCCTTGAGAACCTGGCTCTGATGGTCAGTGGGGTTTGCATTTCTAGGCCCCACAGGATTCAAACAATCAGATATAACTCGTGGAGAATAACACCCCCACACACACACATAGCACAGACTGTAGACTGAACATACCCATGTCTTCCTGTGAAAAAGGCCTATTTATTTGTCCTAGAGCTTCAGCCTGAGAGGCAGGCTTCAGGCTAACTACATGTCTAGAGGCTACAAAGTTGCTCCAAGGGAACATGGATGCCACTTTTGCACTCTCTCTTAGCTTCACAACATTTTTCTGATACCTCCCAAAAAAGATGTTGCACACTTATCTGGAGCCCTAATTTTTGCAACTATTGCCAAGGTAACATCTCCTGATTACCTGGCCTAGAGGCCAGAAGGGTTTACAATTGCAGCCCTGAGAGTATGGCTTCCCATCAGTCTCAAACTAGGTACTGAATGAGACCCTTCCCTTTGAAACTCTGACACCTCAATAACCAGAACCTATCAAGAAATAAATCAGGCTGCTTAGACAATCACAAAGTTTCAAGAGATAAACACAAACTAGGGCAAGGTTGGCTATAAGGGTTATCTCCTACATAAGGCCACTCCTTTAAGACTAGGGAGGTAAGGGGTGCCTGGGTGGCTCAGTCAGTTAAGTGTCTGCCCTCAGCTCAGGTCATGATCCCAGGGTCCTGGGATCAAGCCCCACACTGGGCTCCCTGCTCAGTGGGGAGTCTGCTTCTCCCACTCCCTCTGCCTCTCTCACTTGCTCACTCTCTCAAATAAAATATTTAAAAAAAGACTAGAAAGGGAAGTGTTTCACCTAATACATTGAAACAGAGAGTCCAGCAAAATGAGGCAACAGAAATATGTTCCAAATGAAAGAATAAGATAAAGCCCCAGAAAAATTTTAATAAAATGATGTTAAGTAATCTACCCAATAAAGAGTTCAAAGTAATGGTCATAAAAATGCTCACCAAACACTGGGTAAAAATGGAGGAACACAGTGAAAACTTCAACAAATATTAAAAACAAAAGGAAGTACCAAAAAGAAGTCACATACAATAAATGAAGACAAACACAATAAATCAACTGAAAAATACACTAGAGAGACTCAAGCAGACTGAATGAAGCAGAAGAAAGGATCAGTGATCAGGAAGATAGGTCAGTGGAACTCACCCAACCAGAACAGCAAAAAGAAGGAGGAAATAAACTTTTTAAAATAGCTTAAGGCTCCTATGTATTAACAACAAATATTAGAAAAGTAACATTATAGGGATTCCAGAAGAGAGAGAAGAAGGGTCCCCAGAAGGAGGAGAGAGAGAAGAGGCAGAAATCTTTCTTGAAGAAATTATGAATGAAAACTTCACTATCCTGGGGAAGGAAATAGATATCCAGATACAAGTAGCCTGGAGCTCCAAATAAGATGAGCCCAAAGAGAACCACATCAAGGCACATTATAATTAAAGTATGAAAAGTTAAAGAAACAATCTCAAAAGCAAGAGAAAAACAATTTGTGACATACAAGAGAAAGCCATAAGGCTTTCAGCAGATTTCTCAGCAGAAATTTTACAGATCAAAAGGGAGGAGCATGATATATTCAAAGTGCTAAAAGGAAAAAACTTCTAAGAATATTCTACCCATCAATTTATCATTCAAAATTAGAGAGACAGAGTTTACCAAACAAGCAAAAGCTAGAGGAGCACACTGGTACTAAAAGAAAAGTCACTAATTAGTAATAAGAAAACGTAAGTTAAAAAAAAAATCTCACTCATAAAAACCTATAGCAAATACACAAAAGATAAGAGAATGGAATCTAAGCATAACAATAAAGTAAACTGCAAGGGAAGAGAGCAAGAAAAGAAAACCAGAGGACTAAAAAACAGCCAGAAAACAATTAACATGGCAATAAGTACATAAGTATCAATAACTACTTTAAATGTACATGGACTAAATTCTCCAAAAGGCAGACTAGCTGAATGGATTTAAAAGAAAAAGTTGGGTATTCATCCTTTCTGATGGCTGAGTAATATTCCATTGTATATATGAATACCCAGCTTTCGCATCAACATGGATGGGACTGGAGGAGATTATGCTAAGTGAAATAAGTCAAGCAGAGAAAGTCAATTATCATACAGTTTCACTTATTTGTGAAACATAAGGAATAGCATGGAGGACATTAGGAGAAGAAAGAGAAAAATGAAGGGGGGGAAATCGGAGGGGGAGATGAACCATGAGAGACTATGGACTCAGAGAAACAAACTGAGGGTTCTAGAGGGGAGGGGGGTGCGAGGATGGGTTAGTCTGGTGATGGGTATTAAAGAGGGCACGTTCTGCATGGAGCACTGGGTGTCATGCACAAACAATGAGTCACGGAACACTACATCAAAAACTAATGATGTACTGTATGGTGACTAACGTAACATAATAAAATAAAATTTAAAAAAAAAACAAGACCCATATATATGCTATGTATAAGAGGATCACCTGAGCTATAAAGATACACACAGACAAGAAGCAAAGTGATAGAAAAGAGGTTTTGTGCAAATGAAAACCAAAAGCTGGGGAAGCTACATTTATATCAAACAAAATAGACTTTAAAGGCTATACTAAAAGACAAAGATAGGTATTACATAATGGTAAAAGGGTTGATCCAACAAGATGACATAACATTTGTAAATATTTATGTACCTAAAATAGAAACACAAATACATAAAGCAAATATTAATAGACATCCAGGGAGAAACTGACAGTAATACACTAATAGGAGACTTTAACACTCTACTTACATCAATGGATAGATTATCCAGACAGAAAATCAATAAGTATTTTTATCAGTCTTAAACAATACATTAGACCAGATGGACTTAATAGATATATACAGAACATTCCATCTAAAAGCAGAATACACATGCTTCTCAAGTGTACATGGAACATTTCTCCAGAATAAATTATATTAGGCCACAAAACAAATCTCAAATTTATTAAGACTGAAATCATATCATGCATCTTTTCTAATCACAATGGCATGAAACTAGAAATAAATTATAACAATAAGACTAGAAAATGCACAGATATGTTTAAATGGAACATGCTACTGAACAATCAATGGATCAATGAAGAAATCAAAGAAGAAATCAGAAAATACCTTGAGACAAGTGAAAAATGGAAATCTGACAATCCACAATCTATGGCATGCACAAAAAGGAGTTCAAAGTGGGAAGTTCATAGCAATACAGGCCTACCTCAAGAAACAAGGAAAATCCCTAAAAATGTAACCTTTACCTAAATGAACTAGAGAAAAAGAACAAAACCCAAAATTAGTAGAAGGAAGGAAATAATAAAGATTAGAGCAGGATATATGAAATAAAGACTAAAAAGTCAATAGAAAAGATGAAACTTAAGAGTTGGTTCTTTGAAAAGATAAAATTGATAAACCTTTAGCTAGACTAAGAAAAAATGAGAGGGCTCAAGTAGATAAAATCAGAAAGCAAAGTTACAACTGATACCACAAATACTAAGGCTAAGAGACCACAATAAACAATTATATACAAACAACTTGGACAACCTATAAGAAATGGACAAACTGCTAGAAACATACAAACTTCCAAGACTGAATCATGAAGAAATAAAAAAATCTGAATAGACTAACTACTAGTTAGGAGACTGAATCAGTAATCAAAAACCTCCCAACAAACCCAAGTCCAGGATGAGAAAACTTCACTACTAAATTCTACTAAACTTTCCAACATTTAATACATATCCTTCTCAAAATTCCAAAAAATTGAATAGGAGACAATACTTCCAAATTTATTTTATGAGGTTAGTATTATCCTAATACCAAAACAAGAGGACATCACAAAAAAGAAAATTATAGGTCACTATCCCCGATGAACACAGATGTAAAAATCCCCAGCAATATAATAATAAAGCAATCCAACAATACATTAAAAGGATCATACCACAATCAAATGGGTTCAGTCCAGGGATTCAATGATGGTTCAACATCCACAAAATCAATCTGAGATACCACATTAACAAAATAAAGGATAAAAATCTTATCTCAGTAAATGCAATAAAATGACGACAAATCAAGCATCCTTTTATGACAAAAACTCAATAATGTTGATATAGAGGGAAAATTCCTCAACATAATAAAGCCCATCTATGAAAATCCCATAGCTAATATCATATTGAAACATGAAATGCTAAGATCAGGAACAAGACAAAGATATCCACTTTGCCACATTTATTCAAGATAGTATTCAAAATCCTAACCACAGCAATTAGGTAAGAAAAAGAAATATAAAATAAGATGAAAACAGATGAGGCAAACCATAAGAGACTCTTAACTCTAGGAACCAAACTGAGGGTTGCTGGAGGGGGAGTGGGTAGGGGTGAAGGGATAATTGAGTAATGGAGGCATTAAGAAGGGCACTTGATATAATGAGCAACTGGGTGAAATGCAACCAATGAATCACTAAATTCTACTCCTGAAACTAATAATACAGTACATGTTACCTAAATTGAATTTAAATTAAAAATTTTTTTTAAATAAAAAAAAAATGCATCCAGGGGCGCCTGGGTGGCTCAGATGGTTAAGCGTCTGCCTTCGGCTCAGGTCATGATCCCGGGGTCCTGGGATCAAGTCCCACATCGGGCTCCCGGCTCAGCGGGGAGCCTGCTTCTCCCTCTGACCCTCTCCCCTCTCATGCTGTTTCTCTCTCGCTCGCTCTCTAAAAAATAAATAAAATCTTTAAAAAAAAAAATGCATCCAAACATAAAAGAAAGAAGTAAAACTGTCACTATTTACAAACATGATTTTATAGATAGAAAACTCTAAAGACTCCATCACAAAATTAAGAATTCAGTAAAGTTGCACAGTACAAAATCAATATACAATACTTGGTTGCATTTTTATTTACAAAGAATGCACTATCAGAAAGAAACTAAGAAAACAATATCATTAACAAGAACATCAAAAAAAATGAAAAACATAATAACCAAAGAGGTGATAGACCTAACACTGGTGAAAGAAATCGAAGCAGCCATAAACATATGGAAAGATATTCCATGTTCATGGATTGGAAGAACTATAGTTATGTACATTTCCATATTACCAAAAGAAATCTACAGAGTCGATGCAATCCCTATCAAAATTTTCATGGCATTTTTCATAAAAATAGAAAAAATAATTCCTAAAATTTGTATGGAACAAAATATCCTAAAGTAACTCCCCTATGTTCATTACATCATTATTTAGAATAGCCAAAATATGGAAACAGCTTAAATGTCCATCAATGGATGAATGGATAAAGAAAATATGGTGCATATAAACAGTGGAATATTGATTATAAAAAAAAAAAGAAATCTTGCCATTTGTGACAACATGGATCAACCTTGGGGTATTAAGCTAAGTGAAATCAGAGACAAAGACTAATACTGTGTGATTTCACTTACATGTGTGCAGAATAAAAACAAATATACACAACAAAACCCAGACTTATAGATACAGAGAACAGATTGTTCTTTGCCAAAGGGGAGGTGAGTTGAGGGTTGGGCAAAATGGGTGAAGGGAGTCAAGAGGTACAGACTGTTTTTTCTTTGTGTTGTTTCTTAAATTCCACATATGAGTGAAATCATAAAGCATCTGTCTTTCGCTGACTTATTTCACATGGCATTATACCCTCTAGATCCATTCATGTAGTTTCAAATATCAAGACCTCATTTTTATGGCTGATATATATGTATATGTGTGTGTGTGTTTGCATGCATGTAAATATATATATAAACACACCCTATATTTTTATGCATTCATCCATTGATGGACCCTTGGGTTGCTTTCATATCTTGGCTATTGTAATTAATGCTGCAGTGAACATAGGAGTGCATGAATCTTTTCAAATTAGTGCTTTCTCTTTTGGTAGGGTAAATACCCAGTAGTGGGATTACTGGATTACCTGGTAGTTGTTTTTTGTTTGTCTGTTTTACTTTTGAGGAGGCTCCATACTGTTTTTGACAGTGGTTGGACCAATTTGCATTTCTACCAACAGTGCACAATGTTCCTTTTTCTCTACATCCTTACATTTCGTTTTTTTTAATCTAGCCATTTTGACAGTTGTAAGATGCTATTCTCATTGTATTTTTGATTTGCATTTCCCTTATGATTAGTGATGGTGAACATCTTTATATGTGTCTGTTGGCCATCTGTATGTCTTCTTTAGATAAATGTCTATTTAGGTCCTCTACCCATTTTTAAAATCAGATTGTTCTTGTGGTGTTGAGTTGTGCAAGTTCTTTATATATTTTGGATATTAATCCCTTATCAGATATATCATTTACAAATACATTCATTCATTCAGTAGTCTGTCTTTTCACTGTGTTGGTTTCCTTCACTGTATAAAAGTTTTTTATTTTGGTGTAGTCCCAGCAGTTGATTATGGCTTTCGTTTTCATTGCCTTATTTATTCTTTATAGCAACTATGCAGTCCCTAACTAGACAAGACAGTTTACAGTCAGGTAACATCACAGAAAAGCAAGAGCTAATGACCTACAGCTAGAAGGGACCTCAGAGATTACCTAGATTTTGAAAACAGCAATCAGAAGCTCTGAGAGTCTCAAGTCCGCCCAAGGTAGTAGCATAGGGAAGAGGTCACTTTCATTATAACACATTGTTTACATAAAGTCAAAGATTCTCCTTCCCAGTAGAGGAGATTAAATTTGCAGGATATGTTTACTGATTGGATTTTCTAACTACATGAGGGGCTGATGGATATATTCACACATTCCCATATAATGAGGAGCAGATCTAATTTTCCTCAAAAATGAAAAACTAGAAAAATTCTTATTTTTAAGTAAGCATGTCAATCAGCCTGTCATAGACGATATAGCCAGGCCTAATCAGAGAAAACTTCTCAGTTTTGGCAAGAAAATGGAGATGATTATATATTCACACTGTCTCTAGCCTCAAAGTTCTTTAGCACAGACAGGTGAGTGCTCAGAAATAAAATATCTTCCTGCCAAGTTGATGGATTTTCATTAAGGTTTTTCTCCAATGGCATTTTTTTGAGGCTTGAGGATAAAATAAGTTAATTTTTCTTTCAACAACTTCATAGGAACAGCTCCAGATTTCAGGAAATACACTGGTCCCCCCCAAAAAAAATGTGCTTGCATATCATTCATGTATCTGTCTCAACATGTTTGGGAAGTGTGGACCTCAGGATATTAAAGTCACAGTTTCTCAAACTTTCATTAAGTCAGGGGGTACTGCTATGAATAAGATCCAAAGTGGCTTCACTGCTAACTGGCTATATGAACTTGGAAAAGTCTCATTTGTGTAATGTATTTCAAGTACCTTACAGTGCTACTATATGGATCCAACTTTACTAACCTCACCTGATTCTCATGCATTGGAAATACACTTGTATGGAGGTCAGGGGTCCCACACCAGTCCTGGTTCTGAGCCCCAAGGAACCTTCTGGACCATGTTATGTATCAACTGAGGGAGGATAGAACGAAGGGTGGATAGAGTGCTTTCTCTAGAGTTCATCACACTATGAGCTATATGAACAAATGGGTTGGATACTCTGAAAAAAAATAAAGCAACACTATGGGGGATAAAGAAACAGGGACATACTAGAGAACCAGCTTCAGCTTCTTAGCAGCTTTTACCAGGGGGCAAAAGATACCAAGAACATCTTTACAAGTTAATTCCAAGAGGTTTTGGAAGAGACTACTACAAACACTCCTCCCTTCCCCGGGAATCTATAGTGGAGAAGGCATGCCCCCTTAGGGAGTAACAGTTCTCAGTATCAAAGTATATTCTACAGGATAAAACAGAAGTGGTAGAGTGTGAATGGGTGGAAACAGGTAGGGGTAGTGGTGGAGATGAAAAAGGAAAATAAAATCAGGGTGTCTCAGTGGAGCCATACACAATCTGATTTGTTGTAAAACTAATGGAGACTTAGACACTCTTCTGGGATCTCTTCCCATGCAACGATATGCTTAAAGGCTCTTTGTTTGGGGCTGTTGTCTAATTCAGAAAATCAGGGTAGACCAGAAAAGGGAGATGCTATTCCATCCAGCCCTTTAAAGTAGTTTGAAATATCAAGAAGAGAGCTTAAGACTAGAGGCTGAGGGACTATCTAAGTCCCTGGCATTAGCTGGGTTACTTCTCTGGGACCAGATGACAAAGTAAGACAAAGCAGAGAACATAGCTATCTTCACTGATACCCTAACTCCCTCTACCTACAAAATACAGTGGCTCTGAGGACACCAGGAGAAGGCACCCTGGACAAAGACAGTGGCACCCTTATGTTCCACATCAGACAATACTGAAACCCCTTCAAGTGGATTTGAGAGTAGGAGACACAAAAATGCTGAAGCAAGAACACAAGGTCTCTGAGGTATTATAGCCAAAAGGCTGTTTTGAAGGGAGTTCCTTTAAGTCCCAAGATGACCTTGCAAGACTGAAGGTACTGAATGATCAGATGGGTTAATAACAGTAAGAGGTCTTTATAATATCAGTCTTCACAAAAGTTGATCCTTTCCTCCATTTTTACTTATACCAGTTTAACTTCTTTCAGGGTGAACCACACTGAGGATTCCTTTAAGGTATCAAGTGTGGTGTCATGGAGACAACATACAAATAATTATCAATTCCCAAATTCCTCCCATGACATCTCCTCTTGAACTGTGCCCTCCAGTTACACAGGACAGCTATGATTATGAGAATGCATCCTTCTCTCTTACAAGTACATATCTTTACACCTACAGCTACCTCCAACTGAATCCCTTTTTTCCATCCCTTCTTCTATATAGCTAATGCACACTCTACATTCAAACCTCACTCATGCATTACCCTGCCCAGGAAAACTTCTCTAACTCCATAGCATGGGTGATGGGGCCTTCTTTAGGTTTCCATAAATCCAGTTATGGCTTATTCTGTACTGAATGGTGTTTTGTTGTTGTTGTTGTTTTTTTAATCACATTGTCTATATTACCAGCAAAGAGTTATTGCATTTAGGGCAGGTTCTATACCTTGCATTTCTTTTCTTCTTTAAAGATTTATTTGAGATAGAGCAGGGGAGGGGCAGAGAGAGAACCTCAAGCAGACTCCCCACTGAGTGGGGAGCCCCACTAGTGGCTCAATCTCATGATCCTGAGATCATGACCTGAGCCAAAGTCAAGAGTCAAATGCTTAACTGACTGAGCCACCCAGGTGCTCCTATACCCTGCATTTCTGAATTTTAAGTACCTAAAGCCATATCTGGCATACACTTAATATTTTAAGGAGTTTAAAAAATGAGTAAGACGAATGAATGAGTGAATTTGATCTCCAAGTCCTCATCAGTCAACTAGGATTAATAACCTGCCTCACAATATCATTCTAACTATCAAATGAGATTCTACTTTTCAAAACTTTGTTGAAAGTTAAAATGCTGAAGAATGTCCGTTATTGAAAAAAGAAAGATAATGCTCTATTTTTGGAACTTTCAATTCTCTTGGCCCTAGTCCTTGAATTGCACCTGCTTTTTCAATCTCCAATTTGGAGTATCCCCACTGTAATTTTACTCTCCTTCTACTTCTGTGTCTTGCTTATAGAGCTCTGCTGGACAGAGTTTCATAAACAAGCTGATTATCTTCATTATAAATTTATGATCTCCAACCTCAGCTGGACCCTCTGTGCTTCTCAGTACTGATCTTTCATCGATTCCTTTTCCATCCCAAATAGCAGCTGTTAAAACATCTACCATCCTCCTTAAGTCCTCTGAACCCCATCCCTCATTTTCAGTGAATAACCAAATCTCACAATTTACCAAGGAAATAATTTGATTGTCATACCCTCAGCATCCAGTCTTAACTCCAAGCATAAATTTTATTTTATAATTCCATCTCATCTCTTTAATCTGTTCCAAGCTTAACACCTCTATTAATTTAGTAGAAATATTTTAGTTTTTGTTTCTACTCCTATGTCCATATGTTGACTACAAGCTGACTAATACCTAATGGCAAAAAAAAAAACTGGAAAATCTTGGCCAGATTTTGTTATCCAAATCAGGATGCCTTTAGCCAAAATAAAAACTCAACTATCAGTACTTTACCCAATAAAATTTTTTATTTCCACTACAGAAGTAGAACAGGTTCAAGACTGGGTGAACTACCATTTTGACCACATTATCCAAGACCTGTATGCTTTCTATTTCTTCACTGTCATGCACAGCTTCATCTTAATTCTGGTTCTCCTAGTAGTTGCAAATCAGTAACAGGTTGAGACTATAGCATCCTTATTTATTCATGAGGGAAAGAAAGACCAATTTCTCATGAGGCCCTCTAAAGATGAAAACTGTCCCTGAACCCTTAGCATTGGTTTCTTGCATCTCATCAAGTTATATGTCATTTTCTGAACCGTCATTTTCTGAACCAATCATTACAAAAGGAATGAAAATACTTTTATGTCAATTAAGCCTTCCACTAGAGCTGAGGACAATTCTCCAAATCTCATTAGCAAGGGGTAGAAATGCTATCAGGGCATCAACCACAACGGCCACTACACCAGCCAAACTACCCTCTCACACACTTAATCATTCTGCCTGGAGCTGGCCCCTGGTAGCTTGGCAAACAAGATTTCTTCCAATCTCACTAGGTTTCTGCCCTTCTCCCTGAAGCTCACTGCCCACAAACTTGTGAGATATAATATAGCACCAATGTGGCAACATCCTCCAGAAGAATGATATTCTGTTCAAGTAGGTATAAACCCTGTATTATCTTTTCATCTGCATTTTTCTGTACTCCACATATAGGTATAAAAGTAGGTCCACCTCCTTAATCATGGGGTGTGCTTTGTCAGCTGGGAACTCAAGTACCTTCATTCTCCCAGTTGATCTCTCCCTGGGGGTCCTACCTGGGCTAGACTTGAGAACAAACAACATTTTCCTTTGTAAGAATGTTTCCCAAGGAGTTCTGTTTGAACTCCTTCCTTCTTCAGACACAAAGCCTTTGTGTAGAATGTCTCATGCAAATATACCTCCTTTCCAGCCACCCATTAATCTTACATGGGTGCTCAGAGTTATCTCATAGCCTAATGAAACCGACAGATATTAGTGAGATAGGAAAAGCTTTAGAGTTTGAGAACTCTGGCACAAATGTTCATTCAAGACATCTTTGTTGAATGAGTATACAAATATGAATGGGTTTCAGTTCTCTCAGCCTTAGTTTTCTCATCTGAAATTTGGGTTAATAACCTCACAGGGATGTCAGTTTGGTTAAGTTACTTTATTTCATTAGCCTCAAATTCTCTCCACTGTGAAATGTGGTTTATAGGGAATATAGCACAGGACTTCTAGTATCAAATAAGGGACACAAAGTGTCTAAAAGGATGCCTGACTCACTGTAGGTCCTGAATAAGTGTTGTTCTCTACTCAGTCTTCTTTAATCCATCTATCAGGTAAGAAAGATATAATAATTATAAAATTGAGAGCTGACTATGTGCTAGGCACAGTGCCAAGCTGTTTATACTCAGCATCTTGTCTAATCTTGACAAGAACAGCCAACATTAGTATTCATGTCCTCCATTTTGCCAATGAGGAAACAGGCTCAGAATTTGAATGGCTGGGACAAGACTGCACATCCCTAAGTGACAGAGCCAAGATTTACATCTAGGACTCTCTGGCTCTAGTGCCTGTGCTCTCAGCCACCATCCCATCAGCCTAACCAAGATGGCTGCATCTGGGGCAAGGCAGGTGCAAATGAAATAATGGCAACCTTGGGAATTTTCTGTGCATATATTTTAGAAGTAGAAAAATTAACTTGTCAGATTGTCCCCTTCAGTGGACCTTGCCTGAGAAAGAACTATAGTTTTGTATTGTGCTGTCTTTTTTCTATTATTTCAACCACCTGTCCTCCATCCACCTGCCAGGATACTTTCTACTAGCATCCTATTATCAAGTTATGTAACCTTAAGTGACAATCTCCCTAAACACTCTCTCTTCATTACTAACATTGAATTTTTAACAGCATTTCCCTCATAGGGGCTTTAAAAGGATTACATACCATATTTGTAAAGTAAATCACCTGACCTGTAATACATTCCCAATTAATACTGACATATTATTTTTGACTCAAATGTTGCCTGAATTTACCAGGTCTCTTAAAAT
This sequence comes from Mirounga angustirostris, assembly GCF_029215605.1. Classification (NCBI taxonomy): domain Eukaryota; kingdom Metazoa; phylum Chordata; class Mammalia; order Carnivora; family Phocidae; genus Mirounga; species Mirounga angustirostris. The sequence continues at coordinate 50,053,005 of NW_026991717.1, read as the reverse complement.
CTAGTGAAGATTGTAGTAATATAAAAGTGGGAGTTTGTACTAAAATCTCCTGATGTCCCAATATTTCTGCACATTCCTAGGAGAGCAAGAAGGACTTATATTTTTGTTACCTCTGATCTAAACTCTCACTGAACTAGCTTAGTATAAGAGTTATCTTGCTGCCCCATGTATGCTATTCCTATTCCCAGTTAGACTTTCTAGACATGGGACTCTGTTTCCTCAATTGATTACCATTAATTTTTCATATTCTCTTTTTCACACACACACACAGCCCGTGCACGCATCACTTAGGCAAGTCTCTTCTGTGTGAATAGATGGGATTTATAGTGAAACAAACTGGACTTTTAAAAATATGTATTAGCCATCTTTGTTCTTTAAAAATCTCTTGGCTTGTTTTCCAAACTTAAACCTAAATAAGTGCTACTTCTTTGTCTTCTCTCTCTTCCCTTTTTCTATGCTCCCACAACACTGAATTCCAGTTAATTTCTAAAAAGAAAAACTTGTCTCTCATTTGTAGCCCTATTCTCCAGCCAACTTGTCCCCCAACAGTAACAATTTTTGCCCCAAGTGTTCAGAAAATTTCTTTTTCTAATCTTTTGGATGAATCATTTATTCATCCTTGGGTCTTATTTCTCAGACCTTCTGTCAGCCTTAAGCCATAGTTAAAGTTTCCATGTGACCATGGGGTTAGGATTTGAGGAATAGAAAATAAGGTGTCTTTAAAGTCATTCATTCACTAATTCTTTGAATGAATATTTACTGAATTTAATCTGTGCTTGACACTGCTAAATTCTAAGAGTATCTGAATGAACAGGACAGATGTGGTCACTGTACTCATGACCTTAACAATCTATCAATAAAGACAAGGTTTTTAAACAGAGTAGTTTAAGTAGTGCTGGACATTATAGAAAGGGAAGTATAAAGTACCATGAGAATATGTGACATAAAGATGATTGTGGATTTAGAAGAAAACAAATATGGTAAGAAAAGAAATGGAAGATATGCAAAATACCCAAAATGAACTAGAGATGTACATTACAATACTTGAAACAAACATTTTATTAGATTTGGATCAGATTGAAGATTACAGAAGAAAATATCAGTAAACTTGAAAATATAGTGATAGAAATTATCCAAAAGGAGCCACAGAGAAAAGTAAGTCTAGAAAAATGGAGCCTCAATGACCTATGAGAACACATCAAGCCAAGTATTATGTACATAATTGGAGCCCCAAAAGGAAAGGAGGGGAAACAATTTTTCAGTTGTCAAATTTTTCTAAATTTGATGAGAACTATAAACTCCCAGATCCAAGAAGTTCAGTAAAGCTCAGGTAGAATTCAAAAGAAATGACACCAAAGCATATCATAATCAAATTGATGAAAACCAATGATAAGGAAAAAACTATAAAAGCACATAGGGCTGAATACATAATGAATAATAAAGAATATCACATTTCAAAACAAAAGCCATTCCAGCAAGAAAATAATCAAATATTGTTAAGGTGCTAAAGGAAAAAAGAGCAACCATTACACTTAAATTTCCATATTCAACAAAAAATATTCTTTTTAAATGAAGGCAAAAAAAAAAAAAAATCAAGACTTTTAGACAAGTTGGATCTGAGAAAAGCTTTCACCAGTATGCATTCAGTACAGCAAATAGTAAAGAACTTTCTCCAGGACAAACAAATAAAGACAGACAGACAACTAGAAATAATAAATGACGGTTACAGTGCTTAACTAAAAACTATGTTATCACACCTTAATTTCTTTAAGAGAATTGAGCATTTAAAGCAAAAATTATAATATATTGTGGAGTTTATAAAACATGTAGAAGTAAAATTCATGACAATAGTACAAATATTAGGATGGATGAAAGGAAATATATTTTTGCAAGGTTGTGACACATGAAGTGATAGAATATTATTTTAACATTTTTGAGGGTGTACTATGAGAAGGCTAGAGTGGACTATTCTAAGCCTATGGCATCAACTAAAAAAAATATAAAACAAGGAGACATTGTTAATAATCCAATAGCAGAGATAAAGTCGAATTCTGAAAAATACTCAGTTAAATACAGAAGACAACAGGAAAGAGGGAAAGGAGGACAAAGAAGAAATGACAAGCAGAAAACTGCATGTAAGTAGATTTAAGCCTAACCATATATAAGCATTTATTAACCATAAATATTCTGAACACTCCATTTAAAAGGCAGAGAATGTCAGACTTGATAAAAAAGCGAGACCCAATTATAAATGGCCTACAAGAAACCCACCTTAAATATGACATAGAAAGTTTAAAAGTAAAAGAACAAAAAAATAGGTCTCATGCAAAAATTAATCATATGAAAGCTGGAGTAGCTATATCAGAAAAAGTAATTTTCAGAAATATGATGGATAAAGTAGGACATTTCATCAAAAAGGCCTAATAATCCTAAAACATCATGCACTCACTAAAAGAATTTCAAAATAAATGAATCAAAACTGACAGAACTTCAAGGAGAAAGAGACCATCTATAATTAGAGTTGTAGATTCAACAATCTTCTTGGTAATCAATAGAACAATTGGACAGAAAGTCAGCATAGAAGAATAAAATATGAATATTATGAACCATGACCAAATGATGATTACAGGACACTCTACCAAAGGAAAAAAAAAAGGAATATACATAAAACATAATATAAAATATTCTGGAACATGAAACAAGTTTCAAGAAATTTAAAGGGATTAAAATTGTGTGGAACATATTCTGTTTACAATAGCACTGAATTAGAAATTATTACAATGATATCTGGGAAATTCAAAAATATTTAGAAATTAAGTTTTATTGTGGACATTGCTGCTATAAACATCAGGGTGCACGTACCCCTTTGGATCCCTACATTTGTATCTTTGGGGTAAATACCCAGTAGTGCAATTGCTGGGTCATATGGAAGCTCTATTTTCAACTTTTTGAGGGGCCTCCATACTGTTTTCCAGAGTGGCTGCACCAGTGTGCATTCCCACAAACAGTGTGGGATGGTTCCCCTTTCTCTGCATCCCCGCCAACATCTGTTGTTTCCTGACTTGCTAATTTTAGCCATTCTGACTTTGTGAGGTGGTATCTCATTGGGGTTTTGATTTGGATTTCGCTGATGCCGAGCGATGTTGAGCACTTTTTCATGTGTCTGTTGGTCATTTGGATGTCTTCTTTGGAAAAATGTCTGTTCATGTCTTCTGCCCATTTCTTGATTGGATCATTCATTCTTTGGATGTTGAGCTTGATAAGTTCTTTATAGATTTTGGATACTAGCCCTTTATCTGATATGTCATTTGTAGCAGCATGGTCCACAATAGACAAACTATGGAAAGAGCCAAAATGTCCATCAACAGATGAATGGATAAAGATGTGGTATATATATATACAATAGAATATTATGCAGCAATCAAAAGGAATGAAATCTTGCCATTTGCAATGACATGGTTGGAACTGGAGGGTATTATGTTGAGCGAAAGAAGTCAATCAGAGAAAGACATGTATCATATGATCTCACTGATATGAGGAATTCTTAATCTCAGGAAACTGAGTGTTGCTGGAGTGGTGGGGGGTGGGAGGGATGGGGAGGCTGGGTGATAGACATTGGGGGAGGTATGTGCTATGGTGAGTGCTGTGAATTTTGTGAGACTGTTGAATTAGATTTTAAACTAAAGTCTGTAATTAGAGACACAAAAGGACACTATATCATTCTTAAAGGGTCTATCCAACAAGAAGATCTAACAATTGTAAATATCTATGCCCCCAACATGGGAGCAGCCATCTACATAAGCCAACTGTTAACCAAAATAAAGAGTCATATTGATAACAATACGTTAATTGTAGGAGATCTCAATACTACACTCTCAGCAATAGACAGATCATCTAAGAAGAAAATCAACAAGGAAACAAGAGCTTTTAATGATATATTGGACCAGATGGACCTCATAGATATTTACAGAACATTCCACCCTAAAACAACAGAATACTCATTCTTCTCGAGCGCATATGGAACTTTCTCCAGAACAGACCACATACTGGGTCACAAATCAGGTCTCAACCGATACCAAAAGATTTAGAGTATTCTGTGCATATTCTCAGACCACAATGCTTTAAAACTGGAACTCAATCACAAGAAAAAATTTGGCAGAAATTCAAACACTTGGAAGCTAAAGACCACTCTGCTCAAGAATGTTTGGGTCAACCAGGAAATCAAAGAAGAACTTAAACAATTCATGGAAATCAAACAGAACGAAAATACATCGGTCCAAAACCTATGGGATACTGCCTAAGGAGGAAATACATAGCCATCCAAGCCTCACTCAAAAAAAAATAGAAAAATCCCGAATTCACCAACTAACTTTACACCTTAAAGAACTAGAGAAAAATCGACAAATGATGTCTAAGCCATGCATTAGAAGAGAAATAATTAAAATTAGAGCAGAACAATGAATTAGAAACCAGAAACAGTCGATCAGATCAACGAAACTAGAAGTTGGTTCTTTGAAAGAATTAATAAGATCGATAAACCACTGGTCAGACTTATCCAAAAGAAAAGAGAAAGGACCCAAATTAATAAAATTATGAATGAAAGAGGATAGATCATGACTAACACCAAGAAAATAGAAACAATTATTAGAAAGTATTGAAGCAGTGATCAAAAACCTCCCAAAAAAAAAAAGAGTCCAGGGCGTGATGGATTCCCTGGGGATTTCTACCAAACATTCAAAGAAGAAATAATACCTATTCTACTGAAGCTGTTTCAAAAAATAGAAACAGAAGGAAAACTTCCAAACTCATTCTCTGAGGCCAGCATTACCTTAATCCCCAAACCAGGCAAAGACCCCATCAAAAAGGAGAATTTCAGACCAATATCCCTGATGAATATGGATTCCAAAATCCTCAACAAAATCCTAGCTAATAGGATCCAACAATACATGAACAGGATTATCCACCACGACCAAGTGGGATTTATCCCTGGGATGCAAGGGTGGTTCAACATTCGCAAATCAATCAATGTGATAGAGCACATTAATAAGAGGAGGGAGAAGAACCATATGGTCCTCTCAATTGATGCAGAAAAAGCATTTGACAATATACAACATCCTTTCCTGATTAAAACTCTTCAGAGTATAGGGACAGAGGGCACATTCCTCAAGTTCATAAAATCCATCTATGAAAAAACCACAGCGAATATCATCCTCAACGGGGAAAAGCTGAGAGCCTTTCACTTAAGATGAGGAACACGTCAAGGATGCCCACTCGCGCCACTATTGTTCAACATAGTACTAGAAGTCCTAGCAACAGCAATCAGACAACAAAAAGAAATAAAAGGTATTCAAATTGGCAAAGAGAAGTCAAACTCTCTCTCTTCGCAGACGACATGATACTTTATGTGGAAAACCCAAAAGACTCCACCCCCAAATTACTAGAACTCATACAGCAATTCAGTAATGTGTCAGGATACAAAATCAATGCACAGAAATCAGTTGCTTTCTTATACACTAACAACGCAACTGTAGAAAGAGAAAGTAGAGAAACGATTCCATTTACAATAGCACCAAAAACCATAAGATACCTCAGAATAAACCTAACCAAAGAGGTAAAGGATCTATACTCTAGGAACTACAAAACACTCATGAAAGAAATTGAAGACGACACAAAAAGATGGAAAAATATTCCATGCTCATGGATCGGAAGAATAAACATTGTTAAAATGTCTATGCTACCCAGAGCAATCTATATCGTCAATGCCATCCTGATCAAAATTCCAATGACATTTTTCAAAGTGCTGGAACAAACAATCCTAAAATTTGTATGGAATCAGAAAAGACCCCAAATCGCCAAGGAAATGTTGAAAAAGAAAAAAAAAAGCTGGGGGCATCACGTTGCCCGATTTCAACCTATATTACAAAGCTGTGATCACCAAGACAGCATGGTACTGGGACAAAAACAAACATATAGACCAATGGAACAGAATAGAGAACCCTGATATGGACCCTCAATTCTATGGTCAAATAATCTTTGACAAAGCAGGAAAAAACATGCAATGGAAAAAAAACAGTCTCTTCAGTAAATGGTGCTGGGAAAATTGGACAGCCACATGCAGGAGAATGAAACTCGACCATTCTCTAACACCATACACAAAGATAAACTCAAAATGGATGAAAGACCTCAACGTGAGACAGGAATCCATCAAAATCCTAGAGGAGAACATAGGCAGTAACCTCTTTGACATCACCCACAGCAACTTCTTTCAAGATACATCTCCAAAAGCTAGTGAAATAAAAGCAAAATGAACTTTTGGGACTTCATCAAGATAAAAAGCTTCTGCACAGCAAAGGAAACAGTCAACAAAACAAAGAGGCAACCCAAAGAATGGGAGAAGATATTTGCAAATGACACTACAGATAAAAGGCTGGTATCCAAGATCTATAAAGAACTTCTCAAACTCAACACCCAAAAAACAAATAATCAAGTCAAAAAGTGGGCAGAAGAGATGAACAGACACTTTTCTGAAGAAGACATACAAATGGCTAACAGACACATGAAAAAATGTTCATCATTAACCATCAGGGAAATCCAAATCAAAACCACATTGAGATACCATCTTACACCAATTAGAATGGCAAAAATGAACAGGGAAAGAAACAACAAATGTTGGAGAGGTTGTGGAGAAAGGGGAACCCTCTTACACTGTTGGTGGGAATACAAGTTGGTACAGCCACTTTGGAAAACAGTGTGGAGGTTCCTCAAAAATTTAAAAATAGGGCTACCCTATGACCCAGCAATTGCACTCCTGGGTATTTACCCCAAAGACATAGAGGTAGTGAAAAGAAGGACCATATGCACCCCAATGTTCATAGCAGCAATGTTCGCAATAGCCAAACTATGGAAAGAGCCGAGATGCCCTTCACTGGATGAATGGATAAAGAAGATGTGGTCCATATATACAATGGAATATTACTCAGCCATCAGAAAGGATGAATACTCAACTTTTACATCAACATGGATGGGACTGGGGGAGATTATGCTAAGTGAAATAAGTCAAGCAGAGAAAGTCAATTATCATATGGTTTCACTTATTTGTGGAAAATAAGGAATAGCATGGAGGACATTAGGAGAAGGAAGGGAAAAATGAGGGGGGGCGGAATTGGAGGGAGAGATGAACCATGAGAGACCTGGACTCTGAGAAACAAACAGGGTTTTAGAGGGGAGGGGGGAGGGGGATTGGTTAGTTCAGTGATGGGTATTAAGGAGGGCACATACTGCATGGAGCACTGGGTATTATACGAAAACAATGGATCGTGGATCACCACATCAAAAACTAATGATGTAGAGCACTGGGTGTTATGCACAAACAATGAATCATGGAACACTACATCTAAAACTAATGATGTAATGTATGGTGATTAACATAACAATAAAAAATTAAAAAAAAACTAATGATGTATTGTATGGTGACTAACATAACATAATAAAATTTAAAAAAAAAAAAAAGCTTCCTCCCCTCCAAAAAAAAAAAAAAAGGCAAAAGAAAGCTTAACACCAGATCAGGTAGCTTCACTGGTAAATTATACTGAAAAGGGTCTTTAAAAATACAGAGAATGAAGGAACACCACCCCCCGCAATTCATTTTATGTGACCAGCATTGCTCTAATACTAGTCAAAGATATTACAAAGAAAAATACATTTACATCTCTCATGAATGTAGATGGAAAATTCCTTACAAATAAGCAAATAGAATCAACAGTATGTTAAGAGATAGTAAATCATGACCAAGTAGGGGTTATTAGATATGTGAGGTTGGTTTAACATGTAAAAATCTATTAATGTAATTTACCAATAATTTAGTAACTTCTCACTTAAAAATTTAATAACTGTGGAGGGGGAAAAACAATCTCAATCACTGTAAAAAAAAGTTTGATAAGCTTTAATATTCATTCATGATAGAAAAAAACCTTTCAACAAACTAAGAATAGATGAAAACTTATTCATGCTGAGAAAAAGTTATCTACAAAAAAAAAAAAAAGGAAAAAGAAAACTACAGCTAACATCATAATGACTATCCAAAGACTGTTAAAATGTTCATACTACACAAAGCAATCTACAGATTCAATGCACTCCCTATCAAAATACTGACAGCATTTTTCACAAAACTAGCATATTAAAATTTGTATGGAACCACAAAAGACTTCCAATAGCAAAAGATATCTTTAGAAAGAAAAACAAAGCTGGAGGCATCACAATTCCTGGTTTCAAGATATACTACAAAGCTGCAGTAATCACAAAGTGTGGTACTGGTACAGAAATAGACACATAGATCAATAGAATGGAACAGAGAGCCCAGAAATAAACCGACACTTATGTAGGCAATTAATCTTTAACAAAGAAGGCAAGAATACACAATGGGAAAAAGACGATCTCTTCTATAAATGGTGCTGGGAAAACTAGACAGCTACATGTTAAATAATCAAACTGGACCACTTTCTGACACTTTGGGAAAGGTATAGTTTTTCAGTGAATGATGCCTTAACACAAAAATAAATTCAAAATGGTTTAAGGACCTAAATGTGAGACCTGAAACCATAAAAGTCCTAGAAGAGAATACAGGCAATAATTTTTCAGACATCAGCCACAGCAGTATTTTTCTAGATTTGTCTCCAAAAGTGAGGGAAACAAAAGCAAAAATAAACTATTGGGACTGCATCAAAATACAGAGCTTTTGCACAACAAAGGAAACCATCAAAGAAACAAAAAGGGAACCCACTGAATAGAGAAGCTTTTTGCAAATGATACATAAGGGGTTAATATCCAAAATATATAAAGAACTTACAAAAAAAAAAGACTTTTACAATTGAATCAAGGATGTCCACACTCACTATTTCTATTTAACATTGTATTGAAGGTCTAGCCAGTGTAATAAAGCATTAAGTAAATAAGTAAATAAGCAAATCAATAATTCAGATTGGAAAGGAAAAAACTATTTTTTTGGCAGGTGACATGGTCATATACATAGAAAACCCTAAAAAAAAAAAATCTGTGCAAAAACCTCACTAGAATTTAAAGAGTTTAGTAAGAATGAATTCAAGGTCAATAATCAAAAATCTACTGTGTTTCTGTATGGTAGCAATAAAAGGAATAATTTTTTTAAATACCTTTTATAATAGTATCAACAAAGTGTGAAACAATTAGAAATACATTAACAAAATATGTGCAAGACCTCTACAATGAAAACTACACAATACTGTTAAAAGTTAATGAAGACCTAAATAAGTCAGGAGATATACCGTAGTTATTGATTAGACGGCTCAGTTTTATCAAGATACTGATTTTAAAAACCTTTATTAAAAACAAAACAGAAATTGAAGTTCTACACTGACTTCAAAACTTACTACAAAGCTACAGCAATCAAGTCAGTATTGAATTGTTACAATTACACTTAGATCAATGAAATAAAGAGTCCAGAAAGAGAACCACCCATTGGTTTTTGACAAAGGTATCCACAGCACTTTGGGAAAGGTATAGTTTTTCAGTGAATGATGCCATAACTAGAAAAACTGTGGGAGGCAGTGGGGAGGGGAGAGAGAAAAAAAAAAATCTCAACTCCAGCTTGTACTATTTTAAAAATAGAATCAACTATCTCAAAATGGATCACAACCTAAACATAGACATGAAGCTATAAAACTTCTAGAAGAAAGTGTAGAAGGAAATTTTTATGGAGGGAAGACAAACATATAAGACACAAAGTCATGAAACCATAAACAAACTGATAAATTTTACTTATTCAAAATTAAAATCTTCTGTCCTTTGAAAGACATCATTAGGAAAATGGAAAGACAAGCCAGGAATTGGGAGAAAATATTTGCCATAAATATATATCTGATATAGAGCTCATTTCCAGAATAAAGAACCTTCACATTTCATCAAATGAGTTGTAATAACAGTCAATAAACACATGAAAGATGCTTCAGTATCATTGGTCACAGGGAAATGTAAGTTGAAATCATGATGAAATACTACTTATCCTCTGTAATGGCTAAAAGTAATACAACTGACTACCAGATTGTAGGAATTCTCATATATTGTTGGTGAAAATGTACAAAAGTACAACCAGTTTGTAAAATACTCCGACATTTTCTTAGAAAGTCAAGCATACACTTAACATATAACCCAGGAATTTCACTGCTAGGTACTTACCCAAGAGAAATGAAACCTCTGTCCAAAGACTTGTACATGTATGTTCATGGCAGTTTTATTCTTAATAGCCTAACACTTTGAACAATGAAGATACTTTCCAAATGATAACAGGATGAAGGCAAAGAAAGATTCAACAGCAGTCAGGTGATTTCTCTTGCAAGGGAAAGAATATATGGAGATGGATGGTGGTTATGGTTGTACCACAACCTGATTGCATCTAATGTCACTGAGCTATATACCCCCAAGCGGTTAAAATGGTCAATTTTATGTTATGCTTATTTTACCACAATTGGTTTGCACTTTACCACAGACAATGGATGACCCAGAAGCATCGAGAAAAGGAAAAGGCAATGTTGAGGAAACAGTTTTAGAAATTAAAAAAATAATAATTTTATAGACCTAAACAAAACTATCTTGAACATGTGAAGTTTCTAGGGGGAAATGTTCCTTTTGCGTCTTCTACTTTAACCTGTTTACATTAAATAGTAATGTTATTGTTTATTAGTTCAATCAAGGAAACTTCAGAATAGCATCTCTGAAGGATTATATAGGACGATCATTCTGTTCTAGGCCTTCCCAGAGCAGGTCTCCAAGCTGTGTCTGATGCTGGGATGCATGAAAGAGATGCTCTATAGTCCTCTCAATGTCAATGGGTTCTGCCTTAATCACTATTCAGAAAAGATCCTCCCCTGACTGATCCTCAAATATTCCTTTCCTGGGTTTTAGACCATTCTTCACGGACTGGGAATTGTCTCATTGTTCTGTCTTGGGGCTTCTGTGGCTTCCATATCCTTAGAACCCTCATCTATCCCATGGTCCATGTTTCTCTCCTTCATGAGTATATCTGAAACATTCACCAGCCAATTTCGCAGTGTCTCATTCTTAGGTGACATTCTGAGGATGTTTTGTTCCAATTATTTTCAGGATAATTGGACTTAATTTCACCAGCAGCCAAGTGGTGGACCATTAGTGGACGCTACTGGAGTCTTTCTTTGTACCAATCATGGTTTCGTAAAAAATGAAACAAAAACAAAGCAAACTCTCCCTGATGCAGTGTTTTTGTTTTTGTTTTTCCTGTAAAATTAGGATAATGGTGTCTACCTCAGAGTTGTTATGAGGTTTAAGTTAGATAATTTGGGTAAAGCACTTAGAACACTACCTGGCACATGTTTGGCACTATATATGTGTTGATTATTATTACTACTTGGGCTCCCCCTAACATGATGGGAAAGAGCAACACTTCTCTCACCAATGTTCAGTGTATGTCTACTCTATTATTTTGACTGATCTTCAGTTACTTTCTATCCTAGGGATACGTATGGTCCAGTTGACTATCCAAGGTTAACACCACCATGTAAAGCGACCTGAACAACTGGTTTGTTTTCTTACAGCAGTATTGGCTTTTCTAAGAATATCTTGACTATCTTTAAGTTCTTTGCCTTAGCAATGTCTATCTGCATGACCTTGAGCAAATTACTCACTCAAAAAGCTTCAGATTTCTTCTCTAACAAATGGAGATGAACATGATAAGCTTTGGATTAGGATTCATTAGGTCAAAAATAGGGGACACAATGAGCAAAGGGGAAGAAAATAAATGATACAGATAGGTGTCACAGCTGAATAGGCATACAACACTATTTATCTGTTGAAGAGCCACGCTCTGCATCTATTGGCCTTACTGTTATGTTCTACACAGTTTTTTTAAACAATCCGCAGCCATGAGCTATACTTTTCAGCAACACAAAAAATAACTCAGATGAGCAGCACAATGGAGGTATTCCAACAGAGGATGTTTATACAAATCTATAAAGGAGATGGTCTGTAATCAGGCCAAGCAAGCCTCAGCTGCTCTAACAGGCAGTCTGAGACAAACCCAGGTCAAGTCCCACACAGGTGGCTCCTGCTATTCTGGCCAGGGATTTTTCCTTTAGATTTAATATATAAACATTGAAAATTGTGTGTATTTATAATTTAAGGAAAAGTACTATAAACAAGCATGACTCAGGACATTAAATAAAGAGCCACCAAGAGATTTTAGAAGTCAACAGTTCTGTGGATTATGAAGTGAAGGCCCATAAAAGATGCTGGAGTTACCTTTTTCCTAGGGTACCTGAAGGAAGAGAAAGAGCATCTTTTAATAAAAGAAGGAGAGGAGAGATAAAAGCAGAGTCAATGCATGTCCTTTCTGCATTGCATGGACTTCATAAAATAAAAATTGGTTTGGAGCTAAGATTAGCCCATCTGTGTAAATGAACTAATTTTAAAACAGAAAATACACATTTACCCACAGGGATTAACCCTATCCCCAAGTCCCTCCCCCCCTCCACCATTGGAGTTTGTGCAAAGGCATAATTTTTGGAAAAGACATACCCCAAATGCAAACACTCATGATATCACAAACCAGAAGATGAAGAATATTCAAAAGCTCAAGAATTAACCAATAGGGGAAATGGGTTCAGCTAGCTTTACATATCAGCCTCTGAACTACAGGATCAAGATCATTAGAATTCTAATAAAATTCTATGCCTAGAAATCTTGAAAGAGGTGATGCATTGGGAAGCACAACTTAAGTCATTCCAAGTTTACACACTCCAAAATTAGATGATTATACCATTCTTATTCTAAGTTTTTACCGTAGGAAGAATCAACATGAATAGTAGTATGTATTACTTTAATAAAGAGTTCATTTCACTAAGAATGCATTTATTTTCCAGATTGAAGATTCTCAAACTACATAATTCTCAAACTATAAGATTTAGCTGTAGATATTAAGAAAAATTCCCACCTCCAAATATGGCTACCTCTTGATTGAAGCCCAGAAACATGTTTTAGAAACATACAGGTGAATCTAATGTAAGCAGTTGGAGACTCACACTTTGAGCAACACTGTGTTCTATGTATTCCCTGTGCCACATCAGTCATTCTCTGGCTGGAATGGGTATACCAGCTTATTCTACACAGAACCACTAAAGTTTTCATAGTTTCATTAAAGTTTTCAAGCTCCCAGAAAGCAGTTTCTTGCTAATACATTTTGGTCAGAAAATTTCACAAATTATGCCAGAAAAGTGAACAGTATTTGACCACAGGGACTGAAAACAATTTGAAAATTAGATTTAAGAGGTTTGTTTAATACTATCTATCCTATTGAATATGTCAAATACTAACATATCAAAGGAAGGTTGGCAACGAAATCATTTAAGTACCGCCAGACAGTGTGAAAGTCTTCATTCATTACACTTCAAGCTACTGCTTTTAAATATTCAAGAGTTTAGTTGATAGGTTAAATGATCCTAACCACCCAAACAACCTACCTCTTTGTAACTTCCTGATTTTTACTAGCTGATTTCGTTCATGCTCTGCAGTAGCTGCTCAGTGGCCCTCCAACTGTTACACACTAACCAACTTCATGGTCTAAATCCATTTTTCTGTCAGCCAACACCCCTACTCTTAGTCTAGCCTCTACCCTACACAATTTCCCTGATGCTCAAAGCCACTGCCCACCAAACACCCCATCACATTACCAAGTCTACTGAGAATTTCTAAATCCTACCCTGCTTCTCTACCCATATGACAAACTCAATTCCCTCTAACCAATTTCTGCCATTACTACCCACATAATCTGGCATCCTTAGGCCAGCAGCCTAGTAAGTGACATCCGTGAGAGAGCTCATCAAGGTAGCCTTCTAATGAAGGCAAGAAGAACAGGTTTTTTAAATTCATGTGAGTACAAAGCAGCAGGCAAGGAGTTCTTCAAGTTGATGTCAAGAGAATGAATTCAGGGCAATTGGCTACTCTGGGTTGACAAATACAAACCTGTCCATCATTAACCCATAGGTGTATAAAGAAGTCCAGACCTGTACCTCTGAAACAAATAATACATTATATGTTTAAAAAAGAATGAAGGGGGGGAATTGGAGGGGGAGACGAATCATGAGAGACTATGGACTCTGAGAAACAAACTGAGGGTTCTAGAGGGGAGGTGGGTGGGGGGATGGGTTAGCCTGGTGATGGGTATTAAAGAGGGCACGTACTGAATGGAGCACTGGGTGTTATATGCAAACAATGAATCATGGAACACTATATCAAAAACTAATGATGTATGGTGATTAACATAATAAAAAAAAGAAGTCCATCAGTGGGCAAGCCTGGGTGAATGGCTTTAAATGTAAAGATAAATTCATCTGATAAAATGTTTTATTTTATTAATCTCCTTCATTAACCCTATGAAAATCATCATTCACAGAAAATGCTTTGGGCCAAAAAGATATACTTTTTAACTCTGTGTAAAAATGTTTAGACTGCCTAAAAATTTCCTGGCCCAATCAAGTCAGCCTAATAGGGAACAATGGGTCACTAAAAGTCATCTGGTTGTAATGAGTAAACTTTTCTCCAAACTATTATCTCTCCCTCATGTTCTACAGGTTTTGTTTGGTTTTTTATCAAACATACTGACTTTATTATATATTAGCCTTGGGACCTTTAAAATACTGAAAATCTCTCTCAAGTATTAATAACTATTGTTGGAAAGTCCGCATTTTCTACCATGGATCTAATCTACCCCCTTCCTTTAGTTAAAGTTTTATCTGAGCATTAGCCATACAAAGACTTTTTTTTTTTTTTTTTTTTTTTTTTTAACAAAAAGACAACAAGGTAAGGGGTGCTTGGGTGGCTCAGTCAGTTAAGCCTCAGACTCTTGGTTTTGGCTCAGGGCATGATCTCATGGGTTGTGAGATTGAGCCCCAAGTCAGATTCCAGGCTCATTGGGGAATCTGCTTGAAGATTCTCTCCCTCTTTCCCTCCCCCAACTCCCCTATTCATGTTCTTTCTCTCTCTCTCAAATAAATCTTAAAAAAAAGAGGTGAAGTCAAGGAGGTCCAAACTGTTGTTTAAGCCATTGACTAATAAATCAAGACCAAGTGGTTGAAAATAACTGGTCTATTTCCTTAAATAAACAGTTCTTATACACTTGAAAGCACATATATCAGTCATTGCCCTTTGGATTCTTTGGCTAAGCCAGCAACTCACTTAAAATAGAACCCATTTATTGCATGGATTCAAATGTCCATTTGACAAATCACATTTCCCAAAACCTGTCTATGTAGAACAAAGGGTTCACTGAGTAGGCCTGAAACAAGCACCTGTTCCCTCTTCCAAAACTCAAAGTTTCCATGCAAAATTATACTTTTTCCTCAAACTTTGCCATCAACTTGTTCTAATTTAAAATTGGTATTTCTCCTCAACTGCTAGTTATGCAAATTGAATAAGTGATCACTGGGTATTAATCAGAATTCTCTTTGCAGAGGACATAAAGATTCAAACTAGCTTAAGCATGATGGTTTATGTATTCAAGTCCCAAGGACAGAGGTAATGTTGGCTTCAAGATCAGTTGGATCCAAAGACTCAAAGACCAATAGGGCTCCCTATCTCCCCCTAGATTCTCTGTGTCCTAGTCTCCTTTCCTCAGAGAGCATTCTGGCTGACTAAGGTCACATTCTAAGAGCTCATGGTCTAAGGGAAGGAAAGTACAGGTTTAGTATTTGAACAGTTGGAACAGGGCTGACCAGTTCTTCAAAGGAAGGGAGGTGGCACTACCAGAAGGGTGGGATGTGGAGGAGAAACAAGCTGGGCAGAGTCAATGTCATTGTAACAATTAGCTAAGATATGGTCTTGTGTCTTAATTTAGGTTTGATTAACTGACCAATTAGCATGAGTTTTCCTACAATCCTGCCAAAGGTGATAGACATGTAGAGAACATTAAAATATGTAATTCTGAATGTATTTTTATACCTTTATTGCTTTTAATAAGCACAATCATTGCACACTTAAAATTATTTCTTTCTCCAAATGTAACTTCTTACATTCTGGGAATTTCTTTCTAGTACTTTTTTAATGGATATCTTGCATTCAGACTACTTCATGGAAAAATGCAGAGCATTAAGACTTTGCTGCTTTTAAAGAACAAAAAGCATTCTCCTGAACAATTTGTTCCTAATTCTTAGTTTTTTTTTCTTAGATGTTGTTAGAGAAAGCTATGGTTTGATATTCTGAACATTTTGAAGTTCTGTTTTTTTGTTTTATTTCCTTGTTTCCTGAGTTCTAAGAAGCCCCCACATTTTTTCATCCATTGGCTGGCAGGGAAAAAACAAAGGTGATGGCCAGGTATAGAATGCAGATGTTTTTAAATATTGCTTATTAGGGGACTCATTCAGAGAACTTGTAAAGGCAACATCCACCTCCCTTAGCATTCGAATGTGGCTCCCAATAGGTTCCCAGTACTTCACAGTCTCCAATTGTTTCCTTCAGCTGATTGCTTACTCCATAGTTACTTAATGATCAGTTATCATAGATTTTCATTAACCATCATTTTTAATTCATCAATTTTACATACAATATACTGAAAATTCTTATAATCCCTTTTCACAATGCATAACTTTTTTTAAAAAAACCTACATAATGAACAGTGATAATTATTTTTTAAAACCACAATTATATGGAATAAAATACACTCGTGTATCTCTGAAGAATTCAACTCCCTTGTGCACAAGAATCATGTTTGTATCAGGAAAATGAATACTAGAGTGGATTTCTGTAACTGTAATTATTTGATAAAAGGTCCAACTTTTCTGTGAAAGTACTTCTTGTAAATTGATCCATGATTTTCTCTCTGCTAGGCCTGGATTACAAGGCAGAGGGAATCAATTTCTAGCTTCTGTCACAGAAAGTCCATTTATAGAGTTTCAGAGGAGCCCTTTGGGATATTAGTGCCTAGTCTCTAAAATATCCTCCAAGTATTTGAGGAACTGGAGTGAATTGTGTGGTGAGGAGTGTCTTTTTAAACCTTTCCTTAACTCTACTTAACATATACATATTTAAAACTGTAGATTCTTTTCAAACCCATGTCACTTTGATTCTTTACACTGTATTTCTGTCCCTGGACAATTGCAGAACAAATGTTCCAAGTTTTAAATGCGCAAAACTAAGCTTGCTAATGACAGCCCAAAAACACTTAATGGAAAAACAGCATTTCAGCTTCATCATGCAAATACTAAAAGTGCTTCACAGATAATTCATGAGTCAAACAAATCTGTGATATTTGTTTTGTGCAGTAGAAAACACTTTGATCTTGTGTGTGAAAATTCTCCAAGAAACAGGACTTGGTTATCACATCTATAAAGCAAGAATCTTTAGGTAATTCATATGGCCCCTCAAATATTTTTTGGTTCATTATTTGTTTATTCACTATTCTTTATCCCTGATTTTTTTAAGTTGTTAAAAAGTAGAAATTCAATTATGTTAGAGACAAATAATAAAGATCAAGTTTCAGTTTTTCCTTCTAACTCCATTAGAAAATGTCTTTGAAGTATATTAAAGAAAAAAATTAACAGTAATACCTGTTCTGTTCTTTTTGGTTTATATTAACTAGACCTAAAATCATGATTTTGTTGGGGGCATAGAGTGGAGATAGGGTTGAAAGATGGCGAGAAAAGGAAAAGGAAAGAAAAACTCCTGCTGTGTTTGATTTTGATAAATTTAAAAAACACACAGCAGTTTCTTAGTGGATCATTTGCCAAATTACTGAATAAATTATGCCTGTATTTGCCCACAACAGGTAGGCTTCCTAAATTAACAAAATTAATCTTGTGACTCAGAAAATTTAAGAAATGAGCCTAAAAGTTTATATTTAAAAAGACACACACATACACACTTTAAAAAAAATTCTCTGTATGGAACATTTCAATTATAAGGTTGAACTTTGCTGGCAAATTACCATGCACCAGTAGCTTGTCAAAACAGTGACCTATAAAAAAAATCCTAATAAAATAATGCAGAAAAACCCAATATATCAGATGTGCCAAAAAAGATTCTCATGGATTTCTGCTGACTAACTGCTTAGTATTGTACCAGGTTTTATGCTTACTTAGGCATTTGCACCAAATAAATATAACATAGAAGTGACACCAATTACCAATACTTGAATACACAGGGGAACAAATTATGAAATTTCACTCTCAAAAGCATCAGAATCAAAGCAGATGTGACAAATACATAGCCCAAGTTTCACACCTAAAAACTAGCATCAAGGACACACAAAAAAACGTATGTCCCATCAGCCCTGAGCCCTCTTAAGTCCACTAGCTAACTCTGCTGTTTTGGGTGTGAGTTCTCCTTTCCTTCCTAAAGGCTCACCATGCCTCAGAGTATGAAGGTATTAATCTGAAGCCCAGTGAAAACTAGAACACAGCTGCCAATGGGAACCTGGCCTCAGCCACACTTAAGCAGCAGTGCAGGGACAGATCGGTGCTGATCCAAACTCCGGGGTCTGGCCAGAGAGTGAGCAGCTTTAGGCATCCACAGGCAGTGTGTCCCTGAACCCACAGCCTCCCATTTGCCAGATGTCCTCCAAAATCAGCTGGGTCCTGGCCAGGGGACATTCCACGAAGAAGAGCCGGACGTTTATGTTTCCTCCCAGGGGTTGAAGCCACATCAGGGAGAAAAGGGACAATCGACTCATCAAGGTCATCTCTGCCTTCTTGGTCAAAGTCCTTTCAACACTGATCTCATATTCGTACAACCAGGTTATAAAACGTTAGTATCAGCGAAATAGGCTTTTTCATACACTGCTGTTGAGAGTATAATTTGGCCCAACCTTTTAAGAGGATGAAAGAGATACATGCACTTTGCCATAGTAATTTCACATTAAGACATTTATCCTAGGGCAAACAGAGATTTGATCAAAGCCCTATGTAAGAGTGTTAATTGGATTATCACTTATGAAAGCAAAGACTTATAACAAAATAGTGAATTTATTAAATTGTACTAGATCAACGTTAAATATTACTCACCACACCAAAAATATACTTCTGAACAATAGTCAATATCCTGGTGAAATTTTCATGATAAGTAAAAAAAAAAAAAAGCATGCAGAAATACAATATACTGTACAGTTATAATTAAGAAATACATATATGTTTGCATAAGGAAAAGACTAGAATAATATATACTTTTTATCGGCTACTTCTGTGTAATGGGATTAATCTGTGATTTTCATTTTTCATATTTTCCAGAATACTTTAAATAAACATAAGTAATGGCTATCACATTTTATATTTATTATTTAAAAATTTTTCAAAGAATAAAAAGAATTCTCAGAAAGAAAAATCAGAGCCCAAAATTTTATGCTTTCTCTGTAAGATTTTAAAGATTTTTTTTTTTTTTTGAGAGAGAGAGAATGAGAGACAGAGAGCATGAGAGGGAGGAGGGTCAGAGGGAGAAGCAGACTCCCCGCCGAGCAGGGAGCCCGATGCGGGACTCGATCCAGGGACTCCAGGATCATGACCTGAGCCGAAGGCAGTCGCTCAACCAACTGAGCCACCCAGGCGCCCTCTCTGTAAGATTTTATACTAAGATCCTAGTGGCTTCAATTTGAAGGGGAAACCCAGAATTGGGGGCAAAGGGAAGGTAATTCTTCAAGGACTACCCAAATCAAGGCTTCAACAACTCTGTGCAGGTGCTAGGTCTGTACCCAGGGGCTCCCACCCAGGGGCTCGATGCATCAGCTCCCTGCTGTTGGCACCCAGAGATTAATGAAATCCACTAATTCTCCAGGAGACTTCTGCTAAGGTTCCAGCATAAATCACTGCTATGCATCTATCTTTTGTAAGGATAATTCACAATTGTATACAGTAGAAGGGTTCAATGGTGATGATGCACAAACCTCCATGCACATAAACAATAAAGTGTAGAAAACAGTATTTATCTATCACAAGATATATTTCCTGTTTTAAATCATTTTCATTGGTAAATGAAAACTACTTTATAGCTATCCAGTTAGATTTCTGTATTCTTGGCCCAATCCAGTGCTGTAGAAAATAGAAAGCTTAGAAATCCTTTGGAGTATGATTTTTTTTGAGCCAGGAAGTCTGCAGGAGGCCTAGACTGCTACTAAAGACTCATAGTATGACCATGAAATCAGAGCTTAGAGAAGCCCCTTTAGGTGCTCATGAAAATAGCACTCCCTGAGCTGATGTCCCTTGATCCCTAGCTTCCAGCATGACCCCAGCAATTCTAGGTACAAAATGCAGTTGAAGATGCATGATGGACCTGATGAATCTGGGAACTATCCAGATACTCAAGAGAAATTGGGAGAAGGCACAATTCTTCCTTTCCACCAACCACACTCTAGGAGTGTTGTGCTGTAACTTTTATTGATTCCTAGGACTCACCTTAAAACGGTTGCTCCACAAAATAGTCACTTAGGCTGGGAGGCACATCAGCCTCTGTAACAGGTGTTTGAACAGCTGTGTCAAAAGACCACCTCAAGGAAGAGATGTTTTACATGCCACAAAATAACAGGTGTTCCACCTGATCCTGCTTAAGTTTAGACACAAGCCTGGAGAGTCAGATAAGGGCTGACCCCTACCCTCCTAACGGACAATAAAACATACTGAGATGGATTTCAGTGAATCATCTTATTGTGTTTCCCACCTTGTTGCAAGGTTTCACTGTAACTGGCATCTGCTGCTGGAGGATCTGCCCAGGTGCAGAGCTAAGCCCAGCTGTACCATTGCTTAGCATCTGACCTCCAATCGATCCAGGTAAATGACAGCTGGTCTCCTAGACTGCTGGACCCTGACACACTGGCATACATGCTATTACCCCCTCTTCTTTTTCTAATAACTATTTTCTCTGTGTGTGAGCCTGTGTCTATGTGTGTAATAAACCACTTGAGTTCAATAACACAAGTAATTACAATTGGCTTATATGATGTGCATAGAAAATTCTCCTTTGGAGGCACCTGGGTGGCTCAGTCGTTAAGCGTCTGCCTTCGGCTCAGGTCATGATCCCAGGGTCCTGGGATCGAGCCCCGCATTGGGCTCCCTGCTCCACGGGAAGCCTACTTCTCTCTCTCCCACTCCCCCTGCTTGTGTTCCCTCTCTTGCTGTGTCTCTCTCTGTCAAATAAATAAATAAAATCTTTAAAAAAAAAAAAAAAAGAAAGAAAAAAAGAAAATTCTCCTTTGAATCATCACTTCCATAAATAAATCAAAGATAGCACCACCCATTAGAGGGTGGCCATGGCACAGGGTGGTAATTGTGAGGACAGGACTGGTTTACCCAAGAGCTGGAGCCCAGATAATCATTCTCTCCTCACCCTTTCCCCTCCCCTTAAAATGTACATTGTGCCTACCCTCCCCACCAGTAGGAGCTGTTTCAAGACATAGTCTGGAGAGAGTAGGTATTGTTGAAACCATTTGGACTATAACTAACTGAACCCAATTAAGTCCTCTATATCAACTTTTAAGATTCTGGTAGGTGGATGGAAAGATCTATTCATCTTGCAGCTGCCCAAGACAAATCTCTTAAGTAGGTTCCCTTGCTGACTGAATGTGCCACTTACCAATCTGGAGTAGTCTGCCTCTTTCTTTGTTCTCTCCCTGCCCTCTGTGTAAGGGGGCCACCTTGCAAACCAACACACACCAGACTTCCTCACATTTCCAAATACCCATACATGCCCTAACGTGTTGGTTCTAAGCTTTAAAGGGGTCTGCCCTGAATCAATCTAATCTTTGGGCATGGCAGTGTTCTTGGAAGCTCTAGAAAAAGTGATCATGAGACTGAGCATGGTTATAGTCCCTGTACTAAAATATGTGCTAAAAGGCACACAAATTTCTCTGACCACAGAAGTGTCAAAGAGCTGGGCACGTCATTTGGGGCCAGTCACTGATCAAGGCTAATCCTACACAAAATTCTACAAATGTAGTATTTCTATTAACTCCTTTTCACTTTTCCTTTATTTCCTATTTTGTACTTTCTTTACCTTCCCCCTCCAGAGTCAAGCTGTGTTCAACACTCCCACAGAAATTCTCCCTGAAGCAGGATTTCTCAAAAGTCCCTTTCCCAGAGCATTTCTTGGCCAAGTGATTTGGCAAAAACAACAACAAAATTTACACCATCCAGACATTGGCCTTAATATATTTATGGACATGTCTCCTCAGGCATGGGAAACCAAAGCACAAAATTATGGAACTACACCAAAATGAAAGGCTTTTGCCCAGCAAAGGAAATCATCAAAATGAATAGGCAACCTACTGAACGAGAGGAGATAATTGCAAGTAATTTACCCAATAAGAGGTTAATATCCAAAATATGTAAAGAATTTATAGAACTCAACACCAAAAACAAACAAAACCAATAATCCAATTAAAAATGAGCAGAGGAAATAGACATTTTTCCAAAGAACACATACAGATGGCCAACTGACACATGAAAAACTACTCAACATCACTCACCATCAGGGACATGCAAATCAGAACCACACTGAGATAACACTCACACCTGTCAGAATGGCTAAAATCTAAAACTCCAGAAACAACTAGTGTAGGCAAGAATGTGGAGAAAAAAGAATCCCCCTGCACTGTTGGTGGGAATGCAAATTGGTGCAACCACTGTGGAAGGCAGTATAGAGGTTCTTCAAAAAATTAAGAATAGAACTACTCTATGATCCAGTAATCACACTCCTAGGTATTTACCCAAAAAATACAAAACCACTAAATTCAAGAGATACACGCACCCCTATGTTTATTGCAACATTATTTACAATAGCCAAATTACGGAAGCAGCCCAAGTGTTCATTGGTAGATGAATGCATAAAGAAGATTTGAATATATATATATATATATATACACAAATACATATATATGCATACATACACATACACTGGAATATGTATGTATATATATGTGTATATATATATACACACAATGGAATATTTATATATACATATATGTATATACAATGGAATATTATATAGCCATAACAAAGAATGAAATCTTGCCATTAGCAACATGGATGGATCTGGAGTATAATGCAAAGCAAACTAAGCCAGTCCAAGAACTACCAATACCATATGATTTCACTTATATGTGGAACTTAAGAAACAAAGGAAAAAGACAAACCAAAAAACAGACTTTTAACTATAAAGGACAAACTGATGGCTATCAGAAGGGAGGTGAATGGGGGGGTGTGTGGGGTAGATGGGTGAAATTGGTGAGGGGATTTAGAGTACATTTATCTTGATGAGCACGAGTAATATAAGGAAATGTTGAATCACTATATAGTACACCCAAAACTAATGTATCACACTATGTTAACTACACTTAAAAAGTGTAGCATAGATTTTTAATTTAATGAGGGAGCTGGTAAAATGTAACAAATTCAAAGGGAACTCTAAAGAGCAAACACATATAAACAATAAGGACTGAAATAAATTTGCAAATAATACAAAATGAGCTATCCACAAGGCAATAAATAACTGCATTTCACTGGATACAATCCTCAATTCTATGGGCAAAAATGATTTGCATTATTATCACAGTTTGCTACAATTTGAGTTGTAAAATAACTCAAAACATCAAAAGACAACAATATCCCAGAGGAATGAGCTAGGCAAGACACCCACTAATCTTTCTTTGCACATTTCAACATCTTTCACTGTTTTTGCTGACAGGTTTTTTCCTCTTCAATCCAGAACTTCTAGAGACCAAAAAAGAAACAAACAGGCAGTGGGAAAGATATAAATCAGGACTCTAATGATTTTCAAATCCTACTATCTGAGTAGCTAGCTTCCATACTTTCTGAATGGCTTACTTACACGAAGCAGATGGGATTCCCATCCTGCCTTCTTAAATATACCACACAGTCCAACTTGCACTTAAACCTCTTTTCTCTGGGCTATCGTTTACTTATTTCCCCAAATGACTTTTTTCAAGTCCTTGGAGATAGTAGGGGAACTTCAGATATTTGAGATTAACATCTCTCCATGTTCCAAATTTGCATCTTGTACCAGATTTCCCTCAAGTGTTCGTAGTAATTTGGAGATTACTATTATGTGTGGCCACAGGGACTTTTAATAGAAGCACTGAATGGAGAAAAAAATTATTTTGGGACTATAGACATCTGCTGAAGCTGAAGAAGTTCTAACATGGTGCCGGAAGAAGTTCTTGCTATGTAGTACATTTGAAAACAAGGGAGAGATTTTGTAAAGTAACTGTGACTTCCTTTGCAAGATCTGAGAGTCCCAAAGAGACCACATATGCTCTATTGCCTACTGCTTAGCTGAAGCAGAAACTCCATATGCATAGTTCATGATGTTTCAAGCTGCTATTAAGTGCTGAAGTTGACTAATGATGGTTGCCATTTATTGCCAATGATAGAATGCCTCATTCTGACCAAACTAAACCCAAGGATAAACTCCTTGGTAGGACTGAGAGTGGGGCTTCTGCTTCATTATCAGTTAATATGAGGAAAGTTCTTAAGTTCGGGCATATTGTTCTTTCTTAACATAAAGGCCTCTGCCAATAATGGATTGTTTTATTTTCAGAACATCAAATTTGTTAGCCCATGTTCCCTTTTAGACAGTAACTTGAATGTCTCTGCTTGAAACTACTCCTGTCCCTTCTGCGTACACCATCAGAATGTAACTTCCATAAAGGCAGGAAGTGGGCCTATTGTACTCCCAGGCTTAGCATACCATCTAGGATATAGTAGTCACACAACCATTTGTAGAGTGTATTCTTGAATTGACAATATGTACATACATACCCTAAGCAAGAGTCACACCTCAAACTTTAGACTGTGGCTGTTTAAGAACCCCTAATCCCCATGCAATCAAGAGCTACCAAAGTTTGTTGAGCCCTGGTAGAGAAAATCTATGAAGCAGAGAGCCAACAACTTTATATCCATTATATCACTTAACATTTGTGAGGTTTTTTTTCTTTATAGTTCTCAGGAAATCAGTATTAAAACCAGTGAAACATCAGAAGGACAAAATAAAATCCTATTCTCCCCTGACTCTAACCCACATTCTGAGGTAACCAACAGTAACAATCTAATGTGTGTCCTTCCACACTCTCTCCTTCCTCAAGTATTTACATACCGTTAAGATTAGATGTTCTTAGCTTAAAAAAAGAAAAAGAAAACCTGAAACAGAATCACATTGCCCATATTTTTCAGTACCTTGTCTTTTTCTTTTAATAGTTTTTCCTGAGTGTTTCTGGTCACACCAGACTCATTTTTCTAACTTATTTATGCTTACACCCATACAATAAAATTTTTTTTTCAGGAATTTAGCATAGTGTGCTTTACAACCTTAACTGCTAAGTGAGATAAGCCAGTTATAGAAGAAATATTACATGATCCCACTGAAATGCATTCTCTAAACTAGTCAAACTCATCAAAAGAGTAGAATGGTGGTTACCAGGGACTGGAGGGAGGGGGAAATGGGGAGCTACTGAACAATGGGTATGAAGTTTCAGTTATGCAAGATGAACAAGTTCTATAGGCTACAGATTGGAGGTTTCTGTGACCCTCTCCTTATACTACAGACACGAGTCACAAGTTCAGGTTGTTCCCTGTTCTCCTGACTTCTATAAATCAGATTACCACCACCCCCTCTTTTGGTTCATTTTCTAGAGCGGCTCACAGAACTCAACATTTTACTTACTAGA
The DNA here is from genome assembly GCF_029215605.1 of Mirounga angustirostris. Lineage (NCBI taxonomy): Eukaryota > Metazoa > Chordata > Mammalia > Carnivora > Phocidae > Mirounga > Mirounga angustirostris. The sequence continues at coordinate 50,027,291 of NW_026991717.1, read as the reverse complement.
TCACTACTTTATTATTAAAGATATGACTCAACAACAGCCAGATAGAATAGGCACATAGGGCAAGGCATGTGGGAAGTGGTGCGGAGCTTCCATGCCCTCTAGAAGCACACCACCATCAAACCAACCTGGAAGCTCTCAAACTCTATCCTTTTGGGATTTTATGGCAGCTTCATCACATTGCCATGATTAATTAAATCATTGGCCATTGGTGATTAATTCAACCTCCATCCCTCTTCCCCCCGCCCGACACCCCAGCTTCCTAGGGGTCAGGAGATGAGAAGGACAGTTCCAACTTCCTAATCACATGATTGGTTCCCCAACAACCAGACCCAATCCTTAGGTTTTGTTCAAAAGTCACTCCATTGACATCAGAAAACACCTTTACTGCTCTTAGAACGTTCCAAAGCTTTTGGGAGCTCTGTGTCAGAAACTGGGTCAAGACCAAATACAGTTGACACTTGAACAACACAGGTTTGAAATGTGCAGGCCCACTTACATGCAGATTGTTGATACAATAAATTTATTTTCCTTATGATCTCCTTAACATCTTTTCTGCAGCTTCCTTTGTTTTTTAAAAGAGAGAACACAAGCAGGGGGAGCAGCAGACAGAGGGAGACACAGGCTTCCTGCTGAGCAGGAAGCCCAAGGCAGGACTCCATCCCAGGACCCTGGGATCATGACCTGAGCCAAAGGCCAATGCTTAACCAACTGAGCCACCCAGGTGTCCCTCCAGCTTAAGAATATGGCATATATTACGCATAGCATACAAAATAGGTGTTCATCAACTGTTTACATTAGGCTTCTGGACAATAGCAGACTATTAAGTTCTGGGGAATCCAAAGCTATACTCATATTTGCAAATGCATGGGGGGGTGCCACTAACCCCTGCATTTATTCAAGTTCAACTGTGTATTTTTATTGTAAGTCACAACATCACATTACCATAATTTAAAGAAATTTAATAGTGGAGCACCTAGGTGGCTCAGTTGTTAAGTGTCTGCCTTTGGCTCAGGTCATGATCCCAGGGTCCTGGGATTGAGTCCTGCATCAGGCTCCCTGCTCAGTGGGGAGCCTGCTTCTCCTACTCCCACTCCCTCTCCCCCTGCTTGTCTTCCCTCTCTCGCTGTCTCTGTCAAATAAAATCTTAAAAAAATAAGAAATTTATAGTAAAATTCATTGCCTCTTGTGTCTGGCTCTTTAGCATAATGCCTCTGACGTTCATCTATGTTGTTGCATGAATTCATACTCTTATTGCTGAATAGTGTATTTCATTGTATGAATCACAGTAATGTGATCACTAATTGGTCATTTTTGTCCTTTTCAGTTTGGGGTAATAGCCCCAGGAAAGCTTCAATTACTACTTGCTTACATGTATTACATGTATTAACATGGGTATACATTTTCAAATCTCTTGAGTAAATAAATACCTAAGGGTAGAATAATTTTGACTAAAGCTGCTGAGAACATTCTCATGCAATTCTTAGTGTGCACATCTATTTTCAAACACTTTGGGAGTGAAATCACTGGGCCATTAAAGTATGTTTAACTTTGCAAACACCTACCCAATTTTTCTAAAGTAGCTGTACCACCTTGCCTTCCCACCAGCAATCTGAGAGTTTCAGTTCTACTGCGTTCTAGCCAACACTAAGAGTTGTCACTTCAGTGAGTGAGAGGATGGTTTCCTGGAGGACACACCTTAACTTGCCCAGATGATCTTTGTAAAATAAACCTACTTCTCTAACTACTCCTGTGACAATCATCTCAGGTGCTATGCTGCAAGACCCATTATCATCCACACATCAGTGTTCTGTCGTGGGACCACCCATCCAGCTACAGCAGGGGAATAGGCACCACTTCTACATTTGCCTACTACATCCACAAAACTCCATAAGAGGTTGCTTGTCTCGTTTAAATTTAGTGCTTGCCATTTTGCTCAATCAAGTCGAAGGTTGTGAGTGGATGAGGGAGGACTTGGAAAAACCATTCTTTAATTTCTCTTGATAATCCAAAGCCACTTTGTAATAGTTTTAAAAGAACAAAGGTAACACCAACTACAAAACACTCAGAGATGCTGCTTCTTTTTCCTTTTAACTTACATAGCTGTCCTGAAGTGAGAATCCTTATATTAGGGTCTTCTTACATATCTGAAAGCATTTTCAGATAGGCTTACCAAATAGATGATGATACCATGCCTCACTCTTCATCCCAAATCCCTCTGCATGCTTTGCCTGCATTTTGTAGCAGCGAGTAGAAAACAGCAGTGACATATCCTGCCACCACCACCCGCAGCCTCCACTCAGGGGCTTTTCCTCGAGTGCCCCTTTGTGGCCATGGACTTCAATACAAGTACTGTCAAAGTCCACCTGTGTTGCAAAAACTTCAATTTATAGGAAAAGTAGTTCCTCACATGAAAACTGACCAGCATGAAGAGGAATATCGAAGGGAAGAAATCTTACAAGGACACTATCTCCAACCCCAGACCCCCATACATCTTCTTATCTCAATCAAAGTTCCTTGGGATCTTCAGTGTAATGGTCTCTGACCATGCTGCCTTTGAGCTAAAAGAGGCCTAATGGGCTCACAGCACCCAAATGTTATTTCCAAGAACTGTGTGCCAAATACTGGCATTTCCCCCTCTCCCTGAAGGAAGCTTGTGTGTCTGGAAAGTACTTTGATGACTCAGAAATCACACTGTGTTCCAGAGGCAGGTGTGGGATTGGAGATATATCCAGTCCCAGCTCAAATTTGGCCGAATCGCATTGACAGGTCAAAAAGTTCTCTACCTCAAGGACACAGTAAAAAGTTAAGTGACACCTAGATGTTGACACAGAGTACAAGCACCAAACTCTTTCCCAAAATGACTTATTTTAAAACTTTAGACATTAAATGTATATTTTATCTCTTCTGTTTCTATCTTTCAGCTCTGAGGGGGAAAAAAAAAAAACAATGTCAACTCGTGGAATTGCTTGTGTTCCTTCTGGATCAATCACCCTCCCCCCTTCCAATCCCTGTCTTTAGAGGTAACCACTCTTCTCAGAATTGCAAGTTTATCATGTATCCAAAAAAAAAAAAAAAATGCATGAAGGTATTTCTTCATCCCTAGGCAATTTAAGATGTTTTTAAATTTTATATTCATGTGATTCTGTATGTATTCTCCAATTTCATTTCTCTGTTCAACTGTATATTTTTGACTATTCACTACTCTTTGGTAGTCTATTTTATGATTATATGTAACTTTGTATCTGTTCTCCCACTTAAAATTATGTTATCTTCAGGGTTTTTTCTATTATTATAAATGTAGCTTTAAGAATAATTCTACATATCTCCTTGTCAGCTAAAGCAGATTTTTTTCTCAGGTTTACATGTAGAAATGGGGTGGCTAGATGAGAGGAGGGACACAGCTCACTTTTCTTAAGATTGCCAAACTACCCAAAGAGGACTATGCTAATTTATATTTACACCAGGATTACACAAGAGCTCCTATTGCTCTCCGTTCTCACTAACAGACATTCTGGTGGCTGTGAAATGGTTTGTGTATGTGTAGTTTTTAATTCTGTATTTTCCTGATTAGAATTATTAAAGCAAAAGTTGCACAAACTTAGAAAGCTAAGGAGACTTCATTCGAGGATATTGCAATGATAGAGACCAAAGTGCCGTCTGAACTTCATCTGCTGAAATAAAACATGGGAGGATTTTTCAATGCTGGCATGAGCTAGTGGAAGAGTACTGGAGGACCTTAGGAGGTCGATCAGTGGGATCTGTCCAGTACATCCCATCATTCCTCAGTTTGCAAATGTTTCTCTGACTAGGCCACCTGGGCTTCGCCTCCTATAGAGAGGGGGATGGGGAGCCGGTGCTATCTCCCTTGATGATTATATTTCCAAGGGATGGCTCCCAGGTCCTTGAGAAAGATATTTTTAGTTTGTAAAACTGGCACAACGTTTTTAAAAAGATTTACATCTGAAAGGCACACAGGAAGAATTTACAATTAAGTTTTCTTAAGTAAATGCTCTAAGAAAAGGGATGTCAGGGGCCTAGAGTCAGGAAGAAGTCTGTCTAAAGTTTAGTCAAGCTGAGGGGAATGTCAGAGCCATCATGGTCAGAGGTTATTAGCCATTCACTTTTCTGATCGAGGATTACCTATTCTTATCTTCTGCCCACTTTTCCACTGAATTGTTAGTCTTTATGACTTCTAAGCGATCTTTATATACTCTGGATACTGATCTTTTTAAATTATACACATCACCTACCTCTCAGTTGGTAGCTTATCTTTTGATTTTCCTCACAATATCTTTGGATTTTAGTTTTAATGTAAAGTTATACAATATTTTCCCCACTGAATTACATTTTTTAAGTTAAGAAACCCTTCCCTACAGTCATCAAGTGGTTTATTTTAATCTAAATTCTGCTTTCCAAATTTAGATTGTGAAAGGTGAAATAAAATGGAGTCACTTACGACGAAGGGTTTTAAGAGTCAGAAGGCCACTAAGGAGGAAGGCCTTAGCCACATCTTCACAGAATGGAACCATGAGTTTTTGAACTGAGCCAAACCACAAAATACTCTAATAACTCTGCACAAACACCTGCAACTTGCTACCGTTACCACCTTTCACATAGTCGTAGCCTTAGCAACCAATTAAGTTTAGCCTAGTTTTCTTCCACCAACACCAATCAAAATTCTTTGTAAACAAGTTTGTAAACAAGTGATTCCTTTTGTCTCTCAAAATAGCCCTGACTCTTGCTCCATACCAGAACACTACTGGGGATGCTACCCAAATCAATGTACCCCAAATTGCAATTCTTTGATCTCAAATAAATTCTTTCACTTAATTATTGCCTCCTGACAATTTCAGGTTGATACGATCATCTATTGATTCTTATGTCTGGTATGTAGCCTTTGGAATATCATTTGTTATATATCAAACTTCATATATATGCCGGTCAATTCACTGATTTACTCAATCCCAGTGATCTATTTTTCTGTACCTACACTAATACCGCATAGTCTTATAAAGCTGCAGTAGACAAATCTTGACATCTAGCAGGCCAAGTCTAATTTTTTCCTCAAAGTGTTTTTACCTTCAACTGCTTTGAATACTTTGTTCCCTGTGTTTAAAGCATCCCAAGGCAAGAATATATTATTTTACCACTTAGGGGAATGTGATTCTATCAGAAATTATTTTAGTAGACAATAGAATACCATATGTATGAGTACCAATGGAGGTGGAGGAGTTCACTAAAAGGGGGAAAAAAAATATTTAGAATGCCCATGGTCCATTTGCTGTGCATCATTACTTTGCTAAATCTGGCCCTGCAGAATATAGATTATCCCCTTCTTTCCAATTCCCGAGAACACCTAATTCTTCTCTTTATTCTTTTGTGCATACCTGGAAAGATTCTCTCAGAAAGCAAAAACTTTGCTTAATACATAAATGCAACTCAGCAACTAAGAAAAACATTAGGGCTGGTGATGGTATTTTAGGTCATGAATGCTTCCTTGGAAATACACCTTCCTGGGTATCTTAACTTTCTCATTTTTTGAACACCAACCCTTTCAAATGGCTATTTTGTTGCCCAATATATAAGGACTACTCGTCTATCTCTCAGGCTTACTGATCTTCTGTTGCTACCAAGTGGCTGATAGCAAAGACATACAGCATTTTTTTTTTAATTAATTGCCACATTCTTCAAACTTTCAGAAGGTGATGGTACAAATCTTTTGGTATGCAGCAATCTGGCAGCAGAAACTAATAAGTAATAGCTATTTTAAAACATCCATTCCTTTAAAAAAAAAAAAAAAGGCAAACTCAGCTGCTGTTCAGTTATAAACCTTCTTTGAATGACCACATAATCTCAGGATAAATGTCAAAAGAGTTGTTTTGACAGCCCTTTAGCTTTTATACATACTACCCCTACCCCTGCCTTTGGTTCTACTTCCCTAAACACATGAGTTTTTAATAAAACCATATAAACAGTGAATTACACTTCTAAAGCAGCAATGTACAAGTATGAGCTCCAATGAGATCGTCCAAATACCACTTTCAACCTGGTGCAATTTCAAAGCCATAACTAACCTCTTTTTCTAATTATGCCTTTTCCACCCACTCCGTCTCTAAGGAACAGACAGGACAACAAAGCTCCCTAGCAGGAAGAGGTAATAAAATCTACTTTTGCTAATGCAGAATGTAATTTTCCACTATAGTATTGTAAATGGATAGGATTTCTTCAGTTCTCAGAGGTAGGTCCTTTAGCACTGAGAATCTCTGGGCCAGTCTTTGGAGTTTATTAGTAAACTTAAAACCTCAGATTCTATCACATCTTATGTTCTGCTTGTTTGCCCAGTAATTACCAGGAGTGATTTCCTCCTTAATTAAAATAGGATGCCTTGTGACCCTTCAATTCCAATTCCAGGGATTTATGATAAAGAAATAACAGCAGTGAGATTAAAGGCAGGGACTTAAGCAAAATGCTTGAGTTCATATCTTAATTCTGCCATTTTCAAGCTGTTTGACCTTAAGTCACTTAACCCTGTGTCCATTTCCTCATCTGTAAATGGGGATAACAGTAACTAACTCTTTGGATTACTGTAGGAATAACTTAGTGCATGTAAAACACTTAGATATTACCATATAGTAACCATTATGTAACAATTTGCTGTTAAGTAAGAACAAACATGTTCTTTATAGCATTGTTTCTGATAGAAAAAGTTTTTAAAGGAACTGTTTAGATGTCTATTGCTTATCACTTAAATAGTGGACTACTAAGAAGCTATCAAAGATAACGGTGCAGAGCTTTAAGTAAGGCTGGCAGCACAGTGTGCATACCTAGGCAAAAAATGAAGATAAACTCTTTCAAAGAAAGTATACTGATCAACTCGGCAAAATTAGACTTTCAGCATGAGTTATCACACTCCAGAGTATAATTTTCCTTATTTTGGCATGGGAGTAGAAGTGTTAGAAATTCAGACATTTAGAGATCCAAAGTCCTCTTCCACGCACATCTCCTAACAAAGTTACTTGAAGATGTATTTCAGCCAACAGTAAAAATTTTAGAATTAAAAAAAGTGATCCAAAAAGCTATGGACATAACCAAAGGGAGGAAAAAGTTTGGGAACACTGCAAATCCCAGGAAAAACTCCATTGCCATCCTAGGAATCTAGACCCAGTTGGTCTAAGTTAGATTAAGAAGTCAACACATTCCTAGAAGGAAGTCTGGGAAAATAGCTTTAAGAGCTCAATTAAAATTTAGTCATAAGCTTTAAACAACTACAAAAACTAAAATTAACAATTCCAGGGGTAAAAAGTAGAATAAAAAGATTATGGTCAAAATATGAAGCAAACTGAAACTTAACATGATTTTGAACCAAGTAAAGTCATATCAGACAAGAATTTTTCAGCCTTCATGATTAGGACATTCTTCCACAATCAGAGTGTTATCCACATAGGCGTCTACATTTCCAGAAGGATAACATCACACTTTAGTTCTAGAGTGAATATACAAAATTATATTTATTGGATTTCTGGTTTTAGACCTATGGATAAAAACTTCATTATAGTTTGGAGAATATAGTGCACAAAATTTATCAATCTTGTATATATTAACCAAATAGTGCATTCGTGTGAATTACAAAATAGTACCCCCTCAGCAAAGCCTTTTACTGCAATAACTATACAAATATATGATGACCATGAATGATTGGCACCCCTGGAGTTGTTTGCAAAACCATCAACTATGGCCTTAGATAAATTAACACTTGAAGAGAAAAGTGAAAAGAAAGATTGCTAGAGTTAAATATATTTCCTAAGAGGGAGTCAAGATATAGATGTAAGGTTACTGGAACTGTAAGTTGTATTATTTAAAATTAAAGTATGTAAAATAGAAAATTATGGTTATTAAAATTATTAACCAAATAGCTTACACATATTTATAGAGCTACATTTTTATACAATTTGTAAATTAGAGGATAGGTGGGTCTTAGTATATTTAAGCTAAGTTTCCTTCACAGTGTGGGAATCCATTAATAAATCAATTACTGTGTTATAAGATTTGGTGTTATAAAAATAGCTATAAAATAAAAATTATCAAAAACTATATATAGAAAGAAGAATGAGGGATAGCATTAGACAGAAAATGGATACTATTCAATATCATTCAGCATGCATTTGTATTACTTTTATAATCATTTTAAATGGTGATACATGTTTATTAACAAATGTACAGTGAATATACAATGTTATAAAAGCTACACCAAACATTCATTTGGCTTATGTCTTGGCTGGAGCTTCTATTTTGGCGCTTGCCTATTTCTAACTTTTCCAAATAGTCTTGTATAACTGGTCATGTTTTTTTAAATAACCATTAAGTTGCCATTATCAAAAGTTGAGATGCTGAAACTCCTATTTTAAGAAATAAACTCTCCCACTCCTTCCTTTGGCCTATGTTATCTCCCTGCATTTGTGGCCAGTGGAACTTTATCAACTATGTGAACTAAACCAATGCCCTGTGACCATCTTACTAGTACATTCTCCAGCCCATGTACGTACTAAGTGATGGCAGGGGAAGGCCAAAGGAGATCGCTGTTAAAGTATCTATCTATCTATCTATCTATATATATATATATTCACACACACACACACACACACACACACACACACACACCTATCTATCTATCTATCTATATATATACACACACAGTGTATTACTTCTTAGCGAGTAAGACTACATATTGTAAGCTTATTCCTTTTATGTGGAAACAGTACTCCAAAGAAAACGTGTTGTTTTGTTAGTTTTTGAAACAAATGCAGAAATCACCTGACTTTCAACATCACATGCACACACTTGACATCTACAGTTGATATTTTCCAAAGGACTCACAATGGGATTTTTCACATTTAAAGCACCAGGTAGTTGAATAACTAGAAAAAAATTAATCTAGAAAGAATGAAAAACCAGCTAAGTGTTTCTCATGTTTGGGCCACGTGGTTTCACTCTGGCCAACGAAACTCAACAGCAACCATCTTTTTAACAATGAAAGATAAAGAAAAATCTGAGAATGTTTGTTAGGATGGAGCTTTTCATTTAGCCCCATCCTCTTATTTTGCAAACTGAAAAGTCAGGTCTTGAGAACACAAATGACTTGCCCACTGTCAAACCATTGTAAAGCAGTAGCTCTAGGTCTCAAAATCAAGTATAGTGCTGAGAGATGAAGTTATTTTCTTTTCCATATTCCCAAGTTTGTGTTGTGGGTGTAGGACTCTTATCAAGAGGAAAATACCAAGAAGAGAGAATGCTTGACTACTCGAACCATCCTAAATTTCGAGTGGATTCAACCCTGCTGGGTGACAGCAGAAAGCAAATAAAGCAGTCAGTTTCATGTTGTGTGTATGCATGTGTATGTACCCCCTCTTAGCAAATTTCAAGTATTCAGTGTAGTATTATGTAAAGTCACCATGGTATACAATAAGTCCCTAGATTTTATTTACTATGCTTAACTCAAACTTATCTCTTGACCAACATCTCCATCTCCCCCTCCCCCTAACCCCTAATAACCACTATTCTACTCACTACTTCTAGGAGTTTGACTATTTGATTCCATATGTAAGTGATATCATGTAGTATTTTTCTGTGTTTGGCTTATTTCATTTAGCATAAGGTACTCCACGTCCATCCATCTTGTTACAAATGACAGGATTTGGATATGTTAACTAGGTTGTTATAGTGATTATTTCACCATGTATACATGTATCAAATCAAGTCGTACACCTTGGGTATATACACTTAAAATCCATTGTCGTTTTGTACAGCTGCTCTTGAAATTGAAAGTGAGAGTGAGGGAGGGGAAAAAATAACGTGAGGTGGGGAGCAGCATAGGCTTCTTTTGCTGGTTTCCCAAGACAATCTACACAAGATTCAAAGTCCTTCCATTCCCCAACCCTTCCTTCGTTGTACTGGTGTGAACAGAATACCAAGTGAGGTGATATGGAGTCTAACACTTGCATTGTTTACACTGCCTGCAGCCACCACAGCTGGGCAGGTCTGCAGAACCCAAGAAATGTTTGTTTGCCCTGACTCAGAGTACCTCCTTTATCTTCAACTCTGATCTCATAACTTCTCCAAAAAGGAGCTAGTGTTCTTCTGTAATAATGTTTGTTTCAGAAGCATGTGGTTTGTCCCATCATAAAATCACCAACAGTAGTAAAGGGCATCATAGCTGAGGACACTGGAAGTATTGCGCACCCAGTCCAGCTAGGGGAAGCCCCTGCTCCACTTGATTGGATCCAGCTGTTTTCAAAGTTTACATCTATGAACTACTCGTCTTACTTAAGTCAAAGTATTTTTCTGGGAAAGACAACTTCCTGAATCCATTGATTCAGTACATTTTATTTCCTTCCTTCAACTCTGATTCCTGAGAGTGAATTTAAAGCCCTTCTCTCTATCCCCCACCCCATACAAAACACCACTGTACTGGGCTAGCTGTATTTGGGCTTCTGCCAGATTGCTTTCCAGAATGGCTTCTCCAGGCATCACTACCACATTACTACTACACTTGGCATCACACACTCTAAAGTTTGCTTATTTAATAGAAAGTAGCACTTCATTGTTTTCAGTTGCATATCCTGCTAATGACTGAGTCTTCAATTTGATCAATTTATAAATCCAGATCTACTTTTCAATCCTACCATACATTCTTCCATCTGATCAACACTAACCAGCACTCATAAACCACACTTTCTGCCTCCATGTTGTATTCTATACCAGGTAATTGGTTGTAGAATGATAGAGTAACCGAACAGATTATTTTCTTCCTTATGCAAGTCCTTCTCCATATACAGAGAAACCTATATTGCTATATTGGTGTGGTCTCATAGACCTGTGAGCTCCACCTAAAATCCACCTTAAAAACAGACCCTCATCAGCATTGTTTTGACACTTTTGGAACATTTATCAGGGACTGTAAAGATTTTGACTTCATTTAGAAACAGGCAGCCTTAATAGCCTTGTTTCATGAGACATTTTATGTCTTATTATGCCAGAGATGTTCCTTTAGGTCCTAAAAGCCAAGATTCATTTCCTTTTAGAACATTTCTTAGATTTCTGAAAAGATCATTTTAGTAGAGTCAGTACATACTCCTTCGTTCTCTTTGTGCATTCTCTCTCAATTATCACTCACCTTACTTACCTCTTGATACTTCAAAAGTCCCCTGATTATCATATGTCTTTCTCATCAGACCCTCTATAAATGCTTTTGTAAAACCAAGGTCTCATAGGTCAGTTTGAACTAGTCCATGCGAAAATTTATGATGTACCTCCAGTAACTTGCTAAAGGATAGTTTTTTTCTGAAATTCAAGGAACAGAAACTTTAAATTCTGATGGTTCCATGTGCTTTCCCAAAGGCATGTTTGTGTGTCTATCACAGCTAGATACCATAAGTTCTACTCCATTAACAAAATAAAACAAAAACAAGAAGAACAAGAGTAAGATATTGAGGCCCAGAGAAGTTACACAACTTACCCAAGCTCTCAGAACACATAGCATTAAACTAGAACCATAGCATCCCAACTACTATCCTGCCTGATATTCTTTATTAATGGGCAGAAGGAAAGATTCTTATAAAAAGTTGCTACTTAAAGCCCGCTCATATCCAAGCCAGTTGTCCCCTGGGCAGCCTGAACTTTTACATGAGCTGCTGCCAAACCCGTTCGTGTTGAATCCTTTCCAAGTCCTGCAGTTCCAGGGTCTTAAACTTATTGTCAGGCTGACCTAGAAAACCTTCAACAACATAAGGAGGCTGCTGCAATGCCACACCAACTTTCAAATTGGATGAAATCTTAAAGCAGAAATATTTATGAAACTTCCCAAACAAATCTGAAATCTGGTATGTGAGCTCTGGTTTGCTCTATTTATGATCTGGTCACCCTGAAATATGGGCTTGTTTGGAAAAGACAAATGTTTTAATTTTTGAAGGAAGATTGCCATAGATAGGCAAAGATTTAACGCCAAAACTCCCAAGAGCATTGCTGAGCTCAAAGCCAAAGGAAAGCCTTCTCCAAGCTGTACATATAGTGTCAGATCTTTGTTCTTATGGAAAATTTTGCCTATGTAGCATCCAAAAGTAGTATTTAAAGCACTGTCTCCAGGGACGCCTGGGTGGCTCAGTCGTTAAGCATCTGCCTTCGGCTCTGGTCATGATCCCAAAGTCCTGGGATCAAGCCCCACACGTTGGACTCCCTGCTCAGCAGGAAGCCTGCTTCTCCCTTTCCCACTCCCCTTGCTTGTGTTCCCTCTCTCGCTCTCTTTGTCAAATAAAATCTTAAAAATAAATAAATAAAGCACTGTCTCCAAAGAGAATCCTGTTGTTTCAAAAGCTTTAGTAAAAATGGACTTGAAAAATGAGAAAATTACCTTAAGCAATACCACCCCTCAGAGTGCTACAAGACACAAATTGGGTGAAGATTAATCCTTATCTCAGGATAAACCCCTGGCTATTGGCCCCTTAGAGAAACCTATGAATCCTGCCACTCTCAAAAGCCCTGCTTGAACAAGACAGACCTGAACTGCAGTGCTCTAACTACAACCAGCAGGGCAGAAACCATCCTACTGGATGCAAGGGAGGGTAAGCAAGTCACAACTTACACCAGGAGGATGATTGCATCATCTATTTCTCATGAGCTAGAAAATAAGCACAATGCTTCCACATAAAGGAAAAATTACAGTGTATTTCTAAGTCCAATGCTATGACTAAAATCTGAATTTCAACAAGATTTCTGTTGATGTCGGGGGCGGGGAGGGCGTGAAATAGCATTATTAATCTTCTGTAACCCTTCAAGAAGACTGAGAGCCAGATGACTAGGAGAATTTGGATTCTACAAAGAAACTCCTGGAGCCACTTTTGAGTGTTGCTCTGGATCCATCACTGGTGAACTTTTAATATATATATAATGAAGTTTCAGAGCTTCATAGATCTGTATCTGTCACAGCAACACAAGGAGAAAAACCTGAACCAAGTAGAGAGACTGGACAAAACCTTGACCTTTGTCTTCTTTCACCATAGGGGTGGTGGCCATCAGGATAACACCTAGTGATGCTGGAAAACGGATTATGATTGCTCCAAGGGGTTACAGAAACTTAAGACAGCAGATAGTCGCCCCATAGTAGCAATGGATAGGAGATTAAAAGTACTCTCGGAGAAGATATTTCTTGCTGCTTTTTCAGGCCGTCCAGTGAGGAGGGATAATGTTTATCTTAGGAGCCTGGCACCTTGCTTTTAGTCTTCGTCAGACTGCAGTTCATTTCAGGAAAAAAAAAAAAAAAAGTTATTTTTGAAGTTCTATTAGTAAGACATACGGTGATTCTGAAAAAGTAAAAAATTACCCAAAGGAAATTAACCATTGGAACAAATCAAACACTAATAACGGACTTGAAAAGAAACGGACACTTCTCACACACCAACTTGGAGTTGTCACAGTTCATGCATCATTAAAATGCTCAGGAATCACAGACCTACATGAAAGCTATAGATGAGGTGGAAGAGCTTAGTTCTACAGCTTGGTCCAACTGCCATGCCAAAATCCTGAAAGATCCAGAGATAAGTTTTAAAGTATTTTAATTAAAAGGCATGGAAAGGGGTGCCTGGGTGACTCACTCATTAAGCATCTGCCTTCAGCTCAGGTCATGATCCTGGAGTCCCAGGATGGAGTCCCACATCGGGCTCCCTGCTCAGCGGGAAGCCTGCTTCTCCCTCTCCCACTCCCTCTGCTTGTGTTCCTTCTCTTGCTGTCAAATAAATAAAATACTAAAAAAAATAATAAAAGGCATGGAAATAAACATTCAGAGAGGGTGCATCATGGACAGAGATGATGAAAGGTATTTTTGGAAATCATGAGTAAAAATGCACATTTTACAATGTGAAAGCTTACCAGCTGAAAGATTGAGGAATATATGAATGATGGGTATTTGTTCTCAGCTGCTGCCTGGAATGAAGACCCATTTTCTATGGCCTATTTGTTTTTCAAACTAAACATCATGCAATGATGCTGGCTGGTCTGGTGGCCATTCACTTTTATCCCACTTCTATTGTCTGGTATCCCCCAGGTCCCTCCTGTTTGAGATTTAAGTGACATGTAACATTTTATTTAAGTATACAAAATAATGGTTTGAAATGATTATTAAGATATCATTACCATAATATGTTAACATCCATAACGTCAATTACATGTTTGTGATGAGAACTTTTAGTATCTACTCAACTTTAAAATACACAACACAATATTGTTAGTTACCATGCTATGTATTACATCCTAAGGACTTTGTTACTGGAAATTCTTACTTTTTGACCACCTTCACCTATTTTGCCCAACCCACCAGCCTCTGCCTCTGGCAACCACCAATCTGTTCTGTTTATCTAGGAGGCTGTGTTTTTTGGTTTTTTGTTTTGTTTTGTTTCAAAATTCTATATGTGAAATAATACAGTATTTGTCTTTGACATTTTTCTCTTAGCACAAAACCCTCAAGGTCCATCCATGTTATCACAAATGGCAAGATTTCTTTTTCTATAGCTGAATATTATTCCTTTGTATATATACTACATTTTCTTTTACATTCATCCATCAATGGACAGGCTGTTGTCATATCTTGGCTATTGTAAATAATGCTTCAAAGAACCTAAGGGTGCAGATATCTCTTTGAGATAATGATTTCAGTTTGTTCAAATACATAGCTAGAAGTAGGATTGCTGGATTATAGGGTAGTGCTATTTGTCATGTTTGAGAAACTTCCACCTTGTTTTCCATAGCAGCTGCACCAATTCACATTCCCACCACCAGTGCACAAGTGTTCATTTTTCTCCCCATCCTTAGCAAGTTCTCTTGTCAATAACCATCCTAAAAAGTGTAAGGTGCTATCTTTGGTTTTTATTTTCATTTCCCTGATTAGTGATGTTGAGTACTTTTTCACATATCTGTTGGCCATTTGGATGTCTTCTTGGAAAACACATCCATTTGGGCCCTCGGCCCATTTTATAATCCGTTGTTTTCTATGGAGTTGTAGAATTTCTTTATATAGTTTGTATACTAACCCCTTATCAGATGTATTAATTGCAAGTATTTTCTTCCATCTGCAGGTTGCCTTTGCTGTGCAAAAGCTTTGTAATTTGATGTAGTACCACTTGTTATATTTTCCTTTTGCTTATCCTGTCAAGCCAGAAAAGTCATTACCAAAACCAATGTCAAAGTGCTTGGTTCCCTACATTTTCTTCTAGGAATTTTCTGGTTCTAGGCCTTATGTTCAAATTGTTAATCCACTTTCAGTTGCTTTTTATGCATAGTATGATTTAGGGGTTCAGTTTTTTGTGGGTTTTTTAACCTTCCCCCCCTTTTTTCCCAACACTATTTACTGGAGAGACTATTGTTTCCCGACTGAGTATTCTTAGCTCTTGTCTGTTTGGTCATTAATTGACCATATATGCATAGGTTTATTTCTGGGCTTTTGATATTGTTCCATTGATCTAAGTGTCTTTATGCCAATACCATACTGTTTTGATTGCTTTAGTTTTGTAATATAGTTTGCAATCATGAAGTATGATGCAGCCAGCTTTGTCTTTCTAAAGAGTGCCTTGGCTATTTGGGTTTTTTGTGGTTCCATATAAATTTTACAATTTTATTTCTGTGAAAAATGCCATTTGAGTTTTAATAGGGATTGCACTGAATTTGTCGATCACTTTGGGTCATATGGACATTTTAACAATATTAATTCTTCCAATTCATGAGCATGGAGTATCTTTGTATTTATTTCTGTCTTCAATTTCCCTTATCAGGGCTTTAGTTTTCAGTGTTAAAGTCTCTTGGGTCTGATGTATACAATTTGTCAGATGGAAATACAGGACTAAATACTGAACTAAAAATGGTGTGGACTGGTTTTAGAGAAGGCATTCTATGATGCCCATTTTAAAAATGAAAAAGGAGAATGGACAGTCCAGCAGATTATGTAGATATTGAAAGGAAAATATAAAATATTTCATGTGAAAATATTTAACTGGTTAGTTGGCCTTAAATCACAAAAATAGCTAATAAAGGCCAGCTTGACAATATACTATGACAGCCAATTGTGGGTTTTGAATTTGATTGTAGGTATGAAAGTGTTGAAACCATCATAATTTAACTAATGATATAGTAGCTATAACTGTTAGTAACCCTAAATGGTAGGAGCAACATTGTAAAATGGTTAGATGTGTGATTCTGCATGATTTTAACCCATTTGAGTGGCTAAAATTCTATCTAATACATCAGTGAAAGCTGTAAAGTTTAACATGTACATAAAATTGGGGCACCTGGGTGGCTCAGTCGGTTAAGCATCCAACTCGATTTCAGCTCAGGTCATGATCTCAGGGTTTTGAGATCAAGCCCTGCATTGAGATCTGCACCAAGTGTGGAGCCTGCTTAGAATTCTCTGTACCTCTCCTTTTGTTTCGCCTTCTGCCCCTCCCCCATCCCTAAATAAAGTACAAAAAATTAAGCAGTGTTTGACTTTTTAAAATTAAGATAAAATTACATACTGATTGCTACAGTCTTTTTTCTCCAGCCAAGATATACCTTAATTCTCATTCCTTCAGAAATAACCTTTAGAAGAACCAGTTAATTTTGAGTTAAATTGAGTGTATTTGATATTTATCTCAAGATAAGGGATTCGGGCGCCTGGGTGGCTCAGTTGGTTAAACAACTGCCTTCGGCTCAGGTCATGATCCTGGAGTCCCGGGATCGAGTCCCGCATCAGGCTCCCTGCTCAGCGAGGAGCCTACTTCTCCCTCTGACCCTCCCCCGTCTCATGTACTCTCTTTCTCGCTCTCTCAAATAAATAAATAAATCTTTAAAAAAAAAAAAAAAAAGATAAGGGATTCATCTTCCTTGTCCTTTTTTTTTATATCACAACATTTATGGTGTTCCCAAGATTTTAATGTATAGATTATATAGCAAGAACGTAGTAGTTAATCTATGCTACATTTTGAAACCCTGCTCCTGTAGAGCTTACAGTTGAAGAAAATAATGATGTCAACTGGCCAAAATAAGACAATCCAGCACTGAAATCTAATCATGTAGCAATTTATCATGTATATTAACTATAGTTACATAATTTAGGTGATTATGTGAACCAATTTCCCCCCAAAATTGTTCTTGGTCCCATCTTCCTGATTGTAATAAAAGATGCTTAAGGCTAAGAATCTGGGCTTGATTCTCTTTATCATTGTTTTGTTAATTCCATTTTTTCAATCACCCTTACCTAGGAAGTGATGGTTTGCTAATGCCTGATGCATTCTGAAATAATTTCCATCTTGCCAGATTACCAATGCCCTTATAGAACTTCAGTTTAAAATAACCAGATACAAATAAGGCAGACCATAACTAACTGACAACCTATGTTTTAATGATGTTAACTTCCAGAAGTCTGGTTCTATTCATTTCCTGCTCCTGTAAGTTCCATGAGGGCAGGGATGGGAGTTGGGAGGGGTCTTGTTATTCCAATCTTAATGCTGCATGCATTCCTTGACGTACAGTAGGTACCAACGTAACCTATTTCTTGCATATACAATTAAACCTTTCACACAACCGAGAGAATATAACTAAAGGATTCCTCAAGTTGAGTCTTCTCACAGGTTTATGATTCTAATCTTGATCAACGTCTCTTGGTATTATTAGACCCTATAATTTGACTCTTAAAATTCAGGTTCATATAAAAATAAATTATTAGCTTTAAATTTTTCAAGGCACCTTTGCCAATCAATTATTACAATCCTTCTAGACACCAGCTGTTTTTAAACTTTGGCTTCTAACAGGTATATGCAAAGACAGACATCATTCATCAAGGAAATGCACATCAAAATCAGAATGAGACATCACCTTACACACACTAGGATATTATCAAAAAACAAGTGTTGACAAAAGGATGTGAAGAAATTGGAATATTTATACATTGTTGGTATGAATAAGAAAAAAAAAGGTGTGGCTGCTATAGAAAACAGTGAGGTTTCCCCAGAAAGTTAAAAATACAACTACCATATGATCTGGCAATCTGGATATATATCCAAAATAATTGAAATCAGGATCTCAAAGATGTTAGCACTCCTGTGTTCATTGCAGCAGTCACTACGTGGACACAACCTATACACCCTCTAAGGGATGAATGGGTAAAGAAGAGGTGATATATGCATACAATGGAGTATTATTCAGCCTTTAAAAGAGGGAAATTCTGTCATATGTCCCAAGGATGAACCTGGAAGACACTATGCTAAGTCAAAATAGTGCAAGAAGGATAAATACACTTCATGACTTCACTTGTAGGTTCTATCTAGAATAGCTTAACTTATAGAAACAATAGAAGGGTGATTGCCAGGGGTTGTAGGCTTGGAGAAATGAGGAGTTGCTACTCAATGGGTATGAAGTTTGCTATACATGATCAACAAGTTTTAGAGATCTGATGTACAACACTGTGCCTCTAGTTAATGTTGTATTGTGCATTTAAAAATTGCCAAGAGGGTAGATCTCATGTTAAGCCGTCTTACAATTTTTTAAGGGCTTTGTGTGGCCTGTAACTACAATGAATAAGCTTTGATCACTGGGCACGACATAGTCTTCCGGAGTTTGAAATGTATCAACAAACAGGTAACTTAGTATTTCCTTGGAAAAGACACCAACAGAGCAAAATTCATTAGATAGGATTAAAATGTGCTTCCTTCCATCAAGCAGGTGTAACCTGATGAATCACTCTTCCTCTCTGTAGAGATACTTGCCAAACTTGTAGACTATTTACACACTCTAATGAAGGACATTGGCTTTTAGATACTGTGGAAGAGACACTGACAAGTCTATTTTCCATACTGTTATAGGTTAGATTGTGCTGCCTAAAAAGGTATGACAAAAATCCTAGTTCCCAGTACTCAGAACGTGACCTAACATAGCAACAGTGTCTTTACAGAAACACTGAGTTAAAATGATGTGATTGAGTTGGAACATAATCCAATATAACCAGTGTCCTTTATAAGAAGCGGAAATTTGGGCACAGACCAGATACACAGAGGAAAAGAGTTACAACGGCATCAGGACAAGAACAACTCAGGATAGGAGTGAAGCATTTCCAATCCAAAGGATAGTAAGGACTGCTGACGTACCCTGGAAGCTGGACAAAACAAGGAACAATTCACCACTGGAGACTTCAGAGACAACAAGGTCCTGCTGACAACTTGATTTCAAACTTATAGCTTTCAGATTCATAAAGTAAACTTCTGTTGTGTTAAGCCACCCAGTGTTTAGTACTTTAAGATGGCCCTAGGAATCTGATACATCTGCAATTAACACTTCACAGCCTGTTTTAATTTAGTATACTTTCATTATAGTATCATTTTATGGCTTATTGATTATATACATACAAATTTGTTCCTTTCTAAGGACAGAAAGGCATAGTCATCTGATCTTTATTACACCCCCCTCAGAACAGATTTTTCTGACAGCCTTGTCCTTCATTCTCATTCTTTCAATTATTCCTTCCTATGTTTTTGAAGGATCTTTGCATGAGCACAGATGACTTCTTCTTCTTTAGGCCTCTATTATTGTTTGGTACAAAATAAAAATGAGCTATATATTTAACCACATGAGATAGGTCAGTCAAAATAGTTTTTCTAAAACCCTTTTACTCTCTATATAACCAGGACATTTCCTTAGCCCTCTACTAGTGATATTTACTTCTTTTTAAAGTCCAAGAACTTCGGATACCTAATAAGAAAGTTCAGAACCAAGGATTTTCCCAAGGCCAACATTAGAGGGTTCGATTTAGAGACTACTTCAAAGGAGATAGAAATTAAGAGATCAGAGTAACTATTCTAGGATAAGTCATCATCTACAGAGGGGACATCTGTTTGTTTTCTCATGCAAGGCACTAAGAGGCAATTCCCCCCATTTTCTACTAGGAAACATTACTATATCAAGTTTGCATCATTTTTAAACAGAAAAACATTTAAAAATATGGCAGGAAACATCTTTTGTTCATTTATAGGAACACATACATTTTTCTTTTGGTCTGAAGTGTTTAAAGCATTATCATCTACACTTCAGTAACAGTAGTTCCAATTTTCCAAAGAGAAGGAAGAATTATCAATGGCTAATTCTCAGACTCCCAGCCCAACACTAAGAATATATAAGGATCTTTTGGAACATCTGAACCAATTTCATGTCCTGTATACTTTCAGTATTGCACCAAACACCTAACACTGTTTATACCTACTTGCTTGTGACACATTTATATTGAGAGGGATGTATGTTTTATTCTTTTCAATACCTCCAGTACCTGACACTCAGGGATCATTTATTAGTTGGTTGACTGAACAAGTTTTCTAATAAACCCATCTGTAAATCATAAAGAAAGAGTCCTAAGCAGGTTTCTGGTGAATAAACACCTTTACTCATGGCTCATGGATGGTATTTTCTTTAGCATCATAAGAGGGATGCTTTTTTTTTTCTTTTTTTTTTTTTTAATTTCAGGTATACAATTGAGTGATTCAACACTTCATACAACACCCAATGCTCATCTCAACAAGTGTGCTCCTTAATCCCCATCACCTATTTAACCCATTCCCCACCCTCCTCCCCTCTGGTAATTATCAGTTTATTCTCTATAGTTAGGAGTCCCTTTCTCAGTATGCTTCCCACTCCCACCAAGTCTTGTTCTTTCTTGGACTTTTTCTTCTTACTTTTGGCCTATGCCTTTTTACTACTGACACATCAAATCAAACTGAATCCTGGAAGACCATTCCTGTCACTTTTCTTCTAGGCAAACATTTCCTGTCTACAAAATTGGTCACTGAAAACTCTATTCAGCCTTTCCCTAAAATCTGGGGTGGAAGCCTAAGTTACACCAACAAATAGGTATCAGAGGACACCATAAGCACTACCAAACCTTTAAGATGAGGTCATTGCATTCAAGGTGCTTATAATCCAGTTAATTTTTGAAAACCTAAGAGACAGAAAGAGATTATGATTTAACACTAAGACCATCTTTCTTTGGAACACAATTTCTGTCTCAAAAGCTGCCTCCTCCTTTCTTCCCTACAGTCCTTTAAACCACCTAAGAACCTCCGATAGGAAGCATTCCCAATGTGCAGATTCATCTGTCACACACACCCCAGACTATAGCACCTAAGAGACTCCTCCTGAGCAAATTTAGTTGAGTGCAGAAGGCCAAAGCTTTGTACAAAGGAATCTCAATTAGAACCCTCATTCTGCTTGCACTAAGTCTGTCACTTTGACAAGTCATTTCTCAGTCTCAGCTTCCTAATCTGTGAAAAATCAAAGAATAATGTTTACTATATAAAGTTATGAGACAAGTAAATATTTTCATGTAACCAGAAAAAAGGTTTTTAACTATTCATTTTCCCTTACTCTGATGTGTTTACTCATGTCACTAGAGAATCTGCATCTTAGTAATGTATGTGTTACATGTTTTGGTTCTGTTCTCCACTAGGTGTTACAATCTTTAAGAAAGGAAACAAAGTCTTAATCTCTGAAGTGCATATGGCCAACTCCATCCACACACACCCTTCTCCCTCAAAAAAGTTCAAAAGGATGAAAGATTTCTTCTGGTATTGCTAGTGATAAACCTCTAACTTCAGAGAACAAAGTTCATATGCATCACTGTAGATAAAGCTGAAAAAAAAAAAAATTAGCCCTCACTATGTCTTTACTTCTAGTAAACAACTTTTTCTCTGCCGAAGAACTATTTTCATCCCATTTTCATTTTATTGCTAAGCAACACCCTGTACCCCCAGTTTTATTTCTGGTTCTGCATTTATTGTCACAGACACCTACAAAGTTACAGCCCACATGCTGGAGTATTTTTAGGTTTCATTTGTGAGCAGTCATATGTGCTATCAAGTACCTCAAGTCACAATAACGATGCTTTGTACTTGTATAGAAATTATGTTAACTAGCAAACATATTATGAACTTTCTCACCAAACTACTCCAGGAGTCTTCCTCTGCTGATCTCACTATGAAAGGAATTGGCTCACCTAGGACCACACATTGTAGGAGGCAAGGATTCAAAGACCTATTCCATCACTTCTAGCCCTCATACAACTTTGACCTATTTGACGTGTGATGGGCCTCAGTTTACTTATCCATAAAATGCAGAAATTTGGCTTATTTATGCATCTACAATTTACATGGTGTCTATTACCTCATGTCCCATAGAAATTTTGCCTCATGACTCATAGCTTTATTCTACCGACTAATTTTGAAAGTGGAAATAGAATTCCGTCTTTTGTTTTATCGAACCTGATAAATATAAAGTCAGGGAGCTGAGAGTATTTAGAAGAATCATTGCAAAAGAAGGAGTTAAGAAGATAAAAAGCTTCTGCATAGCAAAGTAAACAGTCAACAAAGAAGCAACCCACAGAATGGGAGAACATATTTGCAAATGACACTACAGACAAAGCGCTGATTTCCAAGATCTATAAAGAACTTCTCAACTTAACCCCCAAGAAACAAATAATCAAGTCAAAAAATGGGCAGAAGACATGAACAGACACTTCTCCAAAGAAGACATACAAATGGCTAACAGACACATGAAAAAATATTCATCATAATGAGCCATCAGGGAAATTCAAATCAAAACCACATTGAGATACCACCTTACACCAGTTAGAATAGCAAAAATTGACAAGGCAAGAAACAAATGTTGGAGAGCTTGTGGAGAAAGGGGAACCCTCTTACACTGTTGGTGGGAATGCAAGTTGGTACAGCCACCTTGGAAAACAGTGTGGAGGTGCCTCAGAAAATTAAAAATAGAGCTACCCAATGACCCAGCAATTGCACTCCTGGGTATTTACCCCAAAGACACAGATGTAGTGAAAAGAAGGGCCATATGCAGCCCAATGTTCATAGCAGCAATGTCCGCAATAGCCAAACTGTGGAAAGAGCCGAGATGCCCTTCAACAGATAAATGGATAAAGAAGACGTGATCCATATATACGGTGGAATATTACTCAGCCATCAGAAAGGATGAATACCCAACTTTTCCATCAACATGGATGGGACTGGAGGAGATTATGCTAAGTGAAATATGTCAAGCAGAGAAAGCCAATTATCATATGGTTTCACTTATTTGTGGAACATAAGGAATAGCATGGAGGACATTAGGAGAAGGAAGGGAAAAATGAAGGAGGGGCGGGAATTGGAGGGAAAGACGAACCATGAGAGACTATGGACTCCAAGAAACAAACTGAGGGTTCTAGAGGGGAGGGGGATGGGGGGATGGGTTAGCCCGGTGATGGGTATTAAGAAGGGCATTTCTGCATGGAGCACTGGGTGTTATATGAAAATAAATCGTGGATCACTACATCAAAAACTAATGATGTATTGTATGGTGACTAACATAACAAAATTAAATTAAAAAATAAAGACACACACAAAAAATAATAAAAATACCAATAAAACATACCCATTTGTAGTGAAATGGATACCTCACGTAAAATGGACATTTCTCTTGTTAAAAAAAAGGAGTAGAAAATTAAAAGGTACTCTTGACTAAAAGTTTTTAATTTTACCCTTCATCCACATCTTGCTTGGTATCCTAGGATCCATAAGTACTCAAGTTTTTAAAAGATGCTGTCTAACAAGAATGAATAGTTACAATACCAGAGGCTCAGAACATTATAGGATTTTTAAAAAACATTTTATTTATTTGACAGAAATAGAGTACAAGTAGGTAGAGTGGCAGGCAGAGTGAAAGAGAGAAGCAGGCTCTCTGCTGAGCAGGGAGCCTGACCGGGGGGGGGGGGGGGGAACCCTGGGATCATGACCTGGGCTGAAGGCAGCCGCTTAAGCAACTGCACCACACAGGTGCCCCAAAGATTTTTAAAGTCAAAGAGACCTTACAGACCAAGAAGTCATGAGTAATAACCAAAGGAATATTTAACAGGACAGCAGTTGGTGTTTCAGGATATGCCATAGAATGAGGAATATGGCTTAGAGGCCACACGAGAAGACTACTTCTGGAGTAGCCAGAAAAACAATGAAGTAAAGTTCTGATGAGAGCCAGTCAAAGGAATTAGAAATAATAGCATGAAGCTGAGATATCCATGCAACTAAAGCCTTCCTAGTTTGTATGTAGTTTGTGTTTTTTTTTTTTAACTTGTCTTGTTTAAAAAAAAAAAAGCTTCAAGCAGTTTACCATGAGTCTTACAATATATCAAGTTTAAACTTTTAAAAGGAAAATAAAGGCAAAGGAAATATAAAGAAGGCATTGTTTTAACTAAGTCTCTAGCACTGCATAGAAACACGTATTAATACATTCTAAACTGAACTTCATTATGACAGGAAGCACAGTACTTAGCACATAAATACTCTTAAGTTATAGTCACTCTTCACATTATGGATGTTACTTATTAGCCCAATGTTAGTTTTTTTTCCTTAATTGACTCCCAAAACAGGAGGTCAAACCTGTCCTGATGTTAAACTCTCTTCCTTTTTCTACCAATTCCCTCCTTTCCTGTCTCCTTTTTGTCCCTAAATTCTCTAACTTTATGACATAAGTGAAAATGTAATGAGCCTTCAGAGCCTTGGAGTCAGAATCTACACTGTTGGCAGTATAACCAGTTCTTAGCAAAGCTGTGAAATTAGGCACATTTCTCATCCTTTTTCCTGGCTTCCCTTTTCTTTCTTCTTTTCCCCAGTGTTATATAGCCCCATCCATGTTTCTCTTAAACTTCATTCTATACCACCAGTATAATATATTTCCCATACCCTGAAGTGTAAGTACATCTGACTAGTGAGGTACTAAAGCCCCTAAGGATGATATTTTTCAAATAGAACAAAGCTTTAAAATAAAGGCATTAAGCTCTTAAAGTGGAAATCCAGTTGTCCATGAGTGAAGGGTACAGGAAGTTTGTTTTTCAGAGAAAGATAAGAAATTGTAAATCGTGGGCACCTGGGTGGCTCAGTTGGTTAAGCGACTGCCTTCGGCCCAGGTCAAGATCCTGGAGTCCCTGGATCGAGTCCCGCATCGGGCTCCCTGCTCAGCAGGGAGTCTGCTTCTCCCTCTGACCCTCCCCCCTCTTGTGCTCTCTCTCTTTCATTCTCTTTCTCAAATAAATAAAATCTTAAAAAAGAAATTGTAAATTGTTTCTTGTGTAATTATCAATAAAGGCAGAGTGCCAATTGAAAGTGTATCCCAAATGTAACAGGGACTCTCTGACTGATGGCCTATTGTTAAGAAAAATATCTCTCATTTTCAGAAAATGGAGTCTCCATCTGTGGTAGAAGGGTTAACTACCTACTTAATATATAGCAGCAGTCTTTAAAATGCTTTGGTCCATCTTGGCCATTCATGCTCCTCCCCCAAAATTCTCTAACTAATCCTGCTCCCTGGCTGGGATGAACTAGTACAAATGGTCCTAATATATTCCGACTCCCAATCTAAAGCCAGTGTGCACCCACACACACATACACACACAGGCACTCTCGCACTGCATTCCAGAAGCCCACAGTAAGTAAAGACATTTTTTCACTGCCTTTCTGAAGCCAGTGAACATGTCCCAACCCCTACACTTACCAACTGCCTAGCTAAAGCCAGCAGGCACACATAATGCACACAAGCAATACCCCTTGATCACTTGGCCCTGGTAGGGGGTGGAGGGTGGGAGCCTGGCATTCCTAAGATCCATGGAAAGGCAACTATCAGTTCTTGGCAGGCCACCACTCCAACTTATTGCACAGATAGTCTTAAACACAACCCCAGTCTTCCCGTGAAAAAGGCCTATTTACTTGGCCTGAAGCATCAGCCTGAGGACAGGCTTCAGGTTTCTCACATATCTAAAGGTTAAGCAAACACTCCCAGGGAACAAAGCAGGGAGAGGTCATCCTTGCATACCTCCATGGCCTCAATACAGCTTGACAATAACTCCCAGAAACGAAGTCTTAAACATTCATCTGGAGCCCTGATTGTTCCAACTGTTGTCTAGGAGTAACTTTAGATCTCCTGGTCTGAATGCTAGCAGGGATTACAGTTGTGGCCATACAGGAAAGTATGTATATGGGTACTTTAAAGAATGCTGCCTGAGGATTTGGCCTCCTATTAGCCTGAAACTAGTGCTCAGTGAGATTCCTCCCTTTGGAAGCAAAACACTGATAGGTCTTGGCACACCCTCAACAATGGGGACATATCAAGAATAAATCAATCTTTTCATTTAAACAGTCACAATGGTTTTAAGGACAACCAAGACTGAGGACTAGGTTGAATAAGTTGTATCACCTACAGAAGGTTGCTCATTCAAGGCAGAGACCTAACTGCTTCACCTAATACACAGATTCAAGCAAAAATGAAGCAACAGAAATATGTTCCAAATGAGAGAATAAGATAAAAACTCAGAAAAAGACCTTAATGGTACAGAGGTAAGTAACCTACCTGATAAAAGAATTAAACTAATGTTCACAAAGAACAACAAAGAAATCAGGAGAAGAATGGATGAACACATTGAGAGCTTGAAAAGGGGCAGAAAATTTAGGTACCAAACAGAAGTCACAGAGTTGAGTAACTAAACTGAAAACAAACAAAAAAAAAAGAAAAACAAAAAACATTGGAGGGGCTTAAGAGCAGATTGGATCAAACAAAAGAACAGATCAGTGACCTGGAAGACAAAGCAATGAAACTCAGAGCAGCAAAAAGAAATAATTTTTAAAAATAAGGTAACTTAAGGGTCCTATGACAACATCAAGCAGACTAATACTCATGTTATAGGGGCTCCAAAGGAGGAGAGAAAGAGAAAGAGAAAGGGACAGAAAATTTGTTTGAAGAAAGACAGGCTAAAAAATTCCCTAATGTAGAGAAGGAAACAGATATCCGGGTTCAAAAAGCCTGAAGAGTTCCAAAAAAGATGAACCACAAGAGACCCACACCAAAATACATTATAATTCAAATGTCAAATTTAAAATGTCAAAAGTTAAAGATAAGGAGAATCTTAAAAGCACCAAGAGCAAGACAATTTGTTATATACAAGGGAAATTCCATAAAACTATTGGATTTCTCAGAACTTTGAAGTTCAAAAGAGTAGCATGATATACTCAAAGTGCTGAAAGGAAAAACTTCCAACCAAGAATACTTTACCCATCAAAGCTGTTATTCAGAATTGAAGGGTTTTCCAAACAAGCAAAAGCTATTGGAGTTCATCACCATTAAACAGGTCTTACCAGAAAAATTAGAGAGATATCTAAGTGGGAAATGAAGTGGTACTAATTAATGACAAATGCCCAAAAGAATCTCTCACAAAGTTATATACTAAAAATAGTTGAATAATCACTTAAGCTACTATGAAAATTCAAAGACAAAAGTAGTAAAACTAAAACTGCATTAGTTTAAAAAAATACGTAAGATAGAAATGTAAAATGTAGAAAAAACAAAATGTATTATAATAGCATTGTATGGTAACAAATGATAGTTAAACTTGTGATAAGCATAGCATTATATAGACTTATTCAATCACTATGTTGTACACCTGAAACTAATTACATTGTATGACACGTATACTTCAAAAACAAAACAAAACAAAACATAAGGGGAATAGAAGTGTGGAATTTCCTAATGTACTCAAATTTAAGTTGCTATCAACTTAAAATAAGCTGTTACATACACAGGATGATAAATGTGAACTTCACAGTAACCTTAAAGCAAAAACTTATGTTTAGATTTCTCATTTGTGTATTTACTGTAACACTAAAGAAAATCAAACCACTGATTAAGAGGAAAAAAAATAAAAGGTACAGAGGAAATAAAAAACAGCCAGAAAAAAATTAACGAACAGTAAGGACATACCTGTCAATAATAACTTTAAGTATAAATGAACTACATTCTCCAAAACACAGATGAATGGATTAAAAAACAAAAACAAAAAACAAAAACAAAAACACCTCTATATGCTGCCTACAGAGCCTCACTTCAGAAGCACACACAGACTGCGAAGTGAAGGGATGGAATATTATATTGCATGCAGTTCAAAATCAAGGGCAATCTAGGGTGGCTACACTCCTATCAGACAAAGCAGACTTAAAAACAAAGACTAACAAAAGACAAAGGGGATACTATATAATGATAAAAGTTATCAAGTAAAATTTATAAATATATACGGGCCCCTGGGTGGCTCAGTCGTTAAGCATCTGCCTTCAGGTCAGGTCATGATCCCAGGTCCTGGGATCGAGCCCCGCATCGGGCTCCCTGCTCCACGGGAAGCCTGCTTCTCCCTCTCCCACTCCCCATGCCTGTGTTCCCTCTCTCGCTGTGTCTCTCTTCACATAAATAACATCTTTAAAAAAAAAAATTATAAATATATAGGTATCCAACATAAGAGTACTAAGATATATAAAGCAAATATTAATCGACCTAAAGGGAGAAATTAACAGTCCAATAGTGGGGGAACTTAACACACCCTATATCAACACTTTACTCAAATAAAAGGTATGAGAATCTATGGGATGCAACGAAGGCTATTCTATGAGGGAAGCTCCTAGCAATACAGGCCTAACTCAAAAAATAAGAGGTATCTCAAACAACCTAAATTTACACCTAAAGCAACTATAAAAATAAAGTCCAAAATTAGTAGAAGGAAATAATCAGAGAAGTCAATGTAATAGAGAATAAAAAGACAGTAGAAAATATCCATGAGGGGCGCCTGGGTGGCTCAGTTGGTTAAGCGACTGCCTTCGGCTCAGGTCATGATCCTGGAGTCCCTGGATCGAGTCCCGCATCGGGCTCCCTGCTCAGCAGGGGGTCTGCTTCTCTCTGACCCTCCTCCCTCTCATGCTCTCTCTCTCAATAAATAAATATCTTTAAAAAAAAGAAAAAGAAAAAGGAAATATCCATGAATATAATAGGTTTTTGACATGGTAAAATTGACAAATTTACCTAGACTTTCCAAGAAAAAACAAGGGCTCAAATAAAATCAAGTGAAATGAGAAATTACAACTGATACCACAAAAAAGCAAAGGATCATAAGAGACTTCTATGAATAGTTAGGGTAACAAACTAGACAACCTAGAATAAATGGATCAATTCTTACAAACTAACCATATTCTAACACTGAATCATGAAAAAATACCAAGTCTGAATAATCTGTTTACTATTAAGGAGATTGAATCTAATCAAAAACCTCCCAAAACAAAAACCCAGGAGCAGACAGATCATTGGTAACTTCTATCAAACATTCAAGGATTTAATACCTAATCAAACTCTTCTAAATAATTCAAGAGAAGGGAATACTTCCAAACTCATTTTATGAGGCCAGTATTACCCTGATACCAAAACCATACAAAAACACCACAAAGACAATTATAGGCCAACATCTCTAACATAGATGTAAAGCTTCTCAAAATATTGGAAACCAAATTCAACAATACATTAAAAGTATCATAAACCAAAATCAAGTGAGGTTTATTCCAGGGATGCAATTATAGTTCAATATCCACAAAAATAGGACATACCTCATTAACAAAAAAAAATTTTATCATCAACAGATGCAGAAAAAGTATCCAACAAAATTTAACATCCACTTACATTAAAAAAAAAAAACTCCAAACAAAGTGAGTATATCAAGGGAGCATACCTCAACCTCATAGAGGTCAAATTTGACAAACCCACAGTGAACACTATACTCAATGCTGAAAAGTTGAAAGCTTTTCCCCTAAAGTTAACAAGACAAGGATGCCCACTGTAACCACTTTTATTCAACATAGTATTGGAACTCCAAGCCACATCAGTTAAGAAAAAAAAGGAATAAAACCACCCAGATTGGAAAGTAGTAAAATTCATTTTGCAAATAACATACTATATATATATATATGTATATATATATATACATATATATATGTGTGTATATATATATATGTCAATTATCATATGGTTTTACTTATATGTGGAACATAAGTAATAGCATGGAGGACACTAGGAAAAGGGAAAAAATGAAGGTGGGGAATCGGAGGAGGAGATGAACCATGAGAAACTATGGACTCTGAGAAACTAAGGGTTTTAGTGGGGAGGGGGGCGGGGGATGCGTAAGCCCAGTGATGGGTTTTAAGGAGAGCACATATTGCATGGAGCACTGGGTATTATACGAAAACAATTAATCGTGGATCACTACATCAAAAACTAATGATGTATTGTATGGTGACTAACATAAAATTAAAAAACACATGCAAAAACAAAAACAAAAAACCAACCACCAAAAACCGTAAAATTTGACCCTTATCTTACACTACACACCACACACCCCCACCCCCCACACACCCCCAAAGTGAAAAAGAACCACCATATGACCCAGAAATTCCAATACACCAATCCAAATAAAGTAAAAACATCTATTTGAGAAGACATATGCACCCCTATGTTCATTGCAGCATTATTTAAAATAGGCAAGATACAGAAATATCCCAAGTGTCTGTTGATGAATAGGTCAAGATGTGGTATATATACAATGGAGTACTAATCAGCCATTAAATAAAAAAAAAAGAAATCTTGCCATCTGCGACAATATGGATGGACCTTGATAGTATTATGGTGAGTGAAATAAGTCAAAGACAAGAACTGCATGATTTCACTTGTATGTGGAATTTAAGAAAGTAGACAAAAACAAAACAAAATCCAGACTTTACATAGAGAACAGTGTAGTAACCACTTCAGTGTACATAAATGTTGAATCACTATGTTGTATACCTGAATTCAATTAAACCTCAATTAAAAACATTTTAAAGAGTGGCAGAGAAAAGGAGTATCTGTCCCTGCTCTAAAGGTAATAATATTGCCACTGAAAAGAAGGAGGAGGTGAAAGGGACCTAGAAGAGAAATTTTCAGTATCAGAACCATATGAGATATTCAACTCACAACACAATATGTGTCAATATTTCTATGGCCTCAATTTCATGAATATAAAGTAATGGCAAACAGTTGGAAGGTAAAAGTAGACATGCTCTCCTGGGAAAAGTATATATAGCCATACTTGAGCCTATTTTTCCAGGTAGTGTATAGCCCAAAACTCTCTACCTTTCGTCAATCTAAAGGTTATCACTGAGTTCCTAAGATTGTGTCTGCACATTCTGGCAACATTTATTCCAGGCTGTTTTTCCAGCAGTGTTTTGACAGCAGTCTATTACCTTGCCACACAGGTTTTGTCTGGTGTCTTCCTCTTCCAGAGGTGTTCTATGTTTTTGCATGTGCACTTTACCCCCACTGTCATGGATAATAATGAGACCCCTCAGCCCAGTTCTTTTGTCAGGTGTGGAAATAAAAATCTTACCTTTATTTCTTAGTAATAACATCTTCTAGAGTTACTTCCCACTGTTAAGGGCAAGAACTTTGGTCTCTGAGTATATTAAAGACCATTGTACATTATAATACACAGCTGTGGCTCAATTTGTTTAGACCTATATGTCTGAAAATTTTACCCCCACAAAGTAGTATTTAGTTGTTATGCCATTTAACCATAGGTATTCATAATTTACTTTTTTCCTCCACATTTTAGTTTCTCTCGTTATCTTTTTGGTGCCCATAGGCCACAAAAAATAATCTTTATTGCAGGGAAAAAAAAAAAAAAACACAACTCCTTGCTAACTTAAACCAAATCTGCTAGAGCAAACAACTGAATTAAGAGAAATTCAATAATCAGTAACATTGAAACTAGACAACCTCCAGGATATAGATCAATACCTGTTTATTTCAGTAGCTATTTCTAGTCAATGTCAAAAATCATCCAGGATTGGTTTCATTTCCAGTTATGATAGAGAATAAGAAAGAACCTCACTCCTGGGGTAACAAGATGAACGTGGATTCAATTAAAATTTTTCTGTAGGGCTCCAATGAGCAGTTGAATCAAGGAAGAAAAAAAAAAAGACTGATTAAGTGAACTCCAGAGTGAAAATGTATCTTTGTAAGTGAGCTGAGAGCTGTGGCAGCTTCCATACGTTCAGGAAGGCATTTGATCTGGGTAGGGACAATCAGAAAGCAGGCTGCTGTAGCCTGGCAGACACCGTAGAGAGCAATAAAACATTAGATGACAGTATGGATCTAAATCTGAGACCCCAGAATGTATTAAGGGATCACTTGACCTGGTAACTCTCCACCCCAGAAGCAGCAGTGGATGAAGAGCTATGGAGCAAATAGAACCCATAATCTTACAGTCTCATAGGGCTTTCATCCTAGGATCCTGCCAAATTCAAATAAAAGGTAGGGCAACAAGAGCTGGTATTACAGCCCAATCCCTTCCCAGATGAACCACTGGGAAGCAGTAGTAGCACAGGAGATTGGGGTTGGACTGAAGAGAGATGAATTCAATCTAGTTCAAGCTGCTACCCTTCCAGTTCAACTGGATCATAGGAAGAATCTAAATGATTAACCCCTTATTCAAACAATTTCATGGAATAAAGGCCAATCTAGAAACAAAGCCAAATAACTAATTCAATCTCCTCATATTATACATAATATCTAGGATATAAGAAGTTGAGACATGGAAAGAAGTAGGCAAATGTGACCCATAATCCAAGAAAACGTAGCCAGTAAAAAAACAGATGACCTACGTCATTGAAATTAGCAGGAAATGACTCTAAAATCAACTACTATACAAATGTTAAAGAATTTATAGGAAAAGATAGATATAATACGTGAAAAGAAGTTATTTCAGAAGGGAAAGGTAAACTAGAAATTCTAGAGCTGAAAAAAACAGTATCTGAAATAAATCATCGAATGGTTTAGCAGATTGAACACTGCATGTAAAAAAATGTTTAATGGCCAGAAATTACTCCCAATCCAGTAGGCATACACCCCTTTGTGATAGAACTTTGCCACTCTTCTCATACAGAGGTAGAGAAAATTTCTACACCCCTTAAATATAAGCTGGCTTAGCAACTTGCTTTGACTAAGAAAATGCAGCAGCAGTTCTATTAGTCTTTCTTTTAAGGTAGGCCTTAACCTGAAACTAGACCTAGAGACTTCAAGCCTGTTCACATACTTCAAGAGTGCCAAACCATGAAGAAGCCT
Source organism: Mirounga angustirostris (assembly GCF_029215605.1). Taxonomy (NCBI): domain Eukaryota; kingdom Metazoa; phylum Chordata; class Mammalia; order Carnivora; family Phocidae; genus Mirounga; species Mirounga angustirostris. Next base: position 49,994,240 of record NW_026991717.1, on the reverse strand, counting down.
GGGATGATGTGCCATGTGGACAGAGAGGTACAACCATCTCCGCTCTCTCAGCTGAGGTTAGCTTCTAGCCAACCCACCTGCTGAATTTAGCTGCATGTGTGAACTTAGCTGCATCTTAAAGAATGCACCATCAGCTCATACACTTGTGACATATAACTTGCTACTGTTTTAAACAACTAACTTTTGGGGTGATAATTTGTACACTGAAGGAGAAAGAATCAGTCAATTTGACTACAGGTCAATGCAAGTTACCAAAAATGAAGCAAAGTGATAAAAATTGGTAGAGAAAAAACCCAAGTGATAAATTGGTAGAGAACCCCAAGCTGTGTAAGTACAAAAAACCACACCTGGGAACATTACAGTCAAATTGGAAAAAAAAAATCTCACAAATAACCATAGGGGGGGAAAAGACACATTGCATAGAGGGATGCTATAATGAGAACAAAAGTTAACTTTTCATCAGATAAAATGCAGGCCAGAAAGCAATGGAAAGATATCAAATGGGAAAACATTCCAGGAAATAAAAATATGTGTAAATATGCACATATACAAATATGTGTGTATGTGGTATATGTAAACCTACAGAGTATCTTTTAAATGTCAAGTTCATATAATTTTACAGTAAAATTCACTCATGCATCTTTTTTATGTATAGAGTTTGATGACTAAGAAGCATATAGACTTGTGTAAACAAATCCCTCATTCTCCTCCATACTCACTACTCCTCCCCAAGTCTAGCACTGATCTCATTTCTATCCTTATCTGGCCTTTCCAGAAAGTCCTATAAATGCAATCTTATAGTACATAATCTTTCGTGTTCATGTTCCTTTTTAGCATAATTCATGCAATATTCATGCTTGTTTTTGCATGTATCACTAATTCAACCCTCTCTATTGTTGTAGAGTATTTCATTGAATGGATGAACCACAATTTTTTATTTATTCACCAGCTGAAAAGAATTTGAGTTGCTTCTAATTTTTGGCAATTGTGTATCAGGCTGCTATAAACACTTTTCTCCCAAGTTCTTCTGGTGGGACATTTTTGTTCCTCTTGAATACCCAGGAGTAAAATTCTTTCCATACATAGTAAATTGATGTTTCATGTTTTAAGAAACTGACAGTTTTCCTAAGTGGCTTTACCATGCTGGATTTCCACCAAAGTCCAAGAGCTCTGAGAATTCCAGTTGCTCCATATCCTCTTGGCCCTAGGTATTTCACTTTTATCCATTATAATAGAAATGTAGTGATATCTCAATGTGGTTTTAATTTGCAAGTCCCTGATGACTAGCTAAAATAAACACAAAAGAAACTCAAAAATCGTCTACCAACAGAAAAAAACAAAAACAAAGGATCTCTTGCTTGTTCTAGACTGAATCTCCAATTTCCTAATATGTATCAAAGGATGTTCTTCAGTGCCTTTCAACAAAGAAAATATTTCATTTTGATGAACCCCAATCTATACTTTATGGTCTATCTTTTTTTCCCCACCCCCTAAGAAGTCTTTGCCTAACGCAGGACCATAAAGATTTTCTTCTGTTTAAGAGATTGTAGGTTTAGGCTTTACATTTAGGTTTGTGATAGATTTAATATTAATTTTTGTACAGGTTTTTTTTTTTTTTTTTAACACATAGCTGTCTAAGTGTTCTGGCACAGTTCATGGAAAAGACTATCCTTTCCTCATGGAGTTACCTTGTCATCTTTGTCAGATTTTTTAAAAATACTATTTGTGTTCGTCTGTTTCTGAATTTTCTGTTTTGCTTCAATGATCTATAAGTCTATCTTTCTCAATATCACACTATCTTGATATCTGCCAAAATAAATCCAACATTTTGTGATTATAACACATGTAGAGTGGAATATTTGACAATAGTACTAGGATGGAAAGGGGGGATAAGTAGAATTATACTTTTACAAAGTTCTCACATTGTGATTTTAGGGTAGACTATGTTAATAAGTTACAATGTATTCTTTAGAGTCACCATTTAGAGACATAGCCTTGGAAAAAAAAAAAATACAATACTAAAAAAACCCCCAAAACTCAGAATTGCCCAAGAGACAGAAGAACGATCTCTAACTTGTTCTAGACCTGAATATCCAATTTCCTACTGTGTATTAAAGGCTGTTCGACACAGAGATTATTCTTTCACCAAGTATTTACTGAGTATCTACTATATTCTAGACATTGTGATAAGCACAATGGATAAACAAGTGAATAGTCATAGGCCTCGCACTCATGGAGCTCAAATGTGAAAATTCTATTTGTGGGTGTTTTCAAATTCTGAGACATACAATTAGAAATCGAACAGTGCTGTGAGATCTAATGTAGAACTACGGTAGTGAGTGTCTACTGGCAATCCAGGGTTCTCATCACCAACACTGCCCATTTTCTTCTGGGCCTATGAGAAAATGATAATTCCCTGGTTCCTTAGAATTACTATGTCAGCGCCTTACCAATGAAATGTAGGTAGAAATGATGCATCATTTCCAAGCAGATGCATTTAAAAACAGGATCACAATCCTCCACATGCTCTCCCCCTACCTCAGTAACAAGAGATCTCAGGTTCAAATTAGCATACTATTCAATGGTGAAGCCTCTTTCAAACTGAATCCTTGCGTGACCATTAAGAGCCCCCTTGCCAACTCACATTGGACATTAAAAAAAAAAAATCTTTAACAAGGTTCTCATATTAGGGTTGTTAAAAAGAACATAGTCCAATCTGACTGATACAGGGGGTATAGAAAGACTTAAGCCAAGACCCAGAAGATAAATAGGACATAGGAGCCAAGTCGGGGGGTCGGGGGGAGGGAAGTGTTCCAGGAAAATAGCAAATCCAAAATCTTTCAAGTAGTAAAGATATTGATTCATTTGAGGAATGGAAAAAACACCGGGAGGGTATGACATAGTGAGCAATGTAAGAAGGGAAGTACTGAGGGATGAAGGTGGAGAAGTCTTTAGTGGCCAGATTATTCAAGGTCCTAAGAGTCTGTCCCTTCTAAATACAGTAGAGGGTACATGAGATTTTTATTTAGTGCAGACGTGTTTATACTTTAATTGTATTCCTCTGGACATTCTGGGGAGAATGGATCTGGATTGGTGGACAGAGTCAAGGCAACAAGACCCACTCAGACCATTTTTGTAGTCAGCAAGACAGGCCCTGACCTGCAGGAGGTAATCACAGTGGAAATAATAGGGTGGATTTTGGAGTTGGAATTGGCAAATATGATAATGGTTACAAGGCAAAGAAGAGTAGTGATGGACATCAGGGTATCAATAATGGCTGCCAAATGACTAGCTCCTGCAGCAGGAGGGAAAGATAAGTTTGTGGGAAAGATGATCAACCAGGTGAAAGAGCTAGTGGAAAGGGTGATCTCTCTGGAACATGTTAGATTTGGGAGACCTATGGGATATCCAAGAAGACATTGTAACAGTATTGGAAATATGAATCTAAAGCTAAGCAGGATTATAAGGTATAAAAATAAATTTAGAAATTGGTATTTTAAGCCAAGAAAATCAACGCCCTTAACAGAAAGTGAGAAGAGGGAAACAACAACAAAATGCTGATCAATACCAGCATTTAGAGGTTTTTAGTGCAAAGGGGGCTGGCATAAAAAAGATAAGTTAGGAAGAAAACCAGGAGAAGGAAGTATCAAAATTCAAAAGACCAATGTTTAAGAAAAAGAGGAGAAATTTCAAGGTCATCTAAGGACTCAAAATTCATGATGTGTTAAGAAATTTCTTATAAAAAAATAAATTTCTGGTATTATCAAGAGTAGTTAGGTAGTGTTAGTAGTAAAATCCAGACCAGACTGACTTAAATGACTAAGAATTAAATAAAGATGGCAATACGGATGGCAATATTGACAACTCTATTAGAGAGGCTGTTATAAAGCATAGAGCCACAGGCCAGTTTGTTGGGTGGGAATTGATATGGCTTTAAGAGATGGTTTTTGTTAGGCTTTAACAGGAGATGCATGAGCATATTCAAAGGCTCATTAGAAGTATTCTAAACAAAACCATTTTCCTCCTTCCCCTTTTCAGCCCAAGCCTTTTTCCCACATTATCAACAACTAATCAAATTCTGTTTCCATCCCTAAAATGGATCTTGAATCCTGTCCTCTCCATTTCCATTTTCTTTGCATTAAAGTTTTCATGTCTTTTAACAGAGCTTTTAATATAGCATCTACCCAGAGTTAACAAAAAGCAAGGTTAAGGTTACAGTACTCCAGACTGACTAGTTAGCCCATGACTTCTGGGCTAACTATTCAGAAGTTAAGGTACAACTATAAAGTTAGAAGTATGAGTCCACACAAGACAATAGTCACTTCTGACACCAACTACAACTTTGGGAGTTTCCTATAATCTTCCTCAGTTTTATAATTTGTTAGAAAACTCCCAGAATTCACTGAAACCGGTTGTACTCATTGTTACATTTATTACAGGAAAAGAAAAACAAGAACCAGCCAAAGTAAGAGAAGCATGGGGCAGAGTCTAGGATTCCAAGCCTGGAGCTTTAATTGTCCTCAAGGCAACATCAATGTGTGGTAATACACACCAAGTATAACCCAGGAAGCTCACTTCAACTTCAGTGTTGGGAGTTTATATTAGGGCTCCATTACTTCAGTATGATGGTCTACATGGTTGAACTCAGTCTCCAGCCCTTAAGATTGGCCTGGGATTCCAACTCCAGCCTAAGATCTCTGTTCTACACAGTCTATCCTACTAGGTATTCCCTCCATGGATCACATTTTTTCATGTTCCATGCTTTTATACATGCTGGGCTTTGCCTATTCTGCCTCTTTCACTTACCAACTCATATTCCTTGTCTAAAACTTATTCATCCTTTGAAACTCTTCTCACCTCCTCTGGAAAAGCTTTTCAGATTCCATTAGTTTTAACTTGCTTCTCTACATCTTCACATGCTACTCTGTTCATACTCCTTTCAACACCAGTAATGTGTTTCTTACACAAGATCTTTAGTACAAAACAGTATCTATATGACCAAGTTCTAACAACATTTGGCATATGTTAGGACTTTGATGTTTAAGTGTATGAATGGGTAACTGAGTAAATACATGGTCTAAGTCCAGGCCTTTATGAATGGCATTCAAAACTCTTCAAACTTGGCCCCCACATTATACTTTTAGTGTCAACTTTTACTATCTTACAAATATACCCTGTGCTATACCCAAATGCATGTCTACCCAATATACTGCATCACCATGATTCTATAAATTTATTCCAGTCTCACTGTGCATATTCTTTCAGGACCCCCATTCCCACTGTTTTCTTCTAAGTTCTTTGTTTTTGGGACACCCAGGTGGTTCAGTCAGTTGGGCATCTGCCTTAGGCTCAGGTCATGATCCCAGAGTCCTGGAGAATCAAGTCCCATATTGGGCTCCTTATTTGGCAGGGAGCCTGCTTCTACCTCTGCCTGCCACTCTCCCTGCTTGTGTGTGTGCTTGCTCCCTCAGAAATAAATCTTTGAAAAAATAAAAATTTTTCTAAAGCTCAGCCCAAATATCTCTTTATGTGTCCATAGTTCTGCCACTCCTCCAATCTTTACCCCATAAAGCTTGCATAGATTGATTCCAAAATAAAGGAATGAAACCCCTAAATACAAAAGTCAGGCAATGCTAAGTGAGTTTGTCATAAAGTAATTTCATGGGTTTTTCACTTGTCTAGAACCTCCTGAAGATAACCCTTATGTCACAGTTCAGAGAACAGAATAGCTCATCATTTCTTCAGCTACACATGGCAGTAAAAGAGAGGTCTGATTACAATAGATCAATAGTTTTCACGTAGTCAAGAGTCATTGGAGAAAAGAAAATTAGAGCCTGGTTCAGAGTTAGCCCCAGGATAAACTACTGGCTCCAACATTTAGTGAGTATTTGACATGTGCAAATATCTCTGGGTCCCAAATTCTCCATCTGGAAGAAAATGTCTACCTCAGAGTCAGTGCGAAGATAGAGTCCATGGATAATTCCTCTGTTTCCTTATCTTCCTCTTCTACCACTACAAGGCAAACCCAAATTTCTTAACTTCAGAACATAAATGTTTGCCCACAAAGTCAACCTCCCAGCCCTTCATGAAAGGAATTAGCATGTATATTCTCCCTTGGCTTTGTGATATTTTTAACATTTGCTCAAGTCACAAATTTGCAGATCTTTCCTTTTCTGCCAAAATGAGAAATGCTCCCAATGACGTGACTATTGCCCTTACATTTTAACTTTGTTAACTAGACAAGATAGCGTTTCCATTGTCAACACTGTTTTCCTCCAATAGAAACAAGAGCCATGACAAGTTTCTTTCCATCAATACCACAATCATTTCTTTCACTCTTCCCACAACTTAGAGGTCTGTTGGCACTGTCTGGATGACCAACCAGTCTAACCTCACCCCATGAATTAGACAGGTGAGGGAGGAGATGACTTACAGCCTCCAAGGTGAAATGCCATTGGTCATTCATAGACTTACTCAAAGAGGCATCTGGAGTCAACAGAAGCCATTTTGATCTCCTAAGTAAAAAAGACTCTAAAGGAAAGCAGTGACCACAGCACTGGTCACTTGATTAGTACCTAATAGTGTTCCTCCATTATCCTCCTCCTGCTTACTTCAAAACCTTTTTACATGAACTAGCCACATGCTATTCTCACAGCCACCATGAGGCAGGGCAAATAGTCCTATTTTACATATAAGGAAAATGAAGCACAAGGAAGAAATGTGGCTTATCTTAATATCACAAATGGTTATCAAATCCAACAGCATAGCTGAGGTCCCTGACTTCCAGAGTTTAAGTTCTTAACATTTTTATAATATTTTTGTACCACCTTACTTCTTCATCCACCACATCTTCAGATTCAGTTCTAAAACAAACAAAAAACAAAAACAAAAACAAAGAAACACAGCTATATGGGTTTTAGCATCCAACCCCCTCACATTTGTAGGTCAAGGAATTAAGATTTGAATTTCCTTTAGGACTATCAAATTAATCAGGCTCCAGCTAGTGTCTGCTCTTCTCAGATATTGGACGTATTTTACCCAACCTCTGCTATTAGCAGCGATTGTTTCCATCCCAAAACTCTTCCTGTGTTTCTATTATTCCATTATTTTGATATTTTATATATTAAAGAAATATATATTTTATATATTTAAAGAAATAGTATTTTATATATTATAGTAAATACAGTATATATTGTACAGAAATAGTACAATAAAGAAATAGAATAGTACCAAGATACTCAGACACAGCCAATAAATCGATTAGCACGTGACCTCTAAGAAGTTTAACATTTTTAACTTTATGTTATTTTTCATCATATTGTTTTGAAACTTTGTTGCAGGAAAACAAGGGAAGAACTTTTTATGCACAGCTGAGATGGGGGGAAAGTGGGTATAACAGCACTCTTAAGCTGGGTTCCAGGAGGACAAAAGGTCCCAGGGTAATCTTAGCAGCTCAGGTCTTAATTTCTCCAAAGAGAAATTACAAATGGCCAACATCTATAATTTGAAAATTAGTTTGTTAAGAACTTATTTTTTCATTTGTTATCAGAGAAATGCAAATCAAAACCACAATAATATAGCACCTTATACCTTCTGCAAGGATTATTATTTTTAAAATACAAGTTTTGGTGAGAATACAGAGAAATTGGAACCCTTGTATACTGTTAAGAATGTAAAAAGACAAAGTCCCCCACAGTCCCCACTGTCAAAACAGTGAAAGCTCCTAAAAAAGAATCAAAATTAAGCTACTATATAACCCAGTAATCCCGTTACTGAGCATATACCAAGAAGAATTGAGAGCAGGATTTTGAAGAGATAACTGCACCTGTACATTCATTGTAGATTATTCACAATAGCCAATACATGCAAACAACCCAAATGTCTATCAACAGGTAGATTAAGAAAGTGTGGTACATGCAATAGATCAGTCTTAATAAAAAGTTAAAAAGAAAAAAAAAAAAAAAGGAGGAAATGCTGCCATATGTGACCACATGGGTGAACCTGGAAGACATTATGCTAAGTGAAACAAGCTAGTCACAAAGCACAAATATTATGTGATTTAGGAGCTATCTAAATTTGTCAAACTCCAATAGTAGAATGATGGTTTTCAAGAGCTAGAGGAAAAAGCAAATGAGTCATCACTGTCCAATAGGTATAAAATTTCAGTTATACATGTTAAATTATAAATATCCACTGTACAACAGCATGCCCAGAGTCAACATTATGTTGTGCACTTAACTGGTCAAGAGGGTAGATTTCACATTATGTATTCTTCTCACAGTAAGAAAATGTTTCATAGAGTAAGGGAAAACAGCCCTCTTAATCTGGTTTCCAAGAGGAAATTCAAGTTGGGTCCCCTGAGGGACCTTAGCAGCTCAAATTTCAAAGCACTGCATAGATTGGGGATGAGGAACACTCTCCCTTCTCATGTGCAAGATACAGTGAAGCCCCAGGGTAAACAGAACCATGTTGGAACTCCTAGGTTGGGCAGCTTTGAACACATCCGTAGAGGTCCCTAGGATCAAAAACATCAGCAGTGTCCTGTGAGGACTAGAAGGCACCTCACCACAAGCCCTCTGCATAGCTAGGGGTGGTAGGAGAAATTAGTAAGGGGAAGATGAATGCAGAGCTTGAGCCAAAAAAGAATTGAGACCTGTGTTTATGAGCATATGTTGTGCCCCTAAGGACTACCAGAACTATTGGTTTTTAAGAACTAAGGAGCTAAAATATAGTGTAGGGAGATGAACCACTAGCTTAGGCAAAGGTGACATTTCCTGTCCAAAGACTGGCAGAACATGGGGGGGGCGGAAATAACAACAGAGTATTTTAAGAAAATTAAAGTTAGATTCTTAGCAAAGTATATCCTAGGAATATTTACATATTAGACAAAGCAAGATTAATAAACAGCTTTAGGGCTTATCCTGTGTCCTTCAAGTGGACTGAAATAATTTTGGAAAATAAAGGACTTTTTTTAATCAATGACTTTAAAAATATTGTCTTTCAGTGTTCAACACTGCTAGTGAAGAAAATGATCACTGTGATTAAGGAATTTTAATAGAGCTTCTACCTTTTGTTCCTTCGAGTATTTTTCCAAAAAAATATTGTGAAATAAAGCATCCCCCTTCTCAGCTCCTTCTACTGGTAGAAGATTCTCTCTCCCTCTCCCCCTCCTGCTTATGCACTCTCTGAAATAACCTAAAAAATAACTTTTTCAGACTAGCCAGGTAAATATAGAAGAGAGAGTGTGACAGTTTCAAGCTGAGGCCTTAAGGAGAATTGGCAAGTCTCCTGCAATCTTCTTGAAGCATCTGTAATTGATCATGAGAACAATGTCTCAGTTGCTGGTCCCAAAATAAAGATAAGCATAAAGTATCTGAACCCAAATTGTCCCTATCAAGGGCAGTCAATCCAAGCTAAGCCCAAGAGAGGTATAATAGAAAGACCTACACACTTCTAAGTGAGAAATCTTCATTTTGGTAAGCCACTGTGTTTTGGGAATTTTTATTAGGCATTATTATAAATAGCCAATTGGGACATTAACATAATCAGTTTTTTATTCCTTGTTTGAGCTTCTGCTCCACATTCCTATATGGTTTCCTGAACTCTCGGCTGAAATCTTCAAGAATTCATGTGTATAATTTTCCCCTAAATCCTAAAAGAAACCCTGCTTTGAATAGCCTTAATGAAGTCTATTAGTGAAAGGTACCCTCTACTAAAGAATAAACATGGGGACGGAGCAAGATGGCGAAGGAGTAGGAGACCTGGATCTCGTCTCCTCTCAGGAATTCAGCTGGATAGGGATCAAACCATTCTGAACACCTACAAACTCAACAGGAGATCGAAGAAAAGAAGAGCAACAACTCTCTCATCAGAAAAGCGACCACTTTCTGGAAGATAGGACATGCGGAGAAGTGAATCCAAGGCGATATTCGGGAGGATAGACGGCGGGGGAGGGGCCTCTGTGGGCCGCTTCTGGCAAGTGATAGAGCTGCGGAGCACAAAATCAGAACTTTTAAAAGTCTGCTCCGCCCAGGGACGTCACTCTGGTGGCTAAGCGGGGGGTGGAACCCTCCTGGACAGTGTGGTCTCAGGACCCTCGGGGTCACAGAAAGACCGGGGGTGCCTGAGTGCGGCAGAGCTCCCAGGTATCAGAACAGGGAAGCCGGCTGCAGAGGCGGAGCCCAGGCGCGGGCTCGCAGCTTGGGGTGGCCATAAACCGTGATCCGCGGCACAGTCGGGCCCCTGCTCCTCCAGCAGGGACCCAACAAGCGGCAGATCCGGGGAGACTCACCTTCCTCCCCCGGGAGGAGCTGCGCGGGAGTGCACCGCAGGGATCTGCTGGGTTTGGAGACTCCAGACCGGGTCACGTGCCAGAGATAGAAACGCGCGGTTGCAGGCCGGGTGAGCACGGAGTGCGGCCGGAGACCGGGGAGACGGGAGTGACCGACGGCTTTTCTCTGGGGGCGCACTGAGAAGCAGGGCCCCGAGTTCTCGGCTCCTCGGGGGCAGAGATTGGGAGGCCGCCATTTTCACTCTCCGCCTCCAAAGCTGTAGGGAAAGCTCACAGGGAACAAAAGCCCCCGAGAGTGAACCCGAGCAGATTACTTAGCCGGGAGGGGGCAAGGGCGGGGCAATTCCGCCTCCGGCAGAGACATTTGGAAACCACGGCAACAGGCCCCTCCCCAGAAGATCAGCGAGAACAGCCAGCCAACACCAAGTTTACCGATCAATGAGAACGGCAGAACTCCAGCGATAGGGGAATACTGCACATAGAATTCATGGCTTTTTTTACCATGATTCTTTAGTCTTTCAAAGTTAATTTTTTTTTAACTGTCTTTTTTTTTTTTCTTTTTGAATTTTTCTTTTTCCCTTTTTCAACCAACATCTTATCAATCCCTTTTTTTAAAAAAAAAAAACATTTTTATTTTTCATTTTTAGATTCATATTCTATCCCTTCATAGTAGTTACCCATATTTTTGGCTTATATATATATGTTGTTCTCTTTAAAATTTTGAGATAGTTTCTTCTAACAGATTAAAATATACCCTAAATCTCTAGTATATGGTGTTTTCTATTCCCCTGCCTGATCACATCCTCTCCCTTTTTTTTTTCTTTTTTTAAATCCTCTTCTTTCTTTTTTCAAAAAACTTCTTATCAATTCCTTTTATAAAATTTTTTATAATTTCCATCTTTACAGTCATATTCCATCCCTTCATCATATCAACCCTTATTTTTGTACATATATAAGTTTTTCTTTCTTTAAAATTTTGGGAGGCACTTTCTCCTAAAAGACCAAAATACACCCAAAATCTAGTGTGTGGCACTGATCTATATACCAGCCTGATCATATTTGATCACATTCTGTTTTTTTCTTGTTGTTGTTGTTTTGTTTTGTTTGTTTTTGTTTTTATCTTTATCTTTTTCTTTTTTTTTTTTTTCTTTTTCCTTTTTCTCTCTTTCCCTTTCTTTTCCCACTGCTTCAGGTCTTTTCTGATTTGTTTAGAGTATATTTTCTGGGGACGTTGTTACTCTGCTAGCATTTTGTTCTCTCATTAATCTATTCTCCTCTGCACAAAATGACAAAACGGAAAAAATCACCTCAACAAAAAGAACAAGAGGTAGTACTGCCTGCCAGGGACCTACTCAATACAGACATTAGTACGATGTCAGATCTAGAGTTCAGAATCATCACTTTAAAGTACTAGCTGGGCTTGAAAAAAATATGGAAGTTATTAGAGAAACCCTTTCTGAAGAAGTAAAAGAACTAAAATCCAACCAAGTCGAAATCAAAAAGGCCATTAATGAGGTGCAATCAAAAATGGGGGCGCTAACTGCTAGAATAAATGCGGCAGAAGAGAGAATCAGTAATATAGAAGATGAAATGATGAAAAATAAAGAAGCTGAGAAAAAGAGAGATAAACAACTACGGGATCACGAGGGCAGAATTCGAGAGATAAGTGATACCGTAAGACGAAACAACATTAGAATAATTGGGATCCCAGAAGAAGAAGAAAGAGAGAGAGGGGCAGAAGGTATAAGGGAGCAAATTATAGCAGAGAACTTCCCTAATCTGGGGAAGGAAACAGGCATCAAAATCCAGGAAGCACAGAGAACCCCTCTCAAAATCAATAAAAATAGGTCAACACCCCGACATCTAATAGTAAAACTTACGAGTCTCATAGACAAAGAGAAAATCCTGAAAGCAGCTCGGGAGAAGAGATATGTAACCTACAAGGGTAAAAACATTAGATTGGCAACAGACCTATCCACAAAGACCAGGCAGGCCAGAAAGGACTGGCAGGATATATTCAGAGCACTAAATGAGAAAAATGTGCAGCCAAGAATACTCTATCCAGCTAGGCTGTCATTGAAAATTGAAGGAGAGATAAAAAGCTTCCAGGACAAACAAAAACTAAAGGAATTTGCAAACACGAAACCAGCCCTACAGGAAATCTTGAAAGGGGTCCTCTAAGCAAAGAGAGAGCCTAAAAGCAACATAGACCAGAAAGGAACACAGACAATATATGGTAACAGTCACCTTACAGGCAATACAGTGGCACTAAATTCCTATCTTTCGATAGTTACCCTGAATGTAAATGGGCTAAATGCCCCAATCAAAAGACACAGGCTATCAGACTGGATTAAAAAACAAGACCCATCGATACGCTGCCTGCAAGAGACTCATTTTAGAACCAAAGACACCCCCAGATTGAAAGTGAGGGGGTGGAAAACCATTTACCATGCTAATGGACACCAAAAGAAAGCTGGGGTGGCAATCCTTCTATCAGACAAATTAGATTTTAAACCAAAGACTGTAATAAGAGATGAGGAAGGACATTATATCCTACTTAAAGGATCTATCCAACAAGAAGATCTAACAATTATAAATATCTATGCCCCTAACAGGGGAGCAGCCAATTATATAAGGCAAATAATAACAAAAGCAAAGAAACACATCGACAACAATACAATAATAGTGGGGGACTTTAACACCCCCCTCACTGAAATGGACAGATCGTCTAAGCAAAAGATCAACAAGGAAATAAAGACTTTAAATGACACACTGGACCAAATGGACTTCACAGACCTATTCAGAACATTCCACCCCAAAGCAACGGAATACACATTCTTCTCTAGTGCCCATGGAACATTCTCCAGAATCGATCAGATCCTAGGTCATAAATCAGGTCTCAACCGGTACCAAAAGATTGGGATCATTCCCTGCCTATTTTCAGACCACAATGCTTTGAAACTAGAACTCAATCACAAGAGGAAAGTCGGAAAGAACTCAAATACATGGAGGCTAAAGAGCATCCTACTGAAGAATGAATGGGGCAACCAGGAAATTAAAGAAGAATTAAAAAAATACATGGAAACCAATGAAAATGAAAACACAACTATTCAAAATCTTTGGGATGCAGCAAAGGCAGTCCTAAGAGGAAAGTATATAGCAATACAAGCCTTTCTCAAGAAACAAGAAAGGTCTCAAGTACACAACCTAACCCTACACCTAAAGGAGCTGGAGAAAACACAGCAAATAAAGCCTAAACCCAGCAGGAGAAGAGAAATAATAAAGATCAGAGCAGAAATCAATGAAATAGAAACTCAAAGAACAGTAAAACAAATCAACGAAACTAGGAGGTGGTTCTTTGAAAGAATTAACAAGATTGATAAACCCCTGGCCAGACTTATCAAAAAAAAAGAGAAATGACCCAAATCAACAAAATCATGAATGAGAGGAGAGATCACAACCAACACCAAAGAAATACAAACAATGATAAGAACATATTATGAGCAACTCTATGCCAGCAAATTAGATAACCTGGAAGAAATGGAGGCATTCCTAGAGATGTATCAACTACCAAAACTGAACGAGGATGAAATAGAAAACCTGAACAGACCTATAACCACTAAGGAAATTGAAGCAGTCATCAAAAATCTCCCAAAAAACAAAAGCCCAGGGCCAGATGGCTTCCCAGGGGAATTCTACCAAACATTTCAAGAAGAATTAATACTTATTCTTCTGAAACTGTTCCAAAAAATAGAAATGGAAGGAAAACTTCCAAACTCATTTTATGAGGCCACCATTACCTTGATCCCAAAACCAGACAAAGACCCCATCAAAAAGGAGAATTACAGACCAATATCCCTGATGAACATGGATGCAAAAATTCTCACCAAAATACTAGCCAATAGGATCCAACAGTACATTAAAAGGATTATTCACCACGACCAAGTGGGATTTATCCCTGGGCTGCAAGGTTGGTTCAACATCCGCAAATCAATCAATGTGATACAATACATTAACAAAAGAAAGAACAAGAATCATATGATCCTCTCAATAGATGCAGAAAAAGCTTTTGACAAAGTACAGCATCCTTTCTTGATCAAAACTCTTCAGAGTATAGGCATAGAGGGTACATACCTCAATATCATAAAAGCCATCTATGAAAAACCTACAGCGAATATCATTCTCAATGGGGAAAAACTGAGAGCTTTCCCCCTAAGGTCAGGAACGCGGCAGGGATGTCCACTATCACCACTGCTATTCAACATAGTATTGGAAGTCCTAGCCACAGCAATCAGACAACAAAAAGAAATCAAAGGCATCCAAATTGGCAAAGAAGTCAAACTCTCACTCTTTGCAGATGATATGATACTTTATGTGGAAAACCCCAAAGACTCCACCCCAAAACTGCTAGAACTCATACAGGAATTCAGTAAAGTGGCAGGATATAAAATCCATGCACAGAAATCAGTGGCATTCCTATACACCAACAACAAGACAGAAGAAAGAGAAATTAAGGAGTTGATCCCATTTACAATTGCACCCAAAACCATAAGATACCTAGGAATAAATCTAACCAAAGAGACAAAGGATCTTTACTCAGAAAACTATAAAATACTCATGAAAGAAATTGAGGAAGACACAAGGAAATGGAAAAACGTTCCATGCTCATGGATTGGAAGAACAAATATTGTGAAGATGTCAATGCTACCTAGAGCAATCTACACATTCAATGCAATCCCCATCAAAATACCATCCACTTTTTTCAAAGAAATGGAACAAATAATCCTAAAATTTGTATGGAACCAGAAAAGACCCCACATAGCCAGAGGAATGTTGAAAAAGAAAAGCAAAGCCAGCGGCATCACAATTCCGGACTTCCAGCTCTATTACAAAGCTGTCATCATCAAGACAGTATGGTACTGGCACAAAAACAGACACATAGATCAATGGAACAGAATAGAGAGCCCAGAAATGGACCCTCAACTCTATGGTCAACTCATCTTTGACAAAGCAGGAAAGAATGTCCAATGGAACAAAGACAGTCTCTTCAACAAATGGTGTTGGGAAAATTGGATAGCCACATGCAGAAGAATGAAACTGGACCATTTCCTTACACCACACACAAAAATAGACTCCAAATGGTTGAAAGACCTCAATGAGAACCAGGAGTCCATCAAAATCCTAAAGGAGAACACAGGCAGCAACCTCTTTGACCTCAGCCAAAGCAACTTCTTCCTAGAAACATCGCCAAAGGCAAGGGAAGCAAGGGCAAAAATGAACTATTGGGACTTCATCAAGATAAAAAGCTTTTGCAAAGCAAAGGAAACAGTCAACAAAACCAAAAGACAACCGACAGAATGGGAGAAGATATTTGCAAATGACATATCAGATAAAGGGCTAGTATCCAAAATCTATAAAGAACTCATCAAACTCAACACCCAAAGAACAAAGAATCCAATCAAGAAATGGGCAGAAGACATGAACAGACATTTTTCCAAAGAAGACATCCAAATGGCCAACAGACACATGAAAAAGTGCTCAATATCGCTCGGCATCAGGGAAATCCAAATCAAAACCTCAATGAGATACCACCTCACACCAGTGAGAATGGCTAAAATTAACAAGTCAGGAAACGACAGATGTTGGCGGGGATGCGGAGAAAGGGGAACCCTCCTACACTGTTGGTGGGAATGCAAGCTGGTGCAGCCACTCTGGAAAACTGTATGGAGGTTCCTCAAAAAGTTGAAAATAGAGCTACCCTATGATCCAGCAATTGCACTACTGGGTATTTACCCCAAAGATACAAAAGTAGGGATCCGAAGGGGTATGTGCACCCTGATGTTTATAGCAGCGATATGCACAATAGCCAAACTGTGGAAAGAGCCAAGATGTCCATCGACAGATGAATGGATAAAGAAGAGGTGGTATATATATACAATGGAATATTATGCAGCCATCAAAAGGAATGAGATCTTGCCATTTGCAACGATGTGGATGGAACTGGAGGGTATTATGTTGAGTGAAATAAGTCAAACAGAGAAAGACATGTATCATATGATCTCACTGATATGAGGAATTCTTAATTGCAGGAAACAAACTGAGGGTTGCTGGAGTGGGGGGTGGGGTGGGAGGGATGGGGTGAATGGGTGATAGACACTGGGGAGGGTATGTGCTCTGGTAAGTGCTGTGAATTGTGCAAGACTGTTGAATCTCAGATCTGTACCTCTGAAACAAATAATGCAATATATGTTAAGAAAAAAAATAAGAAGAAGAAGAAGAAGGTAGCAGGAGGGGAAGAATGAAGTGGGGGAAATCGGAGGGGTAGACGAACCATGAGAGACGATGGACTCTGAAAAACAAACAGGGTTCTAGAGGGGAGGGGGGTGGGAGGATGGGTTGGCCTGGTGGTGGGTATTGAGGAGGGCACATTCTGCATGGAGCACTAGGTGTTATGCACAAACAATGAATCATGGAACACTTCATCTAAAACTAATGATGTAATGTATGGGGATTAACATAATTTAAAAAAAGCAAATTAAAAAAAAAAAAGAATAAACATACCTGCAACATTAGGACAAGTCATTTTAACCATTCCTCAAGGAAAACCTCACCCTCAAATAGAACAGTAAAAGGTATTTACATTTCACCATTTCCTTCTTGAACATCTCCTAGTGCTCTTCCCTAGGACAACACAGTAAGTATTACACACACACACAAACTCAGAAAATGGATTTTTTCCCTTATTTCATCTGTTGTCTTTGCTGATACACTCTTAACACTTCAAGCCAGTGGGAACCACATGACAATGGCAGTTAGGAGGAAGAATTATACATCAAGCTACTCCCCATGTATTAACCCAGAAAGGAGATGGCATGGTATGGTAACTTCTGATTAACAGACCAAGTTCTAAATTGGTATCTCACATCTGGTACACAGATACACTGCAGAATACTCCTTTGATAACCCAACAAAGGAAGTCAACTAAGGTGACTTGTAAAAAAGTGCCAAGTTTGGCAGGGCAAGGAGGAAGTTTCCAGGATGAAGTTCATTCTCAGCAGAAGTCAATCCAGTTCTATTTAACTTCTGTGGGACATTACAACACAAGTTCTTCACAGGAATATTTCAAGTAGAAATCACCCACAGTTCTTAAGAACTTTCTTTCCTTCCTCAGGAATGAATTGGTAAACAGTTAAGTTCCCCCGCCTAAATAACTGTCAGCATAGTTACTCTAAGCTGGAGTGGGGGAAAATGTCAAGTAAGTATCACAGGATAAGAACATTCTGGAAATGTAACAGAACACAGGACTCCTACAGGAGAGTTTGCACCTGTGCTAAGAATAAGGGGGGTGAGGGCGGTTCATCACAATGGCCAGCAGTAGCCAATGAAAGTCACAGGCTGGAAGAAAAGGTAGTGCCCATCATACTGAGCAGAGCTCAAAATGTGCTTTCCTCCCTTATGCTGACTGGGAATGTTCATTCCATTTGCTCAGCTTATAGTACATGATTGCTTTCACATATACGCAGGTACGTTACATCATCATTTGGTCCTCACAAAAAACCTTAGGAGGTAGGAATGAGGTACAGTATTTGTTAGCTAAGGGTGCTACAACTAATTACCACAAACTGAGAGACTTAAAAACAAATTTATTCTCACACATCTGGAGGCCATAAATATGAAATCAAAGTGTTGGCAGGGCTGTGCTCTCTCTAAAGCCTCTAGAAGATCTTTCCTTGCCTCCCCCAGCATCTAGTAGCCAGATGTTACTTGGCTTGTGGTTGCAGCATTCCAACCTCTGCCTCGCTCTTCATAGTACTGTGTTCTCCTTGTGTGTCTGTCTACACAGGGATTTTCTTCTTGTAAGAATACCAGTCATGTTGAATTAGAGCTTCCCATAATGACCTTAACTTGATTTCATCTACAAAGACCCCATTTCCAAACAAGGTCACTTGCATAGGCAGCTGTGGTTAGAACTTCAACTTAGGGGGTGAACACAATTCAACCCCTAACAGTTGCCCCCATTTTCCAGGGTAAAAATATGAATTTTACAGATGTCAACTCATCTAAATTTAGACTCTCAGCAATTAGCTAAACTAGTACTTCAACCAGATCTGACTTCTTATGCTGAGCTTCTTCTACCATATAACAAAGCCCTTCTACCCGTCCTATCCAGAGCTACTTCCATAGCATTGCCACTGCAGCTTTAAGGGCCCCTTAAGGTTTAATCTAGAGGAAGTGGATTAAGAATGCAATACCCAGAAAGGGCTGATGAACAGAACCCAGTGGTCATATGCTTAGAAATGGCTTTGAAATTTTTTGTCCAGATGGCCAGGTACTTAGAGTGACTTTAGGGCAACTCACAGATCCTACACAGTCAATGCCAGAATGCCCAGGATTCCGAGTCTTTACCTTTGATCTTTAAGTGTTTTATTTGAATATAAATATCATGGGTTATTTAGCTTAATCAAGTTTATTTTGTACTTGTTACTTTAAGGGTCCTTTTATATATGACTATCTTTGTTCATTTACTTACAGAGATATTATAGGCTATATGGATAAGTGGATGGTTAAATTATGCCAGGCACTTACTAGGAATACAAAAATTTAAGTGTGGATAGGGAATATGGTGGAGTAGGAAGACCCTAAACTCACTTCATCCCACAGATACAACTAGATAACACAATGTAAATAACCCAGAAAACAACCCAAAGACTGGCAGAATGAACTCCACAACTAAAGATAAAGAGGCCACATCTTAGAAGGTACAAAGGGCAGAGACACAGTGAAGACCTAAACAGACCATGGGCCATCCACAGGAGAGAAGGAGGGAGCAGCCGGTGTGAAGATAGGAGACAAACAGACCCTCACACCAGGGAGAGGGATCCCCCTAATATTTGGCTTTGAAAATTAAAGGGGCTGAATTTCATGAGTTCTTAAGGACCATCAGGACTTCAAGCCTAGAACTTTAAAAATCATCAACACTGGCATATTTGCAGTGCATTTATCTCTTATCACCCTTTTCTCACTTTACTCTTTCTTACCTTTGATTCCAGAAAGGTTTTTAAAATAATGGATGACAGTTAATAAACAGCATGGCAGGCAGGAAAAAATGAACAGTGGTATGCTCATTTTGTTAGACTATGCTGTCTGCAGATAATTTACCAGGGCAGAGTGTTGGCATACACAGCCCCACAAAAAGGGCTTATCCCTGATCTTAAACCAAAATCATTCTTGAGAGTTTCCATTATTCATAAGGCATGATCCATGAAACCTACAGGAGGCTGTCCCGTGATGATGCCCCTGAACTGGTGGCTCTCTGGTTCAGGAGTTAGAAACAAGCTAACATCTCTATTTGTGCACTTGGGAAGATCGCCAACTTTCAGAGAAAGAACTTCACTCTGGAGTCCAGCATAGTGAAACAGTTTCCTGCCTTTATTACCAAGCATTCCCCCCCATCCCCTACCACGCTCTCCCTGATGAGTTCTGAGACCCTGCTCTTGCAGCTGCTTTGAGCTTCATCACATCGAATATATTTCGTCACTCTTCTGTCTTGCTTCTGCTGTAAACCCTTTGATGGTAGGACATGGCTTTGTGCGTCCTTTGCCTACTGGAGTACCTGCCACATGCAGTTGGCTCATTAAAATTAAATGACCAACTGAATGAATGAATAAAGATCCAAAAGGAAAAAATAAATAAAATAAAAATCATCAAGCTCAGTTCTGGGAGAGCCTTGGAGGGTGATAAGAAGCCAAAGTTCTGAAAGAACACTATGAACAGCCTGTGGAGATACACAGCATAGCAGCAGCAGTTTGGAAAAACACCTGGGGACCTAAGAGGAAGACTTGTTTACTAATCTCAGGGTAGCATCTTGAGGAACAGAGTCCCTGAGGGACTTCTCCAGACAAAAAGAAGTAGGTAGAGGCCATTTTCCTCCCCCACTCCCCAGTATAAACATACAGCCACCTGCAGGAACCAGAAGAGCAGGGAAATTTACTAACTTGCTTACACCAAGGTCTGCCCCCTCCAAGGGCCTTGACATATATACCTTTTCCAGTCATGCTTGCCTCAGTTCCCACAGTATGGGTCCCCTCTCCCAGAAAAATTGCACAAACCTTGCCAATACCACATCTCCCAACCCGTGTGCCTTGTGAGGCCTTGGTCATGGCAGCCCTCTCCAAGGGAAGACCTGCACACACCTTGTTAAAACTGCATGCCTCTCCCCAGTTGGCCTAGTCCTGGTGGCCCCTCTCATAGGCACACAACCTTTGTGGGCACTGCACAGCCAGCCCCCTCCAATTTGCTCTTGGCTGGAGCCCATTCCAACTGGGGCCACAAGCCTGGCAGTATGCAAGCAGCCCTGACAGGGGCAAACACCACTCCAAAGTCACTCCTGGCCAGGGGGGAGGGGAAGGTAACTATACACACCAAACAGAGGCCCCAACAGTGGGTTAGAGGCAGAGAAGAGGTCTGACTGCAAGGCCCCAACCACCAACGAAAGCTTCTCAAGGGACAACATAGGGAAAGCACCCTACAGTTTGGTACTATTGCACCTCTGGCAAATGCATGGTCTAACTAAACTCAAGCCCAAAGTGACCCCAGTGTGGCCTACTAACGTGACAGGGACCAAACACTACCGTAAAACAGGCAGAAAGCCACAGCACGGGACTGGACTGAAAGAAAAAAAAAAAAAAAAAGCAGCCAAGACACAACAGGTCAAAGGAAACACATAGGAGACACCCCACAAGGCCAGGTTCTGGTGAACAGGTGACACTGCAGTGCAGGACTTCATAAGGCCATTGCTTTCAGGACCAGGAGACAGTTTCCTAACACACAGAAATAGACACAGAATTAGACATAATGAGGAGAAAGGAGTATGTCCCAAATCAAAGAACAGGACAAAACCACAGCAAAAGACCTAAGCAAAACAGAGACAAGGAATGTGCCTGAGATAGAATTTAAAGGTCTGAAACATACTCACTGGACGAGGAGTGGGGGACATCAGTGAGACCTTAAAAAGATAATGAACCAGTGAGATGAAGAACACAGTAAGTGAAATTAAAAATATACTAGATCAAATAAATAGGCTAGAGGAAGGAGAGCAATGAAACATGGGAGAGAGAGTAATGGAAAGTAATCCAGTTGAGCAGGAGAGGCAGAGAAGGAGAGAGACAGAGAAACACCAAATGAGAATACTTTAGGGAACTCAGCAACTCCATCAATTGTAATTTGCATTATAGGGATCCCAGAACAGAAGAAGAGAGAGAAAGGGGCAGAAAACTTGAATAAATAATACCTGAAAACTTCTGGGTATCTGTTTTCTTCCCCAGATTTCAGATCTGGGAAGCACAAAGATTCCCCCAAGGGGGAGGGGGGGGAACTCAAGGAGGTGCACACCAAGACACAGTAACTACTAATGGCACAAAATAGTGGTAAGGAGAGAATTTTAAAAGAAAAAATAGTTACATTCAAGGGGAACCCCATAAAACTAACAGATTTTTCAGCAGAAACTTTGCAGGCCAGAGCAAAGTGGCATATTATCTTCGAAGTGCTGTTAGGGAAACATCTGCAGCCAAAATATTCCATCCAGCAAGGCTATCATTCAGAATAGAAGGAGAAAGTTTCCCCAGACAAAAGCTAAAGGAATTCACAAACACTAAACCAGCCCTTCAAGAAAGGTTAAAAGGGATTCTTTGAGTGGAAAGGAAAGACTAAGAAAAGTAGGAAGCACAAAAGCAGTAAAATTAAGTCTATCTTAAAAAAAAGAAAAAGAAAAAAAATCAGTCAAGGGTTTCACAAAATAAAAGAATGTGTAATAGGACACCATACTCCTAAAACATGGGTGAGAGAGGAGTAAAGAATGGGTTCAAACTTAAGCAACCATTACTTAATATATGGACTGCTCTATGTAAAAGATGTTATATACAAACCTATTGGTAACCACAATCAAAAGCCAGTAATAGATACGCAAAGAATAAAGAGAAAGGAATCCACATATATCACTAACAAAAGCCAGCAAACCATCAAAGAGAACAAAAGACCAGAGAACTACAAAAACTACAAAACAAGTAAAAAAATGGCAATAAACACATACCTATCAAAAATTGCCTTGAATATAAATGGACTGAATGCTCTAATCAGGGACATAGGATAAAGGAATGGTTTAAAAAAAGCAAGACCCATCTATATGCTGCCTACAAGAGACTTTCAGACCTAAAAAAACCTGCAGATTGAAAGCGAAGGAATGGACAAACATTTATCATGCAAATAGTTGTCAAAAGTAAGCCAATGTTGCAGTATTTTTATTGGATAAAATATACTTTAGAATAAGGACTCAAACATAGGAAGACTATATAATAAGAGACAATACAACAAGATATAACAATTGTATTTATGCACCCAATATGGGAGCACCCAAATACATAGAACAGTTAATAACTAACAGAGGCATTAAATCAATAATAATACACTAATAGTAGGGGACTTTAACAACCCATTTACATCAGTGGACAGCTCATCCAAACAGGAAAAAAAAAAAAAAATCAACAAGGAAATGGTGGCTTTGGACACACTAGACCAGATGGATTTAACAGATATATTCAGAACATTCCGTCCTAGAACAGAATACACATTCTTTTCAAGGACACCTGGAATATTCTCCAGATCACCTATTAGGCAACACCACAAGTCTCAACAAATTTAAAAAGACTGAGGTCATTCCATGCATCTTTTCTGACCACAACACTATGAAACTAGCAATCAAGCATAAGACAAAAATCTGGACAGACCACAAATACATGGCAGTTAAATAACATGCTACTAAATGATGACCGGGTCAACCAAAACGGACACACACACACACACCACAAACACAAACACACACACACACTCACCACAAACACACACACACACTCACCACAAACACACACACTCACCACAAACACACACACCACAAACACGAAGTGAAAACAAAAACAATCGTTCACAAATCTTTGGGATGCAGCAAAAACTGTTCTAAGATGAAAGCAAAGCTTATAGCAATACAGGCCTACCTCAAGAAAAATTTTAAATAAACTACCTAAGCTTACATTTAAAGGAACTAGAAAAAGAACAAAACTCAAAACCAGAAGGAAGGAAGTAAGATTAGAACAAAAATAAATGCTATAGAAACTAACAGATCACTGAAACCAGGAGCTGGTTCTTCAAAAGAACAAAATTGACAAACCTTTAGCAGGAGTCATAAAAAGAAGGGGTGGGTGTGGAGAAAGGGACTCAATCACAAACCAAATAGAAGTAACCAATACAAATAATTATAGGAGTATTATGAAAACCTACATGCCAACAAATCAGACAACCTAGAAGAAATGATAATTTCCTAGAAATATATAATCTCCCAGAATTCTGGCAAAAAGAAATCGAAATTTTAAACAGACCAATTACCAGGAATGAAATTGAATCAAGTAATCAAAAAACTCCCAGCAGTAGTCCAAGACCAGACCACTTCACAGGTGAATTCTAACATTTGAATAGATACTTACTACTCTCAAACTTTTCCAAAAGATAGAAGGAAAACTTCCAAATGCCTGAGGCTAGCATTACCCTGATACCAAAATTAGATAAACGTACAAAGAACTACAGACCAATCTCTGATAAACAGATGCAAAAATCCTCAAAATATCAGCAAACCAAATACAACAATACATTTAAAAAAAAAATCGTTCACCATGATCAAGTGGATTTATTCCCAGCATGCAAAGGTGGTTCAGTATTTGCAAATCAACATGATCACATCAATAAGGATAAAAACCATATAATCCTTTCAATATATGCACAAAAAAAAGTTTGATGAAGTACACCATCCATTAATAAAAACTCAACAAAGTAGGTCTAGAGGGAACATACCTCAACATAATGAAAGCCTTTATGAAAAACCCACACCTAACATTCTATTCAGTGGGGACAAACAAAGCTTTTCTGCTTTTTCTCCTAAGGTCAGGAATAAGACAAGGATGTCTACTCTCACCACTTTTATTCAACATACTACTGTCCTAGTCACAGCAACCTGACAAGCAATAAAAGGCATTCAAACTGGCAAGGTATAAGTAACACTATTTGCTGATGACCTGATGCTACACATAGAAAACCCAAAGACTCCACCAAAAAAATTACTAGAATGGATAACTGAATTCAGTAAAGTCCCAGGATACAAAAATCAGTGTACAGAAATTCATTGCATTTTTATTTACAATTAATGAAGCAAAAGCAGTCCCAATTATCATTGTACCAAAAATAAAATACACAGAAATAATCCTAAGCAAGGAGGTGAGAGACTTGTACTCCCAAAACTATAGAACACTGATAAAAAATTAAATATGACACCAATAAATGGAAAGACATTCCATGCTCAATCAGAAAAACAAATATTGCTAAAGTGTCCATACTCTGCATAGCTATCTACACATTTAATGCAATCCCTATCAAAATACCAACAGCATTTTTCACAGAACCAAGGTAAGTAATCCTAAATTTGGATGGAACCATAATAGACCTTGAATAGCCAAAGCAATCTTGAAAAAGAAAAAACTGGAGGTATCAACTCCAGGCCTCAAGTTCTATTACAAAGCTATAGTAATCCAAACAGTATGGTATTGGCACAAACTGACACATAGATTGGAGAATAGAAAGCCCAGAAATAAACCCAAAATGATATGGTCAATTAATCTTTAACAGTGGAGGAAAGAATATCCAGCAGGAAAAAGACAGTCTCTTCAACAAATGGTCTTGCAAATACTGGAAAGCCACATGCAAAATAATGAAACTGGATCGCTTTCTGACACCATACACAATAATATACTCAAAATGAATACAAGACCTAAATGCGAGACCTGAAACCATAGGCATCCTAGAATAGAGCTCGAGCAGTAATTTCTCTGACATTGGTTATACCAACATCTTTCTAGATTGTTTCCCTTGCTTGACGAGACTGAATAAGAAGTTAAATATTGAGACTACCTCAAAATAAAAAGCTTCCACACAGCAAAGGAAGTAACCAACAAAACTAGAAGACAGCATATTAAATGGGAGAAGATATTTCAGGTGAAGTATCTGATAAAGTGTTAGTATCCAAAATACAGGAAGAACTTACACAACTCAACACTTAAAAACAAAGACCCACAAATAATGCAATTAAAAAATGGGCAGAAGACCTATAGATGGCCAACAGACATATGAAAAGATGCTCAACATCATTCGTCAAGGAAATGCAAATCAAAACCACAATGAGTTATCACCTCACATCTGTCAGAATGGCTAAAATCAAAGCCACAAGAAACAAATGTTGGTGAGGATATGGAGAAAAAGGGACCCTCTTGCACCATTGGTGGGAATGCAAACTAGTGCAGCCACTGTGGAAGACAATATGGAGGTTTTTCAATAAATTAGAAATAAAACTACCCTACAATCCAATAATCCTACTACTATTTACCCAAGTAATTAAGAAAAAAAAAAAAACATTCATTTGAAGGGGTATATGCATCCCAGAGGCATTATTTACAAGAGCCAAATTATGGAAGCAACCCAAGTGTCCATTGATAGATGACCAGATAAAGTATGTTTGGGATGGATGGACACACACATACACACTGGAATATTTCTCAGCCATAAAATGAGCTCTTGCCATTTACAACAACATGGATGAGGTTATAGTATAATGCTAGGTGTAATAAGTCTGAGAAAGACAAATACCATGTGATTTCCTTCATTTGTGGAATTTAACAAAACAATTGAACTAAGAAAAATAGACAAACCAAGAAGCAGACTCTGAACTATAGAGAACAGATGGCTACCACAAGAGGTGGGGGGCGGGGTGTGAAGAATGGGTCAAAGAGGTGAAGGGCTAAGAGTACATTGCTCCTAATGAGCACTGAATATAGAACTGTTGAATCCATGTGTTGTACACCTGAAACTAATATAACACTGTTAAGTAAAAAAATGCAATTCCAGTGTATTTAATAATGAAAATGTGGTTTGAGTTTTTATTAGGACAATCCATAGAGAAAGTAAGAATTTTTCAATGAGAAGATGCTTTAGTTTGGGGTTTTCAAATTGTTTTCCTTCAGAATTATCTGGAAAGTTTTAACTAAAATTTTTGACTATTAAAGGACATTCAGTTGTAAAATTACAAGGTTAAAATTTATTATCTAGAAAGTAATTTTAGAATGTTCTATCCATGTTGTTGCAAATGGCAAAATTTCATTTTTGGTGGCTGATTAATATTCCATTGCATATATATACACACCACATCCTTATCCATTCAACTGTCGATAGACCTGGGCTCTTTCCATATTTTGGGGTGGAATTAGAGGGTATTATGCTAGGCAAAATAAGTCAGAAAGACAAATACCATATGATTTTCATATGTGGAATTTAAGAAACAAATCAGAGGAACATAGGGAAAGGAAGAAAAAATAAAATAAGAAAAACAGTCAACCCATAAGAGATTCTTAACTACAGGAAATAAACAGGGTTGCTGGAGAGGAGATAGGAGGGGCGATGGGATAATTGGGTGATGGGCATTAAGGAGGGAACTTGATGTAATGAACACTGGGTGTTATATGCAACTGATTATTCACTAAATTCTACCCCTGAAACTAATAAACTATGTTAACTAAATTGAATTTTAAAAAATTTAATTAAAGAAAGCTAAAATGTATAAATCTTATTCTCATGAAAATGTGAGTGGGCCTAAGTTTTTGCATATAGCTTCATGAGCATACCTCAAGAGTGTTCCAAAGATACCAGTTTAAGAATCCAACAAAACTTGGGGGGGGGGGGGACTAATGATACAACACACCTACGGCTGTACTGAAAAAAAAGTCTCATAACACCAAATGGCAACAAGGATATGGAAAAACTAATCCTCATACACCTTGGGAAACTATTTGGCAGTTTCTTAATAAGTTAAACAAGCATCTGTACTGGGACCCAGCAATTTTACTCCAAGGTATTTGCCCAAAAGAAGTGAAAACATGTGTCTATACAAAGTCTTGTTTAAGACTATCCTTAGCTTTATTCTTAGCAGCTGAAAACTAGAAACAACGCAAATGGCCAACAGGAATATAAGTAAATTGTGGCATATTTATACAATGGAAGCCTATACAGAACACAGTAAGATAATGTGCTACTTAGATCCACAATATATAGCTAAATTTCAAAAAACATTATGCTGAATGAAAAAAGCCAAACACAAGTATGAAGTTCCAGAACAGGCAAAAAACATACTTCAGTAGAAATCAGAACAATGGCTGCTTCTGAAGGATGTGATCTTCTAGAAGGGGACACGTGGGATATTTCTGGGATACTGGAAATGTTCTACATCTTAAATTAAGTATGGATTACACAGGTGTATGCATTTGTCAAAATTGGTTGAGCTGTATACTTAAGATCTGTGTTTTGTTTTATTTAAAATATACCTTAAACTATTTTATAGAAAAATAAATATTCTACAAATAACCCATTTGACCAAAATTTAAGTGATTTTTACAAAAAGATAAAACTAGAATTAAACAAATGTATAGCTCTAGTTAAACATAATGAATTGAACACACATGTATCAATGTTGACTCTGAATCCCCACTGAAGTGACTATAGAATAAAAATGTATTATCTACGTGGATAAATAGAGAACAGTCTCAACTGTCAACAAAAGTTTCAAACACTAAGAACTAGATAGTTCAATAGTGCTTAATTAGCTGAAAATGACTTTGAGAAGACAACCATAAGCAATCCATACTTACATTCCAGAACCCTAGATACGTTCTGGAACTGGATACACCAAATCCCTCTTAAAGATGTAAGGACTGGAACAGGCTTACACAGTTGACAGTTTTATCTGAGTATATCAAAACTGTAATGCATATAACTTCAATTCAGCAATACCACATACAGTATTTTCCTAGATGTATACTCACATGTACAGACAAATGTAAAATATTATGGTATGAATTTTAAACTAGAATTAATCTAAAAAACTACATCAATTTAATATACTCTATTATATGAATATATCATTGTTTATTTGTATCAAATGAAGTATTTTCAGTATTTAAAAAAGATATCTTCATGTATTCTTACAGAAAAATATCCAAGTTAAAAAAAAAAGTCAAAATACAAACAATGTGTATATCATGCTCCCAACTTAGCCCATTTTTCCATCCTGTGGGAGATTTGAGCTCAGCCCATTGAGATATAATCATCTCTGTATCTCAGTCTACACTGAGATCCATCAGTTAGAAAAGTCCATCTGCCCATTGGTCTTTACAGAAACCCCTTGGCAGGAAAAACAAACAAAACAGACAATTGGACCTCTGAATGAAAACAGGTCTAGCAGAGTGGATCAAACAGGAACAAGACCTATACCCAGGGTAATAGTTCCAGGTCTCCCAGTGTGAGGCTGTGTCTATCCACCCCTCAACCACTTTCTCTTCTACCAACCCTCAACTAATACTCACCAACTCTTAAGTACACGAAGAGAATGAGGGATAAGATAACCATGTCACC
Organism: Mirounga angustirostris; assembly: GCF_029215605.1. Classification (NCBI taxonomy): domain Eukaryota; kingdom Metazoa; phylum Chordata; class Mammalia; order Carnivora; family Phocidae; genus Mirounga; species Mirounga angustirostris. Next base: position 49,965,397 of record NW_026991717.1, on the reverse strand, counting down.
AGGGTCCAGCAGCTCTGCTATCTGTAACCCTTCAGAAAGAGCTCGCCCTGTAGTGGAGCAGAGAGTTCCTGCTGGACAGACCAGGAGATTAGTATCTAGACATTTTTATAAAGCCAGAGAGGCCAAGAACATTGTCAGTCAAGGGCCACAACATACCAAGTAAAAGGCAGCAGGCACCACAGCAAAGGAAAGACAAGCCAGAAGACAGCATCTCTGATCATAATAGAGAAGCCATTCTGTGCACATCAACTTCTGGAAGACTAGAAAACTTCTGGAAGACTAGAATGGACTTGTTAATCAAGGGGGAGATTGCTTAAAACACGAACTGGTCATACTACTGTAAATATGACACATTTGTAGTATTTGTCCACCAAAATAATGGGATGCAGTTAAGTAACTTATCTTGTATTTATGCTTTGTATCTTCCATTTGCCCCTCTAAATCTACTCTATTCCTTTTTATTCTGCTCTATGCTTAAAAAAGCCAGCCTATGTGGACTTAGTCATCTGATTCTTTTCCCTCAGGGTTCTGGTCAGGTTTGGTCCTAGAGCCCAAGAAGAGATCAGAAATAGAATGGAGTAAGGTTAGAATATTTATTTCCATGGGTTCCTCCCATGCAGTGTCATTTCAGGCCGAGGACACCCCTAACCAACATCACAGCTCCTATCATGGTAGCTCTTAACAGGACTCTCCTTCCAGGCTCTCGGCAATGTTTCCCCACCTCCACTTTCAAGTTCAGAGCCAGTAACTTCCTGATGTCACTCACCTCATGTTTGGAACCATCCTTTGTGGTTTCTCAACAATCTGCCCACAACTTTTTAAATAATCAATATATTAAACTCTTCAAATCATCTATTGCTGAAACCTTCACTGGTAGTTTCAGAAAACAAAACATGTTCTTCCCAGTTTTTAAAAGGGTTCTATCACAAGTGATGTAAAATTTTATTGGACAAAAACTAGTTCATATTAGAGACATGGACAGTATTTCATAGCAATCCATTCATTGTCTTTAGGTAATTGGTAATATCTGAATATGTAACTGTTCTAGACGTTGAGGGTTTATCATCCCTAAATAAAGCACCTGTCCACATGTTCCTTATCTTCATTACAGAATCAAACAAATTGAACAATGTTAGGTAGTTTATGTGCTAGAATTTAAGGTATAGTAACAGGACAGTAGGAAAGTGGTAGACTATTTAGGTACAGTTGTCCTAAAAACCTTCCTGCAAGTAGCATTTGAACACAGAGGTAAGTGAGGAAGTAAGTATTTATGGAGGAAGAGTGCTTAAGGAAGAAGGAAAAGGAGTGGTCCTGAGCCTGAGGGGTAATGCTATCTTATTGTTATTTCTATCACTCTATAAGAGTAGGAATTCCTAGTTAGAGCAGTCAGGGAAGAAGAAATTAAAAGTTAGCCAAACTGAAAAGGAAGAAGTACAATTGTCTATTTGCAGATGATATGGTTATATATGTGTGTGCGTTTTATATATATATATATAAATTATATATATATTATTGAGAGAGAGAGAGAGAGACTGAGACAGACCGAGACAGAATCCTTAAGACTCCACCAAAAAACTGCTAGAACTTAATTCAGTAAGGTTATAGGATACAAAGATCAACATGAGAAAATAGTTGCATTTTTGTACCATAATGAGAAGTCTGAAGACCATCCTATCCATAATAGCACTAAACAGTAAAATACTTAGGAATAAGTTCAACACAGGAGGTGAAAGACCTCCACGTTGAAAGCTATACCTTGATGGAAGAAATTTAAGATGCAAATAAATGGAAAGATATCCCTTGTTTATTGATTAGAAGGATGAAGGATACTAAAATGTCCATATTACTCAAAAGCTGCCTACAGATTCAATGCAATACCCATTGAAATTCTGATGCATTCCCCCTGCCAACAAAAATAGAACAATTCATAAGTTTGTCTGGAGCCACAGAAGTCTCCAGATAGCCCAAGCAATTCTGTTCAAGAGCAAAGCCAAAGGCATCACAGTTCCTGATTTCTAACTATATTGCAAACCTTCAGTAATCAAAACTGTATGATACAGTCATAAAAACAGACACAGATCAATGTAATAAAAAGCCCAGAAATAAACCCACAGTGCTTTATGGGTCAATGTATGGTCAATTAATTAAAAACAAACAAGCCAATAATATACAATGGAGAAAGAACAGTCCTCTTCAATAATTGGTGTTAGGGGACATGGACAGCCATGCAAAAGAATGAAACTGGACCATTATTGTACACCATGCACAAAAACCAACTCTGAATGGATTCAAGACTTCAACTTAAAACCTGAAACTATAAAACTTCTGTGAGAAAATATAAGGATAAAGCCCTCTGACATTGGTTGCAGCGTGATTTCCTAGGCACAATAGCAATAGCAAAAGCACAAGCATCAAAAAGCAAAATGGGACTACCTCAAATTAAAAAACTTTCTACACAGGAAAAGACAATCAAAATGAAAAAAGCATTTGGGATGAGAAAATATTTGCAGATCTTGTAACTGATAAGAAGTTTATAATTAAGATATACAAGGAACTCTTATGACTCTAACCAGAGGGGGGGAAAAAAATCAATTTTAAAGATGGGCAGAACTGAAGAAACTTTTCCAAAGACCTGCAGATGGTTGATGTGACATGAAAAGTTCACCAACATCACTAGTCAGAAATGCAAATCAAAAATCACAATGAGGTATCATCTCACATCCATTAGCATGGCTAGCATCAGAGATACCAAATGCTGGCAAAGACGTAGAGAAAAGGGAACCCTGCTGCGCTGTTGGTGGGAATGTGAACTGGTGCAGCCACAGTGAAAAATGGTATAGAGATTCCTTAATTCAAAGTAGAACTACTCTGTGACCCAGCAACCCCACTGCTGTGTATACCCAAAGGAAATGAAGTCAAGTTCTTGTAGAGATATCTGTACCGCCATGTTTATTCCAGCACTACTCACAATAACCAAGATGTGGTAATAACCAAAAGGTCCATCAACAGATGTATGGATGAAAATGCAGTACATACCACTCTCCCCCCACCCCCACCACATACACACACTGCAGTATTATTCAGACATGACAAAGAAGGAAATCCTGCCCTGACAACAAATGAACCTCAAGGGCATTAAGCTAAGTGCTATAAAAGACAAAGACTAACACTTTATAAATTTACCTATATGGAATCTAAAAAAAAAAAAAAAAAAGCTGATCTCAGATACAGTAGAATGGTGGATACCAGAAGTCTAGCGATGGGGGAAATGGATAAATATTGGTCAAAGAGTACAAGCTTCCAGTTGTAAAATTAACAAGGCCTGGGCCATCTAATGTATAGCATGGGGATTATAGCCAATACTGTATCATATATTTCAATATTGCTTAGAGAATGGATCTTGAATGATCTTACCACAAAAAAAAAAAAAAAAAGATGGTCATTATGTGACAGGATAGAGGATTTAGCTAACAATATGGTGTTGTTTTGCAACACATAGTAAGTAAACATGTAGTATACCTTAAATTTCTACCATCTTATAGGGCAATTTTATTTTGATAGACCTGGGGAGAAATGGGTAAATGACAAACATTTCCCTGAAGAGGATTTATGGATGTCAATTAAGCTCTGCATCACTAGTCACTGGGGAAATGGAAATTAAGACCATGATAAGATCTTATATAACGATTAGAATAGCTGATTTTTTAAGAAAATACCAAATGCCAGGAGGACATGAAAAAACCAGATTGGTCATACATGGCTGTTAAGAGTATAAAGTGACCATCTGCTCTGGAAAATAGTTTGTAAGTTCCTTAAATCTGATGAAATAAGCCTATATAATTTACACATGTGATAAAGTGACACCAAACTGTATACCTATGTTGTAACAGTGTCCAATTCCTGATTTTGAGGTCTTGATGTTTCATTATAACCTAAGGGCAAACTAGGTAAACTGTATATGGGACCTCTCTATACTAACTTTGCAACTTCCTGTTTATCTTTAAATTTTAGAATGCAAAATTTAAAGATTTCACTCTGGCTCCTATGGGTAGAAGAGTAAGTACAGTCAAGAGAACCAGTTAAGAAGTCTTTACCATCATCCATGCAGGGATGCAAGTGACTTGTTATTAGGGTGGTATCAGAAGAAGTGGTGTAAGTGTTTGGAATAACTTATTTTTAATGTTAAGCTATAGAACTTGCTGTTGAATTCAAAGTGGTATAGGAGAGAATCAGAGGTATGAAAATAATGCCAAGGTTTTGTTTGCTTGTTTTTACCTGAATAGAGTAAATGGAGTTTTGATTCATGCAGGAAGATAAAAAGTGGATTATGGGTAGTGGTCATCAGTTTTAGCCATGGTGAGGTGTTCAATAGCTGTCCATGTGATATGTCTAGTAGCAAACTGTTTATCCAGATCTGGAACTCAAGAGGAAGGTTGAAGCTAGGATATAAATTGTAAAGTCATAAGCTTACAGAAGGTACTTAAAGCTTTAAGACTATAGATCACCTATGATATGTAGATAGAAAAAGTTCTGGGGACACTCAGAAATTTAGAGGTTAGGAACATGTGGATTCAACAAAGAAGTCTGAGAAATAGTCAATGAGAAGGGTAGCCTTCAAAGAGAGGATAGGATACCAGAAGCCAGTAGAAAACAAAATTTAGTAGCAGGTGATCAGCAGTGTGAAATACTACAAACGTTAAAAAGGAGAACTTAGAATTGACCATTTGATTTAAAGAGACAACTTCGAAAAGACTTTCAGTGGAATGAAGATCCAATTGACATTCAAGAGGATAGGAGGTAAGATTACTTCTATGAACAACTCTTTTTTTGAATGTTTGCTGTAAAGGGAGCAGAAAAAAAGGGTGGTTATTGGAAAAATGTGTGTAGGTCAAAGGAAAACGAGTTTTAAGATGGAAAGTACCTAGCTTATGTGGGAATGGTAGAGAAAAAGGATGCAAAAGATAATACATAGATGAGTGAAGCCCTCAAGCACGTAAGAAGGAATGGGATCCATTGCGCTAGTTGAAGGGTTGGCTTTAGATGTCAGCACAGGATAGAAGCAGAGTTAAGGATACAAATGCATACATGTTGGTTGATTGTGCTTGGGAAGATGTGATGTTGTCTTCTGATATTTCTATATTCACAGTGCAACAAGGTCATTAGCTGAGAGTGAAGAGAAGGGGTATTTCAGGCTGAAAAAGGTATGAAATAGTTTGATAGGAGAAGGTTGAATTCACAAAGAAAATGAAATCGGATTGTTTGGCAGCATTAAAAGCCCATTTGCGTATTAATAGAGGAATTAAGTGTGAAACTAGCCAACATGTTTATAGGTTGTTCCAACTTTCTTCATATGCTTGTGCTTGGGTGTGAAATTCGAGGTAAAGAGGGTCTCAGGAGTACAGATGCAGACAAATGAAGGTAATAATGGAGGTAGTAATTTAATCTTAACTGGAAAAAGGGAAACAGGTCTCTTTGAGGACTTGATGAACAGTTAAAAGAAAAAGGTCAACTGTAGAATGTTCTTAGTGAAAATATTAGAGGGTTCATCATAGAGAATAAGTTGGAAAAATAGGAGGTGATGGTCAGAGTAGGAGGCTCTAAACTGGTAGGACAATGAGAGGAGTGGTTGAGGTAGGATGGAAGACAAAAGCAGTAGAGAGGAGTTCAAAGAACTAAAAGGCCAGGACATTGGGTGGATCATCCTTATGGATACTGAATTTTCAAAAACCCAGTAGACCAGGTGCTAATGTCATCAAAATATAAGGGAAAATTACCGTCATAGATTATTACATCAGGGTGGCTTTGGCAGTAAGATGCTTCAAAAGCCCTGAGAAGGGGCAGGGGAGAAATGAACCATCACTGGAAAGCAGCATTAATGAACAAATAGAAAACCCACTTCACATCCAAGACTAGGAATACATGGGGTAGGATAGAAGATAAAAGAAAGCTTACTGAGGACAATGTAGAAGTGATTACTATACGATGCTTATACCAAGCCTCAGAATAGCAAAGGTTTATTTAACCAATTAAGAAGGATTCCAAGCAGGATTGTTCCATTGACAGATGAAGGTATTATATGGACATGTTATGATAAGTTAAAGTGTTACAGAATTAAAGCACAGAATAGATGGGGGGGGGGGAAGGACATAATATGGAAAGGTGTGTTTTAACTCACAAATAAGCACATTCACCTGTCAGTTTTTCATGACTGGGACAGTCCAGTTGATGTTCACTTGTACTCATCAGCCTCACAGCAAGAACTAAGTCTCTTTAACTTATTTCATTAGATATTTGAACTAAAGCCTCTGATTCTGTTTTCTGCTCAAATCACTTGACCCTAATTATAGAGTACATTGTTTCTGTACATGCATAAAAGGGACTTACCATCTGATTATTTGCCCCCTTCTTGCATTTTATATTACTGTACATATTCCAAACTGGCAGCAGTAGAAGCTTCAGCGAATCATAAACCACAGGCTGCAATGGTAATGTGTTAACATTGTTCATGCTCTTAAGAGCTTAAAATGCTGAGCCACAGAAATAGCTTACCTAGTCTCTCGGCTTCCCTCCAAGGTAGGAGGGATACTATCAAGTATTCCTCAATTAAGAGCTGAAGTTCAAAGAGGTCATGACCCATCTCCCTCCCAACCGCCTGGTTGCTTTGAGACAGCAAGTGAAGAATCAGCCAGCTAATCTCAACAGAACTCTGGTACAAGGACAGTCTGCAGGAGAACTTCCACATGCTCTGTTTGCCATTAACAGGCTCTATGCCATAAACTGTTTGCCAGTGATAAGTTCAATCATGCAGATCCATTCTATCTTGTCATATACCCTTCAAAAAAAATTACCAGCTACAAAGCTGGTAAGAGACCGTACAGTAAGGCAAAGATGCACCATCTACATAGGTATCGAAGCTCTGACCATGACATCACAAAATCATCATTAGTAACTAATGCTTACTGAGAACTAATACCAGACACTTCTATAAGTGCTTTGCCTGTATGGATTCTAATTCCTACAACAATCTTGAGATATGGAAGGTGGGGATAATAATACTTATCAGGAAAGTGAGCCACAGGGATTTAAGTAATTTGCCCAAGGTTTTACAGCTACTTTAGTGGCAGACTCAGGATTTGAGCCTAGTCATTCTCACTCCAGACCCTACAATTTTAGCCAGGACCTATGTTATGGAAAACATATACATACCAGTCTCACCAACTGTATTTGCTAGCAGAAATCTTTTCCACAGCTTCCAGGAGATGTGGGGCCACCTCTTAGGGCAAAGAAACCTTATGCTCCAAGACAGGGTAATATTCTTGATTCATTTCACCCCCAAGTACTATAAGACCTGGAAGCAGCTGCAACTCAAAGTTGGTGCTCAGCAGAAAATTATCTTCTAGTACAGTAGTTCTGAAAGTTTAATGGTCACATCATTCACTTGTCTAGCTTATTAAAAATGCATTTTCATGGAACCAAGCCTCCAGAGTCTGATTCACTAGATCTGGGATTGGGTCCAATAATCCGTGCTGTTAACAAGCCTCACCACAACCACCACCACCACCACCAAACTAATGGAAATGGTTCCCAGACCACATCATGTCAAGTTTTACTCTCAGAAAAAGACTGCTTTAATTATGAGGGAGGGAAGGGTCACATGAGACACTGAAGTTTGGTTCTTGGGTAAAATACGTCAAAACCAAGAATTCTGAGGTCTTTTAAAAGTCAAACAACTTAAACCCTTGCTAGTAAAATCGCAGTAAAATATATTTGAGCATGTACCTGGGAGTTGGAGAGATGGGTAATAAAACCTCAGACTTCCTGCTTTACTAACTACATACCTGGGGAAACTGGGCCCCATTTTCTCTTTCTCAGAGGTGATATTGGGTACGTGTTTCAAGCTAACATGATTTATATTTATTCCCACCATATTTCAGCAAAGTGAACATGTACTTTTCTTCCTGCTTGGGATGTATATACAAGGCTGAAGGTGGGGCAACTATCTTGCCCTATTTAAGTAGCAGAATGATAGAAGGAGCTTGGGTCTAACATCGCCATGGAATGCCATACCAGCTTGGGACTGCCCATCAGTGAAAGTTGTAGCAAGTATATAAAACTCCAGATTTAAGCCACAGTTTTTCAGGATTCTGATACTCACCACTGAATGCAAGCACTGTCTGATATAGTATTGTGTGATTTGTGTTTTACATTTTTCCAAATTTATAAAATAAAGCAGCCCTACATGGAAAGAATAGCACTTGTTTCCACCCCCAATTTGTATTACTAGTTCATAATACTGTAAGACCTTGACCATGGGTTCTCAGAAGTAATTCTTTCTTTGTAAAGTCCTAGAGAATGGCAATTTTTTGAAAGACTAAAGAAAAAATGCTTTATATGTTTTCTTCGAGCAGACCAGTAGGTCTACTTCATTCCTGTATGCAATTCTATCAAATGGAGCATTTTTGAGCACTTACAGGAAACATTCATTATTATAAAGCAGTATAAATTCATTAAGATCAAGCCCTAGCAAATAAAGCTTTTCAAAAAAAAAAAAAATAGGTTTTTGACATTGATGGATTATAGATAGGTTACAAACATCATCCCTGGATAAGATGGAGAAATCTAGGTTGGCAGAAAATGTAGCTAGTTTTCTAACTGAAGTGTGCCCCAAAAGGGCCAATTAATGAATAGATATTAAGGAAACCCAATAGCATCTGTATTTTATCATCTTAGAAAAAAATACATAAAAGATATGCTTATCATTTTAGTAAATTAGGAGGAATAATTATGAAAAAAAATCTAAACCTAATAATCTCCCAACGATCGTTTTATGGAGATGAAAAGCTTTGCTTTACAACCAACAGAATACAATACCCAAGAATGTTTTATGAAGCCATACATGATAGTAGTTGATGCAAAGAAGGAGACAAACTTCAAATAACTGTTGAAAAGACTAAGATAGTTAACACAAAGCCAGGCTAATTTAACAAAGTTACAAACTTTGTGATTAAGCTATGTTGTCTTGGTAAATGCCTTTAATAAAAAGGTAATATATTTGTAAGCAGGTAAGCCATAGCTGGAGCACTGTGTGTGGTTTTATGTGCTAGATCTGTGGTTTATATCATCTAAATTCTACCTGGAAATTCAAGCCTTAACAAGACTCTCAAATCAATACTCTCCACTAGGTAGTTTCCTTTTTACTCTCCCTAGATAGGTAATGTAACAACTTAGTCCTGTGGGTTTGACTGCAGAGAAAAATACCATGTTCCCAGCTCCAAAGTTGGACAGGCTGTAGAAGATATCAACAATAAGCACTGCTTACAAATAAGGAGATCAGCTATTTCTTCCTGCCCTAATTAGATAGGGAGAAAAAACTACCCCAGAGCAGAAGGAAGAAAGGCAGGATGCCTATGCTCTAAGCCTGCCTACCTAGGTTTGTCATGGCTTTTTGTTCTCATATCTAGATCACTCCTTTCTCTTGCCTCAGCTCCCTTGCCATTTGCTTCCTGGGTATCAGCAGTTAATGGTGAAGCACCGATTAAAGACTAGAGGAAGTGAGGAGCTAAAGCTAGATTATTTCTTGGCTTCTTCTAACTCACGCAATGCCTCCAGTAATGCTTCTGCCTGCTCCATGACTACAGCTGCCACTTGAAAGCCCTTCTGTCTGCAATTATAGCTTCCATCAGGCAGCCTTCTCCATGTTTCTAGACATTGCCAGCCTCCCAGTTCTGGTAGCTCCATACCTTCCTTCCTGCTTCCCTCCAGCCCAAGATGGCCCTGAGTTCCTAGGTGACCCCCTAGTAGCTCCTTTAGTTCTTCTGTCTACTATGAACAATTCTCTGTATTAACTTGCTTCCATTGAGTTATCTGGTGCTCAATAGAATAGGACAGTATCAGTCAGTCCATCACAGTCATTTAGTCAAGTGAGTGATTCAAAGAGTAATTTTAAGCCCTTTGGAAATCAGACTTGAGTGTACTTACGTCTCACTTATGGCTGGGAATTTGAGAGCTGCTGCCTCAGAAAGAAACTAGTATGGACAAGTTCAAGGCAATAGAATTAGCAACATGTTACATCCAGGCCAAAGGAAGCTCATTATCCCTCCAAGATTTCTGGGGCTGCCAGTGGTATCAAAGAGATGCAAGGGCTCCCAATGGCTACACTGTTAGCTCATGTTTAGTCTTAGACCAATCCCAATTCAACTGTGATGGTGCTCATCTCTTTCGTTTTACTGACTTCTATTTTAAATATTTAGGGTTTTTGGGTTCTCTTAAGTTTAAATTTGTAGACATCCTCAATACCTTTATAACTGCTTTTTGTCTGCTATGTAGCTACTACAGCTTTATTTTTATTTAGTATATGTCTGGTGTATTATATCCTTTCTGGACAGGAGAGTGATTTGTTTTCACCTATTCTAGTAGTCTCCAATGATTTTATTCTATTTAAAGTAAATATTGGCTTTATTCCTACCATATTACTTTGTTCACTATTTTTGGTGGAGATTTTTCCTTGCTTCTTTTTTCCTTCTGTAAAAGTTTTTATTTGGCTATGTGATCCCACAGAACTAAGAGCAAAAGCAAAAACAGACAAGGATGGAGAGCCCAGAAAAAGATTTATAGAATTAGCTTCCACTAAGGGACTAGTTGTTCCATCCTGTGAGATCCTCAGGATGCAGTTATCCCCTGGAACAGTTATCCATTGGTTAACTATCCACAGACAGAAGCTCAGCCACAATTCAAGCCCCTTGCCATAGGTACTTGATCATTGTCATCTGCACAAATTTGTTCCCAAACTCCAAGCCAGATCCTCCCTCTTATCTAAGAGATAAGAAACTTTATCAAACAAGCATCTCTCCTATCTCTGTAATCAAGGTATTTTCGTACTACTTGGGCTGTGTTCACCTGGTTCTATTGACTTAATACATCCTGTTAGGGTTTCCAGATCAAATTAAAAACAGGATGCTCAGTTTAATAAAAATGTATCAGATATTTAAGTGAGTATGTACTATTTAAAATTTGCAACATACCTACCTACTGAAAAACCACACTCACCTATGGGGGTGGGGGGGATACAATTGCGGGTTTTGTTTTGTTTTGAAGTCCAAATCACTCAGAATTTATTACCGTTACATCTTATTACTTAACCACATGAACCCTCCTTTTCTGTTACAGTATATTTCACTTTTAATCAGTACTACCAAGCTTCTTCATTGTCTTTAAGATAAAGCTCCCATCCCTAGCATGTTGTACACAGCCTATCCTGACTTGCCCCCAATTCATTCCCCAATGTCATTTCTCATCCAATCACATCCCCTTCAGACTACATGTGGCCTCCAATGTAGTTGTGCTATACACTGTCCTTAACCTCCCATGCACAACTCTCCTAGCTTGGGGTTGCCTTGGGCTAACTCCTACCTGCCCAAGATATAGACTTCCTGACAATTCTCTTCCTCATCCACAAATCATTCTCAACTCAATTCCACTAAAATTCCTATCACCCAAAAATCTGCTCAAAGTCAGGACATTATGGTCAGATTCTGCAGAGTTTGAATATGTTATTCCTGAATTTTTAGCCAAAAAGAGCCATAAATTATGTTTAAGTCCTATTACTGAAAGAAATACAATTTCCAGAGGAAAACAAGTATACTTTCCTCTTTAAATTTAACTCTTAGCCACACTGAATATTTTTCACTACTGGCCTCATGTACAAGATTGTTAACCTTGGACTATCATAAACTTACTATTTCTTCTTTCTCTCCCGTGGCAGTGCACTTGCAGGATCACATCCCCTGCAGGATTAAGGTCTTGGATGATGGTGACAGTGAAAGGATATGGTGGAACTAAATTCTTATTTCTCTTCCCAGATTGCATTGAAAGAGGATTGCCAGCCTCTTCATCACAAAGTCATTAGGTCACAGGGGCCAGCATGGACAGAATAAAACCACAGTAGCATAAAGCCCCCCTGAAGTACGGAATAAAGGAAACCAAATAGTCCAGCCATCTTTGAGCATCCATTCATCACTTACTACTTCTCTAAAACCTCACGATGCATTTTTATATCCCAATCCCCCTGTATCTAATTTTAACATCTCTGGAGTTTAGAAGGCAAGAATCTGACCAGAGCTTTGCCTGGAGGGGTGTAAACAAAAAGTGGTTTTGTGATGCTTGGGGTGCTAGGAAAACTCATTTTCACATGAAGAAGGAGATTGGGCCTCTATCTTATACCATATACAAAACCCAACTCAAAATGGATTAAAGATTCAGGTATTGTGTTTAAGTCTGCAAAACCCCTCGAAAAAAAACATAGGGGGAAAGCTTCATGATATTGGTCTACGTAGCAATTGTTTGATAGGACACCAGAAGCCCTAATAACAAAAGAGCAAAAATAAGTGGGATCACAGAACTAAAAAGCTTCTGCACAGCAAAAGTATCAGTAGAGTAAAAGGCAACCTATGAAAGAAACAGTTCAAATCACGTATCTGATAAAGGGCCAATGTCCAAAATATAAGCAATTCCTACAACTCATTAGCAAAAAACAAAAAACCACAATTCATTAAAACATGGATAAAGGACTTGAGTAGAAATTTCTCCAAAGATGACATACAAACAGCAAATAAGTATCAAAATATTCTCATCAGGGAAACACAAATCAAAGCCACAATGAGTTATCACTTCACACCTATTACCATAGATATTTTTAAGAACTCTTGGTAGGAATGCAAAATGGTGCAGCCACTATGAGAAACACTATGGCAGTTCATCAAAAAGTTAAAAATGCAATAATCTATAATCCAACAATCCCACTTTTAGGTATATATCCAAAAGAATTGATAAAGATCCTGGGGAAATAGTTGCACTCCCATGTTTGTTGCAGCATTATTCATAACAACCAAGATACGGAAACCATTTAAATGTCTATCAACAGATGGATAAATAAATGTGGTATATATGCACAATAGTGTATTATTCAGCCTTAAAAAAATCCTGTGTGCAAACAAGGATGAGTGTGGAGAACATTATGCTAAGTGAAATAAGCCAGTCACAGAAATAGAAATACTACATTATTCCACTTGTCTACAATAGTCAAACTCACACAACCAAAATAAAATGGTGGTTTCCAGGGGCTGAGGAAAAGGGGAAGTGAGAAGCTGCTGTTCAATCAGTATAAAGTTGCAGTTATTCAAGATGTACAAGTTTGATTAATCTACTATACAACATTATACCTGTACTTAATACTGTATTGTACACTTAAATATGTAAGAGGGTAATTCTCATTTTAAGAGTTCTTCCTACAATTAAGCAGCTTTGTAAGTGGCAACGGGTGAGTTTTTTTAAAAATCATTTGAAGTAGTATGGCAAAGGCTAAAGACTTAGGGATTTGGAAGTTCAGATTTAAGAACTCAGGACACAAGAGGAAAAATGAGAAAGCTTTCTAAAGATCAAGTATATGGAAGATAGCCAGTTGTTGGCATTTACCCTAATTTAAAAAAATCAAAATCAATAGAAGCATAACTATTTTGCTAAAATTCGTCCATAATGTGAATTTAAAAGAAATACTAGCAACCCAGGAATAAAGAAGAAATCCCAAGTTTATGATTATATACCAGAAAAATCAAAATCTTGAGGAAGACAAATGATAAAACTCTTACGCTGAGTATTATGATTGGATTCAAAACTCAGGCTGCGCATGCGTGGCAAGGCTTCCCCCCCCCCCCCCGCCTGCCCATTGCGTGTGCACTGCACATGTAACTCAATAGCATTTCTCTAAACCTGAAATCTAGGAAACATGACAATAAGTTACCATTTTTAATATCAACAAAAACAGTCAAGTAACTAGGTTTTAGCTTAAAGAAACAGTCATGTAGAGGAAATTTTTAATCTAATAAATGACATAGAAGATGAATATAAATTTTGTTTCCATAATCATAGGCAAGAGTAATCATTGAGATATTATTTCATCCCACAGATCAATCAAGTTTAATGTAACTCTAACCCAAACTCCAGCTGGATTCAAGGAACTCATTTATTCTAAAAAGGTCTATGAAAAAAGGTACATGAATAACAGCTTTGAAAAGAAAAAGGTTACATTACACTAAGACATGAAGATCTACTATAAATAAAAACCAGTGTCATGCTTGTATGAAAACAAATGATCTAATAAGAGAGCTGAGAGACTCATTTAATATGTAGTAAGAAATAACCCTACAAGTCAATGGTGAAAGGATTATTTAGACAGATCTGGAAAAATTGTTTATAGAGAAAAATTAAGATAAATTCTTACTTAACTATAAAGGGTGGCCTCCAAGGGTGGAATTAAAACTTCAATAGGAAAAGTAAACCATAAAGTCAGCAAAAGAAAATATGGAAGCATATCCTCAAGATAAAGGCAGAGAAGAATTTCTTAGAATAACAGAAATACACCACAAGGATAGACTGAATTTGCACCCAAATTAAGAATTCCTATAGAAGGTCAACATGGAAAGGGTTACACAGATGACAGATTTAAAGAACACTATAAAAGTTCAAATTTAACAAGGGTCCAATCTTTTTGAAAATGAAGGAATTCCTCCAAGTCACTAAGATTAAAAACTCCAATGAGAAAATGGGCAAAGGATAAAATAATTTACAGAAGAGGGAACTCAAAAAAGCTAACAAGCATATGAAAGTTGCTTACACTTCACCTAAGTGCAGTGGTCACACCTAATACTAAGTAGAAAAACAAATTAAAATAATGCAGTATCATTTTATGCCTAACAAACTGGGGAGAAATGGTAGATAATGCCAGATGTTCCTGGTGCATGTGCAAATTGCCCTCCAGATTTTCTGTACCAATCAGGCAGCACTTAATCAAAAGAAGTAATTATTTACTTTGACTTCAAAATTCCATACCTAAGCTTCCATCACAAAGGAAACCTCACACAGGCTCAGTCGGGGGCATGTATAAATATGTTCATTACAGTCCTATTTGTGGTAAGATGGAGATGAAGCTTATCTGGGAACCCTTCACTTGCACTCCTGAAAATGGATGAATATGTGATACACAGCAGAGTACCATGAGGTAGTTAGAATAGACTAGATGTACCCACAAATGCAGAGATGGATCACCAAAAAACAATGTCAAGAAATACTATAAACTTACAAAATACTATAAACTTATTTATGTAAGTTTAAAATATATAAAATAAAAAATTAAGTCTGGAATTTGCTTCAAAATAATCTGGCTACAGTGGATGAGGATAAATATTTAACATTAAGGGCTAAAAATCATGATGGGAGGAAAAAATAAATCAATTACTTAGAAATAAATAATTTAATAATTTAATAAATAATTTTTGAGATGAGTGGAAACTTGGGAGAGTTATAGATAATCTGACCCTGAGTTTATTATTCAAGCTGGTAATGAGTACAGGGAGTTTATTGTAATTTTCTCTCTTGTATACCTAAATTTTCTTTTAAATGCTTATACACAAATTCCCCCTCCAAAAAAAGCAAGAAAGAAAATATATGTAAAGCATATCAGAATGGTTACCTGAGGAAGTCAAAGGGAAGAACAGCAAAGAGATGTAAAAAGAAAAACAAGAGACTTATGTAGGTCAATGATAATACAGATTAACACTTGTTGACTAGTGTATTACCATTTTTCACTTCAGAGAAGTGTCTAGGTCTATGGTATTTAAAGGCAGTTTTACATCCCATCAATTGGTAGTCATTGCTTTCATTTGTCAAAGCAAGCAAAGATGAAATTTAACTTTCCTCAACTCAAAAATTATTTGTTACCATGACTTTGCCTATAACAAGACTATTTTCCAAGTGCCTCCTTTGGCTCCTATTTCACTACTGATTTACTATTACTGTTAAATATTTACTTATTTCTAAGTAATTGATTTATTCTTTTCTCCCATCATGATTTTTAGACCTTAATGTTAAATATTTATGCTCTCTTCCTATGTACCTCATCTTTTGCATGTTTTAAAACCACACATAGCCACCTTGAACAATACTAAAATAGAGTTGAAAGAATGATTCATTACAATGAAATGTTGACTTTTTATTTCCCCTTTTTCTCATAGGTCTTTTAGTCTCCAGACTATATATGCACTACTCAGAGAAAGAAACTAAACAATACATATTATCAGGCTCCACTGAATGCAAAACCCACCTCACTATGGTATACCACAAGACTGTTTCCCACAATCTCCAAGTGGAAAAATAGATGCAGTCTGAATATGCAATTATTTGGATCCTCAAGCAAACGTTAAAGTAAAAGCATGGGTCTCAAAAGAGAAAAGGTAGAGGGAATGTAGTACAACAAATGGTTCAAGCTAAGAGCTCTCAAATGTTAGCCAGGTATCAGAATCACCTGGTGAGCATGTAAATCAGATTGTTGGGGCCCCACCTCCAGAATTCCTGATCAGCCTGCCTGGGTAAGAACCCAAGAAATGCAGTTTTAACAAGGGTTGGTTCTACCAGGTTTTGGTGATGATGGTGATCCAATGCTAAGACTCCCTTCACCTGCCCATGTCCAGGGCCCAAACCCTTGACCATTAGACCCTATTGCCTATCCTACTAAAACGAAGTTTTGCTTAAAGCATTTTTTCAACACTACCATATAAATGTTTAATTTATAAGTGTATATAGGAGTACTGTCTTGAATAGGATTCACCCATATTCCACTTAAATTAGACTTCCAGAAGCTTCACCTGCCCAAACATTGTGCCCAACACTTTTAATTCACTGTTTCAAGAAATGTTTACTAGGCAATAAGCTTGTGACCCAGCACTGTGGGAAGTACTGCCACACCATATGAAGGAAACCATCTCCACCTTCCTGGAGCTGCCACTAAACTACCAAAATCAAAGTTACAAGAGGGGCTCCACTACTCCACGGGGTGTTTTCTTGTGATTTTAAAAAAAGTTCCCATACAGCATGTGGAGCACTGGCTACATTTTAACAATTCCTTCACCTGCACAACCTGTACAAGCAGACAGTCACCCCCGCACTCTTGTTTAAACGAAGCCTTTCAGGCTTAAACTTCATCTCATTTAAGCCTATTTATTATGAAATTCTCAAGCTCAGTTACAGGTTTTTAAGTTCCACAGCATATTTCAAGGTTTTAGAGGCCTTTATAAGGTTGAGGTGGGGGTGGTAATATCAGGTACAAAGAACGGATAACCCTACTCCTTTGTTCATGGGATACCCTCATTGTTGTGCCTTCCAAGACTCCTGGGGTTTCTCCCCACCTCTGGCATTCCTGGGTGGGCTCAAACCAACAAGACTCTTGTTTTTTTATATTTCCCCTCTTCATCACTAGCTTTTCCCCTTTCCCCTCCCTTAAAGACAACATAGTGTGTTTAACACTAATTATATGTATTCAAATTTATGCATGTGGATAGAAACATACAAAACAACCTATAATCCTTTAAATATAATGTATTGATGTTATTTTGAAGTTGATCTGTTTTCAACTTCCAAAAGTTATATTATGCTGTAGACCTTTGCTCTGTTTATATTTTTCATTCAAGAGGTTTTAAAGTTCTAAGCAAGCAGTTGGATATACATCTTCTTTAATTCTAACTACAGTACAGTATCCCATGGAGTGTATCTACCTTATTTCATTTTTCCATTCCCCCAAGTGATGGACACTTTGGTTACCACAACGCCCAATGTAAATCCTGATACCCATCTTCTACTGGGCTGTTTTGGGATGGAATAATAATTACAAAATGAGAAGTTATGGTAGGAAGTTGGTGGAGAAACAGACTCATAAGAAGTAATTTTTCGATGACGTTAGAGAAGTGTTGCTGCAGTTGCCTTTTTATGTAAACAAAAATGACTCAAGAAACTAACAAGAATTGCTTCCACATAGATATCCTCCTATAACCATCACAACTGAACCAACCATGGACTGAAAAGAAACTTGAAGTATCAGAGAAAATTAGTTTACAAATTTAGAAAAATGGTCACATTAACTTAGCAAATGTTATTTTAGCATTAGTTGTATGAAAGAAAAGTCCTAGTCCACTTATAAAGATAACTGCTCACCTACTCCTTTTAGTTTATAATGCTCACCATAGAATAGTTGGTAATGTTAAAAAAAATGGTTCTCAATAGCTGAACAAGCAGACCCCAAGTAGTTGTAGTTATCCACCATTCTCAGTGTTACCTGTATTTCAGAATCACCTACTGAAAAATGCAACATCTGAGCTCCATGCTAAGCTAGTTAGACTCCCTAGAAGTGAGCCAAAATTGCATTTTTAAAAATCTCCCATATAACCCAAATATGCAGATAGGATTGAGAAAAATCACTTTAAGTTATAAGTACTCAGATTGTCAGTCATGATTTCAATAGTAAATAAAACATTGCCTCAAGTTGGCATTAATAATAAAAGAATTTATGAACTCACACAGTCAGAAGTCCATGACACAGGCAGGTACATCCAGGGTGCAACCATACATCTCCAAAGCGCTGCCAAACTGCTCTAACTGATGTCTTCCACCTCAGGCTGGTAACAAGACAGCTTGCAGCCTTTTCAGTATGATGCATCCAAGCACACCCAATAGCTGCTCCTTTAGAGCAACGAAACCCTTCCCAGAAGCCCCCAGTATATACCCACTTACAGCTAATTGGCCAGAACTTGGTTCCAACCTGATAATGGTACTGAATTAACAAGACTAGATGAGGCTGATGGTTCTCAAACTTGAAGTGTGCATTAAAATCACCGGTTCAGCTTATTAAACTACAGGTCACTGAGTCCCACCCCCACGGTTTCTTATTCAGTACTTTTAGGCTAGGGCCCAAATATTTTCATTCTCAGTTCCCAAGTTATGATGATTTTGATGCACTTTGAGAACCACCTGCTTAGAGCAGGTATAAGCAGCTTTCTCTAAAATACATGGTTATGTGAGGGCGCCTGGGTGGCTCAGTTGGTTAAGCGACTGCCTTCGGCTCAGGTCATGATCCCAGGGTCCTGGGATCGAGTCCGCATCGGGCTCCCTGCTCTGCAGGGAGCCTGCTTCTCCCTCTCCCACTCCCCCTGCTTGTGTTCCCTCTCTCGCTGTGTCTCTCTCTGTCAAATAAATAAATAAAATCTTTAAAAAAAAAAAAAAATAAATAAAATAAAATAAAATAAAATACATGGTTATGTGAAAGAGTAAACACCTCTGGTTATTTAAATATGTCCACAAATTATATGACTCCTTTTAATAGGTGGACTCCAATTACCTTCTCTATGACTTGGACTTAGTGGCTCACTTCTAACAAATAGTATAAAGTGGAAGTGATGATCTAGAACTTAAATAGTAGGTCATAAAACACATTGCAACTTCCATCTTGGTCTATCTCGCTCCAGCCAATAGTCATGTGATTGAGCCCTTTGGCACATGGATCCTCCAGCTCCAAACAAGTCATCAGATGACCACAGCCCTTGTCATTATCCTGACTGCAAACTCACAAGAGGTCCTGAGCCAGAACCAAACCCCTCCGCATCAGCTGCTCCTGAATTCCTGACCTACAGAAACTATAAGATTATAAATATTTATTGTAAGCCACTAAATTTCAAGGGTAGTTTGTTAAGCCACAATAGATAATACAATAGGTAAAAAAAAAAAATTGAAAAGAAGTAAAAGAAAAAACATCTTGAGTAACCAAAGTATCTGGTGCAGCTTGCTTCAGTTAATGAAGGTTTAGTGTAAAAACACACACGCCAAGAAGTTCAGGAAATCCAAACTGAACTTTAAAGCATGATAAGAACTTAAAGGTCTTTCTATATCCAAGGAGACTCTACAAATCTCAGCATCAGGAGCTCAGAGATCTTTATTGTAGTGCTGTTCTATTTTATACCTTTGTTGTTATTAATCTCATAATGTCCATTACCTCATTCTGGTTGGTGCCTCCCCCAGTTTCTTAGCCTCTTATTGCTACTTAGAGTGTTGTCTGTGGACCAGCATTATCAGTTTTTACCTGGGACTTTGTTAGAAACTTTGGGCTGTACCCCAGACCTACTAAATCAGAATCAGCATTTAAGTTTGAGAAATATTGCTGTACATCATGGCCATTAGCCTTAAGCTCCTACCTCTCACTGCAGTGGTTCCCAAATTTTGATGCACCTTGTAATAACCTGATATCTTTAAAAAATACTAATGCCTGGCTCCCACCCTAGACATTCTTATTGGATGTGTACAAGGCAAGACAGGCAATTGGAAGTTTTAAAAGCTTCCAGGTAATTCTAATGACTAATAAAATTTGGGAGCTACTAGTGCATCACTTCCACTTTATACTATTTGTTAGAAGTGAGCCACTAAGTCCAAGCCATAGAGAAGGTAATTGGAGTCCACCTATTAAAAGGAGTCGTATAATTTGTGGACATATTTAAATAAACACAACTTTTTTTTCTTGGTTATTTTCCAATTAAATTTCAAAAAAGAGAGCATTTAATAAACCCATCTTATCTTTTTGTTTTGTTTTGTTGATTTTTTAAATTTAAATTTTAGGTAGTTAACATACAGTGCAATATTGGTTTCTGAAGTGGAATTCAGTGATTCATTACTTACATACAACACCCAGTGCTCATCCCAACAAGTGCCTCCTTAATACCCATCACTCATCTAGGCCCCCACCCACCACCTCCCTCCATCAACCCTCAGTTTGTTCTCTATCATTAACAGTCTCTCTTATTAACCTCTCTCCTTTTTTCTTTTCCCCCTTCCCATATGTTCATCTGTTTTTTTTCTTAAATTCCACATATGAGTGAGATCATATGGTATTTGTCTTTCTCTGACTTATTTCACTTAGCATAATATACTCTAGCTCCATCTATGTCATTGTAAATGGCAAGATTTCATTCTTTTTATGGCTGAGTAATATTCCATTGTATATATACACCACATCTTTATTCATTCATCAATCAATGGACATTTGGGCTCTCTCCATAGTTTGGCTTTGTTGATAATACTGCTATGAACACTGGAGATCATGTAGCTCTTCGAATCTGTATTTTTGTATCTTTTAGGTAAATATCTAGTAATGCAATTGTTGAATCATAGGGCAGTTCTACTTTTAACATTTTGAGGAACCTCCCTCCTGTTCTCCACAGTGGCTCCACCAGTTTGTATTCCCTCCAACAGTGCAAGAGGGTTTGCCTTTCTCCACATCCTTGCCAACACCTGCTGTTTCTTGTGTTGATTTTAGCCATCTTGACAGGTGTGAGATGGTAGCTCATTGTGGTTTTGATTTGTGTTTCCCTGATGATGAGTGATGTTGAGCATCTTTTCATGTGTTTGCTGGCCATCTGGATGTCTTCTTTGGAAAAATGTCTGTTTATGCCTTCTGCCCATTTCTTAACTGGGTTATTTGTTTTTTGGGTGTTGAATTTGATAAGTTCTTTGTAGATTTTCGGATACTAATCCTTAAAAATACTAGTACATACTAATCAGATATGTCATTTGCAAATATCTTCCATAGGCTGCCTTTTAGTTTTGTTGATTGTTTCCTTTGCTGTGCAGAAGCTTTTTATCTTGATGAAGTCCCAATAACTCATTTTTGCTTTTGTTTCCCTTGCCTGTGGTGACATGTTTAGTAAGAAGTTGCTGTGGCTGAGAGCAAAGAGGTTTCTGCCTGTGTTCTCCTCCAGGATTTTGATGGTTTCCTATCTCACATTAAGGTCTTTCATCCATTTTGAATTTATTTTTGTGTATGGTGTAAGAAAGTGGTCCACTTTCCTTCTTCTGCATGATGCTGTCCAGTTTTTTTTTTTTTAAGATTTTATTTATTTATTTGACAGAGAGAGCACAAGCAGTGGGGAGCAGCAGAGGGAGAGGGAGAAGCAGGCTCCCTACTGAGCAGGGAGCCTGACGTGGGGCTCTATCCCAGGATGCTGGGATCATGACCTGAGCTGAAGGCAGAAGCTTAACTGACTGAGCCACCCAGGTGCCCCAGCTGTCCAGTTTTATACAAAGTTATGTAGTGGGCCTTTAACCATCCTATAAATTGGCTAATTTTAACCCAAGAAATTGTGGGGCAAAGAGTGACTATTGCAGGATCATATGACCCCAAAATAACCACTGCTGCTCAAAAAGGCTGTGAGGAATGCAGTTTCCTTTAGTGCAATGCTTCTTAATCTTGGCTGCACATTAGAATAACCTAAAGAACTTGAAACTCTCAGTATCTACAAAACAATTCATTTAGAATCTCTGGGTCAGATCTAGGCAATGATGGTGTTAATCTGCCCAGATAATTCCAATTTACAGGCAGCATTGAAAAACACTTCTAAAATAAATAGTGGGAATAGCAATGGGCATGGCTATATAAACCGTATGCCAGAACAAATACAAATTACAATTATGTTGGCTTTAAAATCATGAGTACTTTATTTACTTATGGCCTCAACCTAAAATCACTGGAATGAATGGTTGCATTATGTAAGGGAAAGAAAATAGTTTATAAATCAGATAAACCTGAGGTTTAACCCTCTGGTTCAGTGGATTTGGGCAAGGTTTTACCTTGATCAACTTCAGTTTTCTCATTTATAAAATGGAGATAAAACCAAATCAACTAACTCAAAGCATTTTAAGAATAATAAACATTATAATATACACAAAATACTTTAGACATTGTAGGTCATCAACTTCCTCTTCCATGTATGAAGGTGTATTTTCTTTAAAAAGGTGTGATTCTGGAAATGACTGGATGTAAACCTCACATTTATCCCATGGGGTAGGAGAGTACTGTTGTTTTTAGAGTTTAATAGATGAGAAAATTTAAGCTCAAAAATGTTAAATAATGAGTAATAAAACTGAGATAGAAGAAACACAGGTTATCTACCCCAAAGCCCAAATTCTTAACCATCCCACTCTACCAGCTCTCTAAAATAGCTACCTTCTTCCTTATTATCTTTGAAAGAAATATTGGTATGTATATAGGGTGGAAATGAGGTATTGAGAAGGGAGAATGTAGCGTCTGTAATGATGTGGTGTGGCACCGGTGCTGCCAGCATCCTGGTAAGTGTCCTCTTTTTCTTCCCTCAGGCCAAGTTGTCAACCGCACAGCTCTCAGTCCTGTCCTAGAAGGGTCACCATACAATTCTTCAAAGGTGATACTGTCCGTGTACTTCTGAAAAATCACCAGAATGTGCTTATTTTTTTCATACACAAGTCTTGCCTACATATGCATAACATAGTCTGTACTTTCATAGACTAAGAAATGTAAGACATACAAACTTATGAATAACCATATCCAATTAACCTTCTTCTACTCTCCCTCTCCCTTCAGAAGCCAATTACAATTGTCACTTGATTTTTTTTTTGAATGTACCGCTTTTCTTGTTTATACTCCTGCTATCTTGCTATATTTAATTCTTGTAATCTCCCTTGGTAAATTCATTAGCCAACATGCTTTTCAATTTAGCTAAATTTCATTTATACTTCTTGGCATCCTTTCAACTCACTCATCCCTATATAACCCTTCAGGTTAAGACACGTGCAGAAAAGATACCTATCCAGACTTAGGTACAGACATCAGAACTGGAGCAAACCCAAGTCCTAAATTTAAATTTCATTTAAGTTAAAGTTTGTCTCTGGCATACTTCACTTACTCTCTTTAGTTTCTAGGACCTCTCACTATTCAAACATTTTCATATCCTCTTTCCCTATCAAACTGTAACCATCCCATAATAAAGTCCCTTGGTTTTCTACTAAATATAACAATAATCTCCTCTCTTCTCTAATTATCATTTTACTTCCCTCAACTGGATCATTCCCACTGGCATACAAGCATATTCAAATATTTCACATCTTTAAAAAAAAAAAAAAAACTTCCTTGGGGGCACCTGGGTGACACAGTCAGCTAAGTGTCAGACTCTTGGTTTCCGCTCAAGTCATGATCTCAGAGTCATGAGATCGAGCCCTGTGTGGGGCTCCAAGCTCGGCGTGGAGTCTGCTTGGGATTCTCTCTCTCTCTCTCTTTCTCTCAAGTAAACACATAAATCTTTTTTAAAATATCTTCCTTAATCCCACTGTTTGAAGAGGTTATCAAAAAGATGTGACGGTTGGATGACCCCTGAGCTGGACCAAAGCAATCAGAGACTCCTTGCTCACTTCCCTGTCCTTGGAATATGTATTTCTCTTGCTTTTTCTGCAGTAGGGGCTGGTCAAGGACACAGACTTGAGAAAATAATGAGCTATTGTGACCATCTGGGCATATTATGTGACTGAACCTGGTTAAAGTTTCCATATAAACTTTAAGATTCTGGCAGGTGGGTGCACAGATCTACTCATCTTGAGGCTGCCCAAGACAAGGCTTATAAACAAATTCCCTTGCTTATTAAAACCTGCCACCTACTGATCTGGAGTGGTCTGTTTCTCCTTACCCTCCATGTGAGAGAGCCAGTTTGCAAACCAACACCCACATTACCTTGTAGCTACTATCCCATTTTTTGACACCCCTTACAATAAAATTAATCTAGAGTTGCCCATAGTCATTCTCTACTTTCTCACTATCCAGTCTCTTTGAAACCACTCGGAACAAACTTTCATCCCCACCACTCCACTGAAACAGCTCTTGTCAAAATTACCACCTACATTGCCTTTGCCAAATTCTATGGGCAATTCTCTGTTTTCATCTTCCTCAATCTCTCAGCAGCATTCTGCAGTGTTGTTATTACCTCCTTCCTGAAACTCATTCTTGCCTTGGCTTCTATGACACCAGATTCCATGTTTTCTTCTATTGGTTTCTCTTTCATAGTCTCTTCTCTTGAGTCTTCCTCTTCTGCCTAAAGGTATTATCATGTGGTTATACAATTCAGAATACTATTATCATGCCTCTGAATACCATCTCAGTGCTAAGCATTCCCAAATTTACATCTTTCCCCAAGTTCAAACCTGCTTATCTACTTGCAAACCTGCAAGCTGTTCATTTACTGTGTCCTGTATGTTTAATAGACATCTCAAATTTAATGTGTCCAACACAGAAATTTATTTTCAAGCCCAAAACCTGCTCCTCTGCAAACTTCCTTACCTCACCTGATAGCACCACCACCCACCCATTGCTCTTGATTCTTTGGTTCTTTGATCCTTCATTTTTTTTTAATTTAAAATCAATTAATTAACATATAGTGGGTATTATTAGTTTCAGGGATAGAGTTTAGTGATTCATCAGTTGCAATAACACTCAGTACTCATTACATCACGTGTCCTCCTTAATGGCCATCACCCATTTACCTCAACCCCCCACCCTCCTCCTCTCCAGCAACCCTCAGTTTTTTCCTATAGTTAAGAGTCCCTTATGGTTTGTCTCCCTCTCTGATTTCATCTTATTTTATTTTTTCTTCCCTTCCCTTATGTTCATCTGTTTTATTTCTTAAATTCCACATATGAGTGAAATCATATATTTGTCTTTCTCTGACTTATTTCACTTAGCATAATACCCTCTAGTTCCATCCATGTCATTGCAAATGGCAAGATTTCATTCTTTTGATGGCTGAGTAATATTCCATATTCATTCCACATCTTCTTTATCCATTCACCTGTTGATAGACATCTAGACTCTTTCCATATTTTGGCTATTGTGGACATTACTGCTATAAACATAGGGGTGCAGGTGCCCCTTTGAATCACTATGTATCCTTTAGATAAATACTTACTAGTGCAATCGTTCAGTCATAGGGTAACTCTATTTTTAACTTTTTGAGGAACCTCCATACTGTTTTCCAGACTGGCTGTACCAACTTGCATTCCCACCAGCAGTGTAAGAGGGTTCCCCTTTCTCTGCATCCTCGCCAACATCTGTTGTTTCTTGAGTTGTTAATTTTAGCCATTCTAACAGGTGTGAGGTGGTATCTTACTGTAGTTTTTATTTGTATTTCCTTGATGCCGACTGATGTTGAGCATATTTTCATCTGTCTATTGGCCATTTGTATGTCTTCTTTGAGTAATGTCTGTTCATGGCTACTGCCCATTTCTTGACTGGATTATTTGGTTTTTGGTTGAGTTTGATAAGTTTGTTATAGATTTTGGATACTAGCCCTTTATCTGATAAGACATTTGTAAATATCTTCTCCCATTCTGTAGGTTGTCTTTTAGTTTTGTTGACTGTTTCCTTTGCTGTACAAAAGCTCTTTATCTTGATGAAGTCCCAATGGTTCATTTTTGCTTGTTTCTCTTGCCTTTGAAGATGTGTCTAGCAAGAAGTTGCTGTGGTCAAGGTCAAAGAGGTTGCTGCCTAAGTTCTCCTCTAGGGTTTTGATGGATTCCCGTCTCACATGTAGGTCTTCCATCCATTTGGGTCCTTTATTTTTACCCATGATTTCTTTCCTTCATTCCCTTCAGCTCTCTACTCTACCTCCATATGCCATTCATCAATCCATCAACTGATACTTTGGGTTCTATCTCCAAAACACATTCCAAATCCAGCCACCTCTCACTATCTCCATTGCTACCACTTTAGTTCAAGCCATTGTCATTTTTCTCTAGGTTAAATTACTAAATTGTCTCTCTATGTTTATTCTTTCTTTCCTTTACAATCTATTCTCCATTCAGCAGATATATCAAAGAATATCTCTCCCCTGACTAAAACTTCCAGTGGCATTTAACAATGCTTGGAATAATATCTAATTCTTTACTTTGGTCTACATTTCTGATGATCGGATCCTGTGCTTTCCTCCTAAACATATATTCTTTCCTCAAATGATTAGCCTAAACCAGTGGTTCTCAAACTTGAAGGTTCTAAGACTGAGACAGGAAATATGCAAGATGAGCCTGGAGCATCTTGTAGCATCATAAAGTAAGGAAGTGGTAACACATACTTACTGATGGACATATGTTAAAGGGGCACAGGAGCTAACTGAAAGAGTCTCTAGTGGCCAAAACTAGAATAACTTCAGCAACAAAATAAAGTAGTATTGGATTATAAATCTAAGTGTAAGATCCATAAATGAATGGTTAAGCAAATTAATAAATGGGGAGAGGAGACAAATCTCTCATGCAGAAGAATTCCAAATAAATTATGCAGATATTTCACCCTAACGAGAAATCTGAGAAACACTACTTCAGCCCAGATGATTAAGGTCAACATCAATAGTCATAAATCATATTGATAGTGTGTGCTCTTGGTGAAAAATGACATTTTAGTTCTGTGGTCTTTCTCCCAAAAACCCATAAGCCTAGTCTAATCACAAGGGAAACATAATACAAACTCCAGTCAAAAAGCATCCTACAATATGCCCAACCAGTACTCCTCAAAACTGTCAGCAAAAACAAAAAAATCTGAGAAACTATCATATCCAAGAGGAACCTGTACCAACTAACTGTAATGTGGCATCTGGATGGGATCCTGGAACAGAAAAAGGACATTAGATAAAAATGAGGAAATCTAAATAAACTATGGGCTTTGCTTAATAATAATATATCAAAATTGGTTCATTAATTGTAACAAATGTAGCACACTAATGTAAAATGTTAATAATAGAGGAAACTGGTGGGTGGTATATGGGAACTCTCTGTACTATCTGTTCAATTGTTCTAAATTTAAAACTGTTCTAAAAAAAATAATGTCTGCTTTTTGAAAGTTTTAAAAAGAAGAAGACAAGCCTCATGGGGAAGTTATAAACTTTCTGAGTGGATTGCTCCAGGGCTTGCAATGGGAGTTTTGAGTTATTCTTATTCAAATCCCAGGTGACTTTTCATTTACACCACAAATTTACTAAGACTAGGCACTGATTTAATGCTCCAGATGTAAATAAAATAGGCCGGGCTATTCTCCTTTCCCCCAAAGGCATAGTAAAGTTGGTATGAGTTTCCCCAGCCTGTGTTTACCTGCAGAAATCCTGCTAATCACTTCTCTTTGACTTTCTCAAACTTAGAGATAGGTTACAATTGTCAGTAGATCTCACATGTTTATACCTTGTTCCACTTTGCATAGACACTTAAAAGCTAAAAATAACAATTAAGTGTACATAAGAATCAGCCAGAAGGCTTATAAAAACATTGATGACAGGATGCTACATCTAGAATTTCTGATTCCCTAAGTCTTGCATTTCTTCTTCATTTTTTTAATTGAAGTATAGTTGACACACATTAATTTCAGGTGTACAATGTAGTGATTTGATAAGTCTATATGTTATGCTATGCTCACAAGTGTAGCTACGATCTGTCACCATACAATGCTATTACAATACTTTTGACTATATTCCTTATGCTGTGCCTTTTATTCCTGTGACTTATTCATTCCATAACTGGAAGCCTGTTATCTCCCACTCTCCTTCACCCATTTTGCCCGTTCCCCACCTCCTCCCTCTGGCAACCCTCAGTTTGTTCTCTGTATTTGCAGGTGTGTTTCTACTTATTGTTTGTTTATTCATTTGTTTTGTTTTGCTAGAGTTCACATATATTCTCCTGCATGTATTGTGCTTTAATATACTATCTAAACCAACTGCAACAAGCATGAGGTCATGAGAGAAGGTGCCAAAAGATGGCATAGTGAAGAGGTGGGGATAACCTGCATCTTGAGGACATCATTGAGCTATTGAAGCAACTAACCCTGAAGCCCCGCCTATTTTCAAACAACCTATTGTGAGATAATTTCCTTATTGTCTAAGTCAATCTGAGTCTCAGTACTCAGTTTCTCATAGTTAAGATCATCCTGGGACACTATCTCTCAGATCCCATCCCTTCCACTCTTCTCATCATTTATTAGTTCCAGCTATAGTGTCCTTCAGTTTCTTGAACCTACAAAGCTCATTCTATGTGAGGATCTGACAACTGACAGTCCCTCTACCTGGACACTCTGGCCCCAGACCTCCCCATGGCTGGATCCTTCTTGTCACTGGAGTCTTAGCTCAAATGTTACTTTTCATAGATACCTTTCCAGACCACACAATTGAAGTGGTGTTTTTCAGCCCACCTCCAATAATTTTTTACCTTATTACCCCATTTTGTTTTTGACAGAACATTTACAGCATCCTAAATTTTTTTAAGATTGTATTTATTTATTTGAGAGAGAGAGAGAGCAGGAGCAGGGAAGCAGAGGGAGAGGGAGAAGCAGGCTCCCCACTGAGCAGGGAGCCTGACGACGTGGGACTCAATCCCAGGATCATGACCTGAGTCAAAGGCAGATGCTTAATTGACTGAGCCACCCAGGTGCCTCACAGCATCCTAAATTATATCATAGCATTTGTACATTTACTTCTTCGTTCATTTTCAGTCTCATCACTCCCTTCTCTTTCTACACGGTAAGATCCATGAGATTTGAGACCATCTCTGTCTTGCTAATTTCCATATTTCCACTACCTGGAAGAGAGCCTAGGAATGGAAGGAGTGATTAACAAATATTTGTTTAATGAACAAATTAACCAAAAAAGGCTAACATATGTTCATTTTTTAAAAAAAAATTGGCCTTTTTCCAAATGTGAGAATTTTAGAAAGATTGTTGAGAGAGGATATTTAAAGGTAGATCTTAAAGATTCCCTTCAAAACAAAATCACTCCACATAGGGAACCAGGTATTGCATCTACACATAGTACACCCAAATTATCAATAAAAGATCAACCACAGCTGTCACCAAAACTCCTGGTGTATTAAAGTAATTGCCAACAGATCTATACACCAAACTAGAGCAATGTCAGCAAAAGTAAGGGTGGCAACTTTCCAAAGTAAAAAACCACTGAAGGCAGAAAAAAATACCCTGTCTCTGGCCCAAGAAGCCAGAGACAGGTAAAAAATTATTTCTTATGTTTGTATTTTTAAATAGTGGTGTTTGTTAATTACCTGATGTCTTTAAAAAATATTAATGCCTGGCTCCCACACTAGACATTCTGATTGGATGTGTATGAGACAAGACAGACCATTGGAAGTTTTAAAAGCTTCCAGGTAATTCTAATGCCTAATAAAGTTTGGAAACTACTAGCTCACAACTTTCTTTTCTTGGTATTTTCCAATTAAATTTCAAAAAAGAGAGCATTTGATTAACCCATCTTATCTTTTTGTTTTGTTTTGTTTTTGATTTTTTAATTTAAATTTTAGGTAGTTGGCATACAGTGCAATATTGGTTTCTGAAGTGGATTTCAGTGATTCATTGCTTACATACAACACTCAGTGCTCATCATAACAACTGTCTTCCTTAATACCCATACCCATCTAGCACATCCCCCACCTAATCACTTAACCTGGCTCAGCAACTCAAGTCAGCTTCCTAGGAGGGGATCAGAGATATGCTTGAAAGAACATAGGCCAGGAGAGTTGAAAAGTGTGTTTCTCACTTGTTTTTCAGAAAGAAGCTGCATCCAAAGGGCACCCTCAGGAGCACGGTGGTGGGATAATTTATTACTCCCTCCAACAACTAAAAGTTTTCTGTTCTCTGGATTGATTGCCTACTCTGAACCCACTTACAGAAAGCACCCTCCCTGCCTTCTTCTGAGACATCATCATACAGGTCAGACAAATTGATTTTCCCCATATTCTGTTTTTAATCTTACTTTTGCAATTGGAAAAGCCTCTTTACCAAGGCCAGGCTGGCCTGATGGATAGGCAGAATTGGCTTATGGAGTAGGATTTCTAGTTGAGTGCTAATGCCTTTAACTCCCAAAATATTTCCCTAGACACTACCCATGATTGAACTTCACCTAAAAAGGGGACAAAATCCTTCAAAATTGAAGAATCTTTATTTTACATGGTTACAAGGTGTTTATATCCTATAACTTTTTTAAGTGTCTTATTGAATGTGAACTATACATCCCTGTTCAGGTAATCTACTGTATGCTTATAACAAATTTAAACCAAACAGGGTTTACTAAGTTCTTAACCTCATTGAATATTCAAAAGAAGATTTTATTTGCTTTTATTTTTTCTACAAATTACTTTTTAAACTCAGGGGATATTTTCTCATCCTCCTTCTCAAGGGACTAAAGAAGAGCACCTTAACTCTGTCTCATTTACCATCAAAATAAGCCACAATATATATTCAAAGGCTGAGAAGCTAGAGAGTTCAAAGCATGGGATTATCAGACATTATTCTGTTCAGAATTATGAATGTGGTAGATAAGAAAGAACTCCACTCAGGGGCGCCTGGGTGGCTCAGTTGGTTAAGCGACTGCCTTCGGCTCAGGTCATGATCCTGGAGTCCCTGGATCGAGTCCCGCATCGGGCTCCCTGCTCGGCAGGGAGTCTGCTTCTCCCTCTGACCCTCCTCCCTCTCATGCTCTCTGTCTCTCATTCTCTCTGTCTCAAATAAATAAATTTAAAAAAAAATCTTTAAAAGAAAGAACTCCACTCACTATTGCTGCAGGTATAATACCTGTACTTATACACGGATTCATAGACAAAATAACCAATTATAAAAGGCCTTCTAAACTGGTTTTGGTTTGGGCCACCTGGGTAGCTCAGTCATTAAGCTCTGGACTCTTGGTTTTGGCTCAGATCATGATCTCAGGGCCCTGATATTGAGCACCACGTGGGTTCCATGCTCAGTGTAGAGTCTGCTTGAGATTCTCTCCCCACCTCCATGCTTCTCCTCCTGCTCTCAAATACTCTCTCTCTAATAAATAAAATCTTTAAACTAGTTTTGGTTTATAAATCACTCTGCCCTGAATATACTTCCATTTTTATTTGTTTCTTATTCCTATAAACATACCTACATTACTCTTGTTTAATCTTTGTCTCTGACTTGTCAGTTAATTTTGGTCTGCTAGTCCTGTTTTCACTTCTAAATTAAGTATCCTGTTTCCTTATCTGCCTGATGACTCTATTTGGGCTTAACAAGAGAAAAAAATATTTTCAAATATTAGTCTTATGTTAATTTATAATTAGGGCTAACAGACTCTGCCTTCACTATCTTATTTATAGTATTAACCACCTATGCATCAAACCTTATGATATGTACCATAGGGGAAAATAAAAATACAGTTTCTGCCCATTATAGAAGTTGTAGCATGATTTTAAAAAAATGTATTCAAACAAGAGGTCTATGAGGTAGAAAGTAGTAAGTCTACCCCAGAAATTTCACCAAGATTTGGTAGGAGGACACAGCTGGAATACAGCAGAGGAAATAGAAACCAGATTCAAGGAAAACAGATGATTAGGAGAAATATGTAGTAAATTTCATTGTCAAGAAAGTATATACCTACAAGAAAATATATAAATTGGGAAGTAAAAGGAAGCTGCAGAGCGTTTAATTTTAGGAAAAATGGGGCTGGAAGGAGTAAATAATTCTATAATTATATAACAGACTACATGCCAGATTGAGAAAATATGTGAGTAAACCTTGATAGAGATTATAAACTTTATAAGCACAACTTATACAAGTGATATAGGATATCAATAATCAAGACACCTTTTTGGTCAAATCCTATCTGAGAAATTCTGGACTTTGCTTCCACAATGTGTTTCTCTCTGAAAGTGTAGAAAGTAACCTGTAAAACTGTTTCTCTAAAAGGGAATAAGGACTTGGTTAAACAGAAATGTCAAATCCTTGAGGGAAAGTAACCATATAACCTTGGATTTTGCAACAGCTGGCAAAAGAGGAAGTTGGCCCAGTCAAGAATATATACTACTTGGGAAGCCAGATTCTAAGACATTCAAAAGAAAAGTAAAACTGATTTTATACTCTGGTCTCCATAAAAGAAAGTGACTCAGAAAGTTGGAAGATTTTAAAAATAACTTTTATTATTTAGCACCAAATCCTGACTTAAAGAATAATAAATGCATTCAAATAAGTGTTATATGAGATTTTTTTCAAAATGAGAATAAGAGAAGACTAAGTAAGGAGGGACTAGTGTAGATGCCCTGGAAGTTCTCTGGTGAGCCCAGAATCTTTAAAAATGTAGAAAAGTTGGAAATAAGAGGCATCATCAGGTATGATTATAAAAGAGGTCTTAGAATTATTTTAAAAATGGTAGTAAGTTGGGGGCGCCTGGGTGGCTCAGTTGGTTAAGCGACTGCCTTCGGCTCAGGTCATGATCCTGGAGTCCCTGGATCGAGTCCCACATCAGGCTCCCTGCTCGGCGGGGAGTCTGCTTCTCCCTCTGACCCTCCTCCCTCTCATGCTCTCTGTCTCTCATTGTCTCTCTCACAAATAAATAAATAAAATCTTAAAAAATGGTAGTAAGCTGTTAAAAAACCTGTAGTGAGCTTAGGCTTGAAGAAAAACTGTGACAAAGGGAAGAAGAAGAATAAACATAGAAAGGATGGAAAGAAGCTGCATAATGAAATGTCTTCAGTATCATAGGGAAGAAATCAACTAAATAATAGCTGTAGCTCACAGGCTTGGGAACAAGAATGGAAAGGACAGTGGGCTGAGCTTCAGTGAAATCAGTTTCTCACCCCTTCTATATCAGCCTTAATTCCTAGAGTTTCCATTTCCTTCCTGGGCAAATAGAGCTCTTTACTGCCAGGGAATCTGTTTGGATCTGTATAAGAGTGAGCCACATACTTGGTCCACTTCCTTCTTCCCAAGACCCCCATTTTCTAAGTAGATTCTTTTCTTTCACCATTTTAGTTCCTATAGCTCTGTTCAGCCTTCTTAGAGTCCTCTTACTCTAGAGTGTTTAGGTGAGCAAAGGCAAATACAAATTAAAAATAAGTTGATGCCCCCTATTGAAAATAGGGGGAAGAGATTTTCCTCTCCTCCTTTTTCCTTGAGCATTTACCTTAAAAAACTTGGAATTGTAAGTATTTTCTCTGCTCTTTGAAATGTATATAAATCCTTTTGAAGCCCAAATGGACCTTTTGTCAGAGGGTCTCTTGCCTATTTTATGACCCAGAATGGCTTTCTCAGCCGGCGTTGGTGGTATAATGGTGAGCATAGCTGCCTTCCAGAATGGCTTTCTCAAGGACCTGGGAACTATCTGTTTGAAATGCCAACATCCGGGGCGCCTGGGTGGCTCAGTCATTAAGCGTCTGCCTTCGGCTCAGGTTGAGATCCCAGGGTCCTGGGATCGAGCCCCGCATCGAGCCCCGCATCGAGCCCCGCATCGAGCCCCGCATCGAGCCCCGCATCGGGCTCCCTGCTCTGTGGGGAGCCTGCTTCTCCCTCTCCCACTCCCCCTGCTTGTGTTCCCTCTCTCGCTGTGTCTCTCTCTGTCAAAGAAATAAATAAAATCTTTAAAAAAAAAAAAAAAAAGAAATGCCAACATCAAAGAAGATAACACCCACATCTCCACTTTCTAATGGAGGGTAGGGGCCAAATTTCAGTGGGCACCTTACTCAATTTTGCAAAATTGCCTCCTGTTATAAAGAGATGAGAAGTTTATATTTCCTTTGGATAAAGCAATTTAGCT
The DNA here is from genome assembly GCF_029215605.1 of Mirounga angustirostris. NCBI lineage: Eukaryota > Metazoa > Chordata > Mammalia > Carnivora > Phocidae > Mirounga > Mirounga angustirostris. The sequence continues at coordinate 49,931,144 of NW_026991717.1, read as the reverse complement.
AACACAGATGGTCACCCCAATTACCAGGTAAAGTTAGAATGAATTATGTGTAACAAATGGAGCTGCCAAGTCCTCTTATTTAAGAATCAGTTATTATTTATCTTGAAAACATATATATAATTGGTTGTATCTGCTTGAGTCTATAAGGTGGGGTAATTCCTTTCTGCCTGCAATTTCTTAGCAGATTGCCTGTCATGTGCAGCACATTCTGGTTTAATGCTTCATTCATTAGTAAATGTGTTTTCTTTCTCTACTACATTTGTGAAGAGCATTTCTGGGTTAAGAGAAGATTTTGTTTTTAAGTATTTTTGTCCAGCAGGTACCAACCATTCTTTTCCTGATGGCTCATTGAAAATTAATCTACAGGGGCACCTGGGTGGCTCAGTTGGTTGCCCAACTCTTGATCTCAGGTCATGACCTCAGGGTCCTGGGATTGAGCCCCAAGTAGTCTCTGTGCTCAACAGGGAGTCTGCTTGAGGATTCTCTCTTTCTCCCACTACCCCTCCCCACTCTACCTCTTTCTCTCTCTCTCTCTAAAATAAATAAATCTTTTTGAAAAAGAAAAGAAAAAGAAAATTAATATACAGAGGTGCCTGGGTGGCTCAGTCGATTAAGCATCTGCCTTCAGCTCAGGTCATGATTCCAGGGTCCTGGGATAGAGCCACCTGTTGGGCTCCCTGCTCATCGGAGAGTCTCCTTGTCCCTCTCCCTCTGCCCCTCTCCCCCAAGTAAATAATAAATAATTCTTCAATAGTGTAGATGCCCTGGAAGTTCTCTGGTGAGCCCAGAATCTCTCTCTCTCTCAAGTAAATAATAAATAAAATCTTACCAAAAAAAGAGAAAAAGAAAATTGATATACAAACATACATTGTGGCAGAATGCAAAAGACATCCTAAAAAAGTGTATGCCTACGGGAAAAGAGGTAAACTCACAATACCGTTAGTTTGAGGGTGTTACTTTATCCAATATCAGCAGCTGACATCTTCAATGATGTATTTATTATTGTTTAACTAAAGTTTTTTAGACTAGCTTTTTTCCCCCTTTGATTCTAAGTAAGTACAGGTCAGAATTCACCTTACGTTGAGTTTCTGTCCTGAAAACAAGATTGTGATCCATAAAATAATGTTAAAATGACATCTGGAAGTTTTTCCAAATGGGAAAAAATAGCTTTTCAAATATTTTTATTGGTATATATGAATACTAAACATTCGCAGTGTACATAACAGAAGGGTCATTGTAGTCTACGGAAATTACCGTCATCCATAATAAAACATTTCATGAGAGGTCACTGAAACCATGGAAACCATTTAGCAGCATATTCTCTCCCACCAGCTGCTATATATCGATGGTGATTGGCCTTTGACAGATATTTGCTGGTGGAAGCCATGTGTTTCCCCATGGGATAAGGACTGTCATATTGGAGACTAGCTAGGCATCACTCTTATACAGGGACAACAGCAAAACAAAGATGTCCATGTGGTGATGGATATACAGGAAATCTTGGTGAGAGAAATGGAGGACTAAGTTCCCTGTGGCCAGTAACCAGTATGTGTTAGGAATACAGAATTAAACAAAAATTTTAGAGATGTCATTGCAATACCAAGATGAAGAATATGGATGACACATATTTCATTTCATAAATCAACTTTAATTGTGAGTGACTGATTGGAAAACTCTGCTGAGAAAGACTCTAAGGTTGTATCACGAGCTCAGAAGCAGGAAGCAGCAGCCCATGAGTCACATATTTACTATTCCTCATAAAAAGGCTCTTTTTGCACTTTGTGCTTTGGTTAGACTTACTGAAGGAATATAGGCTGACCTCGTCTATAAGAGAGAGCCAGGAAATGACTGCAGTCAGTTAGATGACAAATCCTGACACAGGCTGTAGCATGAGGGATGACTGACAAGTTTTTGACCACAAGAATCCAACTCACTCAAAGCCATAATTTATGGAGACTGGGGAGGAAACATCTGTTCAACAACTCCCCCAAATTTCAGAGCTGAAGGACTTGTCTTAGGGGGAAAAAACACATAGGAATCAACTAACTTCTAAGAAAGCAAAGGAGAGTACTCAGTAGGGGCCATGCTAGCCAGTGATCACCTAGGGCATTTTTGAAGAAGTCATACCTCTCCTTGCTGGTTGATTTTTAATTTTTCCTTCAATCCCAACCCATTTTATTTATGGAATCCTAGCCTATAAGGTATCTTGGAACTTATGGAATACAACTCCCCAATCTTCCAGAAAAAGAAGAAAGGTGAAACCCAGAAAGGTAAATTGTTTAAGGTTACATAGCTGCTAAGTAGCAAGGCCAGGGCTAAAAACCCAAGGACCAGAAGATGTCAGTGCTCTTCATTTCATTATTCTGGGAGACTGACCCTGCCTCCTTCACTCAGTCAACCTGGAGTTCTTTTCTCAGGCAAACCCTCACCTCATGAAGGACCCCACCAGGGTCCTGTGCTTAGACTTGGAGGTATGTCTTAAGTGACAAATACTGTGTGATTCCATGTATATGTGGTATCTAAGGTAGTCATATTCATATAAACAGAATGTCAGGGGCTGGGGAGAGGGAAAACTTGGGAGTTGTTTAATGGGCATAGTTTCACAAGATGAAAACATTCTGGAGATCTGTTGCACAGTAATATGAATATATGAAATACCATTGAACTGTACACTTAAAAATGGTTAAGATGATAAATTTTATATATATATTTATCACCATTGTTTTATTTTATTTTATTTTAATTATGTTATGTTAGTCACCATACAGTACATCGTTAGTTTTTGATGTAGTGTTCCATGATTCACTGTGTATAACACCCAGTGCTCCATGCAATACATGCCCTCCTTAATACCCATCACCAGCCTAACCCACCCCCTGACCCCCCTCCCCTCAGAAACCCTCAGTTTGTTTCCCATAGTCCATAGTCTCTCATGGTCTGTCTCCCCCTCTGATTCCCCCCCTTCATTTTTCCCTTCCTTCTCCTAATGTCCTCCATGCTATTCCTTATGTTCCACATATAAGTGAAACCATATGATAATTGTCTTTCTCTGCTTAACTTCTTTTAAAAATAGGCATATGTAAATCTCTCAGAAGTAACAGTCTCTCCATATATTTTTCACCTTTTATCACAAAACAAAGTTGATGCATAAATTGAGAGGACTGGCCTTAAGAAGGAAGTTGCTAATCTGACCTCATATTGCTAGGACATGAGCATTGGGAAAGGACCTAGTCCCTGATGAGGTTGGGAAAGGCTTCTCATGGGTGGGCCAGAAAGGGCAATGAGTGCCTTATATGGGGGAAAAAGAATACCACTGGTGAACAGAGGCCAATCAGATCAGCAGAGGCCAAGCCAGGAGAGAGGTGCGTATTATGCCAGCAATAGCAAATTAGCAGAATACTCAAGAGGAAAATCTTTCCTCATCAATGTCCACAGACCAAAAGGGAACATTGGATAATTGCTACCATATGACTGTGGGATCCTATAATTTGTCTATTAGAAGAGACATCATTTTTCCTGATTTCCTTTGTTTTCATAAAACTTCTGTCTGTGGCTTACAAGTGATAGAATAAATATCAGCTCTGGGCAATAACCAATGAAGGAGAAAGAACATTGTCTCTAGAGTCTGAGTCCAGTTGTATCAACTTCCAGCCTGGTAATTCAAGATGACAAGAAAAAATATAGATAAAACTCCTACCACAGTAGCTGCACAACTTAGAAAATGACGCTCTGGATAAATTAGGCCTAGAAACATTAAGTGGCCCTATGCACATGATCACATCCCAGTATCATCTTTCCAGTATATGTATGAAAACATACCTGTGTAGTTCAGCACCATCCTAATCTCTCCCATCCACCTCATAGAAACTCTCTGCCCTTCCCATCAATTGGTCAATGACTGATTCTCCTAAAAATAAGAGAAGGAAGGAGAAAGGTAGTGAGAAGGGCACAACCACCAGACCAGCACCATCATATCCATATTTTAATAGAAAACATTTACATAATAGGAAGCTTAAGTTTTATTATGTCCCTGCTCAAAACCTTTTGTGGTTTCTGATATGCATGTTCAAGTGTTTAAGGGAAACAGTAAATAGATTGATGGATAAATAAAAGAATAAATGTGTTTAGATATGTAATTATATAAGCCAGTTGCTGGTTATAAAATTCTTTCAATTTTTCTCTATGGTTGAAAATTTTTATAATAAAATGTTGAAGGAAATAATTATCCATGATATCCTAACATAGCAGTTTAAGCACAGAAGATACTTAATATATGTTTGTTGTATAAAACCACAAGTGGGTGATAAATACTTTGACAAATGACAATTTCCAGTGATGGAAATAGCACAAATCTCAACAGGATTTAAATAAAATACAAGATCTAAGAAAAATGGTCTTTTCCTCGATGCAATGGATGTATAATATAAGACCTGAGGAACCTCTAATTCTTTTTCCAAATTTTGTCAATATTCATTATGAATGAATTTGCCTTTTACCTGTCCCCTGGAAAGTCATTTTCTAAGCATTCAAGAGTCCACAAGGAAGTTACTACAGAACTATTATGTGTTTATGCCAAGTCTAATCTCATACTTACTCTCTTAGCAGTAGTTGACGAACCAGGATACAGGGATGCACTTGGTATAAATTCTAGTCTCAAATCTGCTACCAAATTCCATAAGGTATTCATCAAGTTACTCATCACAACTTACTTTGGGTCCCATAATCACCAAACAGGAGTTATGCCAAGTATATGAGACAGTGGTAGAGCCAAAGTCAACAGCCCTACCTCACAGACATTGCCTCTGAGGTTTCTTGCTTAATATGGCTCCTGGGCCCCCTGTAAGGTATTACCCATATGTTCACCCAATAAGACACAAATGTGGGGATGATCACCATAACTCTAAACATTGTACAGCAGTTTAGAGTCCACAAAGTAATTTTCATGTACCTTATCTTTAAAGCACATAACATTGCTCTTAAGTAACGTCTCCCCTTTACAGATGAGTAAAGTGAGGATAAACAAAATAAAATTTCTTCAGGGTCAGTATAGAAGTCGAGGACCAAGCCCAAGTTTTCTGGTTCTGAATCTTGCTCTGATTTCATTGCATTGTCATCCATCCCATTCCTTAAGCCACCAGGCTCTCCCATTAGATATGGTTCTCATTTTAAACTGAAGTGACCTCCCCAGGTTACAAACTTAGGGCCTCTTAGGATCTCTGTACCCTGTTCCTGGCTGCCATTTTTACCACATAGCAAATGAAGGGCGAATGCCACTGAATCAAGAAATTTTTCTTCCCTTTCCTGAGGATGCCCTATCATTCATCTTCCCCATATGTCCAACTCAGCACCGGAGGAGTTTTAAGAGCCAGTTTTAATGGAAACAGATTTGATTGCACACTAAGACCTCCTTCTAGTTTAAAAAAAAAGTCAGCTAGGTATCTCTACCATGCAAAAAGGCATTTGGCAGAAGCTAAGATGGATCTTGAGCACACATCCTCATAAAATATATCAAAGGATAGAATTTCCCAAAGTTCCTTCTACCTGAATGCAAAGTGATGCCCACAAACTTCAAATAAATAAAAACATAACACTTCTGAAGATATAAACAAGATGTTAAATAGGAAAGATGTGCCATAGGAATTGCCAAATAGATTGAAATGAAAGGGAAGGAAATCAGGAGGGTGGAAGTCAGAAGGAAGTATTTCCCTAGTGTTGTGCATGTTTTATCGTATTTAGTCTCACAATTACCTAACCAGGTAGTTATTATTATTCAGTTTTGAAGAAATCGAGGCACAGAGTCATTAGAGGACATGCCCAGGGACAGCCATTAAATGAGTTGGGATTCAAACCCAGATCTGTCTGAATCCAATGACCATTTTACCACCGAGGACTAGGAGAGGAATAAAGAGATATCAGATGTCAGGCCCCTTCTTTTAGAAAAAGTTCAAACCAGTGGTAACTTTGAAGTCCACATTAGTCTATTTAACAGTTCTTTCCCCAGCTTCTTTAAAGTTTTTGTCTGTTTATTTATTTATCTATTTATTTGAGAGAAAGAGAGAGAGAGAGCAGGCATTCATGAATGGGGGGAGAGGCAGAGGGAGAGGGAAAGGAAATCTCAAGCAGACTCTGCACTGAGCATGAAGCCTGATGTGGGGCTCGATCCCAGGACATGAGATCATTACCTGAGCTGAAATCAAGCGTCTGATGCTTAAGCAACTGAGCCACCCAGCACCACCAACCGCCCAGCTTCTGAAACGCCATCATGCTCACTAATAAGGTAGTCCAGTATCTCCCTAGCTGAGGTCATTTGAGTCCATTCTAGGATTAGTAGAGGAATTCAGTGGCAAATCCTCAGTGTTATCTGCCAGTCACCTGCCTCATTTCCTGGTGAGGAATAGGTCGTCTTAGCTGCCTCTGTCACAGTGTGTGAAGGATAAACCAAGAAGCCATTTAGGTCAGACTCCAAAGATTGTTCTATAAGCCAGATCACAATGTTGACTTTACCTAGGAGTGAAAATCCCAGGAAAACTGATTTGTGCTACCAAAATTCATACTAGTCAGATTTGTTCCAGTGAAAGAGAAGTTGGACAAGCTGCCAGAATTCCCAAACTCTGGGTCATTCCAGAGACTTATAATGAGCTGGGGCTGGACAAAATGATATTGGTCTCTACCCAGGATTTCTCACCTAGAGGACACCGAGCATTCTTTGCATCCATTTACACTTTAGGTCTCTTGGTAGATTTCTTTTGAAATCTGTTGCTGGAAAAGATTTGTTTAAAACTATTTATTCTAGGGCGCCTGGGTGGCTCAGTTGGTTAAGCGACTGCCTTCGGCTCAGGTCATGATCCTGGAGTCCCGGGATCGAGTCCCACATCGGGCTCCCTGCTCAGCGGGGAGCCTGCTTCTCCCTCTGACCCTCCCCCATCTCGTGCTCTCTCTCTCTGTCTCATTCTCTCTCTCAAATAAATAAATAAAATCTTAAAAAAATAAAAATTAAAAAAAAAAACTCTTTATTCTAAATCTTTCATCTTAAACATGGACACTGGTACTTCCACAGGGGAAGGGGTTTTCTCAAGGTCACCCTAGGGGTCAGGATGGGCAGGGTTACACTGCTCTAACAAGAAGTCCAAAAATCACAGTGGCTTAGCTCAGCAAAGGTGTATTTCTTCCTCACACTTCACATGTGTTTTTCTGACACGTAATCCCTCAGAGACTCAGACTGACAGAAGCTCCATCTTAGTACATGCTTACACGATTACAAGAAAAGGAGAGATGGCATCAGGTGCTAGCAAGTTGATACTTCTACACACAAGTGATATATATCTTTTCCACTCACATTTCATTGCCCACGGAAGTCACAGGCCATGCCTGATTTTAAGAGACTATAGAAGTTCTACTGTGGTACCCAGCCAAAAGGAAGAGAGCAGCAATGTTTGTGAACAGCTCGAAGAACAACCAGAGTCACATAGCTGGTTAAGTACTAAGCCAAAACTAGAACACTGTTTATGAGTTTTTCTACTTCCCTATCCTTCAAGGCCTAGATCAAGTTCTACCTTTTACACAAAGCAATCTCTGACTATGCTGGCCCACTTTGCTCTCTCCTTTACTCTGTTTTTCTGATTCTTTAAACTCTATCTGGATACATTGGTAACTGTCCTCCACTGAAACCCAATACCTTCCTTCTTTTAAGACTAGGGAATATTTATTGGGTAAACATATTCGTGCATTGAACACACACAAACACACAAACAAACAATTTTTAAGAAAACTCTCCATTGATGCTGAATCCTACACTCTCCAAAAATGGTGCTAGAAAGAGAAAGGTCCTTCTCTCTGGACTCAGTAGAATACAAGACAGGGAGAATTTAGGGGGGCAGAGCAAGATGGCAGAGGAGTAGGAGACCTGGATTTCATCTCCTATCAGGAATTCAGCTGGACAGGGATCAAACCATTCTGAACACCTACAAACTCAACAGGAGATCGAAGAAAAGAATAGCAACAACTCTCTGAACAGAAAAGCAACCACTTTCTGGAAGGTAGGACATGCAGAGAAGTGAATCCGAGGCGATATTCGGGAGGATAGACAGTGGGGGAGGGGCCTCCGTCAGCCGCTTCTGGCAAGTGATAGAGCCACTGAGCACAAAATCAGAACTTTTAAAAGTCTGCTCCGCTGAGGGACGTCACTCTGGTGGCTAAGCGGGGGGTGGAACCCTCCGGGACAGTGTGGTCTCAGGACCCTTGGGGTCACAGAAAGACCGGGGGTGCCTGAGTGTGGCAGAGCTCCCAGGTAATAGAGCAGGTAAGCCAGCTGCAAAGGCGGAGCCCAGGCGCGGCTCTCAGCTCAGGGTTCTCATAAACTGTGATCCGCGGGACAGTTGGGCCACTGCTCCTCCAGCAGGGACCCAACAAGCAGCAGATCCAGGGAGACTCACCTTCCTCCCCTGGGAGGAGAGGAGCAGGAGTGCACCGCAGGGATCTGCTGGGTTTGGAGACTCCACCCGGGGTCGGGTGCCAGAGATAGAAATGCACAGTCACAGGCCGGGTGAGCACAGAGTGCGGCCGGAGACCAGGTAGCCAGGAGTGACTGACGGCTTTTCTCTGGGGGCTCACTGAGAAGCGGGGCCCGAGTTCTCGGCTCCTCCGGGGTGGAGATTGGGAGGCCGCCATTTTCACTCTCCGCCTCCAAAGCTGTAGGGAAAGCTCACAGGGAACAAAAGCTCTGGAGAGCAACCCGAGCAGATTACTTAGCCCGAACAGGGCAAGGGCAGGGCAATTCCGCCTCTGGCAAAGACATTTGGAAACCACGGCAACAGGCCCCTCCCCCAGAAGATCAGCGAGAACAGCCAGCCAGGACCAAGTTTACTGATCAATGAGAACGGCAGAACTCCAGCACTAGGGGAATACTGCACAAAGAATTCATGGCTTTTTTACCATGATTCTTTAGTCTTTCAAAGTTAATTTTTTTTAACTGTCTTTTTTTCTTTTTCTTTTTTTTTTAAATTTTTCTTTTTCCCTTTTTCAACCAACATCTTATCAATCCCTTTTTTTAAAAAACATTTTTATTTTTCATTTTTAGAGTCATATTCTATCCCTTCATACTAGTTACCCGTATTTTGGGCATATATATATAAGTTGTTCTCTCTTTAAAATTTTGAGATAGTTTCTTCTAACAGATCAAAATATACCCTAAATCTCTAGTATATGGTTTTTTTCTACTCCCCTGCCTGATCACATTCTCTCCCTTTTTTTTCTTTTTTACTTTTTTTAAATGCTCTTCCTTCTTTTTTCAAACAACTTCTTATCAATTCCTTTTATAAAACTTTTTGTAATTTCCATCTTTACAGTCATATTCCATCCCTTCATCATAGTTACCCTTATTTTTGTACATATATAAGTTTTTCTTTCTTTAAAATTTTGGGAGGCACTTTCTCCTAACAGACCAAAATACACCCAAAATCTAGGGTGTGGCACTGATCTATATACCAGCCTGATCATATTTGATCACATTCTGGTTTGTTGTTGTTGTTGTTATTTTGTTTTGCTCTGTTTTTGTTTCTTTTTACCTTTATCTTTTTCTTTTTCTTTTTTTTCTTTTTCTTTTTTCTGTCTTTCCCTTTCTTTTCCCACTGTTTTAGGTCTTTTCTGATTTGTTTAGAGTATATTTTCTGGGGACATTGTTACTCTGCTAGCATTTTGTTCTCTCATTAATCTATTCTCCTCTGCACAAAAAGACAAGATGGAAAAAATCACCTCAACAAAAGAACAAGAGGTAGTACCGACTGCCAGGGACCTACTCAATACGGACATTAGTACGATGTCAGATCTAGAGTTCAGAATCATCACTTTAAAGATACTAGCTGGGCTTGAGGAAAGCATGGAAGTTATTAGAGAAACCCTTTCTGGAGAAGTAAGAGAACTAAAATCTAACCAAGTAGAAATCAAAAAGGCTATTAATGAGGTGCAATCAAATATGGGGGCACTAACTGCTAGGATAAATGAGGCAGAAGAGAGAATCAGTGATGTAGAAGACCAAATGATGGAAAATAAAGAAGCTGAGAAAAAGAGAGATAAACAACTAGTGGAACACGAGGGCAGAATTCAAGAGATAAGCGATACCATAAGATGAAACAACATTAGAATAATTGGGATCCCAGAAGAAGAAGAAAGAGAGAGGGGGGCAGAAGGTATAATGGAGCAAATTATAGCAGAGAACTTCCCTAATTTGGGGAAGGAAACAGGCATCAAAATCCAGGAAGCACAGAGAACCCCTCTCAAAATCAATAAAAATAGGTCAACACCCCGACATCTAATAGTAAAACTTACGAGTCTCATAGACAAAGAGAAAATCCTGAAAGCAGCTTGGGAGAAGAGATATGTAACCTACAATGGTAGAAACATTAGATTGGCAACAGACCTATCCACAGAGACCTGGCAGGCCAGAAAGGACTGGCAGGATATATTCAGAGCACTAAATGAGAAAAATATGCAGCCAAGGATACTCTATCCAGCTAGGCTGTCATTGAAAATGGAAGGAGAGATAAAAAGCTTCCAGGACAAACAAAAACTAAAGGAATTTGCAAACACAAAACCAGCCCTACAGGAAATCTTGAAAGGGGTCCTCTAAGCAAAGAGAGAGCGTAAAAGCAACATAGACCAGAAAGGAACACAGACAATATACGGTAACAGTCACCTTACAGGCAATACAATGGCACTAAATTCCTATCTTTCAATAGTTACCCTGAATGTAAATGGGCTCAATGCCCCAATCAAAAGACACAGGCTATCAGACTGGATTAAAAAACAAGACCCATCGATATGCTGCCTGCAAGAGACTCATTTTAGAACCAAAGACACCCCAGATTGAAAGTGAGGGGGTGGAAAACCATTTACCATGCTAATGGACACCAAAAGAAAGCTGGGGTGGCAATCCTTCTATCAGACAAATTAGATTTTAAACCAAAGACTGTAATAAGAGATGAGGAAGGACATTATATCCTACTTAAAGGGTCTATCCAACAAGAAGATCTAACAATTGTAAATATCTATGCCCTAATATGGGAGCAGCCAATTATATAAGGCAATTAATAACAAAAGCAAAGAAGCACATCAACAACAATACAATAATAGTGGGGGACTTTAACACCCCCCTCACTGAAATGGACAGATCGTCTAAGCAAAAGATCAACAAGGAAATAAAGACTTTAAATGACACACTGGACCAAATGGACTTCACAGTCCTATTCAGATATTCCATCCCAAAGCAACAGACTAGAGAATTGCATTCTTCTCTAGTGCCCATGGAACATTCTCCAGAATAGATCACATCCTAGGTCATAAATCAGGTCTCAACCAGTACCAAAAGATTGGGATCATTCCCTGCCTATTTTCAGACCACAATGCTTTGAAACTAGAACTCAATCACAAGAGGAAAGTCAGAAAGAACTCAAATAAATGGAGGCTAAAGAGCATCCTACTGAAGAATGAATGGGTCAACCAGGAAATTAAAGAAGAATTAAAAAAAATTCATGGAAACCAATGAAAATGAAAACACAACTATTCAAAATCTTTGAGATGCAGCAAAGGCAGTCCTCAGAGGAAAGTATATAGCAATACAAGCCTTTCTCAAGAAACAAGAAAGGTCTCAAGTACACAACCTAACCCTACACCTAAAGGAGCTGGAGAAAGAACAGCAAATAAAGCCTAAACCCAGCAGGAGAAGAGAAATAATAAAGATCAGAGCAGAAATCAATGAAATAGAAACTAAAGGAACAGTAAAACAAATCAACGAAACTAGGAGGTGGTTCTTTGAAAGAATTAACAAGATTGATAAACCCCTGGCCAGAGTTATCAAAAAGAAAAGAGAAATGACCCAAATCAACAAAATCATGAATGAAAGAGGAGAGATCACAACCAACACCAAAGAAATACAAACAATTATAAGAACATATTATGAGCAACTCTATGCCAGGAAATTAGATAACCTGGAAGAAATGGAGGCATTCCTAGAGATGTATCAACTACCAAAACTGAACGAGGATGAAATAGAAAACCTGAACAGACCTATAACCACTAAGGAAATTGAAGCAGTCATCAAAAATCTCCCAAAAAATAAAAGCCCAGGGCCAGATGGCTTCCCAGGGGAATTCTACCAAACATTTCAAGAAGAATTAATACCTATTCTTCTGAAACTGTTCCAAAAAATAGAAATGGAAGGATAACTTCCAAGCTCATTTTATGAGGCCAGCATTACCTTGATCCCAAAACCAGACAAAGACCCCATCAAAAAGGAGAATTACAGACCAATATCCCTGATGAACATGGATGCAAAAATTCTCACCAAAATACTAGCCAATAGGATCCAACAGTACATTAAAAGGATTATTCACCACGACCAAGTGGGATTTATCCCTGGGCTGCAAGGTTGGTTCAACATCTGCAAATCAATCAATGTGATACAATACATTAACAAAAGAAAGAACAAGAATCATATGATCCTCTCAATAGATGCAGAAAAAGCTTTTGACAAAGTACAGCATCCTTTCTTGATCAAAACTCTTGAGAGTATAGGCATAGAGGGTACATACCTCAATATCATAAAAGCCATCTATGAAAAACCTACAGCGAATATCATTCTCAATGGGAAAAACTGAGAGCATTCCCCCTAAGGTTAGGAACGTGGCAGGGATGTCCACTATCACCACTGCTATTCAACATAGTATTGGAAGTCCTAGCCACAGCAATCAGACAGCAAAAAGAAATAAAAGGCATCCAAATCAGCAAAGAAGAAGTCAAACTCTCACTCTTTGCAGATGATATGATACTTTATGTGGAAAGCCCCAAAGACTCCACCCCAAAACTGCTAGAACTCATACAGGAATTCAGTAAAGTGGCAGGATATAAAATAAATGCACAGAAGTCAGTGGCATTCCTATACACCAACAACAAGACAGAAGAAAGAGAAATTAAGGAGTTGATCCCATTTACAATTGCACCCAAAACCATAAGATACCTAGGAATAAATCTAACCAAAGAGGCAAAGGATCTGTACACAGAAAACTATAAACTACTCATGAAAGATATTGAGGAAGACACAAAGAAATGGAAAAACGTTCCATGCTCATGGATTGGAAGAACAAATATTGTGAAGATGTCAATGCTACCTAGAGCAATCTACACATTCAATGCAATCCCCATCAAAATACCATCCACTTTTTTCAAAGAAATGGAACAAATAATCCTAAAATTTGTATGGAAACAGAAAAGACCCCACATAGCCAGAGGAACGTTGAAAAAGAAAAGCAAAGCTGGCGGCATCACAATTCCGGACTTCCAGCTCTATTACAAAGCTGTCATCATCAAGACAGTATGGTACTGGCACAAAAACAGACACATAGATCAATGGAACAGAATAGAGAACCCAGAAATGGACCCTCAACTCTATGGTCAACTCATCTTTGACAAAGCAGGAAAGAATGTCCAATGGAACAAAGACAGTCTCTTCAACAAATGGTGTTGGGAAAATTGGATAGCCACATGCAGAAGAATGAAACTGGACCATTTCCTTACACCACACACAAAAATAGACTCCAAATGTTTGAAAGACCTCAATGTGAGACAGGAATCCATCAAAATCCAAAGGAGAACACAGGCAGCAACCTCTTTGACCTCAGCTGAAGCAACTTCTTCCTAGAAACATCGCCAAAGGCAAGGGAAGCAAGGGCAAAAATGAACTATTGGGACTTCATCAAGATAAAAAGCTTTTGCAAAGCAAAGGAAACAGTCAACAAAACCAAAAGACAACCGACAGAATGGGAGAAGATATTTGCAAATGACATATCAGATAAAGGGCTAGTATCCAAAATCTATAAAGAACTCATCAAACTCAACACCCAAAGAACAAAGAATCCAATCAAGAAATGGGCAGAAGACATGAACAGACATTTTTCCAAAGAAGACATCCAAATGGCCAACAGACACATGAAAAAGTGCTCAACATTGCTCGGCATCAGGGAAATCCAAATCAAAACCTCAATGAGATACCACTTCACACCAGTCAGAATGGCTAGAATTAACAAGTCAGGAAATGACAGATGTTGGCGGGGATGCGGAGAAAGGGGAACCCTCCTACACAGTTGGTGGGAATGCAAGCTGGTGCAGCCACTCTAGAAAATAGTATGGAGGTTCCTCAAAAAGTTGAAAATAGAGCTACCCTATGATCCAGCAATTGCACTACTGGGTATTTACCCCAAAGATACAAAAGTAGGGATCCAAAAGGGTACGTGCACCCCGATGTTTATAGCAGCAATGTCCACAATAGCCAAACTGTGGAAAGAGCCAAGATGTCCATCGACAGATGAATGGATAAAGAAGATGTGATATATATATACAATGGAATATTATGCAGCCATCAAAAGGAATGAGATCTTGCCATTTGCAACGACGTGGATGGAACTGGAAGGTATTATGTTGAGTGAAATAAGTCAAACAGAGAAAGACATGTATCATATGATCTCACTGATATGAGGAATTCTTAATCGCAGGAAACAAACTGACGGTTGCTTGAGTGGAGGGTGGGGTGGGAGGGAGGGGGTGACTGGGTGATAGACACTGGGGAGGGTATGTGCTCTGGTAATCACTGTGAATTGTGCAAGACTGTTGAATCTCAGATCTGTACCTCTGAAACAAATAATGCAATATATGTTAAGAAAAAAAAAAAAAGAAGGTAGCAGGAGGGGAAGAATGAAGGGGGGGAAATCAGAGGGGTAGACGAACCATGAGAGACGATGGACCTGAAAAACAAACTGAGGGTTCTAGAGGGGAGGGGGGTGGGAGGATGGGTTAGCCTGGTGATGGGTATTGAGGAGGGCACATTCTGCATGGAGCACTGGGTGTTATACGGAAACAATGAATCATGGAACACTACATCTAAAACTAATGATGTAATTTATGGGGATTAACCTAAGAATAAAAAAAAAAAATGGACAAAGGACTTGAATAGACATTTTACCAAAGAAGACATATAAATAGTCATCAAGTTATATGAAAAGCTGATCAACATCACTAATTATTAGGGAAATGTAAATAAAACCACAAAGAGATTTTACTTCATACTGGTTGAAACAGGTATTATCAAAAAGTCAGAAGATAACAAGAATGTGGAGCAAAGGAATCCCTATAAAATGTTGGTATAGCAATTTGAAAACAGTATGGGTGTTCCTTAAAAAATTAAAAATATAACTACCATATGATCCAGCAATCCCACATCTGGTTATATATCCAAAATAAATAAAATCACTATTTCAAAGATATATCTGTACTCCCATGGTCTGTGCAACATTAGTCACAGTAGGCAAGATATGGAAACAAAATTTAAATATCTGTTGAAATGGTTAAAAATTGTGGGGGTGTGTCTATGTGTGTATACATCTATACAAACACGTAACAAAATATTATTCAGTTTTAAAAACAGAACGAAATCCTTATTCCAATGATGCAAGGATACTTCAATATTTCCAAATCAATCAACATGATACACCTCATCAACAAAATGAATGATAAAAATTATATGATCATGTCAGATGCAGAAAAAGTATTTGACAAAATTCAACATCCATTCATAATAAAAACTCTCAACAAAGTGGATTTAGAGGGAATATACCACAACATAATAAAGGCTTTATATGTGAAAAACCCACAGCAAACATCATACTCACTGGGAAAAAACTGAGAGCTTTTCCCCTAAGGTCAGGAACAAGACAAGATTGTCCACTCTCACCATTTTTATTCAACATAGTACTGGAAGTCCTAGCCACAGCAATCAGAAAACAAAAAGAAATAAAAGGCATCCAAATTGGTAAGGAAGAAGTAAAACTGTCACTATTTTCATAAAACATGACACCGTACATAGAAAACCCTAAAGACCTCAAAAAAAAAAAAAAACCTACTAGAACTAATAAATGAATTCAGTAAAGTCACAGAATACAAAATCAATGTAGAGAAATCCATTACATTTCTATATACTAATGATGAAGCAGCAGAAAGAGAAATTAAGAAAACAATCCCATTTATAATTGCACAAAAAATAATAAAATACCTAGTGATAAACTTAACCAAAGAGGTGAAAGACTTGTACTCTGAAAACTATAAAATTCTGATGGAAGAAACTGAAGAAGACACAAAGAAATGGAAAGATACTCCATGCTAATGAATTGGAAGAACAAATATTGCTAAAATGCCATATTACCCAAAGCAATCTACAGATTTAATGTAATCACTATCAAAATACCAACAGCATTTTTCACAAAACTGGAACAAACAATCCTAAAATTTGTACGGAACCACAAAAGACCCTGAATAGCCAAAGCAATCTTGAAAAAGAAGAACAAAGTTGGATGTATCACAATTCCACACTTCAAGTTACACTACAAAGCTGTAGTAATCAAAACAGCATGGTACTGGCATGAAAATAGACACATAGATCAGTGGAACAGAACAGAAAACCCATAAATAAACCCACAATTATATGGTCAAGTAATCTTTGACAAAGGAAGGAAGAATATGCAATGGGAAAAAGATAACTGGATAACTATATGCAAAAGAATGAAAATAAACATTTTTCTAGATATGTGTCCAGAGGGAAGGAAAATAAAAACAAATAAACTATTGGGACCACATCAAAATAAAAACCTTCAGCACAGCAAAGGAAACAGTCAACAAAACTAAAAGGCAACCTGTTGAATGGGAGAAGACATTTGCAAATGACATATCCAATGAAGGGTTAGTATCCAAAATATAGAAGGAACTGACACAACTCACATGAAAAAAACAAATAATCCAATTAAAAATGACAGAAGATATGAACAGACATTTCTCCAAAGAAGACACACAGATGGCTAAAAGACATAGGAAAAGATGCTCAACAACATCATGGAAATGCAAATCAAAACTACAATGAGATTTGACCTCACATCTATCAGAATGGCTAAAATCAAAAACACAAGAAACAGTAAGTGTTAGTGAGGATGTGGAGAAAGGGGAACCCTCTTGTGCTGTTGGTGGGAATGCAAACTGGTGCAGCCACTGTGGAAAAGAGTATAGAGGTTCCTCAAAAAGTTAAAAATAGAACTACCCTAAGATCCAGTAGTAGGGTATTTATTACAAAAATACAACAACACTAATTCAAAAGGATTTATGCACCCCTAGTTTATAGCAGCATTATTTAAAATAGCCAAATTATGGAAGCAACACAAGTGTCCATCAATAGTTGAATGGAATGTGTATATATATGTATATAATATATATATAATATTTTTATATATAAATATATATATAAATTTAAAATTTAATAATTTATATCTATATAAATGGAATATTATTCAGCCATAAAAAAGAATGAAATCTTCTTATTTGCAGCTACATGGATGGAGCTAAAGAGTGTAATGTTAAGTGAAATAAGTCAGCCAGAGAAAGACAAATACTATATGATTTCACTCATATGTGGAATTTAAGAAACAAAATAAGCAAAGGAAAAAAAATGAGACAAACCAAGAAACAGACTCAATGGGATTTATCACATTGATTTTCAAATATTAAATCACCCTTGCAACCCAGGAATAAATCCTGCTCCATCATGGTGAATAATTTTTTTAATGTATTGTTGGATTCGGTTTGCTAATGTTTTGTTGAGGATTTTTGACCTATGTTCATTAGGTTATTAGCCTGGAGTTCTCTTTTTTCATAGTGTCTTCATCTGGTTTGGGAACAAGGGTATGCTAGCCTCATGGAATGAATTTGGAAGCTTCCCTTCCTCTTCTATATTTTGGAATAGTTTGAGAAGAATAGGTATTAACTCTTCTTTATTTTTTTTAATTTTATTTTATTATGTTATGTTAGTCACCATATAATACATCATTAGTTTTTGATGTAGTGATCCACGATTCATTGTTTTCATATAACACCCAGTGCTCCATGCAGTACATGCCCTCCTTAATACGCATCACTGGGCTAACCCATCCCTCCAACTCCTCCCCTTTAAAACCCTCTTCTTTAAATGTTTGGTAGAATTCACCTGTGAAGCCATCTGGTCCTGGACTTTTGTTTGTTGGGAGTCTTTTGATTACTGATTGAATTTCATTGCTAGTAATTTGTTCAAATTTTTATTTCTTCCTGATTTAGTTTTGGGAGGTTATGTTTCTAGGAATTTATCCATTTTCTCTAGGTTTCCCAATTTGTTGGCATATAATTTTTCATAATAATCTCTTATAATCCTTTGTATTTTTATGGTGTCATTTGTTATTTCATCTCTTTCATTTATGATTTTATTTGAGTTCTCTTTCTCTCTGTCTCTCGCTCTCTTACTCTCTGTCTCTCCTCCCCTTCTCTTTCTCTCTCTTTTTATGAGTCTGGTGAAAGGTTTATCAGTTTTGTTGATTTTTTTCAAAGAACCAGCTCCTGGTTTTACTAATCTGTCCTATTGGTTTTTAGTCTCTTTCATTTCTGCTCTAATCTTTATTATTTCCTTCCTTCTACTACTTTGGCTTTGTTCTTTTTTGTAGCTCCTTTAGGTGTAAGGTTAGGTTATTTGTTTGATATATTCTTGTTTCTTGAGGTAGGCCTATATTGTTATAATCTTCCCTCTTTGAACAGCTTTTTCTGCATCCCAAAGATTTTAGAACATTGTGTATTCATTTTCATTTGTCTCCATGTATTATTTTTACTTTCTCTTTGATTTCTTCGTTGACCCATTCATGTTTAGTAACATGTTATTTAATCTCCATGTATTTATGTTCTTTCCAGATTTTTTTTAGATTGACTTCTAGTTTCATACCCATGTGATCAAAAAGGATGCATGATATGATTTCAATCTTTTTGAATTTTTTGAGAATTGTTTTGTGGCCTAACTTGTGATCTATTCTGAAGAACATTTCATATGCACTTGAAAATAATGTGTACTCCTCTACTTTGGGATGGAGTATTCTGAATACATCAGTTAAATCCATCTGATGCAATGTGTTGTTCAAAGCCATTGTTTCCTTTTTGATATTTTGTCTGGATGATCTATCCATTGATGTAGGTGGGATGTTGGAAGTCTCCCACTATTGTTATATTACTATTGATTTCTTCCTTTATGTCTGTTAATGGTTGCTTTATGTTTGGTGCTGTCACGTTGGTGCATAAATATTTACAATTGTTATATCTTCTTGTTGGATTGTTCTTTTTATGATTATATAGTGTCCCTCTTTGTCTCTTGTTACATTCGTTGCTTTAAACTCTATTTTGTCCAATAGAAGTATTGCTACCACAGCTTTCTTTCACTTCCATTTGCATAATAAATGGATTTTCATCCCTTCATCTTCAATCTGCGTGTGTCTTTAAGTCTGAAATGAGTTTCTTGTAGGCAGCATATGAATGGGTCTTGCTTTTTTTTATCCATTCCATCACCCTATGTCTTTTGATTGGAGCATTTGGTCAATTTACATTCAAAGTAATTATTGATAAGTATGTACTTATTGCCATTTTGTTACTTGTTTTATGGATATTTTTATAGTTCTTCATTCCTTTCTTCTCTGCTCCCTTTTGTTGTGGTTTGATGACTTCCTTTAGTAAAATGCTTGAATTCCTTTATTTTTATTTTTTGCATATCTATTACTGGTTTTTGATTTGTGGTTACCTTTAGGGGTATATATAACATCCTATGCATATAGCAGTCTGTATTAAGCTGGTGGTCACTTGGGTTTGAGCTCATTCTAAACGCACTAAATTTTTACTCTCCCCCATATTTTATACATATGATGTCATACATTACATCCTTTTATTTTATGAATCTCTTGGCTGATTTTTATAGATATAATTGATTTTATTGCTTTTGTGCTTTAACCTCCATAGTGGTTTAATAAGTGATTAATCAGCTTCTTTTATTATATTTATATTTACCTGTGAAATTTTTTCCTTTCCTAATTTTCTTACTCCTGATTATGGCCTTTTCTTTCTATTCAAAGAATTATTTTTAATATGTCTTGAAAGTCTTGGTTAGTGATGCTGAACTCCTTTAAGTTTTGTTTGTCTAGGAAACTCTGTATCTCTCCTTCTTCTCTGAAAGATACCCTTTTAGATGGATTATTCTTGGTTGTAGGTTTTTTCCTTTTAGCACTTTGAAGATATCATGCCACTTTCTTTTGGCCTGCAAAGTTTCTGCTGAAAAAGCAACTCAGAGCCTTATGGGGTTTCTCTTGTATGTAACTGTTTTCTTTTCTCCTGCTGCTTTTAAAATTCTCTCTTTAGCTCTACTTTTTGCCAATTTAATTATTATGTGTCTTGGTGTAGACCTCCTTGGGTTGATTTTATTGAGAGCTCTCTGTGCCTCCTGGATCTGGATGTCTGTTTTCTTTCCAGATTAGGGACATTTTCATCTATTATTTCTTCAAATAAATTTTCTGCCCCCTTTTCTCTTTCTTTTCCTATTGGGATCCCTATAAAGCTAATGTTATTACACCTGATGATATCACTGAGTTCCCTTAAAGTATTCTCACTTTTTAATTATTCTTTTTTCTTTACGCTTTATAGTTGCTTTCCATTACCCAGTCTTCCAGGTCACTGGTCCATTCTTCTTCCTCTACTCTACTATTTATTTCCTATAGTGTATTTTTTAAATTGGTTATTGAGTTCTTCATCACTGATTGATTCCTTTTTATATTTTCTATCTTTTTGTGGAATGTTTCATTGAGATCTTTCACTCTTTTCTCAAGTCCAGTAAGTATCTTTATGACTATTACTTGAATTCTCTATCAGGCATATGGCTTGTCTCTGTTTCATTTTGCTGTGATTTTGTCCTGTTCTTTAATTTGGGATGTGTTCCTTTGTCTCCTCATTTTGTCTAACTTTCTGTATTTGTTTCTATATATTAGAAAAGTCAACTATATCTCAAATCTTGAAAATAATGGCCTTATGAAGAAAAGGTCCTCTGGTGTCCTGTAGTGTAATGTTCCCTGTTCACAAGAACCAGGTGCTTCAGGTATGACTCCTATGTGTGTTGCATGCACTCTACTATTGTTGTTGAGGTGTGTTTGTCTTCAGTCCTGTCAGCTGCAACGGTGCTCTTTGTTTGTGGGCAGGGTTTGGTCCCTGTGCTATTAGGGGCCAGTCTGGGGCTGCCGTGGACTTATGGTTGAGTCAGAATAGATGCCTCCCTCAGTCCATTTATGAGGACTGAAATACCCAAAAGTGGGATTGGTGGATGGAATGGTAATTCTACTCTTAATTTTTTTGAGGAACCTCCATACTGTTTTTTTATAGTGGCTATATCCATTACATTCCCAACCCACAGTGCACTAGGGTTTCCTTTTCTCCACATCCTTGTTAGCATTTGTTTTCTCTTGTTATTTTCATGATAGCCATACTCACAGATGTGAGATGATATCTCATTATGGTTTTGATTTACATTTCCCTGATGATTAGTGATGCAGAGCACCTTTTCATATAATTGGCCATTTGTAGGTCTTCTTTGGAAAAAAATATTAAAGTCTTCTGCCTATTTTTAATTTAATTGTTTGTTTGCTATTTAGTTATATGAGTTCCCTATATATATGAGTAACCCTATATATGATAACCACTTATCAGATATATGGTTTTCAAATAATTTCTGCCATTCTATAGGTTACATTTTCATTTTGTTGGTTGTTTCTTTTTTTTTTTTTTTTAAGATTTTATTTATTTATCTGACAGAGAGACAGAGCGAGCACACAAGCAAGGGGGAGCAGCAGAGGGAGAGAGAGAGAAGCAGGCTCTCTGCTGAGCAGGGAGCCCAACGCAGGGCTGGATCCCAACACAGGACCCTGGGATCATGACCTGAGCCGAAGACAGACGCTTAACCAACTGAGCCACCCAGGCACCCCTCATTGGTTGTTTCTTTTGATAAACAGAGCTTTTTAGTTTGATGCAGTCCCACTTGTTCATTTTGCTTTTGTTGCATGGGATTTTGATGTCATATCCAGAAAATCACCACCAAAATCTATATCAAAGGATTTTTTGTGTGCGTTTTCTTCTAGTTTTGTGGTTTTGAGTCTTATATTTAAGTTCTTACTCCATTTTGTGTTTATTTTTGTAAGTGGTGTAAAATAAGAACCCAATTTCATCCTTCCACATGTAGATATCTAGTTTTCCCAGCACCACTTATTTTAGAGACTATCCTTTTCCTGATGAGTATTCTTAGCTCCCTTGTCAAATATTAGTTGACCATATATGTGTGGGTTTATTTCTGGGTTCTCAATTCTGTTACATTGACCCATGTGTTTATTTTTATATCAGTGCCATCCTGCTTAGATTACTATAGCTTTGTAATACAGTCTGAAATCAGGAAGTGTGATGCCTCCTACTTTGTTTGTTCTTAAGATTGCTTTGGTTATTCAGAGTCTTTTGCGGTTCCATATGAATTTTAGGATTGCTTTTTCTATTTCTGTAAAAAGTACCATTGAAATTGTGATAGCGATTGCATTGAATCTACAGATGGCCTTGGACAGTATAAACATTTTAACAAGATTAACTTTTCTAAGCCATGAACATGAAATATCTTTCTATTTACTTGTGTCTTCTTCAACTTATTTCACCAATGTCTTATAGTTTTTGGTGTATAAATCTTTCACCTCCTTAGTTGAATTTATCCCTAAGTATTTTGTTGTTTTTGATGTTATTGTAAATGGGATTGTTTTCTGTATTTCTCTTTCAGATAGTTCATTGTTAGAGGAAAGAATTACAACTGATTTTTGTATGTTGATTTTGCACCCTGAAACTTTACTGAATTTGTTTATTAGGTCTAACAGTTTTTTGGTGGAGTCCTTAGGATTGTCTACATACAAGATCACTGACATATATGTTTGAATGAATGTTCTGTGTTCTCCAAAGTCCTGCTAAAATTTTAAGATAGACTTGAACTTCATTTATATAATTATTTGTGGGGAAATGACAAATTTACAATGTTAAGATATTCAACCATGAATATGCTGTTTTCCCAATTATTCTGATCTTCTTGGTGCTCTTCATCAGAATTGGAACACAGGATCTTAAAAATATCACCTAAATTACCAAAAAATTTTTTTTAAAAAATTATATTACTCAAAGTGCCTTTTACATGTCTGAAAATTTAAAGAACTCATTATATCCAAGATGTAGTAATGTCTAGAACTATTTTGTTAAAGATTTTTTTTATTTGTCTATTTGACAGAGAGACAGAGAGCACAAGCAAGCAGAGCAGCAGGCAGAGGGAAAGGGAGAAGCAGTCTCCCCACCAAGCAGGGAGCCGGACGTGGGGCTTGATCCCAGGACCCTGGGATCATGACCCGAGCCAAAGGCAGATGCCCAACCAACTGAGCCACCCAGGCGCCCCTGTCTGGAACTATTCGGTTAAAATAACCATCCTCTAGTCAGTTAAGAGAAACTGAGGATGTGAGAGAGTACATGCTCTTTGAAGCTAATGTCACAGAGGAAATCCTACTATCTGATATTATGCCCTCTGTTCTATTACAGTCAGACAGAATTATGGGCTTCGTATATCAGGATTCTGTGGTCTGATTCAGATAGGCAAATACTATGCAAGTGGGAGACTGTTCTAAGATCTCAGTCTGCAGAAAGCAGGCATGTATAACTTTGAAAATAGATTTGCAAGAGAACCTGATTCTTACAAAGAAAGAATGTCACTTACTGATTGAGGAAAGGAGAACCCCTTTCTGACAAAACCTGTTTATTCTTTGACTAATGTTGGGAAGGAGAACTAACTTTCTGAAATGTTAAGAATCCCAGGATTTATCCAATTCATTACACTGGGTTGTGGGAAGAAATACAGTCTTCCCTCCCTTATTCTCCCAACCCCATTCCTAGTTCCAGTGTCATAGCCATGCATAGTACTTGCCTGTAAGTTTTCCTGACAGTCATTTATAGCACTGGAAGACATATCCACTTTGTCCTGCACCTACCATACTTTCATGACCTTGTTTAAGCTCTTTCTCCCATTTAGAAAACCCTCCACTCCACCTTCTGTCAACTAGGCGAACTCCTATTCATTCATCAAGACCGAACTCAAATATTATCTCCTCTCTATAGCTTTCTTTTATCTTTTCATCCTCATAGACAGAATTAATTGATCCTTCTTTTCAGCTCCCACAGTCCTTTATGTTTCCCTATTATTATATATGTCTCACTTATCTCACTGAATTTTATTGTTTTAATTGGTTAATATATATAAAGTCCTTAAAATGGTGCTGGCATGTGGTATTCATTATATAAGCATTAGCTATCGTAATAGTCAGTATTTTTAATGTTCTTATTACTCTTTGTGTATATGTCTCCTCTATCAGCACTTGGCATTTCTCAAGGGCAAGGACAATGCCTCTTTTATTTTCATTTCCCCAGTGCCTGGCATAGTATGTAGCATACAGTAGGAACTCAACAAATTTTCATTGAATTAAGTTCCTTCAGGACAGTGGGAACTGCCATGTCTAAAACTGGAGCATGATGCTGACTTGGAACTTTCCAAGTCTATTAATCTTAAACTAAATCTTTGGCTGTTCTGCCCCTCAAATGCTATAGGCAGTTAGGTGCTGTAACCATTACTAGTGAAATCATCAAACATAATTGAGGTACACTCAATCTATGGTGTACAAGGAAAGCATGCCAAACACCCTCTCAGAACTCATATCCAGTGACAAAAGAAATCATTTGTTTTCTGTTGGTTCATTGCTAGAATGTCTGAACAATCTTTGCCACTGAATTGCAATAAAGTTTGGTGACTTTATTTCCAGCAAGTAAATAGTTGTGTATTCATGGTTACTTCATCTTTTCCCCAAAATCAATTGTGCTTGAGGCATGATAGGGGAAATGAATCACATGTAACAAACTAATATCCACAATGACTTTTTTTTTAATTTGGGAAAAATTAAATCCCTCTTCCCAATACCCATCATGTTTATGACCTAAGATGTCAATATATCATGCTTTTTTAGCTGAGTTAATTTTCTGCTGAAATGAATGTATTATCCTTCTTTCTCAATTCAATTCTGTGGAGCTAGTCTTGATAAGTTATTCTGGGAGAAAAAGTATGTTTTAGACATTTCTCATCTAGACATCCAAATCATAGTTAGATACGTTATAAACAAGAGCCAACTTCCCAACCAAAAAATGTAGTCTTACACCTACACAAGGGGCAGAGTGCATATCTTGACATTTGTCAATGAAGTTATACACATTCATACACACACAAACACACACACACACATGAATTACTCCCTAAGTGTGTGTGTCATGTGGGGAGGGGAGATATAAAGTGGTACAAGTCAGCAAAATCAAGTCATCTTTACCTGCACACTTTCCCACCCTGCTAGATTTGAGACTATGATTATGGTGTGAAGTCCTAAAGCTGATGTAAGTTTCTATATGACTGTGATTAAGGGCAGATGAACAAAAGTAAATAGACTATGAGAGATGAGGCATAAGCAGAATAGCCTGGAGGCTTAGGGAACCATGTTGGGAGGTGACCATTCACTTTACTTCTGCAAAGAATCTGATGGCATTCTAGTGCCCTTATCGCTGGTATTTTGGGGGACATAAGTAGACAACACCCTTGGAATGGACAATGGCATGTCCACAATGGGCATTTGCAACATAGACTGGAAAGTCCTCCTCAAGCCACTTTGCATATGTGGTCAGTAGAGGGCACTGGAGTAAATACTAGTGGTCAAAACAATTCCATTTACAATCACATAAAAAATAAAATAAAATACTTAGGAATAACCTAACCAAGGAAGCAAAAGACTTGAACACAGAACCCTATAAAACACTGCTGAAAAAAATTAAAGAAGACACAAATAAAAAGAAAGACATCCAAAGTTAATGGATTGGATGACATAATATTGTTATGATGCCCATACTACCCAAAGCAATCTACAGATTCAGTGCAATCCCTGCCAAAATCCCAATGGTATTTTTTTTCATGAATAAAGAAAATTAAATGCATATGGAATTTCAAGGGACTCCAAATAGCCAAAACAGTTTTGAAAAAGAACAGAGTCATAAGCTCACATTTCCTGATTTCAAAATATATTATAAAACTACAGTAATCAAAACAATATGATAGTGCCATAAAGACTGACAAGCTGAGGGAATAGAACAGAGAGCCCCAAAATAAACCCTTGCATACATGGTCAAAGGATCTGTAATGAGGATAACAAGACCTTTAAATAGAGAGAGGACAGTCTTTCATCAAATGGTGTTGGGAAAACTGGATATCCACATATGAACAAATGAAATTGGAAGCATATCTTATACCAATACCAAGGATAATTCAAAAGGGTTAAAGACCTAAAACTGTAAAGCTTCTAGAAGAAAACATAGAAAAACCTTTCATGACAATGGACTTGGCAATGATTTCTTGTATATGATGCCAGAAGCTTGGGTAACAAAAGCAATAATAGATAAATGTAACTATATCAAACATTAAAACTTGGTGCACCAAAGGACATTATCAACAGAGTGAAAAGGAAACCTAGGAAATGAGAGAAAATATTTATAAATCATATATCTGATAAAGGGCTAATATTTAGAATATATAAAGAACTCTTAAAACACCAAAAATCAAATAATCAAAATGGGCAAAGAACTTAGATAATTCTTCAAACATGGTATACAAAGAGCCAACAAGAATATAAAAAGACGCTCAACATCACAAAATCATTAGAGAAATGCAAAATAAAACCCCAAGGCAAATTAAACCCCAATCACCTCACATCTGTCATGTCAAGATGGCTATTATCAAAAGAAAGACAGAGAGAGAAGCTGGGGGAGGGAGGGAGAAAGAAAAGAAAAAAAAGAAAAGAAAGAAAAAGATAACTGGTGAGGATGTGGAGAATTTGGAATGCTTGTGACTATACTTAACTTGTGACTATACTTAACTTTATACTTAATGGTTATGATGTTAAATTTTATGTTATGTGGTTTTTACCACAATAAAAAGGGAAAACTAAAAAAAAATACTGGTAGTCACTGCATTTGATGAACTAGTTTTATGTGCATAAGGGATACATCTTGGGGGTTCATAAATATATCTAGGAAAATACTTTATGTGCTAAGTTAATGTCAGGAACTGTTTCAAAAGTCATTTTGATTTAGGAATGAATATAAACACAGGTTTATATTAATTATAAATTATTGTAATTATAAATTACATATATATATAAATTATGCATATATAATATAAATATAGATCTGAGCCCATTTTGTCATCACATGATAAGATCAGGAGACATTTATGTTACACATAAATTTTGGCATCCTGTGGTAGTTTTTACTCATAATGATGACAGAAGACATCCTTTTCCACACAGTGCAGCTATTTTAAGACATTTGGCCAGCTCTAAATATTGCAAATATGTCCCCAGATATTTATATTACCTTAGGCATTAGAGTCCTATATCACATGATGTCATTATTTGATAAATTGGCATAACTTCTCAACACTAAGGAAACAGTCATGATTTCAGAATAGACACTTAAATTAATCCTGATTGCAATTAATAATGTGATGGACTCAAAGAGGAGATAATAATTCATGAACTAGGCTTGAAGTAGTGTCTTGGGGATTCTTTGATACTAAAAGCAGATCTAGCATATCTCAATCCATCATAGCTGAGGGATAATATGTCATGGGATTGTTAGCAAGACCTAAATAATTCAAAAAGACAAGTCTCTTGGGATATGATAGAAGAATTAAATTGAACTTTATTTTAAAGCAAGTCATAAAATCTGCTTTTGAATCTGCCAAGGTAGATGACAAATCCATTTAAAACTTAGCAATCAATCCAGTAGCTTTTATAGCTAACAAGTTGATATAAGTCCCACTGCCATCCCCTCCCTTCAAAAAAATATCCTATTTACTGTTGGGATGAAAGATGTGTTAGAATGAGAGAATTAGAATCAAGGAGACAGAAGAGGTTGCTTATTTAATCACATGGGATAACAAAGGTGAACTAAATCCACTGGCCAGAGGTCAGTTCAGGGAGCTCATATCAGCAGCACATTTTAAAAAGAATCTGCTGTTGGGCACATGATAGGTCATGCCATCACTGGGGGCTTCGGTGGAGAAGGAAATGCTGAGCCTTCAAGGTCTGACATCACTTACCAGGAGCCTCAGGGAACCCAGCCAGCATATCAGCAGCAGCAGCAGTTTGGCCCATGCCACTATGAGATGAAACAGTTTCTGGAGTGTGCCAGAACCAGGGTGACCTGAAGCTTTGTGAAGGTTCCAGCGAGGTGCTGAAACAATGCAGATTTGCAAATGGATTAGCCTAATCAAGAAGTTCAAATTGAAGATATGGAAAATCATCTCTCATGACCAAGTTAATTTAGCATAAAAATATAATTGATGGTGAATATATAAAGTGTAAAAGCACCAGTTAAGCTTCTCCTTCATCATTAAATACAGCTTTCTTCAGAATTGGAATGAAAAAGGTTGTTCTTACTGTATAGAAGTTCATTGAGATGGTTTGTATTTGGGGTTGGGCAGATATTTGTGTGCCTCCTTAAATCACCTTTTGTGATGTTCTCATTTGTGAATTAATTAGAATAAAGTGATTTTCTGCCCCCCCAAAAGAATAATAATAATGTTCTAAATTTCCAGTTATCTGGTTGTTCCACTCTAGTGTATTTCTTTGGTTTAGCCCTTCTGATTTCATCTACCTCTCAATGTCTAAGATAAATTCCACTTTTTTTTCTTCCAAGTTTTTATTTAAATTCCATTTAGTTAACATACAGTGTAATATTAGTTTCAGGTATAGAATTTAGTGATACAACACTTCCATACAACATCTGGTTCTCATCATAAGTGCACTCCTTAATCCCCATCACCTATTTCATCCACCACTCCCCTGACCTCCCCTCAGATAACCATCAGTTTGTTCTCTATAGTTAGGAGTCCATTTCTCGGGGCACCCGGATCGCTCAGTCAGTTAGGTGGCCAACTCTTGGTTTCACCTCAGGGTTGTGAGATTAAGCCCCATGTTAGGCTCTGTGCTCAGCACAGAGTCTTCTCAGGTTTCTCTCTCCCTCTTCCCTGCTTTCACGCTCTCTCTCTCTCTCTTTCTCTCAAATAAATAAATAAATCTTTTTTTTTAAGAGTCTGTTTCTTGGTTTTCCTCTCTTTTTCCCCCATGTTCATTTGTTTTCAGATAAACTCCACTTTTGATTGTGAACTTCCTTGTTTACTGAAGCTCTGAGAAATAGATCTTATTAAATAAGAATTTATGATCCTTCTGTGAAAAATACTGAGCTGCACTGGGTGTTATACAAAAACAATGAATCATGGATCACTACATCAAAAACTAATGATGCACTGTATGGTGACTAACATAACATAATAAAATAAAATTTAAAAAAATACTGAGCTATCCAAGTTCAAAATATCTGTTCCTAGGATACCAGTAGGTACACTAGTGGTTCTAAAATTGGATAAAAGTAGTTGGAAATAAAGTTAAAAGGAGGAATGAGGCAGAAAAGAAAGAAAAGATAAGGAGTTTTATTTAGTCATGCTGGGAGTTAGAGTGTTGAAGACAGATAACTACTAGCAACTGGAGACATGTATAGAGGTTGAGAAAGAGGTTGAAGCCAAAGTTTCGATTTGGAAGTCCTTAGCATAAGGGCTCATTGAAGCCCTTGGAATGGATAAGATTTTCTTTCTAATGCTGAGGAAAAAATAATAGAATCAAAGGGCATTGATTGTGCTTTGGGGAATGCAGAAAAAGAGGTGAAGGAAGGGGATAGGATGGTGTCATTGAAACTGATGAGGAAGACAGTGTTTCTTATAACTGGAAAAGGTTCTTCATTCACTTGCTCAGTTTTTAAGGACCAAGGAATAATCATATACTGGCACCATTCCTGAGGAAGGCCTAGGAGTGGTGTCCCAGGATATCCATGGTCAGAAATTAAGAAAGTGTGAGGAAAAAAAAAAAATCTTTATCCAAGAGAAGACCCAAACTGGATTAGGAAAAAAAAAAAAACAACAGAAAAGTTTGGAGAAAGAACACATCTAAGTCTGAATCAAGTCACAGAGAAAGGTCAAATGAGAAGAGGACCCTTAAAACAAAATTAGAGATGCTGGGCAGATTGGGGTTATATTTCACTGGAACCAAACATCATTTGGAGGGCTTCGGTGATGCTCTACACTTCAGGACTACCAACCCTTTGTGTGAACAGAGTTCTGAGGGCTTCACAGTACACCATAAACTATAGTTAAGAGCACTTAACTATAGCATCAGATAGACTTCAACTCAAGCCCTGGATCTGTCACTTATACCTTTGTGGCTTTGGAATAATAACCTCTTTCCTCTGAGACTCAGCTTCCTGATCTATAAGATGAGGATGATAATATGTATGCATCATAGAATTATAGTAAGAATTTAATAAGATAATATATGGGAAGCACTTAGCACAGTCTCTAGCAAATTAGTAAATGCTCAATCAAGCTATAAAATAGCCTAAGCCTTACTAATTACATTTTTCCACACTGAGGACCAAAATTCTCTTAAATCAGTTTGGGAAAAGCTATTGTAAATAAAGCTCTGTAATGTGCTGAGCCATAATTTTCATTTCCCCGTACTCATGAAGTAGGAC
Organism: Mirounga angustirostris; assembly: GCF_029215605.1. NCBI lineage: Eukaryota > Metazoa > Chordata > Mammalia > Carnivora > Phocidae > Mirounga > Mirounga angustirostris. Next base: position 49,900,499 of record NW_026991717.1, on the reverse strand, counting down.
ACATATCTACTGAATCCTCAGTTGGGGAAGACAGCCTATTTTGCCATGGCCTACCTATCCTTTGTTCTGGCAGGCCAGCCCTTTACAATAGGAAACATAGTGATAAATAGAGCACCAAATAAGTTTATAAATTTTCACAATGATGTCGTTACTACCTTCCAGAAACCTTGGGACCCAGTATGAAAATCAAACCTGTCATGGCTAATCATGAATTCCCAGAAGTAAAAAAAGTACCTCTGGGGCCCTGGATATTTATTTGAACACCATTTGCTTATATGCCAACTTTTCAAAAGGTTATGAGGAAGAATAACTAATCCCATTCTACAGATGGAGAAACTGAGGCTTCATGAAATTACATTAGCTTCCCAAAGACACACAGGGTAGTGGATATTTGCAATGCTTTCTAGAGACCAGCACATTAACACTTTGCTACGTTTGGGAAATCCCCTAAGTCAGAACTCATATCAAGGTAAAACCTAAGAAAATCACTATGCTGGGTGCCTGGGTGGCTCAGTTGGTTAAGCGACTGCCTTCGGCTCAGGTCATGATCCTGGAGTCCCTGGATCGAGTCCCGCATCGGGCTCCCTGCTCGGCAGCGAGCCTGCTTCTTCCTCTGACCCTCCCCCCTCTCATGTGCTCTCTCTCTCTCTCTCATTCTGTCTCAAATAAATAAATAAAATCTTAAAAAAAAAAAAAAGAAAAGAAAAGAAAATCACTACCCCAAACTCCTTAGAAGGTAACACATGGACATGTGCTCTGGACCCCATGTGAGATTAAGATTCAGAAATGAGAAACTTAATAAAGAATGTTTAATATGGGAGAAATTGATATTTTGTTTCTGCAGAAGACAGAAAAAGTGTCCAGATTTAGGGCTGGGAGAAATTGTGAGGCCAAGTTATTAGTGCGTAACTGTCATTGGAGCTAGGGAGAGTGCCATGGTGTTACTGAGGTGTGGTTTTGGACATGGTTCCTGAGAATTTAACTTTAGTCCTGATTCTCCAGTCAGGCCAATGATTCTACGAGCTTCCCAATAACCTTTTAACCATTTTTTTTTCATTTTTTTAAATTTAAGTATAGTTGATATACAATGTTACATTAGTTTCAGGTGTACAACACAGTGATTCAACAACTCTATACATTATACTATGCCCATCACAATGTAGCTACTATCTATGACCATGCAACACTATTATAATACCATTGACTATATTCCCTCTGAACTTTTTATTCCCATGACTTATTCATTCCATAACTGGAGGCCTGGATCTCCCACTTCCCTTCACCCATTTTGCCCATTCTCTACCTCCCTCCCCTCTGGCAACCATCAGTTTGCTCTCTGTATTTATAGGTCTGATTCTGCTTTTTGTTTGTTTGTTCATTTATTTTGTCTTATAGATTCTATATGTAAGTGAAATCATATAGTAATTGTCCTTCTCTTTATGACTTACTACACCTTGACAACAAACTCTTTTTCTGCTTAGTCAGCCATAGCCAGCTTCTGGTGCATGCTTCTAAGAACCTCGATTGAGTCCATACTTGGACCTATAAAAGTTATGTTGTTTTCAACATAGGATTTGTGCTGGGTGAATTTCAATGTTTGATTTTTCTTCTAAAAGAGTTTATCTATATATAATCTGAGCAATAACTCTCAGTTCACCAGAATCTACTATTCCTCAAGAATTCCAAACAAAATAAGAATTTATTGTAATTCATTTTGTGTTGTAAAGGCTATCCTGGGCTGTGAATGAATTGTGCCAAAGTAGCCAGCCAGTTTTGCCCAAAAATCAGTCAACTCACCAAGAAAAAAAATCAGTCAAAATAGGCTCATTTGTTCCACAGCGTATGACCAATATATTCTCTTGATTAATTGAATTTTTCTTTTTTTAACCAACTGTGGCACTAAGAAACAACATAGCCTTTTTTTAAGATTTATTTATTTATTTGAAAGAGAAAGCATTAGGGGGAGCTGAGAGAGAGGGAGAGGGGCAAGCAGACTTCCCACTGAGCAGGGAGCCCAATCCAGGGCTCGAATCCAGGAATGCAGGATCATGATCTGAGCTGAAGGCAGAGGCTTAACCAAATGAGCCACCCAGGTGCCCCGAAACAACATAGCCTTAAAAATTATTTCCCAACATGTTAAAACATAGAGTTATGGACAATTACCTTCTCCCTGAGAAAAGGAAATTGAACAAATAATTTCCTTCTGGATCTCTAAGCAAAATAAATAGCATCTTAATGATACCATTTGAAACACTGAGAAATTTCATTCTAGGCCCTCTACTACTATTTTCCCCAAACTCCCCAGAAATTTTCTCTAAAGGAAAAAAAGTGGAAAGAAAGAATATACCATCTGATAGTTTTTAAAGACCATTTAGAAATTTTGTGACATTACACCATCATCATGTCAAGGAAGACCAGGATACTTTGTCTGGATGCCCCAACCCTAGATATTTCTGTCACCATAGTAGATCCATTCTCTCAGTTTAGCATTATCTAGATGTCATCTTCCAACATTTCCTGGCCTTAAATGGCTATATTTGTTTTGCCTCCCAGGCCAGGGCCTCCAGACTTACCAACACCCAACTTGTCCTGGACCTCACACCAACCCCATTCTCTGCACACACCAAGACCACTCTCAGAATCATCTTTTCCATACCGTTATAGTTTGAAGACTTCCCAGAAAACCTCAGTGTCTTTCAAACATTTTTTATTTTCCTTTAAATATATCTAAAATTCAAAACAGATCAAATACCAACATGGAACAAAGTACTGTTTGGTCTTCAAACTACACACTATTTCCACTTATATACATATACCCCCATTGAGCATCTTTAAGCAGCCAAAAAAGAGTAGTATACCTGGTCCTAGGCTCAGTACTCCTCTAACTGGATGGTAACTTAGGGAAAGTCTCTTTACTTCTCTAGACTCTGTTTACTCAGTTGTAAAATAATGATGTTAAACTAAGGTCTAAATTTTTTGTTTTTATACTACATTGTTTACTATAAAACTATGGAGTTTTTTAATATTTACCTCTATCTCAACCTAAGATAAATGGTGATATTCATTTCAGAAAAAGTATAGGTATCGATTCTGCATATTCACAGATAAGCAGTTCAAGGTGATCTTGATGTCTAGGAGTTCATCCCATAATCCTATACCATGAAGAAGCAAGAACTGAAGGCCACCATTTCTGGATTCCAGAGTAGAATAAAAAATTCCAGGCTTCCTGATCTTTGGCAATGCCTTGGTCACAAACAGGCATAACTAGATTTCTGCCCTGAGTTTTCCAAAGGTGCAACAGATTATTTCACAATTATTCCAAATGAAACTTCAGAGCCTTTACCACCGGCCTCTCTGTGAATATATCTGGGCTTATAGACAGCACAGAAAATAATGACATTGACTCCTCACATTGATCCAGCTGCTGGAGCAGGAGGAATCAATATGCATTACTGCAATGATTTGCTGGATTTGCCATTCAAAGAAATCAGCTTCTATTAAGGCTGAGAAACTACATATCTACCTCTCTTCAAAAGAAATTTGAGGACTGGGGAGAATATTTAAACCCCAAACAAAGTCAATGTTGGGGAAATTAGATGAAAAAAAGTCTTAAAAGTAGGGTCACCAAGTTATTTGAAAGTTTCAAGTGCCTATTCTTTCTGCCATGGCAGACTCCCTAAGTGAAAGCGGTGATCTCTAGATAGAACAGCATCACAGCATAATATGGGCTCTCAAATAGGAGCTGCTTATTCTCCCACACTGCCACCAAGTGAGAATATAAAAAAAGCATCACTCTTATTTCCACTGTTACTTCCAGAAATTTCCTCTTCCACCTTTATGCAAAAGTCCCTCAAGTCATCCATTTTTTTCCCTTCATAAACTACTGCTGTGCTAACTATCCACCACTCTTCTGATTGTGGCCTCACCTTCACTGAGAATTTTGACATCTGATTAGTTTTCCTCCCTACTCAACATCTCAACATTACCCCCACTCTGGTAGATCCCAACATGGGTATGGACAACCTACATAGGCTGTGGTCACACAGTTCCTTGACTTCCTTAATATCAATGACTTTTGCCTCACTTCCACAACAGAACCCAAACCCATGGCTAACACTAGACCCTCCTGGTCAGCACATAGAATTGTTCTACCTCTGAAATCAGATTCTATTATTCCATTTTCTGGCCAAAACTTGTTCTCCACTACACATCTCTTAACCACTGTATTTCCTATCACACCTATTTTTCAACTTTTCCACTATCTCTAGTACCCTCTGATTTCTCCCCCAAAAAACTTACCAACTCATAGATCCATAGCCAATCTTACTTATCCTGGATCCCCATAAGCATGGTCCATGCTGAGAATCACACAATTATAGCCTTGACTTGCTGCCTTACCACACCCTGGATCAATCTGATCATCTGCTTTTGTTCTCAAGTATTCAGGAGCTTGATTCTGAAACGCAAAATTGAGAACTTAGCTTTTAACTGTAACTACCAAATGTGTTATTAAATAAACCATGGAATTTTGAGATGCACTGGGTCTTAGCAATAATATAATTCCAGTCCCCCTCAAATTATACCACGCAAAATAACTTGCAAAGGTCACAGATCTCATTAAGCAACAAGGTTGGAACCAGATCCCAGGGCTCCTGGCCTCCTGACTCCAAGCTTAATACTCTTTCCTTTATGCCACATCACCTCCCTTGATCAGTCACTCACTGACAATTGTCAAATATAAAGGACATTTTATGCTCGGAGTTGGGGAATTTTATACCATATAAGCATCCCTTAAGACATCAGAATACATTCTCTGTGTTTTGTTTAAATCGGTCACTCCCTTGTCCCACTGGGGATATAAACCTTAACTACCAACAATACTGTAATTATAAATAACCTATAATAATTAATGGACTTACCAATGAGCACTGAAGCCTAAAACTAATTCCCTATGTCAGGAGTTCTCAATCCTGATAGACATCAGTATTACCAGAGGAGATTTTCCACAAGAAGAGATTTAGGATACTTTTACCCTCATAGATCCAGCATAAACAATGGGATACATTACATGTGCAAATTCTCATCTTAAAAAATTTCTCTAGCAGGGTGTTAAAGAGGGCACATATTATTGAAGGGAGCACTGGGTGTTATACACAAACAATGAATCATGGAACACTACATCAAAAACTAATGATGTAATGTATGGTGATTAACATAACATAACATAACATAACAACATAACATAAATAAATAAATAAAAACTAATGATGTAATGTATGGTGATTAACATAACATAACATAACATAACATAACAACATAACATAAATAATAAATAAAAACTAATGATGTAATGTACGGTGATTAACTTAATAAAATAAAATTTAAAAAGTCAGACCAGAAAAAAAAATTTCTCTAGCAGCATAGTATTTCTGTTATTTAAATTTTATTATATATGTGTGTGAAATTATTATTTGGGAATTTTTTTAAATATGAGACAAAAACTATAGATATTAAGACACCTCCCTCTCCAGATCTAAACATTAGAAGTTCTGGTAATGAGACCAAGTTACTATAAATAAAATTTGAAAAATTTTCCCAAGCAATTCTGATGCCTATCTAGGTTAAGAACATTTATCTCATGTAGCTGCCGTCCTAAAGTATCAGGTCAGGGGGATCTTTCAGGATCCCACTCCTAAAAAAAAACACGGCCCAGAAAGTGTTTTTAGGAGTTAGGAGCAAGCTGCTGCTCCTAAGCTAAAGATTCCCAAATTGAGGATGCATAGAAATCAGCCCAGGTCCAAAGTTCACACCCACTATTATTCAGGTGTATAATTCAGCCACACAGAAAGCTTCTTATATAGACATTGTGATGTCATTAAATATAAAGTTAGTGGCCTCATAAAACATCCTCCTATGGTTTTCTTTTCTATTGCACTTTTGCTGGAATTTTACCTGTATTACATTGGGTATGTCAAAACTAATCTGGGACATTATTTCCTTATCTGTAAAAATGAAAACCTTGAATTACTCTTAGTCTCAGTGAAGATCAGTAAAGATCAATCCTCATTCCCTAGCTGCTCTTTCCTCATATGCCTCTAAAGACTTCATTCTGGCCCAAATTTGGCAGTACAGACCAGTTAAAACCACATTTTACATATATAAGACCAAAGTGAAATTCAAGTTATTATTATTATTATTATTATTATTATTATTATTATTATTTAGCACTTACAATAGGCTAAACATTGTGCTATATATTTTTGTGTGTATGCTAAGTATTTAAAAATATTATGTCACATTTAATTCTTTTGAGTCCCTACAGAGGCAGAGACTATCAATGACCACACTTCCAGATGAGGAATTAGATTTAAAGAGTTTAAATAATTTTTCCAAAACGGCACAGTAAGTAGCAGAACCAAGATTCAAACTACATATGTCTAACCCCAGACCCCTCTATTCAGTTTTATTCCTCCTTGTATTTAGAAACTCAAATAAGTAGATACTCTTCTGAGTACCACCTCATGCTCACATTATTGGGAATTTAAATAACTGAGTTTTGAATTAATAAGTTATGACTCTATTTTGTTTTTACAGAAACTTAACCCTTTGAGCCTTACAGAGAGCATTGTTTACCATTACAGAAACACACACACACACACACACACATCAAATAGGAAATGGATACAGTTACTGTATGTTTCTAGACCTACTCCAACTCCTTTATTACACATAGACAGGGAAATTGAGTCCCAGAGTCTTGCCTAAGATTACAAATCTAGTTAGAGGCTGAGCTGGGAGACCTCTCTACTATTCATGCTGCCTCCTATAGTTAGACATTACCAGTTTCCTTACAGCCACAAATGATTTTTAATACATTTTTCAATTTTTTGGAGATACATTTAAAAATCCCATTATAGGATTTCTCTGCAACAAAGCTATTTCTATGAAGCAGAGAATAGTTCAAAATGATACCACTTTGTCCTTCAAAGTCACATACAACCTTAAGAACACATGAAATTCTGAAGATGAGTGTTCTTTTCTCGTGTCTTCCCACATGCCAATTACTCTGCATGTAAGAAAAGCCTGGTAGTATATCTGTGTGTGTGTTGTTCCTTTTGAAATAATTTAACCAGATCAATCCATATGCAGCTCTTGGTTCTTTCACATGAAAATTTCTTGTTCTTTGCTATCCCTTCCTTTTCCTGAAATATGAATATCACTTTTATCATAAGGCTTGTACCCAAATGATAGGGGTCTTACACCCAAATGATAGTTTAAGTAGATGCTCAAGGCACAGAATTAATCCTCATCTTGGCTAAGTTTGGAAATGTCGAGATTTCTATACTTCATTCACTGAGCACACTCTCAGTGAGTCCCTCCTGGATGCCTTATAGAAAATAAGGTGCTGGGAGCAGAGAGTTGAGCAAGGCGGAGGTCATGTCCTTGAAGAACTCACAGTCTACCAAAGAAACAGATGTACACAGACAATGCAATACAATTTGATAAGTGCTGTGATAGAGATAAATTCAGGGTGTGTGGGAACTCACACAGGGGCATGTAACAATGCTTGAAAAGCAGACAAGCTTCCAAATGGATATGAGACATGAAGTGGATCCTGAGGGATAAATAAGAATTCTCTTAAGAAAAAAGAAAAACTAGATGAATAAGGAAATTCCAGACAGAGGGAACAGCATGTACAAGGGCCTGACGTAGAAGAGAATGTGAAATATTTAGGGAACTGAAATTAGTGAAAGGTGGGTAGAATCTTATCATAAAGGGCCTTTCAGAATACAGATTTTTTCACCTTTTTGGTTAGGTTTATTCCTAGCTATCTTACAAGTTTTGGTGCAAGTGTAAATGGGATTGATTCCTTGGTTTCTCTTTCTGTTGCTTTATTATTCATGTATAGAAATGCAACAGATTTCTGTACTTTGATTTTATTTCCTGTGACTCTACTGAATTCCTGTATCAGTTCTAGCAATTTTTTGGTGGAGTCTTTAGAGTTTTCTACATAGAGTATCATATTGTCTGCAAATAGTGAAAGTCTGACTTCTTTCTTGATGATTTGGATGCCTTTTATTTCTTTTTGTTGTCTGATTGCTGAGGCTAGGACATCCAGTACTATGTTAAATAACAATGGTGAAAGTAGACATCCCTGTCTTGTTCCTGACAAAACAGAAAAGCTCTCATCCTATCATTGAGGATGATATTAGCTGTGGGTCTTTTGTATATGGCCTTTATGATATTGAGGTATGCTTCCTCTATCCCTACTTTGTTGAAGGTTTTTATCAGGAATAGATGCTGTACTTTGTCAAATGCTTTTTCTGCATCTATTGAGAGGATCATATGGTTGTTATCCTTTCTTTTATTAATATGGTATAGCACATTGATTGATTTGCAAATATTGAACCACCCTTGCAGCCCAGGAATAAATCTCACTTGATCGTGGTGAATAATTCTTTTATTGTACTGTTGGATTCGATTTGCTAGTTATCTTGTTGAGAATTTTTGCATCCATGTTCATCAGGGATATTGACCTGCAATTTTCCTTTTTAGTGGGGTCTTCATCTGGTTTTGGAATCAAAGTAATGCTGGCCTCATAGAATGAATTTGGAACTTTTCCCTCTATTTCTAGTTTATGGAACAGTTTGAGAAGAGTAGGTATTAACTCTTCTTTAAATGTTTGGTAGAATTCCCCTGGGAAATCATCTGGCCCTGGATTCTTGTTTGTTGGGAGATTTTTTATTACTAATGCAATTTCTTTGTAGTTATGGGTCTGTTCAAGTTTTCTATTTCTTCCTGTTTCAGTTTTGGTAATTTATATGTTTCTACAAATTTATCCATTTCTTCCACATTGCCCAATTCGTGGGCATATAATTTTTCATAATATTCTTTTGTAATTGTTTGTATTTCTGTGGTGTTGGTTGTGATCTCTTCTCTTCCATTCATGATTTTATTTATTTGATTCCTTTCTCTTTTCTTTTTGATTAGTCTGGCTAGGGATTTATCAATATTATTAACTCTTTCAAAGAATTAGCTCCTAGTTTCATTAATCTGTTCTACTGGTTTTTGTTTGTTTCTGTATCATTTATTTCTTCTCTAATCTTTATTATTTCCCTTCTTCTGCTGACTTTAGTCTTTATTTGCTGTTCCTTTTCTAGCTCCTTTATGTGTACGGTTAGGTTGTGTATTTGAGACTTACCAAGGTAGGTCTTCTTAAGGTAGGTCTGTATTGCTATATACTTCCCTCATATGACCACTTTTGCTGCATTCCAAAGGTTTTGGACTGTCGTGTTTTCATTTTCATTTGCTTCCATGTATTTTTTTATTTCTTTAATTTCCTGGCTAACCCATTCTTTCTTTAGAAGGATGTTCTTTAAACTCCACATATTTGTGGTCTTTCCAAATTTTTTCTTGTGGTTAACTTCAAGTTTCATAGCATTGTGGTCAGAAAATATGCATGGTATGATCTCAGTCTTTTTGTTTTACTTGTTGAAGCCTGATTTGTGACCACATATTTGATCTATTATGGAGAATATTCCATATGCAATCAAAAAGAATATATATTCTGCTGCTTTAGGATGAAATGTTCTATATGTCTGTTAAGTCCATCTAGTCCAGTGTATCATTCAAAGCCATTGTTTCCTTCTTGATTTTCTGCTTAGATGATCTGTCCATTGCTGTAAGTGGTGTGTTAACATCCCCTACTATTATTGTATTATTATCAATTAGATCCTTTATGTTTGTTATTAATTGATTTACATATTTGGGTGTTCCCAAGCTGGGGGCATAATATTTACAATTGTTAGATCTTCTTGTTGGATAGACCCCTTTATTATATAGTGCCCTTCTTCAACTCTTATTACAGTCTTTGGTTTAAAATCTAGTTTGTTCAATATAAGTATGGCTACTCCAGCTTTCTTTTGATATCTATTAGTATGATGAATTGTTCTTCATTCCCTCACTTCCAATCTGCAGGTGTCTTTAGGTCTAAAATGAGGCTCTTGTAGATAGCATATATATGGGTCTCAGTTTTTTATCCATTCTGATACCCTATGTTTTTTGATGGAAGCATTTAGTCCACTTACATTCAGAGTAATTATTGATAGATATGAATTTAGTGCCATTGTATTAGCTGTAAAATTGTTTCTGAAGATTTTCTCAGTTCCTTTCTAGTCTTTGTTGCTTTTGTTCTTTCTTTCTCACTCAAAGAGTCCTCTTTAATATGTCTTGCAGGCCTGGTTTAGTGTTCACAAATTCCTTTAGTTTTTGTTTGTCTTGGAAAGTCTTTATCTCTCCTTCTATCCTGAATGACAGTCTTGCTGGATAAAGTATTCTTGGCTGCATATTTCTCCCATTCAACATGTTAAATATATCATGCCACTCTCTTCTGGCTTGCCAAGTTTCTGTGGAGAGATCTGCTGTTAACTTTGTCTTCCCTTGTAGATTAGGGGTTTCTTTTCCTCTGCTGCTTTCAGGAGTCTTTCCTTATCTCTGTATTTTGCACATTTTACTACAATATGTCTTGGTGTTAGCCTACTTTTGTTGATTTTGATGGGAGTTCTCTGTGCCTCTTAGATTTGGATGTCTGTTTCTTTCCCCAGATTAGGGAAGTTTTCAACTATAATTTGCTGAAATAAATCTTCTGCCCCTTTTTCCATCTCTTTTTCTCCTGGGACTTCTATGATATAAATGTTATTGTGCTTTATGGAGTCAATGAGTTTCCTGATCCAATATTTTTCTTCCCCGCTTTTCAGGTTCATTATTTTCCATAACTTTATCTTCTCTATCATTTATTCATTCCTCTGCTTCTTTCATCCTTGTGGTAATTACATTCAGTCAGTTCTGCATCATAGTTATAGCTTTTTTTTTATTTTGGCCTGAGTAGTTTTTAGGTCTTTTATCTCTCTTGTAAGGGACCCCTTGGTGTCTTCAATGCTTTTCTCAAGTCCAGCTAGTATCCTTATGATTGTTGTTTTAAAGTCTACTTCAGGTATATTACTTATATCTGTTTTGATTCAATCCCTGGCCATGACCTCTTTTTGTTCTTTCTTTTGGGGTAAATTTCTTGTCTTGGCATTTTGTCTAGGTCTCTGTTTTCTTTGTGTTAGGAAAGCTTGTTATGTTTTCTGCTCCTGAGAGTAATGCTATATTAAGAAGGGGACATATACTGTCCAGAGCATGATGCTTCAGGAAGTGTTTCTGGTGTATGCTGTGTGCACTCTGCTGTTATGTTTTGGCTGCTCTTTTCCTCATGTCAGTCCTCTGCAGAGTTTCTCCTTGCCTGCAGAGGGAAATGTTTGGACCTTTTCCAGTGTGTGCCAAGTTTTAGCTAGGTGTGTTTTAGTCTGTTTATTAAAAGAGGTTAGATCCTATTTCCCCTAGAACTGAAGCTTTGCAGCACTGTATGGTCAGTAGATTTGATGCATGCAGGGGGCCTTCTAGGGGAGAGGCTCACTCCTCCCGCTGCTGCTCTGACTCTCAGGCACACTTGCCTAGTTAAAAAAAAAAAACACCTGTAGAGCACAGGGGGTGGGGCTTGGTGTAAGCAACTCAGGCCTCCACTGTGGATACTGTGCTGCTTATTGAAGTCCACCCATGCTGATGAGCAGGGGGAAAATGGCATCTGCCCACTCTCTGGGAGTTTGTGCCATTGATGATGCCTGGGACACTGGAGGGGAGATTGTGATTTCTCCAAACCTCACTAACACTTGTTATAATCTGTCTTTCCTATTCTAGTCCTCCTAGTGGGTATGAAATAATGTCTCCTTATAGTTTTAAATTGCACTTCACTGCTGGTAATAATGCTGACCATCTATCTTTTCATGTGCTTAGTGGCCATTCATATATCCTCCTCAATTTTGTGTACTATAGCCCCAACTCATGGTAAATAGATTATATTAAAGTGTACCCATACCCCTCATGGAAGATAAATATATATGTAACTTTAGATTCTTGTGTTGCATTGCTATTGACGAGCTGACAAAATGCTATATTTTGCAAACATTTAATTAAATATATATTGATTTCAATTTTGTGATTTTATTTTCTTATTTTGAAATCAATAGAACATCTTTTCAGCTACCCAACATTGCTGGGTCACATCTATGGTTCTTAATGGTCATTTCTATTCAGTAGTAAAACAGGCTATTAGCATTTTGTATAAAATATTTAGGAAAGAAAAGCGCTACCATATTGCCTGAAGGGATTCTGACAGCATAGAGGAAGACTACTGCAGAGCAAAACAGAACTACTGCTTTAGCTTTACTCTTTCCAGTTGTTTCCAGTTTGTAAGGAAGAGAAACTGAAAATTAATAACAGAACTCACTATATATCTATTTCAATATGTTGAATATCTGTACATGTTGTAACTTTTACATTTTCGTTTCATAATACTAATTTTCCAAAAATTATTTTGTTGTTTTCCTAACATCCCTATTTAAAAATTCCCTTCCAAGGGGCACCTGGGTGACTCAGTCAGTTAAGCTTCCGACTCTTGGTTTCAGCTCAGGTCATGATCTCAGGATTGTGAAATTGAGCCCCATGTCAGGCTCTGTGCTCAGCACAGTCTGCTGGAGATTCTCTCCCTCTCTCTCCCCACTACTTCTCTTCTCTCTCTCTCAAATAAATAAAGTCTTTTAAAGAATTCCCTTCCAAAACATTAGAGTTTACTCAGTGCCTCTGTACTGTACTACACACCTGATATTCATTATTTCGTTTAAAATCAGACATGCCTGTACTTGATAGGTAGCAATTCTATCTGACTATAAGTATATTTTTTCAGAGTTAATAAAGACAAATAAATAATAAATAAGTCAATTAAAACTTACTTCAGAAATCTGATTCATCCAGACCTATCTGTTTCAAAGCCTAACACATTTTCTTATGATACATATGTAGGTAGGTGGAAAGATGATAGATGATAGATAGATGATAGATTAGATAGATAGATAGATAGATAGATAGATAGATAGATAGATAGATAGGGATTTAGAAGCATGAGTTATGCCTGGAGGATCAAGAATGCCTTCTTCCCATTATAAAGGTCCCTAAACCACCTGTGTATACTGCTCCCCCCAGCCTAAGAGAGCTACTGAGTACCAGGAAGATAGATCAAGCATCTCATCCATTAATGAAAGTCAAAAGCAAACTGAGTCACAGGTGTTCATGTTTTAATCAATCATAAGTATTTAGTGAATCCATGGGTATCTTAAAAAGACTCAAATGAACTGAGATTCAGGGACCAAGTTGGTGACATAGCCACATAGGAGGCTCCTGAATTTTCCTCCTCCCATGAACACATTGAATGTACAGCTACACATGAAGTAATTCCCTCTGAGATAAATCCAGAAACTGAGTGACTCCTACACATCAGTGGACTGAGAAAACACACACATCAAAATGGGTAGGAAAGGCAAGGTCACTCTCCTCATAAACCCCACCCCCAGAACAGTGCCATATGGTCAGGAAGGAATGCCCAGCTCCCAGTTTCTCCCTGAGGGGGAAAGGATTTGGACCACAAAACTGGTTCCCCAATTTTTAAGGCTCCCACCCAAGCAATGCGGCCCTCATATCACCTATCTCTTAAAGCCCAATGGGCTTGCATTCATGAGCTCCACAGGACTACAGCAAACAAAGAAGCAAGTCTTAACAGGTGCACAGGCACTCATCTTTCCTATCACCTCAGGTCCCAGCAAGAAGAAGCAGGCAAAAAAGCCCATCTCCCAGTCTTTACCTAGAAGAAGTTTGACTGCATGCTTTACAAGCTACTGCATACATTACAAGCTGATGTCTGAGGGTCCAGCTTCTAATTAGCACACATCTAGGTGCTGACTGTGATCCTCCCCAAGGCCCACAGAAGCTAGTAAGCACTTCCCCTGCCTTCTTTCTCCAACTCATTCCAACAATAAAATCAAATCACCAGCATCTCCTTGGAAGGAGCTTATCTACACATCTAACATTCCAAATTTTACAAATGCCATTCAAAGGGACAGGCAGGCCCCCAAATCATGTAACTCTGATCTCCAGTGGGGCTTGCATTCATGAGTCCTGCAAGACTATAGCAAACAGAGAAGTGGTTTTTAATAGTCACAGGAACATTCTCCACAACTATACGTACAGCTATACATACAGGTATGGTGCAGAGGAAGCATCTCTCAAGTTCTCCCTGGGATTGAATACTTTCCCAGATATTGCCTGAAAATCCAGCTCCTACTCAGCCTGCATCTAGATGCTGACTACAATCCTCCCCACTTTGGGACACTAATGGTCTTGGCACACTCTCAACTACTGGGAACCATTAAAAACAAATACAGTCACCTTTGACAAGGAACTTGGGCCAGGCTGACAAAATTCATCTCCTACATGAGACAAGTCTGACAGGACTGGAAAAGGTAGCTGTTTTATCTAATGTGTAGAGACCAACACAGAGAGTCAAGGAAACATTGGTGAACTCTATCTGGCTCACTGGAGGCTCCAGTGAACTCCAGTGAACTGAAGCCTCCAAAAAGAACTAGAAGTACTGTTGGAGCTCAGGAAGACTAAGCTGAGGAATTTCTCTCTATTTCAGGACTAAAAATAGTCTTCTGACAATGGCATCCCATCACTGAGCTCTTCTGTCTACTATTTAAACTAGTTTTTGCTTTGAATTTTAAAAAGTAACACTTATACATAGGGAAACAAGTAAAACAGATTCTAATGTATACAATAAAAATCTCCTTCCTACTGCAAATCCTCCCAATTCCATTCCCTGGAGAACTGCCATTAGCAGTTTCTTGTGTACCCATTTAAAAAAATCTATTTACATGCATCATACACACTGTTCTGCATCCGCTTTTTAATAATAGAGATATTTCTATGTTAGCATAAATGTATTTACATCTTTCTACTTAATAGTAGATATAATACTCTATAGTATAAATCAACCATAATTTATTTAATTATGCTCCAGTTGATAGATATATTTTGGTATTGCTATTAGAAGCAAAGCTATAGAAATATCTTTGTACATAATGTCTTTGACCAATTATCTTAGGATAAATTTCTCAGTGTGGAACTACCAGGTCAAGGGATGTTGTATTTTCCGTTTTGTTAGATAGCATCCAATTGCTCTCTGAAATAGTTGCACCCATTTTTCTTCATCCACAATATATGAGGTTGATAGTTTCTTCATTCTTTAACAGTGGATATTAGCAAATGTGTAAATGTTGGCAATGACATAGGTATCTCCTTGTTTTGATTTGCATGTCTTCATAAGTAATGCTGAATATTTTTTATACTTGTATAATCCATTCATATTTCTTCCTCTTTGAACTGCCTATTCCTATTTTTTACCCATATTTCCACTGAGTTATTAGTTTTTCCATTATTAAATCTCAAATGCTGCTTTGGTTTGAAATAACTTTTAGAAAAATAATACCTTTTCTTCCTCAAGAAATATAGCAACCACTTGAGAGTTTAAGCTTTTCCCTGTGGACTTATAAAGCCTAGATTTTTTTTAATTTAATTTAATTTTACTATGTTATGTTAGTCACTATACAATACGTCATTAGTTTTTGATGTAGTGATCCACGATTCATTGTTTTCGTATAACACCCAGCTCTCCAAGAACTTCTCAAACTCAACTCCCAAAAAACAAATAATCAAGTCAAAAAATGGGCAGAAGACATGAACAGACACTTCTCCAAAGAAGACATACAAATGGCTAACAGACACATGAAAAAATGTTCATCATCAATAGCCATCAGGGAAATCCAAATCAAAACCACATTGAGATACCACCTTACACCAGTTAGAATGGCAAAAATTGACAAGGCAAAAAACAACAAATGTTGGAGAGGTTGTGGAGAAAGGAGAACTCTCTTACACTGTTGGTGGGAATGTGAGGTGGTACAGCCACTTTAGATTTTTTTTAAGTCATACATTCTGTTTTTACCACTGCCAGAAAGATGATAGTATAGACCAGAGTATAGAAACACTTTTAGCCTTTACCAGGTAAATATTTAATATTAAAGTAGACTCCCTTAAATTTTCAATACCCTTTTATTTTCCTATTTTCTATTATTTTGGCAAAAAGAATCTCCTCCTGTATGGTGACTAACATAACATAATAAAATTTAATTTAATTTAAAAAAAAAAGAATCTCCTCCTCTTTTGAGTCTTCTGTAATTGATCTCCTTTTTTATCTGATCATTCAGTCAAATAAATTCTTGACCATCAAGGATTTCTTGGCTTAAGGTGAATACTCCATAAATATTTAGGGTGTTGTTCAACCAATGTATGGATAATGCAAGTCCTCCTTCAGAATGCATTTTTGTTCATATGTCTGCTACTCAGCATAGACCTTAGAAGGAAAGTAAATGATGCTCCCCTATTTCCTAATAATAAAATCACGAATCCATCCCTATTTTATCCTCATTGTATACTATACAGATACTTCAGTAGCATCCATGACATTTTGTTGCCCTTTATTTACATGATATTGACATATCACTCTATCCTACTAGACTGGAAGCCCCATGAAAACCAAGCTGTGTCTAATTCATAGCTATACTTACTGCCCAAGCAAAGACCTTAGCACATGGTAAGACCTCAGTAAATACATTAAATGAACAAAGAAATTAAGTTGTATTAGCTAGTCACTACAAGTTAACAAAAGATCTGAGGCAACCCTTTCCTACTCGCACTTCATTTCAGGAGCATTTCCTTCAGACCACTTCCTCAGAAGCAGGAAGATAATCAGATCTTCCTGAAGATAATCAGGGAAAGCTTTTGGAGCCTAATCAACCATTGTCAGATCTCCCTCTGTGATTGCTATAAATGAAATTACAGAAAATCCTGACTTGATATATTTTATAAAGTAATTTAAAATATTTAATAAGGTACTGAACTCTTCTCAAAGGGAAACTGCTCTTTCCCTGATTAGATGATGTATTGTTTTTCTTTAGCCCAAAGGAAGTAACTGATTATTTGAAAAATAAATACATAACTAAAAGTGAAAGCTGTTAGTAATTCAGATCCCTCAGAAGCCAGACTGCCTTGGGCACATCTGTGCTGGGGTTTCTATCTTCTTCTATCCTGAGATGGTGATATTTTTGCTTTCTTAGTACAAAGCAGTCTGTAGCCTGAAAGGCATCAGTATGCAGCCCAGCTTTGGGAAAGCAGCCGCCCAAGGACACAGGAGCAGCCTTCATTCCCAGCTTGAATTGTTTCTTAATGGAATTCCACTATGCCAAAAAAACTTCTGCTGAATTCTAAACTAAAGCTTGTTACAACACACTGATTAGACTTACAGCTTAGCTTTAGATCTGGGAGAAATATAACTGAGTAGGGGCAAAGAGACTTGATGGGACCAGCTCATACCTGACCATATATTGAAAAGAAGAAGTAGCCTGGAGTCACAAAGTGTTTAAAGTTGGAAAGGAACATCTCAATACTAAGGGATCTGGACCAGGTGAGGAAACTGAAGCACAAAAAGGTGTCAGCTTCTCATGGTAGAAGTAGAAATGGGAGTTAAGGAAATGGATATGGTTAGTACTGATTTCTCTTTTCAAAAAGTTTGGTGATGAAAGGAAAGAGAACAATAGGAACTCTAAATATTCCTGATGTGACATGGCATAAAAGTCTCACCAGTGGAGAAGCTGTGAAGAATTTGAGATTATTTTAAGAGTCAGAGGTCATGTCACCCATGAAATCAGCCTGAGATGTAAAAAGATCTGGATCTCTACAAACAGAATATTGCAGGTGGTTGGTTTCAAAGTACAAAGCAGGGAGCCAAGATTCCATGGGCAGATATCGGTGGATAAATGGCAGCGGGAGGGAGTCTGGCCATGGGGATCCTACACCACCAGTGAGTGACAGTCTCATGCGCTGGGGACAGGGCACAGACTCGCAGACCAGTAGCAGCGGGGAAAGGACTTTAAGGCAACCCCCAGGACAGAAACCTGGAGCAGCGGCATCACGCATGTGAACTGGGAGCGGCTGGCAGTATTAGAAGCACAAAGGGCAGAGACGTGCCCTTACCTGGAGGCAGGACTGGGAGAGCTGCGGAGAGGCGCACAACCCAGGATGCTGCAGTTTATAGCAGCACAGACAGAAATGGAGATGGTGTGTCCTGGAGAGCTCACTGAAGAACAGGTTGTGATCTCTCTGCTCTGAGGCAGAGGGTTGGAAATGGTCTCTTCTGCTTTGACTCTTGGAAGAGATGCAGAAAGCCGCCAGAGAACAAAAGCCCCCAAAAAACTGGTTCCCACTGAGCCCATCACCCACCACAGGGGGGCAGGGCAACTCTGCCCAAACAGAGTTGCCTGAGTAACAGCGGGGCAGGCCCCTCCCCCAGAAGAAAGGCTGGAAGAACAAGAGGCCAGCAATCCTAAGGACCATAGAAAACAGGCGCATATTGCTTGGGTTCTGGTCAATAATTAGGACTCTACCACCCATAAACAGAATGACTAGGAGGAGGAACCCACAAAATAGGAAAGACTCAGAGACTGTGACTTATGCCACAGATTTACAAATGGATGCAGATATAACCAAGATGTCAAGATGGAATTCAGGGTAGCAATTGTGAAGACAATAGCTAGAGAAATCAGTTAATGGCAACATAGAGTCTCTAAGGGCAGAAATGAAAGCTGAATTGGCAGAACTTAAAAATGCTATCAATGAGATCCAATCTAATCTAGATAATCTAACAGCTAGGGTCAGTGAGGCAGAAGAATGAATTAGTGACCTGGAAGACAATTTAATAGATAAAAAGGGAAAAGAGGAGGCCAGGGAAAAACAACTCAGAATCCATGAAAATAGAATCAGAGAAATAGGTGACACCATGAAGCGTTCCAATGTCAGAATTACTGGAATCCTGGAGGGAGTGGAGAGAGAGAGAGGACTAGAAAATATATTTGAGCAAATCGTAGTGGAGAATTTCCCTAATCTGGGGAATGAAACAAACATTCGTGTCCTAGAGGCAGAGAGGATCCCTCCCAAATTCAAGGAAACAGGCCAACACTTTGGCATGTAATAGTAAAACTCGCAAATCTTATAACCAAGGAAACCATGTTAAGGGCAGTTAGAGGGTAGACATTCCTTACATACAGAGGGAGGAACATCAGAATAAAGTCAGACTTATCCACAGAGACCTGGCAAGCCAGAAAGGCCTGGGAAGACATATTCAGTGTACTAAATGAGAAGAACATGCCGCCAAGAATACTTTATCTGGCAAGGCTGTCATTTAGAATGTATGGAGAGATGCAGAGCTTCCACGACCGGCAGAAACTGAAAGAATATGTGACCACTAGACTAGCCCTGCAAGAAATATTAAGGGGGGTTCTATAAAAGGAGAAAAACCCCAAGAGTGAGATACAATAGAAATTTACAGGGACAATCTATAAAAACGTCTTCACAGGCAACATGATGACAATTAATTCATATCTTTCAATAATCCCTCTCAATGTGAATGGCCTAAATGCTCCCATAAAATGGCACAGTGTTGCAGATTAGATAAAAAGACAGGACCCATCCATATGCTCTCTACAAGAGACTCATTCTGAACCTAAAGATACATCCAGACTGAAAGTGAAGGGATGGAGATCCATCTTCCATGCCAATGGACCTCAAAAGAAAGCTGGGGTAGCAATTCTTATATCAGACAAACTAGATTTTAAACTAAAGTCTGTAGTTGGAGACACAGAAGGACACTATATCATTCTTAAAGGGTCTATCCAACAAGAAGATCTAACAATTGTAAATATCTATGCCCCCAACATGGGAGCAGCCATCTACATAAGCCAACTATTAACCAAAATAAAGAGTCATATTGATAACAATACGTTAATTGTAGGAGACCTCAATTCTCCACTCTCAGCAATGGACAGATCATCTAAGCAGAAAATCAACAAAGAAGCAAGAGCTTTGAATGACACACTGGACCAAATGGACCTCATAGATATATACAGAACATTCCACCCTAAAAAACACAATACTCATTCTTTTCGAGTGCACACGGAACTTTCTCCAGAATAGACCACATACTGGGTCACAAATCAGGTCTCAACCGATACCAAAAGATTGAGATTATTATCTGCATATCTCAGACCATAATGCTTTAAAACTGGAACTCAATCACAAGAAAAAATTTGGAAGAATTTCAAACACTTGGAAGCTAAAGACCACTCTGCTCAAGAATGTTTGGGTCAACCAGGAAATCAAAGAAGAACTTAAACAATTCATGGAAATCAATGAGAACGAAAACACATCAGTCTAAAACCTATGGGATACTGCAAAGGCGGTCCTAAGGGGGAAATACATAGCCATCCAAGCCTCACTCAAAAAAATAGAAAAATCCCAAATTCACCAACTAACTCTACACCTTGAAGAACTAGAGAAAAAGCAACAAACGATGCCTAAGCCATGCATTAGAAGAGAAATAATTAAGATTAAAGCGGAGATCAATGAATTAGAAACCAGAAACACAGTAGATCAGATCAACGAAACTAGAAGCTGGTTCTTCGAAAGAATTAAAAAGATCGATGAACCACTGGCCAGACTTATCCAAAAGAAAAGAGAAAGGACCCAAATTAATAAAATTATGAATGAAAGGGGAGAGATCATGACTAACACCAATGCAATAGAAACAATTATTAGAAATTATTATCAACAACTATATGCCAATAAACTGAGCAATCTGGATGAAATGGACGCCTTCCTGGAAACCTATAAGCTGCCAAGACTGAAAGAGGAAGAAATTGACAACCTGAATAGACCAACAACCAATCATTGACCAATCAATGAGATTGAAGAAGTGATCAAAAACCTCCCAAAAAACAAGAGTGCAGGACCTGATGGATTCCCTGGGGATTTCTACCGAACATTCAAAGAAGAAATAATACCTATTCTCCTGATGCTCTTTCCAAAAATAGAGACAGAAGGAAAGCTTCCAGACTCATTCTATGAGGCCAGCATTACCTTAATCCCCAAACCAGGCAAAGACTCCATCAAAAAGGAGAATTTCAGACCAGTATCCCTGATGAATATGGATTCCAAAATCCTCAACAAAATCCTAGCTAATAGTATCCAACAATACATTAAAAGGATCATCCACCACGACCAAGTGGGATTTATCCCCAGGATGCAAGGGTGGTTCAACATTCGCAAATCAATCAATGTGATAGAACACATTAGTAAGAGGAGGGAGGAGAACCATATGGTCCTCTCAATTGATGCAGAAAAAGCATTTGACAAAATACAGCATCCTTTCCTGATTAAAACTCTTCAGAGTATAGGGATAGAGGGAACATTCCTCAAGTTCATAAAATCCATCTATGAAAAACCCACAGCGAATATCATCCTCAATGGAGAAAAGCTGAGAGCCTTTCCCTAAGATCAGGAACACGTCAAGGATGCCCAGTCTCACCACTATTGTTCAACATAGTACTAGAAGTCCTAGCAACAGCAATCAGACAACAAAAGAAATAAAAGGTATTCAAATTGGCAAAGAAGAAGTCAAACTCTCTCTCTTCGCAGACGACATGATACTTTATGTGGAAAACCCAAAAGACTCCACCCCCAAATTACTAGAACTCATACAGCAATTCAGTAATGTGGCAGGATACAAAATCAATGCACAGAAATCAGTTGCTTTCTTATACACTAACAACGCAACTGTAGAAAGAGAAATTAAAGAAACGATTCCATTTACAATAGCACCAAAAACCATAAGATACCTCGGAATAAACCTAACCAAAGAGGTAAAGGATCTATACTCTAGGAACTACAGAACATTCATGAAAGAAATTGAAGAAGACACAAAAAGATGGAAAAATATTCCATGCTCATGGTTCGAAAATAAACATTGTTAAAATGTCTATGCTACCCAGAGCAATCTATACCTTCTATGACATCCTGATCAAAATTCCAATGACGTTTTTCAAAGTGCTGGAACAAACAATCCTAAAATCTGTATGGAATCAGAAAAGAGCCCAAATCTCCAAGGAAATGTTGAAAAAAAAAAAAACAAAGCTGGGGGCATCACGTTGCCCAATTTCAAGCTATATTACAAAGCTGTGATCACCAAGACGGCATGGTACTGGCACAAAAACAGACATACAGACCAATGGAACAGAATAGAGAACCCAGATATGGACCCTCAACTCTATGGTCAAATAATCTTTGACAACGCAGGAAAAAACATGCAATGGAAAAAAGACAGTCTCTTCAATAAATGGTGCTGGGAAAATTGGACAGCCACATGCAGAAGAATGAAACTCGACCATCCTCTAACACCATACACAAAGATAAACTCAAAATGGATGAAAGACCTCAATGTGAGACAGGAATCCATCAAAATCCTAGAGGAGAACATAGGCAATAACCTCTTTGACATCGGCCACAGCAACTTCTTTGAAGACACATTTCCAAAAGCTAGTGAAACAAAAGCAAAAATGAACTTTTGGGACTTCATCAAAATAACAAGCTTCTGCACAGCAAAGGAAACAGTCAACAAAACAAAAAGGCAACCCACAGAATGGGAGAACATATTTGCAAATGATACTACAGACAAAGGGCTGGTATCCAAGATCTATAAAGAACTTCTCTAATTCAACACCCAAAAAACAAATAATCAAGTCAAAAAGTGGGCAGAAGACATGAAAAGACACTTCTCTGAAGAAGACATACAAATGGCTAACAGACACATGAAAAAGTGTTCATCATCATTAGCCATCAGGGAAATCCAAATCAAAACCACATTGAGATACCACCTTACACAAGTTAGAATGGCAAAAATGGACAGGAAAAGAAACAACAAATGTTGGAGAGGTTGTGGAGAAAGGGGAACCCTCTTACACTGTTGGTAGAAATGCAAGGTGGTACAGCCACTTTGGAAAACAGTGTGGAGGTTCCTCAAAAAATTAAAAATAGAGCTACCCTATGACCCAGCAATTGCACTCCTGGGTATTTACCCTAAAGACACAGATGTAGTGAAAAGAAGGGCCATATGCACCCCAATGTTCATAGCAGCAATGTCCACAATAGCCAAACTGTGGAAAGAGCTAAGATGCCCTTCAACGGATGAATGGATAAAGAAGTTGTGGTCCATATATACAATGGAATATTACTCAGCCATCAGAAAGGATGAATACCCAACTTTTACATCAACATGGATGGGACTGGAGGAGATTATGCTAAGTGAAATAAGTCAAGCAGAGAAAGTCAATTATCATATGGTTTCACTTATTTGTGGAACACAAGGAATAGCATGGAGGACATTAGGAGAAGGAAGGGGAAAATGAAGGGGGGAAAATTGGAGGGAGACATGAACCATGAGAGACTATGGACTCTGAGAAACAAACAGGGTTTTAGAGGGAAGGGGGGGATGTGTTAGCCTGGTGATGGGTATTAAGGAGGGCACGTACTGCATGGAGCACTGGGTGTTATATGAAAACAATGGATCGTGGATCACCACATCAAAAACTAATAATGTGGGCGCCTGGGTGGCTCAGATGGTTAAGCGTCTGCCTTTGGCTCAGGTCATGATCCCAGACTCCTGGGATCGAATCCTGCATCGGGCTCCCTGCTCAGCAGGGAGCCTGCTTCTCCCTCTGCCTCTCTCTCTCTCTCTCTCTCTGTCTCTTATGAACAAATAAATAAAATCTTAAAAAAAAAAACTAATAATGTGTTGTATGGTGACTAACATAACATAATAAAATTTAAAAAATTAAAAAAAAAAGACTCACAGCTCATGACACTTACAGATGAAAGGGTGATGATAAAATGAATTGCAGAAAGTCAACTGTTCTGAATAGCCAGAAAGATACCATTTGGTTTGCACACTCTGTAGATGTACAAATTCATTTGGCCTCTGTCCTTTGGGACGTAAGATAATTAGCTCCTATAAAATCTATAGGAAACAGAATAGAGGAGACCCAAAGATGTTTACATCCTAATCCCCCAAATTACAAATATATTACCTTACATGGCAAAGGAACTTCTTTAAATTAAGAACCTTAGGATAGGGAGAGTATTCTGGATTATCCAGGTGTTGTTGGGGAAAGTCACTGAGAGGACGTGACCTCTAGTTGACCTGGACCCTGGCAATTGGAGGCTTCTCACCTCCTCCTCTGTCTTTGAAATATACATTCTGCTTGCCTTCCCCACTCCCAGAAGCTGCCTCAAAAATGTAGCCTTGAGACAGATACGTGACGAGCCCAGTTAATCTATATAAGCTTTTAAGATTTGGCCAACAGGTGCAGAGACCTATTCACCTTGCACCTGCCCCAAATGAGCCCCGTATGTAAGGGTTTTGCTTATTAAAACTACCACCTACCAATATGGGATGGCCTTCTTCTTTCTTGAGTCTCTTCCTGTCCTCTGTGCACAGGGACTGATTTCAGACTACACTTAGGAAGCTCCTGAGGTTTTGAACCAACAGGTGTACCTAGTGTAGTCACAAGGGTCCTTAAAAGAGAGGCATGAGGGTCAGAGTGTGAGAAGATGTGATGATGGAAATAGAGGTCAGAATGAAGAGAAGAAGTGTTCATGAGCCAAAGAATGCCTGTAAACTTGTAGAAGCTGGAAAAGGCAAAGAAATGGATTCTCCCCTAGAGTGTCTCAAAGGAACACAGCCCTACTGACACTTTGATTTTAGAACTTCTGATCTCCAAAACTATAAAATAAATTTGTGTTGTTTTATACTGCTAAGTTTGTCATGATTTGTTATAGCAGCAATAGGAAACTCATACATAATCTAAAATGGATTATGAAGAGAAGATTAATTTGCATGTTTAATAGATTTAAACCCTAGACAAATGGGAATATGGGCAGTATTAGTGTAGAACTCTGCCCAGACCACCACCCTGCTCCAACTCAGGCATGATCTCCCACAATTCTATGCCATGTTCTCATTCTCCTCCCTCACCTACTATTCCCTTTTGTTCTTTTTCCACCTGTCCTATTCCCACTCATCTTTTAAAGCAATTCAAATGTTATTACCTGTCTATGATGGCATCCGGATGCCTCCAAGAAGACTTAGTTTCCTTCTTTGTTCCCATTGGATTGTCTGTACCTCTGCCATACCCCTTATTATAGTCTGTCATTAAATCTACCTCTGTGCCTTCCCTACCTCCATCACTTGCCCTTGTCTTAGTCCTCTCAGGGTTAAATCTTAATTCAATCCCCAATTGGTAGAATATTAGGCAGTTTGTTGGCAAAAAATCTTCCCATTGTTTTTTACAAATCACCTGTATATCATTAATGCCATACTGTAGGTTCGTAATATTGAAATCAGGGAGTGTGAGCTCTCTAACTTTGTTCCTCTTTTTCAATATTGTTTTGGCTATTGAGGGTCCCTTGAGATTCTAGAAATATAATTGATTTTTGTATGTCTATCTTTTAACTTGTGACCTTGCTGAACTCACTTATTAGTTCTATGAGGATTTTTATTGGGGAAGGGAGGGGAATTGTTGTTGTTATAGATTCTTTGGGATTTTCTTCGACCAAATCATGTCACTTGCAAATACGGACAGTTACATTTCTTCCCTTCCAGTGTGTATGATTTTATTTTCTTGCCTTGCCTTGTTCCACTGGTTGGGTCTTCTGGCACTATATTCAATAAGAGGGGTATGAGTTGACATCCTTACCTTATTCTCAATCTTAGGAACAAAGCAGAAGTCCTTAACCATTAAGTATAATGTTAGGTGAAGGTTTTTCATAAATGCTTTTTATCAAATTGAGGAGTATACCATCTATCCTTATTTTTCTAAATGTCAATTACTTTTTTTTTTTTTTACTTCTTGACCCCTTTCACACATTTATGAATTTTTTTTTAATCTTGAA
Organism: Mirounga angustirostris; assembly: GCF_029215605.1. Lineage (NCBI taxonomy): Eukaryota > Metazoa > Chordata > Mammalia > Carnivora > Phocidae > Mirounga > Mirounga angustirostris. The sequence goes on along the minus strand of NW_026991717.1, from coordinate 49,874,675 downwards.
TGGGAGTTGAATTTTGTCAAATGCTTATAAATATGGTCATGTGGTTTTCTTCTTTAGTTTGCTATTTTGATGGATTGCATTGATTATTCAATACTGAATAAGTTTCTGCATCTCTTAAAAAACTTCGCTTAGGAAGGGAAAAATGAAGGGGGGCGGAATTGGAGGGGGAGACAACCATGAGAGACTGGACTCTGAGAAACAAACCGAGGGTTTTGGTGGGGGGAGGGGGATGGATTAGCTCAGTGATGGGTATTAAGGAGGGCACGTACTGCATGGAGCACTGGGTGTTATATGAAAACAATGAATCATGGATCACTACATCAAAAACTAATGATGTTTTGTATGGTGACTAACATAACAATAAAATTAAATTAAATTAAAAAAATTCGCTTTGTCATGGTGTATAGTTCTTTCTACATATTGCTGACTTTTATTTGCTAATATTTTCTTAATAATTTTTGCATCTATATTCATCCATTCACTTTGAGATTTTCCTGGTTCATGGTATGACAAGTGATTTTTAAGATTTTATTTATTTATTTGAGAGAGAGAGAGCAAACAAGGTGGGGGAAGAGGGAAAGAAAGAATCTCAAGCAGATTCCATGCTGAGCATGGAGCCTAATGCAGGGCTCAATCCCATGCCCTGAGATTATGACATGAGCCAAAATCAAGATTTGGCCACTTAACCAACTGAGCCACCCAGGCACCCCTGACAAGTGATTTTTATTTGAAACCTGGACACTTTTTTATTATAAGAATTTAGATATTCCTTAAACCTTCTGTTTTAATTGGTTCTCTCTGACACCCTTCCAGCAAGAGAAGGGATAGTCCTCATCTTGTCACTGTCAAGTCCAAGTTCTTCACTTGGCCTCTTCAGGAAGGGGGATATTGGGGGATTCTTTGCTACTGCTGTGTAGGAGTGGGAGTTCCAGCTCACCATGTGACCTGCACTCATATAGTGGTGAGGGTGGCCTCATTACTGGTTGGTAGTGGTAATGATGATACTCTCTTATACTATCCCAACAGGAAGGGTAGAAGTACTTCCTTACTGCCAGGTAGGTATGAAAGCTATACCAGCATTTTTCTGTTCCTTTGGCTATAGGGAGCAGGCTTTTGGGGGGGGGGGGGTTGTTTATTTTGTTTGTTTTGTCTATTCCTACTGACATTTCTGATTTGCTGGTTTTGTCAGCTCCAACTCTGGGATATATTAGGCAAAAAGAGAATCAAGGCAGGGGTGCACCTGGGTGGCACAGTCAGTTAAGCATCTGACTCTTGATTTTGGCTCAGGTCATGATTCGGGGTCATGAAATCAAGTCCTGAGTTGGGATCTGCACTCAGCAGGGAGTCTGCTTGAGATTCTCTCCCTCTCCCTTTGCCCCTCTACTCACTCTCACTCTCCCTCTCTAAAATAAAATAAAATGAATATTTAAAAGAAAGAAAGAAAGAAAGAAAGAAAGAAAACCCAGGGAATTCACCACTGTGTCATTCCTTGGCTCCTAATGTCCCTAGCTTGAATGTCTTTTTCTCTGTATTTTTTTGCCTTCTTATATTTCTTTTATATATAATATTTAGAGTGCTTTTTGTCCTTAGTGGTAGGAATAGGAAAAAGTGAATCTACCCCATCTTCCCAGAGTGGGAGCATCAACCTTCACTTTCTGTTGGTAGTAACTTTTCCACTGTACACTCAGCTCCTAGCATATTGACTGACATTATGTCTGTGAATGTATATAGTGCATTCTTTCACATTGTACTAGGCAATGGAAAATGAGTAATAGCAGGGTAACTAGGCCTAAGTAATAAAAAAAATTTTTTTTTTAAATCCCAAGAAGAACATTCTGACTTTAAGGGCTGGAAGCCTATACTATCTCTAGACCCTGACCATAGCATCTCATTACAAAACAGGAACCAAGTAGCTTGAAGAGTCTGATGTATGAAAGGTAAGTTGGCTATAGGCTGGATCATTTGAAACATGTTGTGTGGGCAATTGAATGAATATAATGCTTATTAGAAGGCAGGTTTAGGATGCCTAAGTCATTTCAAAGGAAAAATGGTACACTTCCCAATCAGCAATGGGAAAAGGAATAAAGAGAAGATTGCTCTAAGATGGACCAACATTCCATAGAAAAAGCAAAACAATTAGAGCATATAAAAGTAGAAAATACACCTGAGAGCGTATTGAAGAGAGTGGTCCTACAGCCAAAGTGCTCTAGGTCTAGTGGAATAAAGGTTTCTAATGATTACAATTATTATTTTTGGCATATCTCCTCTCTTCTACTCCCTAGGAAATTAATTAGATCCTACTTTTAACCCTGACCTATGCCATTTTTGGAAACCTCCTTGTTGAGGTATAAGTGATACTGCAGATGTTTAAAGTATATAATTTGATAAATTTTGACATATGCACATACCCATGAAACAATTTTGCAATGAAGACTTTGAACCCCAACCATTTCTTTGTGCCCTCTGGTAATCCCTTCCTCTCATCCTTCCTTTTCACCTCTCTGTATGCCCAACAACCACTGATCTGCCTTCTGTCACCATATATTAGTTTGCATTTTCTAGAATTTGTATAAATGAAATCATAACATATGTATTCTTTGGGTTTCTTTTTTGTCTTACTTCTTTCACTCAGCATAATTATTTTGAGATTCATACCTTGTTTTATATGTATTAATGGTTTATTCATTTTTATTTCTGAGAATATTCCATTTCATAGATATACCACAATTTTATTATCTATCATTTATTGACACTTATGTTGTTGACAGTTTTTGGTGTTTATGAACATAGCTGCTATGAACAATCTTGTACAAGTCTTAGAATGGACATATGCTTTTTTTTTTTTTTTTTTGGACATATGCTTTTATTTCCCTTGGAGAATAATCTAAGAATGGAATGACTAGGTCATAGTGTAGGTGTATGTTTAACTTCTTTTTTTTTTTTTTAAGATTTTCATTTATTTATTTATTTGACAGAGAGAGACATAGCGAGAGCAGGAACACAAGCAGGGGGAGTGGGAGAGGGAGAAGCAGGCTTCCCGCAGAGCAGGGAGCCCAATGTGGGATGATCCCAGGACCCTGGGATCATGACCTGAGCTGAAGGCAGATGCTTAACGACTGAGCCACCCAGGTGCCCTGTGTATGCTTAACTTCTGAAGATATTGTCAAACTATTTTTCAAAGTGGTTGTATCATTTATTTTTTCACCAGTAGTGTATGAGAATTCCACTTGCTCCATATCCTAGAAAACACTTGACATAGTCAGAATTTTTTTTTTTTTACTTTAAATAGATTTTATTTATTTATCTTTGCAGGTTTATTGAGATATAATTGACATAAAACATTGTATAAGTCTAAGATGTACAATGTGTTAATTTGATACACTTATAATTGCAAAATTATTATCACCATAGTACTAGCTAACACCTCCATCACATCACATAATTATCATTTCTTTTTTACGGTGAGAACATTTAAGATTAGTATTTTTAACTTTAGACATTCCATTAGATGTGTAGTGGTATCTCATTGTGATTTTACAACTACATTTCTTTAATGACTAATGATATTGAACATCTTTCTATATGCTCATTTATCCATATATATTTGTTGGTAAAATGTTCACTCAGATCTGTTGCTAACTTAAAAAATGAGGTTTTATTCTTACGATGTGTTTTGAGAGTTTCTTATATATTCTAGATATAAACCCTTTATTTGATACATGAGTTGGAAGTATTTACTTTCAGTCTTTAGTGTGTCTTTTTAGTCTCCTAATGGTACCTTTTGAAGAATAAGAGTTCTTAATTTTGATGTATCCCAGTTTATCAGTGTTTAATGGATTTTTGCTTTTCTGTCATGTCTAAAAACCATTGCTTAATTCAAGGTCACAAAGACTGTCACTGTGTTTTCTTCTAGAGATTTTATAGTTTTATGTTTTACCTTTAGGTCTATGATCTATATTGAGTTAATTTTTGTATATGGTGAAAAGTGTGGATCAAAGTTCTTTTTATCCTAAATAGTTATCCAATTGTTCTAGTATCATTTGTTGAAAAGGTTATACTTTTCCCATTGCAATGCCTTTGCACCATTGTCAAAAATTAGTTCTGTACATATGTATGGGTCTATTTGGGGGGTCTGTTCTTTTCATTGATCTATTTGTTTATTTTGACACCAACACCACAGTGTCTTGATAACCATAGGTCTATAATAAGTCTTAAAAGAAAGTAATAAAAAATCCTCCAACTTTGTTCTTCTTCAAAGTTATTTTGGCTATTTTAGGTCCTTTATATTCTAATATAAATTTTAGAATCAGCTATATTCTAATATAAATTTTAAATCAGCTTGCCAATTTCAACTATAAAGCCTGCTAGGATTTTGATTGGGATCACTCTGAATCTATAGCTAAAACTGTGGAGAAGTGATATCTTAACAATGTTGAACTTCTTTTTTAAAAAGATTTTATTTATTTATTTATTTATTTATTTATTTATTTATTTATTTATTTATTTATTTATTTAAGAGAGCCCACACACTGGAGAGCAAGAGCAAGCACAATGGGGGGAGAGGGGATGGAGGGGGACAAGCAGACTGCACTGAGTGCAGAGCCCCAGTCAGGGCTCAATCCCAGGACCCTGAGATCATGACCTGAATGGAAATCAAGAGTTGCACACTTTACAAACTGAGCCTCCCAGGCACCCCAATGTTGAACTTTTTGATCCTTGACCCCAGTATATCTCTCCATTTATTTGTCTTTTTTAATTTCTTTTAGCAAAATTTTGTAGTTTTTAGTGTATAGGTCTTGTGCATGTTTTATCAGATTTGTCTAAGTATTTGATATTTTTATGCCATTTTAAGAGGCATTTATTTTTAAAATTTCAGGTTCTACTTTGTTGGTAGTATACAGAAATAACTGATTTTCATATGCAGTTGACCCTTAAACAACACAGGTTTGAATTACATGGGTCCACTTACACATTGATTTTTTTCAATAAATACACAGGAAAAATTTCTGGAGACCTGTAACAATTTGAAAAAACTCACAGATGAACTGTGTAGCCTAGAAATACCAAAAGAATTACGAAAAATGTACCACTGTAATAATACAGTATATAATGTATATAACATGCAAAATATGTATTACTCAACTGATTATGTTATTGGTAAGGCTTCCAGTCAACAGTAAATTATGAGTAATTAAGTTTGTGTGGGGGGTCAAAAGTTATATGCAGATTTTCAACTGCACAGTTGTTCAAGGATCAACTGTATTTATCTTGTATTCTGCAACCTTCCTAAACTTACGTATAGGATATTGGTTTGTAGATTTCTTTTGTACAGTTTTATTCTGGTCTATCATGGTAATACTAGTTTTATTAAATAAATTGGAAAGTGTTCTTTCTATTCAATTTTCTGGAAGAGTTTGTGTAAAATTGGTATTTTTTTCTTCATTAAAACTTTGGTAGAATTTACCAGTGAAGACAAATGAGGCTGGATTTTCTTTGTGGAAGGTTTTTAACTCCATTTTCTTTAATACTTATAAAGTTATTCAGATTAGTATGTTTCTTATTGAATGAGGTGTAGTAGTTTGTCTCTTCCAAGGAATTTGTCCATTTAATTCTACATTGTCAAATTATTGGCATAGTTTTGTTCATAACACCCTCTATTATTCTTTAAATAACTATAGAATAGGTAATGGTCATCTCTCACATTTCTGATATTAGTAATTTGTGTATTCTTTCTTGATCAATCTGGCTAGAAGTTTATCAATTTTTTTAAAATTTCAAACATAAGCAGGAATTTTACTGTGCTTGCCTTGTACTTGGCTAAAATGTGAATGTTGAAAAAAGTGCAATTCACAAAACAAACAAAAAACAAACAGAAACAGACTCATAAAACAAAGAAAAAATTGATGGTTGCTCGAAGTTTATCAATTTTATTGACATGCTCAAAGAACCAACTTTGATTTCATTGATCTTTCTGTTTTATGTTTCTGCTTTATGTTTCATTGATTTCTGCACTAATCTCTAATATTTACTTAATTCTGTTTCATGGAATTTAATTTGTGCCTTTTGTGTCTTTGTTTGTTTGTTTGTTTTTTATTATGTTAGTCACCATACAGTACATCATTAGTTTTTGATGTAGTGTTCCATGATTCATTGTTTGCATATAACACCCAGTGCTCCAAGAAATACATGCCTTTTGGCCTAGTTTCTTAAGGTGAAAGCTGAGGTAATCTATCTAGATCTGTCTTTTTTAAAATACTGGTATTAGTGCTATGAAATCCCCACTAACTACTGCTTCAGCTGCATCCCACAACTTTTTATTTGTAGTATTTTCATTTTATCTAGTTCAAATACTTTTCTAATTTTGCTTTTTATTTCTTCTTTGATCTATGATGTAGGTTAGAAGTAGGTTATTTAATTTTCAAATATTTAGGGATTTTCCCAATATCTCTCTGTTATTTATTTCTAATTTAATTTCACTGTGGTCAGAGAACCTATTTTCTTTGACTTGAATGCTTTTAAATTTATCAAAGTTTTGTTTTCTGGCCCACCCTATCATCTATCTTGGTGAATGACCCTGTGCAATTGAGAAAAATGTGTATTCTGCTGTTGTTGGATAGAGTGTTTTATAAATGTCAGTCAGGTCAAGTTAGTTCATTATGTTTAAGTCTACCAGACCTTTGCTGATTTTTTGTCTGCTTGTTTAATTATTGAGAGAAGGATATTGACACTCTGGCCATAATTGTGGATTTGTCTATTTCTCCTGTTGGTTCTATTATTTTTTTCTTCACATTTTTTGAAGCTCCATTATTAAGTACATAAGCATTTAAAATTTTTATGTTCTATTAATGAATTGACTATTTTATCATTATGAAAAGACTGTTCTTTATTCTTGTTAATATTTGAACTGAAATAGACATTGTCTAATATTTAATATACCCAATACAATTTTCTTTTGAATACCATTAGTAACATACCTTTTTCCATCTTTTTATTTTTAGTATTTTGTATCTTTATATTAAAGTGTGTTTTTTGTAGGCAACGTAGAGTCAGTCTCCTTCTTTTTTTTTCTTTTTTAGTTGAATCTGACAATCTCTGCTTTTAAATTAGGACATTTGGGATATTTACATTTAAAGTGATTATTGATATTATTTGGTTTAAATTGATCCTCTTACTATTTGTTTTCTACTTGGCTCATCTGTTCTTCTCTTTTCATTTCTTTTCCTCCTTTTTGGGGGTTAGCTGATAATTTATTATGGTTCTACTTTACTTCCTTTTTATTTACTAGCTCTAAGTCTTTGTTGTGTTATTTTAGTGGTTGCTTTAGGGTTTGTGATATATATATCTTTAATATTTCACAATCTACCTTCAAGTAATATTATACCACTTCATGTATAATAAAAAATTTTTACAACAATATAGTTTCATTTCTCCCCATTGGGTCTTTATACTATTTTTGCAATATATTTTACTTTTGCATATATTATAAAACCCACAATACATTGGTATTATTTTTGCTTTAAGCAGTTGATTACCTTTTAAATAGATTTAAGTAATAAGAAAACAGTTCTTTACATTTACCCCATTGTTAATATTTCCAATGCTTTTTATCCTTTTCGTACATTCAAATTTTTATCTGGTATTATTTGCCTTCTGCCTAAAGAACTTTCTTTAATATTTGTTGTACTACAGATCTATTATGTGAGTTATTTCAGCTTTTGTTTGCCTGAAAATGTTTTTATTTGACCTGCATGTTTGAAAGATAATTTTGCTAAGTAAAAAATTATGTTCATCACTTTTTTCTTTAAATGCTTTAAATATGTTCTACTACCTTCTGGGTTGCATTTATTACAATGAGAATTGTAATAAATGTCACATTTCTTTTTGTTCCTCTGTATGTTATTTATCCTTTTTTCCTGCTTTTACAATCTTCTCTTTATTATGGTTTTGAGCAACTTGATTAAGATGTACTTTATTGTGGTTTTCTTTGTTACTTTAGCTTGGAGTTTGTTGAATTTGTTGAATATGTGGGTTTATGGGGTTTTTCCAAATATGGAAAGTTTAGGCTGCAATTTCTTCAAATGTTATTTCTGTCTCCCCTCCTTTCTCCTTTGCTCATTCAAATTAAACAAATATTTGATCATTTGAAATTCTCTCATAGTTGCCTGATGCTCTGTTACTTTTTCCAACTCTCTCTCTCTATCTCTCTCCCCCATCCCTTCCTTTTTCATTTTGGATAGAGTCCTTTGCTATGTCTTCAAATTCACTAATTTTTTTTTTCTGCAATGATTAATCTGCTGTTAATCATATTCAGTATATTTTTTCATCTCAGACATTGTGGGGTTTTTTTTAAATTCTAATATAGTTAACATATAGTGTTCTATTAGTTTCAGGTGTACAATATAGTGATTCAACAATACCATACATTACTCAGTGCTCATCAAGATAAGTATACTCTTAATCCTTTTCACCTATTTCACCCATCCCCCCACCCACCTCTCCTCTCGTAACTATGTTCGTTCTCTATAGTTAGAGTCTGTTTTTCAGTTTGTTTATTTCTCCTTTGTTTTTTGTTTTTTTTTTTTAAAGATTTTATTTATTTATTTGAGACAGAGAGAATGAGAGACAGAGAGCATGAGAGGGAGGAGGGTCAGAGGGAGAAGCAGACTCCCCGCCGAGCAGGGAGCCCGATGCGGGACTCGATCCCGGGACTCCAGGATCATGACCTGAGCCGAAGGCAGTCGCTTAACCAACTGAGCCACCCAGGCGCCCCTCTCCTTTGTTTTTTTCTTAAATTCCATGTACGAGTGAAATCATATGGTGTTTGCTTTCTCTGACTGACCTATTTCACTTAGCATCCATCCATGTTGTTGCAAATGGCACGATTTTATTCTTTTTAATGGCTAAATAACATTGGGATAAAGAAGATGTGGTTCATATATACAAAGGAATATTACTCAGCCATCAGAAAGGATGAATGCCTACCATTTACATCAACATGGATGGAACTGGAGAGCATTATGCTAAGTGAACTAAGTCAAGCAGAGAAAGACAATTATCATATGGTTTCACTCATATGTGGAATATAAGGAATAGGGCAGATGACCATAGGGGAAGGGACAGAAACCTGAATGGGAAGAAATCAGAGAGGGAGACAAACCATGAGAGACTCTGGACTCTGGGAAACAAATTGAAGGTGCAGAAGGGAGGGGGGGTGGGAGACGGGGTAACTGGGTGATGGGCATTAAGGAGGGCACGTGATCCAATGAGCACTGGGTGTTATACACAACTAATGAATCATTGAACACTACATCAAAAACTAATGATATGTTGGCTAATTGAACTTAATAAAAAAATTCCAGGGTGCCTGGGTGGCTCAGTCATTAAGCGTCTGCCTTCGGCTCAGGTCACAGGGTCCTGGGATCAAGTCCCACATCGGGTTCCCTCCTCGGCGGGAAGCCTGCTCTCCCTCTCCCACTCCCGCTGCTTGTGTTCCTGCTCTCGCTATCTCTGTCTCTGTCAAATAAATAAATAAAATCTTTAAAAAAAAAATTCCATTGTATAATATATACCACATTTTCTTTATCCATTCATCTATCAATGGACACTTGGACTGCTTCCATAATTTGACTATTGTAAATAATGCTGCAATAAACACAGGGGTGCACATATCCTTTTGAATTAGTGTTTTCATATTCTTTGGGAAAATACGCAGTATTAAAATCTCTGGATCTTAGGGTAGTTCTATTTTTAATTTTTGGGGAACCTCGAAACCATTTTCCACAGTGGCTACACCAGTTTGCATTCCCACCAACAGTGCACAGGTTTCCTTTTTCTCCACATCCTCACCAACACTTAATGTTTCTTCTATGTTTTATTTTAGCCATTCTGAAAGGTATGCAGTGATATGTATCATTGTGGTTTAATTTGCATTTCCCTGATAATGAGTGATATTGAGCATCTTCCCATGTGTCTGTTGGCCATCTGTATGTCTTCTTTGGAGAAATATCTGTTCATCTTCTGCCCATTTTTTAATTGGATTTTTTATAGTTTTTGGTGATGAGTTATAGAAGTTCTGTATATATTTTGGATATCAGACATTGTGATTTTTATCTCTAGAAGTTCAATTTGTGTCTTTTCTTATACTTTTAATATCTCTACTTAACATGCTTGATCTTTCCTTTAGCTTCTTAAGTATATGAAATATAGTTATAACAACTGTTTTAATATTCTTTTCTACTAATTATATTACTTGTGTCATTTTGGGGTCAGGTTTTTTTTTTTAAGATTTTATTTATTTATTTGAGAGAGAGAGAATGAGAGAGAGCACATGAGAGGGGGGAGGGTCAGAGGGAGAAGCAGACTCCCTGCCGAGCAGGGAGCCCAATGCGGGACTCGATCCAGGGACTCCAGGATCATGACCTGAGCCTAAGGCAGTCGCTTAACCAACTGAGCCACCCAGGCGCCCTTTTGGGGTCAGTTTTGATCAATTACTCTTCTTATGGGATGTATTTACCTACTTCTTTTCATGACTGATAATTTTTGATTGAATGACAGACATGAATTTTACATTGTAATGTGCTGAATATTTTTTGTATTACTACAAATATTTTTGAACTTTGTCCTGGGATGGAATTCAGTTATTTGCAAATAAGTTGGATCTTTTTGAGGCTTTATAAAAATTTTGTTAGGTGAGACCAGAAATACATTTATTCTATGGTTAATTTTCCACTCATTGAGGTGAGACCCTTCTCTGACTGATGCCCTGTGGATTATGAAATATTCTCACTCTGGCTTTTGGGAACAGACACTACTTTCATCCCTTTGTGAACTCCAAGCACTGTTGCCTTTATTCATTTTAGGTTGTTCTTTGCTCAGTCTTGGGTAGATTTCTTATCAGTATGTTCTGATCATGTGCAAGTGAAGTCATGAGGCAGACCCTCTTCAGATTCCTGGTGTCTCTCTCTGTGCAACTCTCTCTTCTCTGATACTCTGTCCTAGGAACTCTGGTAGTCCTAACTTCCCCAGACTTCCAGCTTTACCTCCTCAATTCAGAGAGACCTCTGGGCTCTGAATGACTCCCCTACTTTTTGTACAGTGGCCTAGACACTTAGTCTATAGTAACATAGGGCAATATGAGGCCTCTCCACATTTATTTTCTGTCTCTTTGGGATCATTTGTTTGTTTTCTGCTATTGAATGTCTTATTTTGTTTAGTAACTTACTCTACAAGCTTGCTGATAAGCATTTAATTCTTTTTTTTATGCACATGGCACCATTCCCATTTAATGTGTATAGATTTTCCTGGCAGCCCTATGAGATGGGTCGGGGCAAGTAGTAGTGATTTTTTGATCAAAGAGGAAACTGAGACATGGAGAGGCTAGGTGACTTGCCCCAAAATTTACAATTACTTTAAGAACTGAGCGTAAGACCTAGGATTCCAGAATCAGATTCCTGTGATCTTTGTACTATATCAGGTTGTGGCACTGCTGTTTTAAGAATAGAATCAGTTATTTAGGGAATTTTGAAATTTCATTCTTTACATCTTTAGAATATAAAATTTTTGTGGGTTAGATTGAATCATCAAGTGGAATCAATTGATCCCATGCTATGGGAAGGAGAAACCCATCACATTCATTTATCTGTTTATTTATCCAGTAAATATATATGAAGCACCTATCATGAGCAAAGGTTTGAGAAACTAACAGGCATGACATAGTTGGGGAAGAATTTATGTACGTTTATATTTCCTGTTTTTCTTTTCCTATTTCTACCCTATTAAGCTCTAGAAATAGTTCAAATTTGGATCTTAGCTAAGGCCTCTTTGAAATAATCTTATGCTCACTTCTTCTTTAAATATAAGGAAATGAACTTCTGACTAGTGTAAGGAAAGATATGACAACTTAAAAATTATTTTATGAGAATCTATGAAAAGACTTATTTGAAGATGATTTAGGTCCTGTCTTTCCTTGGAGGGATGTAAAACAGAAGGACTAGCATTCCTTTTCACACCTTAAAGCCTATTTGTATACACTTTGTAATCTATTTTTATGGCTGCAATCCAATTTTGTCTGTCTAGTTTAGGTTGTATTTAATAGTATTTTGGCTTTAAGTCAGGCAGGATAGAAGAAGCTTGCTGTGGAATGAGTTACCTTGGCCAAACACAGACCTATACCACTTAAGAGGTTTTAAGAAAGGGATGTCTGACTTGGATGTTTAATATGTTGGGCACACACAGTAAATTCTAACTCACCAGTTGAGGCCTTGAGACATGTAAACAACCATAATGAAATCTCCTAGGCTTACAGAGTAGGGAGAACTACTTCTCTCCCACATATTAGCAGAAGTAGCAGATGGCAGGTTTTTCGCCTAATAATGACCAGATGGCATGTAGCTATGCCCTGTGGTGCAGGAAGGAGGAAACTGGGTTGATCATGTATTTTCTACACTTAAGCTCTTCTTACTTGATTGAAATTTGTCTGTGCTATTGGTCATATGTCTACATTAAAAGAACTTAAAGAATGTGACCAGAACTTTACTGTGGCTGTAGGAAGCATTCATTTTAACTTCATAAGGTTTTAACATATTTACCAGCTAGTAACTTTCTAATCTAAGCATATTCATAAATTACTGTTCACTTGTATTCTGAGCCATGGTATCTGTTAGCACTATGCTCTGATCCATTCTATAACCTCTTTTATCCAGCATCTTTCAAGAATAACAAAATACCTAGAAAATTGATGTTTAATCTTCTGAGAAGCAGATTTTTTATTGTAAAATTTTAAAACAAACTTTTCATACATATATTTGATTTTGGATAGTATTCTGAATATAATTTAACTTTTTCTGTCAGAGACATCAGTTAAAATACAGGTACAGTTGATGTTGTGGAAACAAATGGGACTAAAGGCAGAACACATCTTAATCCTAGAGATAATTCTAGAACAAAAGTTCACTGCAATTTTAAAAAGAAGCTGTAAGTAACTATCCTTTTAACTACCAGATTATAATGACTCACTGGGAATGAAACACCTAGTATTATCACCAAAACCAAATTATAACATTAATCATTAGGATCCTGAATCATAATTAGATATTAAAATGTATCTTTTCTTGACTGTATTTGGCTGGTAAGTTGAGGTTTCTTAAATTTAAGAAATAATGTAAACTTCAATAAATGATGTTGGGAAAACTGGGTATTCACATACCAAAAAATGAAGCTGGACCTTAACTTATACTATATTTAAAAATTAACTCAAAATGGATCAAAGACCTAAACATAAGAGCCAAAACTATAAAATTCTGAGAAGAAATCATAAAGGAAAACTTCATGACATTGGATTTAGCAATGATTTCTTGGATATGATACTAAAGGCATAGGCAACAGAACTTAGGACTTCTGGGGAAGATGGCAGAGTAGGAGGACCCTAGGCTCACCTCATTCCACATATACAACTAGATAACATTCACATCAGTACAAATACCCAGGAAATGACCTAAAAAATGACAGAATAAACTCCACAACTAAATGTAAAGAAGAGGCCACATCAAAGAGGTTGTAAGGGTGGAATACCGTTTGAAACTAAATGGACTTGGGGGACTGTCCTCAAGAAGGAGTGATGTGGTGGGAACAGAGAGGGAAGAGAAATAGACCTCATACCAGGGAGCCCACAAGGGGAAGATGAATCTCCACTAAGATTTGCTGTGACAACCAGAGGGTCCAAATTTTGTGAGTTCTTACAACTAGCAGGACTTAATACCTGGAATTAAAAAAAGAAAAAAATCAGCAGGCTCAACTCTGAAAGAGGTGGTGGGGGAGAGAAAACTGAGTCCCTGCCCTTAAAGAGACAACACAACAAATGGCCCATGGAGATACAGCATAGAAGGAGCACTTTGAAACATACCTGGGCCATACTGGAGGGAGAGTTGTTTACTAATCTCAGAACTAATTTTGTCCAGAGGGACAAAAATTGCCAAAGAACTACTCCAGGAACAAAAAAATTGGCAGGTGCCATTTCCCTCCTCCTCCACCCAGTGTAAACACATGATCACCTGCAGGACTTGCTACCTAAGTTGCTAGAACTGTCCCCCCACCCCCCTACACTGTGCTCCTTCCAACCACTCCCCACAACCCACCTCAGTCCCAGAGCTGCATGGCCAGTCCTGCAGAGGATAAGGGCCCTCAAAACTTACTGACAGCACTACTCTATTATGTCAACCCTCCTGATAGGCCACCTCAGTCCTGGAGCTGCAGGGCCCCCACCCACAGAGGAGGGCTGCAAAACTTGCTAGTACAGCAACCCTGCTGCCCTACCCACCCCTGTTGTGCTTCTGTGGATCCATCCCCTCTAATACTCTTTTGGCAGCCCCTAGAGTAGCCAGCAGTACTCCAAAGTGACTCCTATCTCCAGACAGAGGAAATATAACCACACATTCCACTCAGACACAGGACTCAGTGGGCTGGAGGCAGAGAACTGGTCTGACTGCAGGCACCACCCACTAATGAAGACTTCTCAGAGGATGACATAGGGAAAGTACCTGGCAGTGTGTTGCTACTGCATCTCTAGCAAATGCCTGGTCTGACTCAAGCCCAAGCATTCCCAGGCTGGCCCATTAACAACACAAGAACCAAACACTGCCCACAACAGGCAAAAGGAGCCATTGTAGATGACTGCACTGAAGGAAAAAGCAGCAGGCACAATAGCAGGGCACATGCATCACACATAGGGTACAACCCTAAAGCACCAGGTTCTGGTGAACATAGGACACTGCATGGCAGGGCACTACAAAACCTCTTCTTCATAAAGCCATTACTTTGTGCAGGAGTCATAGCTGTCCTTTCTAACACAGAGAAACTGACAGGCAGGAAAAAAGAGGAGACAGAAAAATTGTCCCAAATGAAAGAACATGACAAAATTACAGAAAAGACCTAAGAGAAATGGAGATAAGTTATATGCCTAATAGAAAATTCAGAGTACGGGGGCGGAGCAAGATGGCGGAGGAGTAGGAGACCTGGATTTCGTCTCCTCTCAGGAATTCAGCTGGATAGGGATCAAACCATTCTGAACACCTACAAACTCAACAGGAGATGGAAGAAAGGAATAGCAACAACTCTCTCATCAGAAAAGCGACCACTTTCTCGAAGGTAGGATGTGCGGAGAAGTGAATCCGAGGCGATATTCGGGAAGATAGACGGCGGGGGAGGGGCCTCCGTCGGCCGCTTCTGGCAAATGATAGAGCCGCAGATCACAAAATCGGAACTTTTAAAAGTCTGCTCCACTGAGGGACGTCACTCTGGTGGCTAAGCGGGGGGTGGAACCCTCCGGGACAGTGTGGTCTCAGGACCCTCGGGGTCACAGAAAGACCGGGGGTGCCTGAGTGTGGCCGAGCTCCCAGGTAACGGAGCAGGGAAGCCGGCTGCAGAGGCGGAGCCCAGGCGCGGGCTCTCAGCTCGGGGTTGCCATAGACCGTGATCCGCGGCCCAGTCGGGCCCCTGCTCCTCCAGCAGGGACCCAACAAGCGGCCGATCCGGGGAGACTCACCTTCCTCCCCCGGGAGGAGCCGCGCGGGAGTGCACCGCAGGGATCTGCTGGGTTTGGAGACTCCGCCCGGGGTCGGGTGCCAGAGATAGAAACGCGCGGTCACAGGCCGGTTGAGCACGGAGTGCAGCTGCAGACCGGGGAGACGGGAGTGACTGACGGCTTCTCTCTGGGGGCTCACTGAGGAGCGGGGCCGGAATTCTTGGCTCCTCCGGGGTGGAGATTGGGAGGCCGCCATTTTCACTCTCCGCCTCCAAAGCTTTACGGAAAGCTCGCAGGGAACAAAGGCCCCGGAGAGCAAACCCGAGCAGATTACTTAGCCGGGAGGGGGCAAGGGCGGGGCAATTCCGCCTCCGGCAGAGACATTTGGAAACCACGGCAACAGGCCCCTCCCCAGAAGATCAGCGAGAACAGCCAGCCAAGACCAAGTTTACCGATCAATGAGAACGGCAGAACTCCAGCCCTAGCGGAATACTGCACATAGAATTCATGGCTTTTTTACCATGATTCTTTAGTCTTTCAAAGTTAATTTTTTTAACTGTCTTTTTTTCTTTTTCTTTTTCTTTTTTTTTTGAATTTTTCTTTTTCCCTTTTTCAACCATCTTATCAATCCCTTTTTTTAAAAAACATTTTTATTTTTCATTTTTAGAGTCATATTCTATCCCTTCATAATAGTTACCCGTATTTTTGGCATATATATATAAGTTGTTCTCTCTTTAAAATTTTGAGATAGTTTCTTCTAACAGATTAAAATATACCCTAAATCTCTAGTATATGGTTTTTTCTACTCCCCTGCCTGATCACATTCTCTCCCTTTTTTCTTTTTTTAAATCCTCTTCTTTCTTTTTTCAAACAACTTCTTATCAATTCCTTTTATAAAATTTTTTATAATTTCCATCTTTACAGTCATATTCCATCCCTTCATCATAGTTACCCTTATTGTTGTACATATATAAGTTTTTCTTTCTTTAAAATTTTGGGAGGCACTTTCTTCTAACAGACCAAAATACACCCAAAATCTAGTGTGTGGCACTGATCATATCTGATCACATTCTGGTTTTTTGTTGTTGTTGTTGTTGTTTTGTTTTGCTCTGTTTTTGTTTGTTTTTACCTTTATCTTTTTCTTTTCCTTTTTTTCTTTTTCTTTTTTCTCTCTTTCCCTTTCTTTTCCCACTGTTTTAGGTCTTTTCTGATTTGTTTAGAGTATATTTTCTGGGGACGTTGTTACTCTGCTAGCATTTTGTTCTCTCATTAATCTACTCTCCTCTGCACAAAAAAACAATATGGAAAAAATCACCTCAACAAAAAGAACAAGAGGTAGTACCGACTGCCAGGGACCTACTCAATATGGACATTAGTACGATGTCAGATCTAGAGTTCAGAAACATCACTTTAAAGATACTAGCTGGGCTTGAGGAAAGCATGGAAGTTATTAGAGAAACCCTTTCTGGAGAAGTAAAAGAACTAAAATCTAACCAATTCGAAATCAAAAAGGCTATTAATGCGGTGCAATCAAATATGGGGGCACTAACTGCTAGGATAAATGAGGCAGAAGAGAGAATCAGTGATATAGAACACCAAATGATGGAAAATAAAGAAGCTGAGAAAAAGAGAGATAAACAACTACGGGATCACGAGGGCAGAATTCGAGAGATAAGCGATACCATAAGATGAAACAACATTAGAATAATTGGGATCCCAGAAGACGAAGAAAGAGAGAGGGGGGCAGAAGTTATAATGGAACAAATTATAGCAGAGAACTTCCCTAATTTGGGGAAGGAAACAGGCATCAAAATCCAGGAAGCACAGAGAACCCCTCTCAAAATCAATAAAAATAGGTCAACACCCCGACATCTAATAGTAAAACTTACGAGTCTCATTGACAAAGAGAAAATCCTGAAAGCAGCTCGGGAGAAGAGATATATAACCTACAATGGTAGACACATTAGATTGGCAACAGACCTAACCACAGAGACCTGGCAGGCCAGAAAGGACTGGCAGGATATATTCAGAGCACTAAATGAGAAAAATATGCAGCCAAGAATACTATATCCAGCTAGGCTGTCATTGAAAATTGAAGGACAGATAAAAAGTTTCCAGGACAAACAAAAACTAAAGGAATTTGCAAACACAAAACCAGCCCTACAAGAAATCTTGAAAGGGGTCCTCTAAGCAAAGAGAGACCCTAAAAGCAACATAGACCAGAAAGGAACACAGACAATATACGGTAACAGTCACCTTACAGGCAATACAATGGCACTAAATTCCTATCTTTCAATAGTTACCCTGAATGTAAATGGGCTCAATGCCCCAATCAAAAGACACAGGCTATCAGACTGGATTAAAAAACAAGACCCATCGATATGCTGCCTGCAAGAGACTCATTTAAGAACCAAAGACACCCCAGATTGAAAGTGAGGGGGTGGAAAACCATTTACCATGCTAATGGACACCAAAAGAAAGCTGGGGTGGCAATCCTTCTATCAGACAAATTAGATTTTAAGCCAAAGACTGTAATAAGAGATGAGGAAGGACACTATATCATACTTAAAGGATCTATCCAACAAGAAGATCTAACAATTGTAAATATCTATGCCCCTAACATGGGAGCACCCAATTATATAAGGCAATTAATAACAAAAGCAAAGAAACACATCGACAACAATACAATAATAGTGGGGGACTTTAACATCCCCCTCACTGAAATGGACAGATCGTCTAAGCAAAAGATCAACAAGGAAATAAAGACTTTAAATGACACACTGGACCAAATGGACTTCACAGACATATTCAGAACATTCCACCCCAAAGCAACGGAATACACATTCTTCTCTAGTGCCCATGGAACATTCTCCAGAATAGATCACATCCTAGGTCATAAATCAGGTCTCAACTGGCACCAAAAGATTGGGATCATTCCCTGCCTATTTTCAGACCACAATGCTTTGAAACTAGAACTCAATCACAAGAGAAGAGTCAGAAAGAACTCAAATACATGGAGGCTAAGGAGCATCCTACTGAAGAATGAATGGGTCAACCAGGAAATTAAAGAAGAATTAAAAAAATACATGGAAACCAATGAAAATGAAAACACAACTATTCAAAATCTTTGGGATGCAGCAAAGGCAGTCCTCAGAGGAAAGTATATAGAAATACAAGCCTTTCTCAAGAAACAAGAAAGGTCTCAAGTACACAACCTAACCCTACACCTAAAGGAGCTGGAGAAAACACAGCAAATAAAGCCTAAACCCAGCAGGAGAAGAGAAATAATAAAGATCAGAGAGGAAATCAATGAAATAGAAACTCAAAGAACAGTAGAACAGATCAATGAAACTAGGAGCTGGTTCTTTGAAAGAATTAACAAGATTGAGAAACCCCTGGCCAGACTTATCAAAAAGAGAAAAGAAATGACCCAAATCAACAAAATCATGAATGAAAGAGGAGAGATCACAACCAACACCAAAGAAATACAAACAATTATAAGAACATATTATGAGCAACTCTATGCCAGCAAATTTGATAACCTTGAAGAAATGGAGGCATTCCTAGAGATGTATCAACTACCAAAACTGAACCAGGAAGAAATAGAAAACCTGAACAGACCTATAACCACTAAGGACATTGAAGCAGTCATCAAAAATCTCCCAGCAAACAAAAGCCCAGGGCCAGATGGCTTCCCAGGGGAATTCTACCAAACATTTCAAGAAGAATTAATACCTATTCTTCTGAAACTGTTCCAAAAAAGAGAAACAGAAGGAAAACTTCCAAACTCATTTTATGAGGCCAGCATTACCTTGATCCCAAAACCAGACAAAGACCCCATCAAAAAGGAGAATTACAGACCAATATCCCTGATGAACATGGATGCAAAAATTCTCACCAAAATACTAGCCAATAGGATCCAACAGTATATTAAAAGGATTATTCACCACGACCAAGTGGGATTTATCCCTGGGCTGCAAGGTTGGTTCAACATCCACAAATCAATCAATGTGATACAATACATTAACAAAAGAAAGAACAAGAATTATATGATCCTCTCAATAGATGCAGAAAAAGCTTTTGACAAAGTAAGGCATCCTTTCTTGATCAAAACTCTTCAGAGTATAGGGATAGAGGGTACATACCTCAATATCATAAAAGCCATCTATGAAAAACCTACAGCGAATATTATTCTCAATGGGGAAAAACTGAGAGCTTTCCCCCTAAGGTCAGGAACGCGGCAGGGATGTCCACTATCACCACTGCTATTCAACATAGTATTGGAAGTCCTAGCCACAGCAATCAGACAACAAAAAGAAATCAAAGGCATCCAAATTGGCAAAGAAGAAGTCAAACTCTCACTCTTTGCAGATGATATGATACTTTATGTGGAAAACCCCAAAGACTCCACCCCAAAACTGCTAGAACTCATACAGGAATTCAGTAAAGTGGCAGGATATAAAATCCATGCACAGAAATCAGTGGCATTCCTATACACCAACAACAAGACAGAAGAAAGAGAAATTAAGGAGTCAATCCCATTTACAATTGCACCCAAAACCATAAGATACCTAGGAATAAATCTAACCAAAGAGACAAAGGATCTGTACTCAGAAAACTATAAAATACTCATGAAAGAAATTGAGGAAGACACAAAGAAATGGAAAAACGTTCCATGCTCATGGATTGGAAGAACAAATACTGTGAAGATGTCAATGCTACCGAGAGCAATCTACACGTTCAATGCAATCCCCATCAAAATACCATCCACTTTTTTCAAAGAAATGGAACAAATAATCCTAAAATTTGTATGGAACCAGAAAAGACCCCACATAACCAGAGGAATGTTGAAAAAGAAAAGCAAAGCTGGCGGCATCACAATTCCGGACTTCCAGCTCTATTACAAAGCTGTCATCATCAAGACAGTATGGTACTGGCACAAAAACAGACACATAGATCAATGGAACAGAATAGAGAGCCCAGAAATGGACCCTCAACTCTATGGTCAACTAATCTTTAACAAAGCAGGAAAGAATGTCCAATGGAAAAAAGACAGTCTCTTCAACAAATGGTGTTGGGAAAATTGGATAGCCACATGCAGAAGAATGAAACTGGACCATTTCCTTACACCACACACAAAAACAGACTCCAAATGGTTGAAAGACCTCAATGTGAGACAGGAATCCATCAAAATCCTAAAGGAGAACACAGGCAGCAACCTCTTTGACCTCAGCCACAGCAACTTCTTCCTAGAAACATCGCCAAAGGCAAGGAAAGCAAGGGAAAAAATGAACTATTGGGACTTCATCAAGATAAAAAGCTTTTGCAAAGCAAAGGAAACAGTCAACAAAACCAAAAGACAACCGACAGAATGGGAGAAGATATTTGCAAATGACATATCAGATAAAGGGCTAGTATCCAAAATCTATAAAGAACTCATCAAACTCAACACCCAAAGAACAAAGAATCCAATCAAGAAATGGGCAGAAGACATGAACAGACATTTTCCCAAAGAAGACATCCAAATGGCCAACAGACACATGAAAAAGTGCTCAATATCGCTCGGCATCAGGGAAATCCAAATCAAAACCTCAATGAGATACCACCTCACACCAGTGAGAATGGCTAAAATTAACAAGTCAGGAAACGACAGATGTTGGCAGGGATGTGGAGAAAGGGGAACCCTCCTACACTGTTGGTGGGAATGCAAGCTGGTGCAGCCACTCTGGAAAACTGTATGGAGGTTCCTCAAAAAGTTGAAAATAGAGCTACCGTATGATCCAGCAATTGCACTACTGGGTATTTACCCCAAAGATACAAAAGTAGGGATCCAAAAGGGTACGTGCACCCCGATGTTTATAGCAGCAATGTCCACAATAGCCAAACTGTGGAAAGAGCCAAGATGTCCATTGACTGATGAATGGATAAAGAAGATGTGGTATATATATATACAATGGAATATTATGCAGCCATCAAAAGGAATGAGATCTTGCCATTTGCAACGACGTGGATGGAACTGGAGGGTATTATGTTGAGCGAAATAAGTCAAACAGAGAAAGACATGTATCATATGATCTCACTGATATGAGGAATTCTTAATCGCAGGAAACAAACTGAGGGTTGCTGGAGTGGGGGTGGGGTGGGAGGGATGGGGTGACTGGGTGATAGATACTGGGGAGGGTATGTCCTCTGGTAAGTGCTATGAATTGTGCAAGACTGTTGAATCTCAGATCTGTACCTCTGAAACAGATAATGCAATATATGTTAAGAAAAAAAAAAGAAGAAGAAGAAGGTAGCAGGAGGGTAAGAATGAAGCAGGGGATATCGGAAGGGTAGACGAACCATGAGAGATGATGGACTCTGAAAAACAAACTGAGGGTTCTAGACGGGAGGGGGGTGGGAGGATGGGTTAGCCTGGGGATGGGTATTGAGGAGGGCACATTCTGCATGGAGCACTGGGTGTTATGCACAAACAATGAATCATGGAACACTACATCTAAAACTAATGATGTAATGTAGGGGATTAACATAAGAATAAAAAAAAAGAAAATTCAGAGTAATAATCAACAAGATATTCACTGGACTTGAGAAATGAGTAGAGGACATCACTATGACCCTTAACAATGAGATTAAAAAAAAAGAACACAGTCAGAATTGAAGAACACAATAAATGAAATTTAAAAAATACACTCGATGAAGTAAATAGCAGACTAGACAAAGCAGAAAAGCTAATCAACGACCTGGAGGACAGAGTAACAGAAAGTAATCAAGCTCAGCAGGTAAGAGAAAAAAAATAATGCAATATGAGAACAGAATTAGGAAACTCAGTGACACCAGCAAGCATAAAACATTCACATTACAGGGATCCCAGAAGGAAAAAAGAAAGAAAAGGGGGCAGAAAATTTATTTGAAGAAATAATAACTGAAAACTTCCCAAATCTGGGGAAGAAAACAGAAATCCAGATCAAGGAGGTACAGAGATCCCACAATAAAATCCACCCAAAGGGGTCCACACCAAGACACATAGTAATTAAGATGGCAAAGAGTAGTGATAAAGAGAATTTTAAAAGCAGCAAGAGAAAAGAAAGCATTTACATACAAGAGAAACCCCATAAGGTTATGAGCTAATTATTCAGAAAAAAACTTTGTGGGCCAGAAGGGAGTAGCATAATATATTCAAAGTGCTGAAGTTAAAAAAAAAAAAGCCTGAAGCCAAGAATACTTTATTCAGTAAGGCTACCATTCAGAACAGAAAGACAAAGAGTTTCCCAAACAAAAAAATTAAAGGAATTCATCACCACTAAACCAGCCCTACAAGAAATGGGGAACTCTGAGTGGAAATGAAAGACCATAAGCAGGAGTAAGGAAAGTAGGAAGCACAAAAACAGTAAAAATACGTATATCAATAAAAATCAGGCAAGTGACTCACACAATAAAAGGATGACACAATATACCTAAAATGTAGGGAGGAGAGGAATAAAGAATGGATTAAAACTTAAGTGACCAGCAAGTTAACATAGACTGCTATATCCAGAAGATGTTATATACAAACCAAATGGTATCCAGAAACCAAAAAACAGTAATAGACATGCAAAAAATAAAAAGAAAGGAATCCAAGTATATCACTTAAAAAAGCCAAGTCATCATGAGAGAAGAGGGCAAGAGAAGAAAGGAATGAAGAAAAACTACAAGAACAAATATAAAACAAGTAACAAAATGACAATAAATACATACATATCAATAATTATTTTGAATATAAATGGATTAATATTCCAATCAAAAGACATAGAGTGAAGGAATGGATAAAAAAAACAAGACCCGGGCGCCTGGGTGGCTCAGTTGGTTAGGCAACTGCCTTCAGCTCAGGTCATGATTCTGGAGTCCCGGGATCGAGTCCCGCATCGGGCTCCCTGCTCGGCAGGGGGTCTGCTTCTCCCTCTGACCCTTCCCCTCTTATGCTCTCTGTCTCCCATTCTCTCAGATAAATAAATAAAATCTAAAAAAAAAAAAAAAAAAAAAGCAAGACCCATCTATATGCTGCCTACAAGAGGCATATTTCAGAACTAAACCCACATACAGATTGAGAGTGAAGATATAAAGAAGCATTTGTCATACAAATGGAAGTGAAAAGAAAACCTGGGTAGCAATACTTGAACAGAAAAAATAGACCTTAAAACAAAGACTGTAATAAGAAACAAAGAAGGTCACTATATAATCATTAAGGGGACAATCCAACAAGAAGATATAATAATTGTAAATATTTATGCACCCAATATGGGAGCACCCAAATACTGAAGACAATTACCAACAAACATAAAGGAATTAATCAATAGTAATACAATAATAGTAGGGCACTTTTACTTGCCACTTAAATCAATGGGTAGATCATCCACAGAGAAAATTAATGAGGAAACAGTGGCTTTGAATGACATATTGGACCACCTGGATTTAACAGATAAATTCAGAACATTCCATCCTAAAATAGCAGAATACACATACTTGTCAAGTGCACATGAACATTCTCCAGAATAGATCACATATCAGGCCACAAAACAAGTCTCAACAAATTCAAAAATATCAAAGTCATTCTATGCATTTTTTATCACATTAAGAAACTAGAAATCAGTCACAAGAAAATATCTGGAAAGAGTGAAAATACATGGAGGTTAAATAACATGTTACTAAACAATGAATGGGTCAACCAAGAAATCAAAGAGGAAATAAAAGAATACATGGAGACAGATGAAAACACAGTGATCCAAAATTTGGGGAATGCAGCAAAAGCTGTTCTAAGAGGGAAGTTCACAGCAATACAGCCTTTCTCAAGAAGCAAGAAAAATCCCAAATAAACAACCTAACCTTATACCTAAAAAGGCTAAAAAAGAACAACAAAAAAACCCAAAAACCAGTAGAAGGAGGAAATAATAAACATTAAAGCCAAAATAAATGAAATAGAAACTAAAAAAGAAGAAGAACAACAACAACAGATCAATGAAACTAGGAGTTGGTTCTTTGAAAAGATCAACAAAACTGATAAACCACTATCCAGACTCACAAAAAAGAGAGAGAGAAAGGGAAAGAGAGAGAACTCAAACAAAATCAGAAATGAAAGAGGAGAAATAACAAGTAACAACAGGATTTTAAGAGAATAGTATGAAAAATTATATGCCAACAAATTGAACAACTTACAAGAAATGGATAATTCCTAGAAACATATACCTCCCAAATTGAATCAGGAAGAAATAGGAAATTTGGACAGACCAATTATTGAATCAGTAATCAAAAAAATTCCAACAAAACTTCAGGACCAGATGGCTTCACAGGTGAATTCTACCAAACATTAAAAGAAGAGTTAATACCTATTCCCAAACTATTCCAAATAACAGAGGAAGAAGGAAAACTTCCAAATTCATTCTATGAGGCCAGGATTGCCCTGATACGAAAACCAGATAAAGACAGTATAAAAGAGTACTATAGACCAGTATCTCTGCTGAACATAGATGCAAAAATCATCAACAAAATATTATTTAATATTTTAAATTAACAAAATTTAATTAATACATTAAAAAGATCATTCACCACAATCACATGGATTATTCTTGAGATGCAAGGTGGTTCACTATTCACCAATCAATCAATGTGATACATCAGTGCAATAGGAGAAAGGATGAAAACCTTAAGATCATTTCAATAGATGCATAAAAGCATTTGACAAAGTACAACATCCATTTGTGATAAAAACCCTCAACAAAGAAGGTTTAGAAGGAATATATCTCAACATAATAAACTTATTTATTTAAAAACCCACAGCTAACACCACACTCAATAGGGAAAAACTGAGAGCTTTCCCTCTAAGGTCATGAACAAGGCAAGGATGTCCACTCTCACCACTTGTATTCAACAAACTACTGAAAGTCCTACTCACAGCAATCAGACAAGAAAAAGGAATAAAATGTATTGATTGTTAAGGAAGAATTGAAACTTTCACTATTCACAAATGACACAATACTCTATATGGAAAACCCCAAAGACTTCACCAAAAAAACTACTAGAACTAATAAATGAAATTAGTAAGGTTGCAGAATACAAAATCAATGTACAGAAATCCATTGCATTTCTATCCACTAATAATGAAGCAACAGAAAGAGAAATTAAGAAAGCAATCTCATTAACAAATTACACCAAAAATAATAACATAACTAGTAATAAACTTAACTGAAGAGGAGAAAGACTGTATTCTAAAAATTATAAAACACTGATGAAAGAAATTGAAGATGACACAAACAAATGGCAAGATATTCCATGCTCATGGATTGGAAGAATAAATATTGTTAAAATGTCCATAGTACTCATGCAATTTGCAATCTACAGATTTAATGCAATCCTGATCCAAATAACAACAGCATGTTTCACAGAACTAGAACAAACAATCCTAAAATTCATGTGGATACACAAAAGATCACCAATAGCCAAAACAATCTCAAAAAAGAAAAATAAAGCTGATGGTATCACAATTCTGGATTTCAAGTTATACTACAGCTTTGTAGTATCAAAACAGTATGCTACTAGCACAAAAATAGACACATAGATCAATAAAACAGGATAGAAAGCCCAGGAACAAACCCACAATTATATGGGCAATATTTGACAAAGGAGGCAAGAATATGCAATGGGAAAAGACAGTCTCTTCAACAAATGGTGTTGGGAAAACTGGACAGCAACATGCAAAAGAATGAAACTGAACTACTTTCTTAAACCATACACAAAAATAAGCTTAAAATGGATTAAAGACTTAAATGTGAGACTTGAAACCATTAAAATCCTAGAAGATAGCACAGGCAACAATGTCTCTGACATTGGCCATAGCAACATTTTTCTAGATATGTCTCCTGAAGCTAGGAAAACAAAAGCAAAAATAAACTATTAGGACTATATCAAAATAAAAACTTCTGCACAGCAAAGGAAACAACCAACAAAACTAAAACCTATAGAATGGGAGAAGATATTTGCAGATGACATATCTAATAAAGGGTTAGTATCCAAAATACATAAATTACAAAACTCAACTCCAAAAAAACCCAAATAATCCAATTTAAAAATGGGCAGCAGACATGAACAGACATTTCTCCAAAGAAGACATACAGATGGCCAACAGACACATGAAAAGATGCTCAACAGCACCCATCATCAGGGAAATGGAAATCAAAACTACAATGAGATATCACTTCACACCTGTCAGAATGACTAAAATCAAATATACAAGAAACAAGTGTTGGTGAGGATGTGGAGAAAAAGGAACCCTTTGCATTTTTGGTGGGAATGCAACCTGGTGTAGCCACTGTGGAAAACAGTATGGAGTTTCCTCAAAAAGTTAAAAATAGAACTACCTTATGATCCAGTAATCATGCTACCCGGTATTTATCCAGATAATACAAAAACACTAATTCGCCCCTATGTTTATAGCAGCATTATTTACAATAGCCATATTATGGAAGCAGCCCAAGTGTTCATCGATACACCTATAAAGAAAATGTCATGTATATATATACAAAATGGAATGTTATTCAGCCATAAAAAAAGAATGAAATCTTGCCATTTGCAACAACATGGATGGATCTAGAGAGTATAATGCAAAGCAATGTAAGTCATGCAGAAAAAGACAAATACCATATGATCTCACTCATGTGGAATTTAAGCAACAAAACAAGAGACAGAGAGACAAACCAAGAAACAGACTTTTAACTATAGAGAACAAACTGGTGGTTGCCAGAGGGGAGGTAGATGAAGGGATGGGTAAAATCGGTGAAGGGGATTAAGAGTACACTTATCATGATGAGCTCTGAGCAGTGTATAGAATTGTTGAATAACTATACTGTACACCTGAAACTTATAGAACACTGTATGTCATCTATACCAGAATTAAAATTGAAAACAATAAATTTAATTGTTTTTTTAAATATAGGAGTGCCTGGGTGGCTCAGTTGGTTAAACATCCAATTCTTGAATTTGGCTTAGGTCATGATCTCAGGGTCGTGAGATCCAGTCGCATGTCAAGCTCCATACTGAACGTAGAGCCTGCTTAAGATTCTTTCTCTCCCTCTCCATCTGCCCCTTCCCCCCTCAAAAAAAAGTGGGGGTGCCTGGGTGGCTCAGTTGGTTAAGCATCCAACTCTTGAATTCAGCTCAGGTCATGATCTCAAGGTCATGAGATGGAGCCCTGCAGCAGGCTTCAAACTCAGTGGGGAGTCTGCTTCAGATTCTCTCTCTCCTTCTGCCCCCTCCCTGCCTGCTCTCTCTCTCTCACTCTAAAATAAATAAATAGCTCTCGTGGGACTGAGCCCCTACCCTGTTGGGTCCATGCTAACTCATGGTAGCTAGTGTGAGACCTGAATGGGATTGTTGGGCATTTAATTAGCATCTGAAGAGATGGGGGATTGGTTGGCATGGGAGCCAAAATACCCGCACATATTTGGTGTCAGAGGGCTGGTTGTAAGAAACAGTGCAGAGAGGGATAACAGGGATGGAGAAAAGATGGTGGAAGAGTAGGGGACCCTATTCCAACCAGTCCCTGGAATTGAGCTGGATATCTACCAGACCACTCTGAACACCCACAAAATCAGCCTGAGATGTAAGAAGATAGATCTGGATATCTACAAACAGAATATCGCAGGCAGTTGGTTTCAAGGTATGAAGTGGGGAGCCATGATTCCGCAGGCAGATTTTGGAGGATAAATGGAAGGGGGAGGGAGCCAAGCCATAGGGATCCTGCACTGCCAGTGTGTGAAAGACTCCTGTGCTGGGGAATGGAGAACAGACTCACGGTCTGGTAACAGTGAGGAAAAGACTTTAGGGCAGCCCCCCAGACTGAAGCCTAGAGCAGCGGGGCCACACATGCGAAGTCGGGGCAGCTGGCAGTTTTAGAAGCACAAAGGGCAGAGACATGACCTGACCTGGAGGCAAGGACTGGGAGCGCTGCTGAGGGGTGCACAACCCAGGCTGCTGCAGTTTATAGCAGCACAGACAGAAACGGAGATAGTGTGGCCTGGAGAACTCACTGAAGAACAGATTGCAATCTCTTTTCTGAGGCAGAGGGTTGAAAACGATCTCTTCTGCTCTGACTCTCAGAAGAGATGCAGAAAGCCACCAGAGAACAAAAGCCCCAAAAAACCGATTTTCACTGAGCCCATCCCCCGCCACAAGGGGCAGGGTAACTCTGCCCAAACAGGGTTGCCTGAGTAACAACGTGGCAGCACCCCCACCCCCAGAAAACAGGCTGGGAGAACAAGAGGCCGGCAACCCTAAGGTCCCTATAAAACAGGTGCATCTTGCTTGGGTTCTGGTCAATAATTTGGACTCTGTACATTCCCTCAACCACCCCTCAACAGACTGACTAGGAGGAGGAACCCCCAAAATAGGAAAGACTCAGAGATTGTGACTTCTGCCACAGATTTACAAATGGATACAGATATAACCAAGATGTTGGAGATGGAATTCAGGGTAGCAATTGTGAAGACAATAGCTAGAATGGAGAAATCGATTAATGGCAACATAGAGTCTCTAAGGGCAGAAATGAAAGCTGAACTGGCAGAATTTAAAAATGCTATCAATGGAGATCCAGTCTAATCTAGATAATCTAACAGCTAGGATAAGCAAGGTTGAAGAAAGAATTAGTGATCTAGAAGACTAATTAATAGACAGGAAGGAAAAAGAAGAGGCCAGAGAAAAACAACACAAAATCCATGAAAACAGAATCAGAGAAATAAGTGACACCATGAAATGTTCCAATGTCAGAATTATTGGGATCCCTGAGGGGTGGAGAGAGAGAGGACTAGAAGATATATTTGAGCAAATCATAGTTGAGAACTTCCCTAATCTGGGGAATGAAACAAACATTTGTGTCCTAGAGGCAGGGAGGACCCCTCCCAAGATCAAGGAAAACAGGCCAATGCCCTGGCATGTAATAGTAAAACTCGCAAATCTTAGAACCAAGAAAACCATCTTAAGGACAGTTAGCGGAAAGAGATTCCTTACATACAGAGGGAGGAATGTCAGAATAATGTCAGATGTATCCACAGAGACCTGGCAAGGCAGAAAGGCCTGGCAAGCCCGTATTCAGGGTACTAAATGAGAAGAACATGCAGCCAAGAATACTTTATCCGGCAAGGCTGTCATTTAGAATGGATGGAGAGATGCAGAGCTTCCACGACCGGCAGAAACTGAAAGAATATGTGACCATTAAGCCAGCCCTGCAAGAAATATTAAGGGGGGGGTTCTATAAAAGGAGAAAGACCCCAAGAGTGATATAGAACAGAAATTTACAGAGACAATCTATAGAAACAAGGTCTTCACAGGCCACATGATGACAATCAATTCATATCCTTCAATAATCCCTCTCAACGTGAATGACCTAAATGCTCCCATAAAATGGCACAGTGTTGCAGATTGGATAAAAAGACAGTACCCATCCATGTGCTGTCTACAAGAGACTCATTCTGAACCTAAAGATACATCCAGACTGAAAGTGAAGGGATGGAGATCCATCTTCCATGCCAATGGACCTCAAAAGAAAGCTGGGGTAGCAATTCTTATATCAGACAAATTAGATTTTAAGCTAAAGACTGTAGTTTGAGACACAGAAGGACACCATATCATTCTTAAAGGGTCTATCCAACAAGAAGATCTAACAATTGTAAATATCTATGCCCCCAACATGGGAGCAGCCATCTACATAAGCCAACTGTTAACCAAAATAAAGAGTCATATTGATAACAATACGTTAATTGTAGGAGACCTCAATACTCCACTCTCAGCAAAGGACAGATCCTCTAAGCAGAAAATCAACAAAGAAGCAAGAGCTTTGAATGACACACTGGACCAGATGGACCTCATAGATATATATAGAACATTCCACCCTAAAACAACAGAATACTCATTCTTCTCGAGCGCACACAGAAATTTCTCCAGAATAGACCACATACTGGGTCACAAATCAGGTCTCAACTGATACCAAAAGATTGAGATTATTACCTGCATATTCTCAGACCATAATGCTTTAAAACTGGAACTCAATCACAAGAAAAAATTTGGAAGAATTTCAAACACTTGGAAGCTAAAGACCACTCTGCTCAAGAATGTTTGGGTCAACCAGGAAATCAAAGAAGAACTTAAACAATTCATGGAAATCAATGAGAACGAAAACACATCAGCCCAAAACCTATGGGATACTGCAAAGGCGGTCCTAAGGGAGAAATACATAGCCATCCAAGCCTCACTTAAAAAAATAGAAAAATCCCAAATTCACCAACTAACTCTACACCTTGAAGAACTAGAGAAAAAGCAACAAACGATGCCTAAGCCATGCATTAGAAGAGAAATAATTAAGATTAAAGCAGAGATCAATGAATTAGAAACCAGAAACACAGTAGATCAGATCAACGAAACTAGAAGCTGGTTCTTTGAAAGAATTAAAAAGATCGATGAACCACTGGCCAGACTTATCCAAAAGAAAAGAGAAAGGACCCAAATTAATAAAATTATGAATGAAAGGGGAGAGATCATGACTAACACCAACGCAATAGAAACAATTATTAGAAATTACTATCAACAACTATATGCCAATAAACTGAGCAATCTGGATGAAATGGACGCCTTCCTGGAAACCTATAAGCTGCCAAGACTGAAAGAGGAAGAAATTGACAACCTGAATAGACCAATAACCAGTAATGAGATTGAAGAAGTGATCAAAAACCTCCCAAAAAACAAGAGTGCAGGACCTGATGGATTCCCCGGGGATTTCTACCGAACATTCAAAGAAGAAATAATACCTATTCTCCTGAAGCTCTTTCAAAGAATAGAAACAGAAGGAAAGCTCCCAGACTCATTCTATGAGGCCAGCATTACCTTAATCCCCAAACCAGGCAAAGACCCCATCAAAAAGGAGAATTTCAGACCAGTATCCCTGATGAATATGGATTCTAAAATCCTCAACAAAGTCCTAGCTAATAGTATCCAACAATACATTAAAAGGATCATCCACCATGACCAAGTGGGATTTATCCCCAGGATGCAAGGGTGGTTCAACATTCGCAAATCAATCAATGTGATAGAACACATTAGTAAGAGGAGGGAGGAGAACCATATGGTCCTCTCAATTGATGCAGAAAAAGCATTTGACAAAATACAGCATCCTTTCCTGATTAAAACTCTTCAGAGTATAGGGATAGAGGGAACATTCCTCAAGTTCATAAAATCCATCTATGAAAAACCCACAGCGAATATCATCCTCAATGGGAAAAAGCCATTCCTTTAAGATCAGGAAAAACACAAGGATGCCCACTCTTGCCACTCTTGTTCAACATAGTACTAGAAGTCCTAGCAACAGCAATCAGACAACAAAAAGAAGTAAAAAGTATTCAGATTGGCAAATAAGAAGTCAAACTCTCTCTCTTCACAGATGACGTGATATTTTATGTGGAAAACCCAAAGGACTCCACCCCCAAATTACTAGAACTCATACAGCAATTCAATAATGTGGAGGGATAAAAAAATCAATGCACAGAAATCAGTTGGTTTCTTATACACTAACAATGCAACTATAGAAAGAGAAATTAGAGAAACAATTCCACTTACAATAGCACCAAAAAACATAAGATACCTAGGAATAAGCCTAACCAAAGAGGTAAAGGATCTATACTCTAGGAACTACAGAACACTCATGAAAGAAACTGAAGACACAAAAAGATGGAAAAATATTCCATGCTCATGGATTAGAAGAATAAACATTGTTAAAATGTCTATGCTACCCAGAGCAATCTATACCTTCAATGCCATCCCGATCAAAATTCCAATGACATTTTTCAAAGTGCTGTAACAAACAATCTTAAAATTTGTATGGAATCAAAAAAGACCCTGAATTGCCAAGGAAATGCTGAAAAAGAAAAACAAAGCTGGGGGCATCACGTTGCCCGATTTCAAGCTATATTACAAAGGAGTGATAACTCCTTTGCTCCAAGACAGCATGGTATTGGCACAAAAACAGACACACAGACCAATGGAACAGAATAGAAAGCCCAGATATGGACCCTCAACTCTATGGTCAAATAATCTTTGACAAAGCAGGAAAAAACATGCAATGGAAAAAAGACAGTCTCTTCAATAAATGGTGCTGGGAAAATTGGACAGCTATATACAGAAGAATGAAACTTGACCATTCTCTAACACCATACACAAAGATAAACTCAAAATGGATGAAAGACCTCAATGTGAGACAGGAATCCATCAAAATCCTAGAATAGAACCTCTTCGACATCGGCCACAGCAACTTTTTTCAAGACACATCTTCAAAGACTAGTGAAACAAAAGCAAAAATGAACTTTTGGTACTTCATCAAGATAAAAAGCTTCTGCACAACAAAGGAAACAGTCAACAAAACAAAGAGGCAACCCACAGAATGGGAGAACATATTTGCAAATGACACTACAAACAAAGCGCTGATTTCCAAGATCTATAAAGAACTTCTCAAACTCAACACCCAAAAAACAAATAATTAAGTCAAAAAATAGGCAGAAGACATGAACAGATACTTCTCCAAAGAAGACATACAAATGGCTAACAGACACATGAAAAAGTGTTCATCATCATTAGCCATCAGGGAATTTCAAATCAAAGCCAAATTGAGATACCACCTTACATCAGTTAGAATGGCAAAAATTGACAAGGCAAGAAACAACAAATGTTGGAGAGGTTGTGGAGAAAGGGGAACCCTCTTACACTGCTGGTGGGAATGCAAGGTGGTAGAGCCACTTTGGAAAACAGTGTGGAGGTTCCTCAAAAATTTCAAAGTAGAGCTACCATATGACCCAGCAATTGCTCTACTGGGTATTTACCCCAAACAGACACAGATGTAGTGAAAAGAAGGGCCATATGCACCCCAATGTTCATAGCAGCAATGTCCACAATAGCCAAACTGTGGAAAGAGCTGAGATGCCCTTCAACAGATGAATGGATAAAGAAGATGTGGTCCATATATACAATGGAATATTACTCAGCCATCAGAAAGGATGAATACCCACCTTTCATATCAACATGGATGCGACTGGAGGAGATTATGCTAAGTGAAATAAGTCAAGCAGAGAAAGTCAATTATCATATGGTTTCACTTATTTGTGGAACACAAGGAATAGCATGGAGGACATTAGGAGAAGGAAGGGAAAAATGAAGGGGGGAAATTGGAGGGGGAGATGAACCATGAGAGACTATGGACTCCAAGAAACAAACTGAGGGTTTTAGAAGGGAGGTCGGTGGGGAGATGGGTTAGCCTGGTGATGGTTATTAAGGAGGGCACACACAGCATGGAGTACTGGGTTTTATGCAAAAACAATGAATCATGCATCACTACATCAAAAACTAATGATGTATTGTATGGTGACTAACATAACATAATAAAATAAAATAAAATTTTAAAATAAATACATAAAATAAAATAAATAAATCTTAAAAATTAAATTTAAATAAAAGCGCAGGCAACGAAAGTAAAAGATAAAATGTACTACATCAAAATTTAAAATTTTTGTGCATCAAAGGACACGACTGACAGAGTAAAAGGGAAACCTACAAAATGAAGGAAATATTTACAAAGCATATATCTGATAAGGGGTTAATATTCAGAATATATAAAGAATTCCTATGATGCAACAACAACAAAAAACTTCAACTTAAAAATGGCCAAAGGATTTGAATAGACATTTCTCCAAAGATGATATACAAAGACCAACAAGCATATGAAAATATGCTCAATACAACTAATTATTAGATAAACAAAAAGTAAAAACCACAGTGCAATTTCACCTCACATCCATTCGGATAGCTACAGAAAATAATAGTAATAATAAGTGTTGGTGAGAAAAAGAAGTGTTGATGAGGATGTGGGGAAATTAGAACACTATACACTGTTGGTGGGAATGCAAAATGGTTAAATGGCCTTGGAAAACAGTATGCAGTTCCTCAAAAAATAAAAAATAGAATTATTATATGATCTAGAAGTTCCACCTCTGAGTCTTGAAGAGATATTTGTATATTCATGTTCAAAGCAACATTATTCACAATAGCCAAAATGTAGAAGTAACCCAAGTGTGCATCAACAGGTGAATGGATAAAACAAAATGTGGTATATCCTTATCCATACAATGAGATATTATTCAACCTTTAAAAGAAAAGAAATTCAGATATATGCTGTAACATGGATGAACCTTGAGGACATTAGGCTAAGTAAAATAAGCCAGTCACAAAAAGAAAAATACTTTGATTCCATTTAGATAAGGTATCTCAGGTAGTTAAATTCATAGAAACAGAAAGTAGAATGGTGGTTGCCAGGGGCTAAAGGAGAAAGGGTAGTGGGATAGTTTTATTTACTGGGCATAGAGTTTCAATTTTGCAGATGAAAAGAGTTCTGTAGGTTGGTTGTACAACAATGTGAGCATACTTAGATACTACTGAACTGCTCACTTAAAAATGGTCAAAATGGTAAATTTTATGTGTATTTTACCATAATTTAAGCTTTTTAATGTTTTAATCAGTTGGTGCTCTAAACACTCATATATTGGTTTTTGTGTGGATATAAGTTGAATTTCTTT
Source organism: Mirounga angustirostris (assembly GCF_029215605.1). Classification (NCBI taxonomy): domain Eukaryota; kingdom Metazoa; phylum Chordata; class Mammalia; order Carnivora; family Phocidae; genus Mirounga; species Mirounga angustirostris. The sequence goes on along the minus strand of NW_026991717.1, from coordinate 49,839,527 downwards.
GGGATAAACATCCAAGAGTACAATTGCTGGGTCTTAATGGCAGTTGCATGTTTAGTTTTTAAAGAAATTGCCAACCTGTTTTCCAGAGTAGTTGTACCATTTACATTTCCACAGGAATAAATGATCCAGTTTCTCTGCATCTTCTCCAGCATCTTGGTGTTGTCACTATTTTTCATTTAAGCCATTCTGATGGGTGTACAGTGATACCTCATTATGGTTTAATTTACATCTCCCTATAAACATCTCACCTATATATTTGCCTCTTTAGTGAAATGTCTCTCACCCATTTTTTTTATGATTTTATTTATTTATTTATTTATTTATTTATTTATTTATTTATTTGAGAGAGAGAGAGAGAACAAGCTGGGGGGAGGAGCAGAGGAAGAGGGAGAAGCAGACTCCCTGCTGAGCAGGGAACCCGATGCAGGGCTCAATCCCAGGACCCTGAGATCATGACCTGAGCCAAAGGCAAATGCCTAACCTACTGAGCCACCCAGGTGCCCCTCTCACCCATTTTCTGTTTTTTTTTTTTTTTACTACCTACCTACAAACTGTAAAATTTGGAGGACTCTCAGAAACAAAAGTATCTACATATGAACAAAACAAACACATATGCACAAATGAAATTTTTTTTAGATTTTATTTATTTATTTGACACACAGAGAGAGAGAACACAAGTAGGCAGAGCAGCAGGCAGAGAGAGAGGGAGAAGCAGGCTCCCCACTGAGCAGGGAGCCTGACATGGCGCTCAATCCCAGGACCCTGGGATCATGACCAGAGCTGAAGGCAGATGCTTAACCGACTGAGCCACCCAGGCACCCCACAAATAAAACTTTTTTAAATAGACATATGGTTAAACAAATAAAAGAATAAAAATAACACTCTGCAACAGTTTCTCAACAATGACATTATAACTAATACCTGTGGTGATAAATATATTAGTAGTTCTCTCCCCCACTGAGTCACTTTGAAATGGATTCAGCAGCTTGGCTGTCATCCATGGTATGACAACTTCCAGCCCCAGGCTCTGCAGGAGTCACTTCAGGGTTGATCCCAGGGTCAGTCTCCACTGATCCAGGAACCAACTATGTTTTTTATTTAAGCAAGAGGCTGAGATAAGCCAGTCAACTCCATTTAAAGAGATGGTTTTTTTCTCTAGACTCACTCCTCCCTTTGAAAACAATAATAACCATAATTATAATAGCTACTAGCATTAGCATAGTTTTCTATAGTTTACAAAGAGTTTCAAAATCAATTTCTTCCTTTGTTGTCTAAAATTAAAATGCAATTGCAATAAAATCAAATTAACTGATATTCTATGATGCTTAAGAATGCTGAAAATCAGAAAATAATTGTTCAATGTATATATTAATCCTGCTGAATCAATGAAATTCTTTGGAAACAACTTCAAACCCCTCCCTGTCAAAGATAACTGAGCCACACTTTAAAAAAACTGAGTATTTTATCCAAAGAAATACTGGACTTTTTTTTTTTTTTTTTTGAGTCAATCTCCCCAGCTAGGCCAAAGAGCTGAGATCAGGCTAGACTAAAAACATCTCTGTGAGTAATATCCCTCTGGTTTTTCACCAATGCTTTATAAGTTCTTCTTGAGTTACATCTTGAGTGGGCATTTCACGTTTCAGCTGAAGAACTGAATTCAACTTGTCTTCACATATTGCTATAATGAAGGCAGAAAGGATTCAACCAGAGAATGGATTCTCATCCATGGGATTTTTTTGTTGCTTATTCAAAAGTTTTTCCACTAAACAGCCAGTGTCTGTGTCCTTCCTAGATTCAGATTGTGCACTGGACTCTTTCTTCTTAAACAAACTTCTGTACTTTCTTGGTTTCATAAAGTTTTTCTTTCCCTCTGGTTTGTTTACTTATCAAAATCTGCATCTTTATCTCTGTAGTCTTAAAAGGTATCTTTTTTACTCCTTTAATGCCAAATAACAAATTAACAGGCAAAAAAGATTGTCTTTCAAACAATTAAAAGCATGGAGATTATTTAGGGTCATGATTTCTCATAATTTTATAAGGAAACCTGGATCATTTATTCAGGGCCTTCATTCATCTACTAGATTCAAAGAACTGGAGAAACAATGATTAAGCCAACAGATGTATGCCCTCAAGAAGCTTACATTTGAGGGATAGATGTATAAGCCAGCAATGTGCTCTGTACACTGCACTCATTGCCATAGTAAAGCTGTGGACAAAGTGCCCTGAAATCTTGAGTAGAAAAAGAAGAATTTGGAATACAATAAGGGTATGATCTTAGAAAAGAAAAAAAAAAGGTAAATATAAAGTAAGCAAGAAGCTCTGGAGATTTATGCACACATGCAGAAAACTTTTATTGAGGTCCCACCAAATGCAAGACATTATCCTTAGGCATAAGACACTATTTAGAATAGATAGAGAAGGTCCTTTTATCCATTATCTTGGGCTCTACTGGAGGAGACAGATAATTATCATTACAATTTTTTAAGTATCAGATAGTAATATGTATTATCATGAAAACAAAACAAGGGAATGTGGTAAGGAGTAAATTGGGATTATTTTAAGAGAGGTGGTCAGTAAGAGTCTATTTCATGCCAAAGAATGGGATTTGAGTGCTTAGATTTTGTCATTTGGCAAGTCCATTATTTTGATATTGCTTCCTAGAGGACATCTCACAAAGACTGGAGAACATTTGGCAAAAGACTTGGTAACCTGATTAAAAGCTTTTGCTACTAAAAATTAAGACAGAGCCAGAAAAATATCCAGATAATAATGCAAAGTCATGTGAAGGTAGCAGCAGATTATTCATAGGAATAAAAACAAAAAAACAATAATGGAGAATATGCCTAGTAATTATCAGGAGAAAACAGGAACAATTTTGAAAAAACATACACTCAATCCTCAGCAAATGAAGAGGCAATCACTGATGCAAGTTTTTGTGAATGCTTCCAAAGGTATCCTATACATGTACCAGGATGCTTGTGAATGTCCTTTTTTTGATATAAAACTGTTCTGTACTAATTTTTTCATACTTAAAATATTTTAGAGGTCATTCTATATCAGTACATACAAATCTTCCTTTTTTAATAAGTTTTTCGAATCACTATGTACATCTGAAACTAATGTAACATGTCAATTATACTTCAATTAAATTTTTTCTCTTTTTTAAAGCTACATGTTGTTCCATTGTTTATTTAACCATTAATTATATATTATAAATGGTGGACACTGAGATTGTATGAGTAACTGGCTACCTGTTCACCATACCCATTTCTTCTTCCTAAGCAAATGGCTATGCCTCATTTCCTAATTTCCCTCAGACTTAGGTGTGACCATGTGTCTGTGTTCTAGACAATAAAATGTGAATAGATGTGATAGGTGTCATTTCCAGGCCTGACCCATAAGCATTTGATACTTCATGCTATTTCCTTTTCAGCTAATTTGATACAGATGGGCAAGATGACCTGAGAAGCTCATGCTGAAGATAATAGAACCACAAGAAAAAAAGGATCCTGAGTTTCTGAATCAACATTTGCAGGAGAACAACCAGTCAATCAGGAACATCCATTTTGGATTTCACACAAGAGAGAAATAAACCTCAAATGTGTTTGAACTAGCTGGGGATTTGTTAGTTACAGAAATGGTGTTAATTTTTCTATATAAGGTGGTTCTCATTCTCATTCTCCCCTATCCTGGAGAACAGGGAGATTAAAGGAATCTCCCCACTCTTTGGTGTTCTGGAAAAGGCCTTACTGCAAAGAAACATCCTTCCCCAAATGACCTAAGTAAAATTCAAGGATGCTCCATTGTTTATCTTCCATCCTATGCCTCATAAATGACTAGATGAACTGTTTTGTCCCCACTGAGTAGTCAGAACAAAATGCTTGTCAACCAAACTTTGGTTAAGTTTCTCTCCTTCCCCTAGGCCTCAGCCTAAGCCAGCATCATAAAATCCCACTGTAAATTCTCCTCACAACAACAAGCTGACCTCTGGGTAAAACATTATCTGGTCTCCTGTCTCATTATACCATCTTCACTCATTCCACTTTCCCATACCCTGTTCTTTCTAGCCTTGTTTACTTCTCCCTATAAAAGAAAAGCCCTTTAACACCTAACTTTTGAGATACTTACAGATATTACAACCCAAGTATCTCTATTGCAATAGTCTCTGCACTCTCCCCAACCTTCTTGCAATAATCCTTTGAAATATAGACTCTGTTTACCTAAATCTGGATTTTTTTGTTTTTGTTTTTTTGTTTTTTAATTTTATTATGTTATGCTTTATGTTTTTGTTTTTTTTAATAGACTTTATTTTTTAGAGCCCCTTTACATTCACAGCAAAATTGAGCAGAAGATAAAGAGATTTACCATATACTTCCTGTCCCCACACATACATAGCTTTCCCCATTATCAACATTCCCCACCAGAATATTACATTTGTTATAACTAATGAATCTACATTGACATATCATTATCACCCAAAGTCCACAGTTTACAATAAGTTCATTCTTGGTGGTGTTATTATTATTACTAAGAACTTGATTCTTATCAATAGGGGAAAACTTGTTAATAGTGAAAAGAATATTGTGGAAAATAACCCTTTAATCTTGGAATTTATGATGATAAAGAAATGAAATATTCAGCACTATCAAACATGTGCCACCCCTGAGTTTAGGAAACATATTCCTAAAAGGTTCAGAGAATGTCATGGATGTCCTCCAAAACACTCTAAAATGAAGGGTTGGGGAATGAGTATTCATATTCCAACTCCAGTCAGTTGGTAATGCTGGCCTGGCACTCAGCAATGAGATGAATTATGAGGGTCATGTGGCTCAATGATTTAAAAGAAAAAAAAAATGAAAACAGCTAGAGATGTCTGCAGTGACTACCAGATGGAAGAGTGGCAGAATGTGTACTGTATCCCTTTCATCCTGAATGAACTAAACACAGTTAACTGCCATTTTTTTTTAAATGAAGCAATGCTCTAGAAAGTAAAAATCTAACTATGCAGTAGTGAAGAAAAAACAAATAATTGAATACATCTATACTCAGGTTCAGATTTTGCTTGCTTTTTTTTCACATCTCTAGCTGTGGTTTTCAACAGGAAGCAATCACACACACACACACACACACACACATCCCAGGAGACATTTGACAATGTTGTGGGGAATTTTGGTTGTCACAACTTGGAGGGGGTGTTGCTACTAAGGCCATAGATGCTGCTAAATATCATATAATGCATAGGACAGCCCCCACAACAAAGAATTATCTGGCCCAAAGGTCAATCATATAGAGAAATCCTCCTCTACAAAAGGAGGAAGAGATACATAATTAGGGAGTAAGTTAGAGCCAAACCTGGAAAAACAGTGTCCCCAAAACTGGCCAAGAATGAGATGAGGCTTGTGAACAGCACTTTAAAAAAAAAAAAGAAAAAGATTTTTGGGTGTTGTTTTGTTTGGGATTTCTTTTCTTTAGTTGCTGACAAGAAACTAAGTGAGGATGGAATACAATCACTTCTTAGGGAAGATGATACAAAACAGAGAAAGACATGAAATTTAGTTATTTTATAAACCATCTCACCAAGGAGAACAATCTCCAACCAGAAAGAAAAAAACAAACACTGATTGGAGGAAACTGAAATTTAGTTATTTTATAAACCATCTCACCAAGGAGAACAATCTCCAACCAGAAAGAAAAAAACAAACACTGATTGGAGGAAACTGAAGCCCAACATTAAAGATGTAATGTCCTGCCCAGCTATTTAAATGAGTCCAATGCTCAAACCTAGATGAGTTACCTTCAAGACATTAAAGATGTGGTGTATATATATACAATGGAATATTATGCAGCCATCAAAAAAAATGAAATCTTGCCATTTGCAACGATGTGGATGGAACTAGAGGGTATTATGCTAAGCGAAATAAGTCAATCAGAGAAAGACATGTATCATATGATCTCACTGATATGAGGAATTCTTAATCTCAGGAAACAAACTTAGGGTTGCTGGAGTGGTGGGGGGTGGGAGGGATGGGTGGCTGGGTGATAGACATTGGGGAGGGTATGGGCTATGGTGAGCGCTGTGAATTGTGTAAGACTGTTGAATCACAGACCTGTACCTCTGAAACAAATAATACATTATATGTAAAAAACAAAACAAAGCAACAAAAGAAGATAGTAGGAAGGGAAAAATGAAGGGGGGGGAATCAGAGGGGGAGACAAACCATGAAAGACTATGGACTCTGAGAAACAAACTGAGGGTTCTAGAGGGGAGGTGGGTGGGGGGATGGTTTAGCCTGGTGATGGGTATTAAAGAGGGCACGTATTGAATGGAGCACTGGGTGTTATACGCAAACAATGAATCATGGAACACTACATCAAAAACTAACGATGTAATATATGGTGATTAACATAATAAAATAAAATTTTTAAAAAGTGCTTGTATACCATCACTGACTTGAGAAGTCATAAAGAATGAGAGGTTCCAGAAGATGAAAGAGAGGAAATGTTGTTCCAGTTTTCCAAGAAAGACGGGGACAAAGGGAGGGAAAGGTTTTGATTTCCAGGACTTATAGACCAGCAAACTTGGGTCAATGTTCAGCAAATATTCATTTAGAAAGTAAAGCAATGACTACATTAGACACCATGAACCGGTCACTTATTCATTTATTTATCAAACACTGTTTTAACATCTACAAAACATGATGCCTATTCTAGGTGTCATTTATTGCAAATGAACATTATGTCCTTTGTTATTAGGCCCTAGTTTGTCAACTGCCTTAAATCCTTTTGGAACATGCTCAGGAACAAATAAATTAATCAATACTTATAGATAAACAGAATCATTTACATCTAGTTAATCTTGATTTCAACAAGACATTTGACGTTCTCTCATTTATATCCTTGTTAAGAAAGAAAAATATGAATAAAATGAGTAAGGGAGATTCACAGCTGGCTGAAGTTTATGGAGAAGTGCCAGAACAGAACAATGGCTCCCAGTATGATTGCTCATCAAAATCATGATCCTAGGGAGGGAGTGCTGATTTGTGATTTCTACCCCACATACACAAAAACAAAATACCCAAGGATGGGATGAAGGAATTACTTATTTTTAAGATTCCCAAGTATCACTGATATAACTGGTACAAAGATTTGCATTCAGGGAACAGTGATCTGAAGGAAAGCATTTAGTAGTATGCACCAGGGCTCAGTTAGTAGCCCCCTTGAAGTTTTGGCAGCATGGATGAAGACCCAGAGATCATAATTTTTATATCTGCCAATAGCACCAACAGCACAAAGTTGACAGTGCTATTCCATATACTGGAAAGCAAAATCAGGGTTCAGAAAAAGGTCCACAGGCTGGGAAAATAAGAAATAACAAGATGAAATTTAAACAGCTAAGTTTAAGTTTCTATATCTTGGTTCTAAAAAATAATAATATAATGAAAATATAAGGAACATGTGGATTGAAAGTAATTAATGAGGGGGAAGCCACCCCCAAGGAGTTTAGGTGACACTAGCTCCACATAGTGTGACATGAATAAATGCTAAAAGCCAGTGCAATGTTTGGCTGCATTAATAACCATCATTGTTTTTTGCCAAAGAGAAGAAATAGTCACACTATTGTTTTCTGTGCAGGCTACCTATGGAGTACATATCCAGGTAGAGCAGGGTTCTCAATCTCAGCACTGTTGACATATTTCTTTATTGTAGGAGCTGTCTTGAGAATTGCAGTATGTTTAGCAACAACCCTGGACTCTACCCACTAGATGCCAGTAGTATGACAAAATTGCCTCCAGTTGAGAACCACTGAGTCAGAGGTGCCTCAGCAGATGACTGCCCTCACTTTTAAGGGACACTTTGGTGTAGTGGCTAAGAGTGTGGACTAAAGAACCTGAATTTAGGGGCACCTGGGTGGCTCAGTCGTTAAGCGTCTGCCTTCAGCTCAGGTCATGATCCCAGAGTCCTGGGATCGAGCCCCGCATCGGGCTCCCTGCTCAGCCAGGAGTCTGCTTCTCCCTCTCCCACTCCCCCTGCTTGTGTTCCCTCTCTCGCTGTGTCTCTCTCTATCAAATAAATAAAATCTTAAAAAAAAAAAAAAAGAACCTGAATTCAATCCTGACTCTGACAATTATCTGTGTGACTTTAGGCAAGTCCCTTAACCCCTCTGTGTATTGGTCTCCTCATCTATAAAACAACAATTAAAAACAATTTTTAAAATGCCAGAAGAATTTTAACTCACTGGGTTGCTGTAAGGAGTCAAGAAGTTAACACAGTTGCTGGCACACCATTGCTGTTATACAAACATTAGCTATTATGACTTCAGTCTACCATCCTTCTTGATGGGAGCCTCAGAAGACTTCCCCAATCCTCACTTTCCTTTCCCCACTCCTCACCACCACCCCCATCAGTACACTGCAGGCCCTCCTAAGAATCTTGAGTGTGAGCGCAAATAGCAAAGGAAGGAGAGAGGAGCAGACAGAGAAGAAAAAATGGGATGAGGAAGGGAGGAAAAACAGCAGTGAAAGCCAGTCCTCAGCTTCCCTTAGACCCTGAATAGAGAGATTTTGGATTAGAAAATGAGATGTTTAAAAAGGAAAATAAAATTGTCACATTAAGCTTTAGAACACTTTCATGCAAATTAATAGGTTTAGCATAACTTGGAAAGTGATGTCAAAATCAGAGGGAAACAGCCAGGAGTGTTGGCTAAGTCTTCAGCCAACTTTGGCTGGGAACCACTTTATGCCATAGTATAGTTCTCCACTCTCTCCCCAGAGCCTGGCACATGGTAGGCATTCAAAATACACTTGATGGACAAATGAATGAATGATTTATGAGAATTACCACATAGCTACTCTGTTGAGAGAATGGGGAGTTAAGAGATGACCTATTCACAGATCTGGCCATTAATACCAGCTAAGGAGGCCCCCTTTTTATTACATTTTCCCTAGTTAAATCTTTACATAATTTGTGCAAGAGTTTCAATAGGTGGAAAGACAGAGCACCTTTTGATGAAGGCTGTTTAGGTCTCCAATTATTCGTCAGCTTTTGGGGAGTGATCTAGGTTTTTCTGGATAATTCTCACAAATCACAGTTATAATCCCAAAGAAGTCTTTTCCTCCCAATTTTTACCATCCTTCTCTTCTCTTTCCCTTAGGGTTTTGTCCCTTCTTATGTTAATCTAAGTGAGGAAAAAAACATGAGATGGTGAAGCCACTTGTGTTCCTTAGAGGTGGGTAGAAGGGCTAATTGTTGGGTGGGTAGAATGGGGTACAGGAAGCATCATGCCCCCACCTTCTGTCTTTTGGTATGTGTCTCAGGGGTTAAATGTTAAATATCTGTAAAAGGTGGAAAAGGGGAGTGGTTAAGCCAGAAAATCCCTAGAAACATTCCAATCCTAACATTCAGTAAAGTCGAACATGGGTCATAACAATATTGTAGTAAGATCCAGTTTTTCCTTGGACTTGTAACTGGTTCTATGTGCTAGATATGAACATATGCATATCCACCCCAAATCTCCCTTAAAGGAAGGACTTGATGTCCAGCTTGGGGACTGTGATCATCAGGACAGCATCCAGGAATCAACTGCTTCAGAGTTTGCTTTAGCCACAGAGAGCTGCCTCACCAGTGGTCATGCTATTCCAGGGGCAGCCTATTTCTAGTAAATGAACAAGGAGGGGTACAAAGGTACAGTCATTTTGGTCTGAAGCAAGACACCCTAGAAGCATACTTGCCCCACAGCACAGATGCCTGCCCCAGGTTGGTTGATGTTTTGTCAGGCCTGCATCACAGTTCAATTTCTCCCTCTGCCCAATCCTGCTTTGCCCCTTCCCTTCACAGATGTTGAGCCCTGATAAACATGTTACCCCAAACCCTGCTGAAAGCATCCAATTCTGGAGAACCCAGCCTATGACATTTTATGTGATGACTGTAATGGATGAGTTAGTTCCTAAATTATTTGGAATAAACAAATGGCCTCCCAAGAGGACTATTTTGAAGAAAAGTGGTGAGAGGGAGAGGTAAGCCCTATTATGTTGGTTGGAAAAAAACTGCTTCAATATAATATACATTTTAATCTTCTAAGGAAATGATTGTGATCCTCTGTTATGGGCAAAGGACAGAATCTATGGCTGAGAAGGAAAGGTTTTGATTCAGAGACTTATGCTAAATTTGTCCTGCATTTGTCTTTTTGATGCTGAAAAGCAATGGTACATGGTTGAAGCAAAGAATGAGAAAAGTCAATGCAAATCAGTCAACTGGTACAAGTTGAAGATGGATCTGCTTTTTCATGTCAAGGAATAAGGTAAAACTGCCATTGCTGATGAGAGGGCAGCTCAAGAAAATGTAAAGGCTGTTTCCAAGGCAATATAGAAGAGCTCTTGAGTGATCTTTACTGCCTCTCTTCTACAGGGAAATGAACAATGAGAATAGGACAGCCAAACAAATTTCTGAATCCATTTCTCAAAACCCACCAGGTTGTCCTAAGTCCCCCACACAAAAATTCTTCTCAGAGAGAACCCCTTATGAATATCATGACCTTATTGAAGGTGGATTCTGATTTGTTGCAGTAGAAATAAAGCAGGAATTAAAAATAACTTTGTATTGCACACAATGATGGGCACCATCTGAAATATACATTTATTTGATATTCAGTTTAAACACACTTTAGAGGGTCTTACTAAATATGGAACTATCATTTATAGTTGATTGTTATCAATGTTTATGGCTACTTTTATAAAATGTTGGTTAGGAAAATAACTCCATTTTAAACCAGGGTGATAATTTATAGCAGACAATGTCAGACTCTTACCTGCAGATGCAGAGAACTAGAGTGCCTAGAATTTACTTTCCTCTGGAACAGTCTTTGACCAACTATGGACAAATGTAGAATAAAAAAAGTCCAGCTCCTTGCCTGAGGGTGGGAGTAAAAGCTGGACACACTCCCACTCCCAGAGTTAACTTAACCTCCAGGGCTCCACAGCAAAGGAAACAATCAACAAAACAAAGAGGCAACCCACAGAATGAGAGAAGATTTTTGCAAATGACATTACAGACAAAGCGCTAATATTCAGGATCTAAAAAGAACTTCTCAAACTCAATACCCAAAAAACAAATAATTAAGTCAATAAATGGGCAGAAGATATGAACAGACACTTCTCCAAAGAAGACATACAAAAGGCTAACAGACACATGAAAAAATGTTCATCATCATTAGCCATCAGGGAAATTCAAATCAAAACCACATTGAGATACCACCTTATACCAGTTAGAATGGCAAAAATTGACAAGACAAGAAACAACAAATGTTGGAGAGGTTGTGGAGAAAGGGGAACCCTCTTACACTGTTGGTAGAAATGCAAGGTGGTATAGCCACTTTGGAAAACAGTGTGGAGGTTCCTCAAAAAATTAAAAGTAGAGCTACCCTATGACCCAGCAATTGCACTCCTGTGTATTTACCCCAAAGACACAGATGTAGTGAAAAGAAGGGCCATATGCACCCCAATGTTCATAGCAGCAATGTCCACAATAGCCAAACTGTGGAAAGAGCCGAGATGCCCTTCAACAGCGAATGGATAAAGAAGATGTGGTCCATGTATACAATGGAATATTACTCAGCCATTAGAAAGGATGAATACCCAATTTTCACATCAATATGATGGGACTGGAGGAGATTATGCTAAGTGAAATAAGTCAAACAGAGAAAGTCAATCATCATATGGTTTCACTTACTTGTGCAACATAAGGAATAGCATGGAGGACATTGGGGAGAAGGAAGGGAAAAATGAAGGGGGGGGAATCGGAGGGGGAGATGAACCATGAGAGACTATGGACTCCAAGAAACAAACTGAGGGTTTTAGAGGGGAGGGGGTTGGGAGGATGGGTTAGCCCAGTGATGGGTATTAAAGAGGGCATGTATTGCATGGACCACTGGGTGGCATATGCAAACAATGAATCATGGAACACGACATCAAAAACTAATGATGTACGGTATGGTGACTAACAAAACATAATAAAATAAAATTTAAAAAAAAAAACCCTCCAGGGATCCCCTACAGGATTAGGCTGAAGCTTCTCCTGGAGGGACTTCGCCTGAAACCACACCCTTAAATGGCTCCCACCTCTTCCCTATTCTTCTTCCCCAATTCCATATGTAGGAGAAAACATAGAAAATAAGAGAGATAATATATTAGGAAGGGAGTTAAGATGGCGGAGTAGGAGGGGGACCCTGGGCTTGCCTCATCCTTCAAACACAGCTAGATTTTTTACTTAAATTAAATCAAATTAGCCATATAGTAAATCATTAGGTTTCAGATGTAGAGTTCAGTAATTCATCAGTTGCATATAACAGCCAGTGCTCATCACATCACGTGCCCTCCTTAATGCCCATCAAAGAGGGCATTGTTGCCCCATCCCCCCACCCACCTCCCAAACACAGCTAGATTAACATCAAATCATTTTGAACACCTAGGAAATAGATCTAAGGATTAAGAGAACAATCTGCACAATTAGAGGGACAGAACTTAAACACTTGCCCAAAAACATTGACTGAGGAGTTGAGAGGAACTGACTATTGCAAGCTTTTGCAAGCAATGGAGCTTAAATTCTGAGGTTTTCAAAGTCCCCACCATTTGCTGGAGTTGAGCCAGGTGGCCACGGTAGTGCTCCTGGGGAGGAGGCTGGAGGCCTGGAGCAGGCTTGAGGTATAGGGATCCCCTGGTTTGCACTGGGAGAGAATGTTCCCCTTCTTGGCATACATTTGGAAGAGGATATATTGCCTCTCTAAGGACAAAAGACCTGTAGGGCACCACTGAGCAGCGATTCATAGGCAGGGGACAGAGATGCACACAGAGAGCAGGTAATCTTGTCACTGCTTTTTGCTGTGCTTCACCATAAACTCCAAGCACCTGAGCACCGGGCAACTGTTTTTCTAGGATGAAACAGCCCCCACAGAGCTCAGCAAGGCTCTTCTCCAGAGGAGGGGAGTGGGCCCTCACCATGCAGGATCCTTTAAGATTTGGAGTTTTGAATCCCAGCCACACACCAGAAATAAAACACAGGAGAACTGTGGCCCCAGACATGCCAACATCCCAGGCAAAAACAGGGTGAGGGCAGGGATCTAATGGAAGCCTGGGATGCAAGAGGGGAGATTGTTTGCTTATCTGTGAGGGCTTCCTGAACAGCAGCAGGCCTGGGCTCCCCTCTCTGGGAACGAGAAAGCAGTGTGATGCCATTCCCCACCCCACCCCCCCACCACCAGCATGGTCAGACTTCAGAGAGCAAACAGTGTCCCCAGTGGAGGCTGGAATTGCTTACACCAAACCCTGCACCCCTGCACCTGGCAGGTGCATCTTTATTAGGGCAGGTGGACTGTGAGCCAGCACAGTGGGCCTCTCTCCCAGACCATCACAGACCCCTGCATACACCAAGTCTACTGATCATAGAGTGCTCCAAGCATCAGCTTCAGTTCTGGTGGAAATAGGACCAGGCTTTCTTTTTCTTTTCTTTTCTCCCCCCCCCCCCCTTTGGAATCAGGTGTATAGTTGTTTGTTTGTTTGTTTCTTTCTTTCATTTTCTTTTCTCTTTTTTTGGATCATGCTTTTTTTTTCTTTCTTTCTTTCTTTCTTTCTTTTTCTTTGCAATCAGGCTTAGAGTTTTTTGTTTGTTTGTTCTGTTCCTTTTCCTTTTCTCTTTTTTTGGATCTGGATTTTTTTTTTCCAGGCTTATTTTAACAAATCAAAGCACACCTAATTAGAGATCCAAATGCTACCCACTGCAAGTAAGAAGGAACTCTGCAGAGAACTGACCTGTGGAAAAGAGCAGCCAAAATACAATAGTAAAGTGCACACAGCATACACCAGAAAAACACTTCCAGAAGTGCCAGGCCGTGGACAGTATATGGCCCCTTCTTAATATAGGATAACTCTCAGGAACAGGAAACATAACAAGTTTTCATTACATGCAAAGACATAAAGCTAAACAAAATGACAAGATGGAGGAATGCTCCCCAAAATAAAGATCAAGAAGAAATCACAGCTGGGATGGGGGTGGGGGGGGGCACTTGGGTGGCTCAGTAAGTTCAGCATCTGACTCTTGGTTTCAGCTCAGGTCATGATCTCAGGGTCATGAGCTGCTGGAGAATCTCTCTCTCCCTCTCTCTCTGTCTCTCTCCCTGCTCATGCTCACTCTCTTGCTCTAAAAATAAATAAACAAACCTTAAAAAAAAAAAAGAAAGAAATCACAGCCAGCTATTTAGTCAAAGCAGATATAAGCAATATATCTGAACAAGAATTTAGAACAACAGTCATAAGAACAGTAGCTGGGCTTGAAAGAAGCATACAAGACACCAGAGAAACACTTGCTGCAGAGATAAAAGACCTAAAACCTAGTTAGACTGAAACCAAAAAATGCTATCACTGAGATGCAAAACTGACTGGATGTAATCATAATGAGATGGAAGAAGCAGAGGAATGAATAGGTGATACAGAAGATAAAATTATAGAAAATAATGAAGCTGAAAAGAAGAGGGAAAGAAAACTATTAGATCATGAATGTAGACTCAGGGAACTCAGCAATTCCATAAAGCACAGTATCATAGGCATTTCAGAAAAGGGGGGAAAGGAGCATCAGGTTTATTTGAACAAATTATAGCTGAGAACTACCCTAATCTTGGAAAGGAAACAGGCATGTAAGTCCAAGAGGCACAGAAAACTCCCCTCAAAATCAACAAAACAGGTCAACACCAAGACACATCATAGTGAAATTTGCAAAATATTGTTAAATGTCTATACTACCCAGAGCAATCTACACATTCAAAGCAATCCTTATCAAAATATCAAAAACAGCATTTTTCACAGAGCTAGAAAAAACAATTCTAAAATTTGTATGGAAGGAGAAAAGACCCCAAATAGCCAAAGGAACGTTGAAAAAGAAAAACAAAGCTGAAGGCATCACAATTCCGGACTTCAAGCTGTATTACAAAGCTTTAATCATCAAGACAGTATGGTACTGGCACAAAAGCAGACCCATAGATCAATGGAACAGAATAGAGAACAAAGAAATTGACCCAAAACTATATGGTCAACTAATCTTCAACAAAGCAGGAAAGAATATCCAATGGAAAAAAGACTGTCTCTTCAACAAATGGTGTTGGGAAAACTGGACAGCAACATGCAGAAGAATCAAACTAGACCACTTTATTACACCATACACAAAAATAAATTCAAAATAAATGAAAGACCTAAATGTGAGACAGGAATCCATCAAAATCTTAGAGGAGGACATGGGCGGCAACCTCTTTGACCTCGGCTGTCACAACTTTTTACTAGACATGTCTCCAGAGGCAAGGAAAACAAAAGCAAAAATGAACTATTGGGACTTCATCAAGATAAAAAGCTTCTGCACAGTGAAGGAAACAATCAACAAAACAAAAAGGCAACCTACAGAATGGGAGAAGATATTTGCAAATGACATTGGATAAAGGGCCAGTATCCAAAATCTATAAAGAACTTATCAAACTCAACATCCAAAAAATAAATAATCCAGTTAAGAAATGGGCAGAAGACATGAACAGACACTTCTCCAAAGAAGACATACAAAATGGCTAACAGACACATGAAAAAATGCTCAACACCACACATCATCAGGGAAATATAGATCAAAACCACAATGAGATAACACCTCACACCTGTAAAAATGGCTAAAATTAACAATGCAGGAAACAACAGATGTTGGTAAGGATGCAGAGAAAGGGGATTTCTCTTACACTCTTGGTGGGAATGCAAACTAGTACAGCCACTTTCGAAAAGAGTATGGAGATTCCTCAAAAAGTTAAAAGTAGGGGATGCCTGGGTGGCTCAGCTGGTTATGCAGCTGCCTTCAGCTCACATCATGATCCCAGGATCCTGGGATCAAGTCCCACATTGGGCTACTTGCTCAGCAGGGAGCCTGCTTTTCCCTCTGCCTGCTGCTCCCCCTGTTTGTTCTCACACATGGATGTACTCTCTCTCTCTCTCTCTCTCTGATAAATAAATAAATAAATAAATAAATAAATAAATAAATAAATAATAAAATCTTTAAAAAAAAGTTAAAAATAGAATTACCCATTGACTCAGCAATTGCACTACTAGGTATTTACACAAATGATACAAAAACACTATTTCAAAGGGATACATGTGTCCTAGTGTTTATATTAGCACTGTCAACAATAGTCAAATTATGGAAAGAAACCAAATGTCCATCAACTGATGAATGGATAAAGAAGATGTGGTGTGTATATACATATATATACAATGGAATATTACTCAGCCATCAAAAAGAATGAAATCTTACCATTTGCAACAATGTGGAGGGAACTAGAGTGTATTATGCTAAGCAAAATAAGTCAGAGAAAGACAAATACCATATAATTTCACCCATGTGGAATTTAAGAAACAAAATGAACAGATGAACATAGGGGAAGAGAAGGGAAAATAAAATAATATAAAAACAGAGAGGGAGGCAAGCCATAAGAGACTCTTAACTATAGAGAAAAAACTGAGGATTGCTAGAGGGGAGGTAGGTGGGGGAATGGGCTAAATGGGTGATAGGCATTATGGATAGCACTTGTTGTGATGAGCACAGGGCATTATATGTAAGTGATGAATCACTAAATTCTACTTTTAAAAACCAACACTACACTATATGCTAACTTGAATTTAAATTAAAACTTAGAAGAAAAAATGATAAATAATAAATAAATAGAAACAAAATAGAGAAAAATGCTGTAATGTTAAATTTTAATTACAAACATTGATATGAACTCATAACTTTTAAAAATATATTCCTATGTCTGTCCACTGAAAAGAGTCAGAAAGCAAGAACAGTCAGTAGGAATGAAGATATCTAGCCCCTAGGTCTTGATTTCTAATTCTCCACTAATATATACACTGGAATTCCTTGCAAAAACAAAGCTGATTTTAGGTTTTGGAAAGGAAATGCACAGGACAAGACAAGGGCATCTTGTTATGTCAAAAAGTGTAAGAAAGCACTCAAAGACTAAGAGTCATAATAAAAAGACCCAGAGGCCAGCTTGAAGGGGCTTCCACTGGCTTCTGAAACAAATACATACCTCAAAAACAATTATTGTAATGGTTGTAATGCACTGAATAAATAAGTATCCATAAACCCATAATTAAACTCAAGAAAGAAAGACAAAGGAGTGAAAAAAGAAAGCTTTTATTTCATAATAAATGTAAAAGTAATCATGGAAATCAGAATCTTACCACATTTCTATCCCTACTGTAAAAATTGATTTGGGATTCTCAATGAACACTAAAACCAGTGAGTTAAAAATTGTCTTCTGGTACCAAGTCTTTCCCCACAGATTACTTATAAATTCCAAAGCAAAATATGTACCTTTATAATACAGCAACCTAGTAATTACCACCTTAACTAAGTGACCAACCTTGAGTTTCTAACAGCAAGACAACCAGACCTTCAGTGTCTCATCATATGTTGCAATATAAAATATATAATATGTGAAAATATTCGTTCCAAAATGTTTAACCTGTATCTAGTCAAGCCTATAGGCTTAACTTACAATTTATAGACAATATAGGAAATAGCAGCACAAGTTCAATAACACTGTAAGGGAGAAATCAGAAAAGTCCAGAATTTGGGGATTTTTACATGACAACTGGCCTGAACTCTTTAGAAGTCGATGATAACAACAAAAAAGTAAATGTTCTAGATTAAGAAATACTAAATATCCATAATAACCAAATGCAATGCATGAATCTCAATTATATCATGATTCAAAAAAATAAAAATATAAATGACATTCTTGGGACAGTTGGAAAAATTGGACTGGATATTAAATATTAAACTGGATATTAGATGTTTGTTATTTAATATAACAGAATATGAATATGGATTCAATATTAAATAATATAGAACTACTGTTAATTTAGATAACAGTATTATATATGTGTAGGAGAATGTTCTTATTCTTTTTTTTTTAAAGATTTTATTTATTTATTTGAGAGAGAGAGAATGAGAGAGAGCGAGTACATGAGAGGGGGGAGGGTCAGAGGGAGAAGCAGACTCCCTGACGAGCAGGGAGCCCGATGCGGGACTCGATCCAGGGACTCCATGATCATGACCTGAGCCGAAGGCAGTCGCTTAACCAACTGAGCCACCCAGGTGCCCTGAGAATGTTCTTATTCTTAAAGTGATTCATGCTGATGTATATAGGAGTGATTTATGATATCTGCAGCTTACTTTCAAATGGTTCCACCACAAATTCAATATAGAAGAAATAAGGAAAATATGACAAAATGTTAACAATTGTTGCATATAAGTAGAGGGTGTATGGGTATTCACTGAAGTATTCTTTCAACTTTTTGGTGCTTAAAATTTTTCAAAATAAACAGATGCAAAAGAAAATATGGAATTCCATGATGTAATGAGTCCTTGCTAAGAATTACTAGCTATAATCTCTAGTTGCCCCCTTTTTCTTCCTTCTGTAGTTATTCTAGAGTCAAGACATAACACTGATGACTGAAAGAACTTACATTTAGAAGGATGCATGGATGGGGTGCCTGGCTGGCTCAGCTGGTTAAGCATATGACTCTTGATCTCAGCTCAGGTCTTGATCTCTAGGTCGAAAGTTCAAGCCCCACATTGGGCTCCATGCTGGGTGTGAAGCCTATTTAAAAAAAAAAAATAGGTGGGTGCATGGTTTAGGCCTCAGCTATAAAGATTTTAGAAAAACTTAATTTTCTCAAGTAGCCCCCAAAATCATATCATTCAAGCAATGTATGGATGGATTCCTTTATTCACTGAATTGGCTTAAGCATTTGTTAAAGTTTGAGGCATCATTTGTCTCTTGCCAGTATCAAATGAGATATTGGATTGTATCTCTGAGCAATCTGCAGTTTCTATAAATACTTAATAAGATCTACTTTATCTATTAAAAATAGAAAATCATTTGGACTTCGCTAGAAAAAAAATATTCTTTCTATTCAAAAAGAAACAAGCATCTTCCCTGTTAACTCTGTTTTCTAGATTCTACTATTTATTTTAGATTTTATTTATTTATTTGAGACAGAGAGAGAGCATGAGAGGGTGCGGGGGGAGAGGCAGAGGGAGAAGGATAATCAGATTCCCCACTGAGCAGGGAGCCCAATGAGGGGCTCCATCCCAGGACCCTGAGATCATGACCTGAGCCAAAGGTAGACACTTCACTGACTGAGCTACCCAAGTGCTCTTAAATTCTACTACTTTTCTCTTTTTTTATATATATATATATTTTTTTTTTAAGATTTTATTTATTTATTTGACAGAGAGATAGAAGAGCACAAGCAGAGGGAATGGCAGAGGGAGAAGGAGAAGCAGGCTCTGTACTGAGCAGGGAGCCCAATGCGGGACTCGATCCCAGGACCCTGGGATCATGACCTGAGCCGAAGGCAGACGCTCAACCATCTGAGCCACCCAGGTGCCCCAAATTCTACTACTTTTAACATTAAATGAATTTATATCACACAAAGGACCTTGAGTATTCCAGCTTCACATCTTACAGATAAAGACACAGGCCAGCAGAGCTTAAATGATTTGTGCAGGGTCATATAGCTAAGTAGTGGCAAATTATGACTGGATCCAAGGTTTTTTACTTCTGGTTAAAATACAAAGATTTCTACACAGTATTGCTCTAACACTTATTTACTGTGATCTTGGCCAAGTTGCTTAAACTCTCTAAGCCCTGGGGGTACTAAATACTATGGCAGCTGCTTCAGGTGTCCAACCTCACAGCCCCTCAGCCCACCTCTGATTTCAGAAAGCTGTGATGTACACTTCTTTGGGAGTTTAAGGTCATCTTCGGCTGAGTTTTCTACCTCAAACATTCACTACCTGCCCTTCCTATTCATCCCCTTCCCTCTTCTTCTTCTGCATCCAAAGGGAAAAGGATGATCTCTCAGAAGTGAAGCAAGGTCTAGCTATTTATAATTTTGAGATTCATTTTAAAAATGAAATTCTAGAACAAGTTTCAAACACATATTTTAAACTGTGGATGAACGAACATCTTATTTCAACTCCATCCAAGTATTTTTGTTACTAAATGAATAAATTTATTTGAAAATAACATCAAAAATCTAAATGTGAAGACTTTTATGCATATGAAGCTAAAGCAAAAAAAAATCCACCTAATCCAAAGATCTATAGCCTGGGTTCTATTAAAGAATACCTATAGTTCTTCATCTTCTCCACCTCAGCCCTGAGAAGGAAATGAGTAATATTCTGTTTATTTTAATATGGATGCTAGAATGCACTGTATCCCACTTTCCTTCCCCAAATCATGCCTTGCCAAAATCCCTCTCTATTAATAGTAGACTCAATTACAATCAAGTCTCATCATCCACAGAATCCATATTTGCAAATTCATCTACTCACTAAATTTATTTGCAATACCCAAATCAGTACTCAGGGCACTTTGGGGGTCATTCATGGACAAGCACAGAACCATAAAAAATTTGAGTCATATCATAGGCTAGTTCTTAGCTAAGGTTGAACAAGGCACTCCCCTGCTTCTTATTTTAGCTCTCATACTAGAGAAAAATTGGTGAAACAAAAAGCTGGTTCTTTGAAAAGATTGATAAATTTAAAAAACAGACCAAGAAGAAAAACACAAGTTACAAATATCAGGAATGAAAGAAGGGATATTACTATAGATTCTATGGACATTAAGGATAATAAGGAAATGTAAATGAACAACTTTATGCCAAAAATCCAACAACGTAGATGATGTAGAAAAAATTTCTTGAGATAAACAAATTACCAAAGCTCACTCAAGAATAAATACATGATTTGAATAGCCCTACATCCCTCAGTGAAATTTAACCCATAGTTTAAAACTTTTCTGGAAAAAAAAAAAAAAGCCAAGTTCAGATGGTTTCACTGGTGAATTCTATCAAACAGTTAAAAAAGTAAACTCTTGAAGAAAATATGAGGAGGAACCCCTCCACAAGTCATTTGGTGAGGCCAGCATTAACTTTATATGAAAACCAAAGAAATAATAAGAAAGAATAACTTCAAATATCACTCATGAACATATCTACCATTTTTGCTAAAATTAAAAATTCTCATATATTGCTGATAAGAATACAGAATAGTACAGCTACTTTGGAAAATATTTTGGTAGTTTGTTAAAGTTATATATATTTATCACATTGTTCATCAATTGTATTCCTAGGTATTAAGCCAAGAAAATTGAAAACATATTTCTAAAGGATCCTAAACATGTGAATGTTCATAGCAACTTTATTTCACAAGAGCAAAAAACTGGATATAATTCAGATTTTCAACAAGTAAATGGATAATGAAAACACATTGGTCCAAAACTTCTGGGATGCAGCAAAAAGCAGTTCTAAGAAGGAAGTTTATAGCAACACAAGCCTACCTCCAAGAAGCAGGAAAAATCTCAAATAAACAATCTAACCTTGTCCCTAAAGGAGCTAGAAAAAAGAATAGCAGACAAAACCTAAAACCAGCAGAATGGAAGAAATAATAAAGATTAGAACAGAAATAAATGATATAAAACTAAAAAACAATAGAACAGATCAATGAAACTGGGAGCTGGTTATTTGAAAAAATCAATAAAATTAATAAACCTCTAGCTGGACTAATCAAGAAAAAATGAAAAAAGACTCAAAATCACAAGTGAGGGGAAGATGGCAGAGGAGTAGGAGACCTAAATTTCGTCTGGTCCCAGGAATTCAGCTAGATAGGGATCAAACCATTCTGAACACCTATGAACTCAACAGGACATCGAAGAAAAGAATAGCAGCAACTCTCTGAACAGAAAAGTGACCACTATCTGGAAGGTAGGACAAGCGGAGAAGTGAATCCAACGTGATATTCAGAAAGATAGATGGCGAGGAAGAGGGCCTCCATGGGCCGCTTCTGGCAAGTGATAGAGCAGCAGAGCACAATATCAGAACTTTTAGAAGTTGGCTCTGCTGGGGCGCCTTGGTGGCTCAGTCGATAAGCATCTGCCTTTGGCTGAGGTCATGATCCCAGGGTCCTGGGCTCGAGCCCTGCATCGGCTCCCTGCCCAGCGGGAGGCCTGCTTCTCCCTCTCCCACTCCCCCTGCTTGTGTTCCCTCTCTCACTGTGTCTCTCTCTGTCAAATAAAAAATAAAATCTTAAAAAAAAAAAAAAAGTTGGCTCTGCTGAGGGACATCATGCCAGTGGCTAAGCAGGGGGTGGAACCCTCTCTGGGACAGTGTGGTCTCAGGACCCTCGGGTCACAGGAAGACAGAGGGTGCCTGAGTGTGGCTGAGCTCCCAGGTATCGGAGCAGGGAATCCGGCTGCAGAGATGGAGCCGAGGCGCGGGCTCTCAGCGCAGGTTTGCCATAAACCATGATCCGAGGCACAGTCGAGCCACTGCTCTTCCAGCAGGGACCCAACAAGCAGCAGATCCGGGGAGACTCCCCTTCCTCCCCGGGGAAGAGTGGCGCGGGAGCCCACTGCAGGAATCTGTTGGGTTTGGAGACTCCACACGGGGTGGTGTGCCAGAGATAGAAACACTCAGTGACAGGCCGGGTGAGCACAAAGTGCAGCTGGAGACTGGGAAGACGGGAGTGACTGACTGCTTTTCTCTGGGGGCTCACTGAGGAGTGGGGACCCGACTTCTTGGCTCCTCTGGGGCAGAGATTGGGAGGCCACCATTTTCACTCTAGTCCTCCAAAGCTCTACAGAAAGCTTTCAGGGAACAAAAGTTCCTGAGAGCAAACCGGAGCAGATTACTTAGCCCAGACCGGCAAGGGCGGGGCAATTCCACCTCTGGCAAAGACATTTGAAAACCATGGCAACAGGCCCCTCCCCCAGAAGATCAGCAAGAACAGCCAGCCAATACCAAGTTTACCGATCAATGAGAATGGCAGAACTCCAGTGCTAGGGGAATAATGCACATAGAATTCATGGCTTTTTTACCATGATTCTTTAGTCTTTCAAAGTTAATTTTTTTTTAACTATCTTTTTTTTTTTTGAATTTTTCTTTTTCCCTTTTTCAACCAACATTTTATCAATCCCTTTTTTAAAAAATCTTTTTTATTTTTCATTTTTAGAGTCATATTCTATCCCTTCATAGTAGCTAACCTTATTTTTGGTATATATATGTAAGTTGTTCTCTCTTTAAAATTTTGGGATACAGTTTCTTCTAACAGATCAAAATATACCCTAAATCTCTAGTGTATGGCTTTGTTCTAGTCTCCTGTCTGATCACATTCTCTCCACTTTTTTTTTTAAATCCTCTTCTTTCTTTTTCAACCAACTTCTTATCAATTCCTTTTATAAAATCTTTTATAATTTTCATCTTTACAGTCATATTCCATCCCTTCATCATAGTTACCCTTATTTTTGTACATATATAAGCTTTTCTTTCTTTAAAATTTTGGGAGGCACTGTCTTCTAACAGACCAAAATACACCCAAAATCTAGTGTGTGGCACTGATCTATGCACCAGCCTGATCATATTTGATCATATTCTGGTTTTTCTGTTTGTTTGTTTGTTTTTATCTTTTTCTTTTTCTTTTTTTTTCCTTTTTTCTTTCTTTCGCTTTCTTTTCCCCCAGTTTCAGGTCTCTTCTGATTTGTTTAGTGTATATTTTGGGGGGGTCGTTGTTACCCTGTTAGCATTTTGTTCTCTCATTCATCTATTCTCCTCTGGACAAAATGACAAGATGGAAAAAAATCACCTCAACAAAAAGACCAAGAGGCAATATCGACTGCCAGGGACCTAATCAATACAGACATTAGTAAGATGTCAGAACTACAATTCAGAATGATGATTTTAAAGATACTAGCTGGGCTTGAAAAAAACATGGAAGATATTAGAGAAACCCTTTCTGGAGAAATAAAAGAACTAAAATCTAACTAAGTTGAAATCAAAAAGGCTATTAATGAGGTGCAATCAAAAATGGAGACTCTAACTGCTAGGATTAATGGGGCAGAAGAGAGAATTAGTGATATGGAAGACCAAATGATGGAAAATAAAGAAGCTGAGAAAAAGAGAAATAAACAACTACTGGATCACGAGGGCAGAATTCAAGAGATAAGTGATACCATAAGACAAAACAATATTAGAATAATTGGGACCCCAGAAGAAGAAGAAAGAGAGAGAGAGGCAGAAGGTATATTGGAGCAAATTATAGCAGAGAACTTCCCTAATTTGGGGAAGGAAATAGGCATGAAAATCCAGGAGGTGCAGAGAACCTCCCTCAAAATCAATAAAAATAGGACAACACCTCAACATCTAATAGCAAAACTTACGAGTTTCAGAGACAAAGAGAAAATCCTGAAAGCAGTTCTGGAGAAGAGATCTATAACCTACAATGGTAGAAACATTAGATTGGCAACAGACCTATCCACAGAGACCTGGCAGTCCAGAAAGGACTGGCATGATATATTTAGAGCACTAAATGAGAAAAATATGTAGCCAAGAATACTCTATCCAGCTAGGCTGTCATTGAAAATTGAAGGAGAGATAAAAAGCTTCCAGGACAAAAACTAAAGGAATTTGCAAACATGAAACCAGCCCTACAAGAAATATTGAAAGGGGTCCTCTAAGCAAAGAGAGAGCCTAAAAGTAACATAGACCAGAAAGGAACACAGACAATATACAGTAACAGTAACCTTATAGGCAATACAATGGCACTAAATTCATATCTTTCAATAGTTACCCTGAATGTAAATGGGCTAAATGCCTCAATCAAAAGACACAGAGTATCAGATTGGATAAAAAAAAACAAGACCCATTGATATGCTGTCTCCAAGAGACTCATTTTAGACCCAAAGAAATGGGCAGAAGACATGAACAGACATTTTTCCAAAGAAGACATCCAAATGGCAAACAGACACATGAAAAAGTGCTCAACATCGCTCAGCATCAGGGAAATCCAAATCAAAACCTCAATGAGATACCACCTCACACCAGTCAGAATGGCTAAAATTAACAAGTCAGGAAACGACAGATGTTGGCGGAGATGCGGAGAAGGGGGACCCTCCTACACTGTTGGTGGGAATGCAAGCTGGTGCAGCCACTCTGGAAAACAGTATGGAGGTTCCTCAAAAAGTTGAAAACAGAGCTACCCTACGACCCAGCAATTGCACTACTGGGTATTTACCCCAAAGATACAAATGTAGGGATCCGAAGGGGTACGTGCACCCCAATGTTTATAGCAGCAATTCCACAATAGCCAAACTATGGAAAGAGCCAAGATGTCCATTGACAGATGAATGGATAAAGAAGATGTGGTATAGGGGGGGGCGGAGCAAGATGGCGGAGGAGTAGGAGACCTGGATTTCGTCTCCTCTCAGAAATTCAGCTGGATAGGGATCAAACCATTCTGAACACCTACAAACCCAACAGGAGATCGAAGAAAAGAAGAGCAACAACTCTCTCATCAGAAAAGCGACCACTTTCTGGAAGGTAGGAGGTGCGGAGAAGTGAATCCGCGGCGATATTCGGGAGGATAGACGGCGGGGGAGGGGCCTCCGTCGGCCGTTTCTGGCAAGTGATAGAGCCGTGGAGCACAAAATCGGAACTTTTAAAAGTCTGCTCCGCTGAGGGACGTCACTCTGGTGGCTAAGCGGGGGGTGGAACCCTCCGGGACAGTGTGGTCTCAGGACCCTCGGGGTCACAGAAAGACCGGGGGTGCCTGAGTGTGGCAGAGCTCCCAGGTAACGGAGCAGGGAAGCCGGCTGCAGAGGCGGAGCCCAGGCGCGGGCTCTCAGCTCGGGGTTGCCATAAACCGTGATCCGCGGCCCAGTCGGGCCCCTGCTCCTCCAGCAGGGACCCAACAAGCGGCATATCCGGGGAGACTCCCCTTCCTCCCCCGGGAGGAGCCGCGCGGGAGTGCACCGCAGGGATCTGCTGGGTTTGGAGACTCCAGACCGGGTCGGGTGCCAGAGATAGAAACGCGTGGTCACAGGCCGGTTGAGCACGGAGTGCAGCTGCAGACCGGGGAGACGGGAGTGACTGACGGCTTTTCTCTGGGGGCTCACTGAGGAGTGGGCCTGAGTTCTCGGCTCCTCCGGGGCAGAGATTGGGAGGCCGCCATTTTCACTCTCCGCCTCCAAAGCTGTACGGAAAGCTCGCAGGGAACAAAAGCCCCGGAGAGCAAACCCGAGCAGATTACTTAGCCGGGAGGGGGCAAGGGCGGGGCAATTCCGCCTCCGGCAGAGACATTTGGGAACCACGGCAACAGGCCCCTCCCCAGAAGATCAGCGAGAACAGCCAGCCAAGACCAAGTTTACCGATCAATGAGAACAGCAGAACTCCAGCGCTAAGGGACTACTGCACATAGAATTCACGGCTTTTTTACCATGATTCCTTAGTCTTTTAAAGTTAATTTTTTTTAACTGTCTTTTTGTCTTTTTATTTCTTTTTGAATTTTTCTTTTTCCCTTTTTCAAACAACATCTTATCAATCCCTTTTTTTAAAAAAATATTTTTATTTTTCATTTTTAGAGTCATATTCTATCCCTTCATAGTAGTTACCCATATTTTTGGCTTATATATATAAGTTGTTCTCTCTTTAAAATTTTGAGATACTTTCTTCTAACAGATTAAAATATACCCTAAATCTCTAGTATATGGTGTTTTCTATTCCCCTGCCTGATCACATCCTCCCCCTTTTTTTTTCTTTTTCTTTTTTCTTTTTTTAAATCCTCTTTCTTTTTCAAACAACTTCTTATCAATTCCTTTTATAAAATTTTTTATAATTTCCATTTTTACAGTCATTTTCCATCCCTTCATCATATCAACCCTTATTTTTGTACATATGTAAGTTTTTCTTTCTTTAAAATTTTGGGAGACACTTTCTTCTAAAAGACCAAAACACACCCCAAATCTAGTGTGTGGCACTGATCTATATACCATATAGATCATATTTGATCACATTCTGGTTTTTCTTTTGTTGTTGTTGTTTTGTTTTGTTTGTTTTTGTTTTTATCTTTATCTTTATCTTTTTCTTTTTTTTTCTTTTTCTTTTTTCTCTCTTTCCCCTTCTTATCCCACTGCTTCAGGTCTTTTCTGATTTGTTTAGAGTATATTTTCTGGGGACGTGGTTACTCTGCTAGCATTTTGTTCTCTCATTAATCTATTCTCCTCTGCACAAAATGACGAGACGGAAAAAATCACCTCAACAAAAAGAACAAGAGGCAGTACCGACTGCCAGGGACCTACTCAATATGGACATTAGTACGATGTCAGATCTAGAGTTCAGAATCATCACTTTAAAGATACTAGCTGGGCTTGAAAAAAATATGGAAGTTATTAGAGAAACCCTTTCTGGAGAAGTAAAAGAGCTAAAATCCAACCAAGTAGAAATCAAAAAGGCTATTAATGAGGTGCAATCAAAAATGGGGGCGCTAACTGCTAGAATAAATGAGGCAGAAGAGAGAATCAGTAATATAGAAGATGAAATGCTGGAGAATAAAGAAGCTGAGAAAAAGAGAGTTAAACAACTACTGGATCATGAGGGCAGAATTCGAGAGATAAGCGATACCATAAGATGAAACAACATTAGAATAATTGGGATCCCAGAAGAAGAAGAAAGAGAGAGAGGGGCAGAAGGTATAATGGAGCAAATTATAGCAGAGAACTTCCCTAATTTGGGGAAAGAAACAGGCATGAAAATCCAGGAAGCACAGAGAACCCCTCTCAAAATCAATAAAAATAGGTCAACTCCCCGACATCTAATAGTAAAACTTACGAGTCTCATAGACAAAGAGAAAATCCTGAAAGCAGCTCGGGAGAAGACATATGTAACCTACAATGGTAGAAACATTAGATTGGCAACAGACCTAACCACAGAGACCTGGCAGGCCAGAAAGGACTGGCAGGATATATTCAGAGCACTAAATGAGAAAAATATGCAGCCAAGAATACTCTATCCAGCTAGGCTGTCACTGAAAATTGAAGGAGACATAAAAAGCTTCCAGGACAAACAAAAACTAAAGGAATTTGCAAACACAAAACCAGCCCTACAGGAAATCTTGAAAGGGGTCCTCTAAGCAAAGAGAGACCCTAAAAGCAACATAGACCAGAAAGGAACACAGACAATATACGGTAACAGTCACCTTACAGGCAATACAATGGCACTAAATTCCTATCTTTCAATAGTTACCTTGAATGTAAATGGGCTAAATGCCCCAATCAAAAGACACAGGCTAACAGACTGGATTAAAAAACAAGATCCATCGATATGCTGTCTGCAAGAGACTCATTTTAGACCCAAAGACACCCCCAGATTGAAAGTGAGGGGGTGGAAAACCATTTACCATGCTAATGGACACCAAAAGAAAGCTGGGGTGGCAATCCTTCTATCAGACAAATTAGATTTTAAACCAAAGACTGTAATAAGAGATGAGGAAGGACACTATATCATACTTAAAGGATCTATCCAACAAGAAGATCTAACAATTGTAAATATCTATGCCCCTAACATGGGAGCAGCCAATTATATAAGGCAATTAATAACAAAAGCAAAGAAACACATCAACAACAATACAATAATAGTGGGGGACTTTAACATCCCCCTCACTGAAATGGACAGATCATCTAAGCAAAAGATCAACAAGGAAATAAAGACTGTAAATGACACACTGGACCAAATGGACTTCACAGACATATTCAGAACATTCCACCCCAAAGCAACGGAATACACATTCTTCTCTAGTGCCCATGGAACATTCTCCAGAATCGATCACATCCTAGGTCATAAATCAGGTCTCAACCGGTACCAAAAGATTGGGATCATTCCCTGCCTATTTTCAGACCACAATGCTTTGAAACTAGAACTCAATCCCAAGAGGAAAGTCGGAAAGAACTCAAATACATGGAGGCTAAAGAGCATCCTACTGAAGAATGAATGGGTCAACCAGGAAATTAAAGAAGAATTAAAAAAATACATGGAAACCAATGAAAATGAAAACACAACTGTTCAAAATCTTTGGGATGCAGCAAAGGCAGTCCTAAGAGGAAAGTATATAGCAATACAAGCCTTTCTCAAGAAACAAGAAAGGTCTCAAGTACACAACCTAACCCTACACCTAAAGGAGCTGGAGAAAGAACAGCAAATAAAGCCTAAACCCAGCAGGAGAAGAGAAATCATAAAGATCAGAGCAGAAATCAATGAAATAGAAACTAAAAGAACAGTAGAACAGATCAACGAAACTAGGAGCTGGTTCTTTGAAAGAATTAACAAGATTGATAAACCCTTGGCCAGACTTATCAAAAAGAGAAGAGAAATGACCCAAATCAACAAAATCATGAATGAAAGAGGAGAGATCACAACCAACACCAAAGAAATACAAACAATGATAAGAACATATTATGAGCAACTCTATGCCAGCAAATTAGATAACCTGGAAGAGATGGATGCATTCCTAGAGATGTATCAACTACCAAAACTGAACCAGGATGAAATAGAAAATCTGAACAGACCTATAACCACTAAGGAAATTGAAGCAGTCATCAAAAATCTCCCAAAAAACAAAAGCCCAGGGCCAGATGGCTTCCCAGGGGAATTCTACCAAACATTTCAAGAAGAATTAATACCTATTCTTCTGAAACTGTTCCAAAAAATCGAAACGGAAGGAAAACTTCCAAACTCATTTTATGAGGCCAGCATTACCTTGATCCCCAAACCAGACAAAGACCCCATCAAAAAGGAGAATTACAGACCAATATCCCTGATGAACATGGATGCAAAAATTCTCACCAAAATACTAGCCAATAGGATCCAACAGTACATTAAAAGGATTATTCACCATGACCAAGTGGGATTTATCCCTGGGCTGCAAGGTTGGTTCAACATCCGCAAATCAATCAATGTGATACAGTACATTAACAAAGGAAAGAACAAGAATCATATGATCCTCTCAATAGATGCAGAAAAAGCTTTTGACAAAGTACAGCATCCTTTCTTGATCAAAACTCTTCAGAGTATAGGGATAGAGGGTACATACCTCAATATCATAAAAGCCATCTATGAAAAACCTACAGCAAATATTATTCTCAATGGGGAAAAACTGAGAGCTTTCCCCCTAAGGTCAGGAACGCGGCAGGGATGTCCACTATCACCACTGCTATTCAACATAGTATTGGAAGTCCTAGCCACGGCAATCAGACAACAAAAAGAAATCAAAGGCATCCAAATTGGCAAAGAAGTCAAACTCTCACTCTTTGCAGATGATATGATACTTTATGTGGAAAACCCCAAAGACTCCACCCCAAAACTGCTAGAACTCATACAGGAATTCAGTAAAGTGGCAGGATATAAAATCAATGCACAGAAGTCAGTGGCATTCCTATACACCAACAACAAGACAGAAGAAAGAGAAATTAAGGAGTCGATCCCATTTACAATTGCACCCAAAACCATAAGATACCTAGGAATAAATCTAACCAAAGAGACAAAGGATCTGTACTCAGAAAACTATAAAATACTCATGAAAGAAATTGAGGAAGACACAAAGAAATGGAAAAACGTTCCATGCTCATGGATTGGAAGAACAAATATTGTGAAGATGTCAATGCTACCTAGAGCAATCTACACATTCAATTCAATCCCCATCAAAATACCATCCACTTTTTTCAAAGAAATGGAACAAATCATCCTAAAATTTGTATGGAACCAGAAAAGACCCCGCATAGCCAGAGGAATATTGAAAAAGAAAAGCAAAGCCGGTGGCATCACAATTCCGGACTTCAAGCTATATTACAAAGCTGTCATCATCAAGACAGCATGGTACTGGCACAAAAACAGACACATAGATCAATGGAACAGAATAGAGAGCTCAGAAATGGACCCTCAACTCTATGGTCAACTCATCTTCGACAAAGCAGGAAAGAATGTCCAATGGAACAAAGACAGTCTCTTCAACAAATGGGGTTGGGAAAATTGGATAGACACATGCAGAAGAATGAAACTGGACCACTTCCTTACACCACACACAAAAATAGACTCCAAATGGTTGAAAGACCTCAATGTGAGACAGGAGTCCATCAAAATCCTAAAGGAGAACACAGGCAACAACCTCTTTGACCTCAGCCGAAGCAACTTCTTCCTAGAAACATCGCCAAAGGCAAGGGAAGCAAGGGCAAAAATGAACTATTGGGACTTCATCAAGATAAAAAGCTTTTGCAAAGCAAAGGAAACAGTTAACAAAACCAAAAGACAACCGACAGAATGGGAGAAGATATTTGCAAATGACATATCAGATAAAGGGCTAGTATCCAAAATCTATAAAGAACTCATCAAACTCAACACCCAGAGAACAAAGAATCCAATTAAGAAATGGGCAGAAGACATGAACAGACATTTTTCCAAAGAAAACATCCAAATGGCCAACAGACACATGAAAAAGTGCTCAATATCGCTCGGCATCAGGGAAATCCAAATCAAAACCTCAATGAGATATCACCTCACACCAGTCAGAATGGCTAAAATTAACAAGTCAGGAAACGACAGATGTTGGCGGGGATGCGGAGAAAGGGGAACCCTCCTACACTGTTGGTGGGAATGCAAACTGGTGCAGCCACTCTGGAAAACTGTATGGAGGTTCCTCAAAAAGTTGAAAATAGAGCTACCGTATGATCCAGCAATTGCACTACTGGGTATTTACCCCAAAGATACAAAAGTAGGGATCCGAAGGGGTACGTGCACCCCGATGTTTATAGCAGCAATGTCCACAATAGCCAAATTGTGGAAAGAGCCAAGATGTCCATCGACAGATGAATGGATAAAGAAGATGTGGTATATATATACAATGGAATATTATGCAGCCATCAAAAGGAATGAGATCTTGCCATTTGCAAAGACGTGGATGGAACTGGAGGGTATTATGTTGAGTGAAATAAGTCAAACAGAGAAAGACATGTATCATATGATCTCACTGATATGAGGAATTCTTAATCGCAGGAAACAAACTGAGTGTTGTTGGAGTGGGGGGTGGGGTGGGAGGGATGGGGGGACTGGGTGATAGACACTGGGGAGTGTATGTGCTCTGGTAAGCACTGTGAATTGTGCAAGACTGTTGAATCTCAGATCTGTACCTCTGAAACAAATAATGCAATATATGTTAAGAAAAAAAAAAAAGAAGAAGAAGGTAGCGGGAGGGGAAGAATGAAGCGGGGGAAATCGGAGGGGTAGACGAACCATGAGAGACGATGGACTCTGAAAAACAGACAGGGTTCTAGAGGGGAGGGGGGTGGGAGGATGGGTTAGCCTGGTGGTGGGTATTTAGGAGGGCACATTCTGCATGGAGCACTGGGTGTTGTGCACAAACAATGAATCATGGAACACTTCATCTAAAACTAATGTTGTAATGTAAGGGGATTAACATAAGAATAAAAAAATTAAAAAAAAAAAAAGAAGATGTGGTATATATATATACAATGGAATATTATGCAGCCATCAAAAGGAATGAAATCTTGCCATTTGCAATGACGTGGATGGAACTGGAAGGTATTATCCTGAGCGAAATAAGTCAATCAGAGAAAGACATGTATCATATGATCTCACTGATATGAGGAATTCTTAATCTCAGGAAACAAACGGAGGTTTGCTGGAGTGGTGGGCGGTGGGGGGGATGGGGTGGCTGGATGATAGACATTGGGGAGGGTATGTGCTATGGTGAGCACTGTGAATTGTGTAAGACTATTGAATCACAGACGTGTACCTCTGAAGCAAATTTTAACATTGTATGTAAAAAAAAAAAGATAACAGGAAGGGAAAAATGAAGGGGGGGAAATCAGAGCAGGAGATGAACCATGAGAGACTATGGACTCAGAAACAAACTGAGGGTTCTAGAGTGGAGGGGGTTGGGAGGATGGGTTAGCCTGGTGATGGGTATTGAGGAGGGCACGTTCTGCATGGAGCACTGGGTGTTATGCACAAACAATGAATCATGGAACACTATATCTAAAACTAATGATGTAATGTATGGGAATTAACATAACAATAAAAAAAAGAAAAAAAAACTTTTAGCCAGAACAAACTGATACTAATCTTCTCATACATTCCTTTTATGCTTTTCTGTTGGAATAAACAACATTTCATCAGTGTTTTATGAAAATTAAAAAAAAAAACTAATGGTGTAATGTATGGTGATTAACATAACATAATAAAATTTAAAAAATAAAAATAAAAAATCACAAGTGAAAGAGGAGAAATAACAACCAATACCACAGAAATACAAACAATCATAAGAGACTGTTATGAAAAACTATATGCCAACTAATTGGACAGTTTACAAGAAATGGATAAATTCCTAGAAACATATAGATGCCCAAAACTAAAACAGAAGGAAATAGAAAATTTGAACAGACTGATAACTAGCAAAGAAATTGAGTCAGTAATCAAAAAACTCCTAACAAACAAAAGTCCAGGAGCAGATGGCTTCACAGGTGAATTCTATCAAACATTTAAAGAAGAGTTAATACCCATTCTTTTTTTTAAAGATTTTATTTATTTATTTATTTTGACAGAGAGAGAGAGCAAGAGAGGGAACACAAGCAAGGGGAGTAGGAGAGGGAGAAGCAGGCTTCCCGCGGAGCAGGGAGCCTGATGCGGGGCTCAATCCCAGAACTCTGGGATCATGACCTGAGCTGAAGGCAGACACTTAACGACTGAGCCACCCAGGTGCCCCAATACCTATTCTTCTTAAACTATTCAAAAAAAAATAAAATAAAGGAAAACTTCCAAATTCATTCGATGAGGCCAGCACTACCCTGATACCAAAACCAGATAAAGACACCAATAAAAAAGAGAACTATAGATCAACATCCCTGATGAACATAGATGTAAAAATTCCAATAAAATACTAGCAAACTGAAGTCAACAACATATTTTAAAAAGTACAACATTCATTCTCAGTAAAAACCCTCAACAAGGTAGGTTTAGAGGGAACATACCTCAACATAATAAAGCCCTTATGTGAAAAACCCACAGTAAATATCATACTCAATGGGGAAACACAGAGTTTTTCCCCTAAGATCAGGAACAAGACAAGAATGTAAACTCTCACCATTTTTATTCAACATAGTCCTGGAAGTCCTAGCCACAACAATCAGACAAGAAAAAGGAATAAAAGCATCCAAATTGGTAAGGAAAAAGTAAAAGTTTCATTATTTGCAGATGACATGATACTCTATGTAGAAAACCCTAAAGACTCTACCAAAAAACTACTAGAACTGATCAATGAATTTGATAAGGAGAATACAAAACCCATGCACAAAAATCTGTTGATTTCTCTACAACAATAATGAAGTAACAGAAAGAGAAATTTAGAAAACAATCCCATTTGCAATTGCACCCAAAATAATAAATAAACAATCCCATTTGCAACTGCACTCAAAATAATAAGATACCTGGGAATAAATCTAACCAAAGAAGGGAATGAACTGTAATATGAAAACTATAAAAAACTGATGAAAGAAATTCAAGACAACACAAAGAATATTCCATACTCATGAATTGGAAGAACAAATATTGTTAAAATGTCTATACTACGCAAAGCAATCTACCCTTTTAATGCAATTCTTATCAAAATACCAACAGCATTTTTCACAGAACTAGAGCAAACAATTCTAAAATTTGTATGAAACCACAAAAGACCCCAAATAGCCCAAGTAACCTTGAAAAAGAAAAGTAAACCTGGAGGCATCACAATTCTGGACTTCAAGTTATATTACAAAGCTATAGTCATCAAAACAGTATGTTGCTCCCACAAAAATAGACACACAGAGGGGCACCTAGGTGGTTAAGTCAGTTAAGCATCTGCCTTCAGCTCACATCATGATCCTGCGGTCGTGGGATTGAGCCTTAACATTGGGCTCCCTGCTCAGCAGGGAATTTGCCTTTCCCTCCCTCTTTGCCCCTCCCCCCTCTTGTGCTCTCTCTCTCTCTCTCTCTCTCTCTCTTAAATAAATAAAAACTTTTTAAAAACAGACACATAGATCAATAGAACAGAACAGAAAATCCAAAAATAAACCCACAATTATATGGTCAATTAATCTTCAATGAAGTAGGAAAGAATATCCAATGGAAAAAAGACAGTCTCTTCAACAAATGGTGTTGGGAAAAATGGACAGCAACCTGCAGAAGAATCAAACTGGACCACTTCCTTACACCACACACAAAAACAAATTCAAAACGCATTAAAGATCTAAATGTGAGACCTGAAACCACAAAAATCCTAGAAGAGAATATAGGCAGTAACTTCTTTGACATTAGCTATAGCAACTTTTTTCTAGATATGTCTCCTGAGGCTACGGAAACAAAAGCAAAAATAAACTATCAAAATAAAATCTTCTGCACAGCAAAGGAAACAATCAGCCAAACTAAAAGGCAACGTATGGAATGGGAGAAGACATTTGCAAATGACATAACCAATAAAAGGTTAGTACCCAAAATATATAAAGAACTTACAAAACTCAACACCCAAAAAACAAATGATCCAATTTAAGAATGGGCAGAAGACATGATAGATTTTTCTCCAAAGAAGACATATAGATGGCCAACAGGCACATGAAAAGATGCTCAATATCACTCATCATCATGGAAATGCAAATCAAAACTACAATGAGACATCACCTTGTACCTGTCAGAATGGCTAAAATCAAAAACACAAGAAATAACAGGTGTCAGTGAGGATATGGGAAGAGGGAAACCCTCTTGCACTGTTGGTGGGAATGCAAACTGGTACAGCCACTGTGGAAAACAGTATGGAGGTTCCTCAAAAGGTGAAAAATAGAACTACCCTATGATCCAGCAATCACACTACTAGGTATTTACCTAAAGAATACAAAAACACTAATTCAAAGGGATACATGCACACCTATGTTTACTGCAGCATTATTTACAATAGGCAAGATAGGAAGAAGCCCATGAAATCTTGCCTTTGCAATGACGTGGATAGAGCTACAGAGTATAATGCTACACAAAATAAGTCAGACAGAGAAAGATAAATACTGTATGATTTCACTCATATGTGGAATTTAAAAAACAAAACAAACAAGCAAAGGAAAAAGATGAGAGGGAGTCAAACAAGAAATGGACTTTTAATAATAGAGAACAATCTGATGGTTACCAGAGGGGAGGGGCATGGGGGATGGGTAAATGGGTGATAGAAATTAAGGAGTGCACTTCTGATGAACACAGGGTGATGTATGGAACTGTTGAATTACTATATCGTACACCTGAAACTAATATAACACTGT
This sequence comes from Mirounga angustirostris, assembly GCF_029215605.1. NCBI lineage: Eukaryota > Metazoa > Chordata > Mammalia > Carnivora > Phocidae > Mirounga > Mirounga angustirostris. The sequence continues at coordinate 49,803,268 of NW_026991717.1, read as the reverse complement.
GTGTTAACTAGCTGGAATTTAAATAAAAACTTATTAAAAAAAAACAAGTAAATGCATAAACAAGTTGAGGTACATCATACAATGGTATACCACTCAGCAATGAAAAGAATATATGTACTAATATATGCAACAACTTGGATAAATATTCAAAGCATTATGCTAAAGAATAAAGCCCAACCAAAAAAAAAGATATATTTTTTATTATTTCATTTACATGACATTCTAGAAAAGGCAAAACTATAGGGATAGAAATCAGATCAGTGGTTACAGGGACTGGGAAGCAGGAAAGACTGCAAAGGGGCAAAAGAAACTTTTTGATGTAGTGGAAATATACTACAACTTAATAGTGGTGGTTTTTATATGACAACAAATTTACTAAGACTCATTAAACTGTACATTTAAACATAGTGACATTTGTTGTATGTCACAATGACATAGTGACATTTGTTGTATGCATATTATACCTCAATAACCCTGAATGAAAATAAAGTGTATAAAATATATATTCTTGGTAATTTCTTAACATATTCCTCATAAAAGGAAACACGAAAATCCCTACAAGAAACTCTGCACCTTAACCATTTCCTATTTTACGTTGATTTCTGATTTTCTTTATACTGGTAAAAGAGAAATATACAGTTTTCATATAAGCAAGAAAGTGATGAGCATTAGAAGTTCAATATATGTATGTGCCCATAAATGAATCATATTTAGCACCTTTCTGTGATCTTTTCCTCCAAAATTCTCCTATACCATAGCAAACAAATTTTAAAAAGTTGCAACATTATTATTTCTCCAGAAATCTGGGTTCTAGAATACTATTTCAATTTGTACAACTCTAAGAAAGAAAAACTAGAATTGTATGCCAGTACATTCCCACAACAACAAAAAATATTTCCAGTGGCTGAGATCTAGGGCAGAGGGGAACAGAGAGAGGTTTCATATATCGTATTTATTCACACTTGGGAATACATGGTTGAGACAGGATGAGAAAAGAGTTTCAGAAATTACAGAAAAAGAAACAGGAGAGTTTAGAATCCCTAAATCTCTGGCCTCTTGTAGATTTGATTATTTTGGAGAGAGAATCCTAACATAGGCAGTCCAACACATCTTTTCTACTCATGTGGTGACACAGCTGGCTAGGTAGGATGAAAGCATATTAATTCACTTACAAGTCCTCTTCATAATCAAATAAGAGGCTGAAAAGAATGGAAGAGGTGATATTGGGAATTCAGTATCAGTACTGTTTTTCAAAATAATGCAATGGGAACCCTCTTATCTGATGTAACTGGGACCAATTGGTAAATGAACAAAATAACTCAGTAAAAAGGAATCATACAAAGTGATGTACTCATTAAAATTTTTGTTTTAACTTGAAACATACAAATCCATGTTCATTTGCCAGTCTTTTGATGTAGGACCAAGGCCTGCACTCTTAATCAACTGAGCCATCCAGGCGCCCTAAGGCCTGCACTCTTAATATGATAGGAATTAAAACTGATAGCAATATTTATTAGCAACTTGCCTTTAGCAAGTCTTTCCAAAACTTTCAGTTGAACTTTCAGAGAAACAATTCTCTTTTCACACATATAATTCTTTGGTTTACGTAATATTTAACTAAATTACATAATTTCAATAGCAAGTACAACTGGTATTAAGAGCTTTGGGAACAAACACAACAGACTCATGGGAAGCATATAACTCAATTGGCAGGAACAGAGCATGCAGAAGTTTTATATAATCATTAATAGATGTTGAAATTTATCAAAACTTTGTGCTGCATTTATCAAGATAACCATGAAAAAAGTCTTGTTTAGTCAATTAATATAGTGAAGTACACTGATAGAATTTCTGAAGTTAACCATTCTTACTTGATCTGATATTTGTAATATACTGTTGTATATGTTATTTGGGATTTTCACATGCAGGTCATAAGTAAAGTGGACCTTTAATTATCTTTCCTTATACTGTCTTTATCTGGCTTAAGGTCATACTAGACTAAAAAATGAGTTTGGAAGTTTTTCTCTTTATTTATAAAACTTGTATAAAACAGTAATTTTCTTTCACTGAAAATTTGATAGAACTCTCCCATAAAGCCATCTTTGTCTAGGACTTTCAGGGAGTAGGGTTGACATTTCCCACACCTTGAAACCCAGACATGCTCTTTGCTCAGTGTTTCTGAATGTGTTGGCTTATTTGTTTTTCATTAGTCTGCCAGTCCCACAGACTTCCCTCTGATATCTGCAGTGATTTAGCATTGGTAGGGAGAAGGAGAAAGCAACCCAGGCTGAGTGAATCATCTTATCAGAAATCAGAAGTCTCCCAACAGGACTGGAAGGTTTTTGAACACTCACTGTTCTTGGTTAGTCAGTATTCAAATTAAAAAACACTGTAATGATTCAGTCAACTCCCTGCTCAGTCTTATGCACGTTTTCCCTCTATTGATAGTTGGGGTTTTCCACAGCTTCAAAAACAGAGAAATTGAGTGGGACATTCAAAGGTTCAAATGTGTACTCAGAGCTATGAAAAGAAATAATAGCATAGAATCCCCCCTACTCCCAGAATCCCGGTAGCAAAGACCCACTTCTGTGAAAGACCCTCCTGAGACACAGACAAATAAGACGATTCTTGACCAAAGACAGTTTTATTCCCATCTATTGAAAGGAAGAGCCACTTACTGTTAAACTTCAAACATTCCCTTCCCCTTCATGTTGAACACTGGAGTTTCAGCTTTCATCTTCACATCTGAAGTTCTGATTCACTAACATCCTAATGAAAATTTATAGTAGTTTTTAAAGTATATGTAATCCAGATATCAGTTGGCATTGACCTATTTCTTAATATCTAGATAAAGATGGATTTAAATCTCCATGTTATGGATTGTAGAAAAATGCAGTGGCATTCTTAGGATTTCTGCCCATTTTGGGGGAGGGGGTGACATTCTCTAATAGCTGCCTCTACCTCTCTGCCTCTGCTGAGTGAATATTGAGATCCATGGGTCCTCTCATTATTCACTCCCAGCCAGCCCAACCATGCTCTCTGCCTTAGGTTGCTCTTGTCCTTAATTTCCACCCAGTGCACCCTCCAATCAATATATTTTGAGTGAATAGAAAATATTACTGAAAGGTTTTTTGGGGGGGAGGGAGGATCTACATTGCAGCAATAGAAATGATTTAACAATTCAATAAAAGATATTTGTGTTGCTAACAACATGGATGGAACTAGAAGGTATTATCTAAGTGAAATAAGTCAGTCAGAGGAAGGCAAATACCATATGATTTCACTCATATGTGGAATTTAAGAAACAAAACAAATGAACATAGGGGAAGGGAAGGAAAACAAAATAAAATAAAATGAAAATTGAGAGGGAAGCAAACCATAAACTCTAGGAAACAGGACTGTGGGAGGGGAAGTGGGTGAGGGAAAAGGATAATTGGGTAATGGACATTAATGAGGGCACGTGATGTAATCAGCACTGGGTGTTATATGCCACTGATGAATCACTAAATTCTACCCCTGAAAATAATAATAATGATGATGATAATGATAACAATAATATATGTATGTGTATATATATATGTATGTATGTATTTGGTTAGCTCATGGTAAAGAAACTAAAAAAAAAAAAAAGTATTTGTGTTGCTCTTTCCTTGACATCAGCATCAGCCACCCTCCATATTGTTGCTTCTCTCTCCTCTTTCCCCTTCCTCTTTTGTCTCTCCCAACACCCTCAGCCCCCTCTAAACCCCTGTTTGTTTCTAAGGCACACTACTTCAATTATCACAAGTTTGCCTTGGCTCTTGCAGAGCCCATGCCCCACTCTATGGTCTCCTTTGCTTAAAGTAGCTTATCAAGATAAAAATATCTTGCTCTTCTAAACATATCTATAACAATATCTCAAGAGGTCTCAATTAGATCAATTTCACAATTTGGATACATCTGTTCTGTGTAATTAAGTAATATCCTTTTTTCTCTTTCCTTCATCTTTCCATCCACCCTGTACTTTTTCCATCCATTATTTCCCCATTTAGTGTCCTATATCCTGTCCTTGCAAGCCTTCCATTTTAAAAATTAAACTATTATATAAACTTCTATGTTTCATTTTCATACTTCCTTGTTTGCACTCTGTCTCGCTAATAGCTAAATGTTAGCTGATGCTGTGTTAGTTGTTTTCTTTTTCACTGCGGTATTTACATTCTAGTAGAAAAGCTAGGACCTTGCCACACTGACAAAAACAAGTAAAAATGAGGGCATCCTAATCTTGAGCCCAAAGCTAAAAACAAGAACTCCCTTTCCCTTCTTGCCTTTGGTGGCCAACATTCAGCATAGAAGGTTAGTCTTCTTATAAAAAGGAAATACGATTTCGAGAAGTATACAATTAAAAGAAAAATTGAACACATGATATAACTTGTTTCATACTTAGAATCTCAGCATCTTAACCAAAGGCACCTTGGTTAGGTGTGCAGCCCAACTGGCTCATAACCGAGGAGAATGGTCCTTCTTCAAGAGAAGGCCTGGGGAAAAGGCTCTACCATGAGGCATCAGAGTGTGTGAGTTACCCCCTAGGAAGTGGGGCTTGCTCTACATAGCACCCCCTCCCCAGCAGGCAGTTATGTCCCCTTCCTCCGAACTTAGCCAGTTCAGTAGCTCTTCATCGATAGCCCCTTACAGCACTTACCCTTTCTACCTTCTGTTACAGTTATTTACCTTTACATCTTTTCTCCCTGTTAGAAATTAATTCCCTGAGGTCTTTGGTACTTTTCTCTCAGATAAGTGTTTTTCTGATCAAATGTAATCTTGTCAGAGAGCCCTTCCCTGACCAGCCTATGTAAAAATAATACATTCCCCATCACATCTCTCTCCATTTTCTTCTTCATTTTTATTCAGAGCTCTTATCACTACTTGACATATGATATATATTTTTTATCTGTCTCCCAGTACATACCCAGGAATATGACTCACCGAGAAAAAGAAACTTTATTGTGTACCCAGCTCTGTTCCTAGCTTATAAAATAGAGCCTGGCATACAGTAGGCACTGAATAAATATTCATTAAATGGATGAAAAAAATCAATCATAATACCTATCTATCCCCCACAGTACATAGAACAAAGCCTAGCATTTCTTGAGAACCTAGTAATTATTGTTAAAGGGAAGAAAGGGAAAAAATGGTGGTAGGGCATGAAAGAGGAGAGAAGAAGGATAAGTGGAAGGAAGAGGGAAGGAAAGAGGAAAGAAGGAAAAAGGAAGGACTAAATGGCTAAATTAATGAAAAAACGAACAGGTTCTATTTAAGCAACTTTAGGAAATTATGGGAAAGACTGAAAGTGTCATTAAAACCAACTGGTACAGGGAAAAAGGCTCAGATAGTGGCTCATTTCTTTGGTAGAGCCATTTACCGCAGAAAGTCAAGATACAAAGAAAATTACTGTAGAAAAATGCCATCCTACAGTCTGGCCAAGTGAAATATTAGATGAATTTAGGCATTAGCACTGCTTGGCCAAGAGCCACGGAGTTAATTATTGCTTGTTTGAGTCTCTTAAGACTGCACCATTAAAACTTGCATTTTTAATATAATGAATAAACATCTGTGAGCCCCTTAATTAGAGGATGGTCTAGCAAATTAAGAAAATTACTTTTTAAAAAAGAGGAAATTAAGACATGGAATCAGTCCAGGAAATTATTCAACTGCCTCTGTATAGGACAAATTCATATTTTCTTCCTGCCTCTTTAAACACATTTCAACCATAAAACCACTCCTCTTCAGCCCCATCTGACTCTTATCAGCCAAGCCAAGTTGACAAGACTTCATGGTCCAGCTGTTCAACCATTAGGCACATATAAAGATGGGTTTATTCCCTAATGAGCAACGAAAGGCACTGAAGGTGCCAATGAGATAGTAAAGCACAGTGACTAAGAGTTCAGGATCTGAAGTCTGTCTTTTAATTGATGTGACTTTGGGCAAGCTATTTAACCTCTTAACTCTCAGTTTTTATCAATAAAATATATGATAATAATACCTAGTTCATAGTGTTGTAACAATATGGTATATGCAAAAAATATGGTATATTGTATAAGCAAACCTAGTGTCAAATGGTATATTTAGTCTAGTTCCCAGAAAGTGTTTAATGAATGTTAGTTCTTTTCTGTCTTTTTGTATTTGTCCTTTTTTTCTCCTTTGACAGAATAAACTTCTTAAAAGAAGAAACTATGCCTTCTTTCTCCTTGATAATGATTCATTTTAACTAATGAAATGTTCTAAAATAAAATGTGTGTACTCACTTTAGGGGATTCCCTTCATCCTCAATCAGTAATCTCCACTTACATTCTCCTAAAGATAGCATCCAGTTGTGAAGCTGTTAGAAAGACCTCATGAATTTGCAGGTGGTTAGTATGCACCTGTGTGTTATTTTCAGGTAATATTCTGATCCCTATCATCTCTTTGTCTATTTCTCTCCTCTCAATCTTGCTGTCATTTTCTATTTCATTCCCTTACTCCAAAAAGTTACATTGGATATTTGCAACCAAACTCTTCCACTAGTTTGTTTTATACTCACATGAAATTCAAATCATATTCTCTCATAAAATACAATGGCCTAATTGATGAAATACGTGATTTCCCAAGGCAGGGGCTCTGGTCTCTTCACCCCTTCCACTTCTTAAAGAGTCAAAATGCTGCTCCTCTTATTAGCAGGAATGGGAAAAAAGCAGGCTGCTCTATAATACTGAAGCCAAAAGATGAGACAACAGTGATGACATCCTTAACCTTGGTCTGCAGTTCTGACTAAACAAATCTAAGATTCTTTCTTGCCCTTGTTGAACTATAAGAAACCACTCTGTTAACATCCACCAACTCCAGTCCATTCATTTGTCCTGCTTCCATGCCCTAGATTCATCTGGGGATCACACGGCTGTAGCAAGAGAGAATCTCCCATTCACCATGGTGCCCATTTGCACTACCACAATCCAGGGACTTCCTGTAGAAGGAGAATCAAGAAAGGTTAAGAAAGGGGAGTGGCACCTGGGTGGCTCAGTAGGTTAAGTGTGCGACTCTTGATTTCAGCTCAGGTCATGATCTCAGGATCATGAAATTGAGCCCCACGTCAGGCTCCATGCTCAGCAGGAAGTCTGCTTGGGATCCTCTCTCCCTCTCCATTTGTCCCTCCCCTCTAAAATAAATAAATAAATCTCTAAAAATAAAAAAGAAAGGAGAAGAAAGGAGAAGAAAAACTAATGGAAGTCTGCATGTGTCAAAAAAAAACAAAAACAAAAAAGACTCCCCAAAAATTGACAAACACAATGCACTGGAAAAATTATAAACTTGAGGATTCAGAAAAATAAAGGCACAGTTACTTTCTAAAGAACAGAATAACACTTGGAGATCGCTGAGATAATTCCAGTTTCAATGTATTCCCTGTGAAGAAAAAAATCTGGGTTCATCAAGCAGAAATGCTCCCTACCTCTTCTGTATTTAAAAACTCAGATTTACTTGAACTTTTAAGTTCACCATCTGCCAAAAGTCTAAGTCTGTTTTCTTATATAATCAAAACCTGGGTTTCAGCTGGTATTAATAATACATCTATATTACTTCATTTTGGCATGGTTAATGGTAATCATAATCCTTTGAAAAGTCCATAGTTTATTCTGTTTAAAGCTACTGTTAGAGTTAATGCATTTTCATTTTTCTACCTTCCATTCAATTAATCTGAAATCAGATATGCATTTCTTTTGATTGTGTCAACTTTTAGCTTTCATCCCATATACCAAAGTAATAAGTTTGAGTATCTAGCAGATAGGAATAGATTTATGTATTTTGGTTACCAAATCCTATAAAAATCCTTAAAATATGCACAATAGTATCACATTTATGCAAAGGTCATATGTAAAGTAGCTTCAGCCATCTGGGTTGAAGATAAGAACCCACAAGTAATTGAAGGTCAAGGTCTCGGGTACAAAAAGTAGAGGTTGCTTGTTGCTGCTGTAGCAGCCCAGTGGTCTTCTATTGCTTCTTCACTGCCAACTACCCACAGCTGCAAGCAGCCAAAGTCAGACACACTCTGCCAAGGGCAGGAGGAGGAGGAGCTATAGGCACCAGTACCCCACCCCACCCAAAGACATTCTGCTTTCAGGTATCTTCTCACACTACCAGTCTTGCACATTTCTTTATCGTTCTGCCACTCATGACTTCCTTGGAAATGGTGACAATTTCACAACAAGGCTTCTTTCCTACCTAACAGTAGAACTCTTGGCTCTACTCATTTCTTATTGCATTTTCAAGACAGCCCTCCAAGGCTCCAGGAGAAGGAAGGGGCCAAAGAATGAAGTTATTAGTGTTACTGCCTACACAGTATATATTCCTACAAAAATGCCAATCAATGACTCCAATCCCCCCCACCTCCCCAGCATTCAACTTTCTTAGCTGAAGGACCGTAGTCCATTCTATCTACTGTAGGTCTTACTTCCAAAACCAAAGCATCTGTCATATCCCCCAAATCTTCCAAGCTTCCACCAAGAGGGAAACCTCTCTGGTTCCTACAATCAGCTTCCCTCTACCTCTATCCTACAACCACTCCACTCAATGTCCCAGCCTCCCAAAGACAATATGCAGATTACCTGAGGCCACTGAGCTGAAAGCCTCAGGATTTTTCTTCTTTCTTCTTTCTTTTTTAAATTAATTTATTTTTTTTTCTTCAATTCATGTCCCCCTATTCACAATACAGGCAAAGGGCCTGGACTAGGGTATATATGGGTGGATTTACTCTGCCTCCTTTCTCTGTACAATCAGTGTAAGAACAGCCTGTGGTAAGAACCCTCAGGTTTTGGGCAACTCTCCTCCTAGAGCTCTAAAATTGAAACCTTGCTAAGTGGCTCCAACACTGTGTTACCCTGCTTATCACTGAACCGTGTACATCCTAGGACACAGGTCTTGTGGTAGACCTACCACGTGCAGGGCAACACCCCTCCCAGAGCATCTATAAGATACTAATATCTGCAACAACCATGCCTGAAACAGGTTTATGGGCCCTGCGAATAAATGAAGCAGGGGAAAGATTAAACTCCCCTTTCCACAGCCAAGGACTCAAGTCACAACAGGCTTTCTATGGCTGCCCTTCTACGTAGGCCCAGACTGAGCACAAAAGTCTGACACAACTGGTATCTAGTGATTATTAGTAAAAAGATGCATCCAAAATGGAATTCTATTGAGGATAAGAATTCAGATTTAAAGAGCTTACACCAAGTCTCAATCATATGTAATCCAAAGAGAGAGGTCCCCTTTGTATATCAATCTGACCAATAATGATTTGGTTGTCTATAGAATACCGCACTCTGAAGTATAGTAAAGGATATCTTTGGAAATTCATTATAAAACAACCTGTATTAAGGCATTTATAGCTAGAGAGTCAAAATACGTTAGGTTTTCAGAGCAAAGCATAGATGTGCTTGAGGAATGGAGGAAATTTACAGAAAGTCCTAAGTTTAACATTACTTTATTCCCTTTTCCCATTTCTTACTGTCTCAGGAGAAGGGAATAATTCATCTGTCCTTGACTTTTTATATTCATTTACATGTTCCATAAATTATCTTTCTTATACTTATTTCACAGGTAAACTCTTAAGATAAATTCTCAAAAACAAACAAATCTTACTGTATATCTCTTATTTGCTTTTCCCTGTTCTCCATCCTTCTTCCTGCTGCTTACTCGGGGGGTCAAATTTTTCTTTTCTCAACCTTTTCCCTATGGGTATTCTCAATCTCTGCTCCAGCTGACTTGACCTAACCAACATATCTGCCATGAATTTTACATGAATAAATTACCTTACAACCATCCTGTCTTAAGTCTTTTGACTCTTTTCAAAATAAATTATTCAAAATAAATTATTATCCCTAAAGAACTTGAGTTCAAGAATCTGCTGAAGTTATATGAGTGAGGCTTTATAAATTTTTAACTATTTCAGAACAGGTGAGATTGGTTTAACTAAAAGCAAATTACAGATGAATTCAAAGGGAAGATGGAACATTCCCTACTTAAGAGCACTTTTATATTGCTATAACAAATTTGAAAGTCCTGAGATAATTACAAGTTATTGCTTTTCTTTGATTATATAATATATAATATTTTAAGTTGTTTTTATTAGATGCTTTAAACCTTTAGCAGTGAAAATCGCCTACTTACCCAGTGAGCTCTAACCGTCATGCATTATCTGAAAAGAGAAATCTGAAACAATTTTAGGAGATAACAAATATCAGAGGCCTAAAAATGAATTGGACAGATGTGTATGGAGCGAAAAGGGGGAGAGTTCTTAGGGCTAAAATAAAGACATTTGGCTATGTGACTGAAGCAGGTGCCCTGGGGTGGGGAGGTGGATGCAGGTGGGGAGTGAAGGAGTTGAGAGAACCCAAGTAACCAACTGGAAAGCCACGGAATATGTTTTCCAAACTCAGGCAACCTCCACTGCCCCAGCTTCCTCCATCTTCAAACTCCTTCCTAACTTTTTCCAACTGAGGTCTCTGAGATAGGCAAGGGCAAGGGACAAGAGTTAATCTTGGTATCCAAAGACACCAAGGGAAGGAACAGGAAGGAACAAGAATAATAAGCTTACCAATCAGTTCCCCCAAAGAAGATTATAGTAACAAAGCACCCACTTGAACTTCTGAAGGAAGATAGAAAGGAAAGAATGGAGGAAGGGAATCAGAATCCGGAGGGAAAAACAATATTCTTTAGAAACCAGATATTGCATAATCAGCATTTCTTTTATTCCAACTGTCTCCCACAAAGTTAAGAGTCAAATTACTTCCAAAACCTGATCTTTGAATAATTTAACTACTTTACCATCACCCCCCAGGCAAACTGAAATCTATCAGGAAAAGTGTATCAAGAGAGTGTGTGCGCATTAGGTTGTATAAACTCTTTGTAACTGATCAACAGCCAGCATTGAAAACATTCATTATGTAGAATTCAGACCTAAAGATGAATTTTTCCATTTTCACTTTTTTAAAATTCCATTGTTCTCCTACAGAATTAGTAAGATAAAAAAATGTTGTGTACCTTTTTTTTTCTCCTCATTGAAAGGCTGGTAAACAGACTTCTCCAGGCCTTCCAAAGTTATCGCAAATAGCCCAGTGCCCTCTATTGGCGTTCCCGCCACACTGCTTCTCTAGCCTCTGTGGCTACCTAGGTTGTTTTTAAACATTCTGCAGCTACAGCTCCGAAGATAAATTAGTGGCTTAAGAAAAGTGCTGTTTGGATCGAACACAAATCATTTGACAAACAGAAGGAGAAATAGGTATAATGGACTCTAAAATCAAGCAGTACAATTATTTATGGCAGGGGCAATGATTATGTCATTGCCCTCTTTCAAAAAAATATTCAATTTTATTTTTTTAAAAAACAGCTTTGTTACATGACTGAATTACCATTAATTGTGGATTTACATGACTGGCTTCAGAAACAGACAATGAACTGAACCAAATCTAACCAAAGTGATCCAGCAAGCAGGGGAGTGATGAGAGACCATCATGCTAGGCCATAATGGCAGGAACCTAATTTTCTCCAGATTTACATCCTCTTAGTCCGAGCTGGGAATGGGCTAAGGGAGTCATATGTTATGAGAAAACAAAGCTCCTTGAGAAGGACAAGTTGAGCTCTTCCAGAAAGCAACTCTTTCAAACTTCTTGAGAACCATTTCTCGACAGAACCTTTAACCCTACAGTCCTTGATCCAACAGCTTTTTAAATGACATTATAGGGTCATTTAAAATGACCTTGTTGGTGGGGCGGGGTTCCAATAGGAGACTTTGTCCTCCACACAAAGGTTCATTTTATCCTCATATGTGAAAAAACCAGAACCTCCATATTTGCTACCAAAAACTAGCAAATAATCCAAGAGTAATTTAAATCTGGGACCTATGAGGTCTCCCTGTGAAAAAGAGAAAGGACATCCCCAAAGCCCCCTGCTCCATTCTGACTGGTCTGTTCCTGGGGCTAGAGACCTTGTAAGAGACATTCCCTTGCAACACAAGATATCAGGAAATGGTTTCTTTTGCTACTAAAATACTGAATTGTGGTCCTGCCTCAGCAGTGTTGAGTCATTTATGTGCCAGGAATTGGACGCGGGTTGGAGGAACAGAAACAAATAAAACACAGTCTCTACCCACAAGGATTTCAGTCAAGTCGGATACAAAGACAAGTGAACATAATTAGAATATAACACTGTAAACACTAATAAAAATATGTACAAAGTAGGAGCTAAGAAGAGAGGGTTCTAACAAGATCCATGATTTCAAAGTCATAGTTTGTTATGTATCCCCAAATTCATCATTTTCATTCAGTGAGGATTTGGAGACCACCTGGATTCTTCTCATATATTTCTTTTTTTTTTCTTTTTATTGTTTTATTTATTTTTGCTGGACTACTAAACTGATTGTAGTATTTTTGGGGGTTTTTTTTTGCAGGTATAATTTTTTTAAGTGATATCATCCTCACAGCTATCCTGTGAAGTCTCTTCTACTTTTTTTTAAATTTTATTATGTTGTGTTAATCACCATACAATACATCATTAGTTTTTGATGTAGTGTTCCATGATTCACTGTTTGCATATAACACCCAGTGCTCCATGCAGTATGTGCCCTCTTTAATACCCATCACCAGGCTAACCCATCCCCCCACCCCCCTCCCCTCTAGAACCCTTAGTTTGTTTCTCAGAGTCCATAGTCTCTCATGGTTCATCTCCCCCTCCGATTACCCCCCCTTCATTTTACCCTTCCTACTATCTTCTTCTTTTTTTTTTACATATAATGTATTATTTGTTTCACAGGTACAGGTCTGTACATTTCTGATACAGGTTGCAAAGGAAAGAGCTGATGATAAATACATTAGCCAAAATATGACAAAATATGATTTGCTCATAACCAGAGAAGCATCCAACATAAATAGCAAACTACTCAAAAACACAGAAGAGGAGTTTCGAGAGAATGATAGGTTATGTTAGATAGAGATTAGGCTGAGGAAAATTCAAACTGAAAGAATGGACTGCTAGATTTGGCTGTAAAGAGGTCACTACTGAGTTCAAAACAAACCACTTCAGTAGAGTGATGAATACAAGAAGCAGGCTGAAAAAGATGTGTTTAAATAGGAAATACAGCAGTCACAGATAGTATTATAGGTGCAGTTACCTTAAGTGAATGCCATGGAAGACAGCGCAGGGAAGCATCTTCCTCAGGGACAATAGCTCTTCCTATGCAGTGGAAGTTGAGAGCATGGGCTCCCCAGTCATAGAGATCTGGGTTCAAATTCTAGCTGTGCTATTTAAAGTAATTTCACTCCAAGCGTCTATAAAATTAGAAAATCATTGTACTTACCTCGTAGAAAAAGTACCTAGAGAATAAACACTCATTGTGGAAGCTGGAAAGAAGTCAGAGACACCACCATATTTCTTCAATTTTAAAACTTATATTTGAACATTTCTGAAATCAGGGTGCATTATAGTTAATTATCAGCATTTTCCCTTAGCAGCACTTAAAATAATGACTCATCTAACAATCAATGGCATCTTAGTGTTTAATGAGAGAGTTAGTCCCTAACCCTGGAGCAGCTGGGTAACTAGCCTAGCTTTATGCAAATTGGCTTATGAAGAAATGTTAAAATGAATGTTGTGCTTAAATTCACAAGGGCTTAAAAAAGTCTTCTGGGTCCTTGCTACTCATAATACAGTCACAAACAGCAGCATCAGCAGCAACACCTGGGATCTTGTGAGAAATGCAGAATCTCAGACCCTACCCCAGATCTATCAAATCAAAACCCTCATCGTAACAAGGCCTCTATAGAGGGCAATTTGTGTGTATAGTCAAGTTTGAAAAGCACTGTTCCAGCTTTTTTGTTTAGATTTTTTTTTTATGTTGACGATATGGGTATAATTGGAGTTTGGATTCATTTCCTTAACTACTGACCAAAATTGTATTCTTTCATTAAAAATATAATGGCAGCGAGGTGCCTGGGTGGCTCAGATGGTTAAGCGTCTGCCTTCAGCTCAGGTCATGATCCCAGGGTCCTGGGATCGAGTCCTGCATCGGGCTCCCTGTTTGGCAGGGAGCCTGCTTCTCCCTCTCCCTCTACTGTTCCCCCTGCTTGTGCTCTCTCGCTCTGTCAAATAAATAAATAAAATCTTTAAAAAAAAAAAAATATATATATATATATATATACATATAATGGCAGGGACGCCTGTGGGGCTCAGTCAGTTAAGCGTCTGCCTTCGGCTCAGGTCATGAAATCAGGGTCCTGGGATCCAGTCTCGCATCCGGGCTCCCTACTCAGCGGGGAGCCTGCTTCTCCCTCTGCCTGCCACTCCCTCTGCACTCTCTCTCTCTCCCTAACAAATGAATAAATAAAATCTTTAAAAATATATATAATGGCAAACTGGGATTAAGTTGATTCTTTAAAATCTTTAAACATTTATGATATATCTGGGGATTAATATAATTTTACATGGAAATCAAAATCTCAGGAAACCACATAACATTAATACCAAAGTTTGGGAGATGGAGAATAAAGTTTTACTTGAAAAAAAAATTTTTTCATCTGTAGCATTGCTGAATTTGGTTTTTATATGATGTTCCAGAATGACACATTTGAACTGTTGGCCAAGGGGAGTACCAACTAGAGTGAACACATATTATGCACAAGGATTGAACACTTAAATACTCCACTTAACCCGGCCTGACCAACCCAGGTGAAAAATAAGATGCCAAATGTTTGATTGAACATCATTCAATTCTAATACATACAATTAGAATTACTGGATTGTTATGAAATTCGTTGTTTGGTGATATCTCCTTAGAAAATATAAATCATTAATATGGTCATTAAGGAAAATAATACAATCATGACAAGAGGTAGTGTAACTTTGATTATTCTATTATCCTCTGTGGTGTGTTCAATCAAAAGGGAATGTAAAATTAGAAAGCATAGCCCTGAAATGGAATAGTTAATCCTCCACAAGAAGAGTCTGGATTGGCTGCCAGAATGCAAATAGCTAGAGTGATGAATGTGAAAAGATCAGCAGTCCAGATAAACCCCTGGACACTGTTACTTATAGTGCAGATAAATTAGGTTTTCTATAATTAATGTAGGCAGGAGGAATTGGATTCGAGACTTTTTTTTTAATTTTCTTGGTTTTATTACATTGAGTAGGCACACGTGCTCTCTCCATAGCCCCCAGGAATCTGGTGTCCATCCCTAGCTTCTTGCTATAGGGGTCCCTTTGCCAGCTGGTCAGGACCTACCCAAGCCCACACAGGCTCTTTCTCACCCAAGGCCTATCTCTGCTCCATGGAAAACACACTCACTTTTCTTTGCCCCAGTAAACAATGGGGTACAGGTTAATCTCTAGGTAGTAACATTTCTGTTGCCCCCATCAGCAAAGCAGTATATTCTTTCAGATTCCCTGGACAGGAGTCACATCCCTGTTTTCCTATACCTGGCAGCATCAGTGGACACATTGTGAGCTCTCCCAGTAGAGCTTTCTCCACTGTGAAAGCCCTGTCTTGTTTTCAGTTCCCCCAGAAGCAAACCCTGAGACAAGGATTCAAGATCAGGTTGTTTATTGGGAGATTAGCTCAGAAAACACTGATGGAGAAGTGGGAAGCCTGGGTATGGTTGGCACTGTGATGCATCCAGATTCCCTCAGGAAGGAAGGCTGCAGGTGTTACCAAAAGAGCCTCAGCTATCAACCCTCTTTGGAGATTGCCTTGGCTAAAGAAAATTGCCTCTCCCAAGTTAGGTTCCTTCCAGGCACAACTCACACCCAGTGACTAATCACTGTGGGGTTAAAAATGCCCAAACTTCTCCCCCCAACTCGGGATGACTCTGAAGGGCATTCCAGCTCTGGAGCTCCCCAAGAGGTCAACTGAGGCCTCTGTTTGGACTGCATTATAGTCCAACTTCTCCCTCTGCTACTCTACTTCTTTCCCCTCCCTTCCATAGGTATTGATCCCAAAAGAACTCTTAATAAACACCCTGCATGCTAATGAACCCATTTACAAATACAGGAAAAGGAAGGAAGCCAACATAGGGTATATTATCAAGCAATTTACCACTATGACTAATTAGAATGCAATCACACCAGAAAACTTTGAGAAACAATGTGGAGTATGTGCCTCACAAATATCCTACCTGAGGAGTAAAAGATCTGTGGTATTCATTGTTTGATGACATAATTCTTCTACAACTGGCCTGTCCCATGCACATCAGAGCAGGCTGCAGCTGCCAGAAGCAGCCCTCAGGAAGAGTTGTGGGGCTGGTGTTTGGTTAGAAGTTGGGCTGGAGCACACAGAAATGAAAGGTGTCTGTGGGATATGAGTAGGCTCTGACAGGGTCCTCTTATAGCCACCTGCTCCAATTTAGGACTGAGTGGAATCATCTTCCCAGACTAATGATGCTACGGAAAAAAAAAAAAAAAACAGATATGGAAGAGCACTAGAAATATCTACCACAATCAGGAAGGGATTTGGGCTTGGAACCCAAAGAGTGACCATATATCAAACATTTATTGAGTAAATAATATCTGCCAGACATTGTATTTGGCTGTTCTCACCCATGAACTCATTTAATCTTCACAATAATTCTGTGAGGTGTTTTTTACTTAACATATCAGGAACTGAAGTTTAGAGAAGAGAAACTTCCCCAGGTAAGAAGCTTAATCCCAAATCTGACACAAAATTCCACATTCTTAACCAGACTACACTATTCTACCTCTCTGGGAGCAAGAAATAGATCTCTCAAAAAGAAAACATTGTTGGTGAGTCTGGGAAGCAAAAGGGCACTATCCACAAAGATAAACACCTTTCACTTTTGTGAAAAGTGAAGATGTACATCCCCTTTTCCCCTTGCAAGCAGCCAACATGGAAAGTAAAGGGAGAAAAATGTAACACCATAATAAGAATTTAATGGTACAGGTGAAATTACTTTATGTTTTAAACTGTCAGCATTTTGATTTATTCCAACTGCTAGCATTAGGCATTCCAATTGCTGAATTGAGATTGTGTTTGCAACTGAAAGCTACTATGGCAATGTTATTACCTGAGAGTAACCAAAAGAGCCATAGGTTGGCTGGAATATTCATCCAGGGGTAGTTCAAATTACCAGTTACATACTGACTATCCTATAAAATTCACATTGACAGTCTTCCCAACTTCTAAGAACTATAGAAATAATTGCTACTACAATAACTACGTTGCCTACCTGGGTTTCATTTACAAATCTCACTTTCTTTTTTACCTTGAAAAGAGATTTGAGCTGCCATTTGTCTAAATGAATAGTGCTCTCAGCCACTCACTTCAAGATATAGAGAATGATACAAGAGGAAGTGGCAGAAGCTGACTAAAGACAGCAAGCCAAGACATCTGGTCACTTATAACTAAAGCTCATGTTTAAAACAGCACTCAAAAAGGAGTGACAAAAACTTCAATTGCTCCCAATAAAAAATACTATTATCAAAAAAAAGATTGCTTTATTATTAGAATTTTTTTAGGAAATCATTCCTTGGTCCAGATGTTTTTCTGAATCCTGTGACTATTGGCCTTCGCATAAAGAGATCAGAAGTAGATGATTGGAGGGAGTAGTAATAGGTAAAATTATTTTATATTTCAAATTATCAAAAAACATTGTGAATACTGAGTGGGAACAAATTGCAGAACTGGATATATATTGTTATTACTCTTTTTAATAAGTTCTAAAAACTATACATATAGTATATACATATACAGAGAAAGAGAGAGAGAGAACTGATAATGGCCTGGAAGAATATTTAGTTAACTAAATAAAGAAATTTAGTTAACTAAATAAACTAAATAAAGATAATCCCTAATGTGTATATATCTGTATGCTTGATTTTCAGTTTGTTTTTTTAATAAACAATTTTTTAAATTTTTTAAGCCAATGAAAATACTTTTTTTTAAAGATTTTATTCTTAAGCAATCTATACACCCAAAGTGGGGCTTGATCAAGAATTGTACACTCTGCTGACTGAGTCAGCCAGGCACCGTGAAAATACTTTTTAAAAAAATCTCCTCCTAAGCCTTCCCGGAATGCAGTATTCAACAATTTTCTCCCTAATGGTGAAAACAAAACATACACAGAGTTTATGAAGAAAATTAGACAATGTATTTAAAGTACCTAACACCATACTTAGCCAGCAGATGCTGTATGATCAAAGGCTACTAGTGTCATTCATTGGCTTATAACACTTCCTAAAACCAAAGATCCAAAATTAAAATGTATTTCTATTTTTAATTTTTTTTAAAGAAATTACTGCCTGTGCTCTGTTTTAGGATTTTTATGGTTTCAGGTGTCACATTTAGGTCTCTAACCCATTTTAAGTTTATTTTTGCATATGGTGTAAGAAAGTGGCCCAGTTTCATTCTTTTTCAGGTAGCTGTCTAGTTTTCCCAACACCATTTGTTAATGAGACTTTTTCTCACTGCATATTCTTGCCCCTTTTGTCAAAGGTTAATTGACCATATAATCATGGGTTTGTGTCTACATGTTCTATCCTGTTTCACTGATCTGTGTCTATTTTTATGCCAGTAAGATACTGTTTTGATTATTACAACTTTGTAATATAACTTACAATCTGGAATTGTAATACTTCCAGTTTTGCTTTTCTTTTTCAAGATTGTTTTGGCTATTTGGGGTCTTTTGTGGTTCCATACAAATTTTAGGATTTTTTGTTCTAGTTCTGTAAAAACTGCAGCTCCAGAGCCTGAGCCATCTCACAGTATGCTATGCTCTCTCTCCATCATAAAAGTCTAGGATACAGCTAATGGGGACTTGACCAAGACAACAGCAGATGGTACAGAAATGAGGGGACTGATATGACAAGTATTGACAAATTAGATTTTATAGGATTTGATCTCAGTTGTGGAGAGTAAGGGAAAGAGACATAAGGATGATAAGTCCCAGGTTCCTGGTCATTGCTGTAAGAAGAATGTTTGTACTATTCCATAATAAGGGGAAGATACAAAAAATGGAAACTGGTAATAGATTATGAATTCAGTTTTGTACATATGACGGGTTTAAACTATCTGGGGGGACATCAAGTTTCCCATTAGATAATAGAGTACACAAGTCTAAGCTCAAGAGAGGGGATAGGGCTTAATAGGACTATTTAGAAGTCATCAGCATATAAGTAGAGATGAAATTGTGAAAATGAATATAATCACCCAGAAAGAGTGAGCAGTGTGAGTTTCCATGTCTTAGCGCAGACAGGCAAAGTGGACTCCAGTATCCTAAGGCAGCCCTCTGTCAAAAAGAAGCAGGAGCAGGTTGTTGAGAATGTGTATCAAAATTGCAAAGAAAATCTGGTGGATCATTGACACTGTTGAATAGAATGATAGAACCCCAAGAAGTATCAACATTATAAGGACTGTGGGAGGCAGAGGAGTTGAGTCAGTAAATGAGACTGACAAGTAGCAGGCAGGGAGACAAAGGAGAAAACCTTGATAGAGGAGTCAAGAAATGAGTTTCAAGGAGAATGAATTAGCTAATGGTATCAAATGTAGCAGAGAAGTCCAGAATTCTAGCAAGGACAGGAGAATGTACATTAAATTTGATAATGGAGCTCACAGTGACCTTTGTTTGGTGATAGTGGAGTGTTAGGGATGGGGTGTTTGAAGCCTTGCAGCAGTGAGTGAATTGGCATAAGAAAATTGGACATAATTTAATTATCTTAAGTTGGCAGTGGTAGAGAAGGGCTTTAGAAAGGTAGGTTGAATGTACTCTAAAAAAAAAAAAAAAAAGAAAGGTAGGTTGAAAGTGTTACATGGCTGAAGAGTCTTAAAAAAGATCTTAAAGGAGTTAAGGAGAAGAAGGAAAATAGAAAGTAGAAAATAATAAAGTTAGGTTGCAGTCTTAGAGAAAAAGTAAGATATGGGAAGAGAGAAAACTCTTCCATTGGCAATGGAAGTAAGCATGGTGAGATAAGTTCAGACACTAATACGTACAGAGATGTGGGGACCATAAAATGATGGAATTCATATCTCATGTTTCTGGGTCCAGTTCTTTTCCTTCTGGGTCTATGGCATCATTCCACTGTGTCTTCTGCTGTCATTTAAGTTCTAATGTTTGGGGCTTTGTTTTTCATATCGTACTTGAGTTGGATAATGATATGAGAAACAGTTATTTCCAAAATTTTATTTTGTATAATGGTGTTCTGGTAAAATTTCAATAAATGTCAAAGAAGCAGAGTGTTATAAACTCAATTATTATTAATAGGATTCATTATGTAATACAAGATTGTTCTTCTAAAACACTTTTATTCCTCAAGATTCTAATTTTCATTTGATTTGTAAAGGTGTTCATACATACATGAAAATAAATAACAGTTCACGATATTATTTCAGACTGGACCACTTTCTCACACAATACACAAAAATAAACTCAAAATGGATAAATCCTAAATATGAGACCGGAAACCATAAAAAATCCTAGAAGAAAACATAGGCAGTAATTTCTTTGACATTGGCCATAGCAACGTTTTCCTAGATATGTCTCCACAAACAACAGAAACAAAAGCAAAAATAAACTATTGGGACTATACCAAAATAGAAAGCTTTTGCACAGTAAAGGAAACCATCGACAACAACAAAAAAAAGTAACCTACTGAAAGGGAACAGATACTTGCAAATAACATATCTGATAAAGGGTTAATTCCAAAATAAATGTATACAACTCAACACCAAAAAAAACAAATAATCTGATTAAAAATGGGCATAGGACCTAAAAAGACATTTTTCCAAAGAAGACATCCAGATGGCCAGCAGACACATGAAAAGATGCTCGACATCACTCATCATCAGGGAAATGCAAATCAAAACCACAATGAGATACCACCTTGTTAGAATGGTTAGTATCAAAAACACAAGAAATAACAAGTGTTAGCAAGGATGTGGAGAGAAAGGAAACCTCGTGCACTGTTGGTGCAAATGCAAACTGGTGTAGCCACTGTGGAAAGCAGTATGGAGTTTCCTCAAAAAGCTAAAAATAGAACTACCCTATGATCCAGTAATTACACTACTGGGTATTTAACCCCAACACTAATATGTTTATTGCAGCATTAGTTACAATTGCCAAATTATGAAAGCAGCCCAAGTGTCCATCGATAGATGAATGGATAAAGACGATGTGGTATATATATACAATGAAATATTATTTAGCCATTAAAAAGAATAAAATCTTGCCATTTGCAACAACATGGATGGAGCTAGACAGTATAATGCTAAGCAAAATAAGTCAGTCAGAGAAAGATAAACACCATATGATTTCATTCATATGTGGAATTTAAGAAAGAAAACAAACAAAGGGGGGAAAATGAGAGAAACCAGGAAACAGACTCTTAACTATAGAAAACAAACTGATGGTTAGAGGGGAGGTAGGTAAAGGGAGGGGTGAAATAGGTGAAGGGGGTTAAGAGTACACTTATCTTGATGAGCACTGAGTAATGTATAGAATTGTCGAATCACTATACTGTACACCTGAAACTAATATAACACTGTATGTTAACTATCCTGGAATTAAAATTAAATTATATGTCTTTAATTTTAATTCCAGTGTAGTGTGTGTGTGTGTATAGTTATTATTATTGTAGTATTATTGTTCTTAATTTCTTCCAATTAATGTATGGCAGCAAGACTAGTTCATAGCAGCAACTAGTATTAGCAATGAGATACTGAGTGTATTCTGTACCAGATCAGCAGAGGACCAGGAGCAGGAACTCAAGCGACTCCAACACAGAGAGCATCCATAGCACCCCCAACCCTTCAGAACTACCAGAAGGCTCATAGGAATATATGGAATTGCCATTGTTGTAAGTCAAAAACAGTTGAATTATTGCAATTTCAGATGTTTCAATCTGATACTTCATATAATATATAGAAATTAGATATGTTTACACAGGAAAAAAAATACGATCTTTAAACCTTTTTGTTAAGGACCTTTAAAAAGTGGCTCCTCTTCCTTAAATAATTTTAAGGTTTTTTTCAAAACCATATTCCTGTAGGTTTTGTCATATCTCATCTTCATGAGGATCAAGACACTCACAATCAGTATCATCAGGCAAACTCAGGTATGACCTTCTGCTTCTCCAGTCTCCATTGAACAGGTTCCTCGTGTCTTTGCCATGTTACCTGTGGACCACCAGCTGCTTAATTTTAACCCCTATATCACAGAGTTTTTAGCTTCTAAATTTGATTTGAATGTTAAAATCCTTAATGGAGATGCTTCTCCCTGTAGATGTTCTAAAAAGCTTGTGACAGCATCTGTTTTCACCTGAACAGCCATATCAGCAGGTTGTCTGATCCATTTTGATGGTGTTTGGTAATAACAATGGCAACAGTTGCTGCTGAAATATCTCCATCTCACAAAAAGAGAAGAGTGACGAAAAACACTTCTAGCTGAGTGTGGAGGATACAGTGATCAAACAACCAGAGGTTCTGATTTTGCAAAGGCAGCTTGGTTTTCATCATATTTTCTGTGAGCTCCCACCCCAAATCCAAATAGTTCAAACTCAGCTCATAGTTTTTGGTTGACAATCAGTGGGGAGGGACATTTTTAAATGATTTCTCTGTGTAGCATCACTCATACTCTCCCATCCAGGTCTCCGGGACCCGTGGCAGATTCTATAAGAGAAAGAACTTTAGGAAACTAGAAGAGTAAATCAAGAAGAATATTAGGTCTAGGGACTACTCTGACACACTAAGAGGCAAAGCAAACTTTCCATTTGGGCTATGTTAAAAAAAGAGTTGAAGTAAGGAAGGCTCCCTTCCCCATCTCAAGGCATTGAAGAGACAGCCATGGTAGAAGGGATAATGTTAATATTAGTGGGCTTACTCCAGGAGCCAAGCTAACAATAAAGAGATAGGGTGGCAGAAACAAATGAGCTCAAAAGAGGAGAACAAATGCTGCTCAGAAAGTGGGAAGAAGAAAGAAACCCATGAAGACAAAGCACCTGAAAAAAAGGCTCTTGAGGAGAGTAAATAGGTGTAAAGGGGATTTTCTTTTCAATTGTTTGTGATGGGATATATGATACAAATTCCCTCTCCACCTTTCCTACAAAGTTTTCTATCTCAATTGCTGATTATTTCAGATGATCTAAAAGGTTTTTGTTGGTTTGTTTCTATTGACCCTAAAGAGATTATGAGGAGTCTGACATCGAGGATGGTCCAGAAATGAATCATGGAAGTGCTGAAACTGGACTATAGTGCACATCTGGGCGAAGTTAATATTCTTCAACATTCATAAAGTCCTTTCTAAATCTTGAAACTCTCCCCTCAATTCAGAAGAGACTTGATTGGCCCAAGATTTATCAACTCTGAAAACACTCTCAGAGATTTATTACAAAGGAAATACTTGCTCCTATGTTAAACATCAAACACTTCCAAACTGCCCCATACACAAAGCCAGCAAAGAACCATTCCCTAAATTATAATAAATAAAGGAATAAATAATGTATTTTTTTTATGTGTAAAAAAGAAGGTAAAGGCATCCAGGGTGAGGCAATGAAATAATGAAATAATGATGTTGCACATACACCATAGCAAAGTTGCATAAAGGGTAAATGGCAGATGGCTACACCACTCCAAGGAGGCTGGCAAAATACAAACACCTCCAGACTCTAATACAGCAGGGCTTTGGGAAGAGGCAACCTAATCTCAATGTAAGAAGACTTGAGCTCCATCTGAAACCACTGGTGGCTGTCCACCTTCCCTGTACCAACACTGCAAGTTGTTCCCAGCTTAGAGGGCTGTTGTCTGAAAAGAAACAGGAATGGCATCAAAAAGAAGCCAACAGATGAGACAGATTTTTACATTTCCATCTACCAAATTTCACACACATGTGTTTGTAGGAACAATCTGAGTGGACTTAGCTAAAATAATAAATAGGGCGCCTGGGTGGCTCAGTTGGTTGGGCGACTGCCTTCAGCTCGGGTCATGATCCTGGAGTCCCGGGATCGAGTCCCATATCGGGCTCCCTGCTCGGCAGGGGGTCTGCTTCTCCCTCTGCCCTCTTCCCTCTCATGCTCTCTGTCTCTCATTCTCTCTCTCTAAAATAAATAAATAAAATCTTTAAAAAAATAAATAAAAATAAATTAAAAATAAATAAAATAATAAATAAAATATAACACTTAACTGTTTACAAAGTACTTGAAGGCAATCCTTCGAGGTAGATATTATCTAGAAGTTCTCACTATAAGCTAGTCTCAGCAAAATCAGTAAAATGGGTAGGAGATTAGAGAGTAGAATGCAGTGGTAGCGGTACCTCACATTAGTGTCACCAAGAGAAAACAGCTGCAGTCCTACCTTTCTGGAATGCCAACATCAATCTCACCCAGATGGTAGGCCTATGAAAGGAGGGAAGCTTCCAGGACACAAGGATTGGCTTGGGAGAGGCAGAGAACTGCATGAGAAGAGGATAGGTGGAGATAGTGGAAAGAGGCTTTGTTGAATTCTCCTTGGAAGCTGTGATAACTCAACCACTGATATCTCCCATCAATTTGGACAGGGGCAGGAGGCTCTTTGGTACATAACTAATTTACCAAGCTAGCTGAGCTCTCAGAGCTGGATTCTTCAAACCAAAAGGGGGAAACCTAACTAAATAAATAAAAACCCCAAGACAGGTACATTCAGTTGTCAAATTCCTATTGGCAGGTATATTAAGAAGTATGAACTAAATACACACTTGCTGTAGTTTGCTAACCTCAGGCAAATGAGAGGCTTTACCCATGGAAATTTAGAACTCCCTCTGAAGTACTAGTAAAGATTAGTCTCACTGGCAGGATGCTCCCTGTGTGAGGGGGGAGAAAGGCAGGAAGCTACTTTCTTATCTCAGCCAATTCTACTACCTTCAGAAAGACTGAAAAGCGTGTTTCAGGAACAAAGCTTTGAACCCCAGGGAAATCCCAGGGAAGCCTGAAATATGAGAGAGAATTTTTTAAGATATATATACCTCTCTAAGATATATAGATAGATAGATAGATAGATAGATAGATAGATAGATAGATATAGATATATAGATATATAGATATAACCTCTCTCAGTACTGATTAATCATTTCTTTTCAAGCATAAATGTTCTAGTTCTCAAGCTCTTCATTCATATGGAATAGAACAAACTAACAAGTTTGGCTCACAAAGCTCCTGAGATAGAAAAAGGACCTATGATGCTGGCTGAATGTGTACAAATGTAGAGTGGTATTGTGGACCAGTTATCAGGAGACTTGGGAGCTACTTCTGCATCTGCCTTTAACTCTACAGCTTCTAGCCCTTGATTTCCTCACCTGTGAAATGAGGCTAGCATGATAAAAACTGTATTTCAACTCTTATGCATGCTCTGGTTGACTGGCAGTGGGCACCTGGATGGTTATTTGTGAGGCTTCAGAGGCTTAAACTAAATTCAAAGAGAAAGAGGATTGCAATTGATTAGTGATGCCTGCAATGCACACAATGATTAGGAAGTATTGACATGTAATTCATCATATGTGGAAGTTCTTTTCTGGGGCTGCAGCTCTATAAACTTATGACTTATGTACTTCGGCATTACTGAATTGGGACGGTTGCTTTATTATAGCCTTCATTGTTTCTGTCAGCATTTAATCTTATGGGTGCCCCTGTACATAAGAAATCATTTTTCTTTTGATGATTTCAAGACTTTCTCTGTCTGGACTTTATCATATTTACAATGATGTGTTGTTGCGAATCTTTGGGTGTGTCTTACTTGGAATTTGTTGAGCTTCTTAGGTATGTAGGTTAATGATTTTCATCAAATTTAGGGAGTTTTCAGCCATTCTTTCTTTGGAATTTTTTTTTCTTCTTTCTCTCGCCTCTCCTTCTGGTACTCCCATTACATATATGTACG
Organism: Mirounga angustirostris; assembly: GCF_029215605.1. Taxonomy (NCBI): domain Eukaryota; kingdom Metazoa; phylum Chordata; class Mammalia; order Carnivora; family Phocidae; genus Mirounga; species Mirounga angustirostris. Next base: position 49,777,368 of record NW_026991717.1, on the reverse strand, counting down.
TGTGCTTGGTGGTTTCCCACACTTTTCTGAGGCTCTGTTCACTTTTTTTCTTTTCTTTTTTTTTGTCTCTGTTTTTCATATTGTATAATCTCTATCAATCTATCTCTAAGTTTGATGATTCTTTCTTCTGCCAGTTCAAAACTACTATTGAGCCTGAGTCAATTTTTCATTTCAATTATTATACTTTCAACTCCAGAATTTCAATTTGATTCATTTTTATCATTTATATACTTTATTGATATTCTCTATTTGATGAAACATTGTTATCATGCCTTCCTTTACTTCCTTAACCATGGTTTCCTTTAGTTCTTTGGACATATGTAATGGCTGCCTCAAAGTGTGTCTGTTAAATCTGACATCTGGGCCCTCACACAGGCAGCATCTGTTGCCTACTTTTTTCCCTGTACATGGGTCACACTTTCCTATTTCTTTGCATGTCTCATAATTTTTTGTTAAAAACTGGACATTTTAGGTAACATATTGGAGAAACCCTGGATACTGATTCCTATCCCCCTTCTCTGGGGCTTGTTCTTATCGTTGTTTGCTTTTTTACATGTTTAGATACTTGGATAGACAATTTTAGTAAGGTCTATTTCCCCACCAGAGACAAAGCCTCTTGGATGACAGTGGTTTTAGCAGGGCTCTCTTTGTCTCTTTCCCTGATCTCTCTGTTAAAATGTCTATCTCATTTGGTATTATTCCCAACTGTTCCATTCCACTAACTGCCATCTGATGGCTCTACTGTTTTCAACAGTGCCCTTGGGCATAAATTGTTCTATAATTTCACTCAGTTAAATTCAGGCAGTAGTAGTGGTTAGGACCAGTCTTTGAGATTTGTTCTAACCTGAAGAAGGCTCTTTCTTTTTTTTTTTTTTAAAGATTTTATTTATTTATTTGAGATAGAGAGAATGAGAGACAGAGAGCATGAGAGGCAGGAGGGTCAGAGGGAGAAGCAGACTCCCTGCCGAGCAGGGAGCCTGATGCGGGACTCGATCCCGGGACTCCAGGATCATGACCTGAGCCGAAGGCAGTCGCTTAACCAACTGAGCCACCCAGGCGCCCCAAGAAGGCTCTTTCTTAGCTGTCCCTCTCCAGTTCTCACTGGTAAACTAGCTGGTTTGTGACTTAGGTTATTGCTCTTAATTTAGAGCAACTACCTGCTGCCTGTTAATTGCTCCACCAAAATTTCCATTTTTAAAAAATTTCCATTGTTTCTGAGAACATCCTTAGGTTTAAACTTCCCCACATTTTTTTTTTTTTCAAATAAGAGCAGTCTTTTTGGAGAGAACTTCATATTCATCTTTCCATATGGATTGCTTCTCTTCTTGGGCAAAATTTTCAAGCTCCTATTCCAAGCACTGGGCAGGTATGGTAGCCTCTGATTTTCTTGGCCTTACCTGTCCTGGCTTAGAATCTCTGCTCAATAAGTGAAATGGGACAAGGGCATTTGGGACCTCAGTATTCTTGGTCTGCCACATCTGGAAGAGATCTTCTGCCTTATGAGTTGTGGTTGGGTAGATGAAGGGAACTCTCTGATTTCCCAGTCACACTCAACAGTAAGTTAGCTTCTTCAACTCAGAATTTGAAGGGATGAAAAGTGCTGGATACCTTCCCCTCCTGATGAAATACATCCCTTGATCAGGAACTCAGAGGAGAGAGAGCCCCTTCTTCTTGGCCACACCCACTAGCGGTAGAGCTGCTGTCAAGCTGATGGGGAGAAGACTGGTCATGGCTCAAGTGCCACAGACTCTCAGGGTTCTTACTCAGTCTTAAGAGATTTTCTTGAATAAATGTTTCCTCATTAGCTGTATGCCCTTAGAAAAATATGTAGAATTTAAATGTTTGGGCTTTATATTATAGTTTTCAGTAGTTATCCTTGTTTCACTGAGGAGTGGATCCACAAAACCCCTCAAATGCCATCCCAGAAGGGATGCCTAACAGCTGCCTTCTTTTCTTAAAAAGCAAATTTAAATTTGCTTTAGTTGCATCTTAAAGTTGTCACATCTTTCTTAACTGAATGCCTGATCATCAGGTATCTTTTGTTATCCAGTTAAAATTGACAAGTGGGTAAGTACAGATCTATGCTTATTTTCACTCTGTAGAAAGTATCTGTGTCAGATGAGGCTCTTGATCACTGTTGAACCAAATTCTAGTGGAACCAGGGGATTCTTGAAGGAATGACTTCTTGCATCCTGTGATGATTAATTTTATATGTCAACTAAGTAAAGCAGACTAAGTAAAGCAGATTCCCCTCCATAGTGCAGAGGAGTCTCAGTCAATCAACTAAAGACCTGAATAGAACAAAAAACTGAGCAAGAGGCGACCTCTCCCTTCCTGACTTCTTGAGCTGGAATATTGGTCTTTTCCAACCTCAGACTCAGACTGAAACAGTAGTTCTGTTTGAGTGTCAAGCTTTCTGGCTTTGGGACTGGAAATACACATCCACTCTCCTGGGTCTCCAGCTTGCCAGCTGAAGATCTTGGGACTTCTCAGACTCTATAAACACATGAGACAATTCCCTATAACAAATCTCTGTATAGTTTTACATTATAGATATAGATAGATATATTTAGAAGTATATAAAAATATCCATCCTACTGGTTCTGTTTCTCTGGAGAACCCTGACTAATACATATACCAATCACTTCACCTTTTGTAGGATTTTTCTGCTGTAGATAATTCTCAGATTTGACTTTCTCCAAATGATTAAGAAATTTAGCCTCAGGACAAACTCCAGGGAATCACTCATGGTTTCTTCTACTTTTTATTTTTTTACCCATAAATGTTGATTAAGAAAGTAAATTATGGGGTGCCTGGGTGGTTCAGTCGGTTAAGTGGCTGCCTTCCGCTCAAGTCATGATTCCAGGGTCCTGAGATCAAGCCCCACCTTGGGCTCCCTGCTCAGAGGGGAGCCTGCTTCTCCCTCTCCCTCTGCCTGCCACTCCCCCTACTTGTGTGCTCTCTCTATCAAATAAATAAATAAAATCTTAAAAAAAAAGAAAGTAAATTGCATAAGTAAAGCTATTTTTATCCTCTCCTGCTGCATTTGACTCAGAACTATCCTGAGGCCATAATGTTCTTAGGATGCATACAAATCAAACACCACAAGGCTAAGGTAAAGTAACATTAACCAATCTGATAGAAATACTCAAATGAATTGACAAGAGCAATCAGGCCAAAAATGGTAATAGAGTCATATATTTTACACTGATTTCTCTACCATTCAGCACCCCATGACTACACAAAGCATCAACTATTTCTTTTTTTTTTTTTTTTTCAGATTTTATTTGTTCATTTGAGACACAGAGATACAGAGAGAGAGAGCATGAGCAGGGGGAGAGGCAGACGGAGAAGCAGGCTCCCCGCTGAGCCAGGAGCCCGATGTGGGGCTTGATCCTAGGACCCTGGGATCATGCCCTGAGCCAAAGGCAGATGCTTAACCATCTGAGCCACCCAGGCTTCCCTATCAACTATTTCTAAAGAACTTCCAAAATGAATTTAGACCACCTCCAAGTTTAGTTAAGGTAGGACAATTATTGAAATCTAGTGACAAACCTGCAATTGTGACAAAATTATTATCTATATACCATATCCATAGTTCATCCCAGTACTGCGAACAGCAGTCTCAGCAGGTTACACCACTGGCAAAATAATCTGGCAGAAACAATGACCCTGAAATAACTGACCAAAAACAATAAACACACATTGTATACAACTTTGTTTAATTCTACTTCTATGATGCCATGTACTTCATTAAACATTTGAAGAGAAAATGGACACTAGGTGCTTTACTGGCTTATCTGATCATTACAAATCACTACAAATGACAATCTTACGTTTAAAAGGATTATACAATTGCATCATCACACAGCAATCTTGCTGGCTGCCTCTAAGGCAATTAGCTCTATGGGTTTCTGCTGTACTACTCAACTTGAATCTGCTTTTAAACCAATCAAAGAGAAAATGAGAACCAGCCAGCACAACAGAACCTCACAGAACTGCTCTGGAAGACATCCCTTTTTCCATCAACAAAAAATATGGTCCTAACTTAAAGCTTCATTGCCAAGCACCAACATCCTCGCTGAGCATGGAACCCCATGCAGGGCTCGATCCCACAACCCTGAGATCATGATCTGAGCCAAAACCAAGAGTCAGTCACTTAACTAACTGAGCCACCCACGTTCCCTGGCAGTAGAAATTCTATTAATTGACTGTCATTTAACCTTTTCCAGATTAATCAACTCTGTCCATTCCCTCTAAAAAAGATGCAAAATGCATACTGAATAGTCACAGTATATCAGCTAGTCACCTACTCCCTAGCACATCCACACACTTCTGCTTCCCTTACATTAGTTGTGTGTTTGTCAACAGTCAATTGTGTTTGTTCAAAAACCTGTTTATGCCTGTTGTACTTATCATCTGAATGAGAATTGTGGTAAGCAGAAAAATGCTCCTCAAAGATCTCCACACCCTAATCCCCAGGATTTGTGAATATGTTACCTTATTTGTCAACAGGGACTTTGCAAGTGTGATTAGGGTTAAGGACTTTCAAGTGGTGAGAATAGATTGGATTATCCAGATGGGCCCAATCTAATCACATGAATCTTTATAAGGGGAGACCCTTTCCTTGGTGTAGTCAGAGAGAAAGGTAATGATGCTGGCTTTGAAAATGTAGTAATGTGGTCATGGGCTGAGGAATGAAGGCTGCCTCTAGAAGCTGGAAAAGGTAAGGAAATAGACTTTCCTCTAGAGTTTCCAGGAAGGAATGCAGCCCTGCCACACTTTAATGTTAGTCCAGTGAAACCCAAGATAATGTATTTGTATTGATTTAAGCCCCTAGATTTTTGGTGACTTGTTACAGCAACAATAGAACAAGAATACAGGAACTCAAGATCTCAATCTCCCCACACAGACTCCCCCGACTTAGCATTGTTGAAGCTGCTGTGGTTTTTCACGTGTGAAGGGAAGTCTGTCCCCAGGACCATAACCAGAATGCTTGAATTCTGCAGGGTTAGAACTAATGTACTCAAGAAAATGGGAAAGCCAGTCTCCAGACAAGTTTCTTACAACAGATCTGCTAGATAAAAGCCTGCATACAGTTCCAAGGTGGGGAATTACAGGGTTGCACACTAAGTTACGGAGAATGGAAAGCTTAGAAATAAAAGTCCTATTTCAGAATCCCCATACTAACAGCCTATGAATGCACAAAGAATTTGGAGGAAACGTGTGATAGTAAAAAGAGCACAATCTCTAGAAACAGGACTGAGTTAGTTCCTTCCCTGAACAAGTTGCTTAACTTTTGGTAAATAGGAATAAAAATACATAGTTCACAGCTGTAAATATTATCAATAATGCATGTAAATCTTCAGGCACACACACACTTAACACATTTATCATTATTGCTGTACCCACTTGTAAATTGTGCTGCTTGACTTTTGTTTCTTGGCCTCTAATGCTCCATTAGGCTTCACTTAGATAACACCGGCCACATTCAGGGCTTCAAATTTATCATTCACATATGTTGCTTCATTTGATTTTGACAATACTCTGAGAGGAAGGCAAAGTAAACTCCTGTTTTGTAGAGGTAGAAACTGAGATGCCAAAAGATAAAGCGAATTGCAAACTATTAAGCAGCAAAGCCAAGTCAAGAAGGTAAACAATCCAGTACTCATTCCCGTCTCCCCCACCTGCTGTCTGTTGATCCTGTCTCTGGTTTCCATGTGCAACGTGGTTCTATTTGAGTAGCTCCCCAGCAAGCCCCTTAGCACTATTTTGTTTGAGACAGCTGTTGGGATGTTCCTTTTCCTGTACTTCTCACACTGACAGCCTCACACCCCCTTCCCTGTACAGTATGTATTGAGCTGTGTTTCCCTCAGCCATTCACTGCACAAAACCTCCCACCTGTGTTGTGCAGCAAGAGCACTATGTCCAGGCTGGCTAGCAGGGTCCAGATTTAGAGTTGTGTGCTTGCTGGAGGTTGGCGATAAGGATCCAAGCTGAGGGCTCTTGGGTGGCTTAGCTGGTTAAGCATCTGCCTTCGGCTCAGGTCATGATCCCAGAATCCTGGGATCGAGTCCCATGTTGGGCTCCCTGCTCAGCGGGGAGTCTGCTTCTCCCTGTCCTTCTACCCCCCCACTCTGCTCATGTTCTCTCTTCCTCTCTCTCTTTCTCCCCCTCTCAAGATAAAATCTTACAAAAAATAACAAAAAGATCCAATGCTGGTAAGAGTTTAAGTGACTGTCACCCAAATCACTGACAGATCTGTAGAATGGCCTGAAAGTAGGTATATTTATTGTTCCCTCAGTTTCCCCAAAGGAATCACTCTTCAGGATGCCAATGGAAATGAGGTCCAAAAGCACACAGGACAAGTTTTGATGGCCACCTTCTGCCCTTGACACTCTGGAGGCAGTCTCCATGTTTTGTGTATAAGGACTTCAGCAGTGTGTTGTAAATTATATGCTAATATCCATATTCTTAGAAGCCTCCTACTACAAACTTCTTATGCAGTCCTTATGGCCAAACCTGAAATGTTATGCTTCTCCACGTTTATGGAACACTCAGGAACTCTGATCTGGGTCAGGGATTAGAATCTGGACCAGAAATGTCACCTATTTCCATCCTTGGTCCTCCTGCTTTCACAGCCCCCATTGGGAGAAGGGGAAAGAAGAGCCAGAGGGAGACTGGGGACTAACATTTAGTGAGCCTGGATTATGTCTGGCACAATGCTGCATGTGCTTCTAACATAGCCCAGAGAAGTAGGGAGGCACTCCTATTCCTCTTACAAATGAAGAGCCCCAAATTAAATAATCCACCCAGGGTCACACAGCAAATAAGTGACAGAACTGGAATCTAAGCTCAGATTTGAGCACTCCTAAGCCCCTGTTCCTTCAACTACCCTATGCTACCAGAAGTCTAAAGAGAACACCAAAGAAGACTGATTATATCACAACCTATTAGTCATCAACTACAGTGTTATTAGCCCTTTAACAGTGATACTCCAAGGAAGCAGTTTTGCCCTCCAGGGGACCTATAGTCATGTCTAGAGACATTTTTGATTGTCACAACTAGGGGAGGGATGCTACTGACATCCAGTGGGCAGAGGCCAGGGATGCTGCTAAACATGCTACAATGCATAAGATAGTCTACAACAATGAGTTATCCTGCCCAAAATGTCAATAGTGCCCAGGATGAGAAACCCTGACCTGTAGGAATCAGTCTCAACATGGACAATTCCTTCACCATTGACCACTCAACCTTTTTTTTTTTCTGCTATGTTTTTTTAAACAAACTGACCAGAGGATTCAATACTGCACCATTTGCTAATAGTTATAATAGTTAATGTTTATTGAGCACTTACTGTGTGCCAGATATCACCCCTTTAATCCTTCAATCCTTAGATATTTTCAACACCCTTTACAGATGAGAATACTTAGAAAGGTTATATAACTTGCCAAGTACCCAATTAGTATAAAGTGAAGTTAGGATTCATGTTCAGGCAAGAGCTGATTCCAGAGCCCATGTTCTTAATAAGCATGATACATAATTTCTCTAAGCTTTTCTTACCTCTGTAAAATAAGTTAATGTTTTCCAAATCTTATTAATTTTACACCACCTTCTTGATTGCTTTTTTCCTATTACAGGCTCCTTATACTGTTTGCTTAGTATATTTCTTTTTTTAATTTTATTTTGTTATGTTAGTCACCATACATCATTAGTGTTTGATGTAGTGTCCATGCTTAGTACTTTTCTTTAAGGCTACTCAATTTTTTTATGTAGCTTCAATTTACATATACCTAAATACAATTGTAATTGACACAATAGTTATAATTTTTCAAAAACACATTAAAATAAGTACATTCTTAAACCTACTTGGCTATGCACCACCTGTACCACTACATTCTTCCTGTGCCATTTGGGATATTCTAACTCTCTTTGGTAGATACTGGCCCAGGTGCTTGCTAATGTCCTTTCCAGTATAATGGTTTCTACTCTGAAGTGGCCTAAAGTATAAAACACAATATGGCTCATGAGGGATTTAATCAAGGGCTCAAAATAATTAGAATGAAAATCAGATTGACACACTCTGTCCTAATGAATCTCCAAGGCAACAGAAGATGGAAATCTGATAGAGAATTGGTAAATGGCTCAACAACAAGGCAGAATGTGAGAGGACAGACACTGGTGAGGAGCCAAATGATGTGACTTCCTGAAAGAATCAGGAACTGGAGTCACCCAATGCTATAGAGGGGGCTGAAAATAGGATGGTGACTTGAAATTGTGTATAAGCAATTTAGGCCCCCAAATCTTCATCATCTCAAAAGTTCTTTATGTGGCCAAACTAGCAATCAAGTGGAAGGGTAGAATAAAGACCTTCTTTTTAAGTCCTATAAAGCCTCAAAATGTGTATGATAGGATCACAGGTATGCATTAATATTAAACTCTTTATAGATATACATTAAATTTTAATATTGGAGAGGACATGCCATCTGCAAAGGAAGTTCTGCTACAGAGGCCAGTTAGTGGAGAGATCCAGAGAGACAGAGAAAAGACCACTGTCTGCCTCACTGAAGGCTGAAACCACTCAATACTGTATTGAACAGCAATTCCAATCTTGTAAATTTTTTATTTAGAAAAGCCATGAGTCTAATTTAAAGAAATGAAATCCCTGTTTGGAGTTTTTCACCTCTCAGTCACAGAACCTGAAAAACAGAAACAGGCTCATTTCTTTCAGGGTCTACCAGGAGCTTGGTTTTGCCATCACATTGGCTCTCTTGTATTTAATCCTCTCTGGATGTCTAGTTACAACACTCAGGAGCAGTATCTCCCATCATATACTTGATGGACTGTCCACTGTTGAGCCCCTGCTGGAGGTGTTCCTTAACTTTCTCCTTAGAAAATGGTTGTTGTTGTTGTTGTGGCAATTAGCCTTCTTTTTGAACAGAGGAGCTATACCCTTCTTCAGATGTCTCCACAGGCTTCCAGAGCTTCTCCTTATTCATGGCCTTTATCCTGAATCACAAGACCCACTTACCTCCTACTCAACTACCCAACTTATTCCTGGGCCAACCCCTCCGCATCTCACCCTGTTTCTTAGTTATATTATCATTTGATCCCCTTTGACCTTAGACACTACTCCAGCTCCAAGACCTAACTTTACCCCTGGATCGTGATTTGGCAGTCAAATCCTAGTTAAGCTGCTTTCTGCCACTGTTAGTAAAGGCTCTGTATAATTCAGCGGACCCAGCAGTGCAGTCCTTGTGACCCATGTCCCCACCAGGTCAGCCCACAAGCAGAACCCACACCACTCTGAGAATCCATCCAAATAAGGGAAGTCTGTCCTTCAAGCTTCTCCATAAAGTCACAAACTAGGTGAGGGACAAAATCTGAAGCCTGATTCAGATCAAATGACTGAGATGGTGTCAGTCTAGTGCCCTGCCTAATGTTGGTTGGGATACTAATGAGAACCAACCCTTGGTCCTGAAGAAAGAGAGTCATGAATATTGTTTCACCATAAATAGCTCCCCAAGGCCAGTGACAGTTATTACAAACAAATGCCCCCTCTTGGGTGTGAAACGTTGGTTGCCCTTATGGAAATGGCCCCTGGCTAACAAAAGAAATTCTCAACTCTACTGTAGCCTTATAAATTGAAAACAAAACAAGAGCCCTCCAAAAATTAGTAATGCTTGCTCTACCTATGGATATTATTCACAGGAAATATACCTAGTTAATATTGTTTGATGCAGAAAATAAATATCAATGAGGGAAAGATAAAACATTAATTCTGATGATATAGCTATCTTTGCCCATTCTCCTATATGCTTATATTCTGAGTAAATGCCTTTTTATTTGACTAAATACATCACTGCAATATTAGATCCATAAAATTAATTAGAATTTGATTTGTTCATTTTCTCCTTATATTTAGAGAAACGGTGTCATTTAAAACTCTCCAAGCATAATTTTGGGGAAATAAAACTATCCACCGAGAGCTCAATTGTTTCAAGCCATCATAATTATCTCTGCACTAGTCTGCTACCAAATTGTCTCTTTTTTTCAAAACAAAGATTTGCAAAGGGAAATGTTCACCTTCAAGTCTACTTAAACCACCTTGTTCTTACTCTTGGAAAGAAGCAGCAGGCACCCTCTTCCTACTGTTAGCCCCTAGCTGCTCCTCTGAAAATGATAGTATTCTGGAATTGCCCACTAGGGAAGGAAGTTCCAGCACCTTTTCTGAAGTCTGAGTCATTTAAACCTCGTCCAGGTCAAAGTAGAATGTCATCTGCTAGTATGCTAAAAACCAAGGTAAAAAAACCACTCATGGTATTGCGATTTGGGTTCCAGGCATAGCTCCGCCTTTTACCTGAATATGTGACCTTGAGCAAGTCCACTGGGTCTGTGAGTCTCAGTTACTTGTCATAGGGGAATAATATGTGCTCTACAAACCTTACAGGGTGGTTATGCACCTCATATGAGAGAAATGTATAAAAGTGTTTGAAAAGTTTAGATCCCTGTACAAATACCAGATTACCATCATAACTGAGTGAAATTTCCTGGTAATAGGAAGACAGTTCCAATGATTTCCATAACCTATATCATACTTGCCCCATTCCTAGGTACATAATCTAAAATAACTTCTTGGGGTGCCTGGCTGGCTCAGTTGGAAAAGCATGTGACTCTTGATCTCAGGGTTGTGAGTTCAGACCCCACGTTGGGCATGGAACCTACCAAAAAAAAATCACTTCCTAATGCTTCATTGACAGGAAATACCTGAAATCATCTTTATACATCAGTTCATTTCATTATTTTCTTTCACACAGTTTTTCCATTCAAATCAACAGCTATGTAATTCAACACATGCATGTAAGCCCACTGTCTTTCTCTGATAGAGCTAAAGGTAGAGGTGGGATGAAAGAGCAGAAGAAAGAGTAACTATTCCTTTTGTATTTCCATTAGAGACCTTAACCAGTATCTAACCTAATCTCCTAACTTCTCTTTTTGGTGAAAATATTTCCTGTTCCAGCTTTAATCACTGCCTTGGAGATAGATCACCAGCAGATTGATCACATGATTATCAGTAGCCTCAACAGGCTCATACATATGCTTGTATTGTCTTTCACTTCCATCCACGTTGCCACAGTAAGATCAGCCAAAGAGATGCGCAGCTTTTCCACTGCATTTACAAGCATACCCCTACGTCATACCCTTTTCTGCCTACCATTAGTCAGGGTCTGGAGCTGTGGGCCCTTATTCTCTGCCCAGAACACACAAACTCTATTATTTATTCTCCTCCCAGCAATGGAGAAAATATAAGTTGCTATATTCAAACACAATTCCTATCCTACAGTTCAGACCTAAGGAATATCTAATCTTTCCAGTAAAATCTTTCTTCCCCTTGACCCCATTGGATGAAATATTATTTGAATTGCACTTTTGGGTTTTGGGGGGGTTTGGGGGAGGAAAGTTTCCAGTATTATTAAGATAAAATTGAAAATTCTTTAAGCGGTATAACGTGTTGACTTGATAAACTTACCTATAGCAGGATGATTCTCATCATTAGCTTCACGTAATCTTAATAGCTTTTTGTGATCAAAGCACTTAAGACTTCTCCCAGCAACTTTCAAGTAACAGTTCAGAACTATTAACTATAATCATCATGCTGTACATTAGATCCCCAGAACCTATTCATCTTATAACTGGAAGTTGGCACCTTTTAACCAACCCATTTCCTCCACCTTCATCTTACCACTCATTCTAGGGTAACTACCATTCTACTCTATTTCTATGAGTTCCACTTTTTAAGATTCCACATGTAAGTGATATCATACAGTATTTATCTATGTCTGACTTATTTCACTTAGCATTATGCCCTCAAGTTCTACCCATGTTGTTGCAAATGGCACGATTTCCTTCCTAATGGCTGGAATCTATTCCTGTGTGTGTGTGTGTGTGTGTGTGTACATACCTATCTTCTTTATTCATGCATCTCTTGATGAACAACACTTGGGTCGTTTCCATACCTTGACTATTGTCAATAATGCTGCAATGGACATGAGAGTATAGATATCTCTTCAATACCCAGTTATCTTTTCCTTTTAATACATACTCAGAGGTGGGATTGCTGGATCATGTGGTAGTTCTAAATTTAATTTCTTAAGGAACCTCCATACTGTTTTCTGTAATGAGTGCACCAATTGACATTGCTACCAATGGTTCCCCTTTCTCTACATCCAACACTTATTATCTCTTAACTTTTTTGATGATAGCCATTCTACCAGGTGTGTGAGGTGACATCTCATTGTGCTTTTGATTTTCATTTCCCTGATGATTAGTGATGTTGAGCATCTTTTCATGTGTCTTTTGACCATCTGTATGCCTCTTTGGAAAAATGTATATTCAGTTCCTCTGCCCATTTTTAACCATATTGGTTTTTTGTCAGTGAGTTATAGGATTTCTTTACAGAGCTTGGCTCTTAACCCCTTATCAAATACATGGTTTGCAAAAATTTTCTCCAGTTTTTCTTTTTCAGTTTGTTAATTGTTTCTTCTGCTATGCAGAAGCTTTTAAATTCGATGTATTCCTACTTGGTTTTTTTTATTCTTTTGCTGTTTGTGCCTTTGGTGTCGTATCCAAAAAGTCTTTGTCAAGACCAACATCAGGGAGCTCCTTCCCTGTTTCTTCTAGGAGTTTTACAGTTTCAAGTCTTATACTTAATTCTTTGATCTATTTTGAGTTATATATTTTTCTTTTTTCCATATCCTAACAGACCTTATAATGGCCAAATAACATGCACATGAAATAGATAGTTCTGTGTCAAGATTAAGGTCAAAATTGGAATGCCAGAGTCTTACTGCTTTCCATGACACCTTTAACTTCAGAAGCTATACCAACAAGCTAACATTGCAATCTTTGCCAGGTTAGGAGTTGAGAAAAGGGAAAGACAAGAGCCCAGTTGTCTGTTTTCTACATAGGATTAGGATAATCTTAGAGGCAAGGCAAAGAAATATAAATAGAACAGAATGTGAATCTATCTTTCCTCTTCTTGTTGTCTTCTTTTGCCCATAGTATATCTTCCTTGCAGCTTCCTTGATGATAGAATGTCTCTCACTCCTTCCCTCCCTTCCTTCCTTATCCACTATGTGCCCAAGCCGCTTTCCACCTGTTGATAAGTGAGGAAAGGAGGATGCGGGGAGGAAATGCAGCCCTGGGATTAAACTCTGGGAAACAAGATAAGCAGTCGACCAACTACTCATGTATGAAGTTTTCCTTTTTACCTTTTGAATCTCCCCCTCCCCACCCATTTCTTTTGAAATAATTTTTTGAGTGGTGTAAGACAGGGGTCCAATTTTATTTTTCTGCGTGTGGTTTTCCAGTGTTCCCAGCACCATTTGTTGAAAAGACTATCCTTACCACAATGAAGGTTCCAGGCTCCCTTTTCAAATATAAGCTATAAACGTGGGAGGTTAATTCTGGGTTCTCTACCCTTTCGATTTATTTCTGTGCCTTTTTTTATGCCAGTATCCTTTTTCAACTAGTATAACTTTGTACTATAGTCTGAAATCAGGAAGTGTGATGCCTCCACTTTTATTCTTCTTTCTCAGGATTGCTCTGGCTACTTGGGGTCTTTTTTGGTTCTGTACAAATTTTAAGATTTTTTTCTATTTCTATGAAAGAAATGCTATTGGAATTTTGATAGGGATTGTTTTGAATCTACAGGTGGCTTTAGGTAGCATGGACATTTTAATAATATTAAGTCCTACAGTTCAAAAACATAAGCTGTCCTTCCATTTGTTTATGTCTTCTTTGATTTCTTTCCACAAAATCTTGTGGTTTCTCACCTCCTTGGGTAAATTTATTTTTATTAGCTATTTTATTGTTTTTGCTGCTATTGTGAATGGGATTGTTTATTTTTTTTAGATGTTTCACTGTTAGTGGATAGAAAAGCAACTGATTTTTTTGTATTCAGCTATTATATCCTATAGTATTATTGAATTTATTGATTAGATCCAACAGTTTTTAGTTTTTATACATCTTTTTTTTTTTTTTACATTTCATTTATCTGTCAGAGAGAGAGCACGTACGAGCAGAGGGGAAGGGGAGAGGTGGAGAGAGAAGCAGGCTCCCTGCTGAGCAAGGAGCCTGATGCGGGACTCTATCCCAGGACCCTGGGATCCATGATCTGAGCTGAAGGCAGCCATTTAACTGACTGAGCCACCCAGGCATCCTTGACCCATCAGTTTTTTAGTTGAGTCTTTGGGATTTTCAATTTATAACATCATATCAGCAAATTGTGAAAATTTTACTTCTTCCTTTTTGATTTTGATACCTTATATTTTTTGTCTTGCCTGATTACTCTAGCTAGGACTTAATCTTAGAGGAAAAGCTTTTAATTTTTCTCCACTGAGTATAATGTTAGCTGTGGGTTTGTCATATATGGCCTTAATTATGTTAACGTATGTTTATTCTATACCTAACCTGTTGAGGGTTTTTGTCATGAAGGGATGTTGTATTTTGTCAAATGCTTTCCCATATCTACAGAGATGACTATAGGATTTTTATTTTTTATTCTATTCATGTGGTGTATCATATTTATTAATTCAGGTAACTTGAACCATCCTTGTATCAGAGGGATAAATCCCACTAGGTCAGGTATGTAATCCTTTTTTTTTTTTTAAATTGAAGTGTAATTGACATACAATATTCGTTTTAGGTGTATCACATAGTGATTAAACATTTATATACATTGTGAAGTGATTACCACAATAAATTTAGCTACCATCTGTCACAATACAAAGTTGTTATATATTATTAACCATATTTCCTGTACTATACATTGTATCCCTGGGTCATCTTTATTTTATAACTGGAAGTTTGTACCTTTTAATCCCTTTACCTTATTCTCCTCTTCTCCCCAATTTCCACCCCTCTAACAACCACCAGATTGTTCTCTGTATCTTTTTGTTTTCTTTTGTTTGGTCATTTGTTTTGATTCTTAGCTTCCACATATGAGTGAAATCATATGGTATGTCTTTCTGTCTGACTTATTTTACTTAGCATAATATACTCTGGGTCCATCCTTTTTTATAGTTGAGTAATATTCCATTACAGACACACACACACACACACACACACACACCCCACATCTTCTTTTATTCGATCATCTATCATTGGACACTTAGGTTGATTCTCTGTCTTGGCTATTGTTAATAATGCAGCAGTGAACATAGGGGTGCATATATCTTTTTGAATTAGTGTTTTCATTTGCTTTGGATAAATATCCAGAAATGGAACTGCTAGATTATATGGTAGTTCTATTTTTAATTTTTTTTAAATCCTTCAATGTTTTCCATAGCAGCTGCACCATTTTGCATTCCCACCAACAGTGCATAAAGGTTCCCTTTTCTCCACATCCTCACCAACACTTATTTTTTGTCTTTTTGATAAAAACCATTCTGAAAGGTGCTGGGTGATAGCTCATTGTGGTTTTGATTTGTATTTCCCTGATCATTAGTGATGTTAGGTTCTTTTCATGTGTTTTTTGGCCACTTGTATGTCTTCTCTGGAGAAATGTCCATTCAGGTCCTCTGCTTATTTTTTAATTGGTTTGTTGATATTGAGTTGTCAGTACATTATATATTTTGGATATTAACCCCTCATCAGTTATGTCATTTGCAAATATCTTCTCTAATTCAATAGTTTGCCTGTTCATTTTGTTGATGGCTTCCTTTGCTATACAAAAGCTTTTCAGTTTGATATAGTCCCATTTGTTTATTTTTGCTTTTGTTGCCCTTGACTGAGGAGATAGATCCAAAAAAATTCTGCTTAGACCAACATCCAAGAGTTTACCACCTATGTTTTCTCCTTGTAGTTTTATGGATTCTGGTCTTACATTTAAGTATTTAATTCATTTGAGTTTATTTTCATATATGGTATAAGAATTTTCATATATGGTCCTGTTTCATTCTTTCACATGTCATTGTCAGCTTTCCCAAGATCATTTATTGAAAAGACTGTCCTTTCTCCATTGTATATTCTTTCCTCCTTTGTCAAAGATTAATTGACCATATAAGTGTGAGTTTATTTCTGGATTCTCTATTATGTTTCATTGATCTATGTGTCTGTTTTTGTGCCAGTACCATACTGTTTTGATTATTATAGCTTGGTAGTAAGGTTTAGAAATCAGGAAGTGTAATAATTTGAGCTTTGTTCTTTCTCAAGATTACTTTGGCTATTTGCGGTCTTTTTTGGTTCTTTACAAATTTTACAATTATTTATTCTAGTTCTGTGAAAAATGTCCCCTGGTATTTTCATAGGGATTGCATTAAATCTGTAAATTGCTTTGGGTAGTATGGACATTTTAAGAATATTCTTTTAACCCATGACCATGGTATATTTTTCCATTTATTTTTGTCTTCAATTTCTTTCATCAATGTCATCAATGTTTACAGAGTACAGGTCTTTCATCTCTTTTGTTAAATTTATTCCAAAATATTTTATTCTTCTTGAGGCAATTGTAAATGGTATTGTTTTCTTAATTACTTTTTCTGATAACTCATTATTGATGTATAGAAATGACACAGATTTATGTATATCAATTTTGAATGCTTATACTTAATTAATTTATTAGCTCTAATAGTTTTTGTATTTAGTATTAGGAGTATTTAGGATTTTATATATATAGTATTATGTTACCTACAAATAGTTTTACTCCTTCCTTTCCAATTTGGATGCCTTTTATTTCTTTTTATTATCTTATTGCTAAGACTTATGGCTAAGATTTCCAATACTATGTTGAATAAAAGTGGTAAGAGTGCACATCCTCATGTTTTCTCATCTTAAAGGAAAAGCTTTCAGCTTTTCACCATTGAGTTTGATATTAGCTGTAGGTTTGTCATATAAGCCTTTATTATGTTGAGGTATGTTCCCTCTCTATCCATTTTTGTTAAAAGTTTTTATCATAAATAGATTTTGAATTTTATCAAATCCTTTCTCTGCATCTCTTGAGATAATCATACGATTTTTATACTTTTTATTAATGTAGTGTATCCCATCACCTAATTTGCAGATATTGAACCATCCTTGTAGCCATGGAATAAATCCCAGTGGTCATGGTGTACAATGTTTTTAATGTATTGTTGAATTCAGTATGCTAGTATTTGTTAAAGAATTTTGAATCAAAGTTCATCAGAGATATTGGCCTATAAGTTGGGGAGTAGGGGTCTTTCTCTGGTTTTGGTATCAGGGTAATGCTGGCCTCAGAAAATGAGTTTGGAGGCATTCCTTCCCCTTCAATTTTTGGAGAGTTTGAGAAGGATAGATATAACTCTTTAAATGTTTGGTCTGTTTGACCTATGAAGCCATTTGGTCCTGGGATCTTGTTTATTGGAATTTATTATTGTTTCGATTTAGTTAGTACAATCAGTCTTTTAAGATTTTATATTTCTTCCTATTCAGTGCTGAAATATTGCATGTTTCTAGGAATTATCCATTTCTTCTTAGCGATCCCATTTGTTGGCATATAATTAGCTTGTAATAGTCTCAAGATCCTTTGTATTGCTGTGGTATCAGTTATTTCTCTTCCATTTATAATTTTATTTGCACGCTTTTTTATTCTTAATGACTCCAGCTAAAATGTTATCAATTTTATCTTTTCAAAGAACCAGTTCTTAGTTTCATTAATCTTTTCTATTTTTTTTTTTTTTTAGTTTCTATTTCATTTATATCTGCTCTGATCTTTATTCTTTCCACTAACTTCAGGCTTTGTTTGTTCTTTTTCTAGTTTATTTATGTGTAAGTTTAGATTGTTTGAAATTCTTCTTATGTCTTGAGGTGGGCTTATATCACTCTAAAATGCCTCCTTAGAACTGCTTTTGCTGTATCCCATAGACTTTTGGACTGTTTCCATTTTCACTGGTCTCAAGGTATTTTTTTTTAATATATATTATTATGGACTGAAGGAGACCTATAAAAGGAAGTCAAAACATTTGATGAATAATTGCATACTAGGGGACAATAATATCTTAACAATTCTGTTTTTTTCCTTAAAGAACAACATGTTTAGATTTATTTTATTTTCATAAGATGGCTACATTTTTTAGTATAGTTGACATGCAATGTTACACTCATTAGTTTCAGGTGTACAACTTAGTGATTTGACAAGTTTATACATTATGCTGTGTTCACCACAAGTATAGCTACCATCTGTCCTGTTATATCAGTATTAAAATATTCTTGACTATATTCCTTATGCTCTGTTTTTTATTCCTGTAACTTACTCATTCCATAACTGGAGGACTGTATCTATCACTCCCCTTCACCCATTTTGCCCAACTACCCCCTAGCAATCATTGGTTTGTTCTCTGTATTTATAGATTCTACTTTTTCCTTATACATTTTTTAGGTTCCATTTATGAGTGGAAGTATATGGTATTTTTCTCCCTTAGTCTGACCTATTTTACTTAGCATAATACCCTCTCAGTCTATTAATGTTGTCTCAAATGGCATGAAATCCTTTTTATGGCTGTGTAATATTCCATCGTGTGTGTGTGTGTGTGTGTGTGTGTATACACACACCATATTTTCCTCACCCATATCCATTCATCTACTGATGACCACTTAGGTTGCTTCCATGTCTTGGCTATTATAAATAATACTGCATAAATATAGGGATGCCTATATCTTTTTGAGTTAATACTTTCCCTGAATAAATACCCAGTAGTGGAATTATTGGATCATATGGTATTTCTATTTTCAAATTTTTTTGAGGAACCTCCATACTATTTTCCACAGTGGCTGTACCAATTTATATTCCCACCAACAGTGCACAAGCATTCCTTTTTCTCCACATCCTCATCAATACTTGTTGTTTCTTGTCTTCTTGATTTTAGCCATTCTAACAGATGGGAGGGAATAGCTCATTGTGGTTTTGATTTGCATTTCCCTGATGATAAGTGATGTTGAGCATTTTTTCATGTCTGTTGTCCATCTGTATGTCTTCAGGAAATGTCTATTTAGGTCCCCTGCCCATTTTTTAATCAGATTGTTTGTTTTTTTGGTGTTGAGTTGTATAAGTTCTGTATATATTTTGGATATTAACCCTTTATTGGATATGTCATTTACAAATATCTTCTCCCATTCATTGGTTGTCTTTTAGTTTTCTTGATGGTTCCCTTTGCTGTCTCAATAGTTTATTTTTGCTTTTGTTTCTTTGCCTTAGAAGACATATCTAGAAAAATGTTGCTATGGCTGATGTCAGAGAAATTACTGTTTGTGTTCTCTTCTAAGATTTTTATATTTTCAGGTATCACATTTAGGTCTTTAATCCATTTTGAGTTTGTTTTTGTGTATAGTGTTAGAAAGTAGTCCAGTTTCATTCTTTTCCATGTAGCTGTCCAGTTTTCCCATCAGCTACTGAAAAGACTTCATTATAAGTGAATAGAAATGCTACTGATTTCTAAGTATTAATTTTGTATCTTGCCACTTCAATGAATTGGTTTTTTTCTTGTAGTTTTTTGGTGAAGTCTTTAGGATTTTCTATGTATAGTATTATGTCATCTACAAATAGTGACATCTTAACTTCTTCTTTACCAATATGGATGCCTCTTATTTTTCTTGTTTGATTTCTGTGGCTAAGACTTCTAGTATGTTGAATAAAAGTGGTGAGAGTGGACATCCCCGTCTTATTCCTGATCTTAGTGGGAAAGCTCTCAGTTTTTCGCCATTGAGGATGATGTTAGCTGTGGGTTTTTCATATATGACCTTTATTATGTTGAGATGTTCCCCAACCCTATTTTGTTGACAGTTTTTATCATGAATGGATGTTGAATCTTGTCAAATGCTTTTTCTGAAAATATTGAGATGACCATGTGATTTTGATATTTCATTTTGTTGATGATTGATTTGCAAATATTGAACCATCCTTGCATCCCCAGAATAAATCCCACCTGATGGTGATGAGTAATCTTTTTAATGTATTGTTGTATGTGGTTTGCTAATATTTTGTTGAGGATTTTTGTATCTATGTTCATTAGGAATATTGGTCAGTAATTTTTTTTGTGGGGTCTTTGTCTGGTTTTGGTATCAGGATAATGCTGGCCTTGTGGAATATATTTGGAAGCTTTCCTTCCTCTTCTATTTTTTTGGAATACTTTAAGAATAATAGGTATTAACTCTTCTTTAAATGTCTAGTAGAATTCACTTATGAATCTGTCTGGTCCTGGATTTTATTTTTTGGTAGTTTTTTATTTACAGATTCAATTTCATTACTTGTTATCAGCCCGATCAGATTTTCTATTTCTTCCTGGTTCAGCTTTGGAAGATTGGATGTGTTTAGGAATTTATCCATTTCTTCTAGGTTGTCCAATTTGTTGGCATATAGTTTTTCATGGTAATCTCTTATAATCTTTTGTATTTCTGTGGTGTTCACTATTTTGTCTTGTTTCTGTTCTTATTTATTTGGGTCCTTTCTCTTTTTTTCTTGGTGAGTCTGGCTAAGGGTTTGTCAATCTTCTTTATCTTTCCAAAGAACCAGCTCATGATTTCATTGATTTTTTTTTTAAGTCTCTACATCATTTATTTCTGCTCTGATCTTTATTATTTCCTTTCTTCTACTCACCTTGAGCTTCGTTTGTTCTTTTTTCTAGTTCCTTTTGGTGTAAGGTTAGATTGGTTTGAGTTTTTTTTCTTGTTTCTTGAGGTAGGCCTGTATTGCTATATACTTCCCTCTTAGAACTGCTTTCACTATGTCCCAGAGATTTTAGACTGTTGGGTTTTCATTTTCATTGGTATCCATGTAATTTTTTAAATTTCTTCTTTGATTGCTTAATTGACCCATTGGTTGTTCAGTATCATGTTGTTTAGTCTCCATGTGTTTGTGGGGTTTTTTCCAGTTTTTTTCTTGTGATTTGTTCTTATTTCATACCACTGTCTTCAGAAAAGATGCATGGTATGATTTCAATCTTAAATTTATTGAGGCTTGCTTGTTTTGTGGCCCAGTATATGATCTATTCTGAAGAACATTCCATGTGCACTTGAAAAGAATGTGTATTCTGTTGTTTTTTGGATGGAATGTTCTGTATATATCTGTTATGTCCATCTGGTCCAATTCAATTCCTTATTGATTTTCTGTCTGAATGATCTATCCATTGATGTGAGTGGAGTGTTAAAGTCCTCTACTATATTGTATTACCATCAGTTTCTCTTTTTATGTCCATTAATATTTGCTTTATATATTTAGATGCTCCAGTGTTGGGTGTGTAGATATTTTAATTGTTATATCCTCTTGTTGGTTTGATCCCTTTATCATTATGCAATGCCCTTTTGTCTCTTGTTACAATCTTTGTCTGAAAGTCTATTTTGTCTGATACAAGTATTGCTACCCTAACTTTTTTTTTCTGTTTCCATTTGCATGGTAAATGTTTTTCCACCCTTCACTTTCAGCCTGTATACCTCTTTAGATCTGCAGTGAGTCTCTTATAGGCAGCATATAGATGGATGTTGTTGTTGTTGTTGTTTTCTTTTATCTATTCCACCACTCTATGTCTTTTGAATGGAGCATTTAGGCCATTTACATTTAAAGTAATTATTGATAGGTATGTACTTTTTGCCATTTTTTAAAATTTGTTTTCAGGTTGTTTTTGTAGTTCTTCTTTGTTCCTTTATTCTCTTGCTCTCTTTGTGATCAGTGAGTATAGTGTTTTGTTTGGCTTTCTTTCTCTCTCTCTCTTTTTTTTTTAATCTATCATAGGTTTGGGGCTTGTGGTTACATGAGGTTCATGTATAATATACTAAGTAAATAGCAGTCCATATTAATTTGATGGTCATTTAATTTCAAACACATTCTTAAAAACAAAAAAGAACAGAAAAAATTCATTTTCCCCTTCTCTTCCTTTTTTATTCCCTTCTCCACACTTTATGTATATGTTGTCATACTTTATATCATTTTATTCACATTTTCCTTATGTCTAATTATGTCCATTTCCACTTACAGAAATCCCTTTAACATTTCTTTTAAGTCTGGTTTAATGGTGATAAACTCCTTTATCTTTTTTTTGGTGGGAAACTCTTTATCTCTCCTTAAACTCTCAGTGATAACCTTGCCAGGTAGAGTATTCTTGGTTATAGGTTTATTCCTTATAACACTTTGAATATATCACTTTCTTCTGGCTTGCAAAGTTTCTGCTAAAAAATCAGCTCATAGTTTTATAGATTTTCCCTTGAAGATAACTTTCTGTTTCTCTCTTGCTGTTTTTAAGATTCTCTTTGCCTTTAACTTTGACATTTTAATTATTATGTGTTGACCTCCTTGGGTTCATCTTGTTTGGAATTCTCTGTGCTTCTTGGACTTGCATGTCTATTTCTCTCCCTACATTAAGGAATTTTTCAGTTATGTCTTCAAATAACGTTTCTACCCCTTTCTCTTTCTTTTTTTAGATTTATTTATTTATTTTAGGGGTAAGGGCCAGAGGGAGAGAGAGAATCTCAAGCCTACTCCCCAAAGAGCGCAGAGCCTGATGACATGGGTCTTGTTCTCACGACCCTGAGATCATGACCTAAGCTAAAATCAAGTCAGACGCTTAACCAACTGAGCCACTCAGGTGCCCCTACACCTTTCTCTCTCTCTTTTTTTTTTTTTAAGACTTTATTTACTCATTTGATATATAGAGAGAGAAAGCACAAGCAGGCGGAGTAGCAGGCAGAGGGAGAGGGAGAAGCAGGCTCCCCACTGAGCAAGGAGCCCGATATGGGGCTCGATCCCAGGACCCTGGGACCATGACCTGAGCTGAGGGCAGATGCTTAACTGACTGAGCCACCCAGGCACTCCTCTCTCTCTTCTTCTTATGGGACCCCTATAATGTGAAAGTTTGTTCACTTGATACTGTCCAAGAGATCTCCATCTATCCTCATTTTTTAAAATTCTGGGGACACCTGGGTGGCTCAGTTGGTTAAGCATCTGCCTTCGGCTTGGGTTGTGATCCCAGGGTCCTGGGATGGAGTCCCGCATCAGTCTCCTTGCTCAGTGGGGAGTCTGCTTCTCCTTCTCCCTCTGCCTGCTGCTACCTCTGCTTGTGTGTTCACTCTCTCTCTCTCTGACACATAAATAAATAAATAATCTTAAAAATATATAAAAAAATAAAAATTCTTTTCTGTATTTGCTTTTCAGCTTTGTGCTTTTCATTGCCCTATCTTTCAGATTGCTGAGCCATTCTTCAGCATCCTCTAATCCACTATTGATTCCCACTAGCGTGTTTTTTACTTCAGTTATTCTTCAACTCTGATTAGTTCTTTTTAATATTTTCTGTTTCTTAATTGAATGTCTCACTAAGTTCTTCCATTCTTTCCTCCAGCCCAATGAGTATCTTTATGATCATTACTTTAAATTATTTATCAGGCATATTTTTTATCTCTGTTTCATTTAGTTCTTTTTCTGAGGTGTTTTTTTTCCCTTGGCCTTTCTTTTGAAGCATATTTCTCTGTCTCCCCATTTTGCTTGACATCCTGTGTTTGTTTCTACAGAGGAGACAAAATGGCTACTTCTAATGTTGAAGGACTGGTCTTGTGTATGGTGTGTGTGTGTGTGTGTGTGTGTGTGCTTGGTGACTTTTGCCAGCTGGCTGGAGTTGTGGTTATATATGCTAGTTACTTTGTTAAACCATGGCTTTTTACAGAAAGGATTAAAAAGATAGTAATAACAATAATAATAAAAAACAAAAAATAAAAAGAAAAGAAAAAAGAACAAAACCAAAAAGAAAGAGAAGATGAATTTTAAAAGTAAAAATTTATTTATTTATTAAAATTAAACACACACACACACACACACACACTAACACCATGGCTTGTTTTCTGTGACCCAGCACCACAGGGTGGCTGGTGTGGGCTTATGGACCCTGGGTTCACTGATGTCACAAGTTCACTGTGACTTGGACCCTACTCTAGTCTGGGCTTTTAAGGGGGAGGGGGAGAGAATATTCCAGCAGTTTCTCAGCCCTGTTAAGCCACAGCTTTTTTGTGTGTGTGTGCCCCAGTGCCACCAGGGCTGTTGTGGGCTTGTGGACCAGGGAATGCTGAGGTTGCCAGCCTTCTGTGGCAATCTGACCTGCCAAATATGGCTTCTGAGCCCACCCCTGATGGCATTCAGACCTTGCCACCCCTGATGGCATTCAGACCTTGCTCCAGTCTGGGCTTTTAAGGTGGAATGAGAGAGAGTGTTCCTATAGCTCCTTGGTCCTTTTAAACTCCTGCTGCTTTTTCTGTGCCCCAGTGCAACTAGAGCTGGCGTGGGCTTGTAGATCCCAGGCTCTTTAAAGTCGCAAGCTCACTGAGATGAGTAGATCTGCCCATATGATGTCTGGACCTTGCTCTGGTCTGAGCTCTTAAGGTGAAGGGGGAATGTAAACCATGTCATTCTCCCATCCCTCTGACCTGGAGAGTTTTCCTGCAGCTCCCCTGACACTTGGCAGAGTTCTAATGCTGTCTTTTTCATATGCTAGTTGCTTTTTAAAACCACAGCTTGTATTCTTTTCCCAAGGATAGAGGGATCTGTTCCTGGTCCTTCAGTACTATCCTTTCCCACTGCAGTTCACATTATTGGGGGTGGGAGTTCCCTTTGTTACCGTATCTCCATCTCTTGCTGTTCTGTTGCTATTTTCACTATCTGTGGTTGTTCAATAGCTGTTTAGTCAGCCCTCAATAGTTCTTCAGGAGTTACTCTATTAATAGGTATAATTTGGTCGGTCCTTGTAGTTCTTCATTGTTTTTTTCTTGTTTTCTTCCTTTGTGATTTGGTGGCTTTCCTTAGTATTATATTTGTACTCCTTTTTCTTTATTTTTTGTTTATCTTTGTGCTTACCATGAGGTTCATGTATAACATCCTGTGCATATAGCA
The DNA here is from genome assembly GCF_029215605.1 of Mirounga angustirostris. Lineage (NCBI taxonomy): Eukaryota > Metazoa > Chordata > Mammalia > Carnivora > Phocidae > Mirounga > Mirounga angustirostris. Next base: position 49,752,488 of record NW_026991717.1, on the reverse strand, counting down.
GTCTATTTTAAGTTGAAGGTCACTTAAGTTCAAGCTCATTCTAAAAGCACAGAATTTTTACTCACTATACACACATTTTGTTTTTGATGTCCTATTTTACATCTTACTATTTTGTGAATCCCTTGACTTATAAATCTAGATGATTTTACTACTTCTTCCTTTTAACATACATACTAGCTATGTAGGTGGGTGTACCACTACCTTTGCTATGTTTACCTTTACCAGTGAGATTTTTTTTCTCCCATAATTTTTTTATTTCTAGTTGTGGCTTTTCTTTTCCTTTTAAAGAAATCCCTTTATGTCCCTTTTATGGCTGGTTTATTGTTGACAAACTCCTTTAGCTTTTATTTGCCTGGGAAATTCCTTTTCTTTCCTTCAATTCTGAGTGATAACCTTGCCAGGTAGAGTATTCTTGGTTTAAGTTTTTTCCTTTCAGCACTTTGAATATATCATGCCACTCCCTCCTGGCCTGAAAGTTTCTTCTGAAAAATCAACTGGTAGTCTTATAGGGGTTCCCTTGTACATAACTAGTTGTATTTCTCTTGCTGTTTTTAAGATTCTCTCTTTATCTTTAACTGTTGGCACTATGATTATAATATGTCTTGGTACGGTCTCATTGGGTTCATCTTATTTGGGATCTCTGTGCTTCCTGGATTTGGATATCTGTTTCATTCACCAGGTTAGGGAAGTTTTCAGCCATTACTTTATTGAATAGGTTTTCTGTCCCTTTCTCTTTCTCTTCTCTTTCTGGGACCCCTATAATGTAAATGTTAGTATGTTTGATATTGTCCAAATTGATATTGTTAGTATGTTTGATATTGATTTGGACAATATCAAATAAAACAAAAATATCTTTATCTTTATTATTCTTTTTTCTTTTTGATGTTCAGGGTAGTGATTTCCACTACCCTCGTCTTCCAGATCACTGATCTATTCTTCTGTATCATCTAATCTGCAGTTGATTCTCTCTAGTATAGTTTTGTTTTCAATTATTGTGTTCTTCATCTCTGATTAGCTTTTTTTTATATTTTCTATCTCTTTGCTGAAGTTCTCATTGTGTTGAGCATCTTTATGACGATTACTTTGAATTCTTTATTTGCTTATCTCCATTTCATTTAGTTCTTTTTCTGAGATTTATCTTGTCCTTTCACTTGGAGCATATTCCTCTGTCTCATTTGGTAACTCTGTTTTTACATATTAGGTAGATCAGCTATATTTCCTGATCTTGAAGAAGTGCCTTTATGCATAAGCTATCCTGTGGGACCTAGTAGCAAAACAAACCCCCCTCCCAGTGACCCAAACTAGGTATCCCAGGAGGCTGCATGCACCCTCCTGTTGTGGCTGGGCTGCTATTTTGCAGACTCCATGGTGTACAGGGTTGTCCCCCAGCAGGGGGGACATGGCTTCATGGTCCAGCTGTGACTGATAACAGCCTTATACTGAGGAGTAGGCATGGACCCCACCCTGTCTGAGAGGCCAACTTTGACTCTTGCAGTTGTACTGGTGTGCGGGGTTGGCCTCTGGCTTGATTTGCTGTAACAACTGGCTGCAATAGTTGTAGGCACATGGTGGATAGGGCAGGCCTCCGGCATGCTTTGATGCAAGGTCTGGCTGTGTGTGATGTAGGTGTTCTAATGTGTGAAGCTGGCCCTCCCAGAGCAGGGGCACTTGATAGTGTTTCTGGTGCTGGCAGAGGCCACCCACCAGGGGTAGTAGGGCAGTGGGCTGCCTGGTGGGAGGGACTCTGAGACAGGTGGGCAGTGTGTTAATGGTAATGCATGGGAACACTAGAGCAGAGTAAGCAATGCTAACACAAGAGATAATGTCAGAAATGGTACTGCTAGAACCAGGCCAGCTAGTTAGAAGGAAAGTGATAAAGGTGCCCACCAGTGCTTCCATCCCCAGAGTATGTTCCAACAGATCCCTGACCCTCTAGCACACATCCTTAAATTAGAGGATCTTCTTCACATGTAACCCAGGGTGCTTTTCAAACTGCTGTCTCTGCACTGGGACTTGGAGAAAGCAAGATTGTGTGTACATCCTTTTTTTTTTTTAAGATTTTTTTTATTTATTCATTCGAGACACAGAGAGACAGAGAGAGAACATGAGTAGGGCGAGAAGCAGAGGGAGGGGGAGAAGCAGGCCCCCCACTGAGCAGGGAGCCCGATGTGGGGCTTGATCCCAGGACCCTGGGATCATGACCTGAGCCGAAGGCAGACGCTTAACCATCTGACCCACTCAGGCGCCCTGTGTGTACATCCTTCAAAAGCAGTCTCCATTGGGGCACCTGGGTAGCTCAGTTGTTAAGCATCTGCCTTCAGCTCAGGTCATGATCCCAGTGTCTTGGGATTGAGCCCCGCATCGGGCTCCCTGCTCAGAGGAGAGCCTGCTTCTCTCTCTCCCACTCCCCTTGCTTGTGTTCCCTCTCTCGCTGTCTCTCTCTCTGTGTCAAATAAATTAAAAAAAAATCTTTACAAAAAATAAAAATAAAAATAAAAGCAGTCTCCATCTCCTACTGCCCTCTGTTTCTCCCAAACATAAGGCCTATTGGTTTCCAAACACAGACATTATGAGAGTTCATCTTCCCTGTGCAAGACTCCTGGTGTGGAATTCAATGGAATTGGAGCTTGGAATCCTTGTCCCTCAGGGAGGGCCTCTATGGTTGTGATAACCCTCCCACTTATGGATCACCATGCTGGGGGTGTGGGTCCTGACTAAACCACTTTTTCACCCCTCCTACCTGACTAGATGTTTTTTTCTTTATATCCTTAGTTGTGTATGATATGTTCTGCTACTATTCAATATGTTCTCAAATACAGTTCTATGTGTGGTTGTAGATTTTGGTGTGTTGAGGTAGGGGGTAGGTATGAGCTTAGGATCTTCCTACTCCACCATATTGATCTTGCCTTTCCTCTATGGTCCTTTTAATGAGTTCTTAAATTTAGTTTGCTAATATTTTGTTGAGAATTTTTGCCTCCATTTGCCAGGGATGTTGATCTATAGTTTTCTTGTAATGTTCTTACCTGGCTTTGGTATCAGTGTAATGCTGGTCTCATGAGTTTGGAAGTGTTCCTACTTCTTCAATTTTTTGGAAGATTTTGAGAAGGATTGGCATTAATTCTTTAAATGTTTAGCAGAATTCACCTGTGAAGCCATCTGGTCCTGGGGTTCTCTGTGTTGGGAGGTTTTTTATTACTAATTTAATTTCCTTACTCATTGGTCTGTTCATGCTTGCTACTTCTTCCTGATTCTTCTAGGTTATCTAATTTATTGACATATAATTGGGGTTTTTTTTTAAGATTTTATTTATTTACTTGAGAGAGAGCACAGAGGGAGAGGGAGAGAACAGAGGGAGAAGGAGAAGCAGACTCCCCACTGAGCAGAGAGCCTGATGCAGAGCTTGATCACAGGACCCTGGGATCATGACCTGAGCCTAAGGCAGACACTTAACCAACTTAGCCACCCAGGCACCCTGACATATCATTGTTCTTAATAGTCTCTTGTGATTCTATGCATTTCTATAGTGTCAGTTGTTATTTCTCCTCTTTCATTTCTGACTTTGAGTCTTCACCTCCTTCTGTATTAGTGTTGCTAAAGGTTTATTAATTTTGATAAACCAGCTCTTATTTTCATTGATCTTTATTGTTTTTCTGGTCTCTATTTCATTTATGTCCACTCTGATCTCTATTATTTCCTTCCTTATAACTTTGGGCTTAACTTGTTCTTTTTCTAGTTCTTTGAGGTATAAAGTTAGTTTTTTTTTTTTAACTTGTGATTTTTCTAACTTCTTAATATATGTATTTATCACTATGAACTTCCCTCTCAGAGCTGCTTTTGCAGCATCCCATCGTTTTGGTAAGTTGTGTTCCTATTTTCATTTGTTTTGAGATATACTTTCTCTTTTTATGTCCTATTTGACCCGTTGGTTGTTCAGGAATGTGTGGTTTCCAGAGATCTGTAAATTTTCCAGCTTTCCTCATGCTGTTGGCTTCTAGTTATATATTGGGATTGGAAAAGATCTTGGTATGATTCCTACCTCCTTAAATTCACCAAGACCTTATTTTGTGGCCTAGCATATGATCTATCCTTGAGAATGTTCCATGTGCACTTAAGCAGAATTTGTATCCTGCTGCTGCTCTTGGATAGAATGTGCTAACGGTGTCTTAGGTCCATCTGGTCTAATGTATAGTCCAAGTCGATTATTTCTTTGTTGATTTTCTGTCTAGATTCTCTATCCATTGTTGAAAGTGGGGTGTTGAAGTCCCCTACTATTATTGTCATCTATTTCTTCCTATTTGTTAGTATGTGCTTAATATATTTGGTGCTTCAATGTTGGGGGTATATATATTTATACTTTCTTTTTTTTTTTTTAAAGATTTTATTTATTTGACAGAGAGGGACACAGTGAGAGAGGGAACACAAGCAGGGGGGGTGGGAGAGGGAGAAGCAGGCTTCCCGCTGAGCAGGAAGCCCGATGTGGGGCTCGATCCCAGGACCCTGGGATCAAGACCTGAGCCAAAGGCAGACACTTAACGACTGAGCCACCCAGGTGCCCCTACACTTTCTTTTGGTTTCCACTTGCATGGAATATCTTTTCCATTCCTTCACTTTGAGTCTACTTGGGTCTTCAGACCTGAAGTGAGTCTCCTATAAGCAGCAGGTAGTTGGGTCTTGGTTTTTGTTTGTTTTTATCCATCCAGCCAATTTGTGACTTAGAGAATTTGGTCTATTTACATTTAAAGTATTGATATGTAAGGACTTACTAAATTGGTAAGTAAGCCACCTTACTAATTTCTGATTGTTTTGTATTTCCATTGTTTTCCCCTCTGTCTCTGACTACTTTCATATGTTAATTTCCATGGCAGTATGCTCGGTTTCCTCTTTCTTTTGTCTGTTGTAGATGTATTCTAAGATTTTGTTTTGTTATTACATTGTAAATTACACAAAACATAGACAAAACAGTGTATTTTAGGCTGATAGCGACTTATTTTTGAAGATCTAGAAAGGCTCCACCTTTTTGTTCCTTCCTTTTATATGACTGATATTACAATTTACCTCTTTTTAGGTCATGTATTTTTTAGCAATTTACAGTTATTTTTACTACCTTTAACTTTTACACTACTAGTGGGTGATTAAACACCATTCTAATATAGAGTTAGATTTTTCTGTTTTATTTTTCACTTTTACCAGCGTTTTGTATATTTTCATGTTTTCATGTAGCGGGTTAGTGTCTTCATTTCAGTTTGAAGAGCTCCTTTCAGCATTTCTTACATGGCAAGTCTGGTGGTGAACTCCCTTGTTTTTTATTTGTCTAGAAAGGCCTTTATTTCTCCTTCATAACAAAAGGATAACTTTGCTGGATAAAGTATTCTTAGCTGGCAATTTTTATTTTTCCACAGTTATCATTCCACTCTCTCCTGACCTATAGAGTTTCTGCTGAGAAATCTGATATCCTAATAAGGGTTCCTTTGTAGGTTGCTTTTTTACTCTGGCCGCCTTTAAGATTCATTATTTATCATTGATTTTTGACAGTTCCATTATAATATCTTAGAGAAGGTTTTTGCATTGAATAACTTTTTGCATTGAATAGGATGTTCTATAAGCTTCCTGAACTTCTATGTCCTCTTCCTTCCCTAGGTTTGGCAAGTTCTCAGCCATTATTTCTTTAAATAAACTCTGTCCCCTTCTCTTTTCTTCTGGAACCCCAATTATTCAGATATTTGCCTTTCTGATGGAAACTGATGGCTCTTGTAGGCTTTCTTCACTGTTTTTTAAATCTTAGTTCCCTCCTTTCTAACTGTATTATTTCTATATTTCTATTCTCCAAGTTACTTCTTTGTTCTATCTGGTGTGCCCTGCTACCAATGGTCTGTATTGCATTCTTCGCCTCATTCACTGAATTTTTCAACTCTATAATTTCTGTTCAGTTTGTGTACATAAATTTTATATTTATATATATAATTTTATATTTTCATTTATAATTAAAATTTCAGTATCTTTGGTAAAGAACTCCTTCAGTTAATTTTGTTCCTGAATTCATTGAATTTTCTTTGGGTTTTCTTTAAATCATTGAATTTCTTCATAATAACTATTTTGAATTCATAAGTTAGAACACAATATTCCATGCCTTTGAGTTTGGTTGCTGGAGAATTTCTTTTTGTGATAACATATTTCCTTGACTTTTTTCATATTGTTCATAGTTACATGCTTCTGCTTTTGCATTTGAAGTAGCAGACACCTCCTAAACTAAGCTTTTAAACTTTGGTTCTACTATTCATCAGGCTGGCTATTAGAAACCTGTCTTTTGTATTCCAGAAACCTGTCTTTGGTGCTACAGCTCAAGTTTGTGGTTTCTCCCATGCTCAAGAAATTGGACTAAGCTCCCTGTCTGTCAAAGCTCACTCTCACAGGTGCACTCAGGAGCACATAAAAGATTGCAGCAGAGTAGTGGGGGAGGTGTGCATTTAGCACTTGGGTTTTTGGGGGTGCCTGACCAAGCCCTTTAAGAACTGGTTCTCAGCTCACTATAGCCTGTGGGTCTTGCAGATGCAAGTCCCATTGGTTTTCAAAGCTAAGTGTTTGGGGGGCCCATCTCTCAGTTGCAGATGCTAAAAGTAAGGGTTCCAACTTAAAACATTTCACTCCTCAGGTAAAATCTCAACGTTATGAGTTCCCTCCTGATTGTGGGTCACATACCAGGAGTGGGGTTTATGGCAATTCTGTGTCAGCCTCTCCTACCCATTTTGATTTGGGGCTTTTTTTTCTCATTCACTTGATGTGTAAGAGTTGCACAGTTAGTTTTTTTATATCTTTTATAGGAAAGTGCTACATACATAAGTAGCTGTAGGTTTGGTGTGTCCATGGCAGCAGGTGAGTTCAGGATCCTCTGACATTCACATCTTTGTCCACAACTCCTTCATTCCTTTTTATTTATTTTTTTTCCTTTTGCTCCTGTGACTGGATATTTTCAATGGATATTTTCAGTTGATCTATCTTAAAGCTCACTGATTCTTTTCTGCTTGGTCAAGTCAGATGTTGAAGCTTTCTACTGAATTTTCAGTTCACTCATTATATTCTTCAGCTCCAAAATTTATTCAGTTCTTTTTTTGTTTTCTATCTTTTTTTAGAACTTCTCATTTTGTTCTTGTATTCCTGATATTGTTGAATTATTTCTGTGTCCTCTTATAGCTCTTTGAGCATCTAGAACAATTATTTTGAATCTTATTTTTCTTTTTTTTATTACGTTAGTCACCATACAGTATATCATTAGTTTTTGATGTAGTGTTCCATGATTCATTGTTTGTATAACACCCAGTGCTCCATGCAATACATGCCCTCCTTAATACCCATCACTGGGCTAACCCACCCCTCCCACCCCTTTCCCCTCTAAAACCCTCCATTTGTTTCTCAGAGTCCATAGTCTCTCATGCTAAGTGAAACAAATCAAGCAGAGAAAGTCAATTATCATATGGTTTCACTTATTTGTGGAACATAAGGAATAGCATGGAGGACATTAGGAGAAGGAAGGGAAAAATCAAGGGAGGGAAATCAGAGAGGGAGATGAACCATGAGAGACCATTTTGAATTTTGTATTGGAAAATCCCTGGATCTCCATTTCTTTGGGGCCAGTTAGTAGAGATTTACTGTAATCTTTTGGTGGAGTCATGTTGCCTTGATTCTTTTTGATCCCTGTAGCTTTGTATAGGTGTCAAGACCTTTGAAGCAGTCACCTCTTCCAGATTTTGTGGACTAAATTTTGTAAGATGAGGTCTTTCACCTGTAGGTAAGGGCATGCTGGGGCATACTGTGACCCTGAGTGTAGTGGTACAGGATACCAAGTGCAGGGGTATGTGGCAGCACTGGGTCTGGGAGAATGTGATGTCTCTCTACTCAAGCTGCTTAGGGTCCAGATCAAAAACTGCATGGTTTGGTGAGCATTATGGGTGTCCGCAGGGGCTGCAAGGGCTATTGGGATCCTCAGGGGTGCCTCCTGGTCCAGCAGCTAGAGATCAGAGTAGACAGCAGTGGTGGCTGAAGCTGGTGAGATGCACACACTTAAGTGTGGAGGCCAGCTACACACGCCTATGTAGTCAAGGGCCAGTTGCAGACACACATATAGTGGTGGGAGTCAGGGAAGGCTGCAAAGGCTAGCATCAACTGTGGGTACACTGGCAGCTGTAGGTGCCCTGGATATCATTATGTACCACCTTGGCTGCTGGGTCTTATAATGTGTGCATGGCAATGGAGGCTAGTTATGAGGGTCTGGCACGGCCATGCAGGTGTACAGCTGTAGAGGATAGGTGCAGATGAGTGCAGTGATGCAAGATAGTAATGGAAGATAGCACTTTATTTGAGCCTACAAGCATCGAGGAGGCCCTGACTGTTGAGTGTGCTCTCCCCTGGCTGCACAGTCTCCCCTCAGACATGTGCACTGCACTGAAGGACAGTGATGCATGTTCAGGCAGGTGCACAGCTAGAAGGGTGAGCCCTGAGTATGCACACAGCAGTGGGGGTCAGCCACAGGAATCTAGGCCTGGTTTCTTGCCTTCACACAGCCACAGAGATCTGGATTGGCTGACAGTATGGTTCCTAGGCTCCAGAAGGGGCTGGGGAAGAAGTTAAGAATGGAGAGGGACTCAGGTAGCTGGCACCAGTGAGTGTGAGTATCTGTGAGGCAAAAGTAGGTGAAATTGGCAGGGAGTACATAGCAGCTGTGCTGACTACTAGTTTCTTTGGTGGTGAAAGCTACCATGTTTGTCTGCAGAGCAGGTCTTTGGGAGCCACCATCACTCCTGTATGTCTTGTACATGGAGCCTTTGTTTTTCCTCCTTGTTCCTAGCCATCTTTATGCATCTAAGTTTTGCCACTCCAGGACCTTTATGCAGTACCTTAAAAGGCTAGGGAAGCTGGATCCTCACCAAGGGAGGGGGGGCTCTTTCTAGCTGAGAAGTTGATTCTTGGTGTTAAGCAATGCCAGCTTAAGGAATAAGATGATGCAGGCAAAATGAAGCTATCTTCCCCTTTTTTTGCAGTTATTGTAGGTTTTTTTATTCCCCCGTGTTAAAGTTTCTTAAATGGGTTCCAGAGTGCTCTCAGAGCTGTTTTTGTTCATGGATAACTGTCTAATTGTTGATCTTTGTTGGGGGGACAGAGGCTGGGGTCTCCTACACCACCATTTTGGTGACATCACTCCTGAATTCCAGTAAATACTGTCACATCAGCTTCATTATTTCAATTTATTCAGTCTTTTCCATCTTGCTCAGTGCCTAGACTAACGGCCTGCATCTATAATGACTGGATCAAGGAGCTTCCTTGCCCCCTGTAGAATCTTTCTTATCTTTAAACAAAAAGTCCAAAGTGACTTTGGTTGTAGTCAGTAATTAGCCCTGAAATCACCAACTTCATTCGTCTTTTTTACTCTCAAAACCAAAGTGACAGGTGTGTTCTCTTGGCAGTTAGCCAGCCCTTCCAGTATCATTGTTCTGTCTCCAGTAAGCATGCAATTTGTGTTTGAAATGAAAGCCCTAGTGACTCCATAATAACTTTCCAAGGCTGGAAGTTCTGACAGCATTTTGGGAAGGTCACCCCTTTTTTTTCCCTATGGATAAGAACTCCAACATACCCAGATTCTTTGGCAAATAAAAGCGACCAAAAATTAGTCTCTTAGCAGTATGTGGGCAAATGTATACCACTTTACTCTCCATCGCTATTTCCCAAAAGAACAGCCTATCTTTTTAAATCACTGTTTTCCATGGCAACTTCTTCCACACTGAGAGTCACAATAGTACAAAGTTGGCCCAAGAAAAGCCACAACCTTTGTTGCCAAATTATTCTTTTCAAGCAGCCCACGCAATCCCAGGCCATGTCAGCCTTTTCATCACTTCCATACTGGGAAAGAGCCTTTGGAGAGGTCAATGAGAACAGTTCATTCAGTTTTTTTGTGGTCATTTTGGGGGAAAAAAGATCAAAATATTTTACAAAGCAGTAGAATCAGCCCTGAAAAATTCTATACTTCGCACAAAGCCAGTGCTGAAATCCCAGCACGCTGAAAAATCTCCCTGCAATGTTGGTCTACATTTCAGAAGGCTGGTGGAAAAACATGAAGAAATAATTTTCTTGTTGAAAGAATAATTCGTCCCATGATAGACCTGAAAGTCTGAGCAGCATTCCATAATAGAGCGCTTGGGAATAATTTGAAACAAAATAACCTACATTCATAACCTCATTCATCATTCAACAAGTATTTCTTGAACATCTACTACATGCAGTAGAGGGGACTTATGGCATTTTCAAAGATGAATCAGCCCTGTATCCTTAACTATAGGAATCTGGCCAAACTGGTTGAAAAGGAGAACAGTAGCATTAGAAGCATCGACATAATTCCTATTAAGTACTAGGAACTAAGCTACATATTCTCATTTCATCTTCCCAACAATCCTAGCAAGAAAGTACAGATGATGTAAGTGAGATTCTGGTATACTGGCCAGCACATACACAGCTAGTATATAGCAGAATCAAGGTGAAAAACCAAGCCACTCTGACCACAAAGCCTATAACTTAATGCCATAAGATGCACTGAGAGAAAGGACATTGGCAGTTCTAAAGAGAAAGAAATTACATCTCAACCTTTTGGAATTGGGGGGTATTAGAAACCATGTTTGCCTAGACTTGGTGTCATTTTTTTTTTTTTTAAGATTTTATTTATTTATTTGACAGAGAGAGACACAGCGAGAGAGGGAATACAAGCAGGGGGAGTGGGAGAGGGAGAAGTAGACTCCCCGCTGAGCAGGAGCCCGATGTGGAGCTCGATCCCAGGACCCTGGGATCATGACCTGAGCCGAAGGCAGACGCTTAATGACTGAGCCACCCAGGCGCCCCTCAAGTCAGTGTTTTACTTGGTAAACATGTCTGAGACCATGCACCCCTGGCTGCTAAGCACCATGGCGGACAGGGCTAGAAAGGTAACAGCTTTATTTTGAGCAGGGGGCAAAGACAAGGCAGCACTTTACAGCTACATTGTAACTAGATCCTGCATCAGACTTGGTGTCATCTTTATGCACATTTAACATAAAACTTTCCTCAGCCTAGGAATGATCCCAACATCTTACCTCAGTTTCCCAGGGCTGGTTACAATTTTGGGAAAAGTTATCCATTAGATTATGGATCTTAACATCTTTGGATGAAACCTGTCCCGAGGTAATTCGTCCCCCTCTAATATAGGCCACTATGTGTCCTATATGCCCACTTCTGTCTCCTTCCTTTTTCATGGGGGAAATTTTTACCATGTGGTTCCCATAGGGTTAATCCACATCACCCTCACTCCCCAAGAACATGATCTAAGCCACATGGCCAGAATATTCCATTCCCACTGACCTCAGTGATTGGTCTGGTTGGGTTCCATGCCCATACCTGAATGAATCAGTCTCCCCAAGGAATTTTCTGCTACCTCAGAAGAGTCTTTTCCTACTAGGCATTAAGTTGGAAGAGTATACCTTTACCATCTTGTCCAACACAAAGAGCTGAGAGACAGAGTGAGAGCACTCTAACAACATCATTGTAGCCTGGACCCCACATACCTGAGGCTAACCACACACTTGGTCTTTTCAGTTCAGAGGTCTAATAAGTGCCTTCTCCATAAGTGTCGTGTGAGTTGGGTTTCTTTCACTAGAAAGCACCAATTATGAATAATGCATTAAAGCAGTTATCTACAGAATTCTTTGATTATGTGTACCCCATAACTAAATTTTGCTCACTCTCAAAATATATGCATGTGTTTATTACATACTTGCATTGCTGTTTTAATATATCATGTAGTTATAAAGAATACACAAAAAATATACAATATAAAGGGGTAATTAAAAGCTAAATGTAAATAAAAACTTTAATGTTTTCTTTCTGAACCCTTTGAATTGTCTTGCAAAGCAAAGCCCCTGAATAATCACATCCCAGTTAGAGACCACTGCATAAATGGAGACTGGGCAAGGCTGGGCAGTGCTGAGAAAAAAATCAGAGCTCAGGTCTTGAAAATGGAGCAATTCCTATTGGTGATGCACTCAATGGTGACACTTCAGTGGTGGGTGATGGAGATCACTGGTAAAGATCAAGGATATTGAGCCTTGAGAGATTGGGGAATTTAGGGGACAGAATGATGCTCAGTAATGTCCTCTGCTTTTCAACACCATCACGGAAGCCCTCTGCACTCTCCCCATGGAATTAATTATTCTCTCATAACTCAACTTAGGCTCCCATCACCTTGTATCATAGCTAGATAACAGCCCATCTATCTTGTTCACTTAACTGTAAACATTTTAATCACATTTCACTAATCTCTGAATCCCTAATGCTTGCTTAACGTGGAACTGGGAAACGTCTGTGATGAACAAATGCATGCATTACACCAGCTTAGAGCCAGAAAAAGAAATCAATTTAAGGCTCTTGCTTGGCAAGAGATAAGATAGTAAGAACTCCTGTGTATCCCTTCTCAGCTGAGAGAACTTCATGTTGAGCTTAATATGGGTAACTTTAAACCTTTGTGGGTAAGATCTGCAGCCTGAGTCTACTGCTCCAAAAGGAGAGACCATTTCTTATGCTTTCTCAAACATTCAGTATATATGTGATAAGCTCTTTACATGCACCAACTAAAAAAAAAAAAGTGCTATTATCCCCAATTTACAAATGAGAACTGAGATTTTCAGAGGTCAAATAACTTGACCAAGTTCAGAGTCAGGAGTCAAACAGAATTATGTGACTTCAGAGCTGTGCTATAAGAGCTTTCATTTTTAAAGCAGCCCTAGTCCTCTAAATTGCCTTGGCTGCAGTCCCTCTCAACCAGGATCCAGGATCTAACCCCTGGTTCCTTATTGGCTATAGCTCCATTTAACCTCTGCTGACATTCTGCCTGTCTGAGCTTCTCAGCTTGGTAGCACAGCACCTCTACCTGGTGCTACCCTATCTGGAATCCTGAGTCTAGCAAATCTCTGCTGCCCCCACCTGGCACCTAGAAGTACAGAGGCCACTTGGGCCCAAGTCATTCCTTACCAGCACTGTCCAATACCCTGTATGTAACTAAATTTCCCAGAGGCTACATTAATAAAGTAAAAATAGAGGAAATTAATTTTGATATATTAATATAACCCAATGTATCTAAAATATGAACACTGCAATACCCAAAACTTGTTAATGAGGTATTCTACATTCTGTTTTCCATCAAAATCTAGCATGTATTTTCTACTTACAGTACATCATAATTTGCACTAGCCACATTTCAAGCACTCGGTAACCACATGTGGCTAGTGGTTACTGTATTTCTACATTTTAGCCTTAGACATTAAATCCATTAGCTAATGTGTTCTACCAAATCAAACTGGGTTATAACAGAAGTATATCACTTGAGAGCCAATCTGATATAGTGAGGAAAGCACAGGCTTTATAATCAGACAGTCTTGAATTCAAATCCCAGCAAAATAAAAGTACAAAAAAAAAATCTTCACTAATTGGTTGTTTGTAATAGTGAAAAATTAACATTTTTTTTTACATTTCGTTCACTAGGGTAATGGGTAACAAATTGTGGTACATTTCCATGATGGTATATTGTACATCATTTAAATGAACAAACTAACTCCACATGTGTGCACAACATGGATGTAACTAAAAAAATGTCTAGTGCAAAAATGTATTGAGAAAGCTTCAGTATGAGACCATTTTCTTAAAGTTTAAATACATGTAAAATAATATAATGTTTGTGGATATACATTAATGAAGTGAAATTACAAAGCCATGCCTGGAAAGCTTATACATCTAATAATGGTTCTCTGGGAATGGAAGGAGGGAAATAGTGTGACAGTGTGGAAGGGGAGACTTCAACAGTATTTGTGATGACTTAGGAGGAGGAAAAAAATTCTAAGACAAAAACCTAGTTAACAAATGACTACATATTAAGAAGTCCCTTGCCTGAAGAACACTATATGTACACCCTCTCTCTCAGCAGTTTTGAGAAAGCAAAACCAGCAAGTACAATTCTTAATCCAGAAAATTTATAGACAGGCCTCTATCTGGAAATCAGTTTTCCAAGGTAGCCCATCCTCCCACAAGGTAACCCCATACTTTAACAGCACTGGCTTAAAGAAGGTTAGAGAAGCACAGAGGGACAACTTACTAAATATTGAACTTACCGCCTAGACAGGTCTGGGAAGAAATGCCTTTCTCAACAATCTAATGATTTAAGTTAAATGGAGCATGACAAGTGCCTTCATAGGCTGCTCAGTCTGTAGGATTTCTACTTAGAGCTATATCTCTCTGCCTGCCTCTCTGCCTACTTGTGCTTTCTCTCTCTGTGTCAAATAAAATCTTAAAAAAAAAAAAAAGAAAACCTAAAGTAATTAATGCAAAGTTAATTGTCATGCAAGCATTGAGAATTTATTTTTTTTTTTTTAAGATTTTATTTATTTATTTGACAGAGAGAGACATAGCGAGAGCGGGAACACAAGCAGGGGGAGTGGGAGAGGGAGAAGCAGGCTTCCCGCAGAGCAGGGAGCCCGATGTGGGGCTCGATCCCAGGACCCTGGGATCATGACCTGAGCCGAAGGCAGATGCTTAACGACTGAGCCACCCAGGCGCCCCAAGCATTGAGAATTTAATACAATGCTTATAAAGGATTTATTCCTGGGCATATTTTTTATCAACACCTCCTAACCCATCTGTGCTTCTGCAGTGAGGCTTCTTTTTTTTTTTTTTTTTTTTAAGATTTTATTTATTTATTTGAGAGAGAGAGAATGAGAGACAGAGAGCATGAGAGGCAGGAGGGTCAGAGGGAGAAGCAGACTCCCCGCCAAGCAGGGAGCCCGATGCGGGACTCGATCCCGGGATTCCAGGATCATGACCTGAGCCAAAGGCAGTCGCTTAACCAACTGAGCCACCCAGGCGCCCTGCAGTGAAGCTTCTAATGCTAAAGTCCTATGACTATCTCCATTTGCTCCACTATAATTATGCAAAACTGTGCTTTTTCTGCCTGATCCCAGTTCAATTTAAACACTGATTAAATGGGAAATTACTGTGGTGAAAGTATTGATGGAATCATCATAAACTGGCACTTATCCATGGAAACAAACCATCCACTAATGAATTAATTGTACTCTTTATTTGGGGGTGAGGATATTTGATGTAATCAAATGAAGTGCATACACATTCATAGGCCCCAACAATGTCTATGTTACAAGAACAAAAGTAAATTAACTTCAAGTTTTTTATAGCATGCAGGCTCTAGTTAGAAAATGAGGAGTCTGGGGCGCCTGGGTGGCTCAGTTGGTTAAGCGACTGCCTTCGGCTCAGGTCATGATCCTGGAGTCCCGGGATCGAGTCCCGCATCGGGCTCCCTGCTTGGCGGGGAGTCTGCTTCTCCCTCTGACCCTCCCCCCTCTCATGCTCTATCTCATTCTCTCTCTCTCAAATAAATAAATAAATAAATAAATAAATAAATAAAAAAGAAAATGAGGAGTCTGGCGAAAGAGAAAATATATGATCTACCTTGCCCACTTCACAGTGCTTGTCCTGCCAAGTTAATGTCTTTTAATTAATGGAGACAATTAATTTCCTGATGAATAAACATGAACATCCAAAGTAATAGAAATCCTGAGAAAGTTTCTGCAAAGACTACAATAGCCTTCCACAAACCAGCATGCCATTGGTCCTAGGTTCCCTGCACATAAAACTCGAGTGCTTTTTAAAGGTATTTTATGGTTAATCTTTATTTCCATGGTGGGTTTAAAAAAGAGGCAGCTAAATTAGCCCATTTGGACCCTTTATAAAAAAAAAACACAATATTAAACCAAAAAGAGATAACCATACCCTAGCTTTTCTGGAGATGAGCCTGGATTGGATCTGCCAGAGTAGAGTGCTTAGCAGCTGAGGTATTCACTGCGCACTCTCATCTTTCTGGGACCTGTGCTGAGGGATGACAGGGTCCTCTGACTTCCTTAGAAGTCATGGATATCTAATAACCCATGGATATCTAAGAACATGCTATTCAAAACATAGAACAGATAACTTCCCTGGATAGATAAAGCTCATTACTAAAGCAAGCGAGTACATCAAGTCATGCAATAGGAGTAAACAAGGACCAGACATAACCTGGGTCCATCAGAAATAGAGGCATCATAGATATAGGCAATCAGGTGTGCACAGGCCAGGGGAGTAGTTGGAAAAGACAAAAATGCCTGAATTTCTTAAGGAAAAAACACTCCCAGGCAGAGATGAGTCCAAATTTTAGTACCATGTTTTTAAATATTTTTTGTTTCTAATGATAGTATGTTCTCATCTAAAACAAAATCCAAACAAAGAAAAAAACATTTAAGACACCCATGACCCCATTTGTTCTTTCAACGCTGTGTGTAATTAAGAGCAAAGTCTCTCAACTTCAGCACTATTGATATTTTGGACCACATAATTCTTTGTTGTAGAGGACTGTTCTATGCATTGTAAGATGTTCATCAGGATTCCTGGCCTCTGCTCACCAGAAGCTGGTAGCACCACCCCAGCATAGCAGCCAAAATTATCTCCAGACATTGATAAATGTTCCCTGAGAGGCAAAGTAGCCCCCAGTTGAGAACCACTCTTTCAGAGGAATCACATAAAATTCTGAAACCAACTTTCACTTAATATATTGTAAGCATTATTCTATGTAATTAGAAACATTTCTGCAGCATCCTTTTTAATGGCTTCTGAACAGTCTATTACATGATGCACTATAATTTATTCAACTGGTCCTTAATTTGTTTAATCAGTCCTTGTTTCCAATGTTGTGCTATAATATGATGAAGATCTTTGTACATTCATATTTTGGCACATAAATTATTTCCTTAGAATATATTAAGATTTCTGGGTCAAGGTTTTTTTACTTTAGTTTTTTAACCACATTTTAAAACTTTTGATTTACCCTTGCATCACTTTCTGTTTGATATTGTTGTCAGCCTTTACTTGGGACATTTTATCCCACCCTACTCCATGAGTGTAGGGATTGATTTCCAACTGTTCACTACAATATCCACACACAACCTTGAACAGTGCCCAGTACATAGGACCAGCTCAGTACTTATTGAATAGAAAAATGGGTAAGTGAAAAGTTAAAATTTCAAACACCATGCATATTACTAGTTTTGAAACTAACCTTGTCCAAGAAGAGCACATTTGAGGTTGATCCTTAAATACCATATAAGCTATAGATGTATTTCAGAGAAGGAAGGATATTAAGAAGAGGCAGATTAAAAGTCCAAGATTTGAACACTTGATAGTTTCAAGTTTGCAGCTGGAGTGAAGAGATTTTGGTGGAGGTAGGGAAGTAGTGAGTTATTTATTGAATCCCCAAGCTCTGGGTGTTCTTTAAAAGACAATACCTGTTCGGGCGCCTGGGTGGCTCAGTTGGTTAAGCGACTGCCTTCAGCTCAGGTCATGATCCTGGAGTCCCTGGATCGAGTCCCGCATCGGGCTCCCTGCTCGGCGGGGAGCCTGCTTCTCCCTCTGACCCTCCCCCCTCTCATGTGCTCTCTCTCTCTCATTCTCTCTGTCTCAAATAAGTAAATAAAATCTAAAAAAAATTAAAAAAAAAATAAAAGACAATACCTGTTCACTGTCCTCACGACTGTACTGCTTCATTCCTGGGAAGAAAAAAATAAAGACAAAGTGGTTTCTTTGAATATTTTCGTAAGTCAAGACTAAGAAATTTGAAAGATGCTGCTTTGGCTAAGTATTTGTCTTGTGATGGAAACATTCTGAAATGAGATTAAATAGTTCATCTGAATTAATACTCTGTACTTGTCCAAATCTAATTAGTGTATCTTGAACCCCAGAGTCACTGGGGAAAATACAAATCTAGTTATAATGAGGGCATAAAAAATGCTTCAAGTAACAGCCCATTTTGCAGCTATGTCCACCCACAGATGGTATAATATACTTCTCAGAATAAAAACCCCAACTCTCTACATTCTTACTTACTCTTCACCTATTGTTGAAGTAGCTGAGTTTTTTGGTTTTTTGTATTTTTGGTTTTTTGTGGGTTTTTTTGGTGATAAGCTACACCTTGACAGGAGCACAGATGGAAGGGCAAGAATATGGTGTGTGTTCCTCATGTAAGATTCAAGGAGGAATCCTAGCCAGGATGTTCATAAGTGAGAGAATTAAAGAAGATAAAATATGTAGATCCTGGCAAATGAACCATACCATCCTCACTGCTTTATTCCAAGGCCACATCAGTTGAACAGAATATTAATCAAACTCCAATAAAAAAAATTAAAATGATTGCCTTTATACTCCAATTTGTTTTAAAACTTAAGAAACCTCCAGTTAGCTATCATAAGGGGAGTCCCTAGGTATTGGAAAATTATGTAACTGCTGCTGAAGTTACACAAACATCATTGCTAGAAATTTGGTAGATTGCCTTTTCATTTTGTTTATGGTTTCCTTTGCTGTACAGGAGCTATTTAGTTTGATATAGTCCTGCTTGTTTATTATTGGTATTGTTGCCCCTGCTTTGGGTGTCAAATCCAAAGAATCATCACCAAGTCCAGGAGCTTACCACCTATGTTTCCTATTAGGAGTTGTATGTTTCCACATCTCATGTTCAAATATTTAATCCATTTTGAGTTGGTTTTTTGTGTCTGGTGTATGATAGTGTCAGTTTCATTTTTTGGCATGTGGCTGTTGAGTTTTCCCTACACCATTTATTGAAGAGAGTGTCCATTCCCTATTGTATAACCTTGGCCCCTTTGTGAAAAATTAATTGACCACATATGCATGGGTTTACTTCTGTGCTCTCTATTCTGTTCCATTGATCTAAATGTCTGCTTTTATGCCAATACCATACTGTTTTAATTACTGTAACTTTTTAATTGAATTTGAAATCAGGAAGCATAATGCCTCTAGCTTTATTCTTTCTTAAGATTCTTTTGACTATTCGAGGTCTGTAGCTCCATTAGTACTTTAGGATTGTTTATTCTATTTCCATGAAAAAAGTCATTGTAATATTGACAGGATTGCATTGAATCTGTAGATTGCTTTGGTAAATGAGCATTTTAACAATATGAATTCTTCCAATCCATAACTATGGAATATTTTCCCATTTATGTATCTTTTTGATTTCTTTATTCCACATCTTACAGATTTAAATGTACTGGTCTTTAACCCACTTCATTAAGTTTATATTTTTAGGCATTTTCGATGCAATTGTTTTCTTTCTCTGATACTTCATTATTAGTGTATAGAAACACAACTAATTTTGTATATTAATTTTGTATTCTGCAACTTTATTGAATTCATTTATTAGTTGTAACAGTTTTTCAGTGGAGTCTTTAGAGTTTTCTATATATACCAGGTCATCAACATATAGTGACCTTCCTTTCCAATTTGGATGCCTTTTATTTCTTTTTCTTGCCTAATCTCTCTGGCTAGGACTTACAGAAATATGTTGAATAAATGTGGTGAGAGCAGACATCTGTCTTGTTCCTAATCTTAGAAAAAAGCTTTTAGCTTTTCAGTGTTTAGTATGATGTTAGCTGTAGACTTGTCATCTATGTCCTTTATTATATTGAGGTACATTCCCTCTGTACCCACTTTGTTGAAACTTTTTGTCATAAACAGATATAAAATTTTCTCAAATGCTTTTTCTGCATCTATTGAGATTATCATATGATTTTAATCCTTCACTTTGTTAATGTGGTGTAAGCATTGATGGATTTATGGATATTGAACCTTTGCATGCTTGGGATAAATTCCACTTGATCACAATGTGTAAACCTTTTAAAATACTATTGAATTCAGTTTGCTAATTTTTTAAAAGTTTTTACTTATTTAGGTAATCTCTACAACCTACGTGGGGCTTGAACTCATGACCCCAAGATCAAGAATTTCATGCTCCTCTGACTAAGCCAGCCAAGTACCCTTCAGTTTGCTAATATTTTGTTGAGGATTTGTGCATCTATGATCATCAGGATTATTGGTCTATGATTTTCTTTCTAATGTTCTTATGTGGTTTAGTATCAGGGTAATGCTGGCCTCATAAAATGAATTTGGGAGTGTTCCCTCTCTATTTTTGTTAGAACTTGACAAAAATGAGTACTAATTCTTTAAATGTTTGGTAGAATTTAGCAGTGAAAAGACCTGTTACTGGGCTTCCTTGTGTCCAAAGTTTTTTAATTACTAAATTAATCTCCTTAAACATTATTGGTCAGTTCAGATTTTCTGTTTGTTTATGATCAGTTTTTATAGGTCATATGTTTCTGGAAATTTATGCATTTTCTCCAGATTATCCAGTTCATTGGCAGATACTTGTTTATAGTATCTTTTTTTCTAATTTAAATTCCGTTAGTCAAAATAGTACATCCTTAGTTTCAGATGTATTGTTCAATAATTTATCAGTTGCATATAACACCCAGTGCTCATCACATGATGTGCCCTCCTTAGAAACCATTACCCAATTACCCCATCCCCCTACCCACCTCCTCTCCAGCAACCTTCAGTTTGTTTCAGATAGTTAAGAGTCTCTCATGGTTTTTCTCCCTCTCTGATGACTTCCCATCCAGTTTTCCCTCCCTTCCGCTAGGATTCTCTGTGCTGTTTCTTATATTTCACATATGAAACCATATAATTCTTTCTCTGAATGACTTATTTTGCTCAGCATAATACTCACCATTCCATCCATGTTGATGTAAATGGTAAGTATTCATCCTAACGGTGCAGTAATATTACTTGTATATATATATATACGTGTGTGTGTGTATATATATGTGTGTGTGTGTGTGTGTGTGTGTGTATATATATATATACACCACATCTTTAACCATTCATCTGTCAATGGATATCTTAGCTCTTTCCAGTTTGGCTATTATGGACATTGCTGCTATAAACTTTGGGGTGCAGGTGCCCCTTCAGATCACTACATTTGTATCTTTGGGGTAAATACCCAGTAGTGCAATTGCTGGGTCGTAGAGTAGCTCTATTTTCAACTTTTTGAAGAAACTCCATACTGTTTTCCAGAGTGGCTATACCAGCTTGCATTCCATTCCCACCAACAGTGTAAGAGGCTTCCCCTTTCTGCACATCCACGCCAACATCTGTTGTTTCCTGACTTGTTAATTTTAGCCATTCTGACTGGTGTGAGGTGGTATCCCATTGAGGTTTTGATTTGTATTTCCCTAATGCCAAGTGATGTGGAACATTTTTTCATGTGTCTGTTGGCCATTTGTATGTCTTCTTGGAGAATGTCTGTCCATGTTTTCTGCCCATTTCTTGACTGGATTATTTCATTTTTGGGTGTTGAGTTTGTTCTTTATAGATCTTGAATACTACCCCTTTATCTGACAGGTCATTTGCAAATATCTTCTCCCACTCTGTTGGTTGTCTTTTGGTTTTGTCAACTGTTTCCTTTGCTGTGCATAAGCTTTTTATCTTGATGAGGTCCCAACAGTTTTTTTGCTATTGTTTCCCTTGCCCTCGGAGACATGTCTAGCAAAGAAGTTGCTATGGCCAAGTTTGAAGAGGTTGCTGCATGTGTTCTCTAGGATTTTATGGATTTCTGTCTCACATTTAGGTATTTCATCAATTTTGAGTCTATTTTTCTGTTTCAGTAGAACAGATACTAGTTCTTCTTTAAATGTTTGGTAGAATTCCCCTGGGAAGCCATCCAGCCCTGGACTCTGTTTGTTGGGAGATTTTTTTTTTTTTTTTTTTATTACTGCTTCAGTTTCCTTGCTGGTTAAGGGTCTGTTCAGATTGTCTATTTCTTCCTGTTTCAGTTTTGGTAGTTTATAAATTTCCAGGAATGCATCCATTTCTTCCAGATTGCTTAATTTGTTGGCATATAGTTGCTTATAATATGTTCTTAAAATTGTTTGTATTTCCTTGGTGTTGGTTGTGATCTCTTCTTTCATTCACAATTTTATTTATTTGGGTCCCTTCTCTTTTCTTTTTGATAAGTCTGGCTAGGAGTTTATCAATCTTATTAATGCTTTCAAAGAACAAGCTTCTAGTTTCATTGATCTGTTCTACTGTTCTTTTCATTTCTATGTCATTGATTTCTGCTCTAATCTTTATTATTTCTCTTCTCCTGCTGGGTTTAGGCTTTATTTACTGTTCTTTCTCCAACTCCTTTAGGTGTAAGGTTAGCCATGTGTATTTGAGGCCTTTCCAATTTTTTTTTTAAAGATTTTATTTATTTATTTCAGAGAGAGAAAATGAGAGAGAGCACATGAGAGGGGGGAGGGGCAGAGGGAGAAGCAGACTCCCTGCCGAGCAGGGAGCCTGATGCGGGAGTCGATCCTGGGACTCCAGGATCATGACCTGAGCTGAAGGCAGTCGCTTAACCAACTGAGCCACCCAGGCGCCCTTTCCGATTTTTTGAGAAAGGCTTGTATTGCTATGTACTTCCTCTTAGGACTGCCTTTGCTGTATCCCAAAGGTTTTAAACAGTTGTGTTTTCATTTTCATTTGTTTCCATGAATTTTTTTAATTCTTTAATTCCCATTCATTCTTTAATAGGATGCTCTTTAACCTCCATGTATTTGAGTTCCTCCCAAATTTCCTCTTGTGAATGAGTTCAAGTTTCAAAGCATTGTGGTCTGAAAATATGCAGGGAATAATCCTAATCTTTTGGTACTGGTTGAGACCTGACTTGTGACCCAGTATATGATCTGTTCTGGAGAATGTTCCATATGCACTCAAGAAGAATGTGTATTCTGTTGCTTTGGGATGGAATGCTCTGAATATATCTGTGAAGTCCATCTGGTTCAGTGTGTTATTCAAAGCCCTTATTTTCTTGTTGATCTTCTGATTAGATGATATGTCCATTGCAGTGAGTGGTGTGTTGAAGTCCCCTACTATTATTGTATTCTTATCAATGTGTTTCTTTAATTTGGTTATTAATTGGCTGATATAATTGGCTACTCCCAAGTTAGGAGCATAAATATTTATAATTGTTAGATCTTCTTGTGGAATAGACCCTTTAAGTATGATAAAGTGTCCCTCTTCATCCCTTACTATAGTCTTTGGTTTAAAATCTAATTTGTCTGATACAAGGATTGCTACCCCAGCTTTCTCTTGATGTCCATTAGCATGATAAATGCTTTTCCACCCCCTTACTTTGAATCTGGAGGTGTCTTTAGGTCTTAGACAGCATATGGATAAGTCTTGCTTTTTTATCCAATCTGATACCCTGTGTCTTTTGATTGGAACATTTAGCTCATTTACATTCAGAGTAACTATTGAAAGATATGAACTTAGTACTATTATATTACCTGTAAAAATCTCTGTTTCTGTAGATTGTCTGTTTCTTTCTGGTTCCCAATGCTTGGGAACTCTGTCAGCCCAGGGACCCCCATTCTTTGTGTCCCCACGGATCCTGAGACCACACTGTCCCACCTAGGATTCTGCCCCACTTTGCCACCTGAGCCCCTTTCAGGCAGGGACTTCTCTCACTGGAGCAGACTTCTAAAGTTTCCGATTTTGCACTCTGGCGCTCTTTCACTTTCCAGTAGCCAGCTTACAGAGGCTCCCTCCCCCGGCCATTTATCTTCTGATATATCCCCTCAGCTTCTCTTCTCTACACCTTCTACCTTGCAAAAAGTGTTGCTGTTCCTATTTGTAGAATTCCAGCAATTCTTTTCTAACATCTCAGGTTGAATTAATAGGTGTTCAGAATGATCTGATAGTTATCTAGCTAAGTTCAAGGGATCAGGTGAAAGAAATCCCCTACTCTCCCACCATCTTCCTCCCTCCCTTGTTTATAGTATCTTTTTTGATCTTTATGATTTTTCATATTCTTTGGTTTCTATGTGTTGCCACCTCTTTCATTTCTGATGTTGTTTATTTGGGTCTTCTCCATTTTTCTTAGTCTAACTAAAGCTTTGTCAATTTAGTTTATCTTTCCAAAAAAACAGGTCTTTGTTTCATCACTTCTGTTGTTTTTTTGACCTTTATTTCACTTATTTCTTCTTTGATCTTTGTTTCTTTCTTTCTGCTAACTTTGGGTTTTGTTTGTTCTTTTTCTGTTTCCTTGGAGTATAAAGTTAGGTTATTTGAGATCTTTCTTGTTTCATGATGTAGGTATTTACTACATGGAACTTCCCTCTTAGAAGAGCTTTATGTTGCATCCCATTAGTTTTGGTATGTTTTATTTACATTTTCATTTTTCTCAAGGTAATTTTTTATTTCCTTTTTGATTTCTTCTTTGACACTGGTTCTTCAGTAGTATGCTGTTTAATCTCTGCATTTGAATTTTTCCAGTTTATTTCCTATAATTGATTTCTAGTTTCATACCATTATGGTCCAAAACTGTTTGATCTGATTTCCGTCTTCTAAAATGTACTAAGTCTTGTTTTGTGGCATTACATATAATATATCCTGGAGAATATTCCATGTACACTTGAGGAAAATGTATATTCTATTGCTTTTGAATGGAATGTTCTGTTTATGTCTAAGTCCATCTGATCTAACATGTTGTTTAAGGCCAGTGTTTCCTTATTAACGTTCTGTCTGAGCTATCCATTGGTGAAAGTGGGTCCCCTTGTAGGATTGACCACATAATCATTATATAATGATCTTCTTTGTCTCTTATTACAGTGTTTATCTTAAAGCCTATTTTGTCCGTTACAAGTATCACTACCCCAGCTTTCTCTTGGTTTCCACTTATATAGGTTATCTTTTACCATCCCTTCACTTACATTCTGTATGTGTCTTACATCTGAAGTGAGTCTCTTGTAGGTAGGATATACATGGTTCTTATTTTTTTATCCTTTCTGCCCATCTGTGTCTTTTGATTGGAGAATTTAGTCCATCAACATTTAAATTATAGGTATTTATGGCCATTTTGTTCATTGTTTCTGCTTTGTTTTTCGTATATTCCTTTCTTTTGCTCTACTTTGTAATTTGGTGACTTTATTTACTGGTTTGCTTAATTCCTTTCCCTTTGTCTTTTGTGCATTTATTGGAGGTGTTTGCTTTGTGGATTTGTGCATCTATGATCATTAGGCTTACATAAAACAACTTATAAGTCTATTTTAGATTGATAACTTAAGTTCAAACACATTCTAAAGCTCTTACTCCCTCTTCCCCTTCAATCTGTTTTTGATATCACAACTTACATTTTTTTTATCTCATGTATCCATTAACAAGTTATTGTGTTTATGGTTATTTTTATTACATTTTTCTTTTAAACATCATATTAGCTTTATAGGTGATTATTCCCCACTACTACAACATGAAATTATTCTGATTTTTACTATGTATTTACCTTTACCAATGAGATTTACACTCTCGTTTTTCTGTTAGTAATTATCACCCTTTCATTTCACCTTAAATAATTCCTTTTAGTATTTCTTGTAAGGTTGGTTTAGTGGTGATGAACTCCTTAAGCTTTTCTTTGCCTGGAAAGAAATCATCTCTCCAATTCTGAAGGACAGCTTTGTCACGTAAAGTATTCTTGGTTGGCAGTTTTTTTCTTTCAGCACTTTGAATATATCATGCCACTCTCTTCTGGCCTACAAAATTTCTGCTGGAAAAATTGTTCATAGTCTTGTACACAACAAGTTGTTTTTCTCTTGCTGCTTTTAAGATTCTCTCCTTTTAACTTTAGGCAATTTAATTATACTGTGTCTTTGTGTGGTTCTCCTTGAGTTGATCTTATTTGGAGCCCTCTGGACGTCTCACCCTGGAGATCTAATACCTTCCCCAGATTAAGGTTATCAGCCATTATTTCTTCAAATAAGTTTTCTGCACCTTTCTCTTCTTCCTCACAGACAATTATAATGTGATTGTTGATCCATGTGATGTTTTTCCATAAATCCCTTATGCTATCTTCACTCTTCTCAACTTTTTTTTTCTTTATTGTATTATAATTAACATATAATGTTATATTAGTTTCAGGTGTACAAAAAATGATTCAACACTTTTATACATTAGTCAATGCTCACCATCAGTAAATGGAGCCACCATCCATTACCATACATTATTACAATATTATTAATTATATTCCCTATGCTGTAGTTTTCATTTCTGTGACTTAAATTTGCTTCAAAACTGGCAGTTTTATTACCTCTTAATCACCTTTATCCATTTCACCCATCCCCCCACCTACCTTCCCTCTGGCAACCACCAGTTTATTCTACTTAAGAGTCTGTTTCTGTCTGTCTGTTTTTGTTCAGGTATTTTGGTTTTAAGATTCCACATATAAATGAAATCCTGTGGTATTTGTCTTTCTCTGTCTGACTTACTTCCCTTAGCATAATACCCTCTAGGTTTATTCATGTTGTCAATAATGGCAAGATCCTATTCTTTTTTATGGCTAAGCAGTGGTCCATGGTATACATATACCACAGTTTCTTTATTGATTCATTCATCAGTGGACACTTGGGTTGCTTCCAAAATCTTGGCTAGTGTAAATAATGCTGCAATAAACATAGGGGTGCATATATCTCTTTGAATTAGTGTTTTCATTTTATCTGATATATACCCAGTAGTGGAATTACTGAATCATAAGGTATTTCTATTTTTAACTTTTCAAGAACATTTCATACTGTTTTCCACAGTGGTTGCACCTATTTACATTCTCAATAATGATGCATGAGGTTTCCTTTTTTTCCCCCCATCCTCACCAACACTTGTTTTTTCTTGTCTTTTTGATAGCCATTCTGAATGTTAAGAGATGATACCTCATTGTGGTTTTGATTTGCATTTTCCTGATGATTAGTGGTGTTGAGCATCTTTTTCACGTGTCTGTTGGTCATCTGGATGTCTTCTTGGGGAAAATGTCTAGTCAGATCTTCTGTCCATTTTTAAATCAGATTATTTGATTTTGTGTGTGTGTGTTGAGTTGCGTAAGTTCTTCATATATTCTGGATATTAACCCCCGATCAGATATCATTTGCAAATATCCTCTCCCATTCACTGGGTTCCTTTTTGTTTTGTTGATAGTTCCTTTGCTGTGCAAAAGCTTTTTATTTTGGTGTAGTCCCAATAGTTCTGCTTTTGTTTCCCTTGCCTGAGGGGACATATCCATAAATATGTTGCTAAGGACGATGTCCAAGAAATTACTCCCTATGTTTTCTCTTAAGAGTTTTATGGTTTCAGAACTCCCATTTAGGTTTTCAATCTACTTTGAGGGATTTTTGTTTGTTTGTTGGGGGGGGGGGTGTATGATATAATAAAGTGGTTCACTTTCCTTCTTTTACATGTAGCTGTCCAGTTTTCCCAGCATCACTTATTTAAAAGACTGTCTTTTACTCATTGTATATTACTGCCTCCTTTGTCATAGACTAATCGACCATATACATGTAGGTTTATTTATGGTCTCTCTATACTGTTCCATTGATCTATTTGCCTATTTTTGTGCCAGTACCATAATGTTTTGATTACTGTATCATGAAATCTAGGATTGCAATATATCCAGCTTTGTTCTTTCTCAAGATTGCATTTGGCTATTCGAGATCTTCTGTGGTGCCTATACATTTTAGGATTTTTCCAGTTCTGTATTACAGTACTTTCACCTCCTTGGTTAAATTTATTCCTAGGTATTTTATTCTTTTTGGCACAATTGCAAATGTAATTGTTAATTTCCCTTTCTTCTAGTCATGTATAGTTTATAGAAATTCAACAAATTTCTGTATATTATTTCTGTATCCTGCAATTTTACTGAAATCATTAGTCCTAATGGTTTTTTAGTGGTGTCTTTAGGGTTTTCTATATATAGTATCATATCACCGGCAAATAGTGAAAATTTTATTTCAATTTGGATGTGTTATTTCTTGTCTGATTGCTGTGGCTAGCTCTTCCAGTACTATGTTGAAGAAAAGTGGTGAGAATGGACATGCTTATCTTGTTCTTGATCTTAGAAGTTTTCAGTTTTTCACCATGTTAGCTTTCAGTTTGCCATATGTGGCCTTTATCACATTGAAGTATGTTCCCTCTCTACCCACTTTGTTGAGTTTTTATCATGAATGGATATTGTATTTTGTCAACTGCTTTTTCTGCCTTTATTGAGATAATCATATTGTTTTTATCCTTCTTGTTAATGTGATGTATCACACTGATTTGTATTAAACCATTCTTGCATCCCTGTGATCCTAGTTATGATTTTTTTAATGTATTCTTGAATTCTGTTTGCTAACATGTTGTTGAGAATTTTGCATCTTTGTTCATCAGAGATAAGGGCCTATAGCTTTCTCTTTTTTTGTAGTGTCTTTCTCTGGTTTTGGTACCAGGGTAATGTTGGTCTCATAGAATGAATTTGGAATTTTACTTCTTTTGATTTTTTTGAAATAGTTGTAGAAGTATAGGTATTAACTCTCCTTGAAATGTTTTATAGAATTCACCTGTGAAGGGCGCCTGGGTGGCTCAGTTGGTTAAGCGACTGCCTTCAGCTCAGGTCATGATCCTGGAGTCCCGGGATCGAGTCCCGCATCGGACTCCCTGCTCAGCAGGGAGTCTGCTTCTCCCTCTGATCCTCCCCCCTCTCATGCTCTCTCTCTCTCTGTCTCATTCTCTCTCTCAAATAAATAAATAAAATCTTAAAAATAAATAAATAAATAAAATAAATAAATAAGAATTCGCCTGTGAAGCCATCTGATTGGGGTCTTGTTTTGGGGGGGATTTTTTATTACTGATCTAATTTCATTGCTGGTATTGGTCTGTTCAAATTTTCTATTTCTTCCTGATTCACTTTTGGAAGATTGTATGTTCCTAGGAATTTTATCTATATCTTCTAGGTTATCCAATTTGCTGGCAAATAATTTTTTATAATATTCTCTAATAATCCTTTGTATTTCTATGGTGCTGATGATTTCTCCTCCCTCCCAGCTGATTTTACTTGAGGCCTCTTCTTGTTAAGTCTGGCTAAAGACATCAATTTTGCTTTTGTTTTCAAAGAACCAACTCCTAGTTTCATTGATCTTTTCTAATTTTTTCTCTATTTCATTTATTTTTGTTCTTAGTTCCTTCCTTCTAACTTTAGTCCATTTGTTCTTTTCTAGCACCCTTAGGTGTGAGATGAGGTTCGTTGAGATTTTTCTTGTTTCTAGTAGAGTTGTATCACTATAAATGTCCCTCTTAGAACTACTTTTACTGTGTCCCAAAAATTTTGGACCATTTGTTTTCACTTTTATTTGTCTCCATGCGTTGTTCTTTTTAATTTCCTCTTTTATTTCTTGGTTCACTCATTGTTTAGTACCATGTTGTTTAGCCTCCATGTATGTTTTCCAGATATTTTCTTGTAATTTCTAGTTTCATACTTTGTGAATGGAAAAGATGTTTGATATAATTTCAATCTTCTTAAATTTATTAAGCCATGTTTTGTGGCCTAACATGATCTATCCTGGAAATGTTCCATGTGCATTTGAAAAGAATGTGTATTGTTTTTGGATTAATTTTACTGTACATATATTAGGTTCATCTGGTCTAATAGGTTATTCAAAGCCACTATTTGTTCCTTTTCTGTCTGTATAATCTTCTGATGTAAGTGGGGTGTTAAAACTCCCTATTACTGTATTACTGTCAATTTTCCCTGTGTTAACATTTGTTTTATATATTTAGATATTCTGATGTTAGGTACATAGATATTTACAAGTGTTATATCCTCTTCTTGGATTGATCCCTTTTTTATTATGCAGTGCCCTTTGTTTTTTGCTACAGACTTTGTTCTAAAGTCTTTTTTCTGATAGAAGTATTGCTACCCGTTTTTTTGTTTTTGTTTTTTTTCACTGCCTTTTGCATGGGATATGTTTTTCCATTCCCTCACTTAGGTGAAGATTTTAGGTCTGAAGTGAGTCTCTTATAGGCTGCATATACCTGGTTATTGTTTCTAGCCATTCAGTCACCCTCTATCTTTTGGAGCATTTAGTCCATTTACATTTAAAGTAATTATTGATGGGTATATACTTACTGCCATTTTGCTAATGTTCTGCTTGTTTTATAGTTCTCTGTTCCTTTCTTGTTCTCTTCCCTTGTGCTTTGGTGGCTTTCTTTAGTGTTATGCTTATTTTCTCTATTTTTGTGTATTATGTTTTTAATTTGTGGTTACCATTAGATTCATATATAATGCCACGTGTGTGGTGGTCTATATTAAGTTGGTTGCTTAAATTCCAACACATTCTAAAAGCACCAAATTTTTACTCCTCCATGTTTTATGTATGTCCTATTTTACATCTTTTTACTTTGTGTATCCCTTGACTGATTTTTGTAGATATAATTGCTTTTACTATTTTTGTGTTTTAACCTCCATACTGGCTCTGTGATTAATCTACTCTATGTTTGCTTTGACCTATGAATTTTTCTTCCTTTCATAATTTTCTTACTTTTAGTTGGCCTTTTCTTTCCACTTGAACTCTCTTTAACATTTCTTGTAAGTAAGGCTGTTTTAGTGATGAAGTCCTTTAACTTTTGTTTGCCTAGGAAACTTTATCCATCCTTCAATTCTGAACGATAGCCTTGCTGAGTATTCTTGGTTGCATGTTTCTTCTTTTTATCACTTTTGAATATATCATGCCACTGTCTTCTGGCCTGCAAAGTTTCTGCTAAAAAGTCAGCTGATAGCCTTATCAGGTTTGAGAGGTTTTCCACTATTTCAAGTAAGTTTGCTGCTCCCCTTCCCTGTTCTCCTTCTCGGATCCCTATAATGTTATTTTGCTTGATGATACTGCTGAGTTTCCTTAACCTATTTTTTTCTTTTTTGTTGTTCAGCTTATTTGTTTTCCATTACCCTTTCAGATCACTGATCCATTCTTTTTTTTTTTTTTTTTTTTTAAGGCTTTTTGAGAGCAAGTGAGCACAAGCTGGGGGGGCGGGGAGCGGGGAGAGGCAGAGAGGGAGGGAGAAGCAGACTCCCCACTGAGCAGGGAGTGCAATGTGGGACTCCATCCCAGGACCCTGAGATCATGACCTGGGCCGAAGGCAGACCCTTAATGGACTGAGCTACCCAGGTGCCCTGATCCATTCTTCTGTTAATCTGCTGTGGACTCCCTCTCGTGTATTTATTTCTATTACTGAATTCTTCATCTGATTCTTACATTTCTATCTTTGTTGAAGTTCTTATGGAGTTCATCTACTGTTCTCTGAAACAGAGATGAGCAATATGCCTGATAAAGAATTAACTCTTTTGCTGTGACTTTGTCTTGTTCCTTCATTTGGGACATACTCCTCCGCTTCATTTTGTCTATTTCTGTGTTTCTATGTATTAGGGAGATCTGCTGTCTCCTGGTCTTGAAAGTAGTGGCCTTGTGTACAAGTCCTCTGGTTCCCTGTAGCACAGTCCTCCCTGGCTACCAGGACCAGCACTCCAGGGATGTCTCCCTTATGGGCTGCATGTGCCCCTAATCTTGTAGCTAAGCTCTATTTGACTTCAGCCCAGCCTGTTGCAATGACCCATTTTGCCTGCTGTGGGTGCACACAGCAGGGTTTGGGCACTGGGCAGAGTTTGGTCCCTGTCCTATAGAGAGGCCTACTGGAGGTGGTCACAGGCTTAAAGATGTGCAGTCCAACCCTAGGTGGCGTTGCCAGACAAGGTTTCTGCAATTTTCCTGCCACAGTTGTGGGGGCACTGAATGGCATGACTTACTCCCTCCACAGCCACCTAAGAGACTCAGCTGCCAGAACAGCAGGCACACTGGTGTGAAGTTGCTTCTTCCTCTCCCCAAGGCAGGAGTCACTTGGAGTGGTGCCAGTCCCAGCCAGGGCTCTTTGCAAGGTGAGGAGAACAGAGCAGGAGCGATTTCAGAGGGATCGTGTTTGGCATATATTCTTCCGTTTTCATTTTCCTTGACTATGTTATTTCTGCATATCAGGTAAAACAGCCACCTCTCTATCTTGACAAAGTGGTCTTATGTAAGAGATGAACATCTATCAGCCTGGTCCCAGCTCCTTTCATAATTGTCCAAGCTGCCTTCTTTGTTGTTAGCAGTCTCTAGTTAAAGGTGGGCCAGAACCTATCCCAGTGTGTCCCAAAGTGGAGGATCTCAGTCATTACCTAGATGCTGGCTGATTAGAAAGCGGACCCTCAGACAATAGGTGAGAAAGTATATAGTTAAGCCCCTTCCAGGTAGATATTGGGAGTATTTTTGCTTGTTCCCTCTGCTCTGGGCCCACATGTATGTATAGCTGCAAGTGGCTATTCCTATGCCTGTTAAGAACTACTACTTTGCTTGCTACTGTCCTATAGGACTCATGAATGCAAGCTCCATTACTTTCAGAGCCAGGTGATTCATGGGCATGTCCCATGGGCAGCAGTGCAAAAGCTGGGGCACAAATGTGTTTATGTTTCTTCCACAATGACACTGGTGGCTTAGAGTGGGCTGTAGGGAGAAAACAGGAGCCCACTAGTTTCCCCAGTTTCCAGAGAATGCATCTAGCCCCTAAAGAAAGCTGACCTGCAGTCACCAGCTTTCCAATTATGCAGATGATCCCCTTTTAGTTAAAAGACTGGGAAATGTGTGATTTTTGCCTGCTCCCTTTACACTGGGCCCAGGGAGGGTAGCCACAGCAAGTGTTTATATGCCAGTAACAACTACTTTGTTTGCTACATTCTTATGGGACACAAGTCTCACTGTTCAGAGCTAGGTGTTTTGGGAGACTGTCCCTCAGGTGGGAGTCTTAAAAGTTGGGGCACCAGATGTGCAGTCCCAACCCTTCACTCCACAGGGAGAAGCTAGGAGTTGGGGAGTTTTTTCCTCATTATCTGGTCTTGTGCCAGGGTGGGGTTTATTTTAAGAGTGTGTCTCAGCCTTTCACACCCATTTCGATGTGGCTATTTTCATTCAGCCAATGTGCAAGTCACTTAGCTAGCTTTTGGATTTTTTTCAGCAGTAACTGCTTTGTATGTAACTGTACACTGCATGTCCATGGAAGGAAGAAAGTTCAAGAGGCTCCTATGTTGGCATCTTGGTCAACCCTCACCTGGTAGCTTGTTAAAAATACCAATACCTGGGCCTCAATCCCAGAGATTCTCATTTAATTGGCCTGGGACAGGGCTCTGGCAATGCTAATCATATGGCTGCCGCATATGATTCTAATGTGCCAAAAGGTTCTAATGTACTTTCGGTTCTTCTTGTGTTATGTTCTAAGAAATGGGAATTGTATTACTACAAAGTCAAAAGCTATTTAGCTCTGGTGTTTGGCAGTATGAAGAATCAGAACACTGAAGAGAACAATGCAAAGTAGACACCTATACTTTAACAAAACATGAGTATGTTGTATTATCCTTTTGAATGGCAAATCCTTTTAATCAGGTGGGCTGTTTTTAAACTTGCTCACTCCCTACACTGCATTCCTTGCTTTCAAAAGAGGAAATATGGGGGCACCTGGGTGGCTCAGTCAGTTAAGTGTCTGATTCTTGATTTTGGCTCAGGTCATGATCTCAGGGTCCTGGGGTCGAGCCCCATCAAGCCCCACATCGGGCTCCACACTCAGCAGGGAGTCAGCTTGAGGATTCTGTCTCTCCCTCTCCCCCTGCTTAGGCACACTCTAAAACAATCTTTAAAAAAAAAAAAAAAAAAAAAAATACATAAGTCTCATTAGATATACACTAGAAAATTGTGTGGAGTAACTCAGACCAGAAAGGCATACTTTTCATTGGTGTTCCTAGGCGTGCATGGCTTGGCAGCAAACTAAACATATATCACTTTATTGTAATATATTAAAGCAAGCATTTAAAAGAATTGAAAACTGAGTTCCTCAAAAATACTAAAGAACCTGTCCCTTGGATTTTTGGTTTGTTAACATTCTTTGGAGCAGTACTCTTAAAGTATTAACCAATTCTTCCCAATTCATGGTCCTTATTTCTATTTTTATACTCTTGTGGCTCCTGAAGTATTTCCTCCATCAGCAAAGCAAGTTACAGGCAAATCTTCTTTAAGAACCCTGCCATAACAGCTTATGCTCAATCCTTCCTGGGATTTCTTAACACGTAAATGCACCAGCCAAACCCAGAAATGCAGGTTGATCTATCACCACTAAATAAGTAGACATAAACAAAATCTGGTATGCAACCTAAGGCAAACATTGCTTTTCACCAAGTCTTCCCAACAATGCAGATTTGACTAATGCTGAAGTCATTAATGTAGCTCACTGCTGGTAATTTATTCTTTGTTATCTTTCAAGTTACTGGTTATTTAAAAAATA
This sequence comes from Mirounga angustirostris, assembly GCF_029215605.1. NCBI lineage: Eukaryota > Metazoa > Chordata > Mammalia > Carnivora > Phocidae > Mirounga > Mirounga angustirostris. Next base: position 49,718,348 of record NW_026991717.1, on the reverse strand, counting down.
AACTCCAGTAAAGCTAGCATATGGCTACACGCTTGTTTTCCATTTAGTAACACTTACCGAGCATCTTCCATGCACCAGGTACCTAATATGTGCCAGGGATAAGATAACCATCCTTGTCCCCTTGGAGATTATGATAGTAGTGGGCTGCCTGGGTTTGCTGCTGAACAGGATGGAGATATTAGTCAAGATTTTTTATTACAATCATTGAAAAAGGAATCTACTGGCAAGATCACAGGGTAGCCACAGAATCAATGATAGGTTGAAGAATGACATCCAGTAACTGGTACCATAGGGAAGGTTATGCGGCAGAAATATCACCTTCAATCCCCACATGATGGCTTCAATTAAGATATAAGAGCCAGGGAAAATTTTGGAGAACAGCTTAAACCAGAGGCTCAAGTAGTGGCACCAGAAGGTAGAGATTTTTACATTCAGAACATAAGAATACATTCTTAAGAAAAAGGTCACTTCCTTAAAAAGAAATTCATCAACAGACACAAATGATTCAAATCAACATGAGGCTAATTGATATTCAATATAAAGACATGCAGGGCAAAATTTCTGAGTTACCTTTTCGATTTTTTACATATAAATAAAAGACTTGATTTTTGGACAATTCTTCCTACAGACTTTGAAATTGGGTCTCTCTTTTTTGATACCAATTTTCCCCCTTACCAACACTTTTAATTCAGCAGGCTACAGTGTTAATTTTTACAAGGTAGTAGTCTTCATTCAATATTAGAATTTACACTATAAATCTTTGTAATTAGAGTGTGATGTCTTTTTTTAATCTTTTAAATTTAAAGTGTAAGCTAAGGGACAAAGGGAAAAATAAGTTCTATATAAATTAGCCCTTAGAATTATGGATGACAATTCACTGTTTAAACTACTACTGACAAGGAGGAAATGTATTGCCCCTCCCAATCTTCATAACAGAAAATGGGAAGTAAGGTCCTCTTAATAAGTGAATTTTCTAAGTGACATTAAAAGCTAAAACTAACATTTTAAACCCTATGCAACCCTGTCTGCAGTGCAGTCTACAATTCAATTTAGCCATATCTATCCCCAAACACTATTATCCTCCACCTTTGTCCCGAGGCAAAGCCCACGGCTGTGAGTTTTGTGTGGTCACATAGCCAATCCTAACAGCTAACATTTTAACACCAGCCACTATGGTAGTGGCCTTGATATGATGATTTTCATGTATTACCTAATTGGATTCTCATAAACAATCCTGAGGTTAGCCATATTATCATTTCCATTTTTCCAATGAAGGAATCAAGGCACAGTCAAGCTGAGAAAACTCAAGTAACTTACACTCCTCTCTTACAGTCATCAGCGGGACTTGTGAAGACCGGATCTAAGGCTCTGGATAAATCCCTTCTAGACACAGGCACTTGGATGAATACAAATTGCTACCTCCTCCATCTTCTGTGTGATAAAAAGGCAAGTTACCTAAAAATGTTGGCATCCATAAAAAGAGAGTACTACTTCACAGGATGTTAGGAAATGGGCGAGTCCTTATGGAACTTCTTTCTACAAGATAACATCTTTCAAGGTTTTCTATTTTTAAGAAACAAGATTTAGTAAGTTTTCTTTAAGTATACTCTACACCCAAGGTGGGGCAGAACTCACAACCCCGACATCATGAGTTGCATGCTGTATTGACTTAACCAGCCAAGTGCCTCTTAATGTTTTTTTCTGCTACCCTACAGGGTTTTGAAAGGCAAATGTATAAGGAACTTCTTTTCTATGACTTCCAGTGCTTTATTACCCTAGAGCAACGAGAGAATATAAAAGTTCTGTGTATCAAGTGCCTGGAAATTTTTATGCTTTTGTGTTACACTAACTGCCCAGCAGAGGTCTCAATCAGACAAATAGAAACAATACCATTGTACCATGCCCCTTCTCAGGCAACATTTTAAAGGGACAAGTCAGTGATCCAACCAAGTTTAGAGAGCTGCAGGGGTGACACTGTGGCATCTGCATCCATATAGTTTATGATGATATCTGGGGGGGGGGGGGGGGTCTCAAAATACTATCAATTCCTGACATTTAAGAGAACTGTCAGGATGTCAAACCTGAGATGCAATGTCAGTTCTTCCTTTTAGCTCAATTTCCCAAATTGATGGTCTCAAGGCAATAGCTTGCTAACTAACAAGGTAGGAAATCTGCTAGCAGTAGGTAATCTTAAACATGTCTCTATTAAAGCAAACATAAATCTATGGAGTGAAAACTTCAAGTAATTTAACAAATGTCTTTGGTTTCATATATCATTTCCCCTAATTGTTTTATCAATAAAGTTGTTTACAAATGAGCTATATTTTACAAATAACACAAAGGCAAAAGCGACACTGGAATTCAGGTCTTCTAACACCTGGTCCAGTGATCACTTTTTCACTAATACTGAAATAAAAATTTAGTCATTTCTTTATAATTTTATAACCCTAAGATTATAATTTATTCTAAGTTCTGTCCTCAAAAAATATAAAAACTGAGTTACTTACTATCCTTAAAGTTGCAAATAATGTAGAAATATAAAAACATTAAACATTCAGTACATATTTTTAATTAAAAATGTATCTCCTGCTTCAGTAGTATGTGGGAGGGAGGGGGTTATTTTCTTCCCACTAATTAATACTTTTTTTTAGTACCTTTTAAACAAAAAACTTGTACTTACTTTAGAAAAACAGGATCTTATGTGCAAATAATCTGTGATGCTAAAACCATAAATTTTATTATCCAAAAACAATTAGGAGCTTCATAAAAGAAAACCACACAACCTATTTTAAAAGGCACTGCAATTCCTTTGCTTCTAAATCATTGCTATGCTGGAAAAATATATCTGGTTCTATCAGGAATCTCAGAGTTAAGTATTCTCCAAAGTATAAAGTATATGGTGCCATTTCAGGAGCACACTATTCAGCTATCATCCCCAACATTAAAAGCTGCCTATCAAAACAGTTAAAGTAGGTGAAAACAGTATAACATAATTAGGTTTCAATATGTGAGGCCAATATGCTCTTCAAAGATGCTAAGAAACCAAAACAAATTAAAAGATTACTTGCAACTAATTATCATACAGATTTAGTTCCTTGTTGTAAGCCCCCTTTCTGTATTATTAATACAGGGAATATTTTACTGCAAAGAAAATTTATTGTACATATTGCTAGCCATGAATTTTTGTCATTAGTTCACACATCAATCTGCCTAGTGCCACTATCCAAATGGCAGGACCATTGTTTATGTCCACACTTCACTCTGTATTTACAAAGAGAATTTGCACAACTTACGTAAATGTAAACTCTCAGTGAAGATTTAACAATGGAGATGCAATCTAACATCCATAATATCTGATGTTTTACAGACAGCAATGTAGGAGAGATGCATTTTTAATTACCTTTCATTTGAGTGACCTTACTTAAGATATAAATTGATAATTCAGAAGTTCTTAGTCTCCTAAGGAGATTTTCAAATACACTTATAGAAAGTTAGTGAGATTTTTAAGAAATATCTTCCATGTCCACATCCTGTTGTAATTTCTGCACCATTTTTTCTTCCAGCTGCTTTCCTTTGCCTTAAAAAAAAAAAAAAACTATCAATTCAATGTGACCTTGCCAAACTCATATCAACACTTTCTAAGAAATTTAAGAAGAGTAACTAAACTTACACAGGTCTTACAATATGCCATGCATAAAGTAAGCATTCCATACACATTTGTTCACTTCACCCTCCTAACAACCTGCATTTTAAATATGAGAGAACGGAGACCCAGAGACAAATGAAATTGTACCAAATCACTAAGTAAGCCCAGTAAGTCAAAGAGTTAGGATTGGAACCCTGGCCCTCTGGATTACCTCCCCTCAGAGGGTTACCTACAAAGTTAAATAATGGTTCATTCCTGTTGTTTTGGGGTCAGTTCATTATCGCCTATACATAAAATTATGAAATTATGAAATAATGCTGAAGGATTTTTGCCTATTTTTGTTTTAATAAAATTTGGTACAAAAATTAACCTATTTAAGACTTTTACATAAATCTATTCAACGTGCAGTTTCAGAATTTGACCTTTATTAAAGTTTAGGCATGGAATCATTCAGGAATCAAGTGAACTAAATCTCACCAAAATTTCTCTCCCTTAGGTAATCTGCATAAGTAAATTACATAACAGATGGTATCCGGTGCCAGCTGAGGAGAAAACTGGTTTTCCAGCACCTCACAAAAGAAACTATGCACACAAAAAACTGCCCAAATGGGTGACTACAGGCAAGTTACACACAAAAAATGTTTTAATACAAAACAGCAGTTCTCAAACTTGAGTATCAAAATCAGTATCCGAACCCAGGGAGCTACTAAGGAACCAAAGCTCAGACTCAAAAGGCCTGGGCCTCTGTATTTATACTAAATTCCCCCAAGTAATTCCCATTCCAACCAAAGTAAGAAAACCACTCCTACAAAACACTGTTCTTAATAAAAGCAAGTATGAAGCAAAATCTATGAAATTACTCGAATCTTTATGACTAGCTTATGGAATATGATTTTATGAAGGGGGAAAAGAAATACCATATGCAATAAAATTGCAACTGGGAAATACACTGTATAAATCATATTTTTAAAAACCAAGTCATATCATAAATGAGGTATTTACATAAAAAAATACCCATAAAAAGTTGACTGATACCCATTTACATAGACTACAACAATGTAGATTTTTCAGCTCTCTACTGAAAGAGAACTCCTGTGTAATGTACTTACCTGCAAGAGGGGCCCGGATAAGATGAATGTTTTGCTTGACTTCTTTGATGTCCTGAACTTTCTGTAATTCTTTATTTTTCTTTAATCTAGGATAAAACATATCAAAGCCAAATTTTCAGTTACTTTAACTTCTTTAAAAGACATTAATTCATAATTTATAAATTTTATTAGCCACATAGATGAGCAATGAGAACTCAGAATTATTTTCTAGTTCCTAATAAGCTTAACAAATTAGGATTTCTACACTACCAACTTATTCATTGATTGTATCCCTAACTTAGTTGGGAATAATGTGGAGATTAATATATATTCGCTGAATGAATGAAGAAATGTGATTGAAGGAAAGAATTAAATCTCAGACATCAATGTCTATTATACAAATATAGTGTAAATCTCTAATTGCTAAAGTGCCTAGATGTTTTTCTCCTCAAACTGAGAATACATTGTGTTACCTAATTTTTTTAAGTCAGTAATTGTAAGAACACAAAACATAAGACATTCATTTTAGACAGACATGCTAACAGTCTTCCCCAAACATTTAGGCTTCCTTTTTGTAATGCTTCATTTTTTTTAAAGCCAGAAAGCTGTTTGCACATGCTTTTCTATGGCACACTTAAGTAGAGATGAGATCAAAAATAAGTAACTCTAAAGAAATAACCAATTTTAGGGGCGCCTGGGTGGTTCAGTCATTGGGCATTTGCCTTCGGCTCAGGTCATGATCCCAGGGTGCTGGGATCAAGACCCGCATCAGGCTCCCTGCTCGCTGGGAAGCCTGCTTCTCCCTCTCCCACTCCCCCTGCTTGTGTTCCCTCTCTCGTTGTGTCTCTATCAGATAAAGAAAATCTTAAAAAAAAAAAAAAAAAAAAAAAAAAAACCTAGGCTGGGGCCAGCGAAGTCCAAGATAAGGCCACATCTTGTTAGCCATAAAGCAAGAAAGCATCCCCCAAAAAATGAGATTATCAAAATGACATGGAAGCCTGCCTGAAGGAACTCCCACTGGCCAATGTGGAGCACTTGGAACATCAAAATAAATAATGACAAATAATTGAATACACAGATATATGAATAATTAATAAAGGAATACATTCTGAAATTGGAAAAGGGAAAAGTTCTTTTATATGGGAAAGCCAACTAACAAGTGTAAAAGAAATTACTGAATTAGAAAAATCACCATTTGGCAACAATATAGTAACAGATTCAGACAAGACTCTACTGGATGCTAACACCAGTAGGCACCAGTTTGAGAAATAAGGGACTCTTTGTACAGAGTGTCAAAGTATTTCCCCTAAGATATGATTAAAAAGGAGGGGAAAAAACTTTCCAATGGAGAAAACTGACAGATACCCCTTAACCAAGTGATCAGTCACTTGGAACAACATGTGCTTCCTAATATGTATGTCCTTCTTATGTATCATTTCTATGATATTCTGGCCAAAATACCTAACCTGAATCTAATCATGAGGAAACATTAGACAAACACAAACTGAGGAACATTCTATAAAATAACTGACCTGTACTCTTCAAAGATATCAGTGTCATATAAGACAAAGATGAGAAAGTGTCCAGATTAAAAGAGCTTGAGGAGATATAACCACTAAATGCAATGCAAGATCCAGGATTTTCTGTTGCTATAAAGAAAATGCCTGGGACTGGTGAAATCTAAGGTCTGTAGGTTATATAATAGTATTGTTCAATGTTAATTTCCTGATTTTGGTAACTATACTATGGTTATATAAGAGCATGCTCTTATTTTTAGAATATATACACTGAAAAATACTCAGGAAAAGGGCATCATGTCTTCAACTTACTATAGAGATAAGGATACAGTAAAGAATATACAAAAGTTCTTTATACTATTAATTTCTTTAATTTTCTGAGGTTATGTGAAAACAAAAAGTGGAAAAAAAAAATATCTGGATCCCTACTAGTAATTATTTTTCCAACAGTTACTTGATACATATATTCATTCATACCTGTTCATTATAAATTTAGCTTGGCGCTTCTGTTTGATCTCTTCAACTCTCTTCATTGCATCAACTACAATAAAAATTCATAAGAGTTAGCAAATTTTTGCACATCCAAGCAAGAGCTTTAACGATCATTCCCCTTTATTCTCATTTAGAAATGGATGAAATGAAAAACTCACTGCAAAAACAATCCCTACTAAAACAGCTTAAGAAGGTAAATACTCTTGGCTGACATCACCATTTATCTTTCGCAAATATATCTCTATTTTTATTTTACAAAAGCCTTTACTGCTACTAAATTTTCCTTCTACTTTAAACCAGCCCAATGCTTCTCAAACTTTACAGAGAATCGGGATTAATGGCAACTTATCCCTTCTTAGTTTGTCCTCTCCATTAATAAAAGCACCATTCTGGGCATAAGTACTATTTCTTCAAGTGTCTGGGATATGATCTGCACATGATGAATATTGGTAGAATGAACCAATCATTTTACCATATTCCCAACCACTAAAATCCAACTGTTCTGGGAAATGTGTAGAGAAGCTGAATCCAAATACACTCTAGAATCTATTCCAGCACTAAGACAAACCACATATATAATTTTAAATTTTCTGGCAGCCACCGTAAAAAATAAGGAACAGGTCAAAATCTAATAACAGATTTTGTTTAACCCAATATATCCAAAATACTGTCATTTCAACATAATATAAAAATTAACTGAGGTTATTTTATGCTTGTTTTCATATGAAGTCCTCAAAAATCACGTACTTTACATTTACAGCAAATTTGGATTCAGACTAACCACATTTTAAGTGCTCAGCAGCCCCTGTGGCTGCCATATTGGGCACACACTCCCAATCTAACTTCTTACATTCTATGGCTCTGAAGAAGAGCAGGATATTCACATACTCTTAAAATATCTCCCCACAATATACTTACTAATTACAAAGGATAAAATACTAACTTTACAGTGAAGAAACCTACCACCTTAACCAATGATCAAAGTTAACATGGCCCGTAATACGACCCCAATGAGTAGCATATGCCTCCTGGCAGGACACAATGATAAGAACTCAGCATCACATCTATAGTACTCCTACCAAATGTACAATACCCAACTCTAATCTTGAGGCAGCATCAGACAAAAGCTAATTCAGGGATTTTATACCAAATGCTTGAAACATACTCTTCAAAACTATCAATGTCATGAAATATAAAAACTCGCAAACTATTAAAATTTCAAAGAGACAGGGCATGTACTATTTTTTTTTTTTTTAAGATTTTATTTATTTGACAGAGAAAGACACAGCAAGAGAGGGAACACAAGCAGGGGGAGTGGGAGAGGGAGAAGCAGGCTTCCCGCCGAGCTGGGAGCCCCACACGGGGCTTGATCCCAGCACCCTGGGATCACGACCCAGGCCGAAGGCAAACGCCCAACAACTGAGCCGCCCAGGTGCCCCAGGGCATGTATTATTCTTACACAGGTCTGAGTTTAGATGATCATACTGTATCAATGCTAATTTCTTGACTTTAATAACTGCACTATAGTTATGTAGGAGAATGTTCTATTTTTTAGGAAATATTCAATTTTTTTTAGTTCTATTAAACTACTTAGGGACAAAAGCACTATGTATTGCCAGGTGCCCCTTATGTATATAACTTAAAGTTCAGAAAATTATAGAAGGAAAGAAAAGGAGAGAGAAAATGGGTAAATTTAGTAAAATGTTATTTGAGGAATCTGGATGAAGGAATTCTGCAACTTTTCTGTTCAGTTTAAAATTAAGTCAAATAAAAACATTTAAGTGTAGGATGCCTGGGTAAGCTCAGTCAGTTAAGTGTCTGCCTTTGGCTCAGGTCATGATCTCAGGGTTCTGGGATCAAGCCCCACATCGGGCTCCTTGGTCATTGGGGAGTCTGCTTCTCCCTCTCCCTCTGCCCTTCCTCGCCCCCTGCTCGTGCTCACTCACTAATAAAATCTTAAAAATAAGTAAATATAACAACAGCAACAAAAACCCAACACATTTAAGTGTAATCTGGGGTCCAGCAACATTGGCATCATCTGAGAGCTTGTAAGAAATGCAGAATCTTAGGCTCCACCCAGACATGCTATATCAAAATCTGCATTTTAACAAGACTCCCCAGAAGGCCCCATGGGGCCGCTGGTATTACTACGATGTTTGTATGAACAGTCTAAGAGAAAGTCAACTCTAAATCTGCACATGCTAAATATGCTAGATATGTACGTTTTCCTTTCTTTGCCTTTCAACAAAAATTGATAAGACCAAGATCTAGTACTCAAAAGTATTTCTATACCTTAAAGTTACTCAGCAGGGAAATAAACAAAGAAGTGGCAGGTAAATCCTTTCCAAACAGTAAGACACTGTATTTCCGAATATTCCAGATTACTAGAAAATTTTAAATACAAGAAGCACCTGATGTTAAAAAACTGATCTGAGGGGCGCCTGGGTGGCTCAGTTGGTTAAGCGACTGCCTTCGGCTCAGGTCATGATCCTGGAGTCCCTGGGTCGAGTCCCGCATCGGGCTCCCTGCTCGGCAGGGAGTCTGCTTCTCCCTCTGACCCTCCCGACCCTCCCCCCTCTCATGTGCTCTCTCTTTCTCAGTCTCTCTCTCTCAAATAAATAAATAAAATCTTTAAAAAAAAAAAAAAACTGATCTGAAATACAGAGACATGACAGATAAAAACAAACTATTCTTCCCAGTATTCTTGTTTTTGAAGTTCTCCTACTGTTGACATCAGCATCTTAACAAAGGTTGCTCAGTCCACATCTTCACATGATTCAAAAATGTAAGCAATGAATATAAAACTATTGTCAACATATTAGCTTACAGACCTATGATATTGAAATAGGGGTTGTGGGAAATCAAATCTGAAGCGGCTACCAGATAGTAAAAAAGAAAACAAAGGCCAAAATTAAATAAAATTCTATGGGATATAGAAATGCTTTAGGACCTTCTAATAATGTCCTTGACAAGTTTGCCTTTTAGAATCATAAGAATTCTTATCAAAAATGTGTGGTGATAGACTTACTGTGATCATTTCACAATATATGCAAATATCAAATCATTATGTTGTACATCTTAAAACAAATGTTATATGTCAATTATACCTCAATTAAAAAAAAGAACCCTATTAATCTCTCCAGAAATCCTTGAGTTTGAATCAGTGTTATTTCCTTACCAAATAAACCTAGTAAAATCAACTTTTCAGAAATTAACTCTTCCTCTAATTACAAAACAGAAGGAAAGACTTTATTTAAAAAAACAAAACACAAAAAGGCAAAATACTTAAGGCCATGTGGAAAATGCAATTCCAAAACTGGATTCTGATTTCTCCACATGGTCTAGGAAGATAAAAAGCTTTAGAGGGTGACAAATACTACCACAAAGACCCTAATTTTTCAATTCCTCCCCTGCACTGCTATGACTGGGCAAAAGGTGATGAAAAGGATGCCCTGCCTATGATCCATTCAAATCTGATAAAGTCGGGGCACCTGGGTGGCTCAGTCGGTTAAGTGTATGCCTTCAGCTCAGGTCATGATTCCAGGGTTTTGGGATTGAGCCCTGCATTGAGAAAGGGGGAGGGAGGGGGGCCTGCTCAGCAGGGAGCCTGCTTTGCTCTCTCCCATTCCCCTCCCCCCACTCTCTGTCAAATAAATAAAATCTTAAAAGAAAAAAAAAACTGATAAAGTCTACAGGACTCTGAGCCCTGGGGACTTCTAATTAACAAACCAACTATATCACCTCTACACCCAAGCCTAGAAATGGCTAAAGACTGCATAAGACAGCTGCAGGGAGAAGAAAAGTCAAGGCCAAGGGCCTCAAACACACACATAGGGGCATCTACAAGCTAGCTTAAGGAATTTAGTTTTACTACATATGGGATTTTTTTTTTCATTAGTCTCTGCCTGCTTCAGAAAAATGAAAAAAGACAAGGACTAGTTATCCTTGCTTTTAACTTCAGTAGCCTATAGCTTGATTTATACCTAAGTCATACACTTAGAAGTTCTCTTAGGAAATATAATTATCACCTTAAGTGCTGTACTTTTTAATTTTACAGAAGCATTACATTTCATAAGGTATACAGAATATAATGTTTATATCCCTAAACCAAATTATTTAAACTTGTAAAGTATGTTAGGTTTTGTGTATATTTTAACTATGCCACACTCACCCCAAAAAAGAATTCTCCACCTCTATTCTTCTCAGATTTTTAGATCTTTTTATATCTCTGTATAGACACTCCAAATAATATCGAATCTAATAATTACACTTTTTTAAAGATTTTATTTATTTTAAAGAGGAGTGAGCAGGGGAGCAGAGGGAGGAGGAGAGAATCTCCAGCAGACTCCACACTGAGTGCAGAGCCCAACGTGGGGCTCGATCCCACGACCCGGAGAGCATGACCTGAGCTGAAACCAATAGTTGGTCGCTTAACTAACTGAGCCACCTAGGAGCCCCTACGTTATTTTTATAATGGATATATGAGCCAATTCTGAAAAAAATTTGGGGCAGCTTATCATAAAAGATGCAACTACAACAGAACCATTAAAATGAAAATTAAGAATAAAAGCTAACCAATGAAAAGAATATTCATATTTAAACATTAAATTCAAAGTAATATCCCAAAATAATCTCTCCTGAAAATTCTTGATAATTCTTTGTAACTTACTAGTTTTATTCCATAACTCTCGCTGGTATTTGACAGGTTCATTTCTACGTTTTTCAAATTCAAATGAATTATCCTGTAAGAAAGGGGAAAATATGGTTTTAAGAGAGATACAAAAGAAACATTTCTTAAAAACTTACCCTCCTTGTCACAAGAGTTGTGTTTCAAACCACAGACACATATTAAGATTTCCCCAGGGTGACCCTAGCAAACGCCAAAGTTTTCATACTACTTCTCCTTTACACACCAGATATACAAGACAGCCCTACTGAAAATATCAATCTATATACAACTAATTTTTAAGAAAAGAGGAGGAGGGTATCAGCCCCATTCTTCAGAGGGTCATATAACAATCACGGAGATTTCAAACAAACTGAAGAGGCTTCCCTCATTTCCCATTCCTAGATGAGACTCACAGGCAGAAAACTTTCTATTAGGCTGAACCATATGAATTACCACTTTTCATAGATCAAAAAAGAGTTAAACATTGAGAACTTCATATTGTGCAACCTATATACCTATCATGTTTATATATTTCAGTATTTATATACCTTTATTATAGCATAAAGGTGTACAACTACACATCTTCAAATGTGGTGCTGCCCTGCATGACAAATTTTCTCCCAGAAATTTTTCAGGTCCCCTCTAAATGTAGTTGGTATTTTGACCGTTAATAAATCCTATTTACCTTAAAACATGTGAAACAATTTTAGAAACGCTACAGGTTTCTTAGAAAAACTACAGGTCTATTTCTTAGTTTTCAAATTTATCTGAGATAGGCAAATGGAACAGCACTAACTCTGTATTCACCTATTTCATTATACACACATGACCTGTTCAATCACAATAACCTCAGCAATGACAAGGTAACTGGTCACCAGCAAATGACTGTGACTGGCATCCTTTCTTCACTCATGCAGTTGTCACTTGCGTTTGAAGTGCTGTTTATTCTTGTCCATACTGGAAATTATTTTTGTGACAATAATTGTGATTTGGGGGGCGCCTGAGTGGCTCAGATGGTTAAGCATCTGCCTTCGGCTCAGGTCATGATCCCAGGATCCTGGGATCGAGTCCCGCATCGGGCTCCCTGCTTGGCGGGGAGCCTGCTTCTCCCTCTCCCTCTACTGTTCCCCCTGCTTGTGCTCTCTCGCTCTGTCAAATAAATAAATAAAATCTTAAAAAAAAATAAATGTGATTTGGCTTTGCATCTTGTCAAAACATATTCTTCCCATTCGTTGAAAATGAAGCCAGGAAGGGGCTTCATAGCAACTGCTTAGAAACTGCCCTTAAAGGAGTAGAGAGGTGGGAAAGAGGAAGTCATGGAGGGAAGGAACAGTTTAAAGGTCTTCCTCCTTCAAAGGTAGCTTGTGCAGCAGCTTTCACGTCCTCCCTTTATAGGGGTCAAATGTGGACAAGTTTCACCAGGCCCTTCTACCAACTCAGTAACAACAACCTGATGATGGACACTCATGCATGAAATTCCCTCACCCCTGACTTCCCACTATTCCTCCTTCAATCAACACACTTCTCTGCTCTCAAAGTCCTGTAAGGAAATCCAGAAACTAACAAATGAGTCTACAACAAATCTCATCAGAGCCTTCAATGGTATTCAGGAATCCTTTTATCTCTTAGCTTCCTCTCAAAATCCTTGAGTAGTAATTTCTAACTTCACCCCAATCCATTTAAATGATTTTCCCTTTTGTTTACAGGAGCTAAAAAATGGTTTTTTGAGAATAAGGAAAATCACTTCCATAAATTGAATTAGGAATTTTTTTCCTTTACAGAATTCTACAGATTTATGGTTTTTAGGATTATGTGAGAATATTATTACAATAGCCAAATACAAATAAATCACTCACCAATCTTATCATAGAAAGTCTTGTTATAGTTAAATTACATTTAATACCTAATAATAACCCTCCCACACAAAAGTTAAAATTAACTATACTCACCACTGTAAGCTCTTTACCAGCTGCTTTACGGAATGCTTTAGTCCACCTGACCTTGCGAGGATTCCGCTTCTTTTTAAAGTTTTTATGACACTTGGATTTACAGAATCTGAATACCTACAAGAAAAGTTAAAATAATGGAGTCAACATTAAGAATGTTTCTATCCTAGGATGTTATGCATGCCAGACAAAATATAATTAAAAAGTCTGAGAAATGGCAATGGTTCTCACTAACAATTCCTTCTACTTACACCATTTAGAAATATGTGAGACATGTAAGATTAAATGTAAACTGAACTATTTTTGACTATTATTTAACTATCAAATATCATCACAACTAATGGCTGAAGGGCCCCAAATATATGGTTAAAAACTACCAGCCATTTTTATATATTAACAGTAAAACCTTATAATCATCTTGAATAGTAACAATGGTTTCAAGGAAAGTCATTTATTTAAATCCCTTCCTACTTAACAATAATTCTCAAATTTCAATTGCTATATACCTCAATGGGGGTGAAAGCTTCAAACACCTATTCTGAAACTCCTTTGGTTCTATCCTTTTTGTTAAAAGCACAAAATAATTTCAAAAAGCAACTAACACTGGTTATAGATTTGTGTTCTAAAGTATTTATTTATAGGTCTACTAGGAAAATTCTTCAATACTTTAATTCTTTACACCTTTATCCCAGAAGATATGACCCTTCATCAGTGCTAACTTATGATTTAATGATACTTCAATGTGCCCCTGAAATGGCTTACTGGGACTCAGTAGAAGTCTAAAATACGTATTACTTTGTAATGTCTTAAAACACACTGCAATTTGTACATGTAGAGGAAATCTGAAGAGAAAAAGTACTACTTTGGAGTACATGGATCTTGACAAAGAATCTTAAGTTGAATTATCATACCTAGAAGATGTGACCCATTAAAAAAAGATCAAAATGAGGTATAAACATTTCAAATTGTGTATATAGATCACAAACCTGTGTGTATATATCACAAACCAAAATACTTTTCATTTTATGTACACTTTGTTCTATGGGGGAATTCAAGCAGGTCCCCATACACACTAGGACACAGTTTTCTTAGAAACAGTATAATACTAGTTTAATCTGATCCAGGTCAGTACCTCCTAGAGAGGACAGGAGTCAAAACACGTCTATATTGTTGAATTAGTTTCAAAGCAAACAGAAATATATGAATACAAGTAGGTCTCCTGGAGTACCCCACTATGAATTCATTATCAGTAATTTTTTTTTTTTTTTTGTATTTTCAGCCCAAAGGGACTATTACCTTTTTAAGTAAAAGCCTCCTATGTTTAATACTTACTAGGTAACTCCTAGACAAGTCCTCATTTCTGAGATATACCAAATGAGATGTCTGTACTTGTCCTGGGTCTCCTCAATTCCAAACAGAGCCAATGGAAAGATAGAGAAGTCTACTTGAACTCTGTATCTAATAGATGTTAACTAAAAAAGACAATGAAGTACCTGAAGAGAATGGAATCACTGGAGATGTGAAGGGAATTCAATCAACAAATAAGAAGGATCTACTATGTATCTGATATTATCAGGTGCTAGAGATACAAGAATAATTAAAATATGGTATTCTACCCTGAGAAGCTTAGGCTAGCATTGTATAGTCTCAATTTACAAAGGAGACATTGAAATCAGGATAGGGCATACACAATACATACAATGATACATGTTTAAGCAATATGGAAATACAAAATAAGGGAGTGGTTAAATATATGGTGTAGGTGATGGATGGATTGTGAGGCAAAACTTCATAGGCGCCAAGTTTCCCTTTTAAGCTAGTCCTCTAACATCATCCTCGGTTTTCAACAAATGATCTAATACTTCAGCTTCAAAGTTCAACTCTTTCCTATATTCCACTGATTGAACACTTATTAAGGACTCATTAAGGGTGCCTGTATTTTTTTATGTTTGCAAAGTATATGAAAATACGGAACATTAACACTAATTCTACCATTACGAAGCTACCCAAGAAGCGTAAGAGGGAAGGTTTCTATGAAAAACAGTCTCAAAAGCTAAGAGGAAAAAGGCAGAAAGACTGGTTAGGAGGCTATAAAAGTGACCAGTGCCTAATCTGGAACCAGAGTGGGAGGGCAGAAAAAAAACAAAGACCACCATCCTTTGCACAGGCAGATGGATAAGACTTGATAACTAAATTAACGGTGAAAGGTTCAAAGATGACTCACATTTCTAGCAAAACTGTCTAGGCATATGACAGTGGTATTAACTCAGAAACAATAAAAGATTTGAGGTAATTAGGAACTCTTTCAGTAGGCTCACTGTTAAGTACAAACAGGATTTCCCCATCCAGTGGAAAATTCAGACTAGAGCTAAAAAGACACAGATCTGGGAATCACTAACAGAAAAAAATGAGATACCTATCTTCCTTAGTGCTTCAGGGCCTCTGCTTCTTATATCCCCAGCCAACTCTATTTTGGATCCACTGGTATTCCCAAGAGTAAGCTGGCTCCCAGCCAATTCAAACCTGTCCTTGCTAGCAATACAGACTTCCTCATCAACATGAACTTCCACTGTGTCTGCCAGATTACCACCCAACTCTAGATAGCTCCCATGATGTGTTGTTCTAATTCCTATACCCACCTGAGAAGCACTGCTCGACAAAAATCATAAAATTATGATGACCAGATCATCTACAAAGCCATAGTGCCCACTGTGAATTAAATGCCAACCTAACAATCATTTAGTTCGTTTCTATAAACTTTTTGTCATGTTCCTGAGAGCAGGTATTCAAAAATCTTCTGCATGTTCTTTCAAGTTCCCAAACCTAGCTTTCGTCCCACATTTTCCGCAGGAACCCCTTGCTCCTAATAAATGACGTTGATATCTTCAGTCTATAAGAGATATAAGGTGATGACATAGGATCTGTAATTCCTTGGCATATCAAAATCACCTGTTAAATAGAGAGTCCTAGGTCCTCTTCTCCTCCCCAAAAAGATACCAATTTAATAGATCTAGTGGAAACGAGGAATCTTTTTTTTTTTACAAGTGCCCAGTGATTCAGAAGCAAATATGAAAGGTCGAATTCTGAGAAACAATGTGTTAAATAAACATAGAATGAGATTCATTCTACCATAAGACAAATTCATGTATCAAAGTCTATCGCAACCAGGCCTCATAATTATGTTTATATTTTGGTTTTGGTTTTTTTTTTTTAAGATTTTATTTATTTATTTGAGACTGAGAGAATGAGAGAGAGAGAGCACACGAGCTGGGGGAGGGTCAGAGGGAGAAGCAGGCTCCTCGCTGAGCAGGGAGCCCGATGCGGGACTCGATCCAGGGACTCCAGGATCATGACCTGAGCAGAAAGCAGTCGCTTAACCAACTGAGCCACCCAGGTGCCCTATATTTTGTTTTTTTTTTTAAAGATTTTATTTATTCATTTGACAGAGATAGATACAGCAAGAGAGGGAACACAAGCAGGGGGAGTGGGAGAGGGAGAAGTAGGCTTCCCACCTGCTTTATCCCAGAAGATACGACCCTTTATCAGTGCTAACTTATGATTTAATGAGGCTTCAATGTGCCCCTGAAATGGCTTACTGGGACTCAGTAGAAGTCTAAAATACATATTTTATTACATTGTAATGTCTTAGAACACACTGCAATTTGTACATGTAGAGGAAATCTGAAGAGAAAAAGTACTACTTTGGAGTACATGGATCTTGACAAAGAATCTTAAGTTGAATTATCACACCTAGAAGATGTAACCCATTAAAAAAAAGGTCAAAATGAGGTATAAACATTTCAAACTGTGTATACAGATCACAAACCTGTGTGTATATATCACAAGCCAAAACACTGGGACCCTGGGATCATGACCCGAGCCGAAGGCAGACGCTTAACGTCTGAGCTACCCAGGCGCCCTATATTTTACGTTTATGTACGTATCTTTTTATATACAGACTTACATGTGTATTTATAGCCTTACCCCAAGCCTCTATCACGATATACAACCCACTCACTTCCTTAGACTGCTTCGCTGAGCCTCTACTCAACCGTTCACTTTACTTCCACCTAGAATGTACTCTCCTTTTTTACGCAACATTCAAGATCCAGGATAAATGACATCTCCTTTCTGAGCCTTTTCATATCTGACCCTCCCCAACTCACCTGCGCCCGCCTTCGTAATACGTAACTACTACGAAGCCACACGCAACCTTTCAAGTCAACCTCTACACGTCACGGACATCCCCAAGTCTTACTCATCTCTATGGACACCGATCTTAGCAATGATGCTTGACTGGGCATACATTCAACAAAGTTTACGGAATTCAGAAACTTCACTCACGTACAAGAGTGACCAAACTGCCCGAACACACCCCTAGATTCCATTCTGCGCTGGCTCAAGTAACTGGGGAACCTCACCGCCGCCAACCTTGCCCAAGGCTGGGCTGGTGACCAGCTCGGTTCGGGACACCCACAAGGAGAAATTCCCCAGGTCCAGGACAAGGCCAGAGCTCCTCGTAAAATCACCCTCTTGTGAAGGCAGCGCGGAAAACCCGAGCCAAACGCCCCAGACGCCGGAGGAGCCGGCGCCGAGCTGGCGCGGCCTCACGCTCGCGGGAGCGTCGCAGAGAGCGCGCTGGTCCTGGGCGTCTCACCTTGCAATCGTTGCGGACAAACATCATGCCGTGGCCGGGGTAGATAGGGCCCGAACAGAAATAACACTTCTCAATACGCATGTTGAAACCGCGTGGGTGCCCACTGACCAGACGCCGATCTTAAGTGGAAGTGACGTAGCTCCGTCACAGGAAGTGATTCTCTTCAATACCCGACCCGGAAAAAGCGAGCGTCCGTCGCGCCTGAGGGCCTTGGAAGGAGGTCCGAACGTTTCGGCGCCTCCCAGCGGCCGCGGGACCAAAAGCGCTGCCGTTTGGCGCACGCGCAGAGCTGCAAAATCGGCCTCCTTACCCTCGCTCTTAGGAGGTGAAACGTGGCGCTGCTCTCCCTTGTCGTTCTCACAGCGCCTCGTTTTCCTCTCTACCATACCCTGTGACGTCAGCATTTACTCATATCTTGTATGGTTTGTGCTTTGTCCCCGGCCGACTCTCCACACACTGGGATGCCTCTAGGAACTCCTTTTTCCACTGCCTGCCCTTTTACCCGCCCCTAATTGGCGTCCCCAGCGTAGCGGGGTGGCGGTATTGAGAACCTACCTACTTCGGACTCACGACCTAAGCATACGATTCTCTGAGGCTGAGAACGTTACCAACAGTTTTTGAGAGACTTGTAGTGATTTTTACCTTTTCTCCTCCCCCTTTTAATTAATATACGTGTGGTGAGAAACACATTTTCGTAGGAAACAAAGGTTCCCTCCTCAGACCTCGAGACCTCCTTCGCGGTGGCAATCGGTTCCTTTTATTACCTGTCAAAGATGTTCTGTGCATAGACAAACATGTTTATTTCTGTGTGCTTGCATCTCCCTCTTCTTTTTAACACTAATGAGCATCCTATCCACCCTTCTGTGCATCTCACTGTTATCTGTCCCTTATTATTGGAATAAGAGCTCCATGAAGATAGGGATTTTTGTCTTTTTGTTTATAGCTACAGCTCCAATACCTAGAATAGTTCCTAGCACATAAATATTTTATCAATGAATATTTAATATTCTCTCTCTTTTTTTTAAGATGTATTTATTTGAGAGAGAGAGAGCACACGTGAGCGTGGTGAGGGGCAGAGGGAATCCTCCAGCAGACACCCTGCTGAGTGTGGAGCCCCTCACCAGGCTCAATCCCAGGACCCTAAGATCAGGACCTGAGCCCAAATCAAGAGTGGGTAGCTTAACCCACTGAGCCACACAGGAGCCCCTAACATTATTTTTCCTAGTTTTGTATGTATGTGCGATTATATGAAGGTGTCATTTTAATTGGTCGCTTATGGATGGACATTTGTTTCCTATTTTTGGTTATAATAAGCATCCTTATATTCCTGGTAGGATAGTCTACCTTGTGTGAATGGAGGTGTCGATTCTTGGATTCCCCACGAAAGATTTACCTAAGGCTCTGCACTCCAGTAAAGATAGAAGGAAAATAGAATGCAGAAAGCAATTTATTAGGGACAGTATACTCTCAAGGTGGGAGAATAGGCTGGCCCAGAGGTGGCAACTGCCCTAAGACTATAGGGGTTCTTTCTTTTTACAGGAGCGGGGGTCTTCTTCATAGAGGCGCAGTCTCTAATGGATGCAGCTTCCAGTCATTTGGGGGACTCCTCTCACGGGTTGGGAGGGGGAGTTTTTGACCCTACAAGGTTTGTACCAAACTGTCATTGCAGCTTTGCCCATGGGGCGGGGCTAAAAAGTGCAATGCAAATATATTATAATGAGTCTAGGGGTTAGCCTGGGGCAGAGGTGGAAGAGAAGAGCCAGTTTGGCACCTGTGGCTCTTGGTCCTTTAGCCCCAGGGTCTTGGAAGCCACAAAGTCTGGGTGCCTCCAGACTTCTAATATGTAACCTATTTATCACCTTCCCTTGCCTCCAGCTCACATCTAAATGTCTACTCTATCACTTACTGATATACTTTTTTTTCCAAAAGGGAGTTTATCTACATAGAAAAAGGCTAGATCAGAGGATATGATAGGTACTCTTTTAAAATCTGGAATATTGAATACTCTCTAAAAGGTTTTACCAATTAACACTCAACAACAACCAATAAGATACTGATTTCACTACATTCTTGTCAAAAATAATCTTTACCAGTCTGAAGTTAAAATTTATTTCATTATTATTTTAACTTGCATTTATTTAATTATGAATGAGGTTAAGAATCTTTCCAAATGTTCGAAATCTATTTTGCTTTGTGACTTGCCTGTTTATGTCCTTTACAGTTTTCTACCATGTTGATTCTTAACATCGCTTGACATATTAAGAAAGTTAGTGCTTTGCTGACATTTAGATATTGTTTCCCAATTTACTGATATTTTAAACTTTGCTTACAGTATTTTTCCATCCAGAAATGTTTTCTTTGTATATATCCAAACTTATCCAATCTTTTTTGTTTGTTTTGTTTTGGATTTTTCTCCATTATTTTTACAGTATTTTTCACACTTGAATTTTCAGCCAATCTGGAATTTACTTAAGTATAGATGACAAGGATTCCAGTTTTGTTTTTTTTCTGATAACATGTTGAATAATGCATCATTTCCCTAATTCAAAATGTCACTTCTTTATGGGTTTACCTCTGGACTCTCTTTGTTTATTTATGTGCCAGTTCCAAAATGTTTAAATTGTTACAACTTTTTAAATAACTGGGTTTACCTGCAGCCCTCCTCTCACCTTCTTGGCCTTTTTATGCATTGTTTCTCTGGCTATTCTTTAAAGTTTATTTTTTCAGTTTTAGAATCAGTTTGTCTAATTAGAATCTACAAATACATAGAATTTTTCCTTTTATCTGATAATTATATTTACTTTTCTTCTCTAATAATTTGAGTAGTAATTCCATAACAATGTTAACCACAAAGGCACATACCAGAAATGTTAGTAATAAACATTTGCCCAATACTTGTCAACCAAGACACTGAAAATTATTTTATCCTTGCTTAATCCTCTCCCTCTCTTGTTCCCATCAACAATTATAGAAGAGTCTCAGCCGTCCTCCCAAGCTATTTACACAATTCCTTCCCAACTCTGTTTTATCCTGCTACTTAAATAAGAAATTTCCTGCCCTTCTCACTTACACGATCACCCAGCATCCCCCTCTTAACTTCAATGTCAGAGGCCACATCCCTTATCTGTGCTCTTAATCCCATACCCTAAAGTTTCATTGGAGGCTTACATAAGAAAAGAAAGACATGTATTCCACATCCAATAAATTGAGCTAAAATCTTGGAAATACTATTTTTCACTTATCCTGCTTGAGACTTATGATTCCTGAATCTGAAAGTATGTGTTTTATCATTACTAAAAAATCCTCAGCTCTTTTCTTTTCATATATTGCTTCTTCTATTTTCTCTAATTGCTTCTTCTAGAATTCCTACTGGACATAAATTGAAGTTTTTATCTCTCCTCTGTATCTCTTCTCTTACTTGCTCTTTATCTCTGCTGAAGTCTGTGTAATTTTCTCCAACCTGGCTTCTAGTTCACTAATTCTCTCTCCAACTGTGTCAAACTTGCCATTTAACTTTTGACCATTAAGTTTTGAGTATCAGTGACTGTATTTCTCATACATGAAGTCTTTTTTTTTTTTCATTAAAACCAATCTTTTATCTTTAATAATGTCTTCTTTTTCCAGATGTTTCAACTCCTCTTAGGTTTGTAATTTTCTTAAACTTTTACTTTATGGTCCCCATCTGATATTATTTGAAGTCCTTACGTGTAAAATACTGCTGCTTTGGGTTTACTGACCCTTGCTCATGATTGAGGCTGAGAGAGTAGGGAAGGAATGGGTTGTCATTTTTTAATTGTGAGTTCATCCTTAGTAGAGTGTTTTCTGGAAGAGTCCTGTAAAGTATGGGTGGAGATGTTCTCTCTGAAAAGATTTTGCTTCGCTTCTACTAAGTAGTCCAGAGGTATTATATTACCAACCACAAATCACTTTTTTATGTTAACTTCTTGGCTTAGCATTCTCAGACAAAAAAATAGGTACTATAAATTTGAACCCTAAACCTGTGTAAAAGGTTATACATTTCTCAGGAGAGACTAAGACATAGAGTGGGCCCTGGATTTTTGTCTGTTTGGGGGTGAGGGCTTCTCCATTCCAGGGCCCTACCTCTGCCATATCCAAGACTTTCTCTCCTAATGGCATGTAGTCACTAAAACTAAGCACCTTGATTACTAATACTGGCAAAATGAAACCAAGAGCAAACCACACTCAGTATCAGATTGTTGAAATTTCTCTCTGTTGCTGCCATTGCTGTTGCCCTTGTTATTGTCTGTTTTGTGGGGGAAAGGGGTGGTCGCAGGATATTTCTCTTACTTTATTGAGAGATCAACACTACATTTAAAAAATACATTCATTATATTTTATTCAGCATTATCTAAATGTTTTATAGTGGAAGAATTTTCCAGTGATATAGTTACCAATATTGCCAAAAATAGAAGACCTGGAAATACCATACAGAAATTTCCAGTCTATAAAAATGACAATCAAAACATTCCCTTTTTAGATTGTTAGCAATCTTGACATCAACTTTAAGATACAGAATGTACTTCTCAGATTTCCTAATTTCTCACATAAACCACAAACATATGTGAGCCTGTCTAAACATTTTTGAAGTGTTTTTATTTTCAAATTCTACTCCTCTTTGAACATTAACAGACTCCTATTTGAAAACTCATTCATTTGATCCTGCTGCCACTTAAGTCCTTTGTGCAGTTCACCAATAACCTACTGTGTAGTGGCCCTTTTCTGTGCAGTGGCAACACAATTTTGAAGAAAGCTGCCTGAGTCCCATTTGTCATGGAGCTTATATCTTTTTTTTTTTTTAAAGATTTATTTATTTATCTGAGAGAGAGAGCACAAGTGGGAAGGGCAGAAGGAGAGGGAGAATCTCAAGCAGAGTCCATGCTAAGCAGAATCCCCAGAATACCTCAGAATACCCTAGAATACCTCAGAAGGAGAAGTATAATGAAGTCACACAAACTTGGCAGACTAGACCACTTTTTAATTATAAGCTTAATTGGCATGAAGTTCACTGAGGATACACTTTACTTTTACACAGTCTTATAAATAGAAAAATACATTGATGCACAAAAATGGTACTTTGATACCAAATTCAAACAAAGGATTTCCAAAGACAATACAGGTTATTTATCTCAATAATTAAGGATGGTTCTTGCATGTGCACTACATCATGTACATGTTTAATTGTGTATTATGCTTAAAGCCGATGGGATATGTAGCTAATTGCTTATGTGGTTCTTGAAAAAAGTGAAACATACAAATATTGTCTTCTTTTTGACTGCATAATAGACCATATAAAGTGCTGCCTGATACGTAGCTGTAAAATTATGATTTGCTAAACTGAAGTCTATGGCAACTTCAGAAGGCACTGTTTGTGATTAGGACCCTGCCCTTGTAATGTCTGGATCTTTTCCTTACTGGAATACACAACCCAAATGCATAGGACTCAATGACTTTCTTAGTATTTACAAGAAGTCTTCATTTCAAGGATAGAAATATATAAGATCTCATTAATCCAGCTAAGTTTTTTAAGGGAGTAGTAGGAAGGAAGAGGCAAAGAAATAGGATGGAGCACTGGGTGTTATATGCAATCAATGAATCATGGAACACTACATCAAAAACTAAAATGTATGTATGGTGATTAACAGAACATAAAAAAATTAAAAAGCTATTTGAAAATTACCATGTAAAAGTAATTACTTCCATCACGGCTGTATATTTCTAATTACAGTTCTTCCAATCATTTGCCACCACAAAATACATTTATTTTTATTCTTTGTTTAAATTACAATGAATGGTAATTCTTCCTAAATAACCATTAAGCTCTTTGGAAATTTTAATCTAATTTACTTAAACCACTTTCTTTAATAAAGAAGAATTGTCCCCTATGACCTTTATAAACACCTGCCATTAAGCATATTTTAAAACTACCTTTAATTTGATATAAAGACACTGAGGCAATGCAGAGGAATCCATGACCTTGGCAAGACCCAGCAAATGAGACCCAAAGACTCATTTATTCTACATAATAAATGCCTGTGATCTAAATAAAAAATATAGGCTATTTAAGGCTTCATTTTTCTTATATTGAGTTATAACATAAATGTAACTGCTTAAATACATCTTTCTTCTACCAAATAGCAAACATTTTATGCAATTAAAATCTAATTCCTTTAATTCCACCAATGTAAAAATAAAACAAGTTGCAAATATCAATAATATAAAGCATGATGGTGAAGACAAAAGATTAGTAGTTCACAAGCTAATTAAAACTGCAGTCTGAGGATGCCAGACCAACATTATAAATATGAAAAAAAAGAAGCTAAATGCTTACTTATCACAAATAACTTCAGCATAAGCACCAGCTATGTTCAAATGTGGTCAGCACGTAGGCCAAGTATAAACGCACAGATCACAGTGAAATACAGCCATAAAAATCTAATTCCCTGATCCTTCAATCAACACTTTAGAGCAGTAGGAATACAGCAGGGAGCTAGAAGCCCCACTTCAGTTGCTTACACTACATTATGATACCCCTAACCTCACCCCCAACCCCTTTCCTACCAACAAGAACCTCAGTGAGCATACAATTGGTCAATCCACTTTATCCAGAGTCTACAGATACAAGCATAATTTATGCTATATTCATTTTAAAGAGACTGTTTATATAAATTAATACTCAAGGACATTGAACTGATGTTTGTGTATATTCTTATTTAACATTCAAGTGGTTTAGATGGCATTTTACAAGGTCACCCACAGTACAAGTGGGTTTTTTAATTTGGATTAAAGACTGATGGGTAGTTTTATAATTTTATCTAAGATTTTGAGTGTTAGACTCTGGACTGATGTATGTTAAGGCAGGTGATGGTATCTTTAGTCATTCTACATAATAAATGCACTCTTCTGTGGCTACAAAATCCTCAATTCCGAACCATCTCCTGCCATGGGTTAAGGTTTTATAAGGCACTTTTGGCTATGTGAAATATTTCTCATAACTCTTGGGCTGAATCTTAAATATTTACAAAGCTGCAGCAAATGAATTTTAAAACCGGAGAGGTCTAAGTGGGACGGTAGAAGCAGTTTGTACATAATGCCAGCTCATCTCTCTCTGTGCCACATATATCACCCATAGAAAAGATCACAGACACGGACCACTTGAGTTACTGTGTAGCTCGCTGGACTCTTCAACAGCCACAGATCCCCTTCTCCTTTTCTTCATTCAAGTGATCTGTGGAGGTGTGACCATTGGATCGGACCACTCCTTCAGGAATCCAGGATTTGTCTACACACCGTTCCATTCGCTTCATTATCAGGTCCAGGAGCGTCTCGATTGCTTCGCTTATGTTTGTCCCATTGGCAGCGCTAGTTTCAAAGTAGGGGATTCTGCAAGATGGAGACAACTCAGGTAACAACATATGGAGGAAAAAGACCGTGACTTTTGCCCTTGATAATGCAACTTCAAAAATGAGTATAAATATATAAGACAGTAAAAACACTTTACCACAGGGGCTCCTAGGTGGCTAAGTCGGTTAAGCATCTGCCTTCAGCTCAGGTCGTGATCCCAGGGTACTGAGATAGAGCCCTGCATTGGGCTCCCTGCTTGCCAAGGAGCCTGCTTCCCCCCCTCCCTCTGCTCCTCCTGCTTGTTCTCTCTCTCTCTCTCTCTCTCATGAATAACTAACATCTTACAAAAAAAAAAAAAAAAACACTACCACAACAGGGTACATTAAAAAGTAAAAAAGACAATAAAATAATTGACACTGACTTCCTAATAGAAAAAAAACCTCTGGAAATTTTCATTCCCATTTCACAGATGAGTAAACTGAGGCTCAGAAAGATGAAGTAATTTGCCCAGTTTCATAAAGATAGAAAGTAGCAGGCTAGGCTTTGAATCCACACCTGCTTGATTCCAGCAGAATCTTAACCGTAAATTCTACTGGCTCCAAACTAATCTACTTTCTATGAGGATTTCCAAAACAAATCCCTTTGGCTTGCTGCACTTGGGGTGGGACTAACATTAGAGAGGAATGCAAGTTCACTGGCTGTGTTTGTCACTTGTCAACTCCAGGTGGTATTCTTAGACCATAAACCTGAAGACATTCTGAAATCTACAGCATCTCAGAGTTTCTCAAGGACATCAGTCTTTTGTTATCCAAGTACCTTGGTGTATGTTTAATTTTTTAATA
The DNA here is from genome assembly GCF_029215605.1 of Mirounga angustirostris. Classification (NCBI taxonomy): domain Eukaryota; kingdom Metazoa; phylum Chordata; class Mammalia; order Carnivora; family Phocidae; genus Mirounga; species Mirounga angustirostris. The sequence goes on along the minus strand of NW_026991717.1, from coordinate 49,692,129 downwards.
ACTCACAAAACAGTTTCAAAACCATAAGGCTGCTTCTCACATAATTTTGAGAAATCAGTCTTCTTGCAGTGGGTTAGTCTTTGCAAGAGGATTAATCAACTTCCACATTCTTCCTGCTTCTTAATAAAGCCATGAAAACAGTGATAGAAATTTATTTTCTCAAACTATTGAGTTCATTTCTACTATTTAGTAAGAAATCTGACTAAAATGCTCTGAGATCTAAAAACTGCAAAGGAATGTTGTTTGAGAACCTCAGGAGGTCCTGCAATTGAATTCAGTAACATGTTCCTTACATTTTTAGGGACTTTAAAATCCTCCGCTAGTTATTACTTTTCTTGGAGAACATCTTTGTTTTTCTGTGTTCTCCTAGCATGTTAACACTACATCAGTAACTCTGATTACAATGTCAGTTACTCTTTTATTATTTCTTGGCTGGGAGCAGCTTCCATAATGAGAGCTTTTATAGATTTTTTTTAAACTTCCTAGTGCTTTTACAGATCTTCCCACAATTGCTTAGCTTCTCGTGTCACTAAGAAGCACATTAGGGGGTACACATGTAGGAATGGGAGGCTATTTCTCCATTATGATTCTTCATGATGTCTTATTATCTCAACACTTCCTGTAGGAGCTGACAGGCCTTGCAACTGGACCTCTGCAATTCTCTCCTGCTTTAGGATAGCTCTTAAAAACCGGTTGAGGAACTTGTAATTCATTTGAGCATTTATCCACCCACCTGTGAGTCTTGCAAGACATGATTGTTCCACTGATTCTACCATGCTCATGTTCAGACCCCTCATACGGACTCTAAAATATCTTAATCAGAGAATGGCATGCTGAGCAAAATACATGGTCTTAATGTTTTTAAACCTCCTGCCTGGCTACATCTTTGGTTGTTGTCAGTCTTCTTAATTCCACCTTCATCTGCTGCCTTATCCACAGAAGATAATGCGTCTTTCCCATTTCCCTGGCCACATGCAGTATTTGATTACCAAGTATTAAAAAGGCATCCTCTGTGGGGATTTAACATCTATTTGTCGAGTACTTATGATGTTATTGAGCTAAATCAATGGAACAGTGTTTGATGCTGCCATTGTTACAGGAATACTTTGAGATTGAGAATTCTCAAAATTTCAATACTTATATTCTCTTCATCCTACACTTTCTCAACTATACCATGAAGAATCATTTAATGTCTACAGAACATTTCTCATGCTTAAAAAGAAGGCTTAATCATTCTATCACCATTCAGAAATAAATTGTTTCATGAAAAAGCAACTGAAAAACTCATCCCTCTCCCCAAGAATAGTAAGCTGAAATTGGAAATGCAAAAAGAGAGAGAGAGGAGGAGGAGGGAAGAAGAAAGGAAAGAAAGGAAAATAAAGGAAAGGAGAGGAGAGGGAAGGAAAGGAAGAAAGAAAAGAAGAAGAACTTTCTTATCATAGTAATGCACATCTAATTTTTTGAAATCCCCTCAAAGTCCATTATAAAGAGCTTTCGAATTCAAATCTTGAGCCTCATTGATTTCCTCAACTGAATTTCCATTAAGCTATTTCTACTTTCCATAGTTTTTCTCTCTCAGCTCCTGAAAATTGCCCAGTTATTTTTGAGGCATAAATGAGAAATCATAGTTGAAAATCCTTTTAAAAAACAAAAATCTATGCATAGAAGTTACAAACATCTTGGACAATGGTTAAGAGCCATAACCTCTGAATCCAGGCTGCCTGGATTCAGATCCTAGCACAACTTCTTAGCAACTATATAACCCTAGCAAGCCACTAAACTCTGTGCCTCAGTTGCTTCATCCCTAAAACTAAATAGTATCAGTACCTTCTTATAAGGATTAAATGAGTTAACATTTAAAGTGTTTATATCAGAATCTGACACATATAAAATGTATCATTTTTGACATGTGTGTCTTTGATAAATTTCTTATTTCCAACACATAATAGGTTACAAAATTTTGCTTGTAATTTTGTTAACACTCAGAACACATCATCCCATAGAAAAAATGTCACTGAGTCACGGAGAGTCATAGCTCCAAGAGACCTGAGCAACATTATAAACACTAAATTCCCAAACTAGCTTACAAACTATTGATTTAATCCATAAGGTAGCGATCTACAGTACTGCCCTAAATTCTAGTACCTGGGACCATGTTTCCTTTCCTACACCAGGGATGGCTCACTCAGACCTGTCCTTGCTGAAGTGCTTCATGCTCCAAAGTATCTGCCTACCGTAAGTCCCCATCAGATTCCTCATTGCCCCAAGTGATCTTCACCAAATGCAGAGAAATGGATCTTACTTTACTGATTACTACTAAGGTATAAAAGACTGGTGCCTCTAGCAGACCTATAAGCTATTGTCTAATATATTTACTAATCTAAGCAAGTATTTAATTGGTAGAACTTCAGGGTATAGGAGTTAAGTTATAAATTTTTAAGTCACTCGTGTTAATATTGTACATCTTTTAATAAGATGTAGTTTAGATTTAGAACTCCAAATTCAAGGAACAACCTTCTCTCCTTCAAGGATATTTTCCTGCCATTTGTGAACCTCTGGGTCATGAGACCAGGAGTCTGGTTAACAATCTTTTTTTTTTTAAGATTTTATTTATTTATTTGAGAAAGGGAGAGAAAGAGAGCACACAAGCAAGAGGGAGAAGAAGAGGGAGAAGCAGACTCCCTGCTGAGCAGGGAGACCGATGCAGGACCCGATCCCAGGACCCCGGGATCATGACCTGAGCCAAAGGCAGATGCTTAACCTACTGAGCCACCCAGGTGCCCCAACAATCTTAATCTTTAGACTAATCATTCAGAGTCTTCTGAACACCTGGGGTAATGCGGTTTTTGTTTCTACAAGAATTAATGAATACTTGAGTTCACTCTACTCTGCTCTCCACTCTTTAAGCTGCCAGAGGAGAAGCAAATGAGATCCACAGAGAAGACCCTGAAGTAAGACTTTCCACAACAAAATGATGCTCCAGAGACAGAATGTGCCTTTGTGTTCACATTTGAAAACTGGACTGTTCAGCTTGTCCTAAGGGCAAAGGAGTCTAGAGGATGGAGTTAGTACTATTTTATGTCCACTTTTAAAAGATGTTCACTTTTAGAAGGCATTTGGGCTACATTATCCGAACACTTCTCCATACCTGTAAAGTGGGTAACAGTGGTTCATGGGGCCATGGCAAGGAGGAAATGAGATAATACATGTTAAGGACTTAGCACAAGCCTAGTGTCCAGCAAGTGTTCAATAAATCTTAATCTAATGGGTTTTTTCCTTCTCTAAAAAATAATATTCTATTTTTCCTAAAACTTACGAGGCAAAAATTTAGTAAAATTAGCTTAAATTCAAGAGGATCAACTGTCCCCCTTTTTAACCATAGAGAGTGATACTGTTCCTTCTCTCCACATGGTGGTGCTAACGTAGCATTACTAGGGGCGGTATTGCCAAACCTTTGGAAAAATCCTGTGCAGCTAATTGTGGTATCAATCCAAAAATGACCACTTAACAGCTGTTTGGAATGCATGCAGAACACCAATTTTGGTACATTTTTCAAAAAAAAAATAGATTAATCACAGATTTTAAAATAAATAAAATGAGCAAAATGGCAAACTACTTCAAATCAATGATGGAGGGGTATTATCATCATTTATAGTTTTTCACCAGGGTATCTATATCCTGCTTATGCAATAGGTCAGGATCACATCAAGCTGATTTCTATTATTTATTTCCACAAAACCAGAAGATCCTAGATTACAGTAAGAAGTTGTCAGGAATGAAAACAAGTGTATTTGATGGTTCTGTCAAATGGTTCTAGATATTTGGCTCACATGTGGATCCAGATATTATGGAAAATTTTTTCACTAAATTAAGATAGGAGTCTCACTACTTTTCATAGTCTGTTGAATGCTAAATGAACAAGCACTTACAAGAAATGGCTGGTGTGGGATGCCTGGGTGGCTCAGATGGTTAAGCGTCTGCCTTCGGCTCAGGTCACGATCCCAGGGTCCTGGGATTGAGCCCCATATCGGGCTCCTGGCTCAGTGAGGAGCCTGCTTCTCCCTCTCTCTCTGCCTCTCTCCCTGCTCATGCTTTCTCTCTCTCTCTCTCTCTGAATCTCTGTCTCAAATGAATAAATAAAATCTTTAAAAAAAAAAAAAAAAGAAAAGAAATGGCTGGTGTATTGACTGTTTCAACCTAGGAGACTATGCCAAATGAAATCTAGATCTTCCACTGAGTTGTGTGGGGTTCTGAAAATCAGTCTTGTATGTTTAGGTTTAGCTTATGTGTGTGGTTTTAAAACATGCCCACCCAATGATACACCATTATTTCTTACATGAAGGAAGGAGGTCATAAAGTATGCAAAGAATCAAATTATTTGAGATCAAGCTATTCATGCCACATTTCAGCTAGTTCAGACTAGATAGGACACTGAGCATTCTGCTGAGCTAAGCCACTTGAAACCCAGAAATGGTCTGTACTCATATTACTAATGTAAATAATGTTAACACATTCTTTAATCCAGAAACTCTTGAGCACCTTCCTCATCAATAGCCAGCATCCTTTAGTGGGGAAAAAGTCATCTTAAACTTGCTGCCCTTGAAAAAGTAGATCTTAAAAGTTCTCATCAGAAGAAGAAAAAAAAATTGGGGTGCCTGGGTGTCTCAGTTGGTTGGGCGTCTACCTTCAGCTCGGTCATGATCCCAGGGTCCTGGGATCAGGCCCCACATCAGGCTCCCTGCTCAGCAGGGAGCCTGCTTCTCCCTCTCCCTTTGCAGCTTCCCCTGCTTGTGCTCACTCTCTGTATGTGTGTCAAATCAATAAATAAATCTTTAAAAAAAGAAAAAAATTATAACTGTATATGGTGATGGATGTTAACCAAACTTACTGTGGTGATCATTTTGCAATATATACATATATCCAATCATTACATTGTACACTTAAAACTAATACAATGTTATATATCAGTTATTCTCAATTTTAAAAAATGTTCTACCCATTCCTTTGTATAGCACATGAAATATGTACACATTCAATTATTATGCTTTCATCATATTCACAATTTTCTGTATTTCCTTCAACTCAGAATCAAAAACGAAAGGCTTGTAATGACCACCAACTATCCTGTGTGAAAAAAGAAGAGCGGGAGGGCATTTAAGTGCAGCTATTTTTACTGACCAAGTCCTTGCCTGCCCACTTATGGCTGGCACTCCCTCAGTACCAATCCCAGTGTCCCTTCCCAGACTATATCACAGCTGATTTAATCAATGTGAGAGAGAAAGTATATCCCCCTTCCTCAAACATGGATTTTCCAGTGATGAGTCATTAAGCACATTTCCTTCACCCATGCATGGCACAGTAGACAACTGCTTCATATTCTGTGCATAATGATTTATTCAACTATACTGTCAAGGAAAGTGTCTGCCAGCACGCACACCTGTGACTTGCACACCAATTGTTCTCAAAGTGCTGTCTTCAACCACCTGCAGGAGCAACATCTGGGAATTAGAAACATAAATGTCTGGGTTCCACCCCAGATATAGTGAATCAGAAATTCCCCGGGAGCCAGAGTTCAGGTGATTTTGATACACACTAAGGTTTGAGATCCAATAGTATCACCTCAAAGAGGAATGTTGCCAATGCTGGTTGTTTGCTCTTCTTACATATTTGACTTTGTAGCTATTTTTGAAAGTGTTTTGGCAACAGTGTAGCCCATCCTCATTTTGACTGGCAGGAGGACAAGTTTGGACAAACATTTGTTTTGCTCCTTTCTCTGACTTCATTGACAATCTTCAATATAACATACTAGAAAGCATTATTTTGCCCTTGTTCTAGAAAAACCTAAAAATTACAGGGAATTAGAGGTTAATATATTCTTAGTCTACTAAACATAAAATTTCTGATATCCTTCATCATACATTCAATTCACCCTTTCCATTTTTGGCTGCTGCATGAAAGTCTTATTCTCAGATTTATCTGTCCTCACAGACAGATTTATTTTCCATATTTGTACTATAACATGTTCTTTATTAGGTTTGCAAAATTTTTCTGAGACATAGTCTTTCATTCTCTAAGTGCATATATATTTAAGAGAAGCACTATGAACCGATGACTCATTTTTAGGTACTGGGGAGAAAAGGGAGCACAATAGTAACAAAAAAAATGCAAATTTATCAGACAACATACAAATGATACGAAGATGTGCCATTAACCATACTCTATTTTACTACTATTAGCATGGAGATGAAGTGATCAACATAGCCCTTTAGTACATGTGCAATCAATAAAAATAGTATTAAAAATGAAAAAAAATCTGTGAAAATAATCATTAAACTTATATGTCAAATTTGTGAAATGCACATGCACTAAACTGTTTCTTTTTGCTTCTGAAATTGCCAAACAGCCTAGAACTATATTTTTTAAAGATTTATTTATTTGAGAGAGAGAGTAAGTGCATGTGGTTGGAGGGGGGGGAGGGAGAGAGAGGATCTTAAGCAGGCTCCATGCCCAGCAAGGAGCGTGACATGGGGCTTAATTTCATGACCCTGGGATCATGACCTGAGCTGAAACCTACAGTTGGACACTTAACCAACTGAGCCACCCTGGTGCCCCCAGAACAGTATTTTATGCTTCCTAATTCCTAAGGAAATTCTGTTTCCATCTCTTTCCTTTCTTCTCCAATAGATTCCATTATCTTATCTGCTAATCCCTTCTCTCATTTTAACTTAACTCAGAAACCTGAGATTGAGCCCCCCTTATGAAGTACTCCCCAGAGCTTGTGAGCTGGGCACAGATGAAAGACAATCCCTGGCTCCCCAGACTCCGCCTATAGACAGAAGGCAATGCTGGGCTCTTTGCTACCAGGAAGGAAGTGGAATCCTGAGAACCAGAACAGAAGAAACAAACAAAAGGCTGAAGAAACCCAGTGGGGGAAGAAGTCTATCCTGGCTCCCCTCCAGTACTTGAGAACATAACTGTTGGCTCTAGCTAACTCCTCTAGATACCCTATTTCTTTTGGCCTCACTACCATACTTCTCAAAAGCACAGTCTAGGTCCATGGTTTCCATTGCTTCATCACTTACTTCCTTCTCACCCCCTTGCAACATAGCTCCCCAGCTCCAGTTTCGACACTTCAGTATTCTCTGTGGTATCTGGCCTCCCTCTTTCCTTCCTACCACATTACCCAAGTGCCTCTCAAGAGTAGAAGAGCATATCAGAATCGCCTGTGGGGCTTGGTCAGCCTCCACCTCAGAATCACTACTCCAGGCCAATTGTGTCAGAAGATTAGAAGTGAGGCCCAGATCCAAGTATTTGCTAAGAGCTCCCCAGGTACTTCTAATAACAATCATGTGGAGAGCTTTTGAGAGACACCAATGCCCAGGCCCCCACCTGCGGAGGTTTTGTGACACATCAACTTGGTTAGGTTGAACAACATTTCTGAGAATTTCCTTTCCAGTTAGGGTGGATCACAGGAGAGGTTTGGGGGAGTTTGGGGAGTGGAAGTGAAGCAGCAGACTTTCCATAGCTCTCATACATCACTGCTGACCTGCTGGCTCGTCTGGTTGGCATAAACCAGCAACCAGATCTGTACCGGCTCCACCTTCCCCAAGATCTTCCTTCAGTTTCTCCAACTTCTCGGCCAGGTGCATGTGCTTAGCCCTTATTCTCTAGGATACCCAGACCATCCAGGTCAGAGGCAACAAGCACAGAGGCAGGTTTCATTCTGTCATTATGGGTCCTAGCTGGTGTTTGTTCTCCCCACCTTAAACACCTTCCCTTCCTGACTGCCTGACCTGTGGACTTCAAGTTTCAGTGTCAAAATAACACCGTAAGGACTGCTTAACCAGCTCCCACAAGTGCATAAGGTCAAATACCTGCACCAAATCCCTTTATATGTAAGTATGTTTCTTCCATTGAATCTTGCCTGATAAACCACTCCAGACCAATTACCTCAGAAGCTTAGAGGTGAGGCCCAGACACAAGCATTTGTTAAAAGCTCCTCAGGTGCTTCTAACATGGTTGGGCACTGTCTACCCTAGAGTGAAAACCCCCACAACCTACTGCAAATCTGTGCCAGAGTAAGCCAGTATAGTTGATGGGAATAGATACACTCCCCAACCCCATGCTGCCTTGCCCCACCCCTAGAATTGAAAAAGATTTAAAATCCTGTTCCGCCCCCAACCCTACCTATTTTCTGATTTACTCCTTTTTCTTTTCCACAAATGCAGCTCCTACCCATCTAACAGATCACCACAATCTCCCTGTCTCTAGTATTTCCTCCCTTCACTTCACCCCCCCACTACCCCAGACTGATCTAGACAAGTACTTATCACATCCCTCCACGTTCAAAGGATTTCAGCAACTCCCTGCCCCCCAGGATTTCAGCAACTCTCCTTACCTGGTATTCTAAACTCTCCAGATTTTGACTTCTTCCCACCTGGCCAACCTAATCCTTCTACTCCCTTCCCAATGTGAAAGCTATCCTCGAGTGTCCTCTGGTCCTCCATCAGTCCAAGGAAGAACAAAGCAGTTTGTCACACAAAAAAAAGAGAATGGCCCTCCTCTGGCTTCCTTGGATTCTGCCTAAAAACCAGGGCCAGTAGCTGGGTAACATCCCCTATCTCTCTCTCTACCTTCCCTTCCTTCTCAACTTCACTTGCTGCCTCCCACTTATATTAAGGGTAATTAATATATACACATTTGAGTTCTCATTGTATTAGAGGCAGAAAGAAAGTAAAGCACAAATTCCTTTGTAGAGATACCCTTGACATTTTAATAAGCAGCAGCTAACCCCTTCTTTCATGTCCAATTAATGCTACTGTGATCCTATTCCCAGAGTTCAAGGAAGAAGACAGTATTTAGATGATTCTCCACCACAAAAACACAACCTAAACCAAGGGAATTTCTATGCTCTCCCAGCATAGAAATTTCAAAGCCGATAGGCCTTGTTGTATGCTGGGGCTCTCTACAGCCACACATGAACTGGCTTTGAAATTTTCTTGCCGAATAGAGAGAATTTTCTTACCCCCTGCATCTCCTACTTGCATCTTGGGAAAGCAGCCTTATATAGTTAGGGCATTTGCCCTCAAAGGTGTCTTTAAACACCAAGAGATTGAGAAAATGGGACGGAAGCATGGCCCTCACCCAATGTTTTTCCTAGGGTTCCCACTATCACATAATATTAATATGTAAAGTAGGTATTTATACTTCCCGAGGCCTACATCTGAGTGTGTTGTTTCAATTTTTTGTGTTCACATCTTCTGTTATCCATTGTGCTAATGTTTGAATTGGGAATGTTTTCTCTAGATTTCTCCACAAAAGTACTCACCCATATTTCTCTGCAAGTCCTCTTGCTTCCTCCTCTTTTACTACTCTCTGGTCTTCCAGATCACTCTTATTTCCACAAAGCACTATATCTGGGTTTTCACAATATGCATGCATTTGTAGCTGGCCTGTAAGAAAAATTATTATAGGTAAATAATATGTGTGTGATCAATGGAGAATATATGCAAAAGTGCTCTGGAAACTCTAAGTGGATGTACGGACATAAGGAAATGATATAATGCTTTCAAAGCATCAGTAACCTAATCTGTAAAACTGAATGGATGGGACAGAGATGGAAAATTATCTTTAAGCACATATCCCACCTTATTTATATCAGAGAGGAATAGGAGAATTCGCCAACCCTCCAAAAGTGCATGCGTGCATGTGAACGACCATTTGCACACACACCTGTGGTTATCTTTCTATTGAAGGCCATTTGAAAAAAACTTGGAGAATTTTTAGTTCTTATTGCTAATCATAAAGTTCTGTTTTTCGTATAGTGTCTCCCCATAGCAATATTTTTAAAAGAACTGTCTTCCTATGAACTAGCGTGTTTCCATCTGAAATGTTTTCACATTTTTCTATTATCCTAAGGCAGAATCAATTCAATTAAAATAAGATATATGATTAAATGAGAGAAAACGTAGAATAAATAGGAAATGACTCTGTCACCAGAACTAAGGGGAAGCAGAAGACTACAATTCTTATTCCACAGCTTTTATTTCTTTTCACCTGAAAACCTGTAAATAGGCACACTTTTAAAAAACAATTAAACAGGAGCGCCTGGGTGGCTCAGTCATTAAGCCTCTGCCTTCGGCTCAGGTCATGATCTCAGGGTCCTGGGATCGAGTCCCGCATCCAGCTCCCTGCTCCACGGGAAGTCTGCTTCTCCCTCTCCCACTCTCCCTGCTTGTGTTCCCTCTCTTGCTGTGTCTCTCTCTGTCAAATAAATAAATAAAATCTTAAAAAAAAAAAAAGCAATTAAATAGAAAGAGCTTCACTAAGCTAAATAGTTTAACCTCCCAAAGAAGTATTCATCACAACCCATAATGAAATTAAAGCAGCCCAAACTTTCACAGTAAGACATAGCTCAAAGTTGGTATGGCCTAATTTATTTTTATCATGGTTAACGAAAAAAGTGTTGACATTTTAGTTCCTCATTACAAAGTCATGTTCATTATATCTTATCAAGAGAAAATCTAATCAGCAAGCATTCACTGATCATTAACATAGGCCAGATACTTTGTGCAGAATTTCAGGGCCCTGACCTTTGCCCTCGAGGGACAACTGGGGAACAAGGCCTGCATTGGCAAAACCAAACTGTGTAGGTTTCCAATAACTGCCATGTGCTTTCTTTTCTCCAGGCTGGTACACATGCTGTCCCCATGTGCTTGAATACCCAATGACAACCTTCCTTCCAGGAATCCCCACCCTTCTTTTAAGACTTGCCTCTCAGTTACCTCTACGGTGAAATCTTTCTGATCTCCAGAGTGGCTCTGTGCTCTATTAACCCCATATATGTCCAGTGTCATGATTATGAGCATGAACTCAGAACTGACTATGTCCAAGACTGAACCCTGGCTCTGCTGTTTACTAGCTGTGCAGCCCTGAGAAAGTCATTTCCCCACCTGTAAATGTTAATAATGAGGGTCCTTACTTCACAGGGTTAAGGTGTGGATTAAGGGAGTTAATGCAGTGATTCTCCAGGTAAGGTCCATGGGCCTTACCCTCACCAGGGAACTTGTTAGAAATGCAAATTCTCAGGTTCCACCCCAGATCTACTGAATCAGGAATGCTGGATATGGAGCCCAGAATCTGTGTTTTAACAATATCCCTGGGTGATCCAGATGCACACTCCTACTTGAGAACCACTAAATTAATATGTTAAAGCATTTAGAAGTGCTATGTAAGTATTACCATTAATGACGTTTAATAGTAATAGTATTTGTTTATTTTGGAGACTCCGGGAAGTGTGATTATTGATTTTTCCTTTTACTTCTTCCTTCCTAATTTTTCTATGAAGACTGAATTACTTATTTAAAAAGTAAATTAATCAATTCTTTAAAAAAAATCTCACTAAGAAAAAGACACATACATAAATAACTACAACAACCCAGGGTGGTATGTGCTAAAAATCCTATAGGTAGTACAAAATATAATAGCAGTTACGAGGAAGGAAAACATTTAATCCAACTACAGTTACAGAAAATTTCATGGAGCCCACAATTTGCCAGATTTTAAAGAATAAGTAGAACTCTAACCAGTTTTAAAAAGGGAGTGGGTGTGGAGGGAGTGGGTGTGGGGACTGCTTTTCAGACAGGCAGAATAATAGGGATAAAAATATACAGGCAAAAACATGTAAAATATATACCTGTTGGGCTCTTATACCATTCATGTGAGGCTACAGAAACAATGTTTAGAAATTCAGGCTTACTTTAAAGTTTCTTTACAAAATAGGCTGCCACTCGAGGAATAACTATGGGCATGACTTGTCCATTCTCTGAGCTCTAGGAAGACAGACAAGTGAATACAACACTACCTGATTCCTTTCAGATATCAGATTTAGGCAGAGAAGACTCAGCTCTCGGTTCAGTCTTCTGAATTCAGCAGGGCTCACCTTTGGGCTTGCATGTATCTCCTTCCCAAGGAGCATGGAGAGCTTTGGAGTCAAGAGAGAACTGACTGCCAGGGCAGCTCTGGAGAAGCTAAAAGGAGGGTGCAGACCTGCTCTCCTCTCCCCAGGCCAGTCAGGGCCCAGGAGCCAGCTACTTGTTTAAGAGGCAACAGTGCCTTTGTTTCCACAAAAAAGAAGAAATGAATAATCCCTGTAATATTCAAAATGCTAATAAGCAGAGGAAAAATAAAATGTATAGACAATAAATTGTTATTCCTAATTAAGATTTGATATTATCTCTGATACTGAACACTAACTTTTTTCTTTTTTTAAAGGCAGGTTGGGGAGAATACTTTCCATTGAAGATATGAAATCCGCAAAATGTGTAAATTTTCTCTGCCTAATTGCACTATAAGAATTCTTTTACACTATAAGGATAACAAAATAAAATGCATACATTACATATAATTTCACATAATTTTGTTATTTATCTAATCAGCTAAACAGTCCAGATAGGCAAGATTTATCTGTCTCAGAGTTTCCATTTCTATCTGTGAAAAGAGGTGGGTTGATGATTTCTCAATGCTGAGATTCTATGAGCACATCTCTAATAAGAATCTTACAGTGTTTGGGGCTCCTGGGTGGCTCAGTTGGTTAAGCGACTGCCTTCATCTCAGGTCATGATCCCAGGACCCTGGGATCGAGTCCCACATCGTGCTCCCGGCTCAGCGGGGAGCCTGCTTCTCCCTCTGACCCTCTCCCCTCTCACGCTGTTTCTCTCCTGCTCACTCTCTAATAAATAAATAAATAATCTTTAAAAAAAAAAAAAAGAATCTTACAGTGTTTGATTTAAAGTCTCAGAACTTGTTAGAATGATACAAAGAAGAGGATGATGAGCAAGGGCTGAGGATAAAGGACTAGACATAGCCACCATCATTCAGCTTTAATCGAAATAATGAGGTGTGCGACACAGGCATTTAACCAAGTGAAGCCCAGTGAGCATAACTAAATTTGAGGAACCTATACTTAAAAGTATTAAATAGCTCTTCAGCCCATAATGATCAACTTAGTTAAGAAAGGGCATAAAAGGCTACTGAACGGAAAGCCAAACTCCACATCCTCCAAGGACAGGACTACTCTTCAAGGCCCAGAGTCCTCATCCTAAAATAAAGACACACCACCTGTCTGAATCTTCACCCAGGGTGCTTGTGAGGATCAACTACAAAGTATGTGAAAATGCTTTGAAAAATCACAATGCACCATATAAATTACTTATTTAAAAACTCCTTAAAAATAAGGTTTTCTACTATCAAAACCACAGCCAATGACCCCTTCGTAATACCAAAACACCAAGTTATTTTTAAATAGTAGGTATTTTTAATAAGTATTTTCATTTTAAGTATTTGGATGTTAAGAATTTAACATCACAGGGGCGCCTGGGTGGCTCAGTCAGTTAAGCGTCTGTCTTCGGCTCAGGTCATGATCCCCAGGGTCCTGGGATCAAGCCCCACATCGGGCTCCCTGCTCAATGGGAAGCCTGCTTCTCTCTCTCCCGCTCCCCCTGTTTGTGTTCCCTCTCTCGCTGTGTCTCTCTCTGTCAAATAAATAAATAAAAATCTTAAAAAAAAAAAAAAAAGAATTTAACATCACAGGCTTCCCCAATAGATTCTCTAGGTTTGCACTAATACAACTAATAGAGAAAAATGTACTTTTGCAAATTGTTATTTGATGAAGTGGCAGGATTTTTTTTTTTAAGATTTTATTTATTTATTTATTTATTTGAGAGAGAGAGAGAGCGCGCGCACATGAGAGGGGGAGGGCCAGAGGGAGAAGCCGACTCCCCGCTGAGCAGGGAGCCCGATATGGGACTCGATCCCGGGACTCCAGGATCATGACCTGAGCTGAAGGCAGTCGCTTAACCAACTGAGCAACCCAGGTGCCCCGAAGTGGCAGGATTTTAAGTGGCTGCTAACCAACCATTTAAGAGATTAGGATCTCTCCAAAGAGCCAAGATGAGGGTGGGTGTGTGCGCGTGTATAGTGCTGGGGACCACTTTTGCCAATGTAATTTTAGAATCTTCCATGATGGGGTCCTTCTGGCAACTGCTCTGGCCTTAAAAGGAGAAAAGGAAGCTCTGAGTACAGAAGAGACATGGAGCCAGGGGTATGATCTACTAAGCCTTCAAAAGATATTTATGTCTATGTAATAGATGTATTAAACCCTGGATGATATGAATCCTGATAGCATACAATAGGCAAGCAGATACTTAGAGATTTAACTTTTCTGGGCCTCTGTTTCCTTATCTATAAAATGGGGATAAGAGCATCCTCTGTTTTCCACATGTAAAGTGCTGCCACATGCCTACAGGATAAGAAGTACCCAACAAACCAAAGTTAGTATTACTAGGAAAAGCAGAGTATTTCTGTAATCTTTGCCCCCAAAGTAAAATCTTACTCCTTTAAACAGCATTTTTAATAGTACTAAGAGCTCCTCCAAAACAACTTACAACAGAAGTAGAATTTCAGAGAGCACTGTATTGTGGGAAGGGGGGAGTGGGAGACAGGGAAACAATAGCACTTACTTATCCAGTTTCTGACACTGAGGAAACTTTGCTCATTTGTCAGATCAAAAAGCAGAAGAAACCCCATAGCATCTCTGAAGAACGCTGTTGTCAAGCTACGAAACCTAGGAACATAAAAGCAGATTGGTCATCTAAATCATGGCCCCACTCCTGAAATATAAAACTACCAATAGTGCCCTCGGCCTCTTCCAATAATTCATCAGTAACAAATTAGGTATTTAATAATGTCTCATTGTTTCTAATAACTTCATATTATATATGTATATTGTATCTCTTAATTACATAAGATTTAGCAAATTATGCTATCAAATGGATATCTAGAGCCACAAAGAATACTTAAAAATATACTGAGACTTTATAAAACACCAACAATTATCAAAAGTTATATTTGGAATTCAATCTTACAGAGAACAAACTGATGGCTACCAGAGGGGAGGTGGCGGGGGGCGGGGGGGGGGGGGGAAGGTGAAATATACAAAGGGGATTAAGAGTACACTTATGATGAGCACTGAGAAATGTATGGAACTGTGGAGTCACTCTATTGTATACCTAAGACTAATATAACACTGTACGTTAATTATACTGGAATTAAATAAAAATAAATAAAAATCATCTCTGTAAATTTTTAAAAATTAAAAAAACAAATTGGATGATGATATTCCAAAAGTATATAAGACACTTATTTATCACTTACATAAGTTTATATGTTAATGGACCATGTGATTTGAAAAATCAGACTGCTGGACAGGGATCCCAAGAACTGGCTCATGATCCCTTAGTCTCAGTCAAGAATTTACTTAATTAGGCCCAAAGCAATGGTTTTTGCTATATATGTTTTCTTTGTCCCTAGAAAGTTCAGCTTGACTTGATGTTACAATGGGGTCCATGACCTTTTAATTTTAGTCTCTAAAGAGGTCTCATAACTCTGATAACCATTTCTTTGGCTTTAAGGTGGGAGTAGTATTGACTCAGTCTTATCCTTTCTTGTTACTCTCTCTTCCAAGACTTTATCCTGCTGTCTCCCACTCTCTCTCCCTCTAAAGGTCAGTTTCCACTTTATTTTATTTTTATGTAAAGTCTGCAACTGACAGGCATAGATTCCAGGGAAGAAAATACTGGTATGAATTTGTCATCTAATCTAAGTTTTCTCAAATATTTCTAATCAATGTTTTTACAAGAAGAGTCCTTATCCTTTAGGAATACATACCAAAGTAATTATAAATGAAAATATCTGATAAATGGAATTTGCTTTAAAATAATTTGTGATTTTGGGCTCCCTGTTCTATGGGGAGCCTGCTTCTCCCTCTCCCACTCCCCCTGCTTGTGTTCCCTCTCTCGCTGTATCTCTCTGTCAAATAAATAAATAAAATCTGTAAAAAAATAAATAAAAATAAAATAATTTGCGGGAGGGGTAAGAAGGGATAGAGGTATACATGAAATAAGATAGGCTACAAATTGATGACTACTGAAACTGGGAAATATATACATGATTTTATTATACTATCCTCTGTAGTATATATATTTGAAGATTTTCATAATAAAAAGTTAAAAAACAGAACACTTCAGGGGCGCCTGGGTGGCTCAGTCGATTAAGCGTCTGACTCTTGGTTTTGGCTCAGGTCATGATCTCAGGATCATGAGATTGAACCCCGAGTCAGCCTCCGCACTCAGTGGGGAGTTTGCTAAAGTTTCTCTCTCCCTCTCCCTCTGCCCCTCCCCCACCCTGGCTCGCTCGCTCTCTCTCAAATAAATCTTTTAAAAAATAAAAACCAAACAGAATACTTCAAAGAAACTGTGAGAGAAAACAGCAGCTATAACTAAAAGAAATTTCATATCAAGATTTCATGTGACTTATTTTGATCAAGCAACTTCTAACCATATGAGTTAATTCCAATCAGATTATCTGTGAGGTTTCCATAATCAGGCAAGAATAATGCAGGTAATTCTGCAGTTGTCTTTGTGGCTGTGTAAATAGCTAAAGTAAATGGAGAAAAGTGTATAAATCTTAAAGAACAAGAACAAGAAGAAAAATGAAGGAGGAGGAGGAAAGACAAAGGAAGGAGGAAGAGAAGAAAGGAGGAGGAAAAAGAAGGAAGAAGTAAAAACTCCATAAGTAAGATAGTCTATTTTGAAAAGGATTCATTTTTCCCTTGACCTTGTATGAAATAGACATCATTATCGTTTCAGACTGATAAATTTCCTGCTAATTTAGCAGCATGTCTTATCTAGGTGCAAGTCAACTAATCAGCTGGACTTTTCCTGCTCAGGGACTGTGTGAAGGGCATAGCTGGTTTTTCCCTTTCCTCCAGTAAGGAACACATAACTAAAGATCTCATACCTCTCCTGCCCTGCCGTGTCCCATAATTGCAGGTGGATTCTCTGACCTCTGCCAATGGTTCCATCTGGTCCATTGGCTCTGTACACCTAAAATAGCAAAATGAAAGAGAAAAAGAAAACTTTTGAGACTGATGAACTCTTCCCACTTTTCTCTTCAGTACAACTCCCATCTAAACTTCTAAAAAATCCCATCTGGAATACAACCTTATTCGTATGTTATTCCAAATAATTGTCTTTGGATAATATAATAATTTGTATTAAAACATACATACCTTATATATTTTTATAAATATATTATGAAATATATACATAACACATAATTTGTATAAAAATAATCTGCTCATCTTTCCTCAAAGTTCCCTCAGGTCACTAGTATTTTTCCCAATCCCATCTTTAAAAAGTACTCTAAAGCAATTTTATAGGTAGGACCTCTGAAGATCTCTTCTTCCATAAAAGCAATGAAACATTGGCCAAAAAAAATGTCAAAATCCACTTTTTCCAAACTCTGAAAATTAACAAAGAATCGCAATGTCCCAAGAAGCATCCAATCAAGAAAAATGGCTGAATATCAGTAAAAACAGTAAAATTTGTGCTGTTTTAATTTATCCTATTCCCATCCCACAACTATGCACAACTATAGTAGCTGTGAAAACAATCAGTTCACTGGGCAATGAAGGGAGTGGAGGCAAAACAGGTTTGAAACTCCCCAAAGTCTCATCTCCAGAGTACTGTCTGAAAGTTGCCTGTAAAGCTCCATTCCCAGGCCTTGACTTGACTTTGCCAAACTCAGAGCTTGCTCTATGATAATAACCTTACCCTTAGGGCATTTGTTGAAAACAATTAGCAGCAATTATTTAACATCACAGCTACCAAAGGCAGGAATACCAATTGGGGCTAACAAAAGCCTAACCAAAAAAACTTGAAGAAAAAAGAAAAAGGAAATGAGACATCCATAGGGAGATTTGAAAAGCTCCAAAATGTTCTTTGGAATCTACCAGGCCAGTCTCATGTATAGCACTGTACATATGCGGGGGAAAGACTTGAAAAGACCCTATTATCTTATCTCTAGCTAACTTCGAGGCTCTTCTCAAGCAGGAAGTGAAGGCTAAGACAGAGTTGTAAACTGCCTGTGAGAGCATTAGGCACATGTCCCAAAACAGGCATGCACATGCACGTGTGTACATGCGCATGCGCGCGCACACACACACACACACACAGTGTCAGAAAAAGCTGACAGACTTATTGGTTCAAGAAATCTGTCTGCTCAGGGGTGCCTGGGTGGTTCAGTCAGTTAAGCATTTGACTCTTGGTTTTAGCTCCAGTCATGATCTCAGGGTTGTGAGATAGAGCCCCATGTCAGGCTCCATGCTTAGCACAAAGTCTGCTTGAGATTCTCTCTCTCCCTCTGCCCTTCCCCCTCCTTGGGAAAGGGGAGAAATCTAATTCTAGCGTTGCCAGATTATATTATTTAAAATGTCCAGTTTTCAGCAAAGTTTATGAGACACAAAAAGAAACAGGTAAGTATGGCTCATCACAGTGGGGGAGAGGAAATCAACAGAAACCATCCCTAAGGAAGGGGACTTAGTAGACAAAAAAAAAAAAGGAAAGAAAAAGAAAAAGTCATTAAGATTTTATTTATTTATTTGAGAGAGAGAATGAGAGAGAGAGACCACAAGAAGAGGGAGGGTCAGAGGGAGAAGCAGACTCCCTGCTAAGTAGGGAGCCCGATGTGGGACTTGATCCCAGGACTCCAGGATCATGACCTGAGCCAAAGGCAGTCGCCCAACCAACTGAGCCACCCAGGCGCCCCAGTAGACAAAGACTTTAAATCAGCTATTATAAATATGTTCAAAGAACTAAAAGAAATCATGTCTAAAGAATTAAAGTATAGGGGCTCCTGGGTGGCTCAGTTGGTTAAGCACCTGCCTTTGGCTCAGGTCATCATCCTAGGGTCCTGGGATCAAGCCCCACATCAGGGTCCCTGATCAGTGGGGAGCCTGCTTCTTCCTCTCCCTCAACTGCTCCCCCTGCTTGTGCTTTCTTGTTCTCTCTCTCTCTCTCTCTCTCAAATAAATGAATAAATTTTTTTACAGAATTAGAGAAAAGAATAATGCCTCACTAAATAGAGAATGTTAATAGAGATAGATGTTATAAAAGGTAAATTGAAATTCTGGAGTTAAAAAGTACAGTAACTGAAGTGCAATATTCACTAAAGGGTTTCAATAGCAGACTTGAACTGGCAGAAGAAATAACCACTGAAATTGAAGATAGGACAGTTGAGGTTATCCAGGCCATGGCACAGAAGGAAAAAGAATAAAGAAAAATGAACAGAGTCTCAGAAACCTATGGAACCATCAAACATACCAACATATGCATACTGGCAATCCTATAAAAAGACAGAGGCAGAAAATATTTTTGCAGAAATAATAGAAAAAACCTCCAAAATTTGATGAAAAACATTCATCTGCACATTCAAGAAACTCAGTAATCTCCAATAAAGTAATAGAGATTGGCTAGACACATCATCATACTGTCAAAATCCAAAGATAAAAAGAGTATCTTAAAAGCAGCAAGTGAAAAGTGATTCATCACATACAAGGAATCTCAATAAGACTAACAGCTGATTTGTCATTAAAGAACAATAAAGGCTAAAAGGCAGTAGGATGACAAAGTGCTGAAAGAAAAAAGACTATCAACCAAGAATTCTATATCCAACAAAGCTATTGTTTAAAATTGAAAGAGAAAGTAAGACATCAGCAGATAAACAAAAACAGAAAATTCATCACCAGCATACTTGCTGTATAAGGAATAATAAAGACAGTGCTTCAGGCTGAGATAAAAGGACACTGGACAATAAGTTAAATCCATAAAAAGTAAAGAGAACCAGAAAAATAACTACATAGGTAAATATAAAATACAGTATAAATGTATTTTTTAATTCTTTTCTTCCATCTGATTAAAACACAACTGTATGAATAATCATAAATCTGTTGATTGGCACATAGCATATCAAAATGTAATTTGTATGACAATAACAGTGCAAAGGAGGGAGCAGGAAATGAAGCAGAGTTTCATGATAGTATTGAAATTAAGCTGGTATTAATCCAAACTACACTGTTAAAAATTAAGATGATAATTGTAATCCCCAGGGGAACTATTAAAAAAATAACTCAAATATATAGTAAAAATAATGACAAGGAAATTAGAATGGTATACTAGAAAGTATATAACAAAAAATAAAGTAGTCATGAAAAAACAGAGGAACAAAAAATAAGACACATACAAAACAAGTAGCAAAATGGCAAACATAAATGCTTTATCAGTAATTAAATATAAATGAATTAAATACTCCAAATAAAAGGCAGAGATTGGCAAAGTGGATTTAAAAACATGATCCACTATGTACTGTCTATAAGAGACATGCTTTAGATTCAAAGACACAAAGAGGTTGTAAATAAAAGGATGGGGGGAAAATATCATGCAAACAGTGACTAAAAGACAGTTGGAGTGGCTTTACTAATATTAGAAAAAATAAACTTTAAGACAAAAATTGTTATTAGGGACAAAGAAGGATGTTTCATAATGATAAAAGGGTTACTCCATTAAGAACATGTAGGGAGAAAAAGGAGAAATAAGCATGTCAACCATTATATTGAGAGACTTCAATACTCCACTTTTCATAATGGATAGAACAAGTAGGCAGATGAACAAGGAAATAGAAGACTTATACAACACTGTAAACCAAAGACATAACAGACATCCACAGAACACTCAACAACTGCAGAACGCACATTCTTCCCAGGTACACATGAAACATTCTCAAGGATAGGCCATATATTAGATCATGAAACAAGCCTCGATAAACTTCAAAGTCTGAAATAATACAAACTATGTCTCCAACCACAATGGGGTAAAACTAGCAATCATTAACAGAAAAAAAATTTTGGAAAACTCACAAATATATAGAAATTAAATAACACAGTCTTAAATAACAATGGGTCAACAAAGAAACGCAAGGGAAACTAGAAAATCTAATGAAGTACTGTATGGTGACTAATATAACATAATAAAAAAAAGGAAATATTTTTAGATGGATAAAAATAAAAGCACAACTTCAAAAAATTATCAAATGAAGCTAAAGCAGTGCCCAGAGGTAAATTTATAGCAGTAAACACCTATATTAAAAAAAGAAGAAAGATCTCAAATCAATAACTTAACTTTCAACCTTAAGAAACTAGAAAATAAGAGAAATTAAACCAAAAGCAAACAGAGGGAAAGAAATTATAGTGTAAATAAATTATCTTTTCTTTGAAGAGGTCAACAAAATTGATAAACCTTTAGCTAGACTGACCAAGGATAAAAATAGGAGACTCAAATTCCTAAAATCAGGAAGTTTTAAAAAGATCTCCTATATATCCAAACATATTAAAAAATAATAAAAAGTAAAATAATTTTTTAATATTTGTTTGAGAGAGAGAGCATGAGTGGGAGGGGCAGATTGAGAGGGAGAATCTCAATCAGACTCTGCTCTGAGTGCAAAACCCAATGTGGGGCTAGATCTCACAACCCTGAGATGATGACCTGAGCCAAAACCAAGAGTCAGACACTCAACTGACTGCCACCCAGGCACCCAAATTAAAATAATTTTTAAAAACTTTTAAAAAGGGGGGCACCTGGGTGGCTCAGTCGTTAAGCGCCTGCCTTCGGCTCAGGTTATGATCCCAGAGTCCTGGGATCGATTCCCGCATCGGGCTCCCTGCTCAGCTAGGAGCCTGCTTCTCCCTCTCCCACTCCCCCTGCTTGTGATCCCTCTCTCACTGTGTCTCTCTCTGTCAAATAAATAAAATCTTTAAAAAAAAAAATTTAGAAAGGACAACACTACCAACTTTACATATGTAAAAAGATTATAAAGGAATACTATGAACAACTGTATGCCAAAAAATTAGATAATCGTATGCCTAGACACAAACAATTGAAACTAACTCAAGAAGAAATAGAACATCTAAATAGACATATAACAAATAAGGAGACTGAATTAGTAATCAAAAACCTATCACAAAGAAAAGGCCAGGCCCAAATGTCTTCAGTGGTGAATCTGACCAAGCATTTGGAGAGGAATCAACACCAATCTTTCCCAAACTTCCAAAATATAGAAAAGAAGGAAACACTTCTCAACTCATTTTGTAAGGCCAATATTATCCTGATACCAAAACTAAAGTTATGCAGGAAAAAAAACTACAGACCAATATCCATTCTGAGTATATAGACACCAAAATACTAGCAAACAGAATTCAGCAACATATAAGAAGGATTATATACCATGACAAAGTAAAATTTGTCACAGGAACAGCAAGGTTGATTTGACTTACAAAAATCAGTCAATCAATACAATTATAATACACCATAGTGGAATAAAGGACAAAACCACATGACCATCTCTATAGATGCAGAAAAAAAATCCTTTGAAAATATTCAATGTCTTTCATGATAAAAACACTCAAAAACAGAAGAGAATGTCCTCAACTTGAAAAACAGCATCTATGAAAAAACACAGAGCTTACATTGTACTTAATGGTGAAGGTCTGAATGCTTTCTCCCTGCAATCAAAAACAAGATGAGGATGTCCTCTTTCATCAGTTCTATTCAACATTTTACTGGAGGTTCCTGGGAGGGTAATTTGGCAAGAAAAAAAATAAAACATATCCAAATTGGAAAAGAAGAAGTAAAGCAGAAGATGACATGATCTTGTATATAGAAAACCCTAAGGAATAAATACACACACACACACACACACACAATTAGAACTAATAAACAAGTTCAGCAAGGTTTCTGTATACAAGATCAATTTACAAAATAAATTCTATTTCTATACACTGGCAATGAACAATTCAAAGTGAATTAAGAAAACAATTCAATTTCCAATAGCATAAAAAATTTAAATACTTAAGAATAAATTGAACAAAAAAGTGTAAAACTTACACTGTGAAAGCTATAAAGCATTGTTGAAAGAAATTAAAGATCTAAACAAATGGAAAACTATCTCATGTTCATGGATCAGAAGATGTAATATTGTTAAGATACCAATATTCCCCAAATTGATCTACAGACTCGGTGCAACCCCTATCAGAGTCTCAGCTGACTTCTTTGTAGAAATTGATAAGCTGACCCTAAAATTCAAATGGAATTGCAAGGAATCAAAAACAATCTTGAAAAGGAAGAACAAAGTGGGAGGACTCATGCTTCCCAATTTCAAAACTTAGTACAAAGCAGAAGTAATCTAGATAGTACTGGCTTAAGGATAGATATCAAGATGAATGGAATACAATTGAGAGTGCAAAAATAAACACTTATATTATGGTCAACTGATTTTGAACAAGAGTACCAAGACCACTCATGGGGGAAAGACTAGTCTGTTCAATAAATGCTGCTGGGACAACTGGATAACCCTATGCAAAAAAAAAAAAAATAGAAGCTGGACCCCTTTCATACCATATACAAAAATTAACCCAAAATGGGGACGCCTGGGTGGCTCAGTCGGTTAAGCGGCTGCCTTCGGCCCAGGTCATGATCCCAGGGTCCTGGGATCGAGTCCCATGTCGGGCTCCTTGCTCAGTAGGGAACCTGCTTCTCCCTCTCTCTCCCTCTGCTTGTGCTCTGTCAAATAAATAAAATCTTTAAAAAAAAAAAAAAAAAAAATTAACCCAAAATGGATCATAGACCTAACCATAAGGGCTATAATTATTTACATATAATTAAAATATATATAATTAAAATATAATTAAAATATATATATAATTTAAATATATATATATATGAACATTTATCCAGAATATATTTTTAAAACTCTTAAAAGAAAAGACAACCAATTTCAAAACAGGCAAACAATCTGAAGACATTTCTCCAAAGATGATACACAAATGGCTAATAAGTACATGAAAGAAATGATTGCTCAAAAACATCTGTCATCAGGGAAATTTATGTCAAACCTACAATGAGATAGATACCACAGCACACTCACTGGAATGGTTATAATCAAATAGACAATAACAAGAGTTGGTGAGGATATGGAGAAAATGGAACCCTCCTACATTGCTGGTAAGAATGTAAAATGGTGCAGCATCTTTAGAAAATTTGGAAGTTACTCAAAGTTAAATAGAGAGTTATCATATGGCAAATTAATTCTATGCCTAGGTGTATACCCAAGAGATTTGAAAACATAAGACCACACAAAAAATGTATATGACTCTCATGGTTCATCTCCCCTCCTGCTATCTTCTTCTTTTTTTTTTTTTAACATATAATGTATTATTTGTTTCAGAGGTATGGTGATTAACATAATAAAAAAAAAAGAAAGTACAAAGGCACACTGAGTAGAAGCAATTTATAATACATCTATTTTAAAAAGGGCTCATATCCAAAATATATTTTTAAATTTCTACAAATAAAAAAAGGGCAAAAGACAAAAAAAAAAATGTATGTGACTGTTAATGGAAGCATTATTCGTTATAGCTTAAAAGTGAAACCACCCAAATGTCTATCAATGGATGAATAGATAAACAAAATGTGGTATGTCAATACAATGGAATATTATTTGGTCATAAAAAAGAATGAAGTTCTGATACATGCTACAACATGGATGAACCTTGAAAACATTATGCTAAGTGAAAGAAGCCAGACACAAAAGGCCATATATTGTATGATTCTATTTATATGATATGTCCAGAATAGTCAAATCTATACAGAATAGATTAGTGGCTAGAGGGAGGATAAATGGGGAATGACTGCTAAAGGGCATGAGGTTTCCTTTGGGGGTGAAGAAATGTTCTAAAATGAGATGCACAACTGTGAATATTACTAAAAACCACTGAATTGTACACTTCCAATGGGTGAATTTTATGTGAATTATATCTCAATAAAGTGATTTTTAAAAAACAAGGTTATAAAATGGGAATTAATAAATATAATCACATACATATATATTGATTCTACTAATTATATGTCAATACTAAAAATTTAATGAAATCCTACTCTTACTCAGTGTCTCTGAGTCTATAAGATTCTCTGGCAGTGGAAGAAAAAGACCTTGAGTAAGAAGGAAAGAATTTTTCTATCCTAGAAGCCAGAGACCCTTTATCTTTTCCAGGTAGAATATGCTCCATTGAAAGATCGGTGTCATTAATCTCTTGACCACTTGTTGAGGGGCTTCATGGTAACAGTCGATTTTTCAGCAAGAAATGTAGCTCATGATGAAGGCCATCTTCTCTCTGCAAATCTGACAGAGGGACCTCCTGCCCTCCCCTCCCCCAGCAGAATAACTTGCAGCCCTAGGGTCCCTTAAATAAAGAAAAAAAGAGCCTCTTCCTTCATCATTGAGTAGAACCTCCCTGTTCCCTTGGTAACTTCCTAGCTCAACATACACGACTGGCATTCTCACTCCCACGCCAACCTCATCTTCCTGGCAGCAGTGACAAGTTCTGCCATTTAGTCTTCCAAGTGGGACTGAATTAAGACAAAGGCCATTAAAAATGACATCAAAGGTGGAAGAAACAGTCCACAAAACAGGAGTAGGTTGGCTAGGGTGGTTTGTAGGCTTCATAACAAAGGTAGACAAATAACTTTGTGGAGTTCTGAGGGAACATACAAGTCAAAGGGTATCAAGGGAAAATTAAAAGAAATCTTCACTTTTGTCTCATTGGTTTTATATTAAAGGTCCTTCAGCACAACCTTCTACTTTATTTTTATTTTTTTAAAGATTTTATTTATTTAATTGACACAGAGAGAGAGACAGCGAGAGAGAAAACACAAGCAGGGGGAGTGGGAGAGGGAGAAGCAGGCTTCCCACTGAGCAGGAAGCCCAACATGGGGCTTGATTCCAGGATCCTGGGATCATGACCTGAGCCAAAGGCAGACGCTTAATGACTGAGCCACCCAAGTGCCCCAGCACAACCTTTTAAATCACATTTCCTAGATTGAACAAAATACACTTTCACATGCACCCTTCCAATTTTATATTCCAAACTTTGTCCTTCTAATTCCTACAAAATAAACTAGACAGACAGGCAAATACTGAATCAGAGATCACATTTTTATATAGAACTTACCACTCTCTTTTCCCTGAAATCAATGCCCACTGTCGTGATAAATTTGGAGTTAAATTTACCATCTGTGTACTGGTAAAGTACACTGGTCTTCCCTACTCCAGAGTCTCCCAAAGCTAAAAACTTGATGAGGTAATCATAGTCTCCATCAGACATAATGAAGAACTCAGTGGTTCACCTGTAAAATACAAACAAATGCATATTTACTAAAAAGCTATCAGGAAATATTAGAATCTTCCATGAATAAAGTGAGTTGTTTTAATATCCAGTTCAATAAGTACTATGTGATACCTATATGCCTAAGGGTTCTGTGAAGAGAATTAGATAGTATTCACTGCCCCCAAGGACCTAATAATTTGCTAGATGAGATGTTACCAAAATAATAAATAACAGCTTAATTTAAATTTAATGTGCATATTATAGTACCATTAAGACAAAAATTCCAAGTCAGAGTAAAAATTAAGAAGACAGCCAGCACTAAGTCTTACATACAGATCACACAGAACAAAAATTTTGAAAAGAAAGGAGGAGAATGTTAGAGGAATAATAATAATTCTTAAAGTGCAAGTGGTTCCAACTCCCCCCCCCTTCTTTTTCAGTCTCCTGGTGCCCTTTTCATGATTTGTTTTTATTCTCTAAATAGATTCCAACTTCTCAAAATATCAGTCCAACTGAAAATGTAGTCTGTCTCCAGGGAAGACTTACCTCTTTTTATGCTCCCATTTCTAATACCAATAAACCCTCCAGAAAATCAGAAAAATAATCAGTTCTCCCACTACCACTGACAACTCCACATGCCATTCAAACATGCATATTCACCTATTCACATACACATCAGATGCCCTACATTGGATGCTGCTGATTTTCCTCTCAATGTCTATTTTCACTAAGCCTCACATTGAGAAACTTCACTACAATTCTCAATGCTTCCTATAAGATTTCTATAGATCCATAAAATTAATAAAAGCGCAAGCAAGGACATTTATTGATTTTCAAGGCTTCTTCCCCCCCACCCCATCCTCAATTTGGTGATTCACCTTATGCTCAAAATTCCTGAATGCTGACCCCCAAGAGCCACTGCAATTTACTTCCTCATAGTGCCTTAGTAAAGATCTGGGACCTCATATTCAGATATGGCTGGTCAGCTGATAAGGGCAGAGACTCCACAAACATTCATAATTCTATTTGCACACTATAAAGAATGACACTTCACAGATGATGGCTTCCCTACATTATAGCTTCCGTATTCACAGGTTTGGTTGCAGTATTAATGGTATATAACAGAATTCCTCTCCAGAAGCGGACCAATAGGGTACAAATAAATATTCTACTACGTCATATCATAGGATCTCATTTGGCTCCAAGTTATTCATTAATTAGAGCTAACAATTGAAAAGCAGGTCCAGATAACGTTTAATCATTTTGGAGGTTCCCCTCAAAATGAATGAGGAAGCAGAAAGCAACTCCAAATTCTGCAATGATAATGATTCAAGACAACACTTACTTCCTCTTTACTTTTAATTTGAACAAAGGGTGGTCATTCCTATGTCTATGTTTTAATATCACTTAAGGTACAGGAGAAAATGATGTCACCAATGTCATCACTTTTCTAGAATTCTCTAGATCCACTTGAATGGAATTCAAAGACAGATGAAACTGTATCGGCTGCACCAAAATTTAATGTGTTTAGTTATCACGGGAGAAGAATCACACATATAAATCTAAAAATGCTCTTTGTGGGTTTTTCTATTCATATTGACAGTGACACATAACAGTTTGTTCCCAAACCAAGCCATCATAAAGGAAGTATTAACAAACCAAATACCACAACTGAAGGTATATAAGTTTCACCATCAATATTAATCATAGTTTGCATTCTTCAGATCTCACCTCTAGGCAATTATCTGCCTTGTTAATCTGAAAATAAATGTCCAGACCTTTCACTCTCTGGGTTCAGTTTTCCAAAGGATGAAATAGAACCCAGAGAGGTTAACTCATTTGCACAGTCTAGAATATAAATCCCTTAATTCCAAGTTCAATGTCCAGTCTACCTCCAAGCTTATTGTCTGTTACTCAAGCTTCCACAAATGCATGTTGGGCTTAAAGGTGACCAGGTATGGTATCATACAAGGTAGCCTAATAGGAAACACATGACCTCCAAAGTCAAGCTGAGCTGGGCTAAATTCCATGTCTCCCACATGGCTCAAATATCTCTGAGTCTTGGACAGGTTTCTATCCTGTGAAAAAGAAGATACTATATACCCTCCTTCACACCATTGTTCTAAAGATTGAACAAGATACTCTTTGTGAAGCACCCAGCACAGTGCTTGGCATATACTGAATACTCAGTAAATGTTAGCTAACCCTCTTCACCCCATTCTGGATAGATCGCACTGACTCTAAAGACCTAGAACAATCTCTGAAATCGCCTCTGAGTAGCTCAAAACATATTTCTAGCACAAAGGATTTCTGACTGGCTCAGAGTCCTTTGCCGAGTCAACACATCACTTTCAAAGTAATTCTGATCTTTTTTGGCCACTTTAAAGCATTTTCATTTTAAATTGACATGCCTATTGCAAAAGAAGTTATGACCAGCTTAAAAACAGGTTCAAATCTGTATAAAACACTGCAGTCCATTCTATCAAGCTCATACTTGTTCAAAAAAATCTGAATGATTCATTGTAGTTCAGAATGAAAGAGTCGAATTCAAAGAGGTTACACATACAAAAATATTTCTGACTGAGCTAAAGCCACTTTGGCTAAAACTAAATATATCTAATGAAAATTACTGGGGTCTGGTTTCAATAGCTCAAACTGCTTCAAACTAGTTTTACCTAGCTCAAAAAAGTTCTGACCTGGAAGGCATGTTCTGACTGGCTCACATGAGGTTTGATTGGTTTGGAGTATATTTTACTGAGTCAAACTAGTGCTGACCAGTTAAATCTCTTCAACTGGGTCATACTTGCTCTAATTTTATCAAACTGCTTATAACTAATTCATGTCATCTATAAAATTGCTTTTACTGTCTTAGACTGATTAAAAACTGGTTCAAACTAGTCCAAGTTGACTGATCAGATGTTCAAACAGTTCAAGACTAGAAATGTAAAATGATAAACAGAAACACAAAAAGCAATGGTTTAGTGCTTTAAACATATGCTGAACCAAAACACTTAAATTTTTACTTATAATTACCTCAGTTGCAGATAGTCTATACACCCAATTTATCTCCACCACAATATAGTTTCTTTCTACACTTGAACGGTTTGTATGTGTTGGAGAACAGTAAACAGGTTGGGAGAAAGGAATATGGGCATGATGGCAGAGAATATGATAAACAATAGGAAAAGGTGTGATGAGTGACAGAGGCTTCCTTGGTTGACAACTCCACCATTCATTTTATCTCAGGGACCCAGCAGCAAAACATTAATCCGTGATCCAACAATAAAAGAGATTTCAAGTTAAGGAAAACCTGTGGCAAATTTGGAAGCTATGTAAAGGGTCTCCTAAATTGGTCACAATGACTAGGCTAGTCTGGGTTAACAGAGACCAGAATTCTAAAAAGGAAGATGCAAGGAAATAAAAGGACTCAGGAAGGAAGCAGGCCTCCAAACTGGTAACAGATTTTTCAGGGTTTGGGTAGGGTATTGATGGTGACAAGCTTCTTATCGGAGTTTGCAGCCAGTTAGTCGAATCCCAGAATTAGTGGAACCATTCCATCTTTCAGCAGAATATAATTCTGGTGCATAGCAAACTATAACCCCAAACCCATCTTGCAGTCCCATATATGTGTTTTACCACTGCTTATCACCACCAGATGAAGAAAACTTAATGTTAAGTTTCAGCTGCTGGTAGGTCTTCACATAGAACCATCTTCATATTAAAAATTATTTTTATTTCTTATTTTTGTTATTCAAGTCTTGAGTGGTATTTGAGGGGCCTAGTTTCCATAAAGAAAATGCTCTACTCCCCAAGTATGGAAATAACATATTATTTTTATGTTGGCATTTTAGAGCAGAAAGGGAAACACTGAAAACACACAGTGCAGAATTTGACACTTGGGACACCCAAACAACATTTTGTGCATACTATTTGCAGTGAGCATTCCAGCCTATTGATGCTTAAGAAGCCAGTTCATGAAGGCTTTTTCCAATTGCATTACTCTTGCTAAAAATGGGTCAGAAGCATAGGTCAGATGCCCACACACCAAGTACTTTACAATCCTTATCACAGTCCTAAAGTCAGGTGCTATACACCATGCACACTTCCTCTCAGAAGGATCTCAGTGCCATTCTATCATGAATGCCCCAATGAGAAGACAAGTAAGTGGGTCTTGGGCAGTCTATTCACATGCTAACATGGGCTCAATTCCAACACATTGTTGAGAGAAAAGAAAAAGTAGAGGTCAACAACATGGACTCTAGAACCAAATCACCTGGATGTGAATCCAGTCATTTCACTTTAGAAAATTTAATCCCTTGGGGTGCCTGGGTGGCTCAGTTGGTTAAGCAACCGACTCTTGATTTTGGCTCAGGTCCTGATCTCAGGGTCCTGAGATTGGCCCGCGTCAAAATCTGTGCTCAACTCAGAGTCTGCTTGTCCCTCTCCCGCTGCTCCTCCCCCCCCACTACACTCTCTCTCTCTCTCTCCCAAATAAATAAAAGCTTTTTAAAAAAATAAAAGAAAAAATTTTAAAGAAAATATAACCCCTTTTGCCTCAGGTTCCCCCATTTTAAAAATGGGAATGATTTTTTAAAATTAATTTTTATTTTATTAATTCTAGCATGCATATGCTTTCTCATTTTAACTTCTTTATAATCAGGATGCATCCTACATTTCATAGTCTTACAACCCATGACATCTTGCAATTATTACTAAATGAGGTGGCACTGGCGACTGTTATGTGAAAACCTTGCATCAGCATCTTCTAGCAAGATCACAAATGCACCATCAAAACATTTTAGATTTGATGAAGCAGTAAACTTATCTCAGAGGGCTGACATGAGGACTGAGTTAATGTATACATGAAAAGCTCAGAACAGTGTCTGGCACACAGTAAATCTTGTATAACTATTAACTGCCATTAGCATCATCATCTTGCAATCTAGCCTCCAATGGTCAATATGCAGGCAATAATTACTTTCTTTCCTAGAACTGTAAGAACTATGCCCCTAGACTAAAAATTAATGAGAGAAAAAATAATGATCTATGAAGATAACTTAAACCGAAGTTCATTCTTTATATTCTACATCTCCTTCAGGAAATAAAATCTGAGATACCTCAAGGAAATGTCTTCTAAAAAGTCAAGAATGACCCTAATTTGGGACCTGCAAAAGACTTTCTTAGCTCACTTCTAGCGCTCCTCCCTACACAAATATTTTTTCAAAGTGCTCTCCACCCTCACTCTCACCAGATTAACAATAGAAAGCAAGGAACACCCACTTCCTCAACATACACTAAGTGGTGATAATTGCCTGCTGAGAGAAAGTCAATGATCTTCTTCCTTATTTAAAAAATAAAACATATCTTAATTGTTCTTCAGGGAATAAGATAGAAGAGAGTGGTTTTAGTTAAGAGCAAAGGAATTAGATTTCTCTCCCTCCCTCTCTCTCTCTCTCTCTCTCCATCATCCGCCCTACCCCACCCCACCCCACACACACACCCCTAGCCCAAATACTCCATAAAGCTTCCTATGAAAGTCAATCATAGACTCCAATCTTAGGATCTCCTATCATAAGGCAGAATCATTCTGAAACTACTTCGGATAGGTCAGCCATTTCTTGAAAGCCAAATTTTCCTCTATCACCCATACAGAGGATAAAAAAAGAGAGAGATAGTATTAACTGACTAACCACCGTGTACCACGAACAGTACTGGGCATGCATGATTTTATTTCAGCACGACATCCTTAGAGAAGACTCCATGGTCTGTACAAAACTTATACTACATAGAGAGGTTTTCTTCATATGATGGGAAGTAGGCTTGGGTTCAAATTCCGACTCTGTGTGTGAGCTGGTCTGAGTTCTTTACACTAAGCCTCCATTCTTTCAACTATAAAATGGAGATAACAATGGTTATTAAGTGACATTATCCACAGAAAGCTTTTAGTGGATTGCTTGGTATATGTTAAATATTCACTAATTGAAAGAAACTTGTCTTTAGCGATACCATTACTAATAGCCTCATCAAGTTCTCACCAAGGCATGTCACTTTATAATCTATTCTTAATTTAATCCACTACCTCAACCTTTAGAAAAATCATAGGAAAAATTCAATTTAGGTGCAATCACTTATGAGGTCTCTATTCAATACAAAAGCTATCTTGGCATCCCAATCTAACACTGAGTTTTATCTTTGTGATTTTTGGCAGTTCATTAGTTGAATACTTTAATTTCCAGAAGAGGAAACTGAATGAAGCCCAGAGAAAACAAGTGAACAATATAAAATCAATCAGCAGGGGCACCTGGGGGGGCTCAGTCATTAAGCGTCTGCCTTCGGCTCAGGTCATGATCCCAGGGTCCTGGGATCAAGCCCCGCTTCGGGCTCCCTGCTCCACGGGAAGCCTGCTTCTCCCTCCCCCACTCCCCCTGCTTGTGTTCCCTCTCTCGCTGTGTGTCTGTCAAATAATTAAATAAAAATCTTTTAAAAAAATAAAATAAAATAAAAAATAAATAAAATCAATCAGCGGGTTAGATGTGGAGCTGAGCTAGATCCCTAGTCTCCTAAATTCTAGTCCTGTATCCTTTTGTAACATATCATGATTTTTGTTCTCTCTGTATTCCTTCCTTCAAAGCCATGATTTTTGTTCTCTCTGTATTCCTTCCTTCAAAGCCATGATTTTTGTTCTCTCTGCAGTCCTTCCTTCAAAGCCATGATTTTTGTTCTCTCTGCAGTCCTTCCTTCAAAGCCATGATTTTTGTTCTCTCTGCAGTCCTTCCTTCAAAGCCATGATTTTTGTTCTCTCTGCAGTCCTTCCTTCAAAGCCATGATTTTTGTTCTCTCTGCAGTCCTTCCTTCAAAGCCATGATTTTTGTTCTCTCTGCAGTCCTTCCTTCAAAGCCATGATTTTTGTTCTCTCTGCAGTCCTTCCTTCAAAGCCATGATTTTTGTTCTCTCTGCAGTCCTTCCTTCAAAGCCATGATTTTTGTTCTCTCTGCAGTCCTTCCTTCAAAGCCATGATTTTTGTTCTCTCTGCAGTCCTTCCTTCAAAGCCATGATTTTTGTTCTCTCTGCATTCCTTCCTTCAAAGCCATGATTTTTGTTCTCTCTGCATTCCTTCCTTCAAAGCCATGATTTTTGTTCTCTGTATTCCTTCCTTCAAAGCCATGATTTTTGTTCTCTCTGTATTCCTTCCTTCAAAGCCATGATTTTTGTTCTCTGTATTCCTTCCTTCAAAGCCATGATTTTTGTTCTCTGTATTCCTTCCTTCAAAGCCATGATTTTTGTTCTCTCTGTATTCCTTCCTTCAAAGCCATGATTTTTGTTCTCTGTATTCCTTCCTTCAAAGCCATGATTTTTGTTCTCTCTGTATTCCTTCCTTCAAAGCCATGATTTTTGTTCTCTCTGTATTCCTTCCTTCAAAGCCATGATTTTTGTTCTCTCTGTATTCCTTCCTTCAAAGCCATGATTTTTGTTCTCTGTATTCCTTCCTTCAAAGCCATGATTTTTGTTCTCTCTGCATTCCTTCCTTCAAAGCCATGATTTTTGTTCTCTCTGCATTCCTTCCTTCAAAGCCATGATTTTTGTTCTCTCTGCATTCCTTCCTTCAAAGCCATGATTTTTGTTCTCTCTGCATTCCTTCCTTCAGGGATCAAACGTTTTCTGTGGCGCCAGCAGCGACAGAGATGAATTACTTTATAACGAAGGCTTAGACTTGGAGAAGTTGGGATGAACGGCCTGTACGTCTGCCTCTCTGTCACAAAGCTCTTCCTTCTGATGGGTTCCCCCAAGGAGAGAGGTCATGAACTGAGGGCATGTC
Source organism: Mirounga angustirostris (assembly GCF_029215605.1). Classification (NCBI taxonomy): domain Eukaryota; kingdom Metazoa; phylum Chordata; class Mammalia; order Carnivora; family Phocidae; genus Mirounga; species Mirounga angustirostris. The sequence continues at coordinate 49,658,200 of NW_026991717.1, read as the reverse complement.
TGCCTCTTCTTGGTCACGGCAAATCTGAGAACTTACGTGTCTCGATACGTGCACCATCTCCTGTAAATCCTCTTTATGTAGGTCTTTCCTGTGTGTGTGAGCAGAAAAATCATGAAGTCTTTCATTTCCCAACAGATTTGTTTGGTGTTGAGCTCGGTGCTTTCTTCTCAAACCAAGAGTATTTCCTGTGGTGCCACCTGAAGTTCTCTGTAAGGATACTTCTTCGGGCTCATTCACTCGCTCTTTCATTCATCAAATGCGTATTAACTGACTGCTTATTCTGTGCTTGGTGCCAGAGCACCATGGGAAGCCAATACTCAACATGAAAACCTTATACTTCTAGCCACATCCCAATCTACGTTCTCCTGAATGACTACACCCACTTCTGTGGGTTTTCAAAAAAGCCAATCCTCAAGAACATTTTAATCTTCCCTTGTAAACATAACACAACATGACAACAAAATTCACATCCTCGTATTGCTCTTTCCCTGCAGATATGTGCACAAGTCACATGTTTGGCATGCTTATAAAGATGAAAAGGAAGGAAAATGTAAAGCTCAATAGAGAAGAAAGAGAAAACCTTTAAAAGAGGAACATGAGGGCGCCTGGGTGGCTCAGTTGGTTAAGCGACTGCCTTCGGCTCAGGTCATGATCCTGGAGTCCCGGGATCAAGTCCCGCATCGGGCTCCCTGCTCGGCAGGGAGTCTGCTTCTCCCTCTGACCCTCCCCCCTCTCATGTGCTCTCTCTCTATCTCATTCTCTCTCAAATAAATGAATAAAATCTTTAAAAAAAAAAAGAGGAACATGAGTTATATTGTAAGTGATTTTTACTGGACAATATTTTGAATTTCTTAGAAAGGTTAATAAAATATTACAGTGTTCCTATAGAGCTTATGGACTTCACCTGCCTTGCCCAAAGTGATTTCTATGTAGAAATAGGAAAATGTGAATATAACTATTACTTTTCAGATAAAACACAAAACATCAGCATTTTTGAAAACTATACTGCCTCATGTTCTGTTGTACATATTAATGTCCCCTTATTCAAGGGTTCTTTTAGAGAAAAATGTCCACATACTAAGGACTGGTGTAGAACAATAAAGGCTCTTGGTGTTTTTTAAATTTAATGTTAAAAAGCAGTAGGCTTGGGGGCGCCTGGGTGGCTCAGTCGTTAAGCGTCTGCCTTCGGCTCAGGTCATGATCCCGGGGTCCTGGGATCAAGTCCCACATCGGGCTCCCTGCTCCGCGGGAAGCCTGCTTCTCCCTCTCACACTCCCCCTGCTTGTGTTCCTGCTCTCGCTGTCTCTCTCTCTGTCAAATAAATAAATAAATTTAAAAAAAAAAAAAAAGCAGTAGGCTTGGGCGCCTGGGTGGCTCAGTTGGTTAAGCGACTGCCTTCGGCTCAGGTCATGATCCTGGAGTCCCTGGATCGAGTACTGCATCGGGCTCCCTGCTCGGCAGGGAGTCTGCTTCTCCCTCTGACCTTCCCCACTCTCATGTGCTCTCTCTCATTCTCTCTCTCTCAAATAAATAAATAAAATCTTTAAAAAAAAAAAAGCAGTAGGCTTTTCTTGTTTAGTTTATGGCACCATTGTTGACCCATTCCTGGAATTCTGAAGGACACATATAATAAAGACAGCAGAAAACAGGAAGAGAAATCATATAAACAGGGCAGGATTGAAAAGGCATTTTACCATGTACCAAGATAGGAGTGGGGACAACTTGTGTCTACCAAATAAGCCCTGGCTACCACTGTCTCAGACCATTGCAATTCCTATACCCTAAAGTCAAACACATCTACTTTCACTACGAAAACACCATATGTCCTGCCCAATAGTGGGGCTCCCCATTTCCACAAGAGGAGACGGTCTCTGCCCTCTGTGCACGTGAGCTTCATTCTTCTCAATTTCTGGTCTAGGTAAGAGTAGATAGGTTTCTGCCCTCCTTGAGAGTGGAATAGGTGAAATTATAAACAAAGAGCTTGTCGGGATGCCTCGGTGGCTCATTCGTTTAAGCGTCTGCCTTGGGCTCAGATCATGATCCCAGGGTCCTGGAATCGAGTCCCGCATCAGGCTCCTTGCTCAGTGGGGAGCCTGCTTCTCCCTCTGTCTCTGCTGCTCCCCCTGCTTGTATTCTATCTGTCAAATAAATAAAATCTTGGGAAAAAAAAAAAGAGCTTGTCTTGTTTGTGCAAAGATCTTGGGTAGAGAGAAGTAAGTAAAAATCCAACGGCCTTGAAAAATAGAAGGAAATTGGAATCTAGCTCTTTCTCGTCTCCTCATTCAAGGATGAGTTTGATTTTATCTAAATTGAGAATATTATATAACTGCATTAGATATTCACCTATAACCTATGATTCATAAATGTATTTCTATCAATACAGGGTTTTGTAGTAATATCATGGATCCAGCCTTAACAGTGAGGGGAGATATTCTTGGCTAAAAACTGACAGGATCTAAGTTTGCCAATATTTATAAAATGTGCCTGCTACATAGGAATATTTCATTCTCCCCATTTAAACAAAGTAAAAAGACTAACTTGTAGCAAATGGTGATATTCTAACATAGCAAATTATTCAGAGAAAAAATAAAATGACCTGCAAATACCATTAAATATACATTTCCAAATATTGGCAGGACATCCAAACATATCTTCATTTGTAAAAGCTTCCTCCAGACATTTGCAAATCCTTTATGAGGGTAAAGAAAAAATAAACAGTCTCAGGGACGCCTGGGTGGCTCAGTCAGTTAAGTGGCTGCCTTCGGCCCAGGTCACGATCCCAGGGTCCTGGGATCGAGTCCCACATCAGGCTCCTTGCTCAGCAGGGAACCTGCTTCTCCCTCTCTCTCCCTCTCCTTGTGCTCTGTCAAATAAATAAAATCTTTAAGAAAAAAATAAAAATAAAAATAAACAGTCTCAATCCAGGACTTGACCTATTGTTTCTGCAATGTTACCATCACCTCAGTAGGTGAGCAACATAACCCAGTAAACAAATAATATAAGCAACTATACATTAGGGAAGAAGGAATTATTCTTGAAAATAGAAAGCGTTCTTCTCGAAGACCCTTGTGGAATGACTCAAATGATATACTAGTTGTTTTGTTGTTGTTGTTGTTGTTTAATTTATGGAGACCACTGATTGATTCATTTACTAAAAAGATGTTACTTGTTGCCTAAGCCTCTTTTAGGATCAGAATGTGAGTGTTTATAGGAATTTATGTAAAGTAAACACTGGTTGTTAAATTACTTACAGTTTGTGATAAGTACCTCTTGTTTTACAGATACACAGTAACAGGGAAAGGGCACACTATAGGATATGTCATTAATAAAATATAGGCCATACTGTGACAACAGGAGTGGCTGTTTGGTTTGCTGAGTAATATCTCAAACAACGTGAAAGCAGTTCCATAATGGACACAACCATATGTGACTGCAACGTCCAAGCCATGGCTAAATATGCTTCTTAACGACACCACGAAGCTGGAAAGTCTCCAAGAATTTGATACAAGTGCAAAATCTGTAAAGTCCACTTCCACACAGTGGTTGCCTTTTATAAGCACATAGAAGATGATTTTAACAGACCTTGGAGTCAGGGTCTCCTTTGTTCAAACAACAGGACACCATCACCTACCTGTGTGGAATGAGGAGCAAAATGCCTAACGGATATCAGTATGTCACAGCTCTTCTTATGACTACAACAGATTAAAGCTTGAACACTGATCTCATGGCTCCTGATGCTTTTCCACAACACCTGAAGAACGTCACTGACACTTTATAAAACTCTTAAAGAATGTAGTGAAAATACTTTCCAAAAATGGAAACAGAGGAGTGACTTAATCTACCTGGAAGGTGGGAGAGCTGTGAGTCCAACTGGTTGACAGAGGGAATTCTGCTCTTAACAAGCCAAGGGGTAGCATTTGGCTCTGTCAGAGTGCCACCAAAGTCTGGGGCCTGCAACTCAAAGGCAGAAATACTCGAAGTGACAGTGCTGCTACCCCAGCCAGGACTGTAAGGATGACAAATTGAGTAGCACTCGAAGGACTCGATATTGGAAAGTGCATTTCCAAGGCTGCAAAACACACAACCCCTTTCCATTTTTCACTCAGAAATGGAGTCGGAATTCTGCCTTCTCCTCCCACAGCGTGGCACATGTGTGGTAAGACCTTTGGCCCGCACAGCCTGGCTCGCTCTTGCATCTCACCTGCTTCAAGTTTTTTTGTTGTGTGTGCTGCCATACGGGAAAGGTGTTAATCTGTCAGAGAAACACACCAAATCAAGAAGCAAACCACTTCACTTGGTGAAGTAGCGATGATGCTTCTTTTATCCCCAAGAAAAATTTTAGGATGGAAAAAAAACACTTAGGAATTACAAGCAAGATCTTTGAGGATCACTGTCCAAATAATAAAAACAATTAGATAAATATCCCTGAGTTGAAAATAGCTAGGGAAGAGAGGAGCTCCTTTATCATTGCCTTTTTTAAAAAATGAGAATGTGAGCACTCTGTATTTATTCACCCTATAGAAAAAGTGTGTCCAGAATACAAACACCACCCTGCTTTTCCAGACCCAATGATTTGCACACTAGGATATTATTTTCACTGTGCTTTATAAGTATGATTTTTTTTTTTTACAGTATACTGAAATCATTTCACTGATTTCTTCAACAAAGGACAGAAACCACAGTTTAACTTTTCTGTGATGAAAGATGCTATACCTGCACCCCTGCAGGAACTGTGGACGTTGAGAGCTCCCATCCCATATGCCCCACTCCAAAGGCTAAACTGAACCACTGGTTTGATATGCAGACAAATGGTAGCTTACAATGGCTACTAAGATGTGCCAGATATGGTTCCACTTCTCCCTTGTCCTGCCTGCCCCACACTCTCACCTTCGTTGGCCACATCACAGCACAGCTCTTCTCAGCTCCCAGGAATATGCTCCCAAGGCACATGGTGGCTTTACTAATGCACACAGGATTCCATCACCTCACAGCGGGCTCTCTTTCCACAGTCTAACGTCCTCCCTACAATCTCCCCATGTTGGGTAACAGCCTTGTTTCTTTTCTTTTTTTTTTTATTCTTATGTTAATCCCCATACATTACATCATTAGTTTTAGATGAAGTGTTCCACGATTCATTGTTTGTGCACAACACCCAGTGCTCCATGCAGAACGTGCCCTCCTCAATACCCATCACCAGGCTAACCCATCCTCCCACCCCCCTCCCCTCTAGAACCCTGTTTGTTTTTCAGAGTCCATCGTCTCTCATGGTTCGTCTACCCCTCCGATTTCCCCCGCTTCATTCTTCCCCTCCCGCTACCTTCTTCTTCTTTTTTTTTTCTTAACATATATTGCATTATTTGTTTCAGAGGTACAGATCTGAGATTCAACAGTCTTGCACAATTCACAGTGCTTACCAGAGCACATACGCTCCCCAGTGTCTATCACCCAGTCACCCCATCCCTCCCACCCCACCCCCCACTCCAGCAACCCTCAGTTTGTTTCCTGCGATTAAGAATTCCTCATATCAGTGAGATCATATGATACATGTCTTTAACAGCCTTGTTTCTAATAATTACCCTTGTGCCATGACCTCTCTACTCCCCTTTTCCCCTTTCTGGCTTTCTTGTCTCTTATCTCCAGGTACTTTTCCCAAACTCCAGTTTGTGTGCGCAGCAACTGACCTTTCACTGGCAATGCCGGTCAATGAACGCACATGTTTTGGCAACACAGTGAGCTGCCATGTTAACTTCAAGGTATTGGACCCTCCTCAATAAGCTCAAGAGCTCCTGTGTCGTCAAGGACTCCTACTTTTCCAATAAGCTCAAGAGCTGTCTCCCATCTATTCCTGGGAATAGAGCCATTTCAGGAACACCAATGTTTCTCAATACTGTGCTAGTTTTGGTTTTCCCATGTTAATGAACAGGCAGCATATACTGGTACAAGTTGGTCTTGACTTTAAAAGATCTGTAGGGGCGCCTGGGTGGCTCAGTCAGTTAAGTTTCTGACTCTTGATCTCAGCTCAGGTCTTGATCTCAAGCTCTTGAGTTCAAGCAAAGAAGAAAAGCATCTGTAAATATTTCTACCATATAACAACCTTTGAGAGAGAGACAGAGAATGCATGAGCAGAGTGAGGAGCAGAGGGAGAGGGACAAGCAGGCTCCCTGCTGAGCTCAATCCTAGGACCCTGAGATCATGATCGGAGGCAAAATCAAGAGTGGGATGCTTAACCAACTGAGCCACCCAGGTGCCCCACAACTTGGTTCTTTTAAAAACACTGAAATACTTCTGCTCAGTGAAGGAGACCATCAACAAAATGAAAAGGCAACCTACTAAATGGGAGAAAGTATTTGCAAATCATATACCTGATAAGGGGTTAACATCCAAAATATATAAAGAAGTCATACAACTCAACACCAAAAAAAAACAAAAACAAAAAATCTGATTTACAAATGGGGAGGGGACCTGAACAGACATTTTTCCAAAGAAGACTTACAGAGAGCCAACAGACACATGAAAAGACACCCAACATCACTTATCATCAAGGAAATGCTAATCAAAACCACAATGAGGTATCACCTCATACCTGCTAGAATGGCTATTATCAAAAAGACAAGAGATAAGCTGATGAAGATGTGGAGAAAAGGAAGCCTTCCTACATTATCGGTAGGAATGTAAATTGGCACAACCACTGTGTAAAACAGGATGCAGTTTCCTCAAAAAATTAAAAATAGAACAACCATATAACCCAGTAATTCCACTTCTGTTATTTGTCAAAAGAAAATGGAAAAAAAACCTCAAAAATATATGTACCCCATGTGCATTGCAGCATTATTTACAACAGTTAAGGAAACAACCTAAATATCCACCAACAGATGAATGATAAAGAAAATGGGATGGATACACACACACACACACACATACACAGGAATACTACTCAGCCATAAAAAAGGAAATCTTGCCATTTGTGACAGCATGAATGGGCCTTCAGGATATTATGCTAAGTGAAATAAGTCAGACAGGGAAAAACAAATACTGTATGATCTCACTTATATGTGGAATAAAAAAAAAAAAAAAACAAGCTCATGGTACACATTGGTGATTGCCAGAGGCAGGGGATGGGGGGGGTGGCCAAAATGGGTGAAGGGAGTCAAAAGGTATAAACTTCTAGTTATGAAATAAATAATTACAGGAATGTAATATACAGCATGGTGACTACGGCTCTTAACACATATTTGAAACTTGCTAAGAGAATAAATCTTAAAAGTTCTCATCACACAAAAAATTCTGTATATACGGTGACAGATGTTAACATGACTTATTGTGGTGATCATTTTGCAATATATGCAAATACTGAATCATGTTGTATAACTGAAAGTGATACACCGTATTAGTACTACATTGTATTATACCACAATTTTTAAAGAAACTTTAAAAATATAAGAATTTTTAAGAGATTTTATTTATTTGTCAGAGAGAGAGCACACACACAGCAGGGGAAGCAGCAGGCAGAGAAGCAGGCTCTCCACTGAGCAGGGAGCCTGATGTGGGACTCGAGCCCAGGACCCTGGGATCATGACCCTAGCCGAAGGCAGACGCTTAACCGACTGAGCCACCCTGGCATCCCAGAAATAGAAGAACTAAACAAAAAAACAAAAACAACAACAACAAAAAAAACCCCACATTGAAATAGGCTCAGAATATCAACCTATTTCCCGATGCTTTAGCACCACTAAAACAGTGACACTAGGATTCTTAGCCCCGCCCATTAGGTGTCAATAAGGTACAGACAGCTGGCTATAGGTCTTTTTGGTCCCCCTCGGGTCTACTCTCTCAGCAATGTATTTATAACATGTGTTGAACTGCTCCCTAAATAGTATCGTGTTCTTTACTAGCTGAATCAAAAGGAAAGAAAAGAAACTCACCTAATGGACAAGGTCTAATTGGATGTACTTCTTACTGATTCTCAGGAAGTCTTTCCTTGTTTCACCCATTCAATATGCAGTCTTGAAATGGACTGTTTGCATTTCTGTCAGCAGCTGTTTACAGAAATGGGTGGGCCTTGGATTTACTTATGCAAAAGGACTGAGGAACTACAACATACTTGCAACCATCCAGCCAATTTCTAAATCAACCTGTCTGATCACAGTTCGCTGTTTAGCTATTGCTGTTGATTTCTAATTTTATTGCATTTTGGTCAGGAAATGTGATCTGCATAATAACAAATATCAGATTTGTTAAGTTTTTTTTTTAAGTTTTTTTTTATTCTTATGTTAATCCCCATATAGATTTGTTAAGTTTTATGAATGTTCCATGACGTTTTAAAAAGATTTGTATACCCTGTTATATGCAGAATTACATACATACTAGTTTAGCTAGTTAATTGTTTTCAATCTGATACAGCTTTATGTTTTGCTCTTTTATCTGTTCGTTTCTGAGAAAGGTATGTTAAGAAACTGGATCATATTTATTTTTATAAAATAAGTACAAGGTAATGTCCTAAAGGAGAGGAATGTAAAGCATCATAAAAGAACAAGGCATTGCAGTCCCTATTCAGAGAGGTATTAAATCTGTGGTCTTCGATTTGTGTTCTGTAGAACTCTGAGATTCATGGAGGTACTTTAAGAGTTCTGTAAGCTTTTATTCAAATGTCCGTTTTCCCTTGTTATTTTTTTTTTTTTGAATGGAATAAAAACTCTTACAGTCAAATGATTTATATACCAGATTTAGAGACCTCCAAATTGTTCACTTCTGCTGCTTGGCTATTATTTGCTTCTGCCTTTATGGCATATATGTTATTTGAAATTTCTATAAATGAGTCATTAATTTAAAAGGCAATACTTTGCACTAGGCTTTTTTCTTTTTCTTTCTTTTTTTTTTTTAAATTCAGAGTGGATTCATGTGTCCATTCTTGTGAAATTATTTAAAGAAGCATATGCAAGCCACACTCAATACATGGCAGCAAGGCTCAGGCACATCTGTTCAGCAAGTTTGCTTTCTTCCTGTTAGGACAATCAGTTGAGCAATAAGAAATGAACACAGTATGTTGCATCAAAATATTCAAATATAAAAATAAAAAGCAGAATGTAAGTGCAATAAAATTCAGTTCTATATAATTACATAAACATTTGATTATAGACCACTGTAGAGATGATTTTATGTTTGGGGAGCTTCTTGTTTGACTTCTATAAATATGATAGAGCTATTCTAAGTTTGGGTTACTTTTTGTCTATAGCAAATCAATATCTTCACAGCTAGCTGGATATTCCTGCACAGGGTCTCAGAAAACCTACATAATGTCATTATAGCAAACCTTTCACTGCTTCAGAAAACTGCTTTGGTCCAGCTAGTAACAAACTTTCTTTAGCAAGTTTCTTCAAATGAACTCTTACATGGCACTGCAACATATAAAAGCAATGAGAGTGGAATCTTTCTGATGAAAAGATGAAGAGGAGACCTGACCTCCAAGGCCTGTGGCCAGATAAGGACTGACAGGAGCTCCTTTGTACACATTTGGATACCAATGAGGAAAGCTTACCTTCAGCCCAACTCTGAATCATCTCATTTGCCTTTGTACCTAAACACTTCCTGTCTGCCTAAGCACCTTAGACTGACAACTCATTTGGAAGGCCTGCCAGGTTTTCTATTGAACATCTCCTAAAGATGCCATCTCTCAGATCTCCCCCACTTACCACAATCTCAGAAGTCCTCTCACCCAGGATGGAAAACCTAAAATGTATTGGATATCCCTTATGAGGACTCCAAGAAGGGCTACTTAAAGCTTGAGAGAGTAAGATAAGCCTATAGGAAAGAGTCTTGGAGACAATGCTCATTGGGTCACTCACAGTAAAGGAAGAGCTCTGGGCCTAAGTCTAAAGAGTCCTGGGAAAATCCAGACCAAATTGGCCAGAAGTGAACCAAGAGGCAGCACCCGCCCCCCACCCCCCAAAAAAACACACACACACCCTTGGGACAGGAACCAGTGTCCTTGAAAATGGAAACTGGTGGAAGGATGTTTATAACCAGCTGCATTGGTGATCCTATCCTAAAGGGTCTAAACAGACACATTGAGGCCATCAGAAAACATATCCAGATTAGTCTCAATAGACTCAAGAAGCTATACTTCGGGTGGAACCCTCAAAAGTCAAGATATGTTTTGAAGAACAGAATGAAACGACATAGCATACTTAAAATAACTGAGGATAGGGCGCCTGGGTGGCTCAGTTGGTTAAGCGACTGCCTTCGGCTCAGGTCATGATCCTGGAGTCCCTGGATCGAGTCCCGCATCGGGCTCCTTGCTCGGCAGGGAGTCTGCTTCTCCCTCTGACCCTCCCTTCTCTCATGTGCTCTCTCTCTCAAATAAATAAATAAAATCTTTAAAATAAAAAAAATAAAAAAATAAAAATAAATAAAATAAAAAACTGAGGATATATTATTTTGTGCTATGTCCAAAGCCACTTCATACTAAACTATAACCAGAATAGCATAAAGAGGCACAAAGATTTTAATACTGACAGGAGAAAAACTGAAAATTCTCTCCACTAACCTGATTTTTTTTCTATGAATTCAGGAGAAATTGCTAGTATTATATTTTATCCACAGAACCCCTTGTTCCAGCTAATGGCTATGTCATGAGGAATGCTTTTATACGAAATCACTGCTACTTAAAACTATTAGGGAGTTCCAAGGAAGCAGGAAGGGGCATGGGGAAAATAGGAAAAGAGCAACCTCTGGTGTTCCCTACCAGAGCAGGCAGCCTTGTGTGACGGTGACACAGAACCAATTCCAGACACAAGGGGTTAAAAACAAATGGAGGTTCCTGGACAGTTGGTCAAAGTCACATCAAAGTCAAACACCAACAAGGTAAGGAATAGATCAAAAAGGGGAGAAGTGGCTTATGGATTGTGGGAGAGTGTTCCAGAAATTCAGGAGAACACCTAGTCATGAAGACTGGAGAAACCTTTTAGCTCGTTACAGCCAGCATGGAGCAATACCTAGAAAAGGCCCTTAGCAGTTGTTGCTTTATCAAAAACCAGAGAGGTTCTCTTACCTTCTAAATTGGGACAATTTTTTTCATCCACTTGCTCTCCCCTGAAATTCAGAGGCTCCCTAATTGTTCCATCCAGGTTCCTTCACTAAGTTTCCTCCTCCTTTGCTGAGCAGATGGAAAGCCAAGCGTCCAGGTTAGCATTTGGTTCCCCAAAGCCATACCTGTCTTTGTCATTAGCCAAGCCTGAGATGAGGGCACCTGTGAGAACCAAGCTCCTGTTTCCTGAATGATATTTTAAAGCAAGAGTCTAAGTATCTAGGGTCTAAAGTGAGTGGGCATGACAGTCACTCAGAAAGAATCAAGAAAGCCTTGTTTTAAAAGGAGTGGATAAAGAAACCTGAATATAGATTTACTAACACAAAATAAAAATTTTGACAGCAAGAGAACAAGCTAAGAGGGTAAAGAAAATTACAGACAAGAGGAGCATGAAGCACATGACAGAACACCGTGAGGATGTAAGAATCCATGAATTTATAAGAAATTGATAAGCAACGACTTCAGCCATTTTGTCTGAGTGGTTGGAGGACATTAAAGAAACAAGTGATATTAAATTTTTTGTTGAGGATGAAATGAGACTCTATATATAGGAGCGGTGACTGTGAAGTAGTAAGAAAAGGTTTTATAAATCACACATGAAAAATCAATCTCACAATTCTATAAACATGTTTTAATAAGTCCACTTTTTAAAATATAAAGTTAACTTCCACATACCAACAAGTCTGATTGTAGAAGTTTGTAAGTTGAGTGTTTTGACCTTGGGAACTGTTTTTCCATAAAACAAAACAAAACAAAACGGACAAAAACAATGTTGTCAATGGTATCCTTTTTAAATTAGAACTTTCCCATATATATTTGCATATCACATAAAAATACAATTGCCATATAGCTATCAAGCATTAAAAATAAATTAAATCTTCTAACAAGAGACCCCAATGATATTAATCAATTTTTAAGGAGAAATCACCTCAAAAATTCATATATGAATGTCCCAGAAAAGGTTTTACAGATTCACATTTCAGATTCCACTGCATAGAAATTACAATTTTTAATTTGAAATAATTTCCCTTAATTGCTGGTGCTTCTAAGTAGTAAAGATACACATTCCTTCAGCTCCTGCAAAATAATTCTGAACGGTGAACACTTTGACACAGGAAGGAACAGATACTAAAGCTCTATTACTACTAATCTAAAAGGACTTAATCTTATGTTCTCTGCAGGAGACAGAAGCTCATAAAATAACTTCTTCTGTAGGCTTCTACTATTAGAAAACTGGACATTTTTCATGTCCATTCTAGTAGAAGAGTTTTTCATTTTGTCCAGATGCAAAAGGTTTAAGAACTCAGGAGATGCAGTGTGATTTTCCAAACCAAAATCTGGGGCACACGGTCAGAGGATTTTTGTGATCCTTTCAGGAAAAGGAAATATAGTTTGGAAATATAGTTTAGTTGTCAGAGTAATGAAATTTCTAAAGCATCTCACTAACTTATGGGGCAAATCCATAAGAATATGTGTAATGAGGCAGTCCCAGAAACATCCACAGATCTGATCATCACAACACATCTCCATGTACAGATAACATGCGTAATTATTTGGGTTCCCTGCACTTCTGACACCAGGGCTCAAGGGCGAGGCCCTATTGATTGCCACAGTAGGGAAAAAGGAAGGGAAGTTGTTTCAAAGGAAACATCCTTACCTATTTATGTTCCTTTTCTCACAGCCTCAGTAATTAATAGAATAACCACAAACTAAGCCAAATGATCCTCTACCTACTCCACTCCCACCCTGGAAACCTGTCTTCATAAGCCACATCCTATTCTGGATATTCCTTTAACCAGCCTTTTCTCACTAGGTATGCATGCTTTATCTTGCTTAACTGGTAGGAGTATTATGCTACTTCTAAGTACTCCTCTCTGTTCCCACAAACATGTCTCAACTCTCCAGTAAACTTGCACATTTCCTGAAGACTGTCTTCTTGTGTATTGCTTGTCCACCACCCCTCATCACCAGACTGTCACTCAACTGCCAATTGTGTTTACCATCTGGCTTTCTCTAACAGCCTCTTCCTTCCTCTGGTTCCCTCTGTTCATTGCTGATTTCATTGAGGAGTGACCCAAAAAAGTCTCTTGGGGCTCCACTGATAGCTGCTCTTTTTTGGTAAATTAAATTTGTGTTCAACTCGACAGTATTTGATAAGCAACTTACATGTTGCCCAGTGCCATGCTAGCAACTATGAATGGCATGAAAGAAATACGTGACCCAGCGGCTCCCCTCGATAACCTGGTAACTGGGATGATGAAACAAAATGAACTAATTTTCAAAAAGGACAAAGAAGATAATCAGGAAACAAAAGTGCCTAGTATGCCATGTAGACCACCCAGCACAGGACATCAAAAGTGCAAAGGGCTTGAAGGCAGAAGACCTGCACTCTGTTACTTACTTCCTAGCTGTGTGACCTACGGCAAGTCACATAACCTCTCCCAGTCTGTTCCCTCACTGCGGGAGTATTTATCTAGCAAGGCTAACGGAGGGACTAAGGAATCCATTATGTGAATGCATTTTATAAACTACAAACTGCCGGGTACCAGTAGGATGGTGGTTTTATAAGACAAATAGACTCTGGGAGGTGAGAAGGAAGGAACTATCTGACCAAGCCTTCAAGAAGGAGCCAGAGCCTGAGCTGAATACCTTCCAACCCAAGAAGGATTTAGCAAGGTGGTCAGGAATAGGAAAGAAAGAAAAAAAAAAGCACGTTTGGTGCATGGGCATGTTTTGACATCAATTTAACAAATATTGAGAAGCCCTATCAACTACTTCAAAGGCTACAAATATGACTAAGAAATAATTCTTCGCCTAAAAACTTAGAGAGACATAAGACAAGTAACTATAAATTCGAAGGAATGCTTATAAGGTAACACGGCACGCTGAAAAGGCTGGATGACTAGCCCATCAGTGTGTGTGGGTTTCTGGTTCCGGCTCTGCTACTCTCTGAGTGCAGCCCACCACAGGTCACTATTCCCCTCCAGGCCTTGTTTCCTCAAACATGAAATAAGAGGTTTCAACTCCATTGTCTCTTTCCTAGAAAACATTCTATTTTCTGATTCTAGGTTCAGAGTCCAGGGCTTAATCATGAGAAATTAAATGGGGTCATGGTGGCAGTTATCCCTTGTATCACCTCTCACACCTTAAAGATGAGAGCGTAGACAAGGGCACCAGCAGTGGGAATGATGTGAAAGGAATCCAGTAGATGTTAATTTTAAAAATAATAGAATGTGGTACCACAGTGGGTGGAAGAGAAAGCAGCAAAGACAACAAGCTTCAAAAAAATGGAACTGGGTGGGGCACCTGGGTGGCTCAGTTGGTTAAGCATCCAACTTTTGGTTTCGGCTCAGGTCATGATCTCAGGGTCCTGAGATCTGGCCCCACACTGGGCTCTGCATCAACTCAGAGTCTGCTTTCCCTTTCCTTCTGCTTCTCCCCACGCTCGCTCATTCACTCACTCACTCTCTCATAAATAAATAAAATCTTTTAAAAAATGAAACTGAGTGACCAGACAGCAAAGTGGTGTTGCAGACAGAAACAGGCCATTGAAGTGGGGGAAGGGAAAAAGTTGGAGTGGACATAAGGTTTTCATGGTAGGCATCAGGTTTTTGGAGGGGAAAGATGACGAGATTGGATTAGAACAGGTGGAGCGTTAAGGGGTCAGCAAAGACACAACACAGAGAAATGCCTGAAAACCACCTCCATTCCCTATGGCCCCACATTTATCTCTGTCCTTGGGATAGAGGCAGGAGGGCCGATGGTGAAAGGTCAAAAAAGAAGGCCATGACTGTATCCACCACAGAAGAGGGAACACACAAGACTGAGGATCACAGCAGGGATTCTCAGCCAAACTCTAAATTACATGGGACATAGTGGGCAGTCCCTGCTGTTCTGACAAAATTTTGTTTGCATTCCTCTTTTGTAAGGTACTTTATCCGGCAATGAGTAAAAGGGAAATGTCAGGAAGACAGCTGGATGTCACTTTGCCTCCACAGCATTCTCTCCTTTGGGGAGCTGACATTAAGGCATCCACTCAGCTTCAAAACTCAGACCCTTGCCCATCATCATATGCCTCCCATCCAAGTGCGTTGTTGATGGAAACACGTAATGACCAGGAGAAATACCATCTTCATTCAGCCTCTTTCTCTGCCTCTCTTTCTTGGCTTGAAAGAATTACCACTTTTAGCACTAATATTAAGAAATGACTTGCCAAAACCCTTCTCTAATTACTTAATGCCTGTGGGTTTTCAGAGGAGAATTAGCAGAACTAAAGCAGGTGCCCCCATGTTTTTATTCTCATTTAAAACAAAAATGCTATAAATATGCATGTGCATGTCTCTTGATGTATGCTAGCAAGTTTCTCTAGAAAGTTGCTTCCTAACCTTTTTCCTGCTATTTGTATGATAAGCTGGAGCAAATGCTCATGATCAAAGGCAACAGATTGGAGGCTCCAACAATGCCAGAGCCTACCCACCCACCCTGGGGGAAGAGGGGTTCAGTATCTCAGCCCATCTAAACCAATTCAGGGCATACGAAAGAGGAAGCTCTGTGCTGGGATAAGTACCAAAGAGTGAAATTCCTGGAGCATAGGTATGTATGTACCTGCTCAATAATACAAGATAATGCCAAATAGTTGACCAATATAGTTGTTTTACACCGCCAGCTTCACACTTTTACCAAGATCTGGTGTTTGTTGTCAGACTTCTCAAAATGGTAATACATTGTGATCTAAATTAGCATTTCTCTGATTGCTAATGTAGTTGAGCATATTTAATTTGTTGGCCATTCAATTTCTTCTTATGGAAACACATTCATGCCCTTTCCCTACTTTTCTATTGTGTTATCTTTTTCTTATGGACATGGAGCAGTTCTTCATAAATTCCAGATACTAGTCCTTTGTCAGTTACAGATACTGAACTACAAACAGGAAGCAGATATTTGCATCTTTTCACTTTTTTAATGGCTCTTAATCTTCAAGTAGCAAAAGAAATCCTTCTTTACCTAAAGCGATAAAGATACTCTTCTATATTATTTTCCTAAACGTGTTGCCTTTCACGTTTAAGTCTTTAATCCATTGGAAATTTTTTAAGGTGTATGTAGGGATCCAATTTCATTATTTTTCCCTGAAGGATATCTAATTGTCCTAGTACCATTCATTGAAAAAAATTATCCTTTCCCTAGTGATTCACTACATACAGGCAAATCTGTTTCAGGGCTCTCTCTTTTGTTCCTGGTCATTTTTACTATCCCTGGGACAATGTCACAAGGCTTTAATTACTATGACTTCACTCTACAGGTCTTGCTCAACTTACAACGGGGTTATGTCCTGATAAACGCGTCATAAATTAAAATATCTTAAGTCAAAAATGCACTTAATACACCTAATCTACTGAACCTCAAAGCTTAGCCTAGGTCATCTTAAAAGTGTTCAGAATACTTACATTATCCTAGAGCTGGACAAAATCATCTAACACAAAGCCTATTTTATAATAAAGTATTGACTTTCTCAGGTAATTGATTCAATACTGTTCTGAAAGTGAAAAAGAGTGATTGGGTACAGAATGGTTTTAAGTGTAAGGGTTGTTTACCCTCGTGATCATGGGTCCGACAGGGAGCTGAGGTTCACTCTGGCTACCCAGCATCACAAGAGAGTATCCTACCATATTGCTAGACTGGAAAAAGATCAAAATTCAATATTCAAAGTGCAGTTTCAACTGGATGCATATCGCTTTCGCACCTCCATCAAGCAGTGGCTATAAGTTTTATAAGAGCATTAAAAAAAAAGCACATTTTCAGTTTGTGATTTCTAAAAACCTTTAATCACTTTTAGTTTTTAAACAATAACTATTAAAGACTTAAAAAATAGATTTTTGAGCTAGTCTAAACAGAACCTTTAAGTTGTTTTAGAGGAAAATAAACTTGGCTTGACTGACAAATGCAAAGTGACAAAAATTCTACAGCCTAGGGGGATGTCAGGAAGGGTAGTATTACCTGGGAGGGATATGGAAGTACGTCTCAAGAAACCTACACCAAATGTCCCTAACTAAAATTAAATGCAAAATGACATACAAATACCAACCCCAAAGGTGTTAATAATCTCAAATAAAGTTTGATAAGTAGACTGGCCTATGCCAACGATCAAAAGACACACCAGCAAAGCTTGAAGTCACTGAGGAGGGAGAGCATAGTTATGATGATTAAATTCAGGCACCAGCCTATAAGCACATCAGTTAAAACATCATGCATTTAACAAAGAAGCTTCGAGAACATGCCTTGCACTCATTACTATGTGAAACGCTGAGAACATAGCTCTGGAAGAGCAACAGTCTAATAGAAGCACTCTCTGTGGAAATGAACAGTAAAACAAGAACTGCAACAAATATGCACACAATGCTGGGCAGGTGGGAGGGCTGGGGCTGAGAGGGTTAGAAGGAAGAGGAGGCACCCAATATGCCTGGCGGGGGAATCAGGAAAACTTCACAGAAGAGCATCTGAGTCAAGGACTAAAATCAGCATATCAAGGGATAAGTGATACATGGGAATGGACAAAAATCACCAGGCTAGGGTGCCTGGGTGGCTCAGTTGGTTAAGCGACTGCCTTCGGCTCAGGTCATGATCCTGGAGTCCCGGGATCGAGTCCCGCATCAGGGTCCCTGCTCAGTGGGGAGTCTGCTTCTCCCTCTGACCCTCCCCCATCTCGTGTGCTCTCTCTCTCATTCTCTCTCTCTCTCAAATAAATAAAATCCTCAAAAAAAAAAGTCACCCGGCTCACAAAATGATGTGACAAAGGACTTCAGATCAAATAAGCATCATCCTTTAAAGATAACAGAAACTATCAACAAAATGATCTTTGATGCTAACCTGAAAGGTATAAATAACTGTTGATGGAATTAGGTAAGGGCTGCCTGGCATTCAAAGTACAAAACCCAGACAAGGCTTCCAGCCTTGAGAAGGGACCACGTGTCTGGTCTGGGAGGGTGGGCGTGGAGTGGAGAGGTAGAGGAGGGAGAAGGGTATGGTGAACTTAGGGGGCCTCAGCAGAGGATGGCTAAAGCAGTGCATGGGCATAGGTGAGGATGTGTCCAGGCGGAGGCTATAAAGGTGGGAGAGACTCTGCAACTGAGGCCTGAAAGGACTCCTCTGTAACATAAATAAAAAGTCCATGGGGGCGCCTGGGTGGCTCAGTTGTTAAGCATCTGCCTTCAGCTCAGGTCATGATCCCAGGGTCCTGGGATCGAGCCCCACATCAGGGTCCCCGCTTAGCGGGAAGCCTGCTTCTTCCTCTCCCACTCCCCCTGCTTGTGCACACGCTCTCTCTCTCTCTCTCTCTCTCCCCCTCTCAGTGTGTCTCTGTCAAATAAATAAATAAAATCTGTAAAAAAAAAAAAAAAAAGTTCATGTTATCCTCTGGGCAATGGAAAGCCACTGCAGACTTTCATGAAAGAGGGGAACACAAGAGGTGTGCCTTAGACAGATCTTTCTGGCAGCTCCATGGAGACTGGGAATACAAACAGAGGGTCAGAAGGGGATGGGAGAGGTGGTGATTTGACTTGGGTCGGTGACAGTGGGAAAGAAGAGGAAAGGAATAATTCAAGATATATTTAGGAGGTAGAAAAATCAGTACAACTTCTTAACTGACTAGTATAGAAGTTAAAGATAACCAAAACTTTTGGTTTGGTAAAGGAATGAATGCTATTACCATTAATGAAGACAGGAGAAGGTGACTTGAGATGACGATTATTATAACCAACACTTACTGAGTGCTTCTCTAAGTCCTTTAAAATACCAACTCATTTAGAGGCACCTGGGTGGCACAGTCGGTTAAACGACTCAGGTCATGATCTCAGGGTCGTGAGATGGAGACCCACATCAGGCTCCATGCTCAGCATGGAGTCTGCTTGGGATTCTCTCTCCCTCTCCCTCCCTCCTGCATATGTGCTCTCTCTAAATAAATAAATAATCTTTAAAAATAAATAAAGTAACAACTCATTTAATCCTCATAACAATCCTATAAGGACTCTAATTTTCAGATGAGAAGATTGATACACAGGCTAAATAACTTTTCCAAGGTCACTCAGTGAACTGTAGAGCCAACATCTGAACCCACACTACTACAATGCTACAGTGTACTAGACACGATTAAGTGTCCCTTAGACATGTTGGACATCCAGGGAGTTGGTGTTTAACTGGCATTTGGAAAACAGGGCTAAGGTTCAAAAAAAAAATCAGTGTTAACAATATGGATTTTAGAGTTATGAACATAATTGATTTCCTGAGGCCATGGGAGAGATAGGATGACCATTGAGAATGAAGAGAGACCCAAGAAGGACACCAGGAGGAGACTTTTTAAACAACAGTCCATAGTCACCAAAGCACAGAGGTGCCAGGGTAAAGCCATCTGGACTTTCTCCTTCTTGTGAAAACAGGGGATCCATTCAATATTTGCCGAGTGATGAATCTAGCATTCATAGCTAAAGGTTCCCTGCTCAGACAACAAACAGCAGGGAGAAGAGAAACCCAACAGAGTGTGAAATGGAGAAAACAAACAAACAAACTGATGCTCTCAGTTCTTGGAAGGATGAGCTGTATCTGTGTTTGAGCAGAGTGGCTCCAGCCTCCAGAGAATCATCAGTGATGCAAACTTCTCTCTTGAGCAGCACTCTGATCTCACCCTTCACCTCCCGACCCTCCAAGCCCCACAGAACCACCGGTGCAGAGAGGGCAGGCGCCTAGCCCTACTGCAGCAACACCAGGAGCACAGAAGCAAGCAGGAAGACGTCCTCTTGCAAAGACGGTACAAATGAGTTATGGCTTCTGTGAAAATCAGCTTTTGTTTTTAATGGGCTTTACGTGACTCATCTGCTATGAGGTATGCTCTGCCTTGAGCTCTAGCTATAAATCGACCAAGTGCAGAGGGCAGAAGAAAGGAAGGATGGCTTTAATCCTAAAAGGAGATAACAGAAGCAGAGGGAAGTGGTGAGCATTTCCTCTTTGAGCACTCGGGTGCTGAGGGTCTCGGGAGGGCGGAAACTGGAAGAGCGGGCGGAGGCAGCCTGGGTTCCGGGACCTGCTCACAGGCGCAGGTCTGGGTTGCCATGGTGCCATCCTGCTGGCCGCAAGGCTTCCTCAGCATTGGCTGCCACAGTTCCTGTCTTGTGGGCAGCAGTGGCAAGTAAAAAGAAAAAAAAAATCATGTTTTTGTATTCTAATGGCTGCTGGGTCACTGAACACTGTGTCTGCAAAGGACAAGGAGAAAGTCGTAAGAGACCGAGAAGGCAACCAAGCTGGGGCTAAACTCCCTTGGAATGTATTAAACCCAACCTGGACATTCTATGGATACGATGCCCTCATGAATGAACATTCCTCCCCACAACACCTTTTTTTTTCCAAAACTTTTTTTTTTTTAATAATCCAAGAATCTAGACAGAGAAAGTCAACTTTTAATTAAGGCTTTCTTCCATTGTGATTTCTGATCATCAGGGCTCTGGATTCACTCCTAGGAGAAAAATCTGAACTCGCACCAAAGAAAACAAAACGAGGAATTGGTCAGCACCCCGGAGTGGAAATCAGGACACTGCCTCGACTCCGACACTAATCTGCTGCATGACCTGCGTATCTGCATCCAAACTCCTTCTACATGGAAGGACACGCATAGAGGGAAGACTAGAAGATGAGACACTGGGAGACTCGGCTGTCTGCAAGCCAAGGATTGGGGCTTGGAACAGATTCTTCCTCACAGTCCTCAGAAGGAACTGACCCTGCAACACCTGTCTGCTGTTGAGGTCACCCAGTTAGTAACGCTTTATCACGGCAGACCTGGCCAACCAAGGTCACCCAGTTAGTAACGCGTTATCACGGCAGACCTGGCCAACCAGCACAGATCTGGAAGGAGAGAGAAATGTATAAAGAACATCAGACCCCAGGAGACCCAACCCCCAGATCTTCCACTCCTGCGTGCTATCACTAAGCACCTATAAAATATACGGACCTTTCCTTACATAATCACAATACTACGGCCAAACCTAACAAAATTAACAATTCTCTGGGGGCAAATTTAATTCATAGAACACACCTTATAGTAAAACACATACTTAGATACAGCTTTTCTCCATTAAAGCTATTAACAATATTAAAAACAAAATCCCAATAAGCTTGAATTTTTGTGAAATCCTCAGAGGATGAACAAAACTCTTAGAGCAATTTAATTCCTTAATCAGCTCTCTTATTCAACATACTATCTGAAACTAATGATGTACTATAAGTTGGCTAATTGAATTTAAATAAAAAAACATCTTATGTTACTTTGTTAAAGTTAAGGAAAAATGCAGTCAGTATTCATACCCACTCGACGGTAATTGAAAAAGCAATTTTCAAACTACACCCCAGAAATTTAGCAGGTGTCTTAGTCTTTGGTTTAAATAAAGAAAAAAAAAACAAAGTTAACATGTGCAGTGGTATTTTATGTTAAATTGCATATATTCTAAGTACATGAAAATTAGCATGGCGGAATTCGAAACCTCTACGAAAAAAACATACATATATATTAACACAAAACCATACCTTGAAGGAGAGAGTGTAAGTCGTTGGTTGTTTTTCTAAAACTTTAGAAACGTTGCTGCCAACACTTCAACAATGAGACAACGTCCAATCACATGTCCTCTTCAAAAAGGTTACTTTTTGTCTATGTAATACAAAGAGAAATGTTAAAGTCAGAATTGCCTGCTTATAAACGTTTTTCAAAAGAATCTTTTGAAAAGCAGTCCACTCCATCAACTTTCAAAATCAGGCATCTCTGTAAAAACCCACAATCCCACTAATTAGTCTCAGCTGTTCGTCATATGGCCTGAAGACCAGTCAAGTGATTTTGCTCCTTTCAAGCTTACTACAACCCAATTCCCCTGGCCTCTCAGACAGAAGGCGGCTGTATTAACCTCTTCTGGTGTTAGAAGACTGGTATTCCAACTCTTTCTTTTCCCCCAGTCAAAAGAATAGAATATTTTTTTTCTTGAGAAAGAATCTTTAAAAGTATTGCATTCTCCAGGCCCTTAAGGGTTATACCAATAGTGTTTCTTCACAAATGCAATGCCTGATCCAAACAAACAACACAGGAGATCAAATGAAAGTGGCAGAAGGGCTGGGGCTAGGTGACTTACCAGGCCTCTCCTGGCCTCCAGACCCAGAAAGAAAACTATCTACTGGGAGGACCACCCAGATTTCCTGCTGCCATTTCAAATTCAACATTTCCTGCCCTTGACTTACCTCCTTTGTTCTTCTTTCCAGACCCTGCTTCAGACCCCCTCTCTTCCTATGTCTTGAATAACACAATCCCGACACCCACCCAGCCAGAAATCTGATGGTCCGATATGACTCCTTCCCCTCTTCCCCTCCCACTTCCAACAGGCCACCAAGTTCTAGGGATCTTTCCTCCTCCAAGTTCTTTTAATTTGTCATCTGGACGGCTATGATCATCCACTTAGTTTTCCGGCCTCCAGCCTGGCCCTGCTACCGATCCATCCTCCTCACCACACCAAAATGATCTTTCCAAACTGCAGATGGGTGTTCATCATTCTCCTCTGTAAAACCTGACTCCCCACAAACTCCATAATGAACTCCCTACTCCTTAGACTTCTGCCTTCAGTATCACCTACTATTCCCTGCCCACTGACTCCAGCCACAAGAACTATTTATAATTCTCTAAAACCAGTGGTTTTCAAAATGTGAAATCAGTATCATCAGCATCACCCAGGACATGGGTTAGAAATGCACAGTCTTGGGCCCACCCCAGGTGTACTGAATCAGGAATTGTCAGGATGGCCACAGGGTCTGTGTTTTAACAAGCCCACCAAGTGATTCTAATACACACTAAACTGAGAGCCCCTGCCCTAAACGCACCAAGTGAGGTTCATCAAATCACGTAGCCCTTCGGCTCCTTCTGCCAGTAATGCTAAGTTAAATGCCCCTTTTCTGTGCTTACTCTTTCCTAGAGCTGGTCAACCCTGTATGGTGACATCCAATTTATGTTGGTTGGTGAATATCTTGAAGACAGGAATTGTATCTTTGGCTCGCTCATCCCACAATCACTTGCTGAGCATATACCAGCCACTGGGACAGAGGCTGGGCTTAAACTAATTAATCTTTCCTTTGCCTCTAAGGGAAGCCACCCTCTAACTTTGGCAGCTTGATGTGTGACTGAAAACTCAGCCTATCCAATCTATAAAATCCTATCACCAACCTCAAGAACTGTGGGCAGCTAAAAAAAGCCTGAACATAACCAGTCTGAAATCTCTCATGGCAAATGACATGGAATTTTTGGTTCACATCTGATGTTGACTCCAATGGACAGACATGGCTTATAAAGGGAGAGAGGATGCATTTTCATGAAACTTACATACGCCTCTATATTATCTCACAGCAACCTCTAGAATTTGGAGAATAATTTAGTAAGGGAATATACCAAGATTTTTAAATCCCAGATTAAAGTTCATTAAAATTCGCTTATCCTAATTACAGTAGGAGTTGAGTAAAGTACTTCATATTAGCATGTCTCAATCTTCAGCAAGCTTAGGACTCTCCTAGGGATTTTGATAAAATGCTAATTCTGATTCAATAAGTTTGGATGGGGCCCACGTGATGCCCAGGTACTATGGATGGATGGTCCTAGTCCTAGAACTACACTTTGAGTAGCAGGTAGAAGTAAAACTTCCATTTTTCATAGAACTAGTGGTCTTCCCATTAGAGTGACAAAAACTTTTTTTGACCCCTCCACATTGAAAGCTTTCTAAAATGTCTTTCCAACTTTAGGATAAAGATGGTGCACCAAACACACACCTTAGTTCTGCTACCTCCTCAAATCTCACTAATGTAACAGTAAAAAGAGGTTTTTGTTGTTGTTGTTTTAGGTATGAACTCACAAGGACAAAGAGAAAGTGAGCGGTAACAACAGCAACAAAATGTGGAAGCTATAAAGTAAATGAACAAGAGGTAACTGATGAGCAGACCTGGGAAAGATGACTCTACCTGCCACTAGGGACAGCCAAAAATCAACTCATCACAGAATCTGCAGAAAGGCTCAGGCATTCAGAGCACCCAAACACTCCTGGAGGGGAGAGGAGGGTAAAGTCAAGGCTAAAAATAGTGGAAGTCTGCTTAGATCCCAATCCTCTAAATACTGAGATACCTCCACCCTCACGCACAGGCTGGAACTTCCAGAACGCAGGCATTCTCCACAGGCAGGTGGTTCAAATGCTCTCTGGAGAATCCACACAGCCCCGGAGGGAAGACCTAAAGAAGAAAACAACAAGCCCAGGATGTACTGATCTAACTAAACCTATGACAAAACTTGAGAGTAGGGGACGGAAATGGCATACACGTGTGGTATGGTGGGTGGGGAAATGAATTAAAATTCTCTTCTTCCATGGTAAAGTGTCTAGGCATAGGCATTTAAATAATGCTTAAAACTAAAAATTGACCATAGAAATATCGAGTATGTCATTTAGAGACAAGGAATGAAACTACTAGCAAGAGTCACCTAATTACAAGAATTGAAAGCAGTTGTCTCTGCGGAGCAGGAAATGAGCTGGGGGAGGGGACTGATGGCTTTCTGTAACAGGCCTGTAGCACTATGTCCATGTAAAACTTTGATAAAAAAATTTTAAAAATTGGGCGCCTGGGTGGCTCAGTTGGTTAAGCGACTGCCTTTGGCTCAGGTCATGATCCTGGAGTCCCGGGATTGAGTCCCGCATCGGGCTCCCTGCTCGGCAAGAAGTCTGCTTCTCCCTCTGACCCTCCTCCCTCTCATGCTCTCTGTCTCTCATTCTCTCTCTCTCAAATAAATAAATAAAATCTTTAAAAAAAATTTTTTTAAATTAATTCCTACAAAATACACTAGTACACCCCCCACCCCATCCATGGTTTTCCTTCCTGATGCTTCATGTACCGGGGGTCAGTAGTGGTCCAGAAGCTCATGATCCCTGACGATTCATCAGAAGGCTAATAGTTGCCTAAGGCTACATCACAAAGCTTACATCATCACATCACTTCAACTCATCACATAGTTATTTTATCATCTCACATCATCACAAGAAGGATGAGAATAGCACAATAAGATATTTTGAGACACCATATTCACATAACTTTCATTCAGTATATTGTTATAATTGTTCTACTGGTAGTTATTGTTGTTAATCTCTTACTGTACCTAATTTATAAATTAAACTTTATCATAGGTAAGTATGTATAGGAAAAAACATAGTGTATATAGGATTTAGTACTATCCACGGTTTCAGGCATCCACTGGGGACTTTGGAACACATTCCCTGTGGATAAGGGGGTGGCTACTGTAAAATGTAATGTCCATGCTTTAATTTTTTTTTCTTGGATGATTCAGGACATCACAATAAACATCACTAACTTGTTGTGCTACCTCCTCAGCATCTAGGACCTACAGTGAAGCAGGATGTTGAGGATCTGGGCTCTGGAGACTTTGAATCTCAGCTTTACCACTCACTGGCTGTGTGATCTTCAGCAAGTTACTTAACCTCTCTGTGCCCCAGTTTCCTCATCTGTGGAACAGGGATAATAGGATTATTTTGTAAGAATTGAATTATGTGATTCCTAGAAGTGCTTAAAGTAGTGTTCAGCACATAGTGTTCAATAACGGCTATTTTTATTAAGGGATGTTTGCCACTATAATAAACACCTCCTGACTACTGTAATGACTCCATCTTTTATTCGTTCATATTTCATTCTCCTTGCTCCCACCTTCAGCCAGACGTCCCTCACCATGGTAATTGGTGTGCCTTTCTACAATAACCACTTCCCCTTCCAATGTTCAGTTTCTCATTGACAAGGCACCTGGAAACCAAATAATCAGGCTTATTAGAACTGCATGTAAAATGGAGGAAAGGGGGTGCCGAGGAATGTTCTGAAAGTCTCCGTGAGGCAGATCAGCAAGTTTCCATATATGAACCATCTGTCTGACTACTCAGAACCCTTTGGGCTTACTTCTTAACTATCAACTGTGGGTCAGCAGGCTGGGTGACACGCAGGGTAACCAACCATCCCAGTTTACTCAGGACTGTCTTAGTTTTAGCACTGACAGTCCTTTTTTTTTTAATGATTTTATTTATTTGAGAGAAAGAGATAGAGACAGAGCACAAGTGAGGGGGGAAGGGGCAGAGGAAGAAGCAGACTCCCCGCTGAGCGGGGAACCCGATGTTGGGCTCGATCCAGGGTACCCAGGACCATGAACTGAGCAGAAGGCAGACACTTAATGACTGAGCTACTCAGGCACCCCTAGAACTGACAGTCTCTCATCCCTGGAAACCTCAGTCCCAGCCCTGCGAAAATTACCTAATCCTCCTAAGCTTGTTTCATCATCTGTAAAGTAAAGGATAATATCTACTTTGAAAGTCTGTTGAGGATTAAATGAGAGAATGTTTGTATACTTCCTGACACATAGTAAGCACTCAAGTGGTAGCCCCAGCTACTGTACTAATTACACACTGTTATGGTCAACTCTAATAGCAGTGGCCAAAGAAATTATTCTTAGATACTTACCCTGTAACTTGGTTATTTTCTTCCTGGCAAAAATAATTTGCCTTATGCACAGTGGATCTCAGGAGACCGAAATGTGTGCTTTTGTGAATTTCCTTCTGCCCTTGCCTTACACAATTTTATTTCAGGGACTAAGACATATTAAAGATATTTAATATTCCCACATTGTTGACTTCTCCACTGGGCGAAGGCCTGGGAGGTTCTCGCCATCTTTTGACACATGCATCTTTTTTATGCTATGGGAGACCCGCGGTATTTGTCAGTAGCTGCTTGCAAACCTATGGACCAATCAGTATGCCACCTCACAAAGAAGGACATCAGGCAGCATCCTGGACATTCTTTTTCAATTTGCATCTTACTTTTTTCCTTCATAATGGAACCAAATCATTCAGTCTCCTAATGGATTGACAACTCATTCATTAAAATATGTCAAATCTTTCCCTAAAAAATAAGTATCTATGTTATCATCAAACAGATGAAATCCCATTTCTGACCTCAAAAGCCGAAGCAACTCAGAATTCGATAGATATTAATTACAGCCTGGGGGAAATGGCTCACAACCGTGCATCCCACCAACACAAGGGTGAAGTTGCTATAAGAAAAGTTGCACAATTTGTGATAGATAACAGAAAGAATCAAGTTACTCAAAGCCAAAACATGGCCCTCTAAGAGGCAGCAGAGAGCAGAAATATGAGACTACTTTTATACATGCTCCCAAGCTCCAGCTTCCCATGCTCATATTTGTTCTGCCAACATCCCCACCCAGTGCCCAAGGCCTGTGAACACACAAAACACTGGAGAACCACAGAACCTCATCAAAACCTTGAGGAACACCTGGTCTAACCACTGTGAGTGGAGTTGGATAGGATTTCTCCAAGTATGGTCGGGTGCCCACTGGCAGCAGAAGCACCCGGAGTACCTGATGAAAACCCAAAGTCCTGGGTTCCAACCAGTCTTCTGAATTAGGATCTCTGAGAGAGATGTGCATGTATAACAAGCTTCCCAGGGGATTCCCGGTTATCCATAAGAAGGCTATCTAGGGAGACAACAGATAGCAAAACATACAACTATAGTTGGTCAAAGGACCCATAGAGAAGACCATGTTTAACCTCTACCAGCCTCCTATTCCAAATCTGTAAAATAAGGATACTATACCCACCTAGCAGGATGGTGGTGAGAATTAAATAAGTAATAGCCTCAAACATGGTTCCTCACACACAGCACATGCTCAATAAGTAGTAATCCCTCCCCCTCCTTCCTCGTGTATGGCATTCTAATGAAGATTGATAACATTAGGCCCTGTTTTGATTAAATGTCACCAAAGAAAGCAGACGGCTAGCTTAACTTGAGGCCTTGATGTTAATGAGTCACGAACTAAAAGGCCGAGGCCAGCGGCTTTAACCAATGGTTGAATTGCAAAATGCAGCCATGGACAGTGGTTCTCAAACTTGAGTGCGCATCAGAATCTTCTGGATGGCTTTAAAATACAGACTGTGGGCCATACCTCCCGAGTTTCAGATTCAGTACTGCTGGGCTGAGAATCTGCATTGCTAACAAGTTCCAGATGGTGCTGATGGTGTTGGCCCCAGAACCACACTGATCGTCACTCTGCAGCCCCAGAATCTAAACTCTAATTGATCTGACACTTTGTAATAAAAAAGGAAAACTAGGCTGTATGCATTTCCTGCTTGACAGCAGACTGGTTAGTTTTGTGTAAATAAAGAAAAAAGTAATAAACCAGCAATTTCCGAGGTGGTGCTGCCTCTGCCCTTGAGAAGCTTTGTGGTCATGTTCTGTGAACAGTGCAGAGAGGAAGCTGGGAGATTTGAGTGCCATCTCCCTGCTCACCCTATGTGTCACCCTGAGTGAGGCACTTGAGCTCTCTGAGCCTCAGTTTACTTATCTGGAAACAGGGGTGGGCTGTCACTGGTTCCCAAAGCTGGTTGTGCACCATCCATCATTTTGGCAGCATTTCAAAGAAAACATGGATTCCCCAGGCCTGGCTGCAAACGAACAAATTAGAATCTCCACAGGAGAGACTGGAAAATGTGTGGCTTCGTGTGGGTATGTTTTAATAAATCTCTCCATGTGATTTTCACAGACAGCCAGTTATGAGGAACCATTACCAGGGTGACCGTTCAGGCCTTTTCCAGCACACGGTAGCTCTCGGATCTTTTTGATTTCTAAGTCCCTGTGCCCTGAGTCTGTGCTTACCAAGTACCTGTCTTCTTTTATATGTGCTCCCCATGGAGTTTTACTACAGGAAGCAAGTGCATTAGTCCTCAAAGAAAAAAATCTAGTCTGCTTAACAGTTCCACTTCTCACGTATCAATAAACTAGCATTCTGGTTTGAGTTTAAAAAATAAAGTCCAACATGTAAGAGAAAACAGGAATTACATAGCACTAAATCTGTAAAGCAATCTTCTCTATCACCAACTGCTCATTTACTTTGTCATTCATTCATTATTTTTTTTAAGATTTTATTTATTTATTTATTTGAGAGAGAGAGAGCATGAGTGGGGTGAGGGGCAGAGGGAGAAGCAGACCCCGCGCTGAGCAGGGAGCCCGATGCAGGGCTCGATCCCAGCACCCCAGACCATGACCTGAGCCAAAGGCAGGCACTTAACCCACCGAGCCACCCAGGCACCCCGTCATTCATTCATTATTATCTTACCATCTGTCATGTGCCAGGTATGATTCTATGGGTTAAACACATAGCACTTCACAAAACAGACAAAGCTCCTGCCCTCATGGAGAGAACATTTTAGCAGGAAGAGAGAGACAATAAATAAGTGAACATAGGATAAAATAATTTCAAATGGTAGTAAGTACTGTGAAGACAACAACACAATAATAATAGGATAGTGAGTGACCAGAGGCTACTTTAAACAGAGTCATCAGGGTGAAAGTCATCACCCACTTCTTTTTTTTTTAATTTTTTATTGTTATGTTAATCACCATACATTACATCATTAGTTTTAGATGTAGTGTTCCATGATTCATTGTTTGTGCATAACACCCAGTGCTCCACGCAGAACGTGCCCTCTTTAATACCCATCACCAGGCTAACCCATCCTCCCACCCCCCTCCCCTCTAGGACCCTCAGTTTGTTTTTCAGAGTCCATCGTCTCTCATGGTTCATCTCCCCCTCCGATTCCCCCCCTTCATTCTTCCCCTCCTGCTAACTTCTTCTTCTTCTTTTTTTTTTCTTAACATATATTACATTATTTGTTTCAGAGGTACAGATCTGTGATTCAACAGTCTTGCACAATTCACAGCACTCACCATAGCACATACCCTCCCCAGTGTCTATCACCCAGCCACCCCATCCCTCCTTCCTTGAAGGAATGATATTTGAAATTAAATCTGAATGCTGCCAAGCAGCCAGCCAGGTGAGGATCTAGAGAAAAACACATTGAGGAAGAGGTAAGGGCAAGCGCAAAGGCTCTGAGGAAGGAATGAGCTTGGCACCTCCAAGGAACAGAAAGGAAGGAGATGAGTCTGGAGATGAAGGCACAGGGACGAGCTGAGGCCATGGAGGCCAGCAGAGCCCAGATCATGGAGACATCTACAGACCACGATCAGAACATCTGAATCTTACACCAACTGCAGTGGGAAACGGCAGAGGAATTTAAAGCAGAAGAAGGATGTGATCTGATTTACTTTTAAATTTCACTGACTTACTCTGGAAAACAGTATGGAGGTTCTTCAAAAAGTTGAAAATAGAGCTACCATATGATCCAGCAATTGCACTACTGGGTATTTACCCCAAAGATACAAAAGTAGGGATCTGGAAGGGTATGTGCACCCCGATGTTTATAGCAGCAATGTCCACAATAGCCAAACTGTGGAAAGAGCCAAGATGTCCATCGACAGATGAATGGATAAAGAAGATGTGGTATATATATACAATGGAATATTATGCAGCCATCAAAAGGAATGAGATCTTGCCATTTGCAACGACGTGGATGGAACTGGAGGGTATTATGTTGAGCGAAATAAGTCAATCAGAGAAAGACATGTATCATATGATCTCACTGATATGAGGAATTCTTAATCTCAGGAAACAAACTGAGGGTTGCTGGAGTGGGGGGTGGGGTGGGAGGGATGGGGTGACTGGGTGTTAGACACTGGGGAGCGTATGTGCTCTGGTAAGCGCTGTGAATTGTGCAAGACTGTTGAATCTCAGATCTGTACCTCTGAAACAAATAATGCAATATATGTTAAGAAAAAAAAAAAGAAGAAGAAGGTAGCGGGAGGGGAAGAATGAAGCCGGGGAAATAGGAGGGGTAGACAAACCATGAGAGACGATGGACTCTGAAAAAAAAACTGAGGGTTCTAGAGGGGAGGAGGGTGGGAGGATGGGTTAGCCTGGTGGTGGTTATTGAGGAGGGCACATTCTGCATGGAGCACTGGGTATTATGCACAAACAATGAATCATGGAACACTACATCTAAAACTAATGATGTAATGTATGGGGATTAACATAAGAATAAAAAAATAATAAAAATAAATTTCACTGGCTTTGTGTGAGGCATGGGCTGTGGCAGGGGCAGGGGAGGGGGCAAGAATGGGACCAGAAAAGCAGCAATATCGGGAAGAAATGATGGTGGCTGGCACATAGCCATGGCAAGCACTCAGTTATTTCTGGATGGCTTTAACTTAGGTTAAAAGCATAATATACTTGTTTCACTCCCTGTGATACTTCAGAAGGGTCAAGGAAGAGACACTGGTTGTTAAAGTTCCATCTGAAAGTCATTTCCTTTAAACAACAAAACAACACAATTTTATCTTGCCCATGTTTATACCTGGTTACAATCAAGAAATATCAGCATAGGGACATGGACAGAACACAGTGAAGAACCAGCAGACAGACCTGTCTTTTAGAACCTTCTCTGTCATCAGTTAACCATGTGGCCTTGAGCACAGCTCTGAACCTCTGAGGTGGAGGGGAGGCTGAGCTACCTGGTTTCTAGGGCCTACCAGCACTTAAATTACATGATGCTCTAAGCATAGTAAATGAGGTTTCCTTACCTGGGGGGCAAAATGGGCTGACAACTTAGTGTAGGGCGCTTTTATTGTTGACTTTTAAATCTTTCAGAAAGGCTCTAGTTAAGCAGAAAATCAGGTGTTCATCAAGAAATTGTCCATCTCAATATTTCCTTGGGAAACTCTGCTGTCCAAGGCACCCCTGGCACAAGGGTATGGTTGCTGGCTGGAAATTTGGGGCGTGGACACTCTGGTGAGCTGAGAGCTCATCATGCATAAGTGCTGAGAGCACAGGGCTCTGAGGAATTTAGAGACCAAACCTTCAGTCACAATGTTCTCTGTGGGTTTCTGGCAGGTTTCCACTTAATGCTGAATCACATGGCCGAATGCCTACAGACAGGCTGTCACCACAGGGTCCATTCCTCTCAGATGGTCCACCTGGCACCCTCACAAGACCTACTCCATGTGATCCCCGAGGGCAGGGGTGCTCAGTCCCAACTGCCCATCAATATCCACACCTGGACCCTATTCCACATTTAATGACTTAGAATCAGGGTAAGAGAGAAGTGAGAAAGACAACAGTGGTGGACTCAGGCTTAGTGAACTTTACATGATGGAGAGAATGTGTAACTCAGAAAAATGCAGGCCAGGGAGATTCAGTGATTTGTCTAATGCAGGGTTTTTCAGCCTTGGCACCATTAACATTTTGGGCAGGGTAATCCTTTGTCATGAGGGGCCATCCTGCACCTCTATCCACAAAATGCCAATAGTAACTCCTCAGTTGTGACAGCCAGAACTGTCTCCAGACATTGCCAAATGTCCCCAGGGGCGGAGGGCGTCAAAATCAGCCCTAACTGAGAACCTCTGGTGCAATATCACATAGTTAATTATCAGCAATATTACAGACTAAAAGCCATCCTACTACATCCCAGCTACGTGGGCTCCCCCACATTCAAGCAGGAGCTCCAGAACACAGGGGTGAGTCACTCCCTGAGGAAGCATCAAAACCCACTCCATGGCTTTCTGTGCCAAAGCAAAGCGGGGCAAAGCTTGACCTTGCCCCTGACAATGGAAGCCCAGTTAGGAACAGCCAGCAGCTTGTTTGGCCACATCTGGTCTCCAGTATCTAACGAGAATAATACCTTATCTTTTCAAGGGCTGCTAGACCTTTTTACTCATTCTTGGGGTCACTCCCTTGCAATGGTGAGATTCATTATGAAAATCAATCACGCTTTGTAAGAAACAAAGAAATCCTGACCACCACCATAGATTATATTTTACAATTCTTGGGTATCTCAAACGAACATTTAAGTCATGACCTATTTCTATGTCTTATTCCCCCCCCCCCATCTTAGGGCTAGTATAACAAGAATAAAAATACCTTATCATAAGGTTTAGTTAGTTGACTGAGACCCTGTCTTTGTTTTTAATGATATGAATATACAGGAGATAAGTAACCAGTCATACCCAGATAAGACTTGACCAGCCACCCATGTGGTGGCATCAGGGTAGGATAGATGAACTGCGGTTAATAAGAATGAACAGATTTTTCAGTCTCTTGGCAACCGATTTTATTATTATGCTTTGACCTGGCAGCTGGTAAGGCTTTATATGAATTAATCAACGAACCTATGAAAAAACAAGATTAGTGGCTCTGAAATACAATAGTCTAGTGACACAGGAAGCATGTTCATTTTCAAGGCTGCTTTCTTAAATAAGCACGAATAATTTTAAGATAATAATAAAATAGCTCGGCATTTATAAGAACACGTCTCTTCAGGGCAAGTCACCTCTATCTGTGCAATCTATTTATCCTTCCCATATATCTTTCATATTTGTTGTACCACAATGCAAGGCAATGAGCAGTTTCATAGGAGTAGGCCACAAAGCAAGCAGGCTGTCAATAAGACAATACTTGGTTGTTGGGGAATTACTCTCAGTAAGTGCATTGTAATCAAAGCATCTTATAATAAAAGCCTAAAAGGAACAGAAATATTAACAAGACCTCAAAAGGAATAAAAACACGTTGAAGAACAGACTTTCTGGCATCGTCACAGGGAATGCAACCAAATGGTGGCTTTTGACAGTCAGGAGGCTCTCCGAGAAAAGTCAAGGGTGTCTCATGAGAGTGCCTTTGCCTGCCACTGGATCTGGGGACTGGAAGGACAGTGTGATAGGGGGGTGATCCTAGGATGGTGACAACAGAAGGGATTTAGGGTGGGAACTGCTAAATCACTATCTTGTACACCTGAAACTATACTGGAATTTTTTTTAAAAAGTGATTAAGGGTCAACATGAAAACATATATATATATATATATCTTACAATCTTATAGGAAGACATTACGTGACAGACAACCACTGTGCCTGGAGTTCCAGTCCTGGCTCTGCCACTAACTCTATGATCTGACAAAGTGACTTAAAGTCTGTGGATGTGAATTTCCTAACCTACAAAAGACTAAAATAAAACTAAATCTTCTTCAACTTCCTTCCCCTTCTTATACTCCTTGAGTTTATAAGTCTTCTCTGTCCTTAAAGATTTTATTTTACTTTTTAAGTAATTTCTACACCCAATGTGGGGCTCAAACATACAACCCCAAGATCACCAGTCATATGCTCCACAGACTGAGCCAACCAGGTACCCCCTCTCTGTCCTTAAGATAGACACATGTGCAGTCACCAAAATAAGCCATAGCTCAGTCATTCTTTGGACATTGTCATGATCAATTCATTTCCTATTCATAAATGGGTTTATCAGGGGCGCCTAGGTGGCTCAGTCGGTTAAGCGACTGCCTTCAGCTCAGGTCATGATCCTGGAGTCCCGGGATCGAGTCCCACATCAGGCTCCCTGCTCGGCAGGGAGCCTGCTTCTCCCTCTGATCCTCCCCCTCTCATGTGCTCTCTGTCTCTCTCATTCTCTCTGTCTCAAATAAATAAATAAAATCTTTAAAAAAAAAAAATAAATAAATAAAATAAATGGGTTTATCAGACTAGAGTTGCCAGATTAAATACAAGATACCCAGGGGCGCCTGGGTGGCTCATTCGTTAAGCGTCTGCCTTCGGCTCAGGTCATGATCCCAGCGTCCTGGGATCGAGCCCCACATCAGGCTCCTTGCTCTGTGGGAAGCCTGCTTCTCCCTCTCCTGCTCCCTCTGCTTGTGTTCCCTCTCTCGCGGTCTCTCTCTGTCAAATAAATAAAATCCTAAAAATAAATAAATACAAGATGCCCAGTTACATTTGCATTTCATATAAACAACAAATCGTTTCTTAGTATATTTATGGAACATACTTCTAGTAAGAAGTTATTCATTGTTTATCCAAAGTACAAATTTCTTTTTTTTTTTTCACTTGCTAAATCTAGCACCCTATCTCCAACCCCACATTAAAAGTTCGATTTTAAGAATCAAAAGTCTGATTCCATACATGTGGGTAGTTCTAAGGTGGCTGGGGCAATAAATGGAAGGCCTTCTCTAGAGTAACATATAAAGAGGCAATAAACAAATAAGTGGAAAAATAACTGTCAGCCTTCCTCTTGAGTAAACGAGGCATCAAATTTTAGTTAACAGTAAATAAAATGTGCGTATTAATAGACCTCACTCATACAAAACAAAGAATGTGGTGTGCCTTCCCTGCTGCCTGAGCAGACAGGAGGCGGAATGAGCTGGATGCTCCCTGCTCCCCATCTCACCCTCCAGACATAACGTTAATTACAAACCCTTTATCTCTTCCTCCAACTCAGGGGAGGCTCATGTCTGCTCCCAAGGTAATCAGCTTAAGGGAAACCAGATCATAAACTTAAACTTCCTGACCAAGAAAGGGGGGAATAAATGTGGTTCTAGCAAAAACTGCATAAGGCATAAAAAGCAAAAGCCATGAAAGGGAAAAATTACTCTCTTCGGAAGTCACCCTTGTTTTGATAATGGCAACACAATCTTGTTTCTTTGGGGCTCACATTATTTTTTAATTTTAGCTTTATTGAGGTATAATTGACTTATAAAATTGCAAGGTATTGAAAGTGTACTTCGTGATAATCTGATGGACATTCACATTATGAAAGGATTCCTCCCATCTAGTTAGTTAGGGGCTCAGACTTTAAATATGCAAGCTCTGTTTTGTTTTTCAGAAGGTTTCAAATGTATAATTCATTAGGGAAAATATATATTTGTATATATCCCCTAGATATGTAAAAATAATCCGTTTCCATATTTTGCAGTGAAGATTCAGATAGGGCACATTCCAAGATAAGTTTAAATAATAATGGAAGGTAGTTTCAATTTTTAAATAACTTACAAGATCAATTACCATACTCTCTAGGCTGATTAATTCAATTCTCGCTGAGAAAGGGCAGCAGGAAATCCTACTCAACTGCAGCCAATACTGCTCTATCAGAAGCAGCAAAATAAGGTGGACTAAAACAAGATATTTACAGCTGTTGGCTAAGAAAAATGAAAGGTAGGGACTAGAAGTTTCCAATGATAAAAATAACTCCAGGCTTATTCATTAACTTATTGGTACATTCAGCAAGAGTTTACCGAACATTCCTTTTATTCAAGATACCTTGCACCATAAGACTCAGAAAGTGAGCTAAAGTCATGCTCTGTCTCCAGGATATTACAATCTAGCCATAAGACACAGAAGACAACATATACATAAACAGTTGACAGTCTACAGTAGCTATGTAATTAAATGGAAATGTGTGTCGGGAGTGAAACTTCAGTTAGAAGCCAGAGAAAGATTAATTCACTGTAGTGCAAAATATTCATCAAGAAAGGAATTTCCATTTTCTTGAATTTGAATTCAGCACAAGAAGCGGTGTCACTGGAAGCAGGAGCCAAGTGCCCCCACACAGTCTGCCCAGGCAACAGTGGAGAGGCCCCCCACTGCCACTGTGGGAAGAACCCAAAGCCCTTCCCTTTCCAAGGAGGCTAAAACCATTGTCTTGGGGGCATAAGAGGATAGAACAGGACAGACATAGGAGATGTTAGTGTAACTACAGACACTGCTTCTCTTAGAAGTGTGAAGGAACAGAGAAAGAGCAACAGTAGATGATCCTCATTTCTCAGTCTCTTGTTCCCTTTTCATTCTTTCAACACATATTTTTTAGAGCTTACTACGTGCCAGAAACCATTCTAGGCACTATGCACACCATAGGGAACAAGACAAATTCCCGACCTTCATGAAGCCTATTCTACCAGTGGGAGACAATAGTGTGTGTGTGTGTGTGTGTGTGTAATGACAGTTACTGCTATAGATACTCTAAAGAAAAGAAAAATAAGGCAAGGTTAGGGGGCAAAAAATGATGGGTGGGGTGAGGGATGCTATTTTAGACGGGATGGTTCAAGAAAGCCTCTCTAAAGAAATGACTTTTGACTTGGATGAAATGAGTGACAAAGCCATGCAGACATTCGAAGAAAGAGCATTCCAGGAAGAGGAAAGAGCAAATGCAAAGGTCTTAGGGTGTGGGTGAAGGGAGTAGGCAAGGGGAGAACAATGCAAGATGAAGCCACACACCACCTAAGGGGCTTGTAGCCACAATGAGGACTTTGCTTTTCTTCTGAGATAAAAAGCTACCAGAGGTCGTGAACAGAGAGGTGAGTGGCATAATGACCTCTGGCTGCTGTGTGGACAACAGACTGTAGAGTGGTGAGGGTAGAAGCAGGGTGGCCCTGTAGGGGGCATTTGCAGTAATTTCTGCAGTGACAGAAATGACAGGATCTTGGCAGAAGCAGTGGAAATGGTGAGAGATGGTTTTTATCCTATATCATATTTTCTCAAAGTAGAACCAATGAGATTTGCTAAAGAATTAGATGTGGGAATAAGAAAAAGAAAAGAATCAGGGGTCACTCCAGAGTGTTTAGTCTGAGAATCTAGAAGAGTAAAATTGTTATTAACTGAGATGTAAAAGACTAAGTGAAAAGCAGATTTGGAAGGGAGAAATCAAGAGTCTGGTTCCTAGAGATTATTGCCTACTTCAAACCCCTTACATCTGCTCTAAAACCAAAGCAAAAGAAATGGAGAAACTGATCTTAAATTTCATATGAAAATTCAAGAGACCCAGAATAACCAGAACAATTTCAAAAAAAGAAGAGCAAAATGGGAGGACTCACACTTCCCATGCTCAAATCCTACTACATAACTACAATAATAAAGACTATGATACTAGCATAAGGATAGACAAATAGATCAATGGAGTAGAATTAAGGGTCTAGAAATAAATCCTCACAAGTTCAGGGAGAAAGGGAGAAAGGGAGAAAGAGAGAAAGAAGAGAGAAAGAAAGAAAGAAAGAAAGAAAGAAAGAAAGAAAGAAAGAAAGAAAGAAAGAAAGAGAAAGAAAGAGGAAAAGAAGGAAGAAAGGCAGGAAGGAAGAAAGGCTGAGATAGCTAAATGAGTTGGCTTCAGGCATGAAAGTAAAATAAATTCATGATTTAAATAAAAAGAAAGAAGAAAGTAGGAATAAAAACCAACATAAAATAAAAGGGGAAAAATGATCTTCAGTCAGGTTCTTTCAGTATTTTATTAACCGTTCTTATCTCTAACCATCTGTAGAGCCCTGTTTTCCAGATTGTTTTGCCCCTAAAGCAAGTTTTTAAGAAGGAAAAAAAAGGGGGGGGAGGGGATAGGAACGACCAGCAATAAATTAAATTAGCTATAATTACAGAAAACTCATAGGGCGTAACACTACTCCCCCCTCCCAACATCTGAGTGAAGAGCCGACCATAAAGCCAGAATCCATGGAGTAAGGAAAAACAGCTGTTAGCCCACGGAGCTAAAGAAGAGGACCCTGTGGCAGAACATTCTGGAGCCATGTGGCCTAGGTGGCCGGCAGGAGCCAAAAGGCTGGGAAGATGGAGTCAAGGGCTCACAAGATTTCCTTCATTTCAGGCCTGACTTTGCTTAATTGGTGATCTATTGGGACAAAGACAAGCATTTGGCAATAGTTACCAAACCTGTCTCCACATCAGCCCTACCACCAGTCAAGATCCAGGGGCCTGGTTGCCAGGTTGGGCTTCCTGTCTAACTGACAGGATAAGGAAGAACCCTCTCCCTCCCAGCCAGGTTGCTGTCCAGACCCCTATCAACAACGGTGTAAAGACGTTAAATAATCAAACTGAAAGCAGCGGGAGGGAGGAAAGAAATATGGGGCAGTGCAGGAGGTCTGGAACCTTCCTCCTCTCCTGCCAGTGAAGTTTCCTTCTCCGCCCCACCCCCACCCCCGACGGGAACCCAAGCACCTGGATGCCCCCCGGAGGCGACCTCAGCCCGGTCCCAAACCTGGAACTGCAAC
Source organism: Mirounga angustirostris (assembly GCF_029215605.1). Taxonomy (NCBI): domain Eukaryota; kingdom Metazoa; phylum Chordata; class Mammalia; order Carnivora; family Phocidae; genus Mirounga; species Mirounga angustirostris. The sequence continues at coordinate 49,619,285 of NW_026991717.1, read as the reverse complement.
TAACCAGCGCCTCGCCCATGCTGCCCCCGCCCCTCGGCGGACGTCCCGGTAGGGTCTGTGCTGAGGGCCTGGGGAGGCAAAGCAACTTTTCCGCCGGGCTCAGACGCGCAGAAGCTGGGCGAGGAATCGCAGCCTCCAGCGCCTAACCGCAGGGCCAGCCCTGCCACTCGCCCGCTAGGGTGCTCGACCGTCCGGTTGAAGCGGAACCCACCGGGCGCGGGGGGTCGGGCGGTGCCTCCCACACCTCCCGCCGCTGCCGGGCTCACCTGTCTGGACCTCGCTGGGCCCGCGCCGCTCTGCCTGCGCGCGCGCCGCGTCCACCCGTGGCCGGCCCTTTTTGGGTCCTTGGCGGGTATTTTCCGTCTGGCCCCACATCACTTCCCGTAAAGGAGAGCGAGGTGGGGGCGGGACCTCCTCTTACCCTCCACCTCCCGCTTCCTCCTGTCACCTCAGGGAGCACCCCCGCCCGACTCCGCGAGAGCGCTTAGCGGGCGCCTCCCGCGCGCCGCTCGCGGTCCCGCCGCCCCTGCCGCGGGGTCCTCTTGTGAGCCTCGAAAAGGCTCCCGCACGCTTCATTTGGCCTATGTCAGGTCTCCGCTGGCCTTTCCTGGAAAGTGTGAAACCCTAGTGAGTTGCTTGCGTCTTGAGACACAGACGTGACATTTACAAACTTCTCCAGGATCCGAGAGCTGCGAGGTGTGGTTTGGTGACTCTCGCCAAATCTCCTCCCCCAAAAGCCAGGTTCTAAAGGCATTTGTCAGGGCATCAGATCGGTGTCTCCAACTCTAGCAGCCAAGGGTGCTGAGCAGCCGCAAAGTCGGCCCCACCCAGGCTTCCTGAGGCTCAGTGCTCCTGCTGCAGGTACTCCCTGGTCCAGGTCCCTAAGGGCCGGATCCGCGCCGAGCGTCCGGCTCTGCCCCCGTCCAGGCCGCCTCGCCAGCTCCTCACTCGGATCCGCCCGGGCCTGGCCTTCCTGGGGCAAGGGAAGGCTCTGGTTTATGGAAATGCCAGGAGGGAGAAAAAGTAAAATTCTGGCAGGAAAAAATGTATTTCTGAGAGGAAATGACAAACGGGGTCCCTGCTCATACAGTGTAGTTCGGATTCGAAAATTAAATTTCTAAAAGAGAGCAATTCGTTTAAAAAAAAAAAAAAGGCAAAATGTGGCACAATATAAAGAATAGCCGCTGGGGCGCCTGGGTGGCTCAGTTGGTTAAGCGACTGCCTTCGGCTCAGGTCATGATCCTGGAGTCCTGGGATCGAGTCCCGCATCGGGCTCTCTGCTCGGCAGGGAGTCTGCTTCTCCCTCTGACCCTCCCCCCTCTCATGTGCTCTCTCTCATTCTCTCTCAAATAAATAAATAAAATCTTAAAAAAAAAAAAAAAAATAGCCGCTGTAAGGATAAACCTGCGAGCCTTTGCTGCCCCCCAGCGGCTTCCTTCTCTCAGCGCGGACGGGCGTGTATGCGGCAGCTTGGATCTGCAGCTGTGAAGGTGGCTTAGGCCACCAGGTTACCACTCAGAGGCAGCCAAATTTCTCCTCCAGTGGCCTCGGGGTATGGACAGTGGCCTTTGGGCTTGCTTCTGCGGGCTCCCAGGCGAAACACGTCTGAACCAAATAATTCCACATCTAAGCAAAGCAAAAATGATTGAAAACCCTAATCCAGCTTCTCTTACCATCCGGGCCATCTCACTGATCTGTGTCTACTTCCACCACAAATTCCAACTGTCCCAGGCCCACGTCCCCAACCCCATCATACTTCCAGTCTGCAGCTACTCACAGTTTACACTACAATACAATTAGCTTCTCAAATATGTGTCCAATTTACAAAATCGCATATAGGATAAGCCATATGAAATTGTGAGATGTTGAATATGCATCTAATCTAATGTTTATAGGGAAATATAACAGAATAATCTCAGAGCTAGAGATAGCAGATTTCATCAGGGTGATAGTGTCAAGGGATGTTCCCCAGCTAAGAAAGGCCATCAGACTGCTGTTGGTGGAGGCTGACAAGAAAAGTAGCCCCATGTTCACATGTAAAGGAACAGTCCTAGGAGTTACTGACCAGCTAATAACTGGGGGCCAACAATGCAGCAACTGTTAATGGCTGATATGATACTAGGAGAGTCTTCCCCTTCAATCTTCCTCACGCCTGCAGCCAAGCAGGGCTGTAGCCAGGAGCTTACCAAGCAGATCAAAAAACAGACAATGGTAACGTGGCCCATTCATTATCCTTTCATTCATTGAATGAGTCCAGTTTATGTACTAGAGATGGAATAATGAACAAGGTAAATTGGTCCCTACCCTCAGTAGCTTGATAGGCCAACAAGTAAGCAGTTAATTCCAATGTGGTGAGATAAGATCCTCAATAAGGGAAGTAAGAGTATTATTGGAACACAAATAAGCGACACCAAGTCAAGACTTCCTAGAGAGAGTGATGTATAAATTAAGAAGGATGAATAAGGTAGGAGGGTGAGGGAGAAGAGAATTCTAAGAAAAGAGAGCAGATGGGGCGCCTGGGTGGCTCAGTTGTTAAGCGTCTGCCTTCGGCTCAGGTCATGATCCCAGGGTCCTGGGATCGAGCCCCGCATCGGGCTCCCTGCTCGGCGGGGAGTCTGCTTCTCCCTCTCCCACTCCCCCTGCTTGTGTTTCCTCTCTCGCTCTCTGTCAAATAAATAAATAAAATCTTTAAAAAAATAAGAAAAGAAAAGAGAGCAGAGGAGAGACCTGGAGCCAAAAGAGAGCATCAGATATTAAAGCAACTGAAAGAAGTTCAGAAAAGCTGAAAAACTGAGTAGAAGGAATCAATCAGACAAGAGACTGGAGGAATAGCAGAGGCTGGATTTTGAAGAACCCTGGAATGATTATAATTTATTGACCATTTACTATGAATCAGCAAATATGCTAAGAAGTTTGCATGTGTCCCCTCATATACTTCTCACAATTGCCCTCTGAAATAAGTATATTCCTGTCTTTGTATTACAGATAAGAAAACTGAGCCTTAAAGCAATGAAGTAACCTGACCAAGATCATACAGCTGAAAGTGGCACAGGCAGGACTAGAATTGAGAACTCATTTTCTAAATGGCCATTAAGGTTAAGAATGGGTTTCAGAGAACAATTAGCATGCTGAAATCCAAGTAAGGAACAATAGTAATCTGGCTTAAGACCATGTCCATGAGGATGAAGATGGATAAACAGATTTGAGATATTTAGGAGAGTAAATCAAGAAGATGTGATTGTAGGTGGTGAGGGAGAGGGAGAAATCCATGAAAATGCCTGTTTCTGGTTTGGGCAACTAGGAACCATTGAGCATAAGGAAGAGAACCCTATTGCAACAGGGTAAAATAGGCCATAATGAACAAGTTTAGGACATTTTAACTTTGACACATCAGCACTGGGAGAACATATAAGTGAAACTGCTCAGTAGCAATTGAATAGGCTGATCTGAAGCACAGAAGACATGGACGGAAGCTATTGCCCAAGGGGTACGCAAAGACATGAAAGTCAATGAGCTAGTCTAGAAAATGTATAAAGAGGGCAAAGAGGGGGCTTGGTACAAAACCCAGAGGATCACTCAGTTAATGAAGTCTGAGAAAAGAGTGCCCAGAGAATAGGAAGAAAACAAAGAGAAAAAGTTATTACAGAAACTAAATATGTTGAATATATCTTGTATATCAATTCAAAATCCTCTCTACATCACTTCTTACTCTGGTGACAGAACTGATCACAGTATACCCTGGCTTCCCACCCTGGGGCTTTTCTGACACTGCAGGCTGCTGCTTGAAACACGCACAGTCCCAGCTCCAGTATCACTAATAGGGCGGAAATTGGAGGTATCAGTAAGAACTCATGATTTTTAATACATAGAACTAGATAGGAATCGAATTATATATACGGATATGCATGTATGTATGTACTTTCCAGCACTGTCTGCCAAGAGGTCCTAAAAGCAATTATATCACAGTAGCTATAAATACATTTAACACCCAGATTTTGATTTCTAAATACCCTTCTATAATAAAAGCAACAGGCACATGATTATATCTAAAATAGCTACAAAAAACAATTAGAGCTAATAAATAAGCAAAGATCAGGATACAGGATCAGTTGTATTTCTACACACTGGCAATGAGCAATCTGAAAAGGAAATTAAGGAAAAAAACCCTATTTGAAATAGCATCAAAAAGAAAAAAATACTTAGGAATCAATTTAACCAAGCAGGTGCAGGGCTTATACACTGAAAACTACAAGACACTACTGAAAGAAATTAAAGAAGACTTAATAAATGAAAAGATATTCCATGTTCATCTTTACGTAATATTATAAAGATAGCAATACGTCCCAAAGCAATCTACAGATTCAACACAATCCTTACCAAAATCAACATACCAACATTTTTTCCAGGAGTGGAAAAGTTGATCCCAAAATTCATATGTAATTGCAAAGTACCTTGAATAGCCAAAACAATCTTGAAAAAAAAAAAAAAAAAAAGAACAAGTTTGAAGGACTCACTTCCTGATTTCAAAGAAAGTTAATACAAAGCTGCAGTAATCAAAACAGTGTGGTATTGACATAAGAATAAACATATATTTGAATGGAATGGACATGACAGTCCAGAAATGAACTCATAAATCTGTGGTCAATTGATTTTCAACAAGAATGCCAAAACTATTTAATGAGGCAAGAACAGTCTCTTCAATAAATAGTCCTGGGAGAACAGGTTATTCACATGCAAAAGAATAAAGTTGGACCCTTATCTCACACCATATATAAAAATTAACTGAAAACAGATCAAAGACCAAAATTATAACAGCTAAAACTATAAGACCTATAGAAGAAAACAGGCACAAATCTTCACTACCTTGGATTTGGCAATGGTTTCTTAGATTTGATACCAAAAGTATAAAAATGATTAGGTTAATTATACTTTATCAAAATTTTAAGATCTTGTTTATCAAAGGACACAATCAAGAGAGTGAAAACACAACACACAGAATAAGAGAAAATATTTGCAAATTATATCTGATAAGAATATAGTATCAGAATATAACTGAGTTCTTACAATTAAAAAGACAGCTCCATTAAAAAGAGGGCAAAGGACTTGAATAGATATTTCTCCAAAGAAGATATAAAAATGGTCAGTAAGCACATGAAAAGATGTTTAATGTCATTAGCCATTAGGGAAATGCAAATCAAAACCATAATTACTCTTTCACATCTACTAGGTTGGCCATAACTTTTTTCAAAAACAAAAGAAAAATTACAACTGTTAAGTGAGGATACGGAGAAATTGAAACCCTGTACATTGCTGGTGGAAATGTAAAATGATATTATCACTTTGGAAAGCAGTTTAGCAGTTCTTCAAAATGTTAAACAGAATAACCATATGATCCAGCAAGTCCACTGTGATCTTAGATTAGTTCCCAGACCAGAAAAAAAAAAAATTGTCTATTGATCTAATAGGACTTGGTAGAATTTGGATAAAATCTGAGATTAGATAATATTGTATCAATCTTAATTTCCTGATCTTGATCATTATGTTGTAATTAAGAAAGACAATATCCTCATTTTTAGGAATTACACACTGAAATATGTAGTAGTAAAAGGGCATCATGTGGGCAACTTACTCTCAAAGAGTTTAGAAAAACAATAACGTGGTATGTTCATGTGTAAATACACATATATGGAGAGAGATTAAAGCAAATGTAGTAAAAAATGTTGACATTTGTGGAATTGGGGTAAAAAGAGTACAAAATTTTTTGTACTCTTTTTGCACCTTTTCTCCAAGTGTGAAATTATTTCACAATAGTTTTTTAAAAAAACTTTTGGAAGTCTCTTTAGGAAATCCACTGGATCAAGTCTAGTGGCCCACTTAAAAATCTATCATTTTCTTGACTTTATATCTCACTTTTTTACTCCCACTATCTGCTCTCCTGATTTTAGAGTTAGAATGGATTTGTGATGAGACTGGAAAAACCACCACCTGATTGTTACATGGAGTGGAAGGCCCTGATGATATTCCTTTCACTGAGGCACTGGTGAGGAGGCCACTGACATCTTTGAAAAGCTCAGTGGTGGTTGCCCTTTATAGGTTGAGACTGACAGTTGAAAATGCTGCTGCAACAGGTCTCTCTAGCATCAACTAGAAATAAAAGAATCCCCACTCACTAAAGCTACAGGCATTCCATGTCCCCACTTGTCCCAGGCCTTGCTAAAGCCTACAGGTAAATGCACTCCACACACAGGGTGCCTCTGGATCACTTGGCTCTAGTGGCCAGAGGGGCTAGCTCTGATGGCCAAAAGGGCTTGTGTTCCTGGGCACCACAGGATTGTAACAACTGGAAAGACATTTCAGGGCAGGCTACTATACCAAGGGCACTTCACAGACTGCCAACGACTTTAAGTTTGTCAGATATCTGCAGACTACAGAGGCACAACTAGGCATGTAGCCATCTTTGGGAAACACCATCTTTGCACCCTCCTTGGCCTCATCACAGCTTACTGGTACCTCCCAGAAAGTAGTTTTCATTCATCTTAAGTTCCAATTCTTATAACTCTTACCCAGGAGATACCTCCAGATCTCCTGGTCTAGAGGTCAGCAGGGTCTATAATTGTGTGCCCAAAAGACTATATATATTCACATAAATTAAAAACTGCTGTCTAAGGATCTGGCTTCCAATTAGCCTGAACCCAGGTACTGACTGAGATCACAGGCCTCAGCACACCATCAACAGTTGGGATCCACAAGAACAAATCAGTTTACTCAGACAATCACAAACATTTCAAAGACAAATAAGAGCTAGTGCAAGGTTGAACAATAGGTTCATCTCCTACATAAGACCAGTCCTTCAAGTCTGGGAAAGGTAGCTGTTTTGCATTATACTTAGAAACAAACATGGAAAGCCAAGGAAAATGAGGAGACAGAAAAATAATTAAAAAAAAAAAAAAAAAAAAGAACAAGACAAAACCTCAGAAAAAGACCTTAATGAGATGCAAAAAAGTAATCTACCTGTTGAGTTCAAAGTAATGGGCATAAAGATGCTCCCTAAACTCAGGACAAGAATGGATGAATACAGTGAGAACTTCAATAAAGAGATAAAAAATATAAGAAAGAACTAAACAAAAATCACAGAGCTGAAGAACATAAAGGAACTGAAAAATACACAATAGGCATTCAACAGCAGGCTAGATGAAGCAGAAAAATGGACCAATAACCAGGAAGACAGGGCAATGGAACTCACTCAAACAGAGCAGCAAAAAGAGAAAAAAAATTTAAAAAGTGAAGATAGCTTAAGAGACTTATAGAATATCATCAAGGAGATTAACATTGGTAGTGTAGGGGTCCCAAAAGGGGAAGAGAGAAAAAGGGCAGGAAATTTATTTGAGGAAAATTATGGCTAAAAATTTCCCTAACCTGGGGAAGGAGACAGACATCCAGGCACAGGAAGCATGGAGCACTCCAAACTAGATAAATCCAAGGGATCCACATCAAGACACATTATAATTAAAATGTCAAAAGTACAGGGCACCTGGGTGGCTCAGTTGGTTAAGCGTCTGCCTTTGGCTCAGGTCATGATCCCAGGGTCCTGGGATCCAGCCCCATGTTGGGCTCCCTACTCAGCAAGGAGGCTGCTTCTCCCTCTTCCTCTGCTGCTCTCCCTACTTGTTCTCTCTCTCTCTCTCTCTGACAAATAAATAAATAAAATCTTTAAAAAATAAAATAAAACAAAATGTCAAAAGTTTAAGAGAGAATCTTAAAAGCACCAAGAGAAAAACAACATCTTTTATACAACAGAACTCCTTAAGACTACTGGCAGATTTTTCAGCAGAAACTTTGCAGGCCAGAAGAGAGGGGCATAATATATTCAAAGGGCTGAAGAAAAAAATCTTCCAACCAAGAATATCCTACCCAGCAAAGCTATCATTCAAAACTGAAGGAGATTATCTCTCCTTTTCCCTATACAAGCAAAAGCTAAAGGAGTTCATCACCACTCAACCAGCTTTACAAGAAATGTTAAAGGGACTTTTTTTTGTTGTTTATTATGTTATGTTAATCACCATACATTACATCATTAGTTTTTGATGTAGTGTTCCATGATTCATTGTTTGTGTATAACACCCAGTGCTCCATGCAGTATGTGCCCTCTTTAATACCCATCACCAGGCTAACCCATCCTCCTGTCCCTGTCCCCTCTAGAACCCTCTGTTTTTTTCTCAGAGTCCATAGTCTCTCATGGTTCATCTCCCCCTCTGATTTCCCCCCCTTCATTCTTCCCTTCCTGCTATCGTTTTCTTTTGCAAATGACATATCAGATAAAGGGCTATTATCCAAAATCTATAAAGAACTTCTCAAACTCAACACCCAAAGAACAAATGATCCAATCAAGAAATGGGCAGAAGACATGAACAGACATTTTTCCAAAGAAGACATCCAAATGGCCAACAGACACATGAAAAAGTGCTCAACATCGCTCGGCATCAGGGAAATCCAAATCAAAACCTCAATGAGATACCACCTCACACCAGTCAGAATGGCTAAAATTAACAAGTCAGGAAATGACAGATGTTGGCCAGGATGCGGAGAAAGAGGAACCCTCCTACACCGTTGGTGGGAATGCAAGCTGGTGCAGCCACTCTGGAAAACAGTATGGAGGTTCCTCAAAAAGTTGAAAATAGTGCTACCCTACGATCCAGCAATTACACTATTGGGTATTTACCCCAAAGATACAAATGTAGGGATCCGAAGGAGTACGTGCACCCCAATGTTTATAGCAGCAATGTCCACAATAGCCAAACTATGGAAAGAGCCAAGATGTCCATCTACAGATGAATGGATAAAGAAGATGCGGTATATATATACAATGGGATATTATGCAGCCATCAAAAGGAATGAAATCTTGCCATTTGCAACAATGTGGATGGAACTGGAGGGTATTATGCTGAGCGAAATAAGTCAATCAGAGAAAGACATGTATCATATAACCTCACTGATATGAGGAATTCTTAATCTCAGGAAATGAACTGAGAGTTGCTGGAGTGGTGGGGGATGGGAGGGATGGGTGGCTGGGTGATAGACATTGGGGAGGGTATGTGCTAGGGTGAGTGCTGTGAATTGTGTTAGACTGTTGAATCACAGACCTGTACCTCTGAAACAAATAATATATGTTAAAAAAAATAAAATAAAAAAATAAAGGGACTTCTTTAAGCAGAAAAGAAAATACACTAACAACAAAATATAAAAGTAAAAATCTCACTGGTGAAGGCAAATATATAGTAAAGGTAGGAGAATAACCACTTACAAAGCTAGTATTAAGGTTAAAAGACAAAAGTAGCAAACAGAACTATAATAATTAGTTAACAAATACACAAAATAAAAAGATGTAAAATATGACATCAAAAACAAAACATGGTAGGGGGGAATAAAAATGTAGAGGATTCAGAATGTGTCAAAAATTTAAGCTGCTACTGACTTAAAATATGCTGTTATATACATAAGCAGTTATATATGAACTTCATGGTAACCACAAAGGAAAAACCTATTGTAGATACACAAAAAATAATGAGAAAAAAACTATACATAACACTAAAGAAAGTCATCAAACCACACAGAAAAAAGCAAGAGAAGAAGAAAGGAACAGACAGGAAGTACAAAAACAGCTGGAAAACAATTAAAATGGAAATAAGTACATACCTACCAATAATTACCTTAAATGTAAATGGACTAAATTCTCCAATCAAAAGACACAGAGCAGCTGAATGGATAAAAAACAAGACTCATCTATATACTGCCTAAAAGATACTCTCTTCAGAAGTAAGGATACACACAAACTGAAAGGGAAAAGATGAAAACAAATATTCCATATAAATGAAAATGAAGAGAAAACTGGTATAGCTATACTTATATCAGACAAAACAGACTTTAAAACAGACTATAAAAGACAAAGAAGGGCATTACATAATGAAAAAGCAGTCAAACAAGAGGATATAAAAATTATATTTATGCATCCAACATAGGAGTACCTATATATAAAGCAAATATTAACAGACATCAAGGGAGAAATTGTCTGCAATACAATAATAGTAGTGGATTTTAACACCCAACTTACCTCAATGGCTAGATCATCCAGACAGAAAATCAATAAGGAAACACTGACTTTAAACAACACATTAGATCAAATGGACTTAATAGAAAAATACAGAACATTCAATCCAAAAGCAGCAGAATACACATGCTTCTCAAGTGCACATGAAACATTCTCCAGGACAGATCACATGTTAGGCCACAAAACAAGTTCTCACTAGATTTAAGAAGACTGAAATCATATCAAGCATCTTTTCTGATCACAGTGGCATGAAACTAAAAATCAATTACAAGAAAAAAAACTGAAAAAAATCACAAATATGTAGATTAAACAACATGCTACTGAACAATCAATGGGTCAACAAAGAAATCAAAGAGGAAATCAGAAAATACCTTGAGACAAATGAAAATGTAAATATAACAATTCATGGGATGCAGCAAAAGATGTTCTAGTAGGGAAGTTCATAGTGATACATGCCTACCTCGAGAAACAAGGAAAATCTCAAACTAACTTTACATCTAAAAGAACTAGAAAAAGAATAAATAAATCCCAAAGTTAGTAGAAAGAAGGAAATAAGAAAGATCATAGAAATAAATAAAATAGAAACTAAAAATCAAATTTAAAAATCAATGAAACTGGTTCTTTGGAAGGGTAAACAAAATTGACAAACCTTTAACTAGACTCACCAAAAAGAGAAGACTCAAATAAGTAAAATTAGAAATGAAAGAGAAGTTATAACTGATATCACAGAAATACAAAGGATCATAAGAGACTTCTATGAACAATTAATTATATGCCAACGAACTGGACAACACTGAAAAATGGATAAATTCTTAGAAACACACAATCTTCCAATACAGACTCATGAAGAAATAGAAAATTGGAATAGACAAATTACAAGTAAGGAAATTGAATTTGTAATCACAAGCCTCCCAACAAACAAAGCCCCAGGACCAGATGGCTTCCCTGGTGAATTCTACAAAATATTCAAAGATTTAATACCTATTTTCTCAAACTTTACCCAAAAAAATGAAGAGGAGGGAATGCTTCCAATCTCATTTTACAAGGCCAGCATTACCCTAATACCAAAACCAGATAAGGATGCCACATAAAAAAGAAAATTACAGGCCAATATCCCTGATGAATACAGATACAAAAATTCTCAATAAAATAGTAGCAAAACAAATTCAACAATACATTAAAAGGATCATACACTATGATCATTGACCTTATAGAAAGAACCCTGGCTTAGACTATTGTAACAGATTACTATAAAATGGGTGGCTTAAACAACAAATATTTAGGGCGCCTGGGTGGCTCAGTTGGTTAAGCGACTGCCTTCGGCTCAGGTCATGATCCTGGAGTCCCGGGATCGAGTCCCGCATTGGGCTCTCTGCTCAGCAGGGGGTCTGCCTCTTCCTCTGACCCTCTTCCCTCTCGTGCTGTCTCTCATTCTCTCTCTCAAATAAATAAATAAATAAAATCTTTAAAAAAAAAACAACAACAAATATTTATTTCCCACAATTCTGAAGGCTGAGGAGTCCAAAATCAAGGTGCTGGTGGATTTGGTGCCTGGTGAGAAGGCCCTTTTCCAGTTTGTACCTTCTTGCTATATTCTAACATGGTGAAGAGGATGATCATCTCTCCTTTATCTACTTAGGAGGGCACTAATCCCATTCATGAAGGCTCCACCCTCATGTCTTAATTACCTCCCATAGGCCCACCTCCAAATACCATCACACTGGGGATTAGGGGTTCAACATATGAATTTTACCAGGGGTTTTGGGGCGGGGGGTCACATTCAGTCCTTACCAAATCCTTATTTTAGAAAGAACAAACTGAAAGCCACTGAGTCTGCTTTCCCCGACTAAGTAAATTAGAAGCAATTTAGGCAAAGAATTGCAGACATTAATGCCACCTTTAAGGATTTGAAGGAGGGACGCCTGGGTGGCTCAGTTGGCTAAAGCGTCTATCTTCGGCTCAGGTCATGATCCCAGGGTCCTGGGATCGAGTCTCACATCGGGCTCCTTGCTCAACAGGGAGCCTGCTTCTCCCTCTGCTTACCTCTCTCTCTGACAAATAAAAATAAAAATCTTTATAAAAAACAAAACAAAACAAAGATTTGAAGGATGTGGGCAGAGGGTCTCTATACCCCCATTCAATTCACCTCTCTGGGCCTTACAAAAATTAGATGGAAAAAGTTCTAGAGATGGACGGATGGTGATGGTTACACAACAATGTGAATGTACTTAATGCCACTGAATTCTACACTTAAAAACTGTAAAAATAATGTATTTCATGCTATGTATTTTTTTTTACCACACACAAAAAACAAACTAGATGGATTATGGCAGAAAACAATGGACTATCTTAATTGCAGCTATTCTGGATAGAGTTATCCTTTTTCTTTTTTTATTTTTTAAAGATCTTATTTATTTGTCAGAGAGAGAGCACAAGCAGGGGGAGCGGCAGGCAGAAGGAGAGGGAAAAGCAGGCTCCCTACTGAGCAGGGAGCCCCATGCAGGACTTGATCCCAGGACCCTGGGATCACGACTCAAGCCGAGGGCAGATGCTTAGCTGACTGAACCACTCACGCATCCCTCCTTTCTCTTTAAGACAGCTTTATTGAGATCTAATTCTCACACAGTAAAGTCCACTACTTTAAAGTGTACAATTCAGGGATCATCAGGGATATTGGCCTGTTACTTTCTTTTTTTGTGGCATCCTTATCTGGTTTTGGTATTAGGGTAATGCTGGCCTTGTAAAATGAGTTTGAAAGTGTACAATTCAATACTAAAAATTATATTGACAAAGTTGTCACTGACCACCACTATCTAGTTCCAAAACATTTTCATCACCTTAAAAAGAAACCCTATATCCTGGCAGCCACTAATCTTTCTCTGCATTTGCCTCTTCTAGCCATGTCATATGAAATTACAACATATGGCTTCTTGTGTTCAGCTTCTTCCATGTTTTCAATGTTTATTAATGTTGTAAATGTCGCTATTTCATTAATTATGGCTGAGTAATATTCTATTGTGTGCTACAATTTGTCATGCATTGATAGACATTTGTGTTATTTCCACTTTTTTGGCTATTATAATAATGATGCTTTGAACAATCATGTACAAATTTGTGGACGTTTTCACTTCCCCTGGATATCTACCTAGAAGCAGAATTACTGGGTCACACGGTAACACTGTTTAACTTTTTGAGTAACTGCCAAACTGCTGCACAGCCACTGCAGTTTTACATCCCACCAGCAGCCTATCAGGGTTTCAATTTCTCCCCATCCTTGCTGACAGTTGTTATCTTCCATCTTTTTGTTTGTAGTCATCTAAGTTTGTGAAGTGGTATCTCATTGTGACCTTGATATAAATGGCTGCAATATTTTTATTAGAAAAAAAATTAACTCATTCTCTGCCACTTGGTATGTAAATACTAAACTGACCAATGCATCATTCTCAAAAGGAGGATCAAAAGCAGTTCAATTTAAATTGATGTTAGATAGGATTATCATTCCTTGGATACAACAGGATCATATATTCCTGCTCATTATCATGTGACTTGACTCTGCACCCTGTACAAAGTCTGTGTCTCTGCCCTTGACTTTGGGCTTGACCATGTGACATGCTCTAAACCAACAGAATATGAGAAGATTTGACATTTGCCACAAATGAGCAGAAGCTTACAATTCCAAGTTTCCTCTCTGTCTCAATCCTATATTGTCATATCCCAGAAAGGAGATTCTCCTTGAGCCTGGGTCCCACAATGAGAAGACTCATACAACACAACCCCAGTCTAGCTGTGTAGTTCAAGCAAAGCTAAGCCTGTCACATGGTAAATACTTGGTATATGAACTAAAATCTTAATGTATATTTTTATGTGCATAGAAGAAAAAGTCTCAAAGGCTTACACTAAACTGTTGAAGGTGCTGATTAAATCAATGTATACAGTAATTTTCACCTTTCAGTTTGTTCATTTCCATACTGTTTGAATTTTTTAATGTACATGCACTATTTTCGTAATATTTTTTCACTCCCTTTTTTAAAAATTACCCATGCTGGCCTCCATTGAACACAGACAGCTTAGATTAAGCTATAATAAATTTACTTTTCAAGAAAAAGAAATCAATAATAAAAATGAGTTGATTTAAATAAAGCATCTTGTACATGTGATTACATTGATAGCTCTCAGTGAAAATATAAGCTTAAGATTATTAGAATAAGTAATTATCAGTTCCTACCAATTTCAAAAAAACATTGTAACTACATGAAAAATAGCTTTGTAACTAATTAATTCCACCCTTTGCACCATTATTAATGCAAATTTGCTTAGGTTAAACAAACAGATCTGTGTCATATTTGCTATCCTATATAATACCATCTATCTTAACTAAAACCTCAATTTGATCTGAGCTACCCCCATTCTCAATTTACTCCTTCATTCTGCCTGGGGCTGAAAGACTGCTCATGTATATTAAATCGGCTAACTGTAGGCTACTTGAGGGGCATTCTGCCTGAGGTGGTTAACTTGACCCACTTCATCTATAACCAGTACTATAAACACCATTCCCAGCTATTTTATAAATAGAGTCTTGTCATCCCTTGATCCTGTATATGCTGCATTTCCAGAAAAATAAACATCAACTGGGAAACAAAATATTCTTTAAGACATTCATTTTAAAAAATGACAAATAAAATTAAACATTAAAATTGACAGTGCTTGTTTTAAAATCATTACCTATGATTTATTTGTGTTTAAAATATACTTGAGAAGTTTTTACTAGATTATTTATAGTCAATGTATAATTTCAATAGAACTTTAAACAATTACATTTCAACTCCATGTAGTATTAACTTTTCTTCTCTTCTGATTCTTGTGCCAATTTCAACTTTTCTTTTAATTCCATCTGATCTCGGTAGTACTGTTCAAATACTGGTTGATAAATATACATCCCTCCAGCAATTCCGAGGATGCTAGCAAAAAGCAGTTGTGGAAGAGTCAATCTCCCAAACATTTTTCAACAAATGCTATACAGTGCTTTTGCCACACCGTGGTTTTGAAAAATTACAGTCCACATCCAGGAAATATCTTCAGATCTGTGTACAAAGTAAATGGAAAGCAAAGCAGTAATTTAGCACAACATCCTTTTAAAAGATTCCAGGTCACTACTTTGTTCCAGAGTGAGTAGTATTTTCATCATAATATGTAAATATCACTTGATTTAACTAAAATAGGAATATAAATATACAGGGAATATGACAAATGAGGATTAGGGGATGGTGTAAGACAAAGCTAAATCCTATTATAGAATTTTCTCAATGGTTTTAAATAAATAATTCTTAAAATGGCAAAACTGGGGGAGAGGCTGGTAAGAGAAATCCTCTTTACACCTTGACATACCATCATAAAACTAATCACTGAAAGAAACAGCTCCCCCAAAAAGTTGAAAGTGATTGCCCATCCAATCTGGAAGTAGAAGAAAGAGAATTGTTACTTTTCATTATTAGTCCTTGTTTACTATTTCATGTTTTTTGGCAATATGCATAATTAAAAACAATTTTTAAAGCAGGCTAAAAGATTTTGAGTTCCCTTTGATGCTTTAGAAGGTACAAGTAGACATCAAACACATGAAATAACTTGCCATCCATTTATTTTATTTTATTTTATTATGTTATGTTTATCACCATACATTTTTTATAATATAAAGGAGACTTGACTGATTTATTACTTTTAACAACTGAGGAGTAAAGACTCCAGTATTTCTCAGAAAGTTATATTCGGGAACACCATAGTCTCTGGAGAAAACAGATGTTTATGAAAGAGGAAAGCAGAGTAACGGATTTACATATTTTCTTATAACAGTCTTTCACCGTCTCCTAGACCGGCCCCGAGGTTACAGAAATCATTAGCGGCAGAACCGATACTAGAAACTGGGATTGTCTTTAACATCGCTAAAATGTAATTTAAACTAATATGGGAAAGAAATGCCTGTTTGCTCTTGGACGGTTAACTAGATAAATGACAGCTTACCAAGAATGCTACGGCTCATCGCCCGCGGAGGAAGGAAGGGAGGGAGGGAGGGAATCGTAATTATCATTACTATTATCATTACCACTTAAACACCTCCGACCGTTCGGCTGTCGCTTCGCGTCGCTGACCCCGCCTCTCGGCTGCCCTAGCCTAGGGGAGCTCCGGCTCCTTCCAGCATCTCCGGAAGAGAAAACAGGGCGCGGAGACCACGAAGCCAAAGGGAGACAGCAACCTCACGAGAAGGATAAGCCAAAGAAAAAGCGCAAGCGAGCTCGCGACAAAGCTTACCAAGCTTACCCGTGCCAAACCAACCTGCGGCACCCGGCGGCACACACCAACTTCGGGGGTCGTTGTGAGGAAGCTGCCCTTTCCCAGCTACCTCCGCGCCTGCGTGTGACGGCTGCTGCAGAGGCCAAACTTAGGGAGCGGAAGAGAAACGCGCGTCCCTCCGACTGCAGTCTCCCTCATCGCGGGGACTGAGGTGTCAGGGGATCCTCCGCAGACCTCGAAGTAGGTGCAGGATGAAGCAAGAGGGCGACGATGGCCGACTTTTTTTCCGCGGCCTCCAGAACCGCGCCCACGAGAAGATGAAGCTGCGAAAGAGAAAGTCAACTTTGTACCTCAGTCCCCGGAAGAGCACCGAGCGCCGCGGAGGTGAGCGGGTGGGGTGCGGGAGTCGAGCTCCCAGGCCGTGGCGGCGGAAAGCCGCGGACCCTGAGCTGGGGCTCCATCTGCTGGGCGGGGTTGCCACGAAATCGTAGTGCACCCGAGACCGGATTCTCCATTCCTGCCGCTTGCGTGGCACTTTGTTCTGCATCAGTTAGTTCTGCCGCGGCCGTGCGGAGCGAGTTGACATGACGTAGCCATCCGCATTTTAGAAAGGGGACACCCGCGGTGGCAGTTACCTACGGTTTCGCAGCTACGGAGGGACTGATTCCTGGGGTTGGACCAGGTCTGACTCCCAGCCCATTTATTTTCCCCACCCCCCACCCCGGCCTTCTCTTTGGTCCGGTGTGATGATGACAGGAGCAAAATCACCCCAGTAAGTGGCTTTTGATCTGTCAGACGGGGGTATTTAATATAAAGATGGACTTCTCGTTCATTCGATAAATATTTTGCGCCTTGTATGTGCGGAGCACTGTGTAAGCGGCATGAAAAGAATGCCGAGTTTCCCTGTGGAAACCTGAAACCGAGAAAGGGGAGAATCATTTTGCTAAATGAAGGAGGATCGTGACGGGGGAAAGGGAGTTGTAGATGAGCCCGAGTTCTCTCGTTCTTGTCCCCTAACCCTTCCGTTGTTAGAAGTTGGATCCCTCTGGGTAAAGGTTAGTAACGATGGTAAATTACCATACGAGTCACAGATATATAGTTGAACTTTTAGGTATATCTTGATCAAGATCACTTGTTCAGGGGCCAGCTCGGAGTGCTGTTTATTCTGCACCAGTCCACAGAGTAAAGGGTTTTCTTTCAGCAGATATAGTTCGGTCGGGGTGTTTCTTTAAGTGCTTCTGAAAGATGAGATGGGGCGTGTGTGTTGTGTGGAATGTACCAATTGTCTGAAAAATATTTAAATGTGTTCCTGGAGAATAAGGAAGGAGAGTGGCAGGAACCTAGAACTATAGCAAAAGGCTCAAAATGGATTAGAATGCAAACACAAATACTCAGGAGGCCAAACAGGGGTCTGAATAAATTAAAGCACTTTCTATTAAAGAACCAGCCAGTTGTTGCCAGTTGAGCTTTGTTGTCAGATCTTAGTGTGAAATGCTGTAATACAGATTTTAATATAAAGTCGGATTTTTAAATGTTGACAACTAAATTCACATTAAAAAAAAAACAACAACAAAACTCTGTATTCAGCTTGCAGGCTCTCCAATTGTGGCGAAGAGCAGGGCTATGGAGGCAGCAGATAGACCTGGTTTTGAATCCCGTTTAGTAATTGCAGCCTTTTTGACTTTGGACAAGGCAGTTTAACTTCTTCGTCTCAACTTCCTCATATGTGAATGGGGCCAATACCTACCGTTTAGCATGATGTGGAGGATTAAATGAGATGAGGCATGTGAAGGAATGAACTCAGTGCCTTGCATAGAGTAAGCAACGATAAGGGCTATTTAAAAACATGCAGAGGACCATTTGATATATATAGAAGAGTTGATCCTAAGTTAGTAATTTGTTAGCTGATTTCTTTCATTAGCTACCCATATAGGATATCACCTAATTAGCCTAAGGCCTTAGTTAACTGTATCTCTTTTTCAGTGATATCTTACTATTCTCCTTATACAATTAATTGCAGAAAGACTGGTTAAATGAAAGGAGTGGTGATTTCCCAATGGTGAGGCTCCGGCCCTCATATAACTGTCAACCCAGGTCTGCTTTGAGAGTAGCGTGGCTGGGCCAGAGTTCTCTACTGTGACTTCACAGAGTCTGAGCAAGGCGCCAACCAGAGCAGCAGATTTTAGTTCTGCAAGTGGAACTTGCCTGACTTTTGTGCCACAATTACTTGTTTTGTTTTGTTTTTCAGATCTTCTTGGTGAAAACATTTATCTGGTCTTGTTTACCATAGCATTACGAATATGTAACTGTTTTTTAGTCCAGACAAGTTTTGTTCCAGATGAATATTGGCAGTCTCTTGAAGTTGCACATCACATGGTTTTCAAATATCCTTTGTAGTTTCTTTTCCAGACTAGAAATGTATATTCATCTTAGAAATTGTGCCTGCTTCTATTATATATTTTCAATCAATTTTCCATATATTCTCTAAGTAATTTTAACTTATCAAAGTATACCATTATTTTACACTAGTATTTCTTCTACCTTTCTTTGATATTAATATACTTGACTCAGCCTTTAACCAGCAGGTATTCCCATAGTGCTCAGTACTGTGGAGGATATAGATGAAGTAAAAAACACATTCCCTTCTTGAAGAAGTTATGAGTTTAATTGGCCAGTTGCATTTTTAATTCAAATAACCAGTATAAAATGCTGTGGTTTTAAGCTTCTTTATCAAAAAAATAGAAATTTTTTATGCACAGAAATCAAATAGATTTTGTTTCAGTGCTATTTAACATTAGTCCTTAATATTACTAATTATGGTTATTTGACCTGGGAATGGACAGAAAGATTGAGGGGTTACACTTATCCCTTAATCTTTGCAAGCATTTACAAGATTCTGCATCTTTTGGGAAAAGATAGTGTTCAGCTGCTGGTAAGTTTAAATAAAAGTAATCAAAATAGTTATTAAAGGTCGATTTATTCCATCCTTTTTAAAAGGCTAATGTATATTAACTCAATGACATTATTGGTATCACAAAGTTTGTTTTTAAAAAAGATACTGTTGCTAAACTCTGACCATATCTGGGCAGCCCACAGTTCAAAGACATACTGTGATGTGTAACCCCTCATTGTGTGCTGAAACACAAAACTGAGCATGAAAGTGTCCTACTTCAAGGAATCCTGTTAAGATATTCAGACTTTCAGAATGACTACATTTTATATTAATTATTTGGACTTTAGAAGTATTCTTCTTTCATGAAAGAATCACACGAGAGCAGTGTTGTATCTTGTTTAACTTGTGAGCAGAAGACCATGTTATAGGAGCTTATGAAGACTATATATAAACCCATTCAGGATTTAGTGTTGAAATTAAATTTTAGAGAAAATTAATTTGACAAGAATTTAATGATATGCACAATCATTGTGCTATGTGTGTAGTAATTAGGCAGCAATAGTAAGTAGGGTTGTAATTCCCAGATCATGAACTTCTGGGGTCAGTTGCCAAAAGAAGGTACCAAAGAACTAATGGTGCCAAAGTTTCTCTAAAGTCACTCTCAAGATCCTTTAAGCTGTCCTCAGATTAGACTCAGAAGTTTGGGCCTTCCCCATTTTCTGTAGGGAAGTGGCCCAGAATTCTAAAGGCAGTCCAAATCCTGAGGGTTTCTTGGAGCCTGGAAAGACACATGGAAGGATCATGGGGAAGGAGAATTTAGAGCAGTAGCAGAGTTTCTCCCATTGACACGTGTGGAAGTTAGGGGCTTTGAATTCCCTTCTGTCAGGGCTTCTAGATTATGTAGGATAACCATAAAGTCTGGAACCACAGGCAATATACATAATGTCATCAAGGATATCTTATATCCCAAGAAGTAGGTTATATTATGAATGAAGGAGTCTTTAAGATAGAAAACTTCCTATTCCTCCAGGACCTATCCACTTCCCTCAACCTGTAGCTGACCCACCTGGCCATTTTGTGATTTAAAGTAAACCTCCTGTAGTCCCCATCCCCACCCCACTGTCCCCCTCAAATCCTCTGTCCTATCTGGAACTTGACCAGGTGGAGAAACATTAAGATGCTATCAGTTAGTCATTCATACTGTCATATTGATTATTTTAAACATAGATTACATACTTTTGAAACCAGAAGGGGTCAGAGAAGTGAAATAAATAGACCAAGGTCACAGCATATTAAAAGCAGAGCTAAAACTAGATCCTAGGTCTGCTTCATTCATAGCCTGGTGCTCTTACCAGATAGCTTCTCCCTAAACTGCATAAAGTGTGTATACAGAATTAGGAATGGCTTAGAATTGCACCAATATGGTAGCCACTAGCCACATGTGTCTGTTGAATATTTGAAATGTGGCTAGTCCACATTGAGAAGTGCTATTAGTATAAAATTCATACTGGATATCAAAAACCTAGTACAAAATAAAAATGTAAAATGTTTCTGTAATTTTTTTATTTTGATGAAATAATAATTTAGATATATTGGGTTAAACAAAATAACTAAAATTAATTTTACCTGTTTGGGATTTTTTTTTATTTTTTAATTTGGCTACTATAAAATTTTAAATTACGTACATGGATCGTGTTATATCTCTACTGGACAGCACTGGCTTAGAACACATTAGAAGAAAGGGATATAGAAGGGAGACCTGAATAGGGTGCCACAGTGGGGGCTTTCAATAGTCAGAAGACATGTAAGGGCATCTGACCTCTGGAGCTTAATGGAGGGATCAGGAGCTTAAAGAACAGGAGAATGATAAGCTGCCAACACAATATCATACTCAAGGTTTACCCCTTGCATGTTCCTTCTCTTTGCCCCACCCCTCTACTTTTTATTTCCAAGAGTCATATGCAACTATTATTTAATTCTTCTCAGGTCCTTACTATAAACCTAGAAAATTACAGTATCTTAAAAGTCTGGAGAGACTTCTAATAACTGGGAATTTACATCTCCACTTATTTTTGTGTTGAGCTAAAATCTACCTTCTTTTATTTTTATTTTTTTAAAGATTTTATTTATTTATTTGAGACACAGAGAGAGCACGAGCAGCGGAGAGAGGGAGGAGGAGGCTCCCCGCTTAGCTGGGAGCCCGACATGGGGCTCTCTCCTAAGACCCTGGGATCATGACCTGAGCCAAAGGCAGACGCTTAAATGACTGAGCCACCCAGGCGCCCCAAATCTACCTTCTTTTAAATTCAAGATTTCTACAAAACAACCCTTCAGAAAGTTTTATTTGTCCAGGATAAACATCTCCATTTCTAAATATCATAATCAGATAATGTCCTTTAGACATCTTATAATTTATTAATATCTGTCTTAAAATGTAGGTCTCCAAATTGAATATAATATTGAAAGCTAGGGTAACTAGTTCAGAATATAGTGGAACCATTAATCCTACAAATGTTACACTTCTGTCAATGCACAAGGATTCTTTTAGTTTTAGTGGTTCCTTATACTGTTGGCTTATATTAAGTTTGTAGCCAAACTGACTTCTCACATGAACTACTTTCAGGCCTGAGAGGTAAGAATGAAGCATATACATCTCTATGCAGAGAAAACAGAAGGTATGTATATAGATGCCTTTTGCTGTATTTTACAGGGCAGAGTTTAAGTGAAATTATGAAGTACATCATACCTTTAAGACTTAAACATTTATTTACAGATTACTAACAAAGAAGAGGAACATGTGTTAAAAGTGTTAGAAGGTGTTAGAAGCCACTGACACCTGAAAGTAGAGCCAGTCTAATTATACTATAAAGTTAATGAATGTTGATCCAACAAAAATACAAACTTAAATATATTTTAGAAACACATCTTTTGAACAAACCTAGATTAAATTGTGCTCTATCAGTATGTTATTTTGTTAATAACTGTGACACATTTTTTTAAAACTCTCAAAGATGTCATTTGTAGCATTAGAATTACTAACTGTAATTAAGTTATAATACATTTACTCTTTAGTTTTGCTCTTAAATTTACTTTTTAATGTCATCTGATTACTATGTTTCTATAATTGTAGAATACTTGTCCTTTTATGGAAAAAAAAATAACTCATTTTATTATCTATATTGCAGGATGGGGAAGTAATGTAACTTAGTAGTTAAGAGCACAGGCTTTAGAATCAGGAAGACCTAGGTTTGAATTCTGGTTTCCACACTAAGTAGCTGTGCAGCCTTGAGAAAATTATTTAACGTCTCTTTACCTCAGTTTCCTCAATTATAAGGCAGTACCTGTCTCACAGGGATTGTTAGGAGGACTGAATGAGCTGATATATATATAAAGTACTTGGTGTGATACCTATCACACATTACTATAAGTGCTTCATAAAAATTTAACCTATTGTTATGCTAATGAAAATCACTAAATGTGCTTCTAAAATAGAACCTTAACAC
Organism: Mirounga angustirostris; assembly: GCF_029215605.1. Classification (NCBI taxonomy): domain Eukaryota; kingdom Metazoa; phylum Chordata; class Mammalia; order Carnivora; family Phocidae; genus Mirounga; species Mirounga angustirostris. The sequence continues at coordinate 49,596,499 of NW_026991717.1, read as the reverse complement.
AATGAACTATTTTGTTGGCTATCTACATTAAAAGTAGTAGTGTTGTGGGCGCCTGGGTGGCTCAGTTGGTTAAGCGACTGCCTTCAGCTCAGGTCATGATCCTGGAGTCCCTGGATCGAGTCCTGCGTCGGGCTCCCTGCTCGGCAGGGAGTCTGCTTCTCCCTCTGACCCTCCCCCCTCTCATGCTCTCTCTCATTCTCTCTCTCAAATAAATAAAATCTTTAAAAAAAATAAAAAATAAAAGTAGTAGTGTTATAATATATAAATTACAGAGAGAAAGAATGAGAATGATGAAACTACCTTGGGCATTTCCCTGAAAAATTAATGCAATTTTTGTAGAAAAGCAGGTATTTTTGCAGAACAATAGAATAATACATTATGTCTATTTTTGTACTAAGAATGGCCTTCAGTTGATAGTTGGATCAGTTTGTTGATTTCTTAATTCTGTGTGAACTGGTACGTGTTTTTTAATATCTTTTTTTTTTTTTGAACTATTGAAGATCTGGATTCCTAGACTTGCCCAAGCACTTCTGTCTGCTATGGCAGACATTAGACTCTACTCAATAATGAAGCAACTAGAAAATCAGCAAATGGCAAAATGGGTGGTAAGTCCTAAACACTTCAAAAACTAGTCACTTACTCCATTCCTAACAGCATGAAGCACATGGAAAAATCAGTTCTCAAAACAGCTTCAGAAGATACTTTGTACAACTTTAGAGAGGTACTTCCATAATGAAGAACAGCAAAATGCAAGTGGTGCCTGCCATATCGCTCTGATTGCACCCTGGGTGATTGACGCCATTGATGCCCTCCAAATCTTTGAACCCTAGGAACAAACAGCCTTTGGAAGCACTGCAGTCATCAAAGCTGTCAAGAGTCTTTGCCTCACTTTCTGTAAAATTCAGTAGGAATAGTTCTAATCATTGCCTACCTCACAAATCACCTACAACCTTTGTTCACTACCTCTAGCGACCTGAGACTGAGCCTAAGAAGTACATTTTCACTGAAGCATTCTTTCACCTCTAGCTAGAGTATTTGAAATAGTTAGACTCTGTAAGGGAGAAAATGTGGTGTAGAAAACTGTCCTTTGTCAGACTGGCTTATTTCACAGTGGAGTGATAGATTCCTTATTTCACATTCAAATCTTGAATGGATTTTCTCATTGAAACCATAACCTGAAGCGTGATTGGATTCTTTAGTACTGTGGTTAACCTTCCTTGGCTCGTTCTTAAATTAAATAAACTTATACAAGCTAGCTTTGAAATCTTACTACCTTTTTAGTACTGTTTCTACTGGAAAATATGTTCCAAATTCCAAGTGACCAATTTATCAACAAATTTCTGGAATATAATTTATTATTTATTTATTAGTAAATATTTATTATTATAAATTATTAATAATACATTTCTGCAGCTAGTGTGTTTATTTGCATTAAAAAGAATGGTTTAGCGATTGAGTCCTTGTTAATGGATTCAAGGATAAAATCAGTCTCTTTATTTTGTGCTTACATACACAGATGAAGGCTCAACCTAAAATGGCAAAAGTGTAATGCCTTTGAAATCCTCCCTCCAAAGTAGTAGTACTAGTTTCTTCTAGTTTAAGAAAAGCCTTTAAATCCACAAAAATTTGGAACATTTTTTAAAGGCTGTATTTGAAGAGATAGGGATCTAATACCACATGTTTAACATCCTTGCACCAGCTAACAAGTTCTTTTAAGACATTTGCTTTATAGACTTGATGCTTCTGTTTGCATGTTCTTCCAAAAACTGGTTTATTATTTTAGTCGATTTACCTGAAAGTATAAACTTGTTAACTTTAACACCCACATATCTGGTATTATCATAGATCTGTGTGTAATGTAACTTCTTAAAAACAATGTTTGGGCATGCCTATTTTCAATATCGTTTATGTTTTGATGTGATTTTTGTAGTAGGTAGACTTGCTGTTTTCCATAGAAGAAGATAATACTGAGCTTTTCCATTTCCCACTCCATATATGTTTGCTTATAATTGTTCTTAGTTTTTTTGCCAGTTATGCTCTTGGTTCACATGGTATTGCTGTACCAGAACTCTTACAAACACCATGGAAACTGTTCTCACTATAATTGCTCTTTTCTACTATCCTTTGGAAGGTTCAAAGTCTGTGAACAGGTGAGATACATTACTGTTAATAATTATGTACAAAACGTGAAAAATTTTAAATATCAACATATTGTAATGTCTGGTGGACCCCTGAATGTTCATGAAGTTTATTAAAACCACATTGTCAGTTGATACATTTATTATAGCAGGAAACAGATATACGCAAACTAGGTAATGAAGGGCAGTTTAATAAAAGGACTATGTACAAATGTTTAGGCAATGTTTAGAAAAACCAATATGGGGATAACCATAGTAACCCCAGGGCTAGTCATAGGAGGAATTTTCTGCTACCCCTTAGGCCCAAGGAGAGGTAATAATTGTAATGGAAATCCATACAAAGCTGTAACTTAAGAGAGGGCCCCAATAGGGGACATGCACAGCCAGCCTTTAGTCATAGCAAGAAGAGAGCTGGGGGAACAAAATGCCCTGAGTTAACTCTTCTGCCCTCCAATCAGTCAAGGCCAATCAGAAGCCAGAAAGCAAGTGAGTTCATTGATATAGTTCAGGCAGGTCAGCTTCCCTGCACAAAGAGCAAGTGAAGAATAGAGGGAAACAGATCTGGAAGGGCAAATAGAAAATATATGAACCCAGGAGATTGGGTCCAAGATGGCAGCATAGGAAGATTCTGAACTCACCTCCTCCCTCAGACATACCAAAACTATAGGAACATATGGATCATTTCTCGCCAAAAAGATCTGAAAGCTAGATGAATTGCTCTCTACAACAAAGGGTAAAGATAGGTAGAAGAGGCAGAGACACAGTCTCACAAAAAAAACCCACCCGCAGCATGGCAACACACAATAGGGAGGGATCTCACCAGCTAGCCCTTCTTCCAGAAAAGCAAGGGGTTGATGCCCCATATCAGGCACTCTGGCCCCTGGGATCTGCACCAGAGAAACAAGCACCCAGAACATCTGGCTTGGAAAATAAACTAGTTGACATCCAGGGGTCCCCAAGTGCTATAGGAAACTGAGGTTCCCCACTTGGATGTCTCACATACAGTCTTGGTTACCCTTGAGACCCAGGGAAAAACAGCCATTTGAAAAGTGTCCAGCAGTGACCCACCAGCAGGAGGGATGGTGTGGAGGTCATCCCTGTGGGGTAAGGGGTTCAACTCCACATCAGGGACCCCCCCTGCCTGGAGATCTGCATCAGGAGTGTGAGTCCCCATAGTGTCTGCTTTTAAAATCAGTGGGGCTTAACTCCAAAAGACCCAGAGGCCTATAGGAAACCTAAACTCTGCTCTTAAAGGCCTAGAGACAGTATCACTTGCTCCAAAAACCAGGAAAGATATTAAAATTTTAAAATTTAAAAATTTCTTGACATGAAGGACATTTATTGACAAATTTTAAGGCATGTACCAGAGAGGCTGGGCACTTTCCCCAGGAACAGAAGTGCTGGTAGATACTGTTTTTCTTGCCTACCTTCAGCCCAGCTAGCCCAATGCTGGCAAATGACAGTTCTGACACTTTCCATCTACCTTGCTAGCATAGCTTGCCCAACCCTGGCATGCCCCTACAGACCTGCCCCACCCAACCCAGTAGGTGCCCCTCCAAAGCAGCTGCCACCATGCCATACCCAGGGGGCAGCCTCTGTCAGGACTGGTACCCCTCCATAGTGACTCCAGCCCTGGGTGAGAGGGGCATCCCTGCCCACCAGCACACCCACACCAGCTGTGGCCTGTCACAACAGGAAATCACACAGCCTATACAGAGGATAGCCCTGGAATGCCTTGTTCTGGTGACCAGGGAGAATTGCACTTCTAGGCCCATGGGACACTACCTTTAAACCAGGAGACATAGCTGACCTACCTAATACCAAGACACAAACACAGAGAGTCAGATAAAATGAAATAGAGGAGTATGTTTTAAATGAGAACAAAACAAAACCTCAGAAAAAGAACTAAACAAAATGGAGACAAGCAATCTACCTGATAAAGAATTCAAAGTAATGGTCATAAACATGCTCACTGAACTTAGAAGAAGAGTGGATGAACTCAGTGAAAACTTAAGGAGATAGAAAATATAAAAAAGAACGAGTCTGAGCTGAAGAATATAACTGAAATGAAAAATACATTAGAAGGAATTAACAGCAGATTAGAGGATGCAGAACAGCAATCTGGAAGACAGGGTAGAGGAAATCATCCAAACAGAAGAGCAAATGGAAAGGAATTTTTAAAAATGAGGATATGGTAAGGGACCTCTATAACAACATTAAGCAGACTAACATTCGCATTATAGGGGTCCCAGAAGAAGAGAGAGAAAGGGGTAGAAAACTTATTTGAAGAGAAAATAGCTGAAAACTTCCCTGACCTAGGGAAGGAAACGGACATACAGGTCCAGGAAGCACAAGAGAGCCCCAAACAAGATGAACCAAAGGAGGTCCAAAATAAGACACATAATAATTAGGATGCCAAAGAGTAAAGATAAAGAGAGAATCTTAAAAACAGCAATAGAAAAGCAACTAGTTATATACAACAAAACACCCATACAACTGTGAGCTGATTTTTCAGCAGAAACTTTGCAGGCCAGAAGAGACTGGCATGATATATTCAAAGTGCTAAAATGAAAAAACCTACAGCCAAGAATGCTCTACCCAGCAAGAATTAAAGGAGAGATAAAAAGTTGTCCAAACAAAAGTTTAAAGGAGTTCATTATTACTCTACCAGTCTTTAAAAAATGTGAAAAGAAATCCTCTAAGCAGAAAAAAATTTTTTTTAAGATTTTATTTATTTATTAGAGAGAGAGAGCACATGAGAGGGGGGGAGGGTCAGAGGGAGAAGCAGACTCCCTGCTGAGCAGGGAGCCTGATGCGGGACTCAATCCCGGGACTCCAGGATCATGACCTGAGCCGAAGGCAGTCGCTTAACCAACTGAGCCACCCAGGCGCCCTGCAGAAAATTTTAATAAGAAAATTATGAAAGAAAAATTCCACTGGCAAAAGCAAAATACAGTAAAAGTAGTAGATAAACCACTTAAAGCTAGTATAAAAATTAAAAGACAAAATTAGTAAAATCAACTATATCTGTAATAATTAGTTAAGAGACAAAATAAAAATATGTACAATATGATATCAAATACATAATCATGGAGAGGGTAATGTACTGTGCTTTTAGAATGAACCTCATGGCATTAAAAACCAATAACAGATACACAAAAAATAAAAAGGAACTCAAGCATAACACTATGAAAGTCATGAAATCACAAGAGAAGAGAGCAAGAGGAAAAGAACCAGAGAGCTACAAAAACAAATAGAAAACAGTTAACAAAATGACAATAAATATGAACATACATATGAATAATTACATTAAATGTAAATGAACTAAATGCTCCAACCAAAAGACATGAAATGAATGGATGGATTAAAAAAAAAAAATCCATCTGTATGCTGCATACAAGAGACTTCAGACCAAAAGACACATACTGAATGTGAAGGGATGAATGTAGATATTCCATGCAAATGGAAGTGAAGAAAAAACTAGGGTGGTTAATGCTTAGACAAAAATAGACTTTAACACAAAGACTATAACAAGAGACAAAGAAGGGCATTATATAATGATAAAGGGATCAGTCCAACAAGAGGATATAACAACTGTAAATATTTGTTTCCAACATAGCAGCACCTAAATATATAGAGCAAATATTAACAGACCTAAAAGGAGAAATACAGTAGTAGAAGGAGACTTTAATGCCCCACTTACAACAATGGATAGATCATCCAGACAGAAAATAAGGAAACAGTAGCTTTAATGACACATTAAATCAGATTGGCTTAACAGAATATTTTTAAATTTTAAAAATTACTTGACATGAAGGAGATTTATTGACAAATTTTAAGGCATGTAAAAATTTCTTTTTTTTAGAATAGAATATTTCATCCCCAAACAGCAGAACGCACATTTTTTTTTTTTTTTGACGTGCACATGGAACATTCTCTAGAATAGATCACGTTAGGCCAAAAAGTCTCAATAATTTTAAGAAGACTGAAATCTTACCAAGCATCTTTTCTGACAACAGTGTGACACTAGAAGAAATCATTTACAATTAAAAAAAAAAAAAAACTGGAAAAAAGTGAAGGCCAAAAACATGCTACTAAACAAGCAATAGGTCAACAAAGAAATCAAAGAGGGAATCAAAAAATACCATGAGACAAATGAAAATGGAAACACAACATTCCAAAATCTTTAGGATGCAAAAGAAGCAGTTCTAAGAAGGAAGTTTATAACAAAAGAGGCCTACCTCAAGAAATAATAAAAATCTCAAACAATCTAACCTAATCTAAATTTAGTGAAAAAGAACAAAGAAAACCAGTTACTAGGAAAAATAAGAAAGATCACAGTGGAAATAAATAGAGACAAAAAATAGATCAGTGAAACTAACAGCTGATTCTTTAAAAAGATAAACAATGTTTAAAACCTTTAGCCTTGGGGCGCCTGGGTGGCTCAGTCGTTAAGCGTCTGCCTTCGGCTCAGGTCATGATCCCGGGGTCCCGGGATCAAGCCCTTCATTGGGCTCCCTGCTCCGCGAGAAGCCTGTTTCTCCCTCTCCCATTCCCCCTGCTTGTGTTCCCTCTCTAGCTGTGTTTTCTCTGTCAAATAAATAAAATCTTTAAAAAAATAAAATCTTTAGCCAGACTCATCAAGGAAAAAAGGACTTAAATCAGAAATGAAACAGGAGAAGTTACAGCCAACACCATAGAAATACAAAAGATTATAAGAGACTACTACAAAAAAATAATATATGCCAGCAAACAGGACAACCTAGAAGAAATGGATAAATTTAGAAACATAATCTTTCAAGACTGAATCAGGAAGAAACAGAAAATTTGAACAGACTGATCACTAGTAATGAAATTGAATCAATAGTTGAAAAACTCCCAACAAACAAAAGTCCAAGATCAGATGGCATCACAGATGAATTCTATAAAACTTTTAAAGAGGAGTTAATACCTATCCTTCTCTAAAATTCCAGACAATTAAAGAGGAAGGAACTCTTCTAAATTCATTCATTATGAGGTCAGCATTACCCTGATAACAAAACCAGACAAAGACACTACAAAAAAAAAAAAAAAAAAAGAACAACAACAAAATTACAGGCCAGTACTTCTAATGAACATAGATTCAAAAATCTTCAACAAAGTATTAGCAAACTGAATTCAGCAATACATTAAAGGTATCACTGATCACAATAAAATGGAATTTATTTCAGAGATTCAAGGATCATTATGTGAAAATCAACATGATATACCACAACAAAATGAAGGTTAAAAATCATATGATCATCTCAATAGATGCAGAAAAAGCATTTGACAAAATTCAACATCCATTTATGATAAAACTTTCAACAAAGTGGATACAGAGGGAATATACCTCAACAAAATAAAGGCCATAATATGACAAACCCACAGCTAATAACCATACTCAATGGTGAAAAGCTTGAAGCTTTTCATCTAAGGTCAGGAACAAGACAAGGATGCCCACTCTCACCACTATTATTCCACATAGTACTGAAAGTCCTAGCCACAGTAATCAGATGAAAAAAAAGCATCTAAATTGGTAAGCAAGAGGTAAAACTCACTACTGCAGCTAACATACTACATATTGAAAACTGTAAAGACTCCACCAAAAAAACTAAGAACTAATAAATTCAGTAAAGTTACAGGATACAAAATTAATATACAGAAATCTGTTGTGTTTCTATACACTAACTAGCAGCCAGAGAAATTAGGAAAACTAACCCACTTATAATTGCATTTAAAAAAATACTTAGGAATAAATTTAACACAAGAAGTGAAAGACCTGTACTCTTAAAAACTATAAGATGTTCATGAAAGAAATTGAAGATGACACAAGTAAATGGAAAGATATACCATATTCATGGATTGGAAAATTAATATTGTTAAAATGTCCATATTACCCAAAGCATTATACAGATTCAATGCAATCTTTCTTAATGTACCAATAGCATTTTTCTCAGAAGTAAAACAAATAATCCTAAAATTTGTATGGAACCACAAAAACAAACAAACAAACAAACAAACAAATCTGAATAGCCAAAACAATCTTAAAAAAGAACAAAGCAGGAAGTATCACACTCCCAGATTTCAAATTATACTACAAAACTATAGTAATCAAAAAAGTATGGTACTGGCACTAAAATAAACACATAGATCAGTGGAACAATAGAGAGCCCAAAAATAAATCCACACTTCTTTTTTAAAAAAAGATTTTATTTATTTATTTGAGAAAGAGTGAGCATGACCAGGAGGGACAGATGGGGGAGAAGTGGACTCCCCACTGAGCAGGGAGCCACATGTGGGGCTCAATCCCAGAACCCTGAGATCATGACCTGAGCTGAAGGCAGATACTTAACTGAGCCACCCAGGGACCCCTAAACCCACACTTCTATGGTTAATTAACCTATGACAAAGCTAGGCAAGAATATACAATGGGGAAAAGACAGTCTTTCTAATAAGTGGTGTTGGGTAAACTGGATAGTTACATGGAAAAGACTAAACTCGACTACTTTATTAACCCATATACAAAAAATAAACTTAAAATAAAGACCTAAATGTAAGACCTGAAACCATAAAACTCCTAAAACAAGTGGTAAACTCTTGGATATCAGTTTTAGCAACATTTTTTTAGATCTATCTCCCCAGGCAAAGGCAACAAAAGCAAAAATAAACTGTTAGGACTATATGAACAGCACAGCAAAGAAAACCATCAACAAAATGTAAAGGCAAACTACTGAATGGGAGAAGATATCTGCAAATGATATATCCAGTAAGGGGTTAATGTCCAAAATACATAAAGAATTCATACAATTTAAAAAATCAAATTAAAAAATGGGCAGAAGACCTAAGTAGACATTTTTCCAAAGAAGACCTACAGACGGCCAACAGACACATGAAAACATGCTCAACATCACTAATCATCAGGGAAATGAAATGCAAATCAAAACCAAAATGAGGTATCATCTCACACCTGTCAGTATGGCTATTACCAAACAGACAAAAAATAACAAGTGTTGGCTTGAATGTGGAGAAAAAGTAACCCTCATGCACTATTGATAGGAATATAAATTTGTGCAGCTACTGTGAATAACAGTTCAGAAGTATCTTCAAAAATTAAAAATAGAAATACCATATAGGGGCGCCTGGGTGGCTCAGTCGGTTAAGCGACTGCCTTCGGCTCAGGTCATGATCCTGGAGTCCCGGGATCGAGTCCCACATCGGGCTCCCTGCTCAGCAGGGAGTCTGCTTCTCCCTCTGACCCTCCTCCCTCTCGTGCTCTCTGTCTCTCATTCTCTCTCACAAATAAATAAATAAAATCTTTAAAAAAAAAAAAAAAAAAGAAATACCATATATATGATCCAGCAATTCCATGTCTGGGTATTTATCCAAAGAAAATGCAAACAGTAATATGCACTCCTATGTTTACTGCGCATTATTTACAATAGGCAAGATACAGAAGCAACCTAAGTATCCATCAATAGATGAACAGATAAAGAAGGTTTGGCACACACACACACACACACACACACAAACACACAATGGACTATTACTTGGGCCATAAAAAGAATGAAATCTTGCCATTTGCAACAACATGGATGGACCTAGAGGGTATTAGTGAGATAAATCAGATGGAGAAAGATAAATACCATACAATTTCACTTAAAAGTGGAATCTAAAAAACAAAACAAATGAATAAACTTAACAGAAACAGACTCACAAATACAGGGAACAAACTGATGGTTGCCAGATGGGAGGAGGGATGGATTGGATGGGGAGAACAGATGAAGGGGTTTATGCAGTATGAACTACCATTTATAAAATACGTAAGTCATGAGGATATAAAGTATAGGATTAGGAATATAGTCAGTAATGTTGTAATAACTTTGTATGGTAACAGATAACTGCCCTTTTTGTGGTGGGCATTTTGTAATGTATATAAATGTCAAGTCGCTATATTGTACACTTGAAACTAAAAACAATACTGTATATATCGACTATACTTCAGTTGTAAGAAGTAAGTTAAAGAAAATATATGGACCAGATTTGGGCTTATATAAACTGGGGAAGCAAATACCAAGCAAATGGAACCACCAATATGAGCAAAAACACAGAGCTGTAAAAGGGCTTCATTTTGTTGTGGGCAGGTTGTCCATCCTACCACACACGTGGTCAGAAGCATGGGAGAAGGGAAGAATAAGGGATGATGCTGGAATAGGACTTTGCCCTTCTCCACAGTTTGGACTTTATTCTGTAGGTGGAAGGGAACCATTGAAGGCTTTTGAAAGCATGACATAATCAAATCTGATTTAGAAAGAATTCTCTTGCAGTACCAGTATTTAGGATATAATGAGGGAGAAAGCCAGAATTTGGTCGAGTTGAGAAGCTACTATCCATTATTCCTATATAAAAAGGTTGTTGGGAGAATCAAATCAAATAAGATCATTTCTGCATTAGACTCCTGACTGCAAAAATAGGCATTCACTTAAGTTTACTTATATGATGAGAGCTTTATTATAAGGCTGAAAGTAAATATAAGGAAAAGAGAGAGCTTGTGGCCAGGCCTGGAAGAAAATTATAGAAAATCTCAGCCCCATAAATGAAATTGAATGAATTATGGCAGTTTTGAGGGAAAGTCTGTTCTGTTGTACCTTTATAGCCCAGTCTGTGAATCTGTTTTGTCTAATTTTAAGGCTTAGCTAGTCTCCATTTTTGTCCTCACTACCAACTGTCCAGCCTTCTCTATCTCGCCTTCAATTTGAGAAAATCTGATTAGGTCTGTTAAATGTCATTATCCCTATAGTTTCACGCTGGCCAGACTTAAGACTGCCTGCCTGGGTTCAAGGAGAGGGGGTCCCGTAGCACAGGCGACTGCTGTAAAAGCATTCTTCCCCAGATAAGCATGGCCTGGACTATTCCTGGCTTTAGAATATATGACATTTTGCAAACTCCTTTGAAAATGCAAATGTTATACAAATAATGCAATATATGTTAAGAAAAAAAAAAAGAAGAAGAAGGTAGCAGGAGGGGAAGAATGAAGGGGGGGAAATCGGAGGGGGAGATGAACCATGAGAGACGATGGACTCTGAAAAACAAACTGAGGGTTCTAGAGGGGAGGGGGGTGGGAGGATGGGTTAGCCTGGTGATGGCTATTGAGGAGGGCACATTCTGCATGGAGCACTGGGTGTTATGCACAAACAATGAATCATGGAACACTTCATCTAAAACTAATGATGTAATGTATGGGGATTAACATAAGAATAAAAAAAAGAAAAAAATGCAAATGTTATAAATGAAAGTTTTCTTTAAGAATGGACTGAGAATATCTAAGCATTGATTTCTGTAAAATGGTAACAGTAAAACATCTCTCAGAATTAAATGAGAACCTATATAAAGTGTATAGCACAGGGCCTCTTACAAAGTAAATGCTCAGTAAGTGTTGTTAATGACAATGATATTAAGTAAAGGAATATTTGGGGGGCAATACAAAAAAAAGAAGACAGCAACTATGAAAATATTCCAGACAAGTGACAGGGCTTAATGTAAAATGATGGGAATGGGAAGGAAACAACGTGGATGTGTGGGGTGAGATGCTGCTATTTAAGGGACTCTCAAATTTTAAGACTGAGAAACTGAGTGATACTATTAAATATTAGACACTGAACAGGTTTCAGGGAAGGTTTTGGGCTCATTTCAGGTGCTTTGATTTTGAGTGCCAGTAGAGGTCTATGTAGAAATATTCAGAAAAGAGTAAGAATCCAAGTCTGAAAGCTTGGAGTGAGGTCAGGACTGGAAGTATACACTTGGGTGTCCTCTCAGTAGTTTGACTGTAGCAGAAGTAGCAATTAGGATGCGTGCAAATCAAACCAACCTATGAATGTGTTTTATTTCACCTGCATAAGGGTTTTTGTTTTTGTTTTTTGAAGAAACTACTTGGCAAAGTTTTAAAATTGGGAGATCTTACATAAAATCTGGGTTTCTAGTTTATGAGAGGCCCAGCAACATTTTGGACCAAGATTCCTTCATGACAATATCAGAGCCTCCCCACGGTCTACATCACTCATTTACTTATGTGGTCTCTGTAAGCATTTGAATTTGAAATCCCTGCTCTTACATCCTCACCAACATTAGAAATTTCTCTATAGCTCCTAATTAGTTAATAGATACACAATGGTACCAAAAAGTTTTATTTTGCTTGCTTTCAATTTTTAGCAGGGCTAACACTATTTCCATATGATAATCTACTGTCTGTAGTCCTCATGATTAAATTAATATAGTCTTCTTTAGCTATTTATTGAGAGAAGTCCTAATAGTAAAAATCCACATTTCTAATCCGTGATCTTAGAGGTTTGTATGGTAGGCTTTTTATCAATTATACATATAGATCTTTCATTTGGATAAGATTAGCACTTACTTTCAAAACAAAATTGTATGTACTAAGAAGCCCAACATTGCCTAAGTAATCCTAGTATTTCCTTAAATGCATTTTTCTTTTTTTCTTAGAGAATGGTTTTGTGTGATTTTCTTTTATCTCCTTAGGAGAGACTTGATAATTTTTCCATCAGGAAAGCAATTGGCAGAGTTGTATGGCTAAAAGTTAGTATACCTTTTTGGCAAAACAAGACCAACATTAAGACATAGAATAAGTTCTGAATTTAAAATACTAAAATTGGGATATTAGAGCTGAAAAAGACCTTAGATATTACCTCTTTTTATGGAGGAGAAAAATTGAGTCAAAAAGTGTAAGTAACTTATCCAACTTCACATAGCTATTTATACCAAAAGGAAAATGCTCTCATAAAAAAAAAAAATTATATCACAGCATAAAGTAGATAACTTCTACACTCATTTCCTAGTTGTCTTGACAATGTATTTTCTTTGCTTATAGTGTCAAGTACTTGTCCCTGGTGGCACTTGCCTTCATAATTCGTCCCACAGCTATCATTCCATGGATACCTTTGGTCTTCAGACATTTCTGGCAAGAACAGAAAAAGCTTGATCTTATTCTGCATCAGTTTTTACCTATAGGGTAAGTATGGCTACAATCCATCTATTAAGGTCCATAACCTATAAATTACAGATTGTGAACAAGATTTTACATCTCATAGTCAATTATTATATCTTCTAATGTCAATGAGAATTATCAGACTAAGGAAACAATATTTCCAAATTTATATTTTGTATTTTTATATTTATGATTATTAACTACAATTATTTTAATTTGCATAAGGGGATCTTTGGAACTTTTCTCACTTAGAACTTTTCTATACTTCATTTCCTATTTCTCAAGTACATTTTAGAGATCCTTGATTCTTTTACATTTGTATAAGGCTTTGTAATTTATAATGTGTATTTATATATTACCTCATGACTTTCACAATTCTTGGATCTAGACAATGTAGGTATTTTTAGTTTGTAGTAAGGAAAGGGGTGTGTGGGCGAGGACAGCTCAGTGAAATTAAACATGCGTTAGCCAGAGTCACTGGGTTGGTTGCTGTGATGGAACTGGTATTGAAACCCATGTCTTCTGTGCTCAATTCAATAGCATATATACTAAAATTGGGACAATACAAAAATTAGCATGGCCCCTGTGCAAAAAAACAAAACCAAAACAAAACAAAAGCCCATGTCTTCTAATTTTGAGCTCCTAGGATCATACTTATCCCAAGTATCTAGTAGAGTATCCAAAACAGTTATTTATTGAAGGGCTGAATGCATTCTGATTCTTAGAACAGTAATCTTTTTAATATACTAGTATTCACTCTGTATGAGTATTTTTGGGTAGGAATTAAAAAGGGCTAAATCATCTTCTGCCAAGTTGCCACTGATGTCATTTCTCAGATTTATTAACATTATCTTTAATGTATTATTCATTCAGCAAATACTTGTTTAATCCTAGTATGTGCCAGGTACTGTTCCAGATGCTGGAGATACAGCAACTTAACAAAGTCCCTGCCTTCATGAAGTTTATATTCTAGTGGGAGAAGACAGAAAACTAAAAACATAGGAGTAGTATCTATCTGTCAAGTGATAAATGCTATAGGGAAAAATGAGAGATAAGGATAGAATTTTTATAGGGTAACTAGGGAAGACTGTCATGATAAGGTAACATTGGAGCCAAAACCTAAAGGAATTGAGACAATAAGGAAAGAATATTCCAGGCAAAGAGACCAGCAAGTGCAAAGACCTTGACATAAAGGTGTATTTGGCATATTCAAGGAACAGCAAGGAGACTGGTATGGCTAAAGGAGAGTGAACTTGGGAGAATATGATAATGAGGTCAGAGAGACAGCAAGGGCTCAGATTATGTAGGCTTTTACACAGGGAGATAAAAAGCCTTTTTTTTCATTGCAATACAATGTATAGTTTATTCATTCAACAAGCATTTAGCCTGCTTTGTTTCAAGCATTTGATGATTCAGAAGTGAGTAAGATGCAGTGTCTATTCCCGAGGTCAAAATCGGGGGGGGGGGGAGGGGGAGAGATATAACAGTAATTCTTGATCAGCAATATACAGTGTTCTAAGTAGTTATATAACAAAATGTTGCAGAACAGATAATAAAAAAGCCTAATTCTGCTTGCAGGGGTTTATAAAGTAGATGATGTTTTAAATAATATCAAAAATGAACATGAGTTTGCCAGACCTAGGGAATCAGCTGCTTCAAGCTATAAAGGCCTGGGAAGGAGCCTATTCATATAAATCAAAATGCTTGTCTTGTTTATTTTGAAGGGAAATATACAAAAGAACAAATGAGATAATGTATGTGAAAATACTTTGAAATAGTACAGTGCATAACAAATATGATTCACAGTCCTAATTAGTCTTACACTCTCAAGTGTTGGTATACTGAGTTGGCCCCAGCACCCTTTAAAAATAACCAGTTGCAGGCACCTGTGGCTCATTGGTAGAGCATGCAACTTGATCTCAGGGTCGTGAGTTCAAGCTTCATGTTGGGGGTAGAGTTTATTTTAAAAAAACACAAAATTCATCTATCACCCCACTTTACATATGAGGCATTGGAGGCTCAGAGAAGGAAATGATACCTTTAAGGTCTTTGGGCTGGTTAGGGTCAGAACTGGGACTGGAACACCAAACCTCTAGCACCTAGGGCTATTTATTTAAAAAGAAAGAAAAGAAAAAAAAAAAATTAAAACAGTAGCATATCCAGACAGGAAAAGTATCTCTAAATATAGAGAAAAACCTTGCGTTAGTCTTAGGAAAGTTTCTAATATGTATGGACCTACTTCTCTTTGCCTTTTACATGACTTTGAGAATTTGGGACATCATTTTGTCATTCATTCTGTAAAATCAAACATAATTCAGTTGCCTTTCAGCTGCCACATTTTCACCAACAATTAGCAAGACAAAACAAAGTACGGGACATCATTATAGATATTACAGGCATTAAGAAGATAAGAGGAGGATATTATAGGGGCGCCTGGGTGGCTCAGTCGTTAAGCGTCTGCCTTCGGCTCCGGTCATGATCCCAGGGTCCTGGGATCGAGCCCCGCATCGGGCTCCCTGCTCCGCGGGAAGCCTGCTTCTCCCTCTCCCACTCCCCCTGCTTGTGTTCCCTCTCTCGCTCTCTCTCTCTGTCAAATAAATAAATAAAATCTTAAAAAAAAAAAAAAGAAGAGGGTATTATGGACAACTTTTGCTAATAAATTTGACAACTTAAATGAAATGGACAAATTCCTAGAAAAATACAACTTACCAAAACTGACAAAAGAGGAGATAGTAAATATGAATAGTACTATATATATTAAAGTTAATTTGTAATTAAGGACTTTAAACAAAGAAACACCAGGCTCAGACGGCTTCACTGGTGAATGCTACCATATGTTTAAGGAAGAAGAAACATCAATCCACATAAACTTTTCCACAGAATAGAAAAAGAATAACATTTCCCAACTCTTGTAATGAAGATACCATACCCTTGATCCCAAAATCTGACAAGGATGTTACAAGAAAAGTCAATTATAAATCAGTATCTCTCATGACTATGAATGCAAAATTCTTAAACAGATCTTACCAAATTGAATCTAGCAATATATTAAAAAAGAGTGGGGTGCCTGGGTGGCTCAGTTGATTAAGCATCTGACTCTTGGTTTCAGCTTGGGTCATGATCTCAGGGTCATGAGATCGGCCCCGTGCTGGGTGTGGAGCCTGCTTGTGATTCTCTCCCTTTCCCTCTGCCCCTCCCTTCCCCGCTACTTGCGCACACGCTCTCTCTCTCTCTAAAAAAAAAAAAAGTATACATCATAACCAAGATTGGTTTTAGTTCAGGAATGTGAAGTAGGCTTAGTATTTTAAAATCAATCAGTATGATTCATGACATTAACAGAATAAAGGAGAAAATTCATAGGACAATCTTAATAGACACAGAAAAGCCACATGATAAAATTAAAAACCTACTCATGATGGGAGAGGAGGGAACAACCATTAGAAAATGTGTAATAGAAGGGGACTTCACTAATACGACAAAGATTTCTATAAAATGTTATAGCAAAATCATACTAAGTATTGAAGCACTGAAATCCTTTTCCCTGTGATCACAGAAGATACATGGATGCTCATTATTTCCCCTGCTGTTTAACAGTATATGTCCTAGCTAGTGCAGTAAGGCAGGAAAAACAAATGGTTGGAAAGGAAGAAAGAAAACTATGTGATTGTATGTAGAAAATCCAAAAGAATCTAGAGGTAAACTATTAGGGTTAGTAAATAAATTCAGCATGTTCACTAAATACGAGGTGAATATACAAATACGGATTTCATTTGGATACTAAAACTAGTGCGTAAAAGTTTGAGGAATAACAGGATATTTATATAGTCTCAAAGTGTCTCCCCATAAAATATTTATTAATTACAAGAATAAAATAATTTACAGTGGAAAAGTTAAGGGGTGCCTGGCTGGCTCAGTTGGCAGAGCATGCAACTCTCGATCTCAGTGTTGTGGGTTCAAACCCCACATCGGGTAAAGAGATTACTTAAAAATAAAATCTTTTATGGGCGCCTGGGTGGCTCAGTTGGTTAAGCGACTGCCTTCGGCTCAGGTCATGATCCTGGAGTCCTGGGATCGAGTCCCGCATCGGGCTCCCTGCTTGGCAGGGAGCCTGCTTCTCCCTCTGACCCTCCCCCCTCTCATGTGCTCTCTGTCTCTCTCATTCTCTCTGTCTCAAATAAATAAATAAAATCTTTAAAAAAATAAATAAATAAATAAAATCTTTTAAAAATAAATAATAATAAAAAAAAGGGATCAAAGTTAACATTGCCAGTAATTGGACAGATCACTATCATGAGACACCAGATCAAAAGCAGAGAAAACACCCTGTCTTTTCTATGGTATTACTGCCATAATGCATAACCTGAATCTATTCATGAAAAAACATCAGACAAACCCAAATTGAGGTACATTCTAGAAAATAACTGACCTGTATTCTTCAAAGATGCCAGTCATGAATGACAAGGAAAGATTAAGGAAATATTCTAGATTAAAGGAGACACAGATAGAACAAGTTGAACACAACAAATAATCAGGGTTTTTTTTTTTTCTTTGTATAAAGGATATTGGGACAATTGGTAAAATCTGAACAAGGTGTAAATTAGATAGCCATAAAAATTTAGTATTTCATGGTTCTGATTATTTGTGATTTATGTAAGAGAATTTTGTTTTTAGGAAATACCCACTGAAGTATAGGGATAAAGGTGAATGATGTCTGCAACTTATTAAACAGTTCAGAAAAAAATACAAATTTAAAGAGAAAGAAAAAGATAAAGCAAATATGGTAAAATGTTAACATTTGGGGAATCTAGGGGAAGGATTTATGGCAATTCTTTATAGTATTCTTGCAACTTTTCTCAGTCAGAGATTATGTCAAAATAAAAAATTAAAAGGAAAACAGAAATACCATTTATGGTGGCAACAAAAAACATCAGATGTCTATGAATAAAATAATGAAAGATATACAAGAACTCTACACAGGAAGCTATAAAACATTATTGGAAGAAACTAATGAAGACCTAAATAAATGGAAGAGTATATCACGTTCATGGATGAAAGATTCAATATTTTAGAGATATCAACTCTCCCCAAACTGTGATCTGTATATTCAGTGCAGTTCCAATTAAAGCCCAGTACGGGGCGTGTATGTGTATGAACTGATAAAGCTGATTTTAAATTTTTAAGTGGAATGCAAAATACCAATATTATCTAAAAGAATCATAGAGAAAGAAATGTTGGATGACTTACACTACTAGATATTAAGACTTACTACAAAGTTACAGTAATTAAAACAACTCAGAATCAGTGCAAGGTAAAACAAATAGACTGGTGGGACACATCAGTCCAGCAAGTCACTCATTTATGATAACAGTGATAAGGCACTATAGTAGAGAAAGGATAGTCTTTTCAATAAATATATAATTATCTGGATATCCATATGGGAGAAAAATTAATATTGATCCCTACTTGCCACCATAAACAAAAAAATAAATAAAAATCCAGGGAATTATAGATCTTAATGTAAAGGTAAAAGAGTTGCACTTCTTCAAGATATGATAGAATATCTTCATGACCTTGAGGCAGGCAAAGCTTTCTTAAATAAAATGTAGTAAGTATTAACTCTAAAGGAAAGATAAATACATTTGAATACATTAAAAGTCAAGACTTCTTTTCATCAGATTCACCATTAAGAGTGAAAAAGCAAGCCACAGACCAGAAGATATTTGCAGTACAAAACACAACACCAAGAAAAACCATCTATCAATTATATACAGAACTTGTACAAATCTGTAAGAAAAAGATAATAGAAAATTGATTAAAAGACCTGAACAGGTACTTCAAAAGATATTTAAGTGGCCAAGTAGTATAAAGATAGTCACCTCATAGTCACCAAGGAAATGTAAATTAAAACCACCATGACATTCTAGTATACATCTACCCAAATGCCTGAAAGGATATAGAGCCTTTATATATTCCTGTGGGAATATAAATTGATACAACCACTTTGGAAAACAGAAGAATTTACTAAAGCTGATTGCACTTACACCCTGGGGCCCAGTAATTCAATCCTAGGTATATACTCAGCAGAAATGTATATACATATATATGGGAAACAAAAGGCACATAAAAGAATGTTCATAGCACTCTTCTTAATAGCTTAAAAAAAAAAGGAAAGCAGTGTCCATCAACAGAATAAATACACTGTGGCATATTAATTCAGTGGAATACAATATAGTATTATAAATGAACTACTGCAATATACAAAAAATGTGGTTAAGTCTCACAAGCATGATTGAAGGAAACTGTACATGAGTACTACAGTGTGATTTCATTTTTTTTAAATTCAGTAAAAGGCAAAACATCTACCCTATCAGAAGTCAGGATAATGGTCACCTTTAGGAAGGGAGTGGAGATTGGTTGGAAAGAGAGAAGAGCTTTTTGAAGTGCTGCTAACGCTCTGTAATAAAAGGACTGTGGCATCCATGTTAGATGCCCATCTTACTCTCTCTCTGCTGACCTACCCTGGGGGATGCCAGTCTCCATGTCAGGAGGTCATCTTTTAAAAAAAAAAAAAGTCTCATTTGGGAGATTGAGCCCTGCCAACAGTCGTGTTGAGTGAGCTTGGAAGCAGATTTCCCCACCAGCACCAGTCAGCCTTCAGATGAAACTCTAGCCCCAGGCAACATTTTGACAGTTCATGAGGGGCTTTGACCCAGAGACACCCAGCTAAGCTCCACTTGGATTACTGACCCACAGAATGATGAGGTAATAAATGTTCATAGTTTTAAGTTGCCAATGTTTAGGGTAATTTGTTGTGCAGCAATAGATAATGCAGTGTTTATTACTTTTAGAAACTTTCCTTAAATACAGCATCTATCAGTGAAAGATCTTTTAACATGTAAATCCATATTCAGTTGGCAAAATTGTAGGTCATTTTTAAAGTGACTTTTGATGCCAAGCATTTGCAAAGCCATATGCCAGTATTGGATTTTCAGTAAGTTCAGAATGTTAATCACCCTTCTGTTTTGTTTTTCAGATTTGTCAATTTGAGTTTGTCTCTTATAATTGATCGTATTTTTTTTGGTCAAGTAAGTAAAAATATATTAAGCTAACAGCTATTTTTAATCTAACCATTTATTACACAACATTTATTACACTAAAAACTCAACCTGACCTATTAATCCTGTGAATATTTGGGAACGCAGGCAAATCACTTTTTAAAAATTTTATGGGATACATTAAAAAAAACTATTGGCATATGCCTTTCATCAATTTGCTGTGTTTTCTATAAAACAGAATTGTATATTCATAGTTGAAGTTAAAAGGAGTCCATTTTATGGCATTTTTGTCAAGTTTGTACAATTTAGTCAGGTTTGTAACAGTGGTTAAATTTTTAAATTTTAATTGACCTCAAGTTAATCATTCAGAATTTCAAATTAATCAGAATACTCTCTTCAGCCATTTGATTTGACATTTTAATGTCATGACTGTTGGTAATGGCCTTTGGTTGTTTTTAAGTTCCCCAATTTTAAGTCACTTAGGGGCTCTGGAATCAGATTGCCAGAATTTCAAACTTAGTACCTTCATTATTAGCTATGTGACCTTGGATAAGTTATGTACCTTTCTTGCCAGTTTCCTTAACTGGAAATAACTGTGGTACCTGTTTCATAAGGTTGAAGGATTAAATGAGATAATGCTTGTAAGCTATGTAAATGCTTACAATAGTGCATGGCAGAAATGAGCACTTACTGTTAACTGCTGTTGTTGCTGTTATTATCTGCTTTGTGTGACCATTCAAAAGGTAATGTTCTCAGAGCTTTATTTTAATGTGTGATATATAAGGTACTAAAGTTTTTAATATGGGTAACACACATACTCATATAAAACCTATTTTTGAGGATCTTCTTTATCTCTGTAAAACTTACATTGTCAAAATACATACGAACATTTATTCATGTTTTCTTGAATTACAGAAACCTAATTTTTTACAGATTAACAGAACACATTAGAACTTAGAACATTAAAATGAATAAAGAATGACTTCATGTGGTTATTAATCAAAATTATTAATATAAAGTACTGTTTGGTTTTTAGACTTCATTCAAGATTCTGCCAAATTCCCTAATGCCAAAGATTCATACTTGGCACTAATACATTTCTATTTCTTCTTCCATCAACTATGCCAGTGGACCCTGGTTCAGTATAACTTCTTGAAATTCAACGTGCTTCAGAATCTGGGAACATTTTATGGTTCTCATCCATGGCACTGGTACTTCAGTCAAGGATTTCCAGCTGTTCTGGGGACTCACTTACCCTTCTTTATTCATGGCTGCTTTCTGGCCCCAAGGAGGTACCGAATACTTTTGGTAACTGTGCTATGGACACTGCTAGTTTATAGGTAAGATTTTATTTGTTCAAATAATTATTTTTTTAATGTTACCAAGAATTTAAATTCTTCAGAAAGTAAACTGTTTATCTTCTGGACATGTATTAACTCTTATGATTTGTTAGTGGGGATTATTTAGCAGACAGAAAAGGTAATAATTATGCTGATGCTCAGAATGAATACTTCTGATATGTATAGTTTGCTTGACAAGGATTACATTCAATTTTTAAGAAGTTGAAAAAATTTTATTTGCTTTTAAAAACTAAAACTACCAAAATTTTAAGTATTGAAGGATGAGAAATTATATTTTTAAATGAAAAAATATATATAATATATATATATAATAAGTGTGTATCTTTATTCCAAATTTGAGTAATATGACTTAATTGGATTGGTAATAGAAATCTTTTTTAGAATGTAGTTGTACTTTAGAATTTCACTTTGACATTAAATATTAGGATTACTTTTAACACATCATCACCTTATAACTAAAAAATAATGAGACTGCATCCTGAAGCATGAAATTCAGTCTCAGTATTTAGAAAAACAGATTGCTATTATATTTCATTTTTAAATATATTTATTTCTCAAACTGTCATGTAATTCTCTTAATATCTTTTTTTTATTATAGCATGTTGAGCCACAAAGAATTCAGGTTTATCTATCCAGTTTTACCATTCTGTATGGTGTTTTGTGGTAAGTATTTTTATTTAATATAGAAAAAGTTGCATTTATATAGAAATAGTTAAGACAATAAATTTTCCTTAAACACTAAAATATTTGTTTTCAACTAAGCTAAATGAGAAATGCTTCTTAATTACAAGTTATAATACTGCAGTATTCCTTTTGCAGCCTAAATATACTTTTTCCTATGTCCTATAATGTGATATAAAAACATAAGGACTTAATATCCAAAGGACCTTTGGGTGGTGGTGTTTCTGGCTAGTAGGAATCTTCCATGCTAAAGTAATGAAATATGTCTATTTTAGAATAGCATTTTAAGTTTATGATTAAACTATGAAATTCTTCATTCCACAAATGAAAAGTATATAGCTGTTGAAACTACTTTTTAATGCTTCTTCATACACATCTAACCCTTTAAGACTCACTCTAATGAATATGCAATTTTTAAAGTGATCCACACCTCTGATTTTATTTTTGGCCTTTTCTCCAATTTTCCACTAGGTCTTTGCAGTAATTTTTTTACATGTGACTTCTACAAAGCCTTATAGTACTCAACTCTGGAAAATGTGAATTTTTACTTTGGTTGGTTTCGAAAAACTATGAACTGCAACTTCATTAACTTCAGGTTTAATCCAGAATAAATGACTTGGCTTCCCTCAAATATTAATCACTAAAAAAAAAATCACTGGACTGGGGAGGGAAGAAATAAGTATATAGCTGAGACTTGGAGGCTGGGAAAAACTAGGGAGTTAAGAATATCAAACTTTTGACTTAAAAAAAAAAAAACCAAACAACTCACTGAGTTAAGCAGCCACCTTTGACCAAGTATACATCATTTCCTATAGATCTCAGATATACTCTCTTGAGATATGAACGTAATTTATATATATAAACACATACATAATTTATATACACAACATACATAATTTTTATATGTATATATACACACAGACATCTAAATATTTGATACATCTGAAGTGTTGAAACCAAAGTTAATTTGAGTCATTATAGTCTCACTTCATATATAGATGCAGGCAAAAAATATAGGCATCTGACAGCTATATGGCAAGTCTTAAGAATAGTGGGCCCATTCACCAGAGCAAATCTGCAAATCTGTTCATAAATCACTATTCAGATTTAAAATTTTTCTTTACAACCACTTGAGTTGGAGTTATAATTAAATCAAGTCTGGTTTCTGCCCAGATGTGTTGCTATACTGGAGGTCAAGTATTTGTGTGTGTTGTTTGGTTAGTTAAGGAGCTTGGTTTTCATTCCATTTTTATAATTTGAGGTTTTCTAGCATTCCACTTCTGTGCTGTGTCTTTACAGAGTGTTTTAGAGGAAGACTGGGTTGTCTGAATCCTCATTCCCAGTCCAAAAGAATGAATCTTTTAAGCGGCAGGTTCTTGGTAACCTGTTTCCAATCTCAAAGATTGAGATAAAATGCCGATGAGGGTTGAAGAGGATCCCCTTCTAATGAACAAGAATCGGCCTTTGTTCCATCCTCTGTCCACTCAGAAGGATCCCTAAAGGACTGGGAACTAACAAATCCCCTCATCGTCTCAGTGGATGTGATCCCTCCTTTGGACACATCTACCTAAGGTCCTTGATTTGGACCTGAAGTTTCCATTCCTAGACTTGTATTCCCACTAAGAGTCAGTAGTGAGCTCACCTGACATTAGTCTTTGGATGTTCAGGAACAATGTCAGACAAGAGTTCTCTTCGGAGTTGTTTTAAATGGCCCACTTTGTGTCTTTTCTAACTACATGAATTATACTGTACCTCAAATCTGTTTTTATTCTTTTATGACCTATCTTAACCTGAGTTTTACATAAACACAACAACGCTATCAGCAATTTCTGTGTAATAGCCACCTTAAAACTCAGTGGCTTAAAACTTGCTACGTCTGTAGTTAGCTGTCACTTCCACCACATTCTTTTGGTCAAAGCAAGTCGCAAAGCCAGGCCAGATTCAAAAGATGAGAAACTTCAGGCTCAGGTAGGGATTGGGCACATGAAGAGGGATAATTGCAGCCATTTTTTCAATCTACAGTAACTTCTCTTGCCTAATTTGAATTTCCCTCAGTTCTATCCAGAATAGGACTGACTCTGGAAAACATACCTTCTGTAATTGGCTCTGATCCTTAGTGAACTGTATAACCTGTGCCTCAGTTTCCTTATCTGTAAAAGAAAGGTGCCATTGGTCTAATAACATTGAAATTTTTAATTGAACGTCTTGTCATTTGTGTTGATGAGGTTTCCAACACCTGCTACTAATTCTAAGTTGGGTATCTGCTTCATCTGCTTTTACCACAGTGGCCAACAGACTTGCTTGTCTCTGTTTCTGCATATGCCAATTGTTTTATCAAAACTGCACATGCATGTTGTTCCAAAAGCCATTCCATAAGTTTGTTTTAAAAAAACAATGGTTCCCAGCCCTCCCTCCCAATTCCCCTCGTCAGAGGCACTTATGCTCTTTCAGGTGGTTATTTTGATAATTTATCTCTTTACATAAAATGCTAATAATGCCCTTAAACATCTGTTTTTGGCATTACTTAGAACTTATATGAAAATAGCTTTACTTCCTTAGCAAAGTAGCAACATAAAATTCTTCCTGATACCTCTGTGCCCAGTATTCTCCTTATTGTTCTTAATAAAGTCTCTTTCCCAGGCCCATTCTCCTGTATGTTCCATCACAGAATTAAACCACCTTTTATTTTTTTCATGTAAACACTGAATTTAAGTTAACTGAACAGCTTTCCCAGAGAAACATCTCTGATTGGTAGAACTTGGTAGAGATCTTTTTCGTGGGCTTTTAGATTGGGTTTTCTATTAAGTCTTGTCAAAACAAGGGTGCATCCTTCCTACCCGTGTTTGATGGGATCAGTAATGAACGGCCCCTTTCTCATCCCCTCCATTCCAATGAACCTTACCTCGGTAAGAAGGAATTCATCAGTCCTTGCAGAACAATAGATTGTAACATGAAGTATCCAGAACATAAAAAGTAACTGTGTGTATCAAGATAAATCATATGACGATTAGGAGATATGGCTGAGTAAAGAAGGAACCAACTCATGCAGGGCCTTATATACTCAAGTTTTCAGATTTTATCCTGGAGAGTAGTCAGCTGGGACATAATGGATTTAAAACTGTAACAGTGGTTTGATGATAGTGATTGGATAAGAACCCAGTGGGTTTATTATAAACTCATGGTTCAAAAAGAAAAAACCCTATAGTGTCATTCTCTAATCATCTAGTTCCATTTCCCAGAGATAAACTATCAGTCTTATAAATTCTTACAACTTCCTTTTTTATGTATCTTTTTGTTGGCATAGATAACAGGAGCAAATTAAAAATTCTGGAATGTTATTTAGCATTGAGTTAAAAGAGTTACTATGGTAGCATGCCCTTATTCACTACTCACTTTCCACAATTTTAGTAACCTGCGCCAACCGCGATCCAGAAGCAGATGATCCCTTTTCTGACCTATCCTCAGGTCAGTAGTAGCCTAACACTACATCACAATGCTAGCCTAACACTACATCACAATGCCTACATCATTTACCATACTTCATATCACATAGGTATTTTACCATATCATATCAGCACAAGGAAGATGGCTACAGTACAGTAAGAAATTTTGTGACCACATTCATATAACTTTTATTACAGTATACTGTTACAATTGTATTTTACTATTAGTTATTATTAATCTCTTGCCATGCCTAATTTGTAAGTTAAACTTCATCATAGGTATGTATAGGAAAAGAGTATAGGGGCGCCTGAGTGGCTCAGTCGTTAAGCGTCTGCCTTCAGCTCAGGTCATAATCCCAGGGTCCTGGGATCGAGCCCCGCATCAGGTTCCCTGCTTGGCGGGAAGCCTGCTTCTCCCTCTCCCGCTCCTCCCTGCTTGTGTTCCTTCTCTTGCTGTCTCTGTCAAATAAATAAAATAAAATATTAAAAAAAAAAAAAAAAGTATAGCGTTCTGTACTACTGGCAGTTTTAGGCATCCCCCAGGGGTCTTGGAATGTATCCCCCACAGAGAAGGGGGGACTACTGTATGTGCAATGAAGGAATGAATTTCGATTCCGACAAGTAGTCACCCGGGTTCATACTAAGTCTTTATTCTCATGGAAATTACATGAGAGGCTGAAAGATTTCCGTAAGTGGTTTACAGAAGAAAGCTTGTGTTCGCAGAATCTTCAGTAATTGGGAGAGGGGTCTCACATTTCAGGTTATATAATGCTTACATTACGTTGTGCTGACTATCCCATTCTGAAGCTAGCTCATTTTAGGGTGGATCCTTTCAGTGAGGACTCCATTATTATTTGTACGTACAGTTACGTAGACTTACTAGACAGCAGCTACTAAGATCTTGTTACCTTTTTTTAAAATACTGAAGAAATCATACTGCTTCCCTGTAAGAAAACTGAATCCTAAGCTTCTCTTGTGGTGCAGACTAGAACTGTAACTGTAATTATTTCCAACTCTCCCTTTAACAACTCCAGTTTCTGAAATCCCCTTGAGAATGTTCAGTGTCAGTCTGAAAACCCTGGGAGTATTCAAATGAAAGTCTGTTCAGCTGTTCCTTCTTTCCTTATCTTCCCAACATTTTCTGTGTATTTTTTTCCCAAATAATAGGGAGATTCATTTCTCTCTGTAAGGATCCATCCTTATATCACAACAAAGACAATATGAAATATAAGCATTAGCTGATTTAAGACTCTCCTCTGTACTAAAGCAGCTGGAAATATAAGCACATTTCCTTCCAACATTTTACCCAAAATGCCATTTTTACAGCATTCACCACCATGCACTCCAGTTTTAGATCAGTCACCATACCATTGTATCCCTAATGCCCGTTTTTTGAAAAGCGTTCAAGGAACATTTAGTGAGTGTACAGACTGTTGATGAGTGAACATTTCACACATGCCCAAGTTACACTTCATTTGATTATTCCTGAGGGCAAGTTGTCTTCTAAAGTGCTTGCCAGGATAGGCTTTAATATAGCTTTTTGCAATCTGAGGCCACTAGGTATATTTGGTTTCTTCTGTCTACCCAAGAAAGCACAGCTTTTAAGCCTGCTGGTCTATTAGTTCTGTGACTGGAATTATTACATATAAGAGAACTTCTGGAATTCTATTTCAATTCTAATAAAGCTAATTCTAGTTCTCAAACTTTCAGTAGTTTCCTCATTTTGCTACTGCAAACATAAATTTAGACATATTTTAAATGTAGGTTTAATTTTCTTGATCTTCCTACATTTTTTATCACACTACTTTTTAGAATGTGTTTTGGCTAATCAGCTATTTCAAGTAGTAGTAAGTGAGAGGGATGTGTGATAGTCCAACTAATGAACAGAATGAACTATAGGTAATGTTATCTAAAACACTTCCTGGAGGAATGAAATTGAGCATATAAGATTTCTTGGCCAGGGACGCCTGGGTGGCTCAGTCAGTTAAGCGTCTGCCTTCGGCTCAGGTCGTGATCCCAGGGTCCTGGGATCGAGTCCCGCATCGGGCTCCCTGCTCCGCGGGGAGCCTGCTTCTCTCTCTGCCTCTCTCTCTCTCTCTCTGTGTCTCATGTATAAATAAATAAAATCTTTAAAAAAAAAAAAATTTAAAAAAATAAATAAATAAATAAAAATAATAATAATAATAAAAAAAAAAGATTTCTTGGCCAAATCTGGTTCAGCTATCAAGTGGCAGGTGTCAGATGTCTTGGAATAGATGAAGCTATTTTATTATTTTCAATAGCTAAATTTTCAATTATTATATATTATTTATATACAATATAATGTATACAATGAAGACAGATAAAAGAGCTGTAAAGGCACCATACCTAGTTAAGATACATTTAAGTGTACAACAAAAGGTATCTTCAGTTTTTCCTAAACTGAATGTTAATACATACTGTCTTTTTAATTTATGACAATGGTAAGCTGAAAGAATGAGTGTCTTCAGTTAATGTGAAGTACTAGATGTGATTCAAGTAAGTTACAGGTCTTAATTTACTCCTGTTTTTGAAACAGTCCCTCCTAGGCCAACTTTATGTTAGTGTCCTTAAACGGGAACAGTTCAAAATTAATTTTATTCATGTTCAGTTATTTTCAGTAATTGAGCCAAGCTAAGACAGCTGATAGCAGTCAATTAGGTGATGATCATGGGAAACAGTGCCTTTGCCCCAGTGGGAATTAGTGCTAAAATTTCAGGCAAGCCACAGACTGGATCCTGGATACTCAAATTCCAAAAGAACAATTATCTAATTCCATGGGGACAGGACATGGGGAGTATGAACAAAATGCCAAGTTCATTAATAAGCTTATTCTTTTCCAGGGCAAAGGGCTGTTTTTTTATGGGTATTTTCGACAGATCCTTATGTGCTCATTATCAGTGGCCACTGCGGGGGAGGAGGACTATAGAAAGGGGGCGGGGGACTTTTACTTTTCATTTACTCTGTTTGTTCTGCTTGTTTTTTTTGCCACACGCAAGAATTACTTTTACAAATTAAAAAAGAAATTGTTCAGCATCTCCAAATTGCCCAACACTGTGGTGAAAGAAAAGACATACTTCTTTCAGAAAAAGATACTCTATGTATGGTGGCATGGGTAACTACTGAAAATCGCTCAGTGGTGTATTTTCCTAAAAGGACACTCTGCCACACTTCCTCCAGAATTATGGAGACTTATATGTACACCATCCATTGCTAGTGCTTGGGAGATTAAAGAGAAGAGACAGACAAATGAACTACTATGTACCAGGACAAGCACTGGATGTAAGTTTTTTCTAACACTTGGAAAAGTTACTGTTATCCCATTTGCAGATGGGGAAAATAATTCTCAGCAAAGTAAAGAAAGCAACCTGTGCCAGAGTTAGAATTCAAATTTGGGTTTGCTGGACTCCCTCGCCATTCTTTTCCCACTATCCTTCAATTCTTTCTAGAAAAAGGTAAAGACCTGAGGACAAGGACAGTGAATGGTTAGAGAAATTATAAAGATACCTATTGCTCATTTCTTGTTTCCCCATGACACCATTTCAGTTTGTGCTACTTCCATTAAAGATTACAAATGTATTTGCAGTTAACATTTCCTTAGCTATCCTAAAACAAGAATGCCAGTATTATGGTTCAACATGTCTGTCTTCCTACAGGGTACTCACTAAACCACCTGAAAACGTGGAAGAAACCAGCTCTCAGTTTCCTGTTTTTATCGAATATGCTCCTTGCCCTCTATACTGGTTTAGTTCATCAACGGGGTACTCTTGATGTCATGACTCATATTCAAGAACTCTGTTACAATAATCCCAATAAATCTCCAGCTTCAGTATTTATAATGATGCCCTGCCACTCTACTCCTTATTATAGGTAATAAAAGTTGTTCCACTATGTGCTATTAAGAAAATGAAACGAACTACTTCAAAATTCCTTTCAGGTTCCTGAGTTTAATTGATAACTGATCAAATGACTAAGAAATCTGAAACTTCTATCCATATATATTCACTGAATTTTAAAAGCTACTTGAAGTATGTCAATAAAAATCATATATCACTTTTAAATAAAATTTTAAAATATGAATGACTTACATTTAAATGATCTGCTTTAAATGTAATATAAAATATTTTAGAGGTTATTTGAAGGTAACCGTATTAAAAGAAATTACCATTGAGCTTACTACAAATCTTTGTAATACATCTTCTATTTTTAAAATTTTTAATTAATCTCAAAACACTAGATTCTACGCCACATTTACTGCTGGACCACTGCCCTGGTCTTAAACCAGTCTTTTTTTAATCTCTATTTATATTAGTTGTTCCACCTATAAAAATTAGGAAATTCAATTAGATGATATTCTAAGCTTGAATTAAGTATTTCTGAGAAATACAACACTAAAACTGCCTTTACTATGCAGGACATTTAAACAGAAATCCATCTGGTCCTCTGCTTCCAATTGCCTAATAACAGTACAAGGTTATGTAAAGCAAACTGCTTTCCTTGAAAAAGTTCTACATCTACTTAACCTGGCTTTAAACAGTCTGAAGTTAATTTTCCATGTGCACATTCAATTAACTGAGTATCAAAGCTGTTATCATTTTAAGATAAGTAGAGTTCTGCAAAAGCGTTAAATTAACTGAATCATTAATGCCAATCATTAATACACAATTTGGAAAGTTGGGACTGCCTAGCAAAAGCCACAGGTTAGATGTCCGACCCAAATACCCCTTCAAATTGAGGTTCACCTACTATATAAAAAAGACTAGAGCTGAGAGCAGGACACTCACTCTCCCTCCATGCTCACATTAGCAGTAACACGGCAGAGAACAGGAATTATAAAGACTTCAAGATGCTTTCCGTACATGGTTGTATAGCTGATGTCTCAGGCTTTGAGTAGTTCATCAAGTTCTCATCTTACATTTTTCAAACTGCACAATGGAGCAAAAAATATCTATAATGCCTACTTTGGAGTAGAAAGCTTACAGCTGTTTTCTCAGCTTTGTTTTGGTTTTCTCCCTGAAGCAAGACCTTCCTCTCCTAAATTATACAAGTCGTCAAGTGTAGGTCTTGTGTAAATTTACTTTGTATGCAGTTCATAGATAACATAAACCTCTATCACATGTTTATTTTTCCTTAGGCAGTTATAAACATGGCTTTTGCCGGGCCCAAGTAACTGGCTTAAGTTGTCATAATTCATCAATCCATCTTTTTTACTGCAGTCTAGTCTTTCTATGCCACAATAAAACCATTACTTACTTGGATTTGAATCAGTGAACATATGCTGCTCTCTATCACCCAATCTATTTATATAAATATAGAACAACAACAACAACAAAACCCATACAGGAACCACCTTTCAAAGATGTGATCCATCCCCTTTCAGAGCAGAAAGGGAAGAAAGCAAGAATCCTTTTCTCTGGTTCATGAAGTTTTCTACCTTGCCAATTAAGCCTATGGATAATTATTCTCTTAATAAGTCACCCACTTCAGGCCTTTCCTGGAAAAGCATACTAAGGTTGGAGAATATGGGGTCTCCCACGCTGCTGACTTTCTATCCCATCTTGAAATGGAGTTTCATGCATTAGTTTGGACTTGAAGGCTGCTGCGCAGGCACGTGGTCTAAGAATCCTACTGTACATCTCTGAGAAAACTACATTAAAGGCTTGCTTCTTAACCTTAATGGGACCCAGTTTAGATTCAGACTTCACATTTTGTTATGTGAACATGATAAATCTTGAGAGTAATTGGAAAACTTTCACCTTTTTAACTTCATGTAACTATAATGGTAACTTTCTCTTTACAGCCATGTCCACTACCCACTTCCAATGAGATTTCTCCAATGTCCCCCAGACCTGACTGGAAAAAGCCAGTACCTTGATGAAGCAGATATATTCTATCTGAATCCCTTAAACTGGCTAGATAAAGAGTTTCACAGTGATTCAACATTGCCTACTCACTTGATCATCTTCAGCATTTTAGAGGAGGTAAGGAAACATGAAAAAGGGGAAAACTCACTATTTCACCTCCGGTTTAGCACTCAGGTAAACAGACAACGTAACTTTTTTATGGTTCCTTTCAAGCCCCATATTTTGTAATTGGTTCTTTTCCCTGGTCAAAATCTATCCCAGTTCTATAACTACCAAGATATATATGTTACTTACCATGAGTTAATTCTTTATTAAGAAACTATATTGCTTTGGGGCACCTCGGTGGCACAGTTGGTTAAGTGTCTGATTCTTGGTTTCGGCTCAGGTCATGATCTCACAGTCATCTGAGTCATGAGATTGAGCCCTGTGTCAGGCCCGTGCTCAGTGCAGAGTCAGCTTGAGATTCTCTCTCCCTCTGCCCCTCCCCACCCACTTGTGCTCTCTCTCCCTCTCTAAAATCAATTGATTAAAAAGAAACTATAGTTTTATTAAGAAAAAAGTGGTAGAGGCACAAATCAGGTCATTCTAAAATTCTTGAAACAGTACTCAGAAAATGTAGCCTTTATTTACTTAAACATTTATTTACTTCTAGGAAATAAGTGCTTTCTTAATTTCAAGCAACTATGAGAGAACTGCTGTGTTCTTCCACACTCACTTGCCAGAAGGTCAAACTGGAAGTCACATATATGTCTATGAACGGAAATTAAAGGGGACACTCAACAGAAGATAAAATTCTGAACTGTGTTTAAATCTTTCCTAAAGAAATAGATATTGCTGGGTACAGACATTCAGATGCTGCATAAATATGCCTGTAAACACTGCGTAAGATTCATGTAACTAGCAAAAAACCACTGAACTGCTTTACCAAATATCACAAAGTATAAAATATATTAATACAAATGCCAGATTTTAAATAAAGACCTTTAGTTTTCCTCATGGTGTAGTTTTATTGTTTCTTCCACAATATTCAGATGTTCAAGAAATTTCACAAAAGAACAAGTAAGCAAGCTCATAAGAAGGCAGCAAATTCTTCACAAGTCAACGGGCTCGAACCCACAAAAAGACAAGAAGCAGGTGTAAGATTATAGAATGTTAAAGATGAAATTCCATCAAAATGTACTTTTTTCAAGCTCTACTGCAAATTTAACATAAATATCAGTGTTAATTACACTTTGTCATATGATCTGAACTTGCTTTAAACTCATACGTTGAAAGGAAGACTCATTTCATGCACAAAATCTGTTGCATGCCCGGCTTCCTTAAAACTACAGTTGAACATTTCCAGTGCCAAAAAAAAATTCAGCAAAGCTAAACTATAAGGAAAATGCAAGTTAGTAAGCTTTTGCTTGATGCTTCTAAATAATAAAGTCATCAAATTGATACTTAGAAATGATAGACATTATCTTGATAATTTCCTTTTAGTTTCAACACCAAACACTGTAGAAAGCATCCATGTTTCTGTTACCGTTTTCTAATTTAACTTAATCATGATGATCAATATTTAGGGTCAAAAGGTAACTGCCCCAATTCTATTTCAAGATTTGCCATGTGTCTTCCATTAGTGCGACCGTATTTATGCCATTTACCTTCCCTTTTATAAGGTTGTGGCTGAGGGTGCTTCTGCTCTTGTTTTCGATGCCTGGAGTTTTCAATATTTACCATACGTTGCTTTTTATCTGGTCGACTGAAAGCAGTAAACACATTTTTCATCTATGTTAGAGTTAAATTTAAACAAGAAACAATTTTAATGTTTTTTTCTCCATTAATCTATTATCTGAACACTCTGAAAAAGGATGTTAATCTGAAGTATAATCCTAACACAACCATACCAAAAAGATTCAGTATTATACTTTTACCCTACAGAAAAAATAGACAAACATACTATAGTGGCAAAAAGGGGAAATACTCAACAGATTAAATAGAAATGTGACAATAAAATAATGAGATGTGTTTCCATTATTTCTCCTCTCGTTCAAAATCAATCCCTCGCCATTGGCTTCATCCCTCAGCTGGAATATGTATATATCTCTTACAAACTAAATAAAGTCTCTTTTTCTTTTTGCTCTCCTACAGCCACAGCTAAGGTTCATAAACAACGTCTATTTCTACTGCTTTCCCCAAACTCCCTATGATCAGGCTGCTTCTGTCACTACCTCACTGAAACACTCCATAATGCCATTCACAGCCACCCAATTCCCAACCAAGAAATCCAGTCTCTTGTTTAAGGTTTAAAGCGCTTGACATCCTTATATATTCTTTTCACTTGAGATGATCTTTGGATTTTCTTGCCGCCACACTCTGGTATTCTCAGCCTTCTTTCTCTACAACCCCGTAGGTGTTAGTGTGCCCCAGGAGTCTGATAAAACACCCCCAGCCTAGACAATCTATACACGCATGCACACACACACACACACACACACAGTCTGGGCTAGAAAGAGTCCTGTAACTAATGGCCAACTAATTCTTTCCACTTGGCTGTCAATAGGTAGCTACAAGCACAATTCTCTTTTCCAATTCCCCTTACCCAAAACATCTGGTATCCCTTATCTTAGTGATGCCACTACCCAACTAGTGACCCAACCCTGAAATCTGCAATTGTTACTTTCTACTTCTCTTTCACAAGAAATACCACCAATTTTACTTATTATATATTATTCAAATTATATATTATTCAAATCTGTCTCCTTCCCACTCCTACTATTACCCTAGTTCAGATACTCTTCAGCTCATGTCTGTATTTTTCCAAAGACCACCGGCTAGCTTCTAGCTTCACTCTTTCCAACCAACCCTCCAGGCTGTTGCCAGTGATCCAAAATGCAATGAGGCAAGTCCTTTAGCACAAAATGAGGTCCTTCAGATCTTCACAAAAGATCTGTATCTTTTCTTTTCATACCCCAGCACTACCTTGCCTCCTTAAAGTGGCCTGTCTTCACTTCTCCAAATCTATGCAAATGAAGTTCTCTTTGAGAGAGAATGTCCTACTCTATCTGCTTAGCAAATTCCCAATTCGCCTTCAAAAACCAATTTAAAGTGCAGTTCAAAGATCACTTCACCCTGAAGCCTTCCCAAACATCTCCAGGCTGAGGCCGCCATATACAATGTGCCTCCAATACCTCCATTTCATTTCTTATATTTACCTAACTCTCCAAAAGCTTGTGAGCTCCTTGATGACAAGAATTTTTCATGTTTTGTCAGGGCAGCCTCACAATGTTTTGCTCATTTAGGCACTAGATATTTGAAGACTAAAGATATCAGAATCAGTCTCATTATTTTATAGACACATTACATTTATTCAAAAAAGATAAATATAACTCAAAAAATAAAGCTAACATTTGAAGATTAGGCGAGTTTCATGTTACAGAATATAAAGCTGATAAGCGAGTTATTTTTAGAAATTATGTATATAAAGCACACACATTATAACTTGTGGCTTACTAAGTTTGCCTCTACCTTTATGAACAATAATTGTATAGTAACTGTATTAAGTATCATAATTTAGTTGGTAAATGGAATAGACAAATAAGGGGGCCAATTCAAATTGTTACATATGAGCTCTTCTGATTTCGGACTGAAATCTGTATTGTTCACCCTAGCTTCCCAAAGTGAGTAAATAAATAAAAGACCAAAGAAAAATCATTTCACTTAAGATGATTATCTTTTCATATAAACTAGAATGAAAAGAAACAAGAGGCTAAAATAGGATTTGCATATCCTTAGCTCATTTTTAAGGCAGAAATTAAACTATTTGCTCAAGTCAAACTGATCATATGAAATTTTCAGTTTGTAATAGCTATTAACTTAAAATTCTATCTTTCAACTTAATTTATTCTAAATTCTCTGGCAATAAAGTACTTTTACAAATAGCACTTTTTTTTTCCTTTACAAAAAGTACTTCAAGGATAGTAACAATCCAAGATGTTAAAATGATAAAAATGCTACCCAATCTATAAATGTTAAAAACTATTATAATAACATGGTGCTATGTAAACCGACCTGGGTCCATATGGAGGGGAAAGAGTGTGACCAAAGAAGTGTCTATATATATATCCATCCAACTTCTCAAACACTCCATCATTATCTACTTGATATTCCTTCATGTCTTTAAGATAATCTTTAACATCATTAACAAAGTCAGTGAAGAGCTTCTGATCATGTATAAAGACATCATTTAGGAAAAACTTATTGATGAATTGATCAAGTTCTTTCCAATGATGAAAACTATCCAGTTGTTCTAATAAATACCTTTCAATTAACTGTCTAAATTCATCTATCCTTACAGGATTCAACACTTTCATATTAAAAAGGTTAATGGATTCCTGTTGAGCACATTCAAATACACCAGAACAAGACTTTCTGAAAGAATCATAATTTTCACTACAGTCATGCTCGGCACTGCATTTCTGTGAATTTGTATTTTTTCTAAATTCTTCAAAGTGAATTGGCTTTTCTTTCCTTCCCTCTCTTTGCAGAGTAGGGCCTTTATTCTGGTTTTGTGTACGTGCCTTATACTGTGGGTGTAAATATTCACTAAAGACTGTTGTTGGTTTTTTAGCTGCTGCTTCTTTTGTGGCACTAAATCTTTTATTGCCCTTTTCATCAAAGATATTCTTGGTAGTATCTTTGAAATGCCTGAAAGTGGATTTAACTGAATCTGAAAATTTTTTCAGATTTTCTTTCACAGCTTCTTTAGCCTGTTTAATTTTTTCTTTATGATGCCTCACAAATTCCTTGGTAGAATTCTTCATGGCATCAAATGTTTCCTTAACTGAACCCAAAAATGTTTCCTTTGATTTATTTTTAGCCCTGTGGTTTCCTCTGCTCCCTTTCTTTTTTCCATCGGTTTCTTGTTTTGTATTTTGATCTTTTGCCTCAATATACAGTCTTTCCCACAAATCAGAACGCTGCTGTTCAAAGTTTAGCTTCTGCTCCAGCTCAGTGAGTCTTTCCCGTAAGACTTCTATTTCCTTTTTTTCAGTCAATACATTGGGAGAGTCTGGGTTGCCATATGACTCACTAGAGCTTAACTGCTGGAGTTCCACCTTTAAAGCCATGGTTACTAGTCGTTCTCTCTCCAGTTCCCTCCTTAGCATCTTTGTTTCTGCCGAAAGAGTCTCCCTCTGATTAAGGAAGCTGTGTGTCTTCAGCTTTTCTTCTTCCAGATGCTGCTTAAGTTTCTGATTTTCTGTGACTAATTCAGTACCTGTCCCTTTATCTTCCAATATCCTAATCTGTTCTCTTAGTTTCCTTAACTCTTCCTGTAATAAAGACAAGGCTTTTTCTTCCTTCTCCAGAGATATCCTTAAATACTGATTTTCTGTATCAAGGTTCTTTTTCTGAGTTTCAAAGGACATCTTCTCTTCTTCAGTAAGGGCCCAACATCTTGCAAGGTTTTCCTTCAAAGACTAAATTTTTTGAAGAGAAGAAGAATGCAAATGCTTCATTTAAAAGCTCAATTCAAATCTTTAAGACATAATCCTATGTAACCAATACTCATAAATTTTTAGTATCTATTTCTACAGAGACTATCCTTTATGTAGTGTATATATATATATACATATATATATTTGTAGAGTATATATATATGTATTTCAATACATAAAAATCAGAAAATACAAGGTTCATATGCAAGAAAATGCACAGCACAGAGCTACATCAAAATAACAACAAGCACGCTGGAAGGATTTAAAAACTGGAAAAAATGAGCTAGAGCCTGGTTTATCCCTAGTAAGATTTCTAAAATAGAGCTAGGGGTACTTCTGATTAGTGTTTATTAGTGATTACTGATTATTTTCCATAATCATATGAAAGCCTTAATGGTTTCTAGGCCCACTTAAAAGTCAGGAGAAAAGGAGACTGGTCTATCTTCTGACTACAGAACTCCAATCTCTCCTGAGAAGTCTCCTAAAGAGAATTTAGGCAGGACTAAAGGCTTCTCTGACCCTTGGGTGAAGGACATGATCTTTTATAAAAAGGAAAATTATAGCTAGAGATGACCTGAGGATTCAAAAAATTCTATTTATATTCTCGGCACTCTTTGAAAGGAAAACATTTCAGTAATCTTAGTCCTATCTGAAAGATCTTCACCCTGTGCCAATTAACATCCCAAAGTAGGTTCAGGTAAGTCCTACAAGTTCTCTCAGCACTTCTTAGAGGACTGAATCTTGGTAACATTTATAACTAATTTCTCCGATTTCAAATAATCTTCTGAAGAGAATATCATCAGATTAGCAATGTAACTCTGAAGTAAGCACCCTTGAAAGAGAGGAAACCATGTTCAATTAGGTTTACAAAATTTTGCTGCATTTCAAAGTAGCCTTGAATATCTCTTTCAACATATATATTAGTAACAAACTTTCACCAAAACAGCAAGAAACTAAACAATATGCTTAAATAGGCTAATGGTTATAGCATTATCCAGTCAGTTAAAATACCTTATATATAAATCAGCAAATGATCCTTAAATTTTACTTAATTTACCACAGACATTACAGTTATCCCATTTGAATCAGACCAAAAAATCGGATATATAGAAACAAAAGAAAAATGTCCTTTAGGAAAATGACAGTATTTCCACTTGAAAATAACCATCTGAAATGGATGGTTCGTTATCTGGTTCATTAGTCATCAAAGAACAAATTAAAATTTAAAATTTCACAATAACCAGGGGTGCCTGGGTGGCTCAGTCGGTTAAGCATCCTACTCGATTTGGGCTCAGGTCATGATCTCAGGATCCTGAGACTGAGCCTCGAGTTGGGGCTGAGCGTGGAGCCTGCTTAGGAGTCTCTCCCTCACCATTTGCACCCCACCCCCCTGCCCTGCTTGTACTCTCTGTCTCTCTCTAAAGAAATTTGTTTAAAAATTTCATTATAATCATTTCATCTGGAGAGAAAACAAGTTTTGAGTACCCAACAGAAGTGGACCATGGACACTGGGGAGGGTATGTGTTATGGTGAGCGCTGTGTATTGTGTAAAACTGATGAATCACAGACCTGTACCCCTGAAACAAAGAATACATTATATGTAAGTAAGTAAGTAAGTAAATAAATAAATAAATAAATAAATAAATAAATAAAAGAAGTGGACCATGGAGTAGTACAGACTAATGTAGCATTATCTTTAAATGCAAAAGCACAAGGGACCACAGAATGATTGGAGGGTATATTCTGCATTCAGTAAACTTCATAATCTTGAAGTGCCTGATAAGCAAATCCTGGGCAGGTCTCCCATGAAGCTTCAAAATCCAAACCACATTTAATAGTTGGAGGTAAGAGGCCTACAAGAACCGACTCAATAAAGATCTATGCAGAGTCAGTCTTCTAAAAGCCAACATCATCCTATGGAACCAGAAACCATGGTGGTGAAGAAGAAAATGCCTACTCTTTTTATAACATCCTTTGATCAAGGTAGGAAAAACTACACTATTTACAAATAACTTCAGTAGTCCCTGCCTGAAAAAAGACATAATCCAGATGTCAAGTGGGATTCTGTCTTCTAAAGAAATATAATCATAGCCCTATAAGGAATACATAAATTGTGAGGGAAATTTGGGGGGAATGGAAGGAAAAAGGAACTGTTTACTTTTCTACCTGAGTTTTTTCTACAAGCCCTATACCCTTCTTGTGAAGAACCAGAGAAGAGACCAGCTATTACACTGGTCCTCATAAACCCACACAGGTGTTAATGGACAGCACAGTCCTGCTGATGTTAGGTGAGTTTAGGGAGGCAAGTATAACATGCTCTCTTTTCCATCAGACCCAATGAGAAACTGAAGAAAAAGGACTGGCTGATTATTTCCCTTGATCGGGGAAAGATCTTAGAGAGAGGCTACAAACTCTCCTTTTTCTCACTGACTGAAAATGTTTTGTTAGTTCTGTAAAAATAATATTAATAATGTTTCCTATATATATTATTAATTAAAAATAATGTTAATTATAGTAGTTAGAAATAACATCTTTGAAGTCAAATAAATTCAGTTTTGCCAATTGCTAGCCTTGGAAAAGTTAACTTTTTATTTTTTTTTAAAGATTTTATTTATTTATTTGATACAGAGAGAGACATAGCAAGAGAGGGAACACAAGCAGAGGGAGTGGGAGAGGGAGAAGCAGGCTTCCTGCTGAGCAGGGAGCCCAATGCGAGGCTCGATCCCGGGACCCTGGGATCATGACCTGAGTCTAAGGCAGACGCTTAACGACTGAGCCACCAAGGTGCCCCGAGAAGTTAACTTTTTTGAACCTCTTTCCCATCTATGAAATGAAGCTAATACTTGCTTAATTCACAGGGCTATGGTAAGCAATAAGAGAAATACTATATGTGAGGTACTCGCAATGACTCGGACACAGTAAGTAATCAACAATTACAGTATTATTGTTACTACTGACTCACTAATCTGCTTTGTACTTGTATCTGAATAGTCCTATAATTTTATTGGCTAACAATTCTTTTTCATAAAGTTTGTTAGTAGTACATACCTTATAATCTATAAAAGATTCTTGTTCCTGTTGACACTGGGAAAGATAATCCTTCATATCATTCAATTCATCTTCATGTATCTTTCTGACTAACTGTTGACGCCTCTGAATCTGAATTGTGCCTGAAAAATGAAAATTTTTATTAGGGATATATACACACACACACACACACACATATATATATATATATGAGAAATGTTATGGTGACCAATATTTTAAAACATATAATAAAACACTTAATCTGTATATATTTAACTGATTAATCTGGATAGGATCATTTTAAGGCCAGCATTTCACAGTTCTATAAAAACTCTGATTATATAAACAAAAGATTAAGTAAAATCTCATGGTGTCATTCATCAAATGGTGGTGGATGGATGTTAATATAGATCAGCCCAAGTAGGTTAATATATATTTTTTTTTATTTAGCATACACCAAGGGACATTTAAGTAGTTCACTATCCTTTTGACTAAAACAAGCCAACCTACGTTACTCTTAAAAAAATTAAAAAAGCTTTTATTTTTAATCTTACTATATCGAGGGCAGTCAAGTTTGTTGTTTTTGAGAGATTGTTGCGGTACATAAAGTGTTGTCTTCAGCAGGGAAAGAAACAAACCATGGAATCTATTGACAGGATGTAAGTCAATAAGGAAAAATAAGAATGTCTCTTTTTTCTCACTCTATTTGCCTAGTAAATGATGTAACACAGCCCATAAAGTACAACAAGGAAAAAACTGGCTGTGATTACTCACTATTCTCACAGCCAAATCGTTTAAGAGTTCTGCATTAGTTAGGTCTGTCCTAGAGTACCATCACCCCCATCCCTGCGGTGATAAATCTTAAACCAACTATAGGATTCCCTATATTTTCACCCTAAAAACTAAAATGTTAATTTGCCAAGACATGCTGTTCACGTGCTGCTACATGCTTCATGCATGAGAGAGAGAAAAAAAAAAAACCACACACACACTGAATCAAAAATAAAGCAAAAGGCATTTGGCAACCTTGACCTTAACATCTACCAAGTGGCATACTATTATTATTAAGATGTCACAGGATTTTGTAATGAAAGGATGTAATGATAGCTTACTATTTCTTCCCCTACTGCTAAAAAAAATTAACTTTCAATTTCTTCAATAATCTTGAAAAACACTAAAGAAAACTTTTGCCAAATTACAAACAACTGTTACCAGCTATGATACTCTTCTGTTAAGGTTCACTTCCTCTCTTTCAATTTTCCAATTTATAAAAGCATGGCAAATTTGTCTCAATATTACTCAAAAGAATCTCAGATTTTTTTAAGTGTTGAAAACTCATTTTCAGTTCCCAGAATAACAGAAAACCTCTTTTTTTTCAAACTGCTGACAGGATGAATTCCTTTACCCCTTGGAAAATAACCTAAAAGTATGTGTTGAGATCTGAATTTGCAGTACTATCACATAACATATATTGGCTATGTGGCCTTTATCTAATAACTATTGGGGCTTTTTTCCCTACATCTTTAGCTGCCTAACTACAAAGTGTTACCACCCAAGGTACAATCTTTGGCCTTCTTGTCATGTCTACAGATCTGCCTATCTTAATCATAAAAACCCAGTTTTTGTTACCACTGCTCTAAGATTTCTCTTCTGAGTCCAATCTTACCAGAGCTTCCGGCCAATACATCCACCTGCCTGTTTGGGCACAATTTTGGGGGAGGCTTCATGAAAAAAATCGAACCTTAACACCTGCCCTAAACCATTCTAGAATAAAGTTGGATAAAAACAAACCAAACTGTGCTCACCATCTATTTATCATCTAGCAAAACTTTCCTAGAAACACCCCCAATTCCAAAAATAAAGCAGCTAGCATACTTCTTGGAATTTAAAAAGTAAACCACCGATATCGTAAGTATCCTGGCTCAAAGTTATGTTTTCCATTATTACTTCAGTGTCCCTTATTTCACTAACCTTCTCTCCATCCCCATCTTCACTATAATTGTAAACGCCTGATCACCAAATAGTAGGATTACATACCCTCTTAACTGTCTTAATTTTTCCCATACCATATGCCTCCTTGCTCTTTTCCTCTAAAATTACCGTGAGGTTACTCTATAAATCAAACTCTTACCCAGATTCCAAGATGTTTTACAACATAACACCAGCCCACGCACTCGAACGTTTTACTCCACTATTTCTAATTTATCTACTCTGCTGTAGTCCAGTTTTCTCCTTGCTCCCAAACCCAGCAAAGTTTACTTTCAGGTTGTCAGGTTCTCCATTGCTGGAATGCTCCACTTTCCTTCTGCCTAGCATAAGCGTAAGACCAGACCCTG
Source organism: Mirounga angustirostris (assembly GCF_029215605.1). Classification (NCBI taxonomy): domain Eukaryota; kingdom Metazoa; phylum Chordata; class Mammalia; order Carnivora; family Phocidae; genus Mirounga; species Mirounga angustirostris. The sequence continues at coordinate 49,554,076 of NW_026991717.1, read as the reverse complement.
CTCAAATCCTACCACCTCCAGGATGACTCAGTAAGTATAGTTTTTGAGCTATGATTCTTTTCTGTGCTACATAACTCAGCACTGTAGATACATTCTGTTACAGTGTCTGAAGAGCAGGGTAGCCTATCAATACTTAAAGTAACTCCATGAGAAAATTGAATCAACTGAACTCCACTGTTGATTTAGAATATGGATAGCCTACAATGTAAAGAAAGCATCAGGAAGACAGGTGCTTCATACATGAAGATTTTTTTAACTTTTGTACCTGAAGCAGTACCAAATACCTGTAGTAATCTGTTTTACTACCCTCAATCCTAATTTTCCCCTCCTTCTGGAATAGATCTAATTCTCCAAATTTATAAAGAGCTGAGGTTGGCGAATGTTCTGAGTAATTCATTTAAATAGTATGTTTTTGTTAAATAATTAGTAAGCAAACGATTGATTATGGAGTATGCAGTGACTAACTTCATGGTGCATGAGAAATTCAAACTGGCTCTGAAATCAATTCAAAGGAGCTCTTAAAGTGTTGATATCAGTGCCAGAATTAAGACAAAAACATGATGTCCTTTAAACAGTGCCCTTGAAAAACTAACAGTTTTTATATGTTCACTGAGCCAATCTCATCACCATGCAAAACTATTACATATTACCCAGGCTTTTCATATTCTGAAAAGATATCATTAAAGTAAATTTTACAAGTAACCAAAATCTTAAATAGAGCAGCAATTTCTCAATTTTGAGAGCACTCCTCTCTACATTGTTCTACAAAATACTTAAAGGTCATGCAATTGATGGGGTTTTAATGCAATCTGGATCAACATTAAATCACTGTCCAATTTTTTTAATAAGAAAAAAAGATTAAGATAAGACCTTCTCCTTTGTTACTTCCATGTTTACCTGTGGGGAAAAAGATCACTCTCAAAAATACATTCATACATTTGTTCCAGCTAGATAATAAACAAAAGTAAGCATATTACTTCAAGTCAAATCTCATTACAATAAACTTCAAGGGAGGATACAAATTATAGTATCTCAGCATTAAAGTCAAGCAGGCATCCACCAGGAGTCTAAAAGCTCATTTTTATCAATATAAAGTTAAATAAGAAGAAACACATTTTACTGACTCTGACTTTAAACAAGTATTGAATGTCTTGTTTATTCTAACATTACACTATGTATGCTTTTAATGTATCTTTTCCATATATTAACAAAGCGTACATGTAACTCTTCAATTTTTGCATAAGGAAGACATTGTTGAAAGGGGGAACTAGCAAAACAGGAATATTCCAAAAGTTAAATTGTGGATCCTATCAGCAAAAACCTAGAAGTACTTCATGTACGGCAAATTGAAATTTGTAAAGTTGACAAGATCTAAAACGTTTAAGTGTTTTTTCAAAATTCTAATACAGAGTGTGTGAATGAGTGTGAAATGTTCAGTTCTCAAACAGTCTAATCTTTGTACAAACAGACATGTTAAATAAGACTCCTCCCCAGTGAAAAATTACACCACATGGAATTCCTTCCTCTTTTCATCTAAGACACTTTTAAAAGGCTTTGCATTAAAGATAATATACATAAATACTAGTAAGGATAATAACAAGCAAAGTTTAGGGGCACCTGGGTGGCTCAGTCATTAAGCGTCTGCCTTCAGCTCAGGTCATGATCTTGGGGTCCTGGCATGGGGCTCCCTGCTCAGCAGGGAGCCTGCTTCTCCCTCTCCCTCTGCCCCTCCCTGCTGCTTGTGTGCTCTCACTCTGCTCTCTCTCTCTCAAATAAACAAAATCTTTAAAAAAATTAAAAAATAAACAAACATGCATGCTAAAAATCCCTACATTTCTTAAATACCACCTAACCTAAGGGAAAACAGCTTTGTGAGATAGGTAGCACTATCCCCATTTTCCAAATGAGAAACCTGAGGCTCAAATAGATTGCAAGCTTTCCAAGGACATATATTTAATGATGACACTAAAAACAGATCCCAGAATTCCTCTCTTAGCCAAGTGCCCATACACACCATTTGTTTACATGTAACAAATTTTCAAACACTTACCATAGAAATGTCCAAATCCCATGCTGATTGCAATCACCAAAGCAAGTATAACACACTTATTGAGACCACTGCTGAACTGGCGTTTACACAACTCCTTAGAGGGTTCAGTTTCTTGTTCGGGGAGTAGCCGTTCCTCAGATTCTGAACTAGAGACAGTCTTCTTCCTAGCGCGGCGGCGTCTAAAAGCAGGACTAGGCTGATGACTGGTTTCATCACTACTTGATTCATCGTCGCTAGGCTGGGATGAAAATACTATTTTAAAAAGAAAAATGTAAATATTAAAAATTTTAGAATAGCTTTTCCAATAAATATGATTTAGAATAATCAATGCCATCCCTACATGCCCTTTTACATAAGACAGCCAAAAACAAAAACAAAACAACACAAATAAAAACTCAAGTTTTCAAGTTTATCAACATAAAGCCAAAACATAAAAGATTTCAATTGTGATACATAAGAATCTATTAATCATATTCTGTGCCTTTGAGGGTCTAGCTGGTTTTATTTTTTAAACTTCTCTTATAGTTTACACTGTTAGAACAATCATTCTCATAGCCTATTAAATTTCTTTGCTATTACAGCCATAAACAGATACTGTTTCTGGAAAGAAAAAAAAAAACTCTCTTCATTCAATTTCAAATAGACATCATTTAAGCTCAGCTGTTTAAGGAACACAGGGAGGTATACGAAAAGTTCCTGTGACTTACAAAGTACAGTAACTACCAAAAGTTTTCTTGGGTGTATCTGGACCCTAGTTTCATTTCCATCCTTTATGAGTCCACAATCAACATTCACAGCACTACAGTTTAACACAGGTTTCCAGAAGTCAGATGAGCCCTTCCCTTCGACTGCCACTCTTACTAGAAGGTTATGAATTTTACCCTCTAGTAAATATGTCAGCATGAGGAAGTGACACAACAGCTATCTCCGATAGTAAGGACTAGTCTGGTGCTGCTCCTTTATGAAAAGAACAGTAAACAACAACAAAATCCATAAGAAATCTTAAGTCCTGGTAATATATCCACTAACAAAATCACTTTCAGTTTTCTTCAAATGTAGAACTTGTTAACACTGTTCCATCAATCAATAAACTACATGTTGACACCGAAAGTTAGATGGCTCAGTAATAATTTCCACAGGCCAGTTAGAAGGACAAAAAAAAAAAAGCAAGCACCAACAGTAAAATGTGAACCTCAATTTGAAACAAAGAGCTCCCAATAACAAACATACATGCTTCAGAAAAGCAAAACAGTTCTTCAGACGACAGGCTATCCATGCCACAGGAAAGCTGGTGACTTGGGGCAGCCAGTACTTTTTAAAGATGGGCCACAGAGGATTCAGTTAACTTTCACACCGACAACAACACACACAAAGACAAAAAGAACTACTGAATGAAGGAATATTCCTAATATTTAGTGATACAGATGCCACTGAAAGATCTTTTGGTCATGACCCTTATGCCCATCATGTTTATCTGGTTATTCTTGATCACTAGTTTTTCCCAGATGCCGTCGCCTCAGCTGTGAGGTTACATTTCTTGGACAAAGAGAAAGAAAGGAAGACTTAAACAAAGCATTACATAATACAAAGGCATTCAAGATCATGGCTGGAGTATTTAAGATGGGTAAATGTAAAAACAAACCATTTGTCAAAACTCCTTAAATAAATTTAATTCTACGTTAGCATACTGCCTTCATTATGATTCTAAGTAAACAAGCCAGCCTAATCCATATTAATAAATTCATATCCTTATCTAATGCTTCCGTCTTTTTTAACCCATACATCCAACAGCTAAAATATTCTGAGTTCTAAATTTCTTTCAAAGCTTAATTTGGCCCATAGTCCAAGATGCAGGCAAGGCAAAGGCATGCAATAAGCTTAACCGGCTTTATTACAAGATCAATTTGAACACCAGTTTAGAGTATCACAGATGACAACAGTTATCTTTAAAGCACTAAGTAAATAGTAAATGTGACTCGGCACACTCAGCTCTAGAAAAGCTGATCGGATTTAGTCACACCACCTTGGAAAGCGAGTTGGCTAGGAACATGGGGTTTCAGCTGATCATCCCATCCCCTTATGCATTCAGGAATCTTCCACAGCTTCTCCCACCACCTTTCTTTTGTGAATAAACAGGAAAAAAAGATGTATAAAGCTTTATTATAAAGATTAAAAAGGAAAAAGAGAACTGAAAATACTTATTTTAATTATCACTGAACATTGTTATTTGTGTTCCATCAAAATTGAACAATCACGCCTTTAAAAAAAAAACACATATGCAATACAAACTTTTCCACGACTACCAACTTTGCTTTCTTGGGGGAGAGTCCAGTACGGGGGCAGTGGATAGCTTCCTTAAATGAACAAAGAGTATATTGCCACAAGAATCTAATTTAGAAGAAGAAAAAACTTGAAATCCTACAGAGATAGAGAAGAAAGGAAAGGAAAAATCAAAAACCCAGGCAATGGGTAGTAGGGGATTAACAAACCAAAAAAATAGATGAGAGAGAATGAAGACTCTTGACAACTGATTTATATATTTTCAATTTTTTAAAATTATTTTATGTAACACTTTCTTTACTGAAATAATTCATTTCTTCAGGACAGATAGCAATGGATAAAGATACTCCTAGTAATATTTCCCTTAACTGAAACTGTAAAATCCCCAAGAAGTCCAAGTTCAGAAAGGAGATAAAAACCAGAATAATGAGCTCTGAAGTGTCCAAGTCCCTGAAAAAATTAAGTTTGTAGGATCAATTTCTTAAATGTCTGCTTGGACCCTTCTGCAATACTCCTGCTTCAATGTGACTACTTTTTCTGGCCCATGAATATTCTCAAATTAAACCAGCATCTATAGTCTTCCAAAAAAATAAAGGAAAGAAAGAAGACTACTTGAATACAGCGTGACTCCTGGATTTAAACAAATAAAATAAAATCTGATAAACAAAAAAGATTCTAAGTCAATTCATTAGTCCTCGTAATAAATATACTATGTAAACCATTCTGGCAAAGTCTGACCACTAAGAATGCCAGATGAGTATTTAAATATTTGAATAAAGTGTTTTTAAGCTCCTGTTTATAGGAAATCTGATATACTAATTGAAAATAACTTGCCATTAAATGAGATAGCTAAATATCTCTACTTGACATTTTATTAGCATGAAGTGGAATAACAGAAATTCCATTGTCTGATTCTAGCAAATGTAAATATTAAAGAATGGTAAACTCTAAGAAAATGACCTGAAATAAACACATCCTTATTTTTGCATCAAATTAGGAACTTTTGGAATCACTAGCAGTGTTCCAACTTGTCTTTCTCCCAATTCATCCCTGAGTTACAAGGGTTGGTTAAAAACTGTGAGTTAATGATAGTTTTGATTCTTTTATTTCCCAGTAACTTTGTGTGTAAATATTTATGTCCACCTTGAAAGATGTTATATACATCCCTCAAGCTGAGTCAAAGAAATATAGAAAGGAATTATCTCAGGAACTCACATTTTAACCTCCAAATCACTGTCTGAACAGTAGGCATTAAGTGCGTTAATAACATGACTTAAAATAGACACACTTTCATAACTCAATCTAAAATGAAAGATACAAAGGTCAGGGGCTTTGGGATACTGACGTACTGCCAGCTCTTTGAACTCTGTTTAGCACATAAGTAGCATTCAATAAATGTTTGTTAAATGATTAATAGTTGAAAGGATCTTTTTTTTTTTTTAAGATTTTTATTTATTTGCGCGAGAGAGAATGAGAGACAGAGAGCATGAGAGGGAGGAGGGTCAGAGGGAGAAGCAGACTCCCTGCTGAGCAGGGAGCCCAATGAGGGACTCAATCCCGGGACTCCAGGATCATGACCTGAGCCGAAGGCAGTCGCTCAACCAACTGAGCCACCCAGGTGCCCCAACAGTTGAAAGGATCTAACAGACTTCAATAAGAAGCTTCTTTCACAATTTCTAGAATATAAAATTTGTACCATTTTAAGTAGAAATCTTAACTTTCTCCTGCTTTTAGTTATAATGGCTCAATCTTCCACCCTTAAATATCTAAAATATATCAAATGCATTTCAGACTGTTTCAGGTAATAACAAAGCTCCTTGAAGATACTTTTTCATTGTTTACTTAATAAAAGATGGTATTTATTGTTATAGCAATTCTGCTCTAGGACCTACAATCTAAGAAAACACTAGATAGAACAGTAGATTTTACAAAAAATCTCAAATATATTTAAAACTTGGCCATTTTATAAAACGTGGTCATAGGAGACCTTGAGTCTCTATCAGTGTATTCTTTACACAGCTCTTACCAGTTTCTGGCTGACAGAATGTATATTGGCTGCTGGAAGAAGAGCCCATGTTAAAGTCTTCTGGACTCTGTGCTTCTTCAACAATTAGAGCTTCTGGATTTCCAATTTCTTCTAACTTAGGTGGCTCAAGGGTAACAATATCAGAATCATCACTGACAGTCCCAAAATAGACATTGTCTTCAGATGACTTTTCTTCTCTCTGAGGAATAATTTTAAAGACAGTAAATTTAACAATTATTTAAGAGCCTTGTATTTTCTATTTATTTAGCTCAAAGTATACAACAGTACTTAAGTAGTATGGTAATTTCGGCTTAAAATAAAAGATAGAGGAGTCCTGCCCAAAAGACAAAGATTACAACAGCAGGCTCATCTTTTAGTTTGAAAACACCATCAAACCCCTTGGCGATTCTCTCAGAATTAGATCAAACTAATCCTTGTAGGCATTAGATCAATGTGCCTAATCATTGTAGGCTACAAAAGCTGACAAACTCACCTTTAAAAACTAAGGACAACAGAAAAAGAGAGGATTCATTTCTCACTAATTCCACGGGTTTATTTGAGCCTAACTCTGTAGTCAGGAAGCCCATAAGACTGATTACAAATTTCTCTGGTTATGTAAGTAATAAACTTCGATAGCTATGCCATGTAAAAATCACCTAATCTAGTTTTATCCAAAAGTCAAGTAAAACATCAAAAAAGAAGATTTAGTTTGTTCTCAAATTTAAAAACGAATCTTCCTTTTTAGATAAACCCTAATAATTTCTCAATATAATTCAAGAATGCAATCTATTTCCCCAAAAAAATTTTATTAGAGAGTAAATGAATAGAAATTACTTTTGTAATTACTTTGGTAAATTAAAAGACATCTCACTTAAGAGTTTGTAAGACAGACACTAACTCTAATCATAAAAGTGACCAATCTGTGGAATCAAAATTTTTAATAAAAGTTGTTTATAATTCAAAGAGAAAAAAAATGCACAACTAGAAATGGAAGCTTTAATTATTCCTTAGTATTCACTAAGGAATATTCCTTATCGTATATGCACAGAGTACAACACAAGTTTACCTCAAGGGCTGACTTCGTTTCCTCCAAAGCTGGATAAGCAGTTTCTCCCATTAACACTGTGTCATTCTGGCTACTCTCTGATATAAAGCAAAGATCAAGTCAATCAATTACACTCAACTGAGTTTTTGTAGTCCACACAGATTAAAATCTGAATACATAAAATCTAGTCCTAATTTTTTAAAGTGGATTTAATTAAATGTCACATACACTACCACTGCTAAAAAGTTCTCTGGTAATTGATTTATATATAGTATTTTCAACATAATCCAAAATGTCTTTTTTTTTAATTATTTTATATAACACTTTCTTTACTGAAATAATTCATTCCTTCAGTAGAGATAGCAATAGATAAAAATACTCCTAGGAAAATATTTCTCTTAACTGAAACTGCAAACCGTTGCTAAAAAGATCTCCATATTTCAAATATAATTATTTGAAATTGTCAGAGGATAATTTCAGATACTGAATTCATTTAGTATCTACTAAAAAAAAACATATAAATCTCTAAGTAAACATAATCTCTACTTTACAATACGAAAGTCCTGAATCCAGGGTGTCTGTAAAAACCTGTTAATATGGAAAACCAATTTTCAGACATCTGATGGTACATTTCCTGAATTTCTAAAAGTAGCACTATTCTAATGACTAGTAACACAAGAATCAAAACTATAGCTTCAAATTATGAATTCTTTGCAATAAAAAGGACTATATAAAACAAGGATTCAAAAGAACACAGAAAAACAAGAAAATATCACTATAGCAGATATATTTTATAAGAAACTCCTCAAAGAAAAAAATGTACAAAAAAACTAGAGGTCATAAAATTATATTTTTAATGAAAAATGCTATAAAATTGAAATTAAAAATATTAAAACAATATGATAAACATAAATTTTATGCATAGCAAAGAGCACACACCAAATGCTAATAGCAGTTACTGCCAGGTAAAAAGAACTAAAGGTGACTTAAAATTTTTTTTGCTCATCATTTTTCCTGTCATGAATGTGTATTTTTCTCATATAATTGAGCCCCTCCAAAAAAACAGAAGAAAAAAAAAAAGAAAAACTACCCCATTTGTACGTGTTACAAAGCCCCTAACAGCATATTAATCTGAAATTAAGACTCTTTAACAAAGATGGACTTGGGTCCAAGGACTCCCAAGGAAGTGTGGAAGTAATTTTACATATGTGAGTATGTGCATTTCTTGGGAGAAATCATCCACAGCTTTCAGATTCTCAAGGAGATCTCTGACCGATCAAAGATGAGAATCACTGTTCAAACGAGAATAATCAATACATAGGCTGAAAACAAGATTAACAGGTATAATCTATCGTATTTCTAGCCATGACACATCCACTTTATTCTCCTGAGGAAATATTCTGTTTACATTTCAATGCGGTTTTTAAAAAAGTTTAAGAGGTAATTTAAAAATGAAGAGTACAGCAGTTAAAAGCCTTTTACCACCTCTAACCAAAAGTAATTTGAAGCGTGATGATAACTAGAGAATCTGAGTTTAGTAAATCCCTTATGATTAATTATTTTGTACATCACTAGCCTTAATCAAGATTAGTAATATCTAGTTACTGGTTACACTTATGGTATGAAAGAGTTATACGGAGGCCCAAATATATACTACAGCTGCAAATAAGCAAACCCCTGGGCAGGTTGGTAACACTACCTAATCCACACTAATATTCTAGTCATTCAGTGACCTGATCATTTAGATTAGCTAGAAAGGCTGCCCACCTAGAAAAAAGGCAAGATTCATACTGTCGTTCACATATCCTATTATTAAAAAAAAATCAGACTCTTTTTAGTATCTTACCTCCCTGCTCTGACTGCAATACTTGTTGCTCCTCTTGCTCTAAAGATGTACATTCTGGAGCGAGCTCACAGCTGTCTCTGGCTGTACCATGTTCAGAATTCACCATCTCTATATCAGACCCCTACAGAAAAAGCAGTAATCAGTTATATGTCTATCAGCTGCTCAAAGCTGGATATGACTACGTGTAGATACTTCCACCAGTCAAAAGTCCTAGATGCTGCCATTCTCCAAAGGGAACAGTATCTAATCTGACTACCTTTTATTCAATTTAGTCAATAAAGGCCTATGGCAGTGAAATGGCAGAATGGAATTGCAGGCTTGGATTCTAAGAGAAGTAAGCCAAAAGTCAAATGCTCTACTCTATTTTATAAGCCCAAGCAATAAATTTGATGCCAGAGGGTAAGTTTTTAAACTAAACTTTGGCTATTTCTATTATTTTACTTCTACTCAACATTTATGAAAGTACTATGCAAGGCACTCCACTATGTGTTATGAGGTACAAAAAATTCAGATCCAAAATTCAAATTTACAGCCTATTCAGAGAAATTTCCACATGCGAATAACTATTTACTATGACAATGTAGAAATAAAGTCTAAGGGCAAGGATTAAAATGAACCTATAGGATTAATGGAGTAAACTTTCCCTATAAAACTTTATAGAGTATTCTTTTTTTTTTTTTTTTAATATTTTATTTATTTACTTGACAGAGAGAGAGAGTAGCAGAGGGAGCGGGAGCGGCAGACTCCCTGCCGAGCAGGGAGCCCGATGCGGGGCTCGATCCCAGGACCCTGAGATCATGACCTGAGCCGAAGGCAGACGCTTAATGGCTGAGCCACCCAGGCACCCCTAGAGTATTCTTTATTCTTTATTCTTCCAAGGTTGTCCTTCCTACTTTGATGTCAGACTGTCTTCTGTGTAATAAAACAGTGGATCTTACAGTTTTTTCTCCACATATCTTCATTAGCAAAATAAAGTTAGCCACTAAGCTCCTTCTGCTTGTCCCCATGCCCCTCTCCCAATGTTTTCTGTAGTTTACTGATCCATGTAATCAAAAGGTCTAAGTTCTCCTAATGAATATAACTCGAAACAGCAAAAATTAAAAGAATTCATCAAAGGAGTAGGTTTTCAGTTGAATCCTAAAGAGAACTCTGAATGTTAAGACTCTGGGGTTGCCTAAAGTGGCAGGAAAATCACAGAAATAGGCAAGGTTAGGGCTGAATTGGGGACTACAGAGGAGGCCAATGCTGGCCTAAAACAGAATGGTGGCAACGAGAAAGGAAAAGGGAACACATATAAGAGACATTAGCAGTAGAACCTGAAAACTAGATATGGAAGGAAGAGGGATAAAAACACAAATATGATCTACTCTGTGACAAGATATCTCTAATACCAAATACTCTAATGACATACTTGGCTAAGTGCCAGAGAGGTTTCCTGTCTTGCTTCACGGTGCAGAATCACAAGTAGACTCCCACAGCTTCCTTGCTCCTATACTGTTAATTATCCTTGAAGGAGAGGTTATTGCTATGGGAGTTGAGCTACGCTTTGTAGAAAACAGGTTAAAAATAGAAAAATCACTTATTAAAAAAAGAAAAAAGAAACCACCCCAATCTCAATTGGTACAGCTGCTATTAAATTTTCAAATTTTATTGCAGAAAAAAAATCGCTTTTTAGCTAATGTTGATTTTAAGAAGACATGAGTAACCAACTGTCTAAATCTTAAATTATCAAAGTAATTCTAAAAAATTACCACTTAAAATTTGTATTAATCAAGGAAAACAAGTCAAGGCTTAAGAAATCCTAAAAACAAATAGGAAAACTATAGATAAATCCACTGAAACTTTAAATAGATATAGATGATTTTTAACTTATTACTTCTACTCATCAGTATTTTTATGATTTTTCTACAATGAACATATATTACCAGTGTGGAAAATAAATTAATGCTTATTATATACTAGTCATGTAACATCATACTTCTTTAATAAAACTCTTTTGAAATCCTTCTAGCCAGAGTCCTTTTTCAATCAAGTTCTGTCAGTAACATAAGGTAGCATAATATATCCAAAGTAGAACACATGTTCCCCATGTTCCTTTCTGGTCTGTTTAAATGCAGGCTCTGATATTTTCTAGTTACATAATCTTGGCCAAATTACTTAATTTCTCTAAGCTCTAGTTTTCTCAACTACGAAATGAGAATGAAAACAATCTATACCACAGAGGTTGTTTAAAATTCTATGAGAATGTAGGTAAAAGTGCAGGGCCTAAACAAAAATAAACCCTCAATAAATAATTTGCCTAATGTCTCAGAGCCAAGAAAAGCAACGTACAATAATGCAGAAGACACTGTCTCATGAAGAGTTTTCAGCAGTAAAGTTTAATGTGGGTGGGAAATGTCCAAGCTATAGACAGTGGAACCTCAGGCTTCAATGTAGAAAAATACTGGCCTTCAAAAAACCCAGGTGATACACTGTAGTATTACAAATGTCCTTATAGAAAGTATTAAATAGGGGCTCTCCTGGGTGGCTCAGTCGTTAAGCATCTGCCTTCGGCTCAGGTCATGATCCCAGGGTCCTGGGATCGAGCCCTGCATCGGGCTCCCTGCTCGGCGGGAAGCCTGCTTCTCCCTCTCCCACTCCCCCTGCTTGTGTTCCCTCTCTCGCTGTGATTCTCTCTGTCAAATAAATAAATAAAATCTTAAAAAAAAAAAAGTATTAAATAGCATACCTCATGATTGATGACAGTCCAGCCACAAGATGAATCACTGTCACTGGAATTTTCAGACATTTTTCAGGTCTACAAATACAAAAACATGTTGTCATGTTGGGTACATTTTTAAAAAATTCTACAGGAAGCACTATATGTGCCCAAGTATGAAACATAGCTTACTGCCTACCTTCCAGGTAGAAACTGAGACAACCCACCCATAGATTTATCATGTAGGACATATAACTGCATACCTGTACGAACAAACACAACCAAACTTTTAAGACATCCTCCTGAGCTAGAATAGTACAGACAGTCATACTGTAGGAATAAAGCTGAGTCTGAAAGAAAATGTAGGATATGGCCAAGCAGAACTGAAGGGAAAGGAGAAGCCAATTTGACTGTGTGGATAAATCAAGGGTTGAGAGATGAAATAGGGGAATGGAAGAGCTCCTGGGCCAAGCAAAATGAAGTCTACTGTGTTGGCAACATGAAGCAATTGAGATTTTTCAAGCAGGGAAGAAACATGATCACAGTTTTTATGAAAATAACGGTGTCAGCAATAAATACTTCACCTGAATTAAAATAGGGGGAAGAAGACCAGAGATGGTTAGAAACTTGTGGTCATTGACAATAACCTAAACTTAAGTCCTAAACCAGCACATATACTACTGGTCACTCTACCTGGTTTGTTTTCCCCTTTGTATCTGAAACTCCTATTTAAACTTCAAAACCAAGCTAATTAAATGGTATCTTGGGGCACCTGGGTGGCTCAGTTGGTTAAGCGACTGCCTTCGGCTCAGGTCATGATCCTGGAGTCCCGGGATCGAGTCCCGCATCGGGCTCCCTGCTCGGCAGGGGGTCTGCTTCCCCCTCTACCCTCTTCCCTCTCGTGCTCTCTGTCTCTCATTCTCTCTCTCAAATAAATAAATAAAATCTTTAAATGGTATCTTACTGGCTTTGTTCTATACATTTAAGTCCTATAAATGCTTCTATTATTGTACATACACTGAGAACACATAAATCCAACTTGATGGTTGGTGTTCTAACAGAAAGTTCTACTGCAGACAATATGGAACCAGTGTTCAAATTAGAACAAGGCAAAAAATATTGGTCTAAATCTTCCATTAGTGATTCCAGAAAAATTAACGTTTTAAAAGGAGAAGATGCTGGGGCACCTGGGTGGCTGTCGGTTAAACATCAGGCTCTTGATTTTGGCTCCAGTCACGATCTCAGGGTCATGAGATCGAGCCCCACATTGGGCTCCATGCTGGGCATGGAGCCTGCTTAAGATTCTTTCTCTCCTTCGCCCCTACTCCCCCCTTAAAAATAATAATTAAAATGAGAAGATGCTTGGTCACTAACGATATAAAAATTAGCATGTTTTCAAACAAATTATTCAAAATCTAAAAAAAGATATAAAGATGATTGTATGACTTTTACTGTCATGCTAGAGCATTTTCCAATAAGTTCACCTGAAGTCACTCAATTACTTGATTTAGTACTTATAACTGATTAGGGCCCATGCAGTTTATAACTATAAATTTAAAAGTAAACTATTACAGTGCAATGCCTTCTTTCCAGTAGATTACCCCAAAGGCTATAGTCTGCATATCCTGTAGGGAGGGTATTAACCAGTTTTTATGCCTCAGTAATTTTATTTCAGCATTCCTTATTAAGTTAACTATATAACTCCCAATTCCTCATTGAACCAGTTTTTATGAGTTTAAAAAAACCTTTTGATATGTTACTATTTGTACTTCAAGTCTTTTATAACATACTGAAAATTATGGGTTAACATAAGAGACTACACAAAGACTGAGCAGGAGGAAAGGAGAATGGCCAAAAAAGGCTTTATAAAAGAGGTTGCAATGTTTAAGACATGCAAGAGAGCATTTTTTTTACCTGAATTAGTTGCCAAACTTTAAAAAGAGAGAACACAAAAAGTACTGTTTCCCCATTTAAAAAAAAAAAAAAAACAAGACCAAGTGGGATTTATCCCCAGGATGCAAGGGTGGTTCAACATTCGCAAATCAATCAATGTGATAGAACACATTAATAAGAGGAGGGAGAAGAACCATATGCTTCTCTCAATTGATGCAGAAAAAGCATTTGACAAAATACAGCATCCTTTCCTGATCAAAACTCTTCAGAGTATAGGGATAGAGGGAACATTCCTCAAGTTCACAAAATCCATCTATGAAAAACCCACAGCGAATATCATCCTCAATGGGGAAAAGCTGAGAGCCTTTCCCTTAAGATCAGGAACACGTCAAGGATGCCCACTCTCGCCACTATTGTTCAACATAGTACTAGAAGTCCTAGCAACAGCAATCAGACAACAAAAAGAAATAAAAGGTATTCAAATTGGCAAAGAAGAAGTCAAACTCTCTTTTCGCAGATGACATGATACTTTATGCAGAAAACCCAAGACTCCACCCCCAAATTACTAGAACTCACACAGCAATTCAGTAATGTGGCAGGATACAAAATCAATGCACAGAAATCAGTTGCTTTCTTATACACTAACAACACAACTGTAGAAAGAGAAATTAGAGAAACGATTCCATTTACAATAGCACCAAAAACCGTAAGATACCTCGGAATAAACCTAACCAAAGAGGTAAAGGATCTATACTCTAGGAACTACAAAACACTCATGAAAGAAATTGAAGAAGACACAAAAAGATGGAAAAATATTCCATGCTCATGGATCGGAAGAATAAACATTGTTAAAATGTCTATGCTACCCAGAGCAATCTATACCTTCAATGCCATCCCGATCAAAATTCCAATGACATTTTTCAAAGTGCTGGAACAAACAATCCTAAAATTTGTATGGAATCAGAAAAGACCCCGAATCACCAAGGAGATGTTGAAAAAGAAAAACAAAGCTGGGGGCATCACGTTGCCCGATTTCAAGCTATATTACAAAGCTGTGATCACCAAGACGGCATGGTACTGGCACAAAAACAGATATAGACCAATGGAACAGAATAGACAACCCAGATATGGACCCTCAACTCTGTGGTCAAATAATCTTTGACAAAGCAGGAAAAAACATGCAATGGAAAAAAGACAGTCTCTTCAATAAATGGTGCTGGGAAAATTGGACAGCCACATGCAGAAGAATGAAACTCGACCATTCTCTAACACCATTCACAAAGATAAACTCAAAGTGGATGAAAGACCTCAATGTGAGACAGGAATCCATCAAAATCCTAGAGGAGAACATAGGCAGTAACCTCTTTGACATCGCCCACAGCAACTTCTTTCAAGATACATCTCCAAAAGCTAGTGAAACAAAAGCAAAAATGAACTTTTGGGACTTCATCAAGATAAAAAGCTTCTGCACAGCAAAGGAAACAGTCAACAAAACAAAGAGGCAACCCACAGAATGGGAGAAGATATTTGCAAATGACACTACAGATAAAGGGCTGGTATCCAAGATCTATAAAGAACTTCTCAAACTCAACACCCAAAAAACAAATAATCAAGTCAAAAAGTGGGCAGAAGATATGAAAAGACACTTCTCTGAAGAAGACATACAAATGGCTAACAGACACATGAAAAAATGTTCATCATCATTAGCCATCAGGGAAATCCAAATCAAAACCACATTGAGATACCACCTTACACCAGTTAGAATGGCAAAAATGGACAGGGAAAGAAACAACAAATGTTGGAGAGGTTGTGGAGAAAGGGGAACCCTCTTACACTGTTGGTGGGAATGCAAGTTGGTACAGCCACTTTGGAAAACAGTGTGGAGGTTCCTCAAAAATTTAAAAATTGAGCTACCCTATGACCCAGCAATTGCACTACTGGGTATTTACCCCAAAGACACAGATGTAGTGAAAAGAAGGGCCATATGCACCCCAATGTTCATAGCAGCAATGTCCGCAATAGCCAAACTGTGGAAAGAGCCGAGATGCCCTTCAACAGATGAATGGATAAAGAAGACGTGGTCCATATATACAGTGGAATATTACTCAGCCATCAGAAAAGATGAATACCCAACTTTTACCTCAACATGGATGGGACTGGAGGAGATTATGCTAAGTAAAATAAGTCAAGCAGAGAAAGTCAATTATCATATGGTTTCACTTATTTGTGGAACATTAGGAATAGCATGGAGGACGTTAGGAGAAGGAAGGGAAAAATGGGGGTGGGGGCATTAGAGGGAGAGATGAACCATGAGAGACTATGGACTCTGAGAAACAAACAGGGTTTTAGAGGGGAGGGGGGAGGGTGGATTGGTTAGCCCGGTGATGGGTATTAAGGAGGGCATGTACTGCATGGAGCACTGGGTGTTATACAAAAACAATGGGTCGTGGATCACCACATCAAAAACCAATGATGTATTGTATGGTGACTAACATAACATAATAAAATTAAAAAAAAAAAAAATGATCCCTCTCCCTCTCCTGTTCCCTCTCCTGTGCTCTCTTGCTCTCTCTGTCAAATAAGTAAAATAAAATCTTAAAAAAAAAAAAAAAAAAGGCACTGGAAGGATTCCCCAAAAGAACAGAAAAAGCATTACAGAGCAAAAACAAAGGGAGAAAAAATTAAATATGAAAGTTCTAAGCAAGGCAATTAATCTAGTATGAGTAGAATATTAAAAGAAAATCAGATATGAATCTTTAAAAGTGCATATATTAAGATGAGGAAACAATTAAAGAGCCCTAAACATGAGGGATACAAGCCATCACCACAATACTCCCCAGAGAAGCGGAGCACCTACGTTTAACCAGGACTGATGAGTGGGAGGGAACAAAGGAGAAGGGAAGGGGTGAAAAGATTGTAGAAGACATGAAAGATTGTTTTTTAAAGGACTGAATAACCAAATATAGAGGAGGAAGAGAGTGTTGGTAGGATAACTCCCAGGTTTCTGGTTTAAGTGACTGGGTAGTTGGAAAAACCATTCTATATGGAACAATAAGTAGGATAAAGAAAACTGGCTGAAGTCTAAAAGCATACTTTTTCATCATGTGAAAGATTCTAACCTCCTCTATAAGCTCACATTCTCACTGCTGCTCCATCTCACCAGAGACTTACCAGTGCTTTATTTTATTAATAACCTTCCAAAATTTGTGGGTTACCAAACCCAATCAGAGATATTTAATGTATATCTCCTACCCTTCTCTTGGTAACTTCCATTAAACAGTTCTTTTAAACAGTTCCTAGCATTTGTTTTGTAACAAAGTAATCTAATAGCTCAGGTGATGAAATTAACAAAGACAACATTTCAAAATAAAGTTATACACATTGTTAAATTGGAACAACTTTAGCATATTTGAGTTTTTCAAATCAAGGAGCCCACTTAAATTAGGCCCCAGTTTAATTCTTTGTTTACTCAACTTGAAGGAAGAACAAGTTTCACATCTACCCCACATGAGAAAAAGACTACCAGCCACAACACCAGAGAAACAGTTTGAGTAAGTAAAATTCACAGCCCTACTAAAGAATCCTTTTAAGTCAGCAATTCTCAAAAAGTTGGGTGCACTGCAATTAAAGCAAAATTTTTAAAAAGTAGATTTCTGAGCCCCACCCTAGACACACTGACTCTAAAAGCTGCCATTGTATCTCAACCTCCCCACTTGACAGTGATCTTCCTAAAATGATAATTTTATATATTACTCCTTTAAAATGTTAAGATTTTCATACTGTCTTTCGGATAATGCCCAAAGGCACTGTATATCTAATGCTTTGTCTCTAGCATCTCATCTTCTCTCCATCCATTCCTTCTCCCCTCACGATTTTGATTATTTTGACCAAAGGTAAATGCACAAACCCTTCCCATTTTAAGAGCTTTACTAATAATTTAGAAATATGCAGAGTTTATGGGAAGTTACAAAGGCATAAAGAACAAAGTTATAAAGCTGAGGGTACTTAATAAAGATTACAAACTTGAAGCATTTTTCTAGACTCAGGCTTCCTTCATTCCCGAGTAGTTTCTTTAATCAGTCATATATATCCAATTGCTTAGGTTTCTTGGGCATTCAAATACAACCTCTACAAAACTAAAATCACTTCCTGCTGTTCTTCCTGTTTTTGGTATCTAAGAGAACAGCATTAGCCAAAACCAATCTGGCTATAAGGAAAAGCCATGAAATATCAGATCAAAAATGCTAGATATAGGATAACTAAAACTTCACTTTGACCCAAAAATCCAGGCAAGTCTAACTCCTTATCCATTCCCACTTCCACTGCCTAACCCAACTTCATTTCCCACTTCAATTACAGTGACAGCTGTATCCTAATGGATCTCCACCTGTCATCAATTCCCTTCCAGTCACTTCTTCAGAAGTCTGCCCACACTAAGTTTATCCTAAAACATAAATCTGATCATTTAAACTACTGAATCACACTGCCTTCAGATAAAATCCAAAGTCTTAAGAGATTTCAGAACAGGAGACATTATTTAAATTGACTCTCACTTCATAAGAAATCCTAAGGAACGTTTCTTCACAACCTGTAAGACTTTATATGTAGAACTCTATGGAAGAGAATGGTAATACATGATAATCCATGTAGTCTCATCTCATTTATGAAGCTACTTACAGCAGCTGTCCAATTCCACATTGGTATAATCACATTCTTCAGCAGACAGGAGGCCTAAGGTAAATACCATTTTAAATTCATTCTTTTATCCATCTGTTCAACATTTATTGAATTCTTAGCACTTGCTAGGTACTGAAAATACTATATATCAATATATAAAACAGATAGCGGTCTTGCCTCCTGGGGCTTAAATTCTATTCGTAGTAGACTATGTTGAAATTTATCTAAGCCCTGTGCTCAAGGAAAGCAAGGAACATTGAAAAATCTCCCAGTCCTGTTTTGTCTTCTGACCAATGACCAACTGCAAAGGACCAACCTGCTCTCACAAAATCCCAGTTAAAAGTCACTTCCATCCTCTTCATGATTCCCTTGTTTACTTGTCCCTATAAAACCCCTTGGTTTTCTCCCTGAGATGTTTCTCATTAATGAATTTTCTCCATATTGCAATACCCTGAATTAAAATCATCTCAATTGTATTGCGCATTTGATCTTCCACACTGGAGTCATTCAATAAACAATATAAACAGCTAGAATATACAATGTATTTGATGGTTTATTTCCGACTATGGAGAAAACAGGAGGAATACAGAAAATGCTGGGTTGGAGAGGATTCATTTTTTAAAATATAGTCAGGAAAAGCTTCATTAACAAAGTATATTTGAGGGGCGCCTGGGTAGCTCAGTCTGCCTTAGGCTCCGGTCATGATCCCAGGATCCTGGGATAGACGCCCACATCCAGCTCCCTGCTCAGCGGCAAGCCTGCTTCTCCCTCTCCCCTCACCCCTCTCTGCCTGCCTGCCACTCTCCCTGCCTGTGTGTGCACGCTCTCACTCTCTCTCTCTAATAAATAAAATCTAAAACCAAAACAAAACAAGAAAGTATATTTGAGCAACTATTTGAATAGGTAAGGAAATCATTATGCAGTTAACTGGGGGAAGAGCATTTCTGACCAAACAGCAGGTACATAGTTGGAATGAAGCCAGCCTGCATCTCTGAGTAACAGCAATGAGGCCCGTGTGATAAAGAGTGGCCTAGCAAGAAAGTAGGAAGAGATGAGGACAGAGAGCTAATAGGCAGGGGACAGACCATGTAGGGCCTTACAGATCCTAACACTTTTTAGCTTTTTACTCTGACTGAAAGTCACAAGAATTACAAGGAAAGAAACAGATCATTCTGGTAGCCTTACTGAGACAGCACTGTGGGGGACAGCAAAGGCAGAAGCAGGTAGGTCATTGGCAAAGCTACAATAATCCAGCTGAGAGATAATAGTGGTGTGGACCAGGGTGGTAGCTGTGAAGACAGTCAGAAGTGGACAGATAACACATGTATTCTGAAGGTACGGCTAGCTAACAGCACTTCCCAAAATATTGAATGTAAGGTGTGAAAGATGACTCCTGGACTAAACAAATACAAAAATGAAACTGCCACTGAGACAGGAAGGCTTCAAAAGCAGTAGGTTATGAAAAGAAAACTGGTGGAACTGTTTTGGGGCATTAAATTTGAGACAGCGACTTTATCACATCCAAGTGGGAACATCAAGCAGGAAGCTGGAAACTGAATTTAGGGGAGATATGGGCTAAAGATGTAACTGTAAAATAATTTAGGTGGCAGTTGTCAAAAGTAATAACACAGCAACAGTATTAATTTTATCTCATAAAGTACAACTGGAGTGTTACCTGATATGATGGTGCCCCTCATCCTTCCTGAGTAGCTACATTTTACTACGGAAAAGGATACAGTTTCCTATCACCGTATCTTCTAGAATTAGATATGATGGAGAAGAATGGGGGCATTATTCTCCCACACATCTATAATTCCAATGTAAGCCAACCAATGGGCTGTCAGCAAAGGTCCCAAAAGTGCCACTGTACTATAAATGTGATCAAGAGGAGTCAGTCTAGCTAGCTTTCAAGAACCTTTTTCTAAATGTTTTTCAAAGGCTCCCGAACTTTCACCTCCCCCTAAAGGGTATCAAAATGCCTGGTTTAAACCAGATTTCATCTTAAGAAAGGAAGAGAATCCAAGATCCCAACTAATAAAAACTTTTAAAATGTCCTTTATACTCTATTTTTTGTCCAATAACAACCCTACGGAAATAGTTTAAATGAGACTACCTTAACCTGAAACATAAAACATTCATTCAGTCAGTCGGCACTTATTGATAGCTATGCTATGTGCCATGCATGAATTATTATTCCAAGCGCTGTATCCAGCACAGCAGGGTGGCAGAACACCAGGACCTCCCCTGAAGAGTTCATATTCTAGCGCCACAAACAGCAGAATATGTAGTAAGCCAGTTGGTGGCAAGTACTGTGGAGAAAAATAAAGCATGAAAGAGGAAAACTGAATGCAGGGAATGGGGGGGGGGGTGGATCAGATTTTAAATAAGGTTAGGGAAGGTCTCCTACCAAAATAGGAAGGCACCTATTTCTCCATAACCTTAACAGGGTAACGGCCCTCTTTAATTTCTGATCACCTCCTGAGCAAAAACGATCTCCTTATTTTAATCTGCATTTCCCAGATAACTTAGCGGGATTATACGTCTTTCCCAGTGTTTATTGGCTATCCTTATTTCTTTTTCTATAAATTATCTAATGTTCCTAGGTTACACTTTCTTATTGGATTTATCTTTATTGATTTGTAGTTCTTTATAAACTGGCTCATGAAATAACTTACTGTTACACTTATCACAAATATTTACTTCTAAAATGCTTCAATTTTTTAAAAATACCTTCTAACACAAGTATGTTTTTAAATTTTATGCAAAGGCAGAGGATGGAGAACAGGGTGTCCTTTAAAACACCTGTATTTTACATCTTGCTTTAGAAAGTCTTTCCAAAGTTTACAAAATTATTCTCATATATTTTGTACTAATACTTTTTCAATTTTGGCTTTTACATTTAGCTATTTAAATTTATGTATCCAGATTTTTTCCCTTTTGGTGTTAGAAATTATGCTGATTATTGAAATTCCATATTTTCTATGATTTGAAATGCCATTTTTTATTATATAAAGTTCTATATACATTTATTCATCAGTTTCTGTAGTCTCCATTCTGTATTCTTTGTACCAATACAATGCTAAGTTAATTATTACGGTACTTATCACTAGTATCATTTTTCAACTCTTTCCTTGGTCCCTTCCTAAACATAAACAACCACTCTAAACACTTATATGCAAGCAAAGATGAAACTGATTGCAGGTTACATACAATACTTACTCCAAGTACTAGAATTTTTTTTTCTACCCATTTAAAAGTCTCCCCCTGACCTTGATAATTATTCTCTACAAAGTCAAAGTCCAGGGAGATATTCAGAAGCTTTCACTACCTGCTCTAACCTAGCAATCACTTAGGTCTCTCTGAACTCTTACCTGGTCAAAATAATCTACTTACTCTCTGTCTCCTAAATACAGAATGGACAGCCCTACCTCCATGTCTTCATTTACTCAAGTTACACTTCCTGGAACGCCTTCCTCCTTCCTTTCTTCTGATCTCTATATTTAAAGCTCAGCCCTCCTCCACGAAAGTTTTCCTAGATCACAGTTTCTGACACAATGGTCTCTCCTTCCCCTGAATTTACAGCATTTACTTCTTACTTCTTAGCATAACTTGCCTAATGGTACTCTTCTCCTTGAGTAACTTTGCTTATTAGTATTATGTTCAAGGCTTTGATAAAGGTCTCCAATTTTAGCCCCACCCCTGAATTTGCCTCTGTTAAACTTAGCATAGTTGTATTTTTTTAATGCTGCCTATTTTCAAAAGGGATTTAGAGCCACTAAAATCACTAACCACCACAATGAAGACATCGAGAAAGAAAAGCTTAAGAAATCCACTATCATCTAACAATTTCACCCACTCTTCAGCTTCCCAATAAAGTCTCCAGCAGCAAGAAAAGAAAATTTGATGACACCTAATGCCACATCACCCCAGCGGTCTTACCCAGTTACTGTACTCCTCAGCTCTAAAAAGACCTCTTACAAAAGCCTAGCAGAATCTATTTAAAAAAAAAAAAGATGAAAGTCTCCAGCTGGAGCTGGCTTCTGCATCACATATTTATCTTCCTTTCAGCAGTCAGATGATGATACTCTTGCATCTATCAGGAGACCAGCTTTTCTGATGTAATACTGAAGATGCTCTCTGTTTAGTATTAAAAACAGTAAAGTCCAGTTTAGATTTTTGCAAATGCATTTTACTCTCTAACAGTTTAGCAGAGACAGCCCCCATAAAAGTGCTACACCTTAACCTTACTCCAACATAAACTCTTTGTTGTGATGCCATGGATCGACATTAACAAGTCACTAAAAAAAGAGCCCTACTGAACTCATCATCTTGTCCCTTGAAACTGTTAGTAAGCACATACTGCACTACATTTTCAAGCATCTTCTTTAGAAAAATCATCAGTAGAAATTTCTGATTTTAGTGTTAGAATAAATGAGCTTATCCTGAACAGCTGGCTTCAGTAATGGGAAGAGTTTTCCCTCATGATACCTATCCTTGGTAAAAATATAGACATCATAATGTATATTGTGTGTAGAAGAGTATCTTCATCCTTGGTTCCATTTTATAATTCCTACCACTATGTTCCCTCTATCTCACTCTTCTCTTCTACTTTTGTTACCTTCCTGAATTTTATATATGTTACCTTCCAAACATTTTATATAAGCACTGAGGTCAACAAGTTTCCTACCTTACTTTTCCCAATTAGCTGTTTAACAAATTTTTTAATGTTTTCAAAATTATTCAAAAATGACTTTAATGACTACATAATGTATTGTTATATTTATCATAGCTTATTACCCTATTAATGGATATTTTTAAGTTGCTGATGGGTTTTTTATCATCAATGAAAAACAGTTATGCAAGAAATAAGTCATCTAAGACTTTTATTAAGTAAGATGGTTCTGTCACTATGCTTTATGGTAATTTGGTGAATTCACATTTAAAAAGTTATTCTAACACAGGGGCACCTGGGTGGTTCAGTTGGTTAAGCATCTGACTCTTGATTTTGGCTTAGGTCATGATCTCAGGGTTGTGAGATCAAGCCCCACATTGGGCTCTGTGCTGGGCATGGAACCTGCTTAAGATTCTCCCTCTCCTTCTCCCCCCACCCAACAAAAAATTTTGACAAATACTTCTGTAGTTAGATGGTGAGAAATGTGTCTTTTTCAGGAATTAAGGAGTCTTCAATCTGTTCACTGTGGAAGGGAAGAACCTTCCACTGTATCTGTTTTCTTTTTTCCAAGTAGTCTAATCTTAAGTGATGGGTCAGTTTATACTTTTCTTTTTACTATCTACAATGCCGACCCTATTTCAGTCCCCAAATTCTAGCAATAAATAAACCTGGCTTAGGAGTACCTAGTACCCCCTAGGCCTTTGTGCTATGGGAAACTAAGTACTACCCTAGAGAAGGTGATGGCAAGCTTACTGGCTAGAATGGTTAGGTAAACCCTTTATTTGAAAAAAACTAAGTTTCTATAGGACTTTTAAACTGTTATAGCAGATAAATCTTGCAACATATTTTCACCAAGCAAAGGCAAAGCTAAATGGCTTTCCAAAAACATCAAGGACAAAAGATTTGACAGGCAATTCTGAATATGGAACTAAGTGCTGTCTGCCATTTTGGATGCTCAAAACACAACACAAAAGCTTCCCACCATTGGTATAAAAGGCAGAGGATAAAAGAGATGCAGAAATACAACAGCCACTTTCACATAAAATATTTTTGAATTAAAAAAAGAAAGCAAATTTCATTGTTCTCCTATCCTGCCTCCCAAAGGGGGAAAAAAAAAAAGCTTTTTGCCAAGTTGCATCATTCAGGAATCAAAACCTCCGTTAAACTTCATAAACATGAAGTTACAAAAGACTTTGAATATGTCATCTTTTGTTTGCCTTGTGAAAGACCTGCATTAATATAAGGCTTCATAAAACTTTTAGACCACCTGGTAAAATAGGGCTAAAGATTTAAATGTACAAAATGAAACCACAAAAAGACTCAAAGACAATGGAAAATAGCTTTACAATCCTGAGGTGAATATGATCTTTTTCTAAGCTTTATACAAAACCCAGAAATTGTACAGGAAAAGATCTTATATAAAAATCATACACTTGTTTGCCAAGTCACTATATAAGGGAAAAATATCTGTGACATGTATGAAAGAGTTTTCAAAACACTTCAAGTGCACCAATAAACCAGTAAGAAAAAGGTTAAAACACTGAGTGGAAAATTTAGCAAGCGGGGCACATGGGTGGCTCAGCCAGTCAAGCAGCTGCCTTCAGCTCGGGTCATGATCCCAGGGTCCTGGAATCAAGTCCCGCATCAGGCTCCCTGCTCAGCAGGTAGCCTGCTTCTCCCTCTGCCTGCTACTCCCCCTGCTCGTGCTCTCTCTCTCTCTATCAAATAAACAAATAAAATCTTTTAAAAAGGAAAAGTCTTTGAGAAATCTTATATATAAAAAAAAAAAATTTTAGCCAGGAACATACTCAAACAATTTATAGAAGACACAAAAATAACTTAATACTGAAAAAATGCTCAAACTTACTACCAAATAACACAGAGAGAAGCAAAATTATTTTAATGCCTAACCAATTTACAAAGACTAAAGAGATAAGTTAGATAAGATATGGGAAAATAGGCATTGTAAACAGTGGAAATGTATATTATCATCCTTTCAGTGATTTTTTCTTAAGTTTTATTTAAGTAATCTCTACACCCCATTTGGGGCTGAAACTCATGACCCCTAGATCAAGAGCCACATGTTCTTCTGACTGAGCCAGCCAGGCACCCCTTCCTTCAGTAATTTTTAAGAACAAAATTTTACAGGCAGATACCCTGTGACCCACCAATTCTCTTTCATTTCCTATTCATTTCATTTCTAGGAATTTATCTGATAGAAATACTCACATGAATATGAAAATATATACACATATATGTAAGAATGGTTGATGGAACAACTTTTATAATATAAAATTAGAAAGTGGAAGGTCTACCAGGAGTGAATTTATTAAAATTCAAAAATAGAGTAGGTCAACATGCCTTGACATGGAGAAATATCAATATATTTTAAAAAGCAAGACAAATATGTATAGTAAAATGCTATTTATATTAATCTATATGCAATACTAAAATTTTAGAGTATCTTTCAAATCTAAAAAAAAAAACAAAATTACATGTATCTGCTAAATTTTCAATGACCATTTATTAATTTTATAGTCAGCAGAAAAAATATTTTTTTCTAAAATAAAAGGACAAACCCAATTTTAAGTACAGTATATGACTGATACAAATCCAATCATCTTCTGGATGACCAGTTTCCTTAAGATAAGTCAAAGGGCTTAAAGGAGTCATAGAAAAATGTTGACTATCTGAGGTATGAGAAACTTACGGTGGAAAACTGACACTTTGATGAAAACAGGGCTTTGATGAGTCCACAGTGCAGTAACTATGGCATTAAGATGTGAGTCCTACAGCTGCCCTGCCTCTTGGTTACTATATTTATCATATGAGTGGATGCAAAGACAACCATAACCTATCTATAGTAAGTTGCCCTCTCCTAGTTCTAGTAGAGTGGATTTCATTTAAAATACTGAAATCTATCACTAAAGATAGGTGTCTGGGGAAAAAAAAAATCTAGAACAGAGTAGTAATTTCACTTTATCCATGCCCAGAAAAAGGTACCAACAGGTTAACCTTTTGATGTAGAAAATAAATTAAGAGGTGAGTCAATACACAGTTTCTTCACAAGTTTCCTTCTATGTTGTAACATCCCTCAATTGGGAAACAAAAGCAACTACTACCATATTTGAAGATAAAAGCACTCTTCTTTTGCTTCCATCTAAAAGAAGCCACACCTTTGATAAAAAGTCTGAAATGAAGTGAGTCAACAATATGAATTCAAACACTGTGGGGAAATGAAGATGCCTATCAGTATGTAAACATTCCTTTCACCAGGTAGTCTCATTCTGAGAAAAAATCCTGGCTTTCCGAGACTGTTATATCTTAATTCTGGAAGAGCCTAAAAGAGCCAACATATACATAAACTTGACCAGGCTCTATACTCATTTGGGCACCATGGGCCCCTGGTGGTCCCTTTTTCCCTTTCATGAATAAATAAGTAAAACTACTGGGTTTTGCCTCTTTGTTTTCCTCTATTCTCAAATTTTTAAAAAATAATTCATTTTTGCTTATTAAAAATACATATTTATCATGTATCTACACTTTTTAATTTGCCCTAATTCTACGTAAAACAAAGGGATTTTCACTTCCATTGTTTTCCATTTTTAAAAATACCAATTAAATATACATTCATTGTTACTTTTTAGTGGTAATATTAGAAAATGTTAGTAAAGATACTGAGTTATCAACTAATCATATAAACAGCTGTTACCAACCCATGCATGATACATAACATATTCCTTTGCCTTTCACTTTCACTTATATTTACTCTCATAAAGTCCTCAGAAAAGTTTCTAAAACACTTTCTTATTTGAATGTTCTGTATGCCCACCTTACTTAAAGTTAATCTCAAGGGTCAGATGCTGTAATATAGGCAGGGCTGACTTCCCCAGAAGAAGGTGTCTAAGCTCAGTGTCTAAGACCAATGCTTACACACGCAATGTATCTCTCAGAGGACCTAGGATTTCATATTCAGTGTAGGCTCAATGTTATGAAATCAACTTAAAGTAACATTTTAGAACATTAAACACATTTAGAACATTAAAAACATCCACTTCCTACTGTCAGAAGTTAGACTGATGATCTTTCTTAGACTTTAGATGTGCAAAAAAAAAAAAATCAAAACCAAAATTAAAAGCCCAACCATAAAAAGCACACTGCAGTTTCAGGACCTTTAATGCAGCAGAGTGCAAAGTCACAGTCAGGAGATGGGCCAAGTTTCCTTCAACCTAGAAAAGGCAAAAAGCTCTACCAAAATATCAAATTAAGATACCATTTGACTGTTCCATCAAACTTCCCAGTCAAAAAAGACATATCACATTCTTATCACACTTCAAATGCACAATATACTTTATGTACTGGCCTACTTATGTAAGCCAATAATACTTTGTAGGGGCAGATCACTCTGCCACTTACAAAGTGATGTCATTTTCATACCTGATTTGAGCTTCACAAATACCCCATGAAGTAAGGTAATTGGCTATTTGGCTATTACGTACAACGTACACATGGAAACAAGACAGAGTCACAAATTATGCGCTCAACATCATTAAAACATCCTGACTCCCATTCCAATGCTCTTTTTACAGTAATTTCATCATTACGGTAACACAAACCAGAAGGTTTTAGGATAGTGATTTATGGACAAATACTAAAGAAAAATTAGATTTCTGACTTCCTGTAATGCAGGAGGAAAATCTTTGACTCACTTTATTTTTTAATACTTCCTTCAAAAAACCTACCAGCCCTTAAACAAGTTTCCACACATCAGATGCCCTATAAAAAAAGAAAATCCCTAAACTTATCAGGTATTTCCAATCCTTCCTACATTATAGGGCTAAATTTCATCTTAGAACTCAAATTGAGAAACTTTTTTCAAGTTTATCTGGTGCAGTATATTGGACATGACCTTTGAAACACACTCACAT
This sequence comes from Mirounga angustirostris, assembly GCF_029215605.1. Classification (NCBI taxonomy): domain Eukaryota; kingdom Metazoa; phylum Chordata; class Mammalia; order Carnivora; family Phocidae; genus Mirounga; species Mirounga angustirostris. The sequence continues at coordinate 49,525,961 of NW_026991717.1, read as the reverse complement.
CCCTAATTTGTTTTAATCTAGTCAAAACTGTAAAACTGCCAGCAAGGAAATTCTTGAAAATGTAACTTATCACATACATTACGGCAACTTCCTCACCTAACCACACATAAACATGCAAACAATCCAGCCTCTAGTAGTTCTGCATTGTTAGATGAGTCTGCATTTTCTGTTTTAAAATATCCTGGGCTTAACAGGCCTTGCTGCTGTGTCCATGTTCTTTACATGTCAGAAACTATTGCTCTAGGATCTTAACAGTTCATACTCATCTAGCTTTTTAAAATCTTTATTTAACTTAGATAAGAATACAACTACACAATCGAGACTACAATACTATGGAACCAGTTAGTAAATCAAACATGGTAATCAATTTGTTTCTTATGCCCTGTAAATGGACTCAATTACCTATTAAGATATTGAGTTAAACAATACACAATATATACAAAATTAAAAGATCATAAAATAGTGAAAAGGAATTGAAATTTGAGGAGGAAGCAAAGCTTCAAAGAAAATAAAATACGAATACTATAGCTTGAAAAACAAAAAAAAAGCTTTAGAATGGATATTGTATTAAGACTTAATGGAGGGTGCCTGGGTGGCTCAGTTGGTTAAGCGACTGCCTTCGGCTCAGGTCATGATCCTGGAGTCCCGGGATCGAGTCCCGCATCGGGCTCCCTGCTCGGCAGGGAGTCTGCTTCTCCCTCTGACCCTCCTCCCTCTCATGCTCTCTGTCTCTCATTCTCTCTGTCTCAAATAAATAAATAAAATCTTTATAAAAAAAAAAAAGACTTAATGGATACTTGGGAGTTGAGGTTAAACCTCAATTTTTCAGGACTGATAATTGCAAAAGTACATAGAATATTCCTACAGAAGACCAAGACCAATGTGACCCTTTCTTTAGGACAGAAAACAAAATATGGGCTAAATAATATGCTTCTTACCCATTCATATCCAACATATCCATAATAGAAAATAAAAGTAAGCACAATTCAAAATATCAGTACTATATAAAACATGGTACTCAAAGTGATTTAATGAAAACAAGCTTTAAAAGCCCCCATTTCGGGGCGCCTGGGTGGCTCAGTCGGTTAAGCATCTGCCTTCGGCTCAGGTCTTGATCCCAGGGTCCTGGGGTCGAGCCCCGCATCGGGCTCCCTGCTCGGCGGGGAGCCTGCTTCTCCCTCTCCCATTCTCCCTGCTTGTGTTCCCTCTCTCACTGTGTCTCTTTCTGTCAAATAAATAAATAAAATCTTAAAAAAAAAAAAAAGCCCCCGTTTCATCATTGCTTAACTTCTTTATTTCCACTGGCAAATGTTTACAAATAATAAATTTAAAATTCTCCTATCTCTAGATCTTTTCAGATTAATATGCCCATCTTTTGTCACCTGATAGATTGACAGGAATAATCAACATTGCACTGCCTTAACTAAAGACTAAGCACTTTTGTCGTTGATTTTACCGTACAAAATGAAAACATTAAAATGAGATGTACAAATGCTAAGAATTATTGTCATATCTGGGGCTTTTTTTCCTTTTTAATCCAACGAATGCATTTCTTGCCCCTTCCAGACAAACAATTTACACTTAAATTAATCTGTGGATGCAGTAACAGGGGCTCTGTGTAGGTTTTTTGTTGTTGCTTATTTGTTTTTTAAAGCAATGTTTAAAGGGTCTATGGAATTGCTGCACCGGTATCCTTTTTTTAAATTAAGTTCTTTTCCTCGGAAAATACCAGAAAATATAAAGAAAAAGTCATTTATGGTTTCACCATCTGATCACTTTTATAACTATCTTTTCAGCTTATTTTTAATAGACATGATCACTTCTGGTTCTATAGTTTCATTTACAAAATTAGAATTATATTTTCTCATCTGTTTTCATTTAAAAAGTATTTCCCACACCCTTGAATATTATTTGGGAATGATTTTTATTTAATAACTTCTTTAGAATCCTATCCTTCACTTAAAGGGTTAAAAATTACGCATTAAAATAATACCCTCACTTTCTCCTGTCCCTTCACCTTTATGATGAGAACTCGGCAAAGAATAGTAAACCATTCACTCTAGCATCCAAGGTGTGATACATTGTATCCCCCTGAAAAACGTGGGATCTAGTAAGATTCAAACCTTAAACCAAAAATATGAAGCGCTAACAGAGACAGTTCAAGCACTATCCAATGGATATAACCTTACTGGAGGAGGCAAATCTAAAATTCGCAGGACTCAACAGTTACCTATTCTAGCTACAAGAAAGCTCCACTTCGTTTTTAAATAAAGCAATTGTGAAGCAGTGCAAATTTCACCCACCCAACAAAAGTACCGTAATTGGCTGAGTTCGTTAAAACTGCCGCTCCCAATGGCAGAGCTGGATTCATTAAACAAAGATAAATATGTAGAGCATACAAGGAACTGTGTGGACAGCTGCTACAGTGGAGTTATCGTTTAGGAAGACCACGCTAAAGTGGGCCGGTTGAGGGGGAAAAGGATAAGGAAAGGGATCTGATCACTGTCAGCCTGGCGTATAAGCAGAAATCTCAGTTGCATTATTTAATATTTAATCTTTCTATTCCTGGCATCACGGGGCTCAAACGTCACCAAAAAAGATGAGCCGGCTGAAAAAACCGGCCGGGTGACGCACATAACATCTTATGGATTCTCATCAATCAAGACCAAGAAGCGCCCCAGCCAGCCTAGTGAAGGAAGAAGGGTCCCCCCGGCCATCAGCTCCCCCAATTCCCTGGTACGCCGCTCCGGTCCGCAAGCAGGGATCGGAGGCTGCAAGACCTCCCGACCCTATGCCTCAGGGGCCGGATCACCTGGGGGGCTGCGGACTCGCGTTCCCAGACCACCCTTGAGCCAGCTCCCGCCCGGAGTCAGTCCCCGCCCGAGCAGCCCCCAGCCTCAGAGAAGACCCCGCCTCTGCCTCCGCCAGACAATTCAGCAGGGGGTGCGGGACAGGGCCCCGACAGGCGGCCGAGACTCCTCTCCTGGGGTCCCAACCTGCCCAGGGCCGTACCTGAACGGGCAGCGCCACCTCCGCCCGACCGTGCAGACTGTCGCGGTGGCAGCGGTCCCAGCTCCGACACAGTGACGCCTCACTTAAAAACAACAACCTGCTCGCTGGCGTCCGTAGCCGGGAGGCGGCGGCTGGCGGGGCGCCGCAGCGCATGCCGGAACTCGTAGTCCCTACCTCTCCTCATGTCGGGCACGGGAGGAGGGAAGAACTACGACTCCCGAAGAGGAGCGCAGCCCGCCCTGGCTCGGCGGCAGGAAGCTAGGCGGGGCGGCAGCGATCCCCACAACATCCGGGCCCCGGCGGAGAGAGGCTCCGCGGTCAGTTGCCATGGAGACGGGCTTCTACAACCACTCTAAAGGATTCGCGGTTTCACCCCGAGGGCGGCTCCCTGGATTAGGCGGATTAGTTGATACCTATTGAACTAGCGGACCGTTCACGATTTCTTTGCGGCTTTAATTGGATCTGGTAAAAAGGCTTCTCCCCAGCGCTCACTGGTCTTCTTGCCATCCGCTGCCGGGAAAGACTGCGTTTGCCGAAAAAATATATAAAGAAGATACCGAGAATGACCGAGTACGACTGGGTGGGTGTGGGCAGAGGGCTGAATGTTTTTGACAGTGGTATTCCTTGCTATAAATTTGGGGCACTCCGCACCGCCACTCGCCCCACCCCCAAGAAACACCTTTCTAGGCAACCACTGGGCTACACGGATGTAAATGTGCATCGCGTTGAGCCAGAATTGCCTCTGGAAGTATAAAATGATTGGGGATGTTGTGCAACTGCGGTGATGGCTTTAAATGAGAAAAACGTACCTTGTTAATTTTTTTTTTTTTTAAGATTTTATTTATTTATGTGACAGAGAGAGAGGAACACAAGCGGGGGCAGTGGGAGAGGGAGAAGCAGGCTCCCCGCGGAGCAGGGAGCCCGATGCGGGGCCCGATCCCAGGACCCTGGGATCATAACCTGAGCCGAAGGCAGATGCTTAACGACTAAGCCACCCAGTCGCCCCCCTTGTTAATTTTACATTTTTTTACACTGTGCCTTGTTCAAAAGGATAGGAGCAAAAAAAAGAAGAAAAAGAAAAAAGAATATGGTACACTTGTATTCACTTTTGGTGGAAACGTAGAAAGTTAAGGTTTAAGGTTAAACTTAAGGTCTGTCCCCCAATTGTGGCAAAAAAAAAAAAAAGAAGAAGAAAAGCAATAACAAGGAGAATGATGGGACTGAGCAGAAACAAAAAGGTGCCTCAAAATTAGACTTTTGGAGGGTTTTTTGTTTGCTTTTGGTGTTGCTATAGTTAACATCACCTGTGACTACAACATCAAAAAAAACACGATTTTTTAATCTTAAAATTAGAGCTCCCATAAAGAACATTTTTATTATCTCAATGACTTGTTCTTATTTATCTTTTTAAAAATGTGTATGTGTTTATAAGGATGAAGTTTGAAAAGTCACAGTGGCTTGGCTTTCTCTAATTCCAGGGGAGTCTGAAAATTACATTAGTGAGAAAGCTAATACCATCTCTTTGTAGATTTTTATTCTTTTCAAGGCACTTTCACAGTCTAATTTTTTAAGACCGTCAATTTTAGAAGAATCCTTTACAATTTTAATTAACTTTTTTATCCTTAAGTAAATAATATTTGCTGATCCTATGTGTAACCTGGCAGAGCATTTAAAATAATCCTTTTATTATTCTTTGTATAAGGCTGTTTGTTTTTAATTGTATCAATTGGAATTCCACATTTGAAGAATATCAGATTTGAAGAGGGTGAAACCCAAATAAGAAAACTGCAGTGACCTATGACAAAAAGTAAAAGCAATGAGTATTTTGTTTCTAAGTCTGTGAACATTTGTGAATTATCCTGGAAGTCAAAAAGATTCAGGTAGACCCTAACATTTCCTGATTATATGGTACAAATTATGCCAACAAAGTTTATCAGCTAATTTGTCTTCTGTTTTGACTAGATTTGGTTTACTGTATTACATTTTGGGCCAAAGATGACCAGAAGGTAGTAGAAGGTGATTTGATGAGAGTCAGTCCTCTGTGACTGAGGTTACCCTGGGCAACTTGACTGAGTATCCATAAAGTAAGTTAGGGTTGGTACTTTTTCCTACAAATCACAGGGGAGCCACCTTCCACCTACAAAGCTTTCCCTGTACTCCAGAAACCTAGACATTTTGAGAAAACCTGACTTGTTGAGATACCATAGGGTTCTGGTGACTTGCTATTATCCAGTGTCTGTGCTCTTGATATTTAAAACAAATTAATTGGCAGTGTCACAAAGAAGTAGCAAGATCTGATGAGTTCTACTTCCAGCTTTGCCAGCTTCCTGCAAGAATATGAATATGAAGTATTAGTCAACTGTACTATACTAATGTAAAGTTATTAACCTGTAAACTTCAGAACGGAATCTGGAACATCATCCATATGCATTGAGATAAACCTGAAAGAAAATGGTAAAAACTAATTCCATGTATATAACAATTTATCACTTACATCCAGTTTTCTTTCATTTTATCTCCAAAACCACAAGAATTATGACAGGTTTTTTGTTTGTCTTGCTTTGTTTTTACCAATTTACAGATGATACACAGAAGTGAAATCCTGGTAAGGGATTGGAACCTAAGTCACAGTTCCTGCCTGGTGCTACTCCAACAACACTCTATTGATACTCATTCAAATCTGAACAAAGGAAAAGAAAGTGGATTAACTCCTTCATATTTCCAGAATTGGGCTCAGCTTTCAAAACAAATTAGGTTCCTGACCTTGAGAAACTTAACTTGGCAAGATATTTAGTAGAATAAACCAGGAATTTAGGACAAGCTCAGTTATGCTAAAGAGGAACCTAACTAATCTGACCCAAATTTGAAACTCAAAAAGGTTTTATCCTCACTTAAGTCTGACACAACAGCACTGTAAACATTCTTATCTTCATTCCAGAGGAAGAAATTGAGATTATGTTACTAGTATTAAAGATTTAGAATTCATAAAGGGTCTCAGCTTCATGAATCACAAGAATCTACTCTAGAATCTTCAAAGAAAAGGCACTTTAATGCATGTAAACAATCTTCTACTTAATACAACCTTAAAAGATCAGTTACTATACACTGCCAACTACCATGAAGTTATTTAGATACAATAATGTAACTTCTAATCTGGAAGGATTTAAATCTTAAGTATTACCAATATTTTTAAGTACTGCCACATTTTTTTGTTGTATTTTTAACTACCAAATTTTTTTGCCTAATTGGACACCATAGAACACACTTATTAAGAGCTTCTTATCACAAATGAGGGGCCGTATCATGAGTAAATCTACACATCCCTTTATACTTTTTGAATAACAAAATCAGTTCTGTTAAAAAGAAAAACAGGGGCCAAGGTGGAGTCACTTGTCCCCAGGACAGCAAAGGAAGATTTAATTGCACTTTCAACCTCTCCAGGAGAGGAATTTTAAGCCAATCAATCTGGAATTTTCTTGTCAACACCAATGAGGTGATCTGTTACCTGGGCCCGCCCTCTCCCTCCCCCAAAGGAAAACCAGGGGATCTGCTTGATAAGAACCTCTGTCCTTGGGGCACCTGGGTGGATCAGTCCCTTAAGCCTCTGCCTTTGGCTCAGGTCATGATCCGAGGGTCGTGGAATCGAGCCCCACCTCAGGCTCATTGTTCAGTGGAGAGCCTGCTTCTCCCTCTCCCTCTTCTGCTCCCTCTGCTTATGCTGCTTTCTCTCTGTCAATAAATAAAATAAATAAAATTAAAAAAAAAAAAAAGAACCTCTGTCCTACCCCCTAAGGGGAAATTCTACTGGATATTCTTTCCTGCTTTGTCAAAGATTAGTTGACCATAGAGTTGAGGGTCCATTTCTGGGTTCTCTATTCTGTTCCATTGATCTATGTGTCTCTTTTTGTTTTTTAATATTTTTTAAATTTAAATTCAATTAAATAACATATAATGCCTCAGAGGTAGAGTTCAGTGATTCATCAGTCTTCTGTAATACCCAGTATCCTTATATCACATGCTCTCCTTAATGTCCATCAACCAGTTACCCTAGCCCCCAGGTTACCCTCCACTCCAGCAAACCTCAGTTTGTTTCCTATGATTAAGAGTCTCTTATGGTTTGTCTCCCTCTCTGATTTCATCTTGTTTTATATTTCCCTCCCTTCCCCTATGATCCTCTGTTTTGTTTCTTAAATTCCACATATGAATGAGATCATGATAATTGTCTTTCTCTGATTGGCTTATTTCACTTAACTTAATACCCTCTAGTTCCAACCATGCCATCACAAATGGCAAAATTTCATTTTTTTGATGGCTGAGTACTATTCTATACACACACACACACGCATCTTCTTTATCCATAGTTTGGCTATGGGGACATTGCTGCCATAAACATCGGGGTGCATGTGCCCCTTCAGATCACTACATTTGTATCTTTGGGGTAAATACCCCTTAGTGCAATTGCTGGGTCATAGGGTAGCTCTATTTTCAACTTTTTGAGGAACCTCCTTACTGTTTTCCAGAGTGGCTGCACCAGCTTGCATTCCCACCAACAGTGTAGGAGGGTTCCCCTTTCTCTGCATCCTCACCAACATCTGTCACTTCGTGACTTGTTAATTTTAGCCATTCTGACTGGTGTGAGGTGGTACCTCATTGTGGTTTTGATTTGTATTTCTGCCTCATTTATCCTAGCAGGTAGAGCCTCCATTTTTTAATTGCATCTCATTAATAGTCTTTTTTTATTTCAACTTGATTAGATTTTTCTTTTATTTCTCCAGAAAGGGATTCTCTGGTGTCTTCTATGCTTTTTTCAAGCCTAACTAGTATCTTTATAATCGTTATTCTGAACTCTAGTTCCAACATCTTACTTATGTCCATACTGATTAGGTCCCTGGCAGAAGTACTGCCTCTTGTTCCTTTTTTTGAGATGAGTTTTTCTGTCTTGTCATTCTGTCCAGAGAAGAATGGATGAACAAGAGAACAAAATACTAAGATGTCAAAAATGACCCCAGAGAAATATACGCTAAACAAATCAGAAGAGACCCGAAACCAAAAATAAATAAATTAATTAAAATAAAATAAATAAATAGGAGAGAATAAAATCAGGTAGGTGAGTAGAATAGAGAAATACACTGGATCCTGTGTGTATTTTGGTCTCTGTTAGAAAACTAGATCCCAAAATTGTAAAGAAAGAAAAACATATGTGTACACAAATAAAATTAAATATAGAGAAAGGATAGAATGTAAGGGTAAAAATGAAAATTAAAAGACAAAAACAACAACAGAAAAAAGGAATATAAACAGCAGGTGAACAGAACAGAGTATCCTAGGTACATTTTGGTCTGTTTGTTAGAAGAAACAATTTTCAAGTACTTAATTTGTATATTTGGCATAAACAATATCAAAATTATCATCCATTTAACCAGTACATGTTTCAGTTCTTTTATAAGTAATGTTGTGGACTGAATTTTTACTACAGTTAAGTTTCTTAGGATAGACTTAAAAACTAAAATTTCAGGATTCAAAGTCATTAACAGTTTTTAGTTCTTCATACATTTCATTAATTTTTTAAAATGGGGTTACATTAATTTACCTGACAATCATCAATACAAAGTGCTCTTTCACTGCCAAATTGGGTATGGGTTTTCATTTACATTTTTTAAAATACAGTTATGTTTCCTACCAAGATACAGTTTATCTTTTAGAATAGTTATCTTTGCTTCATCAGAGTTGCAATATTTTGCCTATCATTTTTTACATAGGAATAAAAATGTTTATGAGTTAAATACATTAATCCTTTGTCATTCTTTCTAGGTAATGTTCCCAGTCTGTGGTTTACCTTTTAATTTTGGTTAACTGTATCTTCAGGTATAAATAGGACAATTAAATACCTCAATCCCTTCCTTTATAATTTCTTTTGTCACTTTTAAATTTATAATGTCCTCCTTTCTCAGAGGGTTAAAAATACCTTTCTCCAGGCGCCTGGGTGGCTCAGTCGTTAAGTGTCTGCCTTCGGCTCACGTCATGATCCCAGGGTCCTGGGATCGAGTCCCACATCGGGCTCCCTGCTCGGCGGGAGGCCTGCTTCTCCCTCTCCCACTCCCCCTGCTTGTGTTCCTGCTCTCTCTCTCTCTCTGTCAAATAAATAAATAAAATCTTTAAAAAAAAAAAAACCTTTCTCCTAGTTTCTGGTTTTTCTATAATGTGATTTTTAGTCAGTGGGTATTTAATTCATCTGAAGTTTATTTTGATAATATTTGAAGGCGAAGATATATATTTTTGAAAATAGCTATCTAGTTTCCCGACATCATTTACTGAGTTGGTTTCCTATATGTTTGTCTTCGATATAATAAATTGTAAGCCTTAGGAATTTTGTATTCTTCATCACTGCATTTCCAACATCTAACAATGTGTGGCACACAGTAGGCACTCAATAAGTATTTGCTGAATCAGTGAATGAATGATAGTCTATATAGTCTGTTCCATTTGAATTCTCTCATCTTCATTAATGAAGCTTGATGTTTTTAATAGACTTGACTTTACTAAGGATAAAGCATGTTATATGCATGTGCTAGAAAGCTATGTGCACTTTTGCATCCATTCTTTTGAATATCTTGCTCCCTTGCATCCCCAAATAGCTAAATTACTTGTATTTTAAGTATCTACTAAATTATATGTATATATACACATATTTAATTTATATATTAAAAAGTGTAGTAAGTTGCACCACCAGCTACCCAATGTTTGTCCAGAACCCTAGTAGTCATCCTTGATCTGTCCCTCATCACCACCCACATTCAATTAATCACCAGACCCTGTGAATTCTTCCAAAATATATTTCAAATTTGTTTACTTATCTCCCTCTCTATACCACCACCCTACTATAGATCATTGTCATCAGTCACTTGGACTGCTGTAGCTCCTTTCTACATCCATTCAAGCCTCTGACAGCAGCCAAATTAATTATACTAAAACTCATTACTTAATGACATGCATCTCCTTAGTACCCTTCAATAGCTTTCCATTGCTTTTACCATAAAGATCCATATTTTTAAGAGAGTCAACAAGACCCTTCAGGATCTGGCCTCTGTCCCTTTATTCTCATCTCAGTCATATTCACCCTAACTTACTTGACTTTGGCCATGCTGAGTTTATCTTTGTTCCCACTTCTATCTTCTCCTGGCCTTCCCGTCTTAGATTCAATGATACTTCACTAAATTGGCCTTTCTTAGCCTCCATACTAGGTTAGAACCCTCTATAAATTTTCATAAATATCTTGTATTTTTTTTTCTCCACAGGACTTACTACAATTTTAATGATTAGTTGTGTAATTATTTGCTTAATGGTTATGCTGACAAGGCTAAAATCCCTAAATGTTTATCTTTTCTTTTCATTCTAGAATTCAGCAGTATGTCCTCTTCTAGCTATGACTTCTTGCAGATTTTCTCCATGATTTACAAATGTTTTTATAAATTCTCATGATTCCAGTACAGGATTTTTAAAAGCTATCTTATACATACTTTTGATAAGTTTATTTTCTACAGATATTATGTCATTTAATGAGGATTAGCCACTGCCCTCAAGAGAACAGAATTCCTGAAAAAGTGAAGTGGACGTGCTTTTTTGTTTTGTTGTTTTCCAGGTTTATTGAGAAAAAATTGACATATAACAGTGTGTAAGTTTAGGGTGTATTACACGATTTCTTGTATGTATGTACTATGAAATGATTGCCACAATAAGGTTAACACATTCATCACCTCACATAATTAAAATTATTTTTGTGCTGAGAACATTTAAAATCTACTCTCTTAGCAACTTTCAAATATATAATAAAGTATTGGTAACTATACTCATCATGCTGTACCTTAGATCCCTTGAACTTATTCTTCTTATAACTGGAAGTTTGTACTCATTGACCAACACCTCTCCATTTCCCCCACCCCCTGAAAACCATCATTCTTCTGTTTCAATGAGTTTGACTTTTTAAAAATTTTAGATTCATATATATGTGAGATTCTAGTATTCTTTGTCTGACTTAGTTCACTTAGCATAATGCCCTCCATGTTTGAAATGGCAGGATTTCCTTCTTTTTATGGATTATTAATATTCATGTGTGTATGTATACATGAGAATATAGTATGCTACATCTTTATCCATTCATCCATTAATGGACATATCTTGGCTATTATTGTGAATAGTACTGCAACGAACATGGGGGTGCAGATATCCCTTTGAGATAGTGATTTCACTTCCCAGAACTGGGATTGCTGGATCATATGGTAATACTAATTTTAATTTTTAATGTTTTGAGGAATCTCCATACTGTTTTCTATAGTTGCTGCATCAGTTTGCATTCCCACCAACAGTGCACAAGTGTTGCCTTTTCTTCACATCCTCACCAACACTTGTTATTTGACACTAGCCATTCTAACAGGCATGAGATGATATCTCATTTTGGTTTTAATTTGCATTTCTCTCTGATCATTAATGATGTTGAACACCTTCTCACGTTCCTGGTGACCATCTGTCAGTCTGATCTGGAAAAATGTCTATTCAGGTCCTCTGCTTGTTTTTAATCAGATTATGTTTTGCTATTGTTTGTATGAGCTCCTTGCATATTTTGGATACTAACCCTTTATCAATATGGTTTGCAAATATTTTCTCCCATTCTGTAGGTTGTCTCTTCATTCTGTTGATTACTTCTTTTGCTGTGCAGAAGCTTTTCAGTTTGATGCAGTTTCGTTTATTATTTTTGCTTTTGTTGCTTACACTTTGGGTGTCATATCCAAAAAATCTATGTCAAGAACGACATCACAGAGCTTTCCCCTGTGTTCTTTTCTTGGAGCTTTGTGCTTTCAGGTCTTACATTTAAGTCTTTAATTCATTTTGAGTTGATTTTTGTGAATGATATGTATAAGATAGGGTTGATGCTAACTTTAGTTTTGTTTTGTTTTCCAAAATTTTATAATTGAGAATAATTTGATGTGTTTATATTTTAGGACAAGAAATGTGCTTCAGCTTCAAATTCAGGCACAGAAGTGAAACCTGAACAAGTTCCTCCTTGTGTGAACCCTGGCAATCCTGTGTTTTCATGTATGTTGGACCCAAAGACACTCCTTACAGCCACCTCACTATCAAAACCTAAGATGATTATGTATAAAACCAGTTCATGTAATTATGGTGAATTTTTACCTATGCCACAGTTTTTTCCCTGCAGTTATACTCCAAGGGAGCAAGTATTTTCAAGCCATATTAGAGCTACTGGATTCTATCAAAATAACTCTCTAAACACTACACCTGATAGAACCAGAACCCTTGATTTTCCTAATTTTCAACATACTCTATGAAAATATATTCCTTTGTATATTTAAGAGAAAATATACTCAGGAAAAATGAGTTTTAAATCTAAGGCTAGAATACCTAATGTGGAACATAGAAGTATTTGAATTAGTTAAAGAATACCTTTAAGAAATAAAGCATTTGAACTGATAACTGAAAATAAAAATGTGTTCAAAATAGAATAAAAAGTAGACATCTTTTAGTACATCTTGGCTTTATTTAGTACATGTTCTCCAAAAGTTTCAAAAGGCTTTAGGATCTCAGTTGTCCACTGAGTATATTTATCAAGACAAAGAAACACAGGAGCGCTAAGAAAAAAATTGAATTAAGGAAGACTGACCAGTAATTTCCCAGTTTTCTGTTATTTCAACTAAGGGCTTAGAACCTAGGAGAACGTTAGTTTCCATGCTAGGCTAGTAGAAGAAAAGACCTGTTATTCATTCATTCATTTGGCAAATATTTATAGAACGCCTACTTATGACAGGCACCATACAATGCTAATGAAACACTGGAATAAAAGACAGTGTCTTTTATTGTTTAAATGAATAATATTTTAGGGGACTGAGATTAGCAAATTAATAAATTGTGATAATTTCTGTAAAGTATGCAAAACGTCTTTCAGACACAAAGACAGATTGCTCAAATTCAGAGCAAGGACATCCGGAGAAGCATCCTGGAGAAGGTAAAATCAAATCAAAGGAAAGGTCATCCAGGAAGAAGAAGCAATACATTTAAGAGTACAAAGATGCAAGAGATGTGGTACTTTTTTTATAAACGCAAATAATATGATATATCCTTAACACAGTGTGAGCAGTGGTAGATGATGGACTATACTATTCTTCAAACTCTGTAATTCCACTGTATACAAAGACTTATTTATTTATTTCAGCTGCCATCTGTTGTAACCACACTTGAGTCTGAGTACATGTATGGAAAAAAATCACTGTTAGTTTCAGGCTCAGGATCTAACATCAATTAGAAAAATAATCTTGTGAGTTCCTAAGGCATCAGAAAAATTGGATCTTCTGTTTACAAAAAATGGTTTGATGTGAGGAAATAGCTCAAACTCTGCCTCATGAGGTTTTTCCAAATACCTCAAAATTTGAGATTTGTTAATGACAGAAGCAAGAAAAATTAGTTTTGTTCACATCCTTTAAAACATCAAAAATCCAGGAATTGCACAAGATATCTAGGTGAATAAAGCAAATTTAAAAATTTGAGTTTAGTAGCCTTTTCTCCGCAAAATCTATATAACCTGTTTTTCCCCTTCACTGCAGGTACTCGATCTTTGGCAAGGGAAGTCAACTTTCTAATATTCAGAATCTAGATATTAACCTAAAATTTCTTACAATGGCAGGTGGCTAGATCCTTTTTGTTTTGTTGTTGCTAAAATTCTCACATAGGCTATATCTCAGAATTAAGCACATTGTCTGGAATGCCATTATGTAGTCATTCAGTGCCTGTTGTTGAAGTCCAGGGACTCCTGTAGGCACTAAGAGCCTACCCTCATGGAGCTTAGATTCTAGTAAGTTCTAGGAGGAAAAAAAAAAAACAAAAAACATATGTATAGATATGTAAGTGTGTAAGTATATATACATATTATGTACTGTAAATATTTATGTTTACATATGTTACACATACATGTATTATGTTTTATATACATATAGGCATATATTTACATTTATATACATGTATAGATGTGCATATGTAAATTATGTATACATATTTACATGTAAATATTTATGTATGCCTATATATACATATAAAACATGCCAAGTGATAAATGTTATGGGGAAAATGGAATAGGGTTGGGGGAAAAGGAGTGCTTGGGCAAAGAGTTATATTTGGTAGATTGGTCAGGGAAGGTCTCTGATAAGTTGATGTTTGACCACACCCATGAAGGAAATGAAGGGAGTATCTGGGGAAAGTAGAGCTGTTGTGAGACAATTGAATATGTAGTCTGGAGTTCAAGGGAGAAGTCCAAGTTGAATACAATCAATTGAACAATATCCACACAAAGAAATTATCTGAAATCATGACACTCGAGACTGAGACTCGGTAAGACTATAAAGTATTCATAGAAAAGAGACCTAAGGACTAAGCTCTAGGGAACTCCAACATTTAGAAGTCGGAGGAATGCATCTGAATTGGCAAAGAAGAAGTGAAATTCTCACTCTGCACAGATGACATGATACTCTATGTGGAAAACCCAAAAGACTCCACCCCAAAATTGCTAGAACTCATACAGGAATTCAGTAATGTGACAGGATATAAAATCAATGCACAGAAATCAGTTGCATTTCCATACACTAACAATGAGACAGAAGAAAGAAATTAAGGAATCAATCCCATTTACAATTGCACCAAAACCCATAAGATACTAGGAATAAACCTAACCAAAGAGGCAAAGGATCTGTACTCAGAAAACTATAGAACACTCATGAAGGAAATTGAGGAAGACACAAAGAAATGGAAAAACGCTCCATACTCATGGGAGGAACAAATATTGTGAAAATGTCTATGCTACCTAGAGCAATCTACACATTCAAAGCAATCCCTACCAAAATACCATCAACTTGTTTCACAGAGCTGGAACAAATAATCCTAAAATTTGTATGGAACCAGAAAAGACCCCAGATAGCCAGAGGAATGTTGAAAAGGAAAACCAAAGTTGGTGACATCACAGTTCCAGGCTTCAAGCTCTATTACAAAGTTGTAATCATCAAGACAGCATGGTACTGGCACAAAAACAGACACAGAGATCAATGGAACAGAATAGAGAACCCAGAAATGGACCCTCAACTCTATGGTCAACTAAGCACAACTAAGCACAACTTTCAACAAAGCAGGAAAGAATATCCAATGGCAAAAAGACAGTCTCTTCAACAAATGGTGTTGGGAAAATTGGACAGCCACATGCAGAAGAATGAAACTGGACCATTTCCTTACACCACACACAAAAATAGACTCAAAATGGATGAAAGACCTCAATGTGAGACAGGAATCCATCAAAATCCTTGAGAAGAACACAGGCAGCAACCTCTGTGACCTCAGCCACAGCTGCTACTTGCTAGACATGTCTCCAAAGGCAAAGGAAACAAAGGCAAAAATGAACTATTGGGACTTCATCAAGATAAAAAGCTTTTGCACAGCAAAAGAAACGGTCAACAAAACTAAAAGACAACCAGTAGAATGGGAGAAGTTATTTGCAAATGTCTTACCAGATAAAGGGCTAGTACCCAAAATCTATTAAAAAAAAACAAAAACTTATCAAACTCAACACCCAAAGAACAAATAATCCAATCAAGAAATGGGCAGAAGACATGAACAGACATTCTCCAAAGAAGACATCCAAATGGCCAACACACACATGAAAAAATGCCACATCACTCGGCATCAGGGAAATACAAATCAAAACCACAATGAGGTACAACCTCACACCAGTCAGAATCGCTAAAATTAACAAGTCACGAAGTGACAGATGTTGATGAGGATGCAGAGAAAGGGGAACCCTCCTACACTGTCGGTGGGAATGCAAGCTGGTGCAGCCACTCTGGAAAACAGTAAGGAGGTTCCTCAAAAAGTTGAAAATAGAGCTACCCTACGACCCAGCAATTGCACTAGTGGGTATTTACCCCAAAGATACAAATGTAGTGATCTGAAGGGGCACCGCACCCCAATGTTTATAGCAGCAATGTCCCCATAGCCAAACTATGGAAAGAGCCTAGATGTCCATTGACAGATGAATGGATAAAGAAGATGTGGTATATATATATACACAATAGAATACTACTCAGCCATAAAAAAAAAAAATGAAATCTTGCCATTTGTGATGACATGGATGGAACTAGAGGGTATTATGTTAAGTGAAATAAGCCAATCAGAGAAAGAAAATTATCATATGATCTCACTCATATGTGGAATTTAAGAAACAAAACAGGACCATAGGGGAAGGGAGGGAAATATAAAACAAGATAAAATCAGAGAGAGAGACAAACCATCAGAGACTCTTAATTATACGAAACAAAGTGAGGGTTGCTGGAGGGGAGGGGGTGGGGGAATGGGGTAACTAGGTGATGGACATTAAAGAAGGCATGTGATGTAATGTGCAGTTCCCCTGAAATAATTTTTATGTTCTTGTGAGGGAAAAAAAGTAAAACCTATTTAATCTTAAAAAAAAGAAGAAGTCAGGGGAATGAATATGAATAAAAAAATGAGACCAAGGAGAAGTGATTAGTTAAGGAGGAAGAAATTAGCAAACTAATGCCCAAAAGCCAAGTAAAGAACTTGTTTCAAGAAGAGGGAATGAGCCAGCTGTGTGAAATTATCTTGGCAGATAACACATGAATTGAGTCCTGCAGATGTGATTAGGCAATGTGGAGAACATTGGTCACCTCAACAAGAAGTGTTTTGGTGAGGTCACAGAATGGAAAACTTTAATGGAATAGGTTTAATTTTTTTAAAAGATTTTATTTTTTTATTATTTTAGAGAGGGAAAAAGAGAAAGCAGGGGAAGGAGCAGAGGGAGAGAGACAAGCAGACTGCGCTGAACACAGAGCTGGACACAGGGCTCCATTCCACGACCCTGAGATCTTGACCTGAGCCAAAATCAAGAGTCAGATGCTTAACCTACTGAGCCACTCAGACACCCCTGGAATAGGTTTAAGAAAGAATGGAAGTAGTACTCTTTAGTAGTTTTGCTGTATACTGAACAGAGAAATAGAGTGAAAGCTGGAAGTAGACATATGGGGCCAAAGGTTATTTTTTTAAAGACAGGGATAATGTAGCCTATTTGTATTCTGATGGGATCACATTTTGAGAACTACTGATCTGTACTAATCAGTTCTAAAGATAAAGGTAGCTGAAGACAACTACAGAGTAATGTTTCTTTAATATGGACTAAAAAACTAATGAAGGATAGTCGGAAGAAAGGCAGGCAGGGACAAGGGGCCCTGTCCTAGGAGGAAAACTACCCTTAAAAGGAGAAAGACCCCATCCTGTTATTCTAGGCTTTATTCCATGCCCCAGCCTTGAGTCTTCCTACTGGGAGGACTTATAACTTGTATGTGACAGAAAGGAAGGGAATGGCCTTGGGCGTCCTAACCCAGGCCCAGGGGACCAGCTCAGCGGCCAGTGGTACATTTAAACAAAGAGCTTGATCTGGTGGTCATGTGGCTGCATGCCTTAGGACAGTGAGAACTGCAACCCTCTTGATCTGAAACACCACCCTGGAAGGGGCCCTCCACCCTTTCCCACATGAACAATTACCTGATAGGTAGATGAGCACGTGGACAAAAACCTGATTGGGTGACAGACACATGGAGGGTTAATCATTAAAACAGCCCATATGAAAGAGCCCATAAAAACCCCTAGATTTAACTGCCAAGTCAGCAATCCTCTTGGGTCCCTTCCCTCTTCAGGAGCTTTGTACTATTGCTCAATAAACTTTGCTTCGATGCCCACCACTCTTCGTCTGGTCTACCTCTTCATTCTTTGAAGCAGCATGACCAAGAACCACGAGCACTAAAGGAAAAGAAATCTTGCAACAAAACTAAACCGCATAAAATAGAAGCATGGATAGACCATATACAGAATTATTCACCAGCTTATAGTATTCTTAGAACCAGGATACATAAGAACAACCTAAAAGAAGCATTAGAATTTGTACTGCAAAATATTACATTCACCACTTTGTGAGATAAACTATGTAAAGCAGTACATTTTTGGAATATGCTAAAGCACACAAATAAATGAGTTTGTAATTTTTCCAAAAAGAAAGATGTCATTTCAGGTAAGTTTGAACAACCAATTCTTGTAGAAAATATCTAAAGCACATTAGGTAAAACACATATACTTTAGGCAAACCTTCCTACCTCTACACGATTATCAGAATATTTGACATTTCACTTCCATTTTTTGACTCATCATTACTGGAAATACAGCATGAGCTCTCAGCTTCAAATAAAATGAAGTTTATCTTCCCAAAGGAATATTTTACCAGTTTTTTTATATCTTTTTTCTTTCTTTTAGCTATAAGCTAAATATAGTTTACTGAAATATAGTTTACCCCATCAAAAATCTAATTAATATATCTGACCAAATAAGTTGATTGGTTTTTACTATCTATAATAGCTCAAAATTGTTGCGAATTTACTATTTCTATTACTATACTGTTTGTCTTGTTTACTAAACAAAAAATATTTTATTTAGGTCACAAAAAGGCTAAAATGAAGTATAAATACTGTCAAAAGTAGTTCCTTGCAGAGACTATCTTCAGATGGTCATAGAGTCATATGCCTTTAAACATTTTAGAAAGGGGAATTACATTTCAAAAACTGTGGACAATGGCAAAGAGAAGATGCTGGTAATCTGGTCATGATTTGAAGCTTAAACTTGGTTTTACTGATGATACATGAGAGTTAGTTCCAGTGAGGTATGTCTTAAAGGTTTATAAATAGAGGTAATTATCCTAAACATTATAGGAAAGAGGAAGCCTGTTGTGTAGAATTGGATGCATGATGCCATGAAACATTCCACTCAAACTAATTCTCCTTGTTCTGATTCTGTGTGTTAAAAAATGGAATTCAACTGAGTAAATTTGAAAAATTTAATTGGTTTTATTCAACAATTCATAAATCAGGCAGCATCCCATCTAGCAAGTAGAAAAGCTCTGAGAAGCTCTACAAAATGGAAGACTTTTAAAGGCAGAAACAGAGCAGGACAAAGAAGCTCCTAAGAAAATTTTAAAAAAGGATCTTTTCAGGCAAGGTCACCTTCCTCTGGGGAAAGGCTGGTGGTCTATTAAGCAATTTACCTCAGTAGTGCTGATCAGGAAATTCCAGATTGACTGGTTAGAGGTCAAATTCCGGCAATTATATCTTGGTTTACTGTCAGTGGGGGCAAGCGACTCCATTTTTTTTAACTTTTTTCATCATTTTTTAAATTTTATTTTTTATTACTTCTTAAAATTCCTGTATAATTAACATAAAGTGTTATTATTAGTTTCAGGGGTACAATATAGTGATTCAACAGTTCTACACATTACTCAGTGCTCATCATGATAAGGGTACTCTTTAATTCCTTTCACCTATTTTAACCATTCCCCCATCCACCTCCCCTCTGTCAACCACCAGTTTGTTCTCTACACTTGTGTCTTTTTTTTTTTGTCTTTTTTTTTCTTTGTTCATTTGTTTTGTTTCTTAAATTCTACATATGAGTGAAATCACACAGTATTTGTCTTTCTATTTCACTTAGCATTATAACCATTAGATCCATCCATGTTGTTGCAAATGGCAAAATGTCATTCTCTATATGGCTGAGTAATATTCTATTGTAGATACATACCATATCTTTTTTATCCATTCCTCTAGCAATGGATACTTGTGTCGTATCCACATTCTGGCTAATGTAAATAATGCTGCAATAAACATAGGGGTGTATATTATCTTTTCAAATTAGTGTTTTCATTTTCTTTGGGTAAATACTCAGTAGTGGAATTATTGGGTCATATGGTAATTCTATTTTTAATTTTTTGAGAAACCTCCACAGTTTTCCACAGTGGCTGTACCAGTTTGAATTCCCACCAACAGTACCTGAGGGTTCCTTTTTATCCACATCCTTGCCAATAGTTGTTATTTCTTGTCTCTTTGATACCAGCCATTCTGACAAGTATAAGGTGATATCTCATTGTGGTTTTGATTTGCACTTCCCGGACGATGAGTGATGTTGAGCATCTTTTCGTGTGTCTGTTGGCCATTTGTATGTCTTCTTTGGAGTTATGTCTGTTCATGTCTTCTGTCTATTTTTAATCTTGAAATCTGGGATTGTGATACTTTGTTTTGTTCTTCTTCAAGAATGGTTTGGCTATTTTGAGGGGTCTTTTGTGGTTCCATACAAATTTTAGGATTGTTTGTTCTAGTTCTGTGAAAAATGCTGTTCGTATTTTTATAGGGATTGCATTAAATCTATAGATTGCTTTGGGTAGTATGGACATTTTTTTTTTTTTAAGATTTTATTTATTTATTTGAGAGAGAGAGAGAGCACATGAGAGTGGGGAGGGTCAGAGGGAGAAGCAGACTCCCTGCTGAGCAGGGAGCCTGATGCGGGACTCGATCCCGGGACTCGAGGATCATGACCTGAGCCAAAGGCAGTCGCTTAACCAACTGAGCCACCCAGGCGCCCAGTATTGACATTTTAACACTATTTGTTCTTTCTATCTTTGAGCATGGGATAGCTTCCCATTTGTTTGTGTTATCTTTGATTTCTTTCATCAATATTTTATAGTTTTCAGAATACAGGTCTTTCCCCTCTTTGGTTAGGTTTATTCCTAGGTATTTTAGTATTTTTGGTGCAATTGTAAATGGGATTGTTTTCTTAATTTCTCTTTCTGCTACTTCATTATTAGTGTATAGAAATGCAACAGATTTCTGTACGCTGATTTTACATACTGTAACTCTCCTGATTCATTTATCAGTTCTAGTTTTTTTGGTGAGTCTTTAGGGTTTTTAATATATAGTATCATGTCATCTGTGTATAGTGAAAATTTTACCTCTTCCTTACCAATTTGGATGCCTTTCGTTTCTTTTTCTTGTCTAATCACTGTGGCTAAAACATCCAGTACTATGTTGAATGAAAATGGTGAGTAGACATCCTGTCTTGTTCCTGACCTTAGGGGAATAGCTCTCAGTTTTTCTTCATTGAGGATGATGTTAGCTCTGAGTTTTTTATAGATAGCCTTTATTATATTGATGTCTCTTCCCTCTAAGCCTATTTTCGAGGATTTTTATCATGAATGGATATTGTACCTTGTCAAATGTTTTTTCTGCAACTATTGAAATGATCACATTGTTTTTATCCTTTCTTGTATTGATGTAATGTGTCACATTGATTGATTTGTGAATATTGAACCACCCTTACATCCCAGGAATAAATTCCACTTGATCAGGGAGAATGATTTTTTTTTTAATGTATTGTTGGATTTGGTTTACTAATATTTTGTTGAGGATTGCTGCTTTTATGTTCATTAGAGATCTCTCTCTCTCTTTTGTGTAGTGACTTTATCTGGTTTGGGTATCAGGGTAATGCTGGCCCCATAGAATGAATTTGGAAGCTTTCCTTCTCCTTCTATTTTCTGGAATAGTTTGAGAAGAATAGTATTAATTCTTCTTTAAATGTTTGGTAGAATTCAGCTGTGAAGCCACAAGTGACTCTATTTTGCACTTGTTTCTTTTTTTAACATGTTTGCTAAGCAACTTTATGATATGACTTATCATATATATCTGCTTGTAAGGAGACATGAATTGTCATATAACCTATCAACCCCATGGACATGCTCACGCAATTTCTACTTATGAATTAATAGTGAGTAGGCAGTCTGTTTTGTTCAGTCTCCTGAGCGTAGTTAATGTGAATCTGATACTCAGAGATGAGTCAGCTCTTGATAGGTCTTTGTCTGAGAGCGAGACTGAGCCAGATCAGTTCAATAAGATAATGAAATACATTCCTATTGTCAGTCCTTTTGAGAGATCACCTACTAATCTTTTTCTGAGATGGTATGTGAAAAAATCCTTTGCCCATGGGGGTGCCTGGGTGGCTCAGTCAGTTAAGTATCCAACTCTTGGTTTCAGCTCAGGGTCATGAGATAGAGCCGCGTGTCAGGCTCAGCACTCAGTGCTTATCCCTCCCCCTCTGCTCCTCCCCTCACTCACTCACTCTCTCTCTCTTAAATAAATAAATAAATAAATCTTAAAAAAATCTTTTGCCCTTTTTTGCCACATGGATGAGGCTCACTGGAAAGTACTTGGCTTGCCAGTGACCAGTGGTCTCTCCTTCAACAAACCCTAAACAGGTTCCTCTAAGCCACTTTGTCAACTGGGCCTGATCCTTGGGCCTTGCCCTTAAGAGCTCAGTTGTTAGCAAGAATACTGCTAAGTTGGTTTAGCCAGAATCCCCAACATCAGTTTTGATCACTCTCAATATCGGACCAAATTCCTCATGCCCCACAATCTCCCAGATGATACCCAGTCAACTTGGCCTGCTTTCAGCAAGAATCCTGTTAGGTCAGTTTAGCCAGAATCTCTCTACCACTGATGTTTCCTCTTAATAATTTTCCATCCACTGACAACCCCAATCCCCACCCCCAACTTGCTCCTTACCTATAAATCACCACTTGTTCATTGTCCATGCTATATTAGGAACTGACCCCAGTTCTATACAGGGGTCTCTTTTCCTATACTGCAATAGTTCCCAAGTGAAATCTGTTTTTACTACTCTAACTACTGTCTAGCTCTAGTTTTCCTTTACTCTAGGAAACCAGGACAGGATATGTTTAAATAAACATATGTGTTTACTTTCCATTTAGCTCTTAGATAGCATTTATCTACTAGGAGTAATATTTTTACTTCTGTCAGTAAAGAGCTAAAATGTATAAAAGAAAAATTATACCAAACCTGGTCTGGGACAAACCATTTTTGCTTGATGTAACACACAAACCTCTTTCTGGGAGGAAAGAAATGAGCATTCCTCATAAAATGCTTAAGCACTTTAATGAGCTAAAGACAGGTTCTGTGAAACTAGTTACCCATCTACTCTAGCTGACTCTCAAGTGACTATCAGTCAAAGGGCAAGTGGAATAATAGAAAATATTCTTTTTTTAAATTAAGTCTAACAATAATTATTCCTATAAAGCATCCACTACAAAAATGGGCTAGTCATGATCTTTCCTTGGTAATCAATATTTTGATATAGTTTGATATTTATTCATAGCCAAATTTGTCAAAAAGTTGTCTTTATTAATAAATAGGTATACTGTGTATTTATGTATGGTAATCACACAGTAGTGGGAGATTAAAGATCCGATCAGTTTATTTCTGTAACAGCTACACTTAGCTTATTATCCACTTGGTATCTTGAAATTAATTTCAATCAAATAATTGACACTGTAAAAAAAACTAAGGGACTACCATAAGAATTGTTTTCTTATCTTTTATTCATGGGCCTTAATAATAATTAGCACTATTATTTGGGAGGTGTGTTTTCATCATAAAGGAGATGGGAGTGTTGTATCAATATTTCAACTCTATCACTACTTCAATTTAAGACAAAAAGTCCCTTGCAAACAATAGGAGATTGCTCAAAAGAGGTCAAGTATTTCATGAATACAAATTTGTCATATTAATAAATAACTAGTTAAGACTATCCCTTCTTTCCTCTAAGGATAGATCTTTCGCCCTTAGGGCAGCTATTGGGCCCAGTCTTTTGGGGAGGTGGTAAGTGGAGGATGGTAATAGGAAGAACCTGAAGAAGCACTAGGTTGGTTAACATATTTTGAATATCAAACTGGTATTTGACATACAATGAGACCCATCTTTATTTTGGTAACATTTATTTTTTAAAAAATAAAAACAAACAAACCATAAGAAAAAGCAATCCTGCCTTATTAGAAAGTCTAATAACTGGACAAAGCTGCTATGTAAGTTATCTAAGGTTGCTTTATAAAAGTAAGTCTCAAGATTGCTGAACGAGGATACCCTTACACATTCAAAAAAAGTATTGTGCTAAAAAAAAGAAGAGGAATGAAGCTGTTTTATGGTCCATTTGAATGACATCAGATGACCAAATACTGTAAAAACTTATTCCTAAAAATTGTGTTTTGTTTTTCTAAAAATCCTCTAAATATAATGAGACAATTGTGATGACTACTACATACAAAAGGGAAGCTGTACTGTTTTTGTTTAATGCTCGCATCATCACTGTGGTACAACACAAACGGTGTACAATCCAATGCCAGTATCATAATATTCTGTGTTGACGTTTCACCCTGTGCTGTCTTTTTCCTGTTATACTTGAAGGTACTAGAAAACTTACCTTCACCAGATAGTATGAAATATGATCATGCTTTGGGGAACACTACATATAGTTAAAGTCAAAAATAAGGTTTCCTAAACAGGGTGCCTGGGTGGCTCAGTTGGTTGAGTGTCTGCCTTCCGTTCAGGTCATGATCCTAGGGTTCTAGGATCAAGTCCTGAGTTGGGCCCCCTGCTCAGCAGGGAGTCTGTTTATCCCTCTCCCTTTGCCCTTCCTCCCTGCTGCTCGTGCTCTCTCTCTCACTCTCTCAAATAAATGAATAAGATCTTTTTTTTTTTTAAGGGGTTTTCCAAACAGTTGTTTTGCTAGGTTGAACTGGTCTACCCTCCCACAACAGGATGGAGAAGTAAAGGTTTTGTGCATTGAATACTAAGTGAACATCAGTACTGGTTATACTAAGGTCAACCATTCAATTAAGCAGTACATTTAATTTTAAAAATTATAAACATGGTCTTTTATTTTCAAATTTTACCTTGTCAGAAATGAATTAGTAATGTCCTAGTACTCATCACACCAAGAAATATTTTGTTGGTTTTAAGGGCAAGCTGAATTCAGTAACAGCAACAACAACAACAAAATATATATGTAATTAATCCATGTATTGAAGAAGCTAAGAATTAAATAATTCTTAATTTGATTTACTTATTCAGAAACCATTCAAATCAAACATTTCATTTTTCTATAGATTTATAATGTTTTGCCCTCTACAAAACTAAAGAACGAAAAAGAAAGTGATTCTGCACAATCAGCCATAATATTTACCAAGATTCCTAATGCCTCCGGTTATTTTTTGAAAAACTTAAAACAATACCTAGTACAATACCTAGTTGCTTCAGCAGTCATTAAGATTTTAGTTCTGTTCCTTGAATTATCTTCCGAATCTTCTCAGCATCATTTTGTACGATTTTATTGGATGGATCAATCTTAAGCGCAGCTTCATAATCCTGTAGGCCTGTATTTACATAGCAATGATGGTCGATAAAATTAATATTTTATAAATACTTGTGTTATCTAGATGATTTTTTTAAATAAAAATAACCACTAAGAATGTGGTTCAGGACAAGCATCAGGTTTTAAATCAGATTCTCATTTTCACACACGTATCTCTATGTAGTATTTCTAAAAGACTGCAGAAAATTTTCAGTGATTTCAGGAATAATTATACTCATTACATTCAGGATTCAGTAAGAAGCAGTTTTGGGGTTTGTTTGTTTTTTAAAGATTTTAAATGTATTTAATCTCTACACCCAATGTGGGTCTCCAACTCATGATCCCAAGAGTTGAGCCGCCATCCAAGCACTCCAGAAGCAGTTATTTTAAATTCAATATACAGCTTAAACTCATTAAAGCATGAACAGACTCAATAAAACACATAGAAAAAGGACATTTTTATTACCTCAATGAGAAAGTAATAAATGGAATCTTATTTAGAAACTCTAGATTTAAAAAAAGAATTTTGGTAGATTCAATCCATTAGTGGTTTTTTCTATGGTTGTCATATCTACAGAATTCCTTTGAGGAAAATTGGTTTAAAAGGAAAGCATTGTGGACTGTTTGTTAAGTACACATAAATGAGTCTAAGTTTTCACCAAAATAAGTAATGGGAAAATTTCTTTGAGAGTAAGGAAACTTGACTTCTAAGTGCTACTGATTTGCCATGCCACTTGAGGTAAATCACTTAACTTCTCCAAACCTCCATTTTCTCATCTTTAAAATGAAGAGTACTTTTAGCTCAAAAAGTCTATGATGCTACAATTTCTAAGGAATGCTTTAAAATGTTTCATTCCTGTCTTGATAACTTTTGTCATCATGAAGCTGGATAAGAGACTAAAAATAAAGGGTGGGGCCATAAATCTAATTTGGATGCTTTGGTTAGAAAAATCTCCTAAAAAATGTCAGAAACAATTTTAAAAATGAAGTCAGAAATAATAAAACCTTATAGACAAGCCCATTCCCTGGTAAGGCATCATCAAGGAGTATGCCTCTAGGCCTTGAATAAAGGAAAGTTGGTCCTCTGGGTAAGGAGGTGTGGGAAGGTGTGGGAAGAAGAGCATTAAAGATAAAATACTACTACAAAAATTTTGCCTTTTGGAGCAACATGAGTAACTGCAAAAAGTCCCTAAATACGTTAAAAATGAAAAGCAATAAAAAATAAATGTGTGGCTTCTATACACATGAAGCTGAAACAAAACTTAGTACAGTCTCTCAAACATAAGCAATGATCATACACTGTGGTAGATCACTTGTTTCTGAGCTTGTGTGTGTGTCTGTCTGTATGACCAAAGCAGTTCATTTTAAATTTCCATCATATCTTAAGTGACTCATTTATATCCTTGATCACACATCTTTCCATAGAAAAGTTGTCTGGATACTACAGCATTTTCCTACACCTAAATGTGTTGTTCACATCTTGTCTTAACTGCCTTCCACAACAATAAATTTTTTAAATACTTCAAAATCATTTTTTGTCAGATAAATTACAAAGAATATATTAAATGCTAAAAATATAAAACAGTGGAGTCCTAAAAAGTTATGATCTTAAATAATCCCAATGATACTTTTTTCAGAGCCTAACTTAGAACTTAAAACATTTCTATTAATTTCTTACCTTCTATGTATAATTCTAGTTGACAGAATGCAGTCCCACGTCGTATATATGCCTTCATTCTTCCATTAGCATTATCTGCAACAGGTGGTGTCAATAACTCTAGTGCCTTACAAAATAAGGGAAAGACAATTTCCTAATTTAAACTTGAGCAAAAACATGATAAAAATCTTAACTTTAAAATAAGCCTCAAGCCTCACCCACCAAAATTTTTGACTTAACTGGCACAGAAATTTATCAAATACTTATATTTGTGTTGAACAATTTAAGGATTTGTTCAATTGTTCCTATACAAGATTCATACCCTTTCTCCCAAAGTGATGATTTGGTTTATCATTTGAAACCTCTACAGCTTTATCTTTATTAGCAGGAATGATTAAACAACATTGGAGGTCTTTATATTCAAATTAGGTTATCCCATTCATTCATTCAATAAATATTTGTGCCCAGAATTGTGCTAGTAGAAGGAAAACTGGATCATAAAAATACTGTCAGATCTTTTAATAGCTTAATGAGATCAAAGCATGAGGATCTGGTTATTTCCTTCATATTTTCACAATCTCAAGGAGCCACATAAGAGATTTGCATATGATTTTCCCCTAAAACAGATTTTTCTGACATGGAAAAAAGAGAAAAAACTAGAAGTTTTTTAAGATAGTTTTAAGATAATGACATGACATTAATAATAAAATTAGGATATACTAGGTTACTCTGAAAATTGGGAAATTATAGAGCTATCCTTCTACTAGGCAAGTGGTAGTGATAATAAGAAAAAAACAAGTTTTCTTCCTTCAACCTTTCATTAAGTCTGCAAAACTTTAATAAGATAAAGGGTAAGCACAAACTGACAAGCATTTATTAATTTCCTTGTGAACTTCAACTGATATACCAAGGCAATATAGTGCCTTGAAGTCTCAAAAAAAAATACCAGTTTCTTGTCAATTCAAAAAAATCTTTTTTTCAGTAAAAAAACATAACTAACAAGATGACTCTTAAAATCCTTGCATCTCAATTACATAAACTTAAAAAAAAAAAGATTAAGGGCAACATTTAAACCAATAAATAAGAGGATAACAACTTTAAAACACCATATATAAATAAATAGAATTATATACCTTAGAAGAATCTTCAATGGCCTTGTGTAAGTTTTTTAGTTTTAGGTGGCAAGCAGCCCGATTCAAATACAATAGTGGAATCTTGTTATTTAGTCTTATGGCTAAATTGTATGCATTAATAGCTGCCAAGTAGTTTTCTTTTGCAAACAATTTGCTAATAAGACAAAAAGAGAAAAGGAAAACAATGTAATACTGAAATAGAAACACAGAAATAATATCTAATGATATTTGGCAGAGGAGATGACTTACCTCCTTTTCTATTCCCTGTACAATGGACTTCGTTCCAAGGCTACACCAGCTTCACCTTTCCTCCATATACATCAGCATGTAATCTGAATGTGACTGACTTCAACCCCACCTCCAAGGGTACCCATCTGTAGTTTAAACCAGTAAGCATATTTCCACCCTCTTGACTACAATGAATGAATTGGGAGAGGCTTATGACCTAAATTGGTCTATTCAGAATGAGGCCTATGACTTTGTTTCCAAAGTTAGAGAATGAAAAATTGGGAAAACTCCTCTTGCTAGATACAAATGAAGAAAGCACACAGCCCAAACTATTAGTGACCATGTTTAACACCATGGGAACAGCCAGCACTAGAATAAAGCTGATACTATGGAATTATGAAAAAAATAAAAAGGCAGACAGAAACCGAGTCCTTAGTGATACAGTTAAGCTGCTATATCAAGCTTACCTGAAATGCAACATACCTTTAGCTTTTTAGTTATATAAGCCAACAAATTGCTTTTAACATACAGCCAGTTTGGGGCGCCTGGGTGGCTCAGTCGTTAAGCGTCTGCCTTCGGCTCAGGTCATGATCCCAGTCCTGGGATCGAGTCCCACATTGGGCTCCCTGCTCTGCGGGAAGCCTGCTTCTCCCTCTCCCACTCCCCCTGCTTGTGTTCCTGCTCTCGCTATCTCTCTCTCTGTCAAATTAATAAATAAAATCTTTAAAAAAAACAAAACAAAACATACAGCCAGTTTAAACTGGGTTTTTTTGGTTACTTGCAAACAAAAGCATCTAATAGATCAAATCTTCCAAAATTCTCTTCAAATAGATGTACATAGTTAAAGGATTTAGTTAAAATGTCAAGTGTTTCTTTATTTTTATGTACAATTCTTAGAATTTTGAAAAATGCATAAACATAAGGAAAATAGAAAATACCAAATATAAGAAGTATCATAAAACACTTTGTATTTACTTCCAGTTGATTGTACTGCATACTGTATAGTTCTAGAACATGATGACATCAGAAGTAAAAGCACCCAGTAAATCATTAGTAAAAGGGAAGATGACACTACTGTGACATCTAACCTAAGCCTGACTCAAGTTTAAAATAACCCGCACAGGGCGCCTGGGTGGCTCAGTTGGTTAAGCGACTGCCTTAGGCTCAGGACATGATCCTGGAGTCCCGGGATCGAGTCCCACATCAGGCTCCCTGCTCAGCAGGGAGTCTGCTTCTCCCTCTGACCCTCCTCCCTCTCATGCTCTCTGTCTCTCATTCTCTCTCTCGCAAATAAATAAAATCTTAAAAAAAAAAAATTAAAATAAATAAATAAATAAAATAAAATAACCCGCACAAACTGGAAAAGCTAATTCTCTGGTAACAGTTTATGTTTCTGAAGTGCCTCATATCAGTTAGGACATTTCTGAATGCAAGTTACAGACAGAATCCCAATTCAAACTGGTTTAAACAAGTAAGGAAATAAATTATCTCACATTTAAAAAGTCCACATTTAAAAAATCCAGACCATGGAAAGCCTCCATGCCCAATGAAATCAGCAGCTTGAGGATGTTATCCTAAGGCCCAAGGTTCCTTTCATTTCTCCATTCTACTGCACTCAGCAGCTACTTCATCCTAGGGCTGCTTTTCCTCATGGGTGTAAGGTGGCTGCATAATTTCAGGTGCCACCTTCAAGCACAATATTCATTAGAAGAAAATGGGACAGTATCTTCTAGCATATGCTCCTTAAGGGCAAGAAAACTCCCCAGAAATCTCCCGGTTCACCTCCTTTCCCATCTCACTGACCAAAAGTACCTACCCTTAAAAAAATATTTTGTCTTAATAAAATCCCCAGTCTCTCTCCCCCCCACATCTCTCTCTCCCCACTTTTACTCCTTAGCACTACATATTGCTGTTTTGGAGCATTTAAAAAAAATTCAACAATATGATCATCTTTTTGTATTAAGAAATATGGAGATATACTATTTTTACAAAGTTTTTGTTGTTGTTGTTATTATTTTTACAAAGAAGTCTCTAATTTGTGCCAGGATTTCTGAAACCAGTCTCCTCCTACTGATGGACATTTAGAGGTTTTGTTTGCCACTACTTTGCTTTTATAAACAACATTACAATAAATATTTTTGTACATGTAGCTAAAAACAAAACACCACCACAAGTGTGTAATGAAAACAGCAGTGTAATGAAAACAACCCTGATTTGTTGAAGGCGATCAGAATTTATCCTGGGACTTGGGATAGGGTCCCCATCTAAGTCACAAGGGTAAGTGCTACACACCTAAACAAAATAGGGTCTCAGCCAGTAAGGATAAAGGGAGACCATACATTTCAGCCAGATAACAGATAATGTCTACCACAAGCCTTTTTTTTTTTTAATTGTGATAAAATATATGTAACAAAACTCACCATTTTTAACCATTTTTAAATGTATAGTTTAGTGGCATTAAGTACATTTACATTGTTGTGCAACCATCACCAATATCCATTTCCAGAACTTTTTCATCTTCTGAAACTGAAACTCTGTACCCATTAAACATTAACTTCCCATTCCCTCCTATCTTTGACAACCACCATTCTACTTTCTGTTCTATGAATTTGACTGCTCTAGATACCTCATAGAAGTGGAATCATACAGTGTTTTTCCTTTTGTAACTGGCTTATTTCACTTAGCATAATGTCCTCAAGGCGCATCCATGTTGCAGCATGTAACGACGGTTTCCTCCTTTTAAAGGATGAGTAATACTCTATTGTATGGATATACCACATTTTGTTCACCAAAATACCCATCAATGGGCACCTGGGTTGCTTTCACCTCCTGGCTATTGTGAATAATGCTCCCATGAACATGGGTGTACAAATACCTGTTTGTGTCCCTGCTTTCAATTCTTTTGTGTATATACCCTGAAGTGGGATTGCTGGATCATATGGTAATTCTATTTTTAATTTTTTTAGGAGCCTCCATACTGTGTACCATCTTACATTCCCACCAACAATGTTCAAGGGTTCTAACTGTTCCACATGCTCACCAACACTTGTTATTTCTGGGGTTTTTTTTATAACAGCCATTGTAATGTGTGTAAAGTAATATCCCATTGTGATTTTTATTTGCATTTTCTAAATGATTAGTGATATTCAACATCTTTTCATGTGCTTTTGCCATTTGTATATCTTCTTTGGAGAAATGTCTAAGTCCTTTGCCTACTTTCTATTTTTATTTATTTATTTTCTTTGCCTACTTTTTTAAAAGGTTGTTTTTTATTTATTTATATTTATATTTTTTTATTAAAGATTTTATTTATTTATTCATGAGAGACAGAGGGAGAGAGGCAGAGGCAGAGGGAGAAGCAGGCTCCCCGCAGAGCAGGGAGCCTGATGCGGGACTCGATCCCAGGACCCTGGGATCATGACCTGAGCCGAAGGCAGACGCTTAACCGACTGAGCCACCCAGGCGTCCCAAGGTTGTTTGTTTT
This sequence comes from Mirounga angustirostris, assembly GCF_029215605.1. Taxonomy (NCBI): domain Eukaryota; kingdom Metazoa; phylum Chordata; class Mammalia; order Carnivora; family Phocidae; genus Mirounga; species Mirounga angustirostris. The sequence goes on along the minus strand of NW_026991717.1, from coordinate 49,494,316 downwards.
TTAGCTGTTGAGTTGCAGAAGTTTTTGGGGTTTTCTTTAAGATTTATTTATTTATTTGAGGGAGGGGACAGAGAGAGACGGAGAGAGTAACCCATGCAGACTCCGCTGAGCACAGAGCTGACGGGGGGCTCGATCTCACAACACTGAGATGAGACCTGAGCTGAAACTAAGAGTGGAATGCTTAATGGACTACACCACCCAGGGGCCCCACAGAAGTTCTTTATATATAGTCTGGATATTAACCCTTTATCAGATATATGATTTGCAAATATTTTCTCCATTCCATAGGTTGTCTTTTCATTCTGTTAATAGTGTCTTTCATGCATAAAAGTTTCTAATTTTGATGCATTTCAATTAACCTATTTTTCTTTTGTTGCCTGTGCTTTAAAAAAATTTTTTTTTTATTTTTAGAGAGAGAAAGCATGTGAGCAGGGACAGGGGAAGGACAGAGGGAGAGGGAGAGAAAAAAATCTCAAGCATACTCCCTGCCGAGCACAGAGACCCACTCAAGGCTTGATCTCCTGACCCTGAGATCACAACCTGACCCAAAATCAAGAGTCAGACATTTAACCAACTGAGCCACCAGGCACCCTGATGCTTTTGATGTCACATCTAAGAAATACTGCCAAATCCTATGTCATGATGTACTCTGTGTTTTATTCTAAGAATTTCATAGTTTTAGCTCTTATGTTTAGGTCTTTGATATATTTTGAGTTAAATTTTATATAAGATGTTAAGTAAGGGTCCAACTTCATTCTTTTTTATATGAATTTCCAGTTTTCCCATCACCATGTATTAAAAAGACTATCCTTTCTACATTGAATAATTGTTGAAAATCATTTGATCATAGAAGGGAGGGCTATTTCTGGACTACCTATTCCACTGGTCTATATGTCTGTACAAATCTATATTAACATACACATTTGAAGAACAGCTCCATTTTGGGGGCACCTGGGTGGCTCAGTTGGTTAAGTGTCTGTCTCTTGATTTCAGCTCAGGTCAGGATCTCAGGGTTGTGGGATTGAGCCCACATCAGGCTCCACACTGGGCATGGAATCTGCTTCAGATTCTCTTTCCTCTCCCTCAGCCCCTCCTCCCTCTAAAAAAATTAAAAATCAAAAATTTACAAAATTTAAAAATGAAGAACAGTTCCATTTTTCATCTTTTTTTTTTTTTAAAGATTTTATTTATTTATTTGAGAGAGAGAATGAGAGACAGAGAGCATGAGAGGGAGGAGGGTCAGAGGGAGAAGCAGACTCCCTGCCGAGCAGGAAGCCCGATGCGGGACTCGATCCCGGGACTCCAGGATCATGACCTGAGCCGAAGGCAGTCGCTTAACCAACTGAGCCACCCAGGCGCCCCCCATTTTTCATCTTTAACATTAGTTTTACAATGTAACAGTTTTGTCAGAAAAATTCTCCCAGGTCCTAAGGGAAAAAGAGTTTACAATGAAAATTACTAAAAGAACCTCTGTAGAAGGCATAATAGCAAGAAATATGAAGTATTAAAATATTTTTAATGTTTACATGTACATATTAAATATAAATCCAAATTCTTTTAAGTTCGATGCTACTACAAACATCCAAAAATTTGCCTGATGGCTTTCAGAGTGATTTTGAACTAGGAAATAGCCAAATTTCAAAAGGAAAGGGGAAAAAAAATTAAACCTGTATCTAGAGGGCAGTAACCTTTGCACACCAAATTTAAATAGAGAAGTTAATAACCATGAAGTCTCCCCTAATGTTCCAAATAAGGCAATGTCAATGAAAAGAATTATGCAAAAGTACTCATTAATTCAACACATACTGGGTGCTTATTATACTGTATGTACAGTGAGAACAAAAGAGTCATGGACAATTGCAAACATTCCTGTCATTTTTATGATGACTGACTGGTGTGCCTTCATAAAGAAAGAAACATTCTGATTTGCAATGGCCAAAAGGGCCAAAGATTTTGTACAAGAGTTGAGTGTGGGAGAAGAAACCAGAGGCAGGACTGATAGGAAAGAAGCACTGTGGAGAGCAGTGAAGACAAGGGCAGGAGAAAGCTAGGAGAAATCAGAAGTAGTAGGGCTTAGCCACAGCAATAGGGGCAGGAGCAATACACGATTCCAACAGAAGACAGAATAGCTCTGTTGTGTGGTCAGTAAGAACTGTAAGAGCCACCTGCCCCTGAAAGGACTTTAAAAGTCCTTGTCTCTTTCAGCATCTCATAGAAAACATTCCTGGGTATCTCGAGAGCTTCTAAAGCTGAGTATCAGCATGCCTTAGTGAAGGCACGTCAAGCAGTACAATTTAGCACTCACAATGGAAATGAGAAGAGGAAACTACATACTAAACAAAATGACAAGTTAGGCCATAACAGGTACTGTATTGCAACAGAATATTATGGGCTATAAAATGCATACAAACAAGCAACTGAACAAAATGATAATTACCTCAAAGAAGTCATCTTGGAATATGGATTCTAAACTTCTTTAAGTCAGGCAAAAGGTAGCAGTATAAGAAAAGTGTCTTATCTCCAGAAACAGAGTTTTTAAAATGCAGCAGAGCAAGGCAGATTTGGCAAATCTGTCCTGAAAGTAGGCAGGTGCAAAGGGCTGTTGGGAGATGATTCTCCATGGGAATCTTATGTTCATGCATGTCTTACGTCAGATGCATGGTCAGCTTTTAATTGGGACAATCTTTTCAAAGATGTTTGTATAGCACACAGCCTTGGAAAATAGAGATAGTGTCCTCCTCTGGGGCAAAGAACAGATTTATTTACTGTTCAGTATGAAAAAAAGATAGTATCTCCTTGTGGGGCAGAAGTTCGACATGTTTGCTTACAATCCTCTTATAAAAAATTGTGTTCCTTGGGGGCACCTGGGTGGCTCAGTCAGATAAGCATCTGACTCTTGATTTCGGCTCAGGTCATGATCTTGGGGTCCTGGAATTGAGCCCTATGTCGGGCTCCTGCTCAGCGCAGAGTCTCCTTGTCCCTATCCCTCCTGCTCTGCTCTTCCCGCCCTTCCCCATCCCCGCTCTCTCTCTCTTACACACACACACACATACACACTCTAAAATAAGTAAAAGTAAATTAAAAAATGGTGTTCCTTAAATATGGTGTTCTGAGCTGTGGTTCAAACCTGGGCCTGCCTTTGCATTGGCCTTGTGGGACTTGAGGAGCAAAGGGAAACAACATGAAGCTCACACTGCTTGCTGTGCCTTGAATAATAGTCCTTTGTCTCTGACCCATGAGTCTCCTGTCTTCTCCCCTGTATCCATGAAACTGTGGTAGGCTAACCCTTCATAGTTCTTGCCAGGGCATGGACCCAAACCTAAGAACTAGAAAGAAATTCAGTTTGGCAAGTAGAACTGTATACTGTGTTGGGAGGAGATGATCAATAATCAGCATCAAAAAGTCCAACATGAAGTAAAAAGGACATCCAGACAGGCAGATAGAATCCAACAGAACATACACAAACAACAAGCAGAAATATAGACAGGCAGACTAGGTTAGTCTGTCAGCAGGGTCTTATAAACAAAGATGGGGTTCAGAAGTAGAATTAGCCTGGTAGCAAAAGGAAAAACAAAAGCAAAACAGATCTCCAATCTTAAAAGGACTGGAGTACTAGGCAGCTACAAAATCTGGCACTTAGGCCAAAAGAATAAAAAGAAAATTCAGGGGGCACCTACGTGGCTCAGTGGGTTAGGCATCTGACTCTTGATTGCAGCTCAGGTCTTGATCAAGACCCATGAGTCATGACGTCATGAGTTCAAGCCCCACATACAAAGAAAAGAAGAGAAGAGAAGAGAAAAGGAAAGAAAAGAAAATTTAAATATAAGAACTAGGGTAGACAATGACTTTATGTAATAATAGCAATATGATGCTGGGAACTAGATTGTAAAATAATATATCCTTAATTCCCTCCTATGTAACATTAGACTGCTGTAGGGAGTGAGGTATGCAGAAGGGATTCAAGTGGCCTTAGGATAGGAAAAGAAGGGATTTAAGTCTGAAGTTAAGACAGAGTCCAAAAAACTTACGCTAAAAATCAAGCACAGAGCAATGTCAGTGACACAGAACAATGGTCCATTTACTTTATATGATTACAGGTGTCTAGAAGGGTAGCTATTAAAGTTATTTACAGATTCTGAGTCATGTAAGCCTGTTAAATAACATCATACCATGCACATATCTAAACTAGAGCATCTAGACTCTGTTTTATGTGAGATATTCTCAGTAAAAAGCTGTTTGGTACATAAGGTTAATTGGAAAAGGTAAAATGCTTTCACGAGCAAATAAAATTACCTAAGCTTACTTATTCTCCCAAAAGGTAGAGATTTGGCATTTAAAACTAAGACACAGCAGTGGAAGGGTAGGCAGAGAAAAATGAAAAAGCTATTGCTCTTTTGAAAGGTTTGCCCACCTCTACCCTTTTGTGAAACAAGTGTCCCATGGGTTTTAGCATAGTAAGAACAGTTGGACTATTTTCACCTGTGTAAATATAGAAGGCTATCATGAAACAAAGCCTCCAGAGATGAAAGTATTTCATCCTTTGGCTTAAGTTCAACACTCTACTTCTGAATCAGTTCTATTATGTCTATTTCTATCCTTTGTACTGCATTACATTGCTAGCAAGGATACAATTCTAACAAGTCTTACCTTTCCTTTTATCTATTTGTACTTGGCACTATGATTAACCGTACTTTGCTCTATTTTTCTGGGTGTTATTAGTTACCAAGTTTTCTTCCATCTCTCCTCATTTTCAACACTCTTTCTCTGGTCCTCTTATTTTACATCTCTTTCTTTTTCTATCTAATTGGAGGTAGTAAGGCAAAATGGTATATAAACAAAAGAGGCTGAAAGTAATGACAATCTACCATGTCTGACTGCTGCAAAGTATACTTTTGCACTAGGGTTGCTGCCAATTTGTTGTTTTTGCCAGCAATTTTATTTCTATGTTTTAATTTTTTTAATTTTTAATTTTATTTTCACACACACACACACACACACACACACACACTCTTTTGCTGCTCTTAGTCAAAATTCCAACCATGGCTCAAAAATCTTATCTTCCCTTTCTACTCTTTTTTTTTTTTTTTTTTTAAGATTTTATTTATTTATTTGAGAGAGAGCATGAGCACAAGAAGGGGGAGGGGCAGAGGGAGAAGCAGACTCTCCGCTGGGCGAGGAGCCGGATGTGGGGCTCGATCCGAGGCCCCGGGATCATGACCTGAGCCCAAAGGCAGACACTTAACCGACTGAGCCACCCATGTGCCCCAGCCCTTTCTACGCTTAAATCCAAATCACATCTTTAGTGTATCAGAAATAAGACCAGACCAACACTGTCTAGGACCTTTAGTCCCAGCATCATAACACCTGTACCAAAGGACTGTCTCACCATTTCAGTCAACCTCGTTACCTTTGAGCACTGATCTAAAAGCACACTTCTCCCTTGTCTTCATGTTTCTGGCCTTTCCTACTCCCATCCCCTTCTACTCCTTTGCATTTTTTTTTTTTTTTAAGTAATCTTAAAAGCTTTTTAAGTGGCTTAAAAGCCACTGTGGGGCTTGAACTCATGACCCTGAGATCAAGAGTCCCATGCTCTACCGACTGTGCCAGCCAGGTGCTCCTCCTTCATACTTTCTTATTCCTAGTTCTGCCATAATAGACTCCACCTCCCAGTCCTTCCCTATACCCTCAACTTTTCCACAAAATCCTTTCTAAAATAAACCTGGCTCTGCCCTGAGGGCAGTGCTAATCTCTGCCACCCTCCCCACTAAACACCCCTCCACCCAACTCCCCACCTCAGGGATTTGAGGGGGTGGAACTGCAGGAACTGGCATCGTCAGGGCTTGCTTCTGCTAGATCCAAGCTGTAACTCTCTCTTTATATAGAAGGCCTTATCCTTTGGGACTCCTGACATCTTTGCCCTATAGCCATCTAGCCACTGTTGTCTACTGGCTTTTTAAAATCACTCTTCTCATATTCATTAAGGACTTTGAGAAACCTGGTTCCCAGCATCTGTCTCTATCCCAACTTCTGCCATGATTCCAGAAGATTCTACATAAATTCTAAGAAGATTTATGTATATGACCAATTTATCAATTTATTCTTCAAATACCTGGAACTCCTTAACTCAGCATATCTTCCTTTCAACTGTATTTTTGCTACCCACTCCCAGGGTCACACACTGGCCTCCATCTAATTTCTTAATGGCTCCAATTTCTCTCAGTCCACCGGGCCCCTCATGGCATTTCTTCCTTTCTAACTCAGCCTGGACTTCATGGCTAAATATCTGAGCTATTTTTCAATGAGCAATCTGGTCCCTTGCACTACTGGTCTTTTACAGTACTTGTCAGTTAAAAATCCCACTCTGGCCCAAAGATCTATTCTTAAATCCAAAAGACTAAACACTATCGGAGATAAATCACACAGCTGTACGGACATCTCTATAAGTTCATGTTCTCCAACCTGGCAAGGCCAACAGTATTCATTAGTCAATTTCCCTTATCTAGGTCCATATTTGTCTTTACTTGCTTTCCTCCAGTCTCAGAAAATGAAGTATCTCTGTCTATTCCAAGTCAATCTGTCAACATTTTCTAGAGCAAAGTAATCAATCCAGCAGGACAGCCCACTCAGCTTTGCTTGCTTCAGCATTCTCAGATTGCAAGGAGGAGCAATTCATAACCAAACCACTTAGACTGCCTTCACAATTGGAATACAAGGACAGAAAGTGGGTTTTATTCATCTGTGAGAAGTATACAGCAGTAGTTAGAATACAAGTTTTTAATCATACTGACCTGGACTTGAATCCTGATTTTACTTATTAACCATCACCTTACCCATGTTTTCTTAACTTCTAGTCCTGTTTTCCATGTTTGTAAGAAGGGGATAAAAATAATAATATCCAACTAGTCACATTGTTATAGGAATTAAGCGAGCAATTTTGTGTACAGCTGCTAGTTTCTCAAACATTTGCTAAATAGTGCAAAAGTAGTAGGTCCTGCCCAACTACAGTTGTGAGGACTTAATGAGATAGTATAAAACACAAAAGCTCTTGTAAACCATCACAAGCAATGAACATATTAACTGTGATCCTGACAATAGCAGTTTAGAGATAAGCAAATGCAATTAAAGAAATGACAGAATGTTAGAGCTGGGGGGCAGTGCAAGCAGTTGGCCAAGTAGAACGGGTGAAAAAAAAGGGACTTTCATTTAATATGTGCCGTGAAAATTTCTTCCCCCCAAAAAATATTTGTTATTATAAAATTTTAAAATGAATGCAACTTTTAAAAAGAGGAAAAGTGAAATAAAATCAAGACAATCCATCCATTTTTGGCTTTCACCCACTTTTCTCCACTCTGCTCAGAGACATTTCAATCATCTTTCTCTTGTCTCCAAATCTATTCAAATCTTTTATATTCTTAAGGAAACAACACAAAACAAAAACTCTTTAAATTTTCTACCCCATTGGCTTCTGGGAGTATTTTTGTGTACTCCTTTCTTTTGCAAGACCTTTAAATGTTGATAGGTCACGGAGTGTTATCCTCAGGCCACTACTCTCCTGGTCTACACGCTCTGCGGATAGCTCAGTTACTTTTTTACTTTTATAAATTTAACTACAATATAAATGCTGATAACCTCCAAATCTATTTCTATAGTGCTGGCTTCTCCTCTGGGTTCAAACTTGCTGGACAGTGTCACCCAGACTGGCCCAGAGACATATTCAACTCAACATATTAAAAACTGAACTTAACCTCCATTCTCTCCTGACTGGCCCCTCATCTTGTATTCTCTAATTTAGCTGGTGGCATCACGCAATCAATCATTCAAACTAGAAACTGGGAACTCCTTCCTCTTACTCCCCAAAAATCAATCAAGAAGTTCTGCCTATTTTACCTCTTAAATATTTCTCATGTTTCCCTCCCCTCCACCCCTGCAACAACACCTAAAACAAGGCCAGTTCAAGGCCTTTGTCATGTTTTCTGCAACACATTCTTCCCCTCACCTTACAGAATAAAATCTAAAAAAATGCAGGCGCCCCAAAAAAACACAGATTCTTAAATAGAATGAGTAAACTGGTAGCTGCCAGAGGGAAGGTGGGCAGGGGGGTGGGTGAAATAGGTGAAGGTGATTAAAAATAAACTTATCATCATGAGCACTGAGTAACATAGAAATGTTGAATAGTTATATTGTACACCTGACACTAATATAACACTGTATGTTAATTATACTTGAATTAAAAAATAAGTTAAAAAAAAAATCTTAACCAAGCATACGTGGCCCCTGATGATTTTTCTAAGTTCATTTGTCATTACTCGTAGCCTCAAATTTTATGTTTTAGCAAAAAATAAACCACACATAGTTCCTGACCTATATATCACACTATTTCTTGTCTCTTGAGCTTTTGTTCATATTGTCTCCACTACTTGAAATGAATGCCTTTCTTTCCCCTTTCTCTTAAAATTCCTACTTATCATTAAGAGGAGCTCAGGGGCTACATTCTCTATGAAGCTTTTTCTGAACCTACCTTCCTCCCTTTAAAGGTAGGTGCCCCTCTTCTGTATTCTCATTTTACCTTGTTCTTTTCTATGTATTGTACTTCCCACACAGTATTATAACTATTTGTATATGTCTGTCTCCTCCACTGATCTTTGTAGCTCAGAGCCTAGCCTATAGTCTGGTAAATAGCAAGCAATCAATAGATGTTTGTTTATTTAATGGTTGAATAAATGGAGAGGAAGGGAGGGAAGGAGCAAGGGAGAGAGGGAAGGGAAGAAAGAGGAGGAAGGATCATGTAGGGCTTTAATGTTGGAAGTAAGAGAAACCAACCTGTCAGCCCCAGGCCTCTGACCTTCAGAAAAACTGTCACTTCAGCTCAACCCCACATATCAATCCCTGGTGTAACAGACAGGAGAAAAGACCAAGAAAGAACACAGGAAAGATAAGAAAAGAAAAATATAGACATGTGGTAGACAGGTAATGGAAACCTTCCACCCCCCAAAAGATGTCCATATCCTAATCCTCAGAACCTATGACATGGCAGGAAGGATTCCACAGATGTGCCTAAATTAAGGTCTTGAGGTAAGAGATTATGCAAATGAGACTAATGTAATCACAAGAATCCTTCTAAAAGAAAGAGGGAAGCAGAAGAGTCAGAGTCAGAGAAGGAGATGGGATTATGGAAGCAGAGGTTAGAGAGATGCAATTGCTGGCTGGAGGCCACAAGCCAAGGAATATAGGCAGCCTAAAAACTAGAAAATGAAAGGAAATAGATTCTTCCCTACAGGCTGTAGAAGGAACACAACTGATACCTTGATTTTAGCCCAGTGAAACCCATTTTGAACTTCTGACTTCTAAAACTGTCAGATAGTAAATCTGTGATATTTTAAGCCACTAAGTTTATGGTAGATTTTTATGGCAACAATAGAAAAATAATATACAATGTTATATAATGAAATATAATAAGTAACATCTACAACTGCCTCAAAATATGAATTCAAATTTCCATTCATAATGTATCAAAATTCACTGTTTTTGATAATTTTATAAAAATATTCACACACAGAGCAACATGTAAATAAATGAAAGGATTTCCTGGATATAAAATGATAATTTATAAGATAATTTGGTAATCTTTTAAAGATGGAGATGAATAATCAAAGAAACTCTAGCTCCTAAAAAACACATTTTTTTTTTTTTTTAAGAGAGGGAGTTTTTTTTAAGGGGGGTCAGAGGGAGAGGGAGAAAGAGAATCTTAAGCATACTTCACGGTGAGGAGCCCGACACAGGGCTTGATCTCAAAGCCCTGAGATCACGAGCTGAGCCGAAATCAAGAGTCGGACACTCAACTGACTGAGCCACCCAGGCGCCCCTAAAAAACACATTTCTAAGGGAGATATTAGGAAGAACTTATGCTAAATGTAAGGGATTTTAATAAGTAACCCAAAAGATGCCATATATTTCATTTCTGTGACATTTAAATATAAAAACAAATAAAAATAAGAGCCTTGTTATATGATCTGACTTTTTAAATAAGGAAGCCCTGCCTACCTAATTTGCTTATTTGCATTATCTTTCCCCAACAACATACACACAAGCACATACGTCAAGATATCTTGAAGATGTAGTAAGTACTAATGTATACCTAATTTATTATAAATCTCATAGCCAGAGTTCAAACAACTTACTTCCCTTTGTCCTTCAGCCATTCTGGGTTCTTTTCTTCTTCTTTTAAATCAGAAAGTTCAGGAATATCAGTATTCAGTGCTCTTCGTGCCTCTGCTTGTTTGTGTAACCACTGAAATCAGAGAATGAAATCTAATGAAGGACACAAAAGTCTTATTTTTATTAACAGCTACTTTGAGATTTCTCAGCTTCTACCATAAGATGGAAATACCATTTGTTATGGACTGAAACTTTGTGTCTCAAAATTCGTATGATGAAGCCCTTAATCCCCATGTAATGGTATTTGGAAGTAGGACTTTTGGGAGGTAATTAGATTTAGATGAGGCCATGAGGGTGGGGACCCATGATGAGATTAGTGTCCTTCTAAGAAGAGGAAGAGACCAGAGCACAGCTCTCCTTCCAACACTCCCTGTATCCTGATCTTGGACTTTCCAGCCTCCAGAACTTTGAGAAATGTCTGTTGTTTAAGCCACCCAGTCTAGGGTATTTTGTTATAGCAGCCTCAGTAGACTAATATACTATTTGATAATGTGATTTTAAACTTCCAGTTTTTATCCTTTTCAGTTTAACATTACTAGCTGGTAAAGATCAAATTTATAAAATTTCATAGAAATTTCTGGGAGTTCATGTGATTATTATTTTACTTTTCTTGCTTATATTTGTTTTTCTAAAATGAAAAAATATAAATGACTTTTAAATAATTATAATTCTATAATTCTAGAGATAATTTTACAAATAATAAAATTTAGAATATATTGTTTAATAATAAGAAAATAGTTAATACTTTTTTAAGATTTTATTTATTTGAGAGAGAGTGAGAGAAGGAGAGATTATTGAGGGAGAGAGAGAACCAGACTCCCTGCTGAGCAGAGAACCTTATTCGGGGCTCAATCCCAGGACCCTGAGATCATGACCTGACCCGAAGGCAGATGCTTAACGAACTGAGCCACCAAGGTGCCCCCAAAATAGTTAATATTTATAAATTGTCATCATGTCTTAAGGATCTTCGATTACTTCCACAACTTTTCTTTCCTTTTTTTTTCTTTTTAAGATTTATTTATTTATTTGACAGAGAGAGAGAGCACAAGCAGGGGAAGCAGCAGAGGCAGAGGGAGAAGCAGGCTCGCCGCTGAGCAGGGAGCCCGATGCGGGGCTCGATCCCAGGACCCTGGGATCATGACCTGAGCTGAAGGCAGATGCTTCACCGACTGAGCCACCCAGGCGCCCCACTTCCACAGCTTTTCAATTGTGAGAGGCAACAATTAATATCTTGTAGTAAAAAAAATGCAGTTCTTAGTGCCTATATAAGTAAAGATACAACATTCAAAATCCCAGGGCCCAGGAATTTATAAATGAATGAGAGATATTCTAGAATGTCACAATAGAAATACTGGATGATAATAATAATTAGTTGTAATAATATATTAACAATAAATGTCCAAATCTGTCACCAAACACATATTGATCCCTTACCAAAACACAAGTTTACAAATCTAATATAGCAAATGATGCATTTGATAAAATAAGTGGCAAATGTAACAATTTATCTCCTGGAATAAGTAATAATACTGCCTACTAAATCAGGGTTCTCTCATCAGTGTTCTGGAGACAAAAAAAATTCTGCAAAATATATTTTTCTCAAAAAGACATACTAAAATATATTCAAGAAGTACTATCTTAAGTGTAATGAATACTTAAGAAATTCAAAACTCAGTATTAGTTTTAATAGATGAAATAAATAATAAAGTATTTTCATTTGTGATCATTGTAACTAACAGCAAGTATACCTACCTCCTCTTCTTCTGCTACTTGTGATTCTCGGAGAGCAGTTGGAAATACTCGAGGGGTAAAGTTGATTTTAATACTGCCAACAGAGCGAGGAGCAGGAATACTGTCTTCCTTTAACTTCTCCAAAAATATATTTTCTGAATTTCTTCCTTGAAAAGCAATATTAGCAAGTGAGTTATCTTTCTCTCATTTTCTAGATAACAATCAAACTGACTTTTAAAGTAATTACACATCAAAGCTACCTCTAAAATCCTATACAAATAAACCAAAGATAACTTCTGCTAGAAGGAATATAAAATCCATCATTGAAAGTGTGGCAGCTAGTTATTTCTTCTTTAATCAAAGACCCCAGCTACTTTTCTATGATTCTCTTTGTTAAAACACAGTGTTTAATTTACATTCACTCTAGTGAAGGGCACTCTGAGCAACTCTACATCCACTTTATTTTTTTTTTTAAGATTTTATTTATTTATTTGACAGAGAGAGAGAGCAAGAGCAGGAACACAAGCAAGGAGAGTGCGAGAAGGAGAAGCAGGCTTCCTGCGGAGCAGGGAGCCCGATGCGGGGCTTGATCCCAGGACCCTGGGATCATGACCAGAGCCGAAGGCAGACGGCTTAATGACTGAGCCACCCAGGTGCCCCTCTACATCCACTTTAGAAAGCCATCACTACCAATACTACCTCTATTTCCTTTAAGCTCCTACAGCAATATCTTCTATAAGCTTCCTTGTGATGGTATAAAAATTTTTCAGCCATCAGAGATAGCTAATGAGAATAGGCAAAGAGTAATAATGAAAAGCTATACATTTTTAGAAAGATAGTCTGATGTAATAATGGTTAAGCCAATATAAGAGGAGAAATTAATCTGTTAGAATATAAACTATATGAATAAAAGGAAGGAAAGGTAAGTTTAAAAAATGCAAAAGTACAAAAAATATGATACACAGATTTAAAAGGCAATATCAAAACTTTTTTTTTTTTAAAGAATTTTATTTATTTATTTGACAGAGAGAGAGAGACAGCGAGAGAGGGAACACAAGCAAAGGGAGTGTGAGAGGGAGAAGCAGGCTTCCCGTGGGGCGAGGAGCCTGATGCGGGGCTCGATCCCAGGACCCTGGGATCATGACCTGAGCCGGAGGCAGACGCTTAACGACTGAGCCACCCAGGTGCCCCCAATATCAAAACTTTTAAGAAAAATAGATTTTCCACAAATACAAAGAGTAATATCCTTGATATAAAATGAATGCACACAAATAAGAAAAAAACTTCTAAATTAAAAAATTTGAAAATGGCCTACATTGACATTTCCAAGAGAGGGAAGAGGGGGACAAGGAGGAAAAAATAAGGGCTCAAACAAACAAGAAAATTTGAGTGCAAATTTTCTAGATGTCTGTGGTTGAGACATCTATCTTCCAATATTCTATCCATTCTCCCCTATTCCTTTTAGGGATATAATTTTAGTTCTAAGCTGGGCATATGACTGTGTCAGGCTAGAATCTACATAACCCAGCCTCCCTTGAGATTAGATGTGATTATATGCCAAATCTGAGACAACAAAATGTGAATAGAAGTGATGTATACAATGGATCATTTTATAGGTACATCTGCTTTCTGTGGACTCCTCTTTCCTCCTTCCCACAGGCTAAAACACAATGCCAACCTCTGCATCCAGAGATGGAAGCCAAATGATGTAATGACAGAGATGGTCCTGCCTGCCTGGATGGCCTTGTGGAACAAAGTCACCTATCAGGCCTACATTGATCACTGTCACATAACAAGTATTGGATTATGGAGAACTAAATTTCTGTCTTATTTGATCTGTAATTTTGGTCTCCTTATTATAACAATTAGCTTTAACCTACCAAATAAAATGTTCCAAGAATTTTATATCCAAGTAAATTGTTGTTTACTTATAAAGGCAAAAGACATTCCTAGATATCTAAGAACTAAGTAAATATACTACCTAGCCATCTTTTCCAAATAAATTAATCAAAGAAATGTTCCAGAACATGGAGAAATGAAATTAAGAACCCAAGAGTGGAGAATTTAAGGGTAAAAATGAAAAGAATTGGTTTTCTACACAGTGGAGAACACACTAAAAATGTGAATAAGATTCTTAAATGTTAGTATAACAGAAGGAAAACAATAAAAAGTAAAAATGAAGTATATAACTTCAAATTATAATACTAATGATTACTAGGATATAGAACATGAAGGGAATAAGCACTATTTTCCATAATGAGAAATTAAAAATTTATTTTCTTGGGCACCTGGGTGGCTCAGTCGGTTAAGCGTCTGCCTTTGGCTCAGGTCATGACCTCAGGGTCCTGGGATCAAGTCCTGCGCTGGGCTCCCTGCTCAGGGTGGAGTCTGCTTCTCCCCTCACTCTCCCTCTCTCTCTCTCTCTCAAATAAATAAATAAAATCTTTAAAAAATTTTTATTTTATCAATTTTGCTAAAATAAGTAAACATCTTTAAATATTCATGAAAACATTAATGTGACCATTAGTTACATTAAAAATAGGCTATTTAGCTTCCAAACTCTTACTGTAAAATAAGACAAGTAGTAAAACATAAAATAAAAAGAAATTAGCTTTCTGTCTCTAGAAGCATAAGGTTAAAGTTTTTAAAACTTTTTACAAACAATGTCCAGCTAAAATGCTATAAACACATAAAATGCTTGATAAAAATGTAACAAATAAATAAAGGTTCAAATATACAGTTTAGTTTAAAAAGTAAGCAAAGAAAAAGTCTTATCAGTGATTTACAGTTGGGGTAATCCAAAAGCTGACAAAGAGCTGTTTAGAAAGATATTTATATCTATATCTGAAATACATATATAAAGGCTAAAGGCTGGAAATTTAATGCTGATATAGTTACAGAGGTGGGAAGCTGGAAATGAAACTAGAAGCTTAGAAGGGCTGCTCTCTTAGTGAAAAGAACATTTATAAAATCACTGTCCACTGGTCCAGGAAAGTGAAGCCTATTCTTCCTGGGGTTTTGGACAGGAGGAGAAAAAAATATCTCTTGTGAGAAATCAAAACTCTAGGTATCCCTTGTGAGCAATTCTTACTTCCACAAACCAGAACACCTGAGATTTTTTTATATGCACCCATAAAAAAAAAAAAATCCTTGCTGAAAATGAACACACAATCAATAACTACAAATCACATGAGAAAATAATCCAGTATAAAGGACAGTTAGCAGACACAACAAACAGGAGGTATGGCTTCTTATAGAACAATCTGAAAGAGATTAAAATAATTTTAAACATGTTTATTAAGAGCAAAGACAAGATAAATCCATAATGAAAAATGAAGAAACTAATGACAAAAGAATGAACAACAACAACAGAAAAAACAAATGGAACTTCAAAAATGAAAAAATACTGCCACTGAAATTTAAAAGGATAAGTTTAACAGCAAACTAGAAGAGATCTGAGGATAATATATAGAATGTGGTCAAGAAATATAGAGAAAAGAGGAAGGTGATATTTCAAGACAATAGCTTAAAGGTCCACAGAACTTTACTGAAGACATAAGTTCTTTGAATAAAAGTATATTCCAAGTTCTGATATTATGAAACAAATAAGTATAAAACTTCATAGAGACTAATAAAATCAAAGTACATTAAAGTGAAGAATTTTAAAGTCACCAGAGACAAAGAATGGATTACCTTATAAAGTTTCAATAGTTAGATCAAGAGCAGACTTCTCAGCAACATTAGAGGGCAAAAGGCAATAGAAAAATATCTTCAAATTACTGATGGAAAATAACTATCAATGTGGAATTCTACAACCAGCCAAACCACCCTTCAACAAGTATAATATAAAGATAATAACTGAACTCAACACCCACAAATCTTCATTAAAGAACTACTAAAGGATTTACTTGTAAAGGGAAGGCAATTTAACCCACAAAGAAGTCAAACATAACAAGCAAAGACAAATTAAAAATCAGTAAATATACATCAATCTAAATAGTAATGACTATATAGTGGGAAAAAAGCCCATACTAACAAGTGATGCCTAAATTTAGGGATTTAAAAATAAAATGAAGTCAACTGATCTCCTTTCCCACCAATAAAGTGGACTAAAATGTTTAGACAATTTCATAGAAGATGGGTATCGCTGGAACTTATGTACTAAATTTCCTTGTAATATTTACAAGAATGATAGAGATTAACCTTAATGTTTAATATGCATGTTAAAATATAGTAATTCGAATTATATCTATGTACCAAAACAGATACAAAAAATTTAACTTTAATCAAAGAACAAAAATAGAATACAGACTTTTCAAATTAGTAGAAAGAAAATAATCAAGAACATTTTTTAAATCCAAGGCAGAAAAATAGAAAAAAGAACCAAAAAGAAAGTCTAGTAAATATAAATCACAAAGTAAGATAGTAGAAGAAAATCTTAAGACATCAGGATACATTTTATTTATAATAATAAATCTAAGTGGCCCATAGCTTATTAAAAGAATAAAATAAGCACAAATACACCCCATAAACCACAATCTATAAACACACCTGTAACATAATGATACAGGAAATTTTAAATATGAGAACATTTCCATTTTATACATTTGGAAACTAAAACAAAACAAAATGAAACAAAAAATCAAACCAAAACAAAAAACCCACAAAAAACAAACAAAAAACTCTCTAGTAATTCAAGGGCCAAAGGAAAAAATGATGATGAGTTACAAAATATTTGCAGCTAAACAACAACAAAAACACAAGATTCCAAGACTTGTGAATGTATTAACATAGTATTTAAGAGAAAAAAATTTAACATGCATTTATTAAAATATTTCAAAATTAATGAAAACAAGTCGGACAAAGAACAGAGAAAACCTAAAGAAACTAAAAGAAGCAAAATAAAAATAAACACAGTAATTAATGGAATAGAAAACAAAGAAACAATAAAAAGTATCAACAAAACGAAAAATTGCTTTTCGGAACAGATTTACAAAATGCTACAATACTTGATCAAGGAAAAACAAAATAGTATTAGGAATAAAGAAATAATGATAGAAGCAAATAAGAGAAACTTTATGCCAATAAATTTGAAAAGATGATATGCACAATTTCCTATAAAATAAATTACCAAAATGGACTTGAAAAAATAGAGCACCTGAATAACCAGAAACTAAATGTACTTCTATAAAATGCTCCATGCCTAGACATATTAGGGGTAGTTTTACTAAACCTTCAAACACCAGATATTTCATAGCAAACTAAATTGTTTTTGAAGAATAGAAAAAGAAAACAGGTACAATTTCCAGCATACCTGAGCAGTAAATATTGTAAGACTTTGCATGTCTGAAAAGTCCTTTTTCTTGCCTCACACTTGATTAATAAGCTGGGTATAGAATTTCACACTGAAAATTATTTTCACTCAGAATTTTGAAGGCACTGATTCATGTTTCAGGATTCCAGTGCTGAGGTTAAGAGAACAAATACTAACATTCCCAGTCCTTTGTGCATGATCTGTTTCTCTTCTCTGGAAGCTTTCAGGATCTCTGCCTAAAGTGTGCTGAGGGGTGCCTGAGTGGCTCAGTCAGTTAAGCATCCAACTCTTGATTTTGGCTCAGGTCATGATCTCAGCTGTTGTGAGATGGAGCCTCACAAGAGTCTCTGAGCTGGGTGTGGAGCCTGCTTAAGATTCTCCCTCTCCCTCTGCCCCACCCCCTGGTTCATGTACTCTTGTTTTCTCTCTCTAAAAAAGAAAAAGAAAAAACATCAAGTGTGCTGAAATTTCATGTGCTTTGGCATGAATATTATAAAATCTGCCGTGCTGGACCTGATAGACTCTTTCAATGTGGAAATTCATTTAAGTTTTCAGAAGTTTTGCAACATTAAAAATATTATTTCCTCTATTCTGTCTCTCCCTCTCTCTTTCTTATACCCCTATTATTTGAATGTTGAACATCCTGGATGGATACTCTGATTGTTTTATCTTTTCTATTTTAAATCTCTTTGTCCTTTTGTTCTACTTTCTGAAAAACTTAGAAACTATATTCCAAACATTTGATTAAAGTTTTAATTTTTATCACATTTTAAATTTCCAAATTGTTTTATTCTGTTAATATTCCTTACTATAGCCTCTTGTTCTTATTTAATGATTAAAATATGTCTTCATCTCTCTGAAGACATTAGTTATAATTAAGTTTTCTTCTGTTCCTTTCATTACTTGGTTGTTTCAAGTTATATTTTTCTGTATCTTGTCTATCTCCTCCTATTAAAGTATAAAAATTCTGACTGAAGTTCTGTGTACATGAATCTGAAATCTGTTGACTAGTAAGCTTCAGCAGGGAGAACTAGCTGGGCCATTACAAATGTCAGGATTTTTTCATCCTACACTCATAAGCTTCCCTATAGAAGAATTCTCTAATCTGCATCCCAGGTGCACTGGGTTTGTGCATGCATATGTGCATGACCTAAGGGGAGAGGAGTGCTGGAGGGGATCCCTTGAACTGGTATTTAGATTTACACAATGCTGACTTTCACTCCATCTCTGTATTTTCAGAGCAGAATCTCACTCAGTCTTCAACTCTGCAGAAAGTAAACCCCCAATCTTCTGTCATGATCTGGAGATCTGGTTGTGAAACTCTATTTACACACTTTCAACCAATCCCCCCCCTTTTTTTTCCTTCCAGACTTATATTTGCCTCTACCTTTAGGAGTACCTGGTTCTTCCAAGTTGAAAAGGGACAAATTCACGTGGCCTAAAGTTTCATCTCTCCCTCTACAATGCTTTTAGTAGCTTAGCAGGCAAATCAAAACTACTTCAACAGAAGAACAGGCTGGTACCAGTAACTGAACTCTTTCTAACAAGATAAGGAAGTCCCCATAGTTAATTAATTAGATGTTCAATGATTCCTCTTTCCCAGTCTCCTATAAATATACACAATACTACAAGGACCAGGATCCTCAAAGGAGGCTTTACTATGGCTGGCCTTAAGCATAACTACGGAATAACAAGAACCTGAAGAATTTATGTGCATTTTGGTGTTTTCTGCCTAAAAGTATTCCCAATAAACTTTATTCAATTTTACAAAGAAATAATTCATGTACAATAAAATGTACTCAGGGGTGCCTGGATGCCTCAGTTGGTTAGACATCCAACTCTTGGTTTCCACTCAGGTCATAATCTCAGGGTCATGAGATGAAGTCTCATGTTGGGCTCTGTACTCAGCAGGGAGTCTGCCTGAGATCTTCTTCCTCTCCCTCTCTGCCCCTCCCCCAGCACTCCCACATGTGCGTGTGTTTGTGCTCTCTCTCTCTCAAATAAATCTTTAAAAAAACTAAACTGTACACATTTTAAAGTACATTAATTCATTGAGTCCTGACAGATGCATGCACCCATGAAATCATAATCATAATGAAAACAGAAAATTTCTATCACTTCTAAGAGTCCCCTATAGCCACTTGAAGTTCATCCTTTTACCTCTGGCCCCAGATAAGCACTGATGCACTCTCAGTCATTGTAAAATGGTTAGTATTTTCTCTAATTTCATGCAGGATGGACTGTTGTGGTCACTTTATGAATGTATGAGAATTTGTTTATTCACTCCTCTAGTGATGGGCATCATTTCCAGTTATTCACCATTGTGAATAAAGTTGCCATAAATATTTGAATACAAGTCTTCAGGTGAATACATCTCTCTTGTGTAAATACTGAAGACAAAAATGACTGAGTTATACGATAAATGTATACTTAACTTTTAAGGAAAGAGCCAAATGCTCTTCTAGTATTGTGCCATTTTACATTTCTACCACCAGTGTACAAGAGCTCTAGTTGCAGCATATCCTCAACCACACTTGTGTTGATGGTCTTTAGTTTTCTGTTTTAGTCATTTTATTTTTTTTTAAGGATTTTACTTATTTATTTGTCAGAGAGAGAGAGAGCACAAGCAAAGTGAGCAGCAGGCAGAGGGAGAAGCAGGCTCCCAACTGAGCAAGGAGCCCGATCCGGGACTTGACCCTGGGACCCTGGATCATGACCTGGGCCGAAGGCAGACGCTTAATTGACTGAGCCATCCAGGCATCCAGTTTTAGTCATTTTAAAGCATATGTACTATGTACTGTATCTCACTGTGGTTTTAATTTGCATTTCCCTACTAACGAATAATGTTGAACATCTTCTCATGTGCCTAGTGGCCATTCGTGTCTTCCTCTGTGACAAGTCCATTCAAATCTTTCATCCAATTGTTTATTGGATTGTCTTCTTACGTATGTATTATGTACACAGTGAGGCAAGAGTCTACCTTTATTTGTTTCCATAAATATATCCAGATCTGTTCCAGACGTTCCTTTCCCCATTGAATTGCCTTGTTACCTTTCATTAAAATCACTAAACCATACTTGTGTAGATCCATTTCTAGTCCCTGTACTCTGTTGTTTTGAACTTAAGGTTTGTCCTTTCACCAATTCCATCTTGTCTTTATTACGGTAGCTTGATGCTAAGTCTTCAAATCAGATAGTATGAGTCTTACATCTTTGCTCTTATTTTTAAAAGTTCCTTTGGCTATCCTAGGTCATTCACATTCTCATATAAATTTTAGAACCAACTTGTCAATTTATACAAAAAGCTTACCAGGATTTCTAATGGAATTGCACTGAATCGATAGATTAATTTAAGAACTAACATCCTATCAAGGAGGTGGGGGACATCGGAGGGGGAGAAGAACCATGAGAGACTATGGACCCTGAGAAACAGAGTTCTAGAGGGGAGGGGGGTGGGGGGATGGGTTAGCCTGGTGATGGGTATTAAAGAGGGCACGTACTAAATGGAGCACTGTTTATATGCAAACAATGAATCATGGAACACCACATCAAAAACTAATGATGTAATGGATGGTGATTAACATAACACAATAAAATAAAAAAAAAAAAAGAACTAACCTCCTATCAATATTGAGATTTCCAACTCAGGAACATGTTATATCACTGCATTTATTTAAGACTTTAAAATATCTCTCAGCAATTTTTCTATAGTTTTCAGTGATGTGGTCTTACATATCTTTTGTTAAATTTATTCCTAAATATTTTCTCTTTTAGTGCTATTACAAATAAATTAAAATTTAATTTTCCAATTGTTTGCTGCTGGCAAATAAAATTTTAAGTGACTTTTATAATCTTTATGAGACCTTGCTCAATTCAGTTATTAGTTCTAGCAGTTATTTTTCAGATTTCTTAGGGATTTCCACATACACAATCATGTCATCTACAAATACAGCTTTACTTCTTCCTGTCGAATCTTTATGCCTCTCATTTCTTCTTCTTGTCTTAATGTAATGGTTGGGGCCTCCAGTATAATGTTGAACTGAAACAGTGAAAGTGAAATACTTGCCTACCTCCTGGAGATACAGGGCAAGGCAAAGCATTCATCAACTGACCAATAAATATGAAGCTTACTACACATTTTTTTGTAGAAGGACCTCATCAGAATAAGAAAGTACCTTTCTATTCCTAATTTGTTGAGAAATTATTTTTATAAATGGGTGTTGGGTTTTATCAAATACCTTCTGCAATAGTGAAATGATCATATGTTTTTTCCTTTATTCTGTTAGTACAGTTAATTACATTGAATGATTTTCAAATGCTAAACCAACCTTGCATTCCATTATCCATTTTTAGCAGTCAAAAATTCTCTAGGCTGTGTGAAGAGAAAGTATGACTATAGTTGTTTAACCAAGGATGGGTTTATTTTCTCACTTAATAAGCTTGAAAGAAGGTGGTTCAATGCAGAGGTACCATCTTTCCAAAGTCATTAATGTCCCAAACTCCTTCTTCTTTCCTATTCCATCATTCTTAGTGTATGTCTTGCCTCTTTGTGGTTTTAAAATAGCTAATGAACTTTTTGGTACAGACCTTCATCTTAGGTAGGAAAAGGAAAGGAGAAGCAAGCAGAAAGGAGTAATACTTTTCTATAAATCTTTAGCAGATTTCTTCTTGCATTTTATCAGTCAGAATTTGTCACTTGGGCTACATCTAGTTACAAGAGAGTTTGGGGAAGTGAGTTTTGCTTTGTTTTGTTTTGTTTTTTACTAATTTAAAATGATTTTGTAAAAATAATTCAATGTGCTTTTTCAATGTGTTCCTTATTTTTTCTCTTTATAATAAAAAATTTTAAACATATATAAAAGTAGACATAATAGAATAATTAACCATCATGCATTCATAACCTGCCTTCAATTATCAACTCCTGGCCAATATCACTTCATCTTTACTTCTATCTACTTTCACATACCATATTATTTTGAAGCAAATCTCAGACATCATATATTTTCATCCATAAATATTTCAGTAGGTATCCCTATGAGATAAGGGCTTTCTAAATCTAACTATAATTACATTATCACATCTAGAAGGAAAAAATGTAATTATTCTTTAATTTCTTGAAATATCCAATTGGTATTTAAATTTCTAAGAGGCAAGGTTTTTAGCTGAACACATTTCTTCTGTCCCCTCCCTCAAACCATGATTCTGTTCATAAAAAAGAAAGGGAGAATATATATTGAGTAGGAAATCTGCAGCACCTGCCACACCATTTGTATTCTGTATATAAAAAGTGGCTTATCTAATATACTATATATACTCATATTATAAATTATAGTCTTACTTGTTGATGTGCCAAAGAATAAGAGTACAATAATCCAAATTCCAAACATCTAAGTTGATTTTTAAAATCACATAAAATCTTATCAAAATTTTTTACTTATAAAATCACCTTAATATAAAATATTAAGCAGTTTTCATCAAAATGACACCATTCTATATTTAAGTTCTAGGTCTAGAGGAGTATGGAGCTCACACCACATTTAACTCCTCTGCCCTGCAAAGTAATTGTGTCATAGCCTTGACTCCCAGCTTCACATTAAGAGATAAAATTAGTGTGGTGTGCCTTTTATTATGGGACTGGTAATTAAAACTTCTGAGGTTTTGCTATTTCATCATTAGTAATATTTTGGTTAAGCACAAACTGAGTCACTCTTGAAAGATACTGTAAGGCTTTGGGATACTTGATAACAAACATTTAAAAGGTAGTATTTTTCCAAACCAGGACTATATACTTTGAGTACTTTTTCCCTAACACATTTCTGAGTGAAAACATGTCCTTAATACAGAGTCGGCTAAAATATGTTATGAATTAAATAATGAACATGGTTAATCTGCCTGTCTTACCCGTGTAGCAATACACCACAGCAGTGGTCACCTACTCTAGAGCCTGATCACCCACGTCCAAATTCTGACTCTGCCATTTATTAGCAGTGTTACCTTGGGCTAGTAAGACTCTCTGTGCCTTTCCTCTCCTGGAAAATGGGGATAATCATGGTTCCTAACTCATAGGTTCATTTATTGACTTTCCAACACACTAGATCTCACTTAAAGTAGTAAAGACATATAACCTAGAGCATAGGTTTCAGATGCAGATAGATGTGGGTTCAAATCCCACAGGTTTACTTATTGGGTAGTTGTTTATCTTTTCTGAATATCTATTTCCACTAAAATAAGAATAGCAGTACTTATCCCAAAGTGTTGTTGTGATGACTGAGTGATACAACCAATAAAATCGCCTGGCATAGGAAAATCACCTAATAAATGTTAATTATTATTACTACATAAGGGATTTTACAAAAAAATGTTCCATTCCTAAATATACTAAATATGCCTAAAACAAAGTTTAATATTCTAAAATCAGATAAAATCAAACTCTTAGCTTTCAATAAAGAAATATGTTCTTTTACCTATTTCTGAACACATCAGGATCAAAGGCCAGATGAGCCCCTATTTGCTTACAACTAAGTTTGTGTAATAGTACTCATGTTCCTGAGTCATGTGAGGAAAATGTCTTTTTTTTTTTTAATATTTTTTTATTTATTTGTCAGAGAGAGCGAGAGCACAAGCAGGGGGAGCGGCAGGCAGAGGGAGAAGCAGGCTCCCTGTGAGCAAGGAGCCCGATACAGGACTCAATCCCAGGACCCTGGGATCTGAATCATTGCTCACTGTATTTTGAAAATGTCATTGTTTCCTAAGAGAAGAAATAAATCTTTCACCTTAGCCTCTATACTGTAGTACTTATTCTCAACATACCAAAATAATGACCTAATACTATAAATAGATTACGAAAAAAAAAAAAAAAGTGACATGTCTACTTCACCAAATGGACTCACTTTCCCAGAAAATATTAAAGTAATGATTGTACCTTTTGTGGCAAGATTTCTAGATGCTGCAATTCTAGTAAGGCTTTTATGTTTTAATTTGTTTCTCTCTTCTTCAATTTGCTTTCCTTGTTCACAGAATTTCTCTTCTCTCTGAATTCCTTTTTGTTCTTCAGCTTTTCTTTGACATTCTTTCCAGGCTTCCAATTCTTTAGTTGCTTTTAGTCGTTCATTTTCTTTCATATCTTCTATTTTTTTCCTCTCCTCTTCTTCAATCTGTAAAAATTACAATTACCAAAACCTTAAAACATACAAAAACCAACATTTTAAAAATAAGAAATTCATTATAATTAATTATTATTATAAACTCTTATCATTGTATCTGCAGCAGCAGTAGTAGTAGTGAATAAAAAATTAAAACGGGAATGGTAAATGATTTAGGATGTCATGGAATACAGGTTTTAGTTCCAGATTTACCATTAATTATTAATACAATCTTGAGCAATCATTTTCTCTAACCTCAGTTTACTCACATGTAAAATGGGGACAGGCATTCAGTTAAATGATATCTAAGGGCTTGGTAAAAAAAAAAATATTTTTCTAAAAACCAAGTCACTTTGGGGCGCCTGGGTGGCTCAGTCATTAAGCGTCTGCCTTCGGCTCAGGTCATGGTCCCAGGGTCCTGGGATCGAGTTCCGCATCGGGCTCCCTGCTCCACGGGAAGCCTGCTTCTCCCTCTCCCACTCCCCCTGCTTGTGTTCCCTCTCTCTCTGTGTCTCTCTCTGTCAAATAAATAAATAAAATCTTTTAAAAATATAAAAATCAAGTCACTTCTCCCAAAATTTACACACACACGCACAAATGCACGCACACATATTTGCCTTTCTACTTATGCCAATCTTCTCTTGTCTTGGGACTGAAGTTGTGCCAATCTTCACCTTATGGAATGAGGGAACAGTAAGAAAGGAAACGGGAAGGACGAACTAGGAAGTTTGTCTCTGGTGGGTTTGAACTTTGAACGCTGCTGCCAACTGCATTTGCAATAGCAGGTATTTGAAGCTTCCACAAGAAAAGCTGATTATCAGATGAATTTGAAAGCCGTACATTGTACAGGAGTGTGCTAACTTTCTCTCCCTTTCACAAACTTCCTGCACATGGGCAAGGAAGAAAAACCCTGTGAAAGAGTAACTGGTTGGTGTATATGATTGACTATGTATCTGACTTTCCTATGGTGACAAAAATATGTCACCTCTATCCTCTGGAGAACAAAAATTCTCATCTCTATGTCCAGAGAAGCCGTGTCTAACAGAACTTGTCTAACAGAACATGATGACAATGTTTTGTGCCATTCAGTACAGCAGCCACTCGCCACATGTGGCTCAGTAAGCACTTACAATGTGGCTGATGCGACTGAAAAACTAAATTTTTATTTTATTTGTGTTTCATTAATGTAAACTTAAATAGTTTACATTTAAGTAGTACATTTGGCACAGCTCTAGAATAACACGTTGGGACGAAGTTTCCTAGAAGCTGAATTATTTCAGGATACAGAATAAACACAGGTATGAAACTACACTGAAAAGGTGTTCTGTAATATCTGCATGACCTAATACCCTCTTCTGGAAGACAGTTTGTTATTTTCCTATTGGACTGTGGAACACTGACTTTAAAATAAATTTCACAGATTACTGAACACGAGTTTCCGACAGTCCCAGAATTGCACATAAGGCCTAAACTAAGCACAAAAGATAGTAATTTTTACATATTCTAAGTTCAGAGAGTTGCCAGTAAGCTGCCAATAGGTTGGGCCAGAAGAATCTGTGGCAATGAGCCAGTCATTAAATGCCTGACAACAGGGCATGATGACCAGTCAGCGTTAGCCAGAGGCAGCCACAACCTAAAAGGAGATGACAACTTCACCCAGTTTAATGATATGTTTGCCTTTTTTCCTGCTTCCTCTCTGCCCCAACGCATGGACGAAGGGGAAAGTATGTGGAGTCAGAACACCCTCAATCCATCATAATCCCTACAAGTGGAGTGAATTTTGAAAAGTTTTTAAAAGTGTGTAAGACTAAGTCTTAGTTACTAAAAATGAGACTGTCCTTACACCAAAAAGTAACAGGAAAATTAGGTTATTATAGTAAAGATGTAATTAAGAGAACTATATATATATATATATATATATATATATGTATATATACACACATACATACACACACACACATAATTTATAATAAGCTATATAAGAAACAAAAAAAGTCTAACTCTTCAGGGAGTAAGGGGAAAGAGGAGAGACCAAAAAAGACTTCATAGAATAGGTGACAAAGAGACAAGAATGAAGAGAAAAACATGAAGAATACCACAAAAGTCCTTATAATAAAAGGAAGAGACTAAATATATCAAAGAGAAAGACAGACAAATGCGAAACAATCCTTGAAATTCTTTTATTAAAAAAAATACAATATGTGAAACATAGCACTTAAAGGAGGACTGTATAGTAACAGAAAAACTCAGAAAGCTAGAAAAACAATCATCACATATGAAGAAATGGGATTTTAAGTACTTGCTACCACTAAAAAAAGAAGGATGCCATTTAATATGGAGTATTAATTTAATATAGACAGGAAGTGTAAATAATAGGAGGATAAGAACAGGTCCTGAACCAAATTCCTGAAGAAGGGGAAATCTGTATTTCTTTTAATTTGGAATGAATGCCTGGTTTATTAAGGCAATGTTCTTTATAAGCCAATCTCTATTATGAATTACATTTACAAATCATAAATAAAATATTAGCAAACTGAATTGAGGGAAATATTAAAATTATAATACATCTTGATCAAGTAGCACATTTCTTATTTACGATATTAGGAAATCAAAAGAGAAAAACAATATGATCTTAGTACATGCCAAAACACCAGTTGATACTAGGAATAAAAGAAAGATTTCAGCTTAATAAAAGGACTCCTACAATGTCACACTTCAAGGTGAAGTATTAGAAATATTTCTAACAAAGTCACTAAAGCCAGTATACTTAATATTTTATTATTTTCCTAGAGATCATAACCTATACAATAGAATTTTTTAAGTAAATAGAATTTTTTATATAATAAAATTTTATATATTAGTATATTTATTTTTAAAATAAATATAAATACAGATTATAAGGAAATAAAATTGTTATTATTTGCAAATAATATGGTAGATTACCTAAAAGAACCAAAATAACAAACTGACAAACTATTAGAACTATTATAAAAGTAAGTTTAGCAAGGCAATCACATACAAGATCAACTTTATATGAACTCAAAAAAACTTACCTTCCTACAAACTGGCAATAAACAATTAGAAAAATGGAAAAAATCATTTCATTAGTAATTGATCAAAAAAACCTTTTAAAATGCTAAGAATAAGCTTAGCAAAATATGAGTAAGTCCTAGATGTATATTAAGTAATTTTGCTGAGGGGGCACCTGGGTGGCTCAGTCGGTTAAGCATCCAACTCTTGATTTCGGTTCAGGTCATGATCTCAGGGTCATGAGATTGAGCGGCATGGGGTGTGGAGCCTGCTTAAGATTCTCTCTTCCTCCCTTTCCCTTTGCCCCCCGCCCCACTTGAGTGCACGTGCTCTCTCTCTCTCTCTCTCTCAAAATATAAAAATAAAATAATAATAATAATAATTTTGCTGAGGGGTAAGTCCAAATAAATGGGGATAAATGCCATGTTCCTGGAGGGAAATCTCAATAATGTAAATATATTGATATTCTGAAAATTAACTTATAAAGTCAATGTAGATCTAATCAAAATACCAGGAGAACTTCTTAGGGAGCTTGATAAGTAAATGTAAAATTCACCTGCAAAAAAGAATGTACAAGTTTTATAGAGGCATGAAGGGGTTGGCAATTTCCATACACAAATATCAAGTATAAAGCTGGACAAATCTATCAAAAAGAACCACTTCAGAACACTGGAAACTAAGCAAAGACAGCCTGCAAATTGAGAAGTGTTTGTTCTAGAATAAATGCTAAAGTTATAGGCAAGAACAGTGGGATGCTGTGCCCTTCTGCCTGGGGTTACTCCCAACCACCCAATGCCAGCTTCAATAACCAGACTGGCAGTTCTGCCAAGATGAAACTAGCAAAAAGAACCCAACAGCTTTGTTCGCAAAAAGGGTGAATGCATTTCAGGGAGAGGGAGAGGTGAAAACCCATGGTTTTGGTGGATAAAAGTGATAGACTTGGTTGGGAATGAACAGGGAAAATTTAAAGTTGGGGTCTGAAGTTGAAGTCCTGGTTAAGGTGAGTGCCTCACTAGTCAGAACATTAACAGAAAGATCATGTAAATGAGAAAACCATAGAAGGTCTATGATAAGCTTACCATACAACTCTGGCTAAACAGAAAGCTATGTGTTTGTTGGGGAGACCTGAGGAAGCTTGGCATAAAATGAAGCCAGGGCGGGGCACCTGACTGGCTCAGTCAGTAGAGCATGTGACTCTTGATCTCAGGGTTATGAGTTTGAGCCGCACGTTGGGTGTAGAGATTAAGAAACCAAGGAAGAAGGGTTGAAAACTGGCTCCAACTTTGAATGTATTCTAAACCTACACATAGACTGATCAGCAAAGGGTGGGAGCCTCTACCGCTTCTGCCCATATCATTAGTTTACAATTAAGTTATGCAGACATAGGAAAGACTCCTAAGGAAGCCAGCCTAAAAAATAAAAATTAAAAAACTTAGCAGAGACATCAGCAGCTGTATAACACAAAGGAGACTAGACTGACTTCACAATTACAGTACAGGCAACCTTCTAAAAAATAAACAGCCCTCAGTAAATAAACTAACAAACAAATATAAATAAAACAGAACCCAGAATTGTTATAATCTATTAACTAAAACATACAGTTTTGAAAAATAAATAAAATAAAATGTATACTTTTCAACCAACGATATTTCAAAAAGTAATTGGTAAAAAGCTTCTCAAATTTGATGAAAACATTAATCCATAGCTCCAAGAAGTTCAAGAAACTCAAAGTAAAAACACAAAGAGGGGGCGCCTGGGTGGCTCAGTCGTTAAGCGTCTGCCTTCGGCTCAGGTCGTGGTCCCAGGGTCCTAGGACCGAGCCCCGCATCAGGTTCCCTGCTCCGCGGGGAGCCTGCTTCTCTCTCTCCCCCTCCCCTGCTGTGTTCTCTCTCTCTCTGTTAAATAAATAAATAAATAAAAATCTTTAATAAAAAAAAACACAAAGAGATACACCTAGATACAATTTAGTGAAACTGCTAAGTTAACAGAAAAGTCAAACAAAGAGGAGAATCTTGAAAGCAGCAAGAGAAAGAGGACTCATCATGTGCAGGAAATGACAATACAGATAAGACTAATTCCTCATTAAAAACGATGGAGGACAGAAGACAGTCAAATGTCATGTTCAATGTACTGACAGAAAAAAACATATAAACTATGAATTCTATGTCCAGCAAAACCACTCTTCATAAACGAAGATGAAATAAACATATTCCAAGTTAAATAAAGCTGTTGTTAGCAGATGTGCCCTACAAGATATACTAAAGAGAGTTCTTCAGGCTGAAAGGAAATGGCACCAGACACTAACTCAGATCCCCAAGAAGGAATGAAGAGCATGGGAAATGGTAAATATGTGCAAAAATATAAAACACAATACAAATGGATAAACAAAATGTGGTATATACATGATAATAGATAATTATTCAGCCTTAAAATGGAAGAAAATTCTGACATATGCTCTCATGTAATAAACTTGAAGACATTATGCAAAATGAAATAAGCCAGTCATGAAAGGACAAATATGGTATGATTTCAACTACATGAGGTAGCTAAAGTAGTCAAATTCATAGAAACAGAAAGGAAAATGGGGGTCTGAGGGAAGAGAGGGATGGGGAGTTATCATTGTTTAATGGGCACAGTGTTTTAGTTTTGTAAGATAAATAAAGCTCTGATGATGGATGATGATGACGGTGGCACAACATTAATGTATTTAAAGCCACTCAACCGTACAATTAATGATTAAAATAATACATTTGATGTTACGTATATTATACCACAATCTAAGAATAAGCTTAAAAAGACAATACAATTCAACATCCACTTATGATAAAAATTCTCAAAGTGGGTACAGAGGTGACATACCTCAGTATGACAAACTCACAGCTAACATCATTCTCAATGGTGAAAAGCTGAAAGCTTTTCCCCTAAGATCAGGAACAAGATAAGGATGCACACTTTCACCACTTACATTCAACACAGTATTAGAAGTCTGTAGTCAGAGCAAGAAATAAAAGGCATCCAAATCAGAAAGGAAGAAGTAAAACTGTCACTATTTGCAGCAGACATGATATTATATATAGAAAACCCTACAGACTCCACAAAAAACTGTTAGAATAAACCAATTCAGTAAAGTTGCAGGATACATAATCAATGTACAAAAATCTGTTGCATTTCTGTACACTAATAACGAGCTATCAGAAAGAGAAAGTAAGAAAGCAATCCCATTTACAATTATATCAAAAGAATAAAATACCTAAAATTAAATTTAACCACAGAGGTAAAAAACGTGTATGCTGAAAACCATAAGACATTAATGAAAGAAAGTGGAGAAGACACAAATAGTAATATTCTATACTCATGAATTAAAAGAATTAATATTGTTAAAGTGTCCATACCACACAAAGCAATCTACAGATTCAATGAAATCTCTATGAAATTCCGGGTCATTTTTCACATTAATTGAAAAAACAACCATAAATATGCATGGAACCACATAAGACCCTGAATAACCAAAACAATCTTAAGAAAGAACAAAGCTGAAGGCATCAAGCCCCCAGATTTCAAACTATATTACAAAGCTATAGTAATTTAAAACTTAAAAGTACTCTATCAGCATAAAAACTGACACATAGATCAATGATATGGAATAGAGAGCCTAGAAATAAACTGATGCATATATGCCAATTAATTTATGACAAAGGAACCAAAAAGATACAATAAATGATATTGGGAAGACAGGATATCCACATGCAAAAGAATAAAACTGGACCACTGTCTCACACCATACACAAAATTTAACTCAAAATGGATTAATAACTTGATTGTAGGATCTAAAAACCATAAAACTCCTATAAGAAAACATAGGCAGTAAGTTTCTTGATAATTGGTCTTAGTGATGATTTTTTGGATTTGACACCAAAAACAAAGGCAAGAAAAGCAAAAATAAACAAGTGAGATCAAACTAAGAAGCTTCTGCATAGCAAAGGAAACCATCAACGAAATGAAAAGCTAACCTACTGAGTTCCGTTCCTTGCTGCTGTGGTCTCTGGGCCGCCGGGGTCGGTGAAGGATCTCAAGATGGCTGCGTGAAAACTTGCTCTAAAATCCATTGACTGGGTAGCTTTTGGGGAGATCATATCCCGAAACCAGAAGGCCATTGCTAACTCCCTGAAATCCTGGAATGAGACCCTTACCTCCAGGTTGGCTACTCTCCCTGAGAAACCACCTGCTATCGACTGGGCTTACTACAAGGCCAATGTGGCGAAGGCTGGTTTGGTAGATGACTTTGAGAAGAAGTTTAATGCCCTGAAGGTTCCTGTGCCAGAGGATAAATATACTGTTCAGGTGGATGCTGAAGAAAAAGAAGATGTGAAAAGTTGTGCCGAGTTTTTGTCTCTCTCAAAGGCCAGGATTGAGGAATATGAAAAAGAGCTGGAGAAGATGCGGAACATAATTCCATTTGATCAGATGACCATTGAGGACCTGAATGAAGTCTTTCCAGAAACCAAATTAGACAAGAAGAAGTATCCCTATTGGCCTCACAAGCCAATTGAGAATTTATAAACTTGAGTTGGGGTGAAAGCTCTGGCCCTCGTATTGTAAATGCTGGACATTAAAAATAATGATATGGAAAAAAAAAAAAAAAAAGCTAACCTACTGAATGAAAGAAAACATTTGTAAATTAAAATATCTGATAAGGGGCTAATATCCAAAAATACAAACCATCCAATTAAAAAATGAAGAGAGGACCCAAATAGACATTTTACCAAAGAAGACATACAGGTGGCCAACAGGTACATGAAAAGATCCTCAACATCACTAATTACCAGGGAAATGCAAATCAAAACCACAGTGAGATATTACCTTGCACCTGTTAGAATGGCTAGTATCAAAAGGAAAAGAAATAACAAGCGTTGGTGAGGATATGGAGAAAAGGGAACCCTTGTACATCGTTAGGGGGAGTATAAATTGGTGCAAACACTATGGAAAACTGTTTGGAGGTTCCTCGAAAAATTAACTATAAAACAACCACATGATCTACTTCCACAGAAAATGAAAACTTATACTAAAAAAGATATATGCATGGCCCCAGCTTTACGGCAGCAGTATTTACAATAGCCAAGACATGGAAACAATCTAAGTGTCTACCAATGGATGAACAGAAAGAAAATCTGGAATATATATACACACTAGGATATTGTTCAGCCACAAAAAAGAATGAAATCTTGCCATTTACAACAATACGGATGGACCTTGAGGGCATTATGCTAAGTGAAATAAAACAGAGAAAGACAAATACCATGTGATCTCACTTATATGTGCAATCTGTAAAACAAACAAAAAACCCCTAAGCTCATAGATACCATGAACAAACGTGATTGCCAGTGATGGGATGTTGGGTTGGGCGAAATGGGTAAAAGGGGTCAAAAGGTACAAATTTCCAGTTTTAAAACAAACAAATGAAAAAGGACTGCTGATATTATATTACATGGTTTAATCAAGAAAAAAAGACAATACAGACCTTTTTTTGCCTTTACTCTCTTGATTTCTTTAAAAACCTATGATTTCTTTTAAAAAGCGATAATTTTTAAAGTAGAATTATAACATATATTATTGAGTTATAACAACTACATACACATGAATGGCAAAGCAGCCCAAAGAGGTATTAGAGGAAAGTCGCTATATTTTACTGGAATTGAGTCAGTGTTTACTTGAAGTAGATTCTTATAAGTTAAAAGTGCATCTAGCAACCATTAAAAAGTTTTACAACAACCTAAATATATATATTATAAAGGAGCTCTAGTTTCAGCTTTGATAGGCAAAAAGCTTAGAAGGTTGTCACTCCAATCCTCACAACAACAAAAAAAGATGGACAAACTGAAAAACAACTAGTTTTCTTTGACTCATCAAAGAAGAAAGTTGCAGGGCAAACTGTTACCCTGTAATCTGGAGAGACAGGTGTATCCAAAAAGACACAAAGATCTGCTTACCTGTAGCAAAAGTAACTAGAGCTATAAACTAATAGGAATACTTAAATAGTAATTTTGACAAAATACTGGCGCTTAAGGGTGGACTAGCAGGAGAATGATAAACTTTCAGGCCACAGTCTTGAGAAATGCCCCCACATTTTTGTGGGCTTCACCTCCAGAAACTCCCTCAGGCTACAATGATGAAGCTCTGAATAAGATAACTGTGTCTCTGGCAAAGGGAGGGGAAGAATAGTCATTGTGGATTACAGAAATACCTAGAGCATTCTCCTTAAAGATCTACCATCCAGAGAAAAGGACTTTGCCAAAGCTTAAGTCCCTTATCTCTGCTGGGGGAAGAGAATCCCTCCCATTCCAGTCTTCTCCAGCCTCTCTGTCCAACCTAAGGAGAGAAGAAAATAGTTAATAGGGATTCAAAAAAATAGACCAGGAACACTACAGCCAAGGAAGGTAATAGGAGGCAGTGGGGAAAAGCTGTCTCACTGGGAGAAAACTTGTCAAGATCACAGTCCCAAGATACAGGCCCATGAAAAAAGTGATATTTAATTGAAAGATTATGAATGCTTCCTTTCCCTTACAATTTACTACCACACCAAAAGGGCTCCAGGATAATTAGAGTAGATTATATAAGAGAGAATCTTACGATAAAGACTCTCTCAGAAGAAGAAAAAATGGAGAAGCCCAGAGTCAAAGGGGGAGTTAAAAAAAAAAAATACCAGACACTAGAAGCCTTTAAAGCTTCTGATACATACAGCCACAGCTAACATTAAACATAGCAGCCACATTAAAATAAATCTATACCCTAACAGCCTAATAACCTCAGTTTCTACTACCTGATACAGGTCTAGCTTTCAATAAAAAATTGCAAGACCTGCCAAAAGGCAAGAAAAACACACCATAAAGAGACAATAATCAACAGAACCAGACTCAGATATAACACAAATATAAAAATGATCAGACATGGAATTTAAAATAACCGTTTAATATGTTAAGAATTCTAATGGGGGCGCCTGGGTGGCTCAGTTGGTTGAGCGACTGCCTTCGGCTCAGGTCATGATCCTGGAGTCCCGGGGTGGAGTCCCAAATCGGGCTCCCTGCTCAGCAGGGAGTCTGCTTCTCCCTCTGACCCTCCTCCCTCTCATGCTCTCTGTCTCTCATTCTCTCTCTCGCAAAAAAAAAAAAAAAAAAAAAAAAAATCTTAAAAAAGAATTCTAATGGAAAAAGTAGACAATATGCAAAAATGCCAGGTAAGAATATATCTTTTTTCAAAGATTTATTTATTCTAGGGGGAGGAGGGGCAGAGGGAGAGAGAATCTCCAGCAGGCTCCCCACTCCAGCAGAGCCTGACTCCATGCTAACCCACAACTGTGAGATTGACCTGAGCCAAAATCAAGAGTCAGATGCCTAACCAACTGAGCCACCCAGGTGTCCCAGGTAAGAATATCTTAAAGTATTATCTTCCACATGTAGCTATATATCATTCTAACGAAGAATTCCTTAAGAAGGAAAATTAAAATAATAACTCAGTCTAAAGTTTAATAGTTTTAAAATTTTTCTTGAAAGTTATAAACTTCTGAAATTATTTAGTTATTTATGTTCTATGGAAATGGGAATCTGGTGTTTAGAATTATATAGACATCTGTTACAGCCAAAGTTAAAATGGAACAAAACTGATTTTCATTTTATTTCTCCTCTCTTATATGAGCTAAATCATGGTCCCCAAATCCATATATTGAAGTCCTAATCCTCAAATGTGACAATATTTGGAGATAAGACCTACAAGGAGGTAATTAAGGTTAAATGAGACCATAAGGGTGGGATCCTAATAAAACAGAACTAGTGTCCTTATAAGAACAGACACCAGAGAGCTTTCTCTCTCTCTCTCTCTCTCTCTCTCTCTCTCTCCACCTTGTGAGAACACAGTGTGTAGGCAGTCATATATGTAAGTCAGGAGGAGAGTCTTCACTAGAAACTGAATTGACCCACACCTAGAGCTTGGCCTTCCCAGCCTCCAGAACTGTGAGGAAATAAATTTCTGTCATTTAAGCCATGCACTCTGTCATTTTTTGTTACGATAGCCTGAGCCAACTAAGACATTTCTCTTTTCCCTTTGGCAAATTTTCAAAATAGGTGAAAGGGGCCCAAAGAAAACAGTAAGAGCTATAAGGAGAGCCAATGGCTAATTAATTCACAAACCAAAAATAAAACTCATGAATTACTGAAAGGAAATTGTTCAGCTTTCCAACAAATTTGGACATAGGTTATCCTCCCTTTCAGTTTACTTCATTGAATTGATATTTGAACTTACTATAAAAAGCATAAGAATTTGTAAGTAACTTGGAAACTACACATGTAGACAAGAATAAAAGCAAGCTCTTATTACACTAGTTAGCTTTCCCTCTCTCCTTCAACAAAAGTTATTATGTGGTAGAAAATTCTGTTTTTACAGTATATGATTTCATAACCCTGTCACGATTTGTTTGGTATCTTTTAAAGATTCAGCTTCAGGGGTGCCTGGGTGACTCAGTCATTAAACGTCTGCCTTCAGCTCAGGTCATGATCCCAGGGTCCCTGAGATTGAGTCCCACATCGTGCTCCCTGCTCCGCGGGAAGCCTGCTTCTCCTTCTCCCACTCCCACTCCCCCTGCTTGTAGTCCCTCTCTCGCTGTGTCTCTCTCTGTCAAATAAATAAATAAAATCTTCAAAAAGAAAAAAAAAAAGATTCAGCTTCAGCTTACTGATGGAGAAATTTTTCTTAAGCCAGTACCCAAGTTTATTATACACAGAGACAGTACGGACATATTTAATATTATGTATGTTACAAAGTTCCCATTTGACTAGCCTTCAAATGCAAGGGACAGTGGGGGTATAGCTCAGTGGTAGAGCATTTGACTGCAAATGCAAGGGACAGGGGTGCCTTACTTGCTGTCAGTAGAGCATGTGACTCTTGATCTCCAGGTTGTGAGTCTGAGCCCCGTGTTGGGTGTGAAGAGTACTTAAAAATAAATAAAAACTTAAAAAAAAAAAAACAAATTCAAGGACCAAAACTGACAGGTTTGGGCCAATGAAAATTAGTTAATATACTTTTGTACCCTACCATTCATCTTATCCTTGCTGCTCAGTAATAATTTTATTCATCTCTGACAACTGACTTTTGCAAACAATTTCCTTTTTAGAGATGCCTAATTGGATTCTGCTACTTCCATCTCAAAAGACTTTGCTGTTGAGAAGACAGGAACCATTCAACAACTTCGGTTCTTTCAATTTTTCTCTAAACAAAAGTATTTCTTCTTCTACACTCTGTTCTTTCCAAAGCTAACAAATACCCTAATGGGTATAATGAATGAATGAATAAATTTTAACCATACCTCTGGAAGAGATGAAAAAGCTTGAAATAAACAAAAAAGGTGGACACATGTATGACTGCTGAAAGTTTACTTCTACACAAGTGCTGTGAATCTGGAATATACCTACACAAAAATGAGGTAGGTCAGCATACTTGACAAAATATATATATAAGAAAGGCAGTGTCAGAGATTACTGCCTTTTCTCTTTTTTTTTTTTTTTTTTAAAGATTTTATTTATTTATTTGAGACAGAGAGAATGAGAGAGACAGAGAGCACATGAGAGGGGGGAGGGTCAGAGGGAGAAGCAGGCTCCCTGCCGAGCAGGGAGCCCGATGCGGGACTTGATCCCAGGACTCCAGGATCATGACCTGAGCCGAAGGCAGTCGCTTAACCAACTGAGCCACCCAGGCGCCCTA
Organism: Mirounga angustirostris; assembly: GCF_029215605.1. Classification (NCBI taxonomy): domain Eukaryota; kingdom Metazoa; phylum Chordata; class Mammalia; order Carnivora; family Phocidae; genus Mirounga; species Mirounga angustirostris. Next base: position 49,457,138 of record NW_026991717.1, on the reverse strand, counting down.
CTGCCTTTTCTGATGTTACCAAATTAATGGCTAAAGTTAATTTCTCATACGCTTAGAAATTTGTTAGATTTACACAGAAAATTAGTACATTCCTATTAGAGCAAAAAGAAATTAAAAGTAGGAAAAAGGGGGTGCCTGAGTTGCGCAGTCAGTTAAGCATCTGACTCTTGGTTTCAGCTCAGGTCGTGATCTCAGGGTCATGAGATCAGAGTCTGCTTAAGATTCTCTCTCCCTCTACCTCTGCCCCTCCTTGTTCACATGTACACACACATTCTCTCTCTCAAATAAATAAATAAATCTTAAAAAAAAAAAAAAGTAGGAAAAATAACCATAAGAAGGTAAGTCCTGGGGCGCCTGGGTGGCTCAGTTGGTTGGGCGACTGCCTTCAGCTCGGGTCATGATCCTGGCGTCCCGGGATCGAGTCCCGCATCGGGCTCCCTGCTCAGCAGGGGGTCTGCTTCTCCCTCTGACCCTCCCCCTTCTCATGTGCTCTCTCTCATTCTCTCTCAAATAAATAAATAAAATCTTTAAAAAAAAAAAAAAAGAAGGTAAGTACTGCCAGTTTTTTTTTAAAAAGTTTCCTTATTATGAAAAAATATGTTTATTATTGGGAGAACACAGAAAATACCAAAAAGAAAAAAATTACTAGTAATCTTACCATCCTTTCATTTTCTACTCATTTTTTAAATTATAAAAATAAGACTGGACACCTGGGTGGCTCAGTTGGTTAAGTGCCTTCGGCTCAGGTCGTGATCTCAGGGTCCTGGGATTGAGCCCAGCATTGGGTTCCTTGCTCGGGGTGGCAGGGTGGTGGGGGGGAGTCTGCTATTCCCTCTCTCACTGCCCCTTCACCCCCAGGTCGTGCACTCTCTCTCTCTCTCTCTCAAATAAATAAATAAAATCTTTTAACAAAATAAGATTTTAGGGGTGCCTGGCTGGCTCAGTCAGTAAAGTGCATGACTCTTGATCTCAGGGTTGTGAGTTCGAGCCCCATGTTGGATATGGAGATTACTTAAAAATAAAAAATAAAAAATCCTTAAAAGAAATAAAATTTTATGAAATGACCTTTTCAAATTATCAGATAACATATGGATATGCTACAATAATAATTGAAATGGAAAAGCCAATCTTCAAATTCAAATAGAATTACAAGGGACCGAGAATAGCCAAAATATCTTGAAAAATAAAATCTTGGAGGGCTCACACTTCCTAATATCAAAACTTACAACAAAGCTACAGTAGTCAGGAAAGTGTGGTACTGACAGAGACAGACATATAGATCAATGGAATAAAATTGAGAACCAGAGAATAAATCCATGCCCAATGAGCTGATTGATTTTTGACAAGGTCAAGACTATTCAATGCGGAAAGAATAGTCTCTTAAACAAATGCTCCTGGGACAACTAAAAATCCACACGCCGAAGAATAAAGCAGGACTCATAGCTCAAATCATATACAAAAAATAACTCAAAATAGGGGCACCTGGGTGGCTCAGTTTTTAAGCGTCTGCCTTCAGCTCAGGTCATGATCCCAGGGTCCTGGAATCGAGCCCTGCATCGGGCTCCCTGCTCCGCAGGAAGCCTGCTTCTCCCTCTCCCACTCCCCCTGCTTGTGTTCCCTCTCTCGCTGTGTCTCTCTGTCAAATAAATAAATAAAATCTTTAAAAAAAAAAATAACTCAAAATAAATGAACAACTTAATATAAGAGGTAAAAACCATAAAACTCCTAGAAGAAAACACAAGGTAAACCTTCATGACCTTGGATTTAGCACTGAATTTTTATTTATTTAGTTTTTTTAAGATTTACTTATTTATTTTAGAGAGTGAACAGGAACAGGGGTGGAGAGGGGCAGAGGGAGAGAGAAAATCGTGAAGTAGGCTCCCTGCTAAGCACAGAGCCTGATGCGGGGCTCGATCCCAGGACCCTGAGATCATGACCTGAGCCGAAACCAAGAGTTTAACTGACTTAACTGACTAAGCCACCCAGGTACCCCACCACTGAATTTTTAGATATGACTGACACCAAAAGTATGAGCAACAAAAGAAAAATAGGCAAATTGGACTTTATGAAACTTAAAGCTTTTGTATGTCACAGGATACTAGCAAAGTGAAAAAAATCTATAAATTGGGGGAAATTTTCGCAAATCATTTTCTGATAAGGATCTATTATCTTGAATATATAACTCTTACAACTCAACAACAAAAACAAATAATCCAATTTAAAAATGAACAAAGGACTTTATTAGATATACAATTAAGATATACAAATGGCTAAGAAACACTTGGGAAGATTCTCAACATCACTAACATTAGGTAAATGTAAATCAAAACCACATTGAGATACCATTTCCCACCCATTAGGATGGTTATAATCATGAAGAGAAAATCTAAGCAGGCCAATTATAAGAGAGATTGAAGCAGTCATCAAAAACCTCCCAACAGGGGTGCTTGGGTGGCCCAGTTGGTTAGGTGTCTGCCTTTGGCTCAGGTCATGATCCCAGGGTTGGGGGATCAAGCACCACGTTAGGCTCCCTGCTCAGCGGGGAGTTTGCTTCTCCCTCTCCCTCTGCCCCTCCTCCTACACATGCACACACTCTCTCTCTCTCTCAGGTAAATAAGTAAAATATTTCAATAAATAAGCAAACAAACAAAAAAACTCCAACAAAGAAAAGTCCAGCATGAGATGGCTTCACTGGTCTATTCCACCAAACATAAAAAAAGAATTAATACATACCATTTTTTTAAATCTTCCAAAACTGAAGAGTGGGGAACACTCCCAGACTCATTTTATGAGGCCAGCACTACTCTGGTACCAAAGTCAAATGAGGACACTACAAGAAAAGAATACTATAGGCCAATATCCCTAATGAATATACATGTAAAAATTCTCAATAAAATATTAGCAAACTGAACTCAACAGTATATTGAAAGGATTATACACCATGACCAAATAAGATTTATTCCTTGGATGCAGGATAGTTCAATATATGCAAATCAATCAATGTCATACACCAATTTAACAAAATGAAGGGTTAAAATCATATGATCGTTTCAATAGATATAGAAAAAGCATTTAACAAAATTCAACATCCTTCCAAGAAATGAGGGATCTGTACAGTGAAAACTACAAAACATTGCTGAAAGAAATTGAAGAAGACACAAATAAATGGAAAGATATCCCATGTTCATATTGGAAGAATTAATATTGTTAAAATATCCACACTACCCAAAGTGATCTACAGAGTCAGTGCAACCGCTATCAAAATTCCAATGGCATTTTTCACAGAAATAGAAAAAAAAAAAAAAAATCCTAAAATTTAGATGGAACCAAAAAAGATTCTGACTAGTTAAAGCAATCTTGAGCAAGAAGAGCAAAGCTGGAGGAATCATACTTTCTGATTTCAAACTATATTATAAAGCTATAATAATCAAAACAGTATGGTATTGCCATAAAAACAGACACATAGATCAATGGAACAGAACAGAGAGCCCAGAAATAAACCTATGCATGTATGATCAATTAATTTTTGACAAAAGCACTAAGAATGTAGAGTGATGAAAGGATAGTCTGTTCAGTAAATGGTGCTAGAAAAAAATGGATATTCACATACAAAAGAACAAAACTGGATCCCTACCTTACACCATACAAAAAAATCTACTCAAAATGGATTAAAGACTTGAATGTAAAAACCAAAACCTAAAACTCCTAGAAGAAAACATAGGTGGTAAGTTCCTTGACATTGGTTTGGCAATGACTTTTTAGATTTGACACTAAAAGCAAAGGCAACAAAAGCAAAAATAAGGTAAGACTACATCTTCAGAGCTTCTGCACAGCAAAAGAAAACATCAACAATATGAAAAGGTAATGTACTGAATGAGAGAAATATCTGTAAACCACACAGCCAATAAGGGGTTAATATGCAAAATATAGAAGAACTCATATAACTCAGTAGCAAGAAAGTAAATAAAAACTTTTAAATGGGCCAAGGACCTGACTAGTCATTTTTCCAAAGAAGATATATAAATGACTAATAGACATATATATTCAAAGGAAACAAAATCACTATCTCCAAGAGATGTCTTTATACTACCATACCTTGTTCACTGCAATATTATTCACGATAGCCAAGATATAGAAACAATCTTTTTTTTTTTTAGAGATTTTATTTATTTATTTGAGAGGGGGGAGGGGGCAGATAGAGAGAGAAGTAGACTCTCTGTTGAGCAGTGACTCCCCGCCGAGATCAAGACCTGAGCCAAAGTCAGATGCTTAACTGACTGAGCCACCCAGGCACCCCTATAGAAACAATCTTAAGTGTCCACTGATGGATGGATAAAGAAAATGTGATATGTATATATGTATATATATATATATATATATATATATACACACACACACACATATATATATATGTGTGTGCATATACACACACATTATGTTCATTATATACACACACATATATATTATGTATATACTATATGTAACATATGCATAGTATATATGAAATACAGCATATCATTTACACGTAGAATTTTTTTTTTTAAGTTGAACTTATAGAAACAAAGAGCAGAATGGTGGTGGTCAGGGGCTAGGGGGCAAGGGAAATGGGGAGAAGCTGTAATAGGGTACAAATTTTTAGCTCTAAGTGCTGAGATCCAATGTAAAGGTAACTTTATGAAGTGATATATGTATTTTTTTGAATTCCATCAAACATTTATTTTTTTATTATGTTCAGTTAGCCAACATATAGTACATCATTAGTTTTTGATGTATTGTTCAACAATTCACTAGTTGCGTATAACACACAGTGCTCATCACAACACATGCCCTCCTTAATACCCACCACCTGGTTACCCCATCCCCCCACCCCCCTCCCTTCTGTAACACTCAGTTTGTTTCTCGGAGTCCAGAGTCTCTCATGGTTTGTCTCCTTCTCTGATTTCTTCCCATTCAGTTTTCCCTCCCTTTGTGATAGATTAATTAATTAATTAATTAATTAATGTGATATATACATTAATTATGGGATTCCTTTCACAAAATATATGTATATCAACTGTTCACATTATACACTTTAGATATATTACATTTTTGTCAAATTATACCTCAATAAAACTGGAAAATAAAATACTTAAAAATAAAATAAAAGCCACCATGGCAGCACTTTGAAGGAAAAACGAACAAAAAAATGTATTTGATCTGTAAAACTTCTTGGGGCGCCTGGGTGGCTTAGTCATGGGGTGTCTGCCTTCGGCTCAGATCATGATCCCAGGGTCCTGGGAGAACCCCGCATTGGGTTCCCTGCTCCGCAGGGAGACTGCTTCTCCCTCTCCCACTCCCCCTGCTTGTGTTCCTTCTCGCTGTGTCTCTCTCTGTCAAATAAATAAATAAAATCTTAAAAAAATAATAAAACTTCTCAATAAGAAATATCAAAGATAATAAAGGTGAAAAATAAAATTCAAAAGGAATTTTGATACAAAGACTGAGTATACTAACAGCACAATTAAGTGTCTTACGATGGTAATAACTGTTAATAACAAATAAAGTAAGAGAATGAAGATTTCACATATAAGGAGTAGGTCAAAGGAGTTAGGAGATACCAAAAGCATAGAGCCCTAAGAATGGTTTATAGGGAAAATGCTAAACATGCAAAAGCAAGAAACAGGATTGTGAGAAAGTCAATAGGGTCAACAGTGCTGACGTGCATTGAAAGGGAAGAAAGTGCAGAAAAAGGAGGGGCTGGGGGATAAAAAAAATTCTAGGAACATGAACATTACTATTAAAAAATGGAATAAAAAAAGAGCCAAGCAGTTCCTTGTGGTTTTTGTACATTGTACACACTTCCAATAAACAGGGCATCTGGTTCACTGATAAGAACTTTTTAAGGCCCTATAGCATAACCTAGACAATTCCAGAAAGCAACTTATACCTCATCTGCATGAATATGCAAAGTTGTTTCACAGTTTGAGTTTCAACTTTGTGAAAATGACAGAAGAAAGCACTTCAAATTTGATTTACCTAGGTTAAAAGCTCAGAGGGCAAAAGTGAAGTAGTACTTCCCCTGAAGAAGAAAACAAAAAGGAAACTCAAAAGGGAAGAGGGTAACCTATAAAATAAAATAGTAAAGAAGACAGACAAAGCAGGCAGTAGCAGTCAAAATTGTCAGACAAAGAGAGCATGTTTCAGAAGATCAGTTTGGTGTCAGTATTCCAAACTTCCATTAATCACCTCAAAACGTATACCTCCACCTCAACCTCTTTCTCTCTTGCCTCCTTCGCCCTGAAAACAAAGGATTCTTTTTAACTGTCTGTGTCCTTCAGAATTTTCCAAATCGTGTTATTCCTTATTCCTGCCCTCTAGTGTCCAAAGATAAAATATACTGCTCTTAGCTAAGACTAATTTTTTCACCTGTTCCAACCTTCATCCCACCTGTTCCATCATCATCAGTCCCCTCCCTTGGTTGTATTATCAACTTCTCTCTCTTTACTAGCTTCCTTCTTCAACATGTAAACGTGCTCAGGTTCTTTCCATCTTAAAAATACAAAAGCTCTGCCTCTACCCTGCAACCACTTCATACTCATTAACCAGAATGAGCTTTTCCAACACACAAACCCAATTAATTTGATATTCTTGCTGAAAAATCCCTTAAGAGTTCCCCATTACCTGCAGAAAAATTTTCAAGATACTAAGCTTTATTTCTGACCAACAAATGTTCCCTCACTGGGCCATATTCTGTCATGGACTTATCCAAGTTATTTATAATTTTTCCATTTATTCCTCAGATACCTGTGACTCATTCTCCAATATTTGGCACAAAAAACACTGCCTCATATTTCCTGCCTGTACTCTCAGACTGAGATACCAATCTTTCGTCAGTGTTCTCTTTCTATCCTCCCATGACTTCTCATGCATCCTATGGTGTAATCTGTTTTTTCTTGTCTGTCACCTTCTCTATACCATGAGTAAACTGAGAGTGAAGACTGACTTGTTCAGCTCTGTAGCGACACCTTTCACAGTTTTCAATAAATAACTGTTAAATGAATGAATGATAGATCAGCAGCAAAGACACCAAAAAGCTGATGCTGTAAACCAAGTGTGAAGCATCAAACACTTCAAAACTCATTGAAATGTGTTCAAATTTTAATATTTTACAACATTGAAAGCAATTGTTTTATGGAGCTTACAAGGGAGCCAACAAAATAGCCTGTCTTCCCCTGGGCCTTGTTATATGCAGACATGGATCATCTCACTATCAACCTAAGGATGAGCAGACACAAGGAAAGGCAGTGCTAAAGATGATGCAGAGAAATGGAATCAGAGCCTTGATTTAACTACATTTGATCACTGCTTTATCTCTGAACTTTTCCTGCTGGATGAATCAAGTTCTCTTTATTATTTAAACCCTAATCTTTTAAATTCAAACTAATTGAGTAAAATTAATTGCAAAATGGCCCCAAATTCCTCCCATCCCTCTCTGCACACCCCTTTGCAATATGACTTAATCCCTCTTTCGTAGAAGAGGTGTAGTCTCTCTCTCCAGTGACTTATTTTGGCTAACTGGACATTAGCAAATATGACATAGCAGAAGCTTTAAAAGTGCTTGTGCATTAGGGCTTTCCCTTTCTTGCTACCAAGAACCTGGACTACGAAGTCAAGAAGCCCTGGAGACTGAAATACCACATGTAGAGAGAGGCTACAGCTCTTCCAGGCAAGGTTTTAGACATGTGAGTGAGGCCATCCTAGCACATCCAGCCATAATAAATCCAGCCCCAGCTGACAAGAAATGCCTCACCAACACACAGAATGTTGAGAAGTAAGTCTTTGTGCCTTTACATCACTAAATTTTGGATAGTTTATTACACAGTGTTATTGACTGGATGTTTGTGTCCCCGCCAAATGTATATGTTGAAGCCTTAATCCTCAGAGTGGCTGTACTTGGAAATGGGGACTTTGATGAAGCAATTAGGGTTAAATGAGGTCATAAGCATGGGGCCCTGATAGAACAGGATTAGTGCCCTACTAAGAAGAGACACCTGATTTCTTTCTTTCTCTCTCTCCACCAACTACAAGCCAAGAATAGACTCCTCATCTGAAACTGACTTTGCTGGACCTCAATCTGAGACTTCTGGACTCCAGAACTTTTAGAAAATAAATGTCTGTCATTTAAGCCATCCAATCTGTGGTATTTTGTTACGGTAGGCCAAGCAGACTAATACATACAGCACAGTGAACTGACATAATGAGTCTTAGCACCAGCCCTGCTAATTATTTTTAAAAGATTACTATTAAGGAGGGCCTGGGTGGCTCAGTCAGTTAAGCGTCTGCCTTTGGCTCAGGTCATGATCCCAGGGTCCTGGGATCGAGGCCCAAGGCCGTGTCCGGCTTCCCGCTCAGCGGGGAGTCTGCTTCTCCCTCTCCCCTGTTCATGCTCTCTCGCACTCTCTCTCTCTCTCCATCTCTCTCTCTAAAATAAATAAATAAAATCTTTTAAAAAAGATAACTACCAAAAAACTATTATTTTTTGAGATGTAAATCAAGTTTTAATTTTTGGTTTAAGCTAATAACAGGTTGCCTTTTGTTGTTTTAGCTCTTCATCTACTATTACTGAACCTTGAAAGTTCTTTTCTGAATGTCTAAGATTAGACAGAGTAAAAAATGTTGCATCTATCCATCAAAATAGGACTTAGCTACTGTCACAGGGTCCTAGAACAATGTATTTACATTAATTCATTCAAATATTTGAGCACCTACTATTTAACTTGGCAATAGCTGTAATAAGGATGAAAGAAAACATAATCTCAACTCTGAACTCTATTGAAGGAAAGAAACAAACAAAATGGACCATTTGTAGTATAGGTTATAGACTTTCATAGGTGCTTTCCACTTTCATATCATCTACAGCTTCATATTTTATACACTAACACCCCAAAACCACCTTTCCAAATACCAAATCAGGCTTTCAGATATAAGTACATTAATAACTTCAAGGCACAGTATGGTGGTACTGCCAGTTTTGTTATTTTACCAATACAGCAAAATGTATACCATTATTTATCTATTTTATTAGTTCAGGGAATATTTATCTGTTACCACAAATTTTATATTATTTTGCTTTTATTTTTTAAAATTCAGGAAAATGATAAAATCAAAAGGCTGACAGCATGGGGCGCCTGGGCGGCTCAGTCGTTAAGCGTCTGCCTTTGGCTCAGGTCATGATCCCGGGGTTCTGGGATCGAGCCCCGCATCGGGCTCCCTGCTCGGCAGGAGGCCTGCTTCTCCCTCTCCACTCCCCCTGCTTGTGTTCCCTCTCTCGCTGTATCTCTCTCTGTCAAATAAATAAAAATCTTTAAAAAAAAAAAGGCTGACAGCAGTGATAACACAATAAGGAAAAGATGGAACTCAAGTATACTGAAAGCAGGAATCTTTGGTCAGCTGACCATGTGCTAAATTTTTAAGTAAAGGACACTATATAACCATAGGGTATATATAAAAGACAAATAGAAGTAATAAAAGAAGTGGAGACATCCTTGGAATCATGAACTGTTGATTATGAATACAATACTAGTAATCCATATACAAAAGAAGCATCATGGGTCCACAGAGCTCTTGATGAAATGCTAGTTATAGATTCCTTAATCTTTTCAAGATGTCAAATGAGAATATGAGATAAGAAATTACTTGCAATAATTAGTCAGAATAGGTAAATCTATAAAGTGGATTAGTGGTTGCCTGGGGCTGCAGTGAATGGGAGAAATGGGGAGTGACTCTTAACAGGCACAGGGTTTCTTTTTGGGTGATGAAAATGTCCTAAAACTGATTGTGGTGATGGTCGCACATCTCTAAATACTATGAACTAATGAACTGTAAGCTTTACATGGGTGAATTATATGGTATGTGAATTATATCTCAAAAAATATATTGCTGATTAAAGCTTTAACTTGAGGGGCGCCTGGGTGGCTCAATCAGTTAAGCGTCCAACTCTTGATTTCAGCTCAGGTCATAATCTCAGGGTAGTGAGATTGAGCCTGGCTTCAGGCTCTGCACTCAGCCAGAAGTCGGAGTCTGCTTGAGATTCTCTCCCTGTCCTTTTGCCCCTCTCCCTGCTTGTGTGCTCTCTCTCTAAAATAAGTAAATCTTAAAAAAAAAAAAAAAAAAAAGCTTTAACTTGGAAGCCTCAACAGTTAAAAAGATAAGAATATGTCAATGTTTAGTATTGACATAATCTAGGCTCTTCTTGTTTTAAATAATCATGTCCTTTATTCCAAGATTAAAAAAGAAGTAAAACACTTTTACCATGCAAAATTATAATTTTTTTACTCCCTTGGAAATAGAACATTCTCCCTGAAACAAGTAAATCTATTGTCCAACCTGTATACCTTCTACTTTCATACAGATTTTCAGGAATACATGTAAGTAGTAGATAGCCTCTATAACATAGTAAATCCTATAATCAAAGTATGAATAAAGAGGTGAGGAAGTACAGTGATTGGAATAAATCATCCTTACAGAGTTTACTATTATCTCTTTAATTAGAGAACTTTCCTAACAATCTGCAACTTACCTTCATCATAACATTTAGTGCATATTTTTGATCTTCTCGCCTTGCTGCAGCTTTTGCTTCTGCAGCTTCTTTTGCTCTTTCTTGTGCTTGTAAAATAGATTTCTCCCTTATTCTTTGCATCATCTCTTTGTCAACTAAAACAAGAAATATCACTAAATTAGGATTATGATGAATGTTTTACTTAGGAGAAAACTGCTTAACATACTGATGATCCAGGATGCGATGGTGGGAGGGGGGACCAAACTTCACAAGGAGAGATGAAAACATTTCTCACTATTAAACTGGCCAAGCTAACATTAAAAAGTAAGCAAGCAACTATAACAGCAATTAATTACTACAGAGGGAGAGAACGAGAGAGAGAGAGAGAAAATACGAATGAGAGAAAGTGGGAACAAAAGAAAAGGAGAATAAGAGGGGGAATGATAGGTGCCTGGGTGGCTCAGTGGGTTAAGCATCTGCCTTCGACTCGGGTCATGATCCTGAAGTCCCAGGATCGAGTCCCACTTCTGGCTCCCTGCTCAGTAGGGAGTCTGCTTCTCCCTCTGCCTGCTGCTCCCCCTGCTTGTGTTTTCTTGTCCTCTCTGTGAAATAAATAAATAAAATCTTTAAAAAAGTGGGGGAATGATGAGGACAGGGAGAGGGATATAAAAGGGAGAGAGGGTAGTGAAATGAGAGGGGGGAAGTGGTAAAGAGAAGGGGATGGGACAGGATAGAGGGAAAGAGTACACATTTATCTTTCTCCACTCTGTCAAGAAACCAGGGCTATTTGCTTATAAACCTAATCACAATAAATCATCACTATGGGGTCTCCTAGAAGAGAAGAAGAGTTTTTTTGTGTGTGATATACAATATCACAAAAATATATATACTTCTTCATTAATGCATTAATATATACCAACAAGTGTAATAAATACTATAATTTCAAAGTAGTGAGTATAAAAGATAAATGTACTTTGTGATATAAATGTATTTGTGATACTTCTTTTTTTTTTTTAAGATTTTTTTTTTAATTTATTTTTTAGAGAGCGAGCGAGAGAGAAACAGCATGAGAGGGGAGAGGGTCAGAGGGAGAAGCAGGCTCCCCGCTGAGCCGGGAGCCCGATGTGGGACTCGATCCCAGGACCCTGGGATCATGACCTGAGCCGAAGGCAGACGCTTAATCATCTGAGCCACCCAGGTGCCCTATTTGTGATAATTCTTGATACAGCTGTTTGTTGCCTACATTCATGATTGAAGGGAATGCTAAATTTCAGTTATCGGTTAAAAAAAAGTCTGGAATTTTAATTTTCAAAGAAATTGCCTTAAAAAGGAAAAGGAAAAAAAAAAGAATGGAATCTTTTCTCATTCAAGATCTTGACTAGGACTTAGGACTGGAATTAAGTCTGAAGCCTCTCCCAACCCTCCTCCTGTTTAATAACAGAGTGACAGACAACTGGACCAGATTCAGGGGTAAACTAAAAGAACCTACTTTCACATCTAAAAGAAATGAAAAGTATACCAAGAAAAATCTTCAGGAAAAAATTAAGCAAATATGTTCTGAAAGATGAGGAAAACGTGGCGTATAGATTGGATCTAGTTCCACACACTTTATGTGAAAAACAATCTTGTTAAAGAAATAATTTCACTGAGTTGCTGTGTAACTGAGTTTGATTTCTAAAGGAATCTCAAACCTGGTTTTTGAAGTAAAATCAATACTCATTACTTATTGCATAAACTAGTTTTAAGACTGTTTTGATTAGTCTAAATCAGAGGTTGGCATACCATGGCCAAATCTAACTTGCTGCCTGTTTTCCTCTAGCACACAAGGTAAGAATAATTTTTACATTTTTAAATAGTTGAAAAATCAAAATAATATGACATATAAAAATTAGATAAAATTCAAATTTTGGTGTCCATATATATGTGTTGTCTATTGGCTGCTTTTGTGCTACCATAGCAGAACTAAGTAATTGTGACTGAGACCATGGGGCTCATAGTATTCAAAATACTATCTGGTCCTTTACAGAAAAAATTTGTTAAGCTTTGGTTTAAATAGTCAAAATTTGGAATGGATGACCATATTACCATGAAAGAGAAGAATCAAGTAGGTGTGAATTGCAAGCAGATGTATAGAACAGAGAGGAAGATCATGATTAGGAAAGAAAATTCCCTTCCCACTCCTGGAAAAGACAGCCAAGCAGGTTAAGAAGAGAATTTGACATAGAAGAAAGTGTCATGTAGGGAAAAGTAACAGGTTTCCTGATGATTCTTCTTTTTTTTTTTTTTTAGATTTTTATTTATTTACTTGTGGGAGACAGAGAGAGAGAGAGAGAGAGCGCACACAAGCAGGGGGTAGTGGCAGGCAGAGGGAGAAGCAGGCTCCCCACTGAGCAAGGAGCCCGATGTGGGACTCGATCCCAGGACCCTGGGATCATGACCTGAGCCGAAGGCAGATACTTAACCAACTAAGCCACCCAGGCGTTCCATGATTCTTCTTTATATCTTAACAGGTTGGCAGACAGGGCGCCTGGGTGGCTCAGTTGTTAAGCGTCTGCCTTCGGCTCAGGTCATGATCCCAGGGTCCTGGGATCGAGTCCCACATCGGGCTCCCTGCTCGGCAGGAAGCCTGCTTCTCCCTCTCCCACTCCCCCTGCTTGTGTTCCTGCTCTTGCTATCTCTCTCTCTGTCAAATAATAAATAAAATCTTTGGGAAAAAAAAAAAAAACAAGTTGGCAGACAGAATGTTTCCTGGAGACAGACACACACACACACACACACACATTTAAGTCAGTGGTTCTCAAGCCCGGTCAGTCATCAGAATCACCCGGGGTCCCACCACTCCCAATCTGTTTATTTTAAAATAAGCCATTGTAATAGGTGATGATTCTGGTCCCATATTACTTTAAAATTAAGATTATCAATAAGAATTGAAATAAATTAAAGTGTTTACATTTGATCTTAGGTAAGAAGTCAGAACACCCTGGGTGTGTTTCACGACATAGTCCCAGGCCCCATCTCAGACTTACTGAATCACAAAGGAAGGAGTGAGTAGGACATCAAGAATCTGGTTTTTAAAAACTCTTCAGTTAGTCTGGAACTCACTAAAGAGCTAAAGTAACCTGGCTATGGTAATCTACCTTAGCCAGTATTTTCTGAGCTGAATACTAGACTTTACCGAAAAATTCTATCTGGTCCTGGGGATTACAAAATTAGATTTCACTGCAAGATATCAAGAAAGAATCAATATAAAGAATGACTGCAGGGTGCCTAGCTGGCTCAGTTGGAAGAGCATGTGACTCTTGATCTCGGGGTCATGAGTTCGAGCCCCATGTTGGATGTAGAGATTACTAAAAAAATAAATTAAAAAAAAATGACTGCAATCTCCCCATTCTCAGTAGTTCCTACTGAAGACTTAATGCCAGAGGCCTACGAGAAATTTCAGGCAGTAGATATAAAGCCCTAGAATACAAGACAACTAGAACAGGGAGGAAGAAAATAAAGGTAAAGCAATTTACCTTTGTGGGCAATTACGACCCACAAAGCCAATCGCAGCAGAAGAATACTCATTAAGAGTACAGAGAATAGGGGATCTCAGCTTTGCACATTATAACCCCTGAAAAGCTTTTCCCACTCACAGAAATTGATTTGATTGGTCTAGGGTGAGCTTCAGACATGTGTATTATTTACAAGTTTTGCAGGTGATTCAAATATGTGGCCAGGGTTAAGAACCACTGCTCTAGAGTCAAACTGCTAAAGCTCCAGTTCCAGTCGGCCACTTACTAGTTGTGTGACCTGTGCCAATTATTCAATCCTTCTGTACCTTACTAGCCTCACCTTAAAAAAACAAAACAAAAAACGGGGGTGGGAGGGTGGTAACCTAAGTAATAGGTTGTTCTGAGGATTACCAGATGCATTAATGCCTAACACAAAATAAGTGCTCAATAAAGATCATATCAAGAGGCCTTATCCTCTGAAGACACAAGCCCACATCTGCTTGAGAACTATTACAAATGTGCTCTAACTTTTGAATTATTCAATCTTTAAGTTATTTAAGTGGTAGCTGAAGCACTATGTCATTTAAATCATGCTCACGTTCCTACTTTTTCTTCTAGAAGAGAAACAATTGTTCTGAAAAAAAATTTTAAGGTATAAAATATAAAAAGCACAACCAGATGAACATCCTTTAATAAAAAACTTACCACCTGACACAGAAAGGGTCTCCCACATGGCCACTTCTTTTTTATACAAGGTGAATACAATAGTGTCATTCCCAATCTTGGCTTTGCTGTTTTCATCGTCTATGGGCGCATAGAGAAACACTTCAAATAAAAATGGAGAAAAGTTGACCTATTCAGAAGGGGGTAAACGGAGCTTAATTTAGTTACACAAAATAAAGACACAGCCGTTAAGAAACAAATGATGGGACCAAGATCATTTTCTTAAATGCCTGCTATAAATTTACTCGATTAACAAGGCATATGAAGAAATCCTGGATAAAAATCATCTCTGGTCTGATGACATCTGTCTAAAGATGAGGTATCACCTCATGGGATTCGGTTTAAAAAAAAAATAGAACTAAATTTTAGGATGCTTGTCTGCAAGAACGCGCCTGCGGCGTGTACGTAGAAGCGCTTAGAAGCTTCGGAACACACCCCCGGGGACCCGGCAGGCACAACTCGAGTTCCTACCTTCAAATAGTTTTCCGTGCAGAACACGTCCACGTCTCTGACGCAGACGCCCCGGAGAGGCACGGAGATAAACACCGCAGTCTTCGTCTGCTGCCAGCTGTAATCGCTAACCCGCAGCGGCATCCCGCGAGGTGTCTGAACAAGAGGATGCGGATGGTTAGGACTAGCCACCTGCTCGGTTGCTAGGGAAGCCGGGGTTACCACGCACCAGCCCTTCCGGGTCAGGCCGGGCCGCGGCGCCCCGCGTTCCCAGCGTGCCCCGGGCGCGCCTCTGCGACCGCCGCGCAAACTCCTCTCGTGACTGCCCGGGCGAGAGACCCCTCCTGGGGCTATTATCCGTTCCCTGGGGCCTGAGTGAATCACCGAAGAAATAGGCCTTCGTTTTAAGAAAAGAGCCTTGCGCCTGAGCATGCAAAAAAAAGAAAAAGAAAAAAAGGAGTTACCAGAGGGACCAGACCTGTAAGAGGCAGGTGCACCGCCCCCGCGCCTAGCAGCCCTGGCCTTTTGTTCTGATGAAGGCTCTCAGACCATCATTTGGGGGGCGCCTGGGTGGCTCAGTTGGTTAAGTGACTGCCTTCGGCTCAGGTCATGATCCCGGAGTCCAGGGATCGAGCCCCGCATCGGGCTCCCTGCTCCGCGGGAAGCCTGCTTCTCCCTCTGCCTGCTGTACCCCCTGCTTGTGCTCTCTCTCTCCCTCCCTCTCTCTGACAAATAAATAAAATCTTTTTTTATTTATTTATTTATTAGAGAGAGAGAGAGGGAGAGAGAGAGCGCAAGAGGATGTAGGGTTAGAGGGAGAAGCAGACTCCCCGCCGAGCAGGGAGCCCGATGCGGGGCTCGATCCCTGGACTCCGGGATCATGACCTGAGCCGAAGGCAGTCACTTAACCAACTGAGCCACCCAGGCGCCCAGCCTATTTTTTTTTTAAAGATTTCATTTATTGGGCGCCTGGGTGGCTCAGTTGGTTAAGTGACTGCCTTCGGCTCAGGTCATGATCCCGGAGTCCAGGGATCGAGCCCCGCATCGGGCTCCCTGCTCGGCGGGGAGTCTGCTTCTCCCTCTACCAGTCTCCTTGCTTGTGTTCCCTCTCTCACTATGTCTCTCTCTGTCAAATAATAAATAAAATCTTAAAAAAAAAAAAAAAAAGGACATCATTTGGTGTTCCTGTTTTGGAAATTACCTGGGAGCTTGGCCTTACTATTGTAGTGGTCCAAATCCTCTCAACTGTAAGGCCACCAAAAGATCGTAGATAGGTTTCCCTACATGGTTTAAGACCTGGGAAGAAGTGGCATTATGACTCATGTGACAAACGCTTGGCTGCAACTCATCTGTAGGATAGCTTGGATTTACACGGATACATTTTACAATTGCTTAAGAAGACCTAGTTCTGGAAGGAAACTTGAAGGTGATGTAGTTCATCCTGCATATTTAAGGAATTTGAGACCCACACACTTAACCCCATTGCCACTTAGATTAGTGGCAGAATCGTGATTAAAATCCTGCTCTCTTAACTCCCATTGCAATGATCTTTGCCCAGGCTGCGTTCTCTAGACTTAGTTTATAAGTTACTGGAATTTGATGTTTAAAAAAGAAAACAAGAGTGGCTCAGTCCCTTGGGCATCTGACGCTTGGTTTCCACCGGGGTCCTGATTTCAGGGTGGAGAGAGCAGAGAGGCCTGGGCTGCGTGCTTTGGGAAGAGTCTTTGTGAGGTTCTCTGCCTCTCCCTCTGCCTCTCCCCTCGCCCCTCTCTCTAAAATAAATAAAATATTTTTTTTTAAAGAAAAAAAAGGACAGTGAATTTACATGAAATTTAAGCACCTATGAACTACTTGCCACCTATGGATTTGGATTTTAAACTTTTTACTTTTGCAGGCCATTAAAACAAATTTCAAACCTCCTGAAAATATCCTTGAGAACAGTTTAGGAGCAGTAGACTTGGAAGAAAAAAATATCATCTTTTCCCAAACAGGCCACCCCTCAGTACCTTATCTTATTTTGTCGGAGGTTCATCATCTCAAGGTTCTGTAACTTTGACTACTGGGAGCCATTCTTAGATTTCTTTCCCTTTGTCCTCACTTTTGGCATTTTCTCCCCTTTGATTCTATTCTTACTTTTACCATTTTGTTTCAGACTTTCCTATGTCTACAAAAGAGAGGATTTATGCATTTCTTTCATATAAAATTTTAAAGGCTAGATTCTCTGACTATATAAAAAGTGAGATAATGTATGTATGGAAGATAATGAAAGGGATACATGGTGTTATTTGGGGCTTTTAAAAAAATCTGTTAGCAATCACTTTGTTAAAGCACATACACACTTCTGCGGTTAAATTGTTCTCTGGACTACCATAGTCTTACTAAATTTTCTATACTCTGAATGAATTATCTTTTTAAAAAATTGGGTAAGTTTTATTACTGAATCATTGTTTCAACTGATAGCAACTTAAAACATTAACTTTTAATGTTGTTTTATGGTTTATGTATTTATCTAAACAGTGTTTCACAGCCTTGAAACATTCAATCTTAAAGTCTTAAACTATTTCTTATTACATTTTAAAAATGAAAGAGATCTAATTTAACCCATGTATAGATAGAAGTTTGATATATGGTAGGGGTAGCTCTGCATGTAAGTGGGGAAAAGCACAGAAAGGAATGGCTATTGAATACATTATTGCTATGAGAAATGGTTACCACATTTTAAAAAATGAGATTAGATCTCTACATGCATATGGTGTCATACACAAAGATGATTTTCAGATGAACTAAAGACAAAAATTTAGATATTAGAAATACATATCTAGCAAAAAATACATATCCATTGATCTTGGACTAAGACAAGAATTCTTAAATATGATATAAAAAGCACTAGCTATAAAGGGAAAAAATTGAAAACTTGAACTAAAACTAAGAACTCGTGTTCATCAAAAGGCACAACAAGGCATGTGAAGATATTTTACATATAAACCCTTCAGCCAAAGACCACAGACACACATGTACTTGAACAAGTTGAGTTAGGTACTCACTGAGCAAGGTAGAACACACACCATTGGGTGTCCCAGTAAGAGGATGTTAGAATTTAGGGAAAGGTCTAAGGGAAGGAGGGTTCCCTCTTTTTTTTAAGGTTTTATTTATTTGACAGAGAGAGCACAATCAGGGGGAGCAGCAGAGGGAGGGAGAAGCAGGCTCTCCACTGAGCAGGGAGCCCAATGCAGGGCTCAATCCCAGGACCCTGGGGTCATGACCTGAGCCAAAGGCAGATGCTTAGCCAACTTATCCAACCAGGCACCCCAGGAAGATTCCCTCTAGATGGGTCCTTTCAGGAAGCAAGGGTAATTCTATGACTAAAGAAGTGACTCTTGGGGCACCTGGGTGGCTCAGTCGTTAAGCGTTAAGCGTCTGCCTTTGGCTCAGGTCATGATCCCAGGGTCCTGGGATCGAGCCCCGCATCCGGCTCCCTGCTCAGCTGGGAGTCTGCTTCTCCCTCTCCCTTTCCCCCTGCTTGTGTTCCCTCTTTCGCTGTGTCTCTCTCTGTCAAATAAATAAATAAAAATTAAAAAAAAAAAAAAGTGACTCTTCATAGCAGTTTCCTAGCAAAAACCTGAAAACAAGCCAAATGTCTATCAATAGTTTTATTCACAAAACAGAATATCATAGAACAGTGAAAATGAATTAATTATAGCTATACACTGGATGGATGAGTGAGAAGAGTAAGTCATCTATTGGTTAAAAATTCCTTCCTATGTGGTAAAACTATAAAGGAAAGTAGGGCACAAGAAAGGACAATGATTAACTCCTAGGTGAAGGTCTTGCCAATGGGACCCTTTGTGAGCTGATTTCCACTGCATGAATTAAGATAGAGTTTCTCAGAGTGTGGTCCCTTGACCATAATAGCAGCATTCCCTGGGAACTTTCTAGAAATACAAAATCCCAGACCCCAGTCCTGGTCTACAGAAATTCTGGATGTGGGACCCAGCAATCTGCATTTTAACATGCCCACTAGGTAATTCTGACCCATACCAAAGTTAGAACCACTAGGTTAAGGGCTAGGTTTTATTGGTGAAAAAGGAAGCTTGTTTACAAAACTAAGGAAAAAACACAGGTTCCCCCATTCTGCCATCATCTCAAGGAGAAGTGTATTGGGGCCAGAGCACTATGTTGGATCTTCAGTGTGAGTTTGCATTATAGGAGAGGAATTCCATCCCCTTTTTGCTCTCCCTTCTTGCAGGGCAAACGTGAAAGGAATCTTGTCAGGAAAATCACTGGGGCACCAGGCAGTCTTGGTTTAGGTGCAACTATTTATAAGATTTGTCCAAGAGGGGCACCTGGATGGGTCAGTCGGTTAGGCATCTGGCTCTTGATTTCTGCTGAGATCATGATCTCATGGTTGTGGGATTGAGCCCCACATCAGGCTCCACGCTCAGCAGGGAGTCTGCTTAGGATTCTCTCTCTCCCTCTGCCCCTCCCTCTGCAGTGCTCTCTCTCTCTCTCTAAAATAAACAAATAAATCTTAAAAAAAAAAAAAAAGACTTGTCCAAGAAAGTCAGCTACCCAGTATCTGCATATCTTGAGTCACATGGAAAGTCTTCATTGGAAGAAAGTAATAGTACCATGGCCAGCTGAGTTCAGATGCAGTCTCTCTCACTGGGAGACCAGAGGTCCAGGTCCTATTGGCTGGTTCCCTAAGAAAACCCAGAGAGAACATCCAAAATCATTTTTGTTTGATTCTGTTAATTACATCAAAGCAAGCCATCAGAGAGCACAAAAGAAATTGCCAAGTTATATTTCTCCCTCTCTCTCTAATTTTGGGTGATGGATATGTACTACTTGTATTGTGATTCATAACTTAAATATACAAATATCTGCATCATTTTGTATGTAACAAGTATTATAAAATTAAAGTAAAAATTTAAAAACTAGCTCTATGGTAGAGGAAGGTCTATTTTCTCCTTACATATTGTGAGGTTCTTAGGGAGTGAAAATGTACATTATGAAGCAACAATTAAATCTGATTTATTATTCTTAACCTAAAATTAAGTAACTATAATTTTGTTTATTTTTGATGGTCATATTATCATATTTGGCCATGGGGAAATGTTGATTATGATTTTCAATACCATTCCAGAATTTTAAAAGCCTTTTAAAAATCCTTTATTCTTAGAACAAGATGATTTAGACCAACTACGAAAGTTTTTTTTTTCCTCTAGGAAATGGAATCAGTCTTTCTACAAGAAACCTTAATTCTTTTTAATGGAGAATAGCATTTCAGACCAAAATCTATGCAATAGATTTTAAATGCATTAGTTATTTTACTATTTTAAATTTGGGCTTTAGAAAAAGACAATGTGGTTTACAATTAGACAGAATATACAGTTAGAGCTCATTTAGAATGTATAAAGTGACTATTCTTTTCCTTTTATTTTTGGTCCATATATCTTAGATTTATACTTATGGAGTATAGATCTTGATGATTTTTTCTATTAGATTGCTTTAGCACAGTATCAATTATTTAATTTTTTTAAAAAGTCTGATCTAACATATAAAGAGCTTGAAAGTCACCACTCTATCTTATGTAAAAAGCTGAACAAAATAAAAAATCAGCAACTCTTCTTAGATCCATAAAAAAAAGTGAGGTCACAGAGCAAATCACTATCCCCAAAATTGGAGAGATCAACAAATGAATACAGAGAATCATAACCAATCAGAGAAGAAACCTCCATGGGAACAGTGTCAAGGTAGGAAAACCTGAACTGTAGGTGACAAATTGCTACTCACTGTGGATAAGTCTCAGACATAAAAACTCCAGGGGGACCCAGTCATCAGGGAGCCCCTACACTTTTATGAGTTTTACTTCCCGAAGCTGTACCAGGTTCTCACAGTCAATATCAGAGAAAAATCTCCCAGTGCTCTCAACAGGTGGAGGGGAAAAGGAACTATTTTGAAATATGCCAGAGCATTCTGTTCTTCTTAGCAAGATCTGCCTTCAGAAGAAACTATTTAACCAGATCCTAATCTGCTGGGCTTTTATCAGAGTTTAACTGAATTTATGCCATCAAATGCATATGTTAGGGAAGAAGAAAAATCTAAAGTCATGCATCCAAGCTTCCACCTTAGGCAACCAGGAAAACAAGGAGTAAATTAAATCTGAAGTAAGCAGGAAAAAAAAAAAAAGAATAAAAATTAGAGCAGAAATCAATGGAATTGAAAACAGGAACTCAATAGAGAAGATCAATAAAACAGAGGTGGTTTTGAAAAGATCAACAGAATTGACAAACCTCTAGTCAGGCTAACTAAGAAAAAAGAGAGGACACAAATTACTAATATCAAAAACAAAAGAGGGGACATCACTACAAATTCCATGAATAGCAAAAGGATAATAAAGGAATACTATGAACAACTCAATGGCTATAATTTTGATAACCTCATTGAATTGGACCAATTCACAGAAGGACACAATCTCTCAAAACTCACAGAAGAAGAAATAGACAATATGAGTAGACCTATATCTATTAAATAAACTGAATCAATCATCAATAACTTTCCCAAACAGAAAGCACCAGGCCTAGATGGGATCACGGGTGAATTCTATCAAACATTTAAGGAAGAAATTATACCAATTTTCTACAATCTCTTTTAGAAGATAGAGGCAGAGGGGATATTTCCTAACTCATTTTGTGAGGCCAGACATACCAGCTTCCTAGAAACCTCCAAGGAGCTGTAGCCAGCCTTGTGTAGTCTTTTTTTTTTTTTTTGTGGCAACTGTTGAAGTTGGGTATTGTCACTCCTCTAACTTTGTTCTTTTCCTTCAATATTGTGTTGGCTATTCTGGGTCTTTTGCCTCATGTAACTATAGAATTAGTTTGTCAATATCCACAAAATAACTTGCTAGTATTTTGATTGGGATTGCATTGAATCTAGATCAGTAGATTGATTCTTGATCAATCATAGATCAATTTGGGAAGAAAATAATCAATGCAGTGTAGTAGTAATGAAAAAACAGACAAGTAAATCAATGGAACAGAATAGAGAGCCCAGAAATCTACCCACATGAATATAGTCAACAGATTTTTGAGAAAAGGAGAAGAGGTAATATAATGGAGAAAAGTATGTATTTTCAACAAATGGTGCTGGAACAACTAGACATGTACATGCAAAAAAGGGAATCTAGATATGACCATTATTACACTTTTCACAAAAATGAACTCAAAATGGATCACTGATTTAAATTTAAAATGTAAAACTATAGAACTCTTAGAGGATAACACAGGAGAAAATCTAGATTGCCTTGAGTTTGATGATAACTTTTTAGATATATACCAAAGGCATGATCCATGAAAGAAAGAATTGATAGGCTGGACATAATTAAAACTAAAAATATCTGCTTTGTGAGTGACACTGTCAAGAGAATGAAAAGACAATACACAGACTGGGAGAAAATATTTCCAAAAGACATATTTGATAAAGGACTCTTATCCAAAATATATATAAACTTTTAAAACTCAAAGAATAAAAAAACAAATTTAATTAGTTGGGATTAAGAGATACAAACTTTCAGTTATAAAATAAATAAGTCATGGAGGTGAAAAGTACAGTACAGGGAATATAGTCAATAATATTATTATAATGTTATATGGGGACTACACTTATCATGGTGAGCACTGAGTAATGTCTTGTATTGTCAAATCACTATACTGTACACCTGAAAGTAATATAACATCATATGTCAACTATACTTCAAAAAAAAAAAGAAAAGAAAACAACCCGATTAAAAGATGAACTGAAGACTTTAACAGACACTTCACCAAAGATATACAGATGATAAATAAGCATATGAAGAGATGCTC
The DNA here is from genome assembly GCF_029215605.1 of Mirounga angustirostris. Classification (NCBI taxonomy): domain Eukaryota; kingdom Metazoa; phylum Chordata; class Mammalia; order Carnivora; family Phocidae; genus Mirounga; species Mirounga angustirostris. The sequence goes on along the minus strand of NW_026991717.1, from coordinate 49,434,072 downwards.
CATATCTTATGTCATCCATCAGGGAAATGCAATGAAAACAACAACAATGATGAAATACCACTATGCATGTATTAGAATGGTCAAAATCCAGAACATTGACAACACCAAGTGTTGATGAAGATGTGAAGCAACATCCTCATTCATTGCTGCTCGGAATGCAAAATGGTAAAGCCACTTGGAAGACAGTTTAGCAGTTTCTTACAAAATGAAACATACTTGGGGTACCTGGGTGGCTCAGTCAGTTAAGCGTTTGACTCTTGATTTTGGCTCAGGTCATGATCTCAGGGTTGTGAGATCAAGCCCCAAGTCAGGCTCTGTGCTGGGTGTGGAGCCTGCTTAGGATTCTCTCTCTCCCTCTCCCTCTGCACCTTTCCCCCACTTTCTCTCTCTCTCTCAAAATAAGTAGGTAAATAAATAATACTAAAAAATAAAAATAAATTAAAAAAAATTTTTTAAAAATGGAACATACTCTTACCACATGATCCAGCAATCATGCTCCTTGGTATTTGCTAAAAAGCATTGAAAACTTATGTCTACACAAAAACCTGCACACAGATGTTTATGGTAGCTTTATTCGTTACTACCTAAATTTGGTTGCAACCAAGATGTCCTTCAGTAGTTGAAAGAATAAATAAACTGTGGTACATCCAGATAATGGAATATTATTATGTGCTAAAAAGAAATGAGCTATTGAGCCATGAAAAGACATGGAGGAAACTTAAATGTATATTACTAAGTGAAAGAAACCAATCTGAAAAAGTACATATTATTGATTCCAACTGTGTAAACTCCTGAAAAGGCAAAACAACAGAAGCAGTAAAAAAAAAAAAAAAAATCAGTGGTTGCTAGGGGCTGGAGAGACAAAGAGATGAATAGCTAGAATACAAAGGGTTTTGTATGATAACATAATTGTGGACACATGTCAGTATACATTTCCAAACCCTTAGAATGTGAAACACCAAGAATGAGCCCTAATGTAAACTATAGACTTTGTATGATAATGATGTGTCATTGTAGGTTAATCTATTGTAACAAATGCACCGTTCTGGTGGGGAATTTTGAGAATGGGGGAGGCTGCACAAATATGGGGGCAAGGAGATATGGGAAAGCTCTGTATCTTCTGCGAAACTGAAACTGCTCTAAAATATAAAGTGTATTAAAAAAAGAAAAAAAATCTTAATTTATCATTAAGGAAAATAGCTATTAGGAGAATTTTGTATGCTAGTTACTAAAGAGGATTAGTAAAAGAAGAATATAAACAAATAGAAATTTTTTGTTTCATCAACAATTTTAAAAAATATTTCATAACTGAGGCACCTGGGTGGTTCAGTTGGTTAAGTCTCCAACTCTTGATTTTGGCTCAGGTCATGATCACAGGGTGTGAGATTGAGCCCCACATCCAGCTCCGTGCTGGGCATGGAGCCTGCTTAAGATTCTCTCTCACCCTCCCTGCCCCTCCCTGCTGTCTCTCTCTCTCTCCCCCCCAAAACCAAAAAAATTTATAATTGAGTTTAGTTTAAAATTTTAGAATTTTATCTTTAGATAAATATAGATATTTATTACCATAACATCCAACTGTTAAAAGTTCCAATATTTATTAAAGAATATCAGTAAATATTAATATAAAGATTAATACAATTATTATTAGCAAAATATTAAACCATTACTCTATAGATATAAATGAAATACTGTACAGTAGTTCTAAAACAAGACAACAAAGTATTTAATAAAATATACCCTGCTTTCTTTCCTTGAGTAAATATACCTTCAAAGTGACCTGGAAGGTCAAATTCAGATTTGAATTCTCAGTCTCCTTGGAGTTTTCTGCAGAAACATAGCAGAAGGAAAGCCTATCCTTGAGCAAAGGGATATACACACAAGAAGTACAGGCCAGCCAACGCAATCCTGAGAAAGAAGAACAAAGCGGAAGGTACCACACTGCCTGGTTTCAAACTATACTACAAAGCTATAGTAATCAAAATAGTACAGTACCGGCATAAAAACAGACACACAGATCAATGGAACAGAATAGAAAGCCCAGATATAAACCCATACATATATGGTCAATTATTTATGACAAAAGAACCAAGAATACACAGTGGGGAAAGGACAATCTCTTCAATAACTGATGTTGGGAAAATTGGACAGCCACATGCAAAAGAATGAAACTGGACCACTACCTTACATAAAAATTAACTCAAAATGGATTGAAGACTTGAATATAAGACCTGAAGCCATAAAACTCCTAGAAGGAAACACAGGTGGTAAGGTTCTTGACAATAATGATGGCATTGAGTTTTTGGATTTTACTCCAAAAGCTAAGGCAACAAAAGCAAAAATAAACAAGTATGACTACACCAAACTAAAAAGCTTCTGCACATCAAGGGAAACCATCAATAAAGTGAAAGGCAAACTACTGAATAGTAGAAAACATTTGCAAATCACATACTTGATAAGAGGTTAATATCCAAAGTATATAAAGAATTCAAAAGCAAATAAAATGAAAAATCCAATTAAAAAATGGGCAGAGGATCCAAACAGACATTTTTCCAAAGAAGTCATACAGATGGCCAACAGGCACATAAGATTTTTCAATATCACTAATTATTAGGGAAATGACAGTCAAAACCACAATGAAATATCACTTCACACCTATAGAATGTCTGTTATAAAAACAGGGGCGCCTGGGTAGCTCAGTTGGTTAAGCGTCCCAACTCTTGATTTCAGCTCAGGTCATGATCTCAGGGTCCTGGAGTAAGGCTCCTCACTCAGCAGAGAGTCTGCTTGTCCCTCTCCCTCTGGTCCTCCCCTGCTCTCTCTCTCTCTCTCAAATAAATAAATATTTTTTTAAAACAAACAAAAACCAAGAAATAAGTGTTGGAGAGGATGTGGAGGAAAAGGAACTCTCATACACGTTGGTGGGGATGCAAGCTGGTGCAGCCACTATGGAAGGTTGGAGGTTCCTCAAGAAATTTAAGATAGAATTACCATATGATCCAGCTATACCACTTCTGGGTATTTATCTGAAAAAAAAAATGAAGATACTAATTAAAAAACATATATGCACTTTGATGTTTATTACATTATTTACAATAGCCAAGATACGGAAACAATGTAAATATCCATCAATGGGTGAATAGATAAAGAAGATGTGGCATACACACACACACACACACACAATGGAATACTACTCAGCCATAAAAAGAAGGAAATCCTGCCATCTATAACAACATGAGTGGAACTTGAGTGTATTTTGCTAAGTGAAATAAGTCAGACTAAGAAAGACAAATACTGTATGATTTCACTTATATGTGGAATATATATATATATTTTATATATGTGGGGTATATCACATATATACAAGAACAAACAAAACAGAAAACTCAGAGAACTGATTAGTGGTTTATAGAAGGGAATGGGGTGGGAGGTAGGCAAAATGAGTGAAGGGGGTTAATTGTATGATGACAGATGGTAACTAGATTTATTGTTGTGATTTTTTTTGTGGTGTATACAAAGATCAAATTATTAGGGGCGCCTGGGTGGCTCAGTCATTAAGCATCTGCCTTCAGCTCAGGTCATGATCTCAGGGTCCTGGGATCGAGCCCCGCATCGGGCTCCCTGCTCAGCAGGGAGTCTGCTTCTCCCTCTCCCTCTGTACTCCCTCTCTTTCTCTCAAATAAATAAATAAAATCTTAAAAAAAAAAAAAAAAAGAAGAAGAGAGAGCATGAGTACTGGATGGCACATCCTCTTGACCCACAGCTTCTTTGCCTTTTGGAGAAAGTGCAGGCAGAAGAAGATCAGAGAAGGGTCCTCAAAAGCAAGGGGTTCAAGATCTAAGGCAGGAATTTGGGGAATGTTAACATCTTTTCAGGATAAAAGTATTTATTTATTTATTTTTATTTATTTATTTTACTCTTGATGTTAAAATGTGGTACTACAATCTAGTGCTTGAAATCAGGCTAATTGGGTTAGAATCCCACTCTACTTTTATTAACTGTATGACCTTGAGCAAGTTTCTCACCCCCCTGAGACTTAGTTTCCTCAATCTGTAAAATAGAGGCAATAATACCTATTTGTAGGGTGTTAAGAGGATTAAATAGGATTCTGTGTAAAGTGCTCATTATTGTTGCTATTTATTTATTTTCTTAAAAGATTTCATTTATTTGTCTGTCAGAGAGAGAGAGAGCACACAAGCAGGGGGAGCGGCAGAGGCAGAAAGAGAAGCAGACTTCTCACTGACCAGGGAGCCCGATGTGGGACTCGATCCCAGGACCCTGGGATAATGACCTGAGCTAAAGGCAGACGCTTAACCAACTGAGCCACATAGGCGTCCCTATTGTTGCTATTTAGACATTTGAACAGATCCAGGGCTTTTCTCCTCGACTTCACCATATGCATTTTTTTCTGATACACATCCCAGCAGACATGAAACGACTTTCTACGTGCGTGAGAATAAAAGTGATGCTTTTAAAATTCTTAAACTGAATGCTGTTGACTTTGACAACGATACCTATGATAGAGACTACAAATGCAGTCTCCAAGTCTGAAATATTTCTCAGATCCATCCACTTTTCACTGCCGCTGTCTTAATTTCTTGAGCTATTAGTAGTTACCTAGTAGAAGAGTAACAAGGTAAGCAACCAAGTACCTTGAAAGTACCTAACAGAATCTTTTCAAGACTCGAAGACTCTCCTTGACTGAAGACCCAATTTCTAACCTGTAGCTTACAGCAGAGACTTCAGGCAAGCATGAGAGAAAAACAGAAATAAGCTCTGATGATAGGACTGAATGCCTGAGGCTAAATGAGAATGGAGGAGCGTAAAATTCTCCATTAAGATGCAATACATGACTATATAATAAGGATTTGATCACTGTTTCCCCTAAGGGGAAAAAAAAAACATAGTATGGATAGTGAGGGCATTGACAAATTATACTTAGTTCATAATCTCTGAAACATTTTTGTATAAGTAGTACTTACCTAAAGGTTAGTCTAGAAAAGATTGAATTCTTCTTTTGATTTGACACCTCTTCTGGTGCAGTTCTTACAATCATGTTGAGCCAATTAAGAAATGGGAAACATATCTGACAATCCCAAATATTTTTACCTTTTTCTTTTGTAAGGTAAAAGAACAAATCTTTGTGACTTCCCAGGGAACCTCTTGGGAAAAGATGTTTTAGGTCTAAAAGACATTTTGGAAATGTATTATGTATATATTCAATATATTAAAATATGGAATAAAAATATGTTTATATTTATCTTTAGGGTCTGATCTTAGAAAGCATAATCAAAACAGTTATCATGGGATTTTGTCACTCGATTAAGAAAAAAGTCAAAGAACAATGAATGACTTGAACTTGGCTACCTATTAACCAAGGTACATAGAAGGTGACAAAAACCATAAAAGGTAACACCATTGTAAGGAACTTTAGCTTTTTCAGACCTGAGGACTTCCGTGTTTGTTTTCATGTTAGTAATCAAGAGCATGACAAAATCACCACAAAGCAAAGAAAACTTGAAAACTTTTTTGGTGAGATACAAAATTTTAGTTATCTGGGTGGATGATACAGACCGTAAAGAACAACTTTTTACTACTTTTCATTAACAACAGACTAAAGACTCTAAAATCAATTTATCATTTTAACATAAGGGAAAAAACAAATTCTAGATTTGCATTGATAGGATAGTTGGCAATAAATTTATCTTAAATTTTTAAAAATCATCTCGGGGCGCCTGGGTGGCTCAGATGGTTAAGCGTCTGCCTTCGGCTCAGGTCATGATCCCAGGGTCCTAGGATCGAGCCCCACATAGGGCTCCCTGCTTGGCGGGGATCCTGCTTCTCCCTCTCCCTCTACTGTTCCCCCTGCTTGTGCTCTCTCGCTCTATCAAATAAATAAAATCTTTAATAAAAATTATCTCAAATTTTTAAAAATTATTAATAAAAACTAAGCAAAATTTGCCAAACATTTAACACATCTCATTGCTTCCATTTAGACCCATTATCTGTGCCTATTAGGAACCAAGGCAAATAAAGTATTCTGTATTTTCTGTATAACTTCTATAATTTTCCTCATCCTTTCACATTTTTATCTCCTTTAAAATTTGGCATCAAATACTTTACTATAGAATAAAACTACTCTCTTCATGCTTCTTTGCCACTATTACACCTAGGATAGTCTCGATCACCCACATTTAACCAAAGAAACTATTTATACTTCACAGAAACTACTGGGAAGAGGCCGCTGAGAATTACCTGTCTGTCATATACAACGAACATTTAGTGGACCACTACAGCCCGTAAGTACACGAAATATGGATGCACAGTCATCTCTTTCATGCTTTAAGCTTCACTAAAAGGACCCAAAGATAGAACCACTCTATAATCAAAGGAATACAATCCAAAACTGTATGATGAAAATTATGCACAGAGAGTAATATTCTATACTACTTAGAAATTATCAAAGCATCCAAAGATTATTAACTCAATTTAAGATAGTTCAAGGTCTTAAAGTTAACATTTAAATTGACACACTATAGAACATAATAAATTCTTGATGTTTAAAAAATTTGTTAGAATTATAAAGCAATTAGCTAAACAAAAAAAAATTCAGCCTTATTTTAGAGAAAGAGAGAGAGAGAGCATGAGTGGGAGGGGCAGAGGGAGAAAGAGAGAGAGAATCTCAAGCAGACACCCCCCCACACACCCGAACCTGGAGCCCAATGCAGGGACTCAATCTCTGAAATCACCACCTGAGCCAAAACCAAGAGTCGGTCACTCAATGAACTGTGCCACCCAGGTGGCCCGAACAAAATTCTTCATTGTTCCTTATCCTAAATATGTAGGAGTCATATTAGTTTATGAGATCAATTCTATATAGAAAATGTAGGAAGTTCAATGATTCTTTTTTTTTTTTTTTAAAGATTTTATTTATTTGAGACAGAGAGAATGAGAGACAGAGAGCATGAGAGGGAGGAGGGTCAGAGGGAGAAGCAGACTCCCTGCCGAGCAGGAAGCCCGATGCGGGACTCGATCCTGGGACTCCAGGATCATGACCTGAGCCGAAGGCAGTCGCTTAACCAACTGAGCCACCCAGGCGCCCAAATTTGAGTTCCATTTTGAGTTTTTTAAAAATATGGTGCCACATGTTTAAGTCCAGGCATTTATTTATTTATTTATTTTTTGCATATGGTTATCTAATTGTTTCAGTATCATTTGTTAAAGAATCGTTTTTCAACTGACTTTTCTTTGCAACTTTTCAAAAATCAATTGCGTATGTGTGGATCAAAGCAGTTTAATAAAAGAAAAAATTCCTTCTATATTTAATCTTCATTTTTACCATTTCCAACACTCTTAATTTTTTGGTGTAGTTTCAGTCTGGTCAAATCCTACCTAAAGAACTTTGACATTTCTGTTAGTGCAAGTCTATCAGCACATGAAACAGTTCATGTACCATATCTCTCCTTGGAAAGGCTTGGCTCTCTGTGGTATTCAGATTACTTTGTAGCTTTTGAAATCAGCTCTCTGATGATCTTAGGAAAAGTTACAGTTTTGTGTGTTATCTAACTTCTTTACTGCCCGGGTGGGAGTGAGGTTCTTTGTAACTTTCTATATCCTAAAACTATGCTTTTAGTTTCGATATATAGTATTGAAATTGTCTTTAGGTTTAAATGTTATACAACTTTTGCTTTAATTAGTTATTTAAGAAGTTATTATTTACTAAATATATAGGCTACTTTTTATTACCTTTTGGTCAGGCCACACAGTGCGCATGATAGAAGTCCTCTCAAATGTGTTGAGACTTCCTTTAAAACTTAGGACATAGCAAAGTTTTGCAAATGTTCTTCGAGTGCTTGAAAAGAATGTGTATTTCTTATTTGATGCAAGGTTCTTTATTAGATTCAAGCTTGTTCGTTTTGGGGTCAGGTGCTATTGGTTGTTTATCTAAAAACCATTCTCTTCTTTTCTTTGCTTTCAGAACCTTTATTTTCTTTGCATATTAAATGGCAGTATTTTCAGAAAAGTTGGGTCTGGCTCCAAAGGAAAAATCATGTTTGGTCTAAACTAATGATTCCTATTTCTCAAAGGGAAAGTCTGCTGGAGACTTCTGAAGGATCTTCCTCTTTCATAAAAATAGAGCAACATGAGCCTCCTTTTCTGCTTGCTTTGGATGTTATTCTGTGAGAAAAGGATATATGGAGCAGTGGTAACCGTCTTGCAATCATGAGAGAAAAGCCAAGAGAATCAGAGAGAAACACGACATGGTTTCCTGATATTGAGCTGATGAATTAACCAGTCCTGGAACTATATCTATCTTCAAAGTTCATTTTGTGTGAAATAATAAAATTCTATTGCTTTTGCCACATTTGGTTAAGTATTCTAAATGCCTCCTGATACATGTTTATTGCTTAACATATAACATATATTTGAGCTATCATTTTCAGATACAAGTTTTTTAAAAATCTCACAAATTGCTACTTTTTTCTTCCTGTAATTCCATCTTTTGCTTTATGTATGTTGAGGCTCTGTTATAAAAATACGTATTCATGGTTATTTTATCATTTTGGTGGGTTGTTTCCTTCCTATTTATACTTTTTGTCCTTATATATTTTTAAATGTGTAACCAGAAATACTTTTCTCAGTTCTATTGAGATACGATTGACATATAACATTGTATTAGTTTCAGGTGTACAACATGATGATTTGATATATATATTATGAAATGATCATCACAATAAGTTTAGTTAACATTCATCACCTCACACAGTTACAATTTTTCTTATGATGAGAACTTTTAAAATCTATTCTGTTAGCAACTTTCAAATATATACCGGTATTGTTAACTTTATTCACCATGCTGTACATTACATCCCCTGAACTTATTTATAACTGAAGTTCATACATTTTGACTCCCTTTACCCATTCTGATCCCCACCCTTCTGCCTCTGGCAATCACTAATCCATTTTCTGTATCTGTGACATCAGTTTTTTTAGATTCACATAAAAGTGAGATCAGGTAATAATTGTCCTTCTCTTATTTCACTTAGCATAATGCCCTCAAGATCCATCCATGTTGCAAATGGCAGAATTTCCTTCTTTTTATGGCTGAATAATTTCTCTCTCTCTATATATACATACATATGTGTATATATATATGTATACATAGAATACATATATATATATATAAATATATATATTCACTTTTTTTTTTAACCATTCATCCACTGATGGGACACTTTGGTTGTTTCCATGTCTTGGCTACTGTAAATAATGCTGCAATGAACATAGGGGTGCAGTTGTCTCTTTGACATAGTGATTTCATTTCTTTTGGATAGATAACCAGAATTGGAATTGTTGAATCATATGATAGTTCTATTTGTAATTTTTTGATGAAACTCCATACTGTTTACCGTAGTGGCTGCACCAGTTTGCACTCCCACCAATAGTGCAAAAGGATTCCCTCTGTTTGTTTGTTTGTTTGTTTTTTAAGATTTTACTCATTTGTCAGAGAGAGAGAGAGTGCGCATAAGCAGGGGGAACAGCAGACAGAGGGAGAAGCAGGCTCTCTGCCTAACAAGGAGCCCAATAAAGGACTCGATCCCAAGACTCCAGGATCATGACGTAAGGTGAAGGCAGATGCTTAACCAACTGAGGCACCCAAGCATCCCAGAATTCCCTTTTCCACATCCTCACCAACACTTATCTCCTATCTTTTTGATAATAGCCTTAAATTCTATTTTGTTTTTTACTAACATTATTATAGTAGATTCCTTTGGCATTTTCCTGTTATACCTTTTGCTATCTCTTTACTTTTTTTAAAATTATGTTTTCTGATAACCAAAGGAATACATGTTTATTGTTGACAATACCAAGAAGAAAAATCACACATACTTCCATTATCCAGAGATAATCACAGTAACATTTTGGCATGTAATCATTCCAATTATCTCTAGGTAGGTATACATAGATATATAAATTGCTTATTTTAAAAACTAATTGTGATCATTCTGTATATAACTTTTTTAAACTATTTTTTTCCTTAACAATTGTCATTTCTTCCATTTTATTTTTTATAAAGCATGAAGTTTTAATTCTTCATAATTTTCCATTATATAGATGGCCTTACTTTTTTTTAAGTATACAGTCATTTAGAATTTGGCTTTTCCACTTGTTTTTTAATTTTTATTATTTATTTTTTTATTATGTTTTCCACTTCTTAATATCATTGTACATAAACTATTCCTTTGCTTTTGAAATTGCCACGTGTATCTCTTGTTAACAGCATTTGGACAAAAAAAAATTCCTTGGTCTGATCTGACAATGTCAGATAGGTGAATTTAATCCATTTACATATATGTAACTACTAATAATTTGGTTTTATTTCCATTTTTGTTATTCTTTTTATCTGCTTTCCTATCTTCCATTGGCTTGATAAAATTTTCTGTATTCTGCTTTGCCCTCTGTTAGAAGTTATAGTGTATTTAATTCTTTTATTATTTTTATTTTTTTAAGATTTTATTTATTTATCTGACAGAGAGAGAGCACAAGCAGGGGGAATGGGAAAGGGAGAAGCAGGCTCCTCACTGAGCAGGGAGCCTGATGCAGGGCTCGACTGTGACTTAAATTGTGACTTTTTAAATACGTAGTTCACTAAATTTTTTTTCTTAAAAAATGTGAAATTATCCAGTACCTTTATATATGTCTTGAATGAGATAAGGAACTAATATGCCTTCACTACTCCTTAAACATTTTTCTATATATGATCACTAGGCCACATCTGAAAATCAGGTTAAGTCTTATACTTTACTGATTTGGGGGGCTCCATTTCTCCCCTCTGGACTATTTTAAAACAAATTGAAGAATTATAAGTATTTCAGATTTCATCTTTTTAAAAATAGGTGTTTTATTACATAAACACAATGTCATTATTGTAACAGAACTAAATAATAACCAATGTCCTATGACCCAAGTTCATAGTCACATTTCCCCAGTTGTGTGCTTTTACTGTTATTTTGTCTGAATCAAGACCAAATAAAATCCACATTTCACTCCTTCCACTATTATTTCTGTGGCTCTAGTCACATCATCTCTCACACAAATTACAATAGCTTCCTAACTAGTCTTCTTCCTTCAGCTCCCTACCTCTTCTTTTTTAAGATTTTATTTTTATTTATTTGACAGAGAGAGAGAGAGCATAAGCAGGGGGAGTAGCAGGCAGAGGGAGAAGGAGAAGCAGACTCCTCGCTGAGCAAGGACCCTGGGATCATGACCCGAGCTGAAGGCAGATGCTTAACCAACTGAACCACCCAGACACCCCAAATCCCTACCTCTTCAATCTATTTCAACACAGCAGTCAGAATGATCCTTCTCTCCTGAAACTCTTCAGTAACTTTTTTTAAAGATTATTTGAGAGAGAGTGCACACACATGTATGCAAGTAGGAGAGGGGCAGAGAGAGAGAATCTTCAAGCAGACTCCTGGCTGAGCTCAGAGACCGACCCATGGGTTGTTCACTCCATTCCAGACACACTGGCCTCCTTGAAATCTATGAAATGTGCCAAGCATGCTCTTTTCACAGGGTCATTGTACCTGCTATTACCTATGCCTGGAAGTTTCTTCCCCAGTTACCTGTATGACAGTATCCCTTACTTCTTCAAGTCATTACTTAAGTATCTTTTCATTGAGCTATTAAAAATTAAGAATTTGCACTTCCTTGCCAGGTTCAGCATTCCCTATCTCATTCTCTTTTTTATTTGTGCATAGCACTTATTCTCTCTAGAATAACACTCTCCTGAGAGTGGTAATTTTTGTCTGTTTGATTTACTGCTGTATTTTAGCATCTAGAACATTTCCTGAGACATAAAAAACAACAAATGTTGAATAAATGAATGAATGTTTACTTATCAAATTTCATAACTTCAATTTTTATTCTTTAGTTTGCCTTTCAGGAGCCCCAAACATACTTACCTTAAAGTACTTTTCAGGCTATTCTATTATTTTCATTTTGAGTGGGTTGAAATTTCAAAAGGTGTTGGTTAACCATTTGTCTTATCAATAGGTTTCTTCTCAAATTTGAAATTTTGATTTACAGTGGGCTTTTTTCTTTCATCTTATTTTTCTTTCTTTCCTCTGGGCTCATCCTTTCTAGCAGTTTTAAGTTGCCTCCAAGTTGTGTCCTAGAAACCCCAATTCAGCCAAGTGTTACATGCTGATTCACTGCTTCAATTCTTTGGTGATACTGTATCACCAATTCTTTGGTGACAAACTGAGTAAATTGCAACTGAGCAAATTGCAAACTGCGCACTTCTGCCCACCTTGGGCTCCTATCTTCCTATATGAGCTGGAGCCCCACATATCATTTGAAGGTAGGTTTTGCTGCTTAGTCTCCTTTCACACGTGGTACAGCAGGGGAGAGGAATCCCAGCTCAGCCCTTTGCCCAAAGCAGTGCTGTTTTGGTCCCCTTTTTCATTCCTGTTATTTTTGCTATTAAAAAAAAAATCCATTTCATCAGAGGATCATCGATTTTATTAATCTTTTAAATAACCTGCTTGTGGCTTTATTATTTTCTTCTACTTTCCTTAGGATTTTTTATTTTCTTATCCTCTTGAGATCAATGCTTAATTCATTATATTTGGGGCTTAAAAATTATATAAAGCTAGACATTTCTCTTCTAGTACTATTATCACCCCTCACAATTTTGAAATGTAGTATTACTTTTAGATCCCATTGCCCCTGCCAAATTAGAACTTCTACTCTGGACCTGGAGTCAGGTAGGCTGCTGCTTCAGCATGGTTCATGGTTTCCTCCATTATTTCTTGTCCTTGGATATATTTTTTGGTTTTGAACCCAATTTTCTCTTTTTATCTTTATCGTACTAAGTTTGGAACAGAGGGGGTGCTTTAGAGCATCCACTCAAGATGTTATTTGATCAGAAGTCTCGGGACATCTTTCCCTCTCTTACAGCAGGTAAAATAAACACATTTTTATTGATTTTTTTTTCCTTCCATATATTTTATTTTTCCTTCCATGTATTTATTTTTAAAAAATTTTTAAAGGTTTTATTTAAATAATCTCTATACCCAACATGGGGCTCAAACTCACTACCCCAAGATCAAGAGCCCCACATTTCTTCTAACTGAGCCAGCCAGGTGCCTCATCCTTCCATTAATTAATTCTTAATTAACTAATTGACTGATTTTTAAAATAGGCTCCACTCCCAGCCTGGAGCCCAAAACAGGACTAGAACTCACAACCCTGAGATCAAGACCTGAGCTGAGGGGCACCTGGTGGTTCAGTCAGTTAAGCATCAAACTCTTGATCTCAGCTCAGGTCCTGATTTCGGGGTCGTGAATTCAGGCCCCTCATTGGGCTCCATGCTGGGCATGGAACCTACTTAAAAACAAGACCAAAAAACTAACCAAACAAAAAGACCTGAGCTGAGATTGAGTTGGACACTTAACCTACTGAGACATCCAGGCACCCCCTTCCATATATTTAAATAGAACTTTCATGCATTCAAATTTTATCTTGATGTAATTTTATCTTGTCATTTATATTACCTCTTATGCCAAGTTGCATCAACACATTCACAAGCATCTTTCCATGTAAGACTCTAGACAGCTAATGTTTATTTCCAACAAATTTTGGAGGTCTTTTGTAAACATGATCTTATCATTCAGGCAAGTTTGTTCTTAATATTGTTACAGTGGTGTCCCCGTTTCAGGGATTGTTAAGCTGCTGAGGTTGTAGAACTCCTCTCCAATTAATTTTCTGTTAACAGAACTGAAGTCCTAATCTGTTAAAACCAAGACAGAGATAGGTTAAGCTCAGATTTTTAAAGGGGAACTCAGGACTCAGTGTTATGTATAAACTTCACAGGGGTAAAAAAAAAAAAAAGAATACATATAACAAGACCTGTTCAAAAATACTGGTTTGATCCTCAGTATAAAATTAAATTCCTGGTAAATCGTAGGCTATTGCCCTGGTAAATGTTTCCTGGAACATTTCCTACCCAAAGCCAAGACTGTCATACCTATAACCTAAGATTGTCCTTTTGAAAATCAAGCACTTAATAAAACAGTTATTTTTCTCTTTAAAAACTAGCTTTATTTAAAAGAAGCTGAAGCATAACACTATAGGAACAAACTTACAATACATATTGTTCAAGAAAGCCTGCCATACATAATTTCTACTAATAGTAGGTCTAAATACTGATAAATAACATTCTTTATACAATGCACAAATGACATTTAGTATGAACCTTGGAAAAGAATGGCCAACAATAACATGGACTGTTTTGATAGTAGAACCTCTACTTGTCTTACTACTTATCTTAGAATAAAAAAGTAAAACGTGGAAGATAAGTTAAACTCCTCTTAAATTCTACCATGGTGTTTAAGGAAGAAAGAAAGGGATCAAAAGGAGGAAAATATAAGAAATAAAGATCTTAAAGAAAAAGGAAAATTGGCTTACCACTATTAATAGTAATTATTAAAAAGTAATTCAGAATTGAGAATTTTTGGTTTAATACTTGGAAGCCCTTAGACAAATTATCCATTATCCACTATATTCAATCAGTTACCGAGCCAATTTTATTTCTCTGAAAACTGTAACCTGTACAAAACCATACAAAGAAAATAAACAATTTGGGGGTAACCTAGTCATTTCATACTTTAAATCTTCCCACAAAGCAATTCATGAATCATTTAATACTAATACTTCTTTAAACCTCTATGACTTAAATAGAAACAGACTCATTTCTAAGAGATTGTATGTGAAGATACCAGGAAAAAAATAAATCCCTAATATGTAATTCTAAATTTTTAACCCCAAAAATAGGCCCATGTAAACACGGGCATTCAAATCAAATATAATGGAATTGTGCCACAGTATGGAATATGGCATTTTTTTTTAAATATCAAGAACTGAATCAGATTTATTGCTATGTCAGTCTTATCAATAGCTGACAATCAAACATACAAAATACACCACAACAACCATGCCAAAAATGATGTTGTATAGAGATATCATTAACATAACACAGGTAAACATTTATCTTGTAATATACATCACTAATATAGTAAAACCTTATTCAGGATAGTAAGAATTGATAAAAGTCTAAAAATTTGAATACTTTAAAAAGTTATGCAGTTTAAGCACTCATAAGCATTCTTTTTTTTTTGCTTTCAAGTATACAATTTCAAATGTACAAATTTGCATTGGCCAAGTATTACCTATTACAATTCTTTTGGGTACTTGTTTTAAAGACAAAAGAATGCTTTTAAAATAGTATTCTCAAATAAATGCTCTATAAAGCTTAATATTTTCCCAAGATTAAACATTTTTCTTTAAAATCTTGATTATGCCTTTTATTAATAAACCTTTCATCAGATAATACAAAGTAAACACCACTCAAGTCCTTGTATCAATGTTTACAAATTCTAAGTAAATTAGAGGACTTTTATGGTATTGTAATAGCGTCTTAATAAATGATTAAGAAAAGATTAGCATTTCTACTTATTGTGGTTATGGTGAAGTGAATGGTATCTTTTTTGGTTGGAAGATATCAGAGTAGGTTCAAAGTCTAGTATATAATTTTAATGGTAAGGGCTAAAAAAAAAAAAATCCTAATATGCACAATCAATTAAGACACTAATTCCTTGGTAAGTTATAACTGTGAGAGGAAAATAAAATTTTTAAGAAGTATTTATTGTATTATGAATTGCTAACACCAAATTTTACCCCCTCTCCCACTTCAAAACATCAGGCCATCTACTAATCCATAAATATTGATGTTTCACATACTTCATAGAGTAGCTTAAACACACCAGCATAAGAAATAATTAGTATTACATAGTAATTTCCTTTGCCATAGGAATAAATGTTGGACAAAGTCTGGAAACATTTTATTTTCCAATTTGAATTACAGTAATTTTGCCACAGACCACAGCACTAGTGCATGTGTTACTTTAGACATGCTCTAAGAACAAAACAAAAAATTACTGCAAAAATACATGTCACCAATGTGGAACACACTCAGATTTGTATAAAAGTACTGAACTAATATCCCAAAAAGAGGTATATGTAAACAGTACATAAGGAAGAAATAGTTTTAATATGAAACAGTCATTTAAGTCACATACATCATGATAAGAAGCAGGACTTTCTTTTATAAAAGGTATTTTAACTAACAAGCAACATCATCTATATCACCTACAGAACAAGAAAAGTACGTCTTTAGAATTAGTTTTAATATAATTGCAAGTAATGTATTTTGACAAACTGACAAAGATGAAGCTTATCCATTGGGTTTCATTAAAAATTTTCAAAGAAATACAGGCAGCCTCTGATGTCCTCACATCTGGCTTAGAGATAGCCACTTTTCATTTCCCCTAGACCATATGTCTTGGGAGATGTTAATGCCAGCCCTACTCCAGGAGTACCTCTAAACTTCCACCTCGGTACCAAGAGTTAGAAAAATGCAGATGTGACTTCTATACTGTTCTACTGGATAAACAGGATAGGGGAAAAGGGGAAGTTACTCATTTTGGAAATAAGAAGAAACCTCTGAGTTCAAAAGTTGAGGAAAGAAAACTGTAAAAAGTCCCAACAATCTAAAGGAAATTGGGAAATACTCTCAAGACAGCATCCATCAATTTGATAAAAATACTGCTTCCCATAGTGCCTGAAATGTGGTCATATTTTCTGAAATCTTATTAGATAAAAATTCATCCTGAACTAATAAGCAGTCTTAAAAAAAAAAAAAAAAGGTTTAATCCCACTTTCTTCACTATCTTCATTCGCATCTTGGTGGAAAACATTTTTCCCTTAAAATCTAGCCAACCATAAGCACAGAAAAAATGGGAATTCTGAATAGAGGAAAGATAAAATTTTGAAGCATAGAGCATCCAGTAAGGGAAAAGGCAAGTTGGCTTATATAGTATTCCACCGGAGGGTTTAGGATGGTAAGAGGACAACTAGGAAACACTAACACCAAGAAACTTAACTTTCCTGAATCCCATCAGGAAAAAGGAAAGACCTCTATTTCTTTCTACCTCCTACACTGATTGGTTCCCTAAAGAAAACTGAGTGCTCAGCATGATACTATTGGTTAACTACATTATGGTTTAAATAAGCCTTATGAGCTTTCCTAACAATCTAATCATTTTATATAATGTTCCATACCACTATTTACAAATGACCTTTGGGAGCCTGGATGCTCTTAATTGAACTTTTTAATTAAAAAAAAAAATCTAAAATAGCACAAATGTTCATGCATATGAAACCTCTGTACACTGTTAAAAAACAAAATCCAAAAATTCTTTAGAGCTCCCTTAAAAAAAATCATTACTTACATTTTTCTTTTTACTATTAAATACAATTACTATAGTATACTGGACAATAACCACTAACACTTTTAATATGTTCAAGACAAACAAGTTTGAAAGAATACTAGATGAAGACTCCTGATCCTTATTAAGATGATTGAAGTCAGCAGAATTCATGGTGACCCACACTACTGAGGTTTTTTCCTACCAGTAGGCAGAGTTGGAAGTCTTAAAAAAATCTTTATCTTGTGTTAATCTACGAAGAATAAGCCCTACTGCAAGAGAAATCTTGCTTTATGTACATAATCTTCTAATTTGGATAACCAGAATCATGATAGCAATTCTCTAGAAGTATTTCACACCAAAGGAAAACACCGATCACAAAACTAATTCTAAGCACTCTATCTGAAGAATAATTTTTCTTTTACAAGCTTAACTGTTTCAGCATTACTGAGTCCAGTAGCATCCAGAAGTAAGTAGACTAGGAATTCTCTCGTGAAATGAATAAAGCAAGTTCTGGGAAAGGAACTGATGCTTTAAAACTATCAGCAACCTAGCTGTCGTGAGAGAGCCTAGCTGCTGAGAGTTAGACAGTCTGAACTTAGACAAAACTTGAGAATATAGGAGAAACCACGATTTCCTGCTCAGTTCTGTGTGTGTGTGTGTCTTTGTGTGTATGTGTGCATGTGGGATGAGGTCTTTCAGTGAAGGAAAAGGATTACATAAGAAAAGGTGCAATGCTACTGGAAGATTATTCCACCTATGTACATTTCTTTCCATTACTGGATATTTGAAAATGTTTAGGGCAGCTCATCACTTGTCCTAACAAAGCTGTATCAATTTGTATTAATAGCCTTCTTTGGGTCAAATTGGACATTATTATATTTCATCACTTTTCCTATCAAAAACCATCTAATTTTTGACTTAGTGTCACACAGAGACAAATGTGGAACTAGTTAAGAAAAGTAATTTGAATACATGAAAACATTCACAAACTATGATTATAGTTTGCCTATGACTCGCTGTCAGTCAACCACGGGTTTTTCTTTGAATATTTACAGACTCTTAATTAAATAAGGTGCTCTGAAGATCTAAATACTTGAATAAAAATTCACTTGTAAGTTTTTAAAAACAACTATTTGGAAATGGAAAGAATCACATTACAAATCAAGTACCTTTAGACTAGCTTGGGAGCGGTTACTTCACTTTCACAAAACAACCACTGAAACTGTAAGCAACAGATGGCTTAAGAAACTGCATAATCAATTTTAACCTTAAGTACAACTCAAGTACTACCATGTAAAATGTTAACTCCTGAGGACACTGGAAGGTTCTACTCAATATCTATCTAAACTATATTGTCATAAAAACCATGATCTGATGCTAGAACTGGGCTTACAGCATGCAGTGCATCATTTCTTCAAAATCAGCACTCACTAGGATTTCAAGAATAACATAACTAGGTCCTTAAACATTTAGAAAATCGTGTATTTCTAATATAAAGTAAGCAAAATGGGATCTTCAAGTATGCTACTGAACACATCAAATGTTAGAGTCAACCAAAAATACTGCATTTTAACCTGCTTCAATTGGTAAAGTTGTCACACCAAGGAGTACCTAGTATTAGAGTTCATATCACTTCATTTCCTAAAATTGTAAAGATATATAATTTACAACTATATTGAAAATATTTTGTACTCACCTCTAACTAGTCACAGGTAAATGGAGAAAACCTTCTACTACCTTGTACCATATGAAATTGCTGTTTTTGTAGGTCAAAATTAAAACACTGTATTTAAAAAAATAAGTTTTATTCAATCAAAATATGCATCATGAGCATTAATAATTTTCTTCTAGTAGGATATTAAATATTTCATTTTTATAAAATTTGTCATTTCTTCAGCTATATAAATTGTTCATATCCCTCCAATTACTGCTTCTTAATTGGAGAACATGTTGTTTCTTAAAAAAAGCTTCAAGTGATGAAAAAGATGGTAGTTCACTGGGTAAAGGTCTGGTGATTATAATGGACATGATAAAATTTAATGTCCCAATTCAATTAACTTTGCTTTAGTGGCTTGTGACATGTGAGGTCAAGTGCTGTCATGTAAAAGTGTGGGCTCATGTTTATTAACCAAAGGATGTTTTTTTAATCAAAATTTTCACGCACAATTTTAGTTTCTTGGTGATATGCTGCCGCTGCTGTTTCACTAGGGTTTAAACAGTAGTGATTAATTCTTCTTTCACAGATCACCACATGGACTTCAGAACTTTTTTGGTCACAATGATAATGATGGTGCAAGTGTGGGAGCTTCACCAACATCCAACCATCGTATGAACTACTATCAGTTGTTATACAGGATCTTGTGGGGGAGGGTTGTTTTTTGTGGGTTTTGTTTTGTTTTTTGGGGGGTTTTTTGGTCACAGGTCATGATCCGCTCTAAAAACAGGTTTCCACTGAAGTTTTGAATCTTAACAGTACACCTCTGACTGTCTCTGTTCTTGATCATCTCCCAGGAGGATGTTCTTGGGTCCGTCTTTACACTTTCCCCAGTCACAACAGAAACTCTGTCTACTTCAAGGCCTTGAAATTGTCGTTTGTAAGTTAGCTTTCACCCTGGCTCTTAATTGGTCTTTGCTCAAAATGGATTCTGATCTCCCCTGAGGCTTGTCTTTGAATCCAGATCCCCAGAAAAAGACTTTCCAAACCACCACTGAGCAGTTCTTTCACCAGCTGAGCCTTCTAAGGCCAACTTGATGTTTCACCTATGTCATTTGCAGTTATGTCCTGGCTTGAAATCATATTAAAAGGAGTATTTGCAATTCTTCCGAGGATGCTATGTTATTTCTCTGGAAAACAGTAACAAAACAACTCAATAATCAAAGGAAACGGAATGAAGAGCTTAATACTATTATAATTCTAAACAGCACAACTAGAAACATACTTCACTTCAACTCTACCAACTGCAGTCATTTTTCAACTGATCTAATAATATTAGCAATTTCATGTGGTACAATCCACAAGTTAATCAACAAATACTTACTGAGCATCTACTATATACTAACATCTGTCTCATATCTGTACAAACATATCTTGAAAAGACTGACTTGAAAATAGGAACGTCACTAATTTCAAGGACCCTAGTGGGAAGAAATCTGGTAACATATCTATTATTTTTTAAAACATTCATTAAAATGTATGCTTTCTTCCATGTTATAACTACACAGTTTTTTCTGAAAACATGTCAAATAGATCCTTGAAAAATTTTTTGAACCATTTAATGTGATATTGCCAAAGTTCAGCTCTGCAATGTACATTTTTCAATGATTCTAACTTTTAAAAGTCAAAATTTGCCTATATTTGCTATATATTATTTTGAAGCTTCAAGAGGCTTTTTTATGATTAACAACAACAACTAACATTTATTTGTATAGTACTTTCTAAAGCACCCCCATATACATTATTCTCATTTAAGATAGCAAACAAAGACAACACAAAATTTGCACTGGTAATGAAGTAGAATATTAATAAAAACTAAAAGGTAAATAATCTTTTTGTGTGTGCATTTAAAAAAATAATGTAAAACATTAAAATCCTGTGTCACTGAAACTCTGTAAGACACAGGAAAAAAAAAACACCAAAAAACCCTTTAGTTAATGCCGGTGATTAAGCATCACTGCCAACTGCAGGTGGACCAAAAGTTTCCCGAGTACGCATCAACTGGACATCCTTGTCAGCCATACAGGTATCACAGCCCCATACTGCTGATGCCTCTGCAGTCAGGAGACCATAAGCGGTTTCAGTCATTCCAGTGCAGATCCGATGAAACCACTTCTGACAAGAGGCTTCACACAAGATGGCATCCTGATCATCATTCACTTCGTTTGTACAAATTCCACAAGGATACACTGGGTCAGAAGAAGAATGGCCATGACGGCTTGGGTGGAGAGAGGATTTATTGCTTTTTTCAGTGGTGCATGTATCTGGGGCAGCTCTAGGTTGTCGTGGCTTATTCTGTGTCCCATTTGCATGGCTGTTATTTGTAGCTTCTGCGGTACTCGAACGGCTAGTCTCTTGATTTACTGCATTGTTTCGATTAACATTTTTTAACTCAATATTACTCTGATTCACTGTGTCATCCATATTTAAGTGAGGTGGATGAGCAGAGGAATTTTGATTAGTGTTTTTGGTTGCTCCTTGACTAAAGTCTTGTTTTTGGGGTGGTGCTTTTGCTTGACTGAAAGTGTTTGGGGGAGGAATAAAAGAATGATTAGATTCTAACGGAGAAGTAAAATTTGAGTTATTTCCAGGGACAAAGTTAGACGCCAAGTCAGGGTTAGACACTTGGTTAGCATTCTGTGGAGGAATCTGATTGAAGTTTTCAGCAGGATTTTGTCGAAAATGTTGATTAGGCATGTTAACATTCTGACTTAGTGCATTATTGTAAGATGGATTTCCAAAGCTTGAATTATCATGTGGCCCAAAGTTAAAAGCATGAGGTCGATTAAAACCCATGCCCAAAGGATTCTGCGGAAATGCGTGTGGCTGATTCCTGAGTGAGTAAGGACCACAGTATGGGGAAGACATTCTTGGAGGAACGTGAGGTGGCATTCTGAACGTGCTATAGCCTCCAAAGCCAGGATA
The DNA here is from genome assembly GCF_029215605.1 of Mirounga angustirostris. Taxonomy (NCBI): domain Eukaryota; kingdom Metazoa; phylum Chordata; class Mammalia; order Carnivora; family Phocidae; genus Mirounga; species Mirounga angustirostris. The sequence goes on along the minus strand of NW_026991717.1, from coordinate 49,412,103 downwards.
ACCAGGGCCAAGATATGGATTTGATGAAGGCAGTGGTTTATAGGAAATAGTATTATAGTTGTCATCAAATGGATTAGCAGCCACTAGATGGTCAGAGTTTGGATTTGGTGGTGGAGCATACTCAGACAATGGAGGAAAAGAAGGCCCCTGAAATGAGAATGTAGAATAAAGTACATGTTTCGATCAAAGAAGTCATTAAAACTGTTATCTTAACACGTAACAACCTAGCTTTAATCAAATTTCTCTTGCTATGTGTTAAGAAAATCTAATTCTTCATTTGACCTTTCAATTCCAAATAGTTTTCATATTTAATTCTATTTAATGATTAAAATGTGTAGATTTCTTCCTTTAGGAAAGGAAAGAAGGTATGCTTTTCTGAGCTCAAACTCATTGTTACTTCAAATTCCAAAGGTATTTAAGCTTCAAAAGAAGCTTCATTATATAACTTTCGTTTAATATGCTTAACTATAATTCTAGAAGCCTTCACTTAAACCATAAAATTAAGTAACAATAAACAGGATCTAAGTTTTTTTACTAGCTTAACTTCAGGGAGTAGCTATTAAAGTATTCCCCAAGTACTATGCTCTTGGCCTCAGAATGGAAAAATAAACTTCCAGCTTTAGTCACACTGCAAGTTTAACAGATGGTGGCCAAAATGGAAAAAAGTAATCTGTATACACATCATACTTCCCCTCAGTCTTTAAAAGAAAACGAGTGCTTCAAATTCACAGGGGATAAAAGCACAGAGGCCTGTTTTTATAACGATTATCCAAGCACAGGTTATACATAAAAGATACTTCCACCATGACCGCTTAATGATACATATGTACTACTGATTATAGCAGCTGAACACTGCTTCAGGTTAAACCTGTGTCCCCAGATTTTACAATCTTTTAGCGGAAGTACAGGTATCTATGCTTTTTAAGTTAGATTTAAGGATAAGCATTTTAATTTGTCTGCCTACACTTCCTTCTTGCAATACCCACTTTAGGCCTATAGGCCAACAATAGCCACTGGTTGCAGAGTAAAAAAAAAAAAAAAAAAAAAATCACTGCAGAATTCACGATTAGGTTATGAATGAGGATAGGAAATAAACTCATGACCAAATTTAAATTTACCTCATCAGCTTGATCTTATCAGTGAACAAAAACTGTTATTAAAGAAAATGTCAATTTACCTGTGTATTTGTCTTGCGTTTTTTCTTGTCTGGGCTTCCTAGTTGTACACCTGGTCCTCCTAACCCATCCAGTCCACTATCACCACCTAAAAAAAAAAAAAAAAAAAATTCCAGGTAACATTTCCACTTGTAACTGAAATCATTTTACATCTTTCACAGCAATATCTATCATAATTACCTGTTAATATGTGCTCTATTTTTGTTAGATAAAAGCAATACTAAGCTTTTTTAAAAAAAATCTTTGTTCTTCAAAAAGTCTTCCCCATAATTTCAGCCAGAAACATTCATCTCTACTTCCATAGTATTTTTTATTATTCTTTCAGTGAGAAAGTCTCCATCCTACACTTGAAGCTTTAGTCATCTGATTTCTTATCCTGGAGGCAACCACTAGTTTTTGCTCTATCTTTCAGAAGATAATCTAGATAAATTCCAGCATGGTATCTTTTGCGGGGAGTACACAAACCATGGCATGCATACTATACACAATGTTCTCTACACCTTGCTTTCTTCTTGAAAATCATTCCACATAATTACATACAGAACTGCTCTATCACCTAATAACTGAGTAGTATTTTATGGTATGATTATACCATAATTCATTAAACTAGCTCCCTCCCTATTGATGGATATTTAGGTTGTTTCCAAAATTTTGCTGTCTGCAATGAATATCTATGTACAAGTGTCTTAAATACATGTACAAATCATTCTTAGAACTGGAATTATGGCATTAAAGGTATGTAGCCTTTAAATTCTTAAAGGTATGGTCAAAGTACAACAATGTATGTATTATTTTCTCAACAGTATACGATCAAACAAAAGCAAAAGCTTGAAAGTTTATCAGTAGAATTTTTTTCCATTACAAAAACACTTTTTATTATGGAGGATTCTGATTATTACAAGAGTAGACAGAATAAAATTATGTATGCATATATAGATACACATTTGTAATAGATTAATAAGTAAGTTCAGTGAGTTGACAATTAGAGGAGACCTACTCACACATGTGGATTCTGAGAAAAGGGGTATTTAAACTGAGACCTACAGGATAAAAAAATAAAATAAAAATAAAATAAAATAAACTGAGACTTACAGGAGGATAACAAATCTCTCATGTAAACAGCATAAGGAAGAGCCTCTAGGCAGAGAACAGCATGTGTAAAGATTCTTAAGTAGAAAGAAGCTCAATGTGTTTGAGAAATTTAAAAGAGGCCAGTGTGTTAAGGGACTCTGGAGAGTGCCACTAGAAGAGGTTAAAGAGATAGGTAGGGACCAGATCATTTAGAGCAGTATGGACAGAATGTGTCCCCTCAAAATTCTTTTTTTTTTTTTTTTTAAGATTTATTTATTTATTTACTTGACAGAGAGATAGAGAGCACAAGTAGGCAGAGTGTCAGGCAGAGGGAAAGGGAGAAGCAGGCTCTCTGCTGAGCAGGGAGCCCGACGCGGGGCTCGATCCCAGGACCCTGGGATCATGACCTGAGCCGAAGGCAGATGCTTAACCGACTGAGCCACCCAGGCGCCCCTCAAAATTCTTATTTTGAAGCCCTACCCCACAGTATGATGGTATTTGAATGTAGTGCCCTTGGGAGGTAATAAAGATTACAGCAGGGCATGAGGGTCAGGCCCTTAAGATGTGATTAGTGGCCTAAGGAGAAAGAAGAGTCTGTTCTCCACCGCTCCCCTCCGAGTACAAACACAGGAAAGGCCATGTGAGGACACGGGCGAGAAGGTGGGCATCTGCAAACCAGAAAGAGAGCACTCACCAGGAAGTGAATTGGCTAGCACCTTGATCTTGGACTTCCCAGCCTCCGAACTGTGGGAAAATAAATTTGTTGTTGAAGCCACCCCGTCTGTGATACTTTGTTCTTGCAGCCCAAGCAGACTAAGACACAACGCCTTGTAGTTTATGCTAAGGAATGTGAATTTTATCTGAAGAACAGCGGATGATCATTTAAGGGTTCTGAGCAGGAAAGTGGCATGATTTAAGTTTTAGAAGTATTATATTAGCAGGTGTGTTGAGAATTAATTGATGGTGGGACAGGGGTAGAAGCAGGGAGATCAGTCTTTTACAGTAATAGTTCAGGAAAAGAAATGGTACTTGACAATAAAGAGAAATCAGTGTGTTGGACAAAGACCCCCCCACCTAACAAAATGCAAAGCAGATATCTCTAAGAGCTATTTAGAGAAGCCTATATACTATGAAGGTGAAAAACTGACAAACGGTAACAAAATTCAGTAAGGATTCTGGATGTTAAATTAATATTTAAACATAAGCAGCTTTTTTATACACAAACTAAAACCAGTCAAAAGATAGAGTAGAAGAAAAGTTTTCATTTATAGGAAGAAAACTAAACTAAAATAGCAATAAATTTAAAAAATGCACAAGATCAGTATGAATAAAAACCTTCAAAAGTTCTATATTGAGAGACACGGAGGAATACTTCTAATAATTGGAAAGGTAGTCCCTGTTCTGGCTAGACAACTAGAACAAAATTACATTGTTTTTTACCTCACTTATTATCCCAAACAGCCTTTTTGTGCCCTCCTCAGACACATTAGCACCAGGTATTTGAATCCCAGGCCCATGGGGCCCACCCTCAGAGTCCAGAGGCATTAATACTAGAATAAGCAGCACCTCCTTCTCAGAGATCTGAGTTTAAACTCCACAGGGCCCCTCCTGTGAATTTATATATTCTAATAATTCCAACTTCTCTCCTGTGGCATCAGGAATGGTAGCTGCTTCCCACAGTCGATACCTCTGTGAAAACTTTAGTATCCTATTTTGTCACCAGTTTAACGTCTGTGAACAATACCTTATATTAAATTCTATTAAAAATAACTGGTATGGTTTCTATCTCCGACTAGACCCTGACTGATACATATCTCAAGTGCCACCAGCCAGAAACTGTCATTACTACTAAGTTAACGTCATTCCACACATCTAGCTTATTACCTACCTACCTACTTCCGTGAATACAGAGCAATAGTAATACCTTTACAAAGATGGGATACTATTTTTAAATAAAAACATTAAATTTTAACTTTATTATAATGCAATAAAGGAAAAAAGAAATGAATTAAACTATAGAATATGTTAAATATTTCTTTACCATAAGAGAAGTTTTTGGAAAGAATCCTCTAAGAAAAGACATCAAGGAAAACATTAAGTTTGAAAAATGTATGTCTTTTCTTAATTTTCTTAATTTTAGATAGCATTCATGGAACTTTGAATGTTTAAGATAATATGGTATCATATCTTATTCTACTTTTTCCATCCCGTTTCCATCCATCTACTTTTTCTATCTCTGATTCAATTCTTTATTTCAGCTAAATTTTCTTTTATCACATCTTTGAATACTTTTTCTGCTCTTTGTTGAGTGCTCTATTTTGGGGGCATTAGTTATCATTATGCTAGAGAAATTTTTAGCACCATATCTATGAGTAAGCTTTTGTTGTATTAATCATCCTGTCTTTGAACTCTTGCTTTTATTTTTGTTTTGTTTTTTCATTAAGGTCTACCACTTGACGTACATGTGAAATCTTTCCTTCTGTCTTTTAGGTTATGGGTCTTCATCTTCTGCATGCTATTTCTTTTCCTTCTTTTTTTTTGTTAATTCATTAGTTTGCAATACTATGTTTGCATAGTTATGCTTTTATCATCTTGCAATTCTGTCTAGATCTTTTATTTGCTCTGATTTAACATGGGTGACTTTCTGACTCTCTTTTTTTCACATCTAAGATTACTTGGTTTAGGTAATATGCTTTATCTACTGAGATAATCATGTGATTTTTTCCCCTTTAAATTATTTTAATATTCAACTCAAAACTGACATTCGTGAAGTAAAGCCAACTTACTCACTTTTATACAAATGCTATCATTTTCATGTGACTGGATATGCTATTATCTCTTTTGAACACTTGCCTATATTAGTAAGATTAACCTCTTATGTTTCCATGGAACATCCAGGTTTTTAATTCTGACATTTTGTTAAAGGCACGTCTACCTAGTCAGGGGGTGTGGTAACCCACTCATATGGGAGGTTTCCTGTGTTCCCTGATTTAGTTTGTATCCCTGGAGACTTTTCTGTCACAGACAGTCCTCTTTTTTTTTTTTTTAACTTTGTGTTTCATTCATTTTTTTCTTACTCAAAAGAATGAGAATATAAAGAATAGTCATTTAATTTCCTTCTCTCCAGACTTGGGGTTATTAATAAGAATTCTCAAAATTCTATAAATCACTAATCGCTTTCAAGGGCAGAGGTTGTCTTAGAACCTAAGACAGTGCATTTTGCACTGTTTCAGAATTACGTTATTGGGCTGTGCCACTTCCTTTGTTTGCCGCTGCTGCTGCACATTTTTGCTTTTTCAAAAATGGCTTTGGTTCATTTCACTTGGAATTTAAAAAGAGATTCTGTAGTTTTGTTCTACCATCTTAACTTAGAAGTCTATATCTGACTGTATCTACGTTCTTTAACTCAATCTTCATTAACAACCTAAGAGGTAGGTAAGTCATCCCCACTTTTTAAAGGAAGAAAAAGAAACAGAATGCAAAGGAGTCATACCACTGATAAAAAGCAGCACGGAAATCTAAAACCAGGGTTTTGTTTCTTTTTGCTTTTAAGTTTTTGAGGATATTCATAAGGTTGTACAACCATTACCACTATTTAATGCCAGAACATTATCATCACCCCATCATATACTCATTAGCAGTCATTTCCCAGTCCCCCAGGCCCTAGCAGTCATGAATCTACTTATACATATTTATGTATTCTGGATATGTTATATAAATGGAATCATACAATATGTAGCGGCTTTTTGTGTCTTGTTTCACTTACACTAGAGTAATGTTTTCAAGGTTTATTCATGTTATATTATGTATTATTTCCTTTTTATAGCCGAATAATATTCCATTGTAGAGATATACCACATTATATTATCCATTGATCAGTTGGTGAACAACTTGAGTTTTTCTACTTTTTGGCTACTAAGAATAATGCTGCTATGAATATTTATGTACCAGTTTTTATATAAACATATGTTTTCAATTCTCTTGGGTATATACCTGGTAATAGAATCACTGGGTGATATGGTATCTCTTAAGTTTAACGTTTTGAGGAACTGCCCAACTGCTCTACATAGTGGCTGCACTATTCTACATTCCCACTTGCTAATCTGAGGGTTCCAGTTTCTTCACATCCTCCCCAACACTTATTTTGTTTCTTTTTAATTTAATTTAATTTTTTTAAAGATTTTTTTTAGAGAGAGAGAGAGCAGGGGTATGGGCAGAGAGAGAGGGAGAGAATCCAAAGTAGACTCCCCATTAAGTGTGGAGCCTGACACAGGGCAGAATCTCACAACTCTGAGATCATGACCTGAGTGGAAACCAAGAGTCAGACGCTCAACTGACTGACTCTCCTCTGTTTGTATTTTCAATGTAGCCTAGAATTCTAGAAAGTATAAACTGGTATCTCATTGTGGTTTTAATCAGCATATTCAAAATTACTAATGATATTGAACACCTTTTCATATACTTATTGATCTCTATATATTTTTTCTTTGATGAAATGCCTATTCCAGTCATTTGTCTATTTTTTTGTTAAGTTGTTTATCTTTTTTGTTAAGTTGTAAGAATTTTTTTTTTCTTTAAAGATTTTATTTATTTTTTAGAGAGCGAGCGAGAGAGAAACAGCATGAGAGGGGAGAGGGTCAGAGGGAGAAGCAGGCTCCCCGCTGAGCGGGGACCCCGATGTGGGACTCGATCCCAGGACCCTGGGATCATGACCTGAGCCGAAGGCAGACGCTTAACCATCTGAGCCACCCAGGCGCCCAAGTTGTCAGAATTCTATATATATTCTGGATACTAGACTGTTACCAGTAATAAGATTTTCAAATATTTTCTTCTAGTCTGTGGGATGTCTTTTCACTTTGATAGTGTCCTTTGACACGTTTTTAATTTTGATGAACTCCAATTTATCTATTTTTCTTTTGATTGTTTGGGTAAAACTAGATTTATATACTTCTAAGATACTCGTTTGCCTCCCTAAAATCTTATACACATACTGTCTTCTTCAGTGGACCACAAAAGACAAAAATGAAAACTTCTGGTTCAAACTAAAGGAACTCCTATTTTTAAATTCTTTGATGTGGTAGTAATCCCATTTCAGTAGATGGTAAGTAAAGAACTAATAGTGAGATCCAGTCCACCCCTCACAGCCATTGATTCAAAATCTGATGGTTCAGGAATGATTGAATCTATTACTAATTTATAACTACCCAGTAGCCCATATAAAATGAACTGATGATTCCATATTAACAAATCGTATTCACTTTTCCTTAACAGTATATACTGACATGCTGAGCAGAGAAATGTGTTGTTCTCAAATATGAATACCTAGAAATTTTGATGAGTGTGGTAGGGAAAAAGAATTAGCAATAATTTTAGAGGTCAAATAATAAAGTGGTTATATAAATAAACAAAGGTACCAAACAACAAAGTCCTGTATTTCCTAACATCTGTCATGGATATTTCACTATAACAAAAATATAAAAAGAAAAATGTAATTCCTAAAAATAAAAACAATTAGTAATAAATTAATCTCTAGTCTCCAATCTAGAAGATATAAATTCCCACTCATAGCATTAAGAATACTGAATAATTATAATTTTACAATTAAAATGCTGTAATTTAAAGATGGACAAAAAGTACTCTTAATTAATGGTATGTACATCTCTGTTCACTTTCCAAAAATTTAATAACAATTGCTTGTATTCACTATAAGGCAAGGCTCTGACATTTGCAGCTATTTAAATAAACATTATTTTCAAGTAATCTGTGAGTAAAACCACCTTAAATTCTTTTTAGAAACTGACTTTCATGGTATTAATTTTTTATTTAAGAGTCTAACATTTCCCTCCATAAAGCAAATCTTCAAGTTCCACTGGTGTCTATTGCTCCATTTGTTGTTCATCTAAAGAGTTAATTACATAACATCTTCAATGGTTCTGACTCTTGGCCTTACCTGGGTCCTTCCTGCTGCTACCTGTAACACTGGTGGTTCTTCTCTGTGAGGTAATCATAATGTTAGATCAGAATCACAGACATCAGGGCTAATTAGAATACAAGCTACCAAGAATTTCCATGATTCTCACTCTTTAAAAATAAAGTAAAAGGTCAGAATCCAGGGAACGGGAAAGCAGTGGTTACAGAGCTAGTCGTTTAGGTTACCCTAAGAACTTCTGGTACCAAAGCTTCTCTCCAGCTGCTCTATATACCTGCCGTTAGCTCTGCAAGGTAAACCATGACTACTCAGTCAGGAGCTGAGAGCTGTGGGGCAGAGAACCAAGAAAAAGGAAACTGTCAAAGCTCATTGTTAACACTGGCCACTGTGATACTTTTAATCTGTTAATACTTGAATTTCTTTCTTTTTTTTTCCTTGTAAGTTTTATTTATTTATTTTCTAAACCTTTTTTTATTATGTTATGTTAGTCATCATACATTACATCATTAGTTTTTGATGTAGTGTTCCATGATTCATTGTTTGCATATAACACCCAGTGCTCCATTCAGTACGTGCCCTCTTTAATACACATCACCAGGCTGACCCATCCCCCCACCCCCCTCCCCTCTAGAACCCTCAGTTTGTTTCTCAGAGTCCATAGTCTCTCCTGGTTGTCTCCCCCTCCGATTATCTCATCTCTGCACTCCTACCTGCCCAGTGACCTCTGAATGCACAAGAGGAACAGGTGTGGGAAAGGGTGATGACAAAAATGGAACAAGAAGCCTCGCTCATCTTTTTTTTTTTAAAGATTTATTTATTTATTTGAGAGAGCGAGAATGAGAGAGACAGTACATGAGAGGGGGGAGGGTTAGAGGGAGAAGCAGGCTCCTCGCCGAGCAGGGAGCCCCATGCGGGACTCGATCCAGGGACTCCAGGATCATGACCTGAGCCAAAGGCAGTCGCTTAACCAACTGAGCCACCCAGGCGCCCAAAGCCTCGTTCATTTTAAGAAAGCAAAGAAATTTTCTCTCTCTAGATATTATCACCCTACATCATGCCACTCAATCTCAATTAAACAAAATAATTCTCTTATCTCTCCTTTACCCTTTAACCCTTATCTGGAGCTGGAAGTTGAAGTATGTGTCTCTTCACAGTCTTATTGGAGAGTCTCATCTATTAAACAAGGCAATTTTTTCTCATCTAAAGAATCTACAAATTAAAGACTTTTTAATATGAAATCTATTTGTAAGTATAAAATTATTTTTTCTATCTGTAAGTACTTTTTGTTTTTGTAAACTGTGGATTATTTGCTCTAGGACTTCTATGTATTTTTTGTTCTAATTACATTATATATTATATATATTCCACCTTTTTATTTCTTCTGTTAAAGAATCTACTTCAGCCTCCAAGTCCTTAAAAAGGAAGTGAGGGCATTGTTCTGTACACTAGATAGTGGCATGCCTCTTATGTCATTTAAATTTTCATTTTTTAACTTCACTTTATTTGCAATAATGGTTTGGTTTGTGATATTGACTGTTCTCATAAATAATGTGACTGTATTATTTTAACATATTTTATAATGGGGTTCCAATCCAAGATGGGGATGTAGGAAGACCTTGAACTCAGCTCCTTCATGGACACACCAAATTACACCTATTTATTGAGCAATTCCTTTTGAAGAACAACTGAGGGCTGACTGAACAGCTTCTGCACAATATAAGAGACCACATAGAAAACATATGCGCCCCTACGCTTATTGCAGCATTATTTACAATAGCCAAGATACAGAAGCAACCTAAGTGTCCACTGCTGGGTGAATGCATAAAGAAGATGGGACACACGGCCACACACACACACACACACACACAGCCATACACACACACGGGACACACGGGGACACACACACACACACCCTACACACACACACACACATGGCCACACACACACACCCTACACTGGAATAGCACTCAGCCATAAAAAAGAATGAGATCCTGCCATTTAGGACAGCATGTGTGGACCTAGAGGGCATTATACTAAGTAAAATAAGCCAGACAGAAAAAAGCAAATACCATGTGATTTCACTTTTATGTGGAATCTAAAAAACAAAACAAACAAGAAAAGCAGAAACAGACCCATAAATACAGAGAACAAACTGGTGGCTGGCAGAGGGGAGGGGAAGAGAGGAAGGGAAAAGTGGGCGAAGGGGAGTGGGAGATTCAGGTTCCAGTTATGGAATGAATAAGTCAGGGGGATAAAAGGTCCAGCATAGGGAATACAGTCAACGAGAGGACTGTAATAGCACTATACGGTGACAGATGGTAGCTACACTTGTGGTGAGCACAGTGTAACACAGAGTTGTCAAATTACTATGTTGTACACCTGAAACTAACGTTAACACTGTGTGTCAACTCTACTTCAATAAAATTTTTAATAATATTTTACATTTTGTTTCCTTCAAAAACAGCTTTGCTTCAAGAGTAGTTCAAATAAGTATGCATTCTAATTACTATGCTGATTCAATGACACAAACAGAGTCTGTGTCCCTCCCAAAATTTACTTGTTGAAATCCTAATCCCCAGGTTGATGGTACTTTGGAGGAGGGGCTGTGGGAGGTGATCAGACCGTGTCCTCATGAAAGGAATCAGTGTCCCTATAAAACAGACCTGGGAGGGCTCCTTTGGCCCTTCCGCATGTTATAACACAATAAGAAGACTGCCCAGGAAGCAGGCCCTCACCAGATACAAAATCTGCTGACACCTTCATCTTGGACTTCCTAGCCTCCAGAATTGTGCCAAATAAATTGCTATTGTTTATAAGCCACCCAGTCTATGGTATTCTGTGACAGCAGCCTGAACTGACTAGGGCAGTGCTTAAACAAACTGCCTGGCACACAGTGGACACTCAAATATTAGTTTTCATTTTGCTTTCCTTTAGACTAAACTATACCATAATTTCACTTCATTTCAGTTTCTATAGTATTTAACACCCTATCAAAAGATCTAGTATCAAGCACTGTCAACACATTCAGTGGACAAATATCAGTTTTTCATAATAGCACAGGAGTCTGGGATATAATGTCAGTTTATTCTATCATTTACTATGGATGTGAACATCTTAGCTAACAGCTTTGCCTTCACCTGAAACATGTACTTCTGTTAACACTGGTCTCTACCACTGAATGGCAATATTATGAATTAATATGTCAATACAGTATTATAAGAAATGGCCTTATATGACTGAAATGAAAATGCCATTATACTCTTTTAGAATGCAAGGCAGAAAGTGTCTGCCATGTGATGCCCAGAACCTAGATCAATCTGGGCATGTAATAAATATTAAATTCTGAAAACCCTCAACATCTGTGATTTAAGGTTTCAAATATTTGTGATTCTTATACCAGCTGTTCTCCCCCAGGCTAATGATCTTTTTATTACTGAGGTGCATGAGGTTTAAAGTTGCTAACAAATGTAAAGCTTATAGGGGGGTGGGTGGATGGCATTCATGTGTGAAGCTGACTCTATATAATAATGCCTCTAATAATAAACTTATTTTATAAAAAAGTCAACCAAATTTTTAAACAAAAAACTTCAGAAATAAAGGAGAACAAAACTGCAAATATTCATAAAAATCGTGTAATAAACAACTTGTACCTGTCTGTTTCAGCAAAATTGTGAAATATGAGGGGCTTCTGCTTTTATAATTTTTTTGGTTCATTGTCTTTTCCATAAAGGGAGAGAACCTTTATTTCCGTTCAGTTCGTATCCACTCCCAATCAAAACAAGAAAAAATATGCTGTCTTTTACTTATTAATTGATCAAATACCTAAAAGTGAATGTCGATCATATTACTTGTATTTTAGACTGTGTATTTTAGAATGTATATTCTATTTCTGATTTTAAAAGTAAACAGATAACTTAGAATGTACCAGGCACTGCTTTAAGTGCTTTATATATATTAACACATTTAATCCTTTAAAGAACTCTATGAGATAAATACAAGTATTATTCTCGTTTTGCATGAGGAAATTGATGTACAGAGAGGTTAAGTAACTTGCCAAAGACCACACAGATAGTAAACAGTAGAAATGGGATACGATCCCAGCAGCGAGGCTCCAGAGACAAATGCCGTATTATTTCTCAACATTGCTATTAACAGGTCTATAGAGACTGGGAATAGGAAAGGAGACCTGAAATCACTCTTGACCATACATTAGGGATGCCTTGAAGGTAAAGATGACTTAGACCCCTTAAATTGCCTGGAATAAGACTGTTAGAAGAGAGAATTGTGTAATCTTCCCAAGAGATAACTCCTCCCCACTTCTGGGGAAAGCAAACTAGGAAGACTAAATTACCTAAGTTACTGAAACCTCTTTGTTAACACTCATCAAATTAGATTTCAGAAACATCTGTTGAGCTTATTTAAGTACACAAATAAAAATAATAATTCCTCCCTATAAGGATCCCATAATCTAGAGAAAAATTTTGTCTTTCTTTTTGTGAAACTCTTAAATTGAATGTGATCAATATCATGATAGACATGAGCACAGGATGTTGAGGGAACATAAGGATGTCCCATCTAATTCTGACTGAGGGAGGGAGGATCAGGAAACACATCCTGGGAGGTTTCAACAAAGTTGATGCCGTGAGAATGAGTATCCTACCAAAGGTGGGGAAAAAAGAGGGCAAGCCTAACAGAAGGAACAGAATGTGCAAAGAAAGGTTCAAAGGCAAGAGAAACCATGACAACATCTAGAAAGGAAATGTGATTATCTCAGACCTGGACACAGGAGAGCGTTTCATGGAATATGAAGGATGGAGAACTAAGGGGTAGGCCTGGACCAAAAAGAACCAATATAAGAAGGTTGGATTTTTATCCAAAGATAATGGGGAACCACTAAAGAATTTTACAGAAAAAAAAAGAGTAACATGACTGAATTGTGTTTTGTAGCACCCTGGCCATGGAACACAGTAACTAAGACTTTCAGCCCTAGAGTTTAGTTCTAGCTTTGTCACTTACTAGCTGGGTAAACTTGAATGTTATTTAACCACGTAGTACTTGACCTCTCTGAGTATCAGTTCGTCAACTGTAAATCTAGAATGATAATAATAACAACTAACTCAAAGGGTTCTTGATAGGATTAAACAAGACATCCATTTAAAACAATTAACAAACTGCTTGGTAAGTACTCAATAGATAGTAGTTATTTATCACCAGCAGCAGCAATGTGGAAAATAGATTAAGAGGGACAAAACAGGAGGCCAGGAAACCAGTGAGAGGCCTATGATAATAATGAAAAAGATAAAGTCTGAACTAAAGTAGTGGTTATAGAAAGGCCAAGGAGATGGTGGGTTCAAAACATAGTAAGGAGACAAATATTCTAGGACTCTGGGCAAGTGTTGGGTGGGAATGGGAGATGGGTTTGGGTCACTGGATAAATGATGTTCCCCAAGATAGGGAATGTGGGAGAAAGAGCACACTGGACATCTCACAGATAGATACATTTCAGTCAACAGGCTAAAAACAAAATTCATTTATCTTCCCCTCATAAATCCGCTCTTCCTTTTATATTTCTGTGACACTATTCTCTGTTGGTTCTTCTCTTCTACCTCTCAGGCTACTCCTTCACATTCTGCTCTTCAGGGTCCTCTTTTCCCTTTTGTCTTCTAAGTACTAGCGTTCCTAAAGTTGCTTTTCTCAATGCTTTTCTCTTCTCACTTTTCACTCTCACAGGTGAGCTATCTACTCCCAAGGCATCAATTAGTACTGACTTGTTTACTGATAACTTCCAGGTCTCTACTTCTGGCTCAGCCCACTTTCCTCAGTTCCAAACCATGTATATCCATTGTGCACGCTGAAACATCTCAGGGGGATATTCATGTAATGTGTTGAAAAACAAACTACTTTCCTGATAATCTGCCCAGCCCTTATATGTACCAATTAAAAAATAAAACAACAAAACCCCCTAAAATCTTTCCTTTAGACTTCCACTGGCTCTTCCTCTCCACTTTATGACTACGTAAATTACGTTTCTTCTCCAACCTTAATCCAAATCCTCCATACACTCACTCTACATGGCCTACATTTTTTAGTAAAGTCTACTTTTACTACTTTTATGGTATCTCTATGCTATTATCCCATTCTGAAACACATCCCAATCTCTCCAGTGTTTAACCAGCTAACTCTGGTTAAAAACACTTCATCTGGAATGAATCCTCAACTTCCTTCTTCATCTCTCAATTTCTGTCTTTCTTCACTCTCTTTTTTTTCCTCCAAGACTACCTCTTCATTTCATTCAAACCTTGATGCTATTTCCCTTCTCTCACCTACAGAGACCTGACTTTTGAGAAAGAAGCCTTTTCTGTCTCATCTCTAGCTTCCCACATCGAGTGCCTAGCACATGGCACTTATTTAAAAACATGTATGAATGCTTTATTAATGAATTATCCTCTCTTCTGCTGCTTTTCAGTTTCTCCCCTCTCAGTTTCTCCCCCTTACAGTTCTTCTGTAAGTCTACCAGTATGTTTGTCTTTTTTCAACGGAAATATAAAGACACTTTCTCTTAATTCTATCTTTCCAAGCTATTGGCTATGTCTTTCTACCACCCAGCTTCTTTACATCACATCTTTATCACTTAAATTTCACTACTTGAAAATGTGGTTTTCTCCCAGAAGTGCCTTCTTAAAACCACGGCTGACTTACTAGACCTTTTTCTCATCCCCCATCCTCATTGCTACTCTTTCTACATCATTTCCACAAAGGAACCCTCACTGCTTCTTAGAACACTTCTCCAGGAGGCATTCCTTGATTCCCTTAAAGATAGGTTATATGTTCCATTATTTCCTGTAGATGATCACAGCACTTCTCATGCTGTTTGTAACTACTTATTTGTCTGCACCCTAAAGATTTCTTGAAGACAGAATTATGCCTTCTTAATCAATATTTCCACTGTCTGGTGCTATGACTGCTCAATAAATATTTGCTGAATAAATGAATGGATATTGTGATCAGATCAACACCTAAGAGTTCTAAGAATACTGGATAATGAGAATGTTGGTTAAAATAAGGATGACAGGTAACATTCTAACAGAACAGACGATCAAAAATCAGCATAAACATATGAATGAGTTACTTCATGTATTCACTCATTCATTCATTTGGCATTTACTGCAGGCAAAGCAATGAGAGGAGAAATAGAAAGATAACCAAGATATTGTACCTATCTTCATGGATCTTTCTTATAATCAAGGGCTGAGGGACTGGGGATGGTAACAACTGATAGAAAATAAGAGTAAGATACTTTGCCACTAAATAGCAATTCTGAATCTAATATTAAAATATCAGGACAAGTTTAGAAGACCACAAATCAGCTTCCTCTTGTCCACTCACCTTTTCAATCTAGGTCTACCATCAGCAGTTCTCAAACCTTAGTAAGTATAAGGAACATGGGGGATCTTGTTAAAGATGTAGAGAAATCTCCCAGAAATCCTGATTCTGTGGGCCCAGAAACCTACATTTTTAAAAATATCCCAGGGAATATGATACTTTTGATCTACACAGTATACTACTGATAAAGTCCTTCGTCATTCATGTTGTCATAATTTTGCCATGTCTGAGTTCCATCCATAATACTATTTGCTTAATAATTTCTTTAAATTGAAACTGTGTGTGTGTATATTGGCCTTATCCTAAACAAGAGGTTTGATGACTTATATTTTTTATAATACATATGAAATAAATACATAACTATTTAAATCTGTCTGTATACATGGGTGGATGGGAAACAGTTTAAGCACTGCTCACAGTTTATGTTCTGCAAAGACTACATCCTGCATGCAGTCTTAGGATATAAATTACAACAAAAAGTTGCAGAGCAGTCAAGTTCAGCAGAACTGTGCTTCAGAAGAACTCATGCAGATACTCTGGTACCTTTTATAAAATAATCCAAAAATGTTTTAAAAATTGTTATAGCCTGGTGATGGGTATTAAAGAGGGCACATACTGCATGGAGCATGCAGACAATGAATCATGGAACACTACATCAAAAACTAATGATGTAATGTATGGTGATTAACACAATATAATAAAATTAAATTAAAAAAATAAATAAATAAATAAAATGGAAAAAAATTGTTATAGCCACAACAAAGTGACTTATTGTAAAAACCCTTCCTCATACTGACTTTTTATTTTAAAAAGTGCTTTCTTTGCCTTTTATTCTGGTACTTAACTCGCAGAATATTCTTGAGCTGACACCTGAGCCAACGACAAACAGCTAAGCCACCAAACTTAAAAGCAGTAGCTGGAACAAAATAAAGATAGATCTGTGCTCTTGACCTACAATAAAATACCCATCCATTTTATTCAAAATTACATTTGATTAAGACTGATAGTTGAGTTCAAAGGTATAAACTTGAGAGCCCTCTTTCTTTTTCCTTCAACCCCAAAGTAATTTATAATAATAGACAAAATAATACGGCAAGAATATCAAAGGAATAACTGTATCTCAGGAAAGTCTATTCCTTAAAGGGTTTGGCAACTCAAAACCACAAATAGAAAAGAAAGCCGAAATAGAAAACCTATGCTGATATTAAGCCTTAAAAACAATATTCTGCTCTAAATTATGTTTTTGCTTAAATGGCTAAGAAAATCAATCTCTACCTAAATACTCAAGTGATGTTTTTTGGGTACCACATTGTCACTGTGTTATAATCCAGTTCTCTAGGTTTAATCTCTAGTCACGTGGAACAAAAACATAGATGAATGACCATGGTTCTTGATCTCGACATCACTTAAGTCAATTGGAAATTTACCTTACTACTTACTGATTTATAAAGCACTTTATCCTGTTTGGATGAAAGGATTATTGCAATAGCCTCCTAACTAGCTTCCGTGCCTCAGCCCTTGTTCCCTATAGTCTACTCTCCACAGAGCAGCCAAAAAAACCCTGTTAAAAATATAATTCTTGGGCCGCCTGGGTGGCTCAGTCAGTTAAGCGGCTGCCTTGGGCTCAGGTCATGATCTTGGGGTCCTGGGACTGAGCCCCTGCTCAGCAGGGAGTCTGCTTCTCCCTCTCTTTCTGCCCCTCCTCCCCTCATGCATGTGCACTCTTTCTCTCAAATCAATAAAATCCTAAATACATACATATACACATACATACACACAGACACAAACACACACACACACACCTCTTCTCACCCTATCTTTCTCTTCAGCTCATACTACTCTCCCTTTGCTCATTCTCTGCTGGTTACCTTAACTTCTTTGCTGTTGCTTGAATACACTAGGCAAATTCCAGACCCAGGGCCTTTGCACTTGCTGTTCCTTTTGCTGAGACTGCTCTTCCCACACATATCTATATGGCTCTGGTCTATCACTTCCTTTGGTCCTGGCTCAAACATCATCTTCCACATGAGTCCTCCCTCTTACACATAATCCACACCTCTCCACCTCTGATGTATTTCTTAACCACTTTACCTGCTTTGTTTATCTCCAGAGCACTTACTATTTGATATTCTATACCTTTTGTTCATTATCTGTTTAGAGTGTGAACTCCTGCCAGGTGAAGACTCTTTCTGCTTTGTTCACTGTTGTACCCCAGTGCCAAGAACACTGCATAGCACACAGTACATGTTCAATAAATATTTGCTTAATGAACAAACAGTGTTATTTCAACTTTGGGACTTTCAGCCTTAACCCTATTTAGAGCTGAAAATAAAAACTGGAGGATATCCCCCAAATTTCCAGCCGTATTTGGCATCTGTGAACTTACATGCATTATCTTTTGTCTGGTACAGCGTTCCCTCCGATTTTTCTTAGATAGTAAGGCAGCAGGAAATTTCCTAACTAGTGTGCAAGGAAGAAGCAAACCAATCACGTATAAAATTGATTTTAGGTGATTTGCTTCTTACCCACGAGGCAATAAAGAAAATGCCTTTTGAATGTATATAGTGTCTCCTCGTAAACCCGAGCAAAATAAGCTGTGTATTTGTTGCCTTTGAGGTGGGAGGGGGGCTGGGAGGGACGCGAAGGCCCGGTACACCTTCCTCAAAGCGTCAACTCTTGAGCAGTCCAACTTACTTTTTGGGGGGTGGGCACCGTTCGTGGTCTCTGCCGGGGGGTGCTTCTTTCTCACCCTTCGAGGTGCCTATTGTGCTGTCTCGCGAATGAGCTAAGGGGGGAGAGGAGCGGGGTACCGAGGGATGCTGAGCGCGGCTTCAACTGCCGCCTAACACAAAGTCGAGGAGGCGAGGGCTCCGCGCGGGTGTCTGGGGCGAGCGGGCGCCTCGAACCGCAGCCTCGGCCCCGGGGCGCCGGCGGGACGCGCGGGCTGCGCGGAGTTAGGCCCGGACAGAGCCCCGTGGCCTCCCAGCGGCCGGGCACGCGGCCCCGCGCACCCCACTCGCCCCGATCCCCCCCATCCCGTGCCCTTCCCGGTTACCTCGAACTCTCTTCAGCGAAATGGGATCCTTCTCCTGTTCTGCTGACATTACAGACCGCAAAGCATGACTCCCCCCCAGGCCGCGGGAATTCGGTCTCTTTGATGCTGCGGCGGCGGCTCCTCCTCCGCGCGGGGCCGCTGCGGCTGCGAGGCGAGCCTCCGAGCCGAGGCGCGGCCGAGGGCGGCGGGGACGCGGGCCGACTTTGCAAAGTTTGGGAGGAAGACGAGGCCTCGGGGCGGCCGGGCGGCGAGCGGGGGCTGGCCGGGCTCAGCGGCGGCGGCCGGGAGCGCGGCCTGGGGGCGGCCCCCCGCCCGGGGCCGGCATGTGCGGAGGACGAGTGCGCCGCCGCCGCCGCCGCCTCCCACTCCTTCTTCTTCTTCTTCTTCTTCTTCGCCGCCGCCGCCGCCTCGGGAGCCGCTGACAGGGGAGGCAGGAGGCGGGCGGCCGGGCCCAGGCGGCGCACTCACAGCGCCCTCTGAGGAGGAGGTCTGCGCTCCCGCCGCTCCCGAGTCGCAGACACAAAAGCCCCCGGCCTGGAGCCGCCTGCAAAACGCGCTCTGGGGCGGGCGAGGGACGTGGCGCGGCCCCGCGGCTTCCCCGCCCTGAGCTCCCCAGCCCCGCGCGGGGACGGACTTCGGGGGGCGGGGGCCGCTGCCTGGTCCCGCGGCGCCTGCCGCCGCCGCCGCCGCCTCGCGCTCCGCCTCGGCCCAGCCCCCACGGCCCGCGCGCGCCTCTCGCTCCGCGCCGGGACTCGCGGGCCCGCGGCCCTCGTAGCCGGGGCGGGCAGTCGCGCGCCGAGGGGCCGCCCCGCCCAGCCCCGCGCCCGGCCTCCCCCGCCGCCCGCCAGGCCTGAGGACGCCCGGCTCTGCGGCCGGCCCTTCCCGGCCGCGCTCCTGCGAGGAAATGGCATCTGCGAACTTCGTCCGAGGCCACAGCAGGCATCTTGGCCTCGCAGCCAGGGATCTGAAAGAGGGACGTAGGATCCGAGAAAACTTTGTAAGCGGGAGCTGGAGAGTTCTCGGCCGGCTTGTGGAGATCCACGTTCCCCGACTCGGTGTCCGTGGTCTGGACACCTGTTTGTGGAATGCCCCAACTTCGAGTTTTAATGACGACTCTTCAGGAAAGAGCGATGGGGACTTTAATACAAGAGAGGAGGGTGGGTAGGAGCGGTGAGAAGACCGGACCTGATTTAGACGTTACTACATTTTAGGAGAAGGAACCCCAGTGTGATAGTACATTGGATTTGGTCACTGATTCACACCCATCAGTTGGGCTGTGTGACCTGAAGCAACCTAGGTAACCTCTCTGAGTTATGATCTTTAAAAGGCAGTGGAGCTGCATCTCTGAGGTCTCTTCTAGTTCTGACGTTCTTTGACGTACTTTTACAAAACTGTTGTCCCTGTTTGTTGTTAGGTTTTCCAGTAATCCTACGAAAGGGAATCTGTAGGTGCAGGCTCTAATATTCAATCAGGTGAGACACTGGGCTTATTTTGATGTTAGAATCACTGAAAAGCACTCATTCATATGAGGACTAACCACAAACAAAAGGAGTCTCATCCCTGCGGAGACAAGACTCAAAACTCACTCAACTGCACATACAGTATCAGAAAAAAAACAGAAGTAAACATGAAGCCAATGTATAGTCTTAGCAACTACATAATAGCCAAGCACCATAGCCTCAGAATCAGCTTTAAAAGGATAGGGTATGTCCGAGGGACAAATTTTACCCTTTCTCTAGTAAGTTTTGAGAAAATTTCTCATTAGAAGATCCAGACTAGGATAGGCTGGGGAAAATTTTGTACAGCAGGCACTTCGAAAGAGAAGCCCATCCTCCTCCCCACCCCACCCCCCAGCAGCTAGAATGTAAGCTCCATGCAGGCAGGAATTTTATCCAGTTCACTGCTGTATCCTCTGGTACCTAACAATGACTGGCAAGTGTTCACATTTTGTTGTTGTTGTTGAATGAATGCATGAATAAACAGACTGGAAGGGGCCCTGGGATGACAGGATTGACAGGGTTTTGTTAGAGTGTGATAAAGCCTAAGCTAATTCTGTGATAAAGCAAATTGGGTCTTACACTATACCTTACAGGGTTGTTGAGAGATGTACTTTGGAAATATCAGTCATTACGGAAATGTAGAGTTTTCTTTATATAAACCTTAGTGCAAGGAGAGTGGTTGAGCAAAATCATTGCTAAGAGATTTTGAATTCTTTATTGTGATTCCCTAAAGCTAGAGACTCAAATAATATGTAAATCAAGAGAAACAAATTGGCCTCTTTTTAATGATTCATCAAGAATAAAAAGACCATCTTACCCGGTGATGGATTTTTAGATCGATTTGACTTCCAAATTCTGACTACTTACTTGTTACATGCCAGACTTGGAGGGCATTCTAAAATTTCAGATTCCCAAACCCCTCCCCAGATTTACTGAGTCAGGATTGTTGAGAATGAGGTCTGGAAATCTGTGTTTAAATGCTCTCTATGTGATTCTACAGCAATGAGAATTGTGCATGATAATTCCTTATGCCTCCAGTATGACGGAATCCTAACAAAAATATCCCTTCACTTTGCTGTTACAGTCTTTATCCATTATGCTTGGTTATGAATTCCAGAATTCATCTTTACTCCCTCTTTCATACAGAGAAATTCAGGGAAATCTATTGTTGGTGGGCTTACCCCACTGTTTAAAAATACATGTCTGGTCATGCCTAAAACTCAGTAGAAAGCACAGCTTAGGGTCAGCAAACTTTTTCTATAGAGGGCCAGATAATAAATATTATAGATTTCACAGGCCCTGTGTTCTCTGTCACAACTACTCAACTCTGCCATTGTAGTAGGAAATCAATCATAGGCAATGTGTAAACAAGTGGGTATGGCTGTGTTCCAACAAAACTTTATTTATAAAAACAGGCAGTGTACTGAATTTGGCCCAGAGATTAATCTGCTGACTCCTAGACTAGAGGTTGGATCACATAATTGACTTTTGAGCTCGGGACAGGCTTAGGCTGCAGATATAAATGAAGGAGGCATTACCTAAAAATGGATAAGCTACCCAGGATCAATGAGAAATGAGAGCCAAGGACGGAATACAGGGAAATACTGATATTTTATTTTATTTTTATTTTTATTGGGTTTTATTTATTTGAGAGAGACAGCACAAGCGAGTGGGGCGGAGGAGGGGCAGAGAGAGAAGGACAAGCAGACTTCCCATTGAGCCCGACTGCCTCAGGCAGGCGTGCAGTGGGGTGGGGAGTGGCTCTATCCCAGGACTCTGAGATCATGATCTGAGTCAAAGTCATATGCTTAACCGACTGAGCCACCCAGTCACACCAACACTGACATTTTAAAGGATGGGTAGAGATAGAGGAAGCTGTAAAGGAAATGGAGAATGAATGAAAAATGAAAAAACGGGAGTGTTAGGGCAATCGAAAAAAAAAGAGAGAGAGAGAAACGATCGACATTATGACATGCCGCAGAGAGAAGTACTCATTTCTGTCAGCAGCCATCCGTGGCCTGGAATCTACTAAACGTCTGTTTCATATATTTTGAAGTATTGAATTTATAGTTTTTGCCTTAAATATATTACATCTCAAACTTTGCCTGTTTGTGTTGTGGAGGGTAACAGTGGTGTGTTTAAGTATAAAGACTGATATAAGTTGGTGTAGATTTACATGTAAACTTTTTTTTTCAGAAAAAAAAATCCTGTTTTATTTTCAAACATTTAAAATCATAAATGTGTTTAAAATTGAATAGAAATAGAAAACCCCATTCTAGGTGTTTGGGAGTTTTGCAACATTGGTTTGAATCCTTCCACGATATAGTTACAAACGTGGTCAGCTTAGCAACCTCTATACATTGGTCAACCACCAGGAGCCCTTTGTTGACAAATATGGATGGGCCATTAAAAGCTCAAAATTGAGAGAATCACAACAGCAAAATTTGGGGGATGTCTTTATGAGTCAGGATTCAATCCAGACACAAAACCACACAGTAATTTGAATAGGGTTAAGTTTAATATAAAGAACTATTAACTACAGCAGGAGACTACTGTCGGGAGGGATTGGATAGTAAGAAGTCAAAAGAAGGCTAAAGAATCTGGGAAAAGCAGGGGCACCTGGCTGGCTCCAACAGGAGAGCATGTGACTCTTGATCTCGGGGTCCTGAGTTCGAGCCTCACATTGGGTGCAGAGATTACTTAAATAAATACATAATTAAAAAAAAAAAAAGTGGGAAAAGCAGGTCTGAGGAGGAGCCACTCCCCTTAAGGCTGAGATGGAGCACCCAAAGAAGAGGGCCCTCCCTCTCCAGGCTGAGATTCTGACCTTAGCGGAGAGTGCCAGAGGAAGCTGTGGGCTTGGGTGCTGCGTGTACTGCAGGAGCCTGGCCCTGGATGAGTTGCCAGCGCTACAGAAGCTGGACGCTGGAGAAGACGTGGGTGCTGCAGGAGGCCACCAAGAGGAGCAACTGTAACAGGAAGGAAAACCCCTTCCTCCTGCACCCGCTATGACAAAGTATAACATCATGCTAGCTGACAAAGGAAGAATATTTAAGGGGTCTATCTTAATTTTTGCAGAGCAGGCAGTGAAGGCTAAAGCGGGGTTGAGAGGCAACAGACTGATTATTCACACAATGCTCGCGTGCACTTTAACCAGGAAAGCTCCCTAAGTGACCTCCTATCAACAGCACCTCTGGTTCTGGAATAGGCTCTATTAAAAAAAAAAAAAAAAAGGTGTTTTCCAAATTTTTGCTATCTTGTCCTAAATGTATATTTATTTTCAAGGCAATGAAATACGGGGCAAAGTTTAACTTCAAAATACCCTTGAAGTCATTCTCTTTAACCTCTTACATCCCATCCATTAATTTTATAAATTCCATAAATGTATAAGTTCCAAAAATTTATAAATTCCAAAATCCTAAATATTTCTCAGATGTGTTCATTCTCTATTCTTGCGGCTACCACCCAATTCCAGCCACAATCATTTATCTCTTTTCTAGACTAATACGCTAATCACACAATAGTTTCCCCCCCACATTCACCCTAGCCTCCATTCAAATCCATTTTCCACTTGGTAGCCAGAATGCTCCTTTTTATTTTGAAATAATTTTAGATGCACAAGAGGTACAGGGAAGGCCTGTGCGTTCTTACCTTGGCCTCCCCCAATGTCAACATCATGTACAACCACAGTATAATATCAAAACCCAGAAACTGACATTGGTACAATCCATAGAGCTTATTCATATTTACCAGTTATGCATGCACTGGTGTGTGTATGTACGTTTGTGTGCGTGTATAGAGCTTTATGTAATTTTATCACATGTGTCACCTTGTATAACCACCACCACAATCAAGATAACACAACTGTATCATCCCCACAAGACTCCCTGATAGCAAGACTCTCTTGTATTATCTTTATATGGCCACATCCACCTGCTCCTTCATCCCTAACCCATCAGGGGCAGCCACTAATCTCTTCTGCATTTTTATAATTATGTTATTTCATGAAGGTTACACACATGAAATCATGCAGTATGTATTCTTTTGAGGTTTTTTTTTTTTCTCCACACAACATAATTTCCTTGCATTTCATCCAAGTTACTGTGTGTGTCAATGTGTTGTTCCTTTTAACTACTTAGTGATATTCCATGGTATGGATGTACCACAGTTAAAGCATTCACTCACTGAAAGACTACATGGTAGTTTCTAATTTTTGGCTAGTATGAATAGAACCCTTATGAACATTAATGTACAAATTCCTGTGTGAAAATAAGTCTTCATTTTCTGGGATAAATGCCCAAGAATGCAATTGCTGGGTCGTATGGTAAGTCCATTTTTAGTTTGAAAGTAACTGCCAAACTATTTTCCAGAGTGTGGAGTGCTCTTTTTAAAACACAGAAATCATCCTGTCATCACTTTACATTAAACTCCTCAATGGCTTCCCACTGCTATTATAATTAAGACTAGATTTTTTTTTTAAGATAGACTATAAAGCTTATGTAATATGATTTCCACTGACTTCTCCAGCCTCATTCTCTACCACTTCCCTTGCTCTCGAAGCTCACTAGCCTTTTAAAAATTTCCTCCAACACTTTCCTGCCATGGGGGATTTGCAAATGTTTCCTCTTTGGGGAGTGCTCTTCTCTCTGGTCCTAGTCCAATTAATTCAAATTCTACTTTTTTTTCTTGAAGTATTTATCTCAAGTATGCATCTCCTCAGGGAAGCCTCCTTCTAGTCTGCCTCAGGCTCCATGTTTTCATGTTCCTTTCCTTCTCTCAGTTTGAAATTACATATTAATTTCTGTGAATATCTGGTCAAATTTTGCCTTCACCTCCAGACTCTAAAATTCCGAGCAAGGGTTGTGTTGATTTTTGCTTATTTTTGTCTAGCATATATCAGGTGCTCAATAAACACTATTTTTTGGTGGGGCGTCTGTGTGGCGCAGTCAGTTAAGTGCTCAACTCTTGGTTTCAGCTCAGGTCCTGATCTCAGGGTCACGAGATCAGGCTCTGCGCTCAGCTGGGAGTGTGCTTGAGATTCTCTCTCCCTCTCCCTCTGCTCCCCCACCCCACTATCTCTCTCTCTCTCAAAATAAATAAATAAATCTAAAAACAAACCAAAAAAACTAATTTTTGAGCGAATGAATGAATTACCTACTTGCAAAGAATTCAACATCAAAGCCTTAACATTCCGTAATTGTGTTTGTCCATTATTTATTTAAGATGTATTAACTACTCTAAAGCTGGTGAAAAAAAAGAGATAATTAGCTACTCTTGTTCAGGGTAGTCTGCTAAGCAATAGATTCTTTTAGCCAAATCTCAGATCCATACATAATTTACATTAGTACATTCTGAAATATATATTATTTCAGCTAAGATTTATTTTCTAAATATTTCTATCAGAGGAATATTATTGAAAAATAAAAAGGAGGGGTGCCTGGGTGGCTTAGTTGGTTGAGCGTCTGCCTTCTGCTCAGGTCCTGGGTCCTGGGATCGAGCCCCGTGTCGGGCTCTGCTTGGCAGAGAGTCTGCTTCTCCCTCTGCCTCTGTGCTCGCTCTCAATCAACCAGTTAATCTTTAAAATAAATAAATAAATGAACAAATAAATAAATAAGAAAAGGATTAAAAGGGCATTTGTAATTCTTTGAAAGTATTAAGGAGGCTTGGAAACCAAGAAAGGAACTAACATCCAGGGAGCTCTCTGGCTTGATCATTGTCCTATGAACCTGACAAATCTTTTGCAATCAACACTCCAAGACTTTAGTTTAATATAACCGTCATTAAGAAGGTCCATGCTACCTTTCCTGGGGCAGTGTGGTTAAAAACTTTCAAGTTAAGTAGAGGTACCTCCAGCGAGGCACCTGTTTTTGAGCTTTGATTTTATTATTTATTTATTTATTTATTTATTTATTTATTTATTTATTTATTTATTTGACAGAGAGAGACACAGCGAGAGAGGGAACACAAGCAGGGGAGCTGGAGAGGGAGAATCAGGCTTCCCGCTGAGCAAGGAGCCCCACCTGGGGCTCAATAGCAGGACCCCCACATGGGGCTCAATCACAGGACCCCGGGATCATGACCTCAGAGGAAGGCCGACGTTTAACAACTGAGCCACCCAGGCGCCCCTGATCTTTGTTTTTAAAGATGGTGAATCACATGCTTCTTATGTGACAGCTGATGAAACCAACATGGCAAAGTAATGTGGGAGTTTTGCCTTGTTTTGCTCTGTTTCTTACAGCAATGGGAAAAGAGGCAGATTTTTTTCAGGATGTAAGTACTGCCAACATAGGCCGACTGCAACACTGTGGGCGCCTGAGAAATTTTTTAAGAGCATGTGGGAATGAGCAAGATATGTGCATACTCGTGAATGAAACACAGCAAAGCAGGACTACCTAAGAAACATGACAAATCTTGGTGTTAAAACAACAAACTGTAAATATGGAACAATTGGCATTTTATGAAATCTCTTTTAAGAGACAGAAAGTGTGCCAATTTTAAGCCTTTTCGGTTTGTATATGTATTGGGAGGGAAAGAGCAGGGAAAAGGAAGGCAAGGGAATGACAACTTTGTGCATTAACCTTCCTTTTAGTCCCCCCATTTCTTTGTACATCCACATTTTCTTATGGAGATACAACTTACATATCCCAAAATTCACTGTCATAATGTGTACAATTCAGTGTATAGTATTTTATTCAATTTTTAGTATATTTTCATATATTCAGAGTTGTGCAACCATCACCATATCTAAATCCAGAACATTTTTATCACCCCAAAGAGAAACCCTCTAGTGGTTAGCAGCCACTCTGTATCATGAACTTCCCTTTTTCCCCTCTCCCCACCCCCTGACCCTGGACACTACTAATCTACTTTCTGTCTCTGTGCATTTGTCCTCTCTGGACATTTCATTTTATAGAACTGGAATCATACAATATATTGTCTTTTGTGATGGGCTTCCTTCCCTTTGCGTAATGTTTTCAAGGTTCATTCAGCCTATGTATCAGTATTTCGTTCCTTCTTATGGCTGAACAATATTCCGCTGTAAGGTTATACAGAACATTCCCTTCTTAAATTTTTAAAATTTGAATTATCTTCAAAATTACAGAAGAGGTAAAAGAAAAATCCAAAGAGCACTCATATATCCTTCACCTGGGTAAATAAACTAACATTTAGCCTCATTTGCTTATTTGCTTTGTTTCAGGCTTTTTTTCTCTCTGTACACACACATTATTATCCTTGTTGCTCTCCTTATTTTCTAAACCATCATGCCCCTCTACCCTTGTACATTTGGTGTGTATTTCCTAAGAATGAGATAGCCTCTTACACAATCACAGAACAATGATTAAATTAAGGAACTTTAACACTGGTAAAATACTAGTATCTAATACACTGTCCATATTTAAACATCACCAATATTCCCAGTAATGTCCTTCATACCAGTCTTTGTGATCAAAGATCCATACTGCATTTAACCATCACGTATGTCCCTCTGGTCTTCCTTTATCTGGGACAGTGCCTCAGTCTTCCCTTACCGCTCATGATGCCGACATTTTTAGAGTGTGGCCAGTTGTTCTATGGAATGATGCTCAATTTGGACTTGTCTGGTGTTTTCTCAGGATTGGATTAAGATTTTTGCTTTCCTGGCAGAAATAATGGATCAGTGAGGCTGTGTCCTCCTCGGTGCATCATGCTGATAGAGAGGCACATGATACCAATGCTTTATTACTGGTTTTGTTAACTTTGATCACTTGGTTAACATGGTTTCCACTACATTTCTCGACTATAAAGTCATCATTGCCGTAAATTTAATAAGTACTCTCTGGGAAAATACTTTGAGATTGTGTTCTTTTCCTCATGAAACTTTCTTTTTTTTTTTTTTTTTAATTTTTTTTAAAGATTTTATTTATTTATTTGACAGAGAGAGAGATAGCAAGAGCAGGAACACAAGCAGGGGGAGTGGGAGAGGGAGAAGCAGGCTTCCAGCCGAGCAGGGAGCCCGATGTGGGACTCGATCCCAGGACCCTGGGATCATGACCTGAGCCGAAGGCAGACGCTTAATGACTGAGCCACCCAGGTGCCCCTCCTCATGAAACTTTCATTCCTGAGTTTTTGCATCCATTGATGATTCCTAACTGAATCAGCTATTACTATCCTAGTTGCAAAAACAGTCATTTCTAACTGTCATTCATTCTATATTTACTTGGCATTCTACTGTAAAAAAGATCATGCCTAACTTCTTTTTCCTTTCCCTCCCTCCCTTCCTTCCTTCCTTCCTTCCTTGCTTCCTTCTTTCCTATCAGAATAAATTTATTTTATTCAATAGGTTATAGTATTATTCATTTTTCATTTTTGATACTCAGTTTGTCCCAGATTTGGCTATGAAGAGCCCCTCCGGTGAGGGCTGTGATCTTTTAAACATATCCCATATCAATTCCTTGAGCTCTTCCTTACTTTCTGACATAACAAGATATTCCAGGATCCAGTACTGTCTCTGCTCCAGCCTTAGAATTAGCAGTTTCCCCCAATGAGCCTCAGTCCCTTTTTAGTGGGGAATGATATTTTTTTTAATGATTTTTTATTTATTCATTTGATAGAGCAGGGGGGAGCAGCAGAGGGAGAGGGAGAAGCAGATTCCCTGCTGAGCAGGGAGCCCGATGCGGGGCTCCATCCCAGGACCCTGGGATCATGACCTGAGCCAAAGGCAGACGCTTAACAACTGAGCCACCCAGGTGCCCCAGTGGGAGCAATGACATTTAGAAAACAAATTCTGAGTGCTTGGTTTGCTATTGCCACTAAAGTGTCACTGCTTATAGGCTTTTTTGCGGGAGGGAGAGGGAGGGAATGCAATTCTTATAGTTCAAATATATATATTAAATCACGAATTCATATCAATACATAGGGATATCTCTAATTCTGAGCCAATTTCACACGGTTCTTCTTTGCCTTTACCCCTTCCCTTTTTGTATCTTTCTTCCCCTACAGTGAGGACCCTGGTTCCCCAAGTTCCCATTTTTATTAGGGCTTTTGTTACTAAATAAACAAAATGTGAAAGCACAGTTTTCATTTCTAATTTCAAAATCATAGTAACAACACGCACAAATTACAAACACTCATGTATACACTCATGTATACATATACAGACAATTTGAGAGTATATGGTCATTCATTTTAATGAATTTTAGTCAGGTCCTCTTTCCCCAAAATGCAAATCTCACCACTTATCACTCTACTATTATAGCTTCATTCTTTTGGATTGTAAAGTTGCTTTGATTTTGAAGAGTTATCTATTAAAATGTAAATTACAGCTTTATAATTAGTTAACACCTTACACAGAAATTAGTAGATAGCTCTTGTAAGGTTGAGTTGGAGGGACTTGGAGGTGAAGAAGATGGAGACAGAGAGAAGTAAGGATTGAAGGAAGTCAGGAGAGGGTCAAATAGTACACAAAGTTAAAATTTTCTAATTATCAATTTTCCTTTATGTATGTATTGATCTCAGCATGAATATTTGCATAAATGTATGTAGTTGGTACATATAGTGATATTGAATCAGTGTATGTATAGTGGTCAAGCACTCATTTTCTTGGATCCAGACTGCCTGACTTCAAATCCTGACTCAATGTATATTACCTGTGTAATCTTGGGTAAGTACTTGGCCTTTCTGTGCCCCACTGTCCTCATCTGCAAAATAGGGACAGTAAGAATACATACTTCATAAGGTTGGTGTGAGGATTAAAATGAGCTAATGTACATAACATGCTTAGAATAGTGCCTGATACACAGTAAGTGCTATGTAAATGCTTGCTGTTATTATTGTATTTAGTCTCTATTTTCTTACGAAGATAGAAGCAAATTATACATACCTGTTATGTTAACTCGATTATATTCCATATGTTTATTTCCCCATCAATAAAAAAAGATCTGCCTTATATTCTATCATGGTATCATAAGAGTCATTTATAGGGGTGCACTCTAATTTAATTTTTAACCCCTGCTGATGAGACAGGGTGTTTCCATCTTTCCTATTATAAACTGTGCTAAACATTCTTATATATAAATCTCATTTGTGCACTTTGATTATTTTATTTTCTTGCCAAAGTGCCCTGTAAAAAGTTGAGTTAATTTGTATGTCCTTCAGTAACGTGTTGTAATTTCCTTCCTCCTAGAGGTCAGTGCTTTTCAATGATTTTTTCTGCTTCCCTCCCATCCACATCCACAAAGAGCATGTCCTGCAATCCACAGTATCTCGCACTAAATGATTCATAGTGGTTTGATGGTACAGCAGAGACTGCAAGTTGTCTCTCAGTGGCCTTCCTCCCTCTGTCTTTCCCTCTCTCCCTTCCTTCCTTGCTTGCTTCCTTCCTTCCTCCCTCCCTCCCTCTCTTCCCTCCTTCCTTCCTTCCTTCCTTCCTTCCTTCCTAGATTAACAGAACTCTGTGCTTAGCTGGGAAAGTGTCTGCCTAGAATGAAGACTATATTTTCTAGGCTTTCTTGCAAAAAGGTGGAACAGGAGACTAAGTTCTGAGCAATGAGATGCAAGTGTCCTTAAAAGTAGAAGCCATTCCCTTCTTTCCTTTATGTCAGCTGGAATAGGATGTGAATATAATAATGGTGCTCCAGCAGCCATATATGATTGTAAATTAACTCAAAAAGGAATCCATGCATAGGTGGAGTGAAGAGATCAAGAGAGCCTGCGAGCCTGACACTGTTGCGTCCCTGACCAGCCTTGCACTGAACCCTTCCAGTCTTCTGACGAAGAGAGACATAAACTTCTATTTTGTTCAAGTCATCACTATTTTCAGTTTATCGGTTTCTTCTGGTGAAACTGAATCCTAATAAAGGCTTATATGAGAATCTTGGGGTTGAGGGTTGTGAGAAGGTGGTTGATAATTTGAAAAAGCCTCCAGACAAAAATCACGGACATAGGTCTTGCATATTTTTTTGGACATTTTAAAAGTCTGTTTTTAATATTTGTTTGCTGCCCCTGTGAACTGGAACATTAAAACATTACATATTTAAGCACATTCTTGCCATAATCAATAATTTTTAATAAAATCAGAAGCTACTAAATTTAATATCCTTAAATTTTAAATTTTATTGAACTTATTAGGCGCTTCTGGCATAAATTGGGTGTCTATATATATATATGAGTATGGTTCTGTACCGTTATGGCCTGAGTATCTTTGTATGGATAATATACTGTCTTGATTGTGGGTTTATTTTTTTTAGAGATTTTTTTTTAAGATTTTATTTATTTGACAGAGAGAGATAGAGAGCACAAGTAGGCAGAGTGGCAGACAGAGGGAGAAGGAGAAGCAGGCTCCCCGCTGAGCAGGGAGCCGGATGCGGGGCTCGATCCCAGGACCCTGGGATCATGACCTGAGCCTAAAGCAGACACTTAACGACTGAGCCACCCAGGCGCCCCTGATTATGGTTTTATAGTAAATCTTGGTTTATGGTGGCATAAGTAGTTGTTTGTTTTTTACCTGCTATATAATACTCCACAATTTAACTAAACAGTAGTTTATTTAACTTGTCCTCCTAAGAGGCAGATTATCTTTACATTTTTACCATGATAAATAGTTCTGTCAGGGACAATTTTGTATGGGTTTCCTTATGCACATGTGAAACAGTTTTTCTCTAGAATAGGTACCAAGAAATGCGATTGGGAGAAGTTGCTGAATTGCTATTCAAAGTAATTGCATGAGTTTGTATCCCTCTTAGGAGAGTGTAAGGGATCTTAGAACTTCCGATCTTTGCAAATAGTTATTATTGTCAGGCTTTTCTCATGTGTGTCAATATCATGGGTATGAAGAGTTATTTCCTTGTTTTAGATGCATTTCTCTGATAACCAAATGGTTTGTAAGCCATTCGGATTTCCTTTTCTGTGAATTGTCTATATATAAATCCATGCCCATCTTTCTATTGTGTGGCTTGAAGTTTTCTTATTGCTTTTTTGAAATCCTTTATAATGTCTGGATACCAACCCTTTGAGTATGTGGTTTGCTTTTAATTTCATTTAGGTTATTCTTTAGTCATGGAGAGGGTATACATTTTAATGTAATTGTATTGTCCATCTCTTAGTTGTAGTTTTTGCTTTTAGTTACACGTTTTAAAATATCTTTGCCTATCTTGATATCATAAAAATTCATCTTCTTCTAGAGTTTAACAATTTAGCTGTATTTTCCACAATCTGGTCTTTAATGTTTTCTTCATTTATTTATGGCATGAGGTAGGCTTCCAGTATTATCTTTTTCATATGGCAATTTCTTTGAGAACCCATATTAGGATTTTCATTTGAGTTGCCTTGAATATATGGATTGGGGGTACTGACATTTTTAAGATAGTGAATATTTCTTCCATAAACATGTCCTACCTCCTTCTTTAAATAGGTCTTCAAACATATCCTTCAATAGAGTTTTATAATTTTACACCTATTTGGTATGATATATTCTTTTTTTTTAATATTTTATTTATTTATTTGACAGAGAGAGAGATAGCGAGAGAGGGAACACAAGCAGGGGGAGTGAGAGAAGGAGAAGCAGGCTCCCCACTGAGCAGGGAGCCCGATGCGGGATTCAATCCCAGGACCCTGGGATCATGACCTGAGCCAAAGGCAGATGCTTAACAACGGAGCCACCCAGGTGCTCCTATGATATATTCTTAATCCTTAGTTTTTGTTGATATGGTAAATATACTTTTCTTTAAAACTACATGTTCTGGGGGTTTGTTGTTGATATTTAGAAACTCGATTGCACTTTGTATTTTGGTCTCACAACCTATCAGTCTTACTTAATTCCTCTATTTAGACTAGTAGTTTGTCTATAGATTTTTCTTGGATTTCTTATGTAGATGATTACATCATATGCACATAATGAAAGTTTTCTTTCTTCCTTTGCAATCCTACCTACCAACCTATGTGATACTGTCTAGCTCCTCTAGCACATTGTTGAATAGGAGTGGTAATGTTTTCAAGGTTTGTCAATGTTGTAGCATGTACCAGAACTTCATTCCTTTTTTTATGACTGAGTAACATTCCATTGTATAATATGTATAGATACACCACATTGTGTTTATCCATTTATCTGTGGATGGACACAGGTGTTTCCAACTTTTAGTTATTGAACAATGCTATCAATAAAAATTGGTGTACAAGTATCTGTCTTCTCAGTCCCTGTTTTCATTCTTTTGGGCATATACCTAGCAGTGAAATTGCTAGCCCATATGGTAATTCTATGGTTAGCTTTTCTGAGGAAGCTGAGTCATTTTTCAAAGTGGCTGCACCATTTTATGTTCTAATTAGCAATGTATGAGTGTGCCAGTTTCTCCACATCCTTGCCAGTATTTATTTTCCTTTAAAAAAATTAAAATTTTTATTATAGCCATCTCAGTAGGTGTGAAGTAGTTTCTTATTGTGGTTTTGATTTGCATTTCCCCAGTGACTAAGGATGTTGAGCATCTTTTCATGTGCTCACTGGCCATTTGCCTACTCCTTTGGAGAAATGTCAATTCAACTACTTTGCCCATGTTTAAGTTGGGTTGTTGGACTCTTTCCTGTTGTATTTTAGAAGGTCTTTATATTTTTGTCTTATGTAGTCAGTGCTGATTTAGATTTACCCACATTTCTCTATGTCTTTGCTCAACATGGCTTTTTGGTAAAAACAGCTTTATTGAGATATAATTCATATACCATATAATATACCCATTTGAAGGGTACAATTCAATGGTCTTTAGTATATTCACAGAGTGGTGCAAACACCATCACAATCAATTTTAGAACATTTTTGTCACCCCAACAAGAAACCCTATACCCACCATCAGTATGTCCCATTCCCTGCCACCTTCCAGTCCTATGCGACCACTAATCTATTTTTTGTCTCTATAGATTTGCCTATTCTGAACATTCCATACAAATGGAATCATACAATGTGTGGGGTGTTTTGACTGGCTTCTTTCACTTAGCATGTTTTCAAAATTCATCCTTGTTACAGCATATATCAGTACTTCATTCCTTTTTATTGCTGAGGAACATTCCATTGAATTGATATACCATGATCCATTTATCCATTCATCAGTTGGTAGACATTTAGGTTGTTTCCACTTTTTGGCTGTTACGAAAAATGCTGCTATGAATGTCTGTACAAGCTCTTGTGTGAACCTATGTTTCCATTTCTCTTGGGTATATAATTAGGAATGAGATTGCTGGGTCAAATGATAATTCTGCGTTTAACTGCTAAACTATTTTCTGTGATGGCTGCATCATTTTACATACCCACCAGCAATGTATAAATATTCTAATTTCTCCACATCCTTGCCAACAGTTGTTATTATCTTTTTGATTATAGCCATCTTAGTGGATATGGGGTGATATCTCATTGCTTTTTT
Organism: Mirounga angustirostris; assembly: GCF_029215605.1. Taxonomy (NCBI): domain Eukaryota; kingdom Metazoa; phylum Chordata; class Mammalia; order Carnivora; family Phocidae; genus Mirounga; species Mirounga angustirostris. Next base: position 49,377,610 of record NW_026991717.1, on the reverse strand, counting down.
TATTTGTATTTTCAGCTCATCATTGCTTCTTTCTTCTAATATCTTCCTGTGGGTTGTATTTCTTTTTTTCTGAAGTACATCCTTTATTGTTCACTTAGCAGGGGTGTATGAGTGGTAAATTCTCTCAATCTTAATCTAGAATTATGTTTATTTAACTAACATTTAAATGATAGTTTTTCTGGGTATAGAATTGCATCTTATAGTTATTTTTCTTTGTGATGTTTTGAAGATACTATAGCACCATCTTCTTGCTTCTTTTATTTTCACCGAGATATCCTCCCACGGCAATCTGTATCATCTCTTTTTTCCCCCTCCTGCCTTTAAGTTCTTCACTTTGTCTTCAATGTTCTGTGATTTCACTAAAACGTCTTGGTGCAGACTTATTTTTATATTTCTAGATTGAGATTTGTACTTCTTGAGTGTGATGATTTCATAAATTAGTCATTTTCTCTTTGCATATTGCTTATCCTTCATTCTCTTTAATCTTTCATTTTAAGAGTGGCTACCAGAAGTATGTCAAATCTTCTTTGTTTACCTCTGTTTTGTATTTTGTTTATTTCTCTGTGCTGCATCCTGGATAATTTCCTTACATCTATCTTCAATTTTAGAATATTCTTTCAGTGTATTTGGTATGCTACTTAACATATTTTCAAAAATTCGATGACTCTACCTTTTTATTTCTAGGAATTCTATTCATTTTTCTAATGTACTTTTTAAAAAAATAGTTTCTTGTTCTCTTACGCTTTAATTCTTTATGTTCTCCACAGTCAGCACAATATCATTTCAAGACATTACTGTTCTATTTTTCAGTTTCCCTTTTATTTCCCAAATCAGGAAATTTTTTTACAAAATAAGAATTCAGCTATCTTAAAAAAAGCTTGTTAGGTCACATTTTCTGTGTTATTTCTAGATTTTCTAGTGGGAACGTTTTCAATATTTCATCACTTTTAAAATATTAAAAAACAAAAACAATTTAAAAAACATTAACTCTTCATTGACTTTTTTTTTTAAAAGATTTTATCTATTAGAAAGAGAGAGAGAGAAAGAGAGAGAGAGAGAGAAGCCCAAGGGAGAGGGAGAAGCAGATTCCCCACAGAGCAGGGAGCCCAACACGGGGCTCGATCCCAGGACCCCTAGATCATGACCTGAGCAGAAGGCAGACACTTAACCAACTGAGCCACCCAGGCACCGTGTCTTCACTGATTTTTTCTAATTACAGAAGAAAAATCCAACAACACATTTGTGAGTAATAGAGATCATGAAAGCTCCCTCATGCTCCTACTAGTAGGCGATGACTATAACATCTGGGTATTTTCCTCCAGCTTTTTGGGGCATATACCAACAAACGTTTATAAAAATGGGCTCCTTCTGGGCGCCTGGGTGGCTCAGTTGGTTAAGCAACTGCCTTCGGCTCAGGTCATGATCTTGGAGTCCCAGGATCGAGTCCTGCATCGGGCTCCCTGCTCGACGGGGGGTCTGCTTCTCCCTCTGCCCTCCCCTCTCTTGTGCTCTCTTTCATTCTCTCTCTCAAATAAATAAAATCTTTAAAAAAAAAGGGGCTCCTTCTGAAATAACATTGTATGGCTTGATATCTTTTATCTTGTTATATATAGATGTGCCTCCTATTGAACGGCTGCAGAGTATTTCATACTATGGATGTGCTATATTTTATTTGGAACATTCCATTATTGATAAACACTTAGGCCAATTTCTTTTTTACTCTTACCAACAATGTTGTTGTAAGAATCCTTGAATATTTATGAGTGCCTGTGCTATCATTTCTGTAGAAGTTCCTAGAAGTGGGATTACTAGGTTGTAGGGTGTGTGGGTTTAAATCATTATTTAATACTGCCAAACCACTCTCCCAAAGGTTCAGTCAATTCTCCCTCCCTCCAAAGGTTTATGCATGCTCATTTCCCACATCCTTGCCAGCACTGGTTGTTATCAATCATTTTAGTTTTTCCCAGTCTGATGGGCAAACATGGTATTGTGTCATTTTCATTTCCCTGATTGCTAGCAAGATAGAACATCTTCTTCCATATGTTTATTAGCTAATTTAGTTCTTTCTCTGTGAATTTCTAATCCACTGCCAAATTTCATCTTCCTTTGGCCTTTCCCTTATTGATTTACAGGGGCTTTTTGTATATTAATGCTATTTTCTTCTGTGTCTCACTTGCCTTTTGTTTACAGTGTCTTTTACTGTACAGATGTTTTACTTTTAAAAAACAAAAACTTTAACCTGAATTAGAACTGTGTCTATTTGGATGAGCCCTTAGCTTTTAGGCTACCTACTATTTAGTTCCTGAGGTGATCAGCCATCTACTGGAAAGGGGAAATTGTTATTTCCTTGCTGCTATGCAGTAAATGCCAGATGAAAACAATTCTTAGATCCCTTAAATAGGCTCTATTCCTGTTGCTTGGAGTGGACTCTATAATCATCCCATACAGGATATGAAAGTCATCATTCTATAAAGTGAAAGTTTTATTCTCCATTCCCCTAAAGAAAACAAGAGTAAAACACTTTTTTTTTCTTTTTTAACTAAGGAAAAGTTTTATTTAAACTGTGCAATCAATCAGTATTTAGACAGCAGTTTCATAAACATTTTGGCATTTAAACTTTTACTCATTTTTGGCATGACCTGTAGGATAGCATGTAAACTACCCTGGGGAGGGGGGAAATACTAGGCAATATTTACTATGATGCTAGAAAAAGAAAAAAAACCCACATTATTAAACAAAATATGTTTTAAGAAGACATTAAAAAGGTACATTCAAAATCAAGGCAAACATTTGCTTTCTTCATGCAGTGGAGTTCACAGAGCTGATCCCCTGAGTCAAGTATAAAACTAAAATAGCTCAGCCCTAGAGTCCATTAGCTAGTCTGCAAATGCTGCCCTTACAAGAAAATGGTATACAGAGTGAAAGGATCCAGAACACCCATAATATGAAATAATATAGCTGGCTCCCACACTTTCATTTAATTCACATCTTTGAAGAAAATAGAAAGAAAATTACGCATACACAGACATAAAATTTTGTCCAACAACAGCAACAAACAGACAAACTTAGGTAATATATGTCCTCTATTCTACTGATAGCCTAAGACAATGTGTGTGTATTCCAGGCTTTGCAAATTCTTATAACAGGCTCAAGCTGCTAAATCATTAGTTACCATTTTCATTTGCAAACAGAATAAATATAGAGAATGTGGTAACAGGAAGAAGGTTTTAGGTAAAAATTTAAAATATTTTTGTTGTTTTTTAAGACAGTTCTGTAGAGAAATATACTTCTGTAACAAATTTTTTTTAAAGATTTTATTTATTCATTTGAGACACAGAGATAGAGAGAGAGAGAACGTGAGCAGGGAGAGAGGCAGAGGGAGAGGGAGAAGCAGGCTCCCCGCTGAGAAGGGAGCCCCATGCAGGGCTCGATCCCAGGATCCTGGGACCACGACCCGAACCGAAGGCAGACGCTTCACTGTCTGAGCCACCCAGGCGCCCCTCTGTAACAAATTCTTAAAGATGGTTTAAAAGAACCGTGTCTATATACCGTGAACTACTTACAAGACATAAACTTGAGTAAATCTGCAAAGATGTTCAGATTCATGATAATCATTAACGCTTCCCAAGAAGCTTTAAAGGCATACTTGAGTAAGCTAGAATTAGGTGCCAGTAGGTGTTGCCCTATATAAAACTCATTCCAAATAGTTTAGAGAAATGTTAAGACGTTCCATAACCTTGAAAAAGTAGGACTGTAGATAAGTAGAGAAGAACCCTAAAAATGCACTTTTCTCCTCACCCCTCCCAAGAAATTTGACTCTTTAAAAATCTTTAGAAGCAAAAATAGATATATTAAAAAAAGAAAGAACAGGGGAAAAAGGGGGGTAGGGGAAGATCTAGGGAAGATCCAGGAGAGAGGAGAGAGGGCTGGGCCACGGAGCGTCCCAAAGCCAGCACACTGCCCTTGGCCGGCAGCCGCTCCCTGCTCTGTGCCCACCCCGCCACCCGCGGCGTCCTCGTGGGCCCCACCCAGACTGGCGAAGGAAGGGCCATGCGCGTTGCCCCTGCCCGGCTCCAGGTACCAGGTCCCCTCAAAACGCCACGGGGAGGGCAGGGTCACCCCGGGGAGTCCCTGAGGCCGAGGACTCCGGGAAGGAGGATCCCGAGGACAGTTGCCCTCAAGCTGCTCTTTGGTGCTGAAGGCCAACTCACAGTAACACAGTAACAACTTTTCTGACACCCACTCCACAAGTAAACTTCACGTCTTTTTAAAGGATGCATGGTGATGGGACCCAGTCACTGTGCTGTGGGGAAGCCTGAACCAGCCTATCAGGAGAGACCCCATGGTTAAGCACAGTGGATAGGAACTAAGGTTCTTAGATGACATCCCCCCCCCCCCCCCCCCCCCCCGTCAACACCAGATTTGTTTCTATGGTGACTCCTCTGCAGTCAAGATTTGGAAGCTGTAGGATCCTTATTGACATCTTATCTCATAGTATTCTACCTTCAGTGTAGCAGTCTTGAAGTAAGTTCCCTATTATATTGTCTAACTTTTAACCAAAAAAGCCTCCACCATAAATGGAAACTATAAGGAAGGAGAAGACTGGAGGTCCTTGCTTTAGGTTTGAGTTTTGACTATTGTTTGAATAACCAAGATTCCAGGAAAGATGTTAGGCATCTAAAGTTAAAATTAAAAATTCATGACTCCTGTTCTCATGGACTTTAAAAACCAAAAGGAATAGATAGGCATTAGACACAAATATAAATATAAAATGTAAATATACATTTTTAAAAGTCGTATTAAACTGATATTTAAAAAAGCAAGATGTTGCATAATTAGAAAGGCTATCCAAGTTACCCTAGTTAGCTATTTATAGAATGCTTTTCATAAGAAATTTCATTTTGGGCAAGTCTTGAAAGATCTTAAAGTTTAGTAGCTGTGAGGGTATGGGGCACATTTAAACAAATCTTGATAATCTCTGTGATGAAATTTATTTTTACTATGAAAAATCATGTAGGATAACACTTAATACTTTTTTCCAGCTTTCTTGATATATAGTTTAAATTACAAAATATATCAGTTTAAAGGGTAAATTTGAGAAAATTTGGTAATTGTATACACTCATGTAAATAGCACCATAGTAAAATGTAGAACAATATTATCTTTAAAAAAATGAAAGATTTAAATTGAGGCAAATTCCCATATCCTTTTGTAGATTTTCCTACCTTACAGATTAGCGTTTAAATACTAGTCTTTATCTTTTAACAACCACTTTCTTCTGTTAGTTTTTGGTGCACATACAGGAAATGCAAACATTTTTCATTTTAGCACAGGCAAAACGTAATTGAAAAGGCTGACCTGTAAAGAAAAAAAAATCCGTTAAGAAATGTTTCACAGCCTCATAGAAATGACTTGCAGATTATAATTATTTACACTTTGTTTTCCTTTTAAGTTTTCATAGTACTATTGCTTCATTCTGCACAAGAAATCCCCTCATTTCATGGTTAGAGAAGGAACAGAAATAGGTTAAGAACTTTCCTACCACACAATTCTCAAAATGGTAAATGACTAGAATTTAGGTGCTCCAATAACTAAACTTATACTTGGTTCTATTATACGACTCTCCCTCAACTTTGCTCCCTCCTAAATTAGTGTGAAGAATTAGTTAGGTAGTAATTCATGTAAAAACTATTGACTCCAGATCTAGCAAGGAAGGATGACTGGTTACACACTTGGCTTTTCCCAGTTAATAAATTCCTATTTGGATATGGGGACTATAGAAAAATCACATAAGATAAAATCCAATTCTGAACACCTAATCTATTAGGCAAATGCCTGAACGACTCCGGAAACCAAAACTACCTTATTTCTAATGTAACCCTAGGCACAAGCACCAGTTTTCAGGCAATATTGGCTAAGAGAAATTGAAGGTTTTAACAGAGAAAAGGAGGAGGTTAGGAGATTACAAGAGGTGAGTTACAGCTCAGCCTCCTAAATTCCTCCTGTGAATAAATGGACACAACTAAGACTTCTGTTGATCGGCTATTACTATGTGGACAGGTTGTGTTGACACAGCAGAAGGCACCACGAGCCAGAGTAATTAAATATAATTTCTTAGCTGAGAAAATGTATCCTAGTAAAAATCCTATCAACTTTGGAATTAAACCAACTTGGGTTTGTATCTTGGCTAAGCCACTTAACCAGCTGTGATCTTTGGCCAAGTTAGACATTTTAAACCTCGGTTTCCTGATCTCTAAAATGGGGGCAATATTTGCTTTGCAGAATGTAGTAGTTTGCAGGAATGAAGCATGTGTTTGGCACACTGCATATGCTCAGTAAATCGCATTATCTCTTCCTAGAGACTGGGGTCAAAAGCAGCTGAAAAATGACCAGTACATTATCCCGACTCAGAATATCACCATGGTCTCTACCCCATAATGGAGATAGCTTTATCTCCTTAGTTAAGACGTACTGAAAATTAGGGTTAGAACTAGACACTATCCTTCAAAACTGAAAGAAGGATTGACTTGAACCATCCAGGAATTAGAACGAACCTGAGCTGTGGAATCTAAACTTTCCAGGAAGAGGGACAACTGAAATCAAAGAAAGAGCATGACAAGGAAGATAACACTGCTTAGGATGTGCACATTCTGATGAGGTGAGTGGAGGCTCCTGCTGAGGTTGATGGGAAATCGAGCGGTTACCACACTGAAAATAAAACAGCTGAAGAAATAAACCTGATTTAGTAGAAAGGTGGCATGTTGCAAATATCCTGTTAGAAGACGAAGAATGGGTATGAGCATGATTCTGTTCACCTACTGAGTCCCTATGTTTGAGGTTTTTTTCCCCCTAACCCTCCCCAGCAACATAATTACTTAAGAGAAAGGCAGAAAGTTCAACTATAATAAGAACAGTTATCAAAAATTTCTGAGGAACTTCCATAAATTAGAGCCAAGGAAACTTTCTGTTAAATGCATAGAACTGAGACGTTAATTTATAAAGCAAATATTCAAAAAGTTTAAAGCTGAATTGTTTTTGCAAGTGATCTAGAAAGGAAGTTTAATGTGTACACTTGATAAACTACAAGCCAAGGTTTTCATAGCTTTGAGATTTTGAAGATCCCTAAGGGGCACATGACTTCAGACTTCCAATCTCTGTAATGCAACAGACATTTTGTAGGGATCAGAATTATACAGTTCTACAGTAATAATGTATCTACGGTTGGCAAAATAATGGCCCTACACAAAAGTGCATGCTCAAATCCTTGGACTCTATATATGTTACCATACGTGGCAAAGGGACTTTGCAGATGTGATTAAGTTAAGGATTCTGAGATGGGGAGATTATCCTGGATTATCCAGGTGGACCCACTTTAATCACATGTGTCCTTAAAACTGGAGAACCTTTCCTGATTAGGGTCAGAAAAAGAGATACAATGATGGAAGCAGGGTCAGAGTGAAGATGGAGGGAAGAGTCCACAGCCTCTAAAAGCCAGAAAAAAAAACCCCAAGGAAACAGACGTTGATTTTACCCCAGTGAGACCTGTATCAGACTTGTGACCTACAGAAGTGGAAGGTAATAAATCTGTGTTGTTTTAAGGCCATCAAGTTTGTGATAATTTGTTACAGCAGCATTAAGAAAATACAGCATCTGTCTGATAAAAATGCAAGACTGTCATAATCCTAAACACTTTCAAAGGCTTAAAAAGGGAAACTGCCTGAGAAGATTAAAGCCTGCAGACATACACATTGCATTAGCCTGTGATCTTATGTCCTGAGCATAAATCAACTTAACACAGAATTCTATGTATATGTTCTTCTAAACACCAATAAAAGTCACAAGTAGACAACTGGTTGTATATGGAAATCTCCAGAACCCTCTACTCTGCTCACAGCCCACAAATTATTCTATTAAACCGAAGCAATTTTACCAGACATCCATGTGGCAACTTGTCAAGAACAGAGTTTACAAAATACATGTTTAGTCTTAGAAAGATCATGACTCTTTCCATATAGTTGAAACTTTTTTTTTTACATTCAGTATTAAAAATTTACATTCAATGAAACAGAAACATATGTGAATCACTACACCACCAGTGAAATGGAACCACATCTGGATATTCTTGAATTAAAATAAAAAGATACTTTCAATTTCATCTTTTCGGGACACTCTTCAAAGTTGTCTCCATATGGACTTGACCAGTGATCCTGAGTAGTCAACATGAGCAAGTTTCTGGCAGAAGTCCTTAACAAAGTCAAGACAAACTAATGCAAATCACTGTCATTGTCCCCAATGTTGGCAGTGCTCTTATCTGAAGCAAAGGCAAATAAAAGGCATTTCACCGAGGATCGAATTTCCCTGGTGTGCTAAAGCCGATTTTTTAAAAGCTACTTAGTGGATAAAGCTGTGTCTTTCCTTTTAGGCTAATCAAAATATAAAACCCCAGATTTCATTAAAAAGATTATGGTTTCACCCAAGGTTCCCCCTAAAGTTTGAAACACTAGGGTCCCTTGATGAAATTAAAATATTTCGACTTATGGACAACTTTAAAGAGCACATCAATCGAAGGATAGCCCCCTTAAACAGTGATATGATTTGTTTGCCCACTATATGCCACTGCTCCCCAGAGATGAGAATGTCCCTATTATTTTGGGACTGCCTCAAGTCTTCTGAGTCAACCAGGTAATGCTTTAAGCAGGAAGAAGACTGCACAGGCTAATTCAGGGTTTGCCATATGCTCTGGAATGGAAAACTTGCTGAGATTTCTGTTGACATCTCACACTCAAGGTGCTTAGGAGAGTAATCACATCATTTGGCAAAAACATCCTGTGGCTGAATCAGCAGATTTGATGGAAAGTCCCTATGTATGCTATCTGGATACAGACTGGGTTCTGGAGAGACAAGTTTGTTTGACATAAAAACAAGAAACAACAGTTTAATGTACAACTAAATTTGTCTATATGCGGAGGTAACCTTAAATATCTTTGGTTTTTTATAATTTGCTGATAAAAAGTACTTGAATAAAAACACTGATAAATACCAACATAATTGTATTGCTTTTAATTATGTAAACTTAGCCCTTTGATATCTTTTGCTACTAAAGCTAGATTCCTATCAGCCTCTAAATAAATTTATCTCAAATCTGCTCATCTTTACTTACTTACAGGCTAATCTATATACTTTAATGGTCTTTGGTATGAAAATACTGATGAGCAGTATCTTGTAATATTTGGCATAAAGATGGCATGCGTGTATCAGTACTTACAGCAAATAAGTCTTTGGAAAAGAAAATAGTTACCATTTGCATATTAACCCCGTTGGAATGAAATGCCATGAAGTAACACCACTATGAGAGACGAATGAGAACCTTCACATTTTAGTTACAGTTTTATACTTAAGACTTCAAAGAAGCTAGCTTTGGCCAAGTAAAAAGAAGTCTTTGGTGTATACTAAACATCTTATTCAATGAGACCAAAATATTTATCTTTGGTGAAAAGATTTTTTTTCTCTCCAACAAGTAGTTTCAACAATTTAAAAATACTTTACTCTAATACTGTCTATGAAGATTTACTTGCTGAAGAAAAAAAAAATTACACTTGAAATTCTTTGGAACTATATGCTGGTAAAGAACTTATTTTAAATGCTCTGGTAACAATAAGGTAGGTTGAAATTACTAGTCTATTTAACTACAACAATCAATATAAACCCTATTATTTTGGGTTAGTAACTACTTATATAAGCTTCATACCTATAGATGTTTCTAGTTAATTCAATTTTGGGGGGAAATTATAGTCAAATTTTTACTTTCTACTGAAAATTCTTTGGTAACAGAATTATTATGAAAAAATCTGTATAAGAACACAATGAAAAGGTGAAAAAGTAAAAATGTACTGGTAAATAATTAGCAAACAGTTATAGCCTAAAGATCTACCATAACTATGGGCCTATTCATCAAAAAAAAAACCAAAAAACAAACAAAAATACTTTCCTCAAGGACTGTCAGATCATCTTTTTAGACTTTTAAAATGATTCAAATTCATGCAGCCCTGGACACATCTTCCATAACCATGATGGATGATGTTTCAACTTTAGATTTTATCTGCCTTTTAATGAAAGTTTAAAAAATAAAGCAAACTCCTTATATTCCTTAATTTTGGATGCTGATAAAAGTTGGCCCCACAAAACTACTTACGAACCAAAAGACACCATACCCTGTCAATCTGCCCATGCTTGCATGAGGCAGCTTAAAAGTAACAAAATGTTCCCTGAGTACAGGAAAAAAATAACACTAGAATAACTTTAAAAGGAGGTAGTATAAACAGGAGCTATAAAGGCACGAGGAGCATTTTTCCTTGCCTCAGATTGTTCACCTAAAGCTCTGCTTTTTTTGTTTTGCCATGAAGCCCCTACTTAGATAACTAAATGGGGACTTTGACTTTATTCACCAGTGGTTGCTGGCACTTAATGTTGGTCTGCTTCTGAACACATCCAGTTTGGCACAAAACTGCAGATTAAGAAACAATAAGAGATGCATCATCAGACACTGGGATAGGAGATGATGGAGGTGGGACTGTTACACCCAGTAATATTCTTTTGATTTTAGAACACCATTTAGCATCATTTCCCCACCCCCACCCCATAAACCAAAGGTTTCAAGGGGAAATCCATTAAGATTCCTTTTAAAAAATGAGGCTCAGAAGTCATTTCCAGATAATGTGAAGAAATACTTACCAAAAAAAATGGGGTCCCCTCTCTACACCATGTGTTTAATTCTTTTTCCTCTTACACTGCTGGGTACCTAGTAGGTAACTGTCTCATGACTGAAAGAAGGCCTATTCTATGTGGCTGAGTAAACAGTTTGCTGATTTCAAACCAGCAAGAGGATTAACTCACTCCTGGAGTTAGCATTCCTCATTCACAGCATTGACACGGAAAGAAGATTATAAATAGAGTACCAAATTCTCTTAAGAATTCAAGAAAATACAAGCAAGGTGGTAGAGCTCTGAATACTTATCCCTAAACCAAACCTGCATGAAGACAAACTAAAATGCTTTGATAAGATACTATACATCAAAATAGTTATTGATAAAATCCAAGAAACTCTTAAGGCAACTTTCTGTACTCTTGTCCTGAACAACTTCATGAATATTAAAAAGGTATAAGGCAAAGAATTTCATAATATATAATGGAAGGCACTGTTACCATGATAACCTCTAGTTCATTTTATGGTCTACTGTTGCATTTATCTTTATTCTTAATATTTTATGAAATTTCTTTACCCTTTTTAAGTCAAGGTGGGATTAAAAAACAAAAACTCTAATCGATTCTCTTTAAAAATCTGTTTTCTGCATGGAGTTTTGCAACTAACTCTGGAAACGGTGAGGATGCTTTGCAAACTAGACAGTGCAGCCTTTGGCCGACCATCAGGCAAAGGGGAAGGTAGAAAAGGCACGGCTCTAGGCAGCTGAGGTTTAGGGTACAGCAGGTAAAGCACTCGGACGCTAATGCCCAAATCAGAAAGGCCCTTGAAGTCACAGAATTTCCCATATGCTACTGAATAGTTCTGTTCTCAAAAGAGAGACACTTTTTTTGTTTTGTTTTGGTCATTCGTTAAAATCAACAGTCCCACTTTTTCTCTTCTCAGTGGTTCGACAGTCCTCACAGTGGAGGTATGACATTTTCCAAACCATGCAGATGTCAGAATTTTCTTTAAAAAAAAAAATCAGAGCTTCAGATAAACATTCTTACTCATATACCTATATGACTCCCTTGATCACACGCACTACACATACAGCAATGAAAACAAAATGCTACTAGGAAGTATCATTGGTTATGGAGCGGAGATAAACTACCACAATAAATGAGGTAACAAAGTTGTCTCTTCTGAGTTCGCCACCTGGCAAACTGAGGTAGATAGTCAGCAAAGGGGCTTTCCAAAGTCTTCCCTTTGCTCCAGTGATATATTTTATAATCCAGTCAAATATCTTGACTGTCTCTTCACATTGCTGACAATGACACATTCAAAATACATGAGTTTAAACATAAAAAAACAAAATACATTCCAAAAAAAAAAAAAAAAATGCTGAACTACCCAATAAGACACCAAGATTTTCACAAAAGGCTTTGGCTCCCTGTTCATTGTCCTTCGAACAGACTTAAAGGTGGCAATACCTGAACATGGTTCTCTAGATTGGAAAATCGTTTTTATCAAAGAGCAGCATGGCGGACGGCAGCTGCAAAACCGAGGAGGAAGTTTGCTCGGCATCCAGCGGCACTGCTGGGTCCTCACGCTTCCTCAAGGAGGGATCCCCACCTGACTCACTGCCAGTGAAGGAACTGGAAGTTGGGGGTGTGGTGCTTATGACTGAGGACAGGTGTATCTCGTCATTGGACTCATGGGAGAACCTTCCAGAATCCCCCGTCTCGTGGCTGCCTTCACTATTGGCTGAGTGCTCAGTATCAGCTGCAACACCACCAAAGGGTCTTGGGAAGCTGGCTCTCTGACCCGGGGAGCTGGGAGAGTCTTCATCACTGATCAACACAGTAGTGCCTGGCTGGTAAAAGCACACCGCTTGAGCAAATCTTCTTTGAGGCTAAAAATACATAAAACACCATCAGTGATGACACAGTGCTCTTGAAAAATAATAAATATGGCTTTACGTAGTCTGTATGTTCTGAAATAGTCATCTGTTCAAGGATATGGGTGGAAGGCTACCATCATGAAGAGATGATCTAGGTCAGCAGTCCCCCACCCAAGTGGCAACACATGAGGATTACTGGGGCAAGTGAAGTGTCTAAAGTCTTCTTCAGTGATTTTTGATGCTTACTCCTGCCACATCCCTTCCTCCACTGCCCCCCATTCCCTGCTGAAAACTACAGCTCTGGTTACTATTCCAACTGTCACTTCAATGATCACGCGCCATGGATTTCCACAGTTATGCCCCAAATTAATAAAATCATATCCAGACAGAACATGAAAATTAAGGCCTTCATTTACATTTTCCTCTCTTTTTAATTATCATTTCATGATACCATGGGTTGCCAAAAATTTTTCTCATTTAGGTGGGTTACCTGCTCAACTTTTATCTTCTTAGAATCTTGGAAAAAAAGCCATTTTTTCTTAGAGTTGTTTTTAATTATAGGGCCATAGCTATTAATTATCAGGTCAGTTCCTCCCTGGAGATATAAAAGGAGAAAATGTAAATACTACAGATTTCAGTTTATTACAAGTAGTACACAAAATTTTTAAATGTTAAAAGAAAAAACCGTCAGGGACATCACTATTTCTTCTTTTACATAAACAGTACCCCACAAATACAAGGCAAAATTTGTTAGTGATCAAAAAGATATAATAGGTTTATTCTTCAGAGAGAGATATGCTGAAGTATTTGGGGTGAAGTGTAATAATTCTAAAAATTATTTCCAAATGTTACAGCAAACAAAAATACATAGAAACATAGAAGTATGGGGTGGCTGGGTGGCTCAGTCATTAAGCGTCTGCCGTCGGCTCAGGTCATGATCCCAGGGTCCTGGGATGGAGCCCCGCATCGGGCTCCCTGCTCTGTGGGAAGCCTGCTTCTCCCTCTCCCACTCCCCCTGCTTGTGTTCCCTATCTCGCTGTGTCTCTCTCTGTCAAATAAATAAAATCTTTAAAACATATACATATAGAAGTATAGACAAGATATTGACAATTATTTGTGCATTCATTATATTACTCTTTCAACCTTTCCACATATCTGAGAAACTTAAAAAGCAGTTGGGAAGAAAAAAACCATGGGCCCGCATATGCTCAACAAAATGGCAATAAATGCAGGATCAGCTCTTAGCCTAAGCCGAGGGAACATAGATATCAGGCTTCTCTGCTTCATACAGACCCCCACTCTGAAAAGGCCTCTTTTCACTTAAGATTCTCTCTTTTTTTCCCATGTCCTCTTCCCCATGCCACTTCTCCTAATCTTTTCTCATGCCAAGCTCCAAGTTAGTAATAAGAGAACCTCAATGTGCTTTAGTACTTTTTATGCTTATTTAGAAGTTTTAGGTTCCAGTGTTCTAGATTAATTGGAAATAAGTTGAATGGTTTACATTTGTATCAGAAAATAAAAGCTAAATTAAGTTGCAAACAAAAAAGACAACAGGAGTAACAAAAATCAAGTCATTATTATTTACTCATAATATATATAATATATAGCGCTATACTAGATTCAAGTAGATTGCATCTGTTAAATATAATTATATTAAATTTAATACCAGGGGCGCCTGGGTGGCTCAGTTAGTTAAGCATCTGCCTTCGGCTCACATCATGATACCAGGGTCCTGGGATCGAATCTCGCATCAGGCTCCCTGCTCAGCAGGGAGCCTGCTTCTCCCTCTGCCTCCCACTCCCCCTGCTTGTGCTCTCTCTCTCTCTGACAAATAAATAAAGTCTTCAAAAAAAATTAATATCAAAACTGCCTGAAATTTTGTTATATTTCTCTTATTATTCTAAATTTTAGAAAAGGGTTGGGGAAGAATTTAGACCAGGATTTGTTAAGCCTTCTCTGTAAAGGGCCAGATAGTATTTTAGATTTTGCAGGCCTCATATGGCCTCTGTCTCATTTTCTGCTCTTTTTTTTTTTTTTTCAAACTACCCTTTAAAAATGTGAAAAACATTCTTAGCTCATACAAAAACAGGCTGTGGGCTAGTCTGGGCTGGGCTATAGTTTATGGATACCTGATTTACACCGCATTGGTTATGAGAGCTATTATGATAATGCACGCTATCTAATGTTGCAATGTGACTAAAAATAATTTTCAGTTGGTCTTCCTAATGCTTATCACTGTACTATTATTACATATAGTGGAAAGGACATGAAGTAAAATCTTCCAATGACACTTCTTTATTATAACCAACTTCCTCAAGCCATAAAGGGAAGGATCTTGAGACATCTATTTAGATACTCCATATTTTTAAAACTGTAGTTGATACCTGGAATGTTCTAATGTCCAAGGCAGTTAAAAAAAAATCAACCAAACTAAGTATAAAAATGAATTAATAAAAAAATTGCCCACAGAGTAAATACAGGGCAATCCAAATTATAGTAAATATAGACTGATGACCCTTGTGTCCTTATCTAAAACACGTTAGCTCCACATAACCCCATCTAATTGAATTTATGCTGTTTTCTCATTTTTTACTCTCTTTAATCTTTTATTCCTTTATCTTTTATCCATCCTTATATTCTCCCCATGTATTTTACATAAGGAAGGATCTGGATGAAACTGTTTTCTATTTCATCAAGTAGAATATGGACATAATACGTCCAACATAGGATTTTTTAGTAAGCCAATTTCACACATCAAGGGAAGATGAACGGACGGAGTTCATCAAATCACAGCAAATCAGTATCTCAGCTCAGGGTACCTTTGCATCGATGAAGCTGTTTGGCATTATCATTGGCATTAAGGATTCTTCATTTTCTCCAGCTCCTCCCAGGTTCTTTCCGGCTTCACTCCCACCGGCTAGGGAGGTACTAGTGCGAGGTAACTGTGGAGTTCCATTCTGTGCCGTCTTGGAAGCAGATGATTTCCTGAAATATCCCAAGAAAAGGAAATCTTCCAATTTCATAGGAGATCTGGACGAATGTACCAAATGTGGCCTAAAATGATGACTTTACAAACAGTGGAGTTCTTCAATGCTTATTTCTCAAGTATCTTCAGAAACTGAGTGTTAGATTTTTACCTCAAACTCACTGCTGCAAACTTTTATGATTTTAGGAAACTTCTTTGTTTTTGTCCCAGTATTTGCTTATAGAAAATTATTTTTTACACTTAATAAAAACCTTAATATTTACAAAGTACTATTATTTATTACTGTTGATTACTTCAAATTTATGTGGAAATTATAATTTTAAAATTTACATGTTCTCTTTCAGGTCTGCCTGATTGTCACACTAACATAACAATTCACTTGCCAGTTAATGATGGCAAATTTACAGCAGCACTTCTGCAAGATTTAGGTATCAGTAGAACAATGTACAGAAAGATTTTATAAAAATATTCTTCAAGTGAGAAACTTGTACAGCAAAACTATGTTAATCAAATATACAACAAGATGTTAGAATTCTTTCTCTAACATAATATGTTTTCTGAGTATGTTTTTATATACAAGTACCATACATAAAGAGTAAATCCTGATAGTCAAGGCTAATGGAGGGAGTCTAGCGATAAGGATTATCCAAAAATAATGTGTACCTGACTTTGATTTTTTTTTAAATACAATAAGGAACCGTGAAAGCAAAAGCCAAAATATAAAAGGTTAGAAATAGACAAACTTACTGCACGCTGAGAATTTAGCCAAACTACAAATGAGATTGCCTAAGAGAGTTTACAGAGAACAAATCCCTAGTTATCACATGTATCTTAACCCCATGTCTAGAGAATTCCGAACACATGTCCTATGGAAATAAGGGAGGAGCTCTCAATGGCAGGCTACTTAGATATGAAAATATTCCGGACAGTAATGAATCTCCTCACAGTCAGCATATGCATCAGATGACGTGTGCCATTTTAAAAAAGAAACCAAAGGATATACTTTGTACTTCTCAAAATGAAAAGTACATGAAGAAACTAGGGCCTCATTTAAGAACATCTTATTGGCACAGTAATTTTTTTCAAATGGCAAAAAAAAAAAAAATCTCCTTGCAAAGTGAGCACATCTCTGTAGCAATTAAGAACTCAAGTAACAACTGAGCGTTGCTGGAGTGGTGGGGGGTGGGAGGGATGGGGTGGCTGGGTGATAGACATTGGGGAGGGTATGTGAGTGCTGTGAATTGTGCAAGACTGATGAATCACAGATCTGTACCTCTGAAACAAATAATATATGTTAAAAAAAAAAAAAGACGACGAAGAAGATAGCAGGAAGGGAAGAATGAAGGGGGGAAATCGGAGGGGGAGATGAGCCATGAGAGACGATGGACTCTGAAAAACAAACTGAGGGTTGCTGGAGTGGTGTGGGGTGGGAGGGATGGGGTGGCTGGGTGATAGACATTGGGGAGGGTATGTGCTATGGTGAGTGCTGTGAATTGTGCAAGACTGTTGAATCACAGATCTGTACCTCTGAAACAAATAATACATTATATGTTTAAAAAAAAAAAAAGGAAGAAGAAGATAGCAGGAGGGGAAGAATGAAGGGGGGGAAATCGGAGGGGGAGATGAGCCATGAGAGACGATGGACTCTGAAAAACAAAGTGAGGGTTCTAGAGGGGAGGGTGGTGGGGGGATGGGTTAGCCTGGTGATAGGTATTAAAGAGGGCACGTACTGCATGGAGCACTGGGTGTTATGCACAAACAATGAATCATGGAACACTACATGGAAAACTAATGATGTAATGCATGGTGATTAACATAACAATAAAAAATTTAAAAAAAAAAGAACTCAAGTAACATTATTTGAAAGTGGAAAATCCCAGTTACTGTAGAAGGCACTGGATTTCAATTTGCTTCTGGTGGTTACTGTAATTTAAATGTTTTTTAACCACCTCAACATGTCTCTCCACGGGAACACACCTGGCTTTACTTCGGTATATCAAGATGAGAACACAGATGAGGATGCAGGTCAAGGCTATACCAACGCCTACAGCAATGCCAGTCATTGATTTTTGGTCCAGATGGTAATAGCCTGAATAAACTAAAAGCAGAAACACATTTACTCAGTATCAATCAGAAAAATAAATGAGTCCATTTATTATAATTCTAAGATAGCTATTTGCTTTTCTATAATTTTTCTTCCTCTCCGAGGAAAATGTTTGACAGTATGTGTCCAAGAAGAAAAGACACATATTACTCTTTTTATCAGTAATCTCAAAGATCAGTTTATATATTCCCATACTGAAGATTCCAAATTACCAATTCTAAATGCTGTATTATTATATGAAACACGAACATCAGTTAATAACTTATAATGCTAAAAGGCACAAAGCATAGACGTTTCTTGAACCAAATGGTAACTTTCATGTCATGTTACCTTAAAAGCAGATCTGTATATTAAAGATGAGTTTCCCGTGTCCATATCTGCATTTACATAGCAGTGCTCCTCAAACTTTAATGTTCACATGATCACTAGGGGATATGTTAAAATACAGATTCTGATTCACTATGTCTGGGGTGGGGCCCATGATTCTGCACATCTAACAAGCTCTTGGGTAATACTCATGCTGCTGGTCCATAGACACTCTGAGTAGCAGGTATTTGAGAAGGGACTATGAGCCTTGCTCTCCTTTTCCCATGATAAGGGAGCTACCACCGCTGCCTCCCTCCAATGCTTAAACCCATCTGTGTACGTACATACATACTTACGTACGTGCGCGCACACACACACACACACACACACACACGGCACTGAGGCATCTGAGGAGCTACCCTTAATCCTGTTGAGTTCAGCTGACATTTCCTCCATTTAAAGCCCCATCGCCCTCTGCAGGCGCACTCCCCCCACCCCAAGAAGAGGAAAAGATGGTTTCTTGTCCTGTACCACAGGGGGGGCCCTGGCTTCCTTTGGGACAGGACAGTTGCCCTGGAGTGAGGGTGGCTCTTTTTTTTTTTTTTTTAAGATTTTTTTTTTAAATTCATTTGAGACACAGAGGTAGAGAGAGAGAGAGCACAAGCAGGGGGAGTGGCAGAGGAAGAGAAAGAGGGAGAAGCGGCTTCCCGCTGAGCCAGGAAGCCCGACATGGGGCTCGATACCAAGACCCAGGGACGTGACCTGAGGACCCCGGGATCATGACCTGAGCCGAAGGCAGACGCTTAACCCTCTGAGCCACCCAAGTGCCCCTGAGGGTGGCTCTTTTAAAGATACTTCTTCCAACTGCTTTTCTGGAGAGAAACAACTTTCTCTCCAGAAAGGCCGTTTTTCTGTGGCAACAACTCTTAATGAAAACCACGCTCTCAGCTTGAACACCATAGCCAGCGCAGCTGTTTATTTCCGTGAACCCTCCCTGGAAGCTACTCCCATCGGTTTTCGGGGCCGTGGCTCCTCGGTCGTGGTGGCTGTGCAGCTGGGAAGAGGAGTAACTGGGACACAGTGGTGAAAACGGCAGCTGACTGGGAGGTAAGCTGGTCTCCCTGTGGAGGGCAAGGGACAGCCGGTAGCTTCACAGCATCAGAACCGCACCGGCAACAATTCAAGAGACCAAGTGCAGGGATATGGCTGCGGGAGGAGCAGAAATACAGTGCAGGAGAGCTGAAGAAACACTGAACGTTCTTCAGAAAGCTCAGTAACTGTGGTGGCGTACAGACCTTTGGCATCGGCAGAATCCAAACGCTTGGGCCTCTGATTAGAATCAGGGGTTTCCTTCGGAAGGACTGCCAGCTCCACCGAGTTTGAAAAGGGCCCTTCTCCCACCTCATTGGATGCAGATATCTTGACAATGTACACATTTCCTGCCACCAGGTTTTCTAACAAAGCCATGGTGATTGCCCCTATAAAGAGATCGATTGCAAATTAAGTAAACATTAATTTTTTTTATCTTTTATTCATTCTTTCAAACATACCATCGTGGTCCTTTATTTAACAAATATTTTCTGATTATAAAAGGAACACCATGTTCATTGTAGAGCGTTTGGAATCCACAGACAGATAGAAATAAGAGGACAATCTAATCTCCCTTTGTTAACATCTTGGTATATTTGTGTGTGTGTGTGTGCACGCATGTGCATGCCCATGCGTGCACCGTACATATGTGGGTACGTATTTACTACAGGCTTTTTTTTTTTGCGAGAGAGAGAATGAGAGACAGAGAGCATGAGAAGGAGGAGGGTCAGAGGGAGAAGCAGACTCTCCGCTGAGCAGGGGGAGCCCGATGCGGGACTCGATCCCGGGACTCCAGGATCATGACCTGAGCCGAAGGCAGTCGCTTAACCAACTGAGCCACCCAGGCGCCCACTACAGGCATTTTTTATATTTTAGAGTTTTCACTTAACTTTGTATCATCATGCACGCTGCCTCTATACAATCTTTCTCTGTAATTTTGTTTTAGGAGTAGTGTTCTAAAGTAATAGGTTTTTTTGTTTACGTTTTAATATATTTTTTTACCCCCCCCCCAAAATTTATAAAATTGGATACAAACAGCATTAAAAACATTTTAGAATAGAGTATTTCAAACATAGGTAAAGAGAGAACGTTTATAATGAACCCAGATTCAACAGTCATAGTTAGATTTTCTAGATCCAATGTGAAAGGCTTTTTTTCTTTTAGAAATGTTTAGGGGCCCCTGGCTGGCTAGTTGGTAGAGCATGTGACTCTTAATGTTGGGGTTGTGAGTGTGAGCCCTACACTGGGTGAAGAGATTACTAAAAAAAAAAAATAAAACTGAAAAAGAAAATGTTTAAACTACTAATGGTAATCACTGTGACAGATGATCTTGTTCTTAAATTAGAAACAATTATTTTTGAAAGTATGAATATATTTCTCACTCACCCAATCATTATCTAAGATTTCTTGGGAATGAACAGGAAAGAAAATTCCAAAGTTATATAGGAACCTCAGAGTGTTGAAGACCTAGACCTCAGGTTAACTACCAAAACGACCACCAGTAACCTGCACAGCATCTACTTCTCTCCAAAGTCACCATCACTTGAATTTATATATGATATTTGATATCAAAGGCATTTTCTCTGTTGGCATGATGGCTAAGAAGGATTGCTATGTGTGTACTACTATTCCTTGACGGGTCTTTCTGCTCTTAGTTCTGCCATGGCCTGGAAGTATTTTTCTTACAAAGGGGACGCCCACCCTAGGAATGAACTCTCATGTTAAGAACATAGGTGTAGGGCGCCTGGGTGGCTCAGTTGGTTAAGCGACTGCCTTCGGCTCAGGTCATGATCCTGGAGTCCCGGGATCGAGTCCCGCATCGGACTCCCTGCTCGGCGGGGAGCCTGCTTCTCCCTCTGACCCTCCCCCCTCTCGTGTGCTCTCTGTCTCTCTCATTCTCTCTGTCTCAAATAAATAAATAAAAATCTTTAAAAAAAATTTTTTTAAAATTAAAAAAAAAGAACACAGGTGTAAGAGAATTCAACCACAAAGTTGTTCCAGTATGCACTGCATTTGTGAGTTGATATTCACAGGGAACCTAGCTTCCCTCGGGTGACGTCATCTCACTCCCCCCACCCTCCCAGAGCATCCTTGCAATAGCTCTGAAGAGCTTAACGACAGCTTGTAGCAGTCACCTCCAGGCCAGACTGGACTATTCTACACTTGCTAGAGTGTATTTCATTATGCAAGTGAAATGTGGGGTGATCTCAGAGCTCAGGTCAGGATTCGGAGGCCACCTCTGAGGTCACATGGCGGGAGGCAGCTCAACCAAGCAGCTCTGCGAGGGCTGAACACGGCTTGTTTTCATGTTCTCTGGTTTCAGTCTGGCCTGAAGAGAGTGTGAGCTACTTGAGTACACAAATGTTAAGTAAACAAGCTGACTCTTATTTAGAATGAGGAAGAGTCTTTCTACTGTTACCATGTTCTCAGACAGGTGAATAAAAACCAAAGATGTACTGTGACGTGTTACAATTAACTAGAAGGAAGAACATTTCAATTTCTTCACAAGAGACATATAAATAAATTGAGTTTCCATTTTAGCACAGAATACTTCACATTTAATTTTTAAAAATGCTTGGCAAAAACCAGTCCCTACCTGAAATTAAAAGTCTTTTTTTTTTTTTTTAAGATTTTATTTATTTATTTGAGAGAGAGGGAGAGTGAGAGGAAGAAGCAGATTCCCTGCTGAGAGCCAGATGCGGGGCTCGATCCCAGGACCCTGAGATCATGACCTGAGCTGAAGGCAGATGCCCAACCGACTGAGCCACTCAGGTTCCCCAAAAAGTCTTTTCATTTAATTCAGGTTTTATAAGCAAATGAGCTGTGTGGATGTGTGCAAGTGCTCCCCTTCCTTCCACAAAAAGAGTGTTCCTTCACACACAAAAAGGAAACTAACATTCTGGCTTCTTTATGAGGAAAAAAGCAGTGAACTCAAAGCAGTTCCCAAATATTAAAGTGATCTGCCTGTCCTTCTCTTCTCTCAGCACACTATCTGAATCTCGGTTAGTGTGATTATGCCAGTCCACTGCCTTTCATATGTGTCTGAATCTTCAGCTATTTTAGGAGTTTCAGAAACCAGACAGTACAATAGGCTCAGTGTTGGATCAATGTTGATCAAATGCTGGCATGCTACCAACTAAGTAATTTGTGACTTGGGGCACATTACTGAACTTTAATTTCCTCATGGGGGCAATAATTCCCACCTCATATAGTTATTGGAAAGGATTAAATAAACTACCACTGGCAAGTCTCTGACATAAGTGTATTTACTCCATGAAAGTGAGTCTTCTTCCTCGCCTCTGATCCTCCCCCTTCTGGAGAACAGAAATTTTTTTCATATTTGAACAGCTTAAGGTGGCTGGCATAATGCTTGTACGAGATAATTCTCAGTAAGTGCCAAATTGAACTTATATTAAAATATGAGCTATTTGTCGCCAAAGGAGTGTTCGTGGAGGATAAAAAAGCACGGGATAAGATTTTGAGGTTGGAGAAGTGCTCCAGAATGCAGTCTCAGAACTCACTTCCGTCTACACTCTGTGATTGTTTTCCAGTTCCACAGTCTTAAAAATCATCTACCTAGTTATACCACTAGTATACCTTTCTGTACCTCTCCCATGAACTTAACCCTCCCACTGCTTAATCAACCTCTCTACTCGGACATCTAGGACGCATCTCAAATTTAACATGTTAAAAACCAAACCTCTTTTGGTTTTGTTGACTGCACCTGTGAAACAAATAATACATTATATGTTAAAAAAAAAAAAAAAAAAAAGAAGGTAGCAGGAGGGGAAGAATGAAGGGGGGGAATCGGAGGGGGAGACGAACCGTGAGAGATGATGAACTCTGAAAAACAAACTGAGGGTTCTAGAGGGGAGGGGGGTGGGGGATGGGTTAGCCTGGTGATGGGTATTAGGGAGGGCACGTTCTGCATGGAGCACTGGGTGTTATGCACAAACAATGAATCATGGAACACTACATCTAAAACTAATGATGTAATGTATGGGGATAATATAAGAATAAAAAAAATTAAAAAAAAAAAAGAAGACGATAGCAGGAAGGGAAAAATGAAGGGGGGAAATCAGAGGGGGAAACGAACCATGACAGACTATGGACTCTGAGAAACAAACTGAGGGTTCTAGAGGGGAGGGGGATGGGGAATGGGTCAGCCTGGTGATGGGTATTGAGGAGGGCACGTACTGAATGGAGCACTGCGGGTTATACGCAAACAATGAATCATGGAACACTACATCAAAAACTAATGATGTAATGTATGGTGATCAATACAACATAATTAAAAAAAAAAGGCTTTGAAAAAAAAAACAAAAACCAAACCTCTGATTTCCCCCGTCAGTTCTGCTTCTTTCTTTCCTTACACTCCTCATCAATCTGCAGTAAACCTCATAGGCCGTTCTTTCAAATTATGTTCTAACAGCTTCTTATTACCTTCCTCGTTATCACCCTTGTCCAAATGCCCACTAACTCTCACATGGACACCTGTATATTCAGTGGTCTCTCAGCTTCTACATTTACCAACTTATAATCAGTCTTTTAGGTGGTTGACAAAGTAATCCTTTCAAAATGTAAATCTGATCAAAAGTCTTCGATGTCTTTCATCTCTCTAAAATAAAATCTGTGGTCTACAAAATCTGCCCTTAGTTTCCTCCCCATTGATTTCCTACTGCCTGCTCTTCCCCTCACTCTAGGCTCCCTGCCTTCTTGTTGTTCCTCTAATGCCAAGCACACTTCTGTCTCAGGGCCTTTGCACTTCCTCCAATACTCACACGGCTCCACTTAGATGTTTCTTCCAAAAGGACCTAACCTTGCTACCCCCATCATTCTGTCTCTTCCGCCTCACTTGCAGCTTTTTTAATACCACTTATAACAGTACCTAAATATCTACATATTTGGTGTTACTGAGATATAAGCTTCAAAGGGGAAAGAACATTGTTTTGTTCACTGTGGTATTGCCAACGCTTAGAAAAGAGCCTGCCACACAGTAATCACTCAATAATTCATTTAATAAATCAATTTGTTCCTACTATTGGTATTCTGATTTACTTGGTAAATGTTGAGTTAAATTCCTTTATTGAAGAAAATTAATTTCCAATGTGCATCTCTAATAGGAGGAAATGACATATTTATTTAGGTTAAATTTATTTAGTCATGTAACTTTTTTTTTGAAGAAGCAGCGTCTTTACAATTGTGAGAAATTCATGCTATGAGGAACAGAGTTCAGGAACTGCTGTACTATAGGGCATGACTTTCTATAGTGCCTTTTAGATTTTAAAAGAACTGACTAGTTTGTGCTGATTTACTGCATATCAGAAAGGTGAAGGCTGTTAATTTCTGATTCACTTTAAATTACACACAAGTATGATTTCATATCACATCTCTGCTCAACCATTTGACCATGTACATTTTTAGCCACAAATATTATTTGGTCATCAGGAACATTTTTAAAATGTTTTATCTTATTCCACTTGGCAATATGTGAATTAATTATACACATAAATATGTATAAACAAAACATGTATAGAAGATTAGTAGATATATAGGAAAGAAATACTGATATTCTCCCTCTTCTGCTTTCCTCATCTTTTTCTACACTTTCACCTTTTCCAAAAGTTGCCATAATCAGACATTAAAGACCATTTTATATTTTATTTTTTTATTTAAATGCCATGATATATTTTTTGCTTTTGGTTTAAAAGTGAGTGAGTGACTCAAGGGGCACCTGTCTGGCTCAGTTGGTGGGGCACGTGACTTTTGATTTCGGGGTTGTGAGTTCAAGCCCCACACTGGGTGCAGAGCTTACTTAGACATAAAATCTTAATAAATAAATAAATAAAAATAAAAGTGGGTGACTCAAACCCTTTTTTTTTTTTTAAAGATTTTATTTATTTATTTGACACAGAGAGACACAGCAAGAGAGGGAGCACAAGCAGGGGGAGTGGGAGAGGGAGAAGCAGGCTTCCCACAGAGCAAGGAGCCCGATGCGGAGCTCGATCCCAGAACCTTGGGATCATGACCTGAGCCGAAGGCAGACGCTTAACGACTGAGCCACCCAGGTGCCCCCCCTTTATGTTTTTTACTCAAAAAAATAAACTCAACTCTTTTTTACCTATATTGCTTATTGCGTCCTCTATGAAGTACTAGCATTAGCTATAAAAAAGGACGTGTACAAGATGGTATAGCTTTTTGCTGAGAATTTTTCTTAAAATCACAAAAGTAGGATAATGGCAAAAATAGATTTTTTTCCCCCTCCCATGCATGATTATGTAGTTAGAACAGCTTATATAGGTGTAAAAACCTGCAATTACAACCCATTTCACTACTGGGTAATCAATGAGGCAAAATGTTGTTTTCTGAGCCTTGTCTGAAACTGACAAATGAATGTGTTAAAAGGAACCGAAACAAAATACTGTTTCTTTTTAGGCAGGTACAAATGAAGAGCTAAAGGGAAGAAGTGCTCATGTGATAAATCAGGTTAGTCAGGGTCAAATGTGTCAATAATTCATTCTGGAATTAACTAAAAGTAAACTGTACATTTTAAGAATATTGTGGTAGTTGGGCACCTGGGTGGCTCAGTTGGTTAAGCGACTGCCTTCGGCTCAGGTCATGATCCTGGAGTCCCGGGATTGAGTCCTGCATCAGGCTCCCTGCTCGGCAGGGAGTCTGCTTCTCCCTCTGACCCTCCCCCTCTCATGTGCTCACTCTCTCTCTCATTCTCGCTCTCTCAAATAAATAAATAAATCTTTAAAAAAAAAAAAAGTTAAAAAAAAAAAAAAAGAATATTGTGGTAGTTTGTAAGACTAACAGCCCCAAATAAATTGTACCTCCATCAGTCCACACCCGTGGGCAGTCTGGTCCCGCACTAAGTCTGGGCTTGGCTACCTGCTCTGCTTTGCCCAGTGGGACGTTAGCGAGCGTGATACAAACAGAGGCCTGCAAAGCTTTGTACGTGCAGCTTCCTCACTCTCTTCCTGATGCTGGAACTCTCTCTTGCTGTTTTTGAGCTACTCACACTCTGTTGAAACCATGAGATGATTTCAGTCTCATGAGTGACCTCAGGAGAGACCAAGAGAAGAAGTGCCCCGCTGATCCCAGTCCAAACTGCTGACTCACAGAACTGTGAGAAACTAGGATGGCTAATTTTTAAAGTGGTCTGTTAGGTAGCAATTGATAACTGATGCAAATATAAAACTGTATTGCCAGCAAGTACTTAACTACTTTCAAGTCTCTTCAGTGACTAGGAAAATATTACTTAGTGGGGCTTTGGCATAATGAAAACATGAATATACGACTATTAAAATTCCAACTAAAGTCACCATTTGTTTGCTTTACAATTGCATAGAGAGTTTTATCTTAAATCCACAGGTCTTTAAAGTTCATCCTAATTAGGTAAATGTTCCCTTTAAAAGGTAAAATGTATGTGCAAATGCCTAGTACTGTAAAAGTGTTTAGAATATGTAGATGGCCAACAAATTTCCTTCTTGAAATCCTTCTGAAGCTTTTAATTGCTTAGCAAACTGTTCTTTTCCCAGCATGCATGTCTGAATTAAGTACTTAAGTGGGACCCTGATATTCATATGGGCCAATTTATTTGTATGTGGACCATTTTAGTACAAAAGTCTGCTCCCTTAAACCAGATCTTCTTCCAGTGTTCGCTACTCCAGCGCAAGACACACCACCACTGGAAATCTGGTAGTCATCTATAACAATTCTTCCTTCCTTGCCCCATTCTTCCTCTACTTAAGCTACTGTCATTTGACCATCCTCTCCTTTCCATCTCAATCCTCGGTATCCTAATCCAGGCTTATAGTCTGGACCACTGTAGTCACCTCCTAGTCTCTACATTATTCTGACCCATCCCTCCTGCACCAAACCCGTTCTAGTCACAATAGTCAAGAGTGATCTTTCTGGAATGTGAATCATATGCTCATGCTTAAAATATGCTGATGATTTCCCAATGCTCTGTGAATAAAACCCAAATCCTTTATCATCTGTTACTTCATAAATATAAATTCAAAACAAACTCGAGATCCTTCTTTCTGTTTGTTTCCTTACCGTCGATAATCTTACTTTTCATCCTCTTTGATAATTTATGCTCATATTTACCTTCTCGGTGTAGGACCTGCCACTCTCCTGCAATCCAGGCCTTCCTGGACGCGTACAAGATGGTATAGCGCGTCACCACGGTCTCTGGACCATCAGGAGGTTTCCAAGAAACCAGAGCAGTGTCATCTTCTATCAATGTCACCTTTACTCCAATCGGTGGGCCTGCAGGTGCTGTGCACACATGGAGAAAATACTGTATTACCAGGATTAAATGGTGATAAACACTCAAACACCTGGCTAACAGACTGAAAACTCAGGGAAAAGAGTGTGAAAAACTAGAAACCACTATAAAAACATCTCAGAATCACAGCTTTTACAGATCATTAATGATAAGAGTAAAAAACACTGGGGCGCCTGGGTGGCTCAGTCGTTGGGCGTCTGCCTTCGGCTCAGGTCATGGTCCCAGGGTCCTGGGATCGAGCCCCACATCGGGCTCCCTGCTCTGCAGGAAGCCTGCTTCTCCCTCTCCTACTCCCCCTGCTTGTGTTCCCTCTCTCGCTATGTTTCTCTCTGTCAAATAAATAAAATCTTAAAAAAAAAAAAAAAGTAAAAAAACACTATTTTTTTCTTCTTTTTTTGAGAGCTAATTTCATTTTTATAATGTTTAAAACATCAAAAAAAAAAAAAAAAGAAAGAAAGAAAAAAAGGAGATGGTAGATTCCTAGATGGAGAATTACTAAGTCAAAGGGCATAAGAATTTTTAGGGCTTTTGATATTGTTTTGCCAAACTGATAACTAGAAAGGTTTACAATTCCACCAGCAGCACCTGCCCATTAGGTATTGAGTCTCACCCCATTAGGTATTGAATCTAAACTACATTTCTTACTAAAACGTACAGAATATATATTTCACCTGATTTAGGAAACCACTGAAGATAATACTTCTGAGACCAAAACATTTAGTTATTCTCCAAAAAGTTGTGAATCAGTGAGTTTACAGGGCAGACCTTAGACTAATACTTTATATCTGCAAAAGTAGTCAAGGCTTGGGATTTTAGTTGACCACATGTTTAGTACGAGCTAAAAGTGTGAAGAGCTGGTTTTTGGCATCACATCCTATTTGGAATATAGCCAAAACCACACCCAACAGGCCCTATGCTCACTGAAGTTCATGTCTTTGCTTTGCTTTCTCTCAGCATAATTAGAATAGTTGTGATGGTCCTTACATAGATCATTTACCCCCTCACCCTCATTCTAGAGAAAAGGAAATGCAGGTCCACAGACATGAAATACCTTAGCGAGAGACAGAGGTAAGCTCCAGAAATGGTGTTTGATCAGATATCCAAACCACTGCACTATGCACAGGATCAAGCCACCACACACGTTACTTCTAACATGGGCTCCCAACATCATTAAGTACACTATTCACTTACTTCCATTTTAAATTATTTGGGTTCAGTCTTGAAGAGTACACCTGATTTTAGAAAATGTAGTGTTTCCCCAAAGAGACATTACATTTAAGCCCACTGGCTTGTGTAATATATACAGTGAGAGGAAAAAACATTTACTATAATAAAACAAAATACATTTCAAAAGTTAAGAAACAAAACAAATGCATACATGTTAACCAGGGTGGTAACTGGGTAGTATCTTCTTTAAAGACCTATTTTAAGATTTTATTTATTTGAGAGAGAGAGAGAGAGAAAGAGAGAACACAAGCAGGCAGAGGGCAGAGGGAGAAGCAGGCTCCCCGCTGAACAGAGAGCCTGACACAGGGCTCGATCCCAGGACCCTGAGATCATGACCTGAGCTGAAGGTAGATGCTCAACCAACTGAGCCACCCAGGTGCTCCTAAAGTGATCTATCTATTTCTTAAACATTTAGATAAATGTCTGTACCTTCTGGAAGGGTCGAATGGTAGACAACGGGGCTCCAGGGGCTAGAAAGCTGATCCACATGCAGTCGTACAGCAAATTCATATTTGGTGTTTGGTTCTAGACCTTGAACCAACATGTGAGTTTCTGATCTATAAAATGAGTAATGAAGTTGTTAATGCTGGTAGTACTTTGTTTCTAAAAGATTATCAGTATTTCCAGTCAATATAGGTAAGCATACTGTTATTATCATCTCATTTTCTTTAAAACCAATTTTTTTAGACTAAAAAAGCAATCTCTTCTATTAAAATACTACATTTGGTATTATCCTATAGAAATTAGCCTACGAATTGCCCTGAGAGGAAACTATGGAATTGGCAGTATAGAAATATCCCAATACAAAGGGATTTCCTCTGAAATACTGGAAGTCAAATCATTCTTTTAAACCATAATCATGGGCATTTTTCTAACTATAACCAAGAAGACAAAATAAGCTTTATTTTTTGATGCCAGCATGAAAGTGGTCTTTTGTTTTTTCCTTTAAACATGCTAAGGGTAGCCACTTGAAAGTAATAATATCTTCTTGCCTAATCTTGTTGCATGAGGCTGAGGAAACAAACAAAAAATTCATTTATAGAAACTAAATGTCAGAAGATGCAGTTTTCAGAACTGAATATGGTAAAGATACAAAACTCCCAGCCATTTTATAAGTAAGATAAGTCCTGAGACAGGTGCTTACAGCTAAAGGTCAACCTGGCCCAAGATGGTAAGAAATAAGTGGGAAGAGGGAGAAGAGCAAAGAAAACCACCATTAATAGAAGCTACGTACGTTTGAAGGTACAGGACCAAAGAAGCATTCTGCAGGCCAACAGGGTTACAGCGGATGGTGTAGTTAATTATTTGTGCAGTGGTGAACGCAGGCCTCCTCCAGTGCAGGAAGATGGAAGATGAAGAGTTAGCCTTCGCATAGAGATGGTGGGGTGGTGGTGGTGGAGGAACCATGCGATCACGGACAGCTATCAAAAAAGACAATGTTAATTTACTGTACAGCATATTACTGCAGAAAGTGGTAAAATGATAAAATCACAATTCCCCACCCTATTAAGTTGACTTTAGGTCTTTCTTTCATTAAAGAGGTTCATAGATACATCTAGAGATGTATCATTCAATTATGAGCAACTCTTCCATGAGTTAGATAAGGAATCAAATATTAAAACAGAAGCACCAAGAAGACAAACTACTTGCCAAAGACATTCAGAAGGCCAGCAGTGGACTTAAAACTAAACGGACACCCTCTCTTCAGTGGCAATAAAACCAAACAGGTCTTAGCAGCAGTAAAACTGAACATTGTAATTGGAAGGAAATAAACAGCCTCAAGATTAGAGCAGATAGGTATTCAGGGTTATTTTTCCCAGTTAAATTACTAAAGGTCTTTTGCTTGCAAAAGTAAAATAAGTTCTTATAATTAAATACATCTCACTTAAATATTTAGTTTGAACACGTACTTGTTCAAAATAACTATGTTAGGTGCCACGGAAGATAGAAAACCACCAACAATTCCAAGTAGTGATGAGACTTAAATTTACAGAAGGAAGAGGAGAACAAGGACCGTGAGCCACACAGAGTGAAACGTGCTACCCTAACTCTTACTTACACACGCATCCCGGAGTGCTGACGGTCTGATCCGCCTGATAGCCATCTTCTACGTTGTTGTAAGCCAGCAGCCTCACGTGATACTTTCTTCTGGGGTCTATAAAGAAACTGACAGGTAATAATTTGGTCCTGCCCTCTAGATATCAGCCCTCCAGAGCCTTTGCAGATTTTGGTTTAAAAATCTTTTGGATGCCTAACAGTTTTATGTAAAATGAGATGTTTTTTCCTCTCCTATCCTACATAGTGACTCAGCAATTCACCTCTGTGTGGCTTTGCTACTGTGACTATCTACCAGTTATTTACAATTTTACTTAACCTCTCTTCAAACAATAACATTAACTCTACTACTCTTCGTCCTCCTCCTCAACCGACCAGAGATAGATTCTTGATCCTAAAAGCCTTGGGGGTTGCCTGATGGATCACTTGTAAGAGGTTACACTACATAGAAGTTTTTTGTTTAGTTATTGGAGGGTTAGCTACCTTCAAAAGCATGGAAATCAAAGCGAGCTTATTTTCTCCCTCAAACGTAAAGATAATTATAATTGTCACCCTTTCGTACCTTTAAAAAGTTTTATAACCATGTGTAATTTAAGTTTATTTCTATGTGTGCCCTTTCCATTAACTATTTTCAGGTTGACTGCTAAATTCACCAAGAAAGAGGAGTTGGAGCTCCCTCTACTGGTGCTCATTAACTATCACAATATGAAATCCAAAGTCCATCCCATACATACAGAAACAAAAACTTTTTCAGGTTTTTGAGGATATAAATGGTTATACATTTTAAATGACATGTTTTAGAACATATTCGAGTTTAATGATATAAATACATTTAAATATAAATATTTATGATAACATTTAATTATAGAGTACTTGCTTGGGACAAAAATAAATACTACTGAGAAATAATGTATTTTTTTTTCTCCCCAGCTTTGCTGAGGTACAGTTGATGAACAGAAGTTGTATATATTTAAGGTATATGAGTTGATGTTTGACATATGTATACATCGCGAAGTGATTTCTACAATCAAGCTAATAAACATATTCTATCATCTCACATAGTTACCATTTTTGTGTAGGTATGTGTGTTGAAAACAAGATCTTAGGAAATCTCAAGTATATAATACAGTATTGATAAGTATCATCACCATGCTGTACATCAGATCTCCAGAACTTAATTCATCTTGCATATGTGCAACTTTGTACCCCTGAGCAGCATCTCCCCATATCCCCCACCCCTGAGCCCCTGGCAACCACCATTCTACTCTCTGCTTCTATGGGTTCAACTATTTTGGATTCCATACATTCGTGAAATCATGCAGTAACTGTCTTTCTGTATCTGGCTTATTTCACTTAGCATAACATCCTCTAGGCTCATTCATGTTGTGCAAATGGGAGGATTTCCTTCCTTTTTAAGGCTGAATAATATTCCATTGTGTATATAGGCCATATTTTCTTTGTCCATTCACCCATCAGCAGACATTTAGGTTGTTTTTATATCTTGGCTATTGTGAATAATGCTGCAATGAACATGGAGGTGCATAACAGTTATCTCTTCAAGATACTGATTTCATTACCTTTTGATATATACCCAGAAGTGGGACTGCTGGATTATATGGTAGTTATATTTCTAAACTGAATATATTTCTATATTATATTTCTCTAAATAATAATAAACATACAAACACATCCAATACTTCATAAGGGAAAAATCATCCTTGAAAGTTATATCCAATGTGGAAAAAACTTAGAATAAAAAAAGATTAAAATAATTCTAGAGTGAATTTAAACATTTAAAAATCCAAAAATAAGGGTGCCTGGCTGGCTTAGTTGGGGGAGCATGCAACTCTTGATCTCAGGGTTTTGAGTTCGTGTACCTTAGCATAAGTAGCACACAGAGATTACTTAAAGTAAATAAACTTTAAAAATAAAAATCAAAAATTCAAAAATAAAATGTGAAGTTTATTAAAATCTCCAAAATAATCTGAGTCTGCACATTTTAAAGACTGATGTATTCTATTATTTAATATTAAAGTGCATTAAAAGGATGTCCTAAAATTTTTATTTCTGTTTCTATTCATTTTGACAAAATTAAAACCACAAGAAGAAAAAAACTTATACAACTTAGGACATTTCTATACTTTTTTAGGTAGAAAGTAGAAAGACTAATATTCAATTATACTATAGAAAATGGTATCTTATATATCAATGTTCTTCCCATTC
Source organism: Mirounga angustirostris (assembly GCF_029215605.1). Lineage (NCBI taxonomy): Eukaryota > Metazoa > Chordata > Mammalia > Carnivora > Phocidae > Mirounga > Mirounga angustirostris. The sequence goes on along the minus strand of NW_026991717.1, from coordinate 49,344,740 downwards.
TATAAATGGTGGTACCAAGGTGTTAAGTAGCATGTCTAGTGTTACTCAAAGCTAAACCAAGGACTTGCTGATATTTTTATCACATGTGCTTTTGTCACAGCAGGTAAGTCTGTCTCCTTAAATTCTAAAACTGAAATATTTTCAAACATTTTATAAAATAACTACAGAAAACACAGAAATACATTTGGACTTCATTACTCAAATGATTTCCAACATTAAGCACTGAAATTCTAAGATTCGAAAATTTCTGTTCAGATTAAGAGCAACTTAATTTGAATCTGTGTTCATCTTTCTTTCCTCCTAACATATTGCTGAGCTCATTAGGCAACTGAATCCTACGTGTCATCTTACAAATACTACTTCTGAATGGGTACAAATGGAATTCATTTGGCTCTCTGCAGTCAAGTTCTTCAAATGTATTTCTTCATTCTGTCTCTACTCCATCAGAAGAGTATCTTTAGGAAAGCCTCCTGAGTGTGGGGCATTGTGCCAGGAATTAGGAGATACAGAAAAAGAAGGCTGGATGAGAGAGAGTTTGCCCCAAGTAGCTCACATTCTCAGGGAGCCAGACACGGATACGGTCCGCTTTCACCGAAAGCGGATTTTGATGAGGGTTATGAGTATGTGTGGAGAGATTAATCTTTTTTCCACTGTGCAAACAATCAATCAACAGTTCATGAATACTTCTCTGGAACAGTTATTTATTTTTAGTCCTAAAATCGATTCTTCATTTTCCCTTCTTCATCCTTAAAAAAAGGAGCTGCTTAAATTTTAAACCCCAAATTAACCTTTTCTGGTTGATGAGAAGCAGTGTGCATGTCCTGAGACAATGAGGGAAGAGCACACCCAGCCCTTGTACAACCCACTCAGCACGGTAACAACCCAGATCTCCTGGTGCTCATCTGGAAATCATCCAAGTCACTGGAGCAACCATCTCCAGGGCTGGGCTCCTTCCCCTGTCAGTTTCCATGAGGTCAGGAAAAGGCAAACCATTAGGCTGGCAAATCAAGTACATCAGGTGCACAGGAGTCCTCTCTATCCACACACAAAAAGTACAAGAGCCAGGGTAATTTTGGAAACCACTTTGGTGGAAAAAAACATTAATGGGTGCATTAATGTTTTATGCACCCATTAAACGTTTGTTCACATGTGATCAACTCTTTATGCTCTTCAAAGAATCTCATTTATTAAAATTAAAATGCCAGGTTGGGGGCCAAGCTGAGCAGCGGGCCATGCTCTCCTCTTAAGCCCTGGGAAATAGGACTTCAACCTCAAAATCTAGTCACATTATTTTGGTTTGTTAATCCAGAGACCCTGGAACAACATGGCTCATGTTTATGCATCAATTTGTTAGAAATTTGATGTCATGGATCCAGGGGATCAGAGCCCTCAAATAATGCTAAAATGAGCACTATCAGGCAATAAGAATTATCAGCTAAAAAAGAAAACAGAGAACAGCTATACAATTAACAAAATTAAAAATTCAGAGTAATAAAAAAAAAATCAGAGTTTAAGACCAACACGTTAAATGTAGTTAAATGCACAAATAATGTACCTTAGCATAAGTAGCACAAGTCCTAAAACTCTACAGTTCTGCAAAGACCCTCCAATGCATAAAGTACAAAGCAGAGACCCAGGATCAACACTGTGAAATGCCACAGGGAACCAGTTTCCAAGGCCTGCTAACAGCCCTTCTTGAGTCAAACATTGCCACGTCTGTGGTGCTTGGTTACACGAGACTCAGCAGAATTAGGGAATGTGGTTTATGGGGAAAACAGGAGAATCAAGAAGAGCAGCCACAAAGAACAGTATAGGCCTTTCCAAAACCCAGTGAGGGAAAAAGGAGAAAGGGAAAGAGGGGAGAGAGTTCGTGCCATTTCCTTCCAAACTCAACACAAGGGGCATAAAAATCACTCACTGGGGCTAATCCTTAACGGCTCAGGAGTGATGGCTCAGATAGGTAGTATTTGCATTTAACTTACTTAAAGATTTAGCAATATGTAAAGATGGAGGGCCAGGAAGGAAAGCTCAAATTTAACGCGAACCTCCAGTGAGTGTCAGCTTAGGTTAACAGAATCGTGGTCCCAGCCAGATTAACTTGTACCTTTCTTACGGAGTCAACCTGTGGCCAAAAAATGAAGATCTCCTTCCTGAAACACCGCTACGGCCACACTCCTCTTTCCTCCTTTGGCTCTAGGATTTGCCTTACCTTCTTTCCTTTCTGATTCATTCTCACCACTAACTCTTCCACTTTAGTTTGTTTCACATGAGGAGAAATCAGAACCAGAAGTCTGGATGGCCAAGAAAGAGTTCACAGGTATCAAATAAACATTTATCAAATGCCTACTAGAAGCCAAACATTATATGAAGACTCAACAATTAGAAAGCCGTAACTCTTGGGGTGCCTGGGTGGCTCAGCCGGAAAAGCGTGTGACTCTTGGTCTCAGGGTTGTGAGTTTGAACCCCAGGCTGAGTGTAGACATTACTTAAATAAATTTTTAAAAATAAAAAATAGCTCATGCTTTTAATTTTAATCTTCCAGAGTACAGACTGATGAATGAATATTCTGTAAATAGTATTTACTGTTTAGCCTTGAATATATTTTTTAGTTTTCTAAGCCTTGCTTATTTTCATTTGGAAAACAGACAGATAATCCCTTACAGGGATTTTAAGAGTATTAAATGAAATCATGGCTATTAAGGACTTTGTACAGTCCCTATAATTAGTAAGCACCCAATATGATTACTGTTGTTACTATAATGAGGAAAGTTGCCCAGGAGAACAGAAAAGGTTCTACCAAAAATATGGCACACCTAAATTTGGGAATCATCTTTGTGAAGGCAAAAAATCATCAAGGATGCTCATTCATACAAGCAGGGTCTGGAATCCAGAGTGTCAGTAAGTGAGCTGATCTCTAACTACTCTCTGTCCTCATTAATATTCCCTGGTTCGTGGAGCAGGCAAAGGCTCCCAAGCGCGTGTCTGACTTGTATACACGACGGAGGGAGCAAAGGCTCCCAAGCGTGTGTCTGACTTGTATATACGGTGGAGGGAGCTGTGTTCTGGGTTTTGGCCACTAAGAACTCTTGCTGTTTTGGCAACCGTGTCACGTGGTGTATAATCCTCTCAGTTTCCAATCCACCTTCACCCACGTCTTCCATGTTCATGTAAGAATCTCTCATCTGCTAACAAACTACCTGATGAAATAAAAGCTTTAGAAAACAACATAATAGGTTTCTTCCTTAATGGAGGAACAGTAGATTGTTTCATGAAATGGAAATATGGAAGTCTGAGGGCTAGCATTAGCAACAGCAAGCAGATGGAGACAACAAATTCGTTCACTCTGTTAATTATATCCAGCTTTGACAATTAAGTATTTATTACCCTCAATGACTACAACTCAGAACAAGAAAAAAGTTCAATAAAATGAGATGCTCTGTAATGCCCAAGTCTTTATTTATTTATTTTTTATTTTTTAAGATTTTATTTATTTATTTGAGACAGAGAGAATGAGAGAGACAGAGAGCATGAGAGGGGGGAGGGTCAGAGGGAGAAGCAGGCTCCCCGCTGAGCAGGGACCCCGATGCGGGACTCGATCCCGGGACTCCAGGATCATGACCTGAGCCGAAGGCAGTCGCTTAACCAACTGAGCCACCCAGGCGCCCCTGCCCAAGTCTTTTAAAGATGTACTGATCGAGGACCTAAATTCCATTCTAAAAGCACCCGATTTAACAACAATAATGCATGAACCGTATCTTTATACATCTTAAGGAACCTACAAAAAACTGTGGTATAATATACCCAACTTTCATTGCAACATGTCCCAAAGACCACAAGACAAGAGAAAACCCAGGTCTTCTTCCAGTGTTTTACGTGAATACTTGAATAACTTGCACTTCTCTTGACTACCACTAGACGGCACCTGTGTGCCTGTACAGAGAGTGTACTCCTCCAGCTACTGAAGGGGGGAGCCATTCAGGTACCAGCTGAAACTATGAAAGAGCAATTCGAAAACAGGTATGCACGAAATATGGCTATTGCTTAAGATTCATCAAAAGAAGGACTGCATGAAATGCAAAGCAGTGAAAAGTAAGGGTGCCCTGGATCAGTATTTGTTATATACATAAATATTTCACACAGAGTTTAAAAAACTCTGTGAGCTAGATCATTGCTTTTGTCACCTGACCTCCAGAGAGAAGGATGCGGAGACAAACAAAAGACAACTTTCCTAATGACTCAGCACCACTTGGAAGCCAAGAGACAGTCCAGCACAACAGCGAAGGTCTCAGATGCCAGCCCCAGGCTGCCTGGATTCTGATTCCAGCTAGGTCATTACCGTGCAACCTGGGGAAGTTATTTTTGCCCTCTGTACCTTGGTTAAAATCACCTATAAGATGGGAAATGATGAAGATAACAGAATCTACCTCTCAAGGCTGTTGGGAGGAGGAAATGAATTAATTCACTGAAAGTGTCTACAAGAGTGCCAGCGTATCACAATAATATACTGATAAAAATATCAAGAGTAATAAAATAATTACTAGCAGCATCACATGACCCCTAATCCCTGCTTCCTTTCAGGTAGAAGGGCAGGCTGTCCTTTAGGCTGACTAAAGGACAGACTCTGGAACCAGACTACTTGGGTTTAAATGGAGTTTCCTCATCTATAAAATGGGGATTAAATGGATTTATATTTGTAAGTGCTTTTAAAAATGCCTGGCACTTAGTAGGCGCTTTCCAGTGCTAAATAAATAAACACAGAGGAGAGGGCTGGTTTGAGAATTAGGGGATTTGGATTTTAATCTTGGATTTAGTAGCTGTGTGGCTGCAAAGGCAATTCCCTGGAAGTCCGTTTCCTCATCTTTAAGATTAGCAAGTTGAAATGTATCAGTTGTCCTCCAATTTGTTTAGGTAACAGTGTATTAGGGAAGCTAAGACAAAGGTACAAATAAGTATCATGCCACGCAGGAAGAACTGCTGCAAAGAGATTTGTTAAGACTAAGGGAATTCAGAAGAAGGAAAGGTTACTGGTATTTTTTTATTGCGTGGGGGAGGGCTTCATTGAAGTAGAGCATGTGAGCAGAATTTGACCTTACAATAAGCACAGGGCGAAGAGATTAAGGCCAAGGGAGGAGTGTAAGCAAAGGCTTGAGGACAGGAACACATGGATCAGGGATGAGTAATGGGGAAGAGTTCGGTAAGGGGGCATGAGTGAAGGTCACATAGACAAGTTAGGCTGGGGGTGGATCTCAGACAGCTTGGAGAGCCAGGCTGGCCAGAGTGGATTTTGTTACACAGACACAAAAGATGGCTTGAGTAAATGGAATTGTTGAGAGAAGGGATTCATGAGGAGTCAGAAAGCTCCCAAGTTCCAAGCCTGGGTGGACAAATAGAAATGGAAGAGGAGATGCAGAGAGCCAATAACACGCTGAATCAGAGATGCCAGAGGAACATTCAAGTGGAGCTGACTCATGGGTGAGAAAGCGTGGGCTGAGCGGGCAGTGAGGATGGAGAACATGGTCAGTAGTCCTGCACACAGAGGACAGGGTACCCAGGAGGAAAGATAGTAGGGACTGGCAACCTGGGCGTGAGATGGCAAGTGGTGTTAAGGAGTCATGAGGAGAACCAGGAAGGTATCATGGGAGCCGTGAGCAGACTGGTTGACAATGTCCAGCGCTACAGAGAAGTCAATGAGGGTACAAGTGACATCTGGTATCTAGGTCCTTTAACAGAGTAAATTCAGCAGGAAAGAGTGGGGTTGTGGGGCATAGCAGAAAACAGGGACTTGAGCAAGGATGTGGTGACCCTGGAGGCAGGGCTCGAAAGCAGAATGAAGATGGAAATGCATTATTTTCTGATATGTACCAAAGTGTTAACAGTGGTATTTAGCTTTGTCTCCATGGTAGAATTTTTAGCTATTTTGCTTCCTGTATTTCTACTTGTTCTACAATAAATATGAATGGCTTTGGTAATCACAAAATAGTAAAGAATTAGAACTCAGAAAGCAAAACTGACAGACATCAATTCAAATTTTATGGATTTTTTGTTGTAATACTAACACTTCTAGAAGTTTGAGTTCCTGGAAGATGGGGGAATGCATAATAGAAAACTATTATTTACAAAGTATTTAGCTATGGACCAACAAAGAGATAGTATTGGGGTCATGAAAACCAGGACTTTGCTTCCTTCAGCTGCTGTGTTGGTGACACTCCAGAACCCTTGAAAAGAGCCGGGCTGGAGTGGACAGGTCAAAGGTAGATAAAACCAAGAAAACACCCGAGGTCAGGACTGTGAGAAAACTTTTACCTGACATGAATAAATCCACCTCTGACATCATTTCTAAAATCCAAATCTAGATAAGACTTAATGAGTTTTATCCCCCATCCTTCTAAAGAAAACTTCTCAGGTGGTGCGGAAAAAGTCTTCCTAGGACCAAAAGGAAGATCGAGCAACTGCATTTACTTTGAGACATTTCCTGCCACTTGGTTCAATTTAGACATGGCTCATGTTTAGTGAAATGTCTTAAGTAAATACAAAGCGTTATTTTAAAAATCCCCACGTACAACTTTAAATGATTTACTTAAAATACCACTATAGAAAGCTTTGCTAACGTTAACCACCAAGTGTCACAATAAAGATGGCTACAAAGCATTAAAGAAGTCAAACGGATTAGACTATATATGCAGAGGTAAACAGCAATCTGAAAATTTGCTGATAGAACGTCACCACAATGTGAAGTTTGGAAATGTTAAATTAAGAAACGGTCAGAGTAAGTGAGAAAGGTGAAATTCTGAAGGACGAAACCTAGTATCTGGCCCAATGTCCATTTTTAATTTAATCTTTTGTGTTACAAGGTTTTGTGCGAGCCTTTTCAGGGCCATTGTTCCCCTGTGGTCTGACTGGAGAACCCCTTGGTCTGGCTAGCCAGGGTGACTGCACTGCCCCCAAGCCTGTCCCTCCAACACAATACCCCCCCATATAATTATTCAGAGAAGAGGCTAACAGTATGACCGCTCTGACACCCGGGTCATGGCCTCTGACACAGGATCTGGGGCCAGCCCAAGTCTGGTCCAGCATCAGAAGAGCAGGAAAAATGCTAAGGGGGATGGGTGGGAAAGGAAAGCCTAGCGAAATACTCTGCTTTAAAATGGTATGTGTAAGCACAGTAACAAAAACACAAATCACATGCAAACAATGTGATTTGCGTTCAAGTTATCCAAACGTTGTTAGATTGTAGGTTTCTCCTCTCTGAGAAACCTTAGAGAGAGAGATTAGAGGAGCAGGCCTCTTTCAAGCAGGAATTCTTTGTCTTCTATCTTCAGACTTACATTAGAATGGAAAAAGTTAATTCGTGATGGTTAAAACAATACCTGACATGAACGTGTGAGTATGTGGATTTAAAAACAGGTTTTCGGCTAAAAGAATGCAAATTTTACTTAAAGCTGAGATTAAAATTTCATTCTCCTTTTGTTTATAAACTGAATTTCTGTAAGGACTGTTAATGATAAACATCTTTCATGTCCATTACAAATTTAAAGGATTTTTGTTAATGATCACTATGCCAAAATGTTATAAATCTGTTCTGTGATAATACAGAATATTTGAGTGTAAAACAGACACAGTGGCAGATGGGAGGGGGCAACCCCCACTCCCCAAATTTCCCTGTGTTCTGTGTAACAACTCTCTATGGAAGCTGATGGTAGAGTATTTGTCTAAAACTGAAATGACTCAGTCCCTTTTGTTCTGCCCCCCTGAAGGGCCTTAAGACAAATAACGCCTCTCACTCCCAGTGAAAACATCCCCTCTCCTACTGAGTTTAGGATAATTTAGAAGAAAGTTCTTTGCATGTGACATTTGAGAACAGTTTCCTACCAAAATAAGTATATCCTACTCATAATCTCTATTTTAAAAAACCTCCCCCACCCCCCCAAAAAAAACTCGGGATTGTTTCTACAAAATCCAGAAGCAAATGGCTTTTTCAATCATATCATGTTCGCTAATACTTTGACCACATTATTTTTTGAACGTGTGATTTCATCTTTATACATCTGTAAGGTTTTCAAGACTTCTTGTAAAAACTATTTTTCATTTTTGACAAATGCATTACTTGAGGTTGTCTGGGTAAGAAATACTTGGTGTTAAAGATTTCTACCTGAACACTGCCATGAATGAATCTGATTTACATCCAAATCCCGAAAAACAAAACCTCCCACAAACATGGTTTTTGATCTTTTCATGTTCTTATGATACTTCTTTCCTTTTGTGAATCCCTGTGGAAAAAAGACACCTCATTTGTCCAATTTTGTAAGATGAGAGAGCACAGCCACTAAGTCTCTCTATCCCATAATCAATTAGTGGAATGATGCCGGTGGCTGGTATCTCCTTCGGGGTGGGGAGGAGAAAAAGGGAGACTCCAAAAGAGCAGGGCTTAACTGTCCCCAAATTTATGAGAGCTTTATGTGAACAGTACTAATAAAGCTGGTCCACATATATGTTCCTGAATAACTTAAAAGTGAATATAATGGAACTGCTAATTATAAGAATTTAGAATTATAAGATTAAAAAAAATGTGTTAGAGTGGGGGGGCATGCAGCCTCCTAGGACAATTAAGACGCTACAAAGTTTACTTAAGAAAATGAAATAAGGGGCCCCTGGGTGGCTCAGTCGTTAAGCGTCTGCCTTTGGCTCAGGTCATGATTCCAGGGTCCTGGGATGGAGCCCCACATCGGGCTCCCTGCTCTGCGTGGAGCCTGCTTCTCCCTCTCCCACTTCCCCTTCTTGTGTTCCCTCTCTCGCTGTGTCTCTCTGTCAAATAAATAAATAAAATCTTTAAAAAAAAAAGAAAGAAAATGAAATAAATTACTTTAATTATATTGATATTTCTATCACAAACAATCCTCACCCTAAAAAAACCCAAGTGCTTGACTTACGATACTGTACTTGGCTCAGCATTTGTTTAAGTAGCTGCTCTCTCTGCCAACACACTCACACTGTCTCACATATATCACATCCTTACAAACAATATTTTTATAGACCGACAGAGAGAGCCTATTCACGACAACCAAACATCCCCTGAAGCCATGAAATAAATTTCCTTCCAGGACTAACATTTCTCTGTTTCACTGTCATGGGCTTGCCATGCCATTTTGACCCTTTTGTGAGGCAACATGGAAATACCATCTATCATCTCCTGAACCACAGCGACTTGGTCGGAGGTGCACAGTTTCATTGCAAAAACATCTGTGGTTTGATAACCATTCCTCCAAATCTCAGCCCTTGGCAGTTAAAAGCATGCTTACAAGATGGGAAGGATGCAGGCAGACAGCTTGAAACCAATCTTAAATTTCTTCTCAAGTGGGAAATGCAAGCCGGAGAAATATCAGCCTCATCAATCACAGTGATAAAACACGATCGTGTTATTTATTTATGCCTCCTTTAGAATTCACAAGAAGCACTATGTTACAATGTATTTAAACTTTGTTGAATGTATCACTCTGAAATCAATTTTCATGTTAGCAGATAAGGGAATTGTGGGAGTTCTTGGATACAAGCAGGTGCAGGTCATTACCATGTTAATTGGCTATCAATAACCTACTCAAATTCTATATAAACCTTAAATCTTTCAAGTATTAAAAGACACTGAAGATCACTGGGGTACTGGAAAGTATTCAATATATCTTAAGATGGTTTTCAACACACACGATAGAGAATCTCAAACAATCTGAGCACACAGAGTTAAACAAAAAGGCGTTTTCTGATAAATAAAACATTCAACAGAAGACCTAAGGTTTCTTATATTCCGTATCTGCTATTTCAGAAGCGTTATTGTTGTAACCATGTACATAGTCACTGTAAAACCATTCCTAATTTGGAAATACTGATTAAAGATTAAAAACAAAACACGGCATTTTTTAACCTTTTAACAATTTTCTTTTGTTGAATCATCATACTTCACACCTCAATACTTGGACATGCTTCCCCCGAGAACAAGGACATTCTCTCCTATACAACCATGATACCATGATCATAACCAATAAATTTGACAAAAACACAATTTTATCTAATATATTTCCCAAATTACTTCCCAAATGTCCTTTATAGCTGCTCTCTCTCCACCAGTTCGACGGAGGGTCACACTGCATGTCATAGCTCCTTCATGGAGAATTGCTCCCTGTCCTTTACCTATTTTTCATGACAATGACACCTTCGAAGAATCCAGTACAGATGTTTTGTAGACTCTCTCACAATCTGGACTTACCTGTTTCTTTCCTCATTATTAGATTCAGATTAAACATTTTCTTTTTTTGCTAAGACTACTTTATCAGTCAGATTATGACTCTAACACAGGGTCTTTTATTCAGGGAAATTTAAAACTCACAGTTTTGCAAGTGAATTTGTTTTGAATTTTGAATTTGTTAGATTGCTTGTTGAAGGGGAATATTATGGTTTCAAAAGCTTTCCTAAACTCAGAATGGCCTAATTTTCTCACTGGCCAATCTTATCTATTTATCTACATTTATCCATATAAATGAACTCTTGCCTGACACTGAGGACAAAAAAGAGAAAAGCACCAACATATTTTTAGGCTTCTTGAAAGATTTCTAGAAATATCTGATATATTTTTTATCTATGTAATGCAAATGCATATTTTTTTTCTAAAAAATTCTCAATGAGTCACACTGGAATGCCAATTTGTAATATGCACACAGCATGGGAATAAAGCATACAAGGAAGCAGGGCCACACACGTGTGCCACGGAGTCAACATGGGAAGGAGAATACGATGAGAACAATCCCTGCAATTCCTGAGAATAGAAATGTGCATTAGCAAAATGAGAAACAGTGTCTCCTTACTTTTTGAAATTTTCAGAGGTTTAAAATGTAGTTTCTATAGTTTTTTGGGAGTCAGAATTAAGGCCCATCTGCCATGATTTTTCTTCTGAGACAAAAGCTCATTTTATGAAAAGAATGGGAATGTATTCAAGAAAGGGAAACACACTAAAAACCATCCTAACTGACCATCCAGATGGAGAAAGGTGAAAGTTCAAAAAAATTATTTTAATTGTTTCCTCCACTAATATTTCTAGATCATCCAAAACCCTATAACTTGTCAAATGATCCTAGAAACCACAGAAATCTTTCCTTATTATGTTAAGTCATTGTCAAGCATAAGTTAATATGGTTTTCAATACATAAATTCATAGAGAATCTTCAACAATTTGAGCATATAGAGTTTTTCTGGAGGTACTATATTTTGGGAACTTCATTAGTATATTACAATTTTTTTTTCTGATAATTAAAATATCCTGTGCCCTGTAGCTAGCAGTGTTTGTGGTTTGCTTTGGTTGCAAGGAAGCTCACAGCTAAACTTATAGGCATTTCTAGCAACTGTACAGGACCCTACGGCATGCAATAAAGAAGTCAATATCCTGGTTTCATTGATTTTCCAACTTTATTTATCTTGGCTCTAATTTCTTCATCTAGGTATATTCAATTTTATTTTATTTTATTTTATTAAAGATTTTATTTATTTATTTGACAGAGAGAGACACAGCGAGAGAGGGAATACAAGCAGGGGGAGTGGGAGAGGGAGAAGCAGGCTTCCCGCTGAGCAGGGAGCCCAATGTGGGGCTCCATCCCAGGACCCTGGGATCATGACCTGAGCCGAAGGCAGACGCTTAACGACGGAGCCACCCAGGTGCCCCTAGGTATATTCAATTTTAAAAAATACTTTTTTTCTCATTAGGATCAAATGTTTGTTATAGAAAGTTTATAAAACTCAGACAAGCAAAAAGAGAAAATAAAAATAAAATATCTTAATACCAGCACCCCGATATAAGCTCTTTTAAATGAGGTTGTATCTCTTTTTTTTATTCCCTTTTCTATTCACATACATACTCAATATTTTTTGTATCTTATAGACTTTTTCTCACTCAATATACTGTGAATAACCACTCATGCTACTAAATATTCTTCTAAGACATTCCTTTCAATGTCCACATTTATTCAAATTGTAAGGATGTACCACTGTTTATTTTATTAACCTCTGTAATTGAGTATTTAGGTTTCTTCCATCTTTTCACAATTATAAATGATCCTGCACACTACAGTGAACATCCTTATGGTTAATGTGTGTGTCCATGGGGTGCCTGTGTGGCTCAGTTGGTTGAGCATCCAACTGTTGGTTTTAGCTCAGGTCCTGATCTCAGGGTCATGAGATTGAGCCCCGTGTAGGGCTCTGCACTCAGCTGAGAGTTTGCTTCTCTCCCTCTCCCCCTGCTTGCTCACTCTCTTTTTTTGTTCTCTCTAAAAATAAATCAAATCTTAAATGCGTGTGTTCATTAGTATTTCCTCATGATAGGTGTCTGTCTACTAACAGAATTGCTGCGTAAAGGAGTATGCATATCACAACCCCCCTTGTGGTGTTACCCAGTTATGCCTAGAAAAGTTGTGTATCAGTTTACACTCCTACTATCAGTATGAATGTTGTTTAATCCCAAACCCTTTCAAACACTGAGACGTATATCACCTATTTGTTTTTTTGTTTTTGTTGTTGAATTTTGTGTTTCCGTACTGAGTCACTCCAAATCTTTCCTGGAAAAGGAAGCAGGAGAATGTACATCTGAAATAATGACTTGGTAGATATATTTATACAATCTACCAGGGAAGATGGACACACTGTGATAATCAGGCAAAATGTGCTGCCTACCATCTACACAGGTTTCTTAAGTTATTGTTAACATCCTGGCATGCTGAGAAAGCAAAGATGCCATTTTAACCTTCAGCTGAAGCAACAGCTCTAGTTTCTGTAATAAACCAAGATAAGCGTCAGTGGAGTCAGCTATCTCAGCTAATTCAAGAGGCTTCCACCTACGCAGGGCAGTCTACATTTTCTGGGATGTTATGCAGTCTTTCAAGGTTTCACATGTTTTAAAACAGAGTAGCTATAATCATCAAGACAGTATGGTACTGGCACAAAAACAGACACATAGATCAATGGAACAGAATAGAGAGCCCAGAAATGGACCCTCAACTCTATGGTCAACTAATCTTTGACAAAGCAGGAAAGAATGTCCAATGGAAAAAAGACAGTCTCTTCAACAAATGGTATTGGGAAAATTGGACAGCCACATGCAGAAGAATGAAACTGGACCATTTCCTTACACCACACACAAAAATAGACTCAAAATGGATGAAAGACCTAAATGTGAGACAAGAATCCATCAAAATCCTTGAGGAGAACACAGGTAGCAACATCTTCAACCTCAGCCACAGCAACTTCTTCCTAGAAACATCACCAAAGGCAAGGGAAGCAAGGGCAAAAATGAACTATTGGGACTTCATCAAGATAAAAAGCTTTTGCACAGCAAAGGAAACAGTCAACAAAAACAAAAGACAACCGACAGAATGGGAGAAGATATTTGCAAATGCATATCAGATAAAGGGCTAGTATCCAAAATCTGTAAAGAGCTTATCAAACTCAACACCCAAAGAACAAATAATCCAATCAAGAAATGGGCAGAAGACATGAACAGACATTTCTGCAAAGAAGACATCCAAATGGCCAAGAGACACATGAAGAAGTGCTCAACATCACTCGGCATCAGGGAAATCCAGATCAAAACCTCAATGAGATACCACCTCACACCAGTCAGAATGGCTAAAATTAACAAGTCGGGAAATGACAGATGCTGGCGAGGATGTGGAGAAAGGGGAACCCTCCTACACTGTTGGTGGGAATGCAAGCTGGTGCAACCATTCTGGAAAACAGTATGGAGGTTCCTCAAAAAGTTGAAAATAGAGCTACCCTACGACCCAGCAATTGCACTACTGGGTATTTACCCCAAAGATACAAATGTAGTGATCCAAAGGGCCACCTGCACCCCAATGTTTATAGCAGCAATGTCCACAATAGCCAAACTATGGAAAGAGCCTAGATGTCCATCTACAGATGAATGGATAAAGAAGATGTGGTATATATACACAATGGAATATTATGAAGCCATCAAAAAATGAAATCTTGCCATTTGCAATGACATGGATGGAACTAGAGGGTATTATGCTAAGCGAAATAAGTCAATCAGAGAAAGAGAAGTATCGTATGATCTCACTGATATGAGGATTTTGAGAAACAAGACAGGATCATAGGGGAAGAGAAGGAAAAATGAAACAAGATGAAACCAGAGAGGGAGACAAACCATAAGAAACTCAATCTCAGGAAACATACTGAAGGTTGCTAGAGTGGAGGGAGGTGGGAGGGATGGGGTAGCTGGGTGATGGACATTGGGGAGGGTATGTACTATGGTGAGTGCTGTGAATTGTGTAAGACTGATGAATCACAGACCTGTACTCCTGGAACAAATAATACATTATACGTTAATTAAAAAATTAAAAAATAAATAAAACAGAGTAGAAAAATATGTAGAATCTCAATAAAGCCTGTGAGGATTACATTATCACACTAGTTTATACAAATCAACTGATAAATCAGATTGTTTAGATGCTAAGATACCCTAGTATTTAGCCTGTTCTGATGATTAGTCTATGACTATTGTTTATACCATGCCTGCTTTAATTCTTTCATTATCCCTTCAGAGTCCTTCACCCGGTTAACCTGTTATCATTCAGATATCAATTCAATATCAGTTTCTCAGGGAAATCTACCTGACCTCCACCCTCAAGCCATCTCCTGTCGCCCGTAACACAGCCTTATAACTCCCTCTGCTTTTCCATCAGAGCACTTACTAAAGTTTGTAATTATAATTTCTGTGGTGATTTTATGAATGTCTATTTTCTCTTCTAGATTGTACAGCTTCATAACTGAGTAGTTACTTAGAAATATCTGATTCGATATTTTAAAATAGTGGTCTCCCAAAATCTTTTTATTTTACCTTCCATTAGTAAAATATTTTTCTAGCATGCATATTCATAACATATATACTTTTATTTATAACATATACACGTATAACTGTCCTGATATACTATGCACATTATGAAATAAACATGCACAAATATTTTTAAAGGCTAAGGTACAAAATATTTTCCTCCAGGAATGGCCTATCTTGCAGCTCCCCTTCTACCCCATGGAGTAATTAGTACAATGCTAAAAATTTTATTTGCATGAACTAAGTTTGTGTGTGTGTGTGTGTGTGTGTGTGTAAGAACAGGCTTAAAACAAAAACAAAACAAAACCCGCAAGTATAATTACTGCTTTACAACAGTTTTTTTTCTATCCACCCTGAAGCTTCTTTCATGTGCTAATGGTGGTATTTAAAAAACCTCCTCTCCTTTAACTTACTTAGATCTTTAAGGACCTCACACATCTAAAGACTCTTTACATTCACCAGAAACTTCCAGAGTGGTCTGAGGGCTGACAAGCAGTATGATTAATGAACAGTATTGATTTAATTTTCTACAAGAGTTTTTCCTCCTATAAGGAAAACTGTTTGTAATTCATGTCATTTTGCCATGTTTACAGATTCTTAAAAATAGGAGAATGAAAAGCTTACTGAAGTTTTTCCATCATTCAAAAAGTACCATTTGAAAGCTCCAGCCTATAAAACAATCAAGAGCTGATGGATGGCTAGGAGTATCTTCTTAAGACCAAGGAACTATTGCTTTTATTTGTCACCATTTTAATCAGGTTTTACTAGCACATCTAGAAAAGAAAAAGGAAATAAAACAGTAAAATCAGTTTAATAAATAAGCTTCAAAATATAAATACAAAGTGTTACAGAGGACAATGGGATTTTTTTAGAAGAAAGATACATCAAGTTAAAGGTTTAGTATAAAGCTCTTAGTTAAAAGCCATGAAACAGATGTCAACATCATCAGATATAAATGATTAAAGTTTCTTCAAATGTCTTAATTTGAAGTGTCATTTGGAACCAAGCTAAACACTTTTTTTCTGGAGACAAATAGTGGCTAATTTTGATCTCATGTACTTTTTATATTTTACATCTGAAGAAAAACTTGACTTAACATATGAAGAGCTACACAACTGGTGATTCTCATCCTCACCCATATTTTGATAGTACCTTTTTTTTTTTTTAAGTCTTCTGTTGTGTTGCTTTCCTTAAAGGAAAAATATTTCAAATGGAAATTTAATTTGAGGGAGTCAGCAGGAAGGGATATTTGCTGGTAGCAAAGGAGACAGAGAAGGATGCTTTGCCCAGGGCATCCCTGACTCAAACTACTCCAACATCAGACCCCAAACTTAAGTGACATCAGACTCAAAACTAGAAACACATCGCAAATGGTATTTCACTTTATGGACTAGTAAAAATAAAACAACACACAGCCACTTGAAATAATGGAACTTCCTTATCCTGCTTATTTTCTCCATCTCCACAGGGGCCTTACTTTATTTAGGGCTCTTTTCAGTCAGGCATGTGGAATGAGGCTCCACAAGTACTCTAAATCTTTACCCCAGTGCCACAGGTCAAAGGGTTATCTGTGCTATGTAGTTTTAGGGTAGATGATCTTCTTTACTCTTTTCTTTCTTTCTTTCTCCTTTTTTTTTTTTTTTTAAGCAGGAGAACAAAACGAATGCATATGAATCAGAGCAAACTAATTTAGGTACTAAAAAAGTTCCTCTTCTAGAGATAAACTGCTTTCTCAAGAAACCACTAAATATCAACTTTTCAGACATTCTACAAAGAGAAACCAGATGCAACTGAGCTCCCCCTCCCCACCTCCATTGTCTGCTAGAAAACTTGCCACACAGCTGCTAAAGCAGTAAAATAACTTCAAGCCTACAAAAGTGATGACCATTTAGGCAAATGCATCCATTTCATTCTTGGGGGGAAAAAGAACAACTTGACTTTATCGTAAAAAAAAAAAAGGTAGTAGCTGTGCATCGTTTTTGTTCACAAATTACACTGCATTTAATAACAAGACAAATGTTTTTCACAGAGCTTTCCATGTTTTAGAGCATTTTGAAAGGTGATGACTATTCAAGACTAAGAATATAAAAGCCCAGGAAAAACCATCAAAATTCTTTTCTCAATTATTTTTTGGGATTTTATACGGAAAGCTGAAGCTTATTTTTTTTTAAAAGATGGTAAAAAAAATATTTAAGAAAGTACAGGCATTTATTTCTCCCTTCCTTTCGTCTCTCCAAATGATTTTCCTTAAAACGAGAAATAAAATTGTGAGGTATAACATCCCATAGGATGCCATTAATACAATTCTGATAAAGTACAATGTACAGCAGAAGAGTATAAGGCATTGGAGGCACTGTCATTTTAATGCTGCTCACAATGCTCTGACTTTAAGAGGCAAAAATGCAAATTATGATAGCATTGCTATTACAGTATAAAATATCTTCCGTAATTTGTTACAAGATTCGGTTTGGAATTTGCCAACTATACTTCTCCCATAATACAGCAGCAATGATTTACCTGATCCTCTTTGCTTCCTTCTTATTTAAAATTCTTCTATGTTTGTGTGGTCAGAAAAGGAACTGATAAATGTTTAGAATTGCACCAAATTGAGATTATGTATGACCTTATCTATATGGACAGAAACTATAGAAAGAATTTCAGTTTCCTGAGGTCTAGGAAGATAATTTAAAAAAAAGACTGGATGGACAGTGATTAACACAGGGAATGAGAATGTTCAAGGTTTCACAGAGTAAGAGGAATTTCAGTTGGATTTGCTGGATGTGTCTCACTTTCCTCAAAATGACCTGCTGTCCTTTGTTTTACAGTTATGCTGACAGAGGTTTCTTCTGCTCAAGTTTTTCATCAGCTTCTTTCAAGGTAGCTAAGCCGGAGAGATGCCAGGTCTCTTGGAGCATGTCTGCATCAGTAAGCAGCCTTAACTCCCAGATGCACACAGATTCACCATTTCAGATCTTCTGAAAGCTAAACTACTAAGCTATTACAGACATCTCCACTAGAACACCAACCTTTTCAACCTAATATGAGCAAAACTCAACTCAGTATCTCCCACTGCCCCACACCTGATTTTGCTCCTAAAAGCTCTACTCCAATTAAAGCACCATCCACCCAGAGCTCTTGGGAATCATTCCAACTTCTTCCTCTCTGTAATCATATTTATAAAGAGTAACTAGTTACTGAGCACTTACTTTGTATCATACAGTGTGCTGAGGGTTCCACATGCACTAGCACATTAAATGTAGCACATTTAATCCTCAACATCCTAGGGGTGCCTGGGTGGCTCAGTGGGTTAAGCGTCTGACTCTTGATCTCAGCTCAGGTCTTGATCTCAGGGTCGTGAGTTCAGGCCCTGCCTTGGGCTCCATGCTGGGTGTGGAGCCTACTTAAATCATCATCATCATCATCAACATCCTCAAAATCCTAGACATACAGCAAGCTGAGGATCATGAAGGTAGAGTGACTTGACACTAGTGGGTGGGGAGCTAGGATTCAAATCCTGGCCATTTGGGGAATGCAAGCTGGTGCAGCCACTCTGTATGTGTGGAGTTAAGTACGGAGGTTCCTCAAAAAGCTGAAAATAGAGCTACCCCATGACCCAGCAATTGCACTACTGGGTATTTACCCCAAAGATACAAATGTAGCGATCTGAAGGGGTACATGCACCCCTGTAGTGATCCGAAGGGGCACATGTACCCCAGTGTTTACAGCAGCAATGTCCACAGTAGCCAAACTATGGAAAGAGCCCGGATGTCCATCAACCGATGAATGGATAAAGATGTGTATATATTATATACACACACCCACACCCACACACCCACACACAAACAATGGAATATTATGCAGCCATAAAAAATTGAAATCTTGCCATTTGCAACGACATGGATGGAACTAGAAGGTATTATGCTAAGCGAAATAAGTCAGTCAGAGAAAGACAATTATCATACAATCTCACTGATATGTGGAATTTAAGAAACAAGGCAGAGGATCATAGGGGAAGGGAGGAAAAAATGAAACAAGATGAAACCATAGAGGGAGACAAACCATAAGAGACTCAATCTCAGGAAACAAACTGAGGGTTGCTGGACAGGAGGGAGGATCGGGAGGCTGGGTGATGGACACTGGGGAGGGTATGTGTTGTGGTGAGGGCTGTGTATTGTGTAAGACTGATGAATCACAGATCTGTACCCCTGAAACAAATAATACATATGTTAATAACACACAAAAAAATAAAATAAACAAAAATAAATAAATCCTGGCCATTTGATCTCAAAACCCAGTCTTGTTTTAATTTCTAAATTTCTATACACTTAAGCTGACCTTTCTTGGTGTACAGTTTTATTTAACACATGTATAGATTTGTTCACCACCACCACAATCAGGATACAGAAGAATTCTATTACATCAAGAAACCCCTTTGTGGAGGTGCCTGGGTGGCTCAGTCGTTAAGCGTCTGCCTTCGGCTCAGGTCATGATCCCAGGGTCCTGGGATCGAGCCCCGCATCGGGCTCCCTGTTCGGCGGCAAGCCTGCTTCTCCCTCTCCCGCTCCCCCTGCTCATGTTCCTGCTCTTGCTATCTTTCTCTATGTCAAATAAATAAATAAAATCTTCAAAGAAAAAAAAAAGAAACCCCTTTGTGTTTCCCCTTTGTAGTTAAATCCCGCCCCCACCCCTAATCCACAGCAATCACTAATCTAGTTCTGACTTTCCAAGAATGTCATATAAGGGGAATGATACAATATGTAACCTTTTGAGACTGGCCTCTTTCACTCAGTATAATGCCACTGAGATTTGCCCACAAATTGTTGCAAAAGCAGCAATATAGTTCATTGTTCTTCATTGCTGAGAGTATTTCAACTGTATAGATATATTGCAGTTTGTTCATCTGTTCATCCAATGGAGGACATTTACCGTTTCCAATATTTGGGGTGTAATAGAGCTATACATTTGTGTTACAGGTTCCTGCGTGAACCTAAGTCTTCATTTTTCTAGAGTAAATCTCTAGGATGGGATTGCTGGGTCATATGGTACAGGCATGTTGAACTTTAAAATAAAAAAGCATTAAGTTTTTTTCCAGAGTGACTGGACCATTTTGCATTCCTACAGTTCCAGGTGTTCTGCATCCATGTCAGCACTTGTTATTGGACGTTTTGGCATTTAAAACTTTTCAGTCGGGCACCTGGGTGGCTCAGGTGGTTAAGCATCTGCCTTCGGCTCAGGTCATGATCCCAGGGTCCCAGGATCGAGCCCCGCATCGGGCTCCCTGCTCAGTGGGGCATCATCTGCTTCTCTCTCTACCCCTCTCCTCTGCTTGTGATCTCTCTAATAAATAAATAAAATCTTCAAAAAAATAAAAGATAAAAAGAAATAAAAATAAAAATTTTCAGTCATTCTAATAGGTATGTAGTGGTAGCTTATTGTAGTTTAAAATTTTAAATTTGCATTTCCCTAATGGCTAATGATGTTGAGCATCTTTTCTTTTTTTTTTTTAAAGATTTTATTTATCTATTTGAAGAGAGAGAGACAGTGAGAGCAGGAACACAAGCAGGGGGAGTGGGAGAGGGAGAAGCAGGCTTCCTGCCGAGCAGGGAGCCCGATGTGGGGCTCGATCCCAGGACCCTGGGATTGTGACCTGAGCCAAAGGCAGACGCTTAATGACTGAGCCACCCAGGCGCCTGAGCATCTTTTCAAAGATCCCTTAGGTGTGTGACCCCTATACCTCTATCTGAAGGCCTCCCATCAGGCCATATGTAATCAGTCAAGTCCTGATTGAGCTGAGATTAAGAGTCAGATGCTTAACCGACTAAGCTACGCAGGCGCCCCATGATTGTTCTAAGCCCAAAACAACTTCACATCTGCCTTCTCTCCAATAAACTATTGTCTTAGTCATACCCTCATCAACTTAAATTACTTCAACAACCATTGTATTGATTTCCTGTCTTCAGTAACTCCCTCCCTGGTCCATACTCACTGCATTTTCTAAACCTATCCTCGACATTGTCTTTCTGAAACAAGCCATGTTTTACTTTCAGTTAAAAACTTTTGATGGCTCCTCATTACTGTATTGTAGGACAATATTATTAGGGTACACAGGGCTCTTAAAACATGGTTCCTATTTAACTCTACGGCTTCAGTCTCTACAACTCTTACTCATGCGACCCATGTTTTAGCCATAGTACACCAATGAGGCCACCTCTTCAGTCTTCTTTTTTGTACCCTGTAACTTCCTATTATTGGAATGACTTTCCTCCATTCTCTACTATGCAAAACATTCTCCATCATGCAGTAAAAATTATCCATTTATCCTTTATGCTTCTAGAACACTGACTATATCTCAATTTTGTCCACTAGCACATTTTCCTATGGACACTAATAGGTCCCCTTCATGCTGTGCTTAGATACTTTGGAAGCAGGCATGCCATCTTATGTTCACACTCCTTGTCCCCAATACAGGACCTGGTACAGAGTATGTGCTTTCAATCAATATACACCAATTTTTAAATTTTAACAATAATGGGAAATAAACTTAACATCCATAATTAGGCAGGGTACACTTTAATATGAAAATTTTATGAAACAAGAAATGGCAATGAAATTGGTATAGATAGCAATCTCGTGTTATTAAACCAAGTAGCTTACATAAAGTTCTGAGAAAAATATATATCGTATCAACCCTAAAATTAGAAATTTCACATTTTTATTTAGCACTATCTTCTAGGCAAGGTCTTCAGGAGGTGTCAGGAGAAGAAATCACACAAGTCAAAACTGTATGTTGTGGGGATGGTTTCAGTTTTGTGATTGATTTACTGGTAATTAATTTACATTAACTTAATAGTAACCGCAGCCCATTATCAGCGACTTCTAAATTGAGTTCGTCTTCTGATTTGCAAGGCCACCGAGCTTCTAGGAGCGGCCCAAAAGAACCACCAAGGAAGCACAGAAATCTCTTTATCTGAGACCTACTGAGTTCCATAAAACACTGTACTCACTGTATTCACACAGTGTTAACGAGGGCTTTGTAAACAGTACTGTAGCTCTAAGAGCCTATCCTAAAGCTCAATGGTAGCAGCTGAGTGGGCTCAAAAATATTGTTCTTTCATGGCTTCAAAGAACAGTTTATATTATTCCTTTACTTCCTTCTTCATTTAAAAACACGAAATTTAATTAACTTGGCAACATCACAGTTGCCTAAAATGACATGTCCCAAATCAAGGGTAATTAGGCATTCTCAGGGGGACAGAAGACACCATTAGATTTGTGACTACATGCCTCTTGAGAGCTGACTCAAGCAAAGGGAGGGAGAAATTAAAACACTTTAACACAGTTACAAGGCTGACTTTAAGACAAGCATAAACCAAAGATCCAAATATCTTTCCCTTTATAAAAGAGTAGGGTTTGTTTTTTTAGATATGGGATCAATATTACCTAACACTTTGATTTTTGAAGAGGGTCTGCACAAAGAAATTTCCAAATTTACTGATTTGGTGGAGATATATATATATGTGTATATATAGATACAGATAAATTATACCATGATTGTAGTTCCCAAAAGTTGAGTATAAACGGATTAAAAGCAGCAGAATTTGCTGTTTTCTGAAGAAATCTTTATGATTTGTGTGCATGGAAATTGCCATGTGCAACAGGATTGTAGCAAACACGGAATGTACACTTATAGCATCTCTGAATCAGAAAGGAAGTGAAAAAAAAACTTTCGGGGAAGAGGTAGTTCTGAGCTGCTTCACGTCTTATTTCTCCACATTATATTTTACACACTGCCAACAGAAAGATATTTCTAAACAAACCTAATCAGGTCACTTGCTTGCTTAAAATCATTCAGTGGTTTCATGCTGCCCTTAGGATAAAGCCCAAATTCCCTCATGCAGTTGCCCAGGTGCTGGTGATACTCTGTCATCAAACAGTAACATTTTGTCTTCTCTGGAGCATGGTCCCCCTCACCTCCTGGATGTCCCACATGATTTTCACCAGTCCCTGAGTATCTCCTGGGTTCTGCCCTTCCCTCTTTGCAGAGCAGATTTACCATGAAGTTGTGAGAACTTTCCAATTTTCAGAACCCTTCACACTTGCATGGGGCCTATACTCTACAGTGTAGGTACAAGGCCCTATACTGACAGTGTATTTTTACATTATTTTTATGTTATTATATATTATTTTATTAGGTCCCATATAACCCGTACCTGCCCCTGCCCCTTTGCCTGACTAATCCTACTCATCCTTTAGATCTCAACTTAAATGTCACTTTTTCCTGGAAACCATCCCTATTCAGCCCTGGAATAGGTCAGAAGCACCTGCCAAATGCTGTCCAAGAGTTTGTCACCTGGTTTTTCCGTTGCTTATTTGTTGGTCTTCCTCCTAGACTCAAATGTTATGACCACGTTTACATTAGATGTGGCAGTACCTAACATAGGGACTACCATACCATAAGCTTTGTTAAGTATCTGAGAATGAAAAAATGACTTTGTGAATGAGCACTCAGTGACAGACAAATACAGGGAAGAAGGGCACAAACTGGAAGATTATACCTGAGAGCTTGTGATTCATCCACTTCCTGGATGTCTAGGAAAAAATGCATTGGTTAAGGGATCATACCCATGAAAGGCCATGCTTATCCCCATGTGAAAGCTGAAAAGTATGGGGAGATAGGACTAGAAACAAAATATGCCATAAAAAGTGCAGTAAAAGGAGACTTAAGAGAGGCTTAGTGGCAACAATATTTCAAACCTATAATTGGCCTAACAATTAAGAGAGTCAGCAATATAGGAACGCAGAAGGCACAAAAACAAAGTCTGAAAGATCTCCGACATGAGTAACAAACGAATGCTAAAATCTATTAACTTACAAAGAATATTAGTTATTTAGAAAAAATATACTAGGTCCTCTAGTCCAGTGTTTCCCAAGCTTCAGTGTGCATACTAATCACCTAATAATCCTATTAACACAGAGATTCTGATTCAGAAGATCAGGAGAAGGGACAAGGGAAGGCCGAAATTCAGCATTTCAGTAAACTTCCAGATTTTGCTGCTGATCCTGGAACCACACTTTCATGAGCAACAACACTAGAGTCTACACTTGGCAAGACACAAAAGACACTGCCTAAAGACACCTGCAGATTGAAGGTGAGGGAATGGAGAAACATCTATCATGCAAATGGAAGTCAAAAGAAAGTTGGAGTAGCGATACTTGTATCAGATAAAAAAGACTTTATTTTTTTAAGACTTTATTTATTTATTGACAGAGAGAAAGAGAGAGAGAGCACAAGGAGGGGGACCTGACCCCAGGACCCTGGGATCGTGACCCGAATCAAAGTTAGATGCTTAACCGGGGGCGCCTGGGTGGCTCAGTCGTTAAGTGTCTGCCTTCCGCTCAGGTCATGATCCAGGGTCCTGGGATCGAGCCCCGCATCGGGCTCCCTGCTCGGCGGGAAGCCTGCTTCTTCCTCTCCCACTCCCCCTGCTTGTGTTCCTGCTCTCACTGTCTCCTCTCTGTCAAATAAATAAATTAAAAAAAAAAAATCTTAAAAAAAAAAAGTTAGATGCTTAACCGAATGAGCCACCCAGGCGCCCCCAAAATAGACTTTAAAACAAAGACTGTAACTAGAGTCTACACCTGGAATTGCTAAAATACAGTAAGATGGTCCACTGCCTTTGGGTCAGCCTGCCAGCTAAAAATGGTCTTTATATTTTTTAAGTGGTCAGAAAATAAATAATAATATTTTGTGACAAATCAAAAATATATGAAACTCAAATTTCAGCGTCCGTAAATGCAGTTTAATTGGGACATAGCCGTATCGGTGCATTTCTGTATCTCCTCTGGCTGCCTCTGTGCTCTAGTGACAGAATGGAACACCTGTGGTGGGTCTTACGGCCCACTGCGTAAGTCTGTTCGGGCTGCCATAACAAAATACCACAGACCGGATGGCTTAAGCCACAGAAATTAATTTCTTACAGTTCTGGAGACTGGGAAGTCCAAGATCAAATTCTGGCAGTGTTCGGTTTCTTTTCTTTTCTTTTTTTTTTTTTGATTTTACTTTTTTGTTGTTTTTATTACGCACTACATTAATACACTGCATAACCTTCTAGAAGGGGTACATGAGTATGACTTGAGTTATTTTTCATCAATCAGGAAAATGCTTCCTAAATCGATATTCTCCAAACCCTTTGACACATAGTAATGATTAACTCCAGAGACCCACTTATCTCTTTGCATCAAACTCCACTGAAATGGATAATAGACAACCCTTTTTTCCTTGTCCCCGTTACTGAGCCTGTGGATGTGCGCTCTGGCTATGCCAGGGAGACCAAGCACACGACCATGACGCCGACCCCGGGCAGGATCTCGAACCACATCGCAGCACGGTGGCCAGGGCCAAACCCTTCCTTCCCGGCCCAGTAAAGATGACCCGACCTCTGCCCCCTTCCCAGTAGGCTCCCCAGTGTTCAGTTTCTGACAAGAGCTCTCTTCCGGACTTGTGGACAGCCACCTTCTCACTGAGTCCTTGCTCACATGGTAGAGAGAAAGCCTACTGTCTCCTCCTCTTCTTAGAAGGGCACCTGCCTATCATATTAGGGCCCCACCCTTATGCCCTCACTCAACAGTTATCACCTACTCCAAGGCCGTATTTCCATATATCCAGTCACATTAGGGGTTAGGGCTTCAACATATGAGTTTGATGAGGACATAAACATTCCGTCCATAATACCCACAAAGCCTAAAATATTTACTATCCGTCTCATTACAGAAAAAGTCTGGGAGCGCCTGGGTGGCTCAGTCGTTAAGCGTCTGCCTTCAGCTCAGGTCATGGCCCAGGGTCCTGGGATCGAGCCCCGCATCGGGCTCCCGGCTCCTCGAGAAGCCTGCTTCTCCCTCTCCCACTCCCCCTGCTTGTGTTCCCTCTCTCGCTGTGTCTCTCTCTGTCAAATAAATAAATAAAATCTTAAAAAAAAAAAGTCCGCCTACTTCTGGTCTAGATGCTGTTTCTCAAAGTAGGTAGGAATGCAAAGATTTTACGCCATTTAGATATTAAAGTTCAAGAAGCACTGGTTTCCAAATGTAGTGATCATGGTAAATCACATGAAAACATTTTTTTTAAATACAGATTTCCAGGCTCCATCCTAGGAGGAGAACAATTTTAAAAACAATTATAACAGCTAACATTTGTTGAGGACTTACAATGCAGTTTTCTAGGAACTGTGCTAACTTTATTACATTATTTCATTTAAACTTCCTAATGTCTTAAAATAGCTATTATTATTATTATCCCTATTTAAAAGATTAGGTAAAGAACCAGGATTTAATCTGTTAATAAGTTACAGAGCTAATGCCAGGCAACAGACATGAAATTTACTTCACAGATATTTTTCTTTTAGCCGTCAGTGCCAAGTGGCTCCTATAATAGAGCATTATAAATGATGTACCATGGGAATGACTGACACCATTCGAGGTCATAAGAGGAGTCCCAGAGGGTTGAGACTTAAAAGCTGGGGAAGATTTTTCCAAATGGAAAGAGGTATATCTTCAATTTCATCCAGGGAGTATCAAAAATACTTCAAGAGAAGGAATTTAAAGGAAAGTTTACCAGATGACAGCCCTGTAACTTTTGCATAGTTCTTACAGTTTCACAAATCGGTAAAATTTTTTCTTTAAATGGAGGTAGTTGCAAATTGGCAAATGAAAATCTTTCCTTTGTTACTGTCTTGATGTAACAGTATTTTTTCAGTAACAGGATTTTTAAAGAAATGGATGCTCCCTTTCTTTTGAGGTATTGGTTTTTAAATATTTCAAGTATTAAGGTTCTAAAGTTTGAGCTGAATATTTGTATGTGGCATGTTCAGAGACTGCAGAGAATGAAATATTTAAAAGTTTTTGCTCTCCTAGTAAATTAAGAAAAAACAGTTGAGTATTTCCTAAAATCTGCGTTGACATTTCAACATATCTTGGCTAGATAATAAATTAAAACACAAGAAAGGGTAACTTAAAAGATAATTAATAGTGAAGTAAGTGAAATACAATACTTTTACAATGTTCCCTTTGTTATAATTAGTACTCCCACATTGTTGGTCAGTTTTCTGGCCTAGAGAGTAGGTGGTTTCCAAAATTATTCATGTAAGTTAAATGAATTTATTTTGTAATTCTTTGAAAGGAAGGAAAGAAAGAATGCAATCAGACACTGTTCAGAGGAGAGCTATTTCTACTAAAAGTGGAATTTAACAGTGATAAAGCACAGGAAGAACTGAAGAGACGCAAAAAAAATACGAGGCATGTCCCCAACGATCTTGCCTGTGGTAAATGACAGCAATAACGTCAATGGAATTTCTACACCAATCGCTAAAAATGATCTGTTAACAAATAAATGCAAAGTGATCTCAAAGAAACCAACACTACTCTGTGAAGTCAACCCTAATCTGGACAAAGTGCTTAATCATGCCTATGTTGTTGATTATATGTTACTTTAGAAAACAGAAGAATCCTGGCATCTGTAATTACATTTGAGTTGGTAGTTGACAGCAAGGCACCAAATTATTTGAAATGAATTTTTAGGCTAAAAGTCAGTATGCTAAGATATACTCGAGACTATACACAATCAGGAAGATCTGTTTATAAAATATGGTGTAGATTTTTACTCTCTCTCAAGGGGTGCGGTGAGAAAGTTGCAAAACAGCCGGATTACAAGAATTTTCACCTATAGCATGTTTCCAGAGATTTTTCTGAGTGTTATCTAAGGCTTCCTTGTGCGAGAGGAATGAGGGAACACAGTCTCTGAAAAGACTTTGGCTTGCCTTAAAACGTGACTTCCATATTTTGTAAACTGAGCGATTCTAGTTCTCTTCAAAACAAAATCACTATTATAGTGAGGTTCACAATGAACCCTCTCTGATAAAAGTAGTCTCTTTTATGTCCTGTCTTGACTAAATGAAAGATTACAACTCCCTCCAGATAGATGTTTGACTCACCAGGGGTAGCTCTTGATTTTCTTTCCTCAGATATATAATCACACAACCAAATCCTACTCTGTTATGGTAAAGGATAACACCCAGAAATCTGACTTAATTTTATCATGCTTCCATACAAGCTGGCTAAGGGACTCTAAAATTACTTGTTACCCAGGGACTGTTTCTTCTGTCTCCTATTTCCCCCACGGTAACTGGGAATTCCAATTTTGGATTTATCAAAAAAAGATCTGTGAGTTTTAAAGGTGTGCAAGGAATCCAGGAACATTACTAATGATTTTAAATATTTTGGATCTTTGTAACTGTTGTTAATCTCATACTCACTAATCAAGCTTGCTGTGAAATATAATAGCACACATTCTTTGGCAAAATAGAAGCTAAAGATTATCGTGTCCCAAATGCTAAACTAACAACAGCACCATCTAAATAATCCCCCCCTTTCCCCCTTATTATATAAATACTGAACAATTAAGAAGTTTCTGACAGCTTATGAAAACAGTCTTCTTTGCATTTAGAAACCCTAACTTCAGAATTTGAAGCCAATTTCTGAAATAAACAGACAAAAAAAGAGGAATGAATTATTTCAATCAGTCTATTATCAAAGAACACAAGTGTGCTATTAATTTTGCTTCAGTTTATTGTGTGATAAATTTAACAAATGTTTTAAAATTCTGCTTAAAACAGGTAAACATGAGAAGTGCCAAGGGAGAAAAAAAAACAACTGAGTGAAAATAATCACAACAAAGATGCAAATCTTGAAGAAAACCTCAAACCACAGTTTAGAACAAATCAAATAAACATTAAATCACAAGCCAAATGTTTTTTTCACCAACCCCCAAACCATTTCTAATTAAAAGCAAACTGTGTATTTACAAATCATTAAACTAGAACAAACCAGCAACATCAAAATACTTCCATTGCTCTACCAATATTTATATTACTAATAAAGACACAAGAATCTTTTCAGCCACTTTAAAAAACAAAACAGTCACATCTTTGAACTGAGCATTGAGGATTTAGCATAAAATGTTGTAAAACAACTTTCATTACAATTAAATTTAGTTATTCAGAACTTTGGGAGAAAATCAGGAAAGTAAATCAAGTTAATCTCTTTTGGTTTTTCTTGTTTTGAGCAGAGGTCACATCTGTTAAATCTTTTTATTTAGTACTACAATGCCTTATTTAGAAAAATAATTTGTAAATTCTTGTTAAATGAATTGAAATACACAAATTCATTTCTTTCTTTCAGAAACAAAGAACTGTATGTGTTACCAAGGAGAATGTGTCCCAATAACATACTTTTTAGTTGAAAACTTAATTACCAGAAGTAACAAAAGGATGTGTATTAGGGCATCAGAGAAGGGATTAGTATGAAAATGAAATTTTGAGACATCAGTTTGCTACTCAAATTGACACTGATTCAGCAAACAGAAGCATTTAAATTTCATTTCCAAGCCCACTTAGTAAATCTAGTTCTAGTTAGAGCATCTTTAATGTACAAAAGCTAGTATTCACCATGCAAGACACAGATAGGGTTCCCTTAACCTACTGCCCTCTGCACACATCACTCTCTGTTAAACAGGCAGCTAACGCCAGATGCTCTTGCTAAAAATGGTCACAGATGGTCAGTTGTCCAGTTAACAGAACATACTGCCCTCCCAATAGCCGAAAGTAAGAAGGAAAGGAGTGAGAGCTCTTAACACTTGCCTGCTTAGTGGGTTATACCCGTTCAACTTGCTATAAGCTCAGCTAGGCCCCAACGGTGTCTAAGAAAGACTATAGACCCTAGGGCTCTCAAGAGTAAAAGGCATCTTAAAGGTGAGCTAGTCAACAGCTGTACAATGCTTGGATCAACTGCATCTCTGCTGGTCAGCCCGTTCCAGCCCTGGCTTGGCACCTCCAGGGGTGTGGAACCCACTGTCCAACAAGAAAGTCCTACAGCTGAGACACAGTCCCCTGTTAGCCTGCCCTGCAATTAGCCCAACTACCCAGGTCTAACTCCACAGTCAGGAAACATGGAGTTATTTTAACAGAGAGGCATACTGACTATAACAAAATAATTTCCCAGTTTATGCATTATACAGTGATTTTAAGCTGAATTACCCCAAGTAGTATACACAAAGGATTTTACAACATAAAAACACAGGCCGTAATATATGTGATTTACTTTTAAAACACAGAAGGAAATAAAAACTCATAGTACTAAAAGCTATTAGAGATTATAAAAAAAATTCAACAAAGATCAATGGGTCTTCTTTATATTTATACGCACCCATAGAAAATGTTTAAATTTTAAAGCATTGTTTTGTTTTTGTTTTAAGATTTCACTTATTTATTTGACAGAGAGAGAGAGAGAGCACAAGCAGGGGAAGCAGCAGAGGGAGAGAAAGAAGCAGGCTCAGGGAGCCCGATGCGGGACTCGATCCCAGAACCCTGGGATCATGACTGGAGCCGAAGGAAGATGCCCAACCGACTGAGCCACCCTGGCACCTCTAAAGCGTTGTTTTTAATTGACAAAATTTTAATAAGATGTTTCTCTAAACTTTTCACAAGCAGAGCATTATTCTGTTCTTCCCAATAAATTATTCATTTTTTTAAAATAAGCTACCTACGTGTTCAAGAAAAGTGCTCTATGAACTTATTTTTTGTATTTTCTACTTATTTATATTTCCTGAACAGTGAAGAAACTGGAAATACTGAGTTTGATGTGTGATTTTTCATCAGCTATTGTCCCAAATCCCGTTTCTTACTTGATAACTTAGTACAACTCTTTTGAATAAATGATATGAACATAGAAAGGGAGAGCACACTGAGAAGCTGCAGCTAGAAATAAATGCTCCTGGGGGCGCCTGGGTGGCTCAGGTGGTTGAGCATCTGCCTTCAGCTCAGGTCGTGATCCCAGGGTCCTGGGATTGAGCCCCGCATCGGGCTCCCTGCTCCGCGGGGGGCGTGCTTCTCCCTCTCCCACTCCCCCTGCTTGTGTTCCCTCTCTCGCTGTGTCTCTCTCTGTCAAATAAATAAATAAAATCTTTAAAAAAAAAAAAAAAGAAAGAAAGAAAGGAAAGAAAAAAAAGGAAAGAAAGGAAAGGGAAAGGGAAAGGGAAAAAGGGAAAGGGAGGAAGGGAGGAAGGGAGGAAGGGAGGGAGGGAGGGAGGGAGGGAGGGAGGGAGGGAGGGAGGGAGGGAGGAAGGAAGGAAGGAAGGAAGGAAGGAAGGAAGGAAGGAAGGAAGGAAGGAAGGAAGGAAGGAAGGAAGGAAGGAAGGAAGGCTGGCTCCTGACTTTGGTGACAGGTTTTGTTACCACCTCCTCTGCATCAATGGTTTTAAGGAAGGTCACCCTGGAACATATGTAACTTCTCCTCATCATTTATAAAACTGTGTGACAGGGATCAATAGTGAAATTTATTTAAGCAAATGTAGATTAAATTAAAATCCAAGACAATAAGATTAGAAGCAAAATGCCATCTGGAAAACTACAGCAAAGAACCAGAGGATGGGATCCTCCTATGTGCCTGCCTCTAAAAACAGACTCCCACCATAGCTTGTCACCACACAGGGTCTCAGGACTACTGCTGTTTTCACAGGTTGTGCCGTGAAGCCAGAAAAGCAAATGGAGCTATCCCAGTGGGGTCACTATGCCCCTTTCCCTTCTGCACTCCAAAGGGTAGTCTGTGATGGGAAGAGCCAGAGAGCACTGTGAAATTCCAGTATGCGCAGAAGGTGCTCTAACAATTCAGTAGGAATCTAGTTGGGAATCATAGTTAAAGTTGCTGCTTTAACAACTAAGAAATAACTGAGTATGCATTTTACAACTTGAGTATCTGTTTATATCCATGTACTTATTGTAGACATAAGTTTCCTTACTTTCCATTAAACATGGTCACATTATGAAATTCTTCACTCAGCAAAGATAAGACGAACAGAGAATAAAACGGTGTCTTTCGGAACTGTGATAAACCCAAACACAAGGCTGAGTGCTTTTTCTGTGTTACAGCTACAAAAATAAATATGTATAGTGACATGGTCATATGTAAGAGCATTATTTTGTAATTTAAATATATTTTATATGTGAAAATAATGCACCTACAAAGCACTCTCCGGCAATTTCTAAATTAATCATTGTCTATTTTCTGCTCATTTTGTGATATTGCTATTTCACGTACATCATACATTCATAATAATTGATCAGATCTCACTCTACCAGAAGTTAACTGTAGAAAGAAAAGCAGATGCCCAGAGGTGGGGGAAAGATAGAAAGATACCAAGGTTATCTGACACCTTGTCAGTTCGCTCACAATGGTGAGTCAAAGACCAGCACAGAGTTAAGCAGGAGGATATACACAGTGATGTCATAAAGGCAATTCTCTTTCTACTAGTAAGTCAGTTCTTCTGCCCTATATCCAAAAACTCTTTTCCCAACTGGTCAGAGAGGAAGGACAAAAGGAAAGTGCAGTACGGACTCACTCACCTAAACCACTGAGAGTGTAGAGAAGGTCACCGGTATCTAAGAAAATGGGTCCATGTTCCTGCTGCCCTTCTTCTTTGTAGTACAGCTTGTAGCCCTGAATGGTTGCTGTGTCCTCAGCATCTTGCTGCCACTTCACAGAAATGGTGGTACAGTTCAGAGGCTCCAAATGTAACTCTGGAGACTTAGGGGCTAGAAAAAGCCAACAGAAATGTATGCATAAAAAAATCCATAGTTCTTCTCTGGAAAACAGTATGGAGGTTCCTCAAAAAGTTGAAAATAGAGCTACCATATGATCCAGCAATTGCACTACTGGGTATTTACCCCAAAGATACAAAAGTAGGGATCCGAAGGGCTACGTGCACCCCGATGTTTATAGCAGCAATGTCCACAATAGCCAAACTGTGGAAAGAGCCAAGATGTCCATCGAAAGATGAATGGATAAAGAAGATGTGGTATATATACACAATGGAATATTATGCAGCCATCAAAAGGAATGAGATCTTGCCATTTGCAACGACGTGGATGGAACTGGAGGGTATTATGTTGAGTGAAATAAGTCAAACAGAGAAAGACATGTATCATATGGATCTCACTGATATGAGGAATTCTTAATCTCAGGAAACAAACTGAGGGTTGCTGGAGTGGGGGATGGGGTGGGAGGGATGGGGTGACTGGGTGATAGACACTGGGGAGGGTATGTGCTCTGGTAAGCGCTGTGAATTGTGCAAGACTGTTGAATCTCAGATCTGTACCTCTGAAACAAATAATGCAATATATGTTAAGAAAAAAAAAAGAAGAAGAAGGTAGCAGGAGGGGAAGAATGAAGCGGGGGAAATCGGAGGGGTAGACGAACCATGAGAGACGATGGACTCTGAAAAACAAACAGGGTTCTGGGGGGGGTGGGAGGATGGGTTAGCCTGGTGGTGGGTATTGAGGAGGGCACATTCTGCATGGAGCACTGGGTGTTATGCACAAACAATGAATCATGGAACACTTCATCTAAAACCAATGATGTAATGTATGGGGATTAACATAAGAATAAAAAAAAAATCCATAGTTCATAAATATACACCCAATTTTAAACCAACAGCTGCAAAAAAGTGCAATTCTAAGCAATTATATTTTAACCTAACTATCAAAATTCCACAGTGACATTAAACTTTGAGACAGAATTAAAAATATAAAATATTGGGCGCCTAGGTGGCTCAGTCGTTAAGCGTCTGCCTTCGGCTCAGGTCATGATCCCAGGGTCCTGGGATCAAGCCCCGCATCGGGCTCCCTGCTCAGTGGGAAGCCTGCTTCTCCCTCTCCCACTCCCCCTGCTTGTGTTCCCTCTCTGTGTCTCTCTCTGTCAAATAAATAAATAAAATCTAAATCTATCTATCTATCTATCTATCTATCTATCTATACACACACACACACACACACATACATATATATGGCAATAATATCAATTAGGTCTCTATTAGTATATAACTTTTGGTAATTCAGTTTGATTTGGATTCACCCATTTATGAAGAATTTGCTAAGCAAACTAACAGTGTAACCAAAAGTTTTACACACTATTGAGCTCTATGTCAAAAGGGACTATGCAACAAAAAGTTTAAAATTATTTTCAGTGAAGTCCATGATCTATGGAATATTTTCATTCATAAAACACCATTTAAACATGACTTAGATTTTATAAAAGTAAGTTTCAAAAAAGTAAAAATACTCTTCCTCAATCATGTTTAGAAATTTACCTTTCACACTTGTAGCTTTGGGTGTCCTATGTGAGGTCCACACCGATGACTCTCCTAGCCCCACTCTGGTGGCAGCAGTAATCCGCACCAGGTAGACACTGTCTGGTTTCAGGCCCTCCAGAAGGTACTCGTGTGTGGTTCCCGGGAGCTCCAGAACTTGGATGGAAGTCTCAGTACTCAGGCGGAAGGACAGGCGATAGAGGACCACCTGGCCCCGCCGGTATTTGGCTGGGATCGGCAGCCAGGAGATGAGGATATCGGTGGGACTTCGACTGGTCAAACTAATTTCAGGAGGTCTCAAGGGAACTAGTCATACAAGAAAACAGGTTGCTTATGAATAGAATCAAAACTGTCAATTAGCACTGCAGTATTTACTGCATTCTCTTAAGAGCAACACACGTGATAAAGGAGGGATACGTTCAGCCCTAGCAGAGGTTTTCAGGCAAGTAGATCACAAACCAGAAAAAAAAAAAGAAGGAAAAATAATGAGGAAGGATCGAGCATAGAGAACCAAAGAAAGCAAAGTGTCAGTAAAAGTAAAAGCCCAAGTCCTCACTGTGACTTCATACAAAGCCCTATGTACTTACAGGGTCGGCTCCTCATGGATTCTGGGCCCCAATCTCCTACTGCTTTCCACCTGTTCCCTCCACTGCAGCCCTCAGCAATGTCCATTTCCTCTGCCGAGCATGCACCTCCCCCAGTCACCTGCTTCACCAGCTCCCGCACCTTCACTTCCTTCAAGTTTTCATTCAAATGTCACCTACTCAGTGAGCCTTTCTTGGGTGACTGTGTCTCAAGTCTCAAACCCTCCCAACATTTCATACTCCCTTTCCTTGCTTTTTTCCCCTTCTCCTAGATACTTACCAATATCCCATATAGCATATAATTACATAATGGACTGTTTATCTTGTCTATTGTTCCTCTGCCCCTCTCCCACTAGAAAGTAAACGCCACGAAATCAGGGACAATTTTTTGTCTCTTTTGTTCACTACTATCAAATAACACACAGCAGGTACTCGATGAATATTTGTTGCATGAATGAACTAATAGTTGGAAAAGAGAAAATCAATTTTTTAAGCATTTCTGAGTCCTTGATATGTATGAACTCATGAATTCTCACCAAAACCAAAGGAAGCACCACGATCATTATAGCTGAGGAAACTGAGGTACAAAGAGGTTAAACCGCTTGCCCAAGGTCACACAGGTCATTAGTGAAGGAGCAGATGTAGGCCGACTGAACAAAGCCCACATTCTTATCCCCTCTACTTGACTGTGTCTTATATAACAACAGTTCTTCTATCACAGGGTTATGTAGGGATTAAATGAGATAACGGAGAGAAGGTTTTTAGAACAGGCAGGGGCAAGCCCTCCACAAGTGTTAGTTGTATCTGCTGCACACAGCCGTGCCCCTAGGACACCCACACATCTCCGTTTGAGACGTATGGGCTTAGGAAATGTGGAGAAACTGGTGTAGAAACGTGAAAAGTAGGGTCAGAAGTCTGTGTTATTCAGAAAACAAAATGAAACTACATTAAGTAAAATGTTACAGAGTAAGAAAAGGTTTAAAGGAAAAAGAACTTTGAGATCATAACTTAACTGGAACTGGCAAGTTTTAAAAAGTAGCTTGCTATGGTCAGACTCCTTTCCTTTAAGGATATAGGGAGGAATACACCAAAAAACCCCCACAAGCCCCAAAACAGCACACACCCCCAGCCTGTGTTTCACCTTAGATATACATGTCAGAGGTTAAATGTGATGAGAATTCGAGAGGTCATAAATACTGTGATTCACTCTAAAATGGAACAGACTTTTTTTTTTTAAGATTTTATTTATTTATTTGAGAGAGAGAGAGAGAGAGAGCACATAAGCAGGGGGAGGGGCAGAGGGAGAGGGAGAGGGAGAAGCAGGCTTCCCACTGAGCAGGGAGCCCCATGCAGGACACTGAGCCACCCAGACGCCCCTAAAATGGAACAGACTGTTAAATGAAAACTGAATTGGAATTGAGCATCCAAATCAGTAATTTTTTTCATTTAGTCAAACTCTGAATTTATAAACATCTAATAAGTGGCATAATAGAGATGTAAGTAAGAGATCTGGGACCAAATGAACAAAGAAAATGATATGGAAATAATCTACATAAAAATGTTTTGGGGCGCCTGGGTGGCTCAGTCGTTAAGCGTCTGCCTTTGGCTCAGGTCATGATCCCAGGGTCCTGGGATCGAGCCCCGCATCGGGCTCCCTGATCAGTGAGAAGCCTGCTTCTTCCTCTCCCACTCGCCCTGCTTATGTTCCCTCTCTTGCTGTCTCTCTCTCTGTCAAATAAATAAATAAAATCTTAAAAAAAAAAAAGTTTTGAAGGACACCTGTGTGGTCCAGGTGGTTAAGCATCTGCCTTCTGCTCAGGTCATGATCCCAGGGTCCTGGGATGGAGCCCCCTGTCTGACTCGCTGTTTAGCAGGGAGTCTGCTTCTCCCTCTCCCTTTACCCCTCCCTCTGCTCATGCTCTCTGTTTCTGTCTCTCTCCCTCTCAAATAAATGAAAAAATGCTTCAAAAAAATGTTTTGAAAACTAAGGGTGGGCCATTTTGTGAGGATGAGAAAACATCTGTAAAGGAGGAACAGTATAATTAAGCATATGTTAAATCATTCCCTTTTCCCAGTGACGGGTACAAAAAGGGCCTTCTAGAGAGCCCCTGGAGAGAGAGATGACGAATCAGAGGAGGAGAATCAGTCTCAGGACTTTACTAATGGATGGGATCTCCCATCATTACAAGAATATATGGAGGCCTGCCCTCAAAAGGACTACAACTCAACTTCCAACCCAGGGTCTGTAACAACTATTACTTTCCTCCTTAAGCAGAATAAACATATTATACCTAAAAACAGACTAACTGCTGATTTTTAAAGAATATTTTTTAACTGACAGTTTACTAAATTTCAAAAACTCCCAGTTTCAGAGGTCCAAGACCTCTGACCTCTGTTCATTATATATTTACTTGTTGTATTTATATTTATTTATGCTTAGAAAATTCCACATTTTGTTCCACTCAAAAAAACCCTGCAATGTCAAAAAAAAATTTTTTTAAAACGTCAATGTATTTACAATTTACACTAGGAAACTTGAAGAAATACAATAATATAAGATTTTTATTATTAAAATTTATGTTACACATTATAAGTTATAAAAACTCTACACTTATCATCTTATTGTCAAAAAGTGAGGGTCAAATTTGAAATGGCAAACTAGCCTGCCAGTTACCATACCTGTTTTGATTATTTTTTTAACCAAAAAGAGGATATTTTCTCTAATTTAAAACACATTTATTCATTGAAATGGATTAAACATATTAATGTTCATACTTAAATGACATAGACTGTGTTTTCTTACCATCCTCTAAAGTATTCTGTGTCACATGGTCAGACATCTGGCTGGCTCCCATTGGCATATATGCCACAATGTAGAAAGTATAATTGCTAGCAGGTTCTAAGTCATCAATAATATAATGAGTTGTGTCATTTCCGATGACAACTTGATACTCTTCATTATTTAAACCTAGATTAAAGAATCGGCGTTTAAAAATCAGGAGTATTCAAAATGAACAGGACCAATTTCCCTTACCGTGACACACTGATCCTCCTGCCTAATCTTTGTTATCTTTTGTGACCCTTTAAAAAAAAAGAAATGTGACTTCTAAAAGTAACTACATCTTGCTACAAATTAGTAGTTTGAATTCTTCCCTAGTAAATCAAACTGAAAATAATTAACCTCTTCTAAATTTGTTTTAATATCCAGTCAAAACCCATAGCAGAGACAATGCAGAGCAGTAACACAACAGAGCGTAATGTTATAGAACACCGTAGTTTGAAACAGTGTAAGTTTTACTTGCTTAAACGCATGGCTTCTTTTTCCTTTTAAAAGTAAATGGAGAGACAGTAGGGAACGTAAAGGCTCTAGGCTTTATGGGAATGTAAAGTCTCCAGGCTTTATAAAAACAAACCAAACCAAAAGTCGTCCTGCAAAAGATCTCATTTTGGCCCTAGAGATTCTATTAAATTTGACTGACACAAGTTGTTCTTTTTATTTATTCTAGTAGGAAGCAAAAGAACTGGGAGGCACAGAATGTACTTCAAAACACTTTGTTCCACAACGAACTTCCCCCCGCCCCAAAGAGGAAAAAAAAAATTTCTCAGCAATTCTTAATAAAATATGCATGGCAAGGTATAGAACAGAATTTGCCTTTGTGTGATTTAATTCCTACGGCGCGGATCTGTACAGGGGAATAAGCACACTGGCAGCTCCTGGGCTTTGCGAACAATTCACGGTAAATGCACGTCAACTTCATCAAAACGCTCTAAGGACCAAGGCCCTTCTCCCCCTCACTGGATTTATAAACAAAACAGAAGGCAAATTCCACCATTAAGTTTTCCCACATTTCTGAATTAACTTGATAGCATTTTAATTAGACAAGATTACAGCCATTTCACAACAGACTGGCTAATGGCTTGTTAATTAGGAACTGCATAGTACGATTTCTGACCTACCAAACAAGGTCCTTGAGTTCGAATTAAAAAGCCTTGTTCTGTCCTTGAATAGACCACTGAGCCGCATGTGGAGGCTCTAATGAAATGACCATAATAGCGAACAAGAGTGGTCTCCACCAAAACCAGCATTCCTTTTACCTTCCTAAATCACTAAGAAGGGAATTAACATACTCCAACATGCTCAGTTAGACTTTTCATTCTTCTTGCTAAAACCCCTGATTTAAATTCAAAATATTCCTTTTCAAAATACTACTTCAAAGTATAAAAAACAAACAACAACAAACCACCTGTTTATATGGACAATTTTATCATATCATCATTTTTGGGTGCTAGGATTTGTTTTAATGTCTATTGCATAAAATCTAGACTGTGCACAACTAAAATTTGTAAACTTCTGTGGTTTCTATGAGAGATCAGTAGAGAAATCTCTAGGATTTCTAAGTAGCTTTTCCTTTCCCTCGAATTTTTTTGCCAAAAGAAAATACTAGGGCAAAAAAGATTGCAAAAACAATGGAATTAATAGTTCTGAATAAAAATTTTAAGACAGATTTGATTTCTACTTTTATATAAGAAATGACGTATCAACAAAGAGAGTCCTGTTCAATATTCAGAGTTTTAAATGTTTTCAGGAAACATTCAAAACATATAAAATCAACTTATGGGGATCTGATAATGTTTACCCCCCCCCTTAAAAATAACATGCTATAGTGACCATAATTCACCATATTATTTTATGAACCAATTACAACATTGTTCCTATGTAACTGTATACTTAAATTGGAACATCAAGTCTTAGCTAAAGAATTTATATCTTGGCTGGAATGAAATTCATTACTCCACCACTTTGTAATTTTTAGCAGGCAGAGATGGTACTTATTTCTAAACAAAATCTTAAACTATACTTATATATACAAAGTATACAATAATAAAAACATTTAGCAAAAACTGATATGCAGGTGATAGATTATTTTATTAAAAGAGATAAATGCCATAGAACTTCAAAAATATTTTCTGGTAAGACATCATTCATACTGAAATTATTGACAGCAAGTAGCAGTTGAAAATAAATACTCCTCAAATTGCTTACCTTCTGCTTTCATATAGTGCACAGAATAAGCAATGACTTTGTCTGAATTATAAAGTGGCCTCTCCCAAGCTAAAAGGATTGCTGAACTTGACATGGTTTCAGCATGCACGTTGTAGGGAGCACTGGGTCTGTCTTCTGACATTACTACGGTCAGTCTGGCTCTAGATAAAATAGATCCTTGGCTGTTCTCAGCCATGCACTGATAAATACCATCATCTTCAGGAATAATCTGGTTAATTACCAATTTACTGAGGAAAGAAAAAAATATTTTTATGAAAATTTCTAAGAATGATGTAAAAATAAAGTTAAACTATTGCTAAGTTCACTCTCATTTTAAGTGACAAAAGTTACAAAGAACAAAAAACTGTGTAATCAACCCCACTGAAAAATCTGAGTTGCTTAAAATTACTCTTATTTTCTGAGTTTAAGTAATAGTGATATCCAAACCCTGTTTGCTTTAGGTGAAAGACTAATCTCTTTTTTAAAATTTGGCTTTTAGGGGTGCCTGGGTGGCTCAGTCGTTAAGCGTCTGCCTTCGGCTCAGGTCATGATCCCAGGGTCCTGGGATCAAGCCCCGCATTGGGCTCCCTGCTCCACCAGAAGCCTGCTTCTCCCTCTCCCACTCCCCCTGCTTGTGTTCCCTCTCTCGCTGTGTCTCTCTCTGTCAAATAAATAAAACCTTAAAAAAAAATTTGGCTTTTATAAAAAAGTATATTATTCTGTAATAGCATCTAACTTATATAATACTGCAATGTTACATAAATTCAGATCAACAAAAAATTTTAAAGTTTTATTAAACATATGGCAATGTTATAAGAAGACTCATATTTATACTAATAAAAATGAGTTCTAAAAATCATTAAGTTTGAAAAATTCCTTGAGATTTGAATATTTCCTTCTAATTTTCTCTTTTTAATGGAAGAAGGAACTGAGACCCCAAAGGGTTAATATGCTTGCTAATAACTTAGCTATTGGCTCATCAGGACTAGAACCCAGGTCTAGGGGACTGTCCAACATTTATTTCATTATAATCTACCAATTCCATGATCCACATATAAAATACAAAAGGATCTATGGCGTGCTGATGTTAGAATCTTAATTTTTCTTTTCATATTTTATTTTATTATGTTAATCACCATACATTACATCATTAGTTTTTGATGTAGTGTTCCATGATTCACTGTTTGCGCATAACACCCAGTGCTCCATTCAATACGTGCCCTCTTTACTACCCATCACCAGGCTAACCCATCCCCCCGCCCCCCTCCCCTCTAGAACCTTCAGTTTGTTTCTCAGAGTCCATAGTCTCTCATGGTTTGTCTCCCCCTCTCATTTCCCCCCTCTTCAGAATCTAAATTTCTTATTTTAGTTTAAAATACCAAGATAATTTAGATATTTGATATTACAACCAGTTCACATAGCAATTACTAAAGCCACTATATCTTCTCTAAAATAGTAGCAAAGTGACATACCCACCTGTTGTACATTTTAATTCTCCCATTTGAATGTATCTTCCTCCCATTTTTCAACCATGACATTTTGGGTGAGGGGATTCCTTCTGCTTGACACACAAATCGAGCAGTACCAGCTCGAGGCCTTGTTAAACTTTCTGGCCATTCAACAAATGAAGGAGGAGCTATTTTTAAAGAAAAAAGAACAGAGAAAAATGTCCATGTCTCCAACAGGAATGATACAAAGAGTCAAGGAAGAGTTCGGCAAATGACTCAAGTCCCATCCTTGAAAATATTTAACATTCTGAGCCTCTTATCTACACTCTACATATAACTGTCCAGATGCCTTTTCTCAGCATTGTTCATTTAGATGTCCATTCCCTCGAGGTTTTCCCTATTGAGACCCTCTGTGTCAACACACTAGAAATAGGTACACTATAATCCTACTTAACTAAGCCCAATAATATATAGCCACTTGTGAACGCATACAATCAACAGATTAAAGTTTTAGATTGGTAAATGGATATGTGGATTTGTGGGTAGGTAACAAAGACATAAAAGAGATGCTTAAATAAGAAGGAACATAATGGTATGCAGGCAAACAGGAGGGTGACTTAAGCATTATAGTTAGTTACATTTTAACCCAGAGCTTTAACTTGCTTCTAAAATTCATTGTTGGATCACAGGATTTCATATCAACCTTCGTATCAATGCTACAAAGTTCAAGAAAGGAGGAAGTAAGCGATGAATGAGATAATACAATAAATGTTAAAATACGAGATTCTCCTGAATGCAGGATGAAATAAAACATACCTAAGACAGTTAAGGTTGCCATGGCAACTGTAAAGTTGCGCGTGCCCGGGGTTGTCGCCCGACAAACATACACTCCGGCGTGTTGCAGCTTGACATCAGATATCATGAGATTACCATTTCCCAGTACCCGAGTGTTAAAGACATCAATGGACTTGTGATCTATTTCCAAGAGAAGACTTCGGTTAAAATAATGTAACATAAGGGCGCCTGGGTGGCTCAGTCATTGGGCGTCTGCCTTCGGCTCAGGTCATGATCCCAGGGTCCCGGGATCGAGTCCCGCATCGGGCTCCCCGCTTGGCAGGAAGCCTGCTTCTCCCTCTCCCACTCCCCCTGCTTGTATTCCTTCT
Organism: Mirounga angustirostris; assembly: GCF_029215605.1. Classification (NCBI taxonomy): domain Eukaryota; kingdom Metazoa; phylum Chordata; class Mammalia; order Carnivora; family Phocidae; genus Mirounga; species Mirounga angustirostris. Next base: position 49,302,431 of record NW_026991717.1, on the reverse strand, counting down.
CTTGCTGTGTCTCTGTCAAATAAATAAAATCTTTAAAAAAAGGGGGGGGGGGCCCTGGGTGGCTCAGTCATTAAGTGTCTGCCTTCGGCTCAGGTCATGGTTCCAGGGTCCTGGGATCGAGCCCCGCATCGGGCTCCCTGCTCGGCAGGAAGCCTGCTTCTCCCTCTCCCACTCCCCCTGCTTGTGTTCCTGCTCTCGCTGTCTCTCTCTCTGTCAAATAAATAAATAAAATCTTAAAAAAAAAAAAAAATGTAACATAAGATCTAAAATTATGTCAAAAGATCACCATTGAATCATATCATAAAAAGCATAAAATCCGCTATACAAAAACCTTTTCTCCACACACTGAAATGCCGAAAAGTTAGAAGCCACTTCAATGACAAACATGTGTTTTGCCTATAAAATAAACATTCTGTCAGCTTCATTAAAATCAACAGAGTTTAAAGACTCTTTTCCCCGAGAAAACTTACCCAGGCGGCTCCAAGACACGAGTGGTTTGGGATTTCCCGTGGCCACGCATTCGAAAACCGCTGTCTGATGAAGAGACGCTGTTATGTTCTGTGGGCCTGCGATGATGGCTGGTGTGTGGAAGGAATTAGACTCTTCAGCTTTGAGGAGGAGGAGGCACAAGATGAGAAGAAATTACAAGCAAGATATAATAAGTGAGACAAGTTAAAACATCCTTGTTATTCCCTTAAAAAATAACTTCATTGAGGGCGCCTGGGTGGCTCAGTTGGTTGGGCGACTGCCTTCGGCTCAGGTCATGATCCTGGAGTCCCAGGATCGAGTCCCGCATCAGGCTCCCTGCTCGGCAGGGAGTCTGCTTCTCCCTCTGACCCTCCTCCCTCTCATGCTCTCTGTCTCTCATTCTCTCTCAAATAAATAAATAAAATCTTTAAAAAAAAAAAAAAGAAACAATAAATGTGAGTTTTTGCTGAGCTTCAGAAGCTCCAGTTTGATAAGGAGCAGGGCGGGGTCTGAGCTGAGTTTGGTGAGAGAATGTACTACTATTAATATGCAAACATGTAGGTGGGCGCCTGAGTGGCTCAGTCGGTTAAGTGACTGCCTTCGGCTCAGGTCATGATCCTGGAGTCGCGGGATCGAGTCCCGCATTGGGCTCCCTGCTCGGTGGGGAGTCTGCTTCTCCCTCTGACCCTCCTCCCTCTCATGCTCTATCTCATTCTCTCTCTCAAATAAATAAATAAAATCTTAAAAAAAAAAATAACTTCATTGAGATATAACTCACATCATACACGATTCACAATTTTAAGTACTTCAGTGATTTTTAGTATTTTCAGAGTTGTGCAACTATTACCACAATCAACTTTAGAACCCCAAAAAGAAACACCACACCCATGAGCAATCTCCTGTCTCCACAGCCCGGCAACCACTAATCTTTCTGTCTCTCTGGATTTGCCTTTTCTAGACATTCCTTAACAAAGGAACCATGTATTATATGGTCTTTTGGGAACTGGCTTCTTTTCACTTAGCATAATGTTTTCAAGATTCATCTGTGTTGCAATGTGTACCGGTATTTCATTTCTTTTTATTGAGTAATAACATAATAGAATTTAATTGTATCAATAGAACACATTTTATTTATCCATTCTTCAGTTGATGGACATTTAGGTTGTTTCCGTATCATTCCCTTTTAATTGAGGCTCAAACATTCATTTAATCCTTTCGCCAACCTTGTTAAGAATTTATGTGACAGTGGGAAGAAGAGAGAAGTGTGGGAGTGATTTTGTCTTTAATCTTTCATATCAGGAAGCTAAAAGATACTACCTGATATTGAACCATAGTGTTAAAAATGTAATTTCAGTTTCTCAAAGAGATTTTTTAACCTTCAAGGATATTTTAGGAATCTTGTGAAAAATAAACATTCAGATGAAGTTCACCAATGTCTTTAGTCCAGACTTTTTTCCACTATATTCAAGTAAATTTAAATTATTTAAAAATAAAAACTAGTATCTATGTGTAATTCCATTTTAGTAAGATACATATTTCTTTCTTCATATTCATCTCTTTAGCTAGTTTCCCTTCTAAGTATATTTATGTGTGGCAAAATATAGAAAATTATGTTCGCTTAATGTTAACAATGATAATTTCTGGATATTGGAATTGGGGATATTTTTAAACTTCTATCTATACTTTTTTACACTGTTTAATGTAAAAATTTTTATTTTTATACTTTTATAGACATCACTCTTTATGATAAGCATGTATCATTTTTACAAATGCAAATTATAATTTTTCTTAAAACAACAAACAAAAAAATACAAACTGGAAACAAATATATCTTTATTGACAATGGACAATTTTGGTGGAAATGGGTAATCGTTTTTCTCATTTCGCATTTTATATTTTAAAAACAAAAGTGAAATATTTACAAAACAAATATTCATTCTTTCTTAAAGATGTTGTTCTTAAAGATGTTAACATAAAATAAGCTGGCCTGTGAAAGAAGAGGAACCTAACAGGGATAAAAATGACCATTTCCAACTAGATTACAATAACTTACATGAAATTAAAGTGCTATTTTATAGCATACTATTTTTTGGGGGGGGGATTTTTTTTTTTATTCTTATGTTAATCCCCATACGTTACATCATTAGTTTTAGATGTAGTGTTCCATGATTCATTGTTTGCGTATAACACCCAGTGCTCCATGCAGAACGTGCCCTCCTCAATACCCACCATCAGGCTAACCCATCCTCCCACCCCCCTCCCCTCTAGAACCCTGTTTGTTTTTCAGAGCCCATCGTCCCTCATGGTTCGTCTACCCCTCCGATTTCCCCCCTTCATTCTTCCCCTCCTGCTACCTTCTTCTTCTTTTTTTTTTTCTTTTTTTTTATTCTTATGTTAATCCCCATACATTACATCATTAGTTTTAGATGAAGTGTTCCATGATTCATTGTTTGTGCATAACACCCAGTGCTCCATGCAGAATGTGCCCTCCTCAATACCCACCACCAGGCTAACCCATCCTCCCAACCCCCTCCCCTCTAGAACCCTCAGTTTGTTTTTCAGAGTCCATCGTCTCTCATGGTTCGTCTACCCCTCCGATTTCCCCCCCTTCATTCTTCCCCTCCCACTACCTTCTTCTTCTTCTTTTTTTTTTTTCCTTTTTTTTTATTCTTATGTTAATCCCCATACATTACATCATTAGTTTTAGATGTAGTGTTCCATGATTCATTGTTTGTGCACAACACCCAGTGCTCCATGCAGAACGTGCCCTCTTTAATACCCACCACCAGGCTAACCCATCCTCCCACCCCCCCCCAAAACCCTGTTTGTTTTTCAGAGTCCATCATCTCTCATGGTTCGTCTACCCCTCCGATTTCCCCCGCTTCATTCTTCCCCTCCCGCTACCTTCTTCTTCTTTTTTTTTCTTAACATATATTGCGTTATTTGTTTCAGAGGTACAGATCTGAGATTCAGCAATCTTGCACAATTCACAGCGTTATACCATACTATTATAGCCACAGAGGAAAAACTAACAGCTGGGACAGTACCTGGAATCACCGTTAGAGAGGCTTCCATACTTTTACGTCTGTGGGCTACAGTAGCAGCAACACAACGATAATTCCCAGCATCCCTGTGGCCAACATCATAGATCTGCAATACTCCTGTCGGAAGGGCAGTTATCCTGTTACAGGGAGAAAGATGAGTCAATTCTTTGTAGTAGATTTTATATTTTATTTTAACATGTATTCTATGATTAATATATTCAACCTTTTCAAAGTGCCAGATGCAATACTTTAAAGACCATTTAAAACAATTAGCTTGATTCAATTGTTTTTATTTGGGTCACTACAGGTCTCTAAAACATACATAACTATGCAGTATGTGGTTTGTGAAATCTACCAGCCTAATTTTATACAGAGTTACATTTGACATTATAGCTTACATAACTGGTGATGTAGGGCTTAGTATGATTTTTTTCAAATCCTGATTTCTTGCCTATTAATACAGACATATTCTCCAAGATACACCTGAATCTAAGTTTTTGGGTTTTTTTTTAACACTTTCTTGAATAACTTCTTCCATCATAGTATCCTGAGATTTTACCTACTTTGGAATACTGCTACTCATGAGGACAGGAATTAAACTTTATGAAGGCGCTACTAAGTTCTTGATCCTTAAACCTCAACCACCTGCAGAGCACTGGGGGTGGGGTGGGGGTGAGCGGGTGAGCGGGTGAGTGTGTGTGTGTGTGTGTGTGTGTGTGTGTGTGTGTAGCCGAGAGGAGACTGGAAGTGGGAGGTGGAGACAAAATGGGCAGGTACCAGGGCATATAGGAGACCCCTATAGTAGTATTGCTATTGCCAGCACTGAAGGTCTCATTTGGTTTCCTAAATCCTTGGGCTACAAAGCAGGTGCTCAGGTGGTCCTATGGTTGGAAAAGATGTTTAAGGAAAGCAACAAAGCAGTAAGAAAGGTTATTTGAATTATGATCTAAACCAAAAATCAGAAATTATTCCACATGTGCCAGAGACTGATGATCTAATTCTTTGCCTAAGTTTGAAATGTCTTTAAGAGGTTGGTAATTGCTACTGTAAATGAAAATAAGCTCCATCACGGTCTTTCCCCCATAAGTCCCATGACACCTTTGTTACTCCTGCATCGTCTCCAAAGACAAAAGCTGCATTTACCTGTCCATAGTTACAGGTAGAGTTGTCCGATTTAATTCCCATGTTATGACTGCAGGAGGGTTTGAGGAAATCTTGCATGCAAATCTAGCAACTCCACCTTCTTGGACCTCAGTAGAAATTGGCTGAACTTCAAATGCAGAAATAGCTGTAAGATAAAGTTTGACAAATTTAGGATAAGTACAGATACTATTATACTGTACTGTACTTGGAAATAACATTATGCAAGATATTATTTATAAGACTTGAACTCCGGCCCAGACATAAGAGCAACCCAACTTAACTAGCACAAAGATAATTTCAGCAGTAGTTTTGGAAAAACCACTGACAATTGCCTAGCTCAGGGAATCTGGTCTCCCCCAGGATGAAATTCTAAATAAGTTCTCAAGAAACTTACAACTTATTTGGAGAAAAAAAATTAACACAACTGAAACAAAAATAAACAATTAATAATGATATGTAATCACATACCATTTTTGTGTGGTACAAACTTCAAATACTACTACATTTCAGAGAAGAGGGAAATCAAGAAAGACAGATTAGACAAGTAAAAACCATTTACAGGGACTGGTTTTGAATTAAGTTTTGAAGACTTGGTTGGGTTTAGATGGAAGGGGGAAAAGAAGACATTCCAGGCGAAAGGAAGCAAGCACAGAAGAAAGGTGTAGCCTCTGTTCACAGAATTTTAAGGAAACAGCCAAGACTATTGTAGAATATTTCAGATGAAGGGATCATGGAAAAGTGGAAGGAGAGTAGAGATAAAGCAGATTTGTACCATGGCACAAATGAAGACATCATTGAAAATTTTTGAGCAAAGGACAATAGTAGTCCTGGATAATAGCCGTGTTTGGGAGAAATCAATCAGGCACGGATACACAGGATAGAGTGAGAAAAGGAGAGCCTCAAGTCAAAAGACCAATAGGCTGTTTAAGTAGGAATGACAGAACTGGGTGGTGGCAGTAAGAATGGTAAGATTCTACAGAGAGCTCAATGGAAACAAAGACTTGGTTCTCACTGGACACAAACATGTCACTCGGTTCGGAATCAAATGAGGTTGGTGTTGATGGAGCTGAATGAGAAAGGAGAGAAAGAAGACAAATGGTGTGTGTGTCCCTGATGAATTAAAGGTAGAAAGACTCAAGAGACTATTTTTAGTCTCATGTATTTCCAAAGTGGAGATACATCTCGAAGTGTTGATATTTCTAGAGATAATTCTTCTTTCTCATTCTAGGCAGGCCTCCAGGAGCTAGTCATCGGTGTCCATGCTTTTACATTTTGATAAGAGTCCAGACTCCAGGTAACACTGTGGTTTTCCTTCCCTCTACTGTTTTTCAGGATATAAAGAAATGGCCCCAATGATGGTCTTACTCCCCCTCTGCAGACTCCAGTTTAATATACATATACATATATATATATGCCTTTACAGTTTATCAACAAAGTAAGAAGTCATGAAGAAAAGCAGAGGGAATAAGGTCTACATGACTTACACTTCATTAGAGTAGGAAGGGTAAAAGGTGAGAGAAGACTATAAATTCTGCCTTAGAATTAGCATCATCAATCTGTAAATGGATCACAAGACTTTAGAGGTACAGGACAAAGCCAGGGAATAATGGTGAAAATACTCAGGAGTATCCACTTCCAAAAAGCAGATGGGGGTAGTGTAATACCTTATGTGTGTATGTAACAAAAAAATTCTGCTTCCTCAAGAACAGTGGTTCTCAAACCGCTGTTGTCAGTGGATAACAAAACCAAACCATTTTCATGATCACCATCATCTGCCTTTTTCACTCTTATTTCTCGAGTGTACAGTGGGATGGATGATATTGCAACAGACTTAATGCAGAAGGAGATATGCCTGGTTTATGAAGCATTAATTTCTCTTATTGATCCCATATTTACCTTGTTCATGTATGAGGGGGTGAGTTTTAGTTCTGGTTGTCATTCATAATCCAGACTATATTCAATTTACAGACTTCAAAGGGGGAAATTTATCTTATTCTCCAGTCTTTACCACTCTAGACCAAAATATGTAATATAGTTAAATTTTTCTTCATAAAACAGTTGTTCCTTCAGCCCTATCTGACTTCTTTACCCCAAAACATATCAAGCACCTGATTCAGTATGCTTTATCTCCTATCTCTCTCCCATATCTGACTTCTCTCCATCCCTAATAGTCCTCTCTTCAATCCAGGCCCCTATCATCTCCTGCCTGAAGTCTTGTAGGCACCTATTAGGTGATATCTCTCCTACCAGCAAAGTTACTCCAGAAAGTTAGTCAAAAAATATAAATTTGATTGTGTGGCTGATGAATTAATTAGTCCCTGCAAAACTCTCTTGTCTCAATCACTTATAGTTATGTTCCATGAGCACTGAACTACTTACAATTCTCTGAATATACCATGATATTTCGTACCCCTAAGCATTATATGAGCATATCCTTCTCTCTCAAATACCCTAGGTCCCTCTGTCCATCTGGTGAAATCCTGTCATTGTTTAGCACCTACTCTGCTTATCCCTTCCTTTGGGAAGTTGTTCCTGATCTTTTTCTCCGCAACCTCTGTACACTACAAACCTCCACTGCTACTTTTATCCCACAGTATTATAACCACTTCACATTTTTCTCCCCTTCCAAACTATGAGCTCCCTGGGGGCTAGTAATGGGTTGTATTCTTTGCAAGACCCCTTAAGACAGTGAATGGCACAGACTTGGCACTAAAATACTTGTTGAACTGAACTTACATATTTTTTTCTCTAATTATATTAGGTCTTTCAACATAGTAACTAGAAATATAAGGAGTTTCCCAGGTACAAATACAAATACTTCTCATCTTGAAAAGAGACTAATGCTTTTTATTATTTTGTTTGTTGTAATTCCAAATGGTCCCCAATATTTTAGTGGCATTATCTTTAAAGACAAAAATCGGATCCCCCACTATTAAAGGATTTTTATGAAGATTAAAAAAATAAAAAGTGAGGGATTTTTATGACTTTTTAAATAAATGTTGTGATTATTGAGAATAAAGATAATTACTTTTGCCTTGAGTAATTTCCCTCCAACCACTTAGACATCTGAGCATTGTTTTCTACCCTAAATCTCATCTAAACAAACAATATGATCTCTCTGAACCTTTTTTTTTTTTTTTTGAGCAGATTCCTGCTTTCTGCCCCAGATGCATAAGTCTATGAAACCCCTAAGATTTTTATGAAAACTGAACTTTGCACTTCAGGTCAAATGTGCTAGGGCTTTGGAGTCAAAAAATTCCAAGAAATAAAAGGTAAATGAGTGCATCTTCTGACTGAGTAAGGGTATCTCTTTTGGGGAAAGGGGAAAGAAACTGCTTTTGAGATATAATCACGTAACATGTAATTTACATACCATACAATTCACTCATTTAAAGAGTACAATTCAATGGTCTTTTAGTATATTCAGAGTCTGCAACCATCCTCCTGATCCATTTTAGAATATTTTCATCATTCCAAAAAGAAACCCCATATCCTCTAGTTATCACTCTCTAATCTGCCCATCCCCTCCCCAACTCCAGCCCTAGGCAATCACTAATCTAGTTTCTTTCCTCCCTCTACAGCTTTGTTGGGTTGAGAATGACATAGAACATTGTGTACAGTGTGATTATTTGATACATGCATATATTGGGAAATGATTACCACAATAAGGTTACTTAGTTAACACATCCATCAAATAAGGGTATTTTTTTTTTTTAAGATTTTATTCATTTATCTGACAGAGAGAGAGAGAGCGTGCACAAGCAGGGGGAGCAGCAGGAGGAGGGAGAGGGAGAAGCAGGCTCCCCGCTGAGCAGGGAGCCCGATGTGGGGCTTGAACCCAGGACCTCGGGGATCATGACCTGAGCCAAAGGCAGACACTTAACAGACTGAGCCACCCAGGCACCCCAAGTAAAGGTATTTCTTGACCTCACCCTGGTTCTCAGCAAGGTCTCAAGCAAGTATAAAGATTTTTTTAATCCCCCAAACACCTTTATATTTAACATTTCTCACTTTCTGGTCCCTTTTGAAAATTCAACCTGCTGGCAAAATGATTTTTCCTAAAGAAGACCCCTTGGGACTCTCATCAGTACCTCTGAGACTAAAGAAAAAGAGGCATTCTCATGATTCAACAATAAAAATAAGTTACCATCCTTCTGTCCATAACTACTTCATCTGGGTACCAACCCCATTCTCTTCCCTCACCTCTGGGAACCCGATGTATCTGCCTTTTGTCTGTCTTTCTGTCTCTCTCTCCTGCATATTCAAATTCTTTTCCTGGATCCTTCTCTCAGCCTATAAAAGTGATTAAGCTTCTCCAAACCGCAAAACACAAAAAGAACAAAACTCCAGACCTCTCTTTATGGCATGTATCCCTCCAGCAGCTATCTACCCTCTCTCTTCCCCATGGCATTACAACTTTTCTAAAGAGTAGTTGATTCTAGTTGCCTCCCCTTCTTCCCCTCTGACTTTATACCTCAAACATCTCATGTGCCTTCTTCCCCTATTATTTTATTCAGTGTCAATGACATTGCATACTCTTATTTCTTACATACTTTCTTATCTATTTCTCTGATTCCTCCTTCCAGTCTCCCTTTAAAGGGCGCTCCCTCCTCCTATGCCCTTCCTTCCAGAGATTCTCTGTTCTTTTCTCTCTCCAGATTCTCTTTGGGTGATCTCATCCACATTCAGTTTTCAGTGACATCCATCTCTTGCTGCTGATTCCCCAAAATACATCTCCAGCTTAGATCACCAAACCTAGAGCTTCATACTCATGGCTCCAATTGTTACTGGACATCTTCACCTGGAATTCATAAAAGGTACTTCCAACTCATCAAGTCCAAAATGAAATCATCTTATTTCCTTCAAGCCTGTGTCTCTACTTGTCACAGGACTATCCAGACACTCACCTGAGCTAGACACTATTAACTCCTTCTTCTACACTCTCATTCACTTGTTCCCACTGATCTTACTTAACTCCTTAACATATGTCGGATCCACTCCTGTGTTCCTCTCCCAATGTCTCTCACTGGAACCACTACAGAAGTCCCTTATCTGATCTTCTTACTCCCATTTTCCTCTTCCCTGCTTCAAAAACATCCTCTAAATGTACACAAGTATTTGATATGGGTGCACTGGGCTCACAAGCAGCTTCCATCTATTAATTCAAAGGCTTCCATAGGTCGACCTATTACTGCTAAAAACCAGAAAGGGAATAATCTCACAAAAAATGTGATTCCAATTTTAAATGTCAAAAAGCACTATGCCTTAGCAACCAACCCCTCCTTCTAAGCCTTTAAACTGCTTAGCCCAATTATTAGAAACACTGAACGTATATATCCTTGCTACATCAAAAGGAACAAATAGCTTTCTTTATGTCAACTACATATTTTTAATTCTTGTGGCTGAGTACATTCTCAATAAATAGATTAACTGGCTCCTTTTTGTAAATAAAGGAAAGTAGTTTGACATCCCTTACTCCAAACCAAACTGTTTATATGGTAAGCATACAGCAGTATTTAAAAAGTCACTCTTAAATAGTTACATTTAAAAAACACGGAATATCTCTGCGATTAGAGATACACATTATAACTATGACACAAAGCATTTAATTTCCACAAGTCACACAGTATCAATCCCATTATCTGTATAATCACACCATTCATTTAGTTTGTAGGGCTGGCAGGCTTTGAGTCATGCAATTACCCATAAATAATGGGCCAGATTAACTATCTCCCTAGTCCAGAAAAGGATTTTAATTACACCTATTTTAGAAAAATTTTTGACTAAAGTAATCTCTTCTAAGTTCATAATTCATTCTACAAATATTCATTATCTAGTATATTCTCAGTGTCAAGGATCCAATAATGAACAAAACTAACAGAGGCGCTACCCTCAGGGATCTTTGTCTAATGATACAGATAGGCATTTAACTAAATTACTATGCAAGCATATAACTTATAACTGTGGTAAGTGCTTTCAAGGAAAATTACCAAGTATTATAAAAGCACATAACAGAGGTTATAATAATGACAGAAATAAAAATAGCTTAACATATTTTATTGCCAGGCAGTGCTTTAAATGAATTATATATTCCAATTTATTTAAACCCCACAAATTTCAGTTGAAGAAACTGAGGCATAGGGAAATTAAGCACCTTACTCAAGGTTTTGCAGATAGTGAGCAGTGAGGCTGGGATCTAAATCCAGGCAATCTCCAGTGACCCTATGTGAATTCTCTCATGAATAAAAGTTTGAGATCCCCAACCTTTTAATCCCCCAAAATTACTGGTTCTAAATCCAAGCAATTCTATTGCTCTGGTATAAGTTAATATGCACTGACTTTCTAGTTGCAAGTATATGTGGTACAATCCTAAATTTCCAAAATACAGTAACACCTTTAAACTGCTGTATATGAGGATTCTGAAGCTAAGGCGCTCATCACAAGCAGGAGTACCTCTATCTCTAGGAACCCATGAAAGATAAGAGAGACAGGAATGCATGCAAATTGAATCATACTATCTCAGTCTAATATTTCTTTAGAAATCAAATTGGAGGGGTGTCTGGGTGGCTCAGTCAGTTGAGTTTCCGACTCTTGATTTTGGCTCAGATCATGATCTTGGGTCTTGGGACTGAGCCCCATGTCGGGCTCTATGCTTAGCGAGGAGTCTGCTTTAGATTCTCTCTTCCCTTCTGCCCCTCCCCCCAACTTGCACTAAATAAATAAATAAAATCTTAAAAATATTTTAAAATCTCGGGGCGCCTGTGTGGCTCAGTCATTATGCATCTGCCTTTGGCTCAGGTCATGATCCCAGGGTCCTGGGATCGAGCCCCCTACATCGGGCTCCCTGCTCTGAGGGAAGCCTGCTTCTCCCTCTCCCACTCCTCCTGCTTGTGTTCCCTCTCTCCCTGTGTCTCTCTCTGTCAAATAAATAAATAAAATCTTAAAAAGAATATTTTAAAATCTATTTGAAAAACAGTTTACCTAATGGGAATGCTAGCCATTCTTACATTATTATTCTCAGTTCTAAGTTCACATACATTTGATCATCAGAAAGTCAAATACTTGGAGAGCCCTTAGAGGTAGGGAGACCATTTAAGAGGCTATCAGAACAGTAGACAAGAGACCAGCTGTGGGTCCGAATGATGCAGGAGATTATGGAATGGAAGGGAGGACACATATAGGATGATGTACACCGAACATCATGATTTGGCCACAAGGTGTTCAAGGGAAATAGAGGGAACGATCCAAACAGTTGAGGTTTCTACCTATGTACCTGGAAGTTTGGGGTACAGTAATGGTGCCTACACATGGAACACAAAAGAGGAGCTCAGACGCACTGGTGAATTACTATTACAGACTCTCACATCCTCAGAATGAGAAGAAACCAGGCATATTAAGGAAGACCAGGAAACTATAAAATTTGTAAAATAAAAGGCCAAGGCTTAATAACATAAACCTCAAATATATATCCATCCTGATTTTTTAACTGGTTCAGATGGTCCAGATGTCACGCTGTCATTAAGATATGAAGAAAGACATCCCCGAGTTTTTAGAATAACAGCCTATAAAAATAGCAATGCATAACGTAAAATCAGCAGAGAAAAGAATTTCTTACTTCTGAGGCTCTGTTGGGATGAGCTTAGGAATAGTGTTTACTGTTCTTCCAATTTAACTTATTCTCATTTTTTTTGTTAAAGATTTTATTTATTTATTTGACAGAGAGAGAGACAGCAAGAGAGGGAACACAAGCAGGGGGAGTGAGAGAGGGAGAAGCAGGCTTCCCACGGAGCAAGGAGCCTGATGTGGGGCTCGATCCCAGGACCCTGGGACCATGACCTGAGCCGAAGGCAGACACTTAACCACTGAGCCACCCAGGCGCCCCAGCTTATTCTCATTTCTTGATGATAGAAGTTAAGGCATTAGAAAACCAAAGTAGAGCCCTAACAAAGGCAGAAGTATTCTAAGATTTAAAATTCTTCTTTTCTACTAAGCCAGACATTGTAGGCTGTATGTAAAGGAACATAAAGTGGAGAGAAATAATTTTCCCATTTTTCATTTAACTTTAAACTTAGCCTTAGCTGGTTTAAAGAAAATCAGGGGGCGCCTGGGTGGCTCAGTTGGTTAAGCGACTGCCTTCGGCTCAGGTCATGATCCTGGAGTCCTGGGATCGAGTCCCGCATTGGGCTCCTTGCTCGGCGAGGAGTCTGCTTCTCCCTCTGACCCTCCTCCCTCTCATGCTCTCTGTCTCTCATTCTCTCTGTCTCAAATAAATAAATAAAATCTTTAAAAAAAAAAAATCACAGCTTTGGACTCATGTTCAGGTACTGTATGCCCTTGAGAAGTTACTCAACCTCAAGCCTCAGTATCCCTCAGTAAAATGGGGATAATATTTTATAAGGCTATTATAAGATTACTAAATGATACAGACATATACATATGTGTACACATATACACACAGGACATGAGCATGTGCTGAGGCAATGCTGGGCACCTAGTAACTTTGGTCATGGTGGAGGTGGTAACAGTAACAGGATGTCCTGCTATGAATACACTTCTTTTACTTTCAGAATGATGACTTACAGAGCGGCAAACAAAAGATGTTAGTGACCATCACACGATAAAAATAAACCTTAAAGCCCTAACAAAGGCAGAGGTATTCTAAGATTTAAAATTCTTCTTTTCTACTAAGCCAGACATTGTAGGCTGTATGTAAAGGAACATAAAGTGGAGAGAAATAATTTTCCCATTTTTCATGTGCATAGATAAATTTTTTGGAGAGGATAAAATCCCCTACTTTAATAATAAAATAATAGGGGATAGATTACAAGAAGATAGGTAATTAAGTTCAGATCTCTAGTGGCAGAATTATGTATAATTTTTTGTACTTATATTTTTCCGACAATACATATAAACTAAGAAAAAGTAGTATTTTAAAATAAACTTTATATGCTTACATGGGGAATAGAATGAAAAGTTCATCTGCATAAATTTTCTATTGCTCCACTACCTGATAAAATCCCTCACTTTATCTGCCTTCTTTTTAGTACTTTGAACTTTTCATTCTTTGGTAGACAACACCTATGAGCTATGGATGCTTGATTCTCAACCCAACCAGGGCCCTCAATCTGAGAATTACAAGGAAAAAAACAGACATCTGCATAATAGCTACTTTTTCAACAAAAAACAAATTGTATAGAATTTTACATGAAAACTTAGAAACTTTAGAGTAACATGCAAATACGCATATCTCTATCATGACAGTCTTAAACTTTGTTTTCCAGCAAATATTTTTCTATTTTTTTCTCATCTTTTTTAATTTTAATTTTTTTTATTTTTACTTAAATTTTAGTTAACATACAGTGCAATATTGGTTTGAGGGATAATTTTGATTTTTTTTAAGGGGGGGGCATTAAATGGCAAAACATCTCTTATGTTCTTATGCAAATCTTGGCTTTCTCTTTGACATGGACTTTGTGTCTGCCAGTTAGGTATGATTTTACAAGTCTACAGCCTCCTTGTGAAACCTGACCTCTTTCTTCCCTCCACAGCCAGTGCTAACATAAACCAAGAGCCCCACAAGAAGTCATTAAATCAGTGCTGTTAAGAGGCCAGAGCTCTATAAAATAGGTAAGAAACAAGGTCTCGAGAAACATACACCATCCTCAAAAACAACCTTGCAAACACAATAAATGTAAGTGCCTATTTTATTTGTGACTTCCTCCTCTACACCTGTCTACTTAATCAGTTGCTTCTATGATTTACAGTCAGGAAAAAAAAAAGAAAGGATCAAAGATGCTAAGAGGAAAATGTTCTCCAAACCTTTATTTGATCAGAAAGCAACATACATACATTTCTACACTGGAAATGCAGGACTACCATATTAAACTAATGTGTCATTCAGGTTTTTAAAAGGCTGCAATGAATAAAAAAAAATACTTAATACATATTGATTTTAAAACCAACTAAAAATTATAGAAACACAGTCTGAAATGATAAAGCCATACAATAATTTAAAATAAGTTCACAGAGGATGGAATAAAAAATAAACAAATAAATAAGTTCACAGACTATTCCCTAGCTTAAGAAAAATATCACTTTCTTTTGTAAATCTAATTTAAAATATTCTTTCACTAAGCAGAATATTCTTCAGTAAGTCAGAATCTTGATGCAGGGTTTATACCAGTGGTCCTAAGGCTGTGGATGAGCCAAGGGTTCTGGAGGCCTGAGATGGTCAAGGACCGCACCAGTTGCTATTGCCACGCCCCCCTTCTTGGGGAGTCCTAAATGGCAGGAGAACGTGGCCAGTAGTCATGTTCTGGTGCCCCTGTGCTCTTTCCAAGGGTCTAAGTCCCCAGTCAGTAGCTCTGAGGAAATCTGTAAGCTCATCAAGAATATAGGGAGATTTCTATCTCAGACCCTCCCATGTGTACAATTTCAGAGTCCATCATGGAGTGTATACAGCTTAAAGTTTATTTCTATGACAGTGGTCTTTCAAATCATGCATTTGTCTATTCCAGACATTACTGATCAAAACATAGTTGTAATTTCTTACCTCATCAGGTCCAATTCACTTTGAGTCTTCAAACTTGAAGACTGACCTGCAAACGAACAGGAAGTAAACCAAGAGACCCGATCCATCATTTAATCAAAGCATCAGGGTAACCGATGCTTTACCTACTGAGGTAAACCTGATCAGGTAACCATCAGTTTACCCTGATGCTTTACCTACTGAGGTAAAAACCAACCAAGGTACAAATTTCAAACAGAAATTAAAAATTTATTATATCCATAAGTCTAGGCAAGAAACTACTTGTACCTTTTTTTTTTTTAAGATTTTATTTATTTGAGAGAGAGAGAGAGAGAGAGAGAGAGAGAGCATGAGCAGGAGGAGAGGCAGTGGGAGAGGGAGAAGCAGGCTTGATCCCAGGACCCTGACATGGGGCTTGATCCCAGGACCCTGAAATCAAGACCTGAGCTGAAGGCAGATGCTTAACCGACTGAGCCACCCAGGTGTCTCCTACTTGTACTTTCTAAAAAAATGATTTTATAGGGGCGCCTGGGTGGCTCAGGTGGTTAAGCATCTGCCTTCGGCTCAGGTCATGATCCCAGGGTCCTGGGATTGAGCCCCCGCATTGGGCTCCCTGCTCAGTGCAGAGCCTGCTTCTCCCTCTCCCTCTGCCGTTCCCTCCACTTGTGCTCTCTGGCTCTATCTCTCTGTCAAATAAATAAAATCTTAAAAAAAAAAAGATTTTATAGAAAAAAAGTTACCTCCTTAATAGGAATAATGTAACATAAGACAGATGCACTCATTCTGTGTCTTGGGTGTCAACCTCTTTATTCAGCTGTACTGAGCATAACATAGCTATTCTATAAATGGCTTATTACCTGACTTCTAGTCAATTTAGTATCTGCTTGAATCTATAGCAATTCTGTCAACCAGCTGCTAAGAGGTATACCTTTGCTTTTCAAAGGAAGTGTTTAGCCAAAATATTTGTCAAAATAAATATAAACAAAATAAGGGGTAGAAACTTTATAACAAGGCTGGAACGCAGGGACTTTCAGAAATAGATTCCACATGTAAGGTTTCCAGACTATACTATTTTCCAGTATATTTCTACTGTATCCATGTTAAAAGACACCTTTAATAACGCCTGAAAATTCTTTGTTTCTTTGATATTTTATCAACCCTGTTCTGTCAAATACCAGACACAGCTCTCCCCACAGTCAAGTTCTCTGGAAAGAGTGACACAAAGCTCTTCAAGTCCCCTTCTGTCAGCTGGGCCACCCATTGCTGTTCAACAATTCTTTTCTTAATTACTGGTTTTAGGAATTCTCTAACTTTCCAATTTGTTCAGGTCCCCAACCACGTGAATCCTAGATTATAAATTCCTTGAGTTCAGACAACATGTCTTATATGTCTGTCTGTATGTTGCCAGGGGCCAGAACAGTGCCCTGCATACAACAGGTACTCAATAAAGATTTCTTGAGAGTGAACTCAATGAACCACATTACTATCTCCCTCCTATTTGCAACAGAAAACTCTGACTCTTATCTCCTTGAGAAGATTATGGTAATTTTGGCTATAGCATTCCCTACAGTATAATCCTGAGCAAATTACTCTTCTTAAACACAGGTGGTTACGTAGGGGTGCCTGGCTTGCTCAGTCGACAGAGCATGCAGCTATTGACGTGGGGATTGTTAAATTTGAGCCGCTGGGTGTAGAGATTACTTAAAAAAAAAATAAAATCTTTAAAAAATGTGATTATGTAGGGATGCCTGGGTGGCTCAATCAGTTAAGCCTCGGCCTTAGGCTGAGGTCATGATCCCAGAGTCCTGGGACCAAGTCCCACATCGGGCTCCTTGCTCAGTGGGAAGCCTGCTTCTCCCTCTGCCTGCCGCTCCCCCTGCTTGTGTGCTCGCTCTCTCTGTCGAATAAATAAGTAAAATCTTTTTTAAAAATGTGGTTAAGTAAGGGGCGCCTGAGTGGCTCAGTCGTTAAGCGTCTGCCTTCGGCTCAGGTCATGATCCCAGGGTCCTGGGATCAAGCCCCGCATCGGACTCCCTGCTCAGCGGGGAGCCTGCTTCTCCCTCTCCCACTCTCCCTGCTTGTGTTCCCTCTCTCACTGTGTCTCTGTCAAATAAAAAAAAAAATAAAAAAAAAAAAGTGCTTATGTAAAATAGGGTTCTTAAAAGGGTTTGTTGTGTTTTTTTTTAAGATTTTATTTATTTGAGAGAGAGAGAAAGTGAAAGCACAAGCAGGGGTAGAGGCGAGGCAGAGGGAGAAGCAGGCTCCCCTCCGAGCAGGGAGCGGGACACGGGACTCGATCCCAGGACCCTGGGATCACGACCCGAGCGAAGGCAGCCGCTTAACCGACTGAGCCACCCAGGCGCCCAAAAGGGTTTTTTTTTTAATAGATTACAGAAGGTAAATGCATGCAGAGCACTTAGCACAGTGTCCCTAATATTAAAGGCACTCAATGATTTTTAACTATTTCTATTATTTTATTGGACATAAATTTTCTTCCTTACCACCTAAAAATCTCTGCCTCTTCACTTTGCTTCTCTCCCTTCACTCCTGGTTCTGAGGAAGAAGTAACCATTCCAGTCAGTGCCAAGGTTAGCCCTCTCCTGGCACTCTTAATCCCATCCCTGGGCCCCTATTCCATTTATTATTCCCATTCGCTTGCATCACTCCCTCATTACTAGTTTCTTCCTCTCTGACTATAAACATACTTCTATATTCCCATCCTAAAAAGGAATAAAGAACTCAAGCCAAGCCAATATTCAGTACATTTCTTTTCTGTCACTGTCATTCTTCTGGAATCACTCCACCCACCCAATTCTTTACTTCTGCTGGGGTGGGGTGGAGTGGTATGGGACAGGGTAGGGATGGAAAGGAGAAAGGGAGAAGAACCACAGATGCACAGTCAATCCTTGAACAATGCGGAAGTTTTAGGGGCACTGACGCCCTCCCTCCTCCTCCCAGCGTACTCAAAAATCTATGTATAACTTCGATTTCCCCCAAACTTAACTACTAATAGTCAACTGTTGAGTGGAAGAAGCATTCCAGATAACATAAATAGTGGATTAACACATATTTTGTGTGTGGTATATATATGTATGTGTGTGTGTGTGTACATATATATATATGTAAAATACACTGTATTCTCACAACTAAGCTGGAGGAAAAAAATGTTAAGAAAACCATGAGAGAAAATCCAATTACAATATTATACTGTATTTATTGAAAAATCTGTATGGACCCACAGAGTTCAAATCCATGTTGTTTGGTCAACTGTATTTATATGCAGGGCTCAGGAACCTCCTTGGGAATGAAATTTATCTTTTTTTAAAAGATTTATTATCAGAGAGAGAGAGAGGGAGGGAGGGCACGAGGGGGGCGAGGGGCAGGGAGAGAGGGAAAGAATCTCAAGCAGACTCCCTGCTGAGCGCAGGGATCAATCCTACAACCCTGAGATCATGACCTGAGCTGAAATCAACAGTCAGACACTGAACTGACTGAGCCACCCAGATGCCCCTGGAATGAAATTTATCTTAAGAGAAGTAGTAGTGCTCACAGTGCTCATGGATTTGGTTTAAAACAAAACAAAACAAAACTGACCTAAATTGGTAAGGAGTGTGTTAGAATTCAAAGCTGCTTGATTCTCAAATTAGGCAACCATCAGGACCCATAAATATATGTATATAAAGGAGAAGGAGGGAAGGGAGAGGGAGACGTATGTGGGCTATTGGCTAAAACTTCTGAAAGTTTTAATAAGATTACCAGTGAGAGAAACAGGGGTAAAGAACACAGGCATGCCCACCATTTGGGGTTACTATAGTACAAAATTGAATGGGGCACAGCAAATACAGTTCATCCACTGGGCCTAATCGGAAAACACCTGGAGAAAGAAACCATAATCCTCACTTGGGGGAGATACTCAATTAACAAAAGAAAGAAGAGGCTGCTGACTCCTCCAGGATCCTAACCACAGGAACTGATCTGAACTGGAACTGACTGAAAATTTACCTCTCCCACAGACCCTTTTTTTAACTTTTCACCACTCACGACTTGCTTTTACCACTGTTTACTGATAGCGTAATGCCTAGTGTGCCCCCGTAGAGATGCCCGGCATATCTGTATTTATCTGACACTTGGCCATCAATTTTCATCTTAGAGAAAAAATGATAATCGTTGACTTTATGTTGTCCAGCCACTAACACAGTCTCCTTGCTCCTCAATTTCTTCCCTCTCTCCTTCCTCTGTCCCTCTCTCTCTCACTCTCTCTCTTCCCAAACTTCCATATTCCTTTGTCTCTGGAAGACATTCTGGAACAATAACTATGGCCTGGCCTGGAGGAATGACTGGGGATAGAAACATGGGGACAGAAAAGAGATGTCTGGGAGATGGAACCAGTATGACGAGAACTTAGGGGCAAATGTTCCAATAGTACAAGATAACAAACATTCTCATAGCACATTGCTATTGGCAGTACAATATCAAAAAAGGTTAACGTATAACAAAAACAAAAATGCCTAAAAGGGTGCCTGGGTGGCTCAGTCGGTTGAGCGACTGCCTTCGGCTCAGGTCATGATCCCAGGGTCCTGGGATCAACCCCCACGTTGGGCTCCCTGCTTGGCGGGAAGCCTGCTTCTCCTTCTCCCACTCCCCCTGTTTGTGTTCCCTCTCTCACTGTGTCTCTCTCTGTCAAATAAATAAATAAATAAATCTTAAAAAAAAAAAAATGCCTAAGGACACTATTCTATCTTCAATTAATGCAACTCAGAGACCTTAAAATGACTATGCTATTACACAGGAAAAAGTTTGAAACATGCTAAGTGAAAAAAGAAGATACAGGGCGCCTGGGTGGCTCAGTTGGTTCGGCGACTGCCTTCGGCTCAGGTCATGATCCTGGAGTCCCGGGATCGAGTCCCGCATCGGGCTCCCTGCTCGGCAGGGAGTCTGCTTCTCCCTCTGACCCCCCCCCCTCTCATGTGTTCTCTCTCTCTCATTCTCTCTCTCAAATAAATAAAATCTTTAAAAAAAAAAAAAGAAGATACAAAATTATATTGACAACAGTCTCATGATCGCTCAACTGGAGAGTTGGAATTCACTCTTTCGACTTCTTTTATTCTTAATAAAATATGAGCAGGTCGGGGCGCCTGGGTGGCTCAATCGTTAAGCGTCTGCCTTAGGCTCAGGTCATGATCTCAGCGTCCTGGGATCGAGCCCCGCGTCGGGCTCCCTGCTCCGCGGGGAGCCTGCTTCTCCCTCTGCCCCTCCCCCTGCTTGTGTTCCCTCTCTCGCTGTGTCTCTCTCTGTCAAATAAATAAAATCTTAAAAAATATATATATATGAGCAGGTCAACCAAAGTTCTTTTTTGTGGGGATCTAAGAGCTAGCACTTGAAAACAATGCTGTGCTTAATAGACTGGCACTGGCCAATGTGGATGCAGACAGAGTGAAGCAAAAGATGTGAGTCCATGGGACAATGAAAAAAGCAAAAGATTAAACAGACATTTTACCTCTTTGAAAAACTTAAAAACAGCTCAATGAGAACTCAAAGTTTTTAGTGACAGCAAAGGATAACTGCTTTAGGAGAGAAGCAAGACTGAGGCAGGGAATTTTATTTATTGGTTGATTAAATAAATGAATGCATATGTAGGGAGCTGCTATAAATGTGTAATAAATATTTATTAGTAATAAAAATCAATATAAAAGTTGCTGCTTGTTGTTCATCTTAAAAGAATATGGTAAACGATTTCCAAATTGGGTGGAAGGTGGAATGATCTTCATGGTCTCAAAGGCACCTCCCATGACACTATTATTCCAGCAGCATATGTTGTGCTCTTGGAAGCTCCATCTCTGACAGAGAGGTAGCTGTGGCACAGAGATCCTGGAGTCAGAAACTCCAAGCTGTGGTCTGGCTCACTTACTCACTGCCTTTAAGAGGCATAGATCGGATTCTCCCTTGAGGCAGTGAAATCTACTTCACAGGTTCTTTTTTTTTTTTATTCTTATGTTAATCCCCATACATTACATCATTAGTTTTAGATGTAGTGTTCCATGATTCATTGTTTGTGCATAACACCCAGTGCTCCATGCAGAATGTGCCCTCCTCAATACCCACCACCAGGCTAACCTATCCTCCCACCCCCCTCCCCTCTAGAACCCTGTTTGTTTTTCAGAGTCCATCATCTCTCATGGTTCGTCTACCCCTCCAATCTCCCCCGCTTCATTCTTCCCCTCCCACTACCTTCTTCTTCTTTTTTTTTTTCTTAACATATATTGCATTATTTGTTTCAGAGGTACAGATCTGAGATTCAACAGTCTTGCACAATTCACAACGCTTACCAGAGCACATACCCTCCCCAGTGTCTATCACCCAGTCACCCCATCCCTCCCACCCCACCCCCCACTCCAACAACACTCAGTTTGTTTCCTGCAATTAAGAATTCCTCATATCAGTACTTCACAGGTTCTTTTGAGGAGGAGATAAGATTGTAGGCATGAGTGTCTTTACGCCCCAAATATGGGGCAGAAAGCAATGCAAATTGAGAAATAGAACTGGACTGAGTTCAGGGACCTGTACTCTTTTCAAGCTCTGTCATAAATGAGCTGTAGGACCTGTCAAAAGTAAGCTCCCTCTGGCTCTCAGTGTCCTCATACTCAAAACAGTAGTGCTCTTCTTCACTCATTCGACTCTGCCCCCAGCCTGGGTCCTGAGCTGCAAAGAATGGACCCAGTTACTTAAGGCTGGGTGTGGGAGGGATGGGGGTGGAGCCACAGGCGTGGTTGCTATGGCTACCCAGCTTTCTCTTAGGGAGTATGAACATATCCCAAAATTAGATTGTGGTGATGGCTGCCCCAAGTGAATATACAAAATATTTTTTTCATTATATACTTTTTTTTTTTTTTTTTAAGATTCTTTTATTTATTTGCGAGAGAGAGAATGAGAGACAGAGAGCATGAGAGGGGGGAGGGTCAGAGGGAGAAGCAGACTCCCCGCCGAGCAGGGAGCCCGATGTGGGACTCGATCCCGGACTCCAGGATCATGACCTGAGCCGAAGGCAGTCGCTCAACCAACTGAGCCACCCAGGCGCCCCTCATTATATACTTTAAGTGGGTGAATTGAATAGCATGTGAACTATGTATCAATAATGCTGATTTTTAAAAAAGAAAAAAAAAATGGTAGTGTTCTTCTCAGCCATCACTGCCATTCCTTCCACTCCTAAAGAACCTTCCCAGAGGCACAGTTCAGTATGCCCCAACCCATCTTTGAACTTTGAGAACATAGGAGTCATGGAGCTAATAGAGATTACTGGTCTAGCTATAGCCACTGTAGCCTTAAAAAAAAAGACCCAACATGGATGATCTTAATCCTCAATGATATGTTCCCAGCTATCCATAATTTTCAATGGCAAACTTACTAAGGTTGAGGCTTAATTTTTAAACAGAGGGCTCTTTTTGGTAGGTTCCCCTAATTATCCACTTTTTGGCACCCCTTCCAATGCATACACTCAGCAACAACAACAAAAAAGAACAAGTGTCATTAACTTGGCATCTGTCTCCTAAAATATGCAAGGATCTCAAGAGCCAGGAATTAGCAGTAATTTCAGCAGGCCTAAAAGTCATAGTGCTTTAGATATAATTGCCCATCATGAAATATCTACTGAAATGAAATTAACTCACAGTTAGTTATGATGTGTTTTGTACAAAACTAGAAAACTTAGAATGAGACTATGAATGACTTAAAATCAGTCCAAGGGCACCTGGGTGGTATAGTCAGTTGAGAGTCCAACTCTTTTGTTTCAGCTCAGGTCATGATCTCAGGGTCGTGGAATCAAGCCCTGTATCGGGCTCCATGCTCAACATGGAGTTTGCTTGAGATTCTCTCTCCCTCTCCCTTTGCCCCTCCCCCCCACTCTCTCTTGCTCGCTATGAAATAAATAAATCTTTAAAAAAATCAAAATTTTCTTATACTAAATATTTACAGCATCATTAGTTTGTGTTTGAGTTCTAGTATACAAGGAGACAAGAACATACTTATATCTATGCATAAACATATGTATCATAAAGCACAAGAATGGAACTTAAAAGACCAGATTTAGCCAGCAGATGCCATGTTTATGAAAAAGAATGCAGATAGTCAAATTCTCCTTGGTCTAAAGGGTCTTGTCAAGTCTGGAGCAGGGAACTATTAAGCCTGAAAGTGGCACAAATATATTAAGTAGCCAGTAGATGTTAAGAAGGTTGGATACAAAATATATGGAAAAAAGAAGTCGCAGAAGACTAAAGACAGGCAATTTTCCCAGGCCACACCTGTCCTTACATGTAGAATAAAAAGCTACATCCCATTATAAAATGTTAATGGAAAGGCAAAGGAACTAGAATAGCCAAAATAGTTTTGAAAGAGAGGAATAAATTGGAGGGCTTGCACTCCTTGATTTAAAGACACAATTTCAAGAATTACGATAAAGCTACAGTAACCAAGGATCTATGGTATTGGCAAAAGGACAGATTCATAGATCAAAGGAACAGAAGAAAGAGCACAGAAATAAACTAAAACAAATATGTCAGCTCATTTTTTTACAAAGTTGCAAGAGCAATTCAATAGAGAAAGGATGGTCTTTTCAGCAAACAGTGCTTGAACAACCGAACCTCCATATACAAGAAATTAGTCTTGACCTATACTTTACACCTTACATAAAAATTAACTCAAGGGGTGCCTGGGTGGCTCAGCTGGTTAAGCGTCTGACTCCTGGTTTTGGCTCAGATCATGATCTCATGGGTCTTGAGATAGAGCCCTGTGTCAGGTCTGGGCTCAGCAGGGAGTCTGCTAGAAGAGTCCCTCCCTCTGCCCCTCCCCCCACTCTCTCTTTCTCCCTTTTACTCCCTCTCTCTTAAATAAATAAATAAAAATTAACTCAAAATGGGTCACAGACCTCAATGTGAAACATTAAACTATGAAACTTTTAGAGGGAAATATAAAGAATATTTCTGTGACCTTGGGTTAGGCAAAGTGTTCTTAGATATGACATCAGAAGTTCAATCCATGAAAGGAAAAAGTTTACCAACTAGACTCCAGCAAAACAAAAAAAAAAACTTCTGCTCTTGAAAAAAAACACCGCTAAAGGAATGAAAAGACAATCCATAAACTGGGACAGAAAATTTGCAAATCACATATCTGACAAAATATTTGTATCCAGACTATATAAAGAAATCTCAAAATTCAGTAATTAGGAAATATCCAGTTAAAAGGGGGCAAAAGATGTGAACAGATACTTTACCAAAGAAGATGTATGAATAGCAACTAAATAAGATGATCAACCTCATTTGTTATAGTCATAGGGAAGTGCAAATTAAAACCACAATGAGATACCACTACACACCTATTAGAATGGCTCAAATAAACACGGACAATACCAAGTGCTGTAGAGGATGTGGAATAGCTGACATCCTCATATACTGCTGGTGGAAATGCAAACTGGTAGTCACTTTGGAAAATAACTTGGCATCTTCTTGAAGTTAAACACTTATATGCACTTACAGCATTCTCATCTTTAAATATTTACTCAATAGAAATGGAAACTTATGTTCACACAAAAGCCTATATAAGAAAGGTTACAGAAGCTTTATTTATAAAAGCCCCAAACTGTAAACTACCTAAACATCCTTCAACTGGTGAATGGATAAACTGCAGTAAATCTATACAATGGAATACTACTCAGCAATAAAAAGGAACAAGTTATTAATACATTCAACAACACAGATAAATCTCAAATGCATCAGGCTACATGACAGAAGCAAAACCCAAAAGGCTACATACTGTATAATTTCATTTATATGACATTCTGGAAAATGAAAGATAATGTGGCTGTAGGAGTTAGGGGAAGGGGAGTATGACTACATGGGCAGTGAGAGAATACTTTGGGCTGATGAAACTATTCTTTTTTTTTTTTTATTTGACAGAGAGATAGAGAGAGAGTACAGGTAGGCAGAGAGGCAGGCCGAGGGAAAGGGAGAAGCAGGCTCTCTGCTGAACAGGGAGCCTGATGTGGGGCTCGATCCCAGGACCCTGGGATCATGACCTGAGCCGAAGGCAGACGCTAAACCGACTGAGCCACCCAGGCGCCCCTGATGAAACTATTCTATATCCTGATTGTGGTGATGGTTACGTGGTTATGTATATGTCAAAACTCACAAAACTATGGACTCAATAAAGTAAGCTTTACTTTTTTTTTTTTTTAAAGATTTTTATTTATTTTAGAGAGAGAGAGCAAGAAAGCACATGAGTGGGGAGAGTGGCAGAGGGAGAGGGAGAGAAATCCTCAAGCTGAGCACAGAGCCCGACACAGGGCTTGATCCCAGGACCCCGAGATCATGACCTGAGCCCAAATCAAGAGTCAGATATTTAACTGACTGAGACACCCAGACGCCCCATAAGCTATACTTTTTTTAAGTATGTAAATTAAGAAATAAATTTCAAAAAAGGCTATGTTCTTTACAAAACAGAAAGGCTTTTAATTCTCTAGTTACTCTTAATAAAGAATTATAAATTCAGCAAGATGATTACATAAATTTTACAAGCCAACTCCTGCAGACCATTTTTACTTCTTCTGTGCGGTCACACCTGATTTTCCCAAGTACAGAATTCTTTCATACTCCCAGGATCTTGCAGTATGCTACTCGTTCCATTGTTTTATCAGCTCAACTTTCTGCCCCTACTCACAGGACAAGGCCTGTGTCTTTTCATCTTTGTATCCTTGGCAGTGCACCCAGGCAAAAAAAGCTCTCAGTAGATACTTGATAAACAAATGAATAAGATATACCCAGGGTACATACACATTCAGTTCCGTCACCAGATCCATCATCTGGAGTGTATAGAGTATAATGTGTGCATAATAACATGATGCTGAAACTAAGTTTACATTATCTTTAGCATACTATAAGTGAAAAGTGTACACAAAAATATTTATCCTAATAAAAAGGAATGGATCTAAGCTCCTGAGGAAAAGGAGGAGTAAGAAACCCAGAGCTCTCCTATTCCTCTTCCTATGGAAATGGTGGGAAAGCAGTCACACCTGTGCTGAGAGACTAGAATAGGGAGTCAGTAAGGCATTACACACACATATGTGAACACACACACACACACAGGCATGCACCTAAAAAAATGAGCCCTTCCTGAGCAGCCCAGCACAGGCCTCTGCCTCTTGATCCCAGCGGCACCCTGCAGGACTGCAGTTCTGGCAGGGACCTTTCACAGGCTGCTGACCCAGCGCACGCTGCAGACGCTTGTCAGTTCCCAAGCCCCCTGACATTCTGAGCCCATCTTGGGAAGCCGAATATTCAGCCTGACACAGATCCCATCCGACCAGGCTTGAAATTATTGAGAAATTGGGTTCTAGAACAAACTGGCTTGGTCCAAAGAACCTCACATGGGAAATAGAGTTTCTAGAGTGGTGACAGGGTTTTGGAATTCATGTTTGATGAAGACTGCTAAACATGCGGAGAGCTCCTTCAGGGTTAAACGGCACCACCGAATGCTTCAACAAAGGTGCACTGTGGTGCACAGCCATGCTTCTACTTTCCCAAAGCAGTGGTGGAAAGAGATCCACTGAATGAAGGTGTGCAACGATGAAGCTGCAGCTACTTCTCCTGACATCCTCAGCTACAGCTGAAGTACAGTCCTCTTTAACTACACTTTGGCCTATGTTCTGCTGGACTCATGGTATCCATCCTCAAGAGACCAACACTAACTAGAGAGTGACAGGCAACAGGGGTAGCTTCTCAGGACCCAATCATAAGAACACGAGAAGCAGATGCAGAAATGTGATGCTGTAAGAGAAACGGTCTGTTTTGGTAGAAATTTAAGGAAGAGATTAGGAACAAGGAGAATCACACAACAAGCAAAATAAATAGGAGCAGGCTGCCAACAGAAAAAAGTCCATTGAAATAAAAATGGTTTTCAATTTTTTAAAAAGATTTTATTTATATATTTGACAGAGAGAGATACAAGCAGGGGGAGTGGGAGAGAGAGAAGCAGGCTTCCTGCGGAGCTGAGAGCCCAATGCCGGGCTGGATCCCAGGACCCTGGGACCATGACCTGAGCCGAAGGCAGACACTTAACAACTGAGCCACCAGGTGCCCCGGTTTTCAATTTTTTTTAAAAAGATTTTATTTATTCTTATTTGAGAGACAGAGGGAGAGAGCACAGAGGGAGAGGGAGAAGCAGGCTCCCTGCAGAGCAGGGAGCCTGACGTGGGGCTCGATCCCAGGACCCTGAGGTCATGACCTAAGACAAAGGCAGCCACTTAACCAACTGAGCCACCCAGGTATACCAATATTTTTTTAAACCATCATAAAATTACTACCAATATTCCTTATCTTCCTTTTTAGAACTTACAAAATGAAAATAAGCCACTATTCACCTTGCCTTTCACCTTTCTCAACTTCTACTTAATCTTGAGTTGGAAGTCTTTTTTAAATAATCAGTCTCCGTATGATACTCTCATAATCTAGACAGAATCCTGTTAGTTGGGAGTAAAATCTGATCTTACTTTGAAAGACGTCCCCAACTGGGATTTTCCTCTTCTCAAATTATCTGTCTTCCCAGCAATAGTGTGTGGTCACAGAAGTGTATGGGACATGCTAATGCATTTATCAAGTGATTATTCTTGGCCCCTTTGCCGGCAAAAACAAGCAGGAAACGGTACAGAAAAAACATGTCTAGTAAGCTACATTATCCAGCTTCAAAGCTGTTCAACTTGTGTGGCTCCTATGAATTCAAGGGAAGAGAAAAAGCACCATTGCTTTGTCTTCACCAAAACCACTTCCCCTTCAGCCATTTGCCAAGTGTTTGCCTTATATTGCCTAATCCAAGAAATGCCTTTCGTATGCCTTGTTGTCATTCCATAAAGAATTAGTTCTGCTTAATAGCTCAACTGTGCAGGAAGAACATTCCATGCAATTTTACACTTTGCATCAGTCAGAGAAACAGAAGGATCAAGAAAGCATTAAGAAGAGTGAGGTTTTGTAACAAAACTCATGTCACTTAGCAACTTCATCCAAGTAGAAATTTATAATGAGAAAAATACAGAATCCGTCAAAACTACAGCAGAAATGTTTCTGCTAGGATTGTTTTTGCTTTTCTAAATGATTATCTCCTCAAACACAATTCCAGAACTTCAGTACCTTAACTTATTTTTTGATAAACTTTACAGTATTCTTTTCCACTACTGTTTTATATATTGTTTTCTCAGATTATAATTGGCCTAGTTTTCCTTTCTCTTCCTCTTAATGATCTCACACTCAGTGGATATTCAGTAAATGCCTGTTATGCAGTGCAATTCATTACACTTTATGTAATCACAATTTATTACACCAATTAAATGTGCTATATATGATATTCAATTTATAAACTGGGAATCAATCACTATGAAATGTCTGGGTAGCTCTTTCATCTTCTAATAGCTATTAAAGGCAAAGCCTATTTCATTGATAACAGAAAAAAAACCATACACACACACACACACACTCACACACACATACATCAGATAAACTTGTTAAAGTAAATTCATAAAGTGGACCTTGAGTTCTAAGCTACCTGTCCACAACATAATGAAGTCTTTTAATAATATTGTAGCTCACATTTTTATTAGGCTTGACCACTAGCCCTAACGGGGAGAAGAGAGAATTAACTTATTACATGTGTTCTATATATTACCTCATTTAAGACTCCTAAAACCTTAACAGGTAAGTAATATTACCCTCAATTACAGGTAGGGAAATATGTTCTGAGATGTTAGGCCATTCAGGGTCATAGAATTAGTAAATAGTGGAGCCAGGAGTCAAAATGGTGTCACTCTCTTTTATTTATTCATTTATTTTAAAGATTTTATTTATTTATTTGACAGAGACAGAGAGCGAGAGCAGGAACACAAGCAGGGGGAGAGGGAGAGGGAGAAGCAGGCCTCCCGCAGAGTAGGGAGCCCAATGTGGGACTCGATCCCAGGACCCTAGGATCATGACCTGAGCCGAAGGCAGATGCTCAACGACTGAGCCACTCAGGCGCCCTGTCACTCTCTTTTAAATTACGCTCAAGCTGCAACCCTAGAGAAGTAAGGAGTTCGCCGCTAGCACTTTAGAGCAGTACTCCTTGTCTCACCTTGTGAATTTACTCTCCCAGAAGGAAACATACATTCACAGACAAAGCACAGAGTTTCCCTCTCCCCCAGTTTCTCTCCTTTAAAAATTCCCGGAAGCAGCAACAAAAACATATTTCCCCAACCTTTTGCTTGATTAAATATTCATCATTCCCCATCAATGAGGGCTTTAGGATCTTCTGTCAACAGTTTTTTCTCCCTCTTTTTACCTATTTTTGACCAACATCAATTTAATTGTACAATTACTTATGCAACATTCTACAACACTCTCCAATATGTTTTTTTTTTTTTTTTTTTGGCTAACCCCAAATAAATCCCCTTGCCATTCTTTAAAAAACACTCAGATTTCAATTACATTAAGTCCCTCCCGAAAAGCAAAACCCACAGGATGCTTTGCAGTCAGGGAAGGCTTTGCAGGGGAGGTGACATGTGTGGTTGAAGGCTGAAGGACTAGTAAGCAGCAAGGGAATATTAAGAGTGGTCCAGGCAGAAGGCAGAGCATAGGGAGAGGCAAAGAGCAATGCAAGAGCACAACACGTTCAGAGAACTGAAATCCCATGTAATGGGAACAAGAGGTGTACAGAAGAACCAAGGGGTGAGGGGAGGTGGAGACACGGAGACAGGGTGGGAAAGGCTGCAGCCGCCAGGCAGGAGGGACCAGATCATGAAGAGCCTTGCCTATTTATGCTCCAATGTTTTGCTACTCTTAAGTGTGGTTGGTCCTTCTAACTTGTTTAATCTGCAGTCTAACAGGCCCACCCCTGAGCTTACCACATCAAATCAGCATTTTTTACAGATGCCCAGGTGACTTATATGCACTTTAAAATTTGAGAAGCACAGCTCTAACCATTTAGGTTTCATTCGGAAGGGAGTGACAAGCTACTAAATTTTGGAAGCAAAAGATATACACGGTCAGATTTGAAAGCCATATGCAAGACTGATTACGAGTAGGTACAAATGCAAATGTGGTTTTTTTTTAATGGTTTGTTTGCTACTGGATTCTTCTATTTGAGAATGATTGTTTCATAAAAGTGCTTCCTACTTTTCTACTCTCTGTTTCCATGGTTGTCAGGACCTAGGAGGTGAGTACAAACTTTCAGCTATAGGATTAATGAGGTCTGAGGATCTAATGTAAAATACGGTGGCTACAGTTGATAAAACTGAGTTGAATAACTGAAACTTACTAAAAGACTAGAACTAAAATGTTTTCATACACACAAAAATAAATATGTAAGGTGATGGATATGTTAACTAACTAGAAGAGGGGAATCCTTGTATAACATATACATATATTAAATCACCATGATGTACACTTTAAATATCTTACAATTTTATGTCAATTATACCTCAACAAAGCTGAAATTAAAATTCTTCCCTATCTATACAGAGGCGCCTAATGATAGGAGGAACATACAAGGTTATCTCAAACACCAAAAATGCACCTTCTATAGGACAAAAGCATGTCCTGAGCATATCCAACTAGTGATTTGAATCAAATTATGCAATCATGCTCCCTAAACTGTTTCATCAACTCTAAGCTGTTGCATAAACAGCTCACTCTTATTTCACCTGTTGAATTACTTAGGTAGGGGTGATACAGGTTATATTTGCTGCTCATAAATAATTCCTTAAATGAGCAAAGCATACATTCTCCTAGAAATCTGTGCTAAATTATATGCAACCTTTAGCTCAGAAGAATGAAAGCACAGAATTCCGGACCACAGCCATACAGAAATCCCCTATAATGTGTTCAATAAGCCAAATCAAAACAATGCATGTTTTATAGGAACGGGCTGAACGAGACTTGCAGCTCTTATTTCAGCTGCTGTCAAGTGTCACATTCATTCAAAGAGAGGAAAGTTAACTGATAAAATCTGCTTTTTAATGCCTGTTATTGACAATAGAGAGAGCCAAACAGCCTGACTTTTTCTTTGATGGCATATAATGAATGCCACTGAAAAGATTTTGTACTTAAAGAAACATGACCCTGCTAAAAAAAGATAATAAAACTAGTAACGGCAAAAATGTAGTTATGTGTTTTAGAACATGTAATGCATCTTTTATAGTGACCCAGATTATGATACTTCTACCCCTATTTAGTCCTCACAGCCACCTGACCCAAAATTGATATCTCAAAAGGATCATGACTTTGATATGAATAAAACTACATTCAGAACCAATTATAGAGCTGGATACCCCAACTTTGTGTAGACTGCTATTCGCAGCCTAATGTAAACATACCGTGTGGCTTAACAAGAGACCCTGACTATCAGTGGCATCAAGTAATTGGAAAGATTTTTGAAAATATACCAGTGCTTGGAGGAAACGAAGGTAGTGTTTTTCAACCCCTTCCATTCTGTAATGGGCACCCTTTAGAGGGCTGGGAAGTCTCGCTGCCCACAAATACACATTTGCTGATGGGGGAGTCTGTGTGTATGTCCATGGAAAGATGGAGTAAGCTGGCAAAGAAAACTGAGGCAAAGCAGTTAGTGAGAAAGAGGGGAAAGAAAAGGAACAAAATGGGAAAATATTACATGACAAGAAGACAAAAAGACAAAAGAGAAGGAAGAGATCAAGAATGAATGGTGCAAATAAAAGGAAACAAAATTTAAAAATAAAGGAACAGGGGCACCTGGGTGGCTCAGTAGGTTAAGCACAGCCCACTCTTGATTTCAGCTCAGGTCATGATCTTGGAGCCTGGGATGGAGCCCTGCATCAGGCTCCATTCTAAGTGGGGAGTAGGCTTGAGGATTCTCTCATCCTCTCCCTCTGCTCCTCCCCCTGCTCACACTCTCTCTCTAAAATAAATAAATCTTAAAAAAAAAAAAAAACAGGAACAAATCACTGGTCTACTAACCACTGCTAAACAATTATGACAACAGCTTTTAGTACATTTTAGTTTGGTGACAAGTACTGCAGCTGACTCTATTAGTAAATATGTCTAGCCAGGATTATTTCAAACTGATCCCTGCTGGCACTGTGAAATAAATTCTTAAAAAATTATCTGGGAAAATGAGTAGTTAATAGAATTACTGATTTTCTTAAGGTCTAAAAGAACTTACTTATAGTTTAAATTCCTTTATGATTGTAATTATGGATGTAAGGATGTGATCAAATTCAACAGTAGCAAGGGGGCCAATAACAAAAAAGTATTTGTATATTAAGTGAAAAAAAACAAGTTAAATACCAATATAAAGTGAAATATATTTAATAGGATTACAACAACCGCTTTGGAAAAATAGCTAGGCAATTTTATAAAGTTAAATGTATATTTACTGTTTAATCCAGCCATTTCACTCCTAGTTATCAAGCCAGGAAAAATGGACAAAGATTTGTACGTGGCAGTTTTAACAGCTACAAACTGTTGGAAAACAGCCCAAGTGTCCCTTAACAAATGAATGTATAAACAAATAGTGGTACTCCCACACAACAGAATACTGCTCAACAACAACAAAAGTGAACTATCGATAAATATACAACATGGATGAATCTGAAAATATTTACACTGAATGAAAAAATCCAAACAAAACAGTACATGTTATGTGATTCTATTTGCATAACATTTTAGAAAAAGGCAAACTAATTGGTAGTAACAGAAAGCAGATCAGTGGATGCCTGTGGATGGTGAGGAAAGATGGATTATAAACAGCACAAGGAAACTTTGGGGAGTGATGAGTATGTTATCTTCACTGTAGGAATGGTTTCATTGGTACATACATATGTCAAACTCACCAAGTTGTGTACTGTTATATGTACAGTTCATTGCACAATCATATCTCAATAAAGTTTTAAAAGACTGATTAAAAAAACTGTGTATGGACATAAACGTATTTGTAAATACACAGAAAAAAGTCCTGGAAGAATCTACATAACCATTAACAATAACTACCTCTAGAGGAACTCAGCACTTAATTTATTCTCCATTACTTCAATATTTAGGGTAAGCATGCATTACTTCTGTAACTTCAAAAATAAAAATTGAAATCAGATAGTATCCTCAAAAGCCTTAATATGTTCCAGAAAGCCCTATTCAAAATCACAAACATTTCCACCAATTTCTTCATCCTCAACTGTTAAACATTATTTCTTGCTAGTTTTAATGGTAATCTACTTAATTCTACACTGATTATAGCAATACTCTTCAATATTTTTAATTATACCTGTACAATTTATTAGCTACAACATGAGTCATACAGGTCTGTTTGCAATCTAATTGTTATTTGTAACATTTCTTTTCCTCATGGAGAAGTATTCTCTAACTGCAAACCACTATAATTCCTCATATTTAGTTTGTCTCTTTCTCTGATAATTATACTTGAAAGATGTGGAGCTGGAGTTCTGTTTTTAAAAAGTCTCATTTTCTGAAATTTTAGATTGTAACTGCAGTATAATATTCTAGAATTTAATATTTTCTTGGTTAGGATATTTACTCTAGGTATGTTTAAATACTTTTAATTTGTCCTTAAATCACTCTTCTATTTTTAACAGATCTAAAGGTCTTCTCTAAGCTAAAATGTTACACCTCTTTCAATGCAGTTAGTTGATTTCCGATCAGTTTAAATATATGGATTATCTACTCAAAATTATCAATTAAAAATATACTAAACCCCCAAAATTTTATCTAAGACACAGTGAGAGACAGAAAGAAAAGTTAAACTTTATACCTGCCCTCAAAGGACTTGCCTCTTCCCCTCTAAAAGGATATGCAGCAGGCATGTTTTTTAAAAACACAAACAAAACAAAAACAAATGTAATGGTGAGGGCTCAGAAAGAAACAGTGAATTAGGCCCACTAATTAATAGCTGTATGACTTTGTAAGTTACTTGATGTCTCCATGTCTTAGTTTCTTAATCTATAAAAGGGTGAGAAGTTTATTTCACAAAGTTGTTGGGAGGATTAAATTAAGTATCTACATAAAGGATTTAATTCTGTCCATTCCTTCCCTTTCCTCTGTAATCCTGATTTATTTATAACTTCTGTCTTCCAATTCTTCCTCATCCTTAGGTGCCATTAGCTTACAAATATACCCATGTCTTTCCTATCCTGCACAGATGGTCTCCTGAGCTAGCTTCTATACCCTTTGCCTTTTTCCCTCTTCACTCCTTATCACTACATTTCCTACTCATTTTTCAACCCCATCATGATGATAGTGATGGACCAAATGGTTTCTCCTCCATCCTCAGCTGATCTGGACTCCATACCATCTCCAACAGTGGAATTTCCTCATTTGGAGACTTCCTCCTTTCTGATTCCCAGGCTACTAATGTCCTCTCACTACTTCCTTGACCCACTTTGATGACTCCTTTGTTCACCCACTCCTTACATGTAAGGCTGATTGTGTCTTTAGTCCTCTTATCTTTGCACACAACCTCTTTCTTTAGCAACCCCATCAACTTCTGGCACCCAATATGCTCATAACTGCTAAATCTATATTTCTAGACTTAAATTTTCCTCTTGGAAAATCTTCAATTCTACCAACAATATGGCTAAATATCTCCATCCAGATGTCCCAAAGACACCTAAAGTTTGGTATGATAGGACTAAACTCATTCTCCTTCTCATTCATTCTTTCCTATTCTTTACCCTTTCTTCCTCTACCTGCCCCCTAACACTTTCTTTCTGCCTAGCTATCCCCACCTTCCTTTCTAATCCAATTTAATGGTATCACTATCCAAAAACACAAGCCATAAATCTTCAAGTTATATTCAAGGGTAGAAATCACCAAATCTTCATTTCCACACTTTCTTGCATATCCTTTTCATCTGCAGTATATTCACTGCAAAAGCAACTAAAATTCTTTACTCTTCCATATCCATGCTCTTTCCAATGTACCTTTGCAGTCCTTCCCAACTCTCAAATCTGAGCTACTCTTGAGACTTGCTTTGGCCAAAAGAATGGGATAGAAGTAACAGCAGGCTAACTCCATGCCAGAAACTTGAGAAGCCTTTTGTGAGTTCCCTCACTCTCTTGGAACTTGCCACAGACATGTGAACAAACTCAGAAGAGCTTGCTGGATGATGAAAGACATGTGGTCCAATCTCTCCCATCACTCCAACCAACAAGCAGTCATGTGGGTTGAGATCCTCCCAGACCAACCAGCACCCCTCCTCCCAGCAGACCTCCCAGCCTACTGAAGATACACCAGTGAGTACAGCTGCGATCAGCTTAAAAGACTTGTAAGCAGTAATATACACTTTCGGTTTTAAGTCACCATGTTTAAGAGTAGTTTGTTATGCAGTGATAGCTAAACTGATACACTTTCTTTTCTGCTCTGATGATTACACTGCCTTAACTCATGCATCCATCTCTGAGCTGGCTATTGGAAAGGTCCCATAGTTGGTCCCCTTGTTTTTTCTCTCACCCTGTAATCACTCATGTATATATGTGTGTGTATATGTTATACAAATAATTTTAGCAACCATCTATATCTATATCTATAGTGGGGCAACTCACAAACCATGGTAGCCTAGAAATATTCAAAAAATTAAGAAAAAGGGGGACACCTGGATGGTTCAGTCAGTTAGGCGCAGATCTGCCTTCAGTTCGGGTCATGATCTTGGGATTGAGTCCCGCATCAGGCTCCTTGCTCAGCAGGGAGCCTGCTTCTCCCTCTGCCTGCCACTATGTCCCTGCTTGTGCGCACTCTCTCTCTCTCTGACAAATAAATAAAATCTGTAAAAAAAAAAAAATTAAGAAAAGGTATGTCATGAATGCATAAAATCTATGTAGATGCTAGTCTATTTTGTCACTTACTACCATAAAACATATACAAATATATTATAAAAGTTAAAATCTATCTAAACTTATGCAAACACTTATAAGCCATACATGGTACCATTTGCAGTCAAGAGAAATGTAAACAAACACAGATGCAGTGTTAAATCATAACTGCATAAAATTAACTATAGTACATACTGTACTACTGTAATACTTTCATAGTCTACCTCCTATTGTTATTGTGGTGAGTTCAAGTGTTGCAAGTATCCACTTAAAACATGTGATACGAATCCCCTCCGTGTGAGCACTTCATCTCTCCAATAAATTGCATATGGTAGGTAAAAAGTGATTTCTTATGTTCTCGCTATTAGTGATTAAGTTTTGGGGGAGTTGATAGTTATATGCAGATTCTCAACTGCGCAGGGGTCAGATGTGCAGGCATTCTTCAAGGATCAATTGTGTGTGTACATGAAAAACATTTGCTCAATGAATGAAGATGTAAGTGATTAAGTAAAATTAAGTTAAATAGGTGACAACTCTCAGCAGAGAAGGGAGAGATTACAGTGAGATGAAATGGTAAAAAAGGGCAAATGATTCTGGACATAGAATTTGGATTAGGTCAAATTAAAATAGAGCAATAAAGGCATTCCCAGGCTTCAAAGTAACCTTGTCAATCACACAACTGCAATGTAGCCTTTTAAATAAAATGAATAAGCTCACACAGAATCTTTTTTTTCCTACACTGGTAAATTTTTGACATAAGAATGTGAACTCTAGAAGGTTAATGAATCAATTACTAGCAACCCACACTATGGTCAAGATGGTAACATGAAATGCTTGGTCAGAGTTCACTGACCACTGGTCAAAGACAGACAAAGACCCCTGTCTCAAATAATAGCTTTAGTCTTCAGAGAGAGAGGCTTGTTTTCTGTACCAGAATGCAGTTTTGCTGCGTGTCACAACCAAATCCACAAATCTCAGGTGGATTGGCTTTTTGGGGGGTATTATAATAGCTAATTGAAAAGTAGCTGATTCAATTCCTAATTGTTCATCCAATTTGATCATTAAGACAACCAAAATAACCATGCATGATCTGGTTATTATAATTGTGCTACCTCCCAAATTGAATTAAACATGGGCAACCTGATTGATAACTCAAGGGCCATGCTGAATCAAAATAAGCCAATTTGGTGCCAAGCACAGATATGGTTTTGACTTTTCAACATATACTAGGGCAGATGTTATTCCAGATTATTAGTAGCCTTTTAAATCATAAAATTTAATGCAAATTCAAGTTATTGTTAAGACTTGGAAGTAAGAAAAATAGTAAAGACAGTTAAGATGAAGTTTAAAATTAAGCTGTTAAATAATTCAAGAAACAAAAAACATTTATAGCAACAGGAAGATAATTTAATTTCAGAAGGCCACTAAGAAGGTCACTTTATCTCTGACAAAATAGGGAAATGAAAGATTGTTTATTCAAACTATTTCAAACATACAGAAGAGTAATAGAAATGGCTCAGGTCATGCATGATCTCTGAGTCCTGGGATGGAGCCCTGTGTCAGGCTCCCTGCTCAGTGGGAGGGAGCCTGCTTCTCCCTCTCCCTCTGCTCCTCTCCACTACTCGTGCTCACTCTTTCCCTCTCCCTGTCTCTCTCAAATAAATAAAATCTTTTTTAAAAAAGTAAAATACAGAATAGAGTATGATATCTTTGTATATAGATTGAAAGTATGCAGAGCAGTACATATCTTATTTATGAATACATAGATATTTAGTGACAGTATAAAATATCCACGGGATTTACAATCACTAAATTCAGGATAGTAGTTACTTCTGGGAAGGGAAGGAATAAGATCAGATCAGAGAGAGGTATACAAGAAGCTTCAACCAAATCTGTAATGTTTTATAGTGGGTTTCTAAATGAAGTCTATTTCCCTTGCTTATGTGTCATATAAACTTTGAAACATTAATTGCTTCAGGTGTCGTGATGTAGTCCAGACTGTGACTACTCAACTCTTTTAACCACTTACACTTTAAAAACAAACACACAAAACAGCTATGAGATAATACACATTTTTTTCTACCCAATATATTTATGCATTGAAATTGAGCAGCAGCTTCTTAAAAATATATATAAACATCTTCGATGTTGCTGAAGTTAAAATTTAGGAACAATCCTTAAAAATCTCTGTGCTTAAGGAATTCAAATGGAAACCCCACAGGGGACTTTTGAGAAACATCCATTTACAAAGTTCCTTAACCTCTCAGGAGCAGAACTTTATAACATACAGACAAGATACTCTAATAATAATATTGAATACAATGGTTGTAATTTTTTCTTTTAATCTAATAATTTATCTCTCATTTATTAAAATAGTAAAATATATGAACATCAAAAACATCCCATAAAATATCAGCTGTCTTGACATTCATTTTATTTAAAAGGAAACTACTAAGTAATGTATCTATTGTTTAATTGAGGCTAAAATGACAGACTACATTGAAACGAAACACTACCATCCAAAGACCTCAGTGCCAAAGCTTTCACATTTGTTTCCTGTCTAATGAATTAGTTTCCACCATGCCCATGGCAAAACCATAAAAAAAATACATCTGAATTTTGAGGCTAATCAAGAGATTTTCCACTTGCCTTCAGGGATAAGAACACTTTCTCTAAATAATCCCAACTATGTTTTTAATCTTATTGATTCATTGATTCTATACACAAAGCTATCAGACTATTAGGAATTCCAGCCCTTATCCCTAAAAGCAAGAGCATGGAGTTAGGAGCTGACTTGGGGTGTTGAGAGTATTTGAAGCATTTGTAAAAGTGACCTAAGGGCAACTCCAAGCCCTAAAGGATGCTTTCAGTGTTTGCAAAAGCAGCAGGAAGTTCCTAATCCCTTTTTCCTTAAAAGAAGAGATAAATGTCTTTGATTTGGGATCAAAACATCCAGGGTCCTCTGGAATTATAGTATCCCCCAAAAAACCTGAGTACTAAGGATCCAAACTAGAGGTCTGTGGGGAAAACAATATTGGTTTTAAGATTAAAAAGGGCTAATCTTTAAGCTAAAAAGGCAGTGAAAGAAACTCAAAAAGGAATTCAACTGCTATTGGTTTGGTCTAACAATTAACACCAACTCCAAGTGAGAGGAAACCTTTGTGATAAAACATTTAGATAAATAATTCATTTCTTTCTGAATTGGCACATGTTGGAGAAGGCATAGGTAAATTATCCAAGTGCATGGCTATTAAAATGCTCAACACTTGTTCACATTAACTCATTTTTTCAGATACCATCCAAAAGCTATCATAGAGACGATCAGAATATAGCACTTTCCTTGAAAAGAAATATTATTTACCAATTTATAAATGAATTTAGATTGACAATCAGCTGATTCTCCAAATAAAATTTTGTTATCAATCACAATAACCCAGTTTGTTGATAACTAAGACTGAGCTTTCATTCAGAATAAACAACCTATAGCTCAAGATTGACAATTACTCTGCCAACTACAGAACCTTCCCCTTCCTCTCTAATCCATGTGGCTAACCTAGTAGTGAGTCCTTAGTTTTATGAGAGGCAAGGAGTCACTGAAGAGGTTTTGGACTATCAAGAGGATTTCAATAAGATGCTGTGACATCTTCATAATATGGAAACATCTTCCAGTCAAGTGCTGAGAGGATCTAATCGTCAAGAATACAATATAATCTATTTTTAAAATTTTTTCTAAATAACCCACTAGGAGAAAAAAAAAAATCACTCCTATTCCTTTCTTTTTTCTTTTTGTATCTACCTAATCAAAACATACAAAGCTATGAAAATTCTTAGGATTATAATTGCTGAGTTCAACACAGCATAGGAAAAGTAATTTCACAGAAATATATGTAACAAAAATATATATTATATGTGTGTATATATATTTATAAAACTTGATAGTCCCTAAAATTCAAGCTGTGATTATGAAATTAAAAGAGTTTTTCATTTGCAAATGGGATTCATATCTAGTGACATCCTCACATGCAAAGTGGTGTACCACCTATGGTAAAAGACGTGGCTTTAGCTACATGATGAAACAACTTAATAAACAAAACAACTTAATGAAAAGTGGAAAATCCAGCCATTGATGTAAGGGCTTTAGTTACATGACACTTTATTGGTCCATCCTGATGTCATAGAAACCTGGCTTTTACAGGAAAGTAGAAAATGTATATATTTAATACAGGTGCAATTTTCTAATTTATTTCAAACAGAATGCTTTAACAAAAAATATAAATGATACCTCACATAAAATAGTATACACAAGAAGGCACGTTACAATGAACCCTTCCTACTGAAAACTGTCAAAATCTGGGTAAAGTACAATATTATCCTGCAGCGGAATTCTAGTAGTTAATGATTTTACAAAGCCTTACAGGGGTAAAGGCTCTCTCCTGCTGATTTATGAGATGTTTCTTTCAACCATGCTTCTCCAGTAATTCTATGCAAGGGAGGAAAAAGCAAAAGGCCACAGTGAAGGTTTCTGGGATTTGCCATCTAAAAGCTTTTATTCTTCCAAAGAAAGAAAGTTATGACCTTTGACATTGTGCTATGGTGCCGAAGAAACTGCTCATAAATGTATGTCAGTAATGAAGCAGAAATCGATAATTTCATTTAATCTAGTGAACTATTATGTAGTGGGACACAATATGTTTGAAGAGCCAAATGTCCTTGTCTTATTAATGACACCCATGTTGCTCTCTCATTAAGAAGAAAGTTTTGTTCCTCTCTTATATTTTTAAAAATCATAATTTTCACTATCATATATGAAAATATCCAGCATTTTAAAGTTAACACGAACACTTTTTTTCCTTAAAAGAAAAACACCTCATAAAAATTCATGCAAATTTTAATGCAGTATTTTCGTTTGACCTCAAATATGGCGATACTGCATTTATGATAAGTCTCTTAAGAATCAAATTACTTTTCATAATAATTTTACACATGCAGACATATATAACTGATTTTACAAATATACACACTAATTTTAAGCCACTATATTAGTTGGATTGCTTAATAAAATTGAAAAACTGAACTGCTTAGAAAATCACAGTACCAAAAACAAGGGTTGGGGAATTGTTTTCCTTATTTTGATTGATTTTAATTAAATATTTCCAATATTTACAGGTTAATGAGAAATGATTGTACGTGTTATACTACACCAACATTATCTGCAAAGTTGATATTGGA
Organism: Mirounga angustirostris; assembly: GCF_029215605.1. Lineage (NCBI taxonomy): Eukaryota > Metazoa > Chordata > Mammalia > Carnivora > Phocidae > Mirounga > Mirounga angustirostris. The sequence goes on along the minus strand of NW_026991717.1, from coordinate 49,261,162 downwards.
AGACAAAATAAAGAAAAGGAAAGTTTGTTTCTTTAAAAATCAAGCTTTCTCTCTCAAGCTGAAGACCTGGTAAGGCTAAAATTTTAGAAGTACATATTTTGAGGGAATTTAATAGATGGCACAGAGAAGTTTAATAAACAAATAATGAATGCCTATTAATGGTTTAATATATTCACTGATTGTTATTTTTAAAGAGTAAGTTCCCCAAGGCAGAACTGTACATATATAAGTTATTTCAGGTAAAATACAATACCAATTTAGCCACTTTATTTACACTAGTTAAATAACTAAATTTTCTGACAATCACCATGACATTGATAAAAGTTTCAGGAAAACATAAAACGGTATTATTTTCCTAAATCACAGCACAGTAGTATTATTTCTAATTTCTAATATATTTCTTTCTTCTTTTTTAAGTAGGCTCCACACTGGGCGTGGGGCTTGAACTCACAACCCTGAGATCAAAACCTGAGCAGAGACACTTAACCACCTGAGCCATCCAGGTACCCCCATAATTTCCAATATATTTCTGATTTCTACTTATTTCTATTTCTAATTTCTACAATAATGTTATGCTTAACCACCCGAGCCATCCAGGTGCCCCATAATTTCCAATATATTTCTAATTTCTAATTATTTCTAATTTCTACAATAATGTTGGACAATATTAAAACAATGAGAAATTGTTTTGCCTAAAACTTAACTTGCTGTTAAGTTTTAGGCAAAATTCTGTGTCCCTAAAAATTATGCTTATGTTTCCTCTAGGACTTTAATGACCTATTAATTGCCTAGTACAAAGGGTATTTTTCAAATCTTGTTTTATCGAAACTCTTTATTGCATCTGATGTTGTTTCATAAGTTCTTTGAAACTTCTTTGGCTTCTGTGATTTAGTACTCTTGTCCTAGTTTCTTCCAACTACCTTCTTGACAATTTGACCAATTGCCTTGGTCTCTGTTGATTGACCATGGCTCTTGCACTGCACACTCATCCTGCTCAAAATCACCCATGATTAAAACTCCATTTAATAACTGGTAATGCTCAACTCAGTATCTTTATGCCATGCCTCTCCTGGCTTCCAACTGTTCTTTGGACCACCTGCTAACCAGTTCCACCTATACACTTCACAGACACCTAAAATGAACATTTTCCATGCCAAATTCATAACCTTGATCCCTGTATTGGCTCCTCTTCCTGTGTTCTTTATTTTAGTTGCTGGCACCACCATTCACCAAGTCACCCAAACTAGAAATACTGACATCATCCTGAACTTCTTCCCCTCCCTTATTCTCCACATCCAGCAAGTACTGCCGATTTTTAATCCTAATTATAACCTAAAGTCCCTCTTTCCTTCATCCCCTTACTGCTCCAGTCCAGACCCCTATAAACTCTCACTGTGCCGCTATCACAGCCTCCAACCTGCCTCTAGCCCTGTTCACCGGACCTGTTTTCTTCCCAGACTCTAGTAGGATCAATCTAAAACACAAACTGGCCAATCCAATCCCCTGTAGCTCATCACTCACAGATTAAATTCCAGGTTCCTTAACATGCTATATGGTATATAATGAATCTTTCCATGAGCACATCCTGCCTACATCTCCAGCCGCATTTCTGGCTGCCAATTCCTTGAAATTTACTCTCTAGCAACACCAAAAATGTATTATTCCAGATATATGATGTTGTTTCTCACTACTATAACTTACTGGACTATCCATCCCCTCATTTAACTAAAATCTAGTCTTCCTTTAAAGTTTAGCGTAGGCATCACTTCCATAAGAACCTGTCTTTAAGTGCCCCTTAGCCCCTACTCCAAACTCAGAGATGCATGGAGAAGTATTTAGGGGTAAAGTGTCAAGATGTCTGTAAATTTTTTAGAAAGAAGAAGTAAACGTGGCAAATATTAATTAACAGCTGGGCATCTAGGTGAAAGGTATTCAGGTGTTTATTATTCTATCCTTCCAGTTGTCTGTAGATCTGAACATTTTCAATATAAAAAGTTGGAGAAAATAACACCACATATGCAACTCTGCTAGGAGTATACTCTACTACTGCACGACCATACCATTCTAGTTATTACCTATTTATGATTTCCTTTCTGCCCCTAACAAATCATTCAAGTCAGAGACTGTTTTTTAGTAACTGTGGCATTCTCAGGACCTAGCAGAATAGGTTTCAATAAATATCTGTCGAAGAAATAATGATAGTCCTAAATCAAAAATAAACCTAAACACAAAATTCTCAATCAGCAAGTATTTTAGTGTTTACAATGTGCTAAGTTATCTTAGGTGCTCTGGTGGTAGAAGGGAGTATCACTCAAGGTCACTGAAAAATCCCATTAACTAACATAGGGACATGTTAGTTACACGAGACAATGAGACATGAGTAACATGAGACAATGATGAAAGACAGAAATGCAGGTGGGAGGGATGATGAAAACTAAAATGAAGAGAACCATGATTATACAAAGAAGTGAAGTCAGGAAGTTAGGAACTAAGTCCTCAAAGATGAAGCACGTAGTTCCTAAGGTACAAAGAGATTCTTCAGGACCCCATCCTTATTTCAGTTCCTACAAAATAGTAGACAGTAAACACAGCTGCTCTCTCCCACTAAAAATACATAGAAATGCTGCACACAACACATACAAAACAATTATCACTACCACTAACAAAATTTTAAGGTCAAGGTCAGAGCAGTAAATTTTGGCCTGATGCCATGATGCTCTAGATGTGGCTACAGGCACTAAAGGCTTCTAGAAAGTAGAAGTGGTTTTGTTCCATCGCAACATAGTTAACTGAGACCTGAAGCTGGGAACTTGAAAGCACTTCGAGAAAGGATCAGTGGAAAAATTCACTCACCAGCCAGATTAGGAATAAGGAGGCTTTTATTCTCAATAAGAAGAAATGTTTCCATGACAAATATAAATCCCTGACGTATACCACACACTTGTGTAGAATCTAAATTTATACAACCAATGTAGAGCAGCCAAGAATTAACCCCAAAATTGGTTCATGATCAGTGAAACCTTAGGGCACCAAAAAGAAATAAACACTTCTGTAATATAGTATTTAGTAAGTCTTACGAAGATGAGATTGTAATAAAAAATTAACAATCACATAAGGAAACAATATGCCATAAGGAAAAATTACTAGACACAGAAAAGAAGGAGGCTGACACCTCAAGAACTTGAGATAATGCTACAGTTGAAGGAAATTAAAAGATAATAAAATATTTAAAGTCATGAAAGACAGAAAAGCCATAGGCAATGAATAATACCTTCTTGTTCCTCACTCAATCTTTAAAATGAAAATAACAGTATGCATCTCATAAGATTATAAGGATTAGACAAACTAAATACATGTAAAGTGCATAGATAATGCCCCTCCCCCCACTCAGGTGATATTATCTATTATCTGGCAGTAAATGTCAGACACCATATGATTTCACTCTTACGTGGAATTTAAAAAACAAAACAAACAATTATAGAGGAAAAAAGAGAGAGGAAAAACAAGAAACAGACTCTTAACTATTGAGAACAAACTGATGGTTACCAAAGGGGAGGTGAGTAGGGGAGATGGGTTAAATAGGTGATTGGGATTAAGTAGTGCACCTATTGTGATGAGCACTGAGTGTTGTATGTAAGTGCTGAGTCACTAAAATGTACACCTGAAACTAACATTGCACTGTATGTTAACTTACTGGAATTAAAAACAAAACAAAACAAAAATAAATAAAAGCCATAGGGAATAAGATACAGATGTGCAAAAAAGAAAAGGATAGGTGAACAGAGCCTAAGGGACATATGGGATACCACTGAGCAGACCAACATATACATTATGAGAGTTCTAGAAGGAATAGCAAGAAATAATGGGCACAAAGAATATTTGAACAAATAATGACTGAAAACTTTCCCAATTTGATGAAAGAACTGAATCCACACACCAGAGAGGTTCAGTGAACTTCAAGTAGCATAAATTAAAAGAGATCCACAAGGAAATACATTTATAATCAAATTGTTGTAAGACAATAAGAGACCCAGGAAAACAGCAAGAAAGAAGAAACTCATCACATACTTATTATTCCTCTAATAAGATTAACAGCTGATTCCTCATCAGAGACTGTGGAGGCCAGAAGACAGTGGGATGACATATTTAAAGTGACATAAAAAACTGTAAAACAAGAATTCCATATCCAGTAAAACTGTCCTTCAGAAATGAGAGAGAAATTAAGACTTCCCAGATAAACAAATGCTAAGGCAGCTTATTCCATAGACCTGCCCTACAAGAAATGCTAAAGTGAGTCCTTCAGGTTGAAATGAAGGGACACTAGACAGTAATTTAAAGCCATATAAAGAAATAAAGATCTCCAATAAATGTAACTAAATAGGCAAATATTAAAGTCAGTATTATTCTATTTTTTAGTTTATACCTCCACTTTTTAAAAAAGATTTTATTTATTTATTTGACAGAGTGTGAGAGAGCACAAGCAAGGGGAGGGGCAGAGAGAGAGGGAGAAGTAGGCTCCCCACTGAGTAGGGAGCCCAACATGGGGCTCAATCACAGGACCCTGGGATCATGACCTGAGCTGAAGGCAGACACTTAACCGACTGAGCCACCCAGGTGCCTCTATACCTCCACTTTTTATTTCCCAATTTTAAAGATAAATAGATTTATATAAGTATAAATCTATCTTACTGGACACACATGTATAAAGATGTAATGCACCACAAAACATAAAAGGAGACTGAACTGCATAGGAGCAGAATGAAATTAAGGTGGTATCAATTCAAACTAGATTGTTAAAATTTAGGATATTAAGTGTAATCTCTATGGTAACTACAAAGAAATACCTAAAAAATATACACCAAAGGAAACGAGAAGGGAGTAACAATGGTTCACTACCCAAAATCAACTAAACACAGAAAGAATGCAGTGGTGGAAGAAAAGAGCGACAAAAAAAGGTATAAGACATTCAGAAAATAAATAGCAAAATGTCAGAAATCCTTCTTTATCAGTGAATATATTAAATGTAAATTGATTAAATTCTCCATCAAAAGACAGAGGCTAGCAGAATGGATTTAAAAAAAAAAAACAAAACAGGATCTAACTACATGCTGTCTACAAGAGATTCACTTTATATCTAATGACATAAATAGGTTGAAAGTGAAAGGCCTGGAAAAGGTATTCGATGCAAATGGTAACCAAAAGAGAGCTGGGTGGCTGTAGTAGTAGTAGACAAAAGTGACATTAAGTCAAAAACTGTTATGAGAGACAAAAGAGGACATTATATACTAATAAAAGGGTCAATTAATCAAGAACATATAACAACTGTAAACATATTGCACCAAACAGCAGAGTCCTGAGATTCATAATACTGACAGAATTGAAGTGAGAAATAGTTCTATAATAATAGTTGGAAACTTCAATACAGCACATTCAACAATGGACAGAACATCTAGACAGAAGAAAAATATGGAAATATAGGACTTGGACAACACGGTACACTAACTAGACTTAACAGACACATAGACACTCTACCGAATAAGAACAGAACACACATATCCTGGAATATTCTCCAGGATAGACCACATGCTCAGTTGCAAAACAAGTCTCAAAACATTTTTAAAAATTAAGTTCATAAAAGGTATCTTCTCCAATTACAACAGAATGAAGCTAGAAGTAAAAGCACAGAAGGAAAACTGGACAACTCACACGCATGTGGAAATTAGACAACAAACTATTAATCAGTGGGTCAAGGAAGGAAGGAAGAGGGGAGGAGAGAGAGAAGAGGGGAGGAGGAGAAGGAGGAGGAAGAGGGGGAGAAGAAAAAATAATAATACTCTGAGACAAATGAAAATGACAATGCAACATACTAAAACTTATGGAGTTTTGGTGGAAGCAGTGCTCAGAAAATCTGTGGCTGTAAATGCCTACATTAAATAAGAAAAAAGATCTCAAATCAATAACCTTAACTACATCTTGAAAAATTAGAAAAAGAAGTAAAAACTAAACTGACAGCTAATAGAAGGAAGAACAGAATAAAGATTAGAATGGAGATAAACAAAAGAGGCTAGAAAAACAACAAAGACAATCAACAGAACCAAAAACTGGTTCTTGGAAAAGATGAACAAAATTGACAGATAGTTAGCTACACTGACAAAGAAAAAAAAAAGAAGACATAAATAAAGAAATGAAAATGGGGACATTACTACCAACTTTACAAAAATAAAAAAGATTGTAAGACAATATTATGAACAATTGTATACCTACAATTTAGATAATCTATATGAAATTGTAGAAATTCTAAAAACATACAAATTATCTAAATGACTCAAAAAGTAACTGAAAATCACAAGAGCCTTACAATGAGTGAAAAGACTGAATCAGTAATCAAAAACCTCCCAACTAAGAAAAGGCCAGGACCAAATGGCTTCATTGGTGAATTCTACGAAACATTTAAATTAGAATTAACATCAATCTTCTCAAACTGTCCCAACAAAGAGGAGAGAACACTTCCTAACCCTTTCTATAAGCCCAACTCTAATTCCAAAGCCAAATATATATCACAAGAAAATTATAGACAAAGAAAATAGAAAATAACAGACCATCTTTATGAATATAGATGCAAAATCTCAACAAACTACTTGCAAACTGGATCTAATATTATATTAAAAAGACTGTATTGACCAAATGAGATTTCTCCCAGGAATTCAAAGGTGGGTCAACAGAAAAAAATTAATATACAACATTAACAGAACAAGGAAAGAAACTATATGATCATCACAACTGATACAGAAAAAGCAGTGAAAAAGCCAACACCTTTTCATAATAAAACACCTAGAAAACTAGGAATATAATTGAACTTCCTCAATATGATAAATGGCATTTATAAAAAATCCACAGCTAACACCATACTCAATGGTGAAAGACACAGCTTTTCCCCTATAATTTTTTTTTTTTTTAGAAAAGTATTCTATTTTTCAGTTTGGTTTCTCTTACATTAGACTCTGAGTTACAGATAAAGCAAACATTCTTCCATTGCAAGTGAGGTAATAGTCTCGAAAGGGGTTAACATGACCAAGATTTTCAAGAGCAGAAGGAAACTTACACTGAGGACCCATTTCCCAGTTGAGTATTATTTCTACAGCTCCTACCAAAAAGCAATGAAAACCTGAGGTCACTAGAAACCCAGCCTCTTTTAGAAAAATACATGCACAACAAAACTCTACCACCACCCAATTCAGGTACAAAATGCAAACATTTTATTTACTTGAGAGGTGATATTCTTCACTTGGTAAGACAACTCTGACAAGTTCTGCAAAACTGCCTGAGGTAGTCCTTGTTAGTACCCTGTATGTACCACACATAACCTCCTTTCCATCAGTTGTTGCAGTCTCTGCAGTGCTAATAGCCATATTTCTAATTTAGGAACAGGAAGTGAAGACTATTCAACATTGTACTAGAAGTTCAAGCCAGAGGAATTAGATAAGAAAAAGATGTAAAAGGCATCCAAATTGGGAAAAAAAAAAAAAAAGTAGTAAAACAATGTCATTCACAGATCATATAATTTTATACATATAAAATTCCAAAGAATCTATAAGAAATGTTCTAAAGCTAACAAATGAATTAAAAAGTTTCAGTGTACAAGATCAACACACATAAAGCCATTGTGTTTATACACACCTGCAATAAACTATTTCATTTACAATAGCGTCCTAAAGAATAAAATATCTAAGAATAAATTTCATTAAAAATATCTTTGGACTGAAAATTATAAAACACTGCTGAAAGAAAATAAAGATCTAACTACACAGTAAGATGTATTGTTTCTGGATTGCAAGACTTAGTATCGTTAAGATATCAACATTACCCAAAGTAATGTGCACATTCAATGCAATCCATATAAAAATTCAAAAATTCTTTTATGCAGAAATGGAAAAGCCAATTCATATTCATATGGAATTGCAAGGGGCCATGAATAGTCAAAAAAAAAAAAAGTCAAAAGAAAGAACAAAGTTGGAATACTCACATATCCTGATTTAAAACTTACTGCAAAGCTCTAATAACCAAAATAGTGTGGTACTGGCATAAAGGTAGGCATATAGACCCAACAGAATAGAATCAAGAATCCAGAAATAAGGGCGCCTGGGTGGCTCAGTCGGTTAAGTGTCTGCCTTTGGCTCAGGTCATGATCCTGGAGTCCCGGGATTGAGTCCCGCATCGGGCTCCCTGCTCAGCGGGGAGTCTGCTTCTCCCTCTGACCCTCCTCCCTCTCATGCTCTCTGTCTTTCATTCTCTCTCTCGCAAATAAATAAATAAAATCTTTAAAAAAAAAAAAAAAGAATCCAGAAATAAATCCTATACACCTATGGCTAATTGATTTCAACAAGGGTGCCAAATCCATTCAATAAGGAACAAAGAGTCTCTTCAATGAATGGTGCTGGGACAACTAGATTTCCACATGCAAAAGTGTAAAGCTAGACTCCTACCACTGGATTTGGTGACGGATTATTAGGTCTAACAACAAAAGTACAAGCAACAGAAGAAAAAATAAACTGAATTTAATCAAAATTAAAGATTTTGTGCGTCAAAGGACATTATCAAGAAAGTGAAATGACAAAATACAGAATCAGAGAAAATATTTTCAAATCATATGACTGATAAGATGAATATCCAGAATATGAAAAAAACAAAACTCCTGCAACGCAACAAAAATATAAAATTCAACAACCCAATTTAAAAAAAATGGGTAGTAGGTATTTCTCCAGAGAAAATATACAGATGGCCAGTAAGTACATGGAAAGATCATTAGTCATTAGGGAGATGCAAATCAAAACCACAAAGAGGTAACACTTCACACTTACTGTGGGATACTAATAATAAGGAAAATAATAAGCATTTGGTGTGGACATGGAAAAACTGAATCCCTTGCACATTGCTGGTGGGAATGTAAAATGCTGCAACAACAGTTAGGTGGCTCCCCAAAAGGTTAAATGCCGAACTACCATATGATCTAGCAATTCCACTCCTAGGCACATGCCCGAAAGAAGTGAAAACAGGGACTGAGATACTTGTATACCAATGTTCACGGCAGAATTATTCACAATAGCTAAAAGAAGGAACAATCAAATTATCCATCAACGGACGACCAGATAAATATAATGTGGCATATCATACAATGGAATCTTATTCAACCATGAGGATGAGGTACTAATAAATGCTACAACATGGATGGAACTTGAAAACACTATGCTAAGTAAAAGAAGCCAGACACAAAACTCCACGTATTGTACAATTCTGTTTTTATGATACGTCCAGAATAAGCAAATCTACAGAGACATAAATCAGATTAGTGATTCCCAGGGTATAGGTGCAGAGAGAACTGGGAGCTGTGAGGTTTCTTTTTGGGGTGATGGATATATTCTGAAATTAGATAATGGTGAAAGATGCATAAAACCCACAGAATTACACACTTTTTTTTTTTAAGATTTTATTTATTTATTTGAGAGAGAGAGAATGAGAGAGAGAGAGAGAGAGCGCACACATGAGAGGGGGGAGGGTCAGAGGGAGAAGCAGACCCCCCACCGAGCAGGGAGCCCGATGCGGGACTCGATCCCAGAACTCCAGGATCATGACCCGGGCTGAAGGCAGTTGCTTAACCAACTGAGCCACCCAGGCGCCCCAATTACACACTTTCAAAAGATGGAACTTTTGTGATATGTGAATTCTACCTCAATAAAACTGCTACTAAAACAATTTCTATGCTAGACATAGGCTATCACTATGACCCTCTTTCCAAGGAATAATACTAATAATGCACATAGTCAACCATTTATTTAAATCTCAACTTTTTTCTTAAAGATTTTATTTATTTGAGAGAGAACGCAAAGAGAGAGAGAGAGAGCGCGCGCGCGCACGCGCAAGCAGGGCAAGGGCAGAGGGAGAAGCAGCAGAATCCTCATTGAGTGGAGAGCCGATGCACCTCCCTACCCACCCCTCGATCCCAGGATGCCGGGATCATGACCTGAGCCGAAGGCAGAAGCTTAACTGACTGAGCCACCCAGGCGCCCCTCAACCTTTTGACTACAAAAGAGCCTTGTTCTTTGGAGGTTATTTAAAGATACATTGAAAATCAGTGCTTTAGCTCAAACTTCCATTTGTACAGATACATCAACAAATGCTGAACCTCTAAAAGGACTGGAGCTCTATCTCCCTGCATTGAGGTTATACACAGGAAAAGAAACTTCGTGAAGTGTTACAGGGCAGATTAAAGTAGAAACACATTAGTGATTTTGTTTGAAAATTGCCTATTTTCTACAGCAACAACAACAAAGTCTTATACAAATACAGAAGTAAAGGGTGAGTTGCACAATGATAAAGTAATGCTTTTAAATATTAAGAAATTAAAGAAGTATCTTTAACCTCAGGGTCAGTTCCACTATGATTCTCTTTTCTAAATTCTGGATTAGGTGAGATACATTTGAATATAAAAAGACACATTTCCACACAATACACAGGAGAAAATCTTTACTGAAACACTGCGAATTCATGACTAGAATCAGCAAACTTGAACTCTAATCCCAGACCTAGTAGCTGTGCCCTTCTTGGGCAAGGCAGTTATCTCCTTTCAGCTTCATATTCCTTATCTGCAAAATAGAAACTTCTAAGACTACAAGTTGTGATCTTAACTCATGTTAGAGGAAGCCAAAATGATACTGCAAGTCAAATTAGGGAGCAAGGACTCTACTGACTACGGGTTTCAGAAAATCTTAAAGGTTTCTCTTCAAAATGTTCATTGCCAGTAACTTAACAAGTTTTGTTTGTTTGTTTGTTTTTAAGATTTTTACTTATTTTTCTGACAGAGAGAGACACAGTGAGAGAGGGAATACAAGCAGGGGGAGAGGGAGAAGCAGGCTCCCCGCTGAGCAGGGAGCCCGATGCGGGGCTTGATCTCAGGACCCCGGGATCACGACCTGAGCAGAAGGCAGAGGCTTAATGACTGAGCCACCCAGGTGCCCTTTAACAAGTCTTTAAAAGTTTGGAGATTAGCAGAAAAATAGTAATTTTTTTTTGTCTCTCTTTTATTCCATTTTTTTTTTTCATGTTATCCCTGTCCGAAAATTGTTTAACAGGGCAAAACTTCGGATTGTCAGCTTCTTTCTGTCCTGAGAAGAGTCAATTCTACTGTAAGAAACCAGTCACTTCTCTATTGACCAGCTTGTAATTTCTCAGCATACCATTTGCTAAGCAATAAAATTCTCTCCCTAAATATCATAGCTTCCAAGTTGACATCTGGTGGACTGAAAATTACACTTAAATTTCACCAAGTTTCTTCTGCCTATATACTATCTTTCATGCATTATCACAGATTTCTAAAAATGTGGTAAATCATCCAGGTGAAGATACTTGCAGGCTTTGAAGAAATCATTCCTTCACTGGGATAACTAATAATCCTTTTGGTAAAACTTTTGGTAATCTTACTGCTTTACTGAGGTTGGTCCCTCAATTAAAATTATGTTAAAAGTATTAACTAAGACAGAGCATGGAAATGTGACTTTCTCAAACACATAAAAAGTGAATTCTTTTTAGTAAAAAAAACCAGTAAATATATTTAACTGTTAAATTTAAGAAAAGCTGTGATCTCTCTTTTAAAAAGAAATACCAAAATGGCAATTCCAACATCAAAGCATTTTTTTTCCTATTATGTGTTCACTTTGAGGTCAATATTTTAATTGGAGTTACTTTAAATCCAATCAGAGGGACTCAAGCTAACTCAGTTTGAAAGCTGGGGGGGGGGGAGGAATTAAACTTTATCATTCTTAATAGGAATTGGTGGTGGGTGGAGACAGGCAGTATAATCTATTTCTATTAAAATACTAATACATTAGCAAAAAATCTGTTAAGATGAAATTGGCACTATTTTGCTTAAACACTGAGTCAATAAACATCAGAATACACTATTAATTAGCAAAACTAGACACATTTGTAAAGTTATACCTCTCACATACTATGTCAACCTTCAGAGAGCACAACTATTATGAACTGCCCAGTGCTAGGCAAAGTAACTTATTTTTCTGACTCTTAAAAATTGTACTAGTTCAAATTATCAGTATTGGTTTAAGACTCCCCCCACCAAATTTGATTCCGCTATGATTCATGGCAAGAGTATGAATTCTTAAAAGTACCAAGATAAATAATGGCCAAGCTATTTTAACTTTTTCTCGGTGACTTAAATGGTTCTCTTACAATGTGTGATTGGACTCAGTCTTATAAAAAAATATAATTTATTGACCATTTATGTAGAATTACAATAACGAATTACAAAAATAAGGGCACTGTGTTGCTCAACACCCGTCCCCCCTCCTTTTTGGCCAGCTACCCATTTTTACAGATAACACAAGGTAGGGATCAGAATGATTAAGTGATTTGTCTAAAGTCATATAAATCACCAGCAATGGAGAAGACATAAATGACTGGTTTTCCTGCCTTTTGTCGTTCTGCTTTTCCACTGCAGCTCCCAGCAACTTGGTAAAATAAATAAATAAAATAAAATAAAATAGCCGTACTAAGAATATTTACCAGATATTGGTACCTGCCAAATTCATAATTTCTTTATGAAATGACTATTAAGAATAAGAAAAGAACATTAAAATTCTGTTTTGACACTACTATTTACCTTAAAATAAGGAAATGTGCATTTTCTCTTCTAGTTTGAACTGATGATTTGTTCTACTCAAAGAACTTTTTTGGAGTAGAACACATGATGCCAAGTGTTCCACCATCCGTGCATGGTACTAGAGCCACTCATTAAGAGGTCCGGTTTTCCAGAGAAAGACATGTATCATATGACCTCACTGATATGAGGAATTCTTAATCGCAGGAAACAAACTGAGGGTTGCTGGAGTGGGGGGTGGGGTGGGAGGGATGGGGTGATTGGGTGATAGACACTGGGGAGGGTATGTGCTCTGGTAAGCGCTGTGAATTGTGCAAGACTGTTGAATCTCAGATCTGTACCTCTGAAACAAACAATGCAATATATGTTAAGAAAAAAAAAGAAGAAGAAGAAGAAGAAGGTAGCGGGAGGGGAAGAATGAAGGGGGGGAAATCGGAGGGGTAGATGAACCATGAGAGACGATGGACTCTGAAAAACAAACTGAGGGTTCTAGAGGGGAGGGGGTTGGGAGGATGGGTTAGCCTGGTGATGGGTATTAAAGAGGGCACGTTCTGCATGGAGCACTGGGTGTTGTGCACAAACAATGAATCATGGAACACTTCATCTAAAACTAATGATGTAATGTATGGGGATTAACATAAGAATAAAAAATAAATAAAGATAAAAGAAAAAAAAAAGAGATCCGGTTTTCTCCTTCATCCAGCTCAACTGCTACTTGGGTCAGCAGTGGCTTCCTGGCCTCAACAGGTGACCAACCACCTATAGGCACAATCTTAATTTTACTAGCATAAATAGCTAGCCAAAACGAAAGCAAACACAAGGAACGATACGGTGAGAAAGATGAAGACTATGAAATCCCTGCCCACTACCACTAAGTGATCTAAGTAATCTCAAACAAGTATTTCATAATAACCATTCAGAATTTGTCTGCAACTTTGTATGTGCTAGTTAACATACTGTAGTGTCTAATTCTTCTCCCTTTACTTACCCCTGATGCCCTCTCAAGACACTACCATTTTTACATCATTATCTAGAGGACGTTAAGTTGTTTCTGCCCAAAATAAGTCTATGGTACCGTTGAATTAGCTGAAAAGATTTCTGTTAACCATTCACCCCAAGAACCACCTACCACACAGCAAATGTAATTCTCCGGGCTGTTAATCTCATACAGTTTTACTTGTCTCCATGCAGCGCATCACAAAAGATGTTCCTTATCACTTACCACACATGGAGATTTCTCCTATCTTTCTCAACACTGGAATCCATCACATCAAGAAAATAAAATGCACTGAGTAAACAGGGTTAAATAAAATTTGTTTTCACTCTTTGACTAGATATCCTCAAGAAAAGATCTAAAAATACTGAGATCAAAATGAATGGACCTATAGAAGGGTGAACTCTTTTTCTTTTTTTTTTTTTAAGATATTATTTATTTATTTGACAGAGAGATAGAGAGCACAAGTAGGCAGAGAGGCAGGCAGAGGGAGAAGGAGAAGCAGACTCTCCACCAAGCAGGGAGCCCGACGTGGGCCTCGATCCCAGGACCCTGGGATCATAACCCAAGCCGAAAGCAGCCGCTTAACCAACTTAGCCACCCAGGCGCCCCTAGAAGGGTGAACTCTTAATAGCAGGTTTCAAAGTACCAGGTGTGTGAAGAAGGAATGGAGAGGCAACATCACTCCCACTTAGACAAACAATGACCCAGATGCATTTTTTTAATCAAGCTTCCTTCACAATACTAAAAAATAGTAACTAGTTCTACAATCAGCAAATTCAGCACTGTTAACACCAAAAAATTAGATTATCAAGCACAAGACAGAAATAGTTAAAAAGAAGTACTGGCCCAGTATCACTTGGAAAGAAGTTTTCTACCTCTTTCAGAAACAACAGTTCTCAACTACTGGGAGGCGTGATTTTGCCTCCAAAAACACATTTTTGGTTGTTACAACTGGGGAGAGGCCTGCTACTGGACTGGCATCTGGTATGTAGAGGCCAGGGATACTGATGTACATCCTAGACTGCATAAGACAGTGTCCACAATGAAGAATTAATCTAGCCCCAGATGTTGATTGCACCAAGACTGAGAAACCCTGAGAAATGTAACCTATGGTAGAAATACAGGATCATTTTTTTTTTAAGTTGGTGGAGTGAAAGAGATCCATTTTGAGTACTACTAAAAAGACTACAAAATCGTAACAATAAAAAGCCCATTTTGGAGGATTACTCCCAAAAAATATGATTTAGAGAAAGTAGTCTATATAAAGCAGCATCATTTAAAAAAAAAAACAAACTATCACTGATTTCCTATGGTTTCATAAAGTCAATTTTTTTTCTATTTTTTTAAATTTAAATTCAATTAGCCAACATATAGTACATCATTAGTTTTTGGTGTAGCATTCAATGATTCATTAGTTGCATATAACACCCAGTGCTCATCATCATAAAGTAAATTTTTAAAAGAAAATTTCCCTGGGGTGCTTGGATGGCTCAGTTGGTTAAGCGTCTGACTCTTGATCTCAGCTCAGGTCTTGATCTCAGGGTTGTGAGTTCAAACCCCTCATTAGGCTGGGCATGGAGCCTACTAGAAAGAGAGAGAGAAAGAAAGAAAATTTCCTTTCCATCAGTCCTAGGAAATAAGCCCAGTGACGACACAAATTTGAAACCAGAACCCTGAACAATGATTGTGTTCTCCAACAGTCACTTGATTAATCTAGCCACAAATGCTAAAGCTATTAAAAAAAAAAGGCATATACATAAACATGAGAAAAGGACAAACCCTCCAGAAACAGAAAAAACAAACATTTTTAATTCATCCCTTCTGCTCAGCCTATAAGAATTTGGCTTTTAACACTCATCAAACGCAGTTTCTGAGAACCAGAGGTTGAAAAAAGAAAAAAACAAGGAATGTAAAAGTCAGGAAAGTATTTGTCAGATTAGTGTCAGAGACCTTTGTGAGGATGACACCTTCATCCTCTACAATACATATCCCTAGAGGGATTCACTTGGCTGCAGAATTATAGCCACTGAAGGTAATTTAGTACATTTTTACCTTTTTTGCACATCACCGTTGTCAACTGCCGACTGTGAACTTGCTCTGTGCAGATTACCATGTTAAAGCAACTGCCAACATTAATTACTTCAATGATTACAACTGTGTCTTCTTCTTCCTCTCTTATTTACCAAATTTAAATGATGAGCTTAAAAAATGTTTTACTGAAGAGTCTGGACATTCAGAAGTATTATAGTCCTGACTGAAAGTGAAAATCTGGGGTATAATTTTTAGGTTTTCTCTTAAGACATCTCAATAATCACAGCTGTTCTTAAAATTCAAGTATGAGGGTCGCCTGGGTGGCTCAGTCGTTAAGCATCTGCCTTCGGCTCAGGTCATGATCCCAAGGTCCTGGGATCGAGCCCCGAGCTCCCACTTCAGGCTCCCTGCTTAGCAGGGAGCCTGCTTCTCCCTCTCCCACTTCCCCTGCTTGTGTTCCCTCTCTCACTGTCTCTGTCAAATAAATAAATAAAACTTTAACAAAAATTCAAGTATGATCCTCAACAAAATGCCTAACATTATTATTTTTCACATAGTCATTGCCAATTTAAAAGCTGAAAGTAATCCATCCTAACTGAGCGAATCTGCCTATGAGAAATAAAAATTCTCTCTCAAAATTGTAGTCAGGGCTATTAGGGGTCTCAAAAAAGTAACCTCAAATGTATTTATTTATTTATTTATTTATTGAAATAGTGCTTCAACTTAAAGTCCTGCTTAAAAGATTTGTTTTGGGGGGGACTTGAGGGAGTTTTTGTATTTTGGTTTTTTTGCTAGTCTTTTAGATTACTCTGGACTCCATCAATAGGCCCAGCTGTTAAACTCAGGAGCAGTGACAACAAATCCCTTGGCAAACAAGTGCTGAGAGTGAGACCCTTTCTTTAGAATAATCAGAGATAGTTGATAGAAGAGGGCCATACCAAATGCCCTTTCAAAATTCCATTAAGAAGCTGAACAGAAATAAACACATTTATATACATCTTAAAGCAAATTATAATTCTACCCCTCAGTGGATCCTGCTTGGTTATAAAATTAAAAATCCAACAACTTTGAAAAACAGTGAGATAGTGTTACAGGTTTCTGAAGATGAGAAATGATCCTCACTAATCAAGTGCAACGTGGGAAAAACTGGTTCCATTACCCAGAGATTATCAGGTACCTGATAAACCTTTTAAGTAGACAGACTTAAAGAACCAAGTGTCATTGTATATAAGCCTGTAGAACTCTATGTGCTTTTACTTCCCTGACTTAAGCAATTTTAAGATGGTCAATTTTTAAGTTAAACATGTACTCTTGAACCATAACCCCTTCTCTTTAAAGATGATTTTTCTTGGATCCCAGAAAGCATCATCTGAACCTTATCTACAGTGTTGGCAGATGGGTCTCTCTAAATACCTCAGTTCTTTCGTTATTTTTCTGAAATCAAATGACTTTTACTTTTGTGTTACAACTGTTGAATTAGGACAGGTAACTGTTAACAGCCTGAAGTGAATATGCACACATGTAAGAGGTGTTCCCCTTTACAGCATCTACAAATCTCAATAAAAAGTGACACTGTAGCAAAATCTTGCCCATCTTGGGTCCTAGATCACTAATAAAATTCTAAATTTAGGCTAATAGTCTCATAGTTCTTTCTCTTTTCAACCACCCACCTTTTTTTTTTTTTTTAACATGAGTCATTAAATGTTCTCAATATATTTTAACTCATTTTGGGCTATAATTTATGTATTACTCCTTAAAATAGAAACCACACTCATAGAACAGTTTTTCATTAATCTAACTACAACAACAAAAGCCCTCAAGTTCATCTCCATTTAAACTACATCCTTTTAAAGGGAATTACTATTGCTATGTAAAGTTATAGATACAGACCACCTCCCCCGTTCCCCCCCAACTTTACACATGCAAAAACTAACTTCAAAATTTTGGCGGGGGGGAGGGGGGAACATCATAAAGTTACAATACTATGGTCTTCCGGCTAACAAATGCTCGCTTAAAAAATGATTTTTCACCCAAGTGAACAGTCCCAAAATACCTAGAAATATAAGCTGGCTTTATGTTCTCTTTCCCTGTATCCTAAGACTTCAATTTCCACCTTTTATGGAAAGGAAATAAACAACTAGCTTCCTGTTCAATCACTCGCTTACAGCCAGTCTTTTACACATCACAGAACACAACCCGCCTCCTCCTTTACTTCTCTCAAACGTCTCTTATCTTAATTTAAACTTGTTGAAATATGAGACCATTTTACCACACTAATGCGTTCCTATGAAATTTATCTTACTTTAATGTTAAGAACGCAAGAAACATCAAAATGTCCATGGATTATTTCTTATTCCTAAAATATTTAAATTAAATTATTTACATAGTGAAGACTTAGTGCCATTGAAAGTGAAAATTCAATTTGCCAAAAGCTAAAAATATTGCAATTTATAGGAAACGGCTTAATCTTCTGTTCTTACTATTGTATACAACTAGAAAAAGGGCCTCCCACATACTCTCCTTTCTATTCTAACTCCATGAAAATGTAAAACGGCTAAAATGCTTATCAACAAAAAGGATTACCTTTTTAAAAAAAAACCTAAATATTAATTTAACCCTGTACTTTCCTTTAAAAATGGGATGCCTTAGAAAAACTAAGTTAGACAAATTCTTTTGTGCTCGGGTGAACAACAGGAAAGCAAAGCCTCCAGGCCTTTGGGGAGGAACCCTGTCCCTGCAGCCAGCTCTGATGTGCTTGGGAGATAAGACTCCATAGTGACACTTAAGGAAAAGCCTGTTCACATTTGAATTTCTGCATTCCTCAAGAACAATTCATGGCAATAACTAACTTTGCAGGAAGAGCTACATGAAAGCTTTGGCCAATGAATGAGGGTCATCTGCTCTTTATCACAAGGGTAAACCTCATCCTGGCCAGTTTCTAACCTTTTAACCCTGTGAATTCCTAATTTACACATGAATAATGGAATTCTTGCCTAGAGTGCAACTTTCAGCTTCTAGTTCCTAAGTTTAGAAACCAAGACTTGATTGCCTATATGTGTTAAAAATCTAAAACTTGCACAGATTAAAGTTTTAGATTTTCAGATGCTGTACTCTTACACTTCTGAACCAAAAGATATGCTTGCTGACAAATCTTTGATCAGAAAATAAAAAGAACATAGTTGCACCCTGCTGCTATCAATAAGTAGTAGAGACCAAGCTTTTTTTTTTTTTAAGCAAAACAGAATGTCCACTTAATGCCTATTCTCTTCCTGTTTAATATGTATAACATCTTTACTCTGTACATAAGATAAAGTCATCTGAGCCTATATCACTGGACATTGCTCTTTAAACATCCAAACTAACTTTGTGAATTCAGAACCTCTAAGAAGTCTCATATTTCTAAAGAAAAATTTAAAACCACTATGCATTCATTTTAGATCTATAATACTGAATGTAATTTCCTAGGAAAATATCTCCACAGAGTTAAATAAAACATGTGCTTATGAAAAGTGTGGTCCCTATAACTGAGTACAGTTGACATTTAACAGCAATGTTCTACACAGTTTCACTAGAAAGTTTTTGATACTCATTATATGAAAACTACCTCACAACAGCTTTCAAAACTATTCACATCTAATATTTATTATCCATAATTTTTACACAGTTAAAAAATCTAAAGATATTTTAAAAAACCAATACTAACATTTGTTTCACTGTTAATTACACTTATTATCCTATACAGACTTTAAAGCTCTGTGTGTTTTCAAGGCATTTCTGAGTGCCTTAGAATTTTGTCAGGCTACTAAGGAGGTCCTGGAAATAATGTGTGGTCATGATAAATGCTTCATCCTTTCAAGGCCCATCCGCCCTCCTCCACCTTTCTGTCCTGCTCCTCTCCTCTCCAGCAAAGAACTACAAGCTACAGTTCCTGGGTATGAAACACCTTCCACAACCCTGAAAAGGTGACAAAATTACAACTCTATACAACAACTTTATGTTACACAAAAAAATAAATGAACAGAGCACACTATCTTGAAAACAGCACAGAAAAACCGTTAGTCAACAACAACAAAATGATATTGGCCAGTGATTATGACAAACAAAAAAGTTTATCAGAAATTTTCTCAGGTTTTTGCTATTCTTGGGGGGGGTGGTTTAGAACTGGGAACTTTTCTACCTTTCTGATATATTTCAATATAAAAGTATCTTTGCTTGGATAATTTTCTATAATTAATCATTACTGCACAAATAAAATAAATTACTAATATGATGGTGGCATAAATATGGTCATACACTGTTAAAATAGTTAAAGTCACCTAGAAAATCCCTGCCAGTAGCTTTCTAAATTTCAGCTGTGTAGACCCTGAAGAAACTATTTCCTAAAGAATATGCTTTATCTCAAGAGCTCCCTCTTCCTATTATTCATCCTGTAAATGATCAATTTGTCAGTAAAGCACAAAATCTATCTTTTGCAGATTAATAAAAGAATGTAGCTGCAATACTTATAAAAACTATTTTTAAAATATAGTTGTCATTGTTTTAAGATTTACATTTTCTATTGTCATCTTGAGTGTTGCACATTTGATCCCCCAAAGAGGTGGAAAGCCTCAGTGGAAACAAGGAGTTCCCCATTCATCCTAGGCCCATCTTTACACTCAACAGTTATCAGGTCAACCACCAAGCACTGGGTCACTTGGACAAATGGCTGATCTGACAGGGCTGTTAATACAAAGGAAATCATTAGACAGCAGACTTTATGACAACTGGAATAAAGGGGGTAGATCTGTTTTAAATCCATTAGGCATAATATGGAAATGGCCTTAACCTCTTTCTCTCCCAGCAGAAAAAGACTAGGAATACTTCAAAGGCTTGAGAGCTACTGACCAATGCCCTCTCTACAATTAAAAAGCAACATGAGTGATCTTAAAGCTCTCAGAGAAATGGAAGATTGGGCTTTAAGAAAGATTTAGCACTCAAGGGTCATCTACAAAGCAGAAAGATTTGCTTGTGATTTTTAAATTTTAATTATTAATTTATGAAAGATGAGATTTTAGAGCTTTCATTGTATTAGCCAAACTTTTACACCCAACTCTTTTCATAGTGTGAAACACTTGTAAATTTATAGAAAGCCACTTCTACAGGTTTAGGTGTTCTAAAACTAACTTGACTTTCATTCTCAATCACTTATTCAAACTTATATTTTTTTCTCAGATTTTTCTGCATGCCTTAGTTAGCATCAGCTACTATCTCCAGGAAAATTCTTAATGTTTGTGTGATTTTTAGGGTTAGCACATAGTGAATCACAAAATCATCAAAATGTAGCAATGAAAAATGTCAAACAATGAAGAATTTAAACACTTACTTGACAAGGTAAGATGCGCTTTTTGACTAAGAATGGCTCCATATTTGTTCATTGCCAAGCACTGATAAAATCCTTCATCAGACTGCTCTCCTCGCTTGCCTTCCGCTTCACTGATGTATAAAGAGCCATTAGACAGAACCTGGATCCGTTTATTTTCAGACACTTTTGCTCCATTTTTCAACCATGTGACCTTAATAGGAACCTCTCCATGAGCCTGGCAATCTAAAATGACTGGGTCCTTTCTTGTGACAGTTACATCCTGTGGTTCTTTTATAAAAAACAGTTCGCTAAAGCACCACACTCCTATAAGGAAAAAAGGGGGGGGGGGCATATGCAGAATTACAGATATAAAATCATTTCTTTAACACATAATTGTAAAACATATTCAGGGTGTAACATGACAAAGTTTAACAAACATATTTGTTAACTGATAAACACCTTAATAAACCAATCTAAGTTCAGCAAACCTTTTCAACAAATCAGAAAAATCATCTTTTACAACACCTACTCTAAAAGCAAAGGCAAGATTTCATAATCTTCTATGCCTTGTAAGAATCCTGTTCTCAAGCTCCTTGCTAGAGTATCAAAATCATCAGGAAAACTCATGAGCACAAGCTGTTTGCTACTTTTACAAGCTTGTCAAAAAGATCTTGAGCAGAGTAAGTCGTAAAAGTCTAATTTTACAAGAAATCATTAGCAAAACTCCAACTCTGTGAACAAGCAAGTTTATTTCCTTGTCCCTTGAAGTGTTTTGGACCCCTTGGCACCTACTCCTTTGGGAAGTGCATTTATCTTTTGTGACAAATTACAAGTTTGCATTTTTATATCTGTCCTTTTACAGCAAGGACTCTGTCTCCTCTCCTCGAAAGAGATCCATTTTACTTAATTTCTGCAGAGTAAGGTAGGTATTTAACGGACAAACAGTAGGCTTTGAAACGCTGGTAACTCTTGCTGATTGTACTCAGTAGGTGATCGGATTAGAAAACTTTCATTTCTTCTTTCTTTCCTTTCTCTCTCTCTCTCTTTCGAACTACCAACTGCTGGAATAAAGTGCGTGACTAATTGGTCCTTACTGTCTAACAGGGATAGGAGATTGCTTAATTGAACAATATACATTTTATCAGAGCAAAGGAAAGGTTTTATCCTAAGCATACACATCGACCCCGTCCTTGCCAGGAGAAAGCATCCGATGACCGCCTAATACCCTGTCACCTCCTGCATTCTGCGCAAAGGCCAGCTAAAGTCTGGCATACTGATCGGGGAGTGTTAGAGAAGTTTGGGGACATTTCATCTTCCTTATGATGTTCTGAATACATGATTACAAATTCCCGGGACTGATCTGTTTCTCATCAAGGCAGGTCCTCGGAAACTTCACACACTAGTCACGCTCCCACCCTCGGGCTGCCGACTTCTAATATATGCCCTGGGCGACGCGAGCGACCCTAACAGCCCCCGCGCTGCGAGGACCACTCCGGAAGGCGCCCATTGTGTTTCCGAGTCACATCTGACTTTGATCCTTTTCTCATGATAACAGAAAACTAACTCCTCCAGAAAAGATGCAAGTCCGGGGTTTGTAACCTGTAAATAAATAAAATAACCCATTCTCCTGAACATTTCTCCTCCTCGCCCCCCTGCAATCATCACATCCACTTTACACTTTTTATCTCTTTGAGGATAAACCAACGCAGACGCAAATGAGAAAAATCAGTTCATCCAAGTTTGTACAAGGTTAACCTGGAGTATGGAGTGATCTTCACATTGGTACACATCTCGGGCCCTGCCCCAAAATACCTGGCTGGGCGGGGGAGGGGGGAATCCTATTTATAGGATTATACCTGCCTTCTCAGCTCCCGGTACCTTCCTCCCCTCCCCCCACCCAGCACAAATCGGCCACGCACCTTCCAACCCATCTTGTCTCCAATTCCACCCCTCCCTCCCTCCTCCTCCTCCTCCTCCTCTCTTGGTTTGGATCTGGGAAAATGGGGGCCCTAGAGGTGCTGCCCTGGCCGCTGAGTTCACCTATTCTCTCCCCTGCCCTAAAACGTGGGGGAAACCCCCACTGCAAAAAGGGGAAGCCGCGAGAAACCGCGGCGCCCCCTGCGTGGCCAGGCTGCCACTAAGGAAACAATATAAATAAAGCCACGTGCGCCGCGGCGGCCCCGGCGGGCAAGCCGGCGACCGGGCCGGCGGCGGGGAGCTGGGGCTGGCCGCGGAGGCGAGGACGCGGTCGGAGCCCGGACAATGGCGCGAGGAGAAAGGGGTAAGAGTGGACAACGGGCGCCACGGCCCTGCAGCCTGCGGCTCGGGGAGCGCAGCGAGGAGGGGCGTGTGCCGGGAGAGGCGCCCACAGCTCTGCCCGCGCCCCCGCAGAGCCCCCGGGCCGCCCGCGCCTAGCGGCGGCTCCACACTGGCTGCGGGGAGGGGGCAGGGTCCGGCGGTCAGCGCACCGCGGAGGACCTCGCCGTCCCCCCAACACCCCCCCCCGCGGTTTCCTCTTTCCCCAGCCCACTCGCGCCGGCTCAAACCCCACAGGCGCAGAAGAAACGCAGCAGAAAGCGCGCCCACCTGGACCTGAGCCGAGGAGCAGCAGGAGCTGGAGCGCGCGGAGCAGCATCCCTGGCGGCCGCAGCCGGGCGAGGGGTCGCAGACAAGGCGCCATTCAGCGGGGCTGCGCGGGCATGCTCCCCGGCCGCCCCGTAGCCGCTGTCCGCCTGCCGGCCCCCGCCTCCGGGTGCTCCCCACGCCGCTGCTGGACGCGCGCAGCCTGGCTTCCCTCTCGGGCTCCGGCGTGGTGTGGCTCGGCGCGGCCGGCGGCGGTTTCTGCGGTCGCGGCGAGGCCGGCGCACGGACACCCGCTCGCAGGAGGCGGGGGCCCGAGAGTCCGGCCTGGGGGCGGAGTGAGGCGGAGGCTGGAGGGGGCGGGGGCGGCGGAGTGGACAGCGCCGCCGCTGCGGGCCTGGGGACTACTTTCTACATCTGGCCCCTGGTCTGGGGACCGCGAGGTCGGTGCGGCCGGCGGAGGGAGACGCCAGGAGGGGGGCCCCGTGGCGGCCCTGTCGCTGCCCCGCGGGGAGGGGCGGGCCCCGCCGGACAATGCACCTGGGGGGTCAAGCCCCGGCTGAGGGTCTCCGGCCCGCGGCCCCGCCCCCTCTGCCTGCCCGCCGCCGTCGAGGACAGAACCACAAAGGCCGAGTCTCGCGGCCCAGGCTGCCCCCGGGGCCCCTCTCCCGCCGGCTCGTTTAGGATTCGGGGAAGGAGGAGGCGGGGGTGGGGGAGGGATGGTGTTGAGAGACGTGGAGAGGCCGGAGACTTTTCCCCTGATGGCCCCTGCCCATCCCCCTCCTTCCCTCGCACGCCGAGGCCCTGTGGAGGGAAAACGGACTATTCCCACTTCGGGGATCTGTCAGCCTGCCTGGAGGCATCTCCGGGTGCCAAGCCCCACATTTGGGGACGGCTCTTACCTTCCCTGCCCCCCATCAGCTGCAGCACTGGCTTAAAAACATCTCCAAAAAGTGCCCTGAAATGAACAATTACCTTTTGGGGAGACGTTTTATTATCTTTCTCAAGTTAGTCGAGTTCTTTAATTCGTGAGAACTGTGCACACAAAGGGCCCTGTCCTAAGAGTTGAGGCGAGGTAGGAGATTTCTAGATTCTCTGAGCTTGCCTTGGGGAACTAGGCTTTCATAGACTACCTGGTTAGAAGTTAAACTGACCAGGAAATACACAAATGTTATTAATTTGTTCACATCTCTTAAAATTAAGGATAACAAGAGGAGGTAAAAGGTACATTTGAAAATGTAATCAGATTGCTAAACATATGTGGATCATAGAGATCATTTCCATGTGGATTAGCACTTGCTAATCCAAAACTAAATCTATGGCACATGATGAGGGCACAGGCTAAAAGCTAACCTTAATGAAAGCTGCTGACAGAAATCTAGCTTTTGTCACTAAAACATCAACACACTGCCTTTAGCATGTTCCCAAAATACTCCTTATGAAAAAAGGAGGGGGCGGGGGCGGGGGGCTGGAGATCAACAGTTTTAGAACATCTGCTGGGAGGGCAGCACTACCTACCTTCCCCGGAAGCTTTCTATAATAAGGATCAGCCTGTTTAACAGTTTTAACCCGTGTAAAACAGTAATACCCTTGGCTATACTGCCTCCAAAACTTTACTTATAATTTAGATGAAGTAAAACAATTTCTAAGCATCAGAATAAAGGTTCAGGGAAAGGGGAAAATGTTGAGGTAATAAAATGAAATACTTGGAAGAATGTTTTAAAATTTATCTGATAAATTTACACAAATTTACATGACATTCTTAACTGTTCCACTGAACTAAATTTTCTAATTGTATGACATTCTTCTTCCTCTTGACTCCTTTCTCCCAGTTTCCTTTCAATTGACCCTAAGTGCTCATATTTCCTGCATAAGAATTGCTAATAAGATGCTTTTATACTCTCTTTCTTGAATAAATCAGAAGAATAAAGGCTGGGGGAGGGGAGAGAGAAGCTAAAAAGCAGGGAAAGAACTTTTTTTTTTAATTGACATTTGCCTTCCCTTTAACATTTTAATTGATCATAGAAGCCTTTGATTTTTTTTTTTTTAAGATTTTTTTTTTATTTATTTGACAGAGAGAGACATAGCGAGAGAGGGAACACAAGCAGGAGGAGTGGGAGAGGGAGAAGCAGGCTTCCCGCTGAGCAGGGAGCCCGATGCGGGGCTCAATCCCAGGACCCTGGGATCATGACCTGAGCCAAAGGCAGACGCTTAACGACTGAGCCACCTAGGCGCCCCGAAGCCTTTGATTCTTACAGAATGGCTTTGCACTTTGAGTTGCATTGGAGAAGAACATAGCATCGATCTAATATGAAATAAAATAATACATGTGATATGTATATATATACATATAATATATATAATGTAGTGAGATTAAACAACCCTATGGAACTTTTCTGATATATTTACTGTCTCATGTTAGCCGGCAATACACTTACTCTGATAATGTAATTATACCATATTATATAAAATTTGCAGAATACCCAAGGTCACTCATTAGTAAGTGATAGCTGGGAACCAGAATTCATGTGTTCCGATTTGTTTGTTGCCCTTTCTACTATATAATCCTTTCTGCCTTTAAACTTCTCTCTTTTTTCCTTAAATATTTATTTGAGGAGGGGGAGAGGCAGAGGGAGAGGAAGAGAGAATCCTCAAGTAGACTCCCCACTGAGCATGGAGCCTGACATGGGGCTTGATCCCAGGACACCCAAGATCATGGCCTGAGCCAAAATCAAGAGTTGGCCACTTAACTGACTGAGCCACCCAGATGCTCCTCTCCCCCCCCCCCCTTTTTTAAACACCTATTCCTGTTGGCTTCAGAATTTATAGCATACTTTTTAAATACCACAGTACATGTCTTCTTGGACATTATTACTTAGTAAGTAAATATTCCCAATAGTGATAAATCTTTGTCCGTTCAGAGTGGGCTTAATTTTTAAATATTTAAGTTTTTAAGAGTCAAATCTGATTAATTTGTTTGGTGATTACATTGATGATGACTCTAATAACTTCTTTCAAAAGTTCCTAAGTTGGTCCGGAAAGAGGTAGGAAGTGCCTAGTTGTTTAATCTCCCAAAGTTATCCCCTTAAAAGATCAATCTCATTGAGATAAACAACTACCTAAACTCTATTTCTATTTTGCTTTCACATTTGAAAACAGGAACAATTATTTTCAGGCTGAAAAGAGCCTATATAGCTGAGAATTGAAATCTGAGGGTAAGTTAAAAAAAAAAAAAGGAATTGCTGTTTCCTTAAATAAATTCAAGTCACCTGGCCCAGCTTTGGGGGGGGGGAAACCATATAACTTCACCCATCAAATTATGGAGCTATGCCAAATGATCTTCAAGCTCTCTGATCTCTGAACATCAATCTGGTTCCATGAAATCCTAGACCATTTGTATATGTTTGTGAAGCAAGAGATTGAGAAAAGACAGCAAAAGTCTAGAGTTGTTCAACTTTTCATTTAACAATTATTTATTGAGCTCCTAGTATGTTGGTTAGAAGACCAGCCCTGGATAAGGATCACATGCTATCATCGTCTCATGATTTCAGAAATCACTCACCCATGAACTTAATTTTTGCCATCAGAAGCATTCTGAAATGGACTTTTTTTCATAGGAGGGTGGTAACTATTTGTGGAATTATAAAATGGTGCAGCTGCTATGGAAAATGGTATTGAGATTCCTCAAAAAAATTAAAAATAGAACTACAATGTGATCCAGCAATCCTACTTTCAGATGTATATCAGAAGAATTGAAAATAGGATCTTGAGGAAATATTTGTACACCCATGTTCATTGCAACACTATTCACAATAGTGTTGTGAATGTGGAAGCCAAGATGTGGAAGCAACCTAAATGTGCATCAACAGATAAATGGATAAAGAAAATGTGGTGGATATATATATATATATGATGGAATATTATTCAGCCCTAAAAAAGGAGGTTCTGTCATATGCCACAACATGAATGAACCTTGAGGACATTATGTTAAATTAAATAAGCCAATCACAAAAAGACAAATAATGCATGATTCCACTAATCTGAGGTATCTAATCAAACTCATAGAAACAGAAAGAGGAATGGTGGTTGCCAGGGGCTATGGGAGAAGGAGATGGAGTTGTGGTTCAATGAGTATGAAGTTTATACAAGATGAAAAATTTCTAGAGATCCGTTATACAATAACATACATATAGTTAACAATATTTTACTGTTCACTTAAAATTGTTAAGAATAAATTTATATAATGTGGGTTGTTTTTACCACGAAGAGGGTTGCAAATGTGTAGGAAAGCCAGTCGTCATGACAAGGCAGAAGCCCATGTTTGCTAAGAATACGTATATCAACATAAGTCAAGGAAAATGGAAAAGCAAAACACATCTTGATTTCAACAAGACATCTGACCACCCACATGTCATGATATTCTTATGGAAAAATACTGATTGGTTGTTAAAGGGATTATGCAAAATCACACTTGATTGAAGCATCTACTGCCCCTTAAGGGCTCCATGTTGTCAACTTTCTCTCTGATATCTTTTAAAATCTGTTCTCCACTCAGTATCTCCTGCCACTGGCCATGTTCTAGCTCTCAACAGACTTCTCCCAAATCTTCTCATCTTTCCATGCTCCAATCCATTTTTATAGTGACTACCAGGTTAACTTGCCTGTGATCAAGTTTTTCTTCTGATTAAAAAACTTTCACTGCCCCTCATTGCCTGTAAAATACCAAAGTGTTCATTATATAACAAATGCCTTAATCCTAATGGCCCCCTGCTCTGGTCCCAATCTACCATTACAACTTTACAGTCAATCTTTTCCTAAATGTATTCAACACTCAGGCCAAAGTGAACCTTCTGATGATTGCCTGATAGTACTTGAATTGCCCTGACTCTAAGCCTTTGCAGAAGCTCTTCCCTGAGCCTAGAAAACTTTCTTTACCCACACCCCCCACACTGTATTGAGAACCCTCTAAATTTTATCTATATTTTCAGATGCAGCACAGATGTTATTTTGTCTAAAACCTTATAGTATTTTTGTGGCACATAACTTACACAGTTTTTTTTTTTAAAGATTTTATTTATTTGACAGAGAGACACAGTGAGAGAGGAAATACAAGCAGGGGGAGTGGGAGAGGGAGAAGCAGGCTTCCCTGCGGAGCAGGGAGCCCGATGTGGGGCTCGATCCCAGGACCCTGGGATCATGACCTGAGCCGAAGGCAGACGCTTAATGACTGAGCCACCCAGGCGCCCCAACTTATACATATTTTATCACTAGCATTTTGAGGGCACAAATCATATCTGATTCATCTTTGTGTTCCTTAAAGTGAGAAAGACACTGGCCTTGCAATTAAGAGGAACTGAATCGATAGTTGCTCACTGAATAAATAAGGAATTACTGTACTGAAATATTGTTTAAATAGGTGGAACCAATTGGGAGAAATTTCTTGGGGAGAGTAGTGCAAAGTCGTGTACTTGGAGATGAACTTGTCTAGTCTACATTTACTATAATTGGCTTGGATTAAAATACAGAGGACATATTTATCTGAGTTTGCTTGTAAAACAATGCATAACCAATAAGTTGCATGACAGAATGAAAATCTTTTCTATTCCTGGTAGTTGTCTAGGAAGGTGGAAATTAAGAAGAGAGGTCCTGGGGGGACTCTTTGGTAAAGATTTGTTACTAGAAGAGAAAAGAGGAAACAGGGACCAGGAGTAACTCATAAGATACCAGAACTGAATTGGCCATTCCAGGGCAGGAAAGGAGAGGTGATCAAGGGTTTGTGGCAGAAGAGAGCACAAGATATTCAGAACTGGGGCCAAGAGCACTGGGCATCTCCTTGGAAATATACCAGCAATGGGAAGAGTCTTAGAGGAATTGCTGAGGGCTGATCATACTCATTCAACAAAGTACTGAGCATTCAGTGTATTCCAGGCACCAATAGATGTTGCAGATACAGTTATAAGAAAATTATGTAGGGGTGCCTGGATGGCTCAGTCTGTTAAGTGTCCACCTTCGGCTCAGGTCATGATCTCGGGGTCCTGGGATCAAGACCCAAGTCGGGCTCCCTGCTCAGTGGGGAGTCTGCTTCTCCCTTTCCCTCTGCCCCTCCCCCCCCACCCATGCTTTCTCTCTCTCTCAAATAAATAAAATCTTTAAAAAAAAGAAAATTATATAGATACTGCATATTGTGATCAAGTGCAATATTTGGGATACTTTGAGAACAGAGCTTAAAGATATGTATACCCCTACAGTGGGATGAGATGGGAAAGGAGGGAGCATGCTACCAAGAAGTATGAAGGGCCTCAGATTTTACCCTGCTTATAAGTGAACAAGTTAGCCTACCACCATTTTGTGGATACTGGTAAAAGACACAAAACTCCTGTGTCAGAGATGAAGGACAGTTTATTGCTCCTAGCAATAGCAGTAGCCAAAGTACCAGCAATTTTGCACCAGTTCCCTAAACACACACAGATCCCATAGCACCATATAAAGAGGTCTGGATGTCACCCGCACGTACAGCAGATTGTGTTACAGGAGAGGAATCCTAAGCTTAAGAAACCCAAACCTTTAATAATAAAAAATAAGTAATTTAAAAAAAGAAGCCCAAAACTTATAATGGGTAGTAAGTGTGCCTTCCCTCTGTCCCAGAGAGAGACACTCTGTCTTCCTCAGCTCTTCACTATACCAACATCCTTGAAGAGACGGACCGAACGAAATGCAGCTGCTATCTCTCTTGCAAGCTATTCTCTCTTGGGCAGAAATTCTAGAGAACCATGAAGAATTGTCTCCCAACACATGCTTCACAGAGGAGCTGATATCTGTGGTGAATGTTGAGGCTGAGTCGAAGTTTTCTAGCTGGACTGGATATTGGCTAGCCTTCCAGAGAGAAAAGTATGAATATGGCATTGAAGTATGAAAGTTGAAGATATACTCAGGAAACCATGGCTAGGTCAGTATAGCTGGAGAACAGGCCATGGTGGAGAGTGGAGGGAAGAGAGGTAGGGCCATGTCCAAAGAGGCCTCATGCTCTGCTAAGGAACTTGAACTTTGTCCTGCAGGCCATGATTTCCCAAACACTGCCCTTTGGTCAGTTGCCTCTAGGGCATTTTTTGCTATCTGCCCTGTGCCAGGCACTTCAGCAAGTTTATCTCTCTCAGTCTTCACAACTTGATAGGCTGGCTATTGGTATCCTCATTTTGCAGACGAGCAGAGGCTCGGAGAGGCTAAGTAGCTTAATCTGGTTCACACAGCAGGTACATAACATAAGCATGATGCTCCCCCAAGTCTACTTGACTCAGAGTCCTTGTTCTTAGAACCCTGAGTGTCCTGTGAATAGTTGAAGAGAGGAAGTGATAGCAGGAGGTAGACAGAACGACTAACAGATTCTAACAAGATAATTTTTACTAGCCAAGAGTTGCTTCTATATTTCTTTTTTTTTTTTTAAGATTTTATTTATTTGACAGAGAGAGACACAGCGAGAGAGGGAACACAAGCAGGGGGAGTGGGAGAGGGAGAAGCAGGCCTCCCGTGGAGCAAGGAGCCCGATGTGGGGCTCGATCCCAGGACCCCGGGATCATGACCTGAGCCGAAGGCAGACGCTTAACGACTGAGCCACCCAGGCGCCCCAAGCTTCTTTATTTCTTATGCTCGGAAATGACACTGCTCTTTGGTTCTTGCTGGCACACTCTCCATTCTCCTATCACAGTCTACCTGAGACTACCGCCTGTTTTTCTCCTTTGCATGGACCAGTAAACCACAGACAACTGGTATAGCTGGGCTGTGTGATGGGTGAGAGACAGCTCCCTTGTTTTTAAAACAGCATGGAATTTATATGAGACAAATATAAACTCCTATTTTGGGGCTAGTTTAATTGCATTTGATGGACAGGAGTCAGAGTTGGGCATGGGGAAACCTGACTTACCTGCAGTTTCTGAGAAAAAGACATGTAGATATCAGTCACAACTGAGCCAACAATGTGTGTGGTTGCAATCATGATAATGCAAACCTGTGCAATGTTCATAGATATATATTGCTCAGGACAAGGAAGGTTTAGATTTACTATATGCCACTTTGGTCATATTATATTCATCTCTGAATACCACATTTTAAGAGACAAAGTCTAGCATACAGGCAGAGAATAACCAAGAGGGGGAAATGTTTGGGAGCCAAAATAATAATATTAGCAAAAGCAATAGCTAATCCTATTCTACAGAGAAGGACACAGGCTTGGAGAGGTTAAGAAACTTGCTTGGGGTCATACAACCAGTAAGTGATAATGTAGAACTCAAATTTGGGCTTGTTTGATCCATGCTTTATTGCTTCATGTGTATTTGTTTCTTTAACCACACCAAGAGCAACATATCATTGGATTCATTGTCTTTGATCCTTTTCAAAAGTCTATAGAGACTGGATTTAAGACCAACTGAATTTTTGTTTCAGGAGTTCTACTGCAAAGCATTTAAGAAATAACAAGCAAAATACATGCATGCATGAAAACATGGCAATGGGATGCCTAAATATAACTTCTGGTATCTAAACTTAATTATTCCCTCCTCTTTAGCGATGGGCTTATCTTCAAATAAAGATTCTATTTCTAGGGGTGCCTGGGTGTACAGTCGGTTAGGCGTCTGACTTGGTTTGGGCTTGGGTTGTGGTCTCAGGGTGGTGAGATCCAGCCTCCTGTCGGACTTGGGTTTCTATCTCCTCTCCCTCTGCTCCTCCCTCCCGTCCCCACACACTCTCTCTCACACACAAATCAATCAATCAATCTTTTAAAAAGTTCTATTTCTAGTGCTGCTTGATACAACAGAAGCAGAAGAAAGAAAAAAATTAGGGAAATGGGAAATTTGAGGATGCTGAAGAGGAGGGTAATGAAGATCTGTAAAGCAAAAGCAATAAGAATAGGTGGGAAAATGTTTAGACCAAAGAAGTGAAGTTGTGGAATAAATTCACAATATGACTGTGAGATTTAGAAATCCCGCACCTTCTAAACCACCCTGCTGCCAATCTCCCGGCCACTGACGAGGTGCGTGTTCTTACTAATGCTCTGCTTGGAGGATGAGAAAAAGAGAAAAGAAAAGTGGTGAGGGAGGGAACACTGTGGACTAAGATATTGGCTCCAACAGCTTCATGCTTCATTAGAGACACTCCAGGGGTCTAAAGGGATTTCAGCACTCCATGTCCAGACACACCCATGCTAAGCTTTTATTGAGTACATTCATAAATCTTTTATGACTGTCCTCAACTAGTGCACCATGCCTCAACACCTTTACATAGCACCTAGCAAAGTACTGTGCACACATGGACCAGGGGGTCCCCAAATTTCCAAAAGGAGGAATAAGTTACTTTTCACTTTGTCTCCTGATGAGTGGAGTGGTGCTGATAATCTAGAGTCCATGGTCAGTATGGGTGTGATGGGACTGATGCAGAAGTACAGAAAGTTCACAATTAGAAGCCTCTGAGTCGTGTCTGCCCCACTCCCAACTCACCTGGCCAGTGTTCCAAGGCCTAAGCTCAAGGAACACCAAGCTCTCTTCACTCCCTGCCATGGGAAATGTTGATGACACACACACACATAGTAGCAGTTTCTAGATCATAATTTACTGAGTTAGGTTTTATGAACCATTTATTTATTTATTTATTTATGTATGTATGTATGTATGTATGTATGTATTTATGTATGTATGTATTAAGATTTATTCATTTGACAGAGAGAGACACAGCGAGAGAGGGAACACAAGCAGGGGGCGTGGAGAGGGAGAAGCACGCTTTCCGCTGAGCAGGGAGCCTAATACCGGGCTCAATCCCAAGACCCTAGGATCATGACCCGAGCCGAAGGCAGATGCTTAACGACTGAGTCACCCAGGCGCCCCCCCAAAATTTTTTTAACATATATTTAAATTTCTCTAGTTTGTAAATTGTATGGCTATCATTGCCAAAGGATAATATACTATGTGAAGGTGATTAAAGAATAGTTTTAATAATTATAATTACAGATACAGAATTTTTAAAAGTTTGTTCTAGAGGTTTTTGGATCACTGCAAAGTGTTTTTTAGAGCTCTTGGCTATTAGAGTTAGAGAAGAAAAGGTAAATAAATGTAGGGATATATATCATCCATCATATAAGTAGATCATAATTCTTTTGCTTTGGCTAGCATTTTTATTTATATTCTGCAAGTTCAAATTTCTTATTAAGATAACTAAGACTGATGACTTAATAAGCTATTAGTTGCCCTTTATTTTTTAAAAATATCATCTATCAATAAATACTCATTTTATAACAGAAACTTTCTTAGGTAGCATTTTTAGTGACGACAGAGCTGTGAACAAAGACTGAGTAGTTTGGTATGTCTTCACTCTCCAAGATGAAAATGTATGACTATATATTTTGGAAGTGGTAGGTATGACTTACTCCTGGACAAAAATCAATCCTCCTTAATTATGTATGTTTTAAGAATTGGGAGAAATTTTCATTTTCAAGCTTGGTTCTTACAGTTTCCCTTAGGTTTGATGTCCACTAAGCAATCATATTCCCATTTATACTAGTCACATCCCATTCATCAGTGAATGGTAGCACCAAAGTTGGAATGGTACCCCACATACTTGTTTTTAGTTCAAAGCTCTTGCACTAGTGAAGGAGTGATAATTTCTTCTAAGGCTTCACGGCAGCTCCTTCACAGCCTTTGAGGATGCAAGGAATTGTTTCCTGAGTCCCATAGAGGTTCTGCTTAATCACCTTAAATGTAGGGAAGGAGGAGGAGCTGTCCTCTCTCCTTCCTCTTCGTCCACCCCTTCTTAAAGAATCTTCTTTAGTGCAGGGGCATCCTGATAAAAAACTTGCTGTGTGTTTTCTAACACACACGCCCTATTTCCTAATAAGACGGAGGGAAGCAGAGGAAGAACAGGAACAAAGAGATGTGAGGGAGGCCTTCCCTGGCCACCCCATCTAAGAGAGCATCCCTTCGTCCCCCCACCCCTGCCCTGTCCCCTGCCCCCACCCTTCTCTGTTCTCTTACCCAGCCCAGCATTATTGCATATATATTTTTTGTGATTGATTTCCTATCTCCCACTAGAAGACTTTATCTGGTTTTCAGCAAATAGAAGATTTTCTGGCACAAAGTGGACATTCAATATCTACTAAATGAACAAATTAGTACATTTTGGAGATATAAACAATTCGCCTGTTGGTAGTTTAATATTAACATCAAGAGAACGTTTTTGAAATGTTAGTTGTTTGAAATAGACTTTTCCTCTGATTTGAAATTCTATTATGTCAATATAAAATGCTCTTTTTGAGGAATTTCTTTCCAGCGCTATCTTAATCAGTATTTGGTTCAACCGGGCACATACTATCTACTCAGGCATTCTGCGGAATGGTGAGAAAATCAAGATGAAATGATGCAGCCCCAACCCTCATAAAGCTCACATCATAACTGTGGAGACAGACATGTAAACAGGTGCTGATAAGGCTCTGTGATATATGCTGTAACAGCAATATGAACTCTGCTGGAGGGACTTGGTTGGGTAGGAATGTGTTTAAGTAGGGGAGAGGACAATTCAAGATAGGATATAATTTAAAATATTAATTTAAATGTTATTAAAGTAACACATGTACATAGAGTTAAAAGTCATGATGCAAACAAACAGTTCTGTGCACCTTGCCCCTACTGGCCAGAACCTCCCTCTACCAGTCTACCTCCCTCCTCCAGTCTGGGCTGGTTACTCTAGCAGTCTGCTGCATAGCTCTTGTCCTGGGACCCTCCTTCCCAGCGCTCCAGAGTTGGAGCCATGTTTTCCGGATCCCACATCATCTTCTTTCTTGCATATTCCTTTATTTGGCTTAAAGCATATCCTGTAGTGGATCTCCAAGAAAGGGTGCTTGGAGGTGTTATTTGAATCCTTGAATACCTGAAAAATATTTGTTTCACTCTTTGTGCTTGATTGATGGTGCGGCAAAATACAGAATTCTTGAATGAAAATCATCATCCCAGGGTGCCTAGCTGACTCAGTCAGTAGAGCATTTGACTCTCGATCTGGGGGTTGTGAGTTCAAGCCCCACGTTGCATATAGAGATAACTTAAAAATAAAATCTTTAAGGGATGCCTGGGTGGCTCAGTCAGTTAAACGTCCAACTCTCGATTTCGGCTCATGTCCTGATCTCACGGTTATGAGACTGAGCCCTGTGTTGGGCTCTGCGTTGGGTGTGGAGCCTGTTTAAGATTCTCTCTCCTTCTTCCTCTGCCCCTCCACTTTCTCTCTCTAATAAAATAAAATAAATAAAATCAAATAAATCAAATCAAATCTTAAAAAAAGAAAAAGAAAATCATCATCCTTCAAAACTTCAAAGGCATCCACTGTCTTCTGGCATCATTTTGCATTGAGGAGTCCTATAAACCATTCTGACTTCTAATTCTTTGAATGTGAGTTTTCCCCCCATCTCTGGATGTTTTAAGGATTATCTGTTTATCAAAGGTGTTCTGAAATTTCATCATCACATGCCTTGATATGGGTTATTTTTCATTCATTATTCCAACAACCAGTGGGGTCTTTCTAAGTTGTAAATTTTTTTTTTTTTAAAGATTTTATTTATTTATTTGAGACAGAGAGAATGAGAGACAGAGAGCATGAGAGGGAGGAGGGTCAGAGGGAGAAGCAGACTCCCTGCCGAGCAGGGAGCCCGATGCGGGACTCGATCCCGGGACTCCAGGATCATGACCTGAGCCGAAGGCAGTCGCTTAACCAACTGAGCCACCCAGGCGCCCCTAAGTTGTAAATTTTTTGAGAGCAACAATTTTACTGAATTTTATTAGCTTGCAAGGTTGTCTGCAACCTTGACTTCAGAAAAATTAGAAAATTGTACTTTGAATAGTTATTTTCAGTTGTTTGCCTAACTTATCCCAATTTAAATTTTTTGTAATATGAAATTTCAAAAGCAGTATTCTTTTCTAAGAAGTAAACCAAATACCATATAATGCCTTCCATTTATACAATTTTTATAGTTTATTAAGTGTTTTCACAAACTTGATCTCATACAATATTTTATCAGCTATTCTGTAGAAAGTTTTAAAAGATACATCACATAACCAGTGAACAAAAACTCATTTGATATTTTCCTTTTTCTATCTTTTAAAGAAACAATCAGTAGAAGGGTGATTTTCTCTAATCAGGGATCAGTTTGGCATTTTCTTTGCTCTAAATAAATTAAAAGAACAGGGTAATGAAAAAAGGCTGTCTGGTGAAGAATGTAAGGAGTGAGATAGGTAATCTGCATGTAGAAATGGAAAATCCACAGGAAAAAAAAAAGACAAAAACCACAAACAACTAATGACCTGTGAGAGGAACTAGGCTAGTGTACTAGAAGACATAGATATTGAAACAAAATGTTATACTCTGCGTACAAAGCTGACAAACAGGTCTAACTTCATGGGTACGTAAGGGCCCAACTTGCTGAGAGAGGGGTATGAAACAAATTCTCCACTTTGGATGCCAGAAAATGGGGAGGGTTTCTATGATAAATCTTTTCCTCAGTCTCTGATTTTACCACCAAGTAAGTATCTTTTGTCTTCCCATCCAGTCTAAGGATAGAAATATATCTCTTGCCTTGGTCTTCTAACACTAGCTTCCCTGGCTCTCTAAGTCATGTGAATGCTCACAAGGGTGGAACAAAAACTCACAATGTTGTTAAAACCATGTTTCTTTCACTTTTTTTTTTTTTTGCCTAATGGGCTTTTTTTTAAGTTCAGTAGATTTACAAGTCTTAGACTACATTGGCAAAAAAAAAAAAATGCTCATTTTAACTACTAAACTTGACTTGTTTTGGAACTAAATATATACATGAAGTTCTCTTTCCAGACTTTCACTTTTATTTTCATAGTCATTGTAGTTATTAAGAGTGAATTCTCTAATCTTGAGTCTGATTGCTTGGTTTCAATTATTCCCATCACTTACCTAATTTCATGATGTTGGGCAAGTTGCTTAATCTCCTGAACTTCAGTTTTGCCACCTGTAATATGTGGATGATAATTAACATCTACATGACAGAGTTGTTATGAGGACTAAATGAGATAATACATATAAACAGCTTGGCAGAGTGCCTGGTACATGGTAAATAAATGCTCAATAAATGTAAGCCATATTATATTTGCATATATAATGTGCAACTGAGCTCCATGTTCAGTTAAACATTTAATACTCCAAAAGAGTTCAGATTTTTTTTCAGTGAATATAAGGAGGCTTCTTGGCTTCCAAAGGATCAGAAAAATATCTGATGCAATCTTTCCTCCAAATGAACTATCGGAATCAATGCAAAGGTATCCAATTCCATGTCTATGATGACCAAGAAACTTCAGATCCACCTGCCCTACCAAATATGGTTACACACCTATTTGGAGAGTGTATTTATATCTAAGAAAATCACACTTCTACCTATTGTTTCTCAAAAGGTATATATATGCCTTTTCCAGATATCAGTGTTTACATATAACAGTCACCTGAGGTTATAAGAATTTCACTAGTTTGACTCTAAAATCATCTGTTAGACATTTGAAGCAACTATGACCAGATAGGAAGGTGTTTTGTATAAGGAAGGTGCTGAGCAGTTTATGACATGGATTTACCCAGTTTTGTTTCCTCATACTGTTTTGATAGGACTGTATATTACTTATGATAAATAACAATGGCTGCTGTAAAATTCCATGGTTTAATACAATAAAAGCTTATTTAATGCTATGCTATGTCCCGTGTAAATATTCATGGTTGGTGGATGAAGATCTACATAGTCATTCAGGGACCCAGGATCCTTTCATCTTGTGGCTTTACACCGACAGGGCTTCAGAGTCCTCTGCTGGGGATCCTACACCTGGCCACTGGACTGAGAAAGAGAGTAGAGGACTGTGCAGGAGGTATTTATGGGCCAGTTTTGGAAGTGGGGTACATCACTTCAGCCCATGTTTCCAGGGGTGAGAACTCAACCACATGGCCAATACATGGGGGCTGGGAAATATAGTCTAGATAGATTCCCAGGAGTAAAGGAAATTATAAACATGTAATCTCTGCAATAGCCCAGTTCGAAAGAAAGCCAACAAATATTCTGGGAAGCTGTCAGAGAGTGTGAAGTCAACTAGGCACCATGGTCTGGTCAGAGAAAAATTTTTGGTATCTATGGTCAAAGCAACACTGAAAGAATGGTTTCCAGGGACAAATGTTTACCTCCTGTGTGACATGGCTAAGTTCCTTAACCCTTCTGAACCTAAGCTTTCTTGGTCAGTAAAATGGAAATAGTGTAGTGTTTACCTTTTAAGATTGCAAGGATTACATAAAAAAATGTTTGTAAAATCCCTCGAGTATAATAAACACCTAGCAAATGTTAGCTATCTATCATCATCATCATTACTATTATTAAGAATTTTACTAATACTCTCCTTAAAGTCCTTCTAGTTTCTTCAAAATTTCTCTCATATTCTAAGTTTTTATTGTTTGCGGTCCACTTTTAGGCATCAGAATCGTATCAGTTACCTATTGATGCATAACAAATTACCCCCAACTTAGTGTCCTACAATAACAGTAAATGTGTTTTATCTTTACAGTTTCTGTCAATGTGTTACTTTTCTATGGCTGCTGTAACACATTACCACAAGCACAGTGACTTAAAATCACACAGAAGTATTATCTTCCAGCTCTGTAGTTCTAACTTCTAAAACCGGTCTCCCTGGGCTAACACCAGGGTGTTGGCAGGACTGCCTTCCTTGGTGGAGGCTCTGGGGAGAATCTGTTTCCTTGCACTTTCCAGCTTCTAGAAGCCACCCCATTCCTTTTCTCATGCCCCTTTCTCCATCTTTCAAGCCAGCGTAGCCGTGGAATTCTCACACTGCTTCACTCTGATCTCTTCTGCCTTCCTCTTCCGCATTTAAGGAGACGTGTGATTACAGTGGGCCCACAGGGATAATCCAGGATAATATCCCTATTTTAAGGTCAGAACCTTATTTCCATTTGCTACCTTGATTCCCCTTTGCTATGTAATATGACATATTCCCAGGGCCTGGGCATCTTGGAGAGGGGGTCATTATTCTATTACAGTCATTAGAAGTTCAGGGGCATCTTAACTGAGGGTCTCTTGTGAGGTTGCAGTTGAGATGTCAGCTGGGCTTGGTGGATGCACTTCCCAATAACTCACCAGGTTGATGTTGGTTCTTGGTGAAAAGCCTCAGTTCCTCCCTACATGTGGCTCTCTTCTACTGCTTGCAAATCCTCAAAATATGACTAATGACTTCCCCCAGAGTGACTGATCCAAGAAAGCCAAGCAGAAATGGCAATGTCTTTCATGAGCTAGCTTCAGAAGTCACACACCAGTACTTCTGCCATATTCTATAGATCACAAAGACGAACTCTGATACAATGTCAGAGGAACTATATAGGATGTGAATACCAGAAAGTGAGGCTAAGCTGTGAATTGTGCAAGACTGTTGAATCTCAGATCTGTACCTCTGAAACAAATAATGCAATATATGTTAAAAAAAAAAAAAAGAAGAAGAAGAAGGCAGCGGGAGGGGAAGAATGAAGCGGGGGAAATCGGAGGGGTGGACGAACCATGAGAGACGATGGACTCTGAAAAACAAACTGAGGGTTCTAGAGGGGAGGGGGGTGGGAGGATGGGTCGGCCTGGTGGTGGGTATTGAGGAGGGCACAGTCTGCATGGAGCACTGGGTGTTGTGCACAATGAATCATGGAACACTACATCTAACACTAATGATGTCATGTATGGGGATTAACATAAGAATAAAATAAAAAAAGAAGATACAGAAAAAAAAATTTTTTTGAAGAAGAAGGTAGCAGGGGGAGAAGAATGAAGGGGGGGAATTGGAGGGGTAGACGAACCCTGAGGACGATGGACTCTGAAAAACAAACTGAGGGTTCTAGAGGGGAGGGGGGTGGGAGGATGGGTTAGCCTGGTGGTGGGTATTGAGGAGGGCACATTCTGCATGGAGCACTGGGTGTTATGTACAAACAATGAATCATGGAACACTTCATCTAGAACTAATGATGTAATGTATGGGGATTAACATAAGAATAAAAATAATAATAATAATAAATAAATTAAAAAAAAAGAAAGTGAGGCTAATTGGGGCCATATTGGAGGCCAGCGACCACACTGCCACACCCTCCATTTGAAATCCTTTCTGACCATCCCCCTGCTGCCACCACACTCCTCTGTGCTTCTTCTGCACGCTTTGGATTCTCACTACCCTTCATTTCACTCATTTGTTTGCAGGTCAGTTCCCCTTTCCCTCATTTTGAACTCATTGAAGTTAGGGGTTATGTTTTATTTGGTTCTGAATTCCACACCTAGCACCGTATGGTTGAATTAAATTTAGTTGAGGAAAGAAAGTCTGAGAACCAGAATGTGGAAGCAAACTCTACTCTTATATGGGAAACTTGCTGAATTTGGATGGTACCTTATTTGAATTTGAAGACTAACCAGAGAGAATCTTGACATAGTAAATCCCTTGAGTAATAAGATATCTCTACAGTAAATGCAAGAAACTTGAGGGCTGGGGACTAAGCATAACTACTTTTGATTGCTCTCCTGCCTTGAATAAAATTGAAACTTGATGACTGTGCTGAATACCTATAGTCTTTTTAATTGTCTGTTTGGACATGGAGACTCCTCACTCTAAACAAGTTGATCTTTCAACATTTGACTGTGATGAGAATCATTAAGGATTATTGTTTGCCTTATTTAGGTTCCCTATTCTTACTCTACAAATATCTCTATACAGACTGTTGACAGTTCCTCCAAAGACAAGACTTATTTGAACCCCTAAGATTTACATTTCCAGCCATCCTGTGTTCTCTTATTAAATAGCAGCATGAAAATTTATAGGGGCTCACACTGTGTTTATTCTGTGAGTGTTCATGTAAAATGTACTCAGTTTTCCAAACTGTGTATTAATCTAGAGTCTTTAGAGAATTTTGTGTTAGTGAAAATTATTGTAGCATCCTGTGTTAGTGAAAATGGTTTCAAATTAGACAGCTTGAATTTCTTAATAAAAGCCAAAGAGACTTTTGGTTAATATGAATTGAAAGGAAAGGATCTGCCAGTTTCTGGCCAAAAGGTGACCCCTGTAAAGACATATTTGTTAGTTGTGAGTGACAGAGGTTACAGAGCCAGCCAGGACCATTTCTAAAGTGTTAAGCTGACCTTAGGTAACAAGGTCAGGAGGTCAGTAGAGGTCAGGATTGGTTGAGGAGAACTCTTTGCCTTTTGTGGGAGCTTTTAAAAGGCTTCAGCTCTCTGTCCCTCCTTCTTTCTGGCCTCTCTTCTTTCTGGCCTCTCCCTGCATGGCTGTTTTCTAAAAGCCAGAATGATTTGAAAACTGACTCACTGGCTGACCTTTCCAGCCTAGGGGCACATGGACAACCAGATGCTGGGGTTTAAGCCTCTTTCTGTTTGGCAGGGTGGCCAATGGACATGGGGCATCTCCTATTCCTCATGTTGTCTGTAGGTAAAGTATTTTGGGCACCTATCCCAAGTACTAACTCTGCTTTCAGCCCCAAACTACTTAAGAACTTTAGATTAAGCTTTTAAGACTTTGCACATGGTTTTTGCTCAGCATTTGGTTGTGTTGGTTTCTCTACATCTCGCTTGTATATTACTTACATATTACTTTGGACAACGATTTTTTATTAAAGAGACACTGTCTTTTCCCCTTCTGAACATTTTAAAGCACATTTGGACAAACATCTTTTAAAGAGAGAAATTCAGCGATTTGCTCGCCTATACCTTAACTGACTCAGGGACATTTCCTCTTCATTAACCTCTCTCCATCAATTTGAAAAGGAAATCAGCAAGACCTCACCATGAAGTCTCTTTACCTCTTCACTTCCTCTTTACCTTTCTTTGGAAAGTCTGCTGGAATCTGGGTCTGACTTTTGAATATTTTCCAGGCTTTCAGCTATGGTGATCTCAGCTCCCTGAAACCACAGTTGGCTACAGCACCAGGGTGCCCCTAGATGAGGCTGATCCAATGGTTGGAAGTGAGAGCCTTCCCCGCACACACACCCCATGGTGTTTGCCTGTTGACAACTCAGGCAGGCATACGAGCAGTTCTGGCTGCCAGATGCTCATCTAGTGCCTTCCGCCTCCATTTTAGGGGAAAATAACCAGGGGAAGAGGCGGAAATGATTGTGTTAATGATCATGGCCTCACAAAAATCTAGCGTACATGTTGGAGGAACAGAACATGGGAAGGAAAGACCCTGAGCACCTGAGTGAGAAATTTGGATTTGTTTACATCTGATTCAATTCAACAAATATTTATGAGTAAAATTCTGTAATGTGAGCAATGAGGATGCATAAGACACACAAAAAGGGTAAGATGTGGGCCCTCCATTCAGTGGGAGAGGAAGAAAAAAATATACAGAACTTATATACAACCACCATAAAGACATAGAAGCAACACTCATGGGAATAGAGAGGAGGAAGGGAGTCATTCTGATGGGAAGACTTCCAAAAGTCTTCATGAAGGAGGTAGTTATTTTAGCCTGGTCTTGAAGAACGGGTATAATTTAGTGAATAGATTTCGCAGGGCGGTGGGGGGTGGGGGGGAGGCGGGGCAGAGGTCAGGGAGGATATTCCAGGGAGGAGGAAGAGAAAACAGCTTGAAATAAATCCCAGAGGAGGCAGCAAATGTCAAGAGGCATACAGGTAGGAATTCGTGAGTAGCTTCTTGAACAATTAAATATTACTGTGAAATCATCTTGAGGAAGAAAAATGAGAAATTATCATCACTGGATGGAGAACAGGAAGAAAATTTAAAGACAAGATCAAGATCACTCCAGAAACTTAATTTAAAATTATTTTTGTCGGGGCGGCCTGGGTGGCTCAGTCGTTAAACGTCTGCCTTCGGCTCAGGTCATGATCCGAGAGTCCTGGGATGGAGCCCCACATCCGGCTCCCTGCTCAGCGGGAAGCCTGCTTCTCCCTCTCCCGCTTCCCCTGCTTGTGTTCCCTCTCTCGCTGTGTCTCTCTCTGTCAAATAAATACAGTCTTTAAAAAAAAAAAAAATTATTTTTGTCAAGAAAAAAATAATATATGTACATGGCAAAAAACACTTTGGATCATACAGAACATCTTGGAAAAAATCTTGGAAGTTATTTAGACACTTATTGGGATTAGGGTAGAGGTTGGAAAAGAGAAGATAATTGCCTGCATGGGGTAACACTTCTTATATTTAGGATTATTGTAGGGATAAAGAAGATAATTTAGATTAAAAGCTTCATACTAGGCCAAATCCCTAAATGGTAGTTGCTATTACTATTTAAAATTTTTTTATGATGTTCATTGCTATTGTTATAGTTATAGGAAAAATGAGACTTGAAAGTGCTTGGCCCTGGGAAGAGAGGGGAGGAAAGCATCAAACATTACCTTAGGGATTTAGAAAATCAAGAGTGAGACTAGGATCTTGGACATTTAGTCCCCTGTGGACCCTTCCCTCCAGTCTGTGCTTGGCCAACTTCTTCAACAGTCAGTTGTTGTTTCCCTATCAATTTTCTACCCATCTCCCTAAGCTCAGGCCAATGCCAACCCCTTCCCTAAGACTGTTCCCTCCTGTCAGTCAGAATGCACCTCTGTGTGCTTACAACATGTTGCTTGTACTTTAAGATTTTATTTATTTGAG
This sequence comes from Mirounga angustirostris, assembly GCF_029215605.1. NCBI lineage: Eukaryota > Metazoa > Chordata > Mammalia > Carnivora > Phocidae > Mirounga > Mirounga angustirostris. Next base: position 49,216,875 of record NW_026991717.1, on the reverse strand, counting down.
AGAGAGAGAGTGCTCACACACACACGAGTTGGTGGGGGGGCAGAGGGAGAAGCAGGTTCCCTGCTGAGCAGGGAGCCTGCTGCAGGGCTCCATCCCAGGACCCTGAGATCATGACATGAACCAAAGGCAGAAGCTTAACTGACTGAGCCACCCAGGCACTCCTATGTTGCTTGTACTTTGAATATGCACATGTTAGCATGTCTGCCTCCCCCACTGGATTCTTGTGGGTGCCTTGCAATTAGTGGGTGTCCAAGAAGCATTTATTGAAATAAAATGTGGCACATAGTGAGTTTAAAGTTTACTATAGTTGAATTTTTAATGTAGGTATTGGGGATAGCCCCAAACCCCAGATGTATAAAAAAAGTAAAGTTACAGTTCTGTAAATCCTATTCATTTTTCTCAGGGTGATAGAAATCCTATTCATTTTCTCAAGGTGATCCTTTTCCAGGGAGATACCTGCTATGATTTTTATCACTGTCTTCCTCCCCAAACTGGACTTGCCTCCTTCCAACCAGAAAAGCTTCACCTTGGCTTAAGAGTGGGAAAATTTTCACTAACGTCCAAAGTTTTCCCTCTACTCACTAAGGCACTGGATAGCCTCTGGTCTAGCTGTCCTATTAAGGCAAGGTTGTGGAGTCGTGGAATGGAGGTTGTAACAGGAAATACTGGGGTGGGGGAATCTTTAGTATTTCAACCACATGGGCATCTGGCAATGTGGGGCTCCTGGTAGAGAAAAGAGAACTAGCAAGGTAGATTTGGGAATCAAAAACAGGACGTTGGTAATGGAAACTGAGAGTGAATCCATTTTCTCCATGTCTTAAGGGGGAAAAGAAATCAATCATGTCATTTTTTTTTTTTTGAATTAAACACTGTGCTAATTACCCCTAAGGGACAGACAGGAAGCTTGCAAATTACTTATAAGAACCTTCTGCCATGTGGCCCCAGGGCCCCTCTGTAGCCTTTTCCCACCACTGCCTTCCTTGACCACCCGCTTCTCAGCTCCACCCTTTGCCAGGCTCTTCCCCGAGGCTGGACTGTCTGTGGGGCTCTCTCCCTTCTCTTCCCCAGCCAGCAAACTCGTCCTTAAAGAAGATCAAATGTCTTCTCTTGAAAGCTTTCCTGATGCCTGCAGCAGTATTCTCCCGGAACTATCTCCCCAGACCCAGTTACACCAGCAACCACTGACCCGGGAATGGCTGAGGGCAGGGAATGAGTCTATCCCCAGCAACTAGCACAGCGCTTGGCACATGGCAGTTACTTAGTGAATATTTGTTGTCTGAATGGAGGAATTATATATACATTCAAAGGAATCACATATACATTCAAATATGTTTATGCAAAACAATAAAAACATCTGAGCAGTCAACAAAAGCAAACACTTGCTGTATGTTCTATATACGGTTCCAGGCACTTTACCTCCTTAGCGTTGTTGAGTCTGAGCCACAAACCTAGGAGATAAGCACAACTTTTATTTCCATTTTCAGATGAAGACACCGAGAACCAGAGAGGTCAAGGTATGTGCTTGGGTTACTTGCCCAACCCTATGACAATTTGCCCTGCCTTGGGTCGGCTTCTTAAGGCCTCTAGACTCCAGTTTCCTCATGCTTGAAGCAAGGGCATCGGACCCTGTGAACCACAAGATCACTTGCCGTTTGGAAGACCTGTGATTTAATAGTCAGGGATGTGACTAAAATGTGATGTATGCCGATGGTGGGAGTCACAAGTGCAGGGCTTGGGGTGGGGGAAAGAGGTATTCTGAAAGCAGATGCTGAGGGAAAGGCCCAGAAGCAGTCACTATATTCCGTTCTCACAGAGCAAGTGGCTGAATTGCCTCTCTTCTCCCCACCACACACCTTCCACAGTTCCTTCAGAAAAGCCCTTTCTCAAGTTCCTGTAGTTTCTTTCCCTTTTTAAAAGCTGTGCTACAGGCTGCTCACTTGCCCTGCTTTTCCCAGGCAGTGGGAGGGATGAAGGGGAGGATCTGCCAAGGATGTGGCCCCTAAGATGGTATTGGGTGCTTCATTCTGTAGATGCAGCCCAGGCCTGTCACAGCAGCTCTGAGAAGTCATGGGGCCCTTCTGAGATGGCAAAGGGGGGCGGGTGACCAGAGCTAAGCAGGTTGTGGGGTGAACAAATGGATCTCCGGCTCCTTTTGTCCCCTTAGGGTCCACACATCCAGTTCATGAATCCCACCCATTCTACCTCCCACAGAGCTTGTGTCTCTCTCCCCTCTTTCCCTCTACCTCTCTCTAGTTTGGGTATTAAGTTCTTCCTTGGCTTGGTGCGGTGATCTCCTGAACAGTCTCTCCTCTTTCCAGTTCATCTTACACCAAGCTGTAAGATTTATTTCAATCACCAGTCTGGCCCCACAATGCCAGAGCCCCAATCTTCAGACCTTTCCCATTACTTTGTCCTTCATGTTCTGGTTCCAAGCCCTCCGTATTCTCATTTCCTACCATGTACAGGGCCACAACCCCACCCCATCTGTGCCTGTTGGAACCCTCTCAGACCTAGTGCAAATGTTATGACTTTTATAAGGCTTTCCCAAATATCCACAAACTTAATTGTCCATGGCATGTTTTGGTGCCTCTACTTTAGCAGAAGATTACAACCAAATGTGAATGTAGCATTATTTTTGTAAATCTGCTTCCAGATTTTGTAAATCTGCTTTCATGTAAGCCCCATGAAAGTAGGAATCCCATGTTTCAAGTTACTCACAGAGGCCAGTATGCAATCTTCAGTTAGTGGGCACTTGGCAGCTATTGAACATGGGAAGAATGTAGAAATGTCCAAAAGTGGTAAGCATGTAGAGACTAGAATGTGTCCACTGGGGTTGAGCACCATGAGCCAACACTATCTAACTTAATCTAAGAAAGAGAATGTATAGTCCTATTTTGTTGAAAGACAGATATGATGTGTCAGATAAAAGGAACTTGCTTGTGGTTCCCGTGGAGTTTTCTGCTCCGGGCCTTCCACTCCGGTACATTGTGTTTGTATTCTCCTACCTCTTCAACTTTGCGGGGAGGGGTTTGTCCTGAGACCTCAGTTCTCTGACGGATTTGAGAAGAATTATTGATTCTCAGTTTATTCAGCATTTTCTTTTTTGTGTGGATGGGAGTGATCTCTAAGTTCCTTTCAACGTGGGGCCAGAAACTGGAAGTCTCTATCAGGTCTACTTCAGATTAAGAAAGAATCAGATGACCCTAGTTTGAGAAGAAGAGAACCAGGGCGGGTCTGGGTACCTGAGCGGTGGAAGTTGATGTCTCAAGAGTCCTGCCACAGATGTGATTTAGTGTCAGCAACATCCAGGCTCGTCCTCTCTCCCCTCCATACCTAACCTTCTAGGAAGGGACCCAAGGGGGAATTAGCCACCCATGGATCCATCAGCTATGGCCGAGGTCACTGGGGCCACTCCTCAGAGGGGTCTTTGTGAGCCTTGCAGAATCACAAGAAGTGTCTACCCCATGGTCAGAGGTTCCTATTTGAAAAGTTTGGCAGAAGAGAGAACAGGGCACGGGAAAGAATAAATTAGCCTCTGGAGGAGCCAAATGTTGGATAAGAAGATCTATTACTATCCAATCCCCAACAGTTGGAAAATGAATACAAGACCTTTTTTTTTTTTTTTTAAATATTACTGTTGTCCTTAGGACAGTGTTTTGGAGACTGGAGAGGTGGAGGCTGGAGTGGCCAAAAGCGTACATAACAAAGAAATGGATCTTAAACCCACTGATTTGGATCATACATTTGAAGAACCAGCTTTTTGGAAAGAGAAAACAGGGCGACAGTTGGAAGGAGGCTGTAAATTCCAAGGATTGTTCTCTTTTCATGTTGGTGGAAACAGGAGGGTGTGACTGGAAACGAGTCAGTAGGCTGGGAGGTGAGAGGAGGGGTCAGGGAGGCAAAGGTGAGGATGGGGGGTGCGGTCTTGGGGGTGGGGCTTGGCTCTGGCAGTCTTGGCAGCTTCTGGAAGCAGATTTGCTGCTGGCAGGATTTCAGAGTAGGGAAGGCATCAGGGCCAGAGCTTAGGTGGTGGTGGTGATTATGTGTTCAAACACAAGAAGGACATCTCTCCCTCTGAGACCACAGGGAAGATAGAGTTTAGCTGTAAAGACAGGCAATATGGGGACCAGCAGGGTGGCCTGGGACTGAGCACACAGCTAGCAGCCTCTTGACACTTTGATCTATTATCTTCTTTCTTTCCAGGTGGGTATGTTCCTGAGTTAGTTTCCAGGGCTGTTGCAACAATGTATCACAAACTGGATGTCCCAAACCATAGAAATTTCCTGTCCCACAGTCCTAGAGGCTAGAAGTCTGAATCCAGGTGTTGGCAGACGTGGTTCCTTCTGAGGCTGTGAGGGAAAATCTGTTCCAGGCCTCTCCCCTAGCTTCCGGTGGTATGCTGACAGTCTTTGGTATCCCTGGCTTGTAGATACACCATTCCTGTCTCTTCTTTCATCTTCACAAGGTGTTTTCCCTGTGCCTTCACATGACCCATCTTATAAGGACACTAATCATATTGGATTAGGGGCCCATCCTACTCTAGTGTGACATCATCTTAATTCATTGCATTTGCAATGACCCTATTTCCATGTCAGGTCACATTCCAAGTCATGGGTTGTATTCTGAGTCAATGTATTTGTTTTTGGTGTGTGTGTGGGTGGGTGGGGGGACACAATTCAGCCAATAACAGTTCCCATGTTACAGATCAGCAAACTGAAGCTCAGAGAGATAAATGCATTGCCCATGGTCATCTGGCTAGGGAGAATCAGAGTCAGGATTTGAACCGTGTCTCTCTCACTCCAAGACTGAAATGCTCTCATTTCTGTGAACTGAGGGTTGGTGAGCAGAAAATGGGAAGTGAGAGAGAGAAAGAGAGAGAGAGAGAAGGTTAGCAGCAGTCCCTGTAGGAATTGAGCTTGAGAACTCACAGGAGGGTTATTGGTGGACGGCCAGAGTTCAGTTGAGCAGAGGACATAAAATTGTCACGGTGGGTCTGCACAGTTGGATGTGTCAATTGATGTATTTTACTAACTCACAGTATTTATGCCCGTTAGGATGGGACTGATAGTACTAGAATTTGAGAAATCCTGCTCCAAATTTTGAGGAAAAGCATATGAGCGCTATTTTTTAGAGCAGAAGGTCAGAAAATAAAGGTAATGACAATAGCTAGGGCTAGTTCTACAGTGCTTTACGGCGTATGCCATACCTGTGGCCGTCCTGAATTTACTGACAAGGGAAGGGAGGCTCAGGAAAGTAATTACGTGGCTTCCCCGGGACCTCCCAGCTGGTATGGAGAGGAATGGCCAGGGGTCTATCGTGTCCTTTTTTCACTGAATCCCCTTAGATATCTTCTCCGCAGATACAATAGCTGAAGCGGTGAGAGAAGCAGGGGACGTTGCTGGGAGAGAGCACAGCACGGGGGGAAAAAAGAGAAGCGCGACAAAGCAACGGTGGACGCCGGATGCCATCAAAGGAACAAGGGATCACACAGGGTAGGATCACAGCATCGAGGGAGAAAGAGGTGGTGAGGAACAGCATCAAATGCTGGGGGCAGGTCGAGGGGATAAAGTTGAAGAAAACGTCACTGAATTTGGAGATGAGTCGTTCCCCGGGAACCTCTTTGAGCTTTCAGAGCTTTCTGGCGAGCAGTGGGAGGAAGCTGGAGTGCAGGGGGTGGGGTGGAGGAAATGGGATGATGAGTGGCTCCATTTTTCATTCAGAAAGTTTGGCAGGGAAAGGGAAGAGAACAGGATCGTAGCTGGAGGGCACAGCAGGACCCAGCAAAGGTTTTTCCAAGGGGGAGGTAGGGGGAACCTGTGCATGTCTGGAATACATCTGATTTCAAGGCTCGCCTCTGCTTCCAGATGTGCAACAGTCAATGGTGACTACAATAACATCTCCATCTGTCAGCCAAGCTGTAGTCCTGCTCTCAGGAAGGCTTCCATGTTGACTAGCATATGTTATTAATTCTGGAGGCATTGTAGTGGACAGTGCATTGCCTGACACTTGTCAGAGGAGTCCTTGCACTGGATTTATATCTACATTACCATCCAGCAACGTTTATTGCAGAGTGGCCAAGAGCTGGGTTTTTGAAGTGAGACAGACCTGGATGTGAACACCAGCTCTATTAGCTGCGCAGCTGTGGGCCAGTTAATACCCCTCTGCCTCCGTCTCCTCATCTGGAAGTCAGGGATCGGATCTATCCTGGAGTATTGTCAGTAGCATTAAATGAGCTCATGCATGCCTTGTGCTTAACACAATGCCTGGAACATACTTAACGCAATGCCTGGAACATAAACAATACACGGCAAGCATTCGTCGTCTGGGGTAAAGCAGTAAAAGCAATACCACTACTGTCTTGTCCTTAAAATCCAAGTGAGGCCTTTGTTTTTACTTTTTGCACCTCTACAGTGATTGCTCACAAAACGATCCTTTAGATCAGAGACTAGGGGTGTTGAACTAGCTACACTCCACCCCCCTCCCCTCCTCATGCCTCCACTATCAGGTCAGTCTGTATGTGGGAAAAGAGATCTGAGTCCTTTTCAAACAGATCTGGGATGAAGCGGGGAGGGAAAGGAAAGAGGAGAGAAGGAAGGACACCAAATGAAACTCTTTGATCTAAAAAAATACCCACCAACACACACACACACACACGCATGCACGCACGAGTGCATCTGGTTTCTCTCTATCCAGTCTGTGTCCACACACCTTCCTTTCTGAGGCCTCAAAGACAAAGAACATTACTGAGGGTATCTATTTTTATAGATATTAAAAACTGTAAAAATCTGGATCAACCATCACAGCTCCTTCTTAGTCCATAAAATCATTAATGTGTTAGGTGCGTGGGAAATTCCAGAATTACAAGAAAATGTTTAACTTTTAGAAAAGCTATCCATTTGGGGGAATGGATGGGGTGAGGGGTGGAGGGCTGAAGGAAGGGCAGGCCTGCCGCATAGCTGCAGGCCAGACTGCCCCAGAACCCAGACAAATATAAACAAATATCCATGCCCACTGTGACTTTCTTTCAAGTTTTCTCGGCTCTCCACAAATACCACTTCTCCTTTGATCAAAGTTTCTTCTGAAGACATAGGGGAAAAGATGGAACAGGCTTCCTGCTGCTCTCACCCCATTTTATCTCATTGAGAGCCACTGCTGATTAGGAGAAGGCCACTTGGCCGAGGAGCCCACACATCTCCGCTCCTGGAATGTGCTCGCTACAGTGCTCTCTGCTGTCACGGGAAGAGCGATGGCTTCTCCGGAGTGTGAAGATAAACAGATTTCTCTGTCTGCAAAGCCTGTTCCCAGCATCACCGACCCACTCCTGCTCTGGAAAGACCCTTGTGGCCATCCCCCTGCTTTAAAAACAACCCCAAACTATGACTGCTCTGCCCCTGGACTCTTTCTACAGTCGCATATGATTGTCATTTCCGGATCCCGGGGGAGGAGGCATGATTAGCTCAACGCCTCCTTCTTGGAGGAAGCAACGCGGAGACCAACTGGTTCAAGACATAGGCGAGCCAACGGGAAAACCGGGATGAAAGGAGTATGAACACGGTAGTTCTCCGATGTCGCCATGGCCACCTGAGAACAGTGGTTAGACTTTCTTTCTCGGGTCTTCCAGGCTGCTTGCCAAAATCTCGCTGGGACCTCCCGTTCCTGTTGTCTTGCAGCTGGCTGGGGACCCGGGTCTTCACGGTGGCCGCCTCATCCTCCACCAGAAGAGGAGCCTTTCTGAAGCCCTGTGCATCTTGTTTGTTTGTTTGCTGTGATTCAGTAGCAGGTGGGGTGGGAGGAAAGAGCGATTACTTCTGGAAGCGACTCCAACAGTCCTGTACTATATACTTATAAGAGTTCAGTGAAAACCTGACACGCGAGTAGTCTCACCAGTGAATAATTGCGGGAGGTGGGAGTGAGCAGGGAGCAGTTGGGTTACAAGAAGCCCTGGGCCTGCTCTCAAAATACTTCTTTCACCGCAAGAGCCATGGGCTTTTGCCATCGGCTTTGTTGTCAGGACGATGACAGTTACCTCCTAGCATGATTTGCAAGCCCGGATTTAGCTTTTCAAAGTGAAGGCCCCACAGAGATTGAAGGAAGAAACACTGTCCCCTAATGGATTCACACATGCAAATCTCACGTCTGGTGGTAGTACCGAAGCACAGAAAAGCACAGCCCCCGGGCCAGGTAGGAATTTTCAACCGATAACCTTCTGCAGAATAGCCAATTGGGTCAATAATCCCCCAGCAGCAGGTAACAAAGGCTGCTTGATGAGTTGTAGACAGAGCTCCCCGCCAGAGGCCCCTAATGGTCAGAAGTACATTCCCTGGTGTCTTCGTGCTTTTGTCCTAGAAAAACCTCTTCAGGCTCCATTGCTTCCCTTCTGGCGCCAGCTCCCCAGGCAGGTGAGGGAGGGAGGGATCCCCACAGAAGAAGGGCTTCCCTCTCCCTTGGCAGTGGGAAAGCAGTCTGCAGAGGGCCGGGAGGAGGGGGAAGGAGGTGAATCTGACTCTATCTTCTGCTTCGGGCTTGGGAGCTGGGGATGGGCAATGGGCAAATGGATGTCCCCACGGATGGAAGGTATTTAGTACTCCCACCTTGGTTCCCCCGGGCAGGAAGGATGAGGGCTTGGGACCCATCTCCTTGGGCTCCTAAGAAAGGAGCAGCTTTCCATCTGATCTCAGGCAAGAGAAGCGAGGCCCCGCCCCCAGCCAAAGGTGTGAAAGCTCAGTGCTGGCAAGGGTTTGTGCCTCCTCTCCCTTCCATCAGTTCTCCGACACCCAGCACCCCAGCCTGTTCTCATCCCCTGGGTCTCGGCTTGAATCCATCTCCTTCGTGAGGTCACTCTCTTCTCCTTCCCCTTCTTTCGTCTCTTGATTCCCTCACATGCTCTCTCGATTTGTGGTGTTTGCATACTTGCCTCCTCTAGACCTTAGGGCCCCTGAAGTCAGGATGACGTCTATGTGGCCAGCCTGCCCGGTGTGCGCAGCAGCAGCTGAGTGCTGAACTAATGGAGAAATGAAGAAATGCATCACATCCAGGATGTCTGCAAAGCACCCCTTCCATTGCTCAAAACGGTCTTCCTCCTCTTCAACGGACATTCGGAGAGGATATTCTAAGTGTCTGGAGCTTAGGACAAGGAGGACAGGTGCTGATACATACAACGCGCACCACGTGCCAGGCTCTCCACCAAGCACTTTTCATTTACTCATCTAGACATCACCACTCTGTCAAGTAAGCATAATTCTTACAATCCCCATTTTTTCAGATAAGGAAATTGAGGTCACACAGCTAGTAAGTGGCAGAAGTGGGATTCGGACCCTAGTACTGTCTCATCATTCCCTTGCAGCAGATGGGGGCCTCCTTCCGAAAGGTCGAATTCAGAGGTGGTAAGGGGCTCCAGTGTGTACATTGTTAACCAGCAAGGAAATTTTAGGTAAAAACAAATATACCCATTTGCTTGGAAAAGCTGGTTCCCACCTCTTTTTAGAGTAGGCTGTCGTAAGTCAAAATGGCAAATAGTTTGGGCGCCTGGGTGGCTCAGTTGGTTAAGCGACTGCCTTTGGCTCAGGTCATGATCCTGGAGTCCCGGGATCCAGTCCCACATCGGGCTCCCTGCTCAGCAGGGGGCCTGCTTCTCCCTCTGACCCTCCCCCCTCTTGTGCTCTCTCTCTCTCATTCTCTCTCTCTCAAATAAATAAAATCTTAAAAAAAAAATGGCAAATAATTTGAGTAGCTCCCTTCAGAAATCCCTTTCCCTCAGACTCTATTTTTGAGAGAAAAACAATGTTCATGATAATTCACAATGAGGTGTAAAAGACAAATGGCTTAATTTACCTAACTTCCAGAAAGGATCTGTTGTGCTAACAAATGGATGACTTTAGGAGTGACCATGCAATATCCTTGGTGTGCTGATGGATGTGGACATTGCATGCTGGGAGGGAGGAAGGAGGAAGGCAGAGAGTGGGTGGAAGATGGGTGGAGGGTCTTAATAAGCAGGGAAGTTTAAAGATTTATTTATTTTAGAGAGAAAGCATGTGCGTGGTACAGGGCGGGGGGGGGGGGGGGAGGCGCGGGTGGAAGCAGAGGGAAAGAATCTTCAAGCAGACTTCCTGCTGAGCGCAGAGCCCAACATGGGGCTCAATCTCATGACCCATGAGATCACAACCTGAGCAGAAACTGAGAGACACTTAACCAACTGAGCATCCAGGTGCCCCAACAGTCAGGGAAGTTTAAATGCTCTGTTGAGTCTTAGGAAAACTTGGAAAGTTTTTTAGCTAAGAAAGGTCCATTCACCTATTCATTCAGTTGAACAAAATTGTAGCCCCAGAGGCTACCATGATGAATAAGTCGATCCCTGCCCTGTGTACTCTCTTACACGGGTAGAGGAGCTAAGTATATAAACAAGTAACTACAACCCAGCTGGACAAGTGTGCTAACAGAGCTATCAAGGCACAGGATCGAGGGCTCACTCTAGGGGAGAGGTGAGGGCTGGGCCCTCCAGGAAGGCTTCCTGGAAAAAGAGACATCTGAAATAGGTCTTAAGAGATGAACAGCGGTTCACTAAGTAGAGACTGAGTTAAAGTGGGGGAGCGGATGAAGGTGGAGGGCCGCAAAAGGACATTTCAGGCAGAAGGAAAAGCATTAGCCAAGGCCCAGACGTGGAAAATAGCAGAGGATGCCAGTCTTTTGAAGTTTTGATATAGTGCATTTTGGAGAAATAGAGGTAGAGAAAGAGAGATGGTGGTAGTATGAAAAAGAAAAAAAAGGAGGTTGGGAGAGCTGTTGGGAGCCTGATGGTGAAGAGCCTTGCCTGTCTGCATCGTGGTTGGAAGCTAATCCCAGCCTTTCTCCCATTGTTTTCCAAAGGAACACCAATGCCCCTTGGGAGGATAGTACACATTCCAGTGTGAAGGGGGCCTATGGTCTGTTGGCTAAAATGCTTAAGGAAACCTTGGGTTAGACAAAGTTAGTTTTATATCACTTCCTGAATTTTCAGAGTTTAATGTATCTAAGAGGGGTTTTGGTTCTGTTTGTTTTTTGGGTTTTTTTGTTTTGTTTTGTTTTGAGCATGAAACAGTGTATTATATGGGACAAAAGTATTTTTGTAAGAATTGATAAATCTTTATATCTGGTGTATTAGGGTTTCCAGAGAAATAGAACAAATAGGATTTGTGTGTGTACACACACACACATAACTATCTATCTATCTATTGAGATTGACTGAATTTAAGGAATTGGCTTATACAATTGTGGAGGCTGCCAAGTCTGAAATTTGCAAGCTAGCTAGCAGGCTAGAAATTCTGGCAGGAGTTAATGTTGAAATCTTGAGTCTGGAGGCAAAATCCTTCCTCTTCTGTGTACCTCAGTCTTTTCTCTTAAGGCTTTCAACTGACTGGATGAGCCCACCCATAATATGGAGGGTGATCTGCTTTACTGAAATTGTGCTGATTTAAATGTTAATCTCATCTAAATGGATAAAGAATATGTGCCCTGAATCACAGGTATGGTCCACATTTTAATCCACACACACACACACACGCTACAAGTGCAAATAACTTATTATGAAAAACCAGATCAAGATTTGAGCTGAATGGGTCAAATGACGTTACTCCAGGACGGACGGCACCTGCTGGATCAGAGACCACATGTCCCTGGGCCACCAGCCAGCAGATACTGCGGGGTGTCCCTTGTTTCTCTCCCAAAGCCTGGCATGGGGTCAGACTGGTACCGTGGCTGTTGTGTGCAGGTCCAGACCAAGCCCTGCCTGAATGTTGGGTGTATTTAGAAAGGACTCCCACCATCCCACTCAGTCTGAGGCCAGCCAGGATCTGTCTCCTTTCCTGGCCTGTCTTTCCAAGGTGATGCTGAGCTAGACCGTCCTCCCCTGTATGCCTTCCCAGTGGTTCCTTTTCCCCAGGCTCTCCACAGGCCCAATCAAGCTGAGGGTCAATAAAGTCACATGACAGCTTGTGATTAGACACCAGTTGCAAGTATAGAGAAAAGTTCCCTGACTGTAGAAGACGGTGCAGTGATGGTGTAGTGAGGGCGGGGAAGGCTTCAGAAAGTAGGTTGGAAACCAGATTGGGCCTACTTAGTGAGAACTCAGCCCCATCAGATGCTTGCGTTAACCATGATGACTGTTTATAGAGCGATGGTGGGGTGCCACGCACGGTGCTTAGCAGTTCACATGTATCTCCTGCTTCCTGGTCCACGAGGGCAATGAACATAGCCGTTTTGTTCACTGCTCTATCCCTGACATCCAGAACAGTTTCTTGCACACAGCGAGTGCTCAATAAATATGTACATAATACCTGAGAGGTCGGCATTTTGGTTCTCTTTCATAGAGGAGGGATTTAGGGTGAGAAAGAGAAAGCGGCCTGCCAAAGCCACAGTGGTAGATTCGGGACTCAGACCCAGGTCCTTCTGACCCGGGGTTCTCACTCTTAACTATTCTACTGCATTGGAACCATGCGGGCATGAAAGAGGGCAGTGCCCAATAACTATAGCTGGTAGACTGTAATGAAGTCCAGGACATCCCTATCCTGTGCTACGGAAGATTAAGTGGGGTAATCAAAAGAGTTCAGTATCATCCTTACCCCTTCCAAAACCACCTCTCATCACTGCCACATCCTCCTAGCCCCGTGCAGTATACCACACAGAGGGCACATAGTTGCTACTCAATAATTATTATTTGAATATGGGTTTGTTCTTTCCACACTGTTCATTGCTCTTTTTCTTGCATTTTTGAATTGCTATTTAACTTTGTTCCATATACATCTGCTTGTCACACCTAGATTACAAGCTAGTTCTCTACTCTACCTTACCCCTCTACTGTACCCAGGCCAGGGCTGAGTACATTGAGGGGCTTTACGAAGTCTAACATGAGAGAAAAAGCTTGTTATAAAACTCTCCACAGGCAGGCTTTTCATAGTTATCCAAGGTCTCCTCTTCCTTTCACAATTCTTTCAGTTGGTTCATTTGTATGACCCTCGGCTAGAGGCTGGGCAGGATAGGAGGATGAGAAAACGCCTGGTTCCTGCCCTCAAAGGGTACACACATAGCAGGTGCCACAGATATGGTTATAAATACCATAACTCAAAATAGAGATAGTTCCATTAGAGAAGCTCAGATAAAGCTTAGTGCAGCATGTCAGGGCAGGAAGAAATTGTTTCCAGCTGTTGAGATCAGGGAAGATGGCTTCTGGGATGTTCACTGTCTTATGCCACTCACCCCCATCAAAGAGAGGTGACCTCAGAGGACTTCAAAGGATGCTGCTGACTAATTGGATGACTAAGAACTGGAGAGCCCAGCCCGGCGGTGCCCCTTGGAGTACTTTTGCATTTACTCTTCACTGCAAAGTGGAAGGCTGTTTTAAAGACTTGAACTGGCTGGAGAGAGCTCAGAGGGAAGAGGATGGAAACACAAGCCCTAGCTCTGGTAATCAAGTCAGGGGCAATTATGTAAAGAGAGGTTTATGAAGAGTGGCAAGAGCAGAAGCCAGACTGCAAGGGTGATGAGGAAATGGAGATATTCATGCATTTATTCAGGAAATATTTGAGGCCAGTTCTATGCCAGGCACTAGGATAGACACTGGGGATGCAGAAATATGCAAAACACATGTCCCTACTTTTGGGGACTAGCACCCTATGAGTCCTCGTTTAAGAAGATTGGAAAAATGTCATATGTCAGTTAAAACTTAATTTTCTTTTTTTAAAGGAAGATTGGAGGAGGTGCCACGAGGAGAATGAGAAGGGTAGCACCACTGAGCAGTTGAGGGAAGGCGTGTTTTGTTTTGTTTTGGGATGAAGGTGAGAGAGCCCAGGGTGTGGTCTCAGGCCGAGGGGAGACAGAGATGAGGAATGCAGAAATGCCAGGGGGAGTGGGGTACCTAAGAAGGCAAAATCCTAGAGAAGACGTGTGTAGGATGCTGACATCACGCCGGGCCTGTGCTGAACACATCTCGGGAATGATCTCATTGGATCCTTATGCTAACCCTATAAGGCAGTTATTATTAAAGATGAGGAAACTCAGGTGCAAGGTCACATAGCAAGTGGGTTGAAGCAGAGATGTGAAGCCAAGTTCAGCTGCAAAGGCCAGGCTCTCCAGAACGTCATTGCTTTGAGGGATGTGGCCACGAAGACATTCAAGTGAGTCTAAAACCTGCTTCTGCTGGTTGGCTTTGCAAGTTTCCTGGTCTTCTGGCCGCTATTTACTGGGACCTTTGGCAGTTTTGAGCAGCATGGCATGGGGAGGGGACTATCTTCCCCCACTGCAGGCTGCCCTGAGTCCGTCTGCAATAATGCTCTGGTGCAGATGCGACCCTAGTACCAAGGCGGACTGCCCCTCCTTCACCTCCAGCGCCACCCTGCCTCACTCTTGGGGCTGTTGGTGTTTCCTCTGGCCCATCCTGGTGCCCATTTTCCCAGCCCCTGCCTCCAGGCTCAGGCAGTTCCTCTCTTCGCAGTCAGCATGGCGCGGGCTGTCCTAACTTAAAGCAGTGCTTAGCACATAGTAAGCGCTGCGGAATGATGGACAAGTAGCATTCTGCACTTCTAGAGCAAACCAGCCTACATGGAATATCATAAAAGCACAGGGCCAGTCAGACAAACCTAGATTTCACCTCCCCTTCTAGTACCTGGAAACAGTGTGACTCAGAACAAGTTACTCCTTCTCTCTTCATGAACCTGTTTCCTCATCTAAGGACCGGGAAAACAAAACCTTCTTCATACGTCGTCCTGAGGACTAAATGAGATAAATCATATCATGTGTTAAATGTCTCCTTCATAGTGTATTTCTAATAAATGTTGGTTTCTTCCCGCCTCACATGCGTTTTAATAAAGCGCTACCCCTCACAAGAGCCTGTAGGATTGGTCCCCTAATCCCTATTCGATACTGTGGGAAAGTCTCAAAGAAGGAAATAAGACCTGAAGTATCTTCCAGAAATCTGTCTGGATTTGCTTCTCAAAACAGAGAACTCTCCACCTTTCACGTGCTGTCACAAAAGGCATTCATACACCGGAAGTGTGACTTTCAAGCAAGCAGGAGAAGGCACTACCTTCTCCAAGGACGGGCCGTGCTATTGAGACATTTTCAAAAAGCCACTGCAGAACCTTCTAACAGAGTTCATTTGTTGGTGGAGTCATGAGATGCCTGGATAATTTTAGAGTAGGACTCACTCATTAGACTAGGAGAAAGCCGAAAGCTCAACAGGCAAGTTCTCTTTCCATAAGCAGCAACAGATGAAACCATGATCATGCTGTCACCCACATGCCACCTGTTCCCACTGTGCAGATGGTGTGGGGGCACGAGCAGGAGGGAATGTTCTGGCACCTACCAACCCCAGCCTTCCCAACCCAGTGAAGCAACCGTCCTCAGTGACATCTACATGACATGGCAGAGCCATCATTCTGACAACCCACTGGTCCCATTCCACCTCCCAAACCTTGAAAGACCAAAAAGATGTGGGTTTTTAATGTAAATTCCAAAGCCACTTACAAAGTACTTGGCTAGTTAGTAATGAAGAAAAATTACTTTACCTAATAAGATTTACACCACCATCAATAAGACTTGATGGCGTGTGATGTGATTTCTCTCGCAATCTAAAATAATCAGTTTAGCTCTAATAAAAGAGACCAGGGAAGAAACTGTTCTGCCTGCACTGCTTTTTTGTTTTGTTTTGGTTTTCTGTTTTGCTATAAACTAGGAATCGTCGTCTTTTTTGGATGATAAAAAAAAAATCTTGCATAGGGTCTGAAAGTAATTTTTTCTTCTTCATAATGAATACAACCTAAATTTTCTGCTGAGGCTGGTACCAGAGAAGAAAGTTTTGACAACCTAACATTCAAAAGGTCAAAATCAATCCAGAGGATAATCTGATTTAACCCACTAATTTTCCAGCCTCCAACCAAATAAATGCTTAGAGCTTACGTGTGTAAAATAGACAGGGCAAGCTAGAAGCAACGATCCATTAATCTGGATATATCTTCACTTCCTAAATCTTAAAATTATTTCTTAGGAGGGAAAAGGCAGGATAACTATTTAAATGTTAACTATTTCACAAAACAACCTACCTGTCTCTTTTCCTGTCCCCCTCTCCTCTTTTCCATTTCTTTCCTCCCTTCTTTCATTTCTTTAACTCTTGAGAAAAGTCAATGGGTGGGAGAGAGTGAGGGAATTTTCATCTTAAATTCACTTTACATATCCAGAACCGGCCTTGGGTAAAATTAGGAATTTGGCTCTATTGGCCTTAAGTCCTTCTCCTATCCTGCTCACACTGCACAAGACTGATCCTCTTCACAGTAACCCAAGAAGACTCAAAACCCACATTTTCTGGGCCGCTCCAACCTGGCTGCTGCCAGAGATCTGAGGCTGCAAAATTCTATCTGTGACCTCCTAGGTGGCAATTAGGCAATTGCCAGCGTAAGTGGCCATTTGCGCCCTCCAAGAGCATGCAAATGGCCTATGGTGGGTGCAATTCAACGGCACAGGCTTAGTGTCTGCAGTTTTGCTTTTGGGCAAAGGCGAAGTTGGCTTCATCAGAGTTCTCTCTTCACCCTTTCCTAAATACTGATGACTGTCCAAAGGAAGACAATTTTGACATGCCGGGAACAAGAGTGGAAAATCCTGTCACATTCAGGAAACATCAGCACCATGATTTTAAAAGTCAGTTTAGAAGTAGCTGCTAAGCAGGCGAGTTTTCAGGCTCCTTTTCAAAGCTGAGGGGAGATTAACAAATGGTCAGCCCACGTCTCTGCTGGAAACATGAATCAGTGGTGCCACCTCCTGGCAGAGACCACCTCCCTGGTGAAGGCTGGGAGATCGTGGCAGCCATTTTGTTTCAGGCACCAGAAGGTTCAGAGCTGGAAGAAATCACAGGGTTTGTTCTAGTCCCACGAGAGGACATCGAGACCTGGAAAAGTGACACAAAATCAGTGGCAGACCTCAGACAGAGGAACTAAATGAACCACATCTGTTGAATCCATCCTAAGGGCTGATCACTGTACAAGGCCCACTGCATACTCACAGTAACTCTGTGAGAAAGATGATATTCTCTCCCATTTTCCAGGTGAGAGAAGTGAGGGCCAGAGAGTCTAAATGACAGCCAATCAATGACTGACCTGCCTACTACCTTTCTGGTACTTCCCAGCTGCCTTTCAGACATCTGGACACCACATGGGACAGATACTAAGCCCGGACTCCAGCGTATCTGGAAGAAATGCTGCCGCTGAACTACACATATTGTCCTGTTCGCTGGTCCTGGGAACCTGAACGAAAACAGGCCCGTTGTGTGGAGTGGGAGGGGGACACTGGGAGTGGTGGAATGGGATCTCCAGAAGGCAAGTGGTTCCTGAGAAGTCGATCAGTAAATAACACTCATCAGACACCATGTTCTCTCCGTTAGCTTTTCTGTAAATGTCAGGCCAGCTTCTTATTTGGAAAATGTGGAACACAGTAGAAACTAAGCAGATACTTGTTAAATGAATTGTTCCAAAAGGGAATTTGGAGATCATCTCTCCATTCAATGCCGTAATCCTCCTTCTCTCCCTCTTATTCCTTCCTTCCCTTCCTCCTCCTTCCTCCCCCTCTCCCCCTCTAGCCTCCTCCACACACAAACTCCTTTCCAGTTCCTTACTCAACTTGAATATCTCTAGGAAACTCAGTATTTTCAATAAGTATCATTAGAATTATTCCTGTTGAATTCATTTGTCATCCAACAACTGCACTCCCTGATTTTTTTTTTTTTTTTAAAGATTTTATCTATCTATCCTACAGAGAGAGACACAGCGAGAGAGGGAACACAAGCAGGGGGAGTGGGAGAGGGAGGAGCAGGCTCCCCGCTGAGCAGAGAGCCCGATGCGGGGCTCAATCCCAGGATTCTGGGATCATGACCTGAGCCAAAGGCAGACGCTTAACGACTGAGCCACCCAGGCGCCCCCTGATTCATTTTTTTAAGTAATCTCTACCCCCGACAGGGGCTCGAACTCATGAGATCAAAAGCCACATGCTCTACTGACTGAGCCAGCTAGGCATCCTTCCCTGATCCCATTTTTAACCTCTTGGGCAGCATAGGACCTATCTAGGTTGTCATCTATACACCAGTGGTCAGGTTTCCACTGGGCTCTTCCCCTTTAAGTTAAATATCCTTGGTTTGTTTTATGGTTCCCAAAAGGTCCCTGTTCTCTGGTCACATTGTGTCCCCAGAACCCCACCCAGCCTCTGGGAAGATAGCTCCTGAGGAGCAGGACTTCTTTCTCTTATTTAGGCTCAGGAACACCCAAGACCACCATGCCTACCCGTGGACTTGTTACGTGAGAAAAACACACCTATAAAGCCAGCTCTCTGTTGCTTGCAGCTGAACACTTTCCTAACTGATGTTTAAGTACCTGCTTTGTACCTGACTCTGTGCTGGCTGCTTTACTAATGCCATCTCCAATCACTAGGAGAATTCACTAACTGTGCCCCACCCCTGACTCCCGCCCCATCAGTGTTGTCACCTGTAAAACAAGGGATCTGGACCTGGTCATCTCTCTGGTCCTTTTGGTCTTAGATGTCAACTCCATTGGCATCACCACCAACAGTCCTTAGCGCCTACACTGGGGTCCAAAAACAGTGCTGACATTTTTCGTCAATGATTTACAGTCATAACTGTATTTAATTTGCATAATATTTTCCTTCTGGAAATATTTTTCATAATTGCCCTTTTAGAGGAGAGAAAGAACAGGGTTTTGCAGAATCTGTTCCTGCTGAGTTGGAGAATCCTTAATATTCCAAATCATCTCTTCCCTTCTCCCTGCCTCATCCATTCTTCAGGCCAGTGCAGACACCAGCCTCCATCATCTCAGCTCTGAGAGAGAGAATTGGGAGGAGTGTCAAGGACTGTGGTACGGACTGTTGCCCGCTGGCCACCAGGCCCCAGGGGGAAGGACTACAAGGAGCATGTTGATTTCTGATGGGCCCAATATGGCGTTGGCCGGTAACTAGTGCCAGGACATCACCAGGCCCGTGTGTTCACCTGAATGATGGGGGTGGTAACGATCTCTGCTTAGCCTGCCCTGAGGAGTTAATGAGGGTTAGTGAACATTATGAAGAAGCTATATATGTCAGGCTCAATTTTAAGATCATGATAGCTATTCTTTCCATATGATGATAATTTTTATGACCAGCATTATTATTGCTTGTCACCATTCAGAATTAATTGATGTGGAATGTTGTCTCTCCCCACATATCTCCTTGTGGCTAGAATGTGCATTTATTTGTGCAATTACTGCATTTATCAGACCAAAGCATATGCAGAGTTTAGAGCATCTAATTACTCTGGTACAAGAAGCATTTACTCTATTCCTAAAGGGGAAAAGCACCTCTGGAGAGTAAGTGACAGTTGCCTAGCTATGACTATTAAAGACACCAGCATTCCTGAGTTTTACTTCTCAGTCTCTGAAAACCAACAGAAGGGTTAAAGCTGAAACTCTAATTCTAGCTCAGGATCAGGGCTTGTGGTTGTCACTATGTTCTCGAGTTCCCCTGTGGGTAATGGGGGCCGGAACTCCTCTAGTGGCTGCCACCGCATGGGAATAATCATCAAAAGAGAAAAGAGACAAAAATATTTTAATTGCCTTGTAACCTCTCCTTAGCTGTGAAACAAGGTGGCCTTTACAGCTGCCCCCCAGAGAGACTAAACACTGGGCCAGGACTGTTTTGAATGGAAAGCTATAAAGTCCCAGCCTTTAAAAGGAGTGTTACTCTGTAATCACCGCTGCTATTTATAGAGCTCGCCCTACTCCACAGGCCTAGGGCCGCACAGAGAACACCACTTGGCATCGGCCTTTACCAGCTGAGCTTGCGGAGATTGGGGGTGATGTCCTAGTGGGACCTGCAGTTGGAGGAAGTCTGGGTCCTGTGATATGACAGCCACTCACATGAGGTTCTCAATACAGGGACCAGAGCTTGAACCCAGGCTGGAGACTTCCACTGTGCCAAGCCATGCCCGGAAGAAAGTGAGCTGGCCAGCCTCATACACAGAACCCCCCTCTCATACACAGAACTCTTGGAAGCTAGGGTTTGTTCTCTTGGAAAAATACTTAACATTTTTGTTTTTAATTAGCAGTTCTCTCCTAACGAAGTTGAGCATCTCTAGAGTTGTCTCAATTCTAGCATTTTGGGACCATCCTCTGGACAGCTGGTTTCCTGCTCAGTCGTCGGCTGGATGACAGGTCTCTCCCAGTCACACAATTTCTTAATCCCTCATTCTTAAACATGAACAGAAATCCAAGGGTCACCAGACAGTTGGTTCAAATTACATGAATGAAAAACCTAAACAAACAGAAAAATTGACTCCAGAGGAAACAAAGGTAATTCAGGGAACAGGCTTTAAAAAAAATCTGTAAATAATATCCTCAGAAAAATGTGAGATAATATCATGTCCTTAAAACAACAGAGTGTATTTTTAAAAAATACAAGAGGTCTTAGAAATTAATAATATGATTGCTGAGATATTTAACAGAGTATAGAAATATATGAAATCTCCCAGAAAGTAAAATAAAACCAATACACAGACACAAAAAATCAGACACACACACACTAAATGTCAGAGAGAAAAAAAAAAGGCACAGAAGACCAATCTAGGAGGTCCAAACTCATATCTTTCCGAGTTTCTGAAAAAAGGACCAAGAATATGGAAGGGAAGAAATAATGAAAAGAAGAATGTAAGAAAAATATCTAATGCTGAATGACATTATAATGTCAATGAGTGATGCTGCAATTAAAATGGCCCACTAAGTGCCTAGTAAATTTAATAGATTCATATATTCATACCTAGATATAACATGAAAGTTCACAATACTGAGACTGAAGAAGAACCTAAATGCTTCAAAGGAGACTAAAACAGAATAGCCACCAAAAACCAAGTATCAGAATGGCAACAGCAAAAGTAAATCCTAGAAGACAGTGGGACAAAGACCTTACAATTCTGAGAAAGATTATCAACATTTGTGTACCCAGCAAAACTATCATTTGAACATGAGGGTAAAGCTAAGGCATTTTCAGGCAAGTAAGGACTGAAATGATTTAATTTAAAACCTTTCTTCTGAATTCACTTTAATATATGCTCTTGAAAATGGAGGGATCAAATTGAGGAAGAAGTAAGACCTAAGAAATACTATAGCCAGTCTAGGAGGGAGGCAAGGGATCTCAGAGATTCCTCGAGCAAATAGTCCCAACCAAAGCAGGAAGCCAGGAATCCCAGAAAAGAGATCCCTGGGGAAAAATGGGAACTTAATAGAATACTTAAGTTACGAAAAGTTTGGAAATAACTGGGAATACGATAAAGATAATTGGTGGAAGAAACAAAAAAGAGAGCTAAGGAGAAATTCCAGGAAAACAGAAAGCTGCACAAAAAAGGAACGTTAATTATAGTGCATACACTGTGTAAATTAGTATGAACACCATTTACCTGGTCATAACAACATGATTGTTGCTTACTGGTTTTCAGCTGCTGGACTTAACCAATGGGTAGTGCAAATTATGGTTTCAGAACAAAATGTAACCATTATGAATCTTCAAAATGCAAAACTCAAAGTCGGATGAATAGGATTAAGAGAAAGGAAGGAGAGGAAGCCAGCTGGAAGACAAAGTAGGGGTGCTGAGAGAAAGCCAAGAATATTGTTTATAGTAGATGGAAGAAAAACAGTATCATTTTTTAAAGGTTTTTTTTGTTTGTATAAGATGTTATTTATGAGAGAGAGAGTGCACAAGCCAGCGCAGGTGGAGGAGCTGAAGGAGAAGGACAAGCAGACTCAGTCCAGAGCTTGGAGCCGGATGCAGGGCTCGATCCCAGGACCCTGGGATCATGACCTGAGCCGAAGGCAGACCCTTAACCGACTGAGCCACCCAGGTGCCCCTAGCCAGTTATTTTATAGACCACCTCTATTTGTGCTTGTCTGATGTCTTCTCATTATTGTAATGGAGTTATAAGTTTTTGGTGAGAAGGGCACAGTGCCCTTCTCACTGTCTTATATCAGGGCTGCATGCTATCAACACGACTTCTCACTGGTGAGGTTAACCTGAGCAGGGAGCCCAATGTGGGGCTCAATCCCAGGACCCCGAAATCATGACCCGAGCTGAAGGCAGATGCTTAACCGACTGAGCCACCCAGGCATCCCCATCCTGGTTGAGTTTAAATGTTTAATTTTGGGTGGTATGTGAAACATTACCATGGTTCCGAGTCAGAGCTTCACAAAAGGGTTTATTCAGAGAATGTTGCTCCCTCCTCATCCCCACTCCCCCATTCTAATTCCTTCCTTCTCTCAACCCCTTTCGCACTCACCCACCGTAGGGAACTGTATTTCTTAGGGCTGCCATTTTGTAAGTGCCACAAACTAAGTGGCTTAAAATGACAGAAACCTATCATCTCACAGTTCTGGAGGCTGGGAGTCCAAAGTGAAGGGGTCTGCGGGCCCATATTCCAGCTGAATCCTTCCTTGCCACTTCCTAGCTTCCAGTGGTTTGTCGGCAATATTTTTGTTCCTCGGCAGGTAGATCACCCCTACCATGGCCTTCATCCTAACATGTTGCTCTCCCTTTGTGTCTCTTTCCTCACATAGTCATCTTCCTTATAAGGATGCTAGTCCTTACATTGGATTAGAGGCCCACCCTACTTCAGTATGACCACATCTCAACAAATTATATTTGCAACAACCCTATTCCTAAATAAGGTCACATTCTGATGGACTGGAGATAAGGACTTCAACATAGCTTTTGAGGGCTGCGGGGAAAGAGGGTAGGACCACAGTTCAACCCACAACAGTAACCTATCTCTTTAGTTTCTGGTTTATTCTTCCTGTACTTTTTCTGTACAAAGGAAAAAATTACATATATTTTTCTTATATCTCTTTTCTTACACTGAGGATAGCATACTATAGATGCTTTTTGTATGGTTTTTTTTTTTTAGATTATTTATTTGAGAAAGAGAACATGGGGGAGGGTAAAGGGAGAGGAAGAAGCAGGCTCCTCATTGAGCAGGGAGCCCAATGCGGGACTTGATTCCAGGACCCTGGGATCATGACCTGAGCCAAAGGCAGATGCCCAACTGACTGAGCCACCCAGGCGCCCCATTTCATGTTATTTTTCACTCAACAATATATCCTGGAAATCACTCCGTATCAGTTTTATGGAGATCTTCATTCTTTTATAGAGCTTAGTATTCCATTTTACAAATGAACTATAACCTAATCAGTCCCCTATGAATGAGCATTTTTTTTCAAATTTTTATTTAAATTCTAGTTAACATACAGTGTAATATTGGTTTCAGAATACAGTGATTCATCACTTACATACAACATCCAGTGCTCATCGTAAATGTCCTCCTTACTACCCCTCACCATCTAGCCCATCCCCCCACTTCCATCAACCCTGTTTGTTCTCTATAGTTAAGAGCCTCTTATGGTTTGCTCCCCTCTTTTCCCCTTCCCCTACAATTGTTTTCTTAAATTCCACATACGAGTGAAATCATATGGTATTTTTCTGACTTATTTCAATTAACATAAGACACTCTAGCTCCATCCACGTCGTTGCAAATGGTAAGAGTTCATTCATTTTGTTGACTAATAGCCCAGTCCCCTATGAATGAGCATTTAGATTTGTAGTTACCAGCAATATTGCAATGGATAACCTTGTGCACCTCTATTTTCACATTGTTGGAAGTATGCCTGCAGGATAGTTTCCTAGGCGTGTTATTCTGGGTCACTTTGCATATGCAGTTCTGGTAGGTATTGCCTAATTCTCTTTGCAGTTTGCATTCCAACCAACACCATGTGGGAGTGCCGGTCTCCCCACAGCCCACAGACTGTACTGTCATACTTAGTTGTTCTTGACAATATCGTAGGTAAGAAGTGGTTTTTCAGTGTTGTTTAATTTGCATTTCTCTCATTATGAGTGACTCTGAACTTTTTTTCATGTTTGAAAAATACCTTCTCCATTTTTTCAATTGTCCTTTGTCCCTTATTTAGCATTTTTATTGAGATGTAATTCATACACCAGAAAAGTCACGCCTTTCATGTATACAATTCAATGGTTTTAATAGAGCCACAGAATTCTGCAACCATCAACCCAATCTAACTTTAGGACATTTCATCACCCCCAAAACAAACCTTGTATCTACTCCCCATTCTTCTCCACCCCCTGCATCCACTAACCACTCTCTGACCCTATGGTTTTGCCTAATTTTGACATTTCATATAAATGGAATCACACAATGGTGGTTTTTTGAGACTGCCTTCCTTCACTTAGCATGTTTTCAGGGTTCAGTCATGTTATAGAATGTATCAATGAATTTTTTTATTGAATACTCCATTATATAAATATATACTGTTTTGCTTATTCGTTAGATGGACATTGGGTTGTTTCCACTTTTTTGGCAATGGTGAATAGCACCATTTATTAAAATGTCCATCTTTGCCCTAGGATTTGAGATGCCACTTTTTTTTTTTTAAGATTTATTTGAGAGAGACAGCACAAGCAGGGGGTGGGTGGCAGAGGGAGCAGCAGACTCCCTGCTGAGCAGGACCCCTGACTAGGGGCTCCATCCCAGGACCCTGGGATCATGACCTGAGCCAAAGGCAGACACTTAACTGAGCCACCCAGGCATCCCTGAGATGCCACCTTTATGTCTACTAAATTTCCCTATGTACTTGGGTGTATATCTGGACTTCATTTTCTATTTCCCTGGTCTGTTGGTCTTAGTGGTACTGCCACCTTTTTTTTTTTAATTTTGAGTAATCTCTACACCCAACATGGGGCTCAAACTCACAGTGCTGAGATCAAGAGCCACAGGCTCTGACCAAGACAGCCAGGTGCCCCCACACTTTTAATTACAGAGGATTTATAGTATATTCTAGTGTCTGGTAGGGCTAGTCATCTCTTGTGCTTTTTCAAGTGTTTTTTGGCTATTTTTGCATTTGTTTTTCCATGTGAAGTAAAAAAGCTTTTTGGTATTGCATTCAATTTTAAAATTAACTTAGGAAAAAGGACATCTTTATAATATTGAGTCATCCTGTACAAGAACAGAGGGTGTCTTTCCATTTGTTCAAAAATGCTTTGTCAGGAGTGTTTGTCAGAAGTGTCAAACTATTTTAAAATTGCTTTGCAATTACTCGAGGGGCTGTGTTGAGTCCTTAGGAATGTGAGGCCATGCAAAACAGACAGCATATGCCACATTCTACGCAGAAAAAAGACCAGGGTCTTAAGTGCTGATATGACTCATAGTAAGTGATGTTTTAAAACCCCGTAGCCTGATTGACCAATGCCTTTGATGAAATTTTATCAATGTCAGCTGTAGAGGGATGGTTTGGGCAGCCAGGAAATGCCAGAAATACAGGATTATTTTCTTTCTTGGATCTTCCTCTCAGGGCTCTGTGGGGAGCCAGATTTTTCCCACCTAAACCATAAAATTTCTTGAGAAAGAGAAACAGTGTCTCTCTTGAAGAGGGGGAAGGGAAGGCTGATATAACCAATGAAGTCAATGATCTGAGACACAAAATTTCAGGATATCGGGGAGGAGAAAAAGAATAAATTTTGTAGCCAGGACAGCAAAACCCTTGTAATGGAATAACCAGGCACTGGATGTATAGCAGAAAGTTTACAAATATACACCCCCCTCCTTCTTACTCTCAACACACCCACAGAACACCTAGAATGACAGAACAGAACTGATCAAGACATAGAAAACAAGATCTGGGGGACAGAACAAAGATCCTGGCCCAGCCACCCTCACCAGAGGATCTTTAGCAAACCCCCTGTGTAAGTGAAGCCAAAGCACCTGGATAGGTTCAATTTCTAATTAGTTGTAATGTTTAACTATTTAGAACGTTTTATGCATTACTGATACTTATTAAGAATACGGTTTACTACCAGTACCAGTTTGAGAGCCTAAGAAGGTGATAGGAAAAATGCAAATCTGGTTAGTTCCTATCGCCCATTAGCCCCTGGCACAGGGACAGACAGCCTGCATCTCCTTTATCTACACCTGCTCTATCTAGAAGGGAGGAAGGGTATTGGCCCTGTGACTGAGATTCCTGATGTGGGGGGTTGTCTCCAAACCTCACCTGTAGGTCAGAGGCAGTGAGATTCAGGTGAGCTCACAGGCCTAGATACAAAGTTCTGAAACTCTATCAAGCCTGGGTCAGGGGACCACCCAAAGAGGCTGACCTCACTCCTAGATCCAAGTCTGCTCCTAATTTACTCTGCGACCAAAGGCAAACCCTTGCTGTGTTTTACCTTTTTGATCTGTCAGATGAGAATCCTGACACCTGCCCTACCCACTCTCCTGGCATTGAATAAAGTGCGACAATAAAGAATACATGAAAGAGAATTAAAAGTGCCACCTAAATGTAAGGGACTCTAGAATGGTTCAGTGAACTCTATGTTCTAGCAATTTCCAGTGTCCTAATTAGGAAGAGAGGGAACAATTAGATAGCTTTCAAACATTTGTCATGGATTAAAAAATACCCTCTCAGGCTGAGTCACTGTGCTGACCATGGTTGTATGTATGATTTTTTTTTTAGATTTGTATTTATTTGACAGAGACAGCGAGAGAGGGAACACAAGCAGGGGGAGTGGGAGAGGGAGAGGCAGGCTTCCCGCAGAGCAAGGAGCCTGATGTGGGGCTTGATCCCAGGATCCTGAGATCATGACCTGAGCCAAAGGCAGACGCTTAACGACTGAGCCACACAGGTGCCCGTTAGATCATTTTAAAAGGGCTGGAAAAAAAAAAAAAATCTGTTCCACCAGTTGAAGAGATTTCTGAGTCCCATAACCCGGCAAAGAGACTTGGGAATAAGGCCATCCCCACAGTGCTGGCAAGGGAGGCCAAGATGATGAAGAAAGAGGTGAGTCAGAGGGAAAAAGTTATTGTCGCTCTGGAAAAGATTCTGTAGACTCACAGAAGAGTAGTGCCTGGTATATTTAACTAGGGAACCAGTATAATTAAAGAAAACCTCACATTTATGTCTGACCCTCTTGGTGTACACATGTTTGTTCTCGGAGTTCATGCCCAGGGATATTATCTTCTGAGGAACTCAATACTTGGGAGTATTTTGCAATGCAGAGATTTGTGAAATACGTCTACACAAAAGTCTCAGGTGAAATCTCAGGCAGATGAAGTAATTGAGTCGTCCACACCGCAGCTAACACCACCACCATCGCTCACACTCGGAACTCCGCCCCGGCCATTTCTCTCCGTCTGAGATTGATTTCAGATAAACTGCCCCGGAGAAATGGGTGAGACCGGGGCTATGGGCCTTTTAGAACCACAGCGTCTCCTTTCAAGGCGCTTTTCCAAACTAGGGGACGTGTCCCTTTTCCCTCCATCAGTGTTGGAACAGGTCGTATTTCAGTCACTTACACGCTACTATGAGTTCATTGGGGGTCAGGAATCTTTTGTCCTTTGTGTTATAATTTCAGTCTTCTAAGTATGGAAGTGGAAGGTCTTATTTGCTATTGAGATCATTTCAGACATGAGCAAATGGGTGTGGGGGGCTGTCTGGTTGCCCTTGAGCCTCACCACTCCTGCCTGGGAGGCCAGCCCCCAGAGGGAACTAAATTTATTTGTTATTATTGAGGTCCCTTGGGGTACACGGGTAGAGAGGAGGGGGCTTTCATGCCTCCCTCCAGAGCTTGCTGCCTTACCTGCTCCCCCTTCCCGGAGTGGCCAAGGCTTGGTCCAAGTAGCTCTTGAGACAACACAGGCTCCGTTCTCGTCCCTGCTGGGCAGCCTGCTCCCCACCTCCCCCGTGCTCTCCTAGGCTCCTTAGCTCACCTCCAGCCTCCACTTCCTCTCCCCACCACTTCCCCATGGTCTCGGAGCCCACTCTCACTTCCCTCCTCAGGGCCCGCCCCAGAGCCTGTTTTAGTTTCTCCACCCACTTACGCTTCCTCGTGGATTTCTAGAGCTTTCCTCATCGGCGCAATTATCCGCACGTGCGGGAGCTGGAGGGCCACGGCTCTAGCCGGCTGGCACCTGGATGCTAACGTGCAGCAGACCGCGCACGGGGAGCGAGCCAATCGAGCCAATCGAGGCAGGGTCTCAGGTGGGAGGGAGCAAACTGAGATCTGGCCCCGCACAGGGAAAATTGGGAGTGGGAGCCCCAGTCATCAACAAGCATCAGGCTGCAGGTGTGTGCACACTTGTTCGTGGGGGAGGGGGTGGAGCACTCATCAGCACCCAGGAGAGAAAGCTGTTGGCAATATTTACAGGTCCTGCAATACCTAACAAAGAAGGAAGAAAGATCCGAAAGCTGGGTTTGGGCTAGAAAAACACTTCCAATTATGTTGTTTATAGTCTTCCCCCGATCATCCAAATGGAATCATTTGTTCTATTAATTACAAAGTATAATACAATTATCTGACTCGGTATTTGGTAATATGGATCAGCTCTCCTGGTTTGCTGCACACGTAATACGGTCTCTTCACAGGCTCACAATTTTTTGCTGATGAACTCCAAATCTCTACCCACTTTCAGACCCACAGCTGCCGACCAGAGGCCCCCTGTGATATCACCATGTGCAAAGTCCACAGTTCTCCAGATTCTGTACCTGGAGAGGCATGAGACCCACCCAGTTGCCCCCGTCTGGATGTCAGAGTAGGTGCAGCTAGACTCCTGTCTGCCCTTCTTGCCCCTCTCTGCACAACAACAGGGACCCATTCAACCTCCCACCGCTCGCCATACCCACATCTCAACCCTGGGTTCAGATGCTACCATCTCTCTCCTATGTCACCGGAATGTTCTCTCAACAAGCACCTGCCCCGAAGTCTTGCTACCCCTACACGGGTAGAACAAAGCCCTCTTAAGTTTATGCCAAATCCTACACCGTTGGCTTGTTGAATAGCTTCCCTATCGTTGACTGGGTAAAGTTGGGATTCCTTAGCCTTTCACAATCAGACCCCTATTTCTCCAGTCCAGTATAATCTCTGCTATTTTACTCATTGGGAGTAACTCATAATTATCTCTGGTGAGTCTCTTGTTTTATTTCACTCTTTGTTTCATGGGCCACACGCACTGCTGAAAATTAGAGGGTTGGTTCCAGTTCAAAGCCTTTGGCTGGACTGAGCTCTCAGCCAGAAGTTCTCCATCTGCAGCCTATTAGCCCTCCAGTTAGCATTTTGTTATTCTCCTTGCACCAGAAAAAACAAACAGATGTCTCTCCCACAGTCTCTGCCTTCCCTGCAATGTCAAAGGAGTTCTTTCCCAGGTGACCCCCTGCGACCCCGTGGAGCTCCCTCATCTGCAGCGGCCTTACTCTCCCAGTTGTCCAATCTTATTATTGCCACCCCCTAACTTTCTGGCTGTTTCTCTCTGATAAACCATCCCCTTCTCTGTCCCTGTCTTGGTGAAGATCTTCCAAGATCTCAGATGTAGAGCTTCACCCTGGATGCTGGTTTCCAGCGATTCCCATATATTTGCTTCTGCCCACAGCTTCTATGGCCTTCAGTATGGGACACAATTGAGGACAATGTCAGCCCTAGAAAGCAGTCTTGGGTGTGATGTGGGGATTTAGTCTCCTTCCCCATAATACGCATCAGACTTCTCCCGAGCCATCCCTAGCAAACATACAATCTAAGTGTGAACACAGTTCCCCTTTCAACCAGACTGCCATTCTTAAGCTCCTAAATACAAAATTTGGAATGGCCACAGAGCAACTGTCTAGAATGTTGCTTTGTTTTCAACATTTAGCTCTCCTGGAGGAGCTTCTTCCAAGTCTCTGGGGTTGCCTGGAGAAAGTAAACTCACTTAGCACCTTACCAGGTGAGCTACTTCTAGCTGCTTCTCAAGCCCCTTATATTGTGTGGCGGCATGACCTAGGCCCATTGCTTCCAGTGCTGTCCAATACAGTGGCAGCAGCTACATATGGCTATTTGAAACGTGTCGGGTCTGGACTGAGATATGCTGTAAGCATAACATATCTAGTGCATTCCAAACACTTAGCCCCCCAAGATGAAAAACATTTCACTAGCAATTTTATATTGCTTGCATGCTGAAATGATAATATTCGCGCTCTCTCTCTCTATATATATAGGGTTAAATACAATATATTATTATAATTAAACTCACTTATCTCTTTTTACTTTTTAAAATGTGCTACTAGAAAATTTAAATTTTTCTACTGGATAGTGCTGGACGAGGCCTTGGCTCTGGGTGAGGTCTTAAATGTCTTAACATACCTTCCAAAGACTTAACAGTATGTGCTGCATGTTCCCTTTTTTTCCTGCCCAGGCAATGCTCAAATTAGTAATTAGAGGTCTTGATGATAAATCCCAAATTCCAATTCACAGTGTTCCCAGATGGCAAGGGGGCAGGTATGTAAATTGAGTCCCTGGGGCAACCCCAGATATTCAGAGTCCTCCTAGTGACTGAGTTCATAGAGCTTTCTTTCTTTGCTCCTTGAACTTTTTTTGAAGTAGAAGACAAGGATACAACATTATT
The DNA here is from genome assembly GCF_029215605.1 of Mirounga angustirostris. Lineage (NCBI taxonomy): Eukaryota > Metazoa > Chordata > Mammalia > Carnivora > Phocidae > Mirounga > Mirounga angustirostris. The sequence continues at coordinate 49,186,406 of NW_026991717.1, read as the reverse complement.
GAATTCCTCCTAGCTTAAAATCACACAACAACACGCATTCACAAATATTTAAGCAGCAATACTATGAAAGCAAACCCAGTGGGCTGCTACCCATTCATCCCTGAGAAGCTGGGCATCCCTTTGGAGGGCCAAACAAACGAGTTCACAGTCATCGAGTCTGGAAGAATATTTATGCTACACTTGGGCGAAGGCCCAGTGACTGAGTATTAACAAAGTCATTAATCTGGACTGTATTTTCAAGTCTAGCGTCAATGAAAATCCTGTTTGTTTAAACTGGGATTATCCTTAGCTCACTGTGCTCATCACCTCTCTTTAATCTGATAGAATATGCCTGAGTTTCTCATTTATAAAATACACGTGTTAAAGAAAAACAACTCTCAGGAAAGCATGGGGTTTGCCTTCCAATCGGTTATTTTTCGTAGGAGAATGTAAGTCAGAACCTCAACGATGAATTGAGCATACTCATGGTTAGCTTCCCGAGAGGAAAAAACTCTGCTCCTCCGCACAGGACCTCTTGGTTACCAGGGTGTCTGCAGAGCCCTTAACCTTCTCCCCTGAGACCAAAACCCCCCAGTGATCAGGAACTCTGGACTGTGAACAGCTTTCTTCCTTTCTCAGCTCCATGCTGGCTCGGACCTACCTCATCATCCTGAACACGATTTTACTGAGAATACCAACCCTTCAAGCAAATAAAAAAGAGCAGCTATGATTTTTTTAATTTCTCTTTATATAATAAGGAGGCTCCTAAGGATGAGCTGAATCTAATTTCAGGCCAGTCCAACCTTGATGCCACTGAATAAAAAAGGAAACCAGTGGCTCGCCCGAGAACACTGACTTGTGAATTTCCAGCTGCCGAAGTTGAATCTCACCTGTAGATATTAGCATCAGTTCAGCTATCTGGCACTTCATCGACAGTGAATGGAAAACTGAACTGTGCACTCTAAAATTAGATATATTTCAGTGTTTTTCAAGTTGTATCTCCACAAGCCTTTGCTATTCTTTACCTTTACCTTGTATGGGAGGCAGAATTTCCAGTAATAGCCCCCAACAGTTAAGTGTCCAGTCCCTGCAACGTGAATGTCAGATCTCCCTCCTTGATTGTTAGGCCTATGGCACAGTTAGCCTTCAAAGGGGACATTATCCAGGTGGGCTTCATCACTTCAAGTGAGCCTTGACAAGTAGAGAACTTTCTCCACCTGGTGGCAGAAGGGGACATCGGGGAGATTCCAGGCTTGAGGATTCCACACACCACTGCTGGCTTGAAGATGGAGGTGGCATCTAGAAGTTAAGAGTGGCCCCCAGCTGACAGCCAGGGAGAAAATGGGGACCTCAGACCCACAGCCACAAGGAATTGGATACTGTCAACGATCTGAGGGATCATGGGAGCCTATAAGAACCAAGCTGGTTGGCACCTTGATTTGGGCCTTGGGAGATCCTAAGCAGAGAATCCTGCTGAGCCAATGTGGACTTCCTGACCTACTGGATTGAGATAATGAATGGGTGTTGATTTTAGCTGCTAAGTGTGTGGTCACTTATTTTTCACCACAATAGGAAACTAGACAAGCATGGTAATTTGTATGTTGGATCCCATAGCTTTCCTGATTTTGTTGTGGTTCATAATCCACTGAGTTGACAAGCTGTGTGGCCTCAGGTGAATTGCTTGTCCTTCTTGAGCCTATAAAACCTGCCTCACTGAGTTTTTATGAAGATTAAATGGGATCCACGTAAAGTGTTTACTGCAGCCCCCAGTGCTCAGCAGGATCTCAGTCAAGCTCCCTCTCCGCTGTGTATTTATATAGTTCCCCATGTCCCCCTCCATACAGAGCTTCCTGCATGTTGTCACACAGAGCCAGGGACCCTGTAGGTGCTCAGAACCTGTGGGGTGGGTTGTATACAGAAACAGTATTCATCAGATCATCATATTCATCAAGTATTTGTTTTGGGAAATGCACATATTAAATAGATGTATACAAGATAGGCTGTCCTCAAGCTGCCCAAAAGTCTGTAGGAGGGAATTATGCAAACAAAGCATTGCAACACTGTGCTATTCATGGTATTCATGCTGGGGCCGTGTCACCTTTCCTCTGGTCTAAGCGAGACTCTCAGGTGCCCACGAGGGTTGAAGGACGCTGGGAGAGCAGGAGTGGAAGAGGCTGCAATCAGCAGGGGCTGGACAGAGGCTTGGTTTGGGGGGAGCACAGGGTGCCTGGGTGGGCTGGGACGGAAGGTGGGAGGGCAACCTGCATGTCATGCCAGTGGGCTGGGCTTCAGGTTTCGGGTCCCGGGGAGCTTTCAAAAGTTCTTCGGCAGAGCAACCTGATTGGATTTATGTACTAGAAACAGTGGTGTGGGATGGAGGGCCCGCACAGGATGGATCGCAGATGAAGACACTGGAAGAACCCAACAGGCAGCTAATTTAGTGCTACTCTTTAACTTCCAAGAAAAATACACACAAATCTACTGGAGCCCTTTATCCATACTGCGGCCCTGAGATTCGAACATTTAGTTTAATGTCTTTGTAAGAGGAATGTGTCTGCCCCTGGTGGCCTGCAAAGCAAAGTCTTCCTGTACAGGGAGGCGTGGCGTGGGCTCATTTCTGCAGAGCTGGTTAGCCCTGAAGGGGCAAAAGTGGAGAGGGAGGTGGCCTGACTCCCAAGGATTAAAAGCTATGGTCTGGATTTTTAGCACAAAAGGAGCTGGAACCTTCCAGGGGCTGGCTTGAATTAGTTTGGGATTCCCTTCTAACTGGGAAACTTCCAGGTGCATAGAGGAAGGAGGAAAAGAGACTTCTGAATTAGTGCTTGGAACTCCTTCTTTCATAGAAGTAAGTTTATAAATAATGGTTTGGTTACAAGCTGGCTTCTCCACAGAGCGACAGCCTGTCTGAAATCCAGTCCATTTGTAACTTTGTTATTATATTCTCTTCTGGATCTTCCACTAACTACCAGACTTTTGGAATATGACCTGTTTGTAAAGTGGAGATTATCTGGGATTATGAATTTATAATCATGCCAATTCATCAGACACACATTCAAGATGGTCTTGAGAATTCCATATGTGGCCGCAAAGGACCAGACCAGAAGCTATCTCCCAGAATACTGGCTTGGAAACATTTCTATTTGAAAGTGAATCACAGTGGGGTGCCTGGTGCCACAGTCAGTTAAGCGACTGACACTTGGCTTCAGCTCAAGTCGTGATCTTGGGGTTGAGACTGAACCCCACATCTGGCTCTGCGCAGTCTCTTTCCTTCTCTCCCTGCCCCACCCTGCCCCCATGCTCGCTCTCTCTCTAAAATAAACTTAAAAAAGAGAGAACCTTTAAAAAATAAAAATAAAAATGAATCAGTTTTTGTTTTTCTTAGAATAGAACTTTATTTGTGGCATCAAGATTTTTAAAAATGATTTTATACTTTAAAGTATGCAATAAATTTGATACATTAATCTTGATATATATTCACCATACGAGAAGATTTTTAAGAACAATGTCAAATGGTTTATAATCAAAACAAATTGTGTTTAACTTGATAATTATGTAGAATAATTTCAGCATTATAAATAAAAAATGAAAACAAATACCACTTAAATTTGAGTTAGGATGAAATGCACTTGTTTTACAATTTTATGTCTATTTTAAAGTTCGTGTGATTACAGAGAAAATACAGGCTAAAATTATGTGCTCATAATTTCTAGAAAAATAGAATGTCCTTGCTTTATGAAAATGACCCTATTTACTCTCCTGCTGTAGAGTGCATTTGGGACACTTTTTTATCTGGGATGAGAGGCTGTGTGGCTTGATACAGGTTCCTTCCAGACCCCAGCCCACACCTCGAGACGAAGGGGATGATGGTCTGTGGCTGGGAGCTGTGGGAGTGTCTGGTCTCATTCACACCTTGTTTTATCTGAGTCACAGGATCATCCAAGTGAGTATCAGGGAAAGCAAGCTTTGTATTTTCTTTAGCTCTGATCTGCTCTGATATTTCACAGAAATGCTACTTAAACATATGTGGTAAGATCCTGTTTCAACAAAAATAGTTTTCACATTAAGTTCTCTAAAATGAGGACATTTCAAAATGCATTGGCCCATATTAATATTACTTTGCTGATGTGGAGAAAATTAATTCTGATGGTATATATAAACACACACACACATATATTCAGTATCAGAGATGTTCCTACTTCTTTGTCTATTAGCAGACATTTTATTTTTAAATGAAGAGATTCTTCTTTGGGAGTGTAGCTTGTGTGCATACCTGATTTGACAAAATCTGATGGTCAGCACAAAGCACAAAGCATCTTCTGATTGTATCATACTTTACAAAGTGGCTCTCTGGAGCTTATAACAAGCTTCCCTGACAACGAGTGTGGGCGTGATTGTTCTCATTTGGCAGATGAAAGAATAGGAGCCCAGAGAGGTTAAGTAAATTGCTTCAGTTTCAACAGTTGGTAAGTGATAAAACTAGTACTACATCTGGTGGCCTTGCCCGAATGCTGGGGTGAAGATGAAACACAGGGTGCACTCATCTGTCCATTACTTTCCCTCAGCCCCGCTGGAGATGTGGTGTTTGGAAAGTGGTTTTGCTGCTGTCCCATTTGAGATCTTAAGCAGGTGCCAATTGGTACCCATGGTGCTACACCCCACGAACTTAAACCAATAGCCAGCTGCACTTCTTACAACTCTCCGAGTATACATATGTATTTAAGAAGACTCATAACATATATTTACAATTATTCCTAAATCGCCAAGACATCATATTGAGAAACAGATTTAACTTTTTGCAAGAGCATTTTCTATGTCATCATTCGAATATACGCATGAAACATATAAATACAAGTCTTGGCAAACTTTATCCGTGCAGGTGCATGGAGCACTTTCCCTTTTGCCTCTTTCTGCTCACCCCTACTTTTGATTGTTCACAAATTCATTTACACGTCCGTAAGTTCCTGGAGGTGAGGCCTGAGCTAGATTTCTTTGAAGCTGATGGGTCTTACTCCAGGGCCTTCCGCAGGGCTAGGCACACAGCAGGCATTCAGCACACATTTGCTGAATGCATGCATGTGATTTGTACGTACTTCAATTTGGTTAAAGTAGGATTCTGCTTGTAGCATTTTTCTTAAAGAGTTTTGGATTTATAGTGAAACATCATTTTCATAGTAAACAGTATTTTTTAAAAAGTGTAAGAAATACAGCAATAAATTTAATACAAATTACGCATTATAACTATTCTTTGGTTATTTTTAACAAATTATTTTTTTTTTTACTAAAGAGAGATACTAAAAATATAAAAATGCAACCACAGAAATTAGCTTAATCTGTAAACATAATAAACATGTTCTGTAAACATATTTACTACATAACTGGGCAAGTGTAAAGAATGACTAGTAAAGGCAAGTACTATACATTTAACTTAGTTCTTCAAGGCGTATTTAGAAATACTGCTCTGCGGAGCTTTAGTGTAATGTCTGAAGAAGGAAGTCTTTTACCTTAAACAGGAAAGAGTTCTGACTATGCCAGTGAACCAAAAGGATATACAGGCAAGACGAAGGCGTTAATACTTTTCATGCTTTGTGAATCTGAATTCGCTTCACGTCTTATAAACCACCTTGTTTAGTAAAGCTACATATTAACAAAAGCCAAATACTTTTAAAATGAAGAAGTAAACAATTTTTTTTTTTTTGCAAGTGAGTCAGTGGACTAAAAAGGTAACACACTTTCCAAGGTTTTTTCCAAAAATCTGGGCAGTAAGGTGCAGTAGGCAGGTCTACAGAATAATAATAGCTGTAGGCAGCATGAAGTATATTGTAGTTTAATCAATATTAAAGTATTCTTTTCCAAATTTCAGTTTTCCTTCTCAAAAAGCATCCAACTTTTCACACATGACACTTATCACAAATATTTCACAGTTATAATTTCAGTAGTTTAAGGAAGAACTGCCTGGCAAATACTGTAAGAGAGGTAAATGTTAAGGACACAACTCACTATTTCAGGCACATGGGATTTAAATCCTAGAGTGGGAACTCTAAAGATGGAAAGAAACAGCTGTGTCAATGCAACATATTGTTGTAAAAGTGAATGAAATAATGGTAAGGTTGTCAAACTGTTTCTTCTAATGCTTTTATATGATTTTTCTCCACTATCTGGAAAGAAACAAAGGCCAAGTTTTAGTAGTTCCCTGGAAAATTTTAAGTCAAGATTTTGCTTATACAAAAGTGGCGGTGAAACACTCTAGATTGTTATTTGGAATCTAATCGACGCCATCAAAGCCCTGAGTGTTCTCAATTGCCATCTGAAGTTTATCCCATAATTCTTCAAATGATTCATAGGGCGGCAAGTCCAAGCGGTTAAAGCTGAAAGAACAGAGAGGACCTGGTTAGATCAGACACTGACAAAGCAAGTGCCATGGTGCCCAACAGGACCGCTGCTATTCGTGATGTGTTCCACCCACAACACTAGAAGACATTAGATCACCGGAGAGAAGGAAGGTAACAGCACTGGGCGCTAGGCATGGACTCATCCCACGACTTCTTGGTGGGCTCCTCTCACTCCCATGACCTCCAAATGCCTGGGGTCCTCTGTTATTTTAACCTCCAAGAGGGAATGTTCTAGCTTCTCTTGGGATGGCCCATCATTCATGCGATGGAGGGCAACACATGGTCAACGGCTGAGATGAGCCTCTCCACTGTTCAGCTACCCAGACTTCGAGCCCAGGCCTGGCTGGCAAAGATGCACCTGTTCCTGTGTTGCTGTTCCTGCCCACCCCCTGCCCCCCCGCCCCCCGTAGCTGCCACTGACACAGCACAGAGCTGGCTACACCTTCTGTACCTAGACTCTGTTAGAGGAGCTTCACTCTCTGAAAACTTGTTCTCTCAATGTTGAAAAAACTGCTTACCATGTGTGGGCTCGTGGCAGCTTTTCCGGGGTACCCCACTGTTCAACTGTAAATGACTGTGGTCCATTTGAGCCTGTAAGGAAGAAGAGTTGCTGGGGTCTCATCTATTCTTTATAGGAATCCCTAGAATTTCACAACTCATTATTTCCAATGTAGAACTTAAACGTCCAGAGAAGGAGTTTCTTTGAACTCCAAAGAAATGAAGGCTGTCCTGTCCTTGATGGTTTCATTGTCCAGCCACAAGATGAAGATTCCTCTCCATCGGCTCCTCTCACTGCCTAATTGGATTTCTTTTAATCCAAAAGAGTCTCACTCCACCTATAGGGCGGCAGGCCTGACGGGACTTTTGAAATGTTTCCTAGCCCTGCGCTTCCCTAGGACCACCTCCTTCATTGGTACACAGAGAAAATGAGGAATTTCTTTCTTTCTTCAGTCCCACCAAAAATAGCTTTAATTTTTCTCTGATTATCTAATCTCACTGCAAGAAAATTAAAGCAATAGAGAGAAATATAATGAATAGTATAAAAATTGTCTCAAAGTCCACTATTAAATTTGAGTAAACATTCTATTGTGAATCATTTTGCACATGTGCATATACATATGGAATTTTGTGTGCAGGTGATCATGTTATCCATGCTACATTTTTCTTTTATTATGGACACTTTCAGAAGCTCTTTTTTTCCTCTGGAGTTTTCACTTAGCTCTTCCTTCCCCCAATTCTCAACATCCTCCAACCACCCAGGTAATTGGTGCTGACAACGCGATGTAGAACCTTCCATACTTTTCCCCGAGTCTTATAATCATAGCTAGTTATGTGTGGGAGTGTAACTGCCAGGAGCAGCACTAAATATACTGGATATTCTTTTTTTTTTAAAGATTTTATTTATTTATTTGAGAGAATGAGATAGAGAGAGAGCATGAGAGGGGGGAGGGTCAGAGGGAGAAGCAGACTCCCTGCCAAGCAGGGAGCCCAATGCGGGACTCAATCCCAGAACTCCAGGATCATGACCTGAGCCGAAGGCAGTCGCTTAACCAACTGAGCCACCCAGGCATCCCTTTTTTTTTTTTTTTTAAAGATTTTATTTATTTATTCGACAGAGAGAACACAAGCAGGGGGAGTGGGAGAGGGAGAAGCAGGCTTTCCGCCGAGCAGAGAGCCCGATGTGGGACTCGATCCCAGGACCCTGGGATCATGACATGAGCTGAAGGCAGACGCTTAACGACTGAGCCACCCAGGCACCCCCTGGATATTCTTGATAGTACAGTTTTCTCAGAAAACATTGCTTTTCACACATCACATATCATAATTATGTTCACAGTTAAAGTTTCAGTATCTTTGTCATTGTTTCCTGTACATGGGATCAAATATATTTCCCTGCCTCTTGATTCTCTCACCTAAATGACCCATTGTGAAAACTTCCTCTAAGTCAACCAATACAAACCTTACACACTTTTTATTGGCTAGATAATACTGTATTATAATATTAACTTTTTGAAAATGCATATGAATTTGAATTATATTCTAATACTTCCAACTCTGGCTCCATGTGTGGGATATTTCCCCCAAATTCCAAACAATTCACACACTCAGTGGATGGCTGTAGGCCTGGACTGCACAGAAGAGGGATGCGGAGCTAGACATGGAAAGGGGTGTTTGGCCGGCCTTGCTCTTTCCCCACTGTAACTGGCTAAAATATAGGAGAAGCAAAAGGAAGGGGGAAGTCACGGGAAACCACTGAAAAGACAAAGGCAAAGAAATCCAATTAGGCAAGAAGGGGTGCAGGGGTTAGCGCAGAGCTCCTGTCTTGTTCTTCTCACTGTGCACGGTGACTCTAGGTGGGATGGCAGATGCTTTACAGGTTCTGCAAAATATGCATGAAGCTTAAGGAGCCCAGGTTTGCCGAGGAGACCGACAGGGCTAGAGATCCCATCAGACAGCAACAGCTTTCTCTGTGCGCAAGAAATCCAGCTCAGCAACGACTGAGGCGGAAGTCATGACTTGTCGTTCCCAGAACAATTCTAAACTTCGTTGTTGCTCTGCGTGGGGCTCCCACCTTAGCTATACCTTCCCTGAAAGATTTGTTCTTCATAGTATCTTTAAAAGCAAGTAAATGTCATTCCAATACATAGATATTAACTGATTTGAGTTGATTTACATCAGAAACAGCAGGTTTCTTGTTCTGTTTTTTTTTTTACAAAAAAACACCTCTAGTGCTATGAGATATATGCACTGGAAAACAGTTTGCTAGGATATGCAGAATTCCACTTTATAGAAAACTGCATTAATAGTAACTATTCTGAATATTCAAAGACATGTGCAGTCTTATCACCAGTCCTGCACATCCCCCCCACACACACCACACACACATGCATGCACGTATATACACAGAGTCCATGATCAAATAAGTTTTGGAACCCCCTCTTTTTTTTCATAGTAAAGGTTCCGAATGAGTCCCAAAGAAATCTACTCACTTTTTAGTCCAGTATTTGCCCCAAATGTATTCCACTATGGAACTCTTTGTTTTCTGTTGTACACTTACTAACATTCTGTGGGACGTTACATGGTGCCCTAAACAATCACCCTATAGACAATGCTTTTTCTGTGATGGGATATGTAGTGGGAATCAAATTTAAAACTCAAGAACGGAAAGGAACTCGAGCCATTTCATGTCTTTGGTATCCGATTAGAAGGTGTACATATATTCTGGCCTACTTCTGTGTATCAAATCCAATCATTTAAAAATCTTAATTCTTTTTTTATTAAGCTCAGCTTTTGTATAAATGATAGAAGTTTGACAACTAATCGTCAAATGAAAAAGACAAGTGGCATCACTCCATTTTTAAATGATGTGTGAAAACCCTTACCATATAGTTCAGCAAATCCATTCATGGGCACTCGAGAGGTGCCAGTGACAAACTGAAGTAATCTTATTCTTTTTTCTGAATCCATCATTAGAACAGCCTGAATAAGAGAAAAACAGCATTTAGGAATATCACTGGGAAAAAAGTAAAAAAAGTAACAGCACTATCCTGAAAAATACGTTATCAGAATTTAGTTACAGTATTAGTGATCAGTTATTACATTTACATGTGTTTCTGGGTGGCTTACAAAGTTCCTGGAAACTTCATTTCTGAGGCTACACGGTAACTCTCTAGAATGAGATCATAGCCTAATAAAGTGACAAAAATATCTTCTTGGATGTGACTCATGGCTTTTTAAAAATTTATATTTACAGATACTATTGAGTGACATACACATTTCTTGATTAGATGGAAAGTCACATTTAAGGAGCCATGCAGGAGTCCCAGGGAACACCCAGCAGGTTATTACAAGTTCTCTTAACAGTTTCCATGTTGGTAAGGGACTAAGCGCCCACTGCTGTTGTTCCTGCCATTTACTACATTCTGAACACTGACTTATCTATAAATATGTATGGAGGATGGAGCCATACCCAGAAGGCAGATGGATACAGTACACTGTTACTTTTTCTTATCTCTATGTAATCCACTAGTATCGTTAAGTATGATTGAATCTGTTGAAAAGGAATTTACGGAAACAGAAGCTTTCAATTACCTTCCAAAACCACTGTATGACTTGATGATTCACACTGTAGCCATTCTTATACTTTGTGTGTTCTCTCCAGTCATTCACATCGACATCTCCCAATCCACACATAAGAAGCTACGTGATAAGAAATGTCAAACTGTAGACAAGAAAAATAATGGGCACAAAAATCCTGTTTCAAAATAAGAATATTTCTTACCTCTAGTTCGTTTTCGTCAAAAATTTTGATAAGATCCTGTGGTATTAGTTCAAAAAATCCCTAGTGGAAAGAATGTACTTTAAAACCTGGTTAGCAGAGTCCATCGACAGCCCTACACATCAGCCTCTGGATTGCTATGGGAGAAATCCCACCTGCACATAGATTCCTACCACCACACAGTCATGGGTTCTTAAGTCAACGGAGGGTTCAATATCGGCAAGAACATGGATGTGTCCACAGTCTGTTCTCTCTCATTGATTCCTCAAAATGGCCATTTTGAAACCTCCCCGCATTTCCCCAACTGCTTCCTCCTCCTCCATGTCATCCCTCCTTTACAGCAGATAACTTTTATTTGAGAGAGAAAACAGAGGTGATGATGGAATTCCCTCAACCTTCTGCCTGCCCGGGTACCAGCCGGCGCTGACATCCATCATGGCCGCCTGCCCATGGCAGTGGGGACAGGTGCCTGCCCCCTTTCTCTCTGGGCTTCATCTGCTTCCCCAAGGGGCTCATCTCACTGAACCTCCTTCTCATTATTAGCTCACTCTTTCAGCATTTACATTTGTTTAAGCCTATCTAACTTACAAACAAAACAAAAAAGCAAACCCGTCTTTCTTCTCTTTACCGCCAAGTCATTATACCTGACCGAACCCACGCCGGACCATCTCTGCCTCCACCCGCTGCCCTCTGCCCTCCATGCCCCTGCTGCCCTCAAGACAGCTTTGCGGCGAACTCTGACCAACGCTTTCTAGTTAGGTATCTTATCTGACTTCTCTGCACTATGAGATTGTTGAAAACACTGCTGTTCTGGAAACTTCGTCTGCTGTCGATGGTTTCTCTCATGTCTCTGTCTGCATTTGCTAATTTCCTCGACGTATCCCTTTCTACTGTCTGTTCCTTCCAGGTTGGTGCTCCCACATCCCCACCGTGGGCATCCACTTTCCCTGTTCTTACTGTTCTTTCCAATTTCCCATCTTACCGAGTCCACAGCTCCAGTACACATAGGCAGATGATCCCCAAATCCATGCTGCTCCCCCACACAGATCTCTATCCTTTAAAGCACCTGAGCTACAGTTCTCCCTTGTGAATCCCATTCAGATACACACACAGTGGTCTTCCCACCACCACCACCTTCGTTCCTGCCCTGATCTTCTCTCACCCGGATCGCTGTAGCACCTTCCCGCCCAGCCCTGCTGCTAGTCTTGTCTATCTCTAACTTGCTACGTACCACTTCCAGAATGATCTGACTAAAATGTAAATTGAATCCTGTTGTTTTATAGCCACCTTCCTTCCCCTCACTGGACTTCCGCAAAAACCCCAAATTCCCTCTGTTTCCAGTTTAGCAAACAGGCCTTTCTTAATCTGGTTCTGCTCAACTCTTCAGCTCAGTTTGACCTCCTGCCTCATCTTATCCAGTGTATGAACTGCTAGCATGTTCAACATGTGCACAGTCTGTCTTATGGCCAGACTTCACACATGACCCTCATTATGCTTAGAACTGCACTGCCCTCCTCCGTGTGGCTGGCCAGTCCCTCCAGGCCTTCCCTGGCCCTTCCTGCACCTCTCCCTGCCCAGATCTCTTCTCTGTGCTTACTGAGCACTTCACGCCTGCCTCTGTCCACGTCACTCTTTAGATTTTCTGCTCCCTAGAGCAGGACCTAGGTCTTTCTGCCTTGTGCAGCACCAGATACATAGCGAGCACTCAATACTGAATAAATGAAAAGTACGTGATAAATACTGAACGGAAGATTTTAAGTTGGCTTAAGAAACGAGTGCACTGGCAATAGCCTAAATGTCCACCAATGGGGGGAATTTAAATAACTTATGAATTTATATTGTGAATAAAATGCAGCCACAAGGAAGGGCAGTTACGCATCTTGACATGTAAAGATCTCCAATAAATATTTGATAAGAGAAGAAAGCAAGTCACAAACTAGCATGTACAGTGTGATCCCATGTGGGAAAATAAATGGCCTACTCCACTCTCCCTACGGCACTCTGAACCTTGTTCACCTGAGGTTACTTAAGATGGAGGAGACGTGACTGGGAAAAGGTGAGGAGCAGTGACCGGAGTATAGGGGGAGCGTCAGCGTTAATTGTATGGGCCTCTTGGATGACTGAGTTCTAACACCTATTCATTTAAATATTTTTTTTTAAAGATTTTTATTTATTTATTTGAGAGAGAGAAAGAGAGAGAGCACATGAGAGGGGGGAGGGTCAGAGGGAGAAGCAGACTCCCTGCCGAGCAGGGAGCCCGATGCGGGACTCGATCCTGGGACTCGAGGATCATGACCTGAGCCGAAGGCAGTCGCTTAACCAACTGAGCCACCCAGGCGCCCCCATTTAAATATTTTTTTTACTATAAACATATAATTAAAAGTTGTTTTAAAAAGCCAGTCATTTCTTAGTTCTCAGATGTGATGAGCCCCCAATACTTGAAACTTATGAATTGTACTTTGAAATGGCAGAAGAACGAACAAAAATAAATGAATACCTCTTTAAATGCAGCCATTTGCTTCTGGATTCGGTTTACAAATCGCCACTGTATTACAAGACTAAAAAGAAACAAAACATTTCATCTTTTTCACATGAATGAAGAAAAAAATTTAAGGTATATTTATTCCAGTTGGAAACAAAAAATAAAGACTAGGTAAGCTCCAGGCAAAAAGTGAATATGAGTGGTAATATGGCATTGTTATAGAAAGAGTAAAAAGAACACTGAGACTCTGGCTATGAAGAAAGAGAAAGAAGGTACAAAGAGTCTTCCCAGAAAGAATTACAAAATTATTTCCAGGGAAGTATATACTAAACATAATAAAATACTTACTAACAAAATACTTACTAAATATATTCCTTTTTGTTCTTATTGGTGACAACTATTTCTGATCCACCAATTTTCAACTCGTGTTGATGTGTCTAAAATTAAGCATGATATCTTGATATGTTATTTTAGTGAAAAAAATAAAATACATGCATTATAGTTATACCAGAAACCCAGTGTTTTAAATTAAATCCATTCACAAGCTAAGAAAACTTAAAACATTAGTTTTACTAAAATAAACATGGAATGAGTCAAATGTCAAGGAAAGCAGAAATTCTTGCTGAGACAGCTTTTGTTGCTGGAAAATAAATTTAAAAATAGAGCACAGGAATGTGTCAAGGATATGCATCATTTAACTTCTAAACTTAAGTTATAACATTTGTTTCACAATTTATGTACCATTTTAATTAATCAAAGTTTACAAACCTGTCCAAAAAGCTCTTCATCTATGACAAACCTGAGGTCCAATTCTGTTGGATCATTTTCAAGAATCCATCTTAGTGAATTGTAATATTCACTATCCTAGATGGGGAAATCGCATATTTAAAATTTGTGCATAAAAAGACACCTGAACCTGCAAAGAAAGTGTGCTGAGAGTCTGACTACTTGGACAAAAGATGAAAAGTAGTAGGATGTCTTTTCTTATAAACACACAAGTATTATAAAAAGAGTGGGATGACTATTAAGTGTGAGAGTAAAAATGCATAAATCAGCAGAGTGGGGCTTTCCCGAGAGTTTGGAAACCTATCTCTATGTAGAGGCAGTGGAGGTACAGATTTTATTATCCAGTTGAAGGGTCAAATAAAGTAGTTTCCAGATGAATCCTAACTCCCACGGATGCCCAGGAGCACCTAGCGCCTCTCTCGTACGGCCTGTTGAGACGGGGTGTAAAATGTGTAAGTAGCTATGTATGAGCAGGTTGTTACTTATACTTGGCCTAAGTTAAAGAAAAATCTCAGATAAATACAGAACCTCAATTAACCAACTCAAATAACTGTGAAATCTTATGCTTCATAAAGAATTATACGGTCCACATTGATAATGTCACAAGGAAAGGAATAAAGAATGTACTTGGTCCCCAGGAAGAGAGCTTGGAATCCATGTGTACACACAGCACATGAGGCTTTTCAGTTCACACAGCAAAGCTACCATCAGGGATTTAATCCTTAGGTTTCCATTTCTTTGTAGTGGCCTAACCACAAGGCCTTGCCTTTGGACTGTTATTTTGAAAACATATCCACTCATCATAAAAGATCAAAATTCAAATGTTGTTAGTACATTGGAGTAATTAGGGAGAAGGGCATTCTTTGAAGTGCATCAAAAAAGAAGATGGATTGATGGACACATGGATGGACTGATGGATAGGTAGGTAATAAAGTAAGCATAGGGATAAAAAAACCAAGTACAGAATCTTGGTGGTGGATACATATATGTCCACTATAACATTTAAAAAATTTTTTATTATGTATTAGGAAATTTTCGTATTAGAATGTTGGGGAAAATGTTCATTGGAACATTATAATCTATTAATTTCTTCATCATCATATTCTAACTTTAAAATATCCAGTTGCTTCTTAAATTATATGTTCTGTACATTATAAGTGAAAAAGACATACCACTGATTCCATATCATGAAGTGTTATTGGTTTGTGTAGCATCATCTTGTAAAACGGGCGGATGAAAAAACCTTTCAAAAAAATAAAACGTATTGAAAATGATTACCAAATGAAAGAAATAAGATCATTATACTTAAAAAAATGTTTTATGCTTAATACTAACCATCCAACAGTTTGCCATGATAAACTGCCATTCCAGCTACCCGGCCAATAAACTTGAAGTAAGAGAGGTGATCCTCATTACACAATCCCGAGTTTGGATTTATCTGTAGGGTATAATTATCCCTGTAAAGACAACCACATTTATATAAATTTTCCTCTCCACATTTCATATAAAAATTTTAATATAACAAAATCATAAATTAGCTCCCTCTTTTTGGAGTTTTTACTTCTATTAGAACCACATGAGACCACTGGATTTAATGGTTTTAAAAACAGTCATTTCTGTCAAAAGGGGGAAACAACCCAAGTGTTCAACAACAGATGAATGGATATGCAAAATGGGGTGTCCTTTTACACAACGGGGTATTACTCAGCCTCAAAACGGGAGAAAATTCTGACAGATGCTATGCCATGGATGAACTTGGAGGACATCACGCTAATGAAATAAGTCAGTTACGAAAGGAAAAACCCTGTAGGATTCTACTGATATGAGGTACCTAGCGTGGTCAGATTCACAGAGACACAAGGCAGAATGGCGACCACCAGGGAAGGCGGTTAGTGTTTCATGGGCTTCACCAGTTTCAGTTGACGGTGAACGAATTCTGGAAATGGACGGTGGGGACAATGGCACAACAATGTGAATGTACTGAACACCGCTGAACCACACGCTTAAAATGGCTAAAATGGTAAGTTTTATGTTATGTATATTTTACTACCATTTTTTTTTAAAGATTTTTTTTTAATTTATTTATTTGAGAGAAAGAATGAGAGAGAGAGAGAGAGAGAACATGAGAGGGGGAGGGTCGGAGGGAGAAGCAAACTCCCCGCCGAGCAGGGAGCCCGATGCGGGACTCGATCCCAGGACTCCAGGATCATGACCTGAGCCGAAGGCAGTCGCTTAACCAACTGAGCCACCCAGGCGCCCTATTTTACTACCATTTTTAAAAAAGTTATTCCTGAAACAACGTTAGTGACTGTCTCCTTTTCTGGCACGTTGTTAACACACAGTTTCCTTGCATCATGCAACTCTTTGTTACTTTCACAACAGTGACTTTTGTTTTTCTGTATACAGTCATTGTAAAAGTACTTACGTAGCAGAATATTCAAACAACCCATAATAAGGGTTAAACATTTCCTTTGAGATCAGGAAGAACCATTCTCTGGTGACTCCTCCATAATCCAACCCCTTTTCACCATCAAACTCGATCCACAGCCGAGCCTTGAGGAAATCTGCTCTCTTGACACCCATAATTCTCCTGTACGAGTCCTCAAGGACAGTTGCACGGCGAAGTTTCATTTCAAATTTGTTTGGAATGTCATTCTGAAAACCCAGAGAAGAGAGACTTAGGGTTTAAATCAATTCAACACGATGGCAAATTTATTTCTCGTAAAGTTATAAAAACCGTTGTGCTCTACCCTGTGCCCAAGACCCTTTTTTGGGGAAAATGTGACTAGGGATATTGTCTAATATTTCCTCTATGGTATAAAAAAAATTCATGCCTTTTCTCTAATCACATAATAATACAGACTTCTGATTTTTATACTGGAAGAAGCAGTTATCGACAGTGGCAATCATGCTCACACGAAGGCATTTCATGAACAGTCCATTCCATATTAAGTTCCAGTGAAGACCATCCCGTGGCCTACAGTCCCGCCAATGCCTGCTCTTTCTCGCCTGCCTGTTGGTTCTGGGGTTTTCCTGACCTCCACCTTTCCTCCTTGCAGCCCACCCTGCTGCACTCATTCACAGGCACTAACGTTTAAAGACTGTATCAGGCAACTATTCCCAGCATTTTAACAGGTTAACTCATTTACTCCTCACAACAACGCAAGGAAGAAGGGACGGATATAATCTCCATTTTATGGGTGAAGAAACTGAAGACAAAAGTTAAGAAAGCCTGAGCTCTCGAGTCTCTGCCGTCTTGCTGATTTTTCTGTACATCCTTTGCTTATGTGACAAATGCAGATAACTATGCTTCTAGACAGACCTCATTGTAAATTTTATAAAAAGATGTCTGAATATTTTATTCTTGAGTGCTTTGTGTGCAATGTTCAAGTGGAAACCAGTAAGAGAAAATTCTGTCACTTCAAAAGAAGAAGAGAGGGTTACTTCTAAGAAAAAAAATACCAATTTCACTCAATATATTTAGGGAAGAGGCGAAGCCCTACAGAAACATAATAATATAAGCAGTTTTTATAAGCAATATAAGCAGTTTTCTCTGCTGCTTATGCAAATAAAAATAAAAGCAAGATCGGAGAAAACCAATCTTAGACACTAGGCATCTTGTGCAGCCAAGCATTTACTGGGGCCTGCTCCGGGCCAGGCCCCATGCTAGGTAGCTATGGTAATGGGGATGGGAAGAAAAGGGAATAAAAATGTGGTATAAGATATGATTCCTCCCTCAAGGAGTTTATAATCCAGTGTGTATAAGAGAAACAAATGTAAATGTTACTAATCCTGAGATTTACAAGAGTAAGAAAATTGCTAATAATAAAGATATAAGCAAATGTTCTGTGGGGCCTAAAAGATTGAGCTATTAATTGCAAATGAGGTGATCCAGGAGGCTTTAAGAACAAGTCCTGACTTGAGGGAGAGGCAGGGAAGGACTGAGGAGCAGCTAAGGGAAGAGCCTGTGGGGGGGGGGGGGAGGGCGGGGAGGGGGCTACTGTATGTAACAGCAAGAGGGTGCAGGAGGGAGGGAGAAAGGGTTGTTGCAGTGACAGGAGAAGACAGAACAGTGGTCTGGGGCCAGAGTGGAGGGAGCGTGGATGCCAACTGGGAAGAGCTGCTGAGCAAAGGGGCAGGGTCAGGTTGTTCCTGGAGACAGACTAACGGGTGGCTTTAAGGAGAGACAAGAGGCACCTGGTCAGTTAAAGACCCTGTGAGAGAGGGATGGCGATGGAAGAGAGAGAGGCCAGGAGGAGTGACTTCCATGTTTGGGCTGAGTAGTGGACCAGGGCGTGGACTCTGGGGTCAGGAGCCCCATGTTCAGATCCCAGCGCCCCCCTGACATGGCTTTTCTAAGGCTTATTACCTCACCTGTAAATTGGGGACAATAATCGTCACCTCATGGAGCTGTTTTAGAACGTCAGGGGATAATGCATTTCGTGTGCTTCCTCCATGTCTGGCACATGGTAAGCTCAATAATGATTAGCCATCTTTACTCCTCACTAGTGAGATGTTATGGATAAGACAGAGGAAAAAGTTAAAGACAACTTAAGGTTTTGTAGCAATGATTTTTAAACATTTTTATTTCTGTCTTGGTGTTCTGCTCTTTTGCTGTAATGAGACTAGATACGGATTTTTTTAAATCCTACTAGGGACTTTTTGATAAACTAAGGATGCAGGTTCGTAGCCTCTTCCCCATGCTCTTGAGTCTCTCCCTCTGGAGCAACTCCATGTTTCTTAACCTTTCTTTCATGTTTTTATCTCTTTATATACCTTTGTTGCATTTTGGGTAAATATCTCTCTTAATCATCAATATATGTCATTTTGGTCAAGAACATGGACTCTGGAGCTAGACCACTTGTCTCGCTTTGCCACTAATAACCCTGGGACTCGATCACATTACTTAATCTCTCTGTGCCTGAGTATCCTCACCTATAAAAGTGACAATGACAGTTCCTTCCTTACACTGCTAATATAGAGATTACATGAATACATATAACTTGCTAAGAAGAATGTCCGGTTTGCCCTGAGAGCTCAGTAACTATTGCTGCTTTCATTGTGGCTTCTGTGTGTTATGACCTGCTTATGAAGGCTTTGTTCCATATCTCCTGCTGCCAGGAAGACATCAACAATTAGATATGATAGCATGTTTGTAAGTGTTCAGAATGGCAAATGGAGAAGCTAGTGAGTTCTATTCCACCAGCATATTTTCATTAAGAGTGAAAATATTTACCAGACCAACAGATCAACAAAGTCTTAAAACCCCAAAGGACTTTAAGAAGTAGAAAACCAATTTCCAGAGCAATTTTAACACAAAGCTATTATTGAAGATGAGTTTTAAAAAGTTGCTGATAGTTTAGGCTTTTATTAAGGCACAAAATATTTGCACTAAAAAACTATTACATCTCGTTTTTTGTTAAATGTTGGATGAAAACATTCTTGGTAACAGACCCACCATCTTGAATCTTTGGAAAAGCAGGCTTCCAGCTTGGAACGCAAGAAAGTGTAACCCAATATAGCCACCTAGTGGTAGTATTCCTAAACTGCAGGGAAAGGGGAAAAGTGGGAGCAAATTAGAAAGGCATTACAAAGTGGTCATCACCAACAGAAGTGAAATAGATGGGCAGATGGTAAGTATAGTTCCAAATATTAAATTTGTGGTGATGGAAGAAAAAAACTATAGTGAACACATCTGATAAGCAGAAGGAGACAAACAATAGGACCACTGTTTCAATCACAGTTGTATTTTCAAATTAGGCAGAGATAAGTTGTACGAAGCGGTAGAGCATGAATAACTACCACTGGAAAACAAGAGTCCAAGCAGAAGAGGAATATAGAGAGTCCTCCTACACAATCAGGGATGAGGCTGGGGGACAATCTGAGCTTGCTCGGATTCTACCAAGCCCAAGTTCCACAAACCCCACTAGGAAACCAGGTTAGAGCTCATTAAAAGCAAACTTTAATACTATTGTTCTATATATCATAAGGTATCTTGAAAAATAAGGAAAGACACGACATAACTGTGGTCTCTAATGATATGTAACATGGAGTAGTAAAAAAAAAAAAAAAGCCACCTTTCCCTATAAGAAGCTATTCAAAGTTGTTAAAATATAGAATAAATTCTCTATTACTTTTTAAAAATGCATTTCCCACACTTTCAGTCTACATAACAATCATTCCTAAGAACTCAATGTAAATATAACTAACCTGCTTCTTCATCTTTCGTCGGAAGAACTCATACTTTCTTTTGTAATCCCTGGAGTAGGGCACTGCCTTGAGTTGAAAATTTTAGAAAAATGAAGAAGGTTTAGGTTGTTTTTATTCTGGAACAATTTTTAAAGTTCCCCTCTGGGTATTTTATGAACATAAGTTAAAGGCATTAAAAGAGAATACTTGGAAAGAAAAGTTTAATTTGAAGGAAAACAAATACAAAACTTTAAAATTTTTAATTTCTCTGTTTAAAATTAAATTGTATTCAGCAATTTCCATGGCTGTAATTTTCATCATGCAATATTCTTGAAATGCAAAAAGCCAGAAACAGGAAATTTCTTCCAAGGAGAGAAATATTAGAAATGAAAATTTCCATTTCTAAACACACTGTTAAAGTGATTTCTCCATTAAGGGAACAATTTGAAAAATGCACTTTTTCCTTGAACTCTGAGGAATTGCCCTTTTTACCCATTATTTTAAAATACTAAACATGGAGACTAAAGAGTAATTTAAAAGAACTGGATCTTCAATTTCACTTGTTCCTGTGAATTAGAAAACAATTAAAATCTCAAAAACAAAATATGGAACAAGTAACTATATAAAGAAGAAAATGATTTTTCCTATCATTATTATATTATAACATTAAATATTATAATATTTATACTTAAATACGAGTATTTTATACACCAGCATTTACAGTAATTTCCACCAAAAAGTTCAAGCATGCCTCTGGAGTCGACTGGGTGCTGTCTACTTTATCACCTGGTACATTCTTGGCTCCTCTCTGATCTCCTGAGGATTGCCAACATTCTTTTTCAGGCAATGGCAAGTACCAGCCTGAGCCCAGCAGCCCACTGCCTTGGCATTTGACTCTCTGGCTCACTAGTCCCCTAAGGCTATTGAAAGGGTAAGAACAATGAATTTATGCACTCTTTTCAAATTATTAAGACCTGGAGTGGGGGTGGTGGGAGAGTACAGAATTGCAGATGTGCTGTCCTCTCAAGGTCTGTAGGATTATGCCCTTGACCATTTGCCCTTGACAAGACAGTTGAGAGGCCACTGCCATCAGAGCATACGGATGCAAAGAGACTTACTGGTCCAGTTATTGCTACATTCTGCAACCGAGGATCTTCCCATTGTGTTCTTTTTATATCTGAATAGGGAGAGAAATAAGGTGTTCTTGAGTCTCCTGCACAAAATTCAGTATTACAAAAAAATAATGTAATGAAAAATCATGTTGCACCTACTGTGATTAATGTAGAAGATTCTTCCATCTGTATGAGTTCTTTCTTCCCATCCTGGCTATAATGAAGAATGTATTTCAATTATTTTTGGAAAGGGTCTGAGATGTATACAGGGTAGAAAAATGGCATTTTGTTATATAGGTTATTTTCATATTCCATTCTTAGTAGAAGGCATTACACTTTTTTTTTTTTTTAAAGATT
This sequence comes from Mirounga angustirostris, assembly GCF_029215605.1. Taxonomy (NCBI): domain Eukaryota; kingdom Metazoa; phylum Chordata; class Mammalia; order Carnivora; family Phocidae; genus Mirounga; species Mirounga angustirostris. The sequence goes on along the minus strand of NW_026991717.1, from coordinate 49,164,833 downwards.
TTATTTATTTGACAGAGAGAGACACAGCGAGAGAGGGAACACAAGCAGGGGGAGTGGGAGAGGGAGAAGCAGGCTTCCCGCTGAGCAAGGAGCCCGATGCGGGGCTCTATCCCAGGACCCCGGGGTCATGACCCAAGCCGAAGGCAGACACTTAACGACTAAGCCACCTAGGCACCCCGGCATTACACTTTAATAATAACATAACTTAGAGTTGTCGAAGAACTACTGTATTCCAAAATAAAAAATGTTTGAGAGAGCCAAGTTAGATTGCTAACAATTCTATAAACTTACAGGTAAAGGCCCCAGATCATTGGAAGAATCAAGTGATGTCTTTCCTCTAAGATGAGCTGGAATTTTCAGTCTTGGATCTTCCTTTTTTTTTGGTAGAGTAAATAAAGCAAACAACAACACACACACACAAATTTTAAAATCAAGAAAGTCAATCTGTTACTATGTTTTTCTAACATCAATTGATATTTAAAATAATCTCTTTTAAAGTCTACTTTTATTCCATTTGCTTCATCTGTGAAATAGTAGTTTCTCTGTCTAAAACCCATCATTCCCAGGCTGCAAGATTCAGTCCACAGATCTCAGAGTAGGATCAGTTTTAACTCATCATCTGTTTCATAGAAGCCATTCAGAGAATTTTGCCCCACTCTTCAGGGATTGTGTCTCTACCTAGGGGCTATTCTCTCTATAAAAACTGCTGAATGAATGGACATGAAACTAGACCATGTGTTATTTCTGAGGTCTTGCGCATGCTTTTTGGCACTTATCTGTAAAGGTGTTGATGTATTAATATTTTTTAAAGCTAGGGAGGTAAGCTCAAAAAGGTTACTAAAGCCAATTCAAATTGTTGAAAAAAAGAACAAAATTCAATTTGTTTGGATTCACTTATATATATTGTTTCAATATTATTTTAAGTAGTTTATTAAACTATTTTAGTTTTATTAAGGTACTTCGGTCTTTTAAATAAATAAATAAATAAAAATCTAGTCATCTGTTGCTGATTTTCAGTCATTTTTCTCTGAGTGGTGAACCAACTGCTAAAGAGCTTTAAGGCTTATCTTAAAAGAAAAATACTATTCTACCTAGCCACCCCCAAGGTTTTCTAGGTATTAAATGAGATACGGATTCAAAAGTACCTTGGAACTACAAAGCAACATATAAAAGGATTATTACAAATACCTTCCTAAGCATTTATGCCTAGCGAGTTAAAAACGAAATAGGAAGTAAATGTATTTCCACAATCCCTAAAAATATTAAAAATGGGCATAAATATTTCTTGAGTAGAAATAATACTGTTAAGAATTCAGCATCTCCTTAAGTGAATACAAGGAAATGTAGGTTATATTAATGTACATTTAAGAGTTCCAGGGAACTATTCGTAAGAGTTAAGATCATTGCTCCAAATTCAAACCGGACAGTATTAAAGTTACCCATAAATATGTTAAGAAAAAAAAAAGAAGAAGAAGAAGAAGGTAGCAGGAGGGGAAGAATGAAGCAGGGGAAATCGGAGGGGTAGACGAACCATGAGAGACGATGGACTCTGAAAAACAAACTGAGGGTTCTAGAGGGGAGGGGGGTGGGAGGATGGGTTAGCCTGGTGGTGGGTATTGAGGAGGGCACATTCTGCATGGAGCACTGGGTGTTGTGCACAAACAATGAATCGTGGAACACTTCATCTAGAACTAATGATGTAATGTATGGGGATTAACATAAGAATAATAAAAAAAAAGTATTCAGTATTAAAGTTACCCAGGTAGTGGTTTTGGTGTTGTGATCGACAAAGAAAGGCCTCCCATTGGGTGCGTGCCGGACTTCCCAGCCTTTAGGAAGGAATCCTTGCTCCGTTTCAGACGGCTGGGTCACCTGCTGCGCTGAATCACTCGTGGGGACGTGTGGCTGAGGGCACACCGAACTCTGGCCTGACCGCAGCTGACTGGCCTCGGCTGTGGCCTAGCACAGGAAGTAAGTCATGTCGTCACGTTTTATAGAGAACACACAAATAGCTGTGGTTAAAAGGTAACTTAACCTGCAAACAGAATATATCCTTATAAATAGACCTAAACATGGCAGACTCATTTTTCTAACAGCGTTCCGTCAAACTTCGTTTTTAAAATAACTTACAATTCCTCAGCTAATTCTTGAGCGGTCCGACACTTGCCAGCAGTCCAAGTCTGCTGCGGATGCGCGTGACGGAGGCAACGAGGTCAGCGGGACCGTGCCCCAGCGCCAAGATCACCACGGTGCCAGTTCAAGGAGGCTGTCTCTGCTTGCCCCAAAGACGCACAGAATGCGCAATTCCCCACACGCAGAAGTGGCTGCCAATGCCGGGCAAACAAAATGCATGGCAAATATCCATTGCAGAATTGCATCATTGAAATGTAATGTATTCATTCGATGAAATATTAGGCAGTGGTTAAAAGAAACACACTGGACCCATACATAAGACAACATGGATAGGATTTAAAAACAATGTTGAACAAAAAAAGATTTAGAATTATATGACATCTTTGCAAAATTTGAAACACAGGAACATAAACACTACTTTGCATCATTTTAGCTCTCTCTGTAAGTATATAAAAGAGCCTGGAAGAACTGTGCGAGGCCACTGCAAGAAGATGGAAGTCTGCAGCTCAGAAGAGGGCCCTCACCGGGACCCAAAATGCTGCCCTCTGAGCTTGGTCTCCCTGCCTCCAGAACTGTGAGAAATAAGTTTCTATTGTTTAAGCAAAAAAAAAAAAAAAAAAGAAAAAAAATGACTGGAAGAATACCCAACAGACTTAAGACGGTGCTTCTCTCTGGGTAGTGGGACCAAGTGCTTGGCTAAAGGGAATTTAGTTTTATCTGTACAATTTTATATATATATTTTTAAATTGTATGCCACTGCCTTTATACTTGTTTTGTTTTAAGATTTTATTTATTTATTTGAGAGCGAATGAGAGAGAGAGAGAGAGAGCATGAGAGGGGGGAGGGTCAGAGGGAGAAGCAGGCTCCCCGCGGAGCAGGGAGCCCAATGCGGGACTCGATCCCGGGACTCCAGGATCATGACCTGAGCCGAAGGCAGACACTTAACCAACTGAGCCACCAAGGCGCCCACAATTTTATTTTTTAAATATTTTTTAAAGAGAGAGAGAGAGCCTGGGTGGCTCAGTCGGTTAAGTGTCTGCCTTCGGCTCAGGTCATGATCCTGGAGTCCCGGGATCGAGTCCCGCATTGGGCTCCCTGCTCCGCGGGGAGCCTGCTTCTCCCTCTGCCTCTGCCTCTCTCTCTCTCTCTATCTCTCATGAATAAATAAATAAAATCTTTAAAAAAAAAAAAAAAAGGAGAGAGAGAGAGAGCATGAGTGGAGGGAGGGGCAGAGGGAGAAGCAGATTTCCCCTGAGTGGGGAGCCCGATGGGGGCGTGCTCGATCGCAGGACCCTGAGATCATGACCTGAGCCAAAGCTAGACACTTATCTGACTGAGCCACCCAGGCGCCCCTGTAAGATTTTATTTTTAAAAATAAAATGCCTAGAAACAAATACGGTAATTTGTTAATGGTGGTAAATTTTGGGTGTTAAGAAGGTGTGTATTTGCTATATTGTTCTCTATACTTCTCAGTGTTAAAAAATTTCTCAGAGAAACAGTGATAAAATAAACTAAACATTTTCCTAAACACTTACGAGGAAATGTCATGAAAGGCACTTGCTGTTGCCAAGGACAAAGTGTCATTGTGGCAAATTTCTTTAACAGATCCTAATCACTAAGATTATCTTTTAGAGAAATAATGATTTTAACCATTCAAATAACAGAATTACCCAATGGACCAGATCATTTGCTCCATCCTTTTACTCCCACTTGGACTTGTTTTACATGATAGCAAGTGGTAATCATGTATGTGAGAGATCCATAGGAAACGGGAGCACCAAGGTCAGCAAACAATTAGAAGACACTAGAGGCAACCAGTATATACCACAAAATTATGTACCAGCTTCCACAGGAGTATGATGGCATAAACTATGTAAGAAAACAAGTTAACAGGTAGATTGCACAGTACCTGTACCATGGGCTTCGTCCAGGTGGTAGTTCTGGAATTGTGGTCTACATAATACGATCTTCCTCTTTCATCTTGCTTTTCTTCCCAACCTGGGGGTAATCCAGATGAAGTAGGCAAAAACTACAGTGAAGAATAATAGGAAAACTGAGTATGACTACGAAACAATCCTTTTAAAAGGACCACCTACCTCCCTTTTTCACTGCCCTCTCTCTTTAAAATGAAGAGACTTTTAAATCATATTTTGAGGTGTATGAAATGAAGTGTACCACATTCCACTTAAGAAAAACCAGAACAGACCACAATGATGAGAGTGATACCAACATTAACAAAACATGACAGTAATCACCACCACACACTAAATGTCTTAACATAGATCATGTCATTGAACCTCCACACAAATCTTAATGAGATCATTGCTTTTACTAGCCCGTTTTTATTTACAAGGAAACTGAAGCTTAGAAAATTGGGCTAATTGCCTAACAGATACATTGCTAATATGGAGCTGAGATCTGAGCCAGGTAGTCTAACTACAGAATTTATCACCCATATGTGCTCAGTCAAAAGTTACCCCTGCCGTCTTTCTGTAAGGGCTGGGGAGTTGCTACTTATGAGTTTATTACTAATGAATAAAGAGGTCTGGTTGTTCCCAGGTTTACTTAAAGTAGTCCAGGTTTGGTCTTCCTTTTGTCTTTTGGACCAGATTAGACTCCTCAAGGTTTGGCCTGTTTCCCCAATGTGTCTTATACATATAAACTATCACCACTGGTCTGTTTACCAGCTACACTGTCCCTAGACACACAGGGGTAGATGGATACTGCTGACAGATATGATGAGCTGTTGGTCTACAAAATAATGGAATTTAAAGTTGCCTGGCTTTACGAATGTCCAACAGCTGGTGAGTAGATAAATGAAATAGAGCAGATATGTCTACACAACAGAGTATCACGAACTACTGAGACATGCACCAGCATGGTCAAAACTCAAAAACATCATATGAAGTGAAATGGGCCAGATACATCAAACTACAACACTGTATGGTTCCACTTATATGAAACTTCTAGAAAAGGCAGCACTGTAGCTACAGAAGGAAGATGAGCGGTTACCTGGGGTTGAAAGTAGGTGCTGGGATTGAAGAAACTTTCTGGGGTGATGAAGGGTTCTTAGACTTGATTGTGGTAATGTTTGCACAACTGTACAAATTTATTAAAATTCATGTATTTGTACAAAATGAAGGGATTTTACTGTATGTAAATTATATCTCAAGAAAACTATTTTAAAAACTAATTCAATGTATTGAGAAGGAAAAGGTATGGAAATAGCTTTTCTAGTACGTGTAAAAACTGAAGTGCGTGTATACACAGATGAATATAAATCATCTCTAGATTCTGCTGCTCATCTGGTGAGCTTCTTGGAGGAATGCCTGTCAGTCGATCAGAAATGCGACATTTTCCTTGTATGAGGACATTACAGAGCACAGTGGGAGAAAACCACAGGTCTCTGCTTAAGCAGGCTCCAGCCTAACGGAGGAGGACAGGCAAGTGGCAATAGTGGGAGAAAGGATGGTGAGGGCCGTGCTTCTGTGGCATTTCCTCTATTGTAGACGGTCAACGCTGACTGGGCCAATGGCACAAGTGAGTTGCGCCCCCCCCCCTTCGTCAGTACAGGATTGTGTCCCTCTCTTGGTGCAGCGCCACCCTTTTAGATGGATGAGCCACTCTTGGTTCAAGGAATTCTGAGCCTCTGCATCCCTATGCTGGAATTTTCATAAAAGCAAAAACAATCCCCACTTTTCAAAATTAATGCATAGACTGCCATTCAAAATTACAAATGGCGGAAAAAGGTGAGGAGGTATTCTACGTGTGGAAAAGGCATGCACACAGAGCCAGAGGAGGGAGAGAGTCAGGAAAGGGGGCAGCCTGTTTGGAAGAAAAAGGAGGGACGGGGTGAAGGCAGCAGGAGGTTCCCGTGGGCGGATGAGGAGGATGGTAGGCTGAGGGGCTGGGAGCCTGGGAGTAAGACACAAGTGGGGGCTACGTCAAGGAGAGAGAAACTCAAAGTAATGAGAGTTGGGTCAGGAAGAGGGGGGAAGACCAAAAGGGAGTCAAGAGTCCAGGCAGGAGGCTGTTAAGGTCTAAGCCCCAGTCAAGGCTGCGGCTGGAAATCCTACTGAGAAGGAGGCAGAAGGCCTCAGTGGATGTGGAGTCTGATGGGAAGAGAGAGCAAAACTCCATCCAGCCTGGCCACTGAGCTTGCCAACACCAGCCCACCCCTGCCCAAGTGACTGATGTGCCACTTCACGTATGGGGCAGACACTGCAGCTCGATGCCAGGGGCCAGCACCCAGAGCAGAGGCAGCTGGACAGCACAGTCTCGACCCGGAAGCTGCCTACAGACCACCTCCAGCCAGCCCAGCGCCTCAGCGCACAAGCCCACATGTCGTCCCCAGTCACCGGGGCAGGGGCCTTGCTTTCTTAGCACGGGAGAGGTGGTCTCCCCCGCCTACCTACCTCATTTCCCCCTCTCCTGAACCTCATCTCCAAGAACCGAGATTCTGTGCTGGATTGGCTCATTGCTAAGCAGTCCAATGTTCATACTCAGTATTCCAAAAAAAAAAAGTTCTTGAGTTTCCTATTTTTACTGACAATGAGGGGAGAGGATAAAACTCACCACAGGAAGTGTAGGCTGTTCCTCAAAAGTATAGGCTTGTAAGCTGCCTCTTCTGCTGGAATGATTCTTATTTAAAAAAAAAAAAAAAAGTGACAATAGGTTTAGGTTTTTGATCTGTGTCTGAGTGGCAGATAAGGTATAGGGTGGAGGGGTGGGTGGGTGCGATGGGGTGGAAGGGAGAGCCACCGTGGAGTGGCACTCAGCTGCTCTCCACACCCCCATGGGCCAGCGCCTTCCACCCTATGGCTCGCTCTTCGGCCCTGGCTCCTAGGCAGCCTCCCGGACACTTTCTCTTGAATGTCTAGCGGAGACCCCTCATTGTGCCCCACACTCATTCGCTTTTCCCCTGTCCACACCCACTCAACCCTGTTCCTTGTTTCGGGGGGAAGGGCTGGAGTCCAGCAGCGGCTGCCCTCAGGTATCAGTTCATCCCCAGACTCCCCTCCCATCCCTTACAGGCAGGGCAGTCACCAGATCTTACTGTTTCTTTCCCAGCTCTCAACTATATTCTCCTTGCACTTTAGTTCAAGTTGGGTTTTCTGTTTTGTTTTGTTTTTTTTAAATTTCAAGTATTCATCATTTGTTGCCTTGCCTGTCACGGCAGCAACCTCCTCACAGATCTCCCTGCTTCAAGTCCGATTTCCTTAAAGCCGCCCTCCATGCTGCGCACTGTGGCCAGAGCACGCCCCACAGTGCAGACCCCATCACATCGTTCTCGAGTGCAGAGCCCTTCTGTGACCTCTCACAGTCACCAGCATGAAATCCATAGCACAGAATGTAGTGAGCTCCCAGACCAGGCTGCTCCTCATAGCTCCAGCCCTTCCCACCTCAACACCCACCCTCTGGACATTCTAGATGACTCGTCCCCTCAGAAGCCCCCTATTCTTTCTTTCCCTGTGCTTTCATATGCAGGCTGTTGTCACTATCCAAATTTTTTGATGTTATTAAATAACAAAATAAAAAACTTATAACACACATATAAATTAAGTCAAAATATCTACTGTAGTATTGTTTACAAGAACAAAGAACTGCAAACAATCTAAAGTCTATCAGTAGGAGATTGGTGAGATATCTTAATGATTACTTGCACAAAAGAATGATGTTTGATGATTTTTCTTTGTTGGTTTTAAAAGAGGACATCTATATGTACTGAAATGGTCCAACATGTATGATACAACAAGTGAAAAGAGTTAAGTTACCAAAAAGATGATCTCAGGTTAAAAAAATTATGTACAAATATATGTGTGTCATACATGTTTATAAATATATAGAAAATATTTAGGGGTGCCTGAGTGGCTCAGTCGTTAAGCGTCTGCTTTCGGCTCAGGTCATGATCCCAGGGTCCTGGGATCGAGCCCTGCATCGGCCTCCCTGTTCCGTGGGAGGCCTGCTTCTCCCTCTCCTACTCCCCCTGCTTGTGTTCCCTCTCTCGCTGTGTCTCTCTCTATCAAATAAATAAATAAAATCTTAAAAAAAAAAAAATTAGGACAATATATGCCAAACCATTAATAGCAACTGAGGGAGCATATGTTAGAAGTAAGACGGAAGACTGAATTTTTGTTTTATATACTTCAATACTGTTTGAATTTTTAACCATGGCCATATAATACTTTAAAAATAATAAATTATTTTTTAAATTAATATACACATGTATGAAATTCAAAAGGTACAGGGGCACCTGGGTGGCTCAGTTGGTTAAGCATCTGCCTTCTGCCCAGGTCTCAGGGTCCTGGGATCCAGCCTCACGTCGGGCTCCCTTCTTGGCGGGGAGCCTGCTTCCCCCTCTCCCTCTGTCTGACTACTCCCCTTGCTGTGCTCTCTCTCTCTCTTTCTCTCTTGCAAATAAATAAATAAAATCTTAAAAAGAAACACAAAAAAAGAAAAAAAAACCCAAAAAAGCAAAAAAACCCCCCAAAACTCACTTCATTCTTTTCATAGCTGCATAGTATTTCATTGAATGCCATCTACCTCCCTGTTTAGTCCAAGTACGTCAGCTCTTATTCACATGTGTGTGTGGTGACAGGTGTGGTATAACTGAGGGGGAGAAAAGTAGCCTCAGACATGCAGGACTTGCTTGGCTTTCGTCAGTCGGATCAATACAAAATCAAGACCACTTTGTAATCATGCCTGAACACAGACAAAATGTGAACACTGTCCAAGTCACAAAATACCAAAGATCCCTCCATCCTGGCAAATCTGAGTGACGACTGCTTTTTTACGAATTACAGCTTTAGCCTCGCTATACATAAGATTTGAGACACACAATCACAGAATCATTCCTGCTTTTTTTTTTCTTTTAAGTGGGTCCACACCCAGCATGGAGCCCAATATGGGGCCTGAACTCACAACCCAGAGATCAAGACCTGAGATCAAGAGTCAGACGTTTAATTAACTGAGCCACCCAGGCACCCCACACTCTCTTGCTTCCTCACAGCATCCAGGGCAGAGCAAAGTCCTGCTTCCTTAAACCATCCTCAAAATCACCTAACATGAACCCAAATCCTCCAAGTCTTTTCTAACGTACTCTTTTTTTTTTTTTTAAGATTTTATTTATTTATTTGACAGAGAAAGAGACAGCGAGAGAGGGAACACAAGCAGGGGGAGTGGGAGAAGGAGAAGCAGGCTTCCCGCCGAGCAGGGAGCCCAATGTGGGGCTCAATCCCAGGACCCTGGGACCATAACCTAAGCCGAAGGCAGACTCTTTAAAGACTGAGCCACCCAGGCGCCCCTTCTAACATACTCTTACTGAGACACTCAGGGTGTGTGTTCTCCTTGCTGAAATGAGTAATAAACCCAACATGTTTAATTACAGGTGTGTTCCTGAGGGTCTTTGGCTGGGAGGCACTGGTTTATGTAATGGCTATTTAGACTCCAATGACCATTTGGGTTATCCATGACTCTGCTCTATACTATTAGTGGAGATATTCGAAAAAATGACCATACTGTAAAGTCCTAAAGCCCCTAACACACTATTATATGCCATTTAAGACATAATTTTTCTCATCACAAGAAAAAAATTTGTAGCTATGTGAGATAATAGATGTTAACTAGACTTCGTGTGGTAGTAATTTTGCTATTTTTTATATATATATATATATGTATGTATATCACATCATTATGTTGTATACCTTAAACTAATCCAGTGCTGTCTGTCAATTACATCTCAATAAAACCAGGGATAAAAGACAAAATTTTATGTAAATGTTGGATAACCAATGGAATAATATATATAATATAAAATCCTGAAGCTAAAACAAAATCTAAGAGCATCTTACCGAGCTGGATACTGGCTGGCCGGTGGCTGAATTTCTACAAATTGTGAGTCTGGCATTCAATTCTTCTGCAAGATGAGTCTGAACATCCAAGTTATTTGATGCTGGAGATGATGGGAAGGCCTGATTGCTATACATGGTGGCTTCATCTTCTCTTATAATTTCCCAGTTCTAAAACAAACAGAATAATCTTAAGCCACACATACTTTAATCTTACTGCTGTAACATGTGTCTATGGACAAGAACAAGAAAATTCTTTCTACCTCGGAAGACTCTCGATTATCCACACTTTCTGTCTCCTCAGATATCTGCCGCCTGGTGGTAAATGCACGCTGTGCTTGCAGTTGTATGTTACCGTTCTCAGCATCTGTTAGGTTGTCCCTGGATTAGAAATAGAAAAACTATCACTCATGTCTGAAGATAGTTAAAATGATAGTCAAAGATGCTATGATCATTTAAAAAAAATACCTTAGATTAGAATTCACTCGTTTGGGCCAAAGCCTATTTCAACACACACAGATGAAGTCATGGGCACATTGGTTTCTTCAGAGTACCTTGTGCAATTAAGGTTTTGTGAAAATGTGTAACACGTCTGACTTTGATATTTTAGTTCATCACCATGCCTAGGGCAATGTTTGACATGTAAGGGCACTCAAAAATATTTGTTGAATAATGAATTTCTGAGAGTTTTGTAAATAATTTCATTATATTATTATTTTGCCATGTTATGATATGAGTAAAATCTAAAGTAGCTCTAGAGAGATTACAAAAAAGAAGCTTTAGGAGCTAGTTACATATACAGCTTCAAGAACCAGACAGTAATGTTTTCCAGAACTGATCTTAAGCCAAGAGTAGAGTTCCCCATGCACGAATGCAGAGGGCAAAATGAAGTATCATGTAAGAAACACTGTAATTAAAAACTTAATAGATCCCAGATTAAACAGTATCTGTTTTTGATCATTAACAGAAATAGGTCTGGTCTGAAAAAAGATAATAGTAAAAACATGTCTTGAGTTTAGGAACATTATAGTAAATCAGACTGAACACCATTACCCCATTTATTCCATTATTCTAGCTATTTGTATTTAGTATAATCAGACCTTCAGATCAAGAATTTTATAAAATATTTAATAACAAAATTATTGTTAATTTATTTAATGCCATATAAGCCCAGGGTAGTTGGAAGATCAATTCTTAATGTACTATTGCTGAAGAAAACATAATTTTGACAGATGGTTCTAAGAGAATGCTTCAGATTTTTTTCTCCTCAATACCTGATTTAGGCTAGCTGAAAGTGACATCAACCGTAGTGAAAGAAATGTGATTCTGTTCAAGTCAGGCTTGCTATAATACTGAGGTCTGCAGTAGGACAATTTTGTAGACTTTCACAGTGTCTTCAGTTTTACGGTTTGTACAGGTCCCTAAGAGATTGATGCTTCTGTGCCACGAAGAACCAGGATCACTGATTTGCTTTGGAAGGATTTGAGAACAGAAAATATCTATGAAAGTGCTTGGACTGTATCAGACACAAAATACCAAAGCCAAAAATTAGAAATTAATGGACAAATATGAAAAATTTTAAGTCTCTGTCAAAAAGTAGAAGACTAAAGAAAGCCTTCATAAGGCCATAAGGGAGGAGAAATGGAAGGGCATTTGATAATAAATGTGAGTAATGGGACATTTGTAAATGTATATTTAGAAATACACAGTCTAATGATAGTCAAAGAAAAATGTCACTGAGAAGACATAAATTAGAATACCTTAAAGGTCATTCTTTCTGTCCTTGATCTGTGTGCATTGAAAATTGTGTATGCATTGACAAGATTGGCAAATGAGTGTTTAACAAAAGACCCTTGTTATTCAGTCCTTTATGTTTTATAAGTAATTTATACTTAAAAATAGTGTACTGTAGAAATTAACATTTTATTATATTTTAGTAACAAACTACAAAAAATTTCCAAGATTTTCTAAACAAGTCTAAAGAGAAAAACCTATCCTTTGTGGCTACAAAATAATTTAACATAAATAAGCAATTAGAAAGGTAGTATTTGTGACTCCAATAATTTTGAATATTATCAAATCATTTAAAAAAAGAAACAGTTAAGATGGCATTTTTAAAACCCTGGATCATAAAAATCCTCCTCACATTTTTACAGCTTATGGATCCCTATACTACTATGAACCCATTTGAGACACAACTTCAAAATGAAAATTAGAGGTCAAAATGTATTCATATCACAAATGTAAAAGCCACCGGCACATACTGAGGGGTTGGTCTTTTCCACTGTGTTCTTCTAGATTCATGGTTTACATAGTAGGTCCTTCCAAGAATATCCTGCCTCTCTTCCCATCCTGGAGGTAGAGGAGAAGGTTCTTGTTGTTGCTGCAAATGGCAAGCAGCATCTGGTTGGTCCAAAACAACCCAGCCGGGCTGAAAAACAGAGTGGTAACAATTAAGTTTATGATTAATTTTTTTAACCTTATAAATTATGCTGGAGGAAATTTAAAAAGAGATTAGCATATCCAGTTCCAGAAATTATGCAAGGAAAAATTTGCACAGTGTCAACTTTTAAGACCATAATGTGAACATTTTATGATAATGAAGACTTTTTTCTGCAAAATGACAACATGTAAATTTTGCTTGAAACTTTTAACATTTTTCAAAAAAGTTTTAAAACACACCTAATAGGAAAAAAGGGACAGAAAACATTTTAATATTTTTAAAGGTTTTATTCTTTAGTAGTCTCTATACCCAACGTGGGGCTTGAACTTACAACCCCAAGATCAAGAGTTGCATGTTCCATCTACTGAGCCAGCCAGGTGGCCCAGGACAGAAAAAAATTTTAAGTAAACAAACAATGATGGGCAGCACTGAGAAACACAGTTTAAACTCGTGTAACCTTAGTCTGTTCTTTAAATTACAAGCAAATGAATGAAGGACAAGAATATTGTCTTATTGGGCATTGTCTTTCCCATAGAGAAAGGATCTTGGTATGGTAGAAATCAGTAACTAAGTAAGACCTGAAAAAAAATCACTAGATGAAGCCTAAATATGTGTAGGCTTGACAGGGAAAGGCAAAGGATTTAGAAATAATTGCTACAATGAACTCTCTAGCAACTGAAAAGCCATTATGATTCTCACATCTGACTTTTCTCTCTCTGGATTATGGAAAGGCATTTTGGTCAGGTCATAAAATAGTCGAAGAAATAAAATTTCATTTGTTTTCTTTGTTTGTTTTATTTAAGTGCTAGTAAAGCACTGGAAATTTCCTCTGGTACTAGTGAGGGGCATATGTACATGAAGCCTAAACTAGGGTAGTTAGGGTAAGGAATTACTCAGAAGGGTAGCAAGAGTTAATGGCATGTTTTTACATAAGAAACTTCCTAACAGAAAAGGACTACTAAATATCAATACTAAATACCAATAAATAAATAAAAGGTCCTACTAAATACCAATATGGCTAGGGAAGCAGAAATAAATGAGTGAAGAAAACTTAAAAATTCTCCTGAAGAGACATAAAAAGAGACCTGAATGAATGAAAAGACATAATATGATATTGGTTAGGAAGACTCAGCCTCACAAAGGTGTCAATTCTCCCCAAGTTAATATATAAAGTGTCCAAGATTCCGATAAAACTACATTACAGATTTTTTTTTTTTTTTAAAGTAGGCTCCACACTGGGCATGGAGCCCAACATGGGGCTTGAACTCACAACCTTGAGATCAAGATCTGGGCTGAGATCAAGAGTCAGACACTTAACCTACTGAGTCACCCTGGCACCCCTACTTTACAGATTTTTATAAATAATGGGACAAGGCAATTCTCAAGTTCAAATAGATACACAAACAAGCAAGAATAACCAGCACAGTTCTAAAAACAGAAGAATGAGTGATTAACTCTACTGAATAAAATATAGCATACACTACAACAATTAAAGCTGTGGAGCATTGAGGTACACTCAGACAGCTCAACAGAATGAATCAGAAAGCCCAGAAAGACTCAAATTTATAGGACTTTAGGATATGATAAAGACAGTTCAAATTTGTGGGGAAATACACACAAAAAATATGTGGGGTGCTACCTCATACCTTCTACCAGGATGTTACAGATTGAACAATGTTTAAATGTTACAAAGTAAAACCAACATGTATTACAACACAACTTGAAATTTAAAAGAACATGTTCCAAGACTGGGGAAGCCTTTGAGTATGAAAAAGACTGACAAATTTGATTACAAAACCCCCAAATTTGTACGTGGCAAAAATTACCAAGTCAAAGTGAAAAAAAAAAGACTGGGAAATGTATTTGGTAACATAATAACAGGCAAAAAAATAATGTCCTTAATATATACAGTCTTTCTTTCGAGGCACTGGGGATCTAGCACTGAAGGATGGTTGTGTGCCAGCCAGTGGATGGCTTAGAAGGTGGAAGAGAGTTCTTTTACGTTGGAAGCCTGATTCTGAAAAGAAAGGGCCAAGGAGGAGAGCTGAGAAGGAAGGGAATGCTTTCTGGCAGCCTGGAGAAAAGGAAAGGGGTTTCTGCAGCAAGGGTGATCTCTCTGGCTGGTCTGGTGGGGAGGGTTATCGGTTATAGGCTGAGGCAGGACAGAAGGTGAGGGGGGCAGAGGGGGCAGGGAGAGAGGAAGACAGAAAGAATTCTGGAAAAAGGGATCTGGATGGGAAGTAAATTCACTCCCTTTCTTACTCTTATTTTTTTTCCTTTTTACCTTTTCTACGGAATCGACATCTCTTTAATTTTGCTTTCTTTTATTGCTCTATTTCTCTCCTTTTCCTTTATCCTCTTACTTTCTCTCTCCAACTATATTTACCTTCCTTCTCTTTCTTCTTTCCATTCCTTTAAATGATCATAATGTAGGATCTACAGACTTAAAAATTAGTCTTGTATATATTAAATCAATTTTATTTCTCTGGTCTCCATTTTAAAAGTAGGTGAATTGAATTTTTGTATTTCACTCTCTTGAAAAATGGTTAAGTTTTTAAAAATATGGTCATTGATTATTTTTCTGTAGATTAATAAAATTTATTAATAAGCGGGTCCTCACTACTGCTGTAAAGGATTGTAAAAATGTTTAGAGCTAGGAAAATGGTACCACAAGATTATTTCTTTAAAATCTTAAAGATTTCTCTCTTAAAGGTCTTAGTGAATTTATGTTATCTAAGTAAACTTGAGAAGGTAAAGGCCTAATTTTTAAAAACCTGTTTCAAGTTCTAGGAAGTACAGTTGTACATTTGAATATTATTTAGAAAAACTGAGTTTTCATTTTTTTTGTATAGAATGCCTCCCTATGAAACATATATCAGCTAATATTCTTCACAAAATAATTTTCTAAGTATCAATGAATGTTATTTAATTACTAACTTGAAAGCTAGTATGCAATTGCCAACAATTTAATGGAGTCAAAGAGGATCAGAAAGAAAGCATTCAGAGCTACAACACACATTAACGTTAGTCTTGCAAAATATATACAACTAAATCTAAAGTTGCAAAGGGTATAAAAATCAAATGTTAAATAATAACCTATTACAGCCAGGCTTTGATATACTAAGGAATACAGGTTGCCTAAGTGTGAGCCTCTTTTGAAAATGACAACTGTTTTCTTTAAATAGAATTTTATATATTCAGTTACAAATTAGATGTCAAAGACAAGATTTCTCTGGTCATTAGCTACACAGAAGATAAATAAGCATAGATTCATGTGTTTAAATTCCTAGGGCCTTTCATAAATAAACTCCTACATGCTTACATCTACTGAAATTATAAGGTGCATTCTGAGGGAATTCAAACATTGAGACCTGAGACCACAAAATGAAGCGAAGCAACTCTACCCACGGGAACCGAACTGTGAATAAGGTACCTATGATATGTGTGTGTGGGCAAAACTTGGAGCAGGTTCCTAAATAATGAAATGCTGTTAAATTTTTTTTAGTTACTAAATAAAGAATTTTCTTTATGGCAGGCATCCTTCATCTCAAACAGAATTCCATTATGCAAGATACCCTGTGTACCAAAATGCCAGGCAGAGAAACTTCAATAATAAATACCTAAAATTTTAAAAAAGTGATTATTATATGATAAATCAGAGAAAAACTAAAAAAGAAAAGGTAATCAAATACGCAAATATAGACTTAAGAGAGGGTACCATGTTTTTTGATTGACAAACTAAGGGTTAACTATATTCTGTGATTTAAAGAAAAAAGTTCTTTCCTTCTATTATTACAGATTTCCCCATAAAGTAAACTCTTCTTAGTGCATATAAGAAATTCCCAGAGGGGCACCTGGGTGGCTCAGTCAGTTAAGTGTCTGACTTTTGATCTCAGCTCAGGTCTTGATCTCAGGTTTGAGTTCAAGCTCTGTGTTGGAGCCTACTTAAAAAATTCCCAGAAAGCTCTGTTACAAAAGCATGGCTTGTTCTCGAGCTTTCTTTCTCAAGGTATGTGAGTATGTGAGGTACTGTCCAGTGCTGGGGGAGGTCCCTCACCTTTACAGTTCTTCTGGAGGCTTAACCAGACCCTCAGCCAAAGAGGCATGACTGTTGAGGAAGGCACACACAAGAAAACTCTTCAAAGCAAATTGGTGCCAATATACTGTGTGCTTTCAGTAAATGTTGCTTCAGTGGGAATGTCAAGAGGCAGTTGTTTTAGGGTCCCCTTTTCAAATCACAAATTTTTCTGCTGGAAGAAACCATAGAGGTCATCTGGTACAATACTGTCATTCTACAAATGAAGAGCCTACGGTTCAGAGACCTTCAACAATTCACACAGTCACTTGGCTCACTAGCAGCAGAGGTTGGGATGAGAATTCCAGCCTCCAAATCCCCATCCAATTCTATTCCAAATACATGCTCTCTGCCTCTTCCTCACTTACCCTTGATGTATGTAGCTCTGCCCAAATACTTAACTTGAGCTTCTTCTTACCTGTCATCCATGAAAATTGTTAAATTCTATTTGCCCCAGATAAATATGGCCTCTTATTAGATCACTTGAATTCCTTCCCTCTCTCATTCCCTCCTTTCCTCTGAGCCCTCCCATCCTCACCCCAACCATGAGAGGAAAAGTAACAAGAATTACATTTCATAAAAGAGTTCCTAATTAGTGGAGTCTTCTCAAAATTTCCATATATTTAACTTACAAATAGTAAATTGTATTCTTACTTTAATGGAGGGGAGAAGGACATGGTTTTAGAAAACTCTAAAAAAACAGAAAGAGTTAATGACTTAATTACAATAAATGCTTTCATTTATAAACATTGTATTCTCTATTCACTAACCTTTAAGAATGCCATCAATAATGGCTATTCATTCTACAGAAATGTCCTTAGAAGGAAGAAATGTTTAATGAATGCTTGGGTAAAATAAACAAATGCCCATGTAAATAATTTTTATTGCACACATTAACTTCATTGAATAAAGTTATTTTTTTCTTCAAAGTACAGTAAAATAAGAAATGAGATATTTTCTTCTCAGTTGAACCAAATATTTGTAAGATCTCACCTCTAATTCCTCAGCCTGTTCTGTGTTATCTTCTTCTGAGCCACTGGTTTTAGGTAAATAAGTCATTTTTAATCTCAGATAACCTTTAACTCTTGATTTGTGACTGTAGAAAAGAAAATAATTATTCGCAAAACTTTAAGAAGAAAAGCATTCATTTAACAAGAATTTACTGAATACCTACTAGCTACTAGAGGAGACCCAAAGACAAGCTCGAGGACAGAACATATCTAGGCAAAGGAGTGAGTGGAGGACAAAATGTAACAAACATAAATAAAAGTTATGAAATAAATAAGATACTAAGGAAGTGTGAGTGACAGATCAGGGAGAAGGTCAGCGAGCAGTTGCATTTGAGTGGGCGCCAGCAGACTGGGGAGGATTTTGATCTGTGGCAATGAAGGGAAAAGCATGTAAGTGGAGAAAAGAGTAAAAAATGAGCAAATGGATGGGAAAGCTGGGGATCAATGAAGGGAATGGCAATCATCGGGCTTGGCTGGCCTACAGGATACATGGAGGAGGTAGGGATGATCCAGAGGATGAGGTCCATGTGAAACAAGAGAACTTTCAATTTTACTTTGTGCACACTGTCAAGCCAGAGAATTCGGGGGATAGGGAGAGGCATCCTCAGAGATATGCTTTGGGGATACTAATCTAGTCAGACTGGAGAGGAGGACAGGAAAGTGGAGAGCAAGGCCTGCTAACTGTCAGAGACCTACTGTCTTTCTTTGACAGCTGTTTGAATCTATCATACATTAATTTATCTACTCTATTTTCATAATGTATCTTGTATTTCCTCTTCGAATAATGAGTTGTCCAAGCTAAAGGCTGCTGTACATTGTGTTAATACTTAAAAAAAATTAAATCTGTGAATGGCCCCCAACAATTCTAGCATCCTACTTACTTAAGAAATCTTTCCTTGTCCTCACTTTCTGTATAGATATTTTGGTGATTTTTATAGATATCAGTTATGTAACTCATTACCCCTTTTCTTTCTTGACAAAAAAGTCGCATCTTTTATTCTATATTCAAGAGATACTCCCTTCCCCACCCCACCTAATCTCTTAGGTGTTCTTTGTACAGTTCTCATGAACTTGGAAACTGTACCTTTCCTGAGTGGTCAATAGAATCCCTGATGCTTATTTCCAAGGTCACTAATGTGGCTTGTGTCTCCACTTTTAAGGGGGAGTGAACACTGACTTGTTGCCATAACAGACATGTACAGAAAACTTGCTCAGATAATGGTTTTTACAAGCGTTTCTTTATAGTGATATGTTTCATGTCTTTTTTAAAAAGGTTTTATTTATTTATTTGAGAGAGGGAGAGTGGAGAGAGGAGCAGAGGGAGAGGGAGGAGCAGACTCCACACTGAGCAGGGAGCCCAACGCAGGGCTCGATCCCAGGACCCTGAGATCATGACCCCAACCAAAATCCAGTCAGCCACTTAACTGACTGAGCCATGCAGGTGCCCCTCACGTCTTTTCAACCAGACAATAAGCCTGTCGGTTTGGACTTAATGGGGCTCAGAAAGTCTAAGAATGTAGTACATTTTCTATTGATTTAAAGTTCTTTCTGCACTTGCAGTGATATCCAGTGCAGACAGAAGATGTAAATTATATTTTTTAAAGATAAGGATACTAGAAAACATTTGACAAAATGAAAAGCAGGCTACTAGGGCAATCAAATAAGAGAAGAAAATATTGATTTATTCTTGGTATGCAGATACCACAAGCAGTCTAAAACTAAAAAAGGAAGAAAAGAGATTTATATTCTAAGACTTCTGCAGAAGTTAAATATATGACTTCTCTTATAGAAAGTAAATATTAAGAGAGCACTGTCCCTTTTATTTTGCTTTAATAATTTATATTACAGAGCAATTAAATGTTTTTAAATGAAAAATTTTACTAAGTTCCCACAGTATAGCTTTCAAATGTATTTTCTAGTTTTAAAAACAAGACAAATATTGTTGTACAGATGTACTTCATTATTCTGTGACTTTTTTGACAATAAATCCATACATGTCTTCACTAGATTTTACTTGGCTATGTGGTACAGATGATCAAAGGAGTTTTATTTACAGCTTAAACTTAAAAATTTTAACCAAAATCAAATAATTCAGTTTAGGAAAATGGAATTATGAACATGTTATTTAGGTTTTAAATTCTAGTCTTTGCTCATGTTATTTTCTCTAAATTTTGGGTTTTCTGAAATATTTTTTATTAACATATGCAAGATGTAGTTAGGTTTTTCTGAAATTGGTTTTGCGCACATTGTTGGATATTGCTTTGGTGGAACTAATGTCTGTGATTTTTAAAAGGATAGTATGACAAAATTACATATACTTTAAGATATAAAAGGAATAATAAAACAATAATAGTAAATTTCCACCTTCTAATCTGATAAATATTATGGGGACAAGTCTTTCCTAAGAAGTATGAAAAATACTTTTCTGTGTTTTCAGAATTTTTTGTGCTGTGCATATATTACTTTTTAATCAGAAATAACAGTAAAGCTTTTAAAAAATAATATTTCGAGGTAGCTTATTTACAAAGGTTTAAACTATGAATTTCCAAAGAAGCTACTATAATGTATAATGAGATTAAAAAAATTAATATGTTGTCATTTTGTATTTACTGACCTTCTTGGGTGAAGAACAAAATCCTTAAACGTATATGGTCTCTCCATTCTTGGATTTTCTGTCTAGAATAAAACAGTGGGTTTTCAAGATATATCTATAAATACCAAAAACATGTACTTCTAAGGAATATTCATGATATGATCTAAGCCATCACTGAAGTTAGAAGTGAGAAAAATGTGGCTTTAGCTCATTAAACGGTTATAACTGGTAGCTTGACAGGGCTTTCCCCTTTCTGCACCCTAGGACTTGCGGCGGTCACACCTCAGTACCAAACAGGCTGAGCAGGTGCCCTGAGGAGCCAATGGAGGGAAGCGGAAACAAAGTAGAGTGGTTAGCATGTTGGTGCCCCAAAGGAATATGGAGTACATGCAATGGCAGCAGGTGGGCGTGGTTAGAGCATAGACACCATTCTAGGAAAACAAAAAAGGAAATGGCCTGGAAAGTGAGACTGGATTAAATATATTATCAAAAGTGTGTAATCTCTAAAAACTGTGGAGAGCCAATAAATATCTCAAAAGACTGATACAGTAAAGAGGTATTACTTCTCTTTCTTATCAAGTTCAACAGCCCTTTGCTTTTATTATTCTTTACTTCTTACATTTTGCATTAACTACCCATTTGGTCTTGGAACTCTTTCCTTAAATTCTCATCACATTATTTTACTTGTTTGTTTGTTTTTTCGTTTCTCCTTGTCTGTGTTCTTCTCCTCCGATTGACCCACACTGAGGCTCAATGTCTGGTCTTTGATGCTCTCATCTCTCTTACTTGGACAGCCCATCATTCTCAGAGATTCTGCTGTTACCTCGATGTGGTAACTCTCAATCCTCCCAGTCTCTTTCTCTACACAACTGATTTTTGTATTTCTGTTGGCTGCCCACTTTAGGCTTCCATTTTTCCTGTTTTCTATTGAAATTCATTATGGCCAAAGATAAATGTATCCTTTTTCAAAACAAAATGGCCTTTCCTCCTAACTTTTCTACTTGAGACACCACCTTAATTTCCAAAATTCAACCTGTATTATCATTACTTTTTTTTTTTTTCCTCAACCTCCATGTCAGAAACCTGGCCTAAAAAAAAAAAAAAAAAAAAAAGAAACCTGGCCCAATGGTGTTTTGTTATGAAATGTTTCCTGAGTGTTACCTTCCTTCATTGTGGTAAGATGCTTGGTCCACATTCAGTTTCATGCCCATATTGTCATAAATGATCCTAGGTTCTTTCTGTGAGACTAAGCTCTCCCCACTCTACGTATTCAGCAGAATATTTCCAAACTGATTTTCCTCAGACATGCTTTCCTGATATCAACCAACCTCAGCAACTCTCTATTTCTTACTAGGGTTCATGTAAGGGAATCTTGGAAATAAAATTAAAATGGAAAATTGAGATGAGTTTTCAGAAAATAATATGCTCGAGGAATAATAGCAGTATACATTTTACAAATCAAATATTTACATTTACTATATATTGTGCATCTGTAAGTATTTATTAGAAAAAAAAGAATAAACATAAAAATTAAAATCATGGACATCTATACCAACCGGTAATGGATAAAGAGGAACATCCACTTGACCTAGGAAATCATCTCTTGTCTACAAGAAAAAAAAGAAAAAATAAGATTAGTAATATGCTCAATGTTTTTAGAAAAAATTGATGAACTATTGCCATCATTCATAAAAAATACAGAAGTCTTTTTTGTTGCTGTTTAATCCTATGCAATATCAATGGAAAATAAAATGGAATATGGTACAATTTGTGATAATGGCAGGATAGAGTATATTAGACTGGTCCTTTTGCAGATAATAATTATATACCCTGAAAAAATATAAAAACTATTTGAAAGCACTCTAGAGTTACCATAAGCAAGTAGAAACTGAAGGGGAGTCGATCTTTGAAAGAAGAAACTGTATTGTGTAGGATTCGTATTTCCATGGCTTTTTACCTGATAGTACTTTCAGTTCATATGGTGGGATGATTAGAACTCAAGCAGGAATCTGACATCTTACTCACTTGAGGAGTATGAAGACCTAGTTTGAGGTTAACAGCATAACTAGAAAGTGAGGGAGACAATTTCTGCAAGAAAGAAGCCACAGAAGTCCCTCCAAATCTATACATAAACTCCACCCAAATTCTTAGCTGATCCCTGAACTGTATCTATGAAAGGCAGCAACTGGACCACTGAGCATAGATTCCAGCTGATGTTCACCTAAGGGGAGATAACATTTGGATTTCAGCTGAGTTAACAACTTGCTAGAACAAAAGTCAACACTCTTCAGGGAAAGATGGTAAAATTTACGGTCTCAATCATGTACCACACACACTGTCCAGTATACCATAAAAAGTTACTAAACACGGGAAGAAACAGAAAAATGTGATCCAGTATCAAAAGAAAAGGTCATTCAGGGCGCCTGGGTGGCTCAGTCGTTAAGTGTCTGCCTTCGGCTCAGGTCATGATCCCAGGGTCCTGGGATAGAGCCCCGCACCGGGCTCCCTGCTCGGCGGGGAGCCTGCTTCTCCCTCTCACACTCCCCCTGCTTGTGTTCCCTCTCTCACTGTGTCTCTCTGTCAAATAAATAAATAAAATCTTTAAAAAAAAAAGAGAAAAAGAAAAAGTCATTCATAGAAATTGGCCATAAGATAAGCCAGATCTTGGAATTAGCAGACAGGGAAACTAAAGCAGCTATTATAAAGATGTTCAAGGACTTAAAAAGAAAATAAGGTCATAATGAATGAATGGAGGGGGAATCTCAGTAGTGAAATGGAAACTATAAAACTAAATCAAATGTATATTTTGAAATACATATAGAATTGAAAAATATAATATCTGAATTAAAGATCACTGGATGGGCTTAACATATGACTGGAGAAAAGTTCCATGAACTTTAAGATACAGCAATAGAATTTATATAATATGAAAAATAAAGAGGACTTACGGAATAATTTCATGCAGTCTAATATATGTGTAATTGGAGTGCCAGAAAGAGAGGGGAGGGGAGAGAGAGGGAGAGAGGGAGAATAAGAGAATAGGAGAAAAAATATTGGAAGAAAAAAGTAGCCAGCTTCCCCAAACATTAACATCTTACATAACCATAGCACAATGATTAAAACCAGGAATACTATTTTTTTTAGAGGAAATAATAACACTTTCATATATTTAACCATTTATTCTTAAGTTTTTAATTGTAAATAAAAACCTACACACATAACAGTGTCTGTCACCCATAATATTTATCAAAGTGTTTAAAATAACTTATGAAAAATCTTGTCCCTCCAAGTTCCCAGAATGAGGCAGGGTTAACTGTTCAATAAACTTCCTTCAGATATTTTCCTACATATATGCATCCACATACCTTTTTTTTAATTAATGTGTAATAAACACACAACACTATATTACTTTCAAGTATACAACATAATGAATCAATATTTGTATATATTTATTTAACATCTTTCACAATAGTTTTTTTTCTTGTGATGGGAACTTACAAGATTTGCTCTCTTAGCAGCTTTAATGCAATACAGTTTTATTTATAGTTGCCATGCTGTACATTACACTCTCATGATTAATTTATCTTAACTGTAAGTTTATACCTTTTGACTCCCTTTACCCTTTTCACTCACCCCCACCCTCTTCCTCTGGAAACTACCAATTTGTTCCCTGTGTCCAAGAGCTTTTTTTTTTTTTTTTAAGATTCCACAAGTAAGTGAAATCATATGGTATTTGTCTTTGTCTGACTTATTTCACTTAGCATAATACCCTCAGGGTCCATCCATGTTGTTGTAAATGGCAAAATTTCATTCTTTTTTGCTGAGTAATATTCCATATATATATTTAAAACCATATATATGATTAAAACCATTTTCTTTATCTATTCATCCACTGATGGACCCTTGCATTGTTTCTATAGTTTGGTTATTGTAAATAATGCTTCAGTGCAATGGAGGTGCAGATATCTTTTAAAGTTAGTGTTGTCATTTTCTTTGGAAAAATACCTAGCAGTGAAATTGCTGGATCATATGGTAATTTTGTTTTTAATTTTTTGAGGAATCTCCATACTGTTTTCCTTATTGGCTGTACAGATTTACATTTCCATCAACAAGGCACAAGTGTTCCTTTTTCTACACATCCTCACCAACACCTGTTATTTCTTGTCTTTTTTATAATAGCAATTCTGACAGGTGTGTGGTGATATCTGATGTGGTTTTCATTTGCATTTCCTTGATGATGAGTAATGTTGAGCATCTTTTCATGGGTCTATTGGCCATATGTAAATCTTCTTTGGGAAAATGTCTATTTAGAACATCTGCTCATTTTTTAAATCAGATTGTTTGTTTGCTATTGAATTGTATGAAAAAAACAGTAATAGTATTAGTTAATCTACAGACCTTACTCAAATTTCACCAACTGTCCCATTAATTTTGTTCCAGGATCCAATTCAGGATCACACACTGCACTTAGTTATCATGTCTCCTTAATGTCCTTTAATCTGGAAAGTACCCTCAGTCTCTTTTTCTTTCATAATCTTGACTCTTATGAAGAATAATGGGTAGTTATAGAATGTCCATCAATTTGGGTTCACGAAATGTTTCTTCATGGTTGAATTTAGGTTATGCATTTTTTTGCAAGAATACCATAAAAGTAATATTGGCACTTTTCTCAGTGCATCATGTCAATAGTCAATAAACATTGGAATCTTATACATTATGGACAGTGAAGGACCACTAAATATTTGAGGACAGTCTATAACTAAATCCCCCCCAAGAACCAAACAGAAAGAAGGGAGTCAGAGGAATCAGAATCAAGTCAGACTACAGGAGAAATACTTTAGAAAAACTATAATTAACATTCTCAGAGGTAAAAGATGAAACATCTGTCAAACAGAATAGGAACTTATAAAAAAGAAGCACTTAGAGAATAAAAAAGAGCTGTCGGGAATTAAAAATATAACTGAAGGGCACCTGGGTGGCTCAGTCGGTTAAGCGACTGCCTTCGGCTCAGGTCATGATCCCAGGGTCCTGGGATCGAGTCCCACATCAGGCTCCCTGCTCCCTCTCCCACTCCCCCTGCTTGTGTTCCCTCTCTCGCTGTGTCTCTCTCTGTCAAATAAATAAATAAAATCTTTAAAAATATATATATATATATAACTGAAATAAAAAGTTTAATATAGAGTTGGAAAATAGAGTTAAATTTCTCAGAAAGTAGGACTAAAAGACAAAAGAAAAGACTTATTCCCCAAATAAGGAAATTACAGGACAAATTTAAGTCTACATCTAAATAACAGGCATTCCAGAGAGAAAAAAGAAAAGGGAAGAAATTACCAAAGAAGCATTTAAGAAACTTCCCTTGAACTCAAGCAAATGAATTTTGAGAGTAAAAGGTCCCACTGAGTATTAGGCAAAATGCATGAAAAAACATGCACAGCAAGGCATATCACCGTGATATTTCAGAGTATCAGAGATAAAGAAATTCTAAGCTTTTAGAGCTGGAGAGACACAAAACAGATTATACACAAAACTGAAAGACAAGAGAAAAATGCCTTCTAAATTGTGGGAGAAAAATACTTCCTACATTGAATTCTATACCCAGCCAAAATATCTTCTTTAATAATGAAGGTAGAATAAAGACATTTTCAGACACTGGTGTTCTTAGTAAGGTAACAGAGGATATATTCCACCAAAATAAGGGAGTACATCATGGTAAGGGAAGATGCAGGAGATTCAAGATAGGAGACAAGAAAAGAGGATCTCCCAAATGATGGGGAAGGGAACTTTCAGAATAACAGTAGTGTAAGATCTACAGAAAAACAAGTGCATACTGGAGCAGGAAGATGGATGGCTATAAGAAGGATGCTTCCAGAAGAACAGAAATAACCGTATCTACCTAATAAGGTTTGTTAGAATTAAATAATATATATATATTGCTTTGCATAATATTCAGCATTCAATAAATGTTAGCTGTTGTATTTGAAATGCTGGATTCTGTAATGAAGCCCCTGCTCCTTTTCTAATAAAACAGTCTCTAGACATTTCAAACAGGTACACAAAATAAAAGGAGCATGGCTGGAGACTGAAGCCTAGCAAATTAGTTTAGGGCCATATTCTTATTTTAGAACATGAGTTGATAATTTTTGAAATGTACAAGTTAGCTTTTAGTTATACCTTCAAGGCTGTTCTATGGTATGGTTCTTTATTCTTGTTTTTATTGCAACTAGATGCTATAAATCCGATTTTTTTTAAAATTTAATTTTATTATGTTATGTTAATCACCATACATTACATCATTAGTGTTTGATGTAGTGTTCCATGATTCATTGTTTGCATATAACACCCAGTGCTCCATTCAATACATGCCCTCTTTAATACCCATCACCAGGCTAACCCATCCTCCCACCTCCCTCCCCTCTAGAACCCTCAGTTTGTTTCTCAGAGTCCATAGTCTCTCATTGTTCGTCTCCCCCTCCGATTTCCCCCCCTTCATTTTTCCCTTCCTACTATCTTCTTCTTCTTCTTCTTTTTTTAAGCATATAATGTATTATTTGTTTCAGAGGTACAGGCCTGTGATTCAACAGTCTTACACAATTCACCATAGCACATACCCTAGAAGCTATAAATAAGAAAGTAAAATACAACAAAATGTAGTAAAATCCTAACCAGGATGACTGAAGAATAAAATATTTTGGTTAATTGAATGATCTAATTAACTTACTTTAGGCTTCACCAGATAAAGAAATAAACCACTTTTTGTTTTGTTTTGTCATATTGAATAGCCTTGCCCTTAGTAAACTGAACAGAGTAAACATCTACCTGTTTGATAATTCATGATCTTTCAGTGCTTCAGAAACATGGTTGCAGTCAATCACCACTGGAGTTAACACAGTTTTTGAACAGGATTTCTCAACTTGGGCACTACTGACAATATGAGCCAGATAAATTTTTTGTTGTGGGGGCTGTCCTGAGCATTGAAGGATGTTAGCAACATTCTTGAACTCTACCCACTAGATGTCAGTAGCACCCCTCTTCCAGTTGTGACAACCAAACATGTCTCCTGTGATTGCCACATGTCCCCCGGGTGGCTAAACTGTCCCTGATTGAGAGCCACTGCTAAAGAAGGTATAAAATAGAATGTCTCCAACAGTGAGTAAAAGACCCTCCCTCTTCAAATAACACCTTTATTGAGATATAATTTATATAATATACAATTAATCTACTTTATTGAGATATAAATTATATAATATACAATTCATCCACTTTAGAACATTTTTATTACTCTAAAAAGAAAATCCATACCTATTAGCAGTCACTGCCTATTTCCCCCTTCTTGCCTTAGCCCTAAGCAACCATCAATCTACTTTCTGTCTCCATGGATTTGCCTATTCTGGACATTTCATATAAACGGAGTCACATAATATATAGTCCTTTATGACTGGCATCTTTCACTTACAATAATGTTTTCAAGGTTCATTCACGTTGTAGCAAGTATTGGTACCTTACTCCTTTTTAAATTCTGTATATTATATTGTATGGCTATATTGCAGTATTTGGCTATTTATCAGTTGATTGATATTTGGGTTGTTCCCATTTTTTGGCTATTATAAAAAATGCTGCTATGAACATTCAAGTACAAGTTTTTGTGCTGACATGTTTTCATTTCTCTTGGGTATATACTTAGCAGTAAAACTGCTCGGTCATATGGTAACTCTATTTAACCTTTTTAGGAACTGCAATACTTTCCAAAGTGACTGTACCATTTTATATTCCTACCACCACTGTATGAGGGTTCTAACTTCTCCATATCCTTAACAACACTTATTATTATCTATCTTTTTGATATAGCTCTCTTAGTCGGTATGAAGTAGTATCTAATTGTGATTCTTTTTGCATTTCCCTGATGGCCAATGACGTTGGACACCTTTTCATGTACTTATTGTGCTCCTTATTTCTCAAAATCTCTTCACTGAGAAATCTTCCCTACAGATTCAGTTTCCATTGCAGAAGCAGTGCCTGTCACTGTGGAACAGAAAGGAAACATCTCATTCCATATATTGCTCCATGTTCCTTGTTCACTGATTGCATTTTGTGAACAAAAGCATAGAACAAAAATCCTGCTTAATGAAAATTTCTTTGTCTCGAGTAATTCTGGTATGTAAAAACACATTTTAAGAACTTCTTGCAATGCATCTTCCTTCTTTAAAACAAGTGATCTGAAATGAGTTTCATAACTTCTACTTAAAATGAAATAGTCCCAAAGAACTATATTTCTAATATTAGAAGAATGAGCAAATTTTCCAAACTAAATGTCAATATACATGGTCTGAGGAGATGGAGAATATGAAACTGGGAATTATCCTGGAAAGTCTGGGACATATGGTTGCTATAAATATAGGACAATTAGAGGTTCTTTTTCCATTTACAAAGAAAAAGTAATAGTTTTAAATTCATTCCTATGAAGGCAAGTCAGTCTGTGATGTTCATTAATGTTTCTCTAGCCAACCAATTGTTCCAAATTCTGAATATCAAGCATTTCTTTGCAAGAGTTATTACCTATATTTGAGCTGCATGCAGCTGACTTCATAAAGCAAATTTGCATTTGGTAAAATATAAGTAATTTTAAAACACCTGAAATCTGAGTAAGAATTTAGAACAGCAGGTGATTTTTAAACAGGACCATCTGTAGTGGGCACAGTTCTGTCAGTAGATAATACTTTTTCTAATATTTTAAAGATAAGAATTTCAGTTTCCTAAAACAATTTTTAGAATATAAAAAAAGAAAAATCCAAATTGCTCTTCTTGCAAAACTTCAATTAGAACTATAGATGGCTCTAAGTTTAGAAGGACAAATTATTATTAACTTTGATAAGGCTGCATAGCAGTTGAGTTTCTGCTTTAAAAGAATCCAATGTTACAAAATATCAGAAATTTAAAAACAAAGTGCCATAGCTTTGAAGAATACTGAATACTTGCCTTTAAAATGTTTCCATTAAATTGGAGCTAGAAATAATTTCCCAGGGCAAATCTACTGTATAAAGCAAAATAATGAAGGAAGACTCATTTCTTTACAATCAAAGCCAAACAACATAGCCAAAGATTATTTTTGCTGTAATATCCAACTTTTACTTTCAATTACGTTTTTTAATCAGTGA
This sequence comes from Mirounga angustirostris, assembly GCF_029215605.1. Classification (NCBI taxonomy): domain Eukaryota; kingdom Metazoa; phylum Chordata; class Mammalia; order Carnivora; family Phocidae; genus Mirounga; species Mirounga angustirostris. The sequence goes on along the minus strand of NW_026991717.1, from coordinate 49,135,580 downwards.
AAATGAAATTTTTTTTAAAGATTTTATTTATTTATTTGACAGAGAGATATCAAGAGCAAGAACACAAGCAGGGGGAGTGGGAGAGGGAGAAGCAGGCTCCCCACCGAGCAGGGAGCCCGTTGTGGGGCTCGATCCCAGGACCTTGGGATCATGACCTGAGCCGAAGGCAGACGCCTAACCATCTGAGCCACCCAGGTGCCCCAAAAATGAATTTTATACATGAATAAAAGTAATTTTATACATGAATAACTTTATATAAATATAGCATAGTTTCAGTTTGCAGACTTAGCCATCAGCACTTTTTTTTTTTATCAAGATGATCTTTTAATTTTTAAAACAAAGGTAATGCATGCACAGGGTACAAAATTAAAAGGAAAAAGGTTCCCAGCCCCCATCTATCTAACTCTACCCTCTGTCGTTCCAAGAGGCAATAGCTGCTATTTTTGTGTGTTTGATATGTTTGGGTCTGAAACTATTCAGAGTTTTCCTTGACACACTGTTATGCATCTTGCTTTTTTCTCTTCAACAGTATCTCTAGGACTTTGACCAATATCAGACCACGTAGAGACGCTTTACCTGTGGCTATATAGTATGCCATTGTATAGAATACCAAAATTTATTTCACTAGTCCCCTATTGACAGATATTTCAGTTGTTTCTAATCTTTTTTCTGTTATAAACAATACCTCAATGAATAAGTTTCTATTTTTTATATTGCATGTATATCTGAAATAATTTTCATTTTGTTTAATAATAAAGACAACAGTAGATTAATCTGAACTAATCTCTAGTGAAAACAGATCTCAGTGACTGACTGGATGTTACAGAAGCGAATTGTGTCCAGAGTAAGCCAAAACCACATATAAATCTTCAAAGATCAAAGATTCAAGATCAAAAGTGTGCATTTGAATCAATATCTTACTCAGTGCCAATAACTACTGTCTTCACACAGCTATATTCAAATAGTCTATGTGCAAATGTCATGATTCTTCTGTGCAAATCACTGAAACTCTAAAAAAATGAATTGGAGTGGGCAGCAAAAAAGAAACAATAAATCCATAGCTATAAAAATGTTCAAACTGGGGATGCTTGGGTGGCTCAGTAGGTTAAGCATCTGACTCTTGATCTCAGCTCAGGCCTTGATCTCAGGATTATGAGTTCAAGCCCCGCACTGGGCTCCATTGTTTCAAATTTATATTTCTGAGCAAAGGAAAATTACAAGAGGACTAAACATATAAAGTTATAATTTAACTAGGAAATACCTACTACTAGATTTATTTTAAAATGAATGAATGAATGAATGAATGAATGCAAACTGTTGTTAATCATATTTAAATTAAGTCAAGAGATCAAGAGATATTTCAGAGATCATAAAAGATGAGAGTAAAAAGCTCTGAAGCTGAGAAAATAAAAGTGAAATTACCTAAAATCTCTATTAGGCAAATTTAAACTTTTATTCTATTATTTATGTTAAGATGATAAATATTTTCTTGAACACATGAAAAATTGATATCTTAACACAGAGAGTATTAGCTCATACGAATATCTGAGAAAAGTAAGTAAAACTTTTATGAACGGACCCATCTATAGCATTTTAAAAAAATCGGGACCATATATTTTCTGCTTCCAAAATTCTGTGAAAGACTATTGTTTTTAATGAACAGCCTTACTCTCACAATCCATACTACATAGATTCACACATCTTCGATGTTATAAATAAAAAAAATCATAAAACGACTCTAACTTTAGCTTACCTGTTTTCTAACATATGCAGATCTTACTAACTAAAACTGCATTTGCATAGCCTCTGCCTTCCTCCTTCCATACTGACTCACGCTATACTATGACCTGCTAATTTTAAATGTTTTTCTGGAAGTTCAAGATTTATTGATTCAATCTTTTTAGTATGTTGAGGGGAAAACGGTGTTAGCTAAACAAACAGTATAATCTGATCTAGGCTATAAAATCATAGTGCTATGGAAACGGGATGTCTTTGCTTAAAGCACACATTCAACGTCCCACGCTTGTGATCTGCTCAGCCAGCCAGCCAGCCTGTCTGGTAGATTTAACTGTAAGACACACACTGTACTTGTTCTTTGACAATAGCTTCATACTGCTTGAAAATTTGGGTACATGTGTTCTAAAGCCTCTAGCAACTCTTGTATTTTAAAAGGGATTTTTACTTAATAGATGTGGGTAGGAAGTCAGGAGAGGCCACTGTCTAAATCAGTTTTGGTTTGAACTATACTCCTCTGAATTTCAGTTTCTTTGGAGGGCTCCACTTGATAATCATCACATGCTTGTGAAAACTGATGATTTACCTGAATACATTTCTCTATCTTTACATGCTTTAGAGTTTAGCTTATAATTTACTCTGAGGTTTTCAAATACAAACCATTTTTTAAAATATGCTACCGAAGAGAAGGACTTCAAAGCAGACAAGAACAGGAATCAGACTGTGTTATTGAACCTGAACAGGATTTTATAATTATTTTCAAAATTAAGCTTTAATATATCCAACATACTTTTATAAGCAATTTATTTTTTATGCCCCCTAAACCAAAGGACTGTAGAAGATAAGAATAAGTTTTGCATTTATTACAACTTTCTCCCCCCTTCACAAAAGGTGAAAGGCTCACCAATTTTCTCCATTGTTTCAAATTTATATTTCCAAGCAAAGGAAAATTACAAGAGGACTAAATGTATAAAGTTATAATTTAACTAGGAAATACCTACTACTAGATAACAGATAAAAGGGACAAGGCTCTTCCTTCCAGAGAGAAAAATACTCATTCTTGATTGAAAATAAACAGACACAGATTCATCCTCCTGAGCTCCAATAAATTATGTTACTACTTTTTTCTTTCTAGGAAGGTCTGCTAAGCTATTAGGGAATAAAAAAAAGGTAAACTTTTGAAGAGACTGAAGCTAATAATCTCTGGAGAATTCTATCTGTAGTCTAAGTGAGAAATTAGTAGATAGCTTCCACTGTTGTGAAAGATCTAGTGACTTTAATTCTAAGACCCAAAGAGCTGTGTAAAACCTCAGATATTAATTTAAAAACAAGTAAGTGTGAGAAGACGAACTAAAATCATCACTTTAAAATGGATAAAGGGAAGCTAGGGCAGCTGGGGAAGTTGTCTAGAGGCTTCTGCTTCCAGCCCTAATCTAGAGTTTCAAAGGATTCAGGTTCAGTTAGTCCACTCAAGTGGTTTTCAAACTTCTGGGGTAGGGTCTCATGCAGTTGATCCAGTAGTCACATCAAGAGAACCATATCTCTATTCAATTCAATTTCTAAAGAAAATCAGGAAGAATAAACAATGATAACAGCTGAAGAAGAATGAGCAGGGCATCTAAATTTATCTATTTTTATCCTGCCTACTTCCAAATGGATTTGGCAGTTTAGAGATAACACACAATGTAAATTAAGACACTTCAAGATAACAGAACAGAATTCCTCTAAAAGAAGCAAAAGGAGTCAGGTTCTTGCATTTCTTTTTAGCTTAAATTGCAAAAATAAAAACATATTTTCTAATTATAACAATCCTCTTTTCAAAACTTTTGAAGACTTGCTATTGAAGAAACACCATTTCCCCAGTGTGTTCTGAAGAATCACAGATCTGCTAGGTACTAAAAGAGGTCAAAGGTGGTCACATAATTGGGAAACATCTGGTTAAACAAAACTCAAAAGTTTATTTCCTGTAGGACTTTTAGAAACTTCACTAGTGTGCATTGTGACATTCTAAGAAATATAGCATGTGGCACTATACAAAATTATTTCTCAATGGGATGGGTTTATATGAGGTATCCTACAGACTGGTGAGGAACACATTTCAAAGACACTGGTCCAGAAGAACTATAAATTTCTTAGCATGGGATGCTAGGCCTTTCCTAGCATTTCCAACCTACCTTGCAGCCTCATCTATTAATATAAGACCCCCAATAGTGTAATAGGCATTTGCTGAACAAATCCTATTTCCCCCTCTCAAACTCACTCATGCTTCCTGGAAAGTTTTTCTCTCTCTGCCTGTGTAAATTCTACTCATGAGGCCCAGCTCAGTGCCATTCTAATGGAACTTGTCTTGATGAGACTAAATTGCTAATTTCCTCCTCTGTAATTCTACTTCACTTGTATCTTTTAACATCTGTATAATAGTTCTCTTCTACTCCAAAAAATTATTAAATTGATTTTTTTAAAAACTGAAATGGCCTGACTTACTAGAATGTATCATCTTTATGTCAATTAATCCCTCCTTTATAAAAAACTAGCTATTTAGACCACAGGAAGTACTCTATGATGTGGAGATAACTTACTTAATAGTTCTAGCATTGTGAAACCAAATGAGCAATATGATAGGAAATGCTACAACACTCAAAGAAGATGGTATCAGATTTTCCTTTTTAGGCAATAGACTAAGTCCCCCATTTTAAGAAGATTAGTATGTTGAACATGGTTGAAGCAAAAATCAAAAGGGTTAAATGACCTACTCGACTCCCTGCAGTCTGACTGCCTTCTTCAACCTGGACTTGAACTTAGTTTTCTGCCACCAGTGTGATAACGTGGTAATGCTGGGGCTCCAGATTGGTATACTGATTCCCTGTCCATGTCAAAGCCGTAGTCAAAGCTATGTTCCTAGATCATTTACTGGCTTTTCAGCCTCAGAAAAAGGTTTTCAGCCAGTTTTCTTAGTTGTAAGGGGCTGTCTTCCTTAGGAAATGGTAGTATGATCTCTCCCTACTGTCTCTAGCCTTCCCCATCTGCGCCTGACCTTTTCTGCCTTTTAGGGACCATGAATCATTCACTCTCCCACCCTTGGCCTATAGAATCTACCACTTGCAGTCTGCACATGGTTGGTAAATTTTGACAGACAGAACATTTTGCACAAATCTATTATTCAAGTTCTATGAGATTACAACCCTGATTTCCTATTAATACTATGCCCAAATTTAAAAAATACATCCATGAGGTGAAATCCACTTAGATTCAGATGAAACTACCCCATTTAATAGTTTAAATATAACCTAAGAATGTTTAAAAATGTTTAAAGGAAGATTAAAAATAATTCCTAAGTTTTGCCACATTGTGCTGGGCTTGCCAATGTCTGGCTCATAACAGGAAGTCATTATTTTGCTCATTGGTCAATTGCTCCAGATTTTAGTCATCTTTAAAGGTAAATGAATCTGAAATCTAAAAACCACTGAACTTCATACTATATATGTTTCTTCAGTATATTAAACAGCAGCTAGCATTAGTGGGTCTAGAGAACACCCATGACAATTCAGGATTTATCAAAGTTTTTTGACTACTTGAATGAGGTGATCCTCCTGCAAACTCTCAAGGCAAGCAGCCTTGAGGCTACAATCATTTCAACTCTCTGATCCTTAATTTAAAACTATTTTACATATTCTCTTTGTCTTCCTCGCTTAGACTGGCCCATCAAAAGTTGGGATGATGTCTTCTATTCTTTTGTATTTCACAATAAAAAAGTATTTTTAAAAAATCTGCTTGCTGGAGTTTCAGTAGTATTTTTCCTAACTGATAAATAGTACTAAGCAGAAGCAAGGTACAGTCACTGGCAAATACTTTCAAAGATTTATTGTCAGTAAAATGACTATATTAAGAGAGGACCTGAAGGGACTGGGCCAAGAATATCTCTAAACAACAAAGAAAATAATTTATTATCAAATGATTCCCAGTGTTTCTTGTCCTCCTCCTCTTCCTCTTCCTCCCCCTCCCTGTTCTTCTTCATTTTTTGTAAACTTTGGTAGAAGATTACTTATGTACTGGTAGAAAGAAATGTTTTCTCTAACAACTTTTACCTTTTGAAATAATCGCTTTTAAGTTTTTAGAAAAAATTTCAGAATTAGAAACTCATTATTCTTATGATTTGATTACCTGATCATTTGGTCAAGTGTAAATTTAGCTGATCTATAAACAGTTTTAAAAGTTCTCCCCAGGGTTGAAAACTCATATAATTTTTATTGAAGAATATAATGTATCAATGAAAACAGGGGGGTGGGGGTAAGGATGTGGGTTACTGTTGTTTAAGAAAATAAGAACTCAATGGATTCCTTTAAAACCAAAATTTCCATGCTTAAACAGCAGGTACCAGTGGAGAAAAATAAGGTCACTGAGACGTGGCTCCACTCCTTCAGCCATGACAGCTACCAAGCACTGTAGCTTTAGGCGCCTTCCTCAATAGACTGGAGCACTGTCGAAGTTACAGGGGTATCCATGGCTTGAGGCTCAGGATGTAATGTTCTAGAGAAACCCTGTCCAATAGAACTTTCTGCAATAATGGAAATATTCTATATCTGTGCTGTCCAATGTAGTAGCCACTAGTTACTTGTGGCCACTGACCGCTTGAAATGTGTCTAGTACAGATGAGGTTCAGAATTTTAAAATTTTATTTCATTTAAATGAATTTAAATCTCCATGGCCACACGTGGTTACTGGCCCCTGTATTGGACTGTGGAGTTCTAGCAAATTTTTTAGTAAAACAATACTCTCTGGTTTTAGGCTTTTACTTTTAGTTCTTGCCCAGCCATTCAGACATGTCCCCAAAGCTGACCACCCCTCACCATACTGTATTTGGAATCATGACTCCATTTTTTTAAAAAATCAGTTTGGTTTATCATACCTAAGGAAAGGTTGAGTTAAACTTAAAGTATGCCCTTGGGAAATAAGTCACCCTAAGAAAAGAAGGAGCCCAGTGGGACACAGCAGTACCCCAAAGTGACAATGCCTACAAATACAAAGCTAGCAATAACAGTGCTCAACTGGACTGGATTTGTTCAAGAGTGCATGGTATCCATCTCTTGGGAACCCCAGAAATAGTGAAGAGTACTTTACAGCTGCCTGGGATCTTTTGCAGACAGAAGAGAAGGGCTAAATCAGTGAAACTTGGGTTATAACTGTCATTTCGTCTCCACTAGCACCTGTACTCTGGTGAATCTTGGGAAAACTTAGGTTACGTGTATTGAGTATGCAGATTTGATGGTTTTTTATCAGTATAATATATTTTGGCATTTTTACCACCTGTCTGATAAAATTTTTAAATGATAATTCAGGATAATATCCAAAATAATTTTAGCAGGTTAAAAAAAAATCCCAAGAGCCAAATACGTACTTTCTTTCAGTAAAGGGAATGATAACTATAAGAAGGCTATTTTTAAAACCCCACCAGATGCACAAAATTACTTATATGAATTATATAAAATTGAGTTTTCTATGAATACCCCAAAGACAGTAACTATATAAATATGAAATTATAATAGCTGAGTTACTTTGCTTTTACCCTATTGATAACTGCCAACCAAACATTTTAATATTAAGATAAATGGGCACACTGGGATATGTTTCTTTTTGTAAATGTAATCTTTTGTTAAAAACATTAAAAAAAATAGAGATAATGGAAGATCATTTGATTCCTAAAGATCAAAATAAAATAAAAACCAAGTTATAATGTGATTTTTACAAAGATATTTAATGTTTTCAAATATTATAAACAATGAAAATGAACTTAAATGAAAATAGTGCTTAATGAAAACTGTGATATCTTAAAACAACTATTAAGAGACTCTCTGAATAGGCCTATATCTATAAAAGAAATTTAATTAATAATTAATAATTCTCCAAAACAGAAAGCCCCAGGCCCAGATGGGCTCACTGGTGAATTCTACCAAACATTTAGGAAAGAAATTATACCAATTCTCTATGAACACTTTCAGAAGACAAAAGCAGAGGGGATACTTCCTAATTCATTCTATGGAGCTAGAATTACCCTAAAATCAAAACTAGACAAAGACATTACAAGAAAGGAAAACAACAGACCATTATCTCTCATGAACATTGATACAAAAATCTTCAACAAAATACTAGCAAATTGAATCCAACAATGTATAAAAAGAATTATACACCATAACCAAGTGGGATTTAGACCAGGTGGAAAATTATTTCAACGTCTGAAAATCAATTATCATGATATATCACATTAACAGGCCAAAGAAGAAAAAAATCACAAGATTATATCAATAGGTGCAGAAAAAACATTTTACAAAACCCAATAGCAATCCACGACAAAAGTGTTCAGTAAACTAGGAACAGAGGTGAACTTCCTCAATTTGATAAGGAATATCTACAAAAAACCTGCATCTGACATTATGCTAAGTGGTGAAAAACTAGAAGCTTTCCCACTAAGATCAGCAACAAGGCAAAGATGCCCTCTCTCACCACTCCTTTCAGCATTGTAGTGAAAGTCCTAGTTGATACAATAAGAAAAGGAAATAAAAAATATACAGACTGAGAAAGAAGAAATAAAACTGTCTTTGCAAATGATATTATTATCTTTGTAGAAAATCCAAAAGGTTTGACAAAAAAAACTGCAGCTAATGAGCAATTTTCACAAGGTCACAAAATACAATATTAATATAGAAAAGTTGATTCCTTTCCCATATAGCAGCAATTAACAAGAACTTGAAATTAAAACCACAGTATCACTTACATTAGCATCCCCCAAACAGAAATAGTTAAATATAAACCTAACAAAATACAAGATCTATAAGAAACACTATAAAACAGATGCATGAATTTGAAGAAAAACTAAATAGATGAAGAGATATTCCATGTTCACAGATAGGAAGACTAAGTATTGTCAAGACGTTGGTTCTTTCCAACTTGATTTATGGATTTAATGCAATCCCAATCAAAATCCTAGCAAGTTATTTTGTGCATTTCAAAAATTGATTCTAAAATTTATATGGAGAGGCAAAAGAACAGTCAACAGTCAACAGTCAACAGTCAAGAAGAACAAGAACAAAATTGAAGGAATGACACCACCTCACTATTAAACTATGATAATCCAGACAGTGTGGTAATGGTGAAATAATAGGCAAAGAGTTCAATGGAACAGGATAGAGAGCCCAGAAATAGACCCACAAAAATAGTCAACTGATCTTTTTTGTCATTAATTTATTTAAATTCAACTTAATTAGCATATAGTGTATTATTAGCTTCAGAGGTAGAATTTCGTGATTCATCAGGGGCATATAACACCCTGTGCTCATTACATCAAGTGCCCTCCTTAATGCCCATCACCCAGTTACCCCATCCCCCAATAGTCAACTGATCTTAAACAAAGGAACAAAGACAATACAATGGAGAAAATACAGTCTCTTCAACAAATGATGCTGGGATGACTGGATAGTCACATAAAAAAAAAAAGAGAGAGAGAGAGAGAGAATATCTAGACACAGACCTTATATCCTTCATTAAAATTAACTCAAAATGGGTCACAGACCTAAATGTAAAATGTAAAACTATAAAACTCAAATAATACTGGAGAAAATCTAAATGATCTTGGGCTTGGCAATGACTTTTATTGTATTTTACAATACCAAAGAGATGCTCCATGAAAGAAATTACTGATAAGCTGGATTTCATTAAAATTAAAAACTTCTACTTTGCCAAAGACACCACCAAGAGAATGAAAACACAAGTCACAGACTGGGAGAAAATATTTGTAAAAGACGTATCTGGTGAGGACTATTATCCAAAATATATAAAGGTTTATAAATTAACAATAAGAAAACAAATAACCCAACTAAAATATGGGTCAAAAACCTCAACAGACACCTAGCCGAAGAAGACAGACAGATGGCATATAAGCATATGAAAAGATGCGCCTCAGCATATGCTGTGAAATGCAAATTTAAATAATGAGATACCATTACACACATGTTAGAATGGCCAAAATGTAAAACACTGACAACACCAACTGCTGGTAAGGAGGTGGAACAACAAGAACTCTTCTTCCCTCACTATGGAATTACAAAATAGCACAGCCACTTCAGAACGTAGTTGAGCAGTTTCTTTAAAAACTAAACTTACTCTTACCATATGATTCAGCAATCGCACTACTGGGTATCTACCCAAAAGAGTTGAGAACATAAATCTACATAAAAACCTGCACACAGACATTTACAGCAGCTTTGTTCAGAATTGCTAAAACTTGGAAGCAACCAAGATGTCCTTTAGTAGGTGAGTGGATAAATAAACTAAGGTACATTCAGACAATGGAATATTATTTGGTACTAAAAGAAAAAGAAAAAACAAAACTATCAAGCCATGAAAAGATATGGAGGGAACTTAAATGAGTATTATTAGTGGAAGAAATCAATTTGAAAAGACTACATACTGTATGATTTCAATTATGTGACATTTTGGAAATGGTAAAACTATAAAGGCAGTAGAAAGATCATTGGTTGCCAGGGATTAGAGGATGGAGAGATGAAGAGGCAAAGGATGAAATATTTTTAGGGTAGTGAAACTACTCTGTATGATACTATAATGGTGGATAGATACATGCCATTATAATTTGTCCAAACCCATAGCATGTACACCATCAAGAGTGAACACTAAATTCAACTATGGACTCTGGATGATAACAATATGTCAATGCAGGTTCATTAATTGTAACAAATGTACCACTCTGGTGGAGGATATTGGTAATGGGGGAGGCTACATGTTTCAGAGTGGGGGCGGATACAGAAAATCCTGGGCCTTCTGCTCACTATTGCTGTGAACCTAAAAATGCTCTAAAAAATAAAGTTATTAAATAAGAATACCACCAATTGAGAGATTTGGAATTCTTTAGTTTACAAACTGAAAAGAAAGAATCTACCATCTTATGGCTAGAAGCTGATTCTATCAATGACATAAAGTCAATAAAATAGTTTCTGAATCACTATTTTCAATGAGGGATAAAAAAAAAGTAATAGGGTCACCTCTTTAGAACTACCAGTTGTTGCATAAAGATTGGCTTTGTGGGGCACCTGAGTGGCTCGGTGGGTTAAGTGTCTGCCTTCAGCTCAGGTCATGATCCCGGAATCCCAGAACTGAGCCCCAAGTCGGGCTACTGCTTGGCAGGGAGTCTGCTTCTCCCTCTGCCCCTCACCCTGCTCATGTTCTCTCTCTCTCACTCTCTTAAATAAATAAAATATTAAAGAAAAAAGAGTGGCTTTGTGGCCCACATATAGGACTTTCTAGCTGCTAATTTGCTGTATAATTCTTATTTATTTCTGTATTTCTTCTGTATATCTAGTATTGATGTAGTTTTTTTCCCCAAGAATATGCAAATCAAAATTGAGTATAAGAAAAAAGAGCTGTGCTTTAATTTGTAATAGGGCTTTTAAAAAACTGTATTCCTTTGAAAATATATCTTGATCTTTGATAGAGTCTTATGAAGAAGCGCTTCCCCAGATTTCTGGTCTGTATTTTTGTGCCATAGTTGACCCTTGAATAACATGGGTTTGAACTGCACAGGTCCCCTTAAATGTGGATTTTCTTTTTTGATAAATACAGTATAATACTGTAAATGTATTTTCTCTTATAATTTTCTCAATAACATTTTCTTTTCTCTAGCTTACTTTATTGTGAGAACATAGTATATAATACATAAAACATATAAAATATGTGTTAATCGGCTGTCAATCAGAAAGGCTTCCAGTCAACAGTAGACTATAAATGGTTAAGTTCTGGGGGGAATTGAAAGTTATATGCAGATTTTCAACTGCATGGTGACTAGGGGGATCGGCACCTCTAGCCTCTACATTGTTCAAGGGTCAACTGTGTTTTTTACTTTATTTTTTTTTAAGATTTTAATCATTTATTTTAGAGAGAGCAGGAGGGAGTGGCCGAGGGGGAGAAAGAGTCTTTTTTTTTTTCTAAAGATTTTATTTATTTATTTGAGACAGAGAGCATGAGAGAGAGGAGGGTCAGAGGGAGAAGCAGACTCCCTGCCGAGCAAGGAGCCCGACGCGGGACTCGATCCCAGGACTCCAGGATCATGACCTGAGCCGAAGGCAGTCGCTTAACCAACTGAGCCACCCAGGCGCCCAAGGGAGAAAGAGTCTTAAGCAGACTCTGCGCTGAGTGTGGAGCCTGACGTGGGGCTCAATCCCAAGACCCTGAGATCATGACCTGAGCCAACACCAAGAGTCGGCCGCCTAACTGACTGCACCACCCAGGAACCCCAAATAGTGTTTTTTAATGTGTTCTTTTCATGTATTTCCTATTACTTAACTGTTAACCTGGATTCTTAAATTTATATATGATTCACTTTGTACACATATAAAACAATAATTATTATGTTACACATTGTGGTACTTTACAGTATACAACGTACCTTCAGTACTCTCACAACAAAGTATAAGGCAGATAATAGCTCCTTTTTACTGAGCACCAACTATCTGCCAAACACACATGAAATTTTCAGTCCTCAAGACAACTCTGCCAAGTTTCATAAATTTCATACTTCATAAACATGAAATTAAGACTCAGAGAAGCATAAGAGGAATAAGAGAAATTAATGTAGCTAATTCATCATAGTGTACATTTCCATTCTATCTAGGGATGAGGAATGTGGGTATCCTAGATGTTTAAACCCCAAATGCAGATTTGTGGTGATTTAAAATTGAGGTAAGGTGTAGTTTAGGTGATAAATTCCAGGTCCTAACAATAACCTTTTAGTTCTAGGTTACAAGGTGAAAGCCTCAATTTTATTTGTAACAAATATATTATCAAAAATTATCAGATTAAAGAAACAGAAAATCCCATGATAAATAATTGACATGCTCAGCCCCACAGTGAAATAAACATCATAAAAGAGATGAAAAATTAGATAGACACACATTAAAGGAGAGGTATCCATCTTGAGCTACGTCATTACTAAAACGACCTCGATGACTTGGGTAGAGATCCAGTCAAAACAGTTTAGAACTAGTGTTAATTTTGTTAAGTGTGAAATTGCACTGTAGTTTTTAAATATTTAAAAGGTCCTTAATCCATTACAGATGTACTCTGAAGTGTTTATCATAAAATTGTAAGATGTATGGGATTCACTTAAAAAAAAAAAAAAAAAATCCAGGAAAGAAAAAAGGGAGGGAAAAGGTGGATGACATGATTGACAACACATTGGTAACAGCTGAAACTGAGAGTTTACTGAGGGCACACAAGGGGGCTCCTTGTATTATTCTTTCTATTTTTGTGTGTTTGAAATTTTCCATAATAAAAAGTTTAAATGTAAGTGAAAAAAAGATATGTAGTTTGTAATCATTTAGGTAGTTTATAACAATTATTGAAGAAAAAAAACATAGTGAAATTCATAAACTGTGTTAAAGGAGGTATAAACATACAGTATGTGTTATTTGATCAATAAAATTAATCAGAAGGTGCCTGGCTGGCTCAGTCTGTGGACCGTGTGACTCTTGATCTTGGGGTTGTAAGTTTGAGCCTCATGTTGGTTGCAGAGATTACTTAAAAATAGAATCTCTAAAAATAAATAAATAAAATTAAATTAATCAGAAAGAACAAAGTAACTAAAAATGTTGGGTCACAAATTAGAAGAATAGAAAAAGAAATATTTAAAAGATAAACTGGTTCTCCAGTAATATGTTTAAATAATAATCCCCACACTTAGCTTTTACTCAACAATGGCAATAAGAAAGGACCTGGACTCACAGATACAGGGTTAAGAGTTTTAAAAGAATATATTAGGATTTTCTCCAAGTTAAAAAAATCATAGTTAAGGTTTCAAGTTCAAGTGACAGCAAGCATCCAATATCACATTCCATTAGGAGGTCATGACCATTACCTCTTTCTTCTTGTCCTCTACCCAAACACATTTTTAATAGGTCTATTCTCTTCCTCAGAGTGATAATCATGGGTATTACATTTAAATGGATTGCCAAGAATATAAAAGGTTAGGAAATAAGGAAATCACATATTCTATTACAAAGAATGTTTAATTTAGTCTTTCTACGAGTATCTTCACTTCTAGACTATACACAATGTATATTCAGACAACAGGTATGAAAATCGGGTACCCCCCCACTGTAAATTAATTAAGCTACCAACAGAACCTTAAGGATTTGGTAAGTAAATACCACTCTTAAGGCATGGTTTTACCAAACTGAACTAACTCAGTTTCAGAACCTAAAGAAATCACCTTCATCCATAGTTTATCACTAAGCATGGATATAGAACATAACTGGGTGGGGCGCCTGGGTGGCTCAGTTGATTAAGCATCCAAATCTTAATCTCAGCTCAGGTCTTGATCTCAGTGTCCTGAGTTCAAGCCCTGTGTTGGAGCCTACTTAAAAAAAAAGGTGGGGGGTCCATAACTGGGCAGTCATTGGAAGTTTCTTCTGTGGGGGAAACAAACTTGACGTCTGAGGAAAAAACTCTAGATAATAACAGTCAGAAGTCTCCCAACAATGAAGTTTACCAGTTTAAAAGCCCCACACAATTACAGACGCTCCAGATCACTTAGCAGTGACTCACTCTCAAATATGAAGAGACAGCCAAGGTTCACCAGACACGTGAAGAAAAATGCCCAATAACAAAGAGAAACAAAAAACAGTAATAGCAAAAGGACCCATAAGAACCAAAGACAATGCAGGACTCATAACAAAACTTGAAAAAAAAAAAAAAAACCTGAAGTAAAACATTTTCAAAGAAATAAGAGATTGTATTTACAAAACAAGAATAAGAAGGGGGAATCATCAGAAAACAAGATAGAACTTCAGATATTTAAATAACCAAAAATTTTAAAATTAAAAAGAAGGGGAAATTTGGGGAAAATCTTCCAGAAAGATTTGGAAAAATAAGGAGGCAAAGAAACAGAAAACAGGAGAGAAAAGTAAATTGTAGGAGCAATCCAAGAAATGCAAACTTCGGCTCATTGGAATTCTAGGAAGAGAGAACAAGAGAAAAAGGCAGAAAGGGAATTTTCAAAGAAATAACATCTGATTTTTAAAACAGGCACATGTTATCCTGATAGAAATTTAAATTAATTAAAAATTATATAGGCAAGGGGCGCCTGGGTGGCTCAGTCGGTTGGGCGTCTGCCTTTGGCTCAGGTCATGGTCCCAGGGTCCTGGGATCGAGCCCTGCATCAGGCTCCCTGCTCAGTGGGAGGCCTGCTTCTCCCTCTCCCACTGCTTGTGTGCTCTTTCTCTCTCTCTCTCTGTCAAATAAATAAATAAAATCTTAAAAAAAAAATTATACAGGCAATCACATATCTCAGAGTTTAGGTGCTCACCTGCTTAATGTAGGTATATGGACATTATTGTATGTTATACTGTATCATACTGTAGTTGGTTGTTGCTGTTGTTGTTGTTTTTAATAGATTCTACTGTCTTTTCATCTAAATTGTAAACTCTTCAAAGCCAGGAATAATATTTGCCTCTCATGGCAGGCACATATTCTATTTCTGATAAATACTTGTTAAACTCATTTGCTTTGAAGATGACTTTAGTTTCCATTAAGCTCTGTGACTCTTTAAGAGGGTTCAGTCATTCAGCCTTGGTACAAAAGGTAAAGGTCATTCTTAGCTAAAACAGTTACTTGAAACTCCAGGAACAACTCTGAGAATCCAATTCTTAACGTTGTTTGGAATGAAGTCACTCTATTAAACAATGATAAATTTAAAGCTGGTCAAATGGCCTTTGTTTAAATACCCTTAAAAGTTTTGGCTCATTCAATCTTCTTTTCAGAAAACTTGATCTGAGTCTCCATCTAGACACATAGTTCTATGGTACCAGTTAGTGGAATATGTAGGCTATGAATCAGACTCCACTGTGGAAATTAATCCTTGAGTCACGATCATAATATTCCATTGGCATCCACCCCAGGGACAAGGTATTCATTTAAGAGTGCCACTCTTTCATGCAAAGGATGAAGCATCAAGTAGCTCCCACTCATCATTACAGTCATCCCTTAAATATCCTAGTTTGGTTATCTGTTTGAGCAAGGCTGGCTGGTCGCCCTCATCTATCAGGATTCTCCAGTCATTTCTACCATTCCAAAGGGTCCCTTGGTTTTGATCATTAATTTAATTAATATTTATTGAGTGTCTGTTTTGAACAAGGCACTGTTCTAGATACTGGGAATATAGCAGTGAGTAAGACAAAAAGTCCCTGATTTAGGGAATTATATTCTAGTAAAGTAGAACCCAGAAAAGTTTACCTATTTGCTTAACCTTTTCTCTAAAATTCTCTGATCAATTCTAGAAAATATACATTTGCTTGTCTGCTTGCTTGCCTATCTATTTCTATCTCCCTATCTTTTTTCTTGCTACGCTTCCTTTTCCCCATTTCTTACCTGAGATATTTAATATCTTATTAGGCTCCCTGAAATTAGGCTAAGCCACAAGCGCTACAAAGTCTACAAAAACCCAGCTACCAATAAGATTGCTTAAAGTGCTCCAATGGAAGGACAGGTCCTAAGATTTTCATGTCCTGATTTATATTTGAGAAGTAATATATGCTTGAAGCATTACAAAGTTGTATGTAACGGATCTCTAAATTTTCTCCTTATAGAACTATCAAAAGGATAGTAAGCACTGATTATATATGGTTTTTCAATTCATTACATAAGCCAGTGTAAGATTTAAAAATTCTTGGTAGTACCCTAATTGATGCTGCTACAGGAAAGCATATTGAAAAGATTCAAAATGTTCACAAAGAGGAAGATAGAAGATATTGCTTGAAAAAGCCAAAATACTTAAGAAACATATAACATTTCAATTGTGTATTTTTCAAATCGCATGCTGAGAGGGGAAAAAACTAATGTAGGCAACAATTTTATAAAAACAACATAGACCAGAATTACAGCCATTATAAATTTAAGAGATTCCCTTAGGTAGAACCACAAATGTTATAGACTAATATTTTTAAATTCTTAAATGAAACTAAAATGTAATCCTGGAAAATTTAATAGTCAGAATTCTACAAGAGTCGTATTAAAGTTCTTTTGTGAGGCAAGTAGGCAACTTTGCTCTTGAATGTTCCTTGGTCCAAACAATCTCTTTTATATTACATGGTCTCAATCAATAATGAGTCTAATCATGGTCTCAATCAATAATGAGTCTAATGCCTAAGTAGATTTAAAATTCTTTGCAAATTATTTTGACTCTGGCCACAGTATACCTACATAGCTCTGCTGTATGTAAAAGTGGGAGAAGGACTCATTGGATAGTTCAACTATAAACTGTATTACTGTTCTCATACAAGAATGGTCTTCTCAAAATGTGTTCGAGAAATTAGCAGCATTGATACAACTTAGGAGCTTGTTAAAAATATGGAAAAGGAGCTTGTTAAAAATATGGAACTCTCAGGCATCCCAGACCTACAGAACCAGAAACTGCATTTTAATAAAATCTCCAGGAGATGTGCACGGACATGAAAATTGGAGAATTACTGGTCCAGTTGACAACTTAAGGCATTTTCCAGTTGCAATCTTCAAAGCATGAGAGGGCAGCTTGCCAACAAAAATTTGAGAGAAAAAAGGAAGTAGTCCTGGATAACATTATTTTAGCTATATCATAAAATGTTATACACTCAGCTTTTGTAAGGGGGGTAAGGGGGACAAATGATAAAAAAAATCTGTTAAGAATATTTCTGTATTTAACGAACAACTGAATTTAAAGACATTGTCTGTTGTTCCACCAATATCCTTGATGGATATTGGGTTCTTTTTCTTGGTAATATTTTTTTCTATTTATGCAAATCACACAATGTTTTACAGTTTGATGGTTTTGTAATACATCTGAATCAAGAGAAAGCCTGATGTTCCCCCCACTTCCCACCCCCACAGATATCCTAGAGCCTAACTTGAAACATGTGGATTCACTTGGTCAAGATGTTCTTTGTGTTACTAGCCCATGAGTTGAACTACAAGGTACATAAAACAAGCTACCTGTTTGCGCTTTCAAGTTCTCAGATCTGCTCTAGTTCTATCTAAGAAGTTTTGTTAAATCTCAGGGTAGGTAAAATTGCTTTTCAACAACTGCTCCCATGTCGGGACAGATTCGCTCACCTCTTGTTTTGAGATGCTTTCTTGCATTGCTAAGTGTCTGTCTTCATCTGACTATAGTCTTCCAGTCTCACACATGGCAAACAAAGAATTCAGAACCACACACTTGAGCAATACTTCAGGTATTTCCTGGACATGCTGACAAGATCACTGGTTCCCTTTCTTGGCACTCATTCACACCTGCTAACCACCCTGCTGACCTCAACACACAGGCTAGCCACACACAGAGACCCTGCCCAGCCCCTTCTGCCCAAACAGGCTCCCGGTCCTGACTTCTCCTGCTCTATCTTGTTCACTGTCACCCAAATGCAAAGGGACAGTGGGTCTAGAAGGGGGAGTCCTCACAACGGCTAGTACCCGGTGGGCTCCATATCCTGGAAGAAGCCCATGACAGAAAGACAGAGATGCCTACTCTCCAAGTAGTTTGTAGCAACAGCCCTTAAACCCTTACTTGCTTCCTATGGGGAAGCTCTGTTTTTGTTTCATCTCCTTTTTGGTGGTAGAGAGGGGGATGAAAAAGTTAAGAATAATACCATTCAAAATGAGCTGTGACTATTCATAGGCAGCATCAAGTTTGCACTCCTGTGTGTTGTTTCTTTCATCGTCAGATTACTGAATCTCCATTTCTGGTTTCCCTGCTTATACTCACTTATTCTATAGTTCAAATGTAAAAGAATAGAGAGCTAGAAGCCCCTTCTTCCCCTGAGCCTAGGCTGCAATATCTTCATGGACAGAGAATTAGTGCATTTATATCCACCCAACACGGTGCCTTCTACATACCAGCCATTAAATATATATTGTGCCCACACTAAGTCATGCCTGTTCTGTGATACTGATATTTCTCTTCCTTACCTGTTTCATTCTTTCTTCAGCCCGGCTTTCGTGCTGTCCCCCTGATCCCACTCTTGCTAAAGTCACCACGGACCTCCTAACTGCCACGGATGCATAGGTTCTGTGGTGCTGCATGCTACCCTTCTTGAATTTTCCCTTCCCTTGACTTCTGGGCTTCCCTGCTCTCCTGGCCTCTCTACCCCTCCAGTGGCTCTTTTCTTAGTCTCCTGATTATTTCTTCTTCCGTTGTCTCCCCAAAGTTGGTTGTCCCCAGAATTCTGATTTACTACCCCCTCCCATCTCACTTTTATGCTTTTTTGGTTCATCCTTAGCTAAGGCCTTGACTATATTTGTAAGTCCCAAGCTACATTTCCAGCCCTCGCTTCTCTCTTGAGCCCTGATCCTCCATCTCCACCAGCCCCACTACCCTCTCAATACATGAACCTAATAATGCATGATTTCTTTGTCACCCTCCCAATTTGCCCTTCTCCTGGATCCTCCATCACCTTTCACACATCTAGCCTTGCACGTACTGCTGTTTCTACCTAGGGCAACGATTCTCAACAGAAGTCAATTTTGCCTGTGGGGGACCTTTGGCAATATCTGGAAACATTTTTTGATTGTCACAACTAGAAGAGAGGGGTGCTACAGGCATCTAGTGGGTGGTGGCCAAAGATGCTGCTGAACATCCTAAGGCACAGGACAGCACCCCCACAAGAAAAGGTATCCAGCCCAAAGGTCAGTCAATAGTGCTGAGATTGAGAATCCTTGCTCTAGAATATCTTCTTTGCTTTCTCTGCCTGGTGAACTCCAACTCACCTACCAAGACTCAGCTCAAATGTCACCACCTCTGTGAAGTCTTCCTCTATCAACCGGGTCCTCTCCTCCAGATGAGTATTCTTGCATCTTTCTCACCTTCTCATACACACCTCTATTTTAGCACATTAGACATTAGGCTGAATTTCTGTTTGTTTACCAGCATATCTCTATTACTAGCATGGGAGTTCCCCCAAGGAGACCATATTTTATTATCTTTTATTCCCAGGGCTTGGGTCAGTGCCTGGCAAATAATAGGCACTCAAATGTGTGCCAGATGAATGAATTAAAGAAATAATATCTACAGAGAAATCCAAAGTGTTTCTGAAGCAAACAACTCATCTCCCTGAACCACTCTGAAGTTAATATTCTAGTTCCTCAGTTCTAAGAGATATGCATTCACAAGTGTACATCTCTTAGCAAATTTCTAAAATGGGTCACTCACATTGTTATATCACAGTTTTAGAGTCAATATTTATAAACTATATTGGTTTTTATAGGAAAGGTTAAGTGTTGTTCAAAATAAATTTAACCAAATGTCTCTAAATATTCTGCTGAAGTTAAGAGGAGCTGAGAAAATAATGCAACACTAAAACAAAAACATATTTAAAACATTTATTTTAGGAAGAATAACTAAGTAAATTATTGAAATGTATCATCTTGAGATTAGTGTTAAAGGCTTTGAAATAATTGAGACAGTGTTTTTTTAAAGTTCTACTACACTAGGCTTAAACAATTTACCTACCCAGGATGAAGCAACAGGAAATGAAGAAAAAATTTGTAACAAAGAAAAAATGTAAAGCCAAACTTTTGGATAAAAATGTGCATCTATGTGAAGAATGGAGGACATGTACAAACTTGGGCAAAATGCTGAAGTATTTTAAATAATAGGGTAACAAAATCTCTGAGCATCCTAACAGTATAACATAGGAGATTTAGAGAATAGGAAAAAATAAAATAACAACTGAGTAAACTGTTCCTTAGAGTTTAGACAACTGAAGTCATTTTTATAACTAGATAAAAACTACTTCTTGACTGAGCTGACAAAATATTACAATGTTAAAACATCAAATATCTACTTTCAGATCAAAAGTCATTACACAGCCTTTACAAAAGTAATATTGTATTTCAACAAGTATATATAAGAAACATATGCCAGTTATTGTTACGTTCTTTGATAGCAAATAAATAAAACAAACATTATCATGCAGACTAAAAGTCCCACTTTCATTCTAAGTTGTAAACACAGAACAGAGCCCTGTTGCAGATAGGTAAAAGTTCTCACTAGATTTTAAAATATCAGCCATTTATGAGCCGTTATTATAGAGAGCTAGAAACTGGATACTATGCTGCTAGACACTGGTAGCTAAACACAAGAAAAGAATTCATAGACTCTCAGTGCTTTAGAAACCAGGGTCCCTGACCAAAGCAGTGATTTAATTTCACGGCTGCTCGGTACAGATAGCTGACATTACTAAATGCTACTCTAATATCAACTTGTTAAATGTGAATCCAGACTCAGCATATCAGAATACTAACCCAGACTAACTGGAGTCATGGGAAATATTTTGGGAGCTGTTTATTTATAAATGAGTTACAATATACCACTATAATTAGACTAATATATAATTATTGATAAACACAGGATTATTTCTAAAAGCCCAGTATTGTTGCCACTGCTAAGTTTAGAAAAAACATTAGCATTTTCTTTTTAAAATAAGCCTTTACCAATCAATTAGATCAATTTAGATCTAGTATATGTTGAATTTAATGGTCACTGTATTGCTTACCAATACTTTTATATAGAGTTGTTTAATAAACATTAAATGGAGGCACAAATTAAAGCTCTCCAGCAAACTACACATTTCTGAACTATTTATAATCCAATAATCTACCAAAAAACAGCATCTGCACAAAGCTAGACCTTTGGCTGTCACAAAAAAACAGTTAAGTTAGCTTACCTAAGTTAAATAAAACCAATAAAAGTGTATATTTTTAGCTATGCAGAAGGCATTTAGTCACACTTTATTAAAAAACATTAAAAATACCTTTTTCAAAAGTATCATTAACAACAAACTATAATATTACCACAAAATCAACTATTTTGAGGCTAGGTCTACAAATATATTTATCTATAAATATTTCTAGGTTACTTATTCCTTTCAGATTTATTTCATTTAATGTAAGATAAGTTTACAAGGTACATGTAATTCAATTAGCAAATTATTAATATTTTTCTTTATAGAATCACTTCATTGCTTTCTTTCAGGGGGCAAAACAGTTTCATGGATTATAATCTCCTCAAAACTGTTTTTTTAAAAGTTTTATAAATAAAATAATACTAAAACATAGATCAGAATTTGAAATCTGATCTTTATTCATCTTTAGTAAAGTAGTTGCTTAAATTAACATCTGGGCATTGGGTAACAATAATTGTATTTATGAGATTTGAAAAGAGGGAAAACTATCAATTACTTAATATTTTATTTACCTAAAGCTACTTGTGCAGAAGTTTAAAAAAATTTTTTAATATAGATATTGAGGTTTATATAAACACAGATAAACAGATAAGAATTTTTCTCCCCTAAACTATTATGTACTGTCATCTAGAATTAGTTTAGCCAGAAAAAATTTTTTAATTTCCTGGAATCTGGCAAGACCTTCCAAATAGAGAAATTTTAAAAACCTACTTAAGTTCAAATACTTTGGAAAATCTATTTAAGTTCAAATACTTTGGAAAGGCTCAACTATATAAAAAACTTTTTGGTTATGATTCATTAGAATTAAATGACTAATAAACAAAATTATCAAAATAACAAATTAATAAGGTAACTAGAAGAGTATGGGAAATGCCTAGCAGTTGAAACCAAATTCAAAAAACATAAAATTTAGAATTCAATATTGTTGAAAGACCAAGTTACATTTTAGAAGGCAGTCTTAACTGGTAGCTAAAGCTAGAGGAAAATCGGGTGGAAACAAAATTCCTGTGGTTAAGGGTATATACAAATGCAAATGCCATTTATTTTTCCTCTGCTTTAAACATGCAGCACAATCGTTTTTTATCAATGTTCCACTAAATACACATCTTTTAGAGGAACATTTTCTCGGGTTCATTTGTGACAAGATTTTCACATTTTTTATGCAGGCTTTTTATTGTTTAATATTTTAAATAAGTATTCTATATTTTACCTTATTTCACAATGATTAAGGAGGGGAGAATACTAAATGAACATTTTTGAAAGAGGAATAAAATATGAAGTTAGACATTAAAATGCTATGTTACCTGAAGAAAAAATTACCAAAGTAAAAATGTTATGAAATAAATTATTATTTAAAGCTTGTTTTATGCTACAGAAATGTCTCATGCCTTAAATCACTTTGGAAAGTTTTTTTTTCTTTTTAATGCATATTTCCAACACTGGTAAAATAACAAATAGAGTGAAAAACTATTGGGGGTTCTTCAGATTTGCAACTATAAAGTTATGACTATAAAACACTTACTAGCTAAGTTATAATAAATTTTAACCAAATATTTCATAAAGTTGTTCTAGTATAAATTAACATTTACCAGGACCAAAGGAAACTTACCTTACAAGAATGCTTTAAAGAATTAGATAGTTCATTTGTGAAATCTCTGTTACTGTCTCTTGATACGTTATCAACTTTATCTTCATTTCCAGATGCAAACTTTATGAGTAATTGTGATGGTCCCCCCTTAGAACAATTGTGCTTAAGGCTGGATAAACAGGAAACATTTGGATAAGTTCCTCCCAATGAAATACTTCTTTGTAAAATAGCATGGTTTTTGTTTATCTGTAAATTTGGTCTTTCCAACTGTCCATTGATATTTATTTGGTAATCTATGTTTTGAGAGGATGGTAAACGTGCAGATGTCCTCTGCATAAGCTTAATGCACTCTGAATCAGAATTAAGCTTCATTTCTGACATCTCTGGTTTACAATCACCATTTGCTGTTTCACAATCTAATGTAGTTGCTTTTTGTTGGCTGAAATGCACTGAGACACAAGAATATCCTTCAGATGACTTTTCACAGACAGTCTGATTCGGACTATTACTTGCAATAGCAGTTTTCTTTTGTAATGAGCCCTTCCCGTGAAGTGGTCGTATGTCTCTTACTTCTCCGGGAGTACTCATTGTTTTAGATAACCGAAGTCCATTGACAGCTGTGGAAAGAAATGCCTTAGCACTCGTCCCATCTTCACTGTGGGCAATTTCACTAGGAGAAATAATAAACTGGTGTGAGGTTTGATAGGATCCTTTGCTTGGAAGAATATCTGTACTTGTTGGAGAAGTTGGTGGGGTATTTGAAGGACTCCCAGGAAAAATGACTAAAGATGAACAACGTTTCAGTGGAATTTTTGAGTTCCTGCTCACTGGCAATTTCATAATTTCTAGTCCACGCTCCAAGTCCTCCTGGACAAAAGGAACAGTACTTGGACTTCTTGAAAAAATTTCATATGGAGTAGTATTCCTGTTTGGCACGCTTCTCTTGGAGGTGCCGTCAGAAGGTAGATCTCCACCCAAAAAAGTATCATCAGTTGGTGGAAAAGTATAACCACTGCTGTCACTGATGGTACTGTTTGTGTAGGAACCACCACTCGTGATACTTGTACATGATCCATAATCACTACCTTTGCTGCTGTAAGACCCATTCTCACTGGTGGAAAAGTTACTAAGGCTACCACTGCGAAGGGCAGAACGGCTTACAAGGTTACCATCACTCACAGCGTTCAGTTCATTATCAGCCCCAGCATTGTTGTAAATGCCGTCCTTGAAGACACACGTCAACGAAGCATCATCCCCATCATCTAAGACATGGCTAGGCTGAAGACATCCACCGTACCTTGTCGGCTGTAGCGAAATCTGCAGACAGCTGCTCTTTTTATTAACATTTTCAGGTGAAGGAACAGATGATCTTTCCTGAGACTTAAGGTTTTCCTGTATTAACGGAGTTGGTGCAGTCTGTCTAGGAGTCAGCTTCATTTGAACAACATTAGACGCTGAAATCCGGGTTGGCCTTTTGAAGTACATGTGAACATTGCTATCCAAATCATCTCCGGAGCTTTCTGACAAAGGATAAGTATTACTTCTTCGGGCTGCAAAGTGCAATCGTAAGCTTTGTGCCATTTGTTCTCATTTCCAAACATGTTAAGGGCTGAAAGTCATGACAAAGATCTCTGTCGGTAGATAGGCTAGCAGCAGCTGCCCAGCATCGAAGGAAAAAATCATTTGTGGTGCCTAAAAGAGCTCTTAAGTAGCAGTCTTTATCTTAAGTAAAACCTTAGATACCAGCTATCATAGAAAGAAAAAGACGACCCATTCCAGAGACTGACGTTTCCAAATATTTTGAATTGCTTGTAGTCAAAGTGCCTTCGCTTACAAAGCACTTGATTTCCAGCGACCTTGAAGCGGAGCTCGGCTGCAGCACTCTGCGTCAAACACTGCCAACCTTGTTTCAATTATACCTTCTCCAATTTGCATGAATGAGTAACACAAGAACAACAATCTTCCAGCGTTTCAAGTTGAAACAGTATTTTTTCACTCCTGCTCTACTAAATGAACATTTAACCATGTGAATCACGCCTATACTTTCTCCAGCAGTTCCACCACTAATATTTTTACCCATAGGGATAGAATTACAGGAAGTTGGTAGGAATGAAACCCCATGTAATTGAGTATCAAATAAAGGGTTGAATTTCCAAATAGCAGCCAAACTAGGAATCTCGTCAAGTTAGTTAATGTAAAAAGGCATATATTCTGTTAATTTTTTTTGAATGAGTAAAGTCAAACAATCGTATAAATTTGGAAGTACCAAAACTTTGGGGTGAGTTAAAACTCAAGCATTAAATCAAATAGATAAATATTCTAGCTTCCAAAACACTACTTAGGAAAAGTGAAAGCTTAAGGAGAGAAATACAAAATTAGCCTAGTAATACTATTGAAAAATTGAGCACAGGTCTGAGAAAGAAAAGTTTAAGAGAAGCTGTCACCAAGCATTTTCTCCTGTAATTTTAAGGCCTTTTCCAGCCAAGTAGTACAGTCTTTAAATGATGCCATTTATATTTTGACTATAAAAACTCTGCCAAGAAATAGCCTAAGCAAACATTCCATTAAAAATATATGCAGATTAGACAGAAAAACTATACCCCAATATAGTTTGGGCACACAGGATATTTTATTCCACTGTCTCTGCAATTCATTCATTTAAGAGAGTGTTGTGGTAAGTAAAGAAGTCTAAAAAGGATTTAACACATCAAATAAACATATCTCAATGCCAATTCTGTTCTGAAAACTCTAAGAGCTCTTTGCTGGCCCCTACTGGTGTGTTGAAACAATCCATTTAGCTGTTTGATATCTATAAAGAAATACAAACCATGCTGCATATTTCTTTGTATAAACAAAGTACATACTTGTTTACATTTTTTAGTACTAGCCTTGCCCTAGAGGTGGAATTACCTACTACTGCTGATAAAGCTCCCACAGTAGAGAACAGTAGACTGTTTGTCCTCCTAGAGGTTGTGATTTTGTATATATATTTTTTTCTGCTTTGTATTTATTTAACCTTTACTTTATTTTCAGTTTACTAGGTAATAAAAGTTTAATATTTTAATTTCTCCCCTAAATGTCATAGACCAAGGTTAGTATTCTACTTGAAAGAAACAAATTTATTTTTAAATAATACTCTAGGGTATATTTAAACCCCTTACCTGAATTTTATAGCTGGAACTCCAGTAATAAATATATACTGGCTCATTCATAGGAAAGTAAAAAGTAAAATAGTTCAGTTGTTTACACCACATGGTACTACACCCAAGTTGTATTTTTCTAAGTAAGATTTTTTTTCTAAGTAAAAGTAAATATGTAAAACATATACTTGTACTTTGTTTAAAAAAGAAAACGCCTTAAGATAGATCTGTTCTCAATCATAATTTTCTAAACAGTATTTTTAATCAATTAGGAGATGATGAAATAGAAATATGGAATTTATGAAATTATATTTCGGACTAGGATGATATAGTACTATGTTTTAGAATGTGTACAATAATTATAAACTTAGCAATAAAATTATTATGTTATTTTGGTTTTATATAACCTACCTCTTTTATGATTTTACAGACTTCAGTAAATATTCCCCTGTAATCCTCTCTCTTTATAGAAGAAAGAGTCCCAATCTTTTCACTTTACCTTCAAATGACTTCAGCTTTTCTTCCTGAATTAAGTTAGGGGTCTCATAACTCAAAGAATGGAACACTTCTAAGAGGCTAACTAATGAGATCTAACTGCTCATGCCTGTGGCCTAAAGCTTCTAGTTAACAGGCAAAACTCCTCTGGTTGTTGATATAAAATAATGAGCCTCAGACATTTGGCTAGATAAATGTTTTCTCTTTGGTAAGCTTCACTAGAAACATCAGTCTCATGTGCCCGAACTAGATTTCAAGCTTCCAGAATGCCAGGACCATAACTACACTTTTCTTCTGATCTTCCTGGGCTCATGCTGGGCACAAAGTAAGCACGAAGTAACACCAGAGAGGAGGCTAAATGGGTGGATGGTCACCACACTTACTCTGACTGGCTAATGCTTTCTTTCAGGATTTTTTTTTTTTTTAAGTTGATCCAGCTATTACTTCTGAAGAAATATCAAAAAGCACCTTATGACCCAGCAATTGCACTCCTGGGTATTTACCCCAAAGATACAAATGTAGTGATCTGAAGGGGCACATGCACCCCAATGTTTATAGAAGCAATGTCCACAATAGCTAAACTATGGAAAGAGCCTAGATGTCCATCAACAGATGAATGGATAAAGAAGATATGGTATCTACATACAATGGAACATTAGGCAGCCATCAAAAAAATGAAATCTTGTCATTTGCAATGACGTGGATGGAACTAGAGGGTATTATGCTAAGCGAAATAAGTCAATCAGAGAAAGACAGGTATCATATGATCTCACTGATACGAGGAATTTGAGAAACAAGACAGAGGATCATAGGAGAAGGGAGGGAAAAATGAAACAAGATGAAACCAGAGAGGGAGAAAAACCATTAGAGACTCTGAATCTCAGGAAACAAACTGAGGGCTGCTGGCTGGAGTGGAGGGGGGTGGGAGGGATGGGTGGCTGGGTGATGGACACTGGGGAGGGAAAGTACTACGGTGAGTGCTGTGAACTGTGTAAGACTGATGAATCACAGGCCTGCACCCCTGAAACAAATAATACATTATATGTTAATTAAAAAAAAAAAAAAGAATAATCATCAGATTTTAAATTAAAAAAAAAAAAGCACCGCAGCTGGACTGGACGAGAAGGAATGATGATTAAAAGTTTTCAAGGAGGGCTTCAGCCAAGGGAAAGGAAGGTGAGAGAATCATAAGCACTTCCCAGCCTGTCAGTCTGAGTTTCAGTTGTAGAGAGGCTCAACAGTTCATGCTGCCGGCTCTGGGCTGGGATCGTACAGGATCTATGCCACCACCACAGCAGTTAAGTGGAGAACCTGGCGCAAAATGTAGCTCCTTAGCCAGATTCCAAAAGAGGAGCATCAACCCTCAACCTAAGTGGAGAAGAGCTGGAGAGTGGTGACAGCCCTTACCTGGGAGGAATCTACGCAAGTCCTGAAGAACTTCACCTTCTAGAACGAAATGGATCATGTCTGATGATCAGATTGAAACTCAGGACCCCACATTCTGGGGTGTTTGGTTATTGATGATATACACAGAAAATAACGTGATGATCTAAATGTCAGGAATCGACTCTGGATAACCCTCATCATCGACTACAATGTTGAAGGCCAAAGTCCACTGTGATGATTTTTAATTGTACGTGTCAAGTTGGTTAGGCTCTTTTGCCCAGCTGTTTAGTCAAACAGCAGTCTAGATGTTGCTATCAAGGTATTTTTCAGATGTGATTAATATTTAAATCAGTAGATTTTGAGTAAAGCAAATTATCCTCCATAATGTGGTGGGCTTCGTTAACAGCTAAAGGCCTTAAGAGCAAAGACAGGTTTGCTGAAGAAGAAGCAATTGCACTTCAAGATTACAACATAGAAACCCTGCCTACGTTTCCAGCTTGCTGGCCTGCCCTACAGGTTTCAGATTCAAGACTGTGACATCAACTCTTACCTGAATATTCAACCTGCTCTCCCTGTCCCACAGATTTCAGACTTGCCAGCTTCCACAATCACATGAGCCAATTCCTTGAAACAAATCAATATCTCTCTCTCTCTCATTCTTCCTGGTTCTGTTTCTCTGGAGAACCCTGACTAATATGACCACTAAACCTGAGAAGCATAATTATCTCCATTCAGAATATAGAATATAGGCATCTCCTAAAGCTTCAGAGGCTGGATGTGTGCAGGTGTATCTCTCAGGTCAGTGACAAAGAGCATGAACTTTTGCATTGGTGGGTAGAATTTATGTCAAGGCACATCATTCTGAAATGTCCCATTGTGTCATCACCACCATGATCACCATCATCAGACTGCTGGTTTATAACCCTTAGGTCTTAAAACAAGAGGGATATAACCCTCTCTTTTTTCAAAACAAACAGCACTTATATTGCAAATATTTCCCAGAGGACTAGAAATTGTTTCTGCTTAAAATTTTATCTGTGCCCTTCGCCATACATTTCCAAAGATAATTTGCTAGGAAAAGGATATGTTCTTAATTCAGTTGTGAATGCTACAGGGGAATAATCATAAATAACATTTACAGTGGCACAGGACATTTACTGCTATATAGTCAAGCCTGTTAGTCTACCAATGGCTAGAGTTTCTATAACATCTCAGGTGATACATACACTTCAGTTACCTGCTAGGACTAACAACAAATCAGAGGATTAGAATGACACACACCACCCTGTTCTAATTATTTCTTGCTTCTTGAGAAAAGCTGTATTTCTAATCCCAGTTGATACCCTAAATGGCACATGTTAACATGTCACAGAGGAATGTATTCAGTGATGTTATTTTAATAAATTCAAAAATATGCAAAAGGAAACTATACTCAGGGATACATATATACATGATAAACAAGTTTTTTATAAGCAAAGAAATGATAAGCACAATATTCAGGACAGTGGCTACTACTTGTGGAGGAAGAAAAGGAGATGCTACTGGGGAGGGGAATGGTGGGGGGGGTTGTAGATTTTGGTAATGTTCTAGTTCTTAAGTTGAGTAATAAGTGCACAGATATTTGTCTTATTATTTAAAACAAGGATTTAGGGGCACCTGGGTGGCTCAGTTGGTTAAGTGTCTGCCTTTGGCTCAGGTCATGATTCCAGGGTCCTGGGATCGAGCCCTGCATAGGGCTCCTTGCTCAGCAGGGAGCCCGCTTCTCCCTCTCCCTCTGCCCCTCCCTCCTGCTCTTGCTCACTCTCTCTCTCTCACTCTCTCTGTCAAATAAATAAATAAAATCTTAAATTAAATAAAATAATGATTTATATTACTTTTTTTGTGTTTATTTCATGATTTTAAAAAACACAAATACGAAATTTCACCTGGTCCCATCTAGAAGGGAAACAAATCTGTAGAGACAGAAGGGGAAAAAAATCTCTATTCTATAGAAAAAACAAAAATACAAATAGAAAAGAAAAAGCTCTGCACCTGACCATATTGATAACCAAACATCAACATCTGTCATGTCACTCAATCTTAAAAAGTTAGACTGCAGGGCGCCTGGGTGGCTTAGTTGTTTAAGCGACTGCCTTCAGCTCAGGTCATGATCCTGGAGTCCCAGGATCGAGTCCCGCATCGAGTCCCACATCGGGGTCCCTGCTCAGCAGGGAGTCTGCTTCTCCCTCTGACCCTCCCCCCTCTCATGTGCTCTCTCTCTCTCATTCTCTCTCTCAAATAAATAAAATCTTTAAAAAAAAAAAGTTAGACTGCAGTTAGTGATGAAGTCTCCTTTGGCAATAAAAAAGCACTTTTGCTTATTATGATTGCTAATTAATAGATTTCATTTGCAGTATTTTCCATTACTAGTATAGTTATCATTTCTTGAGGGGGGAAAAAACATGTTATGTAGTCCAACACTAAAAACAAATTTTAAAAATCCAGTTTCTTAAAAAAAAAAAAGAAGAAGAAAAGAAAGAAAAATCCAGTTTCTTTGTTAGCTAAAAAGTGAATGATTATTTCTTTTTTGGTGCTTCTGTTTAATAACTGATACGCCTTGAATACATAACACTGTCCTTACACCTTCCTGTTCGAATCTTACAGGTTTAAAACAGACGTGGAAGATGCGGAGAAGAAAAGATCTGAAATAGCATTCCTAAATTTTTTTTTTTTTAAGATTTTATTTATTTATTTGACAGAGAGAGACACAGCGAGAGAGGGAACACAAGCAGGGGGAGTGGGAGAGGGAGAAGCAGGCTTCCCGCCGAGCAGGGAGCCCGATGCGGGGCTCGATCCCAGGACCCTGGGATCATGACCTGAGCCGAAGGCAGACGCTTAACGACTGAGCCACCCAGGTGCCCTGAAATAGCATTCCTAAGAGACAAAATTAGGAAAAGGACAGGACTTCAAGATAGTCTTTAGGAAATCAGGAATTAGAACTACCTTTTCATAAAAATAAAATCAGGCTTAACTTTGTTTTTTTTTTTTGGCCTCTGTAAGAGCTGACAGTCCTTTAGAGGACTTCATCAGTGTCAAGAGGACAGACAGTCTTCCTTCGAAGAAGAGCGGGGGAGGGGAGAGTGAGTGAGACAGAGGCACTGCAGTGAGGAGGTGCAGGTGTAGCTGCTCTGGGAGAGGGCTCCCTGAGCCTGGGCACACCCACCACTCCACAGAGCATGAGTGTGAGGGAAGGCAAGACAAAGAGGCCAGCTTTCCTGCCATCCCATCACATGGCACAAGAGGTCTTGAGTAAGACCGCAATCTGTGGAGAACTGACAAAAAGAGAGGTACCTGGGAGGAAAGTAGAAGGGAACACAGTAGCACTTGAAGGAGGGGGAAAAATTGTATCTGCCCCTCCACTTTGCCCAGAGCCTCCATAACCACCCTAAGTCATCTCTCCCGTCACAGATCCCCAGCCCACTATGCACTGCCCTACTGAGATATACCCTTGCTTCCTATTTCACACTAGTACAATGTAACTTACCAACCGATTTTCATCAAATACTTCAAAAAGAAGCCGGTGCTGCTGAGGATGGACCTAAGTAAGAAAAACACAACGTTTCTTTAAAAACAAGTGAAAATCAATCAACCTGGACTCTGAGAAATAAATTCTTGAAATGTTTCCTAATTCCTGCTTTTTAGAGTGTATTTAAAATTACACGAGACACATCGTACAAAAGCAGGCCAATCCTATGTCACCCATTTTCTGATAGTTCTACCATAACAACGAAGTGGATTTGGGTGCTTATTTTTACATTTTTTTCTAAAATAGAATAAAATAAAGGAAAATAAAATTTCAAAAAATTATTTAAATATTTGCAAGCTTTTAAAAATATAGGTTGTATTTTAACTTTTCATCATCAATTTTATTTACTGACTTCTTATTTATCAAGTTAGAACAACCCAAAGTGGATACTGAGTTTATGGAAACTAGTTTTCTGAATCCTTTTTAGCACTGACTTGATAAAACTGTTTGTTGCTTCTACTGCATAAAGGACATAAGCACTCAAAAAGTATACACTGAGTTTTCACTTACAGGATGAGTAAAAATTAACATGCAGTATTTTTTTTTCCAAAGCTGACACTTTCACATTTTCTGAAATACTTCAACATCAAGTTAATATCTACTAAATATCAAATACTGGGCACCTGGGTGGCTCAGTTGGTTAAGCGACTGCCTTCGGCTCAGGTCATGATCCTGGAGTTCCCAGGATCGAGTCCCGCATCGGGCTCCCTGCTCAGCAGGGAGTCTGCTTCTCCCTCTGACCCTCCCCTATCTCATGCTCTCTCTCTATCTCATTCTCTCTCTCAAATAAATAAATAAAATCTTTAAAAAATATATCAAATACAAAGAAAATCCAATAATTTTTTATACCAGAGGTTAAGATAACATATAAAAAAATTCTCACATTTAAATTGATTTTTCCCCTATGATATATTACATTACACACTTTGATATTTTATTTTATTTTATTTTTTTTTAAGATTTTATTTATTTATTTGACAGAGAAAGACACAGCGAGAGAGGGAACACAAACGGGGAGTGGGAGAGGAAGAAGCAGACTCCCTGCCGAGCAGGGAGCCCGATGCGGGACTCGATCCCGGGACTCCAGGATCATGACCTGAGCCGAAGGCAGTCGCCCAACCAACTGAGCCACCCAGGCACCCACACACTTTGATATTTTAAAACTTAGGTTTACAAAAAGACAAACAAAAAAACCTCCCCAAAACCCCCAATTTTGGTTTACACGTTAAAAGTATTAACAACCTCCAGCAAAAGTCCGACAGGTGTGACAAAGATATTTAGATACCTAAGCCAATGTCCACTCTCCCTTATGTCCTTCTAAGAACATAATCCTAATTTTACCTGCAGCAATTTGCCCAGGGTCACCACACTGTACAACTCTGGGGGAGAGAGGCTTTAATTTTTTTTAAATTGAAGTATAGGATACCTTCAGTAAAGTATAAAGTTTACTAACCTTATATACACAGCCTGATGACTTTTTTTTTTTAGGTTTCAGAACTATCAAGAGGTAGAACTTTTATTTTAATCTAGGCAGACTAATTTCAAAATACATGCTCTTAATTACTAGGTTATACAGCCTCTCAAAGTAAAAAAAAAAAATGAAGTAAATGATACAAAAAGAAAACAATTATATTAACTTTAAAAAAAAAGTATTTCATAGGAAAAAAGCATTGCATAGTTCTATAGGTTCAATCCATAACATTTAGTGTTTACAATGAAGATGCAACTGGAATGAACATATCTAAAAAAGGCATTAAAATATACAAAATACATACTAGTGATAATAGAAGGAATTATTAAAAGTAAATGTGGTCTTTTTTTTCATTTATTAAGATTTTCCATAGCCTGATATAGAGCCAGATACTTAAGTATTCCAATGGCAAGTTAAAAAAAGTTGCATTTTCTGATATTAGGCAGCAACATATGAGAAACATCTGTTAGATCAACTTTATTCAGCTTATTTATTTGGATTCTCTTTATCCTTACTAATTTTTTTAATTGTGTTTCTATTTTTCTTAGTATTTTCTTAATATTTAGCTCATTTTTCATGTATTTTATTTTTTTTAAATAATTTTAATTCCACTATAATTAAGATAGAATGTTATATTAGTTTTAGGTGTACAATACAGTGATTCAACATTTCCATATATCACCCCATGCTCATCATGACAAGTGCACTCCTTAATCCCCATTATCTGTTTCACCCATCCCCCCACCCACCTCCCCTCTGGTAAGCATCAGTTTGTTTTCTTTATTTAAAAGTCTGTTTTTCGTTTGTTCCTTTCTTCGTTCACTTGTTTTGTTTCTTAAATTCCACACATGTGTGAAATCATATGGTATTTGTCTTTCTCTCATTCATTTATTTCACTTAGCATTATACCCTCTAATTCCATCCATGTTGTTGCAAATGGCAAGATTTTATTTTTTTTTATAGTAGAGTAATATTCTTGTGTGTGTGTGTGTGCGTGTGTACCAATCTTCTTTATCTATTCATCTATTGATGGACAGTTGGGTCACTTCCATATTTTGGCTATTGTAAATAATGCTGCAGTAGTAAACAGGGGTGCATATATCTTTTAGAACTAGTGTTTTCATATTCTTTGGGTAAATACCCAGTAGTGAAATTGCTGGATCATATGTAATTCTATTTTTACTTTGAGGAACCTCCATACTGTTTTCCACAGAGGTTGCACCAGTTTGCATTCCCACCAAGAGTACACAAGGGCTCCTTTTTTTCCACATCCTCGCCAACCTTGCTGTTTCTTGTGTTTTTTACTTTAGCATTCTGACAGGTAGGAGATGATCTCTCATTGTAGTTTTGATTTATTTCTCTGATGATGAGTGATGTTGAGCATCTTTTCATGTGTCTGTTGACCACAGCCTGATGAGTTTTTATATACATATACTGTGTCATCATCACCTAGATCAAAATATCGAATGCTCCATTCTATTTTATGTATTGTTTTCTCTATAAATAGTGCCCTCTGGACTTGTTCAACATTGACACTCCGAATCTGTCTATCTAAAAATGGTTCCCTTCCATCCAGGAACAACCAAAGAGGCCAACCTACTGGCAGTCATTTGGATGGGCTTCTGGGAGAGCTCTTTCAGTAGGGCTGACTCAGCTGGGAGAGATGTCCCTTCTGTCCCCTTGCATTTCTCTTCCTGCCTTGGTTAGGACAGCTGGTTCTCTTAAAGTCACATTGTGACCATGGAGCAACTATGGGGATGGAAGCCCCAATCAAGGGTGAGACACCATGGAAATAGAAAAGTAGTGTAAGACAATAATCTTTTCTAAGAAGATATAGAGGAATTTGGGGAGGAGATGAACCTTGAGCTGAAACTTAATGATGGGAAGAATTTGAATAAGAAACTATAGAGAGCATTTCACAGCAAGGAGATCACATGAGGAAAGACATGGGGGCAGAATGAGCATGCTCTAAGGAGATCACACTGATAACATTTTTGTATTAGGAAGTGGCAAAAAATTTTTATTAGTGAGACTAGAGCCAGGCTGAGAGTACTGAAATCCAGAAGAGGAGTTATGACTTGACTGGTAGGGAAGAAAATGAAGCTTTTAAAGGAAAAACAACATGATGTAGGTCGTACGTAAATATTATTTTGTCAGTGATACACAAAATAAATGGGGCTGGAGAGAAACCCTGGAGTCCATAGGGACTATGGCTCTAGGGACTCAAACATGAAGTGTGTATGAAAGCTGTGCCTGAGATTGTCCCAGTGAGAATAGGGAGGGAGAAAGGCCATGAAAAATATTTTGAGGAAAAAAATCAAAAGTCTCAGTGTCTGTCAAAGTACCTGACAGACACTGTAGAAGTTTGACAAATATTGCTAAGAAAAGGTATAATATCTGATCTAATCAGGCCTCTGCTGCCCTGGCTTAGCATTTAATTAATAGCAGGATTCGCTACCCCAACTATCATATCTTTTAAATTTATCTTTCCTACTATAACTGGATTGACTTACCTAACGGGCTGTTCAGGCCATCTTTACTGCCCTACTCAAAAGTTGTTCCCGATGGCCTAAAGAATGAAATCCAAATGACTGAGCATGGAGTGATCCCTCATGATCTGAGTCCAGTTGCCTTTCCAGCCTCATCTCTTACAACCGTCCCCTTGCCGACCCAAATATACATATATACTATGTTCTAATCACATGAGAAGAGGATGACTCACCACTTACTGTGCTTCTGAGCTACCCTTCAGTACATGCTAAGGTCTCTCCACTTGAAACACTTTCTCTGCTTTATGTTCAAGCCTTGGTTCAGATGTCAACTTCTCCTTTAAGCCTTACCTCCCCAGTCACTTCTACTCCTCTGTCTTCAGCTTATTACAACACTGGCTACAATCTTCCTTTTATCAAAGTTAATAGGGAATATGTGATATTTCCCTACTGAATTACAAACACCGTAAGAGACTTATTGTTTTCTATATATGAGAGGCACACAATAAATGCAACAATACAATTGAACATGTGTGGTGAGAATACTAATTCAAAATGGTAGCCTGAACATGACTATTTATCCTCTCCCTCCTGAGAGCCCATTTAAGTAATAGTAAAGGAGTTTGTAAGAGGTGTAAAACCATTACAGCAAAGATAATATGAGGGCCATTAGCAAGTGGGCAATTTCAACAACTCCCCACTGGATAGATGAAGTAGGGATGAAAGCAGTAAGCAGAGCAGAAGAAGATGAAAACTCAAAACAGTGCAATCACCCCAATGAGAGAATGTTCATACAGCACTTTACCTCTGGATGGTCCACACACAGACATACACACACATCATCAGAGTTTCTCTTTGCATCTGATTTCAGCTAGAGGTTTTACAAAAAATGCAACCACCAGTTTTAATATACAAAACTTAAATGGACTCTAAAAATGTAACATATAATTGTTGAATGTTTATGCCTTGTATGTATGGAATAGGTGGTTTTTCTATTGTATCACTGTTAAGTATGATTAGAACACCAGAGATCACAGATGTACAAACAGCAAAACTGTCTTTAAAGGAAAAACAAATGTTTTAGGAAACAAAAGAAAACACTTTAAAAAATTGTAAGTAGAAATATTGGGGAAAGTTCTGAATCCATAAAGCAAAAACAGGATAGTATAAAAAGGGAACAACTGGAGAACAAAGAGGCTTTGGAAGTAAAAATGACTGTTGAATTCAAATATAAGCAACTTAAGGTAAATTTGCAAAAATCTCTCAAAATATAGAACAAAAAGCTAAGTTGAGGAAAGTATGAGAGAAAAATTTAAAAAGAGGGTTTTTCTGAATCCTCAAAATTCAGTGAAAGAATTGGACCCTAATGCCCTAAAGTAGAAGTTGAGAAAACTATGGCTATAGGCCAAATCTAGCCAGCCACCTGTTTCTTTTTTTTTTAAACAGCCCATGAGATATGAATTTTTTAAAAATATAAAATGGTTACATTTTAAATGGATATATAAGTAGCTACATAATAGCCTCGACTTTTGCCTCCAGGCCCAAAAACCCGAAGTATTTACTATCTGTCTCTTTTCTAAAAAAGTTTGCTAGGGGCGCCTGGGTGGCTCAGTCAGTTAAGCGTTTGCCTTCAGCTCAGGTCATGATCTCAGGGTCCTTCAGCTCATAGCCCCCACATCGGGTTCCCTGTTCTGTGGGGAGTCTGCTTCTCCCCCTCCCCCTCCCCCTACTCGTGCTCTTTCTCTCTCTCTCTCAAATAAATACAACTTAAAAAAATTTTTTTTTAAAGTTGGGGCTGACTCCTTTCCTGAGACATTCACTGCATGTTATCTATTAATTTCTCTATCTAGCATGGTACTGAATAAAACCATCCTTGAAAGGTGTGAACAGTCACTCAAACCATTTTCTGTGTTTTCTCTGGTTCACATGAAGAATTCTTGTTGAGAAAGCGTAGGTGACTCTGCATCCAACCAGTTGGAATTCTCAAATGATAATACAGAGGGAAGAAAATTATTAAAGGAATTACACAAATTTTCAGAGCTGAAGGGAAACAATAGTCTTTAAATTGAAATGCTCACCAAAGGCCCAACACAATGAATTTAAAACTACACACAAAGGCATTTCACTGTGAAATTTTAAAACACTAGAGGGGCACCGGGATGGCTCAGTTGGTTAGGCGGCTGCCTTCAGCTGGGGTCATGATCCCAGGGTCCTGGGATCGAGCCCCGCATTGGGCTCCTTGCTCAGCGGGGAGCCTGCTGCTCCCCCTGCTTGTGCTTACTCTCTCTCTCTCTCCCCCTCTCTCTCTCTGTCAAATAAATAAAAAATATTTTAAAAAATAAAAAAATAAAACACTAGGACAATTATGAAACATTTCAGAGAAAGAGAAAAGAATCAAACCCAAAAGAACAAGAAACAGACTTCTCAACAGCAACACGATGCTCAACAATGTTATGAAGCCATGCCTTCAAGTTTCTGAGGAAAAATTATTTTCAATCTAGAATCCCATGAGTGGCCAAACTATTGGCCAAACATAAGTTGGCTATTTATTCATCTGTCATAGCTTGAAGTCAGTTTGGGACATGGGTGTGTGAGCTTATTCAGCAACATGGGAATAATGGTCAGAATAACAAACAGAAACAGTTAAAAAGTGGTTTCTCCTGGGAAGCAGGAATAGGAAGAGAGAAGTAGAGCACTAGAGTCTGTCACTTTCCATTATAAGCCCCTTTATACTACCTCAGTTTTAAGCTATGGGTGAATTTTTTCATGAGATAATTCTTAAATATTTATTAAAAATAGGAGTAAAGCTATGATCACAAAAAA
Organism: Mirounga angustirostris; assembly: GCF_029215605.1. Classification (NCBI taxonomy): domain Eukaryota; kingdom Metazoa; phylum Chordata; class Mammalia; order Carnivora; family Phocidae; genus Mirounga; species Mirounga angustirostris. The sequence continues at coordinate 49,097,123 of NW_026991717.1, read as the reverse complement.
AGAATTTATAGGGTCATATTTACAGGAAAGGTGAAAGCAAAGAAACAAAAACTAAAATGCTGGTGATAGATTTTTTGGAAAAAAAATAAGTATGTAAGTCTATAAATGCATAAAATAGTAGAATAAAAAAAATTTGCCAGAGGAGTAACCAAATGTTCAAAGAACAAAGGTATTGGTAAGTGTCAATTTATTCTATAGTGTCCATAAAGAATGTGAAGTAATGTTCCTAGAAATTCTGCTGGTGGATGCAGGAAAAAAACAATGCAGGTACATTTCAGAAAGTAGCTTTATTGAGATATATTTCACATACCATATGATTGACCCATTGAAAGTGTACAATTTAATGGTTTTTAGTATTTTCATAGAGCATGCAACTACTGTCACGATTTTAGAACATTTTCATCACCTCAAAAAGAAACCTCATGCCCGTTAGCAGTCGCTCCTAATTTCCCCTCAACCTCACCAATCTCAGGCAACCTCCAATCTACTTTTTCTCTCTATAGATTCATCTATTTTAGACATTTAATGTAATCATATAATATGTGGTCTTTTGTAATTGGCTTCTTGCTACTTTTTTGTGGTTCACCCCTGTTGTAGCTTGTATCAGTACTTCATTTCTTCTTAGAGCTGAAAAATATCCCATTGTATGTATATACTCCATATTTTGTATCCATTCATCTGTTGATAGACATTTGGGTTGTTTCTACTTTTTGACAATGATTAATGGTTCTATGAATATTCATGTACAAGTTTTTGTGTGGACATGTGTTGTAAGTACATTTTAAAATAAAACTGTGTAAAAGTTAAATGGCTGTGTAAAAGTTAATGGTATTTTTATTTTTATTTATTTCTTTTTTTTTAGAGAGAGAGCATGAGTGGGGGTGGGAGGGCAGAGGCAGAGGGAGAGAAAGAATCTTAAGCAGGCTCCACGCCCAGCACGGGGCCAGACACAGGGCTCGATCTCACAACCCTGAGATCCTAACTAGAGCCGAAATCAAGAGTCAGACGCTTAACTGACTGAGCCATCCAAGTACCCCAGAAAGGTAATTTTACAAGAATAAAGCATTATATAAATAGAAGGTATCTTGGCATTTTTATTTACATGTTTTATGTCTGCTTTCTCTATATAGTTATTTTCATCAACAAATATAAAAATAAATTATAGATACATAGTCATGGGGGGAAAATCCAAACAGTAAAAAAGATACATAGTGAATTATAAATCTCTCTCTTATCCTTGTCTCATCCTCAGAGAAAATACTGCAGTTCCTTAGGTCCTTCCAGAAGTATTTTATGCAAATACTAGCATATGAGAAAGCATTTTTTGTTTCTGTTTTTACACAAAGAGGTGCATCATACACACAATGTTCTGTGCCTTTGCTCCTTCATCAGTATATTTTGAAACTAATTCTCTATTAATACATATACATCTCTTTCTTTTCAAATAGCTAATGAGGATTTCATTGTATGGCTGTACCATAATTTACTTAGTGCTTTATTAATGGGGTGTCCCCTACTTCTTCCTAACTAACAGAATTCTGATTTTATTCAAACAGTGGATGACAATGTGTGTCAGGGATAGATGGCCACTCCCCACCCCCAGGGGCTGAATTCTGATTCTTCTAAGCCTCGTAATTCCATTCTCCTTACCAAAAACTGGGTTAGAAGTACGTACATGACACAATTCTAGCCCAAGATATAAGAATCAAAGTCTCCTGGGAGAACTTTTGAAAAGGGTGCTTCCCTTTTCAAAAGAGACACGTGGGGGAGAACTCTCCGTTTTCTACCTATGGACATCATTGGGTGACGCTATGACTTTTGGAACTGCTGCAAGCATCCTGTAACCTGGACAGAAAGCCAAGAGAATCCCAGAAAGGCTGGGTCACACATGGCTGTTCAGCTGCTGTGGTCACATCCATTCCCCTATCTGATTCTTATGATTAGAGATAATAAATGTCCTTATTGTTTAAGCCAGTATTAGTTGTTACTTCAAGTCTTTTACTTGAACCCAAAAGCATCTTAAATGGTACACTTCCTCAGAGGGGCTAAATTCCCTATGATCTCCCTGACATTATACCCTAAATGCCTAATATCTCCCTGATAGTCATTCCCTAGCATCTGGTGTTTCCCCTTTCATAATGCTCCGTACACTGGCATTTATTTTGACACGTTCATAGGGGTCCATAAGAAACAGTGAGCTTTGTTGAGGGACTGTGGCCATCTCATTAGCAAACATCAGAAAGTGCCTGGAAACAAATATAGAAAACTATCACACCAATTTTGTATGTGTTTGTAGAGGTGGAGGAGTATAAATATATGGATAAAAACACATAGGAAACAATACCAGAAGATTGCACAGTGATGGTTTTATGGTAATTAAGTTACAGCTGATTTTCATTTCTCTTAAAAATATATATAATACATATATGTGTATATGTAAAAATATAATTATACATAAAATATTTATAATTGTTTTATTTGTCAGAATTTCCAGAACCAGGGTCTCTACTACACAGGTAGAAAAAAAAGAAAATTTTACTACTTTGAAAAGGACACTCTGACAAACAAGTAATATGCTCAGAAAGGGGCTCCTCAAACAGACACAGAGTTCACCTAGAATGGTGTAGTATGCACAACAGAAAGGACCCTGTGTTCCCACATTTTGAGATCCGCGTTTCCCTACAGAACATATGCGTGACCATATACACATTATGTAAATGCAGTTGGCCCTTTGTTCAAACATGGGGGTTAGGGGTGCAGTTGAAAATCTGCGCATAACTTTTGACTGCCCCAAAACTTAATTGCTGATAGCCTACTGTTGACCAGAAGCCTTACAGATAACATAAACATAAATCAAGATAGCAAATGTGCTTATTGTTTATTGTGTATGTTATATATATTAAATACTGTATTCTTAAAATAAGCTGAAAGAAAATGTTATTAAGAAAATCATAAGGAAGAGAAATACATTTATAGTACTGTACCATATTTATAAAAAAAAATTCCGCATATAAGTGAACCCATGCAGTTCAAACCTGTGTTGTTCAAGGGTCCACTGTATAATATGCTGAGTATGACTACTAAGGATACAAACCAAGCACCATGGGAATATGAAGAATGGAGTGAGCTGTCTTTCCAGATGCTCAGGTACTGTGCTCATACACAGAGTCCATCTTCCCTCCCATAACTTGCCTCCATTAGTCTCATCTGAGCTACTAACTGTCAGTACAGATTTTACTATAATTTGCTATGAAGCATATAGGCACTTAAAGGAGTCTTCCTGTTTGTTAATCTACCAATAACAGTTCTCTGCAAAAACTTTCTTTGAACTTCATGTTTTCTCAAAGATACAAAGGCTCTCTTCAACTTCTGACCACAATTTCCATTTGGTTAAATGCCCAATAACTGTAATATATTATCTCTATAAATAGAGATATTTAGTTTTGACTGTAATACATTATCTCTATAAATATTTTATGTGAATACAGTCAATTGAAAACATTTTATGCTATGTATAAATAATGATATAAATGACAAAGAGGAAAATAGGGGACCACACATAATAATGTCCTTTGTACAGAAAATACTCAATCACCATGTGTTTTCAGTTCTATTCTAGCTGTGATGAATTAGCATTGATATAAACACAGATTTATCTAGTTGTTGTTGCAATAAATTTGCAAAGTTCTGATAGAAATAAATGTGCAGCCTCTGATCCCAGAGTAAAGCAACGCTGGCTAGAACATTTGGGAATAATGAAATTATGGTAAAAGAAACAATGAGTAAAATACAGTAAAAGACACTAAGTTGCTCTATCATTTACAAATGGCCTTCTTATTTTTGTGTTAACATCTCTAATTCAAAAGTAGTACCAATTTTCAAGCATCTTTTCTAGAAGGAAATCAAGATCATCAAAAATAATGAGATTTTTAATTCTAATTTTAAATTTAAAAAATTCTGAATTTTAATTACAATTTAATTTCCTCTAACAGATATCTTTGATTTATTTTTGGCTTTTAAAGAATCTGTCCATTTTAGCTGTTAAAATTGTTGCCATAAAGTTGTCCATATTACATTATTATTATTATTGTCTATGGGATGTACCTTTCATTCTTTTTTTTTTAAGATTTATTTATTTTAGAGATAGAGAGAGTGGGGGAAGGGGCAGAGGGAGAGGGAGAGAGACAATCTCAAGCAGACTCCCAGCTGAACTCAGAGCCTGAGGTGGGGCTCAATCTTACTACCCCAAGATCATGACCTGAGCTGAAACCAAGAGTCAGTCGCTCAACTGACTGAGCCACCCAGGTGTCTTTCATTCTTGATAGTGGTCATTTGAATTTTCTCTCTTATTTGGGCTAGCTACAGCTATAATTTTATTAATCTTTTCAAAGAACCACTTTGGTTTCATTTATTTTCTTGACTTTTTATCCATTTTCTATTTCATTGAATTCTATTCTTATTTCTTTCCCTCTACTTTTTTTTCTAAGATAGAAACTTAGATCACTGATTTTAAGTCTTTTTTCTTTTGTATATAGGCACTTAAAGGTGTAAATTTGTCTCCAAGCACCAAATTAGCTTATCCCATATTTCGATAATGTTACTTTAATAATCAGTTAAAATGTCTTGTAATTTTCCTTACGATTTCCTTTTTGATCCATGGCTTACTTAAAATATGTTGCTTGGGGCGCCTGGGTGGTTCAGTTAAGCGTCTGTCTTCGGCTCAGGTCAGACTTGGGATGAAGTCTCGCATTGCATCGGGCTCCCTGCTTCTCTCCCTCCCTCTGCCTGCTGCTCCCCCTGCTTGTGCTCTGTCAATTAAATAAATAAAATCTTAAAAAAAAAGTTGCTTAATTTCCAAATATTTGTGGATTTCCCAGGTATATTTGTACTACTGAATTCTATTTTCAGAGAACATGTTGAATCTCAAGCCTTTTAAGTGTATTCAGACTCGATTTATGGCCCAGTATATGGTCTATCTGGGTGAATGTTCCATAGGCATATAAAAAGAATGTATATTCTTCAGGTATTAGGTGTAGTCTTCTATACATGCCAAATGGGCTGATTGATAGTGTTGTTCAGATCTTTCATGTATTTACCGACATTTTTTGTCGTTATTTTATTACTACTGAGAGAGGAGTGAAAAAACCTTCAACTATTCTGAATTTATTTCCCTACATCTGTCAACGTTTGCTTTATAATTTTGACGCCCTTTTATCAGGTGTGTCCTCCTGATGACTAAGCCCTTTTATGTTCACGAAATGGCCTTCTTTATCTCTAATAATACTTTTCATCCTAAAGTCTACTTATCTAATGTTAATACAGCCTTACCAGGGTTTTTGTTTGTTTGTTTGTTTGGGGCCTTTTTTTTTTTTTTTTGGCCTAGTGTTTGAATGGTATATCTTTTTCTGTACTTTTACATTTGACCTGTGTGTGTCTCCTATTAAGGGCATATGCTTGAATCTTGCTTTTTTCGGGTACTTATTTAGATGGTTGGCATTATGACCATCATCTTTCTATTTCTATTCTATTTATCTTTATTCCCTTTTATCTTTTTAAAAAATTATTTATCAAGTATTTCTTGGTATTCCATTTTCTTTCCTTTATTGGATTTTTACCTATAATTTTCCATTTTAATTTTTTTGTGGCTGCTCTGAGGATTAGAGTATGCACCCTTAAGTATCACAGTTGTAATGGCCAGAGTTGGGCCACTTAGATCTCTTTCAAGAGAACCTGCATAGCTGATTGACAGCCTCTGGCTGACCATGCATCTTTGAATCTACCCATTGTGTTCTCCTGGGCATAGCAGGGATCTAGAGCCTGGCCATTCATGCCCAACACAGGATTCCTCTAACAGACCATCTTTCCTGGGAAACTCTCCATCAGCTTGGATAAGACTTTCTCAGAACTGTGCTGCAACACGGGGCTCTTGCTACCCAATCTTTTCCCCTCTCCCTGCACAAGTGTTAGGCCTGCATCATGATGAGAAGGCTCTTCCCATCTGTGTGTCCTCCCGCTTTAACCTTCACAGGTGCTTGCCCAATAAACCTCTTGTGCATCTAATCCCATCTGAGTGTCTGTTTCTTAGAAGACCTAAACCAACCAGATGGTATGGGTGGTGGGGTTTTAGGACCAGTCCACCCTTACCTGCTGTCAAGGAGCTCCCCATCCTGAGCAGAATGTGGGACACATGCAGTCCCTGGCATAACATGGTGATTCAGTTCATAAAGACTTCTCCAGTGGTATTCTGGGGAAATGCCCTGGCTAAAATTCAGCTTGTACTGAGTCCACTCGTTCTGTGGATCCACCCAGTAGTCATTTCACTGGTTTTCAAGTGTAAAAGTGGGATTGACATACTGGAACTTGGACCCCTCACCACCACCACGTTGAATCCATGGCTTGTGGGATAAGAGCTATCAAAGTGAGAAAGCCAAGTGGAAGTCTCTGAAACTGTCCTCCCTCTGGTCAAGGTAATAAATCTAAAACAACATTGATTATATATGACAACAAAAGCACAAGCAATAAAAGAAAAAATAAACTGAACATCCTCAAAATTAAAAATTTTTGTGCTTCAAAGTATACCACCAATAAAATCAAAACACACAATCCATGGAATGGGAGAAAATTTTTGCAAATCATGTGTTTGACAGGGATTTGTGTCTAGAAATACAAAGAACTATGAAAACTCAAAAACAAAAAGACAAATAATCCAATTACAAAATGGGCAAAGAATCTAAACAGACATTTCTCCAAAGAAGATATACAAATGGCCAATTAACTCATGAAAAGATGTTCAACATCATTAGCTATCAGAGAAATGCAAATCAAAACCATAATGAGGGGCGCCTGGGTGGCTCAGTTGGTTAAGCGACTGCCTTCGGCTCAGGTCATGATCCTGGAGTCCCAGGATCGAGTCCCGCATCGGGCTCCCTGCTCGGCAGGGAGTCTGCTTCTCCCTCTGACCCTCCTCCCTGTGATGCTGTCTCTTATTCTCTCTCTCTCAAATAAATAAATAAAATCTTAAAAAAAAACAAAACAACCCACAATGAGATACCATTTCACACCCACTAGGAGGGCTGTAATAAAGAGACAGATAATAACAAGTGTTGTCAAGGATATGGAGAAATCAAAACTCACATACTACTGGTGAGAATATAAAGTGGTACAGCCACTTTGGAAACAGTTTGGCAATTCCTCATATGACCCAGCAATCCGACTCCTAGGTATATACTTCCAAATGAACATATATGTCCACACATTATTCGTAATAGTTAAAAAGCAGATACAACTCAGATATCCGTCAACTGATGCATGGATATATAAAATGTGGTTATCCATACAATGGAATATTATTTGGAAATAAAAAGAAATGAAGTACTGATACATGCTATAACATGGTTGAACGCCGGAAACATTATGCCAAGTGAAAGAAAGCAGACACAAAAGACCACATACTGTATGAAACCATTTATATGAAATGGCCAAAATAGGCAAATCTAAGACACAGAGAGTAGATTGGTGGTTGTCTGGGAAGAGGGGCAGGTGTTGGGGAAGAATGGAGAATGACAGCTAGTGAGTATGGGGTTTTTTTTTCAGGCTAATGAAAATGTTCTAAAAGCTGATTTTGTTGATGTTTGCACAATGCTGTGAATATACTAAAAACCACCGAATGGTACACTTTGAGGGGGTGAATTGTATGTTATGCGAATTATATCTCAATAAAACTGTTTAAAAAAACAAACAAAAATCTTACAACCTGGTGGAAATGTCAAAGATTAGTACACCACTAAAGTCCTAAAGGATACGAGGATGGTTCCTGTAACAGGTTCATTTAATTCTCCAGTCTAGTCCCTGCAGAATCCAGACAGACTTTGGAGAAGGACTACACATGCAAGCTCAACCAAGTAATAGCTCCAGTCGCCTGCTGGTTTCCGAACACAAGGAGTCCAGAGTGCCCTGGCATTAGCTGAAGACTGTGGTTTGATGGGATTCACTATGTCCCCTGGTTGAGTGTGCTCCCTTTGGGAACTCAGACCTCTACCTCAGTAAAGCCCAGAGTTCCAGGGTTGGGAAGCATATAGTCCTCCAGTGGGTCTTTGGAAATGATGACAGGTAGGGCCACTCCTACTTCTACTCCTTTGTTCCGGGTCCCGTGTATACTTTCTGTTGCAATCACAGCTTCATATTGAAGCCTCTGGTTTAGTGAATAAACTGGCACCCCATCTTTGCAGACTATTGCCTCCATGTTGGTGCTTCAGTTGTGTTCCTTCAGTAGGCTGTTCCAGTGTCCTGTGAGGCTCCTGCTTCTGGATGATGTGGCAGGTGATGCAACCAATGGATCCCATGCTCATGAGTTCATTCCTGCACCTCTTTCACTATGAATTGGGTCCCCTGGAAGGTTGAAATGTTGTGTGGATTTCTATCCCTATAAAACATCCATCTGTAAGCCCCCAGACAGTTGTGCTGGCTGAGATTCTGCAGACTGGAAAGGCAAACCCATACCCAGAAGTAATCTGAGAACAAATTACTGGCCCTTCCAGAATGGAAGGGACCCAATTTAGTAAACTTACCACAAAATGGCTATGGTTTTATTTTCTTAAAAAATATTTGTCTGGTTTTGGTATCAGGGTAATGTTGGCCTCATGAATGAACTGGGACATGTTCCCTCCTCTATTTTCGGCAAGACATTGTGAAGAATTAGAATTATTTATTCCTTAAATGTGTGACAGAATTCAGCAATGAAACCGCCTGGGCCTGAAGATTTCTTTATTGGAAGGTTTTTAACTATTTTCAAATGCAGTTTCTCTAAGAGCTACAGAACTTTTCAGGCACTTTTTATCTTCTTAAAGTATACACATCTTTTAAAAGGAATTGGTTGATTTCATCTAAGTTAATGAATTTATGGACACAGAGTTGTTCACAGCATCCCTTACTATTCATTTAATGTCTGTAGGTTCTTGATGAATTTGCTCTATTTTTTATTTGTTGTTGTCTTTTTGGCTATATCTATTATTTTTTAGTGGTTACACTAGGGGTTACAATATACATACTTAACTTTTTGCGGACTACTTAAAGTGAATATCAAGCCACTTTAAGTAATACATAGAAGCCCTACAACCAAAAAGATAGCTTTATCCTCACTCTCCTATGTTATGGTTGTAATACATATTATACCCACATAAATCTCACCAGTGTTATAATTTTTGCTTTCAACAGCCATTAATATTTTAAGTTACTCAAGAGGGGAAAATAAAATATTATAATAACTGATATTTACTCTTTGTTGCTTTTTCTTCATTTCTGAGGTTAAATTTACCTCTGGTATCATTTACCTTCAGCCTAAATAATTTCCTTTAGAGTACATCTACTGGCAATAAATTCTCTTATTTTTCCTCAGCTTAGAATACCTTTATTACACTATCATTCCTGAAGGATATTTTTGTTAGATATAGAATTCTGAAAACCTTTAGCTATTAAATAATTATTCGTCTACCATTTTTCCAGGCTGTCTTCAAAATTTCTTCATTATCTTTGGTTCCAGCAATTTGACTATGATGTGTCTGAGCATGATTTTCTTTGCACATACTCTGTGTTTTGCTGAATTTCTTTAATCTGTAAAGGCATTTCTTTCACCAAGTTTGGAAATTTCTGGCCATTATCTCTTCAAGCATTTTTTTCCACCAATGTCTTTTTCTTCTTCTGAGACTTCAATGACCCAGATATTAAGCTCTTTTAATATTGTCCGCAGGTCCCTCAGGCCCCACTAATTTTTTTTTCAATCTTTATTTTCTGTTCTTCAGATTAGATCATTTCTACTGCTTATCTTCAACTTCACTAATGCTATTAACTGTTATCTTCACTTTGCTATTGAGCTTATTCGGTGAGTTTTAAAATTTCAGGTATTATATTCTTAAATTCTAATATTTCTATTTCATTCTTTTTTGCAGTTTTTATTCTCTGCTGAGAATATCTATCTTCCCACTCATTTCAAGAGTGTTTACCTCTATATCATGGGGCATAAATATAATGGTTATAATAGCTGTTCTAATTTGGTAGTTGTTCTACTACTAAATTCCAGTGTCTGCATCATCTTGCTATTGGCATTTGTTGATTGTCTTCTTTTGAGAATTGGTCATATTTTTGTGGTTTGTTGTATGTAAAATAATTTTAGACTCACTTTGAATATTATGTTGTGAGACTTTGGATCCTGCTAACATCCTTAACACCTTTACAGTTGTTCATAGCATCAGGTTAAGTTCAATGCCCTATTACTACATCATGGCTAAAACCGGAAGAGTAAAATTTTTTAATTCTTGAAAAAAATAACAATAGCTGAATACCTCTTTAATGTGATAAAAAAAATCAAAGGTTATGTTTAATGGAGAAAAGCTAAATTAATTCCCATTAAAACTGGAAACAAGACAAATAAACATCCATCCCTATTACACCTAATTATTAGTTGACACGTGCAAGCCAATGATATTAGGAAAAAAAGAGTAAGAGGTACAAAAAAACTTCAATACATTGAAAACACATATATTTCTAAGAAAAACACAACAAAACAAGTAAAATAATAACGAAAGTGTAAATAAGTAAAACACTCAACCACTTGGGAATTTTAAAATTCTCTCCTAAGCAATTCTTGTGCCAAGAGGCAATCAAAAACAGAGGTTACCAAATCTGGAATTTATGCTGGTGAAGGTAAGCCAGAAATTTAGCTTCATTTTCCACCATACGACTATCCAGTTGACTCAATACTATTTCCTCAAGAATCCAAAATTTCCAAACTGATTTAAAATGCTGTTTTCATGCCATCCTAAATAGGGTAAGGGAGACCTCCTTCTCTACATAAGAAAAACCAGAAGCACCCTAGTTGGTGCTGTTGGCTAGATCTTCAGTAACAGCTTCTCAGATTTGCTTCAGCAATTTCTTCCCTTCTAATTCACTTTATTAAAACAAAACAAAACGAATAAAAAAATCTTCAAATGTGGGATACAGAAGAGAGGCTTCTATTTTCCTGACTGAAGTCCGGTGTGGCACCATACAAGCCTCCAGAGAGGCTGGTGTTTCAGGCATGGTCAGCTACGTCAAGCATTGCTGAGCATGTAAGTAGGGTGAGTTTAGATGAATGTGGCAACACAGAGGTCAGTGGTGACCTTAGTAAGAGCAGGTATATTCCAATGATGCAGGTGTGAGTTAGATTAGAGTGGGTTAAGGAATGCATTAGAGAAGCAGATACGATGGGGGCAGGCAACTCTTTCAAGAGCATTGATTATTCAGGTGAACAGAGAAATAAGTTCAAAGCTAAAGGGGAAGATGAGGTCAAGGTAGGACATTTAAAGGATGGAATGTACAAATGGGAATGATCCAGCAGAGAAGGGGAGATTGCTGTTTGCATCTCTATCACTGCTGGGAGGGTGTTGATTCTGGCATCAGCAATGACTCTGACAAATTGGTACAAAGAGACATTGTCAACTTGAGGGCCCTCCTGAAGAGTCTGAAATAACTGCTGATCTGGAGTTTGTTCTTATGGTATAGGGAGGAAGGGTGAAGGGGAAGGCAGGAATGTGAATGAAGGATGTATAAGAAGAAATGCATCTACTTAGTGGTAGGCCCTCACCATCTCTTGTCCAGATCAGTCTATTCAATAAATGACTGGGGAAACACAAATATTGTATGATCTTTAGGGGAAAACACCAAAATCTGCTAAATTGGAATAAGACTACCATACAGTCTCTAAATCAGAATTAAAGTAGAATAAGATAATTCCAGGTCTATAATTGTCTTTTACCTCTTTGTTGCCTTACATACATTTTTTTTTTGGATAAATGGTTCCAAGACCATGTCATCAAAGGGATACCTAGATTTAACTCCTTTTAAATTTTCAAAATTTCTAGACAAATTCTAATAAGATACATTTTAGAATGTTATAAATGGTAACTTATCATTCAAACCTACTGAGAACAATTTTTTGCTGTTTTACTGAAATAAAATACATACTTACTCTGAATAATATTTCTTCATTCCATTTTGGATTCAAAGTCTAAAAGACAACAAACATAGTATAACTAATTTTTTTATATTTTGTCATATAAAAATAAAACAAACTATATTTAAAAATTTTTTGAATACTGCTAAGTCTAACCTTTTTAATGGTTTTTGTTTGCACACTTGTAAAAACTCCATTCATTGGGTCATATAACGTCACTCTCACATAAGGATCACTGTTAAAATAAAAAATAAATAAATAATAATTGTTGTTTATTCCCAAACTCAGATTGCTCAAACTATAAAAATCATAGATTTTTCCTTGTTAGCAATTTCTACAATTATTTCCTACGCTTAGAAAGAAGGGTTCCTTAGGCAGGAGTAAGTAATTAGAGTAATTTTTCCATCTTGTTAAAAAGCTAAAGTACTGTGTTAGTGAAATAGACAAAGAATTGGAAAGAAAACCTTTTAATCCAATTTAGTGATTTCTAACCTTTTTAGATTTTTTGAAATTTTGTTCAATTTTTATTACATTCTTTCTTCTTTTGGGTTAAGATGGTTAATTTAATGATTCTCAAGACTAGCTTTGCAAGACCTCAGGTTGTTCCAAGTTATCTCATAGGTGTAAACTTTTTTTTTTTACAAAATAAGACAAAGTGCTTTCTGTTGAAAATAATTATGTGTCATGTAACCCTTTCTACAAAGAGACATGGAAAAAAAATCTTGTGATATTTAAATTTGCAAAGCAAAGACTGTAGACATTTTACTTGTTCATGGTCGAATTTCTCCAATTTCCTCTGGGGATCCTAAAAACTCATGATTCTCCACCACCAACTCCCCCTCCATTTCCTCATACAACCTTACCTCTTACTTTAATTGACAAAAATCAAAGCCATCAGACCACTCCCAACATCCTGGTATTTATCATAACTCATCCTTACCCCTAACCTGAGTGATTCAGGTATTGTGCCCCCTGTTTGAGGCCAATTCCTCTTTGCATGTTCCTCCCACCTGCTCTGGGACTTTGCATCATCTGTTTTCACTTCTCCCTTTTATATTTTCAGCTTTTCTTTTGACTTTTTTTCTAATCATATAAATACATTTTTAAACTCCTCCCTCCTTAACTCTCCCTCCTTCCTCCAGCAGAGTGAGCTAGATTGTCTTTCTTCCCATCTCAAACTTTCCAGGAAAATAATCTGCAATAATATTAATAATAATAACAACTAATACTTATATAACAATTACTCTGTGCTAAGCACCGTTCTAAATAGTTTATATATATATATATAATAACTACCTATGAGGTAGGTATGGTTATGGTTATTGTCTTTATTTGGTACAGAGAGATAGGTCAGTCAACTCATCATAGATCATACCACTAGTAAGTGCAAGGATGAGAACCAACACTCAAGCATCTGGCTCCACAGGCCATGTTCTCAGCCATAGAGCCAACCACCTCCCTTTCTTCATTTCCTCAACTCCCGCTGCTCTTGAAAGCCCTAGAATTTGGTTTCTACCTCTTTCCTTCTGACCCATTCCTCTGAAACTGCTCTCTAAAAGTCACCAATTTGCTAAAGCAATCAAAACTTCCAGGCACTTATTTTGTTGGTCCTCTCTATTTTTGATACTACTGATTACTTTCTCTTTGAAACTAATCTCATTTGCTTTCATGACACACACCCTTTCTGGTTGTCCTCATACTATTCTAACTGTTCCCTCTCGGTCTCTTTCTTAGGCTCCTCTCCTGCAATCTACCAGTTAAATACTGAAATTCCCTAAAGTATTGCCCTTGGCCTTTTGTTCTCTCAACATTTTCCCTTCACAATCTGATCTATGGCTTTAACAACTAACTACGTACTCTCAAATATAAATATTAAATGTGAATGTAAATACAAATATATATCCTCGATCTCACCACCCAGCTAGACACTTTCACCTGGATAGTCCACAGACAATGTCTGTTTGAGAGTTTTGCTTTTTTTTTTTTTTTCCTTTTCCACATTACTTATTCACAGTCAACTAGCTACATGAAGGGGATAAACGAATTAGTAGGAGCTTTTGTGGAAAATGGTGTATAGGTGGGACGGTGGGACTGAAACAAAATAATCTTACACATAATCTAATAATCTTAGAAGATTTACAGATATCCTTTTTAAAAAATAGTATCCTCTGAGGGTAACAGAGGAAGATAAAATCATCATGAATAAAATAAGCTAGCAACTTCATATCAATGCATGACCCAAAAGTCTCAGAAAATGGTTTGCATTTTCTGTCATGATTTACAGATACTCATGCAATACATATTTCCAACACAGAAAAATTAAGACTAACACTGAGTAACAGATTAATACAATGCGGAGGGAAGTTGAGTACATGAAAATAGCTATCATCTGGTAGCAAAAATAGATTTAAGCTGATGTTAATATCAAAATTAAAGACATTCAAGTAAATTATGCCAATACATTACAACTATTATTCCTAACATTGTAAGAACTTCTTATTGTTCCTACTCAGAACTAAAAGGTCTGAGAAGGGTTTGGCCCATTTTTTAATCAGCTATTTTATCACATTATTTTTGAGTTGTAAGAGCTCAATACATATTGTGAATTAAAGTCTTCTATCAAATATGCTTTGAAACTATTTTCTCCCAATCTGTGGCTTGCCTTTTCCTATTCTTACCTGTGTCTTGCAAACAAAAGTTTTTAATTCTGATGAAGTACATTTTAACATTTTTCTTCCTTTATAGTTCATACTTTTCAAGTCCCATTCAAGAAATCTTTGTGTAACCCAGTAAAGCACAGATTTTCTCCTATGTGTCCCTGTAGAAGTTTTATAATTTTAGCTCTTATTAATTTTCTATATGATGTGTGGTAAGGAACGAGATTCATTTTGTTCCATAGAGATAACCTGTTGTTCCAGTACCAAAGACTATCCTTCTCTTGAATTACCTTTACACATTTTGGAGAAAAACAACCAGCCATATATATGTGTGAGTGCGTGTGCATGTGTGTATGTGTGTGTGTTTCTATGCTCTTTCTTCTATTCCACTGAACAATATATCTATTCTTATGCCAATGCCACTCTGTTTTGATTACTATAGCTGTATAGTAAGTCTTGAAATTAGGTAGGTAGCATAACTTCTCCAATTTTGTTCTTCTTTTATGAAACTGTTTTGGTTTATTCTGTTTTCACTTTCCACAAAAATAATGGGATCAGTTTATCAATTTCTCCAAAAACACATGCTGGGATTTTGACTGGGATTGTGCCAAATCTAATTAATTTGAAGAAAGATGAAACTCTAACACAGGTGAATCTTTCAATCCATGAACATAGCATATTTATCCATTGATTTAAATCTTCAATTTCCCTCAGCAATATTTTGTAGCTTTTGTGTACAGTGCCTGCAAATCTTTTGTTAAGTTTATTTTTTTTTTTTTTAAGTAGGCTCCAGCCCAGTGTGGAGCACAACATGGTGCTTGAACTCACAACACTGTAATTAAGGCCCGAGCTACGATCAAGAGTCAGATGTTTAACCAAATAAGCCACCCAGGCGTCCCTCTGAGTTTTATTTTTATGCTATTGTAAATGGGTATTTTAAAAATTTATTTTCCAATTGTTCATTGATAGGATATAACAATATAATCGATTTTGGTACATTGAGTTTGTATCTTATGGCCTTTGGTACCCTGTACCAAAAAAATCTGTCTAGATTTTTTTGTAGATTCTTTAGGGCTTTCCATGTACATAATCATGTTGTCTGCAAATAAACAGTTTCCTTCCTTTTCAGTCTGCATTACTTTAATTTCTTCTCCTTGCCACATTATACAGCTAGGACATCCAGTACAGTGTTGAATTAAGTGTAAGAGCACAAAACCTTGTCTTATTCCTGAATTTAAGTAGAAAGCATTCAGACTGTCACCATTGAGAATGATGTTACTATTGTTCTTTTTTTCACAATAACCTTAATCAGGCTTAGAACATTCCCATCAGTCCCTAATTTGTTAGGAGTTTCTATCATGAATGGGTGCTGAATTTTGTCAGATGCTTTTTTGCTTTCATTGAAACGATCATGTATTTTTCACTTATTCTATTAATATGATGAACTACACTGATTAATTTTTGGATGTTAAACCAGTCTTACATTTTATTCTCAGCTTGCTGAGATTTTTTTTTTTTTACCATGAACAGGTGTTGGATTTTGTCAAATGTACTTTCTATGCCTACTGAAGTAATAATGTGTTTTTTTCTTCTGTACCATACTAATATGATGAATTACATCGATAGATTTTAAGATTTTATGTATTTATTTGAAAGAGAGAGAGACAGCATGAGCGGGGGGAGGGGCCAAGGGAGAGGGAGAAGCAGGCTCCCCACTGAGCAAGGAGCCCGATGTGGGATTTGATCCCAGGACCCTGAGATCATGACCTGAGCTAAAAGCAGACACTCAACTGACTGAGACATCCAGGTGCCGCTGATAGATTTTTTTTTTTTTTTTAAATCAGAACATTTATTATTGTGGTGACTAACTGTTGAAATCCTTAAGATGAACTGGAAGCCCCAACAGAGTTTAGTTGTTGTTCCTTCATGGAATCCATGCTTGAATCTGCGGTATACAACTTTTTTTTTTTAAAGATTTATTTATTCATTTGAGAGAGGGAGAATGAGAGAGAGCACATGAGAGGGGGGAGGGTCAGAGGGAGAAGCAGACTCCCCGCCGAGCAGGGAGCCCGACGCGGGACTCGATCCCGGGACTCCAGGATCATGACCTGAGCCGAAGGCAGTCGCTTAACCGACTGAGCCACCCAGGCGCCCTGCGGTATACAATTTTTGAGTGCCTCATTCAACCAGTCCCAGTGGTATTTCGTCTTTTAGCTTTGGCTAGTTATACTCTCTCTTCTGCTCGACAGGACAGCCACATTTGCCATAGGTCAACTTCTGAAGGTAGTAGGCCTTAGAGCTACAGTAGTGGCATACCATGTGCATCTTACTGTGACGCTTTCTAAATGATGACGTCCCCTTGGTCACCTTGTTTCTTTAGCTGAGAACACAGAGGCTGGAAGGGAAGGCACTTCCACTATATCCTACACTGATAGACTTTTTTTTAAATGTTGCATAAACCTTACATTCCTAGAAAAATGCTCACCTGATCATATATTAATATATATTGGTCATTATAGGGCTATTCAAACTTTCTATTTCTTTTGTGATTAATTTTGGTAATTTTTGTCTTTCAAGGATTTTGTCTACTTCATCTAAGTTGTGTACAATTCCTTATTGGTATGAAGTTGTGCACAGTGTTCCTTTTTTTGTCTTTTTCAGTTCCATAGGATCTATAGCAATGCCTCTGCTTTCATTCCCATTATGGTAATTTGTGCCTTCTCTCTTTTGTTCTTGATCAATTCTAGCTAGAAGTTTAAAATTTTATTGATCCCTTCAAAAAACAAGCTTTTGACTGCAATGATTTTTTCCTATCATTATGCATTTTCTACTTCACTAATTTCTGCCCTTACCTTTATTATTTTCTTCCTTCTACTTACTTGGGAATTAATTTGCTCTTCTTTTTCTAATTTCTTAAGATCAGAATTCAAATCATTCATTAGATTTTGCTCCTTTTCTAAATTAGGCATTTTAAATCTATACATTTTCCTCTAAATATTACTCTAGCTGCAGCTCCAAACTTCTGATATTGCTGTATTTTCATTTTCATTCTGTTCATTCTGTTCAAAATGTTTTCTACTTTCTTTTGTGGTTTCTTCTTTGACCCATAGATTATTTAGAAGAATATTGTTTTATTTCCAAATATTTGGGGTTTTTCCAAATATCATTATGTCATTTATTCATAATTTAATTCCATTATTATCAGAGAATATCCTCTATATAATTTCAATGTTTTCAAAATTCCTGAAACTTGTTCTAACATGGTCTATGTTCTAAGATGGTCTGTGTCCCATATGCACTTGAAAAGAATGTGAATTTTGCAGTTGTTGGATTTATTGTTTTATGGCCCAACATATTTTTTTTTTAAAGATTTTATTGATTTATTTGAGAGAGAGAGAATGAGAGACAGAGAGCATGAGAGGGAGGAGGGTCAGAGGGAGAAGCAGACTCCCCGCCGAGCAGGGAGCCCGATGCGGTACTCGATCCCGGGACTCCAGGATCATGACCTGAGCCAAAGGCAGTCGCTTAACCAACTGAGCCACCCAGGCGCCCTATGGCCCAACATATTTTATGGCTGACAGACTCTAGGGTAGCTCCTATTATCCCTACCGCCTAATGTTCATGCCCTTTGTGTTATCCTCTCCTTAAATGTGGGAAGGACCTATGTATTCTAATCAATACATTATGGCCAAAGTGACAAAATATATGTGATTGTATTATGTAAGATTGTAATCCATCTATGCTTAGAGACGCCCTCCTTTACTAGCTTTGAAAAAGTAAGCTGTTAGCTTGTAAGCTGCTGTATGAAAGTCATGAAATAAGGAACTTAGGGTGGCCTCTGGCTGACAGCCAGCAAAACTGAAGCCCTCAGTCTGGCAGCTACAAGGAACTGAATGCTATCAATAACCACATGAGTTTGAAAGTGGATTCTTCCCCAAATAAGCCTCAGATGAGGCCATACCCCTAACCAATACCTTGACTGCAGTTCTGTAAGATCCTGAAGCAGACTTCAAAGCTAAATCATGCAAGGATTCTGACCCACAGAAACTGAGATAATAAGTGTTTGTTCTTTTAAGCTAAGTTTATGGTAATCATAGTCATGCAGAAATAAATAATACATTTATGGGCTATGCTGGTGAATGTACTACATCCACTTGAAAATAGTGTATATGCATAGTTGTTAGAAATAGTGTTTGTTCCTTATTTTGAAGTTGTTCATAATATTGTTCAAATTTGTTTTTGTTGATTTTCTAATCTAGTTGTTTCATCTATTGCTGAGAGAGGCGTTAATGTCTCCACTAGGATTGTGGAATTTTTTATTTATCCTTTTAATTTTGTCCAGCATTGCTTCATATATTTTCAAGTTCTGTTAATAGGTACATATTTATGATTGTTTTATAATTTATTTGTGATTTATGATTGTTATGGCCTCCTGGTTACTCTTTCATTGTTATGACATGTCTGCAAATATTTTCTGGTGTTGAAATCTATTTTATCAGATATTAATAAATCCACTTCAGTCTTTTTATGCTTACTGTCTATGTGACATATTTCTTTGGGTCCATTTTATTTCACCTTATCTGTATCTTTATATTTTAAATATATCTTTTATAAACAACATGTAATTGGGTCTTGTTTTTCAATCCATTCAAACAACCTCTGCCTCATATTTACCTTAGTCCATTAATGTTTAATGCTATTATTGATAAGATTGGATTTAGGTCTACCAGTTTATTATTGGTTTTCTATTCTTCCCCTTCCCCTTTTTGTCTTTTTCTCGATCACTTAGATCATTTATTCTTCCTTTCCTGGGCTTTCATTTAATTATTTTTTCAGGAATTTCATTTAAAAATGTCTGCTGGTTTTTTATATACAATTCTTTACATTACTTTTAGTGGTTTATCTAGATATTACAAAACACACCCTTAATTTTTTATTCCACTTACATTTAATATTGTACCACTCTAATAAACATTTATTTAGTTGAGTAAACAGGTCCATAACTGTTTTTGAGGAGCTGGAGCTATATATTAAATTAAGAAATTGCAGATTAGGATCTACTGAGTGAGGAGGAATAAACCACCCACATGGGTGGTTGACAGGTAGCTCCCTCAGCATCTGAGCTCCCACTCTGTGGAAGTGAAAACCCCAGGGTCATTTTGATTGAAGGCATTTTTAATATACCCACATAAAGGAAGTAAAGCACAAGATTTGTTACTTACAGATCCCAGAAATGGGAGGAAATGGGAAGGAGCAATGAGACAGAGGAAAGGCAGTCCTCTGTTACCAGGTCATGAGAGAGCAGGAGATGAAGAACAGGGTGGCAAGCACCTATTACTTATAAAGTGGTTGGGGTAGAGGTCACTAACTTTTTGTGGTCTTAACTCTAAGTGGTTATTTTAAAAAGGGTGTCCTGGGAAAAGCATAGCAGTAACTTGCGGCAGGAATCCTAATCTCAGGTCCTTATTTAAATGTCCAAACTTGGGGTGTGAGCAGGGTTGTCATAATGTAAAATGCCTCGGCAGCAACTAAAAATAGTTGTTCTTTTTGTGATGATAACCCATACCCATCCCTATCCTTTATGCTACAGGTATTATATATATTCCATCCATATGTAATAAAAACCCTGCAAGAAGTGTTATAAGGTTTTCATATTCCCATTTCCTTATTCTTTTTTGAGGATCTGAGTTTCCACCTATTATTTTTTAGCTGGAAGAACTTCCTTTACCTCTTCTTATAGTGCAGGTCTGCCAATAATAAAATCTCATAGTTTTACCTGAAAATGTCATTATTTTGTCATCACCCTGAAGGATATTTTCACTGAATACAGAATTCTGGATTGATGATTATTATTCTATTGTTCCAATTTCTTCTAGCCTCCATAGTTTCTTTGGAGAACAAAGCCCTTAATTGAATTGTAGTTCCCATGTATGTAATATGTCATTTTCTTCTCTTTCTTCTGTCAGGATTTTTCTTTACACTTGGCTTTCAACAGTTTGACTATGATGTGCCTCAGTAGTTCTTCTTAGTGTTATTCTGCTTGGGATTTTTGAATACTATATATTTGTATCTTTCATCAAATTTTTAAAAGTTGGCCATTATTTCTTTAAAAAATGTTTTACCTCATTTTTCCCCCTCTCCTCTATTTCTAGGACTTTAATTTCATGTATGTTAGACTGTCTGATATTATCTAAGAAGTCCCTGAGTCACTGTTCATTTAAAAAATTTTTTTCAATCTTTGTCTCTCTCTCTCTTTTTTTTCCCATAGGCTCCATACCCAGTGTGGAGCCCAAGGCATGGCTTGAACTCCCCACCCTGAGACTGAGACCTGAGCAGAGACCAAGAGTTGGACACTTACCTGACTGAGCCACCCCGTTGCCCCATTTCTCTCATTTGCTAATTAGGAAATAATTTCTACTGATCTAATTTTAAGTTCAATTAAGTTTTCCTCTTCATCTGAATTCTGCTATTAATTCCACCTGACTTTTAATTTCAAATATTATAATTTTCAGTTCTAGAATTTTCATTTTTTATGGTTTCTATCTCGCTCTTGAGATTTCTAATCTTATAATATCAAGTATAAACATGTTTTTGAACATATTTTCTTTTTTCTACTGAGAATGTGTTCCATTTTCCTGATTCTTTATAGATAATTTTGAATTATATCCTGGACATTCTAAGTATTAAGTTGTAGAGACTCTGGATTCTGCAATTTTTCTCTGATGATTATTTGTTTTATTTTATCATCTAATTAATTATCTTCTCTGGACGAGAACCACAACCATGTTTCTTAGGCAGTAACTCTTATCTCTATTCAGATCTTTTGTCTTTAGCTAAGTTGCTTTGAATCTGCTATCACATGTGTGACTCAGGGTCAGCAGATATCCATAGACAGAGTTTGGGAATCTACTCTCTGGGTTTATTCCTTCCAGAATCCCCACCTTTGCCATGTGGTAGATACCAAGGAATTTATTGGAAATACCAATTGGAAATATAATCATTCCACTTTGCACAATAATTTACCAATAATATTATTCAATTATTCATCTCACCAAAGTTTAGAAAAAATTATCAACCAGGGCAGTTTAAAATTACAACCCATGGGCGCCTGGGTGGCTCAGTCGTTAAGCGTCTGCCTTCAGCTCGGGTCATGATCCCAGGGTCCTGAGATCGAGCCCCGCATCGGGCTCCCTGCTTGGCGGGAAGCCTGCTTCTCCCTCTCCCACTCCCCCTGCTTGTGTTTCCTCTCTCGCTGTGTCTCTCTCTGTCAAATAAATAAATAAAATCTTTAAATAAATAAATAAATAAAATTACAACCCAACTTAATATACTTACCTAGCTCCCAAGATATCCTTTTTGGCAAGGCCTATTCCAGCTATAACTTTGACCCTCACAATTCGTGAATTTTCCTAAAATACAAAAATTTATATATTATTTTCATGTACTTTATAACATACCCAAGACACATACCTTTAAATATATACATATCAAATAAAGTAATCAGGATTTTAAAATTACTTGAAGGACTCTTCTTCAAGAATTAATTTGATTAAAAGATACATAAGAGAAAATAAAAACTATATTGTTATTTCTAGATAACTTGATTATCTATGAAGAAAAGCCAAAAAAACTAGAGTTAAATATTACATTAAGAACTTATCATTGCTTCCAATACAATCTACAGCCAAATTCTTAGTACTAATGTTTTCATTGTTGCTATGTACACAATAACACAAAATCAAGAGCTTATAATCATTTGTAATAACTGTTTAGAAAGGTAATTATTTTTTTAAGTTTTAAATTCCAGTTAGTTAACATACAGTATAATATTAGTTTCAGGTGTACAATTTAGTGATTCAACTTTTAATAAAACAACCGATGCTCACCACAAGTGTACTCCTTAAACCCCATCACCTATTTAACCCATCCCCCTGCCCACCTCCCCTCTGGTAACCATCAGTTTGTTCTCTATAGTTAAGAGTCAGTTTCTTGGTTTGCCTCTCTCTCTCTTTTTTCCCCTATGCTCATTATTTTAAAAATCCCATTCAATAGATTATACATTAAATAAAACCATAATATATTGATACTGTAACAAATCAAGTATTAAATTTCCTGGATATCATAATACTGTTATAAGGTTTTATATAAGGCATCTTTTGAGATACATATTGAAATATTTAGGGATAATGGGCGCCTGGGTGGCTCAGTTGGTTAAGTGACTGCCTTCGGCTCAGGTCATGATCCTGGAGTCCCGGGATCGAGTCCCGCATCGGGCTCCCTGCTCGGCAGGGAGTCTGCTTCTCCCTCTGACCCTCCTCCCTCTCATGCTCTCTGTCTCTCATTCTCTCTGTCTCAAATAAATAAATAAGATCTTAAAAAAAAAAGAAATATTTAGGGATAAAGTATGAAAAAGTACAATATTTCTTAAATGTTTCAGCAAATAAAAAATTGAATGTGTGTGTATGTGTATGTGTGTGTGTGTGTGTGTAAATAAAGGGAGTAAGTAAAATGTTACCAATTTGTGGCTCTAGCTGAGGGGTATATAGGTGTTCATTATACTACTATTTTAACTGTCCTGTAGATTTTAAATAGTTCAAAATTAAAAGGTGAGTAAGAAAATATTATAAAACAGAACGTATATTTTTAAAAATTTCCAATTAAGCAAAACTATCAGACACAGAGTAACAGAGTAACATTTCTCTTAATGAGAAATGTAAAAAACTTTTATGGATAAAATTATAATAACTTACTGAAGAACACAAAGAAGACTTAAATAAATGAAGAAATTCACTGTGTTCACAGATGGAAATATTCCATATTATTGTCTGTTTTCTCCAAAGTAACCTATAAATTTAATACAATTCCAACTCCCCCCGCCCAGATTTTGTCATGGATTTTAACAAATAATTGTAAAATTCATAGGGAAGAGTAAAAATGAGTATAGAAGTAAATAATAACATTTAATCACTATCTTATACTCTATACAAAAACAAATTTCAGATACATTAAAGTCTTAAAAGCAAAAAAGAAAACTTTAAAAATTTCATAGGAAATTTTAGAATACTGCCATGACCCTGAGGTAGGAAAGGATTTTTAAAAATACAAACTCTAATGGGAAAAGTGGTGAGATTTGACATTAAAATTATATACCTTTTGTATGAGAAGAGATGCCATGAACAAAATGAGAAGGCAAGGGGATAGACAAAGAGGAAGTATCTAAAATGTGTGCCATTGACAAATTATGATTATCCAGAATATCCAAAAAAAAATCCTAAAAACCAGTAAGTGAAATATATACAACATAATACAAGAAATCACAGAGAATGGACAGTAAACACATGAAAAGATTTTCAATCTCACCAGTAATCAGGGAAAACTCTTATATGGTGTTGGTAGGAAGTATAAATTGAGGAATCATTTTGAAGAGACATTTGGAAAATCTACTAAAGTTCTAAATCAATAACCCGGAAATTCCACTTTTAGGTCTATCCCCTAGATACACTCTCACTCATGTACTCAAGGACATACGCATAGCAATATTCACAGAAGCATTTAGAAGATCAACAAACATGAAATAGATGTAGCCCAACAGATAGCAACCTAATGGAGTCTATTATACAGTCATTCCATCAGCAAGTAGTCATATTCCCTTGTGAACACAGGTCTGAGAAGGCGAAAATATACATATCATGGAATATTTATTTCAATCTTCTCCTACTTCTAAATGCTTACAACCACCCTCATTCCTGGAAGTTTCACTGAATAAATACGATCATGGAAATATTCTATTAGCTCCAAAACTCAGATGACAAATTCAGATAATACAAAAATGCTTACTAAAGATTCTAGGTAAAATATAAGTTTCCTATATCCCCAAATAAAACTAAATACATAGCTGATTTTGCAAGAAAGAAGGGAAATCCTCAGGTATCAGAATAAAGATAGAATTAAAAATTAGAAAGGAAAATATGTGAACTGAAATTTCAGTTTTCTGCAGGGACTCTATTCCCAAAAATCAGAAGAGATTTGCAGTCACCCTTTCTTCCTGGAAAAGTCCCACTGAATAAATAGGCCCATTAGAGTATTCTATTGGTCTGAACAGCCAAATTCTCATCTACCGGTTGACTGGGAAATGGCTGTACTTTATTAGATGGGTATGGATCTCCAACACTGAATTCTGAAAATTAGAAGTCTTTTCTGTGATGACTTAATAAATAAATACAAAGTTTTTCAAGGGGTAAAGTGTAATCAAAAGTGCCATCAGCAAATAATGTTATTTGATAATCCCAACTTTTGTAAACACAGACAAGTGTTTATAATTTATATATAAACTTAATTGAGGAAAGAAATTACCACACCCCTCTTAGAAAGTTAATCCATATTGGTGGAACCTCTACTGAAACTATCCCCCAGAAGTCTCCTGGAGAAAAATGTAACAAGTGTTAATTTAAAAAATTCCAGGGAATGATAAATTACTCACAGTCACAAACACACTTAACTTTCAAACCTTCTCCTTGCATTTCCTACAGCAAATATCAGAACTAGTCATCTTGGGTGTTGTGGTTAAGTGATGTGAAGCTATACTGATCTAAGATTCTGTCATAAAATTAAATAAGAAATGCCCTTTATTTTCATATTTGCATTCACTTAAGTGCATTTTATAAATTAATGCTAGAAAACTGCCAAAACGAGTCTTTGCAATCCCAACCATAAGCAGAAATCATAATATCTCACAGCATCTTTGAAACCGAAGAACATAAATGCTGCAACAAGAGACTGAACTCTTCAATAACTTTGGAAACATGATATTCAAAGTACTGTTAATAGAAATGTGGATAGTACTCAAATGAGGGAAAAAGAAATGAAAATTAAACATCTTCTCCTTATTCAAAATGGGGACATTATCCCCAAATAGATCAGAGCTCTTCTTTAAACCTTAAGACTTACCCCTTCCACTCCTAAGAAAGCTTTCTTGATTTATGAAAGTGAAATGGAAAAGTTGCAAATCCTAGGCAAAGATAAGTGATTTTCTCAATGACAGTGCAAAACAAAATAGTAATGCGTTATCTATGCAGGAGGCTACAGGAATTAAAAGCAGCTTTCCAGGCCTCAGATTTCTCCACAAGTCATAAAAACAGTTTCTAACTGCTCCCTAATCTTCTCTCAACCCCCCAAAATCCAGGAGCAGGAAATGCAGAGCCTTAGATCTTTCCATCTCTCACAGGTCTTGGAAGAATTTTTGTTCCTCTCTTCATCATTCTCCCTCCCTTTTGTTGCCTCCCTCCCATACCTAACTCCCCCCTCATACCTCCAGTCAGTCTACTTTATAAAAAAGATACCCTGTTTACTTATCCCTGAGATTTTACATAAGTTGGGTTCCCTGTGCCTGGGATAGTCTTCTTTATCCCCTACCCCTTCATCGTTAAAATCCTGTATCATCTGAGCAGCCATTTAAAATGTATTAATATTATTTAAAGACAGAAAATAATTATCATGTTAACTAGAAAAATCAGGATGCAGAATGATATCTATTCTATGATAACTCTGTAAAACTGTATGTTGATGGATAAATATTAGAAGGAAATATGCAACAGTGATATAACTATTTTAAAAAATGAAATAAAATAATGAGATGATAGGGGCACCTGGCTGGCTCTGTCGGTTGAGCACCTGACTCTCAGTTTTGGCTCAGGTCATGATCTCAGGGTCCTGAGATGGAGCTCAGCACCAGGCTCAGCACTTAGCAGGGAGTCTGCTCTGGATTCTCTCTCCCTCTCCCTCTGCCCCTCCCCTGCTCTCTCTCAAATAAATAAATAAATCTTTTAAAAAATAAAATAATGAGATGATAAAGGTTTTTGTTTTCCTTCTTAAACTTTTCATAAATTTTAAACTGTAGGGTGCCTGGGTGGCTCAGTCAGTTAAGTGTCTGCCTTTGGTTCAGGTCACGCTCCCAGGGTCCTGGGATCGAGCCCTGCATCAGGCTCCCTGCTCAGCAGGACGCCTTCTTCTCCCTCTCCCTCTGCTGTTTGCTCTCTCTCACTCTCTGTCAAATAAATAAATAAAATCTTTTTATAAATTTTTTAAAGTGTAGTTTTCTTTTAAAGGCTTGTCCTTCCTTCAAAGTCCAAATGCTATCTTTTCTAAAAGCCTTCATAGTTGAAACGAATTTTCCCCTTTCACTGTTAAAGGCCCATTTTTATAGCACTTATCACATATGGTCTCTTATCTGAGGAGATAACGATGTGTCTTTCTCCACTATTAAAATTGTGAGATTTTGAAGTTCAAGAAGTTTATCTTTTCATTATCTTTGTATTCTCTGTGGAACCCAGCAGAATACTTGGCACAAAGCAGGGGCTGACAAATTCTTGATTAACCACAAAGCTTTCTGAAGTAGCCAAAAGTAGGAATAAGGCACTTTATGGAAAGCAAGGAAAAGTCTACACAAACAGTGAGCCCAGAACACTGGCTGCCAGATCTATTGCCACCAAACAGAAGATTGGAAGACTTCTCTCTGAGGAAACTGAGTGATGCAAGGGGGGAGAGGAACCAAATATTATAAATATTTATACATGAGAGTCCCACTGGGAAATGATAGGTTCAGATAACCCTATCTCGAAACACTCCAGTCAATAGTACCTGCCCATTATATAGAGGACGTATGTCAGCAAATGAGGGAATAAATTGGGAAAGAGGAAGACAAGAGATTAAAGAAACAGTAGCTCCAATGCAGAAAAGAAATCAAGCGAATTCTCACAGGATGGCAAATGGAAGCCTGCAGGTGACAGCTCCACAGCAGGTGTAGAGTTCGAGCAGTTCAGCTGGAAGTGATGTAGCAAGAGGCTGTCTCCAACAAGAATGAAGAAAAGGGAATGGATACACTGAGTAGTTTTAAAGCTCTGTCAGACAGTTTGCAAATTTGTGACAAGTATATAGAAAACTAAAGTGAGAAAATGTGCAATAGTTATAAACATGGCATAAGGGTTCTGATGTGAATGATACTGTATTCACATAATGCAATAATATAAATACAGCATATTTATTTTAAAAACTACTAGAGTGGAAAGGATGTATTTTTGTCTCTTTTTTTGCAACATATGTTATATAATTTATGGTGACCGTATTTTCAAAACTAAAAATTTGAACCTGTGGACTACCAGCAGTTTTGTTCCTCTGGTGTGTAAATTTACTTGCAACATTTTATAAAAATGTAAATGCTAGATCACCCTTACTGGAAAATACATGAAATGAGGACTGTCCCAGTAAAGGTGGAGTATATGACTACTATAGATTTGCTTTCATGGTCAAATCTCCTTCCCAGTGTTTGGCAGAAATAACCACGATAAACTAGAACACTCACACTCCTTAGATTTAGGGCCAGCTGTGGTTCTCAAAGTGTATTCCCTGGACCAGTGGTATGAGCACCACATGGGAATTTATCAGAAACACATTTTCAGGCCCCGTATCTACTGAATCAGACAGTCTGTGGCGGGGTCACTAGCCTGTGTTTGAACAAACTCTCCAGGTGATTCCAATGAACACTGAAGTTGAGACCCACAGGCAAAGAGCATGAAGGTAAGAAAGGGAAGTGCTATAGTTAATGCAGTTGTGGGACTATTCCCCCTCTAGAAAACTATAACTTTATTCAATCAGAACTATATAATCTCCAAAAAAGATCAGCTCATCATCACTTCACATTTTAACACTACTCTTAAATGTGATAGCACCATATATGCTTCTTTATACATGAAATGCCTCTGGAAATGTACACTCCAAGCTCATAACCTATATTTGTGGAAAAGATGTTTTCATAAGACTTGTAGATGAATGTTCACAGTAGGTTTATTCATAGTAGCCAAAACCTGGAAACAATAGAAGTGTCTGTCAAAAGGGGAATGGATAAACATCTGCTATATTCATACAATGGAATACTACTCAGCAATAAAAAGAATGAGTTGCTTATACAAACAACCACATGGGTGACTGAAAAACATTACGTTAGACAAAAGGAGCCAGATACAAAAGAATACATAGTGTATGATCCCATTTATATGAAGTTCCAGGACAGGCCAAACTAAGCATGGTGATAAAAGGTTGGCTCTGGAGAGTGAAGTGGGAAGTTGACTGAAAGAGGGCCCAAGGGGACATTCTGGAGTGATGGAAATATTCTTTTTTTTTTTTTTTTAAGATTTTATTTATTTGAGAGAGAGAGTGAGCATGAGCAGGGTAGAGGCAGAGGGAGAGGGAGAAGCAGGCTCTCCGCTGAGCAGGTAGCCCCATGTGGGGCTCGATCCCAGGATCCTGGGATCAGGACCTGAGCCAAAGGCAGCCGCTTAACCAACTGAGCCACCCAGGCACCCCTGGAGTAATGGAAATATTCTATATCTTAATTGAGTTGTGTGTTACACATGTTGTTGAAAAGCACTGTACATCAAAGTGTACATTTAAAAACCTGCATTTCACTGTTTACAAATTTTACTCCACTCCCCCTCCCCCCCACAAAAAAAGAAGAAAAGAAAAATAAAGACATTATCAGGCAAAAACAAAAACGGAGGAAGTTTATTACCAGCAAACACTAAAAAATCTTCTACAGGATGTACTTCAGGCAGAAAAAAGTGATCATAGATGGAAAGCCAGAGATGTGACAAGAAATGAATAACAAGTAGAGAAAAAGTTAAATATCCGAGGAGCAAACAGTAACTATAAAAAAAAATATTAGTGATGATGATGTGTGTGTGTGTGTGCACGTGTCCACACGTGTTTGCTGAGTTTCCCTCGCCTGCCTGCCTGGGCTCTGCTCGTCTCTCCTCTCCACACTTATCTCCTGACACCACCATTCTAGTCTTCTTCACGTTCCTCTCCATCTTATCTTCTGCACGTGCAGTTAGCTATGTTTACCTGGAAGGCTTTTTGCCCCACTCTTCACCTGGATAACTCCCATTCATCCTTAGGTTCAGATTAAAGGTGACTTCCTCAGCCTTTCTTCATACTCTCTCCCCTCCTTCATACCATACAAGATGAATTCATCTTTCCTGTTATATACTTTTATCTCACCTTCCTTTTCCTTCACATTTATAAAATGTTTGTGTTGATTATGTATTTACTGTCCTTCTCTTCCTGTAGGCTATAAATTCAGTGAGGTCTGTCATTCATCATTATCACCTCATGGCCTGATCCAAATGCCTTACACACAGTAACTGTTCAACAAATATTTAAGCAAATACAGAATTCAAGTACTTCAGAGGTCCACCTAAAAGCTATTAACAAAAAAAGACAGAAAATGTGGAAGAACATAAGAATGGTTACAAGTTAATCCTGCACATGTTACATTTGTGACCTTCCTGAGAAAGACTCTCTTCTGTTAAATTCTTCTATTGAGGCAACTATTTGCTGTAGGACAGTGAAAAGACCAACTCTTTGGCATTAAAGAAATCTGAGATTCAAGCCCAGATCTGCCACCTAATAGGACCAAGACCTTGAGCAAAACACAATCTCACATACCTTATCTGGAAAATGGAGATAACACTATCTACTTCTGCAAAACTGTTTCGATGACTACAACTAAAGTATGAGAACATGTGACCTGGTGCTGGGAATATAGCAGGCATTCATTAAAGGCAGCTCTGATTATATTCAGGCTGACCCTTTTACCTTAAAGGAGAATATTTTCATGAAAGCATCTTTATGCACTGACATGATTGGTCACATTCATTGGCATAGCACATCTCATATGGGGGGCGGCCAAATGTTTGGGTCAGGCCATGGGGTTACGATGTTGCACTACAGACATTTATTCCTCAAGACTTCAGAAAAATCTTATCAAAACCTTTTTTCATCTGTTTGGGCTGTGTCTTTCTCCCTGCATTTCTTCTTCCTGTCTTCTCCATTCATTTATCCTCTTAACTTTGACAGGGATTAGCAAGGGAGCCAGACTAAGTAGAGAGAGGTCAGTAACACTGATGGCCACAGAATTCAGTAGGCAGTGGGTTTAGCAATTCAAACCAGCAGTCTTACATTCTCTCGGAACTATAGAATATTCTTAATACCAGACACATTTAGGGAATGGGAGAATCAGCTGATGTAAATATCCTGCTCTGACAGATGTCAAATACCTACTATGCTAGATCACTGACAGTGACAAAGCCAGAAGTCTATCCTAGTCAAATCTGATTTTTCTATACCCCTGTTTACCCTAAAGGATTTATTTACGGGTGCCTTCCAGCTCCAAGATCCTATTCCTATATGATAGAGGAATTGCTAATAGTTAACTGTAAACAAAAATATATATACGTACAGTCCCTTCGAATCTCTTCCTGGTGCAAAGGAGTCAATGTCAGGCCCAACTCAGGCAGGGCTTGGGGGGAGGAGGAGTCTCATGGAGGTGCATGGTCAGCATGCTCCCTAGCCTGGGGCACTAGAGGAAAAGGACGGTACCATACAGAGATGCATCAGTAGGTGGCCACTGGCAGGGGGCACATGGGACTCTGTGCCACAGCAATACTCCTACTAAAGCTGAAAGTGGCAGACACAGGAGATGCCTGCATGCTGGGGAAATCAGTGACACCAAAAACATGAGTAAAGAGACTGGGCACATAAGTGAATACAATGAGAATAATAAAAGTCAGAATTTTTACTGGTAGAGAAAGTACTTATGATGGCTGGAAAGAACCCTGAGGCATTAGATTTGAATTCGAGAAACTGATATGAATTAATGATTTTTAAATACATGTATACAGATTGATAGAGAAATAGGTATACATTTATGTGTGTACATACACATACACACACATATTTCTTAACTGTTTGCTGAAATGGTTGAAGGGCAATGACATTCAATAGTAATGAGCACACTGAGCACCCAGATCTTGTCTTCTAAAAGGCGTTCTGAGTGTTCCGGGCACCAGGGTTCCGAGGAGGAATGGCTGGTTCCAGACAGTGGTGGGCCAGGCAAAATACAAGAGGAGTCTGGAACATCTTCTGCTAGAAAGTCATGGAGGGTTCAAAGAAGGACGGGGACTTGTCACAATGAACTAGGAACCCCCATGAAAGGGTTTCCACTGACCAAACTGTGATCATTTGAGCAACAAAATATTTAATGATAGTAAATAATTACAACCCATTGAACAAGGTGGAATTCTACACACCCATGCTGATATAAATAAATAAATGAAGGAGAAAGGGAAAGCTCTTCTTACACAGAATGCCAATTAATAAAGATGGAAATTAAAAAAATAGTGGTGTCTGATTCAGGTGGAAGTCATCAATGAATGCTAAAAGTACTGGATGGAAATCTGATGAATGAAGGATAGGCTACTGGCATAAACTCTGAAGATGTCCCCACAAAATACGAATCAGTTATGCATGGGGAAAAATGACATTACTAAAAGAAACCTGGCAGACACCAAAATGATCAAGTGAGCAAGGTTATCACCGACAGTGACGGGACAAATCAATATCACGCACCCTCCTCATGGGAGACACCGAGAAGAATGCAGCAGCATCTCCATGATTCCTCCCAAAAAAGCATGACTGTGACATGGCCCTGAGGAAGCAATACACAGACCCAGGCTGGGGAACATCCTACAAGTTGTACGGCCTGTACTGTCTATCAAGGAACTGATACAGATTAGAATAGACCGCAAAGCCATGACAAGTACATGCAACCTATGCTCCTAAGGGGGCTCTTGGACCAGAAAGGAAAAAGAGAAATTATTAGAACACCCGGCAAAGATTGATGGGCTCTGCACTGCGGAGGGTAGGGTTGCATCAGTGCTGATTTTCTGGCTTAGAGGACTGGACAGCTGTTATGTAGGAAAGTGTTTTTGTTGGGGTGCCTGGGTGGCTCGGTCGTTAAGCGTCTGCCTTCGGCTCAGGTCATGATCCCAGGGTCCTGGGACAGAGTTCCCCATCAGACTCTCTGTCTGCTTCTCCCTCTGTCCCTTACCCTGTTCATGCTCTCTTTTACTCTCCCACATAAATAAATAAAATCTTTTTTAAAAAGTGTTCTTATTTTAGGAAAATGCACACTAAAATATTTAGAGGTGACAGGCATTGGGTCTGCAGCTGCCTTCAAATGGTTTAGAAAAAGACTAATGAGGGGCACCTGGGTGGCCCAGTAAGTTAAGTGCCCGACTCTTGATTTCGGCTCAGGTCACGAACTCAGGGTCATGAGATCAAGTCCCGTGTCAGGCTCAGCACTCAGCACAGAATGCACTTGAGATTCTCTCTCTCCCTCTGCCTCTACCCCTCCCCCTGCTCGTATATGCATGCTCTCTCTCTCTCTCTCTCTCTCTGAAATAAATAAATAAATCTTTTAAAAGAAGAACAGAAAAAGACTAATGAAAATGGCAAAAAGGATTATGGAGCAGTTGTGGTGAAATGTCAACAGCAGGAGAACCTGCGTGAGGAGGATCTGGAGTTCTTTGCACTGTACTTCCAACTTTTCTGTTGGTTTTAAAACAACTAAAAAGTAAACTGCTACAAAATAAATTCTATTTATCCACTTCTTTGGTCCCATGGAAACCCATGAAAAATAGGATGCTGCTGGAATTAAGGAGTTGCAAAAAAGGAGCAATGGCAAAATCAATGCATGAAAAGTATGGGATAGATACTAACACAGCTGGGGCTTAAACGGTGCTTCTCCTCCTTTGCGTGCAGGGAATAAAGGTTGGACAACTGTGCTCCCAGGCTCGGTATGATGCCTGGGCAGGCCAGGTCTGCTTCCACTTGGCATCGGGGGTCGAGAAGTGTCAGCAGATGCACTTCTTAGTTACCCCGCTGCTTATGCTCTGTTGTCGCTGTTCCCACCAAAGGCATTCATTCTTCTACGTGTACAAACCGTACTACCAAACTGGCAGTGGACACTCTCAAGTCTTTCCCTTTCCTTCCTTCTCTACCTTGTTTCAGTCAGGTTTCAGGTGTAGGAAACGGACATCACTCTAGATGTTTTACGAAAAAAAGAAGTTAACCCAGGGAACTGGGTGCTTAGAAAATCGCTGGGAAGAGCTGGAGAGGCGGACTGCAGGCTGGGCTTCCCGAGGCCCTGGAAACAGATCGAACTGGCCCTCCAAGAAAACTGCCACTTCTGCCCCCATCAGGAAGGCAGAGACTCAGGGGCCACCCCCAGATCTGCTGGCTTTACAAACTTACCCTAGCTAGTCATCAGGAAGCTGCCACCAGCATGAGTTCTGCAACTTCCTAGCAATCCTCACAAAACAAGTTACCAGATACCAAAACACTTCTGCAGGAAAAGTCAATGTCTACATGACTGTGCTTGTCAGAAGAACAAGCCAAAGAAACAAGAACTTATGCTCTGCTTCATATCTACTTTCCAAATCTCAAGCAAGTGTGCCATACTGGGAAACCTATTTGAAAACCCATTTCCAGAATGCTAAGTGCCAGAAAGTATGAGAAACATGGTGTTTGGCTTTCCAACCTCTGCCTAACCCAGAAGTCCACTGAAAGGGGGCTGGAAGGGATGCTGAATTCCAGTGTCCGTAACTACCACACGCCTCCTCACCAAAGGTTGGTGGGAATTAGCCTCTATTGCTAATCCCAAGAGACAGTCAGAGCAACTCTGGTATAATTTATAGTCACTACTTCCTTAGTTTGTTATGCTTTAATGACAAAATTCTGCACATGAAGCCAGGACCATCTCTCACTAAAAGACATTTGTATGTGGAATAAGAGCTAAAACTCATTGAAAAGTGATAGGAATTATGGTCTAAACTTCGGCCTACTTCAATGAGCAACTAATGTTCATACAGTGTGACGCAGTGGTAAAAAAAAAAAAAAAATTGGTTAAATTATAATTCTCCAAGTATCTTCTATCCCATGTCTGTTCATTTTTCTTCTTGTTTCAGTTTCAAATTTAAAATGAGAATCATCACTTTTTGCTGCAATAGAAAAGCTACCTTGTCATCAACAGCAGAGGGCTGCCTCTTCCCAACTAGTCTATGAATTCTAGAAAATAACAATGTTTTCTTCTAAAAAAAAAAAAAAAAAAAAAAAGTGAGGGGGAGGCTTCTCCTAAGCCCTCTTTTACTTTTGATGGACCAGAAAATAAATGACAAATAAGAGTGATGAGATGGCAACCTCTACAAGAAAACAAATGATTTTTATCTTTCCCACCAGACTGTGAGCTCCTCACAAAACAGGCAGGGACTGTTTTTTCTCTTTCTATCCCTGGTGACCAGCACACTGCATGACACAGAACAGACAGTTAATAAATGCCTGTTGAATGAATAACCCAGGGGAAGAAGTGGAAGACAACACTCCATCATCATGTCTCTTATCATCCGATCTCACTCTTTTCTTCAATGTGGACACAGTAGACAGAGGGAGCTGCAAGGAACTTTGAGTCATGGGACTGACAACTGGATCCCCATCATGCAAACAGAGCGGGCCCCACACCATGAAACTTCCTAGAAATACAAATCCCTCAGGATGCAAGTTCAGGAACACTTCATTTCAAAGGGTGGAGTTTCTGGCCTTGAGCCCCAGTAGCTTACTGACCACCCACTAACTGCCATAATTCGTTCTATTTCAGCTGGAAGAAGGGTGATGCGAGAAGCAGGTAACAGAAAACAGAGAACCTGGACCAAAGAGAGAAGAGTGAATGATGCCTTTGGCAATATTCTATGCTCAACTGGCTTTGCTGGAAGGGAATGAGATGAGAAATCTGGAAATCAGGATCTACCTCTAACAACAAAAACGAAAGAAAGTCCAAGGCCAGCCTGACTGGGTTGGATGTCAGCTTAAGGTTATCTGCATTGAACAGCTTATGGTAGCAAAGCCAGGGAGACCTGGCGGATGAGAAGAAAGCGATCACAGGTTCAACACCACACTATTTTCCTCTGATCTCTTCTGCTGGACAGTAATGGATGTTAGCAGGAATATCATCTTTGGCCATAACATACTGACTGTTGTTTCTGAGGGTCTACCAAGCTGCCACCATTTTTCCACCACCACTTTGCTTCTCTTCTGGTAGCAATAACTAAGAAATTATATTCTGATCTATCACAATTATTCTCAAAACTGTCTGAGATACTTGCCTGCATAAACAAGTTGCCCACTGTTTATATACAAAGAACTGTCAAGATAAATGTAAAAGACATTTTGTAAAAGACATTTGAAGATACCAAGTTACTAAGAGAAGGAACTATTCCAACACGGTCAGAAGATACATTAAATTTACGGTGATGTATTACAGTTAATTGGGTCCAATCTTGATAACAAGTACATGTGACAGTTTAGCCAGTCAACAAGAATGCTTAAATTTGATTTTTTTCCCCCAACCTGAACTAGTCACTGTTAAACTAGATAGCTTTTCATCTCCCACCCATTCCCATTTTTGAGACACTCATCAAGAATTTAGGGAAGCCACATCTCATTATTTAAAACGGAACAACTCTTTCCAAATGGCCTCATTTTTACTAAGTGTCAGGCATAACCAGCCTTATTTCGCTGAGAAGAGACGGCTTTGCCTTCTTAAATCATGGAACTTAATTTTCAAAGTGAATAGCTGTGGGAAGTTCTTTAAAGTATTTATACTTTTTTCGGCTTTATTTTTTAAATGTCACTGAAGACCAGTGAAACATAGCACGAACTTGCCACACTTGACCCTTGTTGCTAACCCTGAGGAGGAAAATCTATCTGCCAGCTTTCCCATCGCCCTCTCCAGTTACGGGGTTAAAAACGACTTCAGGTGGAAAAAAAAAAAAAAAAAAAAAAATCAAGACAGCTAATGACAATTCACTTGGAACTCTTCACGTCAAAGCCCACGAAGTGAAGTCCAGCGGGCCCGCGCCAGGGCAGGCTCATCAACAGCCGGGACGCCGATCTCCGGGGAAACCCGCCCCACGCCCGAGCTCCCGCACCCTCGGCGGGGGGGGGCAGGAAGACGCCGGCGGGCGATGCGCGGCCCCCGGGCGCACGCACGCCCCTCGCTGCCTAGCGCCCCTCCTCGGCACTTCCTGAAGGAAACTGACGAGGAAGGCGGCGGCTCCGGGAGGACCGGGGCGTGGAGTCCACAGGCTGGCGAAGAAAACGCCGCTCGCTAAAGCAAGCACCCCCCCCCGCCCAAACACACACACACACACACACACACGCACGCGCGCGCGCGCGCCGGGCCGCCCCGGATCCCCACGGCGCCTTGCGCGCTCCCGGAGCTCGAGCGGCGGCAGTGGGGGCTGACAGCCGACCCTCTGGCCGCCGCCGCCTCCTCCCGTCCGGCTGACGAGCAGCGAGAAGGGAAGCCCGCCCCGCAGCCCCACGGCCCCCGCAGCCCCACGGCCCCCCGCACCTCGTCCTCCGGGAGGCCGAACACCTCCACCGCGCAAGTTGCCATTTCCGAACGGTTCCAGCAAACCGGACGCGCTCGCCCCCGCCCGGGAGTGGGAACAGTAGTGAGGAGGAGGAGGAGGTGGAGGAGGAGAAGAGGGAGGAGGCGGGAGGAGGTGGAGGAAGAGGGGGCGGTGCTGCCCCAGCGGCCGCAGCGCCTCCTCGGGCCAGTGGGCGCTCGCGGCACTAGGAAGCGCGGCGGGAAGGGGCCGGCGGCGCGCGTGCTGGGGCGCAGGGGTGGGGGCGCGCGCGGTGGGGAGAGCGTGCGTGGGGGACTCATGTAGGAGGCGGGCGCGTGGCGGGGCTCTGGGCGTGGGGAGTGCGCGTGGCGGGGGCGCGCCGTCCGCTGCCGCGCGGGAAGTTAGCTAACGCGGCTCCCAGGGAGAGCGGTGCAGCCCCGGGCATCGAGTCGAGCAAGCCGAGCAAGCCGTGGAGGCCCGGGAACGTCAGCCCTTCCCCTGGGAAGCAAAGCTTCGGTTTTCCCCAGCAACAAGTCCCACTCAGATCCGCTCCAGAGCTCGGCCTCTTACTAGACGCCTGGGATCAGGAGCGCTTAATCCCAGCTTCACCACGAGCTAAAGATCAGAGCCCTTTCTTGTCGGTTAGGGCTGCCGATTCCAATAGAAGCTGGACCTTGGGACCTCGTGGGGGAAAGCCCAGCCTGAGTGAGGCAGCAAATGGGGAGGCCTGAAGGGATCTCATCATTCTTGGACTCGGGATCTGAAATTCTCTCCTTGTGATTTTTAAACACTGTGCCAATTCATAAGCGATTTCCTCTCGTATGGTCTGTCTTTAAAGCCTATCCATAAAGTCCGGCCTCCAGGCTTAACCCTCCAAACCTGCTTAGCTAAACCTTGACCTGCAGCACCACAAAACGTAGCGAAGAAAAGGGGGAAAATGCAACGAACTAGGACCTCCTGTGCTGTGGAATAATCGTGCTTATTTTATAGTCATGTCTGCTGGATTTTGTAGCTCCCTAATCACAGGAAGACTTTGGTGTTGAATAACTGATCTAACAAGGGTAACATGAAAGATACTTTAGTGTTGGTTATTTCTAAGGCATACCAAAAAAAAAAAAAAAAAAGTCTCGTTTGAAAATTCTCCTTTAATCCTTCCTCACTCTTAATATCTGCTGGTGCCGCTCCTCTAACACTAAATTTTTGAGATTTTTAAGGTTCATTTTTTTCCTCCTTCCCCTCTAAACCCCCCTGGACCTCATCCATTGCCACTGGCATGGGTTCGGCTCAATCCTCGTAGAGATTCAGACTAAGAGCTCAATAGTGCAATATATGTTACTATTTAATTTTCTGTAACTGAACTTAGCTTCTTGTCTGCTCAAGTGGTAGAAAACTTAGTCCTAATCAGTTCACTGTTCTTCCTTAACCCTCGTTTTGCTGTTGATTCTACACTCTAGCAGGCGGTGGTAGTGCTAGGCCATCTCAGGGATGGAGGGCATGGCACATACCTCATCTCTCCAAGCTGGCATTAGTAGAAACATTTTCCTTCCCACTGGTCTCTAACGGTAGATATCTGTACCCATTAGAATTAAGCTTGGCTGTTAGTAATAGTAACCCAAACTAACAGAATTTAGGGATAGATGTTATTTTGTTCTCTTATATAAGAGTCCAGAGGTAGGTAGGCCAGGGTAAATAAGGCTACTTGGCTCCACAAAGGCATCAGAAATTCAGGCACTGTAAAGCAGGGTGCTTTGCCATTTATAGGTGTGATCCCTATGCTCTTAGTCCAGCGAGTGCCTCAGGCTCCAACCATTACATCCCTGCTCCAGGCAACAAGACAGGTGAAGGAATCAAGAAGGGAGTTCAGGTCTCATGCTTGTCTCTTAAGAAAGGCTTACAGAGTCTTCTACTTAAAGTCATAGAACAGAACTGAGTCACATAGCTTTATCTAAATATGGGGACGGCTGGCAAATACAGACTTTTCTGGGCAGCCTTGTTGGCGTTCTGTTACTAGGGAGGAAAGGAACGGATGGGGTGGGGGGAGACTAGCCATGCCTGTCCTAGCATCTTTGCCCTCTGGCATCCAGGGAGAAATCTGCACTCCCAATCTGTTTCTGGTCTTCAGGCCACAGAATTTTAGGCTCAAAGATGAAAACCGGTTCAGGGCCTCTGACGTCTCATCTGCTGCTGGCCCTCTGCATCATTCTGCGGCTGCTGAGACTAGGTGCCTATCTCCAGCCTGCTCTGGGTACTCAAGCTTTGCATCACTTCTCCAGTATTCCTGCCATTCCACTCTGGTGGGAATGCAGTGGGGATGACGGGCATGTCTTTAAAGCCTTCGATGTAAAACTGTACCCAGGATATAGGTCATCTCTGCTCTTGGATTCTACACATCTCGGTATTTGTCATTCTCCAATCTTGAGGGAAACACCCACGCCCTAGAAAGGTGTTCTTCTTGGAGATAGTCACTGTGTCCTGTATTATCCAATAAAACTTCGTTGTGAAGGAAATCTTCTGTATCCGCACTACCAATATGGTAGCCAGTAGCTTACTTGGTTATTGAGCACTTAAAATGTGGCTAATACAACTGAGGAATAATTTTATAGTTAACTTAAATTTAAATACTTACTTGTGGTTAGTGACTGCTGTTATTACACAGCACAGAAAATGTATCCAAAATGTGTCCAAACAGGTCCCAAATTGTAGAAATTTTTTAAAATTAAATTTTGAGTACATACAAAAAGTTAAAAAATGTATACGGTAAAAAAAAATGTATACAGTATGAAGAATAAAAATGAACACTAATGTACTCATCACCCACTGTAAGAAAAGGAACATTACCAACAACTTTTTGTATCTTTTGTGTCCTTTCCTGCCCCCACCAAGAGATAACCACCATTCTGAATTCTATGTTTACTGTTCTTGTGTTTTTTAAAGCAGCTGGGTATGTATTCCTAAATAATACATTGTTCATTTTTGTGTCTTTGATCTTTATATAAGTGGAATCATAAAGTGACTTGCATTTTCCTTCTACACTATTTGTGAGATTAATTCATGCTGAATGTTGTAGTAAATTTATTTTCACTGCTGTGTTATATGCCATTGAATGACTCTATCACATTAATTACTCTTCTGTTGTCTGACATTGGGGGAACAGGGTTTTTTGTTTTCTTTTTAATTTGTTAAAAAAAACTCTTATTATATGATTTAGCTGTTTCAAATGTTTGTAGCACATTGTTTAGATAAATGACAATTGTGTCCCTGAAATTTAATGATGGTTCAAAATTTCTGTATCACTTGGGGGCATAGAGCTCAGTCGGTACTGTGACTCTTGATCTTGGAGTCATGAGTTCAAGCCCCACACTGGGCATAGAGATTACTTAAAAAAAAAATTGGTATCAGTTGAGATAAATGAAGCATCAGATTACTAAGCTTCTCCCAAATGTTTATTACGCTCAAGGACAAAATGATCAATTTGTGTTTCTGGTGTTAAAAGACTGACCCCATTATGCTTTCTTTTTTTAATGAAATAAATTCTAAACGTTTTCTCTCACTGAAACCCGAATACAGCATAGTGCTTCTTGTTTTAACTTTCTCTTTCATGCCATTTAA
This sequence comes from Mirounga angustirostris, assembly GCF_029215605.1. Taxonomy (NCBI): domain Eukaryota; kingdom Metazoa; phylum Chordata; class Mammalia; order Carnivora; family Phocidae; genus Mirounga; species Mirounga angustirostris. The sequence goes on along the minus strand of NW_026991717.1, from coordinate 49,056,573 downwards.
AGAAGTTTGAACTTTACACTTCAGCAGTGAGAGGCAGTGCTTCCCTTTTTTACTGACAATTTTTTCTTTTGTTTCATTTTGTTTTGCTTTTACACATAATGCTGCTATAGAGTCTTGTTTATAGTCTTTTATGAAACATCTTGTTATGCAAGAACATAATGAAGTAATGATGGGGACATGTCAAAAGGACACAGAAGCCAGCTAAAGGAGGCTCCTATTGCCAAAAATGGACTAATTTGAGCAAAATAAATTATGATAGCAACAGGTTATAATCCAATGAATAAATCTGATACTGTAAACTCATACTGATGTAAATTACACTAAATGAGTAAATTCAGAGTTTGGCAAGTGACATTTTTACAGAGTTTGATGTATCTTTCCACAAAATACTTATTAATTACATAGGGGGAAAGGCTGAACAATAGCACCATAATCAAGTATTCAAAGTGACAATCTGTAATGCGGGCAGATCAAAATCTTGAATCTGCTAGGATGTGTTGACCTCAGTGCTATACCTGCCAAACTAGAATCTAATCATGATAAAGCATCAGACAAATCCAAATTAAGGGACATACTATAAAATAACTGGCCTGTAATTTTCAAAAGTGCAAAGACATAGAAGTCAAAGAAGTCTGAGGAACTATTGCAGAGATTAAAGAGACTAATTGTATTAGGGCTCTCCAGAAAAAAAGAACCAATAGGGTGTGTATGTGTGTATATATATACTTATGAGATATATGAAAGAAATTTACCATAAGGCATTGGCTCATGCAGTTGTGAAGGTTTGCAAGTCCAAAACGTGCAGTGTGGCCCAGCAGCAGAAGCTGATGGATAAAGTCCAAAGGCTGTCTGCTGGAGAATCCCTGCTTGCTTAGGGGAGAATAGTCTTTTTATTCTATTCAGGCCTTCAATTGACTGGGTGAAGCCCACTCACACTATTAAGGGCAACCTGCTTTACGCAAAGTTCACCAATTTAAATGTAAATCTTTTCCAAAAACACCCTCCAAGTTGACACATAAAAGTAACCATCACAGACGTGCAAAAAAAGGCACCTCATGATTCTGAACTCTATTGCTATAAAAGACGTTACTGAGTCATTTGCTGAAATGTGAATGTTTCTGAGGATGAGGTGGTTGTAATGCATGTTAATTACTGGGTTCTGATGACTACATTGTGGTTATGTAGATGAGAATGACCTTGTTTGTAAGATGTACACACTAAAGTATTAGGAGGTTGATGGGCAGCAAGTCAACAAAATACTCTTCAAAGGATCAAGAAAAACATTTCTTTATACCTTCAACTTTTCTGTAAGTTTGAGATTGTTTAAGATTTTAAAAAAGGAAATTATGCTGGTTAAAAATACATAAAGGAACTAGTGCTCTTTGGAGAAATGCTTGATTCTAGTACTGGGGCAAGAAAGGTACAAGATGAGCCTGGAGCAGCTTTTTGTGTCAGAAAGTAAGGAAGTGCTGAAAAAAAAAATCAAACCCACAATGATGGGGGTATGTCAGAGATCTCCCAATGGCCAAAGCTGGAACAATTTGAGCAACAAAATAAAGTAGTATTGAATTATATCCGAAGTATAAAATAAATATACACAAGTCCATATTGATATAATTAAGTGATTAAATAAATAAGGGAGAAGACACAGGTTTTGTGTAGAATTCCAAATAATTTATGCAGATTCTAAAGGAGGGAGAGCATAACCCCACTGCCACATGTGGGCTAAGCTTAGCATCTTTCTCCCAAACAGGACAATATGGAAAAGGGGAGGAAAGTTGAAAAACCTGACAAACACAAGCTCAGCCAGGTGATCAAGGTCAACATCAATAGTGATAAGTCATGTTGATAGCATGTACCCTTGATATGGTGTGATGAACATGGCACTTTACCTCAGTGAGACCAAAGACCTAGAAGCCCAGTCTAGTTGGGAGAAAAACATGACAATCCAAATGCCTGATCAGTATTCCTCAAAGCTGTCAAGGTCCATCAAAAACAAGGGAAGTCACAGCCATGAAGGGCATAAAGAGACAGGATAACCAAATGTAATAATATAATGTGGTATCGTGAGTAAGATTCTGGAACAGAAAAATGCCCTTTAGGTAAAAACTAAGAAAATCTGAATAAAGTGCAAAGTTTAGTTAATAACAATGGATCAATATTTATTTATTAATTGTAACAAACGTACCATAGTAACATAAGATGTTGATAACAGGGGAAACGAATGTAGGGTATATAAGAACTCTCTGTACTACCTTCACAAATTCTTTTTATAAACTTAAACTGTGTTTAAAAAATGACTTTATTTAAAAAATAAAGAAATGAGTAAGTAGATCTAAAAGTCTTCCAAAAGTTTTCCAATTTTTACCACTATGGTCTTGCACATATTTTGCTGTATTTATTTCAACATACTTTATATTTTTCCTTGTTATTATAAGGATAGTGTCTTTTTAAAACTATTACATATCCTAAACAGTTTATCACTGGGTATACAGAAATACAACTGCGTTTTCTATACTTATTTTGGTATTCAACAAATTTCCTGAAGTTCATCATGTCTAAAATACTTCATTTCTCTTTCATGTAGACATTTGTTAACATCTTTGAATTTTGTTTCTTCCATTCTAACCTCTTGCATTTCTTTTTCTTATCTGATGTCCTAATACTTGGATAGACATGGTGAAAACAGATATAATTGACATGACATGATACTTACTGTAGGGTTTTGGTTTTTGTTTTCCTTTTTTGGTTTTGTTTTGTTTTGTTTGCTATCTTTTCTTTGGTGAAGAAATTCACTTCTATTCCTAATTCAATAATAAGATTACTGGTCATAAATGGACACTGGATTTTATTTAACAATGTCTTCTGTACCTCTTGGGATAATCTTGTTTTCTTTAAGTTTTTTTGTGTGTTAAATTTTGGTAAGTTATGGTAATTATGGTAAATTTTAGGCATAATGATGTCGTCTTTTCAGATTTCAACTTAATCAAATGATTACTTTTCTTTTTTCCCCATTGTCTCATGAGTACCAGGAACTTGCATAGGGTCATGGCAATGGAGGAGGGTGTCTGGTTTCTTCCTCCTATATTGGAATATATAGCAGCCATTAGTTTACCTGCCATCCTCTGGTTTTTGTCCCATCTCTAAGGGCTCTTCTTGTTCACTGGCCCTCTCTTTTCCACCTCTTTTAGCATTGTGGAAACTTCCAAATGCTATTCCCCTACTGCTGTGGAGACAGAAATCTGAGGGGTCTGGATTCCAGCCCACTGTCAAATCACACCATCCAGTCATTTCTACTACAGCTACTGACTCTAGGCGATGTCAGCGGGAGAACTATCTGGGGTTTCCCATCTCATGGGGCTCCTGACAAGAAGTGGGGCACACCACATTTTCTCATAGAGCTCCTCCATTATTAGGGAATTCTAGATTTGCCTCCCACTGATAGCTCAGCAGCGAGGATATAAGCAGGCAGCAGGGTCCTTTCTCAGAGACATTCATCTATACGTTGTTGTCACCACTAACTCTCTTCAGAGTAGGAAAACCCGCGCTTCATCATCATTGCTTCTACCTAAATCGGTTCTAAGGGCATCCACTGTGGCTCTTGGTAGTCAAAATGTAGGCTTTTGAGGCTCAAAAAACTTTTTTTTCAACCTATTTTCTCTACTGGGAGATTCAAAGCTCTATTTTGAAACTTAGAAACTGAGCACTGACTCATCTCTTTTTTTCACTTCTGTAGTAACAGCCCTCCCCAAGGGCAGTAAATACAGAAGGCACTCACTGCTGCCTGGGTGTGGGGAGAGCAAGGGAGCCAGGATATTCCAGGGATAATACATAGTTATCAACAATGGAATTTCACAATAATACTGTGCCACAGTTTCCACACCCTTAGCTCTTTTGTAAGCTTCACACACGCATTTCTCACTAGCTGCATCTGCCTGAATGTCATGAAGAAACCTCAAATTTAATAGATCCCAAGCTCAACTCGTTGTTGTCCTATATTCTCATCTCTGGAAATGGCATTACTAAATCCAGTCACAAAGGCTGGAAATTTCTCAGTATCCCCAAATTCTTACCCCTCACTACTCACCCCCCACTCTGCCATCAAGTTGTTATACAGTAGAAATTCTTCTCCCCTCAACATCAGAGGGTTTTCCCCCCATCTTATTGGTATCTATGACTAATGTCAGTGTACCACCCACCATTCTCTGATTATTGGCCCAGACATGTAGGTAACCCTTTGTCTTTCTCGAGCTACCCTGTGTCTTAAGAGACAAAAGTTTGTGTGCAAGTAGTTCATTTTCAGACATGCTGTCAAGCAGTGATGTCCCAGAGTCACCTCCTGCTGGCTCCCAAGGACCAACTGTGCACATCTCTATCTAGCTGTAGATTCATGATGTCATGTTGGTAGCTTAAAATTAACCACAGGATGAGGGGACACCTCAGTCCATTAAGTGTCTGACTTTGGCTCAGGTCATGGTCCCAGGGTCCTGGGATCGAGGCCTGCATCAGGCTCCCTGCTCAGCCTGGAGTCTGTTTGTCCCTCTCCCCCATGCCCCTCCCTCTGCCCTTGCTTTCTCTTTCTCTCTCAAATAAATAAATAAATAAATAAAATCCTTAAAAATATAAAATTAACCACAGGATGAGTATTTACACCACAGAAACTGGTCAACAGTATAAATGAGGGTAATTTTTTTTTTTTTCCTGGAGAGGCCAGTTATTAAATGTTTACCAGCCTACTACTGATCATAGGGAACATGAGTGAGGGCCTGAGAAGACAATACAGGGAAGGGGATAAAACCAATGCAATGGCTTTTGAGTTGCTGAGTTTGATTAATATTGCTGAGTTGATTTGGGGCTCTCACTAAGGACCCCTGAAGAGTCAGGTAGAATGCACCTCAGAATTGTCCTCCCAAGAAAGGAGTATATATGCACTGGTTGCCATCCCCTAGCAGACAGGGTTTGCCTCATGGGCTGTTAACGCTCTTATTTCCAGATTTGCTTGTGCGTAGAATGGGTGAGTAAGTTCTTTCAGGCGGCAGTGAAATCTAAGTGCAGAAAGCACGTGATACGCTAAACAACTGAAGTGGATGCTGTCTGATGACGTCTCTACACAGCCGGTTGCTGCGGCAAGGACTGAAGCAAAGGTTAGGCAAGAGGATAGGAGGCACAGTGCAGGAGGAATCCAACACAAGGGTTAGTAGGATAAACTGCAGCTCCCACTGCAGTAACTGGTCTCCGGGCATTAATTAATATTCATCATCTTTCTCCTAAACCACCCAGTCTGGATTTCCCCCACCCTTGGCCAGCACTTCAGTAAGTCTGGGTTGTTGCCTGGTGGTGACTCAGATTTTTGTCCCCAAGGGATATGAGACATCAGATTGTATTAACCTTATTGGGATGTGGTTGCTATAATAGCCCATCATTGGACATGCAGGTACCAAGACTGGCCCCAGTGAACCCCCTGAGTTCCACATATACTCTTTCTTATCTTCCTTGTGTAGCCAAAACTAGCTCCTCACAATAATCAGTCAATCCCTCTGCCCCCTATCAATATGGTAGCTCTTTTATTTTATTATGGGTCCACTAGCATGAGAAGCTCAAAATGACTAAGTGATAATCATAATTTCAGTTATAGTTGGACCCTTAATGTATCTCCTAGAAGAAGCATTACCCTACCCCACTTCAGGAACTAGGGCTTCTAATCTTGTGAGAAGAGTCTAGCCTACTTCTACTCCTTGGGTCACAGATCTGGAGTCTAGCTATTAGAACTACAACACCGTATGTGAGCCATCTTACTGCCCATTGTCGTAATGTCCACAGGTCTCTGCTCTTTCAGACCCCTAACATTCTTATAAATATAGTTTGATGATAATATCTACTATTGTCATCCCTGTGCTACAGAAGATAGCCAGTGAGCTCAAAGTTGTCAGTAGCCCCCTCACCAGTATTGTTTTCTGGTTGCACAGGATTCAATTCTTCAATAGATAAGCCGTATCTACACTGTTAATACTGTGCACTTTGACCAAATGCAATTGTTTGTTTTTACCACCAAATATAAAAATAACACCCAATTTTAGTTATTAATCATGTTTGAGTGATAAAATGAAAAGGGGACTTAGAAAAAAATTTCAGTAACTACTACAATTATATGGTCTTTATACAATGACTTGAACTTTTACTTAAAATGAGTAGCATTTAGGATTTTAAATGATATTTGCCTGAATTATTAAAAAGATAGAAAGGTAATGATTTGAATTACAAAATGTTTCATATTAGTCCCTGGAAAATAAAAGACATTGTATTTGTCAGTTCTATTACCCTAACTGTTCTTAAATCTGAATTAGAGAATTTATCTATAAAAGTGATTTTGAGGGGTGGCTGGGTGGCTCAGTTGGTTAAGCGTCTGACTCTTGATTTCAGCTCATGACCCTTGATCTCAGGGTCATGACATAGACCTAGGCTCTGTGGTGGGTGTGGAGCCTGCTTAAGATTCTCTCTCCTCTCCCTCTGCCTCTCCCCCACTCTCTCTCTCTCTCTCTCTAAAAAAAAGACTGATTGTGAATTAAACATTTAAGAAATTGCTTTTATTTTATTTATAATATGTAGAGTAAAAGTATTACAAATGAGAATTTCTATGCTATTATTTGAAATTCTTCAAATGGGTGAATAAAAATAACATTACCTCCATAAAAGACCAAGAAGACAAGTTGGCAAGCAACTAGAAGCACAATATTTTATTTAAAAAGTGAAAATTATCCTATCAATAATGTAGTGTGTGTTTGTGTGTGTGTATGTGTACATATGTAATTTTGTCTTCTTTATTTAAATGCCACATTTCTGAGACAAAGAAGTCACTTCTAAGTTACACTGATGGCCTCAAATGTCTACACCATTGAATAAACTGTCTTCAAATTTTCTTACCAAATATAGATTAAAATCCCAGTTTTTTTTATTAAGGGATGGTAAGTGAAATGGCTTGAGGGTTTTGCAGAAAACCACTTATAAATTAAGTTAAAGGTCTTATCTACCTTCACAGACTTGTTTAGGTTTTGGTTGAAGAGACTCAAGTGCAGGTAAATAATTTGCAAGCAATTTGCTAAATAAATTTGTTGCATTTCAATTCTTCCTCCTTCTCTTGCCTCATGCTTGAGACCAAAAATAAAGTCACTTCTTCTAAGAAGATATTTTTGTTTGTTTTGTTTGTTTTTTTAATTTATTTTTATTCTTATGTTAATCTCCATACATTACATCATTAGTTTTAGATGAAGTGTTCCATGATTCATTGTTTGTGCATAACACCCAGTGCTCCATGCAGAATGTGCCCTCCTCAATACCCACCACCAGGCTAACCCATCCTCCCACCCCCCTCCCCTCTAGAACCCTGTTTGTTTTTCAGAGTCCATCGTCTCTCATGGTTCGTCTACCCCTCCGATTTCCCCCGCTTCATTAAGAAGATATTTTTGAGATTAAAACACTATAGCTGTCTAGAATACAGTGAAAGTACAAAAACAAAACAAAACAAAACAAAACTTGGATCTCTAATTGGAAATACTTATAAAATAACAGAATTTTAGAATAGGCAGGCATGTCCCTGATTGCATTTAACACCAGGTGTTAAATGATGGACACCGTTTTGAAGGACAAAAACTGTTTATTGCAGAATCAATACAAAAATAGTGACTATAAAAGTAATGGTCTTTTTTCCCCTATATGTTCCACATTGAGCTTTTTGGGTCAATCTTATGTATAGAAATATATCCCCTTTTTATGGGAAAAATTCATAGGAAATAATGAGAAATTTTAACAAATTAATATCACTAGAGGACTAGTTTAAGTGAATTATGGTATATTGATACTCTGTATTTCCATAAGTATAAATGTAAGCAAAACTATGGATTATAAGACAAAATGTTGAAGGTGAAAAAAAGCAAGTTGTGGAAAAACGTATACTGTTTACTGTCCAATTAGTTTTGCACACATCAAACATAACAGTGGTTACTTCTGGCATGGAGGGGAGGGTGCTGGGATTTGGCGATTTGGTCAACGGGGCTTTAGCCTTGTCTATATTAATTTTTTTAAAGAAGAAATTTTAATTTACTTCTTATATTATAAAGAATTAGTTAAAACATGATAAATTGAGATAGTGAATAGAAAATATTAACTATGCAGTGCCATGTTAATATAAGGTTTTAATAAGAAGTATAAAATATTTGGTATAAGGAGAAAAAGATAAAGCATTTAACCAAAATTACTCCTGATTTTTATTTGATGATAATATTGCAAGAAAATAGTTTTAGAATTACTAAAAAACAGAGGGCTTTTTAGGATAGCTTAAAATTCTTACTGAAATGAATAACCAAAATACTGCTTCATTATGGCCCTAGGACAGTGCCACTTAAAAAGAAGGAAGCAAGAGAGGACTATTTATTTATTTATTTAGACGGCAGGGCATGGGTGGGGGGCACTGGGGAGGAGAGGAAGAGAGAGAGTCCCCAGCAGGCTCCACACCCAGCCCTGAGTCCCCCCTGGGGCTCAATCTCACGGCCCTGAGATCGTAACATGAGCCGAAATCAAGAGTTGGAGGCCTAGGACTGAGGCACCCAGGCATCCCAAAAGAGGAGTATTTAAATGAAAACTATTGTAAAGTATATATCATTTGTTTTTCACTGGATCTTCCTTTGGAAAACTTCCATTACTCCCACTTCATATAATTCTGAAAGACTGCCAATCACAAGTTTCCACATTCCATACAGGGATGAGAATGTGGTCCAGGCTAGGTCAACCAAACTCTCTCCTGGGAATTTAAATTTTAGATATAGAATCTAATAAATGACAGACAACCTAATAAAATACTTAAATACTTCACAAAGTATTTAAAATACTTCAACAGGCACTTCACAATGAAGGATATCTAGGGATGCCTGGCTGGCTCAGTTGGTTAAGCAGCCAACTCTTGATTTTGGCTCAGGTCATGATCTCAGGATCCTGGGATTGAACCCACTTGAGGATTCTCTCTCCCTCTGCCCCTGCCCTGACTTGTGCTCTCTCTAAAATAAATAAATAAATCTTTTTAAAAAAAATCCATTAAAAAAAGGATATCTAAGTAAGTATTCAAAGAGCATATGAAAAGAAGGTGCACAATATCATTAGTAATCAAGGAAATGCACCCAATGAGACAACACTATTTACTCACCAGAAAGGGTAATAATTATTAAACACACAACCAAGTGTTGGCATGATGTGGAGCTATTGCAACTCTTCTCCTCTACTGGTGGGAATGTAAATTGGCTCAGCCTCTTTGGAAAGCTATTTGGCCAATATTTACTAAATCTGAATATATGCTTACTTTATCACCCAGCAGTTCCACTCTCAGAGAGTGAAAACATGTGTGAACCCGAAAACATGTGTAACCCAAAGACATGCAAAAACATTCATTTGTAGCTTTATTTACAATGTCTCCAAATTGGAAACAACCCAAATGTCCATAGGAGTATAGTATTCACTGGAGTACTGTATAATAATCAGAACAAGCTACTTACCATTATATGCAACAAGAAGGATACAGTATGCTCATAGGCATAATCTTGAGCAAAAGAAACTAGACAGTAAATGATTCCATTTAAATAAAGTCCAAAAATAGGCACAACAAATTTATGTGATAAAATCAGAATAGTGGAAAGCTTTGAGGGATAATGACTGGTGGGAGGGTATGAGGGAGATTTCTAGAACACTGATAATGTCCTGTATTTTGATCTGTGTGTTAGTTACATGTTCATTTGGTAAAGATTCATTGAGCTGTATACTTAGGATCTGTGTATTAATATATGTCATACTTCAATTTAAAAAGTATATAAAATAAAACCTCTAGCCGAGACACACACAGATGGAAGGCAGTTAGAGCCTAGTTGTCCCAAGTCTGGTTGTCCCTAGTTGTCCCTAGCTGTCCCAAGTTGTCCCTTCTAAAATTCTGTCAGTGAGTTCCCACCTCTGAGGTCTCCAGACCTCCGAAGTTGCTCTAGTTTCTCTCCTTCCAAAGAATAGGTTAAGTTCTTTTTTTTTTTTTTTTTAATTCTCTGGATCCTTATAATAAATTCCTTTCCCTCTTTTCCTTAACACACTAAGAGTTGGTTTCTTACTGAGCCCCAACTTGAATTGCCAGGAAAAATGTTGGTATTATTGTTGAGGTAAATAGTAATGTTAAAAAAAAAAGAGGCAAATTCCTTATAGGTAAATGGCCAAAAAAAAGTTCTTCTTATAAATGATAGAAGCCTAAGTGAGTGCACTGGAATGCTTGGCTACAAGCAAGAATTTTATATAACTGGCATCTGTACTATAAGGAAATGCCATCTAACTTAATCACAATAAAATCCAGACCTAACAACAGACTTAAAAGAATAATATCCACATGGGCAAGAGCAGCTAGAGCTGCGGGGTCTTTTGTCAATTACTACCCGTGAGCACACTGACCTAAATATGATTAACAGATCTTTAGTGCAGACAAGAAGGTCAGAATGTTTAAACAGGAATGTTTAAAATTGCTAATTAATAAGGCAATTCTGTTTGAAAGAGGGTGAATTCTCTTATAAGAAAGTCCCTTCTGTTCTGCTGGATACCTAGATAGGTTTGGATATGCAAAGTGAGCCTAGAGCAAAATTTGGGATTGAAAAGTTGAATTGTTCCACATGTAGAGGCAGAGGAAATTGGAATTCCTGACATACTCTTTGAATGTAGGGGGGTCGAGGAAAGAAAGAAAAGGATGACATGAACTGGGGAGAAATGGGCAGGGAAAAAAATACCTTAGTTTGCACACTTCTTTAAGAATAAGAGTGTTTAAGATTCCTTGAAATTGTTTGCAGTAATGTAAGCCCCATATCCATCCCCCCAAAATATTCAAACAAGGTTACTAATAATTTCATGTATGTGTGTGTATGTGTATTTCAAATAAAGGAGTTGTGTTTCACATAAAAGTTGGTATGATGTTTAACAGACAGCATATAGCTCAACATATGCTAGAGAGTAAGATGAGCCACAAACTGAATCATTGCTGGTGGTAGACATATGAACCTGAATAAATCTAGAATTTCTAGAAAGAAATTTAGAGGAGTGCTTTGTATTTCTACAGATCCTGGAATAATGGGTTCAAGACACTGTCAGCATAATCTCATGAGCAAGGGAACTCTAATTAACACATGGCTTACACAAGACTTTACTAAAGCTAAGAAATAACAAACACACAGTGTAACACTAAAATAGACTTTCTGGTTATGATTTGCTCACAAAGACTCCCAGTCCTCTCTGTTCAGTTGACTCCATCTTAGATAGACTGTTCAGGGGACTATACCTGGATATCTACTGTTCCAGTTAAGAGACTTTCTACTCCAAATAACAGAAAACCAACTCCAAAGCTTAAACAGTGAAGTTGGCTCACATAACCAGAAATCTAGACATATTCAGACTTCAGGAACAATATGATCAAGGCTGTTACCCTATTTTCTTGTAGTTGTCTCAGCTCCATCTGCCTCCAATTTTTAGGTTCTGTTCTGACTGACTTCTCTTAAATCACAAAACGGCTGCCAACAGGCTTCTTTGCTTGCATTCAATATAGATGAGTAAAAATGACTTTCCATCAGTATCACTCAAAGGAGGAAGTTTCCTAAAAGCTTCAATAATTCAAATTTCATTTGTCACACACCATCTTTGGGCTGATCCATGGTGGATGTTTGTTTTGAGGGCAGCTGACCTGCAGCCTGCATACCACGCACCGCCTCCTGTGGAAGCCTGAGTGGGCCATGCAGCTTTCTCCCTTTGTCTCATAACCATGTCCACCAATGAGAATGCTAATTCACTAGCTGCTCACTGTAACAGATTCAAGAACAAGGGGAAAGACAGTACAGAAATGAGGCAGCGTCGAACAGAAGTTAAGGTGGAGCTAAAGAAAGCTAAGAAGGATGACCAGATGCTGAAAAGGAAAAATGTAAGCTCATTTCCTGATGAGGCTACTTCTCCACTGCAGGAAACCGCAACAACCAGGACACTGGAAATTGGTCTGTTGATGACATTGTCAAAGGCATAAATAGCAACAATTTGGAAAGCCAGCTCCAGGCTACTCAATCTGCTAGGAAACTCCTTTCTAGGGAAAAACAGCCCCCCATAGACAACATAATCTGGGCTGGTTTGATTCCAAAATTTGTGTCCGTCTTGGGCAGAAGTGATTGTAGTCCCATTCAGTTTGAATCTGCTTGGGCCCTCACTAACATTGCTTCTGGGACATCAGAACAGACCAAGACTATGACAGATGGAAGTGCTATCCCAGCATTCATTTCTCTGTTGGTATCTTCCCATGCCCACATCAGTGAAGAAGCTGTATGGGCTCTAGGAAATAGTGCAGGTGATGGTTCAGTTTTTCGAGACTTGGTTATCAAGTATGGTACAGTTGACCTGCTGTTGGCTCTCCTTGCAGTTCCTGATATGTCATCTTTAGCATGTGGTTACTTCCGTAACTTTACTTGGACCCTTTCAAACCTTTGTTGCAACAAGAATCCTGCACCCCCATTAGATGCTGTTGAGCAGATTCTTCCAAACTTAGTTCATCTCTTGCATCATGATGATCCAGAAATATTAGTAGACACCTGCTGGGCCACTTCCTACCTTACTGATGGTCCAAATGAATGGATTGAAATGGTTGTGAAAACAGGAGTTGTGCCCCAACTTGTGAAGCTTTGACTGAATTGCCCATTGTGACTCTTGCACTAAGAGCCATGGGAAATATCATCACTGGGACAGATGAACAGACTCAGGTTGTAATAGATGCAGGAGCACTTGCTGTCTTTCCCAGCCTGCTAACAAACCCCAAAACTAATATTCAGAAGGAAGCTATGTGGACAATGTCAAACATCACAGCTTGTCACCAGGACCAGATACAGCAAGTTGTGAATCATGGATTAGTCCCATTCCTTGTTGGTGTTCGAAGGCGACTTTAAAGACACAAAAGGAAGCAGTATGGGCTGTGACCAACTATACATGTGGTGGGACAGTTGAACAGATTGTATGCCTCATTCATTGTAGCATAATAGAACCATTGACGAACCTCTTCACTTCAAAAGATACCAAAATTATTCTGGTTATTCTGGATGTCATTTCAAACATCTTTCAGGCTGCTGAGAAACTAGGTGAAACTGAGAAATTTAGTATAATGTTCGAAGAATGTGGAGGTTTGGGCAAAACTGAAGCTCTACAAAACCATGGAATGAGTCTGTATACAAAGCTTCATTAAACTTGGTTGAGAAGTATTTCTCTGTAGAGGAAGGGGAAGATAAGCATGTTGTGCCAGAAACTACCTCTGAAGGCTATACGTTCCAAGTCAGGCTGGTACTTCTGAGACCTCTAAGTTTTAGATTGTATAGCTGAGGCAGAAAGTTGTTTGTTGTGTTTGGTAGAAGTTTGTCTTATTGTTTCTCTACTAAGAACTCTTTTTTTTTAAATTAATTAATTAATTAATTTGACAGAGAGATAGAGAGCATAAGTAGGCAGAGTGTCAGGCAGAGGAGAGGGAGAAGCAGGCTCTCTGCTGAGCAGGGAGCCCGATGCGGGGCTCGATCCCAGGACCCTGGGATCATGACCTGACCGGAAGGCAGCTGCTTAACCAACTGAGCCACCCAGGCACCCCCTAAGAACTCTTTTTAAATGTGTTTTGTTATTGTAGCACTTTTTGTAATGAAACTACACTTGGCCAGTTCCAAACTGTACAACCTGTATGAAGCTTATCCTCTCAGTGGGTTTCTTATTTCTAGGTGGACTCTCCTATCTTGCAGTGTCCTGTAAATAAAGATTAAATTCCACCTTTTTCTTTAAAAAAATGTTTTTTTTTTCATTTGTTACCATTGGTACATTCCCATTTCTAAACCATTTGCTGGCCAGGGACAGGATTACCATGATTAGCTTATTTTAACCAGTCCTTACTTTGTGAGCCAAGGATGTAGTCAGTTTTCTCCAAGTCACAAAGGCCGTGTAGGATAAGGACCAGTACCAGGACAAAATTGGAAATCAATGAGAAAGGAAGCTTGGCAAATGGATCAGGGGTAGACACCAAGAATATCCACTGTCTATATTTTCTTATCTTCCTTAAATTCCTGCACTACCCTTTCCCTTGCTTTTTGTAATCCAATTGCACTGACCTTTCAGATCTTCAACATGCTTTGCCCCGTCTCATTCTAAGGTCTATTGCTCAGGCTATTCTCTCTGTCGCTCTCTCTCTCTCTCTCCTTCTCCCTCTCTTTTTTAAGATTGATATTTATTTATTTATTTATTTATTTATTTATTTATTTATTTATTTATTTATTTATTTATTTATTTGCACAGGGGGAGGGGGAGAGGGAGAGACTCCTAAGCAGACACTGCCCTGAGCACGAAGCCAATGCTGGGCTTGATCTCACAACCCTGAGATTATGACCTGAGCTGAAACCAAGAGTTGGAGGTTTAACTCACTGAGCCATCCACTCAGGTTATTCTCTTAGCCTAGAAGTCTCTTCTCTCACACCATTCTTGGTTAAATAAATCTCATCTGTCTGCATTCCACTTAAAAGTCACTCCTTTGGTAAAGCCTTCCCTCAGCCTCATACTAGCTTACGTGCTTCTTCTTCCAACTTTAACTTAGGCAAAAAGAAAATACAGTCAATTCTTGTCATTCATGGTAGTGACGTTCTGTATTCTCTAAAGTTGCCACAAACACTGAATTAGTGATTACTGAACCATTGCTCTTAGGGATAAGCCTTTAGATTCCAGGAGTTCTGATCACAACATTTTCATTAACCAACCAATATATTTTCTTGTTTTATGTGTGTTTCTGTTTAAAGACATTTTACTGGGACACCTGGGTGGCTCAGTCAGTTAGGCATTTGCCTTTGGCTCAGGTGATGATCTCAGGATCCTGGGATCGAGCCCTGCATTGGGCTTCCTGCTCAGTGGGGAGTCTGCTTCTCCCCCTCCTTCTGCCCCTCTCCCCTGCCCCCCTGCTTGTACTCTCTGCTCTCTCTCATACGCTCTCTCTCTCAAATAAATAAAATAAAAATAAAGACACTTTACTTAATGTGTATTGTTGATTCACTGACATAGAACTCACAGCCAACAGCACTATAACAGATGCCTAAAAACTACAAAAATATGTATTTTCTCCATAAAGCACATCACAGCCTTCTTGAACTTAGGGACACTACCCCAAACTTCAGCACTCCCCTTGTGGGCTATTTTAAACAGTGAAATCACCCACAAAAAGCACAAAAATGGGAAAAACATGGTACCACTGGCACAAAAACACACATATGGAACAGAATAGAGAGTCCAGAAATAAACCCACACTTTTATAGTCAATTAATCTATGACAAAGGAGGCAAGAATATCCAATGGGAAAAAGACAGTCTCTTCAACAAACGGTGTTGGGCAAACCAGACAGCTACATGCAAAAGAATGGAACTGGATGACTTTCTTACACCTTACACAAAAATAAACTCAAATGGATTAAAGACCTAACTGTGAGACCTGAAGCCATAAAATTCCTAGAAGAAAACATAGGCAGTAATTTCACTGATTGATAGAATGTGATATGATAGATCAAATGATAGAAACATTTTTCTAAATACGTCTCCTAAGGCAGAGGAAGCAAAAGCAAAATTAAACTATGGGAACTACACCAAAATAAAAAACTTTTGGACAGCGAAGGAAACCAACAAAACAAAAAGGCAACCTACTGAATGAGAGAAGATATTTGCAAATGATATCTCTGATAAGGAATTAATATCCGAAATATATAAAGAACTTACACAACTCAACACCAAGCTTTGCACAGTGGCAATATCGTAGCCAATGAGGTTTATCCAAGGCGCGATTATTGCTAATTGAAAACAACTCAACACCAAAATAAATAAATAAATAAATAAATAAATAAATAAATAAATAATCAATCCAATCAAAAACCAGGCAGAGGACCTGAATAGATATTTTTCCAAAGACGATATATGGATAGCCAACAAACACATGAAAAAATTCTCAACATCGCTTATCATCAGGGAAATGCAAATCAAAATCATAATGAGCTATCACCTTACACCTATCAGAATGGCTAAAATTTAAAAAAGTACGAGAAATAACAAATGTTGGTTATTTGTTATGGAGAAAAAGGAACCCTAGTGCACTGTTGGTGGGAATGTAAGCTGGAGTAGCCACTGTGGAAAATAGTATGAAGTTTCACAAAAAGTTAAAAATAAAATTACCATATGATCCAATAATTTCACTACTGGGTACTTACCTAAAGAAAACAAAAACACTAATTTGAAAAGATATATGCACCCCTGGGCGCCTGAGTGGCTCAGTTGTTAAGCGTCTGCCTTCTGCTCAGGTCATGATCCCAGGGTCCTGGGATCCAGTCCCACATCAGGCTCCCTGCTCGGCGAGGAGTCTGCTTCTCCCTCTGCCTCCCACTCCCCCTGCTTGTGTTCCCTCTTTCACTGTCTCTCTCTCTGTCAAATAAATAAAATTTTTAAAAATCTTAAAAAAAAAAGATGTATATATACAATGGAATACTACTCAATCATAAAAAAGAATGAGATACCACTGTTTGCAAAAACATGGATGGATCTGAGGGTCTAATGTTAAGTGAAATAAATGAATCAGAGAAGGACAAATACCATATGATTTCACTCACAGGTGGAATTTAAGAAACAAAACAAACTAACAAAAAAAGAGACAAAAAAATAGACTCTAAATACAGAAAACAAACTGGTGGTTGCCAGAGTGGGGTGGGGGGATGGGTGAAATAGATAAAGGGGATTAAGAGTATACTTATCTTGATGAGCACTGAGAAATGTATAGAATTGTTCAATCTATATTGTACACCTGAAATTAATGTAACACTATATGCTAATACTGTACGTTGAATTAAAAAACAACCAAAAAATGAAACAAACAAAAAACCCATGGTACTAAATAGATCTTGACAAGAACACTTATTTACAATTTGAGAGCTGAAATCAGAAGGCAGAGTGTGTCCCTTGTTTGACCTCAGCTGGGAACACCCATATCAGTCAACTCAATTTTTTTTTTTTTACCATTTTGCACATATACATGCGAATTATTGATTTAGGTATTACAAATAACTTTTAGCAAGTAGGCAAATTTGCAAATAAAGAATCTGTGAATAGTGATGATCAACTGTACATTGTTTGATAAACTTGGAAAGTCCAAGAAGGTAAAGAGGATGTCAGACATGATGGGATCTAAGAGTTCTGTCTTTCTTTCTCCATCCATCTCCTGCCTTTTCTTGGCTTCATTTCTGAAAAGGCTCCCTCTACCTGGTAGAGCAGCTGCTAGTAATTCCAAGTACATAATTCGCAGTTTACCCACAAACTGAAAAAAACAAACAAAACCCCTTAACTCCCACATGCTATGTATTTAATCTAAGGGATGATTCAATTGGTCCTTCTTGCACCTTTTCCCCCCGTTTGGCAGGAGACAATGTGTCAGCCTCACCTGATCCACACGGACAAGGCTCCTCACTGGAAAGGGGGCTCTGGGATCCCAAAAAGAAAATGGGCTCAGGTGGGTAAAATTAACAGGGGTTAATCATAGTTGACACATTTTTAGAATTCCCTGCAATGAAAAATGAACATTCTTTTAAAAGTATAATGTTTAAAAAGTATAATTTTAAAAATGGTAGATATTCACTTGGCACACCACTTGACATATGTTCCACATGAAGCAGGCACAGTTCCAAGCACTTACATCATTAACCCCTGAGGTAGGTCTTATTCTCATTCCATTTTATATATGAGGGAACTGAGGCACAGAGAGGTAGAGTGAAGCATTCCCAAGTCTACATGGCTAGTAGGCAGCGGAGCCAGGATTCAAACCTAGCTAGTCTTTCATCTACCACTCAATGTTATCTCTCTTATAAAAATCAGAAAAGAATACAGAGACAACTATGCATCTGGATCAAATATATCTTGATATTTTGTCACTTTTACTTAAGAGCACTCTCTCTAAAATATACAACTGGGGCACCTGGATGGCTCAGTTGGTAAGCATTGGACTCTTCATCTCAGGGTTGTGAGTTCAAGCCCCCTAGGGGCTCCCCGCTGGTGGAGCCCACTTAACAGGGGTGCCTGGGTGGCTCAGTCAGTTAAGCGTCTCCCTTCGGCTCAGATCTTGATCCCAGGGTCCTGGGATGGAGCCCCGCATCGGGGTCCCTGCTCAGCGGGAAGCCTGCTTCTCCCTCTCCCACTCCCCCTGCTTGTGTTCCCTCTCTCGCTGTCTCTCTCTCTGTCAAATAAATAAATAAAATCTTAACAAAAAAGAATATATCAATTATTGCTTCTAAATTACATATGAATATATCCTAGTTTACAAATTCTTTTGCAACTTGCTTTTTAACTTAACACTGTATTTTTTTTAAAGTATACAAGTTGATACATGAAACTCAGATTTATTCATTTTAGCTGTTGTTTATTATTTCGCTGTATGAATGAGAGTTTATCTGCTCCACTGCCAAGGGAGAGTTAGAATACTTCTGCCAATTTTTATTTATCTACTATTTTAATTTCTATAATTTCATAGTGCATCTTGTCATCTGGATGTAGTGCAAGTCCCCCTCAAAATATGTCTACTGTTTTTAGGCCTGTACTCTTCCATCAGAATTTTAGGGTTTTTTCTCAGATTACATGACAATCCTGGCTATGGGTTTGAGTTTGATTGGAGTTATATTGAATGTGTAGGTTAATTTGTGATGACTTGACATCTTAAGAGGGTTAAGTATTCCCAATTAGGGACATGGCAAAATTTTGCAGTTATTTAGGATTTCTTTAAACTTCAATAAAGATTTTAAATTGTATCAATAAAGATCTTGCACGTCTTTTTGTTGGATTTATTTAGAGCTATCTAATTTAGTTGGCTCTGTGAATGGCATCACTTTTCTTTAATAACATTTTCAAACTGTTTGTTGCTACTCTGTGGGGATGCAATGGATTTGTGTATTAAGCTTAAATCAACCTTGCTAGACTCTCATTAGTTACAATAGTGTCTTGGATTTTCTGTGTAGATAATCATATCTATGAATAATTACCTTTTGCTTTTCCCTTCCAATCTTTATACATATTTTTTTCTTGTCATCTTCTTACTACATTGGCTGGGTCTGTCAAGATAATTTTGAATAGGAGCAATGATGTTGAGCACCAGTCTTCTTAAGTCCTTTGAAATATTCTAATATTTCACCATAAAATATAGTGTTTGCTGTACCTTTTTATAGCTATGTTTTATAAAGGTAAGCAAGTTTCCTATTCTGAGTGCCTAACAAGGATTTTTTTTTACTTTCCTTAACTTACCACTTTTAAATTTAATAATTAGATTTATTTTTTTTTAAGATTTTATTTATTTATTTGACAGAGAGAGAGATAGCAAGAGCAGGAACACAAGCAGGGGGAGTGGGAGAGGGAGAAGCAGGCTTCCCGCTGAGCAGAGAGCCCGATGTGGGACTCGATCCCAGGACCCTGGGATCATGACCTGAGCCGAAGGCAGACGCTTAACGACTGAGCCACCCAGGTGCCCTAATAATTAGATTTTAAAAAATTTTATTAAATCGCCTTGAGATTTTTTTCTCTCACCCTTTGTTTATTGCCTACCAACCAGATCACAGACTATTCAGGCAGCTGATAACCATAGTAAACATATATCATTTGGAATCAGTTTGTAGAAAAACTCCTTTTCTCCTGCATCTTTAAGAGGATCATACTGTTTTTCTCCTTTAACCCACTGATTTGGTGAATGTCATTAATATGCTTTCCTTGCTGATGAATGGATAAAGAAGATGTGGTGTATATATATATTCCCAATTAGGGAATATATATATGCTCCACTGCCAAGGGAGAGTTAGAATAATTCTGCCAATTTTTATTTATCTACTATTTTAATTTCTATAATTTCTAGCTTACGTGCTTCTTCTTCCAACTTTAACTTAGGCAAAAAGAAAATACAGTCAATTCTTGTCATTCATGGTAGTGACGTTCTGTATTTCTAGCTTACGTGCTAGAAATTGTAATATATATATATATATATATATATATTTATTCCATTGTAAATATATATATTTACATTGGAATATTATGCAGCGGTCAAAAAGGAAATCTTGCCATTTGCAACGACATGGATAGAACTAGAGGGTATTATGCTAAGCGAAATAAGTCAATCAGAGAAAGACAAGTATTATATGATCTCACTGATATGAGGAATTTGAGAAACAAGACAGAGGATCATAGAGGAAGGGAGGGAAAAATGAAACAAGATGAAACCAGAGAGGGAGACAAACCATAAGAGACTCTTAATCTCAGGAAACAAACTGAGGGTTGCTGGAGTGGAGGGGGGTGTGAGGGATGGGGTGACTGGGTGACGGACCCTGGGGAGGGTATGTGTTATGGTGAGCACTTTGAATTGTGTAAGACTGATGAATCACAGATCTGTACCCTTGAAACAAATAATACATTATATGTTAATAAAGAAATATGCCTTCCTTGCATTTCTAAGACAAATTCTATTTGATCTAGAGTATATGTAGTCATCCTTAACTACTTTGTCTTTCATTATCCACATCCAATACATTAAATCCATTTGCAGACCCACCCAAATGGTGCTTCCTTCAAAATATATCCTTAATCTAACCACTTCTAATTATCTCTGCCATCGGAATTAAAGTCATCATCATTTGTTGCCTGGATTGAATCATTAATCCATTCCCTTTATCTCTGCCTCCACACTTGCCTCTCTGTAGTTGATTTTCAAATTGCAACTGTAATGATCCTTTTGAAATGTAAATCAGATTATGCCCCTCCTCTGCCCAGCACTTCAGAAGACTTCCCATCTTCTTTAGCATGAACACTACAGTCCTTTCAATGGCCCACATCTCCTGCTACTCTCCCTTGCTCCTATTTCCTCCAAATCAGTCCCATTGGCCTCCGTGCTGTTCTTTGAACATACCAGGTGCACCCCACCTCAGGGCCTTTGCACTAACTGATTCCTCTGTCTCTGCCAGGGAAATTCCCTCCCACAAATGTATACATATATCTCTATATCTACATATGTCCTAATATATACATACATACTAACATACTATGCAAATATGCTACACATCTATATTCATATATACTAACATATACATATATACTAATAGACCTCTACATTTGTACATGTCTACACATAGATGTCTACATATAGGTCTGCCTATTTTTTTTTTAAGATTTTTTTTATTTATTTGACAGAGAAAGAGAGAGCATAAGCAGGGGGGTGGGGGGCAGCAGGCAGAGGGAGAGAAAGAGGCAGGCTCCCCACTGAGCAGGGAGCCCAACGCAGGGCTCGATCTCAGAACCCAGGGATCATGACCTGAGCTGAAGGCAGATGCTTAATTGACTGAGCCACCCAGGTGCCCCTAGGTCTGCCTATATGCATATGTTTACATATATCCCCTCAGCTCTCAGATAACCCTCAGTTGCCCAGATAACACCTTCTGAGTGAGATGTTTCTGATACTATGGAAAACTGCAGTCATGCTTCTTTATTCCTATACTTCCTTCCTTACTTTTTCTCTATAGCAGTAATCGCCATCTGACATACTATGCATTTGCTTATGTGTTTATTTTGTTTCTCCCCCATTAGAATATTAGCTTCATGGTGGCAGAGATGTTTGCCTGTTTGGTTCCGTGTTATATCCCCAAGGGCTTATAACAGTGCCTGAACACACCAGTCACTCAGTAAATATTAAATGAATGGGCTATTGTTTTATTCATTGTTTGCCTCAAAATCTGCCTCCATCTCCCCCGCCATGGTTGGATTCACTTTATCTATATTTTACTTAGGATTTGGGGAGCTATGTTTCTTACAGTTCTTAATGCCTCTTCACCATATTTCCTTCAAAATAGAGTTTTAGTATTTTACTTACTTTTGTTAAATCATTAAATGTAAAGAAATGCATGACGTTATTTTAATTTGCATTATTTACTTACTAAAATTGTGAATATTTTCTTGGTGTACTCTATATTTCTTCCTGTAATGAGCTGTTAGTTAATATCCTTAAAATGAGTTAATACACGAAGAATGCTTTGATGATATTGGCATATAGTTAGTTCTGAATAAATGTTACTTGTTCTCCTTGTTATTACTGTTAAAATATTTTATTCTTATTACTATAATTATCCCTGGACCTAAAGGGGCTGGATTTAGCCCATGGATTTTTACCAAATTTCTTCTTTCTCTATTTATTTTTAATATACTTTATTTTTTTAAGAGCAGTTTTAAGTTCACAGTAAAATTGAGCAGAAGGTACAGAGATTTCCTATATACCCCCTGCCCCCACACATGCATAGCCTTCCCCATTATCAACATCCCTCACTAGAGTGGTACATTTGTTACAATTGGCAAACCTACACTGATGCATCATTATCAGGCAAAGTCCATAGTTTACATTAGAACCGTTCTTGGTGTTATACATTCGATGAGTTTGAACAAATTTACAATGATATATATCCACCACTATAGTATCATACAGAGTAGTTTTACTGCCCTAAAAATCCTCTGTGTTCTGCCTATTCATCCCTCCTTTCTCCCTAACCACTGGCAACTAGAGATTTTTTTATTGTCTCCACAGTTTTGCCTTTTCCAGAAGGTCTTATAGTTAGAATCATACAGGATGTAGCCTTTTCAAATCGGTTTCCTTTACTTAGTAATTAATACACATGTAAGTTTCCACCATGTATTTTCATGGCTTTATAGATCATTTCTTTTTAACACTGAATAATTATTCCATTGTCTGGATGTACCACAGTTTATCTATTCACCTGCTGAAGGACATCTTGGTTGCTTCCAAGTCTTGACATTTGTGAATATAGTGTACATCCATGTATACATTTTTGTGTGGACATAAGTTTTCATTTCCTTTGGGTAGGCACTGAGGAGCATGAGTGCTGGATCCAATGGTGAATATGTTTAGTTTTGTAAGAAACCACCAAACTATCTTCCAAAGTGGCTGTCCTAATTTGCACTTCCACCTGCAATGAATGAGAGTTCCTGTTCTCAGCATTTTCATCAGCATTAGCTTTTGTCAGTGTTCTGGATTTTGGTCATTCTCATTTGTGTCTCATTTTAATTTACATTTGCCTGATGACATATGATGTGGAGCATCTCTTCATGTCATGTGCTTATATGCCATTTATATATCTTCTTTGGTGAGGGTCTGTTAAGGTCTTTGCCCATATTTTAGTAATTTCTTATTGTTGAGTTTAGGAGTTATTTGTATATTTTGGATAAGTCCTTTATCACATGTGTCTTTTGTAAATATTTTCGTACTTAACGGCAATCTCTTCATCAACGTTTCAAATCCCATCCCTTCTCATCTTCAGTAGAATATTGTTTTGGCAAATCTCACCTCTCCCGCTTTAGATTTCCCTCTCTACTGGGTTTTTCCCTATCAGCATGCAAAATGCCATTAATATCTGCCAATTAAAAAAAAAACTCAACAACGAAACACTCTTGATCATACTTTGGTCTACTGAACTCTCACTTTCTCTCTACAGTAAATTTTTTTTTTGAGATTTTATTTATCTATTTGAGAGAGTGAATGAGCTAGAGAGAGAGCAGAAGGAAGGAGAGAGGCAGAGGGAGATGGAGAAGCAGACTCCCTTGCTGAACAGGGAGCCTAATGCAGGACTCAGTCCCAGGACCTTGGGATCATGACCTGAGCTGAAGGCAGATGCTTAACCGACAGCCACCCAGGCACCTCTACAGTAAATTTTTAAAAAAATTGTCTAAACTTGTCTCCTCTCACCTTCTTTTTTCCAAATCTCTTTTGTAGTAATGGATTTTTTTCAAATGGTATAGAGACTATGGAACAAAAATTAAAATAATAAAAATTTAATAGAAAGTTCAAAATATGTGGGGAAATAGTGAAGTAAGATTGACAAAATATTGATAATTGTTGAAGCTGCATAACAAGTCCCTGCAGGCTTATTATACTATTCTTTTTATTTTTATATATGTTTGAAAATTTTCCATAATAAAATATTAAAGAAGTATGCATTAAAGTTTTTCTCCCACGCTTGCCCCATCCACCTCATTTCCCCTGTCCTCTACCAATTGACCACTTTTTGGTTTCCTGTGTTTCTTCCAGTGCAGGTACAAGTGAAAAGTGAATGCATATTCGTTACCTTCTTTTGTTTCACACAAGGTTGCACGCCTCATACATGCTTCTGCAATTTGTGTAGACTTGTGTGTATGTGTACTTCTAGTATCTTCCTAAATCTGCCCCCTACCCTACCTACTACCAACCAGTTTTATTTTCTGGTCTGAGTGATACACTTACTTCACAATTAATGTGCTGGGTAGTGGAGATGAACATTTTGAGACTGGTCAAGTAATAAAAAGTACACTTTTGAAACACTCAGTGGCTCATAGTCCACACTTTCCAGCATATAAAAGATCAGGTCAGAAGTACAAGTCCCCATCTTGGAACCAGTGGTACCATCCTATTGAACTGATTGCTCTTGGTTAGCTATACTAAGAAGCCTGATCCTTAGTATACCTGCCCAGGGATTCCTTCCTTCCTTTTTTCCTCCTGGTTCTCAGAGTCTTCCTTTCCTGTACCCTCCTGGATTGTGTGAGATCTTTTTACTGGCTCAAGTCCCCTTATGGAAATGTGCCTCCTATGTTCCCAACCAGCTTGTCCAATGCTTCAGGGCAGGTTCCAGCCTGTCTGTGGCTCCCTCTTATGCTTTCCCACTGCTCAGCACTCTCGTACTCCTTCCAGACACAGTCCTGTTCTTATATTGCCCATGTGGTCTTTAAGAATTCTACTCCTCACTGCAGATTGATATTGTGGAAGAGACGTGAAGCCCCTGATACTCAGGAGCTGGCCTTATATTCAGCCAGGCCTTGGCATTCCCCTGTTGAACATAAATAATTTCACAGAACAACAATATCAGACAAAGCCACTCTGTGACCAGGATGGATCAAGACAGAAACAAGACCATGCTGTAATCATGTCTGTACACAAACAAAAACACGAACATTACCCAAATGACAAAAGTGACCAACCAGGGGCGCCTGGGTGGCTCAGATGGTTAAGCGTCTGCCTTCGGCTCAGGTCATGATCCCAGGGTCCTGGGATCGAGTCCCGCATCGGGCTCCCTGCTAGGCGGGGAGCCTGCTTCTCCCTCTGCCTCTGCCTCTCTCTCTCTCTCTGACTTTCATGAATAAATAAATAAATAAACATTTAAAAAAAAAAGTGACCAACCAAACATGTTTTGGCTAATAGGAGTGACTGCTGCTTCTTCATCAACTGTTGCTTTAGCTTTCTTCTAGTCTTACTCCTTCTAGATAAGATTCATTAAGATACCTAATTACAGGATAGGTCCTGCTTTTGGACAGCCTCCAGTCCAGAGCAAACTCCCAGTTCCTTAAACTGTCCCTAAAATCACCTAACAAGAGCCCAAATCCTATAGTAGGTCTTTTCAAACAACCATGATTACTGAGACACACAGCATGGTGTGCTGTCTCCCTCACCCATGCTGGGAGCAATAAACCCGATGGTTCTGCTTCAGGGGCATTCCTTCTAGTCTTTGGCTGGAGAGCATCAATGTCAGCAACCACGATTCAACATCAATGGTCTTCAAGATCCCTCCCAGGATCGAGCAAAAGTGGTAGGCATTTTGTGAAGACCTAAACTGCACTGTGTTCCCTACAGGTGATCTCTGGCTCCTGCCTCACCAGTAGGGGCCTACAGCAGGGCTCAGAGGTGAGCTCCAGTGAGGTGGTTTCCATGGTTGGCTATTGTGGATAACGATGCAGTGAACATGGGTGTGCATATATCTCTTTGAGATTGCGTTTTCCTTTGGATATATACCCAATATGATAAAGGTATTTTTGATTTTTTTGAGGAAACTCCATACTATTTTCCATAGTGGCTACACCAATTAACCTTCCCACCAACAGTGCACAAGGGTCCCCTTTTCTTCACAGCCTCACCAACACTTATTGTCTCTTATCTTTTTGGTAATAGCCATTTTAACAGGGGTTAGGTTATATTTCATTGTGGTTTTGATTTGCATTTCCCTAACATAATTGAGCATCTTTTCACGTCCTTGTTGACCATGTATATGTTTTCTTTGGGAAAATGTCTACTTAAGTCCCTTGCCCATTTTTAGAAATGAGATTATTTGGTTTTTTTTTCCTATTGACTTATATGAGTTCATTATATATTTTGGATATTAACACATTATCAGATAGATGGTTTGAAAATATTTTCTACAACTCTGTAGGTTGCCTTTTTATTTTGCTGATTTTTTTTTCTGTGTAGAAGCTTTTTAGTTTGATGTAGCCCCACTTATTTATTCTTGCTTTTGTTGTTTGTGCTTTTGGTGTCATATCCAAAAAGTCTTTGCCAAAAGCAACATTAAGGAGTTTGTTCTCTGTTTACTTCTAGGAACTTGACAGTTTCAGGTCTTATATAAATCTTAAATCCATTTTGAGTTATTTCTGTGAGTACTATAAAATAGGGGTCCAACTTCATTCTTCTGAATGTAGTTATCCAGTTTTCCCGGCACCATTTACTGAGGAGACTATCCTTTCCCCATTGAGTCCTCTTGGCTCCCTTGTCATCTATTAATTGATCAAACTATTTCCATTTTGAAAGACCAAAAAGGCAGTGCAGGCTGAAAATACAGAGGAAAAATATGAAAAACTGGCCCTGGGATGGCTTCTGAATGTGAAAAGGAACTTCCATCCTAATGTAGCATTCCATGGCTGACAATAGCAAAGTATGTACTTAGAGAAAATACAGTCATCTAAGCTCAAGTGAAAGAGACTGGTTTGGCTAACTAACTCATTATGGAGCTGTCCTCAGTGAATTTATGTTCCGGAGAAAGAGATAATTAAGTGGAGCATATAAATTCATAAATAATATATCCTCTTCTATTTTATAAACTGCATGTTCAGCCAAGCATTTCTAATCTAAATTCAACATTAAAAAGTGTTTGCACAGGGGTGCCTGGGTGACTTAGTTGGTTAAGCATCCCACTCTTGATTTCGGCTCAGATCGTGATCTCAGGGTTGTGAGGACGAGCCTGTATGGAGGTCCCCACTGAGTGTGGAGTCTGCTTAGGATTCTCTCCCCCTCCTTCCCCCTCTGCCCCATCCCCCTTCCCTCTTGAAACTCTCTTTAAAAAAAAGTGCACACTTGAGGTTGGAGAGTTAAACTTTGTTATTGCTCACATGTAGAACTTAAATATGAAGTGGGGGTGGGACTTACTTCTTTTCAAAAAAATTACAATACAGGGGCACCTGACTGGCTCAGTCAGTAGAGCACGCAACTCTTGATCTCTGGGGTCATGAGTTCAAGCCCTATGTTGGGCACAGAGCTTATTTTTAAAAAACTACAACTCAATGAAACTGCATATACAGTGTGTGTGGAAGGTGTGTGTGTGTGTTTACAGACCATTGATTTAAAGTTTTTATTCTTTCTTTCCTCCTTTTTTTTTGATTCATTTATCAGCTAGTTTATACAGGGCTAGTTTGCCAAAGAGCTGATTTCTATATGTTGCACAAACTATACTATTTGTACATTTAAAAAAACAATTTAAACTCCTAGATGATTCATTATTTTCTTTGTTAGTTCTTTCAATCATATACAATCTTCTAGAATGATAAAAAGATTGAGGTTCTACTCACAATTAGCTTCAGCTGTCAGGAATAATGAAACATCTTCCTTATTGCCACGAAGGGTGTGAACCAAACAGAGGACAACTATGCCGAGTTAGGCTGCCGATTTCCCTCACTTAGATGCTACGGTGCAACCCAGCTCTGAAGACGAAAACCGCATTCTGGGATGGAGAATGGCACAGATTTTCTGGCTTTTCTGAGGTCTTCCAGCAAGAGTTATTTTGCTTGAAGTTTTGCTTCCAAAACATGTAGACATCAATTCTCAAATATAAAATTCTAAGCACAGAAGTCATAAATTATAAGGGATTTTTGAGGCAATCATTCTTCATAACCATCTGTCTTTCTTTCCCTCTACTAGCATGGATAATTTGGAGTTAACTGTAGAGCTGATACTTAGGAAGTAAATCCCACATGATTTCAGGTTAAAGGTGAGGAAAAAAGGAGAAAGGGAAGTTCCTGTACTTTGATGAAACATTTTATTCCATCTGCAGAAGTAACTGTAATTCACACACATGACTCACATTGAAACGAGACTAACATAAAAAGTGCCTCACGTGCTGGCAAACAGCGTGAGATGTCAGGTGCTTTTCTCATTGAGCTGATGCAATCCTGGAATTTCCCGAATTGAAATGTAATCTAGAACCAGAGGAAGAGGCCTTGGCTGTTTGGACTTTAGCAGATTTTGTGGGGGTTGTTTTGTTTTGTTTTAAGCATTTGTCTGTTTTCTTACATGTGAAGTGATAATTGCTAACAATTACACTGTGTCAGACACTCATCTAAATGTTTTACTCTTTTCACCTTCACCACACTGTTATGAGATAGGCTTCCCATTTTACAGATGAAGGCAACTGAGATTCAAAAATCCTATATAATTGCTTTAGGTCACACAAAAGAAAATGTAGGACTCCTCTTTTCAAGACCTCTGTTTGAGCATCTTTGCCTTCAGTGCTCAGGTTGTGTTTAAGTCTTCCAGGAAGCCCCAGGAAAAACCATGCTCATCATGAGCTGTGACAAGCATGATGTTGCCACCTCAGTAAACCCAGTGCCATGGTTATCCAGTTTTAACCTCGAAATCGGAGCTTTCCTTTAAGTATATTAGAATTTTATTCTTCTAGTAAATTATTGTTTTGGGCTGCTTTTAGTACTTTAAGACTGTCTTTAGTGTTTTACCAGAAAAGGGTCACCATCTAAGACCCACCCACCTTTTTAGGATTTAAAGAGTAGGATTTACTTATTTATTATTTGGGGTTTTAAGAGTATCTTCAGAAAAAAGGAAATGATCAATTCTTAATAATCTTTTATAGCTCATTATTTTGTTCTGGGCTTAATACCAATATTTATATAAGTAAGAGGTCAGGAAAAAAAACAGACAAGGAATATGTTGGTTTGATTATTAACTTCAGGCTCCACAAAATTCAAAATCTGTATATCCCGCACTTCATATAAGAATGGAAGAAACTTATTTTCATATAGGAATGGAAGCAAACATGTAATAAGACCATATTAATGATGGATTCCATTTGGCCTTGGATATTTTGGTTCTACCTGGTAGCTACACCAATCTAAACTACATGTGCCTGCTAGCAATCTACTAGGAAGGCAAGGAGCACAGAACGAGTATAGATTGATTGCTCAAACTTATTACCTGGATCTTAGGTGTCCAGGACAGGCATCTCTAACACCCCCTAGCTAGGGATAGAATTAGATACTCAGAGTTAATTCTGGACTGAATCTCTTTTACTACCTCCTTTACTCCTGAAACAGAGTTTAGCTGTTGTTCTCACATGTTTCCAGAGTTACTAGAATGTTTCAAAGGTTAGAGTTAAGGTTCCTTGGCCTCATCTATAGTGCAAGGTCATTGTCCTTTAGGGCCTTTGGCAAGTACTACTTCAAAGTTCTTTTCTTATCTATCAAGACTTACCTCTGTTTAAAAAATGACATGTCAGGGTGCCTGGGTGGCTCAGTCGTTAAGCGTCTGCCTTCAGCTCAGGTCATGATCCCGGGGTCCTGGGATCGAGCCCCGCATCGGGCTCCCTGCTTGGCGGGAAGCCTGCTTCTCCCTCTCCCCCTACTTGTGTTCCCTCTCTTGCTGTCTCTCTCTCTGTCAAATAAATGAATAAAATCTTTAAAAAAAAAAAAAAAAGACATGTCATTTCTAACTAATGGAGGATAGACAGAACTCCTCTACTAGAACTCTTATATTAGGAGGTGCCTGGGTGGCTCAGTCGTTAAGCATCTGCCTTTGGCTCAGGTCATGATCCCAGGGTCCTGGGATCGAGTCCCACATGGGGATCCCTGCTCACCGGGGAGCCTGCTTCTCCCTCTCCCACTCCCCCTGCTTGTGTTCCCTCTCTCGCTATGTCTCTCTCTGTCAAATAAATAAATAAAATCTTTAAAAAAAAAAAAAGAACTCTTATATTAGAATACAAATTCTGATTAAATACAAATAATGATTTCTAATCACATATATACAAAGAACCCAGGACAACTAATGCTTCACTTATTGCTTATTTGAAGACAAATTCCAATCTCTGCCCATCCTGTGACATATTAAATGTTATCAGTAGACTTATAATTTTTTTTACAGATTTTATTTATTTATTTGACAGAGAGAGAGAGACAGAGCACAAGCAGGGGGAGCAGGCAGGCAGAGGGAGAGGGAGAAGCAGACTCCTTGCTGAGCAGGGAGCCTGATGCGGGGCTTGATCCCAGGACCCTGGGATCATGAACTGAGCCAAAGGCAGATGCTTAACCGACTGAGCCACCCAGGTGCCAGTAGACTTGCAATTTCAAGATAAAGTAGTATCTATAGATGGGGCTACTGATGGAGAGTGAGCCCATTTGCCCCAAAGAACCCTGGAAATGCTCAGGAATTAGAAGTTCCAAGTACCTCAGAAGGTAGAGGGTAAGGTGTGTGAGTGAGCATGTGTGCGTGTGTGTGTGTGTAAGGAACAAAAGCAGGGGGTTGCTTGAAAGTCTGTATAAGTAATAGTCAGATTCCCAGGTTATCATCCACACTCCATGTAGTCAGCCTCTCTCCCCCAATACTTACAGCAAAGGGGATGCTTTGGAGAAACTGGACCAGAGGCTGTGGACTTGAGGGTATCAGGAATATAGTAGAGTGAGTATGAGATGATATTTGAAGCAAGGTAAGTGATTTTCTGCATACTTAAAGGTAAAACCTCTTTCTCTTTCCTCTACTGGGTTTCAGAATAACAATAACCAGTTTTTATAAACACTGGCAGGAGATGGAAGCATAGACAGTCTTAGGAAAAAATGTCTATGTCTTTGGGGTTACACAAAGAAAAAGGCAGCTGGCCACTTGATTGTCCTAGAGTGAAGACTATCAACAAACAAGCACTATTCATTCATATTACTTGAAATAGATATGAAAAAAATATGTAAATATATATACATGAAATATGCGTGCATGAGTGTATCACAGTAAATAACATAAAATACGAAAGTGGATTTAACCAGAATTTTTGAAAAAACTGTATTGGAAGGTTAGATTAGGAGAGAGTGAGGGAGTATAATTCCTTTTCTACCATAATAATGGATAATTTAGATAATCTCTACAATTGATGAATAAATAGCAAAGTTTGCATATTATTTAGAAATATGAAAGTAAATTTTAGAAGAAGCATAAGAATAAGAATTAAGTAGTTATATCTAAGAAGCAGAACAAGATGAAGAGGGTAGAGGATTTTTGTTTTTGTTATATGCCTCTAATAATTATGCAGTATTTTAAAACTATGGACTAATATCATTTGAGGAATGAGATATAATGTGCAGTTAGTAGTAAATTACACTATTTCTTTTCAGTGGATAATTTTTAGAGTGGAACTTTAACTAAACACATTATAAGTAAAATAACCCTGTTTCTTTCCAGAAGTAAATAGATTGCCCTCTTTAAGGATACTTCTCATACAGGAGCTAACTCTTTAATGATATAAAGATAAAGAGATTTCCCAGTAAGGTAATTCTATGAAGACATTAGAACCCAGAGAAGGGAAATAGAAGACTATCTTTCAGTTGATGCATCTACTCTTTCTAAATTGCCTGGATATCTTTGCAGTAAGTGGTTATTATATACATACAAATTCAAATGCTTCATTACTGGAGAATGTTGTTGAGCTATAGTCTAAGGAGATAAATTTAAAACTGGAATATCACGCAAACAAAAATTTTGCAAGTCTTTGATAAATACATTATTTCCTCATTAACTGTACAGGGTGGAAAGATTCTTTAAAAAGTATTTTAAAAACACAATATCTCTTCATCAATATTAGGTTACGCCTCTGACAGAAATCAAGACCAGTCACAGATAATAAATGGAGAAGATCTAAAGGGTCAGGAGACATAGGTCAGGGCTTTATTATCTGGTTATTCAATAGAAAGGCTTAAAGATCCCTTTGAAGAAAAATGGATAGTCCTATTTAGAACCTTCTTCTCAAGGAGTAACTAAACATTATGACTGAAGTGGAGATCCAAAGAGACAGGCTGGTAAACAAAATAAGTCAAATATATTCCATTTCCTCATAAATTTACAAAAACAAATTTTAATTTAATCGATTCATGTCTTTCCCTATAAAAATGATCTCCCAGTTTAAGTAGGGATTCTCCTTACTATTAGATTATAAAGAGATCTTAAATAAATCAGAATAACCAGATGTGATGAGAAAACCTCTAAATCCAGAAATTTTGATAAAGTCTTTAAACCATGATTCTGTTTAACACCATCTTTCACCAGCTTTGCAAGATATGTTAGTAAAAAAAGGGGTTCATCAATTTTTTTTTAAAGTAGGCTCCACACCCAGCGTAGAGCCCAATACAGGGCTTGAACTCATGAACCCAAGAACAAGACCTGAGCTGAGATCAAGGGTCAGATGCTTAATCAACTGAGCCACCCAGGCACCCCTCATCAAATATTTTTTAAAGTCATGTTGTCATTCCTGAAGAAATAGAAAGGATCAAAACAAAGCAATACAATCAGCAATAATTTCAAAGTGTAACAATGTCTCAGCATGTCTGTAAGGTATACTGACATAGTATTTGGAGATTTTAATCTTGGATCTGTCTCTGAAAATCATTCTACACTTCTCCACCGGTTGGATAATGACATTCATTGTTCAATGAGGGCAGACACTACCTACAAAGAAATAATTCAGATAATTTAATTGAAGGGCTGCATGGATTTTTAAATTCTCACCTGGCAAAAGAGTCTGAAATTGCAGCATTTTGGATTTGTATGAACCAAGCCTTTGACATAGAAATGGCTTTGTTTTGAATTCAAAGAGGGCTTGCTTCCAAAGTTTGAACCGGATTGGAGGACCAGAGTTAGGCTTTATAAAAAATAACCATAGAGTAAAGAACAATACACTCTGTGACTCATGGGCAGTTCTTCAAGCCCCAGGCAGGAAAATCAAAGAAACTTCCTGGGCTGAGAGAGAGGAATCAGAGAAAGAGGGAAAGGAGAGCCAGAGAGCTAAAATGTCCAAAGGGGCTTGCTCCCAGCCCCTTTTGGGAGCAGTCAGACCTGCGGCGGGGGGACAGGGTGATGGAGCTGAGTTCAGTAATCAGAGCAGAAGGAGTCTATGCCTCAGTTCCCACTTGAGACCCTACAAAGGACACCCTTGCAAAGGGCCCATGCCACCATGGGTAGCCTCAGCAGAGTAGAAACGGTTCTATGATATGTTTGGTGGATGAAGAGAGCCTGAGTTGTCGATCCCCTGTGACTTGGACAAGATCCATGTTCCCAAGTAAAACGGAACCCAGGGGGCACAGACCAGGTGTGCTAAGTGCAGGTACACACAGGATAACGGGTGGAAGAAAGGAAAGGATGTGCTATATTTAAAATTTCTCACTTGGACTCCGAATAGTTAAAAAAGAAAAAAACCTGAATCTATTTTCAGAGAGATAAAGACATGAAGCATTAAGCAAAATCATAAAGCAAGTGGAGCTTAGGGGATACTTGGAAAGACTTGGATTTGGGAAGAGACAGGATTTTATTGCTGGGCTTGAAAGAGAGCCCATTGCTAGGGACATGGAAGCTGAGTAGACCTGGGGCGTGTTGGGGAGGCAGAGAGGAAACAAGGGGATGTCACATTGGTCTGGGAGAGTGTTAGCTAAGAGGTGCCCACAGCCTTTTCTCAGCCACAAGCCAAGGAAGATACTCCCTCTAGCAGGGAGAAGAGGACTTTGGGTTGAAGAATCAGCCCACACTTTTTGTTGTTCTCATAGAAAGACAACAGCTTGCCTTATTCCTGGGAAGTGAGGGCCACCGTATATAATCCTACTTGAGGTGGGGGTCATCCATACAGACTAGGACAAACAGGATGCCCAGGGCTGTGCAATGTACATCCTGTGCTCCTCTACTTTGGGGCCCTGTCCCAAGCCTACCTGAGGCTTGCCTCGCATTAGGGAGGTCTGTCTACGTCATTGCTCAAGCTCCCTGAGAGCTGGAGGTCAGTGAGAGAATAAAGGAAAGCCACTGATGAAGGAATGTGAGGATTTTACTTAAGACCAACATCACCAAGGTACACCTAGAGGGCCTGTAGAGAAAGATACAAGACAGACTCTACACAGAAGTCTTCTGGAACTGGGCACATCTAAATGAGTGTAAATGTCTTTGTGGGGACCGTGGATAATTCACTAAGAGAAGAAATGAATTTGGAATTGTGCATGCTACTTGGAAATTGTAAATGAATATTTGTTTTCTTTCCAAAAATGGTAGATGTTGCCTGAGGATTCTTCACTCATTAGAATGGCACTCACTACTTCAGGGAAAGGCCCTATTCAACTAAAACAAAGAAGTCCGTTGAAGGGCTGAAAGGTTGTGTGTGTGTGTGTGCGTGTGTGTGTGTGAGTGTAGAGTCCACATGTTTAAACTCAGAGCAGGCAC
Source organism: Mirounga angustirostris (assembly GCF_029215605.1). NCBI lineage: Eukaryota > Metazoa > Chordata > Mammalia > Carnivora > Phocidae > Mirounga > Mirounga angustirostris. The sequence goes on along the minus strand of NW_026991717.1, from coordinate 49,021,932 downwards.
AATTGCCTGAAAACCTGCATGTTTAATATGCTTGAAGTTTATGGTCGTAATGACTCAGATGGAAAGAAATGTAACTTTTTAAAATTGTCAATAAAAATAGAAAGAACCCCTCATTTCTACAAATGGTGGGAAACATTTCATTCTGTCCTTTTAAGGTAACTCAGACATCTCCGGATTAAAAGTTCATTTCTTTTGCAAAAATAACTGAAATGTGGCAGAGTATCTCACCCCTAAATATGCCACTTTGGCCTAAGGATTATTTTGAACTGAAGGTAATTAAAAAGCAGCTATAAAAAAGCCTCTGCCTTCCCTCCCAGTATTTGCCTGGAAGCAAGACATACATTTATAAATGTGTCCCTCCTCCTCTCACTACCAGGAAGGACAAAAGTTAATCTCTGGAGGCTTCAGACCCTATCAGCCTGGAGATGTCCCCAGAGGAATTTATATAACAAACTTTACTACCTAGCCTTTATCTACCATTAGTTTCCCCTGTATTTGCCCCCATGATTTGCCACCTCTGGAGAATAAATGTCCTTTTCCTGTCAATTCTCTGAAACTTTGTCGTTCCTTCGCTAAGATACTATACAAAATCAATTTCTAACCAAATCTTTGAGTTGCTGGGGAGGGGGTCTCCCATGAATTACGTGCATGATACACACGTCAGTAAACTGTTTTTCTCTTGTTAATCTGTCCCTTTTTATAGACGTCCTAGCCAAGAACTTAGAAGGGTAAAAGGAAAATTATTTTTCCTCCCCTGTATAACCAGTTCAGGGTTCAAACACAGTCGATTCAAAGTCAAGCTCCCTCTTTAGGCTCTTCTAAATCTTCCTGCCCTTTGTCCCCAGGGCTGTGCTCAGAGTGCAGGTGGCAGGTGACTCCCAGCCAGTGCTGTTCTGTGGGAACGAGTGTCTGGCCCACCTGCAGAGCTGTTGGCCTCTGCGCCTTGCTGGCCAAAGGTGTCATCTGCTCAGCTAAGGGGTCTTATTCTCTGCTGGGTGCACCACTGGCCACCACCTGCTTGGATCACCTGCTGTGTGGTCCTGCCAGCTCATGGTTGGAAGCCCGGGGTACCTCCTTGGCCTCCTTGCTCTTGGTGGATGCCATCCTCAACGGGAGTCCAGTCATTCGCCAGGAACACCCTCTCTGCAGCCCACATGGAGGCCTTGGCCTCTGCTTCTTGTCCAGGACACACCCAACCCCAGAAAACCCACAGAAAACCACAATCACAGCTTGTTTCTGTGTCTAAACACCCTACTCCACCATTTCTACTCTATTGCCACTCCTGTGTTGATGTGGAACATTCTTTAGGATGGCATCCTTCCAAATTTTCAGACAGAACCTAGCATATGAGCCCCCTGCTTGAGGAATCTCAAGCTTGAGGTTCTTTATCCCCACCTCGCCCCATGCACCCATACTCCCTCCCCAGCCTTTTCTCCAAGTTCCCCTTCCCAAGCCAGGAAGGATTTTTATTGCCTTTTTGTGTGACAGGAAATTGCCATGACCTCATGTCCTAAACCCTACGGTTTATATTAAAAACTCTAAACCTGGCCCTCCGTGCTTTGGATCTAGAGATTTAAAGAGAATGTTTTAGAATTTAAAAATAAAACAAAGCAGAACAAAACCTTGTTCTATCTCAAGTGGCTGGCCTTTGTAGTTGGTGTGCAGATCCGGCCTGTTTGCCCTCCAGTCATACCCTGCCCTGCCCTTATCCCTTCTCTGGTCTGGGAGCCCCAGGGCTACAGGCCCTCAGGGCGGCTGGTTCTGGCTCAGTTTAGCCCCTGGGCAACACTGGCAGGAGGTGGGGCTAGGGTAGGAAGGGAGAAGTCTGACTCTCTGCTGCTGCCGTGTCTCTAGCAGGACCTGCCTTACTCCACTGTGGACCTAGCTCCCTGCAGGAACAGTCTCCTCCTCTGTTACCAGTCTTGCTGATGTTCATGGCTGGGTGACTTCACCTCTCTTTGGTTTCTCACTTCCTCCATCTCCCGTGAATCCAATTACCTATTGGATTATACCTCCTCTGTTGTAAATCCTTAGAGGGGCTTCTGTTTTCCTGTTTAGACCTTGACTGTACACCCAGCTTTTGAGACTCTGAAATGGGTGTCAAGAGTTAAACAATGACTCTTTGCGTTGCTGCTGTAAAGTCCTGATCCTTCTTAAGGCAATGGAGGCTAAATTAGGGGGAGAGTCATGGTGAAAGTGGTACAAAAATAAAAAACACATGCACATATTTTTTAAAGATTTTACTTATTTTATTTGAGAGAGAGAGCGAGAGAGCGAGAGAGCAGCACAGGGAGAAGGAGAAGCACAGGCTTCCTGCTTAGCAGGGAGCCTGACATGAGGCTCTATCCCAGGACGCGGGGATCATGGCCTGAGCTGAAGGCAGACACTTAACTGATTGAGCCACCCTGGTGCCCCACATTCACACATTTTAAATTATCTCACCACCAAAGCATCCACAGTTATTGCATTTATTGTATTGCTACTTTGATAGACATTTTTGCTGTCCTCATATAATCATGGGGCAAAGTTCTCAGGTATTCCAATAGTCATATGATCTTTCTTGGGTCCTACACTATGACTCTTACCTCTCACAAGAGATTATACCCCTCACAACTCACTCGGCTTAATGAGGTAATGGCACATATACCCAGTTGTAACAAAATTGATTATATACACTAACCAAAAGGTGGGCGTATGAAAGTTTCAGAACACCAGTGTGTGATGACTGGTAATGACCAGTCCAACAAAGATACTAAAATCTGCAGATCCAAATGGGCAGACACAGAGATCACACAAATCAAATATCTGTGGGGCCAGACAGGAAACATAAATGAAAAAGTAGATCCTGTGTATTAAATAAGGGAGTAGTGGAAACTAGAGAGTAGTTATGTTATTGAACAGGGAAGTGGTCTCTACCCAGCTCCAGCTGATCATCCCATGTTAAAATGGGAACCTTTTGTCATGAAATTTTACAATATTTGAAGAGAAGCCAGAAATCTACATTGCATGTGAAAATCTCATGATCTGTAAAGTAATATTAAATAACTAAAAAAATTTTACATTGTGCAAATTTAAATAAACATGCCTTGCTCTAGATAGGACCTCAAGTCACCTAATTGGACATTATACTCTGGAGCAATATATATTATGCATTCAAATAATGCTGTCTCAACTCAAAAATATTTGTGGATATTTTAGAATTACCTCCATAACATGGCTTATTCTTTTGAATATTCTCATTCATGTGAAATATACATTCTTTAATGTAGGCCAAATTTTTGAAAATGGCCAAAATAATAATAATAATAATAATAACATGAATACCTTGTATAAACAGAGAAAAAGTAGGGCTAGTTTATTTTTTCTCACTTTTACTGCCCTCATACATGTTTACTTGTCACATCTTTGAGTTTTAGTAATATCTCTGGTATCTCAATGCTACCATCCCAGTTCAAGTAATGAACTCTAGTAAACCATTCCAATAACTTCCCATTTCTCTGGGCTCCCAGGCTTTCTTATATGCACCTTATTATAGAGCAGCTAACATGTACCTAGCACAACGCTAGGGACTCAAGGAAAAACTGGAAAAAATCTCCGCCCTCAAGAAATTCACATTCTAGAAATTCTAGTAGGTATGAGGGCTGTGTCTTAATCTCTTCCTCTCTGCATTTAAAATAATATAGCCCTGTATTTCAAGTTTTATCTTTGCCAAGAAAACTGTACTATTTGGTGTTCCATGAACACATTACCATGCTTTTCTGCCTCTGTGTTTATGGAGCACTCTCCACACTGGCCTGCTGAAATGCTACTTGAACTTCAAAACTCAAATTCTACCTCATCCAAAAATCTGCTAACTTTGAGTTATTTTTTCTTTTGAGTTTCTACAGAACTTCTTGTCTGTATTTTGACATTTACATTCTGCTTTGAAATACAGATTCTTGAGTTCTGTTCTCATCCCCACTAGATGACAGGGACACTTGAGCATCATCTGCATCTTATTTTTGATCATCTACAGCACGTACTTAGCATTAAGCTTTGCGCAGAGTAGGCACTGGAAATTTTTTTCTTGTATTGGTGAGAAGGTGAGTTCTCCATCTAGTGGTAAATCTGAAAAATTGCATGCAACTTTTTCTTTAGGTAACACAATTATGATTAAAATACCCCCCCCAAAAAAAACCTCATTGAAGATAAAGATTGCGGGCGCCTGGGTGGCTCAGATGGTTAAGCGTCTGCCTTCGGCTCAGGTCGTGATCCCGGGGTCCTGGGATCGAGTCCCGCATCGGGCTCTCTGCTCCTTGGGAGCCTGCTTCTCCCTCTGCCTCTCTCTCTCTGTCTCTCATGAATAAATAAATAAAAATCTTTAAAAAAAAAAAAGAAAATACAGATTGCTTAAGCTTTGATCTATATTGAGGAACACACTGTGTTACTTCTCAAGCAGACATAAAGCTCTCTTAAAGAATGTTTGATCGAAACATTCAAATCAAGGGGAGGCTGGGAGGCTCAGTTGGTTAAGCATCTGCCTTTGGCTCTGGTCCCGATCCCAGGGTCCTGGGATAGAGCCCCTCATTGGGCTCCCTGCTCGGAGGGGAGTTCTCCCTCTGCCCCTACCCCTGCTTGTGCTTTCTCTCTCTCTTTCTCAAGTAAAATCTTCAAAAATTTTCAAATCAAAACAAAAATAATTGTCCAACAAATTTTTCTAGATGATAAAAGGTGATACAAAGAATAATATAGATCCCTTTAAATGGGTAAATTTCCTTTATTAAGTCTAGATAAGTGTCACCATTGCTTTCTGACCCATTACATAAGAATCTGAATAAATTCAGATAATCTCAGACTCCTCTAGTGCAGCAAACTCTAGTGCAGTATTTGTGGGAATTTGTGAACTAAAGGATTCTCTACAAGTTCTGATTCTTAGTACAATTCTGTTAATCATTCAAGGACAGGTCCAGAAAAGTTAAGGTTACCACTCTGAAATGTAGGGTTTTGTATTGTTTTATAGATTTTATTTATTTATCTGTGATGGCGAGAGAGCACAAGCAGGGGGAGCTGCAGGCAGAGGGAGAAGCTGGCTTCCCGCTGAGCAGGGAGCCTGATGCGGAACTCGATCCCAGAACCCTGAGATCATGACCTGAGCCAAAGGCAGACGTTTAGCCAATTGAGCCACCCAGGTGCCTGAAATGTAGGTTGTTAACAGAAGTTTTTAGAGCAGGATTTCTAGTAGATCAGGACCTACCCAAAGATCGAGAGGTTTTACCTGACAGGCTTTACCCGCTTGCTGCTTTCATATGACACTTTCTCCTTATTCTCTTTTCCCCAAGTTTAACAGGATTTTAGGAGACAATAGCTCTCATCAGCAATGGTGTCCACATGGGGTGATTTGAGACCTGAGAAAATGTTTGGTAACTCATAAAACAGTTTGGAAACACTACTTTAGCATTTGGTATCTTTATTTTAAAATGGGCTTTCTAAAAACAAAGAAAAAAGAAAGTTAAGGTCATTTTGACATTAGGGCTAAAATAAAATTATGATATAATGCTTTCATGAGATTAATTTTTATATGTCATATATTTTATTTGTAGATATACATTCTAGTTCTGCCCTATTTAGCACTTATAATTACTAGGCAAAAATGTCTGAAATTTGACTACAATTTTTGTGGTATGGTGATAGATTAAAAAACGATTTTCAGCTCTTTTCATCAATAAGGTAAGAAGAGAAACTATTCAGTTCTCTGCTAGCTCCCCATCTCTTGAATCCAGTTTGCTATTTGACTTGCTTTGACCAAGGGAGGGGAGAGACACTGAAGATTGAGTTAATTACCAATGGCCAATGATTTAATCAATCATGCCTACAAAATGGAACCTTCATAAAATGCCTAAACTATGGGTTCAGGGGTGCCTGGGTGGCTCAGTCAGTTGTGGGTCTGCCTTTGAAACAGGTCATGATCTCAGGGTCCTGGGATGGAGCCCCATATTGGGCTCTCTGCTCAGTGAAGAGTCTGCTTCTCCCTCTCCCTCTGTACTCTCTCTCTCTCAAGTAAATAAATAAAATATTTTAAAAATAAATAAAATAAACTGTGAGTTAAGAGAGCCTCTAGGTTGGTGAACATGTCCATGTGCCAAGAGGGTATATACCCTAACTTCATGAGACAGAAGCTCCTGTGCTCAAGACTCTTCCAGATCTCATCCTAGGTACCTCTTCCTTTGCCTGTTACTGGTACTAAACCAGTAATAGTGTGTAAGTAAAGTATTTCTTTGGGTTTTGTGAACCATTACATAAAATGATCAAATCTGAGGAGGGGCCATAGGAACTCCCAATTTGCAGCCAACTTGGAAGGAGGTATGTATATCTTGGGGACCCACTGCTTGTGATTGACATCTGAAGGTGGGGGCAGCCTTGGGGGACTGAGCCCTTAGCCTGTGGGTCTATGCTAACTCTGGGTAAGTAGTGTCAGAAATGAATTAAACTGTGGGTCACCCAGTCGACGTCCATGGAGCACTGAAGAATTGCTTGGTGTGGAAAACCTTCACACTTGGTATCAGAAGTGGTATGACTCTAGAAACTATTTTCCTTTAGCCAGGAATCTTTCAACTCTTCATATGGGTAGCTGAACATCTTTCCATGCGGCTCTTGGAGCTCTAAGAGAGCAAAAATGAAAGCTGCACAGTCTTGTAGGACCTGACATAGTGTCCCTTCTGTTGCATTTTATTTGTTAAAACAAGTCACAAAGCCAGTCCAGATTCAAGGGGAGGGGAAATAGACTCCCATGTTTCCATGTAGGGAACAGAAAAACCATCTTTAATCTTTAATCAGCCACAGTCTATCTTATGGCCATAAATTATTTCTCTCACAGACAAAATATGTTAATCTCCTCTCCAAACCTCCCAAAGTCTCATCCAATATGGCAGCAGCTCAGTGTTCAGAATTTCACCACCTGGATTAGGTGTGGATGTAAATGAGGTGGCTTGAGTGTGGCTTTTTTCAATCTGGAAACTTGTGAACTAAAAATTCAGGTTATCTGCCCCTTTGCCCCTGAACCCCATACACAATGGTGAGAGAAGGATAACAGCAATTGACACCATTCCCAGAGGAAATTGAAGGCACATGGGAGAACAGGTCCTTAACAATTCCAAAATCCAGCCACATAACATTTTGCCAGTTCCCTTGATCCAGGGACTGTTAACTTGATTAGGGCCTGCTTCTGTTCCCAACTACTATTCTTGGCTGTTGGTTCTGTCCTCAGCTGTCTTTTTCCTTTTCCATTAGAACTGGTGCATGTTTATATCTGAGTAATTTTTCAGTCTGCGTCTTACACAGGAAAAGTTAGGGGCCCAGAAGCCTCTTTATTTGGAATCATCTTTGTTCCTTTAGTCTAAGTATGTATACTTCCTTTAAAAATGCTGTGGATTTTCTGTACATTAAATTATAATCTACTTCATTAGAAAAAGTCCCTTCTCCATTGGAGACAGGCCCTCTCTACTTTGGGCTGTGAGGTCTTAAAATAGGTCTTAAAACCACACCCTCAAGTTGGTCTTGACTAAGGTCACATTTTGCTGGTAGCATCCTCAGGTCATTTTTTGCTCTGAAAAACCTTGAGGGGCTGAAGAGGCTAAGAAAAAGAGAGAGTTTTTTTCCAACCCAGTGATCCTGTGGTTGCAAATATTTTCTCTAAATTCTGCTTGAAAACTGAACTTCTCCTTCTTTTGGTTCATGTCTCCTTCCATATTTTATCTTAGGCAGTGAAAAGAAGCAAGTTAGCCCATTTGGCATTCTACCTGGAAATATCCTTAGGCCAGATCCACAAGTTCATTAAGTACATTTCCCATCTTCCATATTACTGTAGTCATGCTCCACTCATTGTTTGATCAAAAAACACAAATCAGAGCACCTGGATGGCTCAGTTGGTTGAGTGACCGACTCTTGGTTTTGGCTCGGGTCATGATCTCAGTGTCCTGGGATCGAGCCCCGTGTCCGGCTCCACACTCAGCAAGGAGTCTGGAGTCTGCTTAAGGATTCTCTCCCTTGTTCACTATGTTGAACTTATACTGTGTACCTTGCTGTTTCCTGATACGGAAGTCTCTTCCTTGCCTCAGATTCTTTGTTTTGATTTTTCTCTACTTGGACCACTTTATCTCCTCTTCAAACCGCTGTTTCTTTTATGTTCTTCTAGTATCAGCTGAAATGTCACACCTCCCTCCACCTAGGTACTATCATATTACTTTGTTTCTTTTCTTGCCATGTGAAATGATCTTGAGTTTTCTAAAGTGTTCACTTTCTCCTCTCCCTACCAAAATATCAGATCTGGTGTGTGTGTATGTGGCGGGGGTGGGGGGGGGTCTTATCTACTTTGTTCACAACTGTATTCCTACCACTCCAAATAGGGTGAGCACATGGTAAGTACTTAATAAATTTTTCTGAGTGTATATAAACACATGGGTGGATGAATGAATGAAGCAAATATATCTTAGTGAAAAGGAATTTATAAGTAAATATTTTAGTTTTACAGAAAGTATATAAAAATTTTAAATAGCTGTTGACTACTAAAAACCAGGAGTGATCTAAAAAAGTCTTTTTTTGAGAACTGGACTTAATATCCATTATAGCTTGCTGAAATATTTAAAATAAGTGATATGTTTGGAATTTGCTTCAAAATAATCTGGAGAATATGGGGAAATGGGGTGGGGTACAGATGAAATTAGATTGATGGAGACTTGATATTTACTTAAGTTGGTTTAAGGGTACAAGAAATTTCATTATACTGTTCTCTTAGCTTATATATTTGTTTGAACTTGCCATGATAAAAGGTTTTAAAATTATACATAGATTATTAAGAGAGTCAAGACCATTAGAAAGATTGTAAAAATTTTCACAGCTATGAACTAATTTATTAATATTTCTACTTTTCCTACTTCTTTTAAAAGGAGATTTCTATCCTCATATGATAGAAGGGAGGCATTTTTAAACATCATCTAGAAATGTCATTGGCTACATGATTTGTTATTTAGATATTGCACATACCCTGTAAGAGACCTCATTTTAAGATATTCCTGGAACTTTGCATTCAGAACAGATTTCAGTAAAGCAAATAATCTCCCCATTGATTTTTTCATTCAGTTTTGAAGGAATGCTCTCTTACCTCCTGTTGATTTTCCTGTCTGCTAATTAGAGCTCAAGGCAGGAGATGGGAAGAGCAGAAGCTCATGTAAGCACTGGCATTTTGCCTTGATCTGCAGTTCAGAGCAGGTATCTGATACAACAAATTTTTCTGTTCTGTGCCTGCAATAAGAATAAGCAGGGAGAACAGGAATTTGCTCCAACAGATGCCATCCTCAAGCTGACAGTCACTTTTCCTGGGTCTGATATCAGTCCAGGGAGTTGCTCAGCTGTTGGCAGAATTCAATAAGTAAGAGACTTTAAATTATTATATACCTTCCATACAAGTCTTAATTTGGGGGAATATAAAAGAAATGTATTTTTGTCTCTGGTATCAAGGAGCCTAAAGACTTAAAGAGCTCAGGAACAAGTCCATTCTTAAAGCCTTATCTGATATTTCCCACCCAGAACTAGAAGGAAACCAATATAAAGTTGAGGACTGCCATATCCTGAGCATTCATTTAAGGAAAAAGGACCACGGGGCCAAAATCATCCAGCTACAGAGCCTACTCACAAATGAGCCATGGAATTGAAGATGTAGTTGTTTGGACAGAAGACCAGGTGGCTGGTTTCCAGACAGAGCAGGATGTTGCTCTTCTACTCCTAAAGACCCCCAGATTTATTACCAGGCAGATGCATTCAGGAAGACCATTCTGTAGGGCATCTCTGCCTCTGGATTAGAGAGAAGGAAACAAACGTGAATTTATTTTAATGGAAGTCTCTTTGCTAGGATTTGTCCTCACCCACAACTCACATACACCCTTCATACAATGCTGTCCGATTACAAAGGAGGAAAGGTCAAGACACAGAAATGGAGGGAAGAAAGCTGGGGTCAGAGGGGCATACTGGGTGATGGTGATTTTGGCACTAAGTAACAGTGGACTGTAAATGTGGCTTGCTTCATCTAGTGTCACCTTCCCAGGCAGCTGCACATTCTCAGGGAGGCCCTGAATTTGTAGCGGAAAAAGCACTGGTCCAGAGGCCAAGTGGTCAGAGTATTAATCTTGACTTACTAATTTCCAAACACTGCTTTCCCATCCGCACAAGCAGGGAAACTTCTAATTTCTCTGAAATACCAGGTTCTAAAGGTCCAGGAATCAATAAATAAGTGGCAAGATAAAAACTTGTAGACTACTGGAAAGGGGCAAATTTAGGAGGGGTATGCAGTTAGGGCCTCTGGAGAACCAGGGCTTCCTCCAGGGTGGGTAGCAGGTCTTTGAGAAGCAGGAGGAAAGAGTTCCTCACTTTTCAATTGCGTTCAAAGCCCCACACTGACCTTGGCTTTTTGGAATAAGTTAAATGAAGGTATCTACCATAGTACTCAATGAGTGTTAGTCTCCTGCTCCCTTCCTATAGGCAAAGCCCACCTTCCCTCTGTAGGACCACCTCACCAGACAAGAAAGAGAAACACTATTGATTTGCAAAGGCAAACATAGGTCTATGTCAAGACTTTTTTAAAAAGGGGCTTATTAAAAATTTTTTAAAAATGTATTTGCATAACATAATTTCACAAAGATTATAGTAGACTCCAGTCACCAAATTAAAAATAAAAAAATAAAAATATATTTTGTTATAATTCAGTTGGATTTGAGGATGTTACCACTTATAGACTCACACAATAAAATAGCTAAATCAAAGATTCATTTAATGCAGATATTTGGCCTCCTACCAGAAAGACCATAAGGCTATTGTCAAATCAGTTAAATTTCTGTTGCAAGCAGTAAGGGTGGCCATCTGCTATGGTTGGCAAAGAAAGGAACATATTTCAAAATGTAAACACATCTCAGTCTTCTTCCCTTACAGATCTCAAAGCAGGCATCTTGACTATAGACAATTTGGATCTAATATTTAGTATTCAATTAAAAGGATATCTGGGATGCCTGGGTGGTTCAGTTGGTTAAGCGTCTGCCTTCGGCTCAGGTCATGGTCCCAGAATCCTGGGATCAGGTCCTGCATCGGGCTCCCTGCTCAGCCAGAAGCCTGCTTCTCTCTCTACCCTTCCCCCCTGCTTGTGATCTCTCTCTCTCTCTCTCGGGTAAATAAATAAAATCTTCAAAAAAAAAAAAAAAAAGAAAAGTAAATAAAAGGATATCCAACGTCTTTAAGTAGGCAAGAGTTATTAGATAATAAATGTTCTACTTATTTGCTTTTATGAAGGATGACAATTTCTTAGCTTGATACTTTGTGCCTTCTTGAGAAACTCTATGCCAATTCAATTCAGCAAACAAAGATGGTACTGCTACAAGTCACTGGGCTTCATGCTTTGAGGCATACAATGAAAGGGGCCTTTAAGGAGCCGCCGATTTAGTAGGGGGATATGGATACACACCTTTGCCCATACAAGACAGAATACTACCATAGAGGCCTGCATCCAGTGCCATAGAAGTCTTCTTATTTTATAGGAAGGGGTGGCAAAGCCTTCCCCCTCAGATGGCAGTTTAGGTGGATTCTGAAGGAAAGTACGACTTTATACAGAGAAGAGACTGAGCAAGATTTAGAGGCTTAGGGATATGTACTTTACTCAGGAAACAGCAAGTGGTTCTGTTTGGCTAGATACATTTTGTTAGATGGAGCTCAAAAAGTTGTGTGGGAACAACAGTGAGCATCTATTATGTTTTTTGCCTGGCTTTGACTCCCTTCTTCTGGAAACAGCACCCTGATTTTCCTTTAGGGAAACTAGGCCTGCCTTCTTTTCAGCTCATGCAACTTGAAGGAGTTGATTATACAGTGCTGTGAATACCATCCAAGGAACTTGGACTTAAAGTTATATATTTTAAATCTCTTATTTAATAGAATGGAGAATCATAAAAATCTTTTTAAAGAAAAATGTTCATATACAGAAGTAAAAAAACAAAACAATGAGTCTCTATAAACTCATATCCAGCCTAAACAATTATCAAGATTTTATCATTCTTCTTCAATCCTCCTCTCTTTTACTGAAGTATTTCAAAGTAAATCCTGGACATACTGTGTTTTCACTTCTACATATTTTAGCATGCATCTCTTATCTTACAAACAAAATGCATAATCACACCTTATGATTCCTTGGGATCGATTAATACCCAGTCCACATTACAACTTTCCTGATTATCTTGGGGTGCCTGGGTGGCTCAGTTCGTTAAGAGTCAACTCTTGATCTCAGTTCAGGTCTTGATCTCAGGGTCGTGAGTTCAGGTCCTGCGTTGTGCTCCCTGATGATCTCAAAGTTGTCTTTTTAAGGTGGTCTGTTTGAATCATGTTCTAAACAAGGTCTACACATGGCCTGTGGTTTTTTAGAGCTCATAAGTCTATTTTAATCCATAGCAGCTCTCCTCACCCCACTTTCTTTGTCTTTATGCTCTTGACTTGTTGAGGAAACCATGTCAGTTTTCCCTTAGAATGTTCTTGATTCTGGATTGGTCTGGTTGCTTCCCTGTGGTGTTAACTTGCTTCTCTATCTCCTGTATTTCTTATAAATGGAAATTACCTGATGTTTGCTTGTCCCACATTTATTAATAGTAATCCTAAGATTGATCATTGCATTCAGGTGGTGACAGCCTGATCCTTCCACTATAAAAGTTCTTATCTAACTACCTATTGGTTTCATGCATTGATGATCTTTGCCTAAATCTTCTATTTCACTAGGGGTTGTAAAGTGGTGATTTTCTAATTTTATCACTCTTTCCACACTTACTACCTGGAATTTTTCACTATAGAAAATTTTTTTCTGGGTCATGTAGAGCTATTGGGTTATCCTAAATAGTTGATATAGGAAAGGCAAATTTCCTTATATTGTCAACTTTTAACATACTAGTTGAAAAAAATTAAACTGTAAAATATAACACAGATACGGAAAACCACATAAAATAAATTAATGCTTTAATAAATTATTGTAAGCAAACACCCTTGTAACCACCACCTGGATGAGGAAATAGAACTTCGGAAGCTACCTCAGAAACTGTTAGTGTCCACTTATTCTGATTCTTATGGTAATCATTTCCTTGCTTTTCTTTATGTTTTATCACTTAAGAGTGCATCCCTAAATACTATACTTTAGTTTCATCTGTTTTTTATTTAATATGAACTTTCATATGACTTTTTTTTTGGTGTAAAAAGGTGGTTTTATTAAAGCACGGGGACAGGACCCGTGGGCAGAAAGAGCTACTGCCTCATGACTTTTTAAAAAGGTCTCTTTAAATTTACAAGTTCTCCTTCCTTCTCCTTTTTTTTTTCCCCCGTAGAACTCATTTGTTAAGGAAACAACAGATTTGTAGAGTTTCCTGGACTCTGGATTTTACTGATTGTATCCCCATGATAACAGTGTTCATAATCAATGTACTTCCTATAAATTGGTAATTGGAAATACAAACTTGATTAGATTTCAATTTAATTTTTGGAGGCAAGACTACTTCATTGTGGGTTGTGTTCTTCTGTTCTGAGGCACAAAATGTCTGTTTGCCTTTCTTTTTATGATGTTAGTAGCCATTGATGCCTATTTTTAGATCATTTCAATTCATTAGGGATTGCAAAATGATGCTATTTCAATTTCATCACTCCTTCCTCATTTTGTTAGCTAGAATATTTCTGTATAGAGGAACTCCCCCTCATCTATTATTTGGTTATCCATTGGTACAGCTCACATAGGAAAGGCAGAATAAAAATAGTGATTGGTTGAATACTATCTTTAAAAATAGTGATTGGTTGAATACTATCTTTAAAAGGAGATCAATTAATTTTTTAGGATCATTAAAACTCATAGATTGAAACATTTAAAATAAAATATGTTACACTGCAATTATTATCGTTACTGAACAGTCATCTCATCTTTGGCCAGTGGCAGCTTCTTCAAGTTGGCTCCTCAGTCCATTTGACATGGCCTCAGTATTCTGGTATTTCCAATTCACAGCCAGGACTATATTGTTATTACTTAACATGTCAGGGACCAGAAAACAATTGAGTTAGACTATCACAGTTATTGTTTACATTGTCTTGCATTATACACACAACAGTCTCAGCAAAATCACCCATTCTACCACCACCAATATTATTTCAAAAGTTAAAAAGTTGTTTGCATATACCCCTCCATTTCCTACAATTGTATTTTAACAGCATTTTCAGACATATATTCAATACATAGTATATTCTTTCTAACCCTCATGTGGTCTTCGTTTTACAAGTAAATAGCTATTTAATGCTCACCATCAGTCCTTATGTCGATGTCTCTCTTGTCATTTGGATATCTGGTTTGTTCTCCAGTAGATTCTTCAGGAAATGTGCAAGGAAACAATATTGAATGCCCATACCTCCACAGTGTTTCCAACAGAGGATACTGTCACACTTAGATTTTTTGCAAACCTGAAAGGTGAGAAGTGGTAACAATATAGTTTTTAAAAATTTTTATTTATTAACTTGGTATAGGTTTATTCTGTATTTCTCTTTTTATGAGATGGCTGAGCTTTTTTTTTTTCATGCTTTAAGAAGCATTTTTTTTTTTTTCTGTGAGCTGTCTATTCATATCTTTTGCCCACTTTTCTATTTGGTTGTAGGTTTCCCTCTTCCCTCTTTTAGGAGCTCTTTCCTAATATTAGAGTTATTACCCCTTTTTATGTGATACGGGTTACAAATACCTCTTCCTACAATTTTTTTGTTTGACTTTACTTATGGAATTTTGGCATGTGATTCTATAATATGTTTAAAACCTTGTAGGGTTATTCCCTCAAACAGTGCTTTGTTGTTGTTGCTTTTTTTTCAGATTATTTTTGTGACTATAATTATGTTCTCATTTTAAATGTATATTCAATCGTCTAGTTCCAGAAAATAATCATTGTCATTTTTGTTGGGTTCCTGTTAAATTTAACAATTAACTTAGGGAGAATTGATATCTTTATGATATTAAGTCTTCCCATCTAAGAACATGGTCTCTCATCTCATTTTTTCTGGTCTACCTTGTGCCTTTCAGTAAAAGTGTTTTAAAAGTTTTCCTTATATAAATTTTGCATGTTTTTATTAAGTTCATGCCTGGATATTTAGCCTTTTTGGTTGCTACCGTAAAAAGGATCTTCTCTTGCTTTGTATCTTCTTAACTGGTTACATATATGAAGAGTATTCTGAATATCAAAGATTTTTAGAGTTAAATATTTCTATGGTGACACTCTTTTAAAATTACTAGAGAAGTGAAGGATGCCTGATGGACTCAGTCATTAAGCATCTGCCTTCGGCGCAGGTCATGATCCCAAGGTCCTGAGATAGAGCCCGGTGTTGGGCTCCCTGCTCGGTGGGGAGGCTTCTTCTCCCTCTCCCGCTCCCCCTGCTTGTGTTCTCTCTCTCACTGTCTCTCTGCCAAATAAATAAATAAAATCTTAAAATAATTTTTAAGAGAGAGAATTCAGTATTTTAAGTGAGAAATGATCCATGTACCAGTGCCGGATCAACAGGGAAAGGAAGACAAAGAGATATGTACCTCAAAGGTATAGGACTTGGAAACTAACTTGATGTTGAGGAGAGGTTGAAGGAAAGGGCACATGAGGTTTCAGTTGGGTGACTGCAATGATGATAACATTGTTAACAGATAATAAGAAGAGGGGATGGTTGGGAGAAGAGAGAATGAATTTCAAATTGGAAGCATGTAGATTTTGAGATTAAAAGTCAAATCTGAGAGAGGTCAAATCTGAAAATTTAGATTTAGAAGCCATCAGGTAGAGCTGTAGGAGTGTTTGAAATGACCAAGGAGAGAGAGAGTAGACTAAAAAGAGAAAAGCCAATCATAGAACATCAAAAGATTTCTATATTAAATAATAGGCAGTGAAAGCTGATCCCTGAAAGAAACCAAGAATGAAGAGTTTGGGGAGGAAGTGAATCAGAATATAAAGTTATAGAAACAAAAGAACGATGTCACTGGGTTTACCAATTACGGAATCACTAGTAATTTTCGAGACAGTCATTTCAGAACTCTTCTGAGGGTGAGGTAAGATTGTGAAAAATTAAGTGAAGAGATCATAGTGAACTAGGGGTGGACTTGTGTAGGATATTTAAATCGTGTGTATTTCAAATATGTGAAATCCAAATACAAGAGGTCTCATGATTTAGATGATCTGTGTAGATACCAGTCAAACAAATGTGCTCAGATGACAACAGGTTAGCCTAAATTTTATTAAGTTATGTCTTGTTTATGGTCATATACCTAAATACAAAGTTCAGCCCTTTTTCTGAATATACATTTTTACTTTAACTCCTGATGGATGTGGGTTTTTGGCTTCAAGTAAAACATAACACTTATGCGCTAAAAAGAAAAATAATTTTTCCCTCTCCTAGATATAGGTCTGCCCTTTTATGTAGGCATATATAACAATCATAAGAGCTGGGGCACCTGGGCGGCTCAGTTGGTTAAGCGACTGCCTTCGGCTCAGGTCATGATCCTGGAGTCCCGGGATCGAGTCCCGCATTGGGCTCCTTGCTCGGCAGGGATTCTGCTTCTCCCTCTGACCCTCCCCCCTCTCATGTGCTCTCTCTCATTCTCGCTCTCTCAAATAAATAAATAAAATCTTAAAAAAAAAAAAACAATCATAAGAGCTTATACATATGGTTTATAAAATATTGTCATATTCTACTGAACTTCATAAAAGATTCTGGGAAGTAACCAGTACAGTGATCATTATTCTTAATTAAGTACAAAAAGGGGAAAAGAATGACAGAACCAGGTCTAGATCTCAGATGTTTTTGACTCCTAGCCTATAGGCTAGGCATAGCTAAGAGGTAAGTGTAGGAAATGCTTATTCTAGGTATTTTAAGCAGAAAAAGATTTAATGCAGGGAATTATGTGCTTATACATAATCTTTAGCCTGTGCCTTAAGAAATCACTAACCGAGGGTGCCTGGGTGGCTCAGTTGGTTAAGGTCATGATCCTGGAGTCCCGGGATCGAGTCCCGCATCGGGCTCCCTGCTCGGCAGGGAGTCTGCTTCTCCCTCTGACCCTCCCCCCTCTCGTGTGCTCTCTGTCTCATTCTCTCTGTCTCAAATAAATAAATAAAATCTTAAAAAAAAAAAGAAAAAAGAAATCACTAACCGAGGGGCGCCTGGGTGGCTCAGATGGTTAAGCGTCTGCCTTCGGCTCAGGTCATGATCCCAGGGTCCTGGGATCGAGCCCCACGTCGGGCTCCTGACTCAGCAGGGAGTCTGCTTCTTCCTCTCCTTCTGCCTCTGCCTCTCCCACTGCTCATGCTCTCTCTCTCTCTCTGTATCTCTGTGTCTCAAATGAATAAATAAAATCTTTAAAAAAAAAAAAAAGAAATCACTAACCGAACATGGTAGTTGACCATCAAGGGAATGAGTTCATACCTGGAATCCCTCCAGAGACGAGGAAGGTAGACCAGGAAGCCGCTGCTGCTCCTGCTGCTACCATCACTGCCACCGCTTGACTGCATCTTGATGTTCAAAGAGCTGGTGACTTGGCAATGGAATGTGGACCCTTGGTATGTAAGAATCTCAAGAATGAATTCAAGAACACTGCTGCTGCAAAACTTTGTCACTGTGAGCTTATTTGCAAGGAAGTTACTGAAAGCAAGTAGGAAGATAGCTTCTGCTTCATTTTCATCTTCCAGATCTTTCAGGAATGCACCTGATAGATGGAATGTAATTCATATTCAGAACCTAAACTGTGAAGAAGTCAAGAAAATGTAATTTTTGGCTTCCCAGAATCTGCATATCAGGAAAAGGCTGGGACAGAAATTGAGCAAGCCAGTCCACAATATTTGCCATAGAAAACTTGTTTTCATTCAAGATATTGGCAAAAATAGGGACACCTGGGTGGCTCAGTCGTTAAGCGTCTGCCTTCGGCTCAGGTCATGATCCCGGGGTCCTGGGATCGAGTCCCGCATCGGGCTCCCTGCTCGGCGGGAAGCCTGCTTCTCCCTCTCCCACTCCCCCTGCTTGTGTTCCTGCTCTCGCTATGCCTCTCTCTGTCAAATAAATAAATAAAATATTAAAAAAAAAAAAAGATATTGGCAAAAATAATCAACAGTCCAGAACCATATGGGCCACTACTAAAAAATGCTCTCCAGATAGATATCATAACTCATATTCAAATAACTTGCCCAGGTTATAAATAGCAGAGCTGAGACTTAAAACCAGGTCTGAAACTAATGACCAGAATGTTGTAATGCCTTTTACTTTGATTCATTAATTCTCTTCAATTATTTAAGCAGTCTGTAATCTACCTAATTTTATCTTTTCTCTCTCTCTGTCTTTGGACAGATATGAAACAGTATTCAAGTGCTGTGCTAAAATCAGGGTATTCTTTATGAGCCTCTCATAACTTACCAATTCCAATGAAAAAGAGATGCAGTGTGCCATTCTGAGGGGAATCCAAGATGGTTTAATGATCCTCAAGCTAATCTAACATTTCCCACTGCTGCTGAAAACCTGTTATAATTTGGATTTGTGTTGTGACAGAACAGTCAAAGTAACTGACTTAAACCAGGAAGAAATTTCTCTCTTAGGGCTCCTGGGTGGCTTAGTCGGTTAAGCATCTACTTTTGGCTCAGGTCATGATCCCAGGGTCCTGGGACGGAGTCCTGCATGGGGCTCCCTGCTTAGCAGGGAGTCTGCTTCTCCCTCTGCCCCTCCCCCTGCTTGTGTTCTCGCTCTCTCAAATAAATAATATCTTTTTAAAAAAAAATTCTCTCAGGTAAAACACATTCAGAGGCAAGCAGTCAGGACTAGCCCGCAGTTCCCCTTACTGTCATCAGGGCCTCAGGCTCCTTCTGTATTGTTACTCCATCATCCCTATTGTGTGGCTTTACCTCAAAGACTACGGGAGCTAACTAGAGTTCTAGTCATCGCAGGTGCATTCCAGCCAGCAGGGAGGAAGGAGGGCAAGTACACTTCAAAGAAATTGCACACAAATCTTTTGATGACATCCTTTTTGGTTGAGCACTTTTAAGTGGCTCCATTTAACTACAAGGGAAGCTGGTAAATGTAGTCTTTCATGCAGATGGCTAGGTGAATGTTATTAGTGGCAAACAGCAGTCCTGCAAGCCTGTTCATTTGCGTCTTCTTTATATTGTAAAATCTCAAAATGTCTTCTTTAGCAACTGGCACAGAGACTGACATATTTTAGGCGCTTCATCATTTATTCAACAAACAGCCTAATTTTTATTTCCTGATGAAATGTTAAGTGGTTTAAAAATAAATGATTAGGTATACCTCTAAGAAAGGTACTTGCAAAGTTGTGTGTAAAACCCAATTTTGTATGTAAATCTTATTTTCTCCCTTGACTTCTAATACCTTAGGGCATGTATTTCCATGGTGGGAAGGGAAGAAAAGGAACTAAATAATTTAGGGGAAAGTTATAAAATACAGGTAAAATCCCAAAGCAACAAAAGTGAAAAGGAAGTGTAAGAGATAGAAAGATTGGAGGCTTAAGAGAAATAAAATCCCCACAAATTCAAACCTAATTCTAAATTTTACACCAGAAGAAAATTTTCAAAAAAGTCACCAAATGAAAGTTTGAACAAATATCTTAAGTATAGCATAATGGTTAAAACGAGGCTTTGGAATCAAGTTATAGACCTGGCTCTCCTGTTATCAGCTGTTATCCCTACCAGTTAATCCCCAAGCTAAAATTTTCTCACTTGAAAAATGGTATTCTTCCAGAATTATTCTGAGGTGAGGAAATGAGAATATGTGCAAAATACTTAATAGAAGGTCTATTGCAAGGAAATATTCTATATATAGTAGTAATAACATTCTCATTATACATTTTATTTGTAAAAATTTCCCTTCTCTCCAAAATTAAGTACTTCTTAGAAATAAAATCTATCTTAAAAATTGTAGTCTTGGGCGCCTGGGTGGCTCAGTTGGTTAAGCGACTGCCTTCGGCTCAGGTCATGATCCTGGAGTCCCAGGATCAAGTCCCGCACCGGGCTCCCTGCTCGGCAGGGAGTCTGCTTTTCCCTCTGACCCTCCCCCCTCTCGTGCTCTTTCTCTCTCTCAAATAAATAAATAAAATCTTAAAAAAAAAAATTGTAGTCTTTTTGTTTTTCCCTTTCTATCCTTGGATGCAGACTATAGCTCCAGGGCTGGTCATATACATATTTTTAAAAATCTCAGATTATGTAATATTGAAAAATGATCCCATCTAGTTATTTAAAAATTCATTTATAGCAATGGACATCATAATCAATCTCTGCTTCATATATTTAGCAAAATAAACATTTTGGTCTTCTATCATGGTAATAGGTGTTTAGGAAATTTGCCTTTATAATACTAATACCTGATTCTTTAACTCAGAGGGAAGACAGGATATCGGTTAAGAGTTTACACCAGTTAACAGCTATTTCTAAATGTAGTTCTTATTATGAACCTTCTTTTGTCCTGTTCTTAGCTCCTCAGAGTGTGAATTCTCACCTCTTTTCTTCTATATAGCATATTGTATTGGGACATATATATTTATGAAAAGTATATACATGTACTTTGAGAAATACGTGTAATTGGTTCCTCACAAGACTGTGAGCCCCTCAAGGGTGGGAACAAGATCTTGAGGCCTTACTATCTTTCTTAGGTTACGAACTCATTTTAGGGTCCTGGGACGGAGCCTAAAATGGGCCCTTCCTCTAGCTATAAAGGATGAATCAACAATCTAAACTGATTGGCTTTTAGGTGGACCTCTGACCTAGTTTTGTCCAAAGAGACTAAAGAGGGGCTGGAGGGTGAGGAGGGAGTGCTTAATGGGAGATTCTGGTAAGGATTTTCTCTTTTGATAAAAGGCAGGGAGCTGCCCTTACCACCTTGTTTGGGATGCATGAAGCTTGGAGCTGTGATAGGCATCCTGTGACCACGACACAACAGACACAGAAAAGCAAAGCTGAAGATGATGGAACAGAAACAGAGATTTCTTTATAACATTGAGCCGCTGAATGAAACCCTGACATTCCATCTTCAAAATTAAGCTAAATGTCCTTACGGTTTTAGCCAGTGTTAGGTTTTCTGTAATGTGCAGGCCAAAGCACCTCAGATGTTAAACAGTACCTTCCCCCCAGATTTTCTTATTGGTTCACTGTATCCACTGGTTTTTTGCCTGCTCTTGATTATTAAACAAAATTTTTGTCATTGAGAATCCTAACATGTCTATTTTAAAGTTAACATCCAGGTAGTTCATTACTTTTTATCTTAAGTGCTGATGGTCTTAGGATTAGTTTCGCTTTCTTCAAGTACTTTAGAATTTTGGTTTACAGGCTCATTTTGTGTGGGCGTCTTCCTGCTTCTTATCTCTCCCCTTCTCAATCGCTACTCCCTCGTTTCCTTCTGTAATTGCTTCCTCCACCTGTCCAGTCAGGGTTGCAGTTCTGTGGTGACAGCAGGGCTATCACAGTTCCACACAGATCTGTATACACAGGTGAGTAGACTGTTTGGCTCAGGTCCTGGTTACAATAGAAGTTATAGTCCCAGGCACTGGTTGTTGCTGCATCTTAAGTCTCAGGAGTGAGGAAACTCCCGTCTCAGGCCCTGGTGTCATTACTCTACAGGAGTTGAAATTTCTATCTGCTCATTTATGATTCCACACCTACAGCTCAGGTTCTTCTTCACCAAAATGCTTATGTTGCCTTGGGGCACAGCTGTGCTTTAGAATTTTCTCCACTTTTTCCTACTATTTTTCTATTCACAGCTTCAAAAATATACATATCCAGGTACGACACAGACTAGCACTTGAAAGCAAGCATTATGTGAATAAGCAAAAGCAAGTATTTTTTTTTGGACAAGATAAAGCTCTATGCCATGTCCCACTCATCAGTAATGCATCCTAAGAGAACAGCAGAGTTCTGACGAATAAAATGAGATCTGTGTATCCTTCTGGATTAATAGCAGAGAGCAGATTAACAGCACTATCCAGCCTTGTGCTGATTTTTATCCATTTCTATGAATTTCATGAGATCTAAGGAAGAATGGCATCAGGTCTGTTTGAAAATGGCACACTGCCTATATAAGATAGACACCACAAATCACCTTAAGACCCAGTCAGTTTAATATAAAATGTTTTTAATTGTTTTTGAAAACATTTAAAAAACAATTTTTGAGCACTTTCAATAAAAAAAGAGAACTGAAATGCTACTGCAATATTCAACTACTGTAGTTTCAGCAGGTACAACAGACAACAAAACACTGGGGAAATCTGACTTTTTGCACTAAATGAAAACATGAAACAGGGCTTGTTTTTTGTCATTTATGGTGTAGTAAAGCACATTATAGTACAAGACTATTATATGAACCTCAGATGCACTGCACACAAAAAAAAAAACTTTCCTTCTTTTCAGTTCAAAAGTCAGTGCTTATTGCAATTATATGCAAAATTATTTACTTCATGAAGTCTTATCATGATAAACAGTATGAAAAATGTTTTAAACATGAAAACAATGAAAATAATTTGAGAAAAGAACATATTCAACAATAACTAAGCAGAATTAGTAAACATAAAAAAGTAATAACTTGTGAATAACTATGCTTGCCTGGTTAACACTGAACCAGCTTTAATACAGCCAAGGGGGGAAAAAAAAGTGGTTACAGGAATACCTAGTACTGTACAAGATAAGTCAATAACACTCATGCACATTTTGTGATCATGTATTAACATGGTGAAGCAAACTAAACTTAATTCTTCCTGCTGTAATATTCTCATGTAAGAGAATAAGAAATAGAAATATCTCATTGAGATCAATGCACATTGCTACATAAGACAATTTTATCTGTCACTTTGATGACATTTTGTCTTTTCATAATGAAACACATTTAAAAAGTTTAATCTGTGGACTGTATTGGTTGCATTTATCCTAAGAGATGTGCCTACCACAGGTTCAACAAATTTAGTGCAATATATGAACCCCAGGAAGTTTGCTGGACGAATTCAACCAGATTTAAAGTGTTTGCTGCAATACTGTACAGAGGGTTAAAAATCCTCCAGTCTTTATATTTTCATAAAAAAGGATTTCCGTTATTTTTGTATTAGTAGGAAGCTAATAATGTAAACAAGGGATTAGAATGGCCTCAAAATCTCCTCTTCAGAGTATCTCGTATAGAAAGGCTCCCACCATTTGTCAAAAGAAATCGCACAGTTTCCTTTGGGTGTTGCATACTTTGGTGTGCAGTAGTGCTGTGTCTCAGGGTACAGTGAAGAAGTAACTAGCATCAAGAGAAAACATCCAACAGATCACGAAGTCAAGGTAACAGCAAACACACACAAATGCCAATGACTACGACATGCCAATATAGAAACCTCCGAGCCAAACCTAGCACCGTTTATTTGTCAAAATATGGTAATACCCTACCTTGCAAATTTATTGAACAATTAAACCTTATCAAATCAAACCCTTCATCACATTTGTTAAATATTCATTGATTGTAGTCTTCTGACTGGCTTACTAATTAGGGTAAAGGAAAGCTCAGCTAGCTAGGTTCAAGGTAGCACAGCAGTGGTTTAATGTTAGCTTTAAAAACTTAATGGCAATTTTTAAATCTATGTGAAAGTAATCCTAAATTCACTCAGATGGAGCTGTCAACTAGTGAGCAGATTTGTGTCAACAAGAAATTCATAAATAATTATTCATAAAACAAAATGGGAGCCATACAGAGAAACATTTTAAAACACATCCTGAGTGCTTCTTTTGCAACTGTGGTTATCACAATAAATAAATTAAGCATGTAATAAAATGCTCCTCTTCTTCAAGTACTATTGATATCCCCTTTGTTTTATCAGCGACATAAAGATTTGTGGCTTCAGACCTCAGGTGGTGAAATGTTTTTTGTTTGTTTTTTTATGTTATCTCCCTCCGGTTTATTTGTTTTTCAAAGGGATCCCATGATCAACTTGTATTACTATATTCAGGAGTGAAGGAGTCAGTCACTAAATTGAGGACTTAGGAATATTATAATTAAAAACTTCAAATTAAATCTTAAATAGTATTTTTATGTATGCATGTAGCCGTTGTGATGAAACTAAGGAAATGCTTTTATTTTCCTTCTAACTTCCCCTATCTCAACTACCAAATAATAAAACATAAAGTATTTTTCTAACACGCTTGTACTTATTCTATTAAATTGCAATATTTGGAGTTATTTTACTTGTGTGTGTGCGTGTGCACACATGTACATGCATGTCTCTGTGTGTGCTGGCTCCATATTAAAAATCAAATTTTAAAATAAGACTAATGCAAGGTCACAAATATAAATGGCTACTACTTTTTCCTTTAAAAAATTTTAGTGCAGCTTTTGCTTTCCTTAAATTAATATTTAATTTTCCATTATTTTCTCCTATTTAAGCCCTTCAAAATGCAGGTGCAAATGGTACTGAAGTCCCAGAAAGTCCTACAGAGATTTTTTTCATTCTACAGTAGCTCTATGCTTCAAGCCTAAATACCGATAATAACCTGAATATTATCCCTGTTTCAAGGAAGACCTTCTTGTCTACAGTTTACCTTAGCTATGATTTCATATCTAAAAGATAATGCCAACAACAACAAAAAATAACCTATACCTAAAATCAATGGTTTCCTCTACATTCTGTGCAGATCAACTGATGAATTAAAATGAACTTACACAAAATAAAGATCTAGAATGCTCTTGTAAAAGCTGGTTAGTCAATTGTTTACTAGCAAACAATGTGATTAAATGGGGGAACATTACAAAATTTAAAACCTAATACTTGCTCTTCTACAGCCTACTGTCTTCAGAAACTTGTTAAGAACTGAGGCAAGTCTAACCATTTCCTACTGAAGAAGAAACCACTTCTGCAGCAAACTCTTTTAAAATGTCACAATTAATATTAAGTGTTTCTGCTGCGGGAGGCACTTCCATTAAGACAAATACAATACATATGTCTTTAGATACAGTGTGCTACATATTATAAAACACTATTTAACCCAACATTTCAACAGTAGGATGGTCCTTGCTTTCTATCCACTCAAAACCTGATGAAGTCATAGAGCTCATGGATTCACTGCAAATTTGTTGAAATAATGGGTCATTTTTTAATTCTTCCAGTGTAGCTTCATCATCTTGTCCCTGCTGACGACCTGGATCAAACAGTAGGTTTGGGTCTAAAGTGTTCAAATCATTGATGCTGCCTGAGAGCTCAGAAGACAGCCTGATGTCACTCGAGAAATCAGACGCAGGATTAGTGAGGTCAGACGCTACCTGACCTACCAGCTGCTGGTTGGTTTGCAAGCTGTCTCCACTCAGCAGGTCTTTAACAGTGCTACTGAAATCTAATTGTTGCTCTCCGATTTCTGATTGTGCTTGATTATCTCCAGGAGAAAAGCTGATCTGATCGGTGCTATGACTTTTAGTGAGGTAAGGTGGTGTTTGGAATTCATAAACAGAAGTGCTGGAATCGATCATATTCTGTGGATTGGCACTAGGAAAAACAGTGGAAGTCTCCAAAATCTGAGTGAGATTCATCCGGGCTGTGTAATTGGAGGGCAGGTTGTTCACGCCCAAACCTCTCACTGAGTCATCATTGTCAGAATCAAGTTTACTCAACAAGACACTGGTTATTTTTTTACTGTTTGTTTGCTTCTGAAGAGCATTCGGGAAGGCTGTCTGCATCATGACCGTCAATGGAACTGACTGACTTCTTTGAGCTATGTTGTTGGCACACGCATCTGTGTGAACATTTGTGAAAACGTGAGCCTCTGGGGTTACTGGACTTCCAAAGGGGGTCACATTAGATCGGGGGATATTAGATACGGGGTACAGGGTGCTTCCACTAAGATTACGTTGGCGATGAACAGCAGGGCTCACACTCCGGCATCTGAAGTTGCTGCTGGCAGATGAATTAGTCCCTTTATTATCAAGAGGGGCAGGGACTGCAAAACCCTCCTGTTTGTTGGTGTTATTTACAGTGGCACCTTGATGCTGCACAGGAGAGACAGGAGTCAAGCGACCGAAATGAGTGTCATGATGTCTGGATTGAGACTGGTAAGACTGTCCAGGCACAGCAAAAGCATGAGGTTTCCTGAAACGGTCTTCCACTAGTTCCTGATAGCTTGGGAGAATGCCATGGCCAGAAACTGATGAATTACTAACCCCACTATACCCATTATTCATCCATTCAAGCTTGGTTTTGTCAGGGTGTGTGGCCATGGGTCTTTGCATCGGTTTCACAGGACTACTTGAGATAATGCTGGCATCATGATACGCCATACTGGAGCTTATTGGGGTAAATGCAAATGGATTCCTGCATTCAACAGGGCTGGGAGGGACACTACTGCTGCAGTTAGAATGTGGAGTACCAATGGGTGTGTGTCGGCTACTTCCTAAAGCACTATCCACAGGTGTGGTCTGGGCTAGCCTGGAGCAAGGGCTCTCCCGTGACAGACTCTGAGACCCAGCAATCATTTCTGATGTTGGAGTTGGGGTTGGGGTTGGGGTTGGGGTTGGGGTAGGAGTGGGTGTGGGTGTGTGGATCGGAGTGCCATTGCTGTGGATTGGATGATAGAAGTGGGTACCGGAGGCATGAGATGACATTGGAGCTCCTGGAGTTACTGACTGACTCTGAAGGGTCATTCCCAAACAGTTACTGTAAGAATGAGAATTGTTCATTGATATTTGCTGCTCCATAAGCACCAGCTCTTCCACAATACTATCTTGTGTAAGCTCATCGTCAAAAGGAAAGTAGCTTTCATTTGTTTGGGAAACAGAAGGCTCAAACTCTTTCAGTTCAGACTGTAGAGGTAACTGATCTGAAGACTGTGCTTGTATTTGATTCAAAGAAGATTCTTGTATCTGGCTATGCAGCTGCTGGGTATAAGTGTCCTGTGGCATTCCTTCTAATTCCCAAACAGATTTCTCTAAGTCATTGATATCAGAGTGCTCAGGAATTGTCATAACACTGATATCTTGCTGTTGTTCACAGCCGGCAGATATAAACTCAGAATCCTTACTGACCTGCTGCCATTCATTTGAATTAAAGCTGCCATCTGGTTTTGAATCACCGTCCAAAAGAAAGACATTCCCTTCAAGTTTTACTTTTATATCTGGAGATGATGATGGTGTTTGCTGTTCTGAAGCTGAATCACCGGCAATGAGAGCAGAAGAACTCAAGAGTCGATTTGCCACTATGTGCGAATTGACATTCATTGATACCTTGCTAGGAATCTGAGCACCGGCTGTTGAACTTTCTATTTTCCCTGAATGTGGAACCTTTTGGTCCTTCTCAACACTGCCTGGTTTCTGACCTTCTAGGATAACTGCAGAAAGCTGTTCCACAATTGGTTTCTTTATGGGAGGCACCTGGGACTCTTGCAATGCAGAAGACAGTCGCTTTCTTGGACTTTTAGTGCATAATTTAGGGTCTTTATTTATTGAGTCACCATTAGCTGGTGAGCTGGTGCTGGTGAAAGTTAAGTTCTGAGTGGCAACTGAGAGGGTGACAGTGCTTGGATTATTGCCTGTCGAAGCGCCTGGCAGAGTTTCAGTACAGCGGCTTTTACATTTGGTCCTCTGGTCACAGACCTTGGTTGCTTTTGCTTCAGTGACACCTTCATTTGAAGGTTTTTGCACTACTCCATCCGTATTACTTTTCTGCCCCAAAAGGGCACTAGGTGTTGTTTTGGGAGCTTTAGTCCCATCAGAATTCTCTTGGCACTGTACAGGATGCTCATCTGATGACGTTTCAGGTTCCATTTTGACTTCCACGGCAGATGCTCCCCCGGTGCTGCTGGTCCTGGATCCAGGAGACTGAAGTGAAACAACAGAACCATTCTTGATCTGTGGAATGGTCCTTGATTCTTCTGTTGTTCCTGTAGCACTGTTCACTGAGGCAGAATGTTTAAGAGGGGCACTACTGTTGCTGGGCGTGAGGGATATTGCTGTCATTTTCACCACATTTAGAGAACTCATGTGTGAAGTGGGTACAACAGCGGTTTTGATGGGGCTGCTAGTAAAGAGGACAGTAGTTGGGGAGCGAATGGTGAGTGCACTGGTGTTGGCTGGTTTGGGTAAGATCTGAGGGTAGCGGTGCCGGGCAGAACGATCCCCACCAGGACTGGCTGGAACGTTCTGAGGAGTCTTTGGTGCCTGTTTCACAGACTGCATGTGCTGAGTGACCACTTGTACGTTGAGGGGAAGAACTTTGCCGTCAGAAGAACTCATTGGACTGGGTGAAGTTACCAACTGCCTGGTCCTCTGGACCTGTTAAAAGGTAGAAAACAGAAAAGTCAGATTTAACGAGTCTAGGATATAAACAGTAATTCACGTATCTGTATAGTATTAAGGCATTTAATACATGTAATGCTAAAAAGAAAAAAAACAGTTCCTCTGTTAGACAAGAGTTTTATCTATCTATAAATATGTTAGACCAGGTTGTATACAATCAGACACATAAATATTATAAAAACTGTAACACAGTGCAATATAGTTATAAAATATAATATGTAAGAAAAACATTAAGATACTTTTCAAATTGGCAAGACTAAAAACTTCGCAATTGTGATGAATACTTGCCAAAATAATCATTTTTAAGGAGGTTATAGGAAGAGAAGATAAAATCTTGAAAAAACATGCAACTATAAAGGTATCTACCTCTGGGCCAAGAAAGTGACTCACTCATGGGGTGGGGGACTGTCATAACGTCATTGGACATTAATAATTAAACCACTGTGGATACGTTCTCAGATAAAACTACTGTCTCCCCAAGTTTGCTCTATAGTGAATAGCATATGAGCGTGGTTACCAGGTATGCCACGTATTGATGACATGATGATAATGATGATGATAAGAAAAACAAAGATAAAAGATCTCCTTAATGATATCATCAATAATAACATAAAATACCACTTTGTTTTAGCAAAATGCCCTCTCATTTTAAAAGCCCCTTCATCATAATTTCAGTTGTGTGAGATAGAAAAGGAGACTTATAACCTCGTTTGTTAATAAGGAAACAGATTCAGAACAGCTAAGGGACTTGTCCAAGGTCCTACGTAGAGCAAGCCACAGCAACAGGTCTATATTAAAGTGTTATCAAGGGGCGCCTGGGTGGCTCAGTCGTTAAGCGGCTGCCTTCGGCTCAGGTCTTGATCCCAGGGTCCTGGGATTGAGTCCCACATTGGGCTCCCTCCTCAGCGGGAAGCCTGCTTCTCCCTCTCCCACTCCCCCTGCTTGTGTTCCTGCTCTCACTCTCTCTCTCTCTCTGTCAAATAAATAAATAAAATCTTAAAAAAAAGCTGTTATCAATATGTGTTACAACTTTGCTCTGTCTGAATGTTAAAAAGAAGAAAAGTTTAAACCAAAAAAAATTCACACTTGATCATCTTGGCTTAGCTAGAGATGAAACAATTCTGAAAATGATTCATATCTTACATAAACCTCTGGTTATGTGTGCATACTCTGCATGTCTTAAATCTTTGTATTTTCACTTGTGTTCATTTTATAGCTTGCTTTGTAATCAGCATTGTATATTGTGACTAAAAAACAACTGACAGGGAGCCTGGATGGCTCAGTCAGTTAGGTGGCGGACTCTTGATTTTGGCTCAGGTCATGATCTCAGGGTCATGGGATCGAGCCTTGGGTCAGGCTTCATGCTGAGCGGGAAGTCTGCATGAGATTCTCTCTCTCTCCTCCTGCCCCTCCCCCTGCCATGCTTGTGCGCACGTGCGCACTTTCTCTCTCAAATAATTAAAACCTTTTTTTTTTTTAAAGATTTTATTTATTTATTTATTTGACAGAGAGAGAGACAGCGAAAGAGGGGACACAAGCAGGGGGAGTGGAAGAGGGAGAAACAGGCTTCCCACCAAGCAGGGAGCCCAATGCGAGGCTCGATCCCAGGACCCTGGGATCATGACCTGAGCCGAAGGCAGACGCCCAACGACTGAGCCACCCAGGCACCCCAAGTAAAATCTTTAAAAGACGACTGACTGAAGCTGAATCTATCTGTGCTCACAAAATCAATCTGTAACTGAATCTATACCTATACTTGCCTCCTTCTTGTGTGCCACTTTTAATTAAACAAATGCTCTCCCAGCATCCCAGTGAGGTCTAACACTATGTAATGCTATTACCGGAATGGGACTAGGGACAGCTGCCACAACGATACCAATAGGCTGAGGAGAAAGGATTGCAGGATTTCCATTAGAAAGATTAGTCACTCCATTGGTTGTAGCGCCTTCTGCTTTTTTGCCTGAGGATTCTCCTGGCAAAGGGGACTGTAGTTTCTGTTCTTGCTGCTTCTTCTGAATTTTCCGTTGCAATTGCTGTTTAGCATCAATAGGAGAAGGCAAAGTCTTCACTTGAGGCTGAAAAGAATTACTCTCAGCTGTAGGTATAAAAGCAGACGGCTGGGTAATTCCTTTAATTCCTGAAAATAAACAGAAAAGAAAGCTAAAATAAATACTCTGTTTTATAGAAGGCAGTCACAACTCAATTTCTTTGGCTATGTAGCCATCTACTGGACAAAGCAACCAAAACCAGCAAATTTTAATTCACAATCTCTTTATAAAGCGTTAAGTGTTAGACTTTCAGTTTAAAAACAGTTGTCAACATTGTTTGACACCTTAAAATATGGTTCAACTCAGGTGACCGTTTCAGTTAAGTCAGCAATAACAGATGAAGATTTTGAAAAGAGTAGTAGCTATGTCATAAATATGCAGAAGTTAAGATAAATAAATACCAAAGGAGCATGTTTCACATCTTATCAGATGTCAGAAATGTCCTTCCCCAATTCTCTAATTAGAAATGCATGTATTTTCATGATTTAAATATTCAGCTCACAAGGGGCATTCAATAAATATTTGCTGAAATCATTCATATTTAGAAAAAATGTGTATAGGGAAAACAAGTGTTTAATTCTACAAATTCACAAAAAGAGGTACTATTTTAACTGCTACTATACAATTATTCCAGTATGACACAGGAGTAATTAAGCAGAGCTGCTGCATAAAACTGAGGTTAAGGTATTTTGAAACAGTGTCACTGAGAAAACTTTTCAAAGCAGTAGTAAGAGCAACACTGAGAAAAAAGGAATGATAAACTAAGCAAAAAGATAAATTTTAAGTTAAGAACAACTGATGATATAGTACAATTAATTTTTTAAAAAGCTCATTTCACATTTAGGGTGCAGCATTACAATCATTAGAAAGTAAGCTGTGGCTGGTAAAAACAGTGTAGACGAAAGGGGAGGTCCCCACCATCCTTCTGGTACACCGTTTCCCTGGCCCAATTTCTGCTTTTCATCAACAAGTTGTGGAGGGGGGACAGGAGAGAAAGAAGTGACTTAAACTCTTTCCCACACACTTACTCAGTAGTCCCTCATCTTTTGACTCCCTTTTGATCACCTAAGTACCATTTTTTCTCTTCAAATCCAGCTCAAACTGTACTGCTCCCTCTTGGCCCCCAGCCTGGGCTCTGGCTTCTCAGCACCTGCACCCGAAAGCCTCTGCCAATGGCTCAAAGCTCAGCTGTCTCCCTCCTGCCAGGGTCTCTGGACAGGAATGATTTCCAAGCAGCTGACGTACAAAAGGACATTTGAAACACAACCTGTTCTTAATATGGAGACTATATTTATAAAAAACCAAATTCACCTTCAAAAGATGAAGATTAATCACCAAAGGTATTTAAAAAAATATAGCAGTGGTTGAGAACAAAATTTTAAGAATCTAAAAATGTTTTGAGTAATGATATAATTGCTAAACTACTGAATACTTTCACAAAGTGAAACATGTTTATATATGAAATTTTTAGTATTTTTGTTTAAAAAACACACCTTCCTTTACACTTATGCTTTAAAAATTCATTCATCCCATCATTCACCACTTCTTTCAGTCAGACCTTGTGAGCAATGAGGAAAATAAGATGGAGGTTTCTTTCCCATGGTACCTCCTAATTCCTCAGCTCGTTCAAGTACTAATCTAGGTGTCAGTAGGGGTAAGAGAGAACACAGAAAGCCGAAGGGCCCATATCTTTTTTTTTTTTTTTTTTTTCTGTTGTTGGCCCATATCTTTTAAAACCTCATTTTGCCAGAAGATAAGAAGACAGCATGATGTAATGCAGTTAACCTGGGCTTTTGAGACCAACAAACTGGAATTCAAATCCTGGTCCCACTGCGTATCTGGCCATGGACAAATTACTTAACCTCCCCAAGCCTGTTTTCTGATCTGTAAAATGGGAATTAATATCACCTGTCTCACAGGACTGCTGGGGGAAGAAATGAGGTAGCATATCAGGCTACCTAACTAGATAAGGCTACACAAGCGCTCTCCTGTTCATGTGTAAGTGTAAATGAGCAGCTTTAAGTCATACAGTTTACAATCTAGAAAAAGAAAATCATGACAAAATTCTGGTAAGAGATTATTTTGCTGAAGTGAGTCCTCAATTGACAGTAAGATGAAAGGATAGAACAAGAATACACCCCCCACCAAATACGTAAAGCTTCTGATAAATAAAAACTGAAAGAAAAATAACTGTTAAAATTATTAAGATTTAAAAAAAAGTGAAGTTATTTAAGAAACTACAATTCTGGCTGGGAGAAATCCATTACAGATTTAAATTATTTACATTTAATAATCAGAAGAATAATCTCTGGAAAACAAGTTTCACATTAATACATTTTCCATAGAAATTATAATTTCCTAGAGTAATAACACAACTTATTCATTCTTCCTTAGGTTATTAAAACGTATGACTGAAATGAGACATTTAAAAAACTGCAACAGAACGGGTACTTTACACAGCTACTAATTTAGGAGGGAGTTGTTTATTCCAATACTGTCAATTCCTAAAACTATCAAATGAAAAAAATCCCTATTTGAACAAAAATATTCATTTGAATGTATATTTAAAAAAAATCACTCTTGCTATTTTATAATAATGCCTCATATAGTTTGCTTTTTGTGACACGAAGTTACCTCTCACATTATCCAAAGATCATTTTGTTTATAAGTATTAGTTTCTAATAGGAAGCTAGCAAGTCATTTTAAAAATTTAATCTTATCTAATATTTGTTAATTTAGACACACATGCATATTTAAAAGTACACATACACATATTCTTTAAATTTTAAAGTAGCAATGGAAAAATTAAGATCAACTGGGAAATCATAAAAGTTTCATGTTTCAGCAGAGCAATATACTAGAGAAAAACTACAGCTTGCAGCTTTATAATGGAATGACTATAATTACTACTATTTTTGTTGGCTCAACAAACCCATCTAAACTTAGAGTTAAGTGAAGTGAGGGTAAACTCATACAAACACTAAAAAGACAGGAAAGTTCTCTGGAGAAACTCTTCTTTTGCCACCAACTCTAAAATGCAGTAACACCTCTGTCCCTTTGAGCTTTAGCTTGTTAGTGGTAATTCTGTACCTGGTGGTGCTGCTGCCATGACCGTTAGAGCTGCCATCGACTTGGTGCCTATGTAATGACTTTTTACAAGGAAGCGTGCTAACTCCAAGACCGTGTCGAATGGCTGGCTTAACACTTTCTGGGCCCATTCACACACAAGACGGCAAGCAGAAGAGAGAACTTCCTCCTCAATATTTTGAAGCTGCCCAGAAGGTTCCGTTCCTTCCAACTAAACAAAGGAAAAAGGAAAAGTTAACTTATAAAAGAAAGTTCAGAGAAATTAAACTGAAGCACACTGAAGGCGTGTATTCTTAATTAGAAGATGTAATCTAGGTCTGTCGGGTCAAAGTCGTATAAAACGCCCTACTGGCAGGCATAGAAGAGCCGTGCAAGGGGCACCTGGGTGGCTCAGTCGTTAAGCGTCTGCCTCCGGCTCAGGTCATGATCCCAGGGTCCTGGGATCGAGCCCCGCATCCGGCTCCCTGCTCCGCGGGAAGCCTGCTTCTCCCTCTCCCGCTCCCCCTGCTTGTGTTCCTGCTCTCGCTGTCTCTCTCTCTGTCAAAATAAATAAATAAAATCTTTAAAAAAAAAAAAAAAGAAGAAGAGCCGTGCAAATGCGAGGCCTATGCCTACACCACCGGCCAGGTTACAGCCACCAGGAGCACTGGGTCTGAAACACTGAAATGGTCGTTAAATATATATGAAGGCTAAGGGATCTTACGAATCTTTCTAAAACACTTTTCTGACATCAATAAAACAAACTATGCCACTAGCTGTATTTTCTCTTCTTTGTACTTGTATTAGATATATAAGTAAATCAAAAAGGGAAAAAAAAGACATCCATACTATATTACCCCACAACTTAATTTTTCCTGTTGACAATATACATATATAGTCAATATACATCATGGATATATTTAGAAACCAGTTTAGACCTATGTTCCTCTTAATTTCGTCAACGATGTTGATGTAAATGCTATCTAATTTCATCAATCATGCTGATGTAAGTCAGATACGCTAAAATTTTTCAGCCACTGTTAAATTTTTTGTCTCATTTATTTTGTAAAAGGCATAGTTCCTGGTCCCTGGTTTTATCCAAATGAGACTATGCAGTATGCATTTCAATGCTGATATTAAGGTATAATTCTACTTATTAAAAAGAAAAGGCAGAATTCTTACCCCATCTCCAGTTTTGTGAAAATCAAGATTGGGCAGTGTTGGCATATGAACAAAGGCTTTTTTCCTTAGTCCACTGTAGCAATATGTAATAAACAGTTAAGGTCTAAAGCATTCTAAATTAAATGAATTGCTTATATATAATCACCATTTGAGAAGTAACCATATTATGAAATAGGAATAAAATCAGCACGAGATAACATCTACTTTCTGAGTTCTTCAGTAAGAGAAACCTCAATATTATAAATTCAGGACACTTTCACTGTTTTGAAATTGGAACAGTCTCTGTAGAATGTTATTGTCTTAAACGAAACAAAATGATTCTCATCGCTATAAATTTTATGAATAAATGTTCCTAATAGGCTATGCCAACCACCAGTAACAAACAGGTCAGAAGGAAAAGGAATATCCAGATGGAAACCTGGCACAGCACAGGGAAACTTTAGCCCAGGGCACTGGGACAAAAACAACTCTAAAGAGTGTCACAAGGGCTTTAACCTTTTCAGTTCTTTTTCCACTGAAACACACAGGATTATCACCTGTAACATGCCAAAGACCCATCAAGACAGTTTTGCTTGTACTCAGAGAACAAGGATGGGTCATGCAACAAGTGAGCAGAGAGCACCTGGAGCTGTTTCAGAAAAGCAGTGTCCCCTTCCTTCCCCTTTCCTCTCATCTCCACAGAAGCGGGTTTCTGTGCCTTGGAAAAGGCCAAGGGCTACGTAAAGAGAAATAATATTTTTCTAATACAGAGACCCTCTATTTTACAGCCTTCTGCCAAGAGTCAGAAGGACTTTAATAAATTCTTCATTTTCATTTCCTTCTGTTTGCTACTAAGTATGTCTCCGTCACAACAGGGACCTTTCCTATGCTCTGGCTTTAATTTTAATACAGGCTTTAAATGGTTGGCTGAAAAAATACTTTAAAGAGAATATAATCATCCAGGACAAGTTCCACAGGAATTTTTCCTGAGTGGTGTATATTTTGCCAAAGAGATCCCGATGTTTCTAAATTACGGGAAGAAGATAGCTAACCTCTTTCTCCATTTTTACTGATATGATTTACAATAGCTGCACTGTGACCTATCTCAGTTAATTCTTATTGTTAAAGAAAAGGAGATTGGACCATTAAGAACACACATTACAGTGACAGAATATGGTGAAATCTATCGTAATCCTAAAACCACTATTTGTTATTTCTCTTGTAGTTTGATATATAGCCAGGAAAATAATGTTTGCAATTATTCTACTAAGAACTTTGAGTTGCTTATATTTGTTGACTTAAATTTACTTCTAAATATAGTTGCTAGTTGAACTACAACAGCAGATGTTCTAAGTGATTACTAAAGAGAGTACTAAAAACCATTCCGGTAAAGGATATTTAGATTTGCCTCTTGTGCCCAGACGACGTGCCTTCATGTT
Organism: Mirounga angustirostris; assembly: GCF_029215605.1. Lineage (NCBI taxonomy): Eukaryota > Metazoa > Chordata > Mammalia > Carnivora > Phocidae > Mirounga > Mirounga angustirostris. Next base: position 48,985,886 of record NW_026991717.1, on the reverse strand, counting down.
TGGAAAGACATTTTTCATGATCTTTCCAAAGTCAGCAGCACTTAATGGATGGTAACCAAGATTGTCACAATAGCTCCTGCAAAAGAAGGAGGGACCAATTTAGAGCAACAGAACTCAGAGTTACACAGGACAGTGCTATTTCAATACAATTTGACCACTTTAACAAAATTAAAAGCCACATCTTCAAGTCATTCACCACAAATTTCACTGATCATAACTCTTTGGAGACTAACTCAGGCTTAGTTAGCTTGTTTCATCCTCAAGGTATACAATACCATGCTTTCAATAGCATCCAAAAAAACTCACTGTAAGAGATACCCCAGTACAAAGTTTTCCAATTATAACCCAACCCTGCACTCTGAGATGAGTATATCCAGCTCAACCAGTAGGGCTCTACATTTCCACAGAAGTATCAAATTCAAACACTGAGATAATTTCCAACATACACATTACGTAAGTCAGACAGCAGAAACAAAACTATATAATTTAAAATAGAAACATGATATATTAGGCCTAAAAGGGACCTCAGGGATCATCTATACCAACACTCTCATTTTACTGATAAGGGAAAAAAATGAAGGCACAGAGAGAGATTCCAAAGGTCCAGTGTTCTTTCTTCACCCCCACCACTTCTATTATTGCCAGGAAAAAGTACTTTGTAAAACAGTAACTTCAAGTGGGAACAGGGAAACAAGCCAAGTCTTAACTACTACTGGAATCCAGTCATAGGTAAAGAGCCAATCCCTCCTGTACCAGTTCAGCAGCAGGCCAAGGCTACCAAGGCCTTTGAGAGGACCACTACCTGAGAAACACCAAAGAGGACATCAGAGGAATTCCATGGGAATCCAGTCATATTTCCCCACCTCACCTCTTATTTCAGCACTGACCAGAGCAGCTTCTTGATAATGTCATGCAGTGGAGAGCCAAAAAGAGATTTAAGAAGAAACAAAGGAAAACAACTGAAGACCTGTGAACAGGATATAATGGTAACTGGGACTTCAGTTCTTGTAGACTGCTGAATATACTAGCTCTTGCTAGTATGTAAAAACATTATATATACTTACATGTATATTTATATTGTATTATCTATGTAACATAAATATATATAAGTATACATTTGTATTATGCAATACATTCCTGAAGTGACCTGAATTTAAGAAGTCAAACTGGGTGAGACTTAGGAGGAGGTAGGGACCCTGGGGAGCCTTAACAGAGACACTAGGGTCAGGTTTTGGAGACAATGGTATTATTCTTGATTGTGCCCTTCCTATACCCACACCAAATTCCACGTATCTCTGGTGCAGGTGTGGGGAGAGAGGAGCTGCCCAGCAAACACATTCCCAGCAATGTTGAAGAGGGGGGAGAAAGGAAAGGAGCTAACATGCATTGAGAATTCCCCTGACAGGAAGTATTAGATTAAATATGTCATATTTAACTTGAGACTACATGTAATACTCTAGTGGTTCAGGTCAAGGTTGAAGGTACAAAGTGAAGAGGTAACTATTTTCCAGTGCTGACAATTTAAATGAATTGTATCAAATCATAACCATTTCAGTATCAAGTTAAATCAGTCATTTTTATGGTTTAAATCAGACCAGAAAGAAAATTAAATGACGTTCTTTTGCACCTCGGGGACTTGACCTGTTCCCCCTACCTGGAAAAATTACTTTTCTTATTCTTCAAGTCCCAGCTGAAACGTTATTTCAGAAGTAAGTGTCTCTAATAACTCCCCTATCTAAAGCAGTGCCCTCCTGTGACACTCTCACCATATTTATCAGTGTACTCTTTTTTCTTCTCATGACTTATAATAATTATGTAACAGCCAATTTCCTTGTTGTTTGCCTCCTCCATTAGGCTGTATGTACAACCAGGGCAGTGACCATAACTATCTCGTTCACCACTGTACTGTCAGCATTAAGAACAAGATTTAAGAGTCACATTAAATTTTAACATAATATTATGTCAGGCTTAAAACAAGAAACTTTAAAGAAACACATAAGGCAATAAGGAAAACACTGTCCACAGAGCTCCTATGATAGCAATGGCATATATATGGGCCTAAAGAACCGGACACCAAATAAAGAGAAGCAGGGCAATGAGTCTAATGAGAAAGGTAATATAGCCATCCTTTTCTCCCTCTGGGACTTAGGTTTTCATGGTTTTTCATTACATTAGTCTACCAAATTTTTTTACTTTGGCAAAAGGGATGTGTGAAAGGTTGGCAAAGTAAAGTATCCAGATGATCACTACAGAATTTGCTTGCTAAATCCTGAGTGTGACTTCAGAATGTGAAATGTTTTTTGATTCTTATTTATTCCATTAAAAGAGAGGAATTCTGGGGTGCCTGGTGGGTTCAACTGGTAGAGCATGTGACTCTTGATCTTGGGGTCATGAGATTGAGCCCCATGTTAGGTGTAAACATTACTTAATTTTTTTTTTTTTAAATAAGGAGGACATGTAAAAGAGAGGAATTCCTCTTTTGGAAGGATTTTTTTTTTTTTTTTTTTTTTACGATGACCTTATCTTCAATATACTCTTTAGTGGATAAGTATAAAAAGTACCTTGTAGACATATAAACAGCTCAAATTACTCCTCCTAAAAAAAATAGTAGGCAATGTTAAAATAAAATTGCTTATGATTCAAAATTCTATACTTTGACATCTTATATGTCAAAGAGAAAATAGAGTCCCAAATTAAAAGCAACCATACTGGAGCAGGTCCTCAATTTCTTTAATTTTATGAACTCTCAGAACTGGCAATAAGTTCAGAAGTTGTACAGTTCAACTTCTCCTAAATGATGGGTTACATCAATGTGAACACTTCCCCTGATAGAGAGGGCTCTAGATTGTAAGACGGCCTATTCAATTTTTAGTGGTTCTAATTTTCAAAGAAAAAGGATTTCATTATCAGAGCCCATTCTCCACTGGGAAGATATAGATATTCAATGATTTTGTTTTAATCTGAGGAAGTATTTTTAGGTTACCTAATCATAATTTTGAAACCACTGCTATGTAACAATCTACAGATTATTCCAGGTCACGTGGAGATCTTGGTTATTTACATCTGGTTTTCCTGGTTCATAACTTTAACTGCAGGTTGATCAAGCAATATATAGTGTCAGTTATGGTCAGAATGGCTAAAATTAACAACTCAGGAAACAACAGATGTTGGTGAGAATGTGGAGAAAGGGGAACCCCCTTATACTGTTGGTGGGAATGCAAACTGGTACAGCCACCCTGGAAAACTGTATGGAGGTTCCTCACAAAGTTAAAAATAGAAATACACATGGGCGCCTGGGTGGCTCAGATGGTTAAGCGTCTGCCTTCGGCTCAGGTCATGATCTCAGGGTCCTGGGATCGAGTCCCGCATCGGGCTCCCTGCTCCTTGGGAGCCTGCTTCTGCCTCTCTCTCTCTCTCTCTCTCTCTCTCTCTCTCTCTGTCTGTCATGAATAAATAAAATCTTAAAAAAAAAAAAAAGAAATACACTACAATTCAGCAATTGCACTACTAGGTATTTATCCAAAGGATATAAAAATAGTGATTTGAAGGGCACATGCACCCCAATGTTTATAGCAGCACTATCCATAATAGCCAAAACATGGGAAGAGCCCAAATTTCCATCAACTGATGAATGGATAAAGATGTGGTGTACACACACACACGCAATATTAGTCATCAAAAAGAATGAAATCTTGCCATTTGCAATGATGTGGATGGAACTAGAGTGTATATGCTAAGTGAAATAAGTCAGTCAGAGAAAGACAAATACCGTAAGATTTCACACATATATGGAATTTAAGAAATAAAACAGATGAACATAGGGGAAGGGAAGAAAAATAAAATAAGATAAAGACAGAGGGAGGCAAACCAAAAGACACTTTTATTTTTTTTAAGATTTTTATTTATTTATCTGACAGAGAGAGAGAGAGCAAGCACACAAGCAAGGGGGGAGCAGCAGAGGGAGAGAGAGAAGCAGGCTCCCCGCTGAGCAGGGAGCCCGATGTGGGGCTCAATCCCAGGACCCTGGGATCATGACCTGAGCCAAAGGCAGATGCTTGACCGACTGAACCACCCAGGTGCCCCAAGAGACTCTTAACTGTAGAAAACAAACTGAGGGTTGCTGGAGGGGAGGTGGGGGGGGTGCAGGGTAAATGGGTGATGGACATTAAGGAGGGCATGTGATGTAATGAGCACTGGGTGTTATATGCAACGGATGAGTCACTAAATTCTGTATCTGAAATTCATATTCCACTATATGTGAACTTGAATTTAAATAAAATCTTGAAAGAAAAAAAAGATATGGTGTCAGTTAACACTTAACTCAGTGTCAGATTATATTTACCCAAGACTTAAAAAATGGGAAGGAACAATGGTACGTTCATAGGATAACCAACATTCTAATGCCATTCTTAAAATGAGATCTTTTTTTTTTTAAATCTCATTTTTTTAATAGTACGCTTTCAAGACTTTGAAATTAAGCCTAACTTTCAACATGATCATCAACACATCACTCAAAATCTTTGGTAGCAAATCAGTCTTTAATGTTTATTCATGCCATTTACAAATTAACTATAAAAATTAAACAATTACTTAAAGTTAAAACAATATAAACAAAAGTCGTAAAAGATTAGGGGCAAAAATACAGTCTTAGGTTACCTTACCATACCTGGACATTTTTGAGTGCTCTGTATGCATTACATTATTTAATTCTCCCAATGACCTGGAGGCAGGTATTTTTTTTTTATTGTGCAGAGTTGTTTTTATACTCCTCTGAGTCTCAAAACCATTAAATAGGAGCTCCTGTTTTCTTACAGATGTAAAAAAAAAAAAAAAAAAAAATGGCCATAGCATACTTTATATGAAAACATGCACACATATTTCACTACATGTAAAATATATATGCATTATTTATAGTGCTGGAATTCAATAAATGTCGATTGATGAGGATGGTGATACAATAGTCTCTAAAATGCACTTAAGCTGTTTCACTGCAATAGCACATTACTACCTATAAAAAGTGTGATGCAAAAAGGCCACCCTATACTACCAGGTAGAAAATCAAGGAAGATAGCATTACATGTGTATAAAATGTTATAAAGTATAACTGCTTTTATTTATAAGAACATACACTAATTTTGGGTAGCAAAAATTTGAAATGGCATAGTGTCAGCCATGGATGGCTACAATTCATGGCATACTACTGTCTTCATGCATGATTTCAAGATCCATACTTTGGATACCCTTCACCCATTTCTCCCATTCCCCCAACCGTTGCCTTTTGCAACCACCAGTCAGTTCTCTGTATCTATGAACTATTTATTTTTTTTAGGTTCCACATATGAGAGATCATAGAGTGTTTGTCTTTCTCTTACTTCACTTAGCATAACGCCTGCAAGATCCATCGTACATTGTCTGAATTGGCAAGATTTCACTTGTTTCTTTGGTGAATAATATTTGTGTATGTGTGTGCACCAGAATTTCTTCATCCATTCATCCATCAATGGACACTTAGGTTGTTTCTGTATCTTGGGTATTTTAAATAGTGTGAGGAACATGGGGATGTATGTATCTTTTTGCATTAGTGTTTTCATTTTTGGACAAGTATCCAGAAGTGCATCATATGGTATTTCTATTTTTAATGTTTTGAGGAATCTCCATATTTTTTTCAATAGAGACTGCCTGCACCAATTTACATTCCCTTTTTTTCCCATTACCTCACCAACACTTGTTTCTTGTCCTTTTGATAACAGCCATTCTAACAGGTGTGAGGTGATATACCTCATTTTGGTTTTGATCTGCATTTCCCTGATGATTAATGATTGAGCAACTTTTCATGTATCTGTTGGCCATCTGTATGTCTTCTTGGGAAAAATGTCTGTTTAGATCTTCTGCTCATTTTTTTTTTTAAGATTTTATTTATTTATTTATTTGAGAGAGAGGGAATGAGAGACAGAAAGCAGGAGAGGGAGGAGGGTCAGAGGGAGAAGCAGACTCCCTGCTGAGCAGGGAGCCCGATGTGGGACTCAATCCCGGGACTCCAGGATCATGACCTGAGCCAAAGGCAGTCGCTTAACCAACTGAGCCACCCAGGTGCCCTCTTCTGCTCATTTTTAAATATCAGTTTGCTTTTTGCTACTGAGTTGTAGGAGTTCTTTATATATTTTGGATATTTTCCCCTTGTAAGATACATGATTTGCAAATATTTTCTCATATTCGGTAGGTTGCCCTTTTATTTTGTTAAGCTTCCTCTGCTGTGCAGAAGCATTTTAGTTTGACATAGTCTCGTTTATTTTTCTTTTCATTGCTTTTACTTTTGGTGTCAGATTAAAAAAAATCATTGTTGAGACTTATGTCAAGGAGCTTACTGCCTATGTTTTCTCCTAGGAGTCTCATGGTTTCAGGTCTTACGTTCAAGTCCCTACTTTTGAGTTGGTTTTCGTGTATGGTCTAAGATAGTAGTCCAGTTTCATTCTTGGGTATGTGGTTGTCCTGTTTTCCCAACACTATTTATTGAAGAGACTGTCCTTAACCCATTGTATATTCTTGGCTTCCTTTGTCATAAATTAATTGACCTATATGCATGGGTTTATTTCTGAGCTCTCTACTCTGTTCCAGTGATCCGTGTGTCTGTTTTTATGCCAATACCATACTGTTTTAATTACTAGACTTTTAACAGAGTTTGAAATCAGAGAGTGTGATGCCTTCAGCTTTGTTCTTCTTTCTCAAGACTGCTTTGGGGTCTTTTGTGGTTCCATACAAATTTTAGGACTCTTTGTTCTATTTCTGTGAAAAATGCCATTAGAAATTTCATAGGGATTTCATAGGGATTGCATCAAATATGTAGATTATTCTGGGTAGTAGAGACATTTTAACAGTATTATTTCTTCCAATCCATGAGCATGGAATATCTTTCCATTTGTTTGTGTCTTCAATTTTTTCCTTAATGTTTTGTAGTTTACAGTATACAGGTCTTTCACCTCCTTACCTAAATTTATTCCTAGGTATTTATTCTTTCTAATAGAATTATAATTAAGACTGTTTGCTTAAGTTCTGATAGTTCAATATTAGTGTATAGAAACACAACAGATTTTTGTATATTGATTTTATATCCTGCAACATTAGTGAATTCGTTTATTAGTTTAACAGCTCACTGATGGAGTCTTTAGGGTTTTTGATATAAAATATCACATCATCTGCAAACTGTTTTACTTATTTTTCAAATTGGATGCTTTTAATTTCTTTTTCTTACCTAATTGCTATGGCTAGGACTTCCAATACTATGTTGAATAAAAGTACCAAGAGTGGACATACATGTCTTGTTCCTGATCTTACACAATGATGTTAGCTGTGGGCCTGTCATATATGGCCTTTATTATGTTGAAGCATGTTCCCTCTATACCCACTTTGTTGAGGGTTTTTATCATGAATGGATGTTGAATTCTATCAAATGCTTATACTGCATTTACTGAGTCAATCATGATTTTTATGCCTCAATTTATTAATGTGGCGTATCACATGTTGATTGATTTGCAGATACTAAACCATCCGTGCATCCCTGAAATAAATTTTTGATAGGTATGTACTTACTGCCATCTTGTTAATTGTTTTCTGGCTGTTTTTGTAGTTCCTCTCTGTTCTTTTCTTCTTTCCTCACTCTCTTTGTGGTTTGATGGCTTTCTTTAGTAGTATGTTTATACTGCTTTCTCTTTATCATATGAGTATTTACTACAGGTTTTTGCTTTGTGGTTACCAGAAGGCTTACATATAACAACTTATCTCTACTAGTCTATTTTAAGTTCATAACAACATAAGTTTGATCACATTTTAAAGCTCAACATCTTTACTCTTCCTCTTCCATGTTTTACGTTATATGTTTCTATCTTCTGTATCCCTTAATTATTGTAATCATAGTTATTTTTACTTTTGTCTTCTACACTTCACACTAACTTTATGATTATTCCACTACCTTTAGTATATATTTGCCTTTCCAGTGAGATTTACTCTTTCATATGTTTTGTTGTTATTAATGTCTTTTCTTTTCCACTTAAAGAAGTCCCTTTAACATGATTTAGTGGTAATGAACTCCTTTAGGTTTTGTTTCTCCGGAAATCTCTTGATCTCTCCTTCACATCTCAATGATAACTTTGCTACGTACAGTGTTTTTGACTGGAAATGTTTTTCTTTTAGCACATTGAATATATCCTGCCACTCCCTTCTGGCCTGCAAATTTTCTGCTGACGAATTTGATGATAGTCTTACGGGGCAGGGGGGAGGAGTTCCTTTATATGTAACAAGTTGCTTTTCTTTTGCTGCTTTAAAAATTCTCTCCTTGTCTTTAAACTTTTTTTTTTTTTAAAGATTTTATTTATTTATTTGAGAGAGAGAGAACACATGAGAGGGGATAGGGTCAGAGGATGAAGCAGACTCCCTGCCGAGCATGGAGCCCGATGCGGGACTCGATCCAGGGACTCCAGGATCATGACCTGAGCCGAAGGCAGTCACTTAACCAACTGAGCCACCCAGGTGCCCTAAACATTTTAATTATAATGTATGTTGGTGTGGGTCTATGAGTTCATCTTAATTTGAAGTCCCTGGGTTTCCAGGATCTGGGTATCTGTTTCCTCCTCATGTTAGGGAGGTTTTCAGCCATTATTTCTTCAAATAAGAAATTTGCCCCTTTCTCTAGCTCTTTTCTTCTGTGACTCTTAATAATGTGAATATTAGTCTCCTGATTTGTCTAATAAGTCCCTTAAGATACCACTGTCTCATTCTTTTTTGTATTTGCTGCTCTGATTGGGTAAGTTCTATTGCCTTACCTTCAAGCTCACTGATCTTTTCTTCTGCTTCATTTAGTCTGTTGTTGAACCCCTCTAGTGTATTTTTCAGTTTGGTTATGTCAGCTCTGTGACTTCTACTTGGTACTTTCTTGTTTTCCATCTCCTTGTTAAAGTTCTCACAATGTTCATCCATTATTCCCCCAAGTTCAGTGAGCATCTTTATGATCATTACTTGAATTCTTTATCAGGTAAATTACTTATGTCTGAAAAAGTTTTTCTTTTTCTGAGGTTTTATCTTATTCTTCCATTTGGAACATATCCTCTTTTTCATTTTGCTCTACTCTGTGTCGGTTTCTATGCATTAGATAAAACAGCCACCTCCCCCCTGTCTTGATGGAGTGGTCTCATGTAGGTGAGCCTTGTTGTTCAACCCTGCCCTACCTCTTGGCTATCCCAAACTTTTGTGCTTGTCCAAGTAGTCTGTTATATTTTTAATAGCTCCCAGTAGTTAAGTAGATGCCAAGACCTATCAGTGTCCCGAAAAGGAGGATTTCAACACCTAGAATCAAGCTAATGGGAAGCCAGATCATCAGGTAGCAGCTTTTAAAAGTATGCAAACATACATAGTCCTATGAGACTACAAGTGTAGCCCCACTGGCCATCAGAGCCAGCAATCTGGAGGTGTCCTTTGGGTGACAATTGCAAAAATTAGGGCTCCTGATGAGTCTGCAACCCCTCTTCTGAAAGATACTGGTGAGCTGCAGCAAAACAGAGGGAGACTGTGGTGTCCACAGCCTCCATTCTTCGAGACCAGCTCCATAGACCACTAGATGTATGTCAAACCTGAATCTGCACCTCAGATAAAGCTCCAGGACAAGCACAGAGGCCTCCTACATAGAAAGACTGGGAAGTGTGCCCCAGTCTGCTGTCTGTGCAGTGCCTTGGAAGTGGAAGCCTTCTAAGAACTGTCTCTCCATTTGGCACAGTTCTCTGAGACCCAGGAATTTAAGACCCCTGGCCATCAGAGCCAAGTGATCAAGTGGTATCCCCTGGGTGGCAGATCCAAAAACTGAGGCACTAGACATAAAAGCCAAGGTGTCAGACATGTGTAAAAATTCCCTTTGGGAGACACTGGCACTCTGGAACACAACAGAGGGAAAGTGCAAAGATGGTGCTTGCCCTCAGATCTCTGAAAAGGATTACAGTTAACCCTCAGATGCATATTTAATTAGAAGCCTGCTCCATAGGCTGCAGCCATAATTAGCTAATAGATCTCCTCAGAAAGACCTAGCCTCTTGCAATGCCCTGGGGCTAGCAGCTGTTTAAGAATTCTTTTTCCATTGGTGACAGTCTTTTAGGACCCACGAGTGTTAGACCCCACTGGCTACCAGATCCAGATGATGTGGAGGTGTTCCCTGGCAGTAGCTGTGAAAGTCAGGGCACCAGAAAAGGGCATAAGCTCCTTTTTGGGTGACATTGATTATTCCAGTCCCCTGGGGCAGGAATGCAGCTTCCTGGCCTCCAGAGGCAGGTGATCAAGAGGTATCCCATGAACAGCAGGTGCAAAAATCTGAATATCAAATCTGTATAGAAGTTCCCATCTAGGAAATACTGGTGCTCTGGAGCACGGCAAAGAGAGGGTGCAAAGATGGTGTCTACTAGTCTTTGTCCCTATATACTATTCCAGCAGGATCTTAGATGTGTATGTTAAATTAGATGCCTGTCCCTTAGGCTGATGCTCTAATATAAGTAGGTAAGCCTCCTTTACTTTAAGCAGTCTGCTGCCTCTGAACCCAGGCTGTGTGTGGGTGAGTCCAAATGTGTGTCTTTAAAAGCTGTGTCTCAAATTCCTAGTCTTGTGGATCTTGAGACATGAGCCCCTTGGTTTTCAAATTTAGATGTTTGGGGAGTTTATCTCTCAGATTTAAGTTTTGAGTCTTAAAAACTGGGGTGCCCAATGTGGAGTTCAACCCCTTTGCTCCTCATGGAGGAGCTCTGGGTTTTGAGTTCCTTTCTAATTATGGGTTGCCAGACTGAGAGTGGGGTTTATGGGCAGACTGTGTCCTAGCCTCTCCTCCATTTCAATGTGGTTTTCTTCTCACTTGCCTAATGTGTATGTGTAATCATCCCTCAGCCAGTCTTTAGTTTTTTAAGAAGAATATTTTCCATATGTAGCTGTAGACTGAAGTGTGTCCATGGGAGGAGGTGAGTTCAGGATCTTCCTACATCACTATCATGAACTGTTCTCCTCAGGTATTTTTATTATACACATTTTAGAGATGAGGAACTTGCATAGAGAGGTGAATCTGAAAAGAATTTAGTTATCTAGCCTAACCCACTCATCTTACAGATGAGAAACTATTGCTAATTAGGGACTATAAGCAAACTGAATGCTTGGAAGGCAACCAAAATTATATCATTACATTTTTTCCCAACATTTATAAAGAGAAGAATTTTTTAAACTTCTTTTTAAAGTAATCTCTACACCTAACATGGGGCTCAAACTCACAACCCCAAGATCAAGAGTCGCATGCTCTACTGACTGAGCCAGCCAGGCGCCCCTAAAGAATTTATTAAAAATTATTAGGGTCACCTGGGTGGCTCAGTCATTAAGCGTCTGCCTTTGGCTCAGGTCATGATCCCAGGGTCCTGGGATTGAGCCCCGCATTGGGCTCCCTGCTCAGTGGGAAGCCTGCTTCTCCCTCTCCCTCTGCCTGCCACTTCCCCTGCTTGTGTGCACATGTGCTCTGTCAAATAAATAAATAAAATCTAAATAAATAAATAAATAAGTAAAAATTATTAATTTTAGGGGTGCCTGAGTGGAACAGTCAGTTAAGCACCTCTTTGTTTAGGCTTTGTGATTTTGGGGTTGTGGGATCAGCACAGAGTCTGCTTGGGGTTCTCTCTCCCTCTCCCTCTGCCCCTCCCCCTCCAAAATAAATAAAATAAATCTTTAAAAAAAGGAATTAAAAAATAAAATAAATCTTTAAATTAAAAAGGAAAAAACTGGGGCGCCTGGCTGGCTCAGTTGTTAAGCGTCTGCCTTTGGCTCACGTCATGATCCCAGGGTCCTGGGATCGAGCCCCACATCGGGCTCCCTGCCCCACGGGAAGCTGCTTCTCCCTCTCCCACTCCCCCTGCTTGTGTTTCCTCTTTCGCTGTCTGTCAAATAAATAAATAAAATCTTTAAAAAAAAAAAAAAAGGAAAAAATTATTAATTTTCTACTAAAAGCCTTTTTTCTGTACAAGATCCACAGTTATTTTGGTGAGGCTTAACACTCATGTATTACAGATGTTAACAAATAGTTATGGGAATTTAGAGAGGTCTCAAAGACATGGCAGAATTACATTCCCTTAAAAGTATTAATCAAACAATACATTTTCTAGGTAATCTGGAAGACAAATGAGGTAAAAGTAATATGGTCAAACATCTAATTAGCTTGAGTCTTTGAAAAGTGGAACAGTTGCTGAAATTCTCTAATATTTTTAAGGTACAATGAGCTCTTGAGACTCTCGAGAGAAAACTCTTTGAAAGTACATAACCTTGTGGGGCGCCTGGGTGGCTCAGTCATTAAGCATCTGCCTTTGGCTCAGGTCGTGATCCCAGGGTCCTAGGATCGAGCCCCGCATCGGGCTCCCTGCTCCACGGGAAGCCTGCTTCTCCCTCTCCCACTCCCCCTGCTTGTGTTCCCCCTCTCGCTATCTCTCTGTCAAATAAATAAATAAAATCTTAAAAAAAAAAAAGTACATAACCTTGATCATAAACAGATATGATTTTTCTTATTGTTTCATATTCTGGGGAGAATAATATTACACAGCTAAGTCTGATGCATAGTTAGAAGTCCACTTGGCTCTGGCATTTGGAGGGAACACTTACAGAACACTTGAGAAGTACACAGTGTAATGTATGTGATGGTTTGGTGTCTCAGAGGACAGCATAGATGGAAAATCACAGCGTAAGTTTGTTAGGTTAGTTATAGTGTCTTTTAGCCTAAACCTTAGAGAGAAATTTAGAGTTGTTAGTAATACTATTAAGCCAAGCTTAGACTAAGATTAAAATATCACTTTTGAAATTCAGGTAATCTTATTTTTGTGGTAAGCAACTAATACAGAAACAATATATCTGAAAGATTACTTTGTTTGAAGTCAACAAAATTAATTTTAAAAGAGTTAAATTATAATATACATGTAAGTAAATATCATGTATGGTCTTATTAACCAGATGTTTCCTTCCAACCTGCCCTTCCTTTTTCAAGGAATTATTACCCACTTTTTTTTTAACCAAATTTTTTTTATTAACATAATGTATTATTTGTTTCAGGAGTACAGGTCTGTGATTCATCAGTCTTACACAATTCACAGCGCTCACCACAGCACAAAGCCTCCCCAGTGTCCATCACCCAGCCACCCCATCCCTCCCACCACCCTCCACTCCAGCAACCCTCAGTTTGTTTCCTGAGATTAAGAGTCTCTCATGGTTTGTTGCCCCCTCCGGTTTCATCTTCATTTTTCCCTCCCTTCCCCTATGATCCTCTGTCTTGTTTCTCAAATTCCTCATATCAGTGAGATCATATGATAATTGTCTTTCTCTGATTGACTTATTTCACTTAGCATAATACAATAGTTCCATCCACATCATTGCAAATGGCAAGATTTCATTTTTTTTTTGATGGCTGCATAATATTCCATTGGGGGGTGTGTGTGTGTGTGTGTGTGTGTGTGTGTGTGTGTGTATAAATACCACATCTTCTTTATCCATTCATCTGTTAATAGACATCTAGGCTCTTTCCAGAGTTTGGCTATTGTGGACATTGCTGCTATAAACACTGGGGTGCATGTGCTCCTTCAGATCACTACATTTGTATCTTTTTATTACCCATGATTTTAATTCTTTTTTTTTTTAAGATTTATTTATTTATTTTAAAGAAAAAGAGAGAGCGCGTGCGTGCACAGTGGGAGGGGCAGAGGGAGAGGGAATCTTGAGCAGACTCCCTACTGAGTTCAGAGCCCAATCTGATCTCATGACCCAGAGATCATGACCTGAGATAAATAAACAGAGTCAGACACTCAACCAATTGAGCCACCCAGGTGCCCCAATTATTACACATGATTTTAGGGAGTAATCCCAAGAAAAAAAAGGAATTTGTGTCCGTAATTATTTAATCATTATAAAAAAGCTAATATTTGGGGTGCCTGTGTGGTTCAGTTGGTTAAGCATCTGCTTTCAGCTTGGGTCATGATCTCAGGGTCCTGGGATCAAGCCCCACATGGGTCTCCCTGCTCAGTGGGGAGTCTGCTTCTTCTTATTCCTCTGCCACGCTCCCCAGCTCATCCTTTCTCTCTCTCTCAAATAAATAAAATCTTTAAAAAAGGTTAGTATTTCTTTTATTACTGCTTAAGAAAGGCTTGATTTCTCACTATTGCCTGTAAGAGCCATTTAAACCAACTATCCTTTCGGTCAATTTGGATTGTATTGATCACACTATGTAATGCTAACTTTTTTGGTACCCTTACTTTTATTTTTGAATTGCTTCAGTTCTTTATTTTAAATTAACTTAACATAAAATGTTCAGATTATATGAATATAGATAGTAACTGCCTATAGTTTAAGAACAAACAAAAACATTGAAGCACTAGGACTTGGTTCAATGAATTCCTGATTAACCATCTCTTTTCTCTCAATTTCCATCCAAATCCAATTTTACTACACTATACTAATAGTTCTTCAATAGTTTCAAACATCTCTGAAATGTTAGTAAGAGGATAAATTCAGACAGGAACAAGGTTGTCTACATTAAAAACAAACAAACCAATAAGCGCCATTATCATTTTGTATAATCATACCATTTTGTAAATGAGGCAACTAATGAACAGAGAGGTAAAGATGATTTGCAAGGGTAGTTAATTAGTGAGTGGTTCTTTATACCACTGATGAGCCAAGCAGTTTTATATAATGGGTATTTAATATGTACTGAATGGGCAGCACTGCAAAATCTTCAAAAAGCTCCTTCTTCTTCTTTTTTTTTTAAGATTTATTTATTTGAGAAAGAGAGAGCTCGCATGCGATTGGAGGGAGGGGTAGAGGGAAAGAATCCCTGCTGAGTGCGGAGCCCCACACAGGGCTGGATCTCACAACCCTGAGATCATGACCTGAGTGGAAATCAAGAGATGGCTGCTTAACTGACTGAATAGCTCAGGTACGCTAAGGCTCTTTTTTTTTTTTTTAAAGATTTTATTTATTTATCTGGGGGTGGGGGAGAGAGTACAAGCATGAGCAGGGGGAGGAGCAGAGGGAGAAGCAGGCTCCCTCCAGGGAGCCCGATGTGAGGCTGGATCATAGAGTCCTGGGATCATGACCTGAACTAAAGGCAGATGCTTAACCGACTAAGCCACCCAGGCGCCCCCTCCAAGGCCCCTTCTTAAGAATACTCATCAGTTCCCAATTAGATTTGCTGCATAAAATCTCAAATCAATACACACATATAGATATAACATGTACAGTATGGCATTCTTCTAGAAACTATGTCAGCAGAAAATGAGATGTATTTAACAAACCTTTAATGTTTATATAGGAGAGAAAAATGGACAAAGATTTAAATACATTCTCAAAAAGAGCATAGAACCAATTGGCCAAAAACACATATAAAGGGGCGCCTGGGTGGCTCAGTCATTAAGCGTCTGCCTTGGGCTCAGGTCATGATCCCAGGGTCCTGGGATGGAGCCCCGCATCGGGCTCCCTACTCAGCAGGAAGCCTGCTTCTACCTCTCCCACGCCCCCCTGCTTGTGTTCCCTCTCTTGCTGTGTCTCTCTCTGTCAAATAAATAAATAAAAGCTTAAAAAAAAAAACATATAAAAAGGCCCTCAACTTTAGTTATCAAGGAAATGCAAATGAAAACCCAAATTGGGGGGGGGAAGCCCCCCACGTTCAGGCAATATAGAATGAACAAAGAACATATATTCATAGATGGAACAGTGAACAGCTATTAGAATGAGTCAAACCCACACAAAACAAAATGCATGAAACTTACAAAACATGTTGAGTAAGAAAGAACATAGATACCAAATTCTTGTACACTTCCATTCATATAATATTGAAAAACAAATAAAGCCAGGACAGCAGTTACTCTTGTCAGGTTTATACAAAATAAGATTTGTATCAGCTAAGGCCAAAATGTTGGATTGTAGATGAGTCTGAACAATAATAATTGCTCCCACATACTGAGGGCTTACTATATTCCAAGCACTGTGATAAACATTTTGCATGTATCATTTTAAACCTTAACGGGGTGCCTGGGTGGCTCAGTCGGTTGAGCGGCTGCCTTCGGCTCGGGTTGTGATCCCAGAGTCCTGGGATCGAGCCCCACATCGGGCTCCCTGCTCAGTGGAGAGCCTGCTTCTCCCTCTCCCTCTGCCTTCCTCTCTGCCTACTTGTGCTTTCTCTCTCTCTCTGTCAAATAAATAAATAAAATCTTAAAAAAAAAAAAAACACAACAAAAATAGTATGGTATTTTACAGAGGGATAGGAAGCAAACTGACACTAAAGGTTAAGGACTTGCCTACAACTCCAAACCCCAGCATATGTCTAAATTAGGACTCAAAACTCAGATGTGGCTAGTTTCAAAGTCTAATCTTTCTCTACTGTATAATTATGCCTTCCTCTGAAAAATAAAGGCTTTGGACTTTATTCTGTAGCAAAGGGAAATATCAAATACAATTTGGAAGAAGTCCTTTTTATAGTTTACACTTTTTATAGCCTTTTAAGAAAGTCTTTATAGAGGTTTTTGTCTTCCAGGTGAACAGGTTTTATTTCTTATGATTAAAATGGTTATTCCATTTGCTGGTTCATTTCAGTTAACTTTTCAATGAAGTGTGGTGGTTAGAACTGCACAAAACATTTCTGGTCCTTTAACATTCATGGATTTCAACTTTATAGTTTTGGTGACATCAATAAAAGTTGCACAGTAAGGACAACGGAAATCCACTTCTCCATAAAACAGTGGAAAAACTGGCAAAGCTGGTCAATATCAACTTTTCAGAGCCTTGGAAATTAACCCAAGGCTTGCAGTAAACTGGAGAGCCTTTATCCAAGAAAACAGGCTAATTTTCAGTAAGAACAGTTTTGTATCACTTTAACTTGCCCTAATCTGATTCCCTCATGATCTAGTGGTAGCCTTGAAAAGTAACAGCCCAATATTCCCCAGTCCAGCCTGGTGGTCAGAATAAACATAACACAGCTGGAGCTCTCAAAGTCACATCCCAAAGAACTGTCATTATTTGTCTCCTCTTAGATTCTGTGTAAGACCCCATCTTTGGCTATATCTGACCTGTCTCAGAACTTGCCTACTGCAAAAAGCTTTCTCCCTTGAGTGGATGGAAGGGTACAGAGGGGAAACTGTTAAAAAAAACAAACAAACTGTAGGCAGGGGTGCCTGGGTAGCTCAGTATGTTAAGCGTCTGACTCCTGATTTCAGCTCAGGTCACAATCTCAAGGTTGTGAGATCGAGCCCCGAGTTGGGCTCTGCGCTGGGCACAGAGCCCGCTTACGATTCTCTCTCTCCCTCTGCCCCTCCCCTCTCCTCTCTCTAAAAAAATAAAATAAAATAAAAATTGCAGGCAAATGTCTTAACTTTGTGGCTGTCTGAGATAGTGGATAATAGTTGGGCAGACTAACCAAAAAACTTAAAAGGAAAAACTGGTAAGTAAGATTTCCATAGAAGCTCTGGAAAGCTCCATCTTATTCCTGGGACTCTAGAAGGCAATGCACATGCAAAGGGCTGTGTGCATCTCAAGACCCTAGAAGGTCTCAAGCTCTCACCTCTGGCTAAACTTGAGGCTCCAAAAAAGCGGGAAGTGGAGGCTAAAGAAGGGCTGTCAATTGCATGACTGAGTGTTTATGGTGTACCCCAACACATATACACAGAGCCCTTTGGCAAAGACTGGGAGATTTATCACTTTAAGGTGTTTAAAGAAATCTCTGTCCAATCAATAGCTGACCACTAAGCTAACTGAGTAGAGACCTCAATGGCCAGACAAAAACATCAGAGAATTCATCACCAGCAGATTGGTTCTACAGAAAATACTAAAGGGAGTCATTCAGGCTTAAGTGAAAGGACACCAAACAGTAACTTGAATTCACATGAAGAAATAAAGAGCACCAGGTAAAGTAACTACATAGTAAATATAAAATTCAGTCTAAATGTGTTTTTTGCTTGTAACTCCTTTTTTCTCCTATCTGATCTAAAAGACAACTGCATAAAGCACCAAATACAAATCTGTGTTGACAGGTGCATAATGCATAAGATGAACAGGGGTATGGGAGAGAACAGATATATATTAGGCAAAAGATTTTGTATACTTTTGGAATTAAACTGGTATTAATCCAAACTAGCTTTTTATAAATTAAGGTGTTAACTGCAATCTCCAGGATAACCACAGAAGAAAATAATTTAATATATATATATTAAAAGAAACAAAGGAATTAAAATGGTTCAGTATAAAAAACCCATTTAATACAAAGTCAGTAATGGGGGACTTGAGGAACAAAAATAGACATAAAACATATAGAAAATAGCAAAAATGGCAAATGTGAATCCTATTTTATCCGTAATCACCTTAAATGTAAATGTATTAAACTCTTCCATTAAAAGTAGGGAGAGGCAGAATGGATTTAGAATAAAATACTATATGTCATCTACATATTACATATATATTTTAAATTCAAAGAAACAAATAGGTCAAAGTAAAAGGACAGAAAAAGATACAGCATGCCAAAAGTAACCGAAGGAGAACAAGAGTGCCTATACTAATATCTGAGAAAATGCCTTTAGAACAAAAATTGTTACTAGAGACAAAGAAAGCATTATTTCATGATGAGAGGGTCAATCTATCAAGAAGATATAACAGTCATAACCTATTACGCACCTAAGTACAGAGCTCCAAAACACATAAAACAAAAATGGTCAAAATTGAAGGGAGAAGTAGATAATTCAACAATAATAATTATAGATTTCAATACCCCACTTTCAATAATGGATAGAACTAAGAAGAAGATAAACAAGGAAAGAGAAGACAAATAACAGTATATACCAACTACCTAACAGATACTCATGGAACACTCCACCACCCAGTGATAGCAGAATATATCTTCTTCTCAAGTGCACATGAAATATTCTCCAGGACAGATCATGTATTAGGCTGTAAGATGAGTCTCAACATATTAAAAAGGAATAAAATCATACAATGTATTTTCTCCAACTATAATG
This sequence comes from Mirounga angustirostris, assembly GCF_029215605.1. Taxonomy (NCBI): domain Eukaryota; kingdom Metazoa; phylum Chordata; class Mammalia; order Carnivora; family Phocidae; genus Mirounga; species Mirounga angustirostris. Next base: position 48,966,846 of record NW_026991717.1, on the reverse strand, counting down.
GAATGGCATTAGAAAGCAATAACTAAAGGAATGGGAAATTCACAAATATGTAGAAATTATAAATGGGTCAAAGAAGAAATCACAAAAAAAATTAGAAAATACTTTGAGATGAAGAGAAATGAAAGCACAACATACCAAAACTTATAGAACAGTGAAAACAGTACTTAGAGGGAAATTTATAGCTGCATATGCATACATTTAAAAAGTTCTCAGATGAATAATCTAATCTTCCATGTTAAGAAATTAGAAAAGTAAGAGGAAGCCAAACCTAATGCAGGCATAAAGAGGGCATTATAAGGATTAGAGTGGAAATAAATGAAATGGGGACTAGAAAACCAATAGAAAAAAAATTAACAAACCCCAAAGTTGAGTCTTTAAAAAGATCAACAAGTCTAATTAACAAGCCTTTAGCTAAATTGACCAAGAGTAAGAAAAAAGAAGACTCAAAATAACTAAAATCAGGAATGAAAGAAGAATATTACTACTAATCTTATAGGTAAACTTATAGAAATAAAAGGTACTATAAGAGAATACTATGAAAAACTGTATGCCAACAGATAGGATAACCTACACAAAATAAATACCTAGAAAGACACAAATTACCAAAACGGACTCAAAAAGAAACTAAGGCACTATGACCTACAAAAAGAGACTGAATTAGTAATTTAAAAAGTACCCACAAAGAAAAGCCCAGGCCTAGATGGTCTCACACTGTTGAATTCTACCAAACAGTTAAAGATTAATACCAACCCTTCCTAAGTTCTTTCATAAAAATAGAAGATGGACTATTTCCAAAGTCATTCATTCTGTAAGGCCAACATTACACTGATTCCAAAATCAGGCAAAGACATCACAAGAAATAAAAATAAAGACCTAGATCCCTTATGAATACAGATACAAAAATCTTTAACAAAGTACTAGCAAACTGAATCTATCATCATATTTAGAAGACTATACACCATAACCAAGTGTGATTTATCCTAGGACTACAAGATGGGTTCAACATACAAAAATTAAATCAATAATGTAATACACTGTATTAATTGCATAAGGAAAAAAAATCTGATATGATCACCTCAACAGATGCAGAAAAACCATTTGACAAACCTCAACATCCAACAATGTGGTAACAGAATGTAAGTTCCTCAACTTGATAAAGATCATCTAGTGGAAAACCCACTGCTAACATCATACTTAATGGTGGAACACTGAAATCTTCCCTCTTCAAACTGGGCAGAAGAGAAGGATGTCTACTCTCACCATTTCTATTCAACACTGTATTAGAGATTCCAGCCAGGGCAATTAGGCAAGAAAATGGAATAAAAGCCAGATAAGAATGAGGTAAAGCTAACTCTATTCTCAGATGACACAATATTATATATAGAAAATCCTAAGGAATGTACTAAAAAATTATCATAGAGATAACTAGTTCAGCAAGACTGAAGGATATTAGATCAATATATAAAAATTACTCTTATTCCTATACACTAGCAACAATCAAAAATGAAATTTAAAAAGTAACTCCATTCACAATATTGTAAAAAAAAACACCTTAGGAATAAACTTAATAAAAGGTGTATACATAAGAACTATAAAACATCCTTGAAAAAAATTAAAGACTTAAGTAAATGGATATATATCCCATGTTGAAGGATTAAAAAAGTAACACTGTTAAGATGGCAATACTTCTGAATTGATGTACAGCTGCAATGCCATCTTCATGAAAATTCCAACTTCTGTCCTTTATAGACATTGACAAGCTGATGCTAAAATTCACATGGAAATTCAAAGGACCTAGAGGAGTCAAAATAATCTGTAAATAGAATGAATTTGGAAGACTCACACTTCCTAATTTCAAAACTTACTACAAAGTTCAATTAATTAAGAGTAGCATAAAGAAAGGTATATAGAACAATGGAACAGAATTCAGAGTCTAGAAGTAAGCCCATATATCTACGGTCAACTGATTTTTCACAAGGGTGCCAAGACCATTCAATGGGGAAGAAATAGTCTTTTTGACAAATGATGCTGGGACAATTGGGTATCCATGGGCAATAGAATGAATTTGGGTACCTATGTCACACTGTGTACAAAAATTAACTCAAAATGCAAAGATCCAAAAGTATGAGCTAAAACTATTAAAACTCTTAGAAGGAAACAGTACACATCTGCATGACCTCTGATTAGGCAATAGTTCTTTAGATACAATACCTAAAAGCACAAGTAACCAAAGAAAAAATAAATTGGATTTAATAAAAATTAAAAACTTGTTCATTTGAGGATACTATCAAAAAAATGAAGACAACCCACAGATGGGAGAATATTTACAAATCATAATATATCTAATAAGTATCTAGTATCCAGAATATATAGAGAAAACATAACAATAAAGAAAAACAATTAAAAATGGTAAGAGTATTTCTCAGAGCAATGATTATTTCTCCACAGAAAGAGAATGAATATTTTCTCCACAGAAAGTATAGAAATGCCCAATAAGCACACGAAAAGATACTCATCATCATCAGTCACGAGGAAAATACAAATCAAAACCATGAGCTATTACATCACATGCATTAGAATGGCTATCATAAAAAAACTATGGACAAGTGTTTGTAAGAATGTGGAGAAATGCAACCCTCATATGTTGTTGGTGGGAATGTAAAATGGTGCTGCCATTTTTCAAAAACAGTTTGGTAATTCCTCAAAAACTTAAAACATAGAGTTATCATTTGATTCAGCAATTCAACTCCTAAGTATATGCCCATGAGAAATGAAAACACATGCCCATACAAAACCCTAGAGACTTTGTAAGCAGAAAAACTTCAGAGCAGCATTATTTATAATACCAAAAAGTGGAAACAACACAAATGTTCATCAACTGATGAGTGGATAAAGAAAATGTGGTATATTCACACAATGGAATATTATCTGGTTATAAAGGCAAGAAGTACTGATATATAATATAACATAGATAAACTGTGAAAACATTTTGTTAAGTGAAAGAAGCCAGATAGGAAAGGCCATATAATGTACAGTCCCATTTATACAAAATGTCAGAACAGGCAAATTCATACAGCCATAAAGTGGTAATTTGTTGCTACGTCCTGGGAGGAAGGAAGAATGGAATGACTGCTAATGGATATGGAATTTGGGGAAGTAACGAAAATATTCTGGCATTACTGGTGACTGATGCACGACTTTGTAAATATACTAAAAACCACTGAATTGTACAATTTTAAAACACTGTATTTTATAATATGTGATTTATATCTCAAAAGATAAAATCTAAAAAGCTAAACAAAAATTTATAATTTCGTCCATCTGTGAATAATTTTCTTAATCTACGACATGCAGTAAATTGAGATTTTTTGCTGCTACATAAATCTGCATCATATGCTTTAAGATAGAAGTGGAAGTGACTCATTTGTTGGGATATGAGCTAGCCAATCACATTTGCATCTCAGTAAGGTTTCACTGTTTTCAAATCATTAAGATATAATGCAGTCTCCAAAAATGACAAAAATGTTTTTCTATGTTAAAAATAGCTCCAAACCAGAGAATAGATGGAATGTAGAACCATTAATTTTCTTAGATACGATAAAAATATTATGGTTATAAGTAATTGTCCTTATCCTTAAATGTATCATATCCACAACTTACTTTCATATGGTATAGGAAAAAAGCTTAAGTTTAGGTGAATATCTGGATATTCTTATATTATTCTTTCAACATTTCTGTTATGTTTGAAATTTTTTATAGTAGGATGTTGGAGAAACTGCCTTGAAAACAAAGCTATTCTTCAAAGTAGATGATGATAGTAATGAACAGAGTGAAGACATCTAAAAGAGTAATGATATTCCCCAAACTAGGAATTTGTTAAGGTCTTGCAGAGTCTACTTGGCAAAGTTCAGACTGCATTACCTGGCAGCAATATGGTTTGATAAGATGGTGAAATGTTAGTTTGCTAATTTTGTGTTTTCCTGATTGTATCCACTACGGTTGATCTTTTTGCCATGGCACAACACTGAGCTGCTCTTCCCAGAATATAAATGGTAGCTGAAAACTTTCTAACCTGTAATACAGCTTATTTTCTTAAATATACATTCATATTTGCCCACAGTGAATTTTCCTAATTCCAACGGCTTATGTGATTTTTTTTTTTTTTTTGCCAACCAAAATGGCTTAAGATTTTTGTTTCTATAGTTAATTCACTGTTGGCATTCTTGACTTAATAGAGCTCAGTCTAATCTGCCTCTCCTTTTCCATGGTCCATGGAGGACTACCTTGCTGTATCCACTTCTCCTTTAAACATGTATTTTTTTTAATCCTCATTTTAATTTCCCTATCACTTAGTAAAGTGATCCAGTAAAAATAAATAAATAAATAAATAAATAAATAAATAAATAAATAAATAAATAAAAAAAAATAAATCCAAGCACACTACCTTGTTAAAGGCTTTTGAAAGGTTGGAGTTCCCTTTACCCTTCAATCTAAACATAATAATATAACCTAAATATAACAGCAAATCTAAAAGAGTAAAATAAAAATGTTGAAACAGCGCCTATGTAATTTCTTAGACTATTTTTATTTTAACTGCAAAAACTTACTAGGCATATAGGAATAGTGGGGGCAGGGAAGAGAAACTCCAAGTCAGGAATAGCCCAAGTTAGAGCTACCCAGTTAAATGAGTTTGATCTTGTCAGCATCTTTCTTCCTCTTATCCACACGTATCATTACAGAGCTTAATTAGACAGGCAAAAACAACAGAGGGCATTTTTCTTAAGCTGTTAGAATTTAATTTACCATTAGCATTGCTTCTCACCAAATTTTCTTTTCATTTTTATTTTTAAAGATTTATTTATTTTAGAAAGGGGGGGAGAGAAAATACACAAGCAGGGGGAGGGGCAGAGGGAGAGCGAGAATCCTCAAGCAGACTCCTTGCTGAGTGCAGGCCTCACATACACCAGGACTCTGAGATTGTGACCTGAGCCGAAATCGAGAGTCAGCAGCTTAACTGAATGAGCCACCCCAAACGCCCCTTCTCACCAAATTTTCTGAAGTTAGGCAGCAATAAATAAAAATTCATAGATAATTTAATACATTAATTAAATTTTGAACAATGATTTTTTCAAAATTTCATTTCCAACCATCAAAACAGCTATTTGATAAAAAGAGGCCATTTAACATGCAATGAAATAAATATGAAGATTCTTGATTATTACCATTATGTTACAATTACATGGCTAATTTAGTTAACTGACTTTATAAGAGCATCTAATGTATTAGCACATTAAGTGCTTTTTTAATGCTAGTCTATCAGTCACACAATTAATAAATACCAAGGAAAACTTAAGGACATTCAAGGTTTTAAAGAGACTTAAAATACCGATGATACTGCTATTACCAATATGTATATTTATATCTTACACACACCACACACAGACACACAGACACACAGACACACACTCCAAGAGGCCAGACTAGAGTCACTAGAGAATACAGAATATCTGGCTTGAACAATCAAATTCATAGATGCAGTAAGAGCTCCAATAAAATGGTAATTAGCTACAGCATTGTATGAAGCAGGTTTCTCAACAGCAACACTACTGACATTTGGGGCTGGATAGTTCTTGGTTGTGGGGAACTGTCCCGTGCTTTGTGGGATGTTAAGCAGCACTTGGTCTCCACCCTGTAATAGACGCATGCAATAAACTCCAATTGTGACAACCAAAAATGTCTCCAGACATTGCTAAATATCCCTTGTGGGGCAAAACCACATTCAGTTGGGAACCAATACTCTGAGGAAATAGGTGTCAACCTTGGTTTCATGGTAAAACACTTGGTGAGCTTTTAAAACTCCTAATGCCCAGCTGCATCCCACAAAAATTAAATCAGAGTATCTGGAGTGAGGGGGTGGGAAACAGACTTGTTTTGAAAGCTCCCCGGGTAATTCCAATTTTTAGCTAAGGTTGAGATCAACTACATTAAAGTGACAATTTTATCTACATAATTTCTCTCTCCTTTGCAGGATATCTATGAACTCTGCAGAGTACAGGTGCATTAATAGGTATCCCCTGGTCATCTCCAGTCTGGCTACTAGATGAAGCAGCATACTCAGGGAAGAACTAAGAACTTGTTATAAACTCATTTAGTTTTAGTCAACAAATTTTAAACCAATACACCTAACTCAATTTTTATTTTTATTTATTTATTTTAGAGAGAGAGAGCAGGAGGAGGGGCAAAGGAGGAAGGAGAGGGAGAGAGAATCTTGAGCAGACTCCACGCTGAACGTGGAGCCGATGCGGGGCTCAACCTCATGACTCTGAGATCATGACCTGAGCCGAGACCAAGAGTCAGATGCTTAACTGACTGAGCCACCCAGGCACCACATCCTAACTTATTTTTTTTTTTAAGATTATTTATTTATTTATTTGGCAGAGAGAGAGAGAGAGAGAGAGAGAGAGGGAATACAAGCAGGGGGAGTGAGAGAGGGGGAAGCAGGCTTCCTGCGGAGCAGGGAGCCCGATGTGGGGCTCGATCCCAGGACCCTGGGATCATGACCTGAACCGAAGGCAGACGCTTAACGACTGAGCCACCCAGGCGCCGCCATCCTAACTCATTTTTTAACCTAGTATTTAGAAATTCAATAGTGTTTGAGGGAGGGGTACCGGAGGTAAAGTAAATTAGGAATATGTTTCTAAAGATATGCAGGGGTTTTGTTTTCTTCACTCGTTGAAGAAATAATTTCTTCCCATGAGTTGTGGGAGAAATGCATATAAACATGCAACTAATAAAGTTAACAAGATTGTTAAGCATAGGGGTGCCTGGGTGGCTCAGTAGTTAAGCGTCTGCCTTCGGCTCAGGTCATGATCCCAGGGTCCTGGGATCGAGCCCCGCATCGGGCTCCTCGCTCTGCGGGAGGCCTGCTTCTCCCTCTCCCACTCCCCCTGCTTGTGTTCCCTCTCTCACTGTGTCTCTCACTGTCAAATAAATAAATAAAATCTTTAAAAAAAAAAAAAGATTCTTAAGCATACATTTAAAATGCTTTTACTATATTATGTCATCAAATTCACTGACCTGAATTATTAAAGAACTTAATGATCTCTGCCTATAAAAGTTTTGTGAAGACAGAATACCGTGAGCTACAGAACAAATAAGAGGTGAGGAAGAGAACTTTACTGTAGGGCCCATGTCTGTTAACAGAACTGCCTCAGAGATCTAAAAGTTACTCTGCCTTAGGCTGTCAGGATATTCAATGAAACTGTTCAAATGTCTACTAGATGCTAGGTTACTATGCGGAGTTAAGATCAGTCTGCAAGACAAATCTGAAAGACAAGAAAACTTGAGATAGTTACATAATCTTATGCTGTGTTGCACTGCCAAATGCCAAAATAAATAAAGAAGGATTCTGTCTAAATGTGATGGAGAGATCACATGCATAAAAAAAAAAAAGAAAGAAAACTTAATATAAGGAGACAATAGCCCTTCCTCCCTAATTCCTCAAGGCACAGAGAAACTGCAGCCAGAAATCAATTCCTCAGGCAGATAACTTAATACTTCGGAGAAATTTTAAAGGAGTGGGTGGAAGTCAGAGACAGCAAAAGTGAGGTGGAAATCTAAAGCCAGTTGGGGTGGTTGTGGGGAGGGGAAGAGGGAATACATTGAGTGTGCAGATGTGTTAAAAGTCTACCAACAGAAGAGTCCATTTCCCCCTTTCCTATCTAGGGTCCAGGGCCCAGAACTGCTAACAGCAGCCAGTGTGTGCTCCCCAAACAGAAGTTTAGAGGAATCCTTCTGAAGAACTGAATGATCCCTGGAGGACCCAGAGACATCTAGAAATCTCTCAATATAAAGCTTGCTCACCTAAAAGTCAAGCCCAACAGCAGATAAGCTCTGGCTATACATGGAACTTAACCTGTCATTTAAAAATATGAACAGATAACAAAAAGACCACCAGACACATTGAAGAAATGTGTCCAACATTTCTCCAACATGAAGATTTAAAAAAAACCCAAACTTACAAAAAAAAAAAAAAACCCTCAGAAGAAGCAGAGATAATACAGGATAATAAATATATAAATAAAATAAATAAAAAATAAATAAAAACAAAAAATTTCACATCTCTATGCATTGGGTAACTTTTATCCAAATTAAAAATGCACAAATCCTTAGTAATTTCACATATTCAAATTTATCTCACTGATATACCATGTTTATTCCTAACAGCATTGTTAGTGTTACCAAAAGGCTAGAAACAACCTAGATGTTCATCAATTGTGGTCTAAATGCATAATAATTCATAGGACAGACTAAAATGCAGCCATTCATGATTAATAATTATAATTACATAATTATAATTATTTCGGTGTAATTCTATGTTAACATAATAATTCATGCTCTGTTATAGAAAGGTCTCAGGATATGTTGCTGGGTAAGCAAATGCAAAGCACAAAACCAGGTAGATAGTATGCCATCATTTTTGTAAAAAAATGGGAAACAAAAGTATCTAATAGTGCTTACTTGTATACTATTACAACATATTGCCTGGAATGATACAAAAGAAACTAATTGGAATTGTTGCCTATGGGGTCAGAAAATGGGTGGCTGAGAGGCAAAGGTGAGACGCAATTTCTTCCCTATACATCTTTTATACCTTTTGACTTACAATCACATGAATATAGTAATTATTCAAAAATTAAATTAAAATTGATAAAACTATAGGGGCACATGGGTGGCTCAGTCAGTTGAGCATCTGACTCTTGATTTCAGCTCAGGTCATGATCTCAGGGTCATCATACTGAGCATGGAGATGGGCTCCATGCTGGGCGTGGAGCCTGCTTAAGATTCTCTTTCTCCCTCTGCACCCCTCCCCCAAGCAGTGTGTGCACATGCATGCTCTCTCTCAAAAAAAAAAAATTGATAAAACTATAGCTTTTTATTCAACAATTTCACTTCTAAGTAGTCCATACTTCAGTGTTACTTTTATACAAGTACAAAGATATATAATTCAAGGTTGTTGAGTACAGTATTATTTTAATCATAGAAAAATGTTCGTAAATAGAGAGCTTGAAAAACACACACGTCACAGAACATTTGTATTATGAAATACATATGTGAAAGTGAAATAGCTCTCTATATATGGACAAGAAAAGCTACCTGGGACATATTGCTTAGTGATAAAAGTCAGATCTATATGTATGGTATGGTTTAATTTGAATTTTAAAAAAATAAAATTTAGGAATAATTGACATAACCTCTATACACAGAAATATAGACAGACGGGACACCTGGATGGCTCCATCGCATCAGACTCTTGGTTTCAGCTCAGGTCATGTTGTGGGATCAAGCCCCACAGGGGGCTCTGTGCTTGGCGGGAGTTTGCCTGAGGATTTTCTCCCTCTGCTCCTCCCCCCACTCACAAGCACAAGCACGCACGCTCTCTAAGTAAATAAATAAATCTTAAAAAAAAAAAAAACATGGAAAAATAAAGCTATTGGGAATATTATAATCTCAGGACGGTAGTGGGATGAAGGAGAGAGTAAAGAATGATTTTTATTTGATGCTATACTTTTAGACTCAGTTTGTTATACTGAGCATAAATTTGTATATTATTATAGAATTAATAACAAATCAATTAGAGTATCTTATAAGGTGTTAATATCCAGGACATAAAAAGAACTCCTACAACTCAATGACATTAAAAACAAACAACATAATTAAAAAATGGGCAGCAAGCTTGAATACATTTCTCCAAATATGTACAAATGGCCACTAAGCACAAAACATACTCAATACCACTAACCAATCAGGAAATACAAATCAAACCAGAATGAGATACCACCTCACACCCATCAAAATGGTCATTATCAAAAACCTACAAAATAACAAGCGCTGATGAGGACGTGAAGAATCTTGTGCGCTGCTGGTGAGGATATAAAATGGTGTAGCCATTATGAAAAACAGTATGGTGATTCTTCAAAAAATTAAAAACAGAATTACCGTATGATCCATCGATTTAATTTTTGGGCACATACCCCAAATAACTGAAAGCATATCATGAAAATATATTTGCACACCCACGTGCATAGCAGCATTGTTCACAATAGCCAAAAGGAAGCAACTTAAGTATCCATGAATGGAAGAATGGATAAACAAAATGTGGCATATACATACAATGGAATATTCTGACACATGCTATAATGAATGAACCTTGAGAATATTGATAAGCTAGTCACAGAAGGGCAAATACTGCATGGTTCCACTTATATGAGGTTGCTAAAGTAGTCAAATTCATGAGACAGAGATGGATAGCATGGTGGTTTCCTAGGGCAGAGGGAAATGAGAATGGGTACAGAGTTTCAGTTTTGCACAAAGACAAGAGTTCTGTGGATGAGTGGTGGTGTGGTAACACAATGTCAATGTACCTAACACTACTGAACTACACACTTAAAAATGGTTAAGATGGCAAATTTTATGTATTTTACCACAAATTTAAAAAAATAAAATATTGTGGTTTTATTATAAGCAAGGCTTAATGTAAGGTTTAAAAAAAGGACCTTGTCTATTTGGAAAGAGGAAACAAACATTATTATTTAAATGGCAATTTAAATTGAAAAATAGCAGAATATGACAGGATGATTAACTTTAAATAAGTATCCTAAATCAATGATTTTCAACCTTTTTCTCCCTTCCTTCCTTAATGCACCTGAATTGTAAGTCACTTACTTTTCCTATCAGCCACAGTAGCTCATTTTATTTTATTTTATTTTTTAGATTAGTACCTCCACAGTAGCTCATTTTAGATGGCAACAAGTAAAACCAGGCTAAGGCTTCTAGGTGGTAGTGTGGGGATTTAGAAGGAGCCTGGGTTTCCTGCTAATATCACAGAGCTGCTGAAAGGAAAACTGAATTCTTTCTTCTTGTTGAAACTACTGTTCATTGGATGTTCTGTTATATACAAATGAATTTAATCCTTATTGGATAAGGCTAAAAAAAAAAATCTGTTCTTACTTCCTCCCCCTCAACTCCTACTTTTTCGTTCTCCATCCCTTAATACACCTGTCTGCACTCACACCTATTTACCTTTCAGAGCACTGCAATCAGGCTTCATTCCTCAATACAATATGCAGACTGCTCTGACAATAGATCCCAGTGGCCTATTAACTGACATATGACATGGATCTTTCTCTTGTCTTCCTTTTACTTGAGCTGTCTGAGGCACTGAAGACTGTGGAGTGAACTCCTCAAAATAATCTCTTTTCTCAGATTATAACATGCTTTCTTATTTCTGTTTTAAATTCTTGTCCGTATTTGGAGGGCTCATGTTCTTCTGCCTAACCCCTAAATACCAGTTTTCTCCCTATCCTTATCACTTTCTGAGATATTGTTACTTTCTGAGATACTGTTCTATTGTTTAAATTTTCAATAACTCTCCAAGACCTACACATGGAAATAAGTCTAATTTTCTTGGCCTGGTCTCTGATATCTTCTCTTGAACTCTGACTATAAGCCAGAGCTATTTGCATTTAGTATTACACCTTCCACTTAGAATGCCCTTCTGAATCCCTAGTCTGCTTGGTAAACTTAAATTTTACGATTTTACACATGCCACCTCTTGTGTGATGCTGGCCCTCACTCCATCAGATTGATCTGGAAACTTTCTGTCCAGTTTATTTAGTGATCTGTTTCTCCTATTTCAGAGTAGGGACTATGTATCATGATGCTTGGTAAATTAATGCACTCAAATAAATTTACTTTAAAATAATTTAATTTGTTGATTGCAATAAAGCACTACTAATTTCTTCCATGATCTCTTTGTCCTTGCGAGTGGTAATGCTGAAGTCTTAATTGCCTTAGTTAAAAGAAAAGTACTAAATACCTACCAATTGCCACAAATCATGCTAGGGACAGATAAAAAAGTTAAGGTAATAAGAGTAGTGACAAACTGATAACGAAAGATTCAAAATATATAACGACTGGGCTCATAGGCATACAGTTTTTATGGGCGGGGGTAGTGGAAAAGACTCTGATTTTCAATTAGGAGACTTGGTTAGACTTGGTTTGTACTTCCAGTTATAATTACAATGTATTTAGTACAGTGAGTGCGATTTGGAAAAGTCAGTCAACCTTTCTACAACTGTGTCATAAAAGAGAACCAGTTCCTTCCGATATAATATCACCATTGTAGCTCTATTCTGCCACTCTTCTATTATTTAATTTATGCTTTTTCTACTACTAAAGAGTTGAGATGTTAAAACAGTAAATGAGGAATCTGTGAAAGTACAACTGGCCAGAAACATAGAGAATGTGAGGAAAAAGAGATGATTTAATTATCCCCTTGAGAGTCAAGTCACGGAAACAGAGAAAAAAGAAACTGGGATAAAAACTTCTATGAAATAGACCACACCAAGCAAGTGTGAAAAAAAGAATCTTATCTGAAAAGCAGTAATTTAAACACTACACAAAGTATTTAGGGTAACAATTCAGACACTGTTAGAATAAATTCCAATGGCAGAAATCTTAAACCAATTTATATCTTAAGAAATATTTAATATCCACATTTAACTGTCAAATACAAAAAGTAATGTTGAAATTGATCACTTTTATGCTTTAGTTTATTTCTAATCAGTTAAAAATATCTAAAATATAATTAAGGCATGGCAAATGCTACTCCAAAAATTTTAATTTTAAAAAGAATAGCATCTGAGAAATTCTTAATCTCAGGAAACAAACTGAGGGTTGCTGGAGTGGTGGGGGGTGGGAGGGATGGGGTGGCTGGGTGATGGACATTGGGGAGGGTATGTGCTATGGTGAGCGCTGTGAATTGTGTAAGACTGTTGAATCACAGACCTGTACCTCTGAAACAAATAATACATTATATGTTAAAAAAAGAAGATAGTAGGAAGGGAAAAATGAAGGGGGGAAATCGGAGGGGGAGATGAACCATGAGAGACTATGGACTCTGAGAAACAAACTGAGGGTTCTAGAGGGGAGGGGGTGGGGGGATGGGTTAGCCTGGTGATGGATATTAAAGAGGGCATGTACTGAACAGAGCACTGGGTGTTATATGCAAACAATGAATCATGGAACGCAATGATGTAATGTATGGTGATTAACATAACATAATAAAATTTAAAAAAAGATAATTTAAAGGATATCATATGAGACCTTCCAATTGAATAATAATAAAAAAAAGAATAGCATCTGGATAAGTTTCTAGAGGTAATACGGATTAGTGCAAAAAGAGCCCAGCCTTGAAGTAACAAAACCTGGGTTCAGATTTGCCTAGTTATTTCATTTCTTTGAGTCACCCTTAAAGGGAGGGATGGATAATATTTGCTTCTACTTATTTTATATAGATGTTATAACATTAATATATACTTAATAAATTTATAAATCATGCATATATGCTTAGGTTTAACCTAGATTTTAGACAGGTGTAAAACATTCATATATCATTTAACTTATGAAGTATTCACTATCTTAACACTTTTTTTAAAAAAGATTTTATTTATTTATTTGTCAGAGAGAGAGAGGGAGAGAGAGAGAGAGCACAAGCAGAGGGAGACACAGGCAGAAGGAGAAGCAGGCTTCCCGCTGAGCAAGGAGCCCGATGAGGGGCTCGATCCCAGGACCCTGGGATCATGACCTGAGCCGAAGGCAGAAACTTGACCTTGACTGAGCCACCCAGGTGCCCCTATCTTAACACTCTTAAAACAAGTGTTCCTAGAATCTATTTCTGCCTTCAAGGTTGTCCTAAAAGTTTCATTTACATTATTAGTTAATAGAACAGGAATCACAAACTTAGCTGGTAAGCACCAAAGTATCATACATATAAAAATAATGTCTATACACAGAATGGCTATATAAAAAAATTAATGCAATCATATTCCTTAAAATATTAAAGAGAGTTTCTTAGAGGGATTTGGAGAGAACATGTGTGTACCAGAAAACACTGCAGCCAAAGTTGTGAAGTTTACAAATCCGAAAGTTTGTGATTCTACCCAGAATGAAAGCAAAGAGATTTTGAGGACTGCCAAAACAGGCCATATATTATTTAATAAGAAATCCATTTAAGATTAATGCCTATGTTTCTTTCCCAGAAAACAGGAAAGAACAGCAGCAGCTGCAGCTGCTACTATCGCTGCTGCTAAGTGTTTCTAGCAACACCAGACTTTCTAGATTGGTTCATTCCACCAGCTTCTTCTTTGGTCAGATTTCAAGACCAGGCACAACTTTAGATTTACAACTTTAGAAACATAATGTAAAACAGCCTACACAAAATGACACAAATGGTTAAAAAAAAAAAAAAAGGGCAAATATATGTATTAGACAGATATCCAGAATGGGTCAAAAATATTCATACCAAAGGAGAATTTAACACAAGATACACTCAATATGACACAGGATCATTTTTTTTGTTGACAACAGGTAAAAACTATCACAAAGATAAAAATCATGAACCTTTTATCTTGTGTCAAACAGCCCAGAGATCTATAAAACAAAACCCATTAAAAACACTAAGAGGAACTGTGAGAAATGTCACTTTTGTAAGAGATTAACATACTACTCATCTTCAACTGATTAAACAGAAAAAAAAGGATTTCGCAGAATTTGAAGGATTTGAAAAATACAGAAAAGTGGATTTAGCACATATCAATATACAGTGAATACACAGTGTGATATAAAGAGAATGTCCAGAAGTATTTCTAAAAACTGATAATTTGTTAGACTGAAAATAGACCTCAACAAGTATAAAAATTCAGAAATTGAGCTTCATTCTCTGATCACAATATAATGAAATTACAAATTAATCAAATGCAAAACAAAAGAAAATGAAAGAACTCTCTCAAGCACATGAAAAGTTAAAAAAAAAGTTAAAAATTTTGAGTCAAAGAAGAAATTAGAGCTATAATATCACACTATTAGAACATAAGGATAATTTTAACAAATCATATCCATACCTAAGGGATACAGCCAAAACCATAATCAGAGGCAAACTCATAGATATAAATGTTCATATCTTAAATAGGAAAAGAATGAAAACAAAGAATTCCATTTACAGAGTAAGAAAAAAATCCCAAGAAAATCAGGAGAAGGAAAAGAAAGGCACCTAATAAGTAAGAAAACAGGGAAAAAAAAAAAACCACCCATCAAAAACCAAAAACCAAACACCCTGATATATCAATCTTAGCTTCATTTTTTTTCTAAAAGAAAACCAACAGAAATAAACTACAGCTAAGTATAATTTGAAAAAAAAGAGGAAAATTCAAATGTATAAAACCAGAAATATGAAAATAGATATAAGAGATATAGAAGATAACTCAATTTAGGATAGAATAATATATGTAATGCTATGCTGATACATTTGAAAATCTGAATGAATTCAAGGAAAAACAAATTACTAAATTTGACGAAGTAAAAACCTAACCAGAAAAAAACCACAAAAAAATTGTCAAAGAATTACCTCCAACAAAGGCTCCAGGCCTAGATGGTTTTATGGTTGAGTTCTTTAAAACTTTCAAGAACAAATAAGTCCCATGCTATATAAACTGTTCCAGAGCACAGAAATTTAGGGAAAGAGTTCCAATTCATTTACGAAGCTGGCCTAACCCTGATATCAAAACCTGACAAAGATAGCACAAAAAAAGAAAATTACAGACCAAAATATTCACTCACAAATATAGATGCAAAGATCCTAAATAATATACTTTTCTTGAAAACAGAGATCAACCGTACACTGAAAGATTACACATCTTGATATGAAGAGAACATTCATTCTAGAACTAAAAGAAGGGTTTATATGTTAGGTAATATCTTTATATATCACATCAATAGGTGAAAGAAAAAAGCACTTCATAATAATCTCAATAAATGCCCAAAAGCGTTTGATAAATTTCAATATCCATTTCTCATAAAATAGCAAATAAAGTCTTGTCAACTATAAATGATACATCCTTAACATCAAAAAACTATAAGAGGAAATGATGCCTATCATTGTTATTATTTAAAATCAGAAGGAAAATCTATTAAATGTAATAAAATAGAGTGAGGAAGATATACAGAATAAATTTTACTCGAGTCAAAAGTAACTGAAAAATTCAGTAAATATAAAATGTACAACATAAATAGAACAGAAGTCTATAGATATCCTATAAACGTAAACAAATCAATAGTAAAGCAATAGAAAAAATATTTTTAATATAAATAACAAAAAAAAATTACCAAGGAAAAAACTTAATAAGAAAAACAAGTGGACTTAATTGAAGGGAAAAAACTGAAACTTCACTGAAGGGCATGAGAAAGACGTAAATTAAGACACATACTTCTAGCTCTGAAATTAATTTTTCTAATAGAAGATTTCACATTTAATGCATTTTGAATCAAAATTCCTTTGAGGTTTCCTTTTTTAAAATTAGAAAAGTGATCCCAAACTTCATATGAGAAACATTAACTGGTCTGAAAATAAAACCAAGGAAATTTTTTAAAAAGAGGGATAGCATAGTAAGGGGAGTCTGGTCCTACGAGTTTTTTAAATAGTTAATAGTTAAAATATTGAAAATGGTATGGTACTGGAATAAGGACAGAAAATATCAAGGAAAAAAACTGAGTCTAAAAGGGCTTTAAGTAAAGTTAAAAGTTGTATTTCAGATTAGTGTGTTAAGAGAAAAAAAATTATTCAAAAAATGAGGCTGGGATAATTAGTAATATTCAGAAAAAAACTGAAATTAGTGCCTTATCTAATGGCATTCACCAAGACTAAAGGATTATATATGAAGAGTGAAATAAGAAATATCTTTAAAAAAATCTAGGAAAAATAGACAGGTATTCAGCTGCTAGTGGCATGGTGAAGTTATTTCTAAGCATAATAGCAGTGCTGCAAGCTGTAAAGAAAGTGGCTAAATCAGACTACTTATAAAGAGATTAAAACAATACACAGTAGTCTTAAAAAAACATTTACATTTTAATAGTTAATATCCTTAATATATAAAGGTCCATAAACCAGCAACCTCAATTTTGATAATATATACTAAATTATATCATCAAGAATGTTCGCTGCAGTGTTATTTGTCACTGTTCCCCCTTCAAGAATTGTGTAAACAGCGGGGCCAAATTTGGTTAAACAATAACAAGAACATATACAAAAAAAAGAAGGCATTAGGAAAAAATAAAAAGAAATAAACCAAAGTGGTTCTTTTTAGGTAGTTAAGATTTACTGGTACTAGTTTTTTTTTTTAATACATTAATAACTCTTTCCCAAAATTGTAATGAATACATATTACTTTTGTAATTCAAAAATAATATAAACACATTATTGATCATTTTCATAAACACAAGATTATCAGAATTCAAAAGTTTCAACAAATACAAAAGTTCAGGATCATTTGTAAATTAAACTTTTTGCATGCTGAAAGCCCCTTAAAGCTTTCTGTTCCTATTAGTATCTTAATTTAGTATGAAAATAGAGTTAAGCCAGTCAATGCTGTCTTAGATTATATCTTCATTTTTTCTCTCAAAGGGATTTTGACTTTAATGACTGTGAAAGGGATTAATTTCACAAAAAGTACATCTGAACATCATTGCAATAAATTATACAAGGGTCTAAATGCAATAGAATAGCTTAAAATAAAGGTATATTTCATATTAATAACATTTTTTCAGTGAGTATTTAAAATAGAATCAATTTAAGACTCGTCATTCTATGTTAAGTTTTTATGCAGGAAACCTCATTAAGGTACTCCAAATAGGAAGATGACTAGTCTAAAAGGCCATTAGGAAAGAGCAAAATTTCTCTAAAAATCTTTATGGAGAAGAATGTTATTTTGTGTCTAACTGAAGTCTCTTCTGTGATTTAAAACTCTTGTACTTACACTTCATTTTGCTTTCTTTAGATAACACAAAATAATTAAAAAACTTTTAACTAGCTATTTCCTGATACTTTGATCTACTTCTTGCCTGTCTATAGCCCTACATTTTTCACCTCTCAAGTTATTTGAACCCACAGGGCAAATTATGGTTTTAGGCAATGCATAATCAAATGAAAGAAAAATTTGAATTCGGAGCTCCCACATGCAATGATGATGTGGACACACAAATATACTTTCTTCTTAGCCCATGTCATGCTAATACATGTTACTGTGGGTGTCTTATCCCTGCTGTATTATTTATACGCATGTATACTAATTGTATGTATATGAAGTCATATTTTGAGCAGCTTACTTATTCAGCCTAAGTGGAAGCCATAGCTAACTTTATTTCTAACTACTTGACCAAGCTTTTCTACCCACGCAGTATGCTATCACTCAAATTTAACAAATTTGCCTTCTCACCCATTATGAAACACTCATGGAATCTGAGTTCTAGCCCTATATTGGCCCCTAACTAGTTTTGTGACAGGGGGAGAGTCACCTAACCTCCCTGGGTTTCACTGTTTTCATCTATACAATGGGGACAGGAGTGCACTAAAAGACTTAAGTCTTAAAAAACACTGAAATTTTATTATCAGTGTCAGGGATCAGAGACCCTTCTAATCACTCTTAATATTAAATTAGTGTCTACTATGCGGAAACCCTGTAGGGAATGTAACAGAAAATCAAGTATATTCTTAGTGAAACGGTTTTTGAACTAAGATACCCAGACTGAGGTATAGTACTATACTGACTATAAAGAGAGGCATAATCATTAGCACAGTTCTTTCACATTCCATGAACAGAACGGATATTTCTTTGTCACGTTATTATAAAAAATTTCCCTTACCTACTACTTCCCCTTTCAACTCTAGTCAAAGTCCCTGCCTTTTATCTGTGCTGCTCCCCACTACAACTCCAAATTAATTACTCAAAATTGAAGCTCCCACTGCCTCCACAAAATGAGGGAGTGCTTTATTTCTCTTTTGTTTAGGAAAAACCTGTAACTTTTCATAATGAAAAGAATGATGAGGGCTTATGGGAATCTCAGAAAATGATTTCATAGAAAAATATAACAATTCTTTGTCAAAGGCAGGAAACCTTTCAGAACATAAGGACTGCTTTCCTGGGTCAGAATCACACTTCCACAAAGTTAGGGTGCTGTCCCCAATGACAACACAGGAAAGGGTTCTACAGTGGAAAGAGGTCTTTTCAAAAAATATGTATCTTGACTCTTCTTATTAATTCATTATGAAAATGTCATATATTATTTTGTCCAATTTGCCTTCTGGGAAACTAGCAAGGCATCTCTGGATAACTGGTTCCTCAACATTTCCTACTTGAGACGACTTTTAGAATTTTAAAGCTGTAAGAAACCTCATACTTCTTCAACTGCCTCACTTTATAGATAATGCGTCTGACAAAAAGAATGGTTAAAACACCTGTCTAGGTTACAAATTTAATGACAGAATCTATCCTGTTGATACTCAGTCCAGAGTTTACTGATATTAACACCCTTTTAATTAATGAATATTTGCTTCTTTGTAGTTTTACAGGGTTATCTGTGTGAAAAATTAATACATACATATTTTTCATGAATGGGAGGGGCTGTGTCTTATTCATTATATCCTCAGAACTTAAGACAGGGTCTGGCACATAGCAGGTATTCAACAGATGGTTATAAATTAAGAGAATGAACTTTATAGACTTGGGTCACACACACTCTTAGCTTTAATTTTCTTAAAGAGAAAAAAATCTAAAGCTCTTCAGTTTAACTTTGTTCCCTTGATCATTTCAGACATTTTTCTCTAGACTTTCTCCAGCTCCATTATGTTCCTTAAGGTGAGGGAATCACAATTTTGAATGAAGGTAGAAGTTTTCTTTCTAGATAACCAAAATCTCAGTAAGTATAGTGTGCCTTTGCATCATTTTACACTGGTTAACAAAGCATTTATTTGACACTTTTCTTTCAAATTGTATAAGTACAACACACGAATGCTTGTTGGTTTGACATCTAAATACTCTGAAAATTTTGGTTTTATTTACTCTGTCAGAATAAATTCCGTCTTCCACATCAATTATAAAAATGTTAAATAAAACTAGACTTAGCAACTACTAAATTTTCTTTATCCAGAAAGGCCCATTAGTCTCTATATTTATGTTTCCTGTATTTAAATAAATTATCTGTACAAATGACATTATTTGAATGTCTAATATGTATAAGCCACTGAACTCCTGCATTCATGAATAAGTAATTCACAATACTCTAGAAACTTAGGTTTTTTTTTTTTTTTTGGTTGGTATAGAGAAGCATTAGAAAAGTTTTGGGCATATGAAAAAGGCCTTTAAGAAGTCTAAATAAAAAACATGTTTTAGTTTTCCCTTACACACTGATTTATTTATTGCCTTCCACTGTTCTTCTAACCCCAGACACACCCTTCCTTTCATCCTTAAGAACTCTATAGGAACCCTTTCATTCAGCAATCCTATACCATTATTTCTACCCTCAAACATCCCTCCTATCATCCAGAAGAACTCTAGAGAAAACCTTCTACTCAATAATCCTGTCCTTTACGATACATGCTAACAGAGAAGCTTAGAGATGGAAAGAACCTTAGAAATCTCTAAGTCAAAATCCCATATACTAGCGTGATATTCACCAATGATAAACAAATCACTACAGCCAACTATAGTACTTAAGCTCTTTAACACATCAGCATGCCTAATATATGCACATGATACTTACTTGTACTCATCATAGACTTCCTGTTTGGGCAATGAAGTCTCAGGATGTTCTTCTAGGGTATTTCGAATCCAGGAAAAGGCATGCATTTGCTGTGCCCGACTAGATGACACGGCATTCTGATCACTGATTGTAAAACAAAAACGTGTTTTAGCTGAACCAGACAGCAATTAATTGATAATTTTTGAGCCAGGCCTATAAGTTCCATTAAAGAATTGTGTGTAAACACACTATAAATGACCAAATCAAACTCAAGCCATATAGTAGATGCCCAGTTATCTATATGCAAATAGTCCACCTGTGGTTGTGAGCCATTTTCCATAGCTAGTGACTGACTGAAGTTATTGCCCTGTTCCATCCCTCCTGATGGGCTCTACACTGACAACATAAGGTATCTGTTTTGGTGAAAATGACCTCGAAGTGGGTATTTGTTCACTTACTTGCCTGTTCATTTGCCTAAACTTACCAAATCATCAAACTTTTAAGTTGTGGAAAAAATATTTTCTATTTGCTTATTAGCATGTTTTCAAGTAACTACCCTGAAATCTTATTAAGCACTCCATGCTCCAGAATGCAATTCACACCAGAGAGATCATGAGAGGACAAATCTCCTCCTACAGTCCTTCCTGTAACTGGCTCCCCTCCCCATGCCAATACTTCTACTAAACATCCTAAGTTTTTACTATATGGCAGCATCATTTAAATATAAACTAAACCCATAAAATGGACACCCAAGATAACATGAGGGAAGATCCTCTACTGATTCTGACATTCATCTCAGCTAACTATAACAATAATTTATTTAATTCCAAGGAAGATAGTGAGCGAGTTTCTAGGACAAAAAAATGATTAAAATGGTTATAAAATTTGGTTTGAGGGAGAAGAGGTAAAAGCAACAGATTTTTCATGCCATTTCTTTTCATACACAATTTTAAAGTAACAGAATTTTAAGTATAACTTACATGAATGAAATGAACTTTGAGAAATACTAAGAAGGGTAATGAAACTTCTAATAGAATACATGAGCTAACAACTTCTCTATTTTCTACATGATACTATTAAATATTTTTAGTAATGAAAATACAGCAATATTCCCAAACACACTTAAAGTATCTTACATTTATAATAAATTCATGTTCCATATATGCAATTTAACTTTTTCTTTTTTATATTGTCATCTATTCACCTAGCAGTAACTAAAAAAACTCCTTTAACTTCAGTGCTTACAATATGTATCTATTTTTTGCTTTTCTAATTTTTACAATCCCTCACACTGCATAAATATATTGATTTGTTTAAAAAACATAACCCAAATTGCATTTCATAGCATTTATCCAGAAGCATAAATGAATCAGTAAAAACTATAAGTAAACACTTAATCAAATATGATCAAAGATTAAAAGATCTATTGTTTTGCCATTCTGTTTTCTGATGATTTTAGGAATAGTACACAACAATAACAACCATGACACACACCCCACACACACCTTAGGGATGTCCTATTAACACTGTAATTAAGGCAAAAGCAAGAAGAGATATACCTTTTCTCTCCATTGCTGAGACCAGAAGGCAGCTGAAGGTAGAGGTAGAGTTTCTCTAGGTCTGTAAAATTCTCAACTTCTTTCTGGTTACAACAGATGAAAAGGAAAACATCATTTTTAAAACACTTGTTTATCCCTCAAAAAAATTTACTAACACCTGTGTACTGTTGGTAGGAATGTAAATTCATGCAGCCATTGTGGAATACACTATGGCGGTTTCTCAAAAAATTAAAAACAGAAATACCATATGATCTAGTAATTCCACTACTGGGTATTTACCCAAAGAAAATGAAACCATAAATTCAAAAAGATATATGCATCCCTATGGTTACTGCAGCATTATTTATAAGAGCCAAGATATGGAAGCAACCTAAGTGTCCAGTGACAGATGAATGGATAAAAAAGATGTGGTACAGATATACAATGGGATATTACACAGCTATAAAAAGGAATGAGATCTTGCTATTTGCAAGGACATCGATGGACCTAGAAGGTATTAAGCTAAGTGAAATAAGTCAGAGAAAGACAAAACCATGTGATCTCACTCATATGTGGAATCTAAAAAATAAAACAAACAAAAAGAGCAGAAACAGACCCATAAATACAGAGAACAAACTGGTGGCTGCTAGAAGGGAGGAGATGGGGGATAGGCAAAATGGGTGGGGGAGCGGAAGATACAGGCTTCCAGTTATGGAATGAATAAGTCATAGGGATGAAATGTACAGCAATAGAAAATATAGTCAATGACATTTTAATAGCAATGTATGGTGACAAATGGTAGCTACACTTGTGAGCACAGCATAATGTAGAAACTTGTTGAATCACTGTCATACACCTGAAACTAATGCAACATTGTGTGTCAACTATGTTTCAATAAAAAATAATAGTTAAAAAATACTGACTGTCTAAATTTAAACCAGATGGAATGAATCACCTGCCAAAGAAAAAATTTAGGCTTTTTTCCTCATCAGTAAAATAATAGTTGTTTGATAAATATACTTCACATAAAAAGTTACTAAAAGAAAAAAAATGGTACTTTCCTTTTAATTCTTATATTCTAGATATAAATAAAATCAATGCTTAGACAAAAATTTCTCAGTTTTAATCACATTTAAAGAAGGAAGACTGACAGGATTATAGGAAAAGTATAGACTAGAAGTAAAAAGAATATTCATTAGTTAGACTTAGCCTAACCATTTAACTGGCTATGAAGCTTTGGTTCTCTGGCAAATTTTCCTTACAACTGTAAAATGGATACGATGACTTCTATGATCCTTTTCTAATTCTCAAAAACCTAGAACACATGATTGATGATGCTATTGTCACATGGGGATAGAACTGAGGTTTAAAAATATTGAAGTACTACCAACAACCCTTTCTACACAATGCAGATGTAATTATTTGTAGAGTTGCAGCAGTGGCTGCTATTTGGAGGACCTACTCGTAAGATTCTCTATAGCTATTCTGCAACTACATCCTTTTGTCTCTAAACCCATCCTTTAAAATAATTTCTGCTACACAGAGGACTGTATATAGCTTTCTTTCCCAGCTCTGTTTGCCACAAAGTAGCTTTAAATGTGCCACAAACCCTGTTACAGTAAAAAGATCATAGTGAAATTCTGGCAGCCTAATTCAAGCAAAACTCCATTGCAATTGAAAATGTAGACAAATTATTGGCATTCCTGGTAGCAGAATTTATTCTTACATAATAAAACACAGCTTAAACACAGATCCAATTTTTAAAAAAGTTTAAAACAATATAACTTAGCCTATTCTTACTCTCACCAAAATTCATCTATAAAACAATTTAATCCTAGAATTCATACACAAAGTGATTTAATCTATCAATTACATGTAAATAACTCCCAAATCTACTTTCTTTTTTTCATTTCACTGTCTATGCGGTCTTTTTCCAATTAGTTTTCACTCTAATACCGAATAGATTTATCAGCAATATCTTGTATAACTCTCCTAAGAAAAACAAAACACACATAGACGTTTTTTTCCCCCAACAGTTACTTAACACCTTCTTTTCTCCAGTTCCCCAGTATTGTTTTAGAATATGCTTAATTTTGTTCCTCATCATACATTCCACTTTATTTAGCCCTCTTAACTCTTTACCCGTATTCCTCCAGGCTCTTTGTTTTCCTTGTCACTATATAAGTCTAGGTGTTTAGCTGTCTTTCTTTTACAGTAAAGGATAATTCATTTACTCACTTATTTATTCATTAATTTTATTTCCTGCCACAAATGATTTGCAATAATTACTAACTCACAATGAACCTACAAAGACTGGAAATACACAAACGAACAACACAATAGTCCTTGCCCTTAAGGAACTTAGAAAGATTCGTAATCACTAAAAAGTACAACACTAGTCGGTTTCCCTACCTCCAACCTTTCTCCACTTGAATGTATCTTAAATATAGTTCCTAAAATACTTTCTATTGAATATTATTAACATCACCTACCTAATCTCAGCAATGCCTAACGATATTAAATCCAAAGTAGATTATGTTACAAAAAAACCCATATAAGAAGTTAAGTTCTCAAAGCAAAGTTATCGAAACCGATTTCAAGTTGAGGGGAAACCTCAAATATTACCTAGTTAGTTGAATGAACTAAGGTGATAATTTCCTACTATTATGGTCGGATCTCTCTCTTTTTTTTTAGAGAGAGGGAGAGAGAAGGGGCAGGAGGGAGAGGGAGAGAATCTCAAGCAGGTTCCACACCCAGCACAGAGCCTGACATGGGGCTTGATCCCACAAACCTGAGATGATGACCTGAGCAGAAATCAAGAGTTGGATGCTTAACTGACTGAGCCACCGAGGTGCCCCAAAGATCTCTTCTGAAAACTTATGAGGACTTTTCTCTCATACATTTAACTCTTTGTAAGAAGATACACAAAAGGAAATCTTTAAACTAAAGTTTGATTTAGATGTCAAAAAACTTTCCAAGAAACCACTTTAAACTTAATTTTGCATGTGACCTAGTTAGTGCTTTGATCTTTCACATCCTGAACAGAAAAGCCTGTAGCAAACAATCAGATTCAGCACTCAGTTTGATATCATGTGATCCAGAGGGGGAAAAAAGGTGTAATGTAAGATAAGCAAAATCAAGTTACTTTTGGAGGCTCAAGGTAGAGTTTGGTATTACCACTGAAAATCCTCTTCCCTTCTGAAGTTTTGGCTGATAAAGAATATTCATTCACACCACGAACTAGTAGCATGGAGCTATCTAATTCCTTCTATGAGGTGCAAGTAAAGTGGTAAAGAGAACACAGAACAGAGACAGCACTCATCAATATTCCATTTGCTTACCTACATTTCTCAGTTTCCTTTGCAGCTAGTATAGGACCATGAATGGAGCACAAATGATATATTTCATTTCTCAGTTAACATAATTAAGAATCAATGCTCCATTTTCTTTCTCCCTTTGTGCACCTGAGGAGTCATGTATTTCACTGGGGAAACTATAAATACCAGTGTCTCAATGGGGGTTCTCAAGGGACTATGTGAAGCAAGGGCCTCCAATGATCTGTGCTTTACATATAATATGAATGAAAGTAAATTTGTGTGGTTATGCCACTGGTACTTCAGGCTTACTTTGTTATGGCAGCACAGTCTAGCCAACTTGATTAATACAGCAAGTTAGACTTTTCCCTCTAGCACTTCTGAGAGGACTGAAGATCCCTTTTCCATATGTAGATAAAAATGTGAGGAGGGGAAAAGGATTCCTCTCTGTTATCACAAAATCTTTTATTCAATCATTTTTAGAATAGTATTTAACTTACTGTGAAATTTCAAATTAAATTAACCACGAATATTATTTATCAAAATGGAATATGAGCTAAAAAGAAAAAAAAGGTTAGAATATACAGCCTTCATATTCTCTTCCACTTAACTTTTACTTCTAGAAAAAAACAAACCAAAAAAACCCTACTTCGGGCACCTGGATGGCTTAGTTGGATAAGTGTCCTACTTTTGATTTCAGCTCAGGTCATGATCTCAGAGTTGTGAGATCAAGCCCTGTGTGGGGCTCTGCACGGGACATGGAGTCGGCTTAAGATTTTCTCTCTCCCTCTGCACTCCCCCTGCTAAAAAACAAAACAAAACAAACGAAAAACAAATACTAAAACCCCCAAAAAACCTACTCTAATTCAACACTATTAATTTTGGACACATGATACTATAATATGCCTATATGTCCCTCTACTTTGGGCCACAGCAATTACTCAAGAATTTATATTCAATTAACTTGCATTTGCTGGAGGGTTTTTTGCATTTACTGTTCAAAAAATGATTTTCAGTGTCTAGTTATACCTTCCCCCCTCAACTAGACTGAAGATTCTAGTTTGCCCAAATTCAATCACCTTTTTATTTTTTTTAAAGATTTATTTACTTATTTGAGAGAGAGCACGCACACGCAAGCAGAAGTGGGGGGAAGAGCAGAGGGAGGGAGAGTGAGACTCCTCAAGCAAACTCCCCAGTGAGCACATGGAGCCCAATGTGGGGCTGGATCCCAGGACCCTGAGATCATGACCTGAGCTGAAATCAAGAGCCAGCCACTCAACCACTGAGTCACCCAGACGCCCCAAACTCAATCTTTTGAAACAGAATCCTGAAAGATAAGACAGAGCCAGGTGAGGATCCTTTTAATATTTTAATATCCCATTTAATTTTTTAAATTTAAAATTATGAAGCATTTCAAACAAAGTACAGGAAGCAGGTACACATGCACCACTATTCATATTTAAAAGATGCTAACTTCTGGCCATATTTGCAAATTCATTGACTTTAAACATTGTACAACAGCTGCATAGATTAAAACCAGCTTATTCATTCTTTACTGATAGACAGTTTATCATAAAGTTTCATTATTTCAAATAGTGCTACAACAAAAATCCTTTATTTTTGACTGCTGTATCTTTGTGCAAGAGTTTTTTTTACGGTAAATACTTAAAAGTAGAAATACCTGGTCATCAAGGATGCACACCTTCAACTTTACTGGGTATTTCCAAATTACTCCCTGAAACCATTATGCCAATTTATATTTCCAAAAGCAAAACTACAATTTTTCTACATCCTAGTTAAAACTTAAATGTTAGCTACTCTTATGGGTATGAAAAAATGTTACGCAGTCTTACATTTTCTGGTTGAAGATAAGACTGAATATTTTTTCATATTATTTATCATTTGAGTTTAATACAATGGCTATCAAATTTTAGCATACATCAGAATCACCTGGAGAGCCTGGTAAAGACTGCAAAACCCAACCTCCAGAGTTTCTGAATCAGTAGGATCTTGAGTGGGGGCCAGAGAATCCTGATTTCCTTTTTTCTTTTTTTTTAGATTTTATTTATTTATTTGAGAGAGAGAGAATGAGAGAGAGAGCACAAGAGGGAAGAGGGTCAGAGGGAGAAGCAGACTCCCTGCTCAGCAGGGAGCCTGATGTGGGACCCGATCCCGGGACTCCAGGATCATGACCTGAGCCGAAGGCAGTTGCTTAACCAACTGAGCCACCGAGGCGCCCGAGAATCCTGATTTCTAATACGTTCGTTCCCACTGATGCTGATACTGCTAGTCAGGGAATCTCAACTAAAGAACCACACTGTTGAAGAAACCACACATTTAAAAATGAGGGTATTTATCATGTAGTCTATATACTAATTCTCCATTGGCTATACGTGCTGCTATTACATTCTCCTAGTTGTAGCTCATCTTTTCATTTTGCTTTTGGAGTCTTTGATGCAGAGACGTTTTTAATTTCCAGGAAGTCAAATATATCCTTTTCTTTCTTTTTTTTTTTTTTAAGATTTTATTTATTTATTTGAGAGAGAGAAAGAGAGAGAGCACACGAGAGGGGGGAGGGTCAGAGGGAGAAGCAGACTCCCCGCTGAGCAGGGAGCCCAATGCGGGACTCGATCCCAGGACTCCAGGATCATGACCTGAGCCGAAGGCAGTCGCTTAACCAACTGAGCCACCCAGGTGCCCGAACCTTTTCATTTTTAATCTGCGTTTTCTGTGTCTTGTGTTGAAATCCTTCCCTATCCCAATGCATAAAGGTACCCCTTGTTTTCTTTTTAAAGTTTTGTTCTTCACATTTAGGTGTTTAATTCCCCTGGAATTTATTTTTCTATAGAGCAGGGGCTCTGATTAGAAGTTTCCCACAAGGTTAGCTAATTGTCCAATATATTGAGTAATTCACCAGTTCCCTTCTAATTTTTCATTCCACATCTATTATGGGATTCTTGTTTACTTACAGGTTAAAAAGAATGCCATTTTTACTTTTAGTATTTAAAAACACCTTTCTCTAAGGTGTAATTTAATTTAGAAAAAATCAACAACTTATCCTTGAGAGTAATATAACAAAATGTATAATTCACTGATCCTTCTTGAACTTGTGTCAGAGATTCTTCATATAAAAATATTACCCAATAATTGATTAACATAGTAATAAAGGAGCTTTGATAGAGCTTTTATAAATCTGAGTTTAACAGGCAAATTTCCTGTTGATAACTAGTATGAATATATGACCTATATTATATATTAAAAATGAATGAAACAGCTGCTACTTGAGCTTGATAGACTGACCCTTCAAATCTAATCTATCTAAAGCAGTAAGATATAGTAGTAGTGATGTGTAGAATATAGAATTAGAAGGCTTAGAGCCAAATTCCAGATTTGCACTCATTAGCTTTGTGATATTAGCAAGCTGTTCAAGCTGAGTAATCTGTAAAACAGTGATAAAATGCTCATAAAATTTTTGTGAGGATTAAAAGCAATTTATAAAATATATCTATGATAGATATTATTATATAAATATTATTCTGAAATATATAATTGCTTAAAAGATTTTGGTAGAAGAGTTTATGGTTCAAATTCTATCAACAAGTACATAATCTTTTATTTGAAAAAGCAAGATGTCTTGTAGGAAATATTTTAGCCTCATGACCTACACTAACTTGGGAGGTACACCATAAGAACAAGGCTCCTAGGTTTCATGTGTGAGCATCACGCTTGCCCCTAAGTTATTGAAGACAGTGTTCCATCAACAGTGACTTTCCACAGGGTGAATGCAGAAAAAGGTAGATACTATTTCCTCCTAAGCCATCAAGATGAAATAGAAGTTAGAAATTACTTCTGACAACTGTACTACTAGAGAGAAAGAAATCAATTTAAGCAGAATAGGTCAGAAACAAAAGCTTTCCTAGATTGGATTTGGAACGAAATGTGTAACTTTCCACCTGTCTTCTATCATAAAAAATACTTGAAACAATATTCTATATTTCAAAAACCGAGTTTTGGGGCGCCTGGGTGGCTCAGTCGTTAAGCGTCTGCCTTCGGCTCAGGTCATGATCCCGGGGTCCTGGGATCAAGCCCCACATCGGGCTCCCTGCTCAGTGGGGAGTCTGCTTCTCCCTCTCCTACTCCCCCTGCTTGTGTTCCCTCTCTCGCTGTGTCTCTGTCAAATAAATAAAATCTTTAAAAAAAACAAAAACAAAACCTGAGTTTATTTTTAGCATTTCTGCCTCTGAACTATCAATATAAATGGATGGATTGCTGAGGATCAGGGAGAATTTCAAATGTCTGATTACCAGGACTTGAAGCCCTTCAAGCAGATGATAAGGAAATATATTCCCAGTATTTACTGCCATGGAATATAGTTATAAGATAGTCTGAATGGAGAGATCTGCTCCTGTTTTTAGGGACCATCTTGAATCGGGTTTACACTATAATTTCTCAAATGTTAATAAAAAGGAATTTCTCCTGTTTGAAATCAGTTTCGCTATAGTGATGTGTTTCCTGTTATGAGACTTCCCTCTCAGGTGTTACTGAGGTTTTTGTTTTTTGTTTGTTTGTTTTGTTTTTAAATAAGGTCACAAAACCTGGAAAAGGCTGATGTTTACTAAGACCGTAACAAATTGAAGGCTCAATTGTGAAGCTTTCATGCAAATCCATGATGGTGAATTGACATCTGAGGATCATTATTTTTATTTCCAGAAAAAGCAGAAACTCTTCTATTGAGATGTATAAATAC
The DNA here is from genome assembly GCF_029215605.1 of Mirounga angustirostris. NCBI lineage: Eukaryota > Metazoa > Chordata > Mammalia > Carnivora > Phocidae > Mirounga > Mirounga angustirostris. The sequence continues at coordinate 48,936,616 of NW_026991717.1, read as the reverse complement.
CCTTCAAAGAACTAGCTAGGTTGACAATGACTGAGTTCTGAAGGAAGATGACCAACCAGGCTATCACATCCATAATTAGTTCTTCAAACTTTACTTTTCAAACTGGTATCAGAAAAGGGTCTTTTAAAAAAAAATTTAACTTAAATTTGTATGCAGAACAGTCAGCTTAAAATCTAGAAACCTATATTCTCCAGTTTGACTGTTTCTTCCGTTAACCATGTATAGAGGGAAAATATATACACTGACAGGATAGTCATGCTTGAATTTGCGTTTGATTTTATAAACTACAGAAACAAAGCAAAAAACAAAACGTAAAAAAAATCTAATTTTTTCCTCCTCAGGTGACACTGATTCAGGAGCACAGTTACTAAAAGGCCTCTTTTTGCACCAGCATCATTGGCAGAAGGACTAAAAGGGGGAAAGTAGAACCTTATTCTATAGCCTTTTTTAATTTATGGAAACAATCAACATACCTGATATTATATTCTCTCAGGCCCCAGCAGTTGTGAAAGCTGTCCTCCCACAGGATTGAATAAGGAAGATAGAGAAAAAGGTCAAGGTATGAGGACTCTAGTTTTCAATGCTTGTTGCTTAGAATTCTAAATTTCACTTGCCTAACTTGCTATGATAGAACTATGGTGGGCGTGGGGGTGGGGTGTGATTTTCTTTTGAGCCACCTGCTATAAACAATGTAAGAGGAAGTTGTTTTTCCATTCTCTAGAAAATACAAATCAAATGGGGAGAGTAATTTTTATTGTATTTGTATTATTGTGATAATTTACTCTATTTGTAAACCTACTGAATTAGATATAAAATGAAAATGGTTTAATTCTGTTTAAAATATTCTGCTCCGAGCAATGTCCACAATAGCCAAACTGTGGAAAGAGCTGAGATGCCCTTCAACAGACAAATGGATAAAGAAGATGTGGTCCATATATAGAATGGAATATTACTCAGCCATCAGAAAGGATGACTACCCAACTTTGCATAAACATGGACAGAACTGGAGGAGATTATGCTAAGTGAAATAAGTCAAATAGAAAAAGTCAATTATCATATGGTTTCACTTATTTGTGGAACATAAGGAATAGAATGGAAGACATTAGGAGAAGGAAGAGAAAAATGAAGGGGGTGGAAATTGGAGGGGGAGACGAACCATGAGAGACTATGGACTCCAGGAAACAGAGGGTTTTGGCGGGGGGGGATGGGTTAGCCCGGTGATGGGTTTTAAAGAGGGCACATATTACATGGAGCACTGGGTGTTATACGCAAAAAATGAGTCATCAAAAACTAATGATGTTCTGTATGGTGACTAACATAACATAATAAAAAAATAAAAAAATAAAATATTCTGCTCTGGATTACAAATGTGATCTAAGTCCATTTGAAAGACATCAATTACTAAGGGACAGCTTTAAAAAAGTAAACCAAGGCTGACAAGCAAACTTCAGTGAAACCCAAACTTTCTTACTTCCTTCTAATTCTGCTGGGTGATCTAAAGAATCCATGACCATCTGAAAACAAACTAACAAACAAAAACCCCTTTGAGCTTGCCTCAACTACAATCAAGACTAGAGAAATTCTGACATCAAGAAGCCTTGAAGGGCTGCAGTGTAAGCACTGGAAAAAATCACACTCTAGGGTAGGTAAGTAAGGTATTTCTCAGTAGAGTGTGTGTAATATATTAGGAAAGTTCTGCACATAAAATTAGAACTAGATTAAGTTATGAAAGAAGAAAGCTAAAGAGATTGCCATGGACATCTAAACATCTAATTTTATCTAACAGTGGTCATTTTAAAGAACATGCTTTAAAATATACTGGGTTTTTTTTTTAAGGACTTAATAATAAAGAAGGAAGCTGCATCTCTGAAACTGAAATAATGAATAACATGGTATCAAGTATAATGCCTGCATAAGTGCCCAGAAGACTAAAGACCAAACAAAGTGCTGAGACAAGGGCATATTGTTAAAATATTCACATAGCAGGTACAAAGGTTCAAATAGGCAGAGGGTACATAAGGTGACAAATGTGAATCACTCTGAAACAGAATTCAGGGGACACCTGGGTGGCTTAGTCGGTTAAGCATCTGCCTTCGGCTCAGGTCATGATCCCAGGGTCCTGGGATCGAGTCCCTCATCGGGCTCCTTGCTCAGCGGGGAGCCTGCTCTCCCTCTGCTTGTGCTCTCTCTCTCTCTCTCTGACAAATGAATAAATAAAAAATCTTAAAAAAAAAAAAAAAGAAACAGAATTCAGGAGAGCCACCTCTAGGGAGAACACCACTACCCGTAGTTAAATTCTACAAAGAGTGACCACGATGAGATGATCATGTAATACTTCTTTGGATCACTTAGGTGAGGCAAAGCTTATTATCGACATTTCTGTATCCCTTATAAAAAGACTCCAGGATTCTACTAGTAGTTGGGGATGGGGTGGGAGCACTAACAAGGAGAAGGTTTAGGTCTTTCTAGTCACTGTGTTTTTAACTTTTTTCAACACAGGAAGAAAGGATGGCCTCTGAGAGAGACGCTATTATTATGTTCCCCCGAAAAATGGATTTCTAATTGATTCTTCAAGATTACAAAGCTACAGCCTCAGTAGAGGTGTAGGCCAGAGAGAGGAACCTTCAGTTCTGTAATTGCTTTCTCCATTCCTAGTAACCTCTCCTTCTTTTGCCCATGACTTAAAATAAAAAGATAGAAAAACCACAATACTATAAGAATTCATTTGTTTTCTACCAGACCACACTTTTGTGTATTATGCCATTCTTATGAATACCAAGATATTAATGAATATTGAGCTTCTTTCAGGTAGTGGTAAGAGATTGCCATTATTCTTTCCTATTTTTCTTTTTGACAATAAAATGAATTTGAAAGCTAGCTGACAATGGTTAGGGCATTCTTTTTTTTTTTTTTATTTGAGAGAGAGAGAATGAGAGACAGAGAGCATGAGAGGGAGGAGGGTCAGAGGGAGAAGCAGACTCCCTGCCGAGCAGGGAGCCCAATGCGGGACTCGATCCCGGGACTCCAGGATCATGACCTGAGCTGAAGGAAGTCGCTTAACCAACTGAGCCACCCAGGCGCCCCAGGTTAGGGCATTCTTAATAATTATAAAAGAGAAGAGTTACTAGAATTCATAATTTGCGCCTTACTGGCAATTTAGTCCACTTGAATCCCTAACAGGAGGGAAAAAAACAAAACAACAAAACAAAACATTATGACTGTACTGTCCTCCCATACAAAGAGGGTATGAAATAACTCAAGATTAATGCAAAAAAAAAAAAAAAAGAATAAAAGGTTCAATGTCCTCTAAATGGCCTGGCCCCAGAGATTATTTCTTTATAATACTAAAAAAACAGAACCAGCTATTTAAATCTGGCCCTTTTGTCAAGTCTTCCTCCCTGCCGTAGTAAATTCTACACAAAAATGCTCTTTCTTTTGAAAGTTACCCACTTCTTCAACCAACTGACCAAAGGAAAAAATCAGATTTTGAAACAGGTCTTTGCTTACTAACAGTAACCCTAGGGCCACATCACAAGATAAACCCTATCTTCTATTCTAACAATGAACTCCTTTCAAGCTACAATGTATTTTAATTAGATACTGCAAACAAAACTTTTAGTTTTAATCAAGACTGGATTAGTAAATTGACCTTGGTCATCATTTAGTATTCATTACAGCAAGGATCTGAGGTGAGAAAGCATGCTTTCTCCCATAAAAGAGGGAGAGTAGGAAGGAAGTCCCCCAACTGTATACACTTCATATATGTCCCCTCAATGACATATTATACTATATATCTCTGGAGGGCAGGAGAGGACAAGTGCCTCTTCTTTAAAAATTATTCCTTGAGTGAGTTCACAAAATTATGTCTGGCAGTATAGCATCTATCTTAGAAAGTCCCACTCTAACTTCGTTTAGTCCTGGTGCTCAGGAAGCAGATACGCCATTCTCTAACATTTCATGGATCCTTTAGTTTCTGTCCAATTGCTGCAGCTGTAGGCACACCAAAATAACTGGCTTCTAACCTAAGACAGTAACCATGGGACAGACTTGAAAAGTTTAAAAATTAAATGAGAACATTCATTCTTTCATCCAGCACTGTCTACCATGCTTTAGGCAGGACCTTAAATTTTAATACTAGGAGAGAGATAATCAACAAAATTTAAAAGTAAAACATACATTATATGGTTATGATAAATGCTATGAAGAAAAAGTGTTGGGAGGGGATACAATTTAAACAAGAGTGGTCAGGGAAGGTTTCACTGGGAAATAAGATAAAATGTTTCACACGATGACCAGCCAATGGGAAAGACTCTCAAAAGAGCTATCATAATTCTTTGTTCTACCCTACTTTTGCTTTTCTATTGACTAGTTGTTGTAATGGCCAGCCAGGGCAAAACCTGACAGTAAAGAGAGGCTGTTTTCTCATTATCTGTCCTCACATATACTATTATGGTTCCCTCGACCCTGTAAAGAATGACTCTCAGAATAACCTTGCCCCAAAAGAATCTAATACAGAGGTCACAAACCCAAATGCCAGGCAGGTAATACAAATGATTAAAGTAAACTATAGGGAAGAAAAATATCAATGTTGAGGAGCTAAAAGCCTGGTGGGGATTGAGAAGATTAAAGAGTATACTTCATGTTTGAAAGGGATAGCTGCTACGTAGGCCCAGCCAACTGCTGTCATGTGGAAGTAAGGACTTAAGTGTCCTGAGTTTTGAAGAGAAACCAAACATACAACTTTTTTCTGTGAACTCTCCCAATTTTAAAATATGGCAACCAATCTGAAATTTTAAAAATGTCAATGTGGGCCAAACAAAACACCTCTGTGGAACAGATCTAGCCTGTGGGTCTCTAGAGTAGTTCCTCTGGTCTACAAGGTCAAGGGCAAGCAGGGGGTGGGGGTGGGGCAGAGGGGGAGAGAGAATCCTGAAGCAGACTCCCCACTGAGCATGAAGTCCAATGTGGGTGGTTCTCAGGACCCTGAGATCACGACCTGAGCTGATATCAAGAGCCAGCCAGGGGCGCCTGGGTGGCTCAGTTGGTTAAGCGACTGCCTTCGGCTCAGGTCATGATCCTGGAGTCCCGGGATCGAGTCCCGCATCGGGCTCCCTGCTAGGCAGGGAGTCTGCTTCTCCCTCTGACCCTCCTCCCTCTCATGCTCTCTGTCTCTCATTCTCTCTGTCTCAAATAAATAAATAAAACCTTTAAAAAAAAAAAGAGCCAGCCAGTTAACCAACTGAGCCACCCTGGCACCCCTAGGCTGTTAATTTTTGTTCATTTCCCTAGGGAGGACAAACACTATTCCAATGGGAGTGGGTGATAGAGAGCAGCCTCTAAAGGATTACTGAATCAATATTCAGAACCTAGGATACACTTAACACCAGATTCAACACAAGTTCACCTCTTCAAGTTTTCTACTATATTCTTTTGCAAGAGGACCCTCCTGAGAGTTCTCCCCTGGAAGGGAAGTGCCTCACTACTCGAATAATCTAAATGATAGCATCTGTCACCTAGTTTCAGGTTTCTCTGGCCCTCCAAAAGGGATTCTGGCAAATTCCATATCACTTTCCACTTCTCCTTCCTAATGATAATCCTACAAAGTCCTCTTTTGGTCAACTTTCATGAATAACCCCTATCCCAGTAGAGGTGACTTAGGTCAGGAAGCCTATAAACTCATCTATGACAAGGAACTCCAGACCTGTTCACTTTTTGCCCAAGTGAGTTTACTTGACCTAAGTCCAGCGCATAGGATGCTCGGTAAAACAGTGCTTTATTAGGCTATGCTAAGTCACCAAAAAGGGCCAATCAATGCAGCATTTTCTTTAGACCTACAAGTCGCTGGCAATACATAAGAGTCTTCTCTTGGAATGTTGATCAGTTAGAGAGCCTGAGAAGTAAGGCCATATACTCCTCCTGAGAAGTTTAAAATATGGACACAAATGGGATTTAAAATACCCTCCCTTATTCTTGGTTGTAAGCCTTTTATCTCTCAAACTAATGAGAAGAAAGGTAAGCAAAGAATGTCTAATCTTACCTTTATATTCTTACCAGGATTGCTGTTGAATTGCCAAGTCTATGAGACATATATTTTTCTTCCTGCTTTCAACTGATTTCCTGACAAACTGTTGTTTAATATTTACATTAGCCTTTCCTAACAGGAACCAAAATATATAGTCTTCCCTGCCCCCCCCTTTAATCATTATTAGTTCTAATAATTCCAAAGCAGAACTAATCATTTAGGAGACCTGAACATTAGAACTGGTGGAAATATTGCTTCCTGGTGGTGCATATGCCTAAAACATAGTAACATAAATAGGAAGTTCTCAATATTCTGATAGTTCTGAATGATAACATATGGGAAATAACTTCTCTTTCTATTCCAGAAAATTGCCCTATAGATTTTACCAATCATTTCCTCAATAGTGTGGCCTAGAAAACCAGTTTCAAGGTAAGTTTTATGAGGGAAAAAAGTTTGGAACACACTATACTTAAGATTCAGGATACACAGCATATTAATAGCTCTTAAGACACTTTTTAATCCAAAGTTCATGAAAAATTTTTGACTTTTGGAACTTTTTGTATAACATATTAACATCCTATGGAACTATTCTTCCAAGGACCATATTTTGGGAAACATGAACTGTTATTTCCCAGCCTGCTGTGACTGACTTTAACCAAACCAGGCCTTTTCTACACCAAACACTCATGGTTATTTCCCTCACATTTTAGGATTTCCTACAGCTGTCAGGTAGTCCCATTTAACTGAACTAATAAGGCAAGGCGACTAAGCAATATGGACTGAGTAGCTTTCGAATTCTGCTGGGGTCTAGCTAATCCTCTGGTATTGGGTATATCAAGGTTAGATTTTGCCTCGACTGTAAAATTGGTTATAAAAAATATAATTGGATCAGCTTTACAAATGTATAATGACATTATAGATCTAAAAGTGTTATAACTAATGAGAAATTTAGTTTAAGATATTTTGTTATTATTAAAGTAAAAATTGACTGTTTTCACTGCAAAAGCATTAAAACATTAACAAAAAGCTTTATTCACAATTATACCACTATAAATATTTTCATTTGTCTTTCCTGATAAACAGGCAAAATGCTGGGCTTTAAAAATAGCACAGATACAATTTTATATTTTTCACTTCTATATTTCATAGTGGCACAGTTTTCACAATTGTAATTGATTTAAATAATTAGAATCATTTTAGCTATTTTGTTTTAGTGAGCATGTTTTGAGTTCTTTAAAGGGCATTCAAACAAACTGCATGCAAAAAATAAATTGCATTTAGAATCACTGACCACTAAAATTCAGTAAGATAATGAAGTCAGCTTTTAATTTCTTCATTTCAGATTTATTTTAAAGTTGGAAAATCATTTTCAGAAACATTTTCTTGATTATAATAAGAAACAGAATTTCAAAAAATTCACATATAAACTCATATTTCATATACTTTAAAAAACGATACAGTGTATCACAGTTTTTAAATGCCTGGGCTCTGGAGTCAGACTACCTAGATTAAGAGCTTAATTCTACCAATTATCAAGTTTTATAACCTTGGGTAAATTACTTAACTTGTCTGAGCCTGTTTCTTTTTCTGGAAAATGAAGATGAAAACAGATTAATCTCATAGGCAAATTAAGAAGGTTGAATGATAAAACATGTAAAGCACTTGTCTGGCATATGGTGGTAAATAATACTAAGAACAACAACGACAAATACAAAGAAACTCTCTGTGTGGGGATATTATATACATATTATACATTCTTTTTTATAATTACTGTTTGTGAGTAATCATTCAGCAAGTGTTTACTGAGTATATTTCACATACTAGGCACTGTGCTAAACACTGAGGATATAGAGACCACAAGACAGTCTTTACTTCCAAAAGCTTATTTTTGGAGAAGAAAACAAATTAATCTGGTGATTAGCATACTATGTGGTAAGAGCTTTAACAGGAACACAGAGCATTTTACAGGGTGCATGAAAGCAGAGGCCCTTAACCGAGAAGGTAAGGCAGATTGGTTGAACTTGTACGTATGTATGCATGTATATTCTTCTTTGTCTTTCTCTGGTATAGAGGCTACGAAACAAAAAGCTCCTCCATATTCTAGTTTCCCTTACAGCTAGGAGTCCCAAGTGACATTACTCTGGAGACTGAAGGTCCTGAAGTGGGTTTTCAGAATGGAAGCAAGTATCCTAAACTAAAGACAGAGCTTCTCCAGAAGAAAGCCCTTTTGCCCTTCCTCCCTTCTTCCTGCCTCACCATTTGGACAAAGGCACGTAAGTGCAGTAGCCATCAATGATGTGAGTGGACAAAAGTCAATACAGCAAAACAGAAAAGAGCCCAGGACTCCAGTGGCATTGTTGAGTTACTGCACCACTCTAGAACACCTAACACAAACTCTTATTTCTGTAAGCTACCCATAGTTCAGTTTTCTGTTATCTGCTGTTATCTGTTATCTGAATGCACTGCTCTAGATAAACAAAACTTTCTGAAAAGGTTTCTGAGCTGAGTCCAAAAAAAAGAATAGGAGTGATCCAAGTGAAAATTCTGAGAAGGGCACAGCCAGGAAATAGCATCTACAAAGGCCCGGGGGAGGAGGGAGTATGGAGTGTCGATATCGGCATCTGTTCTACAATATGCACCTTCTGGCTTCTCGGATGGCTTTAGCCGAGATTCCCAACCTTTTCCATCCTCCATTCATTATGTTTCAGGGATTCAATACTCTCCCCTCAGTGGTCCCATATGGGGAGCATTCATTCTTAAATGGTCTGTTCTGTGATGATGAACATAAAATGTGTCTTTGACTGTTTAGACTTCCAGAAACAAATTTATGGTGATTTGAGTCAATTACAACTACGTTATCAATTTACACATGTAACACCTTCAACTAAAGCTGCCATGTGTGCTTCCTATGTGCCAGGCACTGTATTTACACTAATTATCTCACTTAATATTCACAACAACTCAGTGGGTTAGGTACTATGATTATGTCCTTCTTTAGAGAAGTGAATTAGGTAAATAATGTCCAAAATCAAACAGTAATGGTAATACTGGCTGGGGCAAGGATTCAAAGTCAGGTCTATTTCATTCTATAGCCTCAGCTCTGAGCCATTCTGCTATACTGCTAATCAGTTTCCTTAGTTTCTGGCCTCTTGGTTCCACTTCACTTGCTTAAATCCTTCCTGCATCTATGCAGTAAGGTTTTCAGTTCCCCATCTGTACTCTCTGGATTAGAGTGGTGGTGGTTCAGGCTGGTTATCTCCTAACAGGAGAGAATGGAAGGAAGAAATATATGTAAGCAGAGTAGAACAAGGGAAAAGGGGAGAATGCCAGAAAAAAAAAAAAAAAAAAACCTCAACACTACATCAAAAACTAATGATGTACTATACAGTGGCTAACTGAACATAATAAAAATAAATAAGTAAATAAATAAAAAGGAAACAGACTGAGGGTTTGCTGGAGGGGAGGTGGGTGGGGGGAATGGGGTAACTGGGTGATGGGCATTAAGGAGGGCACTTGATGTAATGAGCACTGGGTGTTGTATGTAACTGATGAATCACTAAATTCTACCCCTGAAACTAATAAACACAGTATATGTTCACTAAATTGAATTTAAATAAAAAATTAAGAAAAAAGAAAGAATGAAATGTTCTTTTCCTCTCAAGAATGAAACAAGTTTCTGTTCTTACTGCCAAACTGTGAAGTAATTCCAAAAAATAAATTCAAATAATTAAGCAAGTATGGGTCTTTAAAAGGCCTAAATTGAAGGTGGCAACACTTCCTTATATTTTAAATCTCAATGTTTAATAATTGATTAGTTTATACTCACACACTTAACAAATATATATTGATCATCCTCATGTACCTTTGAATCATATTCCAATGAATAGGTTCTTATACTGAAGAGGCTAAGAACAAATAAAAAACACTTATTATAATGATCATAGATGTGACTACATAATACCAAGAAAGGTAATTAAGCACAGGTTAATATGGGACAGAAGATGTATCAAACTCAGACCTGAGAAATCAAAGATGCCACTCCAGAGGGGGTGATATCTAAGATGAATCTTAAAATATAAGCAGGTATAGCCAATATAAAGAAAAAAAAAAAACAAAAAAAGAAGAGATCATCTAGCTAGACCAGTGTTTCTCAACTTCAACACTACTGACAATTTTGGGATAATAAGACTTATGAGGTGATGCCCTGTATTTTCTAGAATGTTTAAACAGCCTTGTCTTCTACCTACTTGATGCTGATCACACACCCTGTGTGTGAAAATCAAAAATGTCTCCAGATATTGTCAAATATCCCATAGGGGGCAGAAATGCCTCTGGTTGAGAACCACTGCTCCAGACCTGCACTGTGCAAATTGGTTGCCACTGGCCACATGTGGCTATTTAACTTGAAACTAATTAAAATGGAATAAAGGTTCAGTTCCTCAGTCACATTAGCTACATTTTAAGTGTTCGACTAGCCATGTTTTAATGGACAGCGCTAGAGAGAATATATTTCTTCTCTTATTTCACAACTATTCACTATAGCTTAATGATAGCCTGTGGGTGGAATGAAGAATCATAAGATTAAACAAGAGTAAGGCCAGAGTATGAGAGGTCTCCCATACCATAAGATAGAATAATGGGGAGTCAGTGAGAGGTTTTAAGCAAGGGTGTAAAATAAACAGATGCACGTTTTATTAAAGCTGATTTAAAAAAAAAAGATTTTATTTATTCTTTTAAGAGAGAAAGAGTGAGAGCAAGAGTGTGCACGAGAGGTGGGGAGAGGCAGAGGGAGAGGGAGAAGCAGACTCCCCGCTGAGCAGGGAGCCCAACGCAGGGCTCGATCCCATGACCCAGAACTCATGACCTGAGCTGAAGGCAGACACTTACCATCTGAGCCACCCAGGAGCTCCTTTATAAAGCTGATTATATAATGGTGCTGTGGAGAATGGAATGAAAGTGGAGAGTCTAGCAGCGAAGGAATAGCTGCAGTATTTCCAACAAGTATGGTGATCTGGATTAATGCAGTAGCAGTAGGGATGGACAAAAAACGAAGCAATTAAGGAGGCAGAACTGATAGGCAGAACTGTGGTGATTGACTAGATATGAGGTAGCTGAGGAAAAGAATGAAGTCAAGAATGACTACCAGGTTTTTAAGATGAATGAGTGAGTACATCCACTAAGACAGTATGGTAGAAATAATAATCGTCCTCCAAGGTGTTCATGTCCTAATCCTCTAATCCCTGGAACCTGTAAATATGCTACCTTCCATGGCAAAAGGGACTTTGCAGATGTGATTAAGGACCTTGAGATGGAGAGATTATCCTGGATTATCCAGTAGGCCCAATGTAATCACAAGTGTCCAGATAAGAGGGAGGCTGAGGGAGCTTTGAATACAAAAAAAGAGATGTGTCAGAGTAACGCAGTGGAAGATAGACTTGAGCAGCCATTGCTGGCTTAGAAGATACAGCCATTAAAAGCCAGTAAAGGCAAGGTAACAGATGCCCCCCTACAGAGATCAGTGTTTGAGAAGGCAAAGTACCAAAAGGAAGATATGAAATATCTTTAAAATCTACACAAATCATTATGTAGACTTGGAATCTACTGCTGAATATTAAATTGTATAAGTACAGAAAAATTCCATGAGGCTGGGCAAAGAACTACCAGGGAACTATACCTGGCTGTGATGTGTTCAAATTCTTATCAGACAGAATTGAGAGAGCTCAGTGAATACCCAAGGAATGCAGTATAGTCACTAGAGAAGTCATATTTTAGTATAAAAGCTAAATTCTAAAGTAAATGACATTCTAGACTTGTCCCAGCAAAGCTTAAACACAGCAAAGGATCAAACTATCTTATAAGTAATTTAGCTGCTGGCCAAAAAAAGTTGTAATACACTTTAAAGGAAGAGAACAAAATCCAGACACTATAAACAAACAAATGAATAAATAAATACTAAATTAAAAATAACTAGATATGCAAAGAAGCAGAAAACCATGACCCGTAAATAACAATGAAAAAAATCAGTAAAGAGAACAAACTTAGAGATAATATAATTAGCAAACAAAGACTTTAAAACAAGTATTATAAATATGCCCAAAGATTTAATAAGAGAAATGGACAACAAAACAAAACAAAACACCCAAGTGGAATTTCTAGACCTGAAAAATTCAGGCTCTAAAACAGATAATTCACTCAATGGGATTTACAGCAGATTAGATACAATCAATGGAAAATATTAGGAAATGTGATAATAAAGAAGCATGACCTACCCAAAATGAAGCAAAAAGAGAAAAAAATAACAAAGCATAGCCTTAGTGACCTACTTTGAGTCCCAGGATGTCAATGAAGAAGAATATTTAAATGGCTAGGAATTTTTTTGAAAATTGGTGAAAAATATACACTCACAGGTTTGAGGAGCTCAATGAACCTTCTTGCCACAAGAAACAAAGAAAATCATACTAAGGCTATTATAACAGCACTGCTGAAAACCACTAATAAATAATCTTACAAGAAGTCAAAGGAAGGGGAAAAAAAAAGGAATATATTAGGGGAGTGGGAGAGTGGGAGAGACAGAAGCAGACTCCCCACTGAGCAGGGAGGCTGACGTAGGGCTCAATCCCCTGAGAACATGACCTGAGCCAAAAGCAGATGCTTAACCAACTGAGCCACCAGGTGCCCCCACAATAAACAAGTTTTGATAAATACTCAACTATCTGGAAATTGATCAAGATATATCTAAGTGTTCCATGGGTACAAGAATAAATCAGAATGGAAAATAGAAAAAAAATTAATTGAATGATAATGAAAACACTACATAAAAATTTATGGAATGCAGCTAAACCAGTGTGTAGAGGACAATTTATAGCATTAAAAATGTTTACCATAGGAAAGAAAAAAAAGCTTCAGGTTTCCATATTAAGGAGCTAGAAAAAGAAGAATAAATTAAAATCAAGGTAAGCAGAGGGAAAGAAATAATACTAACTAGAAGAGAAACAAAATGGAAAATTGATAAACAAGAGAGAAAAATCAATGAAGCCAAAACTTGATTCATATGAAAAGATCAATAAAATGACTAAACCTCTAGCTAAACTGATCAAGTAAAAAGAAGATACAAAGGGCCCTTATCAAGAATCAGAGATAACTGCTACAGATTCTAGAGACAATAAAGGTGAATAAGGGAATATTATGAGCAATGCACACCAATCTACTATATTCAGTAATATAGTAGAAAATGAACAAATTCCTTCAAAGACTAAAATACTAAAACTGTATCAAGAAGAAACAGAATAGCCCTGTAATAATGAAAGAAACTAAGTTTGTAACTAAAACCTTTCCCAGTTTTACTGGTAAAATCTATGAAACACTTAAAGAAATAATATTAATTTTATTTTATTTTATTTTATTTATTTTTGAAGATTTTATTTATTTATTTGAGACAGAGAGAATGAGAGACACAGAGAGCACATGAGAGGGGGGAGGGTCAGAGGGAGAAGCAGGCTCCCCGCCGAGCAGGGAGCCCGATGCGGGACTCGATCCTAGGACTCCAGGATCATGACCTGAGCCGAAGGCAGTCGCTTAACCAACTGAGCCACCCAGGCGCCCCAGAAATAATATTAATTTTAAATAAATTCCTTCAGAAAAAAGAGAAAAGCATTTCCAAACTCATTGTATGAAATCAACATTACCCAGGGGCGCCTGGGTGGCTCAGTTGGTTAAGCGACTGCCTTCGGCTCAGGTCATGATCCTGGAGTCCCGGGATCGAGTCCCGCATCGGGCTCCTTGCTTGGCAGGGAGTCTGCTTCTCCCTCTGACCCTCCCCCTCTCATGCTCTCTCATTCTCACTCTCAAATAAATAAATAAAATCTTTAAAAAAAAAAAAAAAAGAAATCAACATTACCCAGATACCAAAAAACAGAAAAAGGTTTTACAAGAAAAAAGGCACATCGAAAGCCATAATTAACATAGACAATAGTCTTTAACAAATAGCAAATCCAATGTAGCAATATATAAAAGTATCATGTAACACATAAAGTATAAAGCATCATGTAGAATTTATCACAGAAATGCAAGGATTGTTTTCACTTGGGAAAATCAATTCATCATGTTAATAGAATAAAGAAGTATCATGTGACTATTTTGATGAGTGCAAAAAAATCATTTGATAAAATACAACATGTATCTAATAAAAACCTCTTAGGAAAATAGGAACAGAAGGGAACATTCTGGGTTTTTTTTGTTTTGTTTTTTTGTTTTTTAAGATTTTATTTATTTGAGAGAGAGAATGAGATAGAGAGAGAGAGCATGAGACGGGGGAGGGTCAGAGGGAGAAGCAGACCCCCTGCTGAGCAGGGAGCCCGATGCGGGACTCGATCCCAGGACTCCAGGATCATGACCCGAGCCGAAGGCAGTCACTTAACCAACTGAGCCACCCAGGCGCCCCGACATTCTCAGTTTGAAAAGAGCATCCATGAAAAAGGTAATGTTAACATCACATTATAAAGTGAATGAATGAATGGTTTTTCTCTAAGATTGGGAACAAGGAAAGGGAATCCACTCTCACCATTTCTATTCAACATTGTCCTAGAGATCCTAGCAGTACAATAAGATGAGTAAAATAAATAAGCAGACGTTCAAAATGAAATGGAATCAAACTTTCCTTTATTTATGAACACTCTGATTCAGTATCAGGTAGAAAAATCCAAAGGACTCTACATATAAGTTTCTAGATAAAATATGTAAATTTAATATGTTTGCAGACTGCAAGGTCAATACAATATTAGCAATAAAACACCGTATAACAAATATTTTAAAATGCCATTCATGATAGCATCCAAACTGTTAAAATATTTAGGACTAATTTAAGCAAAATATATATATATAAAACCTATACACGGAAAACTACAAAACACTGTTGAGAAAAATTATATCTCCAACTAATATGGAGATATACCATGCTCATGGATTAAAAGATCTGTCATTAAGATGTCAACCAACCCCAAATTATCTATAAATCACTGTAATCCCAATAAAAAAATCCCAGTAGACTTGTGGTTTTTTGTTTTTTTTGTTTTTTTAAGAAATTGACAGATTTATTCTAAAATCTGTATGGAAATGCTAAAATTAATTTGAACCACTATATGACCTGATATCAAGACTTTCCACAGAGCTACCATAAACAAGACAGTGTGTGACATCATAAGGAGAGATAAAACAATTAATGGGAAAAAAGTGTATAGGAAAAGACACACACATTACGATTGGGAAAGGGTAGGCTTTTTAGTAAATGGTGCTGGGACAAATGGTAAAAGATAAACACTGCAGTTCACCTCAGACAAAACACAAATTTAAATCAAAACGATTAACAGACCTAATAGAAAAAGCTAAAATCATAAAATTTTTACAAGAAAACATATGATAAAATCTTTTTGAGAAGGTTGAGATATCTAGAAAAGTTGAAATGAATAGGTCAGCAAATCCTCCCATTGAAGTAACTATATAATGGTATAAAATGGCCCAAAAGACCTATTTTAGGGCTTTGGAAACTAATGGCAAATGGCATGTTAAGAAATGTTTGGTCATTAAAAACTGAACTTCGGTATTAACTGTTGAAAGTCTGTGTCGCTCTTGCCAGGGGCTCTCCTATGACCTATCCCACATGGTATGGACAGTAGTAGTGCCAGGATGAGGCTGCCTGTGTTTAAATACACAGGAGAACATGATGACAATGAATCAAATATAGAGAACCTTAATAAAGACAAAGAAACTAGAACACAGGGAAAGATAATCAGAGAAAAACCGAACAAAGCGTCAGAGACTGGAGGGATAACAATCATTTCAACATATATGTAGTGGAAGCTTTGGAAGGAGAGGGGAATCCAAGGGACAGAAAAATATTTGAAGAAATAATGGCTAAAAACTTCCCCAATCAGAATAATCTACACATGTGAGCTCAGCAAATCCCAAGTAGGATAAACACAAAGTGATCCATACCTACACATATAATAGTCAAAGTGTTGAAAGCAAGAGTGAGTGGGTGAGCAAATAAGCAAGTAAATGAATTTCAACAAATCTTGATTATCAGCTAGAGAAAAACAACTCATCATACACATGAAAACATGATAAATCAGAAACAATGAAGGCTAAGGGCAGCAGAATGACATACTCAAAGAGATGAAAGAAAAAAATCTCTTGATCAAAAGTGGTATTTCCAGCAAAACTATCCTTCAAAACTGAAGGCAAATAAAAACATTCACAGATAAAGACCAAGAGAATTCATTACAAGCAAACCTGTCTTACAAGAAATAAATACTAAAGGAAATCTTTTAGACCAAAAAGGAATTATCCTTGATTCCTTTTTGTTTCTCCCTGCACATTCAATGCATCAACAAGCAGGGCCTATTCGCTTTATACCCAAAATAAGCCTTGAATCCATCTACTTTTTTCCATCTTCCACTGCCATCACGTAAGCAAGAGCCTTGAATTTTCATTTGGACTTCTGCATACCCTAAATGGTTTTCCTGCTTACACTCACCCCCCGAGACCAGCCCATTTCCCAACAACCAAGATGTTTAAAAACAACTGGATCATACTATTTTTAAAACCTTTTAATTGGCTCTCCATACACTTAGAAGGAAATCCATATTATTTGCCATGGCTAAATAAACCTTACAAAAATTTCTCCCTACCTGAACTTCCCTCATATCATTCTCTCCTATAAGTTCCAGGACGCTGCATTCTTTGTATTCTATAAATATTCCCAACTCATTCCTGCTTCTGAATCTTTGTACTTACTCTTCCCTCTGCCTAGTACGTGTCACCAGCAAATCATCACACAAGGCTGGGTTCTTATTATTCAAGTCTCCCTTCAAATGCCATTTTCTCAAAGGGGATTTTGCTAATCATCCAACCTACCCACCATCACTTGCCTGCTTTACCTTTCAAAAATTTTATAATAGCATTTATCACTACCTAAAGTTATAATGCTCATTTATTTGACTATTCATGTAATATGTACCTTACTCAATAAATTGTAAAGTGCATGAGGATAGAAATCTTACTATCTTATTCATCAAATATACATAACTTTAGACCTTATGCTAAAATATAAACAATTCTGAACTTGAAAAATTTAAAAGCCTTTTTCTTATTTAATATTTAATAAATATCCTATCTTAAAAATTATACTAGTCTTCTGCCTCAAAAGATGAATTATCCTCCAACACTATCTCGGGTATTGAAAAGAAAGCAATATGCAGTAACTACTGAGTGATAAACAACGAGACTCTTGAGAACTCGGACATCTAGGAAATCATCTGGGGATTGGGGTCAAAGTCACCCTTCATCCCCAATTACTACCTTCCTAGGTCTTAACAGCACTCTTGAATACATTTTAACAACACACTGAATTTCTTGAAGGCAAGAGAGTATGTCCTTTTTATTCTGTATCCCTTATATCTAGCACTGGCAGACAGAAGGTGTTCAATAATTATTTTTCTGAAGTAAATGAAACAGCATGTTTCTTTGTAAAAGGAAGGTAACAAGACTGTGAGACCAATTAAAAAAAAAGAAGAAGGAAGGGTAAGTGAAAGAAAAAGGTAAAAACATCCCCACAAAATCCTTATTCTGAACTATTAGGTTAGAAAAGCACAGGACAACTGATCAATTAACACTTCTCCTATGAACTACTCTTGATTATTCACATACCTAGAAGCTAATAATATCATAACATAGCAATAATTTCATAAGCTAATAACATATTACATACTATTTCAGCACCAGACACTAAAGATCCTCCCTCCCCCACAAAGAAGTTAGCCTATAAGGAAGACCTAAACCTGAATAATAAAGTTCTGATGTCACAAACTACTAGAGAGAGGACTAACTCTAAGAACACTTTGGGGAATCTAACAGTGCAGAGTCACTAAATGATCTAGAGCCTAGGGAGTATTCCATTGGTAGAGATTTCGTGAAAGAAGTCACTACTATTCCAGTAGCCCCAGTAGCCTCATGCTTCTACCCTCACATGTTCAAGAGAAGAGCTAAGGAACTACAAATAAAATCTAAATTTAAAATATTATTGTGGTTTTAACTCCTGAAGGCCAGCAAACCAAACATGAAAAATATACCAACAAAAACTAATCCATGAAGCATTTTAAAAAGCTCTCATTTAAATACATTTTTAAGAGTTCTATTAAGTACAACATAAATTAGAACTATTATTGTGGCTTTAATTCCTAAATTGTAGCAACCTAAAAATGAAAAATATGCTATCAATAAAACTAACCCATCAAACATCTTAAATCTTTTCTTTAAACAAATTCTAACAGAGTTATTAGAACAGAAAAATAAACAACTTTATTAAATGCGTAAGTGATCTTTAGAAAATGCCAGTAAGTTTCAAAAACATGCAATAACCTCAGACTGTGATTTCATTATTGATGAGCTATAGGAAAGTATCTAGATAGCTTACAGCTAGTTCACCCCTAGGGTTGTAATTCAAATATCAAATTTTATTCTCTAAAAATGAGATATTTAAAATAAATATTTACTCAAGAATAATATATTTCATATAGTGGTAAAAGCCTTATTATACAAAAGAACTTTAAGATTAGTTATTTTACTTACCAAAATGCAGTCCACTTTAGATTGTACAGTTTTGCTAAAAGAAAAAGAAAGTTAGGTTAATAAAAATGATAAATCTATTAAATATTTGAAATAGTAAAATTCATTTTTAAGATTAGGATCATACCCTAAAACTGCATTTTTCACAAAGCAAAACAAACATCTATTTCCCATTCACTGTACTAAATTTAGTCCTAAAGCATGATCAGAATATCTGAGTTCACTGCTACAGTCAACCTATTGTTACACTGTATCATTTTAACAGATGTTTTGAATAAACAATTAAGTTTTTAAAGATACATAAAAATGCAGATATGTATTACTATACAAAGAAATAGGACACAGAGTTTATAATGAATTACAATTTTTACTGTATGCCTGCCACTCTGGAAAATGATTTGTTTAGCATTTAAAAGCCATACTGGTGTAGTATTATCTGTGGTTCTAAAGACTTGCTATAAAGTAGATTCTCTTCTCTTCTCCCTCCCTCTCTCTCACATACGTATATGTGTGCATACACACCCACACAGGCTAGGGAAAGGAATCCCTAGACATAAAAGGAATAATAAAGATTAACTGATACAGTAATGTATTGGAAGGGGAGAATACATTTAGAAATAAATAACCCAAAAAAGCCACTATATATCAATTTACTGAGTAAGTGAATTACCGAATAAGTGAACTATTGATATATAATACAAATGAAGCCAGTATAAAATAATTTAACCATCATCTGGATTTTGTTATAACACATTAAAGTATAAATGCAACGAAATCATGGTGTAAGTTCAGAGATAGTTTATGTCTTAAAAGATGCTACAAACTCAATTATCTTTCATAAAATGTTCTAGAGCCAAATAAATATTAAAAAATTCATTATTTGCCTCTATATATATCTATACAGTTAATCTATAAAGTAAAAATCAACATTTAAAACTCATTTGAATTGACTGTTAATATAATCAATAACCTCAAAACTTTTCATTTGTAATTAGATTTCAAATTTCACTTTTTAAAGAACAAAGTATAACTGGGTTAAGTTCAACTGTAAAGATCAGAATGACTAAAAAGAATAAGAAAAGCAAATGATATCTCTACTTAAGAGGAAATGAAATCCCCTTCCCACAATCCCACAGAAGACTTTTTAGAGGTTTTTAAATCTTTTGGGATCGTTTGTATAGCTTATAACTCATTAGCAGCTAAAGTGTGCTATTGTTTTCTCTTCTTAATAACTCCCACAGTTTCCCTAAGAGAGTTTTGTATTAAGAATTGCTCCTAGGGGTGCCTGGGTGGCTCAGTCGGTTAAGCGACTGCCTTCGGCTCAGGTCATGATCCTGGAGTCCCTGGATCGAGTACTGCATCGGGCTCCCTGCTCGGCAGGGAGTCTGCTTCTCCCTCTGACCCTCCCCCTCTCATGTACTCCCTCTCTCTCATTCTCTCTCTCTCAAATAAAAATAAATAAAATCTTATAAAAAAAAAAAAAAAAGAATTGCTCCTAAAAAGTAATGCATCAAGAATCCAACCACTATTCACCACCTTCTAAACTCCCACCATTTCCTGTCTAAAGTGTTACAGTAACCTAACGGGTCTCCCTTTTTCTATCCTTAGGAACCCCCTCCTCCCCAACCAACTCTGTGGGCTATTCTCAACAAAGTGGCCAGAGTGATTCTTTGTCCAAACCACATTAGTCCTTTGCTCCAGTCTTGATCATGGCCAACAAAGCCCTGCATGGCCCAGCCTTCTGCTATCTATCTTTCCAATCTCATCTCTTATTATTTATCTGTTCCCCATTCATTCAGCTCCTGCCACATTAGCCTCAGTGCTACTTCTCAAGGCAGGAGTAAGGCCTTTGTACTGGCTGCTTCTGTCAGCCTCTAAGACTCTTCTCCCATAGAACTTATCTGTTCATTTTCTTCATGACTTTGCTAGATGTTATCTTTTACAGATAGTTCTTCCCTGACTTTCCCATATAAAATATTCTGCATCACTCTATCCTTCTTAATCTGCTTCGCTTTTCATTATTGCACTTGCCATCAGTCATTTTATATATTTTTTAGAGATTTTATTTATTTAGGAGAGACAGCGAGAGAGGAGAGAATGAGTGGGGGGCGGGGCAGAGGGAGACGCATTGAGCAGGGAGCTTGATGCGGGACTTGATCCCAGGACGCTGGGATCATGACCTGAGCCAAAGGCAGACACTTAACCGACTGAGCCACACAGGCGCCCATTTTGTATTTTTATGAATTTACTTGTTTACTGGCTATCTTCCTTGACTAGAATTTAAACTCCATGAAAGCAGGTTCTGTCTGTTTTGCTCACTGCTGTTATTATCATCTGGCACATGTTAGGTGTTCAATAAAATCTGTTAAATGAATAAAATGACAAAAACACATTCAGCCCCCCATATGAAGAGAACTCTTTGGAAAAACTGGGACCACTTTAAAAAGGGTTTTTAGAGAAACTAATATGAAATTGAAAATGTGATTATTTTTTTAAACCATAGCTCTAAATATACTCCTTTTCTATCAGAAACTTGCTGTGGAATATCTGAAGATGACTATGTCTTATCACAAACAACTTGGTAAATCTAAAAAATATGTGTAAAAGACAGCCTTTGAAAGAATAAACTATAAAAGTAAAATGTAAGTGCTTCTAAGCTAGATATGAACTTTGGCAATCACTTGATCTAGCCTTTTATTTTTACTTCATACTTAACACAGGCATAATAGAAGGATATAGATTAAGTCCCCTTCGTTCTTCTGTCCAGTCTCATACCATATCTCACTACCTTCCCAAAGATAACTATCATTAATTTGATGTCTAAGCTTCCCAGTTGATATTTCAATACTTGTATTAGATGTACAAGTCTATTAAGTAACATATACTGCTGTTCCAAGAAGCTTTTAAATGTTTATATAAATGCCTTTACATTATATATATTCTGCAATTGTCTTTTTTCATTCAACATTATTTTTGAGATCTATACTTTGATGAGGTTCATTCATTTTAACTGCTGAAAAGTGTTCCACTGGGTGAATATGTCAAATTTATTCATCTATTTCTTTTTTTTTTATTATTCATCTATTTCTTTACTAAAAGCCAATTTTATACTTCCCAGTTTTTCTTACAAACAATGCTGCAATAAACTTTGTACATGTCTCCTGGTGTACACATGTGAAAATCTCTCAGTTATAAATTCAAAAGTTAATTTTCAGGGGCTCATGGATGTATCTTTTCAATTGCATAATATATTACCAAGTGCTTCTCCCAAGCAGTTTATATCCATTTACACTTCCATCAGCTATATGATAGCTTCTGTTTTCCTATTACTTTGTATAAATATTTGCCATTTATACATGATATATAATACACATATTAAACACTATCTTAATGGATATAAATTTCTTAAATTTGTTATTTTTCCCAATTGCTAACACTACTTTTCACCTGTTTACTGGCCATACAGATTTTCTCCTCTGTAAACTGCGGGTTCATATTCTTTGCCCATTTTTAAGTGGAGCTGACTATTTCTTATTAAGTTGTAGCAGTTCTTTATACACTATGGACACGAATCCTGTTACATATACTTAACTCTGTTAATTATATATTTTAATGATATCTTACTAAAGTTTAAATTTTTTATTTAGTCCAATTTATTAATTTTTTTCCTTCATGATCTGTGTTTTTTATCTTAAGACATCCTATTTAGCTAAAGTTTTTTTTTTTTTTAGGGGGGGCCAAATTATATTATTATTTTAAAATTTGATTACAACCAATTTTGTTGGCAATAAAATTAGAGGTATTATAAATTTGAATGGATAAACCAAAAACCAGAAATTAAGTTTGGTAAAAATGGGAATAGGAGTTTTCCAGTAATTACAGATTAGAAGGCAGAAATCAATTTAGAGAAACAGACAAACCCCATGTTTACAATGATTGTGCCACAGATTTAAACTTCAGTAGTTATTTAGCTAAAGTTTTAAGGACATATTTCATTCAAGTTAGCTTTTTCAAGTTTGATCTTTATTCAAATTAGAATGTATGGTATGGAGGGGCGCCTGGGTGGCTCAGTCGGTTCAGCGTCTGCCTTAGGCTCAGGTCATGATCCCAGGGTCCTGGGATGGGGCCCCGCATCGGGCTCCCTGATCAGCTGGAAGCCTGCTTCTCCCTCTCCCACTCCCCCTGTCTGTGTCCCCTCTCTCGCTTTTAAGATTAAAAAATCTTAAAAAAAAGAATGTATGGTATGGTGTGATACATATTTTCTTTCTGGTAGGCCAATTGCTCCCCATTTTATTATGCCAAGTTTTCATGTATGCTTGACTCTATTTTTGGCTTTTTTTTTCTGTTTTGTTATTAATCTATGTGTCTCTGAGCCACCACTCTAAATTTACCAGTGCTTTAAAAATTACGTCTAGTTATTTGATTACATGACCTTCCTTGACCATTTTCAGAACAGTCTTGATAATTCTTAGGCCTTAAATAATCCAGGTGAGTTTTTTGGTTTTTCCAATTTCACAAAATTATTGCTAAGATTTATACTGAGCTGTACTGATGTTATAGATTGAAGTGGGGGAGTTGATTCATAATTTATTTTTGTCTGTCTTTAAAAATGTCTTATAATTTTCTCTTTTTAAAATTATGTTTTCTAATTGGCTCTTGCTAATGTACATGCTGATATTCACAAAAACTATTAGTTTTCTATGCTGCCCTTGTATCCAGCAACCTTCCTGAACTTATTAGTTCTAATAGTATATAGATTCTCTTGTAGGTAACAATTTCACTTACAATTAATGAAAATATTTTTCTTCCTTTTCTGTCTTTATGCCTTTTTCTCCTCCTTTCTTATCTAATTACTTTGGCTAAAATCTCTAGTCTAAGGGTGAAGAATTGCAGTAATAGCAGACATCCTGTTCTGTTTTCAATTTTTATTTCAAAGTTTTAATATGATGTAATATTCCATTTAGTGGGCATTTTATAATTCCCTACAATATTCCTGAATATTCAATGTTTTTATTGACTCGATTAAAATAAAATAATGCTTTGTGCTCGCTTCGGCAGCACATATACTAAAATAAAATAATGCTTCAATATCCTGATGTCCTGCTTCAGATAATGACAAAGTAACTTCCCAAATATAACAATGACACATTGTGGACAAAATATAAAAACAGGCATCAAAATTAGAGTGACCAAAAGCAGGCAGCAACTAGAGGGAAGCATCCTTAAAAGAAGGGAACTGCACTGAGTAGGATTTGTAGTTATAAGGCTATTGTCTGAGGGCACTTATCCACCCATGCAACAATGATCACTGAAGAATAAGGCAGAAATGTGCTGTCTTACCAGCTGAGGAGGCAGAGAACAATGTCTGGGATCGCCAGAGCCACTGTAACATGAAAGATGAAATCCCAGAAAGGAAGGTGCCACAAAATTTCTTTATAAACTATGCCCAAATGTTTGGATAACCTTCCTCTGGGAAAGACTCCAAGGCCTCCAGAAAAAAGCAACAGTTGGAAAAAGTGGAAAGATCTGAGTTCAGTCTCCTTGCTGCTGCCTTTTACAGGAGTAATAATGTTGGGAGTTTGAATCCAGGGATGTTACACTCTACCAGGTCAAAAAAACCAAAAAAACCCCACAACACTCAGAGAAAAATAACTGAATCCAAAGCCTACAACAATATATCACCCACAATGCCCATTACACAAGCAAAATTTACCAGAAAGAAGAAACAGGAAAAAGATACAAGTCAAGATAAAAAAAGCAGCTTACAGAAACCAAATCCTGAATGATCCATATGTCAGAATTAGTAGACAAGGATTTCTAAGTATTATAAATACGTCCAAGTATTTAAAGGAAAATATGGTCATAAGAAATGTATACATGGCAGAGGAGAACCTCAGCTGAGAAACGGTAGTTATGAAAAAGAACGAAATGGAAATTCTAAAACTAAAAAGTACAATGTCTAAAATGAAAATTCATTGGATTACCTTAACAGGAGATCAGATACAGCAGAAAAAGGGTCACTAAACTGGAAAATAAATCAATACATCTTATTGAATCTAAAGGAGAAAGAAAAAGATGTTCAACATAATCAGAGCTTCAGAGATCTGTAGTACATCAAGTGGTCTAACTATGTACAGTTGGAGAGGAGAGACGAGACAGAAAAATATCTGATAAATGACCAAAAATGTCCCCAAATTGTGTGAAAAACACGAACTTACATATCTAAGCTCATTAAATTCCAAGCAGGATTATTACGAAGAAAACCACACATGGGCACATCACAGTCAAAGAGATGAAAACACAAAGATGAAAAGCAAATTTTGAGGGCAACTGGAGTAAAGTTAATATTATATGCACAGAAGTACTAAAGCAATTCAAGTGATAAAAGAAAATCCTTTCAACAAAGGCTGATGGAATAACTGGATATATCTATAAACAAATGAACATAACTCATCCTACAGCTAATTTTGAGTTGGATCTTAAAATTAACTATAAAAATTTAAACTATAATGCCTACAAGAAATCACAGACTATTATGACCTGAAAATATACAAAGATGTCTTGGGATGCAATAACCATTAAAGAAAAAAAATAAATTAGATTCTACACCAAAATGAAAATCAACTGCATTCATCAAAAGACATCAATTAAAATAAACAAGCCACCAAACAAAAACAATATTTGCAAAACATATACCTAACAAAAGACTTATGGCTCAGAATATGTAATAAATTCCTACAAGTCAATAGTAAAGTCAATTAATAAGTAAGCAAACAACTGGAAA
Source organism: Mirounga angustirostris (assembly GCF_029215605.1). Classification (NCBI taxonomy): domain Eukaryota; kingdom Metazoa; phylum Chordata; class Mammalia; order Carnivora; family Phocidae; genus Mirounga; species Mirounga angustirostris. The sequence continues at coordinate 48,911,189 of NW_026991717.1, read as the reverse complement.
TAGATAGTTCACACAAAAAAAGCAATATACAAATGTCCAAGAAGCAAATGAAAAGATGTTCAACATCATTAATCATCAAGGAAATGCAAATCAAAATCATAATGATATACTATTATATACTCACTAGGACGGCTAAAATTAAAAACAGAAAACACCAAGTTTGGAGCAACTGCAACTGTCATACATTTCTGTTGGAAATATGAAAGGTAAAACCACTTTGGAAAAATTCAGTTAAATATAAACCTATCTTTTATTGTGGCAATTCTACTCCTAGGTATTTATTTAAAAGAAATGAAACTGTGTATCCACAAAACAGGCTTGAACAAAAATGTTCAAAGAATCTTTAGTCATAATAGCCCCAAACTGAAAACAATCCAAATGGAAGTCAATGTAAGAATGGATATATTCACAGTACTCAGCAATTTAAAAAAAAAACTTATGATACACAGAAACACATGGATGAATCTAGTAGATATTACAGTGAGCCAAAGACACCACCCAGAAAAGTTCACTCTATACAATTTATATGAAGTTCTAGCATAGACAAAATTAATCTATGGCAAAAGAAAAATTACAAAAAGTGTACAGCTTGGGATGAGGATTGGGGTTGACTTGGAAGGAGCACGTATGAACTCTGTAATATACTGCCCCATTTCCCCTTTTCAGGAAAGAAGAACTTTGTCCTTCAGCTGCTAGTAGTGCTTCTAGCAGAAAGACTTCTGTTGTCAGCCCACTCTGGGGATAGTCTATGCTGAAGAAGACTTCACTCCCAAAGTCCTATCTCCTTCCAGGGACAAGCCAAAGTGGCTGATCAACATGGGGGTATAAAGGCCCAGCTCTTTGTTACAACTTGGGACAACTCTGATGGGTCATTCCAGCTTCAGAACTCTCTAGCACTGCACCTTAACTTTCCCTCTGCTTTCTTACATTCTTTCCACAGATGTGACTCTCAAGAGCATTCCCTAATGGTTCTTAAAATACAATTCTTGGACTAGCATCACCTGGGACTAGTTACAAATGCAGGCATGTGGGCCCCACCCCACACCTACTGAATCAGAAAGCAGAAGTCCCAACCACCTGCAAAGAGCTTCCTAGCTTTCTGTGCCTCACTCTTAAATATACTCAGATAAGATAACAGAGCAATATATTCAGGAGATAAGAATAAAAGAAGAGATAGGAGGTACTTACTCCACTTGGCTTTCTCTCTGAGGCAATGAGTTAATGGCTGGTGAACCTTTTAGCAAATCTTGTTAACACTTTTTTTTTTTTAAGATTTTATTTATTTATTTGACAGCAAGAGACACAGTGAGAGAGGGAATATAAGCAGGGGGAGTGGGAGAGGGAGAAGAAGGCTTCCCGCTGAGCAGAGAGCCCGATGTGGGGCTCGATCCCAGGACCCTGTGATCATGACCTGAGCAGAAGGCAGACGCTTAATGACTGAGCCACCCAGGCGCCCCTGTTAACACCTTTTTGAACTCATTAAACTATAAGCCTCTAAGACTTTGATCAAAAATTAAAATTAAATATATAAAAATTAAAAAAAAATCATGAACTTATCAAACAAGAAATGGCATTATCTATGGATATATTTGGAATTAACTTATGATTACTTTTTTCAACATTACTCTGACTACTTAAGTTTAAGAAAATTTTCCAGCAGCAGGAAAATATACATAAAAATACATTCACTGGGGCGCCTGGGTGGCTCAGTCAGTTAAGCATCTGCCTTCAGCTCAGGTCATGATTCCAGGGTCCTGGGATCGAGCCTGCATCGGGCTCCCTCCTCAGTGGGGAGCCTGCTTCTCCCTCTCCCTCTGCTGCTCCCCCTGCTTGTACACTCTATCAAATAAATAAATAAAGTCTTTTAAAAAAGTACATTCACCACTCTAACAATGAACCACTGATGCACATTTGAGCATTTTAAAAAAAGATAGTATTTGACTTAATATTTCATTGTTTAAATATTTTTCATTTTTATTTTTGAATAAAACTATTTTGTTAATTTTATCTGCAAATAACTTATGTTCAAATAATGTTTAATGTGAGTATTTTCCCTTTTTTTGACATTTTCTAAATTGTTGATAATTTATTGTATTTCAAATCCACTGAACTTCTGGTCTCACAGGTTTTTAATAATTGTTAGTTTTATAAACATTTTAATTAAATAGTATCAACCTGGTATTTGGTATTAGACAAAAATAACAGTATGTCAGTATCATAATTTTGCTGTGGTATTTTAACTACTAAGGCTATGGAACATGCTAATCATTCATCTTCCACTTCTTTCAGTTCAGGCTTTGCAAATCAAGTCAGATCAACACAATGTTAAGAAATAAAAATCTTAATCCTAGACCTATGGAGTAGGGAAAAGAGGGAAACACAGCAGCAAGGAGAGTATATACTAATTTAATGAAGAGAGATACAGTTTGAGAAAGCATATTTTGTTTTCCCTAAATCGAATTACAGAGTGAAGCTGGGGAAAACTTTCTTACCTAGTGGGGTTATACAAAAGAGACAGTAATTTTAGGAAGTGTTAAAAAAAACAAACAAACAAAACCTTAGTCTAAGCCTACTTTACCTCACAGAAAACACTTCACAAAAATAACCATGTAGTATTCCCCTTTCTTCAGAGTTCAATATGATACAATAAATAAATTAGTAGTCATGGGCCAAACATACATAGAATATAATACATTGTAAGTAACAGTATACTTCAAAGAATAGAGACTGCTTGCTACAAACATTTCAGAAACTCTATTTTTCCAGTTTCCACAAATTGTTTATAAACTATGTATTACTGATAATATCATTCTAAGAGACTCCCACTCATCTCTCCAATAACAGGTTTGGCCTCCATCCAAAAGTTCAATACTATTTCTACATTTATTTAGAGTCTCCAAGTCTGAATTGAGAGTGACTCACAATTCCTATATACTTGATTCAAAATTCTTGTGTTGCAGAAATTGTGATCTGTGAATACCAGATATTAGACTTCACCCATGAAAAATCTGAAGTAGGAAAGGTACAGTGTAATATATCAACTGTAAGAAGCTCTTACATTCTATCTAGCCTTGCCAGGACAAGTCAAACTCTTAGCTTCCTCTTCCTATAAAATAATTAATTCTGTTAAAAGTATATTGACTTCAGATCCTTTTTGTGGATTATGACTTAGCTCACAGTCCATCAAAGTAAAAGATATTTTTACCTTATACTTTTCTATAATGAATATGAAGCATTTACTTTTAGTTTGCTCAAATGAGAACAAAATTTTTAAAATTTTACATTATTTTTTTGTAAAGATTTTATTTATTTATTTGACAGAGAGAGACAGCGAGAGAGGGAACACAAGCAAAGGGAGTGGGAGAGGGAGAAGCAGGCTTCCCGCTGAGCAGAGAGCCCGATGTGGGGCTTGATCCCAGGACTCTGGGATCATGAACTGAGCCGAAGGCATACACTTAACTGACTGAGCCACCCAGGCACCCCCAAAATTTTACATTTCTAAAAATAACCATAGTAGTAGTGGCTAATTCTATAAAAGTTGAAAGATAAAAAATATATATATAAAAAGCAAACTACCCTTAATCTCATCATCCAGAAATATTTATTTATATGACTTTTTTTTTTTTAAGATTTTATTTATTTTAGAGAGAAAGAATGAGCAGGGGGGAGGGGCAGAGGCAGAAGCAGACTCCTGCTGAGCAGGGAACCCAATGTGGGACTCCATCTCAGGACCCTGGGATCGTGACCTGAGCCAAAGGCAGACGCTTAACGGACTGAGCCACCCAGGCGCCCTCTTACTATGTCTTCTTAAAAATAACTGGGATCTGTTGGTGAGGATGTGGAGAAATTGGAACTGCTGTCTGCTACTAACAACAACAACAACAAAAAGAATGTAAGATGGTGTCGCTGCTGCAGAAAACAGTTTGGTGTTTCCTCAAAAAACAGAATTATCACATGACCCAGAAATTCTATTCCTAGGTATATACCCAAAGAAATGAAAATAGAAATGAAACAAAAATGTGCACATAAATATTCACAGATGCACTATCCTTAAGAATCAAAAGGTGGAAACAACCCAAATGTCCATCAATGGATGAATATACAAAATGTGGTACACATCCATATAATGGAATATCATTCAGTCACAAAAAAAAAAAGATCCATACTAAAACCTGTATGAATCTTGAAAAATTTGTTTAGAGAAGGCAGACATAAAAGATCATGTATTGTATAATTTCATGTATCTGAAACATCCAGAGTAGCTACATGCAACTAGAAAGCTGACTGGTGGTTGCCAGGAACTGAGGGGACAGGAAATTGGGGAGTGACTGCTTAAAGCATATGGGGCTTCACTGTGGGATGATGAAATATTTTGGAACTAGACAGAGGTGATGGTTACACAACATTATTAAATGTCACTCAATTGTGAACTTTAAGTGGTTAATTTTGTTATGTAAATTTTACCTTAATAAAAAACAACCTATGATCATAAAACTGAGAAAAATTCATATTGATACTACACTACCTAATCAACAAAGTACCAACTATGTTTATATTTATACCCCAAAATGCTTTTATTTTGTTTTGAATCGTTTACATTTTACAGTCTTCATTTAAGATTTTATGTATGTATGTATGTATGTATGTATGTATTTATATGGGGGGAAGGAGCAGAGGGAGAGAGAGAATCTCCAGCAGACTTCACACTGAGCTCAGAGCCCTACACAGGGATAAATCCTATGACCCTGAGTTCATGATCCAAGCTGAAATCAAGAGTCGAAGGCCCAACCGACTGGGCTTCCCAGGCACCCCCACTTTACAGTCTTTAATTAAGCACATAAAACTGTACTATTTTATTTCCCCATGAACATTTTGTGAAATTCAGATTAAAGTGTATCATTTACAAATCTTTTGTCTTTCTTCTGATCATCTATACCTCTTTGCAGTTCTTGAAAACAACATAATCATCTCACTTTTTTTATTTTAATATTTTATTTGAGAGAGAGTGTGTGTGTGTGTGAGCAAGAGGGGCAGAGTGAGGAGAGATCTCAAGCAGATTCCACGCTGAGTGCGTAGACCGACAGGGAGCTCAATCTCACATCCCTGAGATCATGACATGAGCTGAAACCAAGAGTTGGAGGCTTAACCAACTGAGCCACCCAGGCGTCCCCTTCATCCCACCTTCTTTTTTTTTAAATTAATTAATTAATTTATTTATTTATTTTTGTGGTAGTGTTCCATCTTTTAACTTTGAAATTGGCCTAAGGCTGGAATGGGCCAGTGAGATTAAGGAGAGGATTTCCACTCAACGTTTTCTATACTTATTCTGTCTTCTTCAGCTTTCTGCTCTTGTTCCTTCCAGGCCTGCTCTTCAGCAATTTTTAAAGTTTTTCTAGTTCCTCAAGAAGAGCTGCAGTATCATCATTTACTCTCCAAACTTTCCATCTTCTTCCTCTGCTAGAGGCTCATCTGCATCAAGGTTGGCAGGAGGAATCGGGTCTAACCAAGGCTTCTTTGACACTGAAGATGTTGTATGTTCTCCTGTTGGATGATTTCTTTTTTTCTTTTTTTTTTTTTTTTGCTTTTACAAATTTTTTTTATTATGTTCAACTAGCAGCCTATAGTACATCATTAGTTTTTTTTTTTTAGGATTTCTTTTTTTTTTATTCTTATGTTAATCCCCATACATTACATCATTAGTTTTAGATGAAGTGTTCCATGATTCATTGTTTGTGCACAACACCCAGTGCTCCATGCAGAATGTGCCCTCCTCAATACCCACCACCAGGCCAACCCATCCTCCCACCCCCCCCTCCCCCAGAACCCTGTTTGTTTTTCAGAGTCCATCGTCTCTGGTAAGCGCTGTGAATTGTGGATGATTTCTTTTTATCTCTTGCTGTAGCTCTCTCCCTTCCATCTCTGTCCTGAAATCGTGATTCCAAACTTCTTCTGCCTCCTGAATAGTTCATCTATATTTTATCTTTGTATGAGAAGGTCTCTACTTGAGTATTGCTTTAAGAGGTTGCTCAAATAACCTTCTCCTTTTCCTCTCCCATCTCTCACAGATTCAGAAGTTGGTCTAGCTGCTGTTGTCATCTTTTCTGGTTGGCTGAGGTCTGATATAGCAGCCTTCAAAAATCATACGGACACCATTATGCCTCTTCCCAAAATGCTTTAAAAATAGCCATTGTTCAGAGTTCTTGCCTAATCTTATGAACCTTTGGGGATCTGCTTTAAAAGTAAGTTAGCTTCGGGGCGCCTGGGTGGCTCAGTCAGTTAAGCGGCTGCCTTCAGCTCAGGTCATGATCCCGGGGTCCTGGGATCGAGCCCCGCGTCAGGCTCCCTGCTCAGTGGAGAGTCTGCTTCTCCCTCTCTCTCTGCCTACTTGTTCTCTCTATCTCTCTGTCAAATAAATAAATAAAATATTTAAAAAAAAAAAAGTAATTTAGCTTGTAGACCAACACTTCTCAATGGGACACTGGTTTTTACAGGCATCTTTCTTCACTGTACAGTTTGTCCTATGCTTTACAGAATGTTAGGGTATTACTGGATGCTGCCCACTAAATGTCAGTAGACATTCTGACAACCAAAACTGCTCCATGTATTATCATATGTCCCTAGCTGAGAGCTACTACTCGAGTGTAGAGGACAAAGTTATTCATATGCTATGTGTTGTTGACTCACATATAAGAAGTTCCTTAATATACTCAATACAATGCTCTACAAATGAGTTATTTCAAAAGTTCAAACTTTGTTAGGTATGAAAAGTGAACTTTTTGTTTTTTTGAAAAACAAAATATTTTAAGCATTTGCTAATTTTATCAAAAAACTCATTTTCTTGTTCAGAAAATTAAAACTACTTTGTTTTTTTAAGATTCATTTTAGAGAGAGAGAGAGAGAGCGCACACACTTGCACAAGCAAGTGGGGGAGAGGCAGGGGGGAGAGAATCCTGAAGCAGACATCCTGCTGAGCAGAGCCTGATGTGTCAATCCCAGGACCCTGAGATCATGACCTGAGCAGAAATCAAGAGTCAGATACTTAACCAACTGAACCACCCAGGAACTCCAAAACTAGTTTCAACTAGAAGAATTAGAGTTAACAGATAACTTTTGCCCACTATTTAATTATTGATATTATTAAGTTTTCAACTTCTTAGTGACATTATTGCATTCATTGAGTTAGTATTTTATCTATTATTTTTTGAGATTACCAAGTTATAAGTATATAGTAAAGTTATAAAGAATACTATAACACACATGTTCCTGCCAATGACTTTGAACTAATCTGAATATTTTCTATCTTTTTTCCCTTAAGGAAGAAAACTTCATGGATAACTGAAGCCCCTCTGGGCTCTTTTCCAATTTCACTTCACCATTCCTTTGTTGGTGGTGACCACTATCTAGAACTTGTTGGTTACCATTCTTATGAATGCTTATATTTTTACTACAAATATTCAGTACAGTAGTCCACCCTTACCTGTGGTTTCGCTTCCCACGGTTTCAGTTACCCAAAGTTAATCATGGTCCAGAAGCAGGTGATCTTCCTTCTGATGTATAATGTATAGTCAGAAGATCAACAGTAGCCTAGCGCTGCATCATGATGACTACATCATTCACTGCACTTCATCATGTAAGCATTTTATCACCCTCACATCACCACAAGAAGGGTGAGTACAGTCAGATATTTAGAGAGAACATATTCACCTAACCTCTGTTCTAGTATATTGTTATAATTATTCTATTTTATTAGTTTGTTGTTAATCTCTTACTGTACCTAATTTATACATTAAACTTTATCACAGGTATGCATGATTGTATGTATAAGAAAAAACATAGGTACTATCCATGGTTTCAGGCATCCACTCGGGTCCCTGTTGGATAAGGAGTGGGGGAAACTAATGTATGTCACTAAACAATATGAAGCAGTTTTGTTTACTTTATCAACATGGAGTTATGGTGCATGTATTATTCTACCTTTTCTCCCCCCCTTTTACCTACTAGGCTTTAGAAAAAGTGTATCTATTTTTATTCATTCTAGTTTATCCATTTTAACTGTTACTAGTGTTATGGATTGAATTATGTACCAATCCTCAGTACCTCACAATGTGAACTTATTTGGGGACAGGGTCTTATAGAGGCAATCAAGTTAAAATCAATCAGTCATGCGGGTAGGCTCTAATCCAATACGAAAGCTGTGCTAATGAAATGGGAAAATGCAGATACAGAGACATACAAGGAAAGAAGATGATGTGAAGAGACATACGAAGGCCATCTGCAAGCCAAGGAAAGCAACCTGGAAGATCCTTCCCTCATACCCCTCAGAAGGAATCAACCCTGATGACACCTTGATCTCGGGACTTCTGGCCTCCAGAACTGTGAGAAAATAAATTCCTATTGTTTAAGTCACCTATTCTGTGGTACTTTGTTATAGCAGCCCTAGAAAATATACATAGTATCCCATTGTCTGAACATACTACTTTTTATTTATACATTCTTCCACTGAAAGACACCTATGGTGTTTCTAGCTCTATACTGTAACACACAATGTTGCAACAAACATTTGGCAAACAGATCTTGCTATGCACATTGCAACACTTTTTCTCAGACACATACATAAACATACATACACAAACCTTGCAGGGGAATTCTGGTATGTTGATCTTCAACTTTCTAATTATTGCTAAATTGCCCTTCAAAGTATACTCTATCAGCTGTGTATGAGAATAATTTCTTTACCCTCCCCAAAATTTAGTAATGACAGACTTTTGCCAATGTAACGTGTGTGAAATTATTTCACTGTTTTAATATGCATTACTCTATTAATAGAGTTTAACATCCTTACCATGTTTATTAACCAACGAAGTCTTCTTGTATGTACTGCCTACTCATATCCTTTACCCATTTTTTTTACTTTGTTGTTTACTATTATTATTCTTATAATGAGTCCTCTTTATACTTTGATACTAATCCTCTGCCAATTATTTGAATTACAAATATTTTCTCCCCATCTGCAGCTTGTTTTTCTTTTTGCGGTGTTGTTTTACAGAAAGCTTTTATTTTAATATATTCAAATTTATTAGTATTTTCCTTCATGAAAAGTGCTTTTGGTGTCTTGTTTTTAAAAATTTTTCCTTATCATGAGGTCACAAAGAGATTTATTTTCAGGGTGCCTGGGTGGCTCAGTTAAACATCTGACTCTTGATCTTAGCTCAGGTCTTGATCTCAGGGTCGTGAGTTCAAGCCCAGTGTTGGGACTCCATGTTTGGAGCGGAGCTTACTTAAAAAAAAGAAAAGAGGGAGAGATTTATTTTCTTATAAATGTTTGCTTTTCACATTTGGTGTCTGAGTTTCCTTGGATTCTGTGTGTGATATATGTATATTTTTCATACAGATAACTAAAGGTCCAGTGATCCACCCTTTCCTTGTAGAGAAGGCTGTTGTCTTGTTTATGTGTTTCCTAAGTCTAGCACTTTTCCTGGTACACATTAGGCAATGCGTGCTCAATAAAATGATGGATGGAGGGAGGAGAAGGGAGAGAAAGAAAGGCGAGGCAGGGATAGGAGTGTGGGAACGAGTATTCAGATCATGGTTCTTGGTGCAAACTTAAGTATCAGAACCATACAAGACAAAGGGTATTAAAAACAGACTCAGGGGGTGGGCTGCAGGAAAATGGGCTTTCCAGAACTCCAGAATGCTGGAGGCAAAGATATTGATCATGCAACTGGGTAACCACTCTGCTTTCTGTCTCCCAGGATGAGACTATGGCCTTGTTGGTGCTGAATTGGTTTAAAATCCAGAAAACTATGATGTTTTATAACTATCACTTGATTATTATGTTAAGTCTTTGTAGAATTTTAATGAAAGCCTAGGTATAAAGGGCAAAGATATACCATACATTTGATACAACTCTAGGTGAACTTTTCCTAAAGGTAAGATAGCTGTATACACACAAGAAATCCCAGAGAGATCGAAAAAGCTTTAAAGATATGCTGCATTTACTACTACTCAGAGTAGTCATTTGACTTCTGTATCCTTAACTACATAATCCAGGAACATACAACAGGTATATGTCTCTTCCCAATAATCCCTAACCTTAAGGTCAAATGGAGGGGTGGGGGAGGGCACAGTGGAAATAAGGAGAAAGAAGAATGGGACCTACAATGACTTCTGCTTCAGTGACCCTCAACAGAAAAATAGCTCCCTAGCGCAAGACTATGATATCTAGCACAGCATAGCTGAGGAAATACATTCTATAAGAGTGAAAGGGGGCTTAGCCTCTTGATGAATGTACACAAAACCACCTACGAAGTATTCTTGCCAAAATATTAAACCATGTCTATGGAACCATATTTACATCTAACAACCAACACATAGGGGAGCAGAGATGAGAAATATGCTAAAAAGCAGCATGAGAATGAAATCAGCAAAACCCAGACCATGGGAAACTCCAGAGGACAAACGATAGTTTCTTCAACAGAAAAAAAAAACTACAAGAAAAAATTTAAAAGAAGACCTGTAGATTAAGAGACAATCAACCAATAGCAATATAAGAATACCGATCAAAACAAATTACAAAGGAAAAAAATGAGACATGAAAGTGAGAGAACTGTATGCTTGCAGATATTATGGAATTACTATTACTTTTCTTGGTGGCTTAATCATACAGTTGTATTTATTTGCAGATGATATGATGTCCAGGATTTTCTTCAAAATAATCAATGGAGATTTTACACACACACACACACACACATTTAGCTATGAGACTAGTTGTTGAAGCTGAACAATAAGGACATGAGGGTTCACTATATTTTCTCTTTCTGTATACAACTGAAATTTTTCAAAATAAAAAGTTTTAAAAAGGGGAGTGCTTAGCAGCTCCTTTCCAAAAGAAAAGCACATCATCAACCATGCAGGTCCTACAACTAAGAGACTAGTTTAAGACCTAAAAATCTTCTGGGGCGCCTGGGTGGCCAGTGGTTAAGCGTCTGCCTTCGGCTCAGGTCATGATCCCTGGGTCCTGGGATCAAGCCCCCGCATCGGGCTCCCTGCTCAGCCGGAAGCCTGCTTCTCCCTCTCCCACTCCCCCTGCTTGTGTTCCCTCTCTTGCTGTCTCTCTCTCTCTGTCAAATAAATAAATAAAACCTTAAAAAAAAAAGACCTAAAAATCTTCTGATGTTGATTCAAACTATGGACTTATACTCTATAAAACTACACAGAAAACTAAGAATCACAGCTTCATCCACTATATCCACTGCCTACTGAGTTATTTACAATGTTTCCTAAACAGCCATTCAGTGATACAGAGTATGTTACTAGTATTTGAAAGTTTATACGATGATTCATTTTAGTAAAGTTATTTTCCTTGTTTTGCTATTCTCCACATACAGACATCTTTTATTACTGATTGCTGGTTATCCCAAATGCCGAATTTTACTATTAAAATTTGCTGTAAAAGGACTGAAAAAATCTGTACTTTGGGGAGGCAGGGTACTGAACAAATTGCATGATTTTCTTTAGTCTCATCAATCCGTGTACTTGCCCATTTTTTTTCAATGCACAGATTTTCAGATTTATAATAAAAGTTCAAAGTAGTCAAATGAGAGTAAAGCATTTGTTCATGTAATACAACCTTTTAAAAACTAAAAGGAACCATTCAAATAAATTTATCCAATAAGAAACACCTCGGTATATGTAGCAGGAAAAAAACATGGTTTATGAAAGAAAAAATTCCAATTCTGCCACTACTAGCTATATGCCCTTTACTTAGATGAACTCTTTTTTTCTTGAAGTATAGGAAACCTCCTCTAACGTTTTTTGTGAAGATTAAACAAGATGATCTATATAAAAGTCATACTGCAGTAACACACAGGTAACAGATATTTTTTTTTTTTAAGATTTTATTTATTTATTTGAGAGAGAGCATGAGAGGGGAATGAGGGACAGAGGGAGAAGCAGGCTTCCCGCCGAGCAGGGAGCCCAATGTGGGATTCGATCCCGGGACTCCAGTATCATGATCTGAGCCGAAGGCAGTCGCTTAACCAACTGAGCCACCCAGGCGCCCCAGGTAACAGATTCTTAGTAAATATTAAATGAAAGTAAATCTAGTCTAACCCTTTCATTTACAGTAAGAAAATGGAGAATCAAAAGGTTAAATGACTTGTGCAAGGTTACACACTGATTTTTATTTGGCCACATTATCTAGTAAAAATGCTCTTATTATACCAGATAATCATGCGTCTATTCTACACTTGGATTTTAATGAAGAAGAACAATTGTGTCCCAGTCTCATCATTTTGGAACTTCCTTCTCCAAAAAACATGAAGTATTGCCAGTAAGTGAGCTGGATGAAGGTTTCTGACTAGCTCCCAAGACATACACTTTTTGCTGGGCTTCAATGCCCTCTAGTGCTGATCTGTAGAGGCAGCCTCTGGTTCCAAATACAGGCAAATTTACTTGGTCTATACACCACATAACAATGCCCATGAAAATAATGAAATGAAACATGAGGCACTGAGAGCCATCTATAAGGATGGCTCTGTTTTCCTTGGAAGAGGAAATTTTTTTTTTTAAAGATTTTATTTATTTATTTGAGAGAGAGAATGAGAGACAGAGAGCACGAGAGGGAAGAGGGCAGAGGGAGAAGCAGACCCCCTGCCGAGCAGGGAGCCTGATGTGGGACTCGATCCCGGGACTCCAGGATCATGACCTGAGCCGAAGGCAGTCGCTCAACCAACTGAGCCACCCAGGTGCCCCGGAAGAGGAAATTTTTAAGAGGTTTTACTTTCTTTTCAAAGTTTCAAAATGCTTTTTACACTTTCTGTTCTTGTTTGAATTTATATAATAAACACATAAAGCTTTAAAAAACAAACTAAAACATGAGGCAGGACAGAATCATGTGGATAACCAGTGAGAATCACTCTTCTTCCCCTACTGCATAGCTTCAAAAAAAGACTGATAGAGCCATGCAGCTTAGTATCTTCTTATGATACATTATGAGAAAGCTACGTCAGAAATAAGGCAGATCATTAAAATGAAAAACACGTGGGGATAAACTTAAGTGCCCTCATTTTCTTTGGATGTATCTTAGATGTCACCAATAGGTGACGTGTGTGTAAGTCTTTTTATTTTATTTATTATTTTTTTTAGAGAGAGCGCAAGCTTGGGGGTTTGGGGAGGGGCAGAGGGAGAGGGAGAGAGAGAATCTTAAGCAGGCTCCACACCCAGTGTGGAGCCCAATGTGGGTCTCAATCCCATAACCCTGAGATCACGACTTGAGCCAAAATCAAGAGTCAGATGCTTAACTGACTGAGCCACCCAGGCGCCCTTGTAAGACTTTTTAAACTGAAAAGCATTAAGCCAACCTATTATTATCCGATACTTATTAGATTCTTAACTGAGATCCTAAAACAAGGAAACCAAAGTGGGAATCGCTATAGAAGACCAAAGTTAAAATGAGATTTCTTCTAAGATGGCAGACTCAGGCAATGATGTTCAATACACAGATCAGAAATTATATTAATGTCTTATATAAACTGCTACAAGAATATTTCTTAAAATTGTAGTTGAAATGACTCTTGCATATACTGCCTTCACTCTTGAGACACAATTTATAACTCTTCTCCAGATTTTATTAGGGTAGCAAAGGGTTCAGTATCCCAATATCTGTTCCAAAAAATGTAACCACCATGTTCAATGTCCCTGTCCTCCATTTAACCCCAAGAATCATAGAACTTTTTGTCATCATGAAAAGGCAAAACACATGAAAACTAATTTGATAGTTGTTACTAAAATTCTCCCCCCAAAAGCACTGAAAGAACCCAAAGTGGAGAGCCTGATCTAAAAATGTTGCTCCAATATATAAAGCAGAAGGCTCTCTAAGGAGATCAAAGAAAACTCAATTTTCAAATAATGGTTTAGAGAGGAAGACACCAAGATGGATACATTTTAAAGGTAGAATAGTTATCAACGGAAATAGGCAAGATAAATTATTAATGATATAGTTAGAAAGATCTAGATTTTTCACCTTTCTCTATGTGCCTAAAGCACAATTCCATGTAGTAGGTCTGGCAGCGATCTCTTAGGATACTTCAAAGAGACTTATGAAATGAAGGATCATGAGATCTTAGGCCAAAAGTTTCCAAAACAAAAACGAATTCTTTCCTGGGCCAGAAAGCTTTATAAAAACTTAAATAAAGAGTTTCAGTCTCTGAGACCTGTCAGCTCATGGGGAATATGTCTGTCCAAAAGAAATATAATACAGGCCACATAAGTAATCTTAAATTATCTAGTAGTCACATTAAGTAGTAAAAAAAAAAAAAAAAAAAGATGAAATTAATTTTAATAAAATATTTTATTAATACATCAAAATATTACCACTTCACAATATTATCTACTTCAATATATAATCAGTATAAAAATTACTGAAATATTTTAGATCATTTTTTCATATTAAGTCTTTGCAATCCAGTATGTAATTAATACTTAACACATTTCAGTATGATTTAGCCACATTTCAAGTGCTCAACAGCCACATGTAGCTAGTGGCTACAGTATTGGGCAGTGTAGGTCTATGGCACAGTACATCTCACGGGCTATATTTAAAAGAATATAAGAAAAATTTGATGACTCCTTCAGAGGTGAGCATGCAGAGACAAAACAGGTTGTTACTCTTTAATTATAGGACTTTCTATGTATAAAAATGCTAATTTCTTAGACTGCCTTCAATCATGATACATGCAGAATAATTCCTTTCTAGATTTTATTAGAGCAGTAATCAGTATCCCAATATCTGTCCTCCAAAAAAAGAAGTGATTGATTCAATACCCAATTGCCCTTAAAACCAAGAATCACAGCCAAAGACGATAAAGCATTTATATTTTACAACCAGTAACACAACACAGGCAGAAGATAGGTGTCCAGGTGTCAAGTATAAAAGGAGTACAAAAATGTGAGAAGTCAGCCTTATAACCATCTGGAACAGAGAACTGCAAGGTGACTATACACTAATGACATATTACCAATATTCTAGAGTTGTATTTTGTGAGGACTGTTCCTCCCAATATGAATAGGTACACCCCATGGAAAAAGTGGCCAATATGCAAGTCAATTTAGGAATTGCTGAATTAAACAATATTAAACATATTCTAGGTTCCTCCATCCCCATAATACCTGCCTGTTCAAGGATCTTAATATGCCAATTAGTACTGTGTCCATTTGAGAGGGGTTTAAAAAGAGGGCTAGAGTACACAGCATCTCCCAACTAATTTGGTGAAGAAATGTTATTTTCATGGATCTTGAGGAACAAGTATCCCAAATTAGAAAATGATGATCTAGAAGCACAGGTAAGACTACTCCCACAAGCCCAAGGAGAATCAATGGTACACAGGGTATTGGTAAGGCCTAAGCTGGCTCTGAGGGTCTAGTTCCTAACAATATTCTAATGGAAGCTCTGAGAACTAAATTATCAGGAAAACCATTTTTTATTTGGTCAAGTAAAAAAGGCAATGATCTATATTATTCTATCTGTAGAGCTATTATACTCACCCCTCATTCCTTCATTCAAGTAATAATGGCCATGAGATACAAGATTAATTTAATTAAAATTCTACCCAAAAAATCTCATTTTGGTCTTATTTTCCTAAAGACCAAAAAACAAAATTTATGTAATCAAATGGGAGTGACGGTCAAAAACCCATCCAATTGGTTCTAAAGCTGCTGCTAAAACTAGACATTTGTTGTTCACAAAGTTTAAAGAAGTAACCAAGAAACCAGAATAATTAATGTATATAGAAACATCTAAAATAACCACATTGTCTAGAACCAAAGGGATCTAAAATACATATAAGGGTGCCAATTAAGACAATAAAAGCAAAAAGAGTGCTATTTCCCCTAAGGAGGGGATTTTCTCTATGACTTGTGGAAGGTGTCACAGGCAAAACAAAGAACACACTCCAAAAAATACTGTGATTTCTCCAAATCCCTAATCTGGATTACATGCTCCCCCTACAGGATCAAAGGAGAGAAAACACAAAATGAAGGGAACACTCAAGGTAGAGAGGTTTTTTGTTTTTCATTTTTTTTACAAGTCTTTATTATTAATTCTGCCCCAAATCTACAAGGTATTTAAAACATAACATACATGGCCCAGCTTTACTTTTTATTATTATTTAAGTGGTCTTTGACTCTATAATCCTATATAGAAAAGATCTGTCCAATAGCCAGGAGGAGACATTTAATTTTTGCCAAGTCTGGTGGGTATGAAATGGTTGTCATGATTTGCCTTTCTCTGAAAACTAACAAGTTTGAGCACGTTTTAGTGTTTTTTTCTTAAAGGTATCCTTTTAACGAAATGCCTGATTATAATTTTTACTCAAATTTCTGTTTGCTTCTCTGCAATCTGTAAGACTTCTTTATATATTTCAAATACTAATCTTCTTTCAGCTGTGTCGCAACTATTTTCTCTTAGTGTGTGACTTACGCTTTCACTTTCATTATGTTGACACAAGACAAACAAAACTTTAGAATTAAATATAAATGCTCAGAAATGCTAGAGAATTCTACCAAACACTTAAGAACACCAATTCTACAAATTTTTTTCCAGAAAAAAGAAGAGGGAAAACTTGCCAATTCATTCTATGAAGCTGATGTTACCATCATATTGCCAGTAATAGACACAGGAACAATGGAACACAACAGAGCACCTAGAAACAGACACATTCAAGTATGTTCAACTGACTTCTGACAAAGATACAAAAGCAACTCAATGGGGGACAGATTTTCAACAAATAGTGCTAGAGCAACTGAATGTTCAGTGGTTAAAAAATGAGATACCATGTCATCGCCATCAGGATGAATTAAAAAAACAAAGTAGCAAGTGTTGACAAGGATATGGAGAAATTGGAACTCTATGCCATAAATACTGTAGTCATAATTAGTCTTGGCATTTGAGATTGCAAGTGTTTAACTTTGTCCTTCAGGAACATCTTGCCTATTACAGCCCATTTTCTATCTATAAAAAGCTTAAGATATGATTATGTGGTTTTATGGAAAACACTGTTTTGGTTAAAATTGCATTGAATCTGTAAACTTACTTGGTAAGACATGAAAAAGTTTTTATGGTAATAGTACATTTTTCCATTTATTTAGGTCTAAATTATTTAAAAATCTTTCAATAAGGTTTTATAATTTTCTAAAATTTCAACTTAGATTAACAAGAATCTATTTATTTCTGTTACTGTATATTTTTAAATTATATATTTTTATGTAAAAATTTTATTGTATATACAAATGCAAATGACTTTTGCTAGACTATTAATAATTTCAATTTTTATGTAGACTGAATTTTCCACATAGGTTAACCTAAGATAATTTTGTTTCTTCTAATTATTCCTTTTACTCATTTTTTCCTTTTATTTCTGAATGTTCTAAGACTCTGTACAATATGGGTAAGAGTGATAATAAGCACCCATACACTGTTTCTAATTTTCAAAAGAGTGCTAAACTATACAAATAAAAGAAAGGACAAGAACCATATGATCCTCTCAAGAGATGCAGAAAAAGCATTTGAGAAAGTACAGTATCCTTTCTTGATAAAAACTCTTCACAGTGTAGGGATAGAGGGTACACACCTCCATATCATAAAAGCCATCCATGAAAAACACAAAGCGAAAATCATTCTCAATGGGGAAAAATTGAGAGCCTTTCCCCTAAAGTGGGGAACATGGCAGGGATGTCCACTATCACCACTGCTGTTCACATAGTACTAGAAGTCCTAGCCTCAGCAATCAGACAATTAAAAGAAATAAAAGGCACCCGAATCCGCAAAGAAGTCGAACTCTCACTCTTTGCAGATGACATGATACTCTATGTGGAAAACCCAAAGACTCCACCCCAGAATTGCTAGAACTCATATAGGAATTCAGGAAAGTGGCAGGATATAAAATCAATGCACAGAAATTAGTTGTATTTCTATACACCAACAATGAGACAGAAGAACATTAAGGAGTTGATCCTATTTATAATTGCACGTAATACCTTAAGATACCTAGGAATAAACCTAACCAAAGTGGAAAAGGATTTGTACTCAGAAAACTATAAAACACTCATGAAAGAAATTGAGGAAGACACAAAGAAATGGAAAAATGTTCCATACTCATGGATTAGAAGAACAAATATTGTTAAAATGTCTATGCTACCTAGAGCAATCTATACATTCAATGCAATCCCTATTAAATACCATCAACTTTTTTCACAGAACTGGAACAAATAATCCTACAATTTGTATGGAACCAGAAAAGACCCCGAATACACAAAGGAATGTTGAAAAAGAAAACGAAAGCTGGTGGCATCACAATTCTGGACTTCAGGCTCTATTACAAAGCTGTAATCGTCAAGATAGTACGGTACTGGTACAAAAACAGACACATAGATCAAGGGAACAGGATAGAGAACCCAGAAATGGACCCTCAACTCTATGGTCAACTAATCTTCAACAAAGGAGGAAAGATGTCCAATGGAAAAAAGATAGTCTCTTCAACACATGGTGTTGGGAAAACTGGACAGCCACATGCAAAAGAATGAAACTGGACCATTTTTCTTACACCGTACACAAAAATAGACTCAAAATGGTTGAAAGACCTCAATGTGAGACAGGAATCCCACCAAAATCCTTGAGAAGAACACAGGCAGCAACCTCTTCGACCTCAGCCACAGCAACTTCTTGCTAGACATGTCTCCAGAGGCAAGGGATATAAAGGCAAAAAAGAACTATTGGGACTTCATCAAGATAAAAAGCTTTTGCACAGCAGAGGAAACAGTCAACAAAACCAAAAAACAACCGACAGAATGGGAGAAGATATTTGCAAATGACATATCAGATAAAGGGCTAGTAACCAAAATCTAGAAAGAACTTATCAAACTCCACACCCAAAGAACAAATAATCCCATCAAGAAATGGGCAGAAGACATGAACAGACATTTCTCCAAAGAAGACAAATGGCCAACAGACACATGAAAAAATGTTCAACATCACTCTGCATCAGGGAAGTACAAATCAAAACCACAATGAGATACCACCTCACACCAGTCAGAATGGCTAAAATTAACAGGTCACGAAATGACAGATGTTGACGACGATGCGGAGAAAGAAGAACCCTCCTACACTGTTGGTGGGAATGCAAGCTGGTGCAGCCACTCTGGAAAACTGTATGGAGGTTCCTCAAAAAGTTGAAAATAGAGCTACCATATGACCCAGCAATTGTACTACTGGGTATTTACCCCAAAGATACAAATGTAGTGATCTGAAGGGGCATCTGCACCCCAATGTTTATAGCAGCAATGTCCACAACAGCCAAACTATGGAAAGAGCCCAGATGTCCATCAACAGATGGATACAGAAGATGTGATGTGTGTACGTACACACACACACACACAGGAATATTAGCCATCAAAAAAATGAAATCTTGCCATTTGCAACGACATGGATGGAACTAGAGGGTATTATGCTAAGTGAAACAGGTCAATCAGAAAAGGACAATTATCATATGATTTCACTCATATGTGGAATTTAAGAAACAAGGCAGCAGATCATAGGGGAAGAGACGAAAAAATGAAACAAGATGAACCCAGAGAGGGAGACAAACCATGTAAGACTCTTAATTTTAGGAAACAAAGTGAGGGTTGCTAGAGTG
The DNA here is from genome assembly GCF_029215605.1 of Mirounga angustirostris. Taxonomy (NCBI): domain Eukaryota; kingdom Metazoa; phylum Chordata; class Mammalia; order Carnivora; family Phocidae; genus Mirounga; species Mirounga angustirostris. The sequence continues at coordinate 48,891,501 of NW_026991717.1, read as the reverse complement.
GAGGGGAGTGGGTGAATGGGGTAACTGGTGATGGACACGGGGGAGGGTATGTGTTGTAATGAGCACTGGGTATTATATAAGACCGATGAATCACAGACCTGTACCCCTGAAACAAATAATACATTATATGTTAACTGAATTTAAATTAAAAAGGGGGGTGTTTTAGATCTTTTTTACTAAAGATCCAGTATGTTTTCTGTGGTTTCTCTGTAGACACTGTTTATCAATTAAGGAAGTTCTATTCTGAGCTTGCTAGGAGTTTTATCACAAACAGATATTGAATGTTATTATTTTTTTTTTTAAGATTTTATTTATTTGACAGAGAGAGACACAGTGAGAGAAGGAACACAAGCAGGGGGAGTGGGAGAGGGAGAAGCAGGCTTCCCGCTGAGCAGGGAGCTTGATGTGGGGCTCAATCCCAGGACCCTGGGATCATGACCCGAGCCGAAGGCAGACACTTAACGACTGAGCCACCCAAGGGCCCCTTGAATGTTATTATTAAATTAAATTCTTTTCCTACATCAGTTCAGATAATCAAATAATTGGTCTTCCTTCATCTGTTAAAGTGATTCATTATAGGAACAGATTTTCTAAAGGACTAACTTTGCACTCTAAAACATTTAAGCTGCTAAGATGTATTCTCCTTTTTTATACATCTTTGGCTTCGATTTTCTATTTTTGTTGTGGACTTTCTGTTCCTATGTTTGAGTGGGATAGTAAAATTAAAGGCCATTTTTATATTCTATCTGGCTTAGGTGCCAAGATTATACTAGCCTCATAAAATGAGCAGGAATGTAGAGTAGTTATTGCTGTGTAATAAACTGCCCCAAAACTGTAGTGGTTCAAACCAACGAACATTTATTATCTAAAAGCTTCTGTGTGTCAGGAACTTGGGAGTGGTTTAGCCGGGTGGGTTCTAAGGGTTTCTCATTAGGTTTCAGTCAGGATGTCAGCAGGGGCTGCAGAATCCACTTCCAAGATGGCCCACTCACATGCTGCTGGGAGGAGGCCTCAGTGTCTCACCACATAAGTATCTCCGTAGGCTTGAGTGTTCTCATAAGTAACTGGTTTCTCCAAGAACAAGTAAACCAACATAAAGAGTGAGGAAGAAGCTGCAGTGCCTTTTATGAACTATTCGCTTAAGTCCCACCCTTCATTTTTTTGTTACTGCTGTTAGAATTGCATCATTAGGTCCAGCCCACCCTCAAGATGAGGGAATTAGGCTTCCACCTCTTGGAGGGAAGAGTATTAGGAGCTAAAAAAATACTTTATAAAGACAGTGGAGTATTCCCTCTTTTTCTAATTTGTAAATTTGTGTAAGATTTTCCTTGAATATTGGGGTAGATTTCACTTATAAAATTACTGGGACTTGGTATTTTATTTGCAGGTAGTTTTTAAAGAACCCATTCAACTTCCTTAGTGCTTAAAGGGCAATCAGGTTTTCTATTATTGGAAGTAATTTAAAGTTCTCTTGGCATTTATCCATTGCATTCCATTTTTATAATATACGGACATCAAGGTTGCTTACAAATTCCCTTATTTTCATCTCTGCTGCATCACAGTTATGTCTCATTTTTCATTCCTAATATTATTTACATCTACTTTTTTCCTGATCTGTCATTCCTGAGTCTTAACCATTTAACAAGGTTTTTCAAAGAAACCAACTTAGACGTTGGTGATCCTATCCTATCTTAGTTTTCTATTCTTTTTCTTTATTACTTCCTTCTATTTCCTTTGTTAACTCTTAATTTTTCATCTTAAACTGAAAGCTTATTAGCTCATTAATTTTTTTCTTTTTTCCTAGTGCAAACCAGTAAATCTACAAATTTCTCTATCAAGTGCCAATTTGTTGCATCTATAAATTCTGACAGTAAATCTTTTCATTAGCATCCAATTTCTCAGCATTTTCTAATTTTCATCATGATTTCTTTTTTGAAGGTTATTTATTTACTTATTTTTAAAGATTTTATTTTTAGTAATCTCTACACCCAACGTGGGGCTCAAACTTAGGGCCCCAAGATCATGAGTCATATGCTCTACCAATTGAGCCTGCCAGGAGCCCCTGAAGGTATTTTAAAAATTGCCAAATGCGGGCGCCTGGGTGGCTCAGATGGTTAAGCGTCTGCCTTCGGCTCAGGTCATGATCCCAGGGTCCTGGGATCGAGTCCCACATCGGGCTCCCAGCTCGGCGGGGAGCCTGCTTCTCCCTCTGACCCTCTCCCCTCTCATGCTGTTTCTCTCTCGCTCGCTCTCTAAAAAATAAATAAAATCTTAAAAAAAAAAAAAATTGCCAAATGCATGCAAATATTCTCCAACTTTTTATTATTAAAATAGTTTTTAAAGCAAAGAAAATTTAAAGAGAACTGTACACACTTAACCTAGATTCAACATTTGCCAATTTATTTTCTCTTTATATAGCATAAAGTATACACACACACATGCATATAGTATGACATGTGTATTCTGCTGTGCCAAGTAAGTTGTAGACATTAAAACATTTGATCCCTAAATAGTTTGACATGCATTTCCTATGAAAAAGCAAATTCTAAATAACCACAATTCCATTATGTCACCTAAGAAAATTAACAACAATTTCACAATATAGCACACAGTCCACATTCACATTTTCCCTAATTTTCACAAGAATGTCTAATACAGCTTTTACCTCAGAAGCAGATCATTCCAAGTTCGTGCATTTTTTTTTTAAAGATTTTATTCACTTATTTGTCAGAGAGAGAGAGCACAAGCAGGGGGAGTGGCAGACAGAGGGAGTAAGGAGCCCAACGTGGGACTCGATCCCAGGATCCAGGGATCATGACCTCAGCCAAAGGCAGATGCTCAACTGACTGAGCCACCCAGGTGTCCTGACAGGCTCATGCATTCTAAGTGGCTTTTGTCTAGAACAGTCCTTCCACCTTTTTCCCCCCTATGATATTCCCTTTTTGGAGTCCAGTACAGTTGACTTAAGAATCTCACGTACTCTGGGATTTGTGTGATTGCTTCCTCTTGATGTCATAAGTGAATGCATGGACTATTTATTCCAAAGCTAATGCTTTATCTTTTCCACTAGGCATTTTAAGTCAATGTCCATATAACTTGAGCACTAGTTGTCTGACTACACATTAAGTGAACTGCATGATATGTAAGATTTGATTTATAACTTTAACACAAATTTAATGATATGTAAAATTGTTTTTTATGGCAATGTATTCAAGCACGAATGCTAAATATCTCATGTAAAGGATAGTAATCAATATTAATATTCTTTTACTCAACCAAACCAACTTGTCATAGTTTTCTTTCATTTTTATTATTTCTCCAGTGATGAGACAGCACAAATATTTATTACATATAAGCAACAGCATAAGAGTTTAATCCTCACATTCAATTATTCACATATTAAGAGATCCAATACTCCTTGTTTCTCCTGCCTTCCTCCCTTATACAGTTATGACTGAGACTTAATCCTATCTTTCATTATACCTTCCTTTAAGAGAGGAGTCCTAAGGAATCCTTCAATGATTCACTGACTACTGACTATTCCACATCATTCATTTCTTAGGTTTTAAATCCAAAACAAAAAACACAGTGTCCCTACTACTTTGTGAAGAGCCCATTTGGAAAGCCAGAGATGGGGCAATACATTGCTAGGCTGATAACCTGAGAGACTGGAAAAAAACAGTAAGCCTGGTTTATGGATCTATAGCATCTCAGCCTCTAGAGGTGAGGATGACAAAGTAAAGTACAGTTATTCTTTAATGGAGAAGGAAGTAGAGACCCAACTTTAACAGCATGTGCAGTGAGCAATAAGAAGGTTCCAATCACCTCCATCCAAAACACAGCAAAAAAATACTAAAACAAAATACTAAATCTCTTCCAGATAATAATGCTGTTGTGTACTGAGTGCCAATACATAGTACTTCATATACACTGCTTATAAAATGAGGTACAAAGAAATACAAATTTCCAGAAGAGGACTCAAAAATTAAATATAGATGTGTTTTACTATAAGCTTATGTCCTATTTACCAATACCAGATAACAGAAAGAACTGCACAGAGAATTAATGTACATCAAAACAGTGAATAAACAAATGTAAATGAGTGAAAGAATTCAGTTCAGATAAAAAAAAATTAGTGAGCAAAATGTACCCTTTCTGAAGTTTATTATAAAAAGCTAAAACGCGGTAATTCCACAGCTACTAACTGGCAGGCCTACAATATTTGCTTTTATTTCTTCCTTTAATCAGCTCTTGCGTCTTGTATATTGAAGCTCCAATATATGGTACAAATACATATTTGGGATTTTATGTCTTTTTGATGAACTGGCTCTTTTATCATCATGAAATGTTTCCCCTTATCACTGGTAATACCCTTTGTCTTGAACACTACTTTGTCTGATACTATTAAAAGTACTCCAGCTTTTTTATGATCAGTATTTGTGTCCTATGTCTTTTTCCTTCCTTTACATTTACTCCTTATCTTTATACCTAAGTACACCTTTTGTAGATAGTTCTTGATGCAGTCTTGCATTTTTATCCAGTCTGAAAAATCTCTGATTTGTAACTTGTAGTGTTACTACAAGTCCATTTACATTTAAGGTAAATATTAATATGGCTGGATTTGCTTCATCTGGTATTTTTTAGTATTCCATTTTATTGTTTCTATTGGCTTTTTAGCCATACCACTTTGTTTAGTGATTGCTTTAGGGATTTGCAAAAGAGATCCTTAACCTGTTAACTGTCTACTTTCAGGTAATATTATATCTTTTCATCTTACAGCAATGCAATTCAATCTACCTTCTTACTATCCTGTGTTATTGTGCCATATTTTTTACTTGTACATATTATAAACCCACGATACATTAACATTTTTTCAGACGCAACTTTTTATATTGTTTTTATAAAAAATAAGAAAAAATGTCATGTATATTTACCTATATGAAGACCAATTCTGGCTCTCCTCATTCCTTTATTTAGAGCTGAGTTTCCAACTAGTCTGCTTCCTTTAGTCTGAGGAACTTACTTCAGTATTATTTGTAGTGAAGTCTAATGGTGAGAAGTTCCCTTAGCTTTTGCTCAAATAAAAATGTATTTATTGGGGTGCCTGGGTGGCTCAGTCATTAAGCGTCTGCCTTCGGCTTGCGTCATGTTCCTGGGGTCCTGGGGTCAAGCCCCGCATCGGGCTCCCTGCATCAGGTTCCCTGCTTGGCAGGAGGCCTGCTTCTCCCTCTTCCACTCCCCCTGTTTGTGTTCTTACTCTCACTGTCAAAATAAATAAATAAAATCTTTAAAAAAAATGTATTTATTTTGCCTCCATTGCTGAGAGATATTTTTGATGGATTTATAATTTCAGGTTGAAAACTTTTTTCTTTCAGCATTGAAAAAAAGATATTTCACTGTCTTCTAGTCTCTATTATTTCTAATGAAAGTAAGTGTTCATTCCTATTACTGTTCCCTTATGCATGATACAATGTGTCTTTTTCCCCCCTCTAGCTGCTTTTAAAATGTTCTCTTTATGTTTGGTTTTCAGCAATTTGACTTGATGTGTTAGTATGGTTTTCTTTGTTTATTGTGCTCGGAGTTTATGGACCTCCACAGGTCTGTGAAATTTATTGCCCAAATTTTAATCAAATTTGGAAATCTTTCAACTATCATATCTTTAAATATTTTCTTGCTACAATCCCTCTTCTCTTTCCAGGGCTCAATTTATACATATGTTCTACCATTCAATATTGGCAGGTATCTCTGAGGCTTGTTCTTTTTTTTTTTTCTGTCTGGCTTCAGTTTACTGAAGTTTTCTTCCGGCAGTTTCCCACTTGCCATTAAACATATCCTGTGAATTTTTCATTTCAGGTATTGAATTTTTCTGTTCTAGATTTTCCATCTGATTTTTATTTCCATTTTTTTTAAGATGTATTTATTTGAGAGAACGAAGAATGAAAGTGAGTTGGGGGAGGCAGAGAGAAAGAGAGAATCTCAAGCAGACTCCCCACTGAGCACAGAGCCCTGAACTGAAACCAAGAGTCGGATGCTTAACTGAGCCACCCAAGCTCTCCTAGATTTCCATTTCTGTTTAGTTTCCCTATCTGGGCATGGATCATGCCCATCTTTGCCTTTAAACACTTAAACCTATTTACCAGAAAAAATTTAAAATATCGGCCAACTTTGTCCACATCTTTGTCCTTTGACACTGTTCCTATTGTTTTTTTTCCTTGAGATGAGTTGCATTTTCCCACTTCTTCATATGTCTAGTAATTTTTTATATACCTGGAAATTGTTGGTACTATGTAGAATGTTTGGAGTTCCTTCAAAGTCTGTTCTGGCATGAAGTTAATTTATGGACAGCTCAACCTGATACTTTTGAGGGTTGGTTTTAGACTGTTAGAACGAGTCTAAAATAGCTCCTACTCTATGGATACAGTAACCTTAGTTCTAAAGTGTAAGACTTTCTGGGGTCTCAACTGATGCCCAAGGGGCTCAACTAGCTCCTTCCAATTTGGCCAAAATTCTGTGTGACCTCTAGAATCTCAAGGATTTACAGGCCCCAGTAGTTAGTTGTTCTCTGAAAAGAGACCTGCCATGCATATGTGGAGTTCAGTATTCAGCCGAAGAATCCAAGACCCTGTGGAGATTTCTGAAGCTCCTTCTCTAAACAGTTCCCTCCTTTCCAGTACCCAGCCTCACAAATTCCAGATGCTTCAGCAGCCATGCACTCCAATCACTGTTTTCTCCACTGCATTAAAGCTCTGGTCTCTGTTTGGGCTCTCCTCCTGAGCTGCAATTTGGAAAGCCAGCGTGAGCTTATCTCTTGGGTTTTCCTTCTCTCAAGGATCACTGCCCTATGCTTTGCCAACTAATGCTCAGAAAACCTCAACTGCTATATATATTTTATTCAGTTTTATGGTTGATTATGGAGAAAGGATAAGTTCAATACCCATTACTCCATTATGGCATGGCCTGGAAGTTAAGACGTATCAAAATTAATTTTTAAGTACTTTTTAAGATTATTTTAACATAGACTCATCAAAAAAAATTTGAGAAATATAAAAATGAAAAAAAACAAAAACAAAAAAACCCCAAGACCAGATCCAACAAAGAACTTCTACTAAATTCTGGTGCATTTTCTCCTACTTACATTCATATGTTTGTACATATATATATGTGTATAAGATCTTTTTAAAGTTAGGGTGAAACTAGTTTTTTATGTTGCCTTTTCCATTTAACATTGCATGGCGGGCATTTCCCTAGTCATTATACATTAACTGACATCAGAATCTTTTTATGGCTATATAATAAAATATTGATAGTAATTTAAAAATAGTGATAAGCATTCTCTTATTGTTGAACATTCAGGTCCCACCATTATAAATGAAGGCTTTGTCTTCAAATATCCACATGACTCACTCTATAATTCAGGTCTTTATTCAAATATTACCTTGGTGAGGGTTCCCAGACCAACCTACTTAAAACTGTAATCCTCTCCCTGATATACAACTAACTCCCTCTTTTCCTGCTTTACTTTTCTTCTGAGAATTTACCGTTATGTCACATAGTATATTCATTCTTAATTTATTGCTTATTATGTCTCCCTCCAATACACAGGCTTTATGAAAACAGATCTTTTTAACTAATTTGTTTACTGCTACAACCCCAGAGTTCTAAAAGAATACTTGCCTAATATTAGGTACTTAATATTAGTTGAATAAATGAATAATTATAATGAATGAATATTAAGGAAAATGAAACTATATACTATGATTTAAGTGAGGCAAAAACAAACAAAAAATTACAGGAAAATAGAAAAGAAACACGTATGTTTCATACAGATGGTGGAAATAAGTTATTTAGTTTTTTTACATTTTCTATAATGAATATCTTTTTCTTTTACGATGTAAAAAATAAAATTTTCCTTTTAAGAAGATGGTGCATTAAGATTATATATCAAATAAGATATGCATATGGGTAAAATGGACTAAAACATCTTTCTACTAGTGAATCAAATTGTGACAAATCATTATTTAAAATCAACATAAGAGGGGCGCCTGAGTGGCACAGTCGTTAAGCGTCTGCCTTCGGCTCAGGTCATGATCCCAGGGTCCTGGGATCGAGCCCCGCGTCGGGCTCCCTGCTCGGCGGGGAGCCTGCTTCTCCCTCTGCCACTCCCCCTGCTTGTGTTCCCTCTCTCGCTGTGACTCTCTCTGTCAAATAAATAAATAAAATCTTAAAAAAAAAAAAATCAACATAAGACTATAAATATTTGCTAACATATCACTGTGGGAGATACAAAGATGAATAAGACATAGCTGCTGCCCATCAGGGGCTCAACATCTACTGGGAGACACACAGTAGAAAATACGACTATGATAAATGATAAATGCTATACTGGAAGTACAAGATAAAATGGGGTGAAAAACAGTGGAGAGAACATGGTAAACTGGGGTGACCTAATTATGGTCTTAAAATCTGTCTCTGAATAAATAAAAGCATTTCTGCTAAAGGGTAAAGCCAAAGCCAAGGAAAAGAGGTGGAAGACTATACAGCAGACCTTTAAGAGAATATCAAATACTCCAAAATACTTATCAGACAATGGGTGCAAAGCAAGGATATCCTTCATGGATGGGTAGATAACCTAAATATGTGATACAGCTGGACCTAATACAAATAAAATGTAGTGGGCCACGTAGTAAAATGGAACAAATTGAAGGCATTCACATCATAGTTTTTGTAAAATTTTGTAAACAGGACTGTGGGAGAGAAACTATGTAAGAGAAAGGAGGGCAGAGAAGATAAGCTGGAAAGTCCAGCTAGAAACAAATTAGGAAGTACTTAGACTTACTCTGTAAGCAATTTTAAAAGAAGTATTTTTAAAAGCAAGTTGCTTATTTCAGAAAAATACATAAAATTTTTGAAAATCACCCATATTACCAATCCCAACATTATGGAAAGGCAAGATTTTGGTGTGTTTTTATTCCATTCTCTTTTTCTATAATTAGAGTTGTGTGTACATGTGTGTGTCTGGCTGTATGAAATTGTGTGACTATACTGTGATTTTTTTTCTCTCATATTCTATCAAAAGAATTTATTCATGTAATGACAAGCTCTCTTTAAAATTTTTTAATGGCAGCATAATCATAAAAACTTTATTCTGTTCTGATTTGTCTTTTAATTTGGACTAAAGTGTTTGTTTTTCATTTTAAGTAGTAAAAACTTTTTGTTTGTTTTGAGAGGTTTTCTACTACTTTTAGCAGAAAAAAATATTCCACTCCATCATAAGTTCATTTCTAGTTTGTTCTAGTTCTTTTTTTTAAAATCATCCCAATTGTTCTGATGACCTGCTGTTGAGGTGAGGCTCTAGATTTATTCCTTCTGTCCTTCAAACAGCTAAGCAATTGCACTAATACCATTTCTTAAATAATCCTCCTGCTGGTTTGTGATGACCCTTGTATCATATATTTGTAAAATTAAAATTAACATACATGTATTAATATTATATTAAATGTATTATATATAAATAACAAATTAATATACATATAAAATTAAAATACAACTTGATTATGATTCTAAGTTTTAAAAAAGAACATGGGGATGCCTGGTTGGCTTAGTCGGTTATGCAACTGCCTTCAGCTGATGTCATGATCTCAGGGTCCTGGGATCAAGCCCCACAACAGGCTCTCTGCTCGCAGGGAACCTGCTTCTCCCTCTGCCTGCCACTCCCCCTACTTGTACATGCACGTGCTCGCTCTCTGACAAATAAATAAAAGCTTTAAAAAAAAAAAAAAAAAGAACAGGGGCACCTGGGTGGCTCAGTCGTTGGGCGCCTGCCTTCGGCTCAGGTCGTGATCCCAGGGTCCTGGGATCGAGTCCCACATCGGGCTCCCTGCTGAGCGGGGAGCCCACTTCTCCCTCTCCCTCGCTCCCCCTGCTTGTGTTCCTGCTCTCGCTGTCTCTCTCTCTGTCAAATAAATGAATAAAATCTTTAGGAAAAAAAAAAAAAGAACATGAATGACAGTAACAAACAAGAGTTCATCATTAAAGATTACCGAATGTTCACACTTCTGTATCTGGAACTCAAGGGATGAGCTACAATCCAAAACAGCCAAAATACACAAGTCCAAAATATAAAGTTCTGTTTTGTTTTTAATCTCCCACAATCACTCCAAAGCCCATTCATTTCTTTAAGTCATCACAAAGATAAAACACATGTAATCTCAGCTATATAATCAAGTAACACAATGTAGCACTGATATCCCAAAACAATTTCCTATAAAACTGACTTCTCTGGCTGGATTTTGATTATAGTCCTTCACAGTTCACTGTCTTCATCCAGGAGAACAGTTTTCTAAGCAATATCTAAGTTGTTCATACTGCACTGTCAATGCTGGAATACACATTCCAACTTATTTAAAAAAAACAAAAACAAAAACATGATGGAGAACTTATTCTATTATTTAAATAAAGCAAGATGTAAGTTTGTACTTCTATCCAAATACGTTCAAACTTTATTCATTACATTTTACATCTCACTTCAGGAGTTAGGAATCCCAAAGTGTCCTTTTAGCTTCATTCCTCTCCGTCTTCCAACTGGTTGGAATTGTATCTGGAGACCAAAGCAAGCAAGCAATCAGCCTAGCACAATCCTTTCCTTCTGTTAAACTTGCCTGCTGACTCACACCTTCCCTACAGGACGTTATTAAATGATTTTTATGTAATCTTTTTCATAGAAAAGGCTCATTACATCTTTTCTTAAACAACCTCATTAAGCTTTCAAATAACCTGATAAGTATAGAGCTGAAAAGTTCTAAGATTTCAAATGTAAGAAAAACAGAGATAAAATTTTAACAAATTACACAGGTAAATTTTTTTCTTTTGTATTGGGTAGAGGAAGGCGGGAGACAGAGAAGAAGGTAAAAGGTGGAAAGGATAAGAACAAGAGAAAACAAGAGAAAAAAAGCGTTGGAGAAAAAATTCAGGGAGACAAAACCAGGAGATTCTGAATTATCTGCTATAAACACCTTGTACTCTATTAACCTGAGCACTGTGAGGAAATACTTCTCTTCACAATTTACTTATGTCTTGTTTTAAACTAGATGATCCACGTTGAATACAAGTTTAAAGAAGTAGATGTAACAGACTAATGCAGAGAGTCTACCTAGAGTAATGACTCGAAGGAGAGGTAAGAAAGTGGTGATTAACTATAAAGATTAAGAGGAAGTACAGGTGTAGGCATCCAGCATTAGTTATCCAGAGGGAAGTCACCTAGGGAAGGACCGAAAGCAACGAATAGCTTTAGGATCACAAACTGATGCTACATGCCTACTTCAGAGGCAGAACTGGAGAAACAAAGACAAAAAGTGACGAAAGGAACTGAGAAAACTGGGACTTAAATGGGCTAGAAGCAAAGATAGAACAAGAATGTAATAAAGAGAAAAACTATAAATACTTACAGACTTTGTTAAGACGTGCCATTTAATATAACAAAAGTAGGACCCTGATGTAATATACGCACTAGTATTCAAGGTATTCAAAGTTTTCCTTATTGTGATAACATATATATATAACATATATAATGTTAAATACATAGTTTTGCATATACTGTATGTCCCTCCAGAAATGAAGAGCATAAAAACAAAACTGCGGCCCTGAAGAAAAGTGGCACCCAACACAGGGATGGGAGTAGAAGTGGTAAGCCACCAACCAAAGAACACAAGGGAGCTTTCTTTCTGTCTGGAGGTTCTTCATATCTGTTTTTATGTAGGAGAAACTTTTTGGAGTTCTCTGGGTTTTGTTTTTTAAAAACTTCAAAAATCCCCTAGGAGCAAGAAACAGTGAATAAGAACTCTCCAAAAAAACAAAAGTGATCAGAGAGATTTTCTAAAGAACTGAGAGGGACATAAACACGTAAATATTTAGGGGCGCCTGGGTGGCTGGCTGTTAAGCATCTGCCTTCGGCTCAGGTCATGATCCCAGGGTCCTCGGATCGAGTCCAACGTTGGGCTCCCTGCTTAGCGGGGAGCCTGCTTCTCCCTCTCCCTTTGTAGCTCCCCCTCCTTGGGCTCTCTCTCTCAAATAAATAAATAAAATTTAAAAAAAAAGTAAGCATTTAGTTAATATTGAATTCTCTGGAAGTAGCCTTCAAGAAAGAAATCACATCACCCAAAATTAAGCCTTAACGATCACAGCTAAGAGCATAGGTTGTCAATATAACAGACTTTCCTCACACTTTATTTTCAACAAGAAGTCAGGCTATACTAATATGATGTCATAATTTCCAGACGTTAAAAATAAAGAAGTATGGCAGTGACACCACAAAGCTGTTTTTCTCCTCCCCTATGTCACCAATGAAAAATTATAAAGAATTTTAACAAATCTCTAGTAAGCACACTGAACACTTTTCAATAAAGAAGTATAAAATATACACCAGTAAAACCCACCACACTGGGAGAAAAGGATTTAGGGTACTTTCAGAAAAATGTTTCATACTTCAAGCTAAAAAGAACCCAACAATTTGAGGTTATACACACTAATTTAAATCCTGGTATTTCTCTTTGGTAATGCTGTCTACTGTAACAAATTACACATTCAAAAAGGTCATCTGTAAACAAAAAATTTGTAATAAAGCTATCTTTTTATACTGTTGAAAATGGTGTATAGAGATAAGATTTTTACTTGTAAAAATTATAATAAAGTTTGGGGGCGCCTGAGTGGCTTAGTCAGTTGAGCGTCTGCCTCTGGCTCAGGTCACGATCCCAGGGTCCTGGGATGGAGCCCTGCATCGCGGGGAGCCTGCTTCTCCCTCTCCCTGCCACTCCCCCTGCTTGTGCACATGTTCTCTCTGTCAAATAAATAAATAAAAATCTTTAAAAAAATACTAAAGTTTGCTATTTTTATTTATAACTTCCACTATACTTAGTAACTTATAACTTAAACACTACAGGAGGGAGTAGACAGTGTTACATGGGAGGAAGAATAGTAGGAAAAACTGCACCAGACCTGCAACTGACATCTAAAAGAAGTTTGGTAGTTACTGAGTTAGCTCATGCATTCGTGCATACATTCATTCTGCACCAGGGAAATATCTCTAAGTGAGAGATACACAATTCCTATCTTTGTGGTGCTGATATTCCAACAGAGGAGACTACAAATTTATACAATTATTTTATTAAAATTGTAATGAACAGTAACAAGAATTGGAACCTAGGGGGAGAGTGATTAAGTTTACCTAACTATGGTAAAGATTCAGGAGACTCTTAGGTCATTTATTCCAAATTCCTGGTGTTTCATTACATTCCAATAGACATATTATGAACATTTATTTAATCTCTTTGATGGCAAATCTTTCAAATTTTAGTAACAGCACCTCTGATACTGTACTTAATATGCAAGTATGTCCCTCTAATCAAAGAGCCTAATATGTTACATAATTTTTTTATTTATCACAGCTCTATTTAAAATGGTAACCGTTACATTTATGATTACAAAAGTACTCTTTAAAATCTTTTGGAAAACAGAGAAAAGTATAAAGAAAATGAAATCACTCGTAGCTAACTGCAACACCCTGGGACCACCACTTACCAATATTTAAAAGTAATACTTCATCTTTTACATGCACACACACACACACACACACCCATCCCAGTGTAAAATGTCAGCGACCCAGCACAGACTAATCTCCCTGTTTTCAGCCCTTGAGCCTATAGTCTCTTCACCACACAGCAACCCAGTGAACCTTTTAAAACATCAGTAAGGTCATGTCACTCCTCTGCTCAGAACCTTCTAATGGCTCCCACCTCACCCAGAATAAGAACCTAAGTTTTAGTGCTTACCAGACCTGCAAGGCCCTATACAAATCTGCCCCTCCTTTACTTCTGACCTCACTGCTGCACTCTGGCCACTCGGCGGCCTCTTTGCTGCAGCCTTCTCACCTTTGCATCTGCTGTTCCCTCTCTGCCTGGATAACTCCTGTCTCAAATATCATCATGGTCTCTGCACAGTACAGTAATACAGTAATAAGAATAAAGAAGTAATCATAGTTAACAGATGGTGTGTTAAAGTGAAAAAGTTCTTTGAATTTATTGTGGTTAAAAAATAACAGCCAACATTTATCAAGTTCTTAGCATGTGCCAGATTCTACACTAAGTGTTTTATATGAGTTATCTCATTTAATCTTCACCACAACATTACAAGGTAAGCACTATTACTATTTCCATTTTACTGATAAAGGAAACAACTTCTAAAAGTTATGTGACCTGGGTAGCAAACCTAGGCAACTAATTTCAGAATGCATTATTAATGACTACAGTGGACTGCCTCTTTGTGATTCTGATTATTTTTTACTTTAAAATTGTTAAATATATAAGTTTTTTTTTTTAAATAAAAGTTACTCTAAGTTTTATGCTTGGCAGAGAAATTTCCTAACCATCTTACAGAAAATTAATTTAGGAAAATACAAGTATCTCATTGGTTCAAAATATGTTACAGAAAAAAGTAACAGCTGACAAATTATGCTCTGTAACTACAAATACATAAAGTTGAAATGTGAGAAAATAATGAGTGCCATACTAAGACTCAAGTATTTGACCAGTTATGGTAAAGCTTAAGGCAATATTGAGACTTTTTTTTTTTTTTTTTAGCACTAAGCATCTAAATAGAAGGAAGCTTTTTAATATATCTAAAGTAATGAAAGACTGGCCCACAGAGGATAAAGGAAAAAGAATTGAGCACTTACAACTTCATCTTTTGAATTTCTACAAATTCATATTCTACTGTTAAATCTCAGTAACATGTAAAACAAAAACACTACTTTAACCACTCCTACTGCCTTTGAAACTTCAGAATTATGATTGGATAAGTAACCCTTCCACTTCTATCAATCCAGTCAATATAATTCACTTTTCAACTGCTTTAAAAAAATAAAATAAAAACTTTCTAAAATTAGATCATGGTAATGATTACACAACTTCAAAAATATATTAAAAACCACATGGCCATTTTCGAGGATGTGGAGAAAAAGGAACCCTCGTGCCCTGTTGTTGGAATGCAAACTGTGGAGGTTCCTCAGAAAGTTAAAATAAAACTACCCTACAATCCAGCAATCACACTAATGGGTATTTACCCAAAGGAAACAAAAACACTCATTCAAAGGCACACGTGTACCCCTGTTTACAGCAGCATTATCTACAATAGCCAAGATATGGAAGCAACCCAAGTGTCCATCAATTGATGAAGATGTAAAGAAGATGTGGAATATATACAATGGAGTATTATTCAGCCATAAAAAGGAATGAAATCTTGCCATTTACAATGACAGGGATGGAGCTAGAGTGTATTATGCTAAGTGAAATAAGTCAATCACAGACAAATAGCATATGATTCCACCTATAGGGGGAATTTAAGAAACAAAACAAAGAAGCAAAGGGAAAAAAAGAGACACAAGCCAAGAAAAGGACTCTTAATTACTGAGAACAAATTGATGGTTATCAGAGGGGAGGTGGGTGGGGGGAAGGGTGAGATAGGTGATGGAGATCAAAGAGTGCACTTGTTGTGATGAGCACTGGGTGATGTATGGAAGTGTTCAATCACTATATTTTACACCTGAAACTAATATTACACTGTATGTTAACTAGCTAGATTTAAAATAAAAACTTAAAAAAACTCCACAAAAACATGGCCATTTCCCCAAGCTCTTTATAATTTAAGTATCTCATCATTTACTTGCAACTTTTAGGTTCTCAAATTCAGTGTTACAATATATTGGTGAAGCATGTTACAAATAACTGGTTACAAAATAATAAAGTACCAAAGTGTGAAGGGTATACTTGTAGACAACATATAGTTGTCTTGGTTTTTCTCCCCCCAACCTTTACAAACCGTTTATTTTCCATCAACCTTATTTCCATTTTCTTTCTCTCTGTAGAAGAGCAGCTTAAGACCACTCAGTGGTTGTTCCACACATTCAGTGGCCTGAGAAGCAGAAGTGGCCACCCTGTTTTCAGTGGTAGCCAAGTGTTCCAGTTTTGGGTAGGGAACTGCTGAAGGGGCAGAAGAGGGCACCTGCATGCCTTTAAGACCAGTCTGTGACTTCAGGTTGAGTTGCAGTGAACTCAGGACCTGGAGCAGTCCATTTACCCTGAAATTCCTCTTGGTTACAGCCTTTTCAGCAGTGGCCTGCTCTTCCTCTTCAGTCTCTTCAGGATCGGATCCGTAGAAGTAGAGATCAGGTACAACCTTCCATGAGTGCTCACGGGAAACGGTGCCACTCATGTGCAAAACTTCTGGGGCCAGCATCCACCACATCAGACCCACTGAGTGAGCTCCCTTGTTGTTGTGCAAGGGATGGAGATGTCCATGTAGCAGCGAGGAGAGTCTGTGCCACACAGAGCAATGGGACGGTTAACATAAGACACCTCTATGAGAGGCTGGTGGTCAGCCCTGGGATCAGTAACCACCAGAAGTCTCAGCTCACAGAGGGCTGCCAGGATCTGGTTTGTGAAGGTTCCAGGAGTAAAGTGGACAGCAACACGAGTGGCTCCAGCAGCAGCAGCAAACTTCAGCACAGCTAACTGGCCAGTATTCCCAGATGATAGGACATGGACATCAGCTGGGTTTTCAATGGCAACAATGGCATGAGCTGCCTGCAGAAGCTTCTCCCAGGTTCTTTTCAGATTTATAATGTAGATGCCATCATTTTTCCTTTTGTAGATGTACTGTTCCATTTGGAAGTCAAGGTTGGTGCCACCTAAGTGGGTTCCTGCTGCAAGGAATTTGAGGACATCTTCCTCCTTCATTTGTAGGTTATCAAAGCCTCTGGACATCTTGAAAGTTTCCCTTGAAGTTATGAGGGGAAACCCAGAACAACGCTGTTTGGATCCCTCCCTGGATAGAGCAGAAAGGCAGCGGTTTTGGTTTTCTAATCTACTTTTAACAGTCTCTTTCAATTGGTGTATTTTGAACATGCACACCTGAAGTGATTACTGGTATAGTTGGATTAATATGTATTTTAACTATTTACTATTCATTGCCCTTTTTCTTTGTTTTCTATTTTTTTTTTTTTTTTGGTCTTCTCTATTTCAGCCTTCTCTGGTTTTATTTGAACATCTTATATGATTCTATTTTCTCTACTCTTTTAGCATATCAATTATACTTCCTTTTAAAATCTTTTTAGTGGTTACCATAGGGTTTGCAATATACTTTTATGACTAATCCAAGTCCATTTCAAAACAACACTATACCACTTCAGCTACTATAAGTACTTTTTAAGAGTATTTCCAATGCCTCCCTTCTGTCCCTTATAACTTCATTGTCATTAATTTCACTTATCCATAAGCTATAATCACCAAATACATTATTTTGAACAAACTATTATCTGTTAGATCAACTAAATATAAGAAAAATAAAAGATTTTATCTTCATTTATTCCTTTTCACTCCTTTCTTTATATAGATTTAACTTTCTGACCTACATCATTTTCTTTTTTTTTTTTTAAAGATTTTATTTATTTATTTGACAGAGAGAGACAGCTAGAGAGGGAACACAAGCAGGGGGAGTGGGAGAGGGAGAAGCAGGCTTCCCGCTGAGCAGGGAGCCCAATGCGGGGCTCGATATCATGACCTGAGCCAAAGGCAGATGCCTAACGACTGAGCCACCCAGGCGCCCCCATCATTTTCTCTCTCTTTGAAGAACTTTTAACATCTCTTGCAAAGCAGGTCTACTAGTTACAAATTCCCTCAATTTTTGTTTGTCTGAGAAAGTTTTTATTTCTCCTTCACTTCTGAAGGATAATTTCGCTAGATACAGAATTCTAGGTTGGTGGTTTTCTTCTTTCAACTCTAAATAACATTACTCTCTCCTTCCTTGCTTGGTTTCTGAAGAGAAGTCTGAAACAGTTCTTATCCTTGTTCCTCAGTAGGTAAGGTGGTTATTTCCCAGTGGCTTCTTTCAAGATTTTATCTTTGTCTTTAATTTTATAATATACATAGGGGTAGATCTTTTTGTTGTTATTTATCCTTCTTGGTATCTCTGAACTTCCTGAATCTGTAGTTTGGGGTCTTTAATTTTGGAAAATTCTCATCTATTATACTTCAAGTACTTCTGGTTCCTTTCTCTCTTCCCTTTCCAACATCCCAGTTATGCATATGTCACAACTTGTCTAACTGTTTCTACAGTTCTTGGATACTCTGTTCCATCTTTTTCACTTTTTTTCTCTTTGCATTTTAGTTGTGGAAGTTACTATTGATTTATTTTCATGCTCACTGATTCTTTCCTCAGTCATGGCCAGTCTACTAACGGGCCCAACAAAGGCATTCTTCATTTCTGTTAGTGTTTTTGATTTCTAGCATTTCCTTTGGATTATGTCTTAGAGCTTCCATCTCTCTGCTTACATTACTCATCCATTCTTACAGGATGTCTACTTTTTCCATTAGAGCCCTCAGCATATTAATCATAATTTTAAATCCAAAGTATGATAATTTCAAAATCTATGTCACATCTGAGTCTGGTTCTTATGCTTCATTTACGTCTTCAGATCGTGGGGTTTTTTGTCTGTAAGTGTGCCTTGTAATATTTTGTTGAAAGCCAGACATAATGTTGGGTAAAAGGAATGGAGGTAGACAGGCCTTTAGTGTGAGTTTTATGTTTATCGACTAGGAGTTAGGCTGTGTTTATTGTTTGCTGTAGCTATGGTATCTAAGGCTACATTTTTCTCTAATGTCCTTGTTTTTGTCTCCCATGTTCTCCTTGGGAACTCCTAGACACTCTTTAAATAAGGTGTGAGGCTTACATTTGTTTTAGAAGCCCTACTGACATGGTGGTAAAGTTGGAAGGAGGCATTCTATTGTCCTATGATTAGGTCTCGGTCTTTTAGTGAGCCTATGTGGGGTATTTCCCTTCCCCCAGGTCAAGTAGGCTTTGGCAGAGCCCCTGTTGGTTAGGCTCAGGTAAAATACTTTCCCTGGAAACAGACTTTATTAAAGAGAACAGAAAGCTCTGGGTAGATTTCAAAATGATTACTTTTCTCCTCCTCCCTCCTTGGCCCTACCTGCAAACTCCCCAGCCCCTGAAATCCTCCCTCACTATGCAGGCAGTAAAAGATTTTTCTCTGATCCTCACAGGGAGAACCTGGTAGGGCTTCTGGAGGTAAGACTCAAGAAAGTGAGGGGACACCCCCACCCCCAAGACTCAACCTCCTTGGTTTTCAACTCTCTCAAGCTAGCCCACCCAGAGCCTCCAGCAGTTAATTCATTAATTAAGCTTAAAGTGCTCCTACGTAGAGCGGCTTCATCTGTGGGGCTTCTACTCCTAGACTTCTGCCACCCATAAGCTTTGATTCTCTGTATCTGCCTATCTCCAATTTTCCAGGCAGCAGTCTGCCCTGAGACCTCAATTCTCTTGACGCATCTAAGAACTGTTGATTCTCAGTTTGTTCACTTTTTTTCTTGTTGGGATGACAGAAGTGAGGACTTCCAAGCTCTTTATGTGTCACACCAGAAACAATAAGTCAATATACTTTATTATCATCATAGGCACTAAGGTAAGACTATCCCTGGAATATAACTCTTACTTGTTTGCATTCTAATACGCTTTACACATAATCCTGGGGTTACCTAGGGAGAATTGAGAACCATTATTGTATTCTTCAAGTAGTTTGGGATATAGAGGTCCACAAACTGCTGCCCAAGGGCCAAATCCTGCCAGTAATGGAACAAATCCAGCCATTCATTCATTTGTATACATATATATATATAGTCTGTGGCTACTTTCTTGATAACAATGGCAGAGTAAAGTAGTTGCAACAGAGACCCTATGTCCTACAAAGCTAAAAGTACTTACCATCTGGCCCTTCAAAGTAGAAGCTCTCTGGTTCTGGGTTATACATCCCATACTTTCTTGCATACGTGATCTCTTGGTATTTTGTGTGCATGTGTGTGTGTGTGTCTGTCTTTTAATTGTTGACCAGGGCTGAGTACAATGATGACTATGCATTATCTTTAATTTTTATTTATCAATTCATCCATCAATTCATTTAATATACAATTGCTGAGATTAAAGAATTCAGTTTAGTGAAAATCTTTTGCAAAACAGTGTAAATAATGCTATAGCAATTACATTCAAATACTAGAAAATTAAAATAAAGGAGTTATTAACTCTACCTGGGGTACTCAAGGGTTCAGAATACTAAAATTTTGCCACAGAGGACTGCGGCTTACTATTGTTTAGTAGAAGATATATTCTCTAAGCAAGGGATTCTCAAACTTCAGTGTTAGAATCACCTGAAGGGCTAGCAAAACAAAGACTGCTGGATACACCCCCAGAGTTTCTATTACAGTAAATCTGAGGTGGAGCCTCAAAATTTACATTTCTAACAAGTTCCAAGGTGATACTAATATGACGCTAATATAGAGAACCATGCTCTAACAAACCAAATAGCATCATATAAATACAATTCTAAAGCTGAAAGGGTCTTTTAAAAACTAGTTGTTAAAAAAAAAAATAAAAATAAATAAAAATAAATAAAAACTAGTTGTTGTACCTCTCTGAAAGAAAGAATAGACTAAAAACAAACAAACAAACAAAAAGTCTCTATGTCAGATAAATAGAAAGGTCCAACAGACTGTCACCTATTTTATGAATCTGAAACACTTTAGGCCTTCAGAATTGCTTTCCTATTTTATTCATTCCCTTGTTACTTTCTCCATCAATCCACCTCCCTCCCTCAGTTAGTTATTTACCCTAACTCACAGGTTCCCTTTGCCGTCTTCAGGCTTTGGCCATGACTCAACAAGTTACCTTAGCCTTGGGTCTTGGCTCCTAAAATAAGTAGGTCAAACCCTCCACCAGAACCAAACTTTAAAGAAGCTATCTCCAGGTCAATGTTAAGGGGTTCTTCAAAATTCCAACTTTATCTCTTGGGAACTAGGTTGGAATGCAGATTAGCCCACAAACCCTAACTAAATACCACTGTATACTCATTCATAAAAGGTTACTAAACTATGTAGCAGTCATTTGCTCAGTATTTTTAAAACGAGGGACACAGTGTCTCTCACTTGGGACATAAATTATTTTTTATTCTACATATATAGTAAAAAAACATTTGATTAGTAGTACCAAAACTCTAAATAAGTGATTACTTAGTTTCACCTATGCAATTTTTAAAAAAAAATCAGTTGCTGTAAGTCCTCCATTCTGTAAAATGCAGCATGAGTTTAATAACTTATTTGGGGAGAAAATTACCACATCAAATATGTCAAATACAGAAACATTAATATGTAGAAAAAATCAACTGTCTCTAAGAATGCAGTAGAAACAGTATTCACTAGTACTTACTGCTAGATGAGAAACAGAAAGATGCAAAAGGTGTTGCCCCCAGCTTCAAAGAACTTATTGTTCATTAGAACAGCATAGGACAAAAATTAAAGTGATTAAGTGCTTAACTGTAAGACATCACTATACAGTTTGAGGTCAAAAAAAGGCCAATGTGGACTAGAGTAGCTAAAGAATGTTTTATAGTACAATGATTTGAGCTATGACTTCAAAAATGGTTAAAACATGATTAAGTAGGATTTGGATACAGGCGAGTAGAGATTCCAGAAAAAAATATAAAGCAGGAATAAAAGGAGGACCACAAAATATAAGGCAGACACTGAAGTGCTTGCCTGATGGGACTTCAACACTGTTGAACCAAAAGAAATCGGGTTGGACCAACTGTATGGGGCTAGATTATACAGGCCTTTGAAACCTAACAGAAATCTTTAGATAATGATATGGTGGGCGAGGTGAAATTATTATAGGTTATTTGAAGGAGACTACATGGAAAAGGATGTTTTTGAAGACTTATTTTGGCAGCAATTACAGCATAGTTCAGTAAGGGGAAAGGCCAGGGACAGACAGCAACTATGGTGCCACTGTAATAATACAGGAATGAGATGGTAAAGCACTGAACTATGGTCCTGGCAGTGGAAACATAGGGAGTAGAAGACAGGGAGAAACGTAAGTGACACTGCAAACTTGGCAACTTGTTAAAATATTGGGCACAGGGATTAAAAAAGAAAAATCCAATATGAAACCAATATTGCTAGCCTGATGGAATGAAGGAACAGGTGCTATCTACTACCCAAAGCAGTAGATTAGCTAGACATGAAAGCCAACTGAGGTAGCAAGGCACTCTGGCACAGAAGGATTACTGTGAAAATGCCAAGTGTACGTACAATGACAGTGGTCGCTACCTGTACTCTAGCAAATGAATCAGTAGATGTGATTAGAGTTGTCTGGTCAGCCCATCTATTTCTTTGGCAAAGAAGTGAACAGAGGAAAAAAAAAAAAAAAAAAGGATGGCTGAGAAATAAGTGTCTGGAAATTCAAAATTAAAGTACATCTACAGGAAAGCAACAGGAAAAATAAAATGTTCATCAGAAATAAGATCCATGAAAAAAAGGACCTTGCATCTTTGCCCATGGAATCCCCAATGCCTGGCAGAATAGCTGACAAAGGCAGCTCTCAAAAAGGAATGAATGAGAATTCCCAAACTTCAAAGGAATCATGGTAACAAGAAGAGTTGAAGACATAATGAGAGATAAAGACTGAAAAAAGGCCACTGAATTGGCAAGAAGAACAGGAAGCCAGACTGCAAAAGTCAGAAAGGACAAGAGCAGAGAGAAGATCTAGCAGAGTGGGGGTGGTGAGCTGATGGACAGATGGCAGCTAAAAGGAAGAACAGCAGGGTAGACAAAGCATTATTTTACTTGTTTGGATTTTTCTAAACTCAAAATAATACCTGCTCATTCAAGAAAATTTTGAGAATATAATAAAAAAGGGGGGGGAGCATACATTTGTTCCACCACATAAGTGCAAAACCAGTTAATGCTTTTAAAATGTGTGTTCACTTATTCCACCATATATATGAGTGGGCTTACATATCACACAACAGGATAATAAATGAGGGACTGGAGGGGAGGGAAACGGGTAAGCAAAATAGTAAAACCAGGGGTGAGATTAGCTAGCAATGGTTACCATGTTTCTTAAATCTTTTTAGTGGTCAAAAAAAAAAAAAAATAGTACTTTTCTGCTTTATTTTTTATTATCGAATAAGGATTTTTGCATTAACTGTTTATATTATTATTCTTATAAAATGAGTATTTACATTCTTCATTCACTTACCTAATGACTTTTTTTCTTAGACTATGAATGAGCTCTTTAGGTCACTGAAAGATCAACTCTGTTTTACTGCAAAAACTTTTCTCCAAGGTTGTTTGCTGCTGCTTTAAGGAAGTCATAAGCCTGTATAAAGTCACAGGAAAAGCAGCCTGTGGAAAAGAAGAGTTTGATGATGCTGACAGAAAGGGTATATATTAGAACAAATTCCCTAACTATATGGAAAGGGATGAATCCAAAGGGGAAAACAAACTTCATCCTATAATGAGAAAGTACACAGATATAGATGCTAAGACATAGGAGCCAAAATATGGGCTAAGCGAGGTATGAGGAACCCCACACCCAGTAATATTCTAATCCTCTTCCTGACGTGGCCATTATTCAGAGTCAACTCAGGGTACAGAGCCTTCTTCTAAAACTAACACAGCAGTTCCTGGTCCTCTGCCCCAGTTCTCAACATGCCCATCCTCTTCTTCCCTATTATTACTTTATATTCTTTCTTCTACCTTTGCATTTCGACGAGAGAATTGTGATTGGTGGAAATCCCACTCCCCAATCAAGCAAATTTGGACCTAAGCCATCTTCCCCTAATTATTCTCATTATTGGCAAGGCTTACTCTCATCAACAACTGTGAATCTAGTTGGGAATAAAGACCGCTAGTGGGAATAAAGACTTCCCAGTAAGCATACCATTAAGTGTATTTGGATCAATAGCCCTGCCTTTCCCTTGATTTTTGTTAAGGTCACCATCCTGAATTTTGCCAGTAAGAATATTTTATCCTACTGAACCCTCTCTCATCTAACTCTATTTTTTAATACCATCGATTATACCATACTATCACTGCATTTAACAAAATCTTACTTTTGTTAAATTCTACTGATGATGCATGCAACTACTACACAAGAGGTGAATGTTTTAAATGCAGAGTAGTGTTTATTACTTTTTAAATCTCCTATGCCTGTATATAGTAGACATTAAAATAAAGGCATATGGAATTCAGTTTTCCTTGACCACTTGATTCTATAAATTCAGGATTAGTTCTTGATCTTCTCACTTCTTTGAAACTTATATGTACAGAATTTGGCCAAATATTGCTTGTTAAGATCTCCTGCTTCGGGAAAAGGGATCATGCATGTAATAATCTGACAGTTACATTTTAGATCGCAGATTGCTTATGTACATATACAATTAATAGATCTAATAACTGCAATCAAATTAGCGAAGTGATTCACTTAAATTAACTGAAGCATCTGTTCAAATACATTTTCCCAGGCTCTCAGAAGCACCAACTTTACTTCAAGCAAGATGTCACTAAAGTGACACTCTTATCCAATTAAATTTTTAAAATTTCATACCTACTGCAAAAACAATGGCAAGTACTTGGCTACCCCACATAAATAAAATATTTTATTGTCATACTGTAAATTACTTATTATGCAGTGACTGCTTTGTTTCAGGTATATTCTGTCTCTGAATTCCTATGAGCTTCACATATTAAAAAATGAGAATGTTTCATTTAAATTCAGTACAAATTAAGTAAAATGGGCTCATCTCAGGAAGACAAGCCTAAATCACTGAAAAAAGTTAATTTACACAACTCAGATCATTGTTCTTCGAGAGTTGAGAAAAATTTCATGGAAACAGTAGCACATGGATTGAATCTTAAAAGTTAAACCCTTGTGTCAGCAGGAAAAAAAGAAAGGTTTTTAAAGTAGCAGGCAGAGAGACCAGCAAAGGCATAAGCAGAGAAACAAGATAATAAAAGCAAAGAAAATGGGTTACTGTAAACTGTAGTCACCACTTAATGCAGTAATCCCCTTGTTCTCATCTTGTAGCTACTTGGCAGTACAAGGTGATCAAAGTAGGAAAGCCACAGAAAAATTAAAAAAAATACAAGTACATAAAGAAAAACACAAACCCAAGTGCTCTCAATGCTTGGTTCGTATCTTAAAATGAGGCCTCATAAACTGCAACACCATAGCCCTAGGGAATCATACCCCCAAGATGCCAATAGTTCACTTCTATCCCCATGCCCTTGGTAGGTATCACTAATCAATCAGATTTAGCATGTAAATTCACATCAATTTGTTAATCCTGTGTTGGAATGAATGTATGCTATCTGAATCCTTACTATCTAAACTCAGACTATGAATGGGTTCAGGTAAACTTATTTTTTATTTATTTTTTTTAGATAAGGCTATTTGGAGATGGTATTTCACACCATATGGACTCTGGCCTTCCAAAATTCCAAGACATAATAGATTGGAATCTGTTATTCTGACCTCTCACTCTCTGAATTCAGAAACCAAACAGACTCAAATAGCAAGGAATATCTTTATGTTTTCAGTTTGTTCTTAGATATAAGGAATATAAAACCTCACCTCCCACATAACTTTTCATAATATATATAGGAGCTATTGTAATAGATGTCTGATAATGATATGCATAATTAACCAAACCTAGTTGTTTTCTATTTCCTCTTATAAATAGGAGATATTATAGTCCATAAACAGAAAACACTAAAAGTCTCAAGGAAAAAAAATTAAATCATGTTTTAAAGTTTCTATTCATATTGGTTAAGTGTTAACTATCTTAATCTCATAGTCAGCAATCAAGTGCATTAAGGCCTCAAAGCTTCTTGTTCCTTATTTATTACCCTGCCCAGAACAGGAAGATCCTTCCTCCTTTTGGTCATGCTGCTCATCTTAACCAGAACTCTTAGAACCTTCAATAAAGCACAAGAGAAAGCAGCTAAATACACAGAGACTGATAGAAAAAGAGGCACTGGGTAAGACTGGTCTAGTTTGGTCAGAGATATGAAATAACCATCTTACTGTCTTGTTCTTTAATAGATATAAAGAACTGTCACAATTACACATTAAAAAGTCTAACCTAGATGAAGAGGAAAAGTTGTAAGGCTCATCCCTGCACTAAATTATTCTGAAAAGAAAATACACCTTTCTTATTTACATAACCAAATTGACAATATAACATCCACTACTGCCTTAAAATATTACATTATTATAATAGGAAAAAGTTCCTATGTGAGGTGCTTATAAGTACGGAGAACCTCTTTAGAAGCAAAACAAAACAAAAAAAGCACACAATAGTCCCCCTAGTGCAATCTCTCAACTCGTAAACTCCCCAAGGATTGCTGCATAGACTTACATATTTTTGCATAATCAACAACGGCTTTTAGAACACTTTAAATGTAATACATGCTCAATAAATATTTGCAGACTGAATCTCACGTAACAGAACTCTTGCACAAGGTAACAAGAAGTGAATAACCTTCAGATAGTCCTCCTGGGCTAACACCCAAGAAAACACTGACAAATCCTAACAATTCTTCCATTGAAAATGTTCTGTTGATTGCCTTGATTAGTTAATTCTGTTAGTCTTTCACTGTGCTTATGGTATGTTTTATTATTGCTGTCAATATTAATTTAGTAACAAAGTCACAGAAAGTTAAGCTGAAGGAACTTGCAAGGTCATTTAGTATAAACTTTTCATTTTACAGACAAGGAAACGAGGGTCTACTTTTCTCACAATTAACACTTTGGCACTTGTCACCGCTTTCCCTGGTTCCCTAACTGAATAAAAGAGTTTTATTGCACTTTTTTGCTTGGGTTAATATTACAAGGTTAACATTACAAGTGAATGGGCATTCCTCAAATGCCAGTCTCTAGCATAGTACTTTGTATATAGCAGGTACTCAGGTAAGTACTTACACACTGTTCTTGCTTAGTGTTCAAATTTGAGTAAATGGCAATGCTCATTTTAATTATTTTCATTTGTACAATTTTAGTGTGCAACATTGTTTTTCTAATATAAAAAGTGATGTGACACAAGTTTTTACTCAAAGCATTCTTTTGTAACAGATAAAACACTTCTGTCTTTTCCACCACTGTGAAGCTCATTTCCCCCAATAATACCAAAAACTAATAGTGAGATAGAAACCAAATCAGTTTTGCACATAACAGTCAAGACACCTCCCAGTGGGGAGAGCAAATTGGTAAATTATTTATACACACACACATCCATTACCTAAGAGCTAAACAATAGGCCAGAAAATCCAGGGGCTTCAAATTGCTTAACTTGCCTTCCTGGTCAAGAGGGAAGACAATTTCATTAGTTTCAAATCATAGAGGAAAGCAAGGAACTGCCTTCTTTCTGGAATCACAAACATTCGGTGTTGGGATGCAACCATCACAGCTGGCCTCAATATAGACAAACAAAAGCACCCTTGGTGTGCTTGGTATGGACGACAGGCTAAACTCAGGGCAAGCAGCATGTTCAACCAACTAATCAAAAATAATGAAAGCCAGCTAATGTACTAGTCAGTTTCTCATTTTAAAGCAAAATGCAGATCAGGGACTTATGGTTAAAGTAAACTCTGAAGTTATAAGCTTTACAGTAAATGTTTCCCACTGCAGGAGAAGGAACAACAACTATTTCTCAGACAGAGCTAATAAATGCCCTGACCCAGAACCAAGGACAAAATGGAACTGCTGAGTTCTAGTATATGGGACAGAATCAGGTCTAATATGGTATCACCATGTAAACCTTCTGGATCATCATACTTTGCTCATTGTAACTAATACATAAGAAAGTAAAATTGGGTTTAAATTAGAATTTAGAAAACATCCAAATGGTCCACATATATAATTCCAGTTTATTTATAATTTTAAGTCTAAAATGTATGAGATTCAGAAGTCTGTATGACTTACAGGACTGAATAAAGACAAGGAACTCTGGCCACGGCACGCACAGCTTCCAGGGTCTGATAATGAATGAGAGGAATCCTAGCTTTCCTGTCATTTATCTGTTTCCAAAAAGTGTGTAGAACGGTGACACATCTTACAGGACTATTTAAGAAATGGCTTATACAGTCTTACTTACAAATAAAAGCTTATATATATACAAATAACAATTGATAACTAAATCTTTTAAGAATCCCTGAATTCATTTGTTGAGTAAATACAGTATTAGAACATTTTCTACAATAAAACATCAAGATTTCTTTTAATTTCTAGGTAAAGGTTTGTTGTTTATGTTACAGCCTAATGGCAAATACGTTAATCACTCCCACCCATGAAAGCATGATTTTTCTTGTAACTAATCACCAACAGACAGAAGAGAGATCAAATGTAATTTTTTCTATCCTATTTTTTTCCATAGCAATTTTATTCTATCAGGGTTTCAAGTAAAACTGCTTTAAAATGGAAAAGAAAACACTTAGTATATACATACATATATGTAAACTAAATACAAATTTTCTTTTTTCTCTTTTAAACAATGAAGACACTGTGGGAGATAAGAGGAAAGAAAAACTTGCTTTGGCATTCTTTTTTTAAGTAACCAAACAGGGGTGCAATGTAAGTTCAAGAAGTTTGCAGTGAGGTTAGTATTGGCTGTTTTATGTTGCTAGCTTTCTTTTTTTAATGAAAAGTTTATATTAAAATTCTATTGTTTAGAAAAGATAAACAACATTTTCACAGCATATTCAGTATTAAAACACATCTCTGCAAATAAATCTCCTTTCAAAGTACTAAGTGACTTGGACCTTGTCTCTGGAATGGGAATGAGGAAGGTCAAGAATAGTGCAGGCTTGTTAACTTGGATTTAGGTTGATGATATTCATAAATATATTACACAAATATTACAACACTATCAAGTTGGCAGTATCTTTATTTTCTAGAACTACCTTAAAAAATTATAAATTATATTTCCAATTCTTATGAAATATAGTTTCTGGTCTCATTAGATACCAATGATTTCAACTTTGAACACTTCATCTTTTTTTTCCAAAGTCTCATTTAATGCTTGAAATTACAATGGACATACTTTTATCAAATAGCATTTTAGTTTAATAAACAGAATAAATTAATTATCAACTGAAATAATAAGTATCTCATTGTCCAGCTAAAGACCTGCCTCACATACTATATTTATATTTGTTGAATAGGAAGACAAGTACAGACTTGTTTGTAATCTGCAAGTTTAATAATTTAGAAACTATGATCAACCTAAATGCAAAATCCTTTTGATAATTTTTAAATGCCACATTTTGGATTAACGTAATTTTAAATCCTCATTAGTAATGATACCAAAGGTTGATGCAGAAAGGGGTACAAAACTGATCTCTCAGAGCATCATCAAGTTATAAAATAAATGATAAAAAGATACTGTTCACTCACAAAATGTGAAATGAGATACCTAAAAAACTGTAATCTTATCTATTAAAAATGATTTTAATTTAGCATATACACACTAGTTCAAAGGAGGTGGTGAAAGAGCTTTCATTTTTTAGTGTGTTTATTTTATATAGTCACTTGATGAATAATATAAATCCAGTCTTGTAGAGCAGGGGATATGAGACTATATATTAATTATATCCATTAATGTTTTTTATTATCCACTAATGTCGTTTATTCCAAAGTTCTAAACACAATATGAAGAAATCATTTTTGCAAATAGGATTTCTACACTTGAAAATTAAACGCTAGTAAGTGCGCCATTACAATTTTAAAATAAAGATATAAAATTATATTTTGGGGATTAAGGTGTTTGTTGCTGTTATTTTTTCTGAGCAAGTAGCAAAAAATGAAGTGCACTCTACTTCAGGGTAAGTTTTTCCTCACATTAGAGTCAGTGCCGTTAAGCTGTAATGAATGTGTAAATATAAATTATCAATGAAAGAATAATTAAATCACATGATTTACCAAAAAGAGCACTCCACTATCATTATTGTTCAGTTGGCTATACAATTTACTCCTATATTAAAAATATAAAGTGGAGTTTCCTTTCCCCTATTGTTCTCATAATAAATTAAAATATACATTACTAATTCAACTTTTAAAATGTGCCTTTCTTAAAAGACTTAGTCCTTTAATTTGGGTGTCCCTTACCTTAAATGTAAAAACCAAGGTGTTTATTAATGCAATTCAATGATGGCTTCAGAGACACTAAGTTACATCAAGTTAAGGGCGGGGAACCCCACTGATTTCTGGAAACCTTGATGGTAAGCATAAAATTAATCATCTCTCCCTTTAAATAACAGCTTTTAAAAGGGGGTGAGGATATCCATCAAAGAATAAACGCTTCTCTCTTTCTGTGTTTCACACACACACATAGAAGACAATCTTACTTATCTGACCTATTCAAGTTGCCAAAACATGACTATTGATTATCAAAGCCAAAAAAAAAATTCTCCTTTAAAATATTTAAACATCTTAAAATTAAAACTGAAAGCAAGATACTCAACTGCCAATTACTGTGTAGTAAGAAACTATTAAAGCCTGCACTGACCTACTTCATATTAGCATCATGACAATATGGATGTATGCCAAGAAATAAAAAAAATTACTATATAACAAACCTTAATTTTGTATTTAAAAATTGCCACTGTTTTTAAATGTCTAAATACTGTACTGCGATGGCAGTTGTTTTTATGATGCATTTATTTTTAAATTGCAATGAAAGTAAGGAGTTTTGATATTTTAGTAGTCATATTCAATGATGGACATGCAAGATTTCATTTTTAAAATCAGAGCTTGTTCTACACCACATTCAATTCTATTTTAAAACTTCTATTAAAAGCAATCTCTTAGACCAAATTCCAAATATTGCTTTCCATTTTTAAAACAGCACTACATTTTACAAAATGTCAGTTAATAAAGAGTCCTACAGAAATAATGCAAGTTCATGTTCAAAGAATATTTACAATGGCTCTAACAGAAGACAGACTTAACCCAGTGTATTTAATTATTAAAAGACTGCCACCAGTCTTTCAGAGTTTAACCTAATGCTGAAATTCTCATACAAGAAAGTACAGAAATAGCAAAGGGTATCTCATCTATGATTTCTAAAAAGACACGAAATAACAAGACATTTTAAATTAAAATGTTTTTAAATTAAAAAATCACTTTACAGTGTAAACCACCACCTTAAAATACCTTATACCAAAGAAGCCCTTTCTTCAAAATCATGCAAATAAACTCCCTGGAAAGGAAATTTAATCTCAGAATAAAGAAGGCAAAAACATCCAGAAATAGCAGCTAAACCAACGGAAAGGAAGAGACACATTAGGTTTTTGTGCTGCATGTTAATATTCTTAGGCACAATGTCTGGTGAAAATTCACAATACACTTCTTCCTCCCTGTATGCTTGCAAAAAGGAGTAAACACATTTCACATTCCTCAGTCCCAAATTCATGCCACCATCATGCAATATGACTTAATTTCGACCCATATTCCTCTTGCACGTAAGTGGAAAAACACATATAACTTGTTTATCTACACTCACAATTGAGGAGGGGGTAAAGACATTTTTTGGCTATGGAGACGAGAGGCTGATGCAAAGTCCGCACACCTCCAGAGGTCCTATAAATATGCACCCGACTCTGGATACCCACATTCAATGAATGCATCAGCCTCCTCCTCCGCCCGCCGCCCCCCAACCCCCTTTGCAGCAGAAATGTGCCTGGGCTTTTTTACCCCAGCGATGGAGGATCCTCTTACCAGATGGAGTTCTTGATCTTGTGTTGCAGCGCGCTGGCCTCTGTCCCTGGCAGCCCAGGCACAAGGGCTGGCAGAGCCACCCCCGAGTTGGGGGCGCTGGGGGGAAGCTGCTGATGGGCATCAGGCTGCTGTGGCGGCTGTTGTTGTTCCTCTGCCATCGCTGCTGGAGGGGTGGGAGGGAGGGAGGGAAGATGGGGGCGCGGGGAAGGGTGAGGGAAGAGGCGGGGAGGGGAGGACGAAGGGGGAGAGGAGGACGAGGGGGGAAGGGAAGAGGAGGAGGAGGAAGGAAGCTGAATAAGCTAGGCCTTTACCCCAGGGCTCGAGTGAGTCGCTTTCGCCTGCCGCCTGGGGGACATCACCAGGGAGACCGAGCGGCTCCTCTCGGCAGGGACGCTTCACCGCGGGAGAGGCATGGCGGCGCCCCTCAGCCCCCCGCCGCCGCCGCCGCCGCCTCCTCCCGTCAGCGGCCGGGGCTGGGGGGGATGAGGAGGGGACGTCTGAAGACGAGGTGGGGGGGCAAGGCTCCCCCGAATCCAAGAACGGCTGCTCAGGGACTCCGCGGCCTGGCCTTCCTTTCTTGACCCCCGGGGCTTTCTACTCCGGGGGCCCGCACTGCTGCAGCCCCAAGCTCGGCTGCACGCCACTCCCCACGCCGCCGCCGCCGCCGCTCGCTCCCGGCCCCGCCGCCACCGCGGCCGCCGCTGCCCTGCCAGCCCGGGAGGCAGCCAGTGCGCGCAGCCGCACTGCGGCCCGGCGCAGACGGCAAAACACCTACCGCTCCGCCGGGGGGGGGGGGGGGGGCGTGGACCAGCGTGTGCGGGTTACGGGCGCGGGCGCGGGGGGCCGGGAGGGGGGCGCACGGGGGCGCAGGGCGGGCGCGGGCCAGCTCGGCCCGGAACGCGCGCCGCCGGGGCCGAGGAGGGGACTGGCCAAGCTGGTGGAGGAGAGCAGGAAAACGTGGGGGAGGTGCTGGCGAGAGAAAGAGAACTTGCGTGAGGAGGAGGAGAAACCAAGTATTTGGCGTGGAAATGGGATTTTGGGGTTTTTTTCTGGCATCTTCAAATCAGGAAAAGTGAAATTAATCAACATCCCCCCCCCCTCCCCTCGACAAATGAGGATTGCTTTCTCCCTGGGTAAGTGAAGAGAACTGAAGCAGGTAAGAGGATAAGCTGACTTTTCAGAAGCCCCCAAAGAACACCCTTTGGAATTAACCACCCTTTAGGTAATTCAGTCTTGAACGGAAATCGCAAGTCAGGAGCTGGGTTGAGTGCTTCTCAGTCGGGCATTCAAAGCCCTCCAAATCTGGCCCCACTTTAGTTATCCAATCATAGCTGCCTCCATCCCCCTGCAAGAACTCCCGGCTCCAATCAGTGAAGTCTCCATGCCATTCTCAACGCGCAGCAGATTCATTCTTCCTTCGTGCCTTTGCTCATGCTGTTCCCCTCACCTCCCCACCCCACCCCCTTTCCAGGAATGCCCTCCCTCCCTCCCTCCTCTATACCGCTCTCAAGCCAACCCAGGCTCTAAGGCACAGCTCAAGTCGCGGCTTGTCAGGGTCCCTGGCAGCCAAGGTCCCTGCCTGCCTCTGAGAGAAATGCATGCAGTGCTCTCGCAACATGGAGGCTCAGGCTCCAGCCATAAGCACCTTCTTTGGAGCCAGTTGAACCCTTGGACGCACTCTCTGCGCCCTTCTGCCCATTCATACTTAAGAGACACTTTTGGCCACTAGGAATAAGACTCTGCTAGAAACAAGCAAGTCCCCTTTAAGAGCAGAAGAATTGGCTTTTCTAGGTGGGGCTGATCAGGGCGGCCTGAACTGCCTGGCTGTAGAAGACAACAGCCAAGGCCTCTGGCACCAGATGGAACAGCTGCTCAACTCACACTGACCTTTCTCTGGGCCTGTGGGTGTTGTGAGCTCTTCAGCTTTAACTTTTCTGACAGTTTCTATCAGGTTTCTACCTATCAGGTTCTCTGGCCACTTTCCTGCTGTGCTTGGACTTTGGGCCATGGAGGCTCTGCCACCTTTTAGAGTCCTGGGTGGGGAATCTGATTGGCTTGGGCTTCCTGGCTTCTGAGTGCTCTCTGCCCTGCCTTGCCCTGGAACTCTCTTGCTTTTGCACCACTGTGCACTCAGGCCTGGCTCCCAGATTCACCCTGAACACTCGCAGATGCAGATGGTGGGGTGTGGTGAAATGGGAGGGAGGAAGGACACCTGGGTACAAAACACAGCTCCTCCATGAGGATTTCAGGCCGCTTCCATCCCTTTGCATCCTGATACCCTTTGCGCTGATTGTTTTTTTTTTTTTTTTAAGATTATTTATTTGCGAGAGAGAGAATGAGAGACAGAGAGCATGAGAGGGAGGAGGGTCAGAGGGAGAAGCAGACTCCCTGCCGAGCAGGGAGCCCGATGCGGGACTCGATCCCAGGACTCCAGGATCATGACCTGAGCCGAAGGCAGTCGCTTAACCAACTGAGCCACCCAGGCGCCCTGCACTGATTGTTTAATACAAATTATCTAAGGTACTCTTAGCCACTTTAGGAAAATATAGGTTGTTTATGAATTCATTTTGCATATGTACCTTTGTGTCCTATGGAAAGAGTATTTTTCTGTACCTAATTGATAGACATGGTGTGTACTAGACAGAAGCTTTGAAGAAGAATAAAAATAGATGTTTGTTGAGCACATTCAGCATTCCAGATCTAGCACTTTCCATACATATCATAGTTATTCCTTCCCAAACTATATATATATATATATACTGTAGGTGCTATTATTCTCCTATTATACAGATGAAACAGAAGCTTAGAGAGGTTAAATAACATTCTTAAAGCTATCCAATTAGTGAGGGAGCCAGGAATTTGATCCTGGAAGTCTAATTCCACAATCTGCAACCCATGCTGAAAATGATGTAATACTGAAAAATCTTGAATGTATATGTAAACTCTATATCCATGGGGAAGATGGAGGAAGTAAAAAAAAAAAAAAAAAAAAAAGCATTCGGGAAAGTTGCCAAGTCCCCCAGATTCTAATTTTTGACTTGGTCAAGAAAGAATGATGGCTCCACCTTGCCACACCCAGGCAGGGGGAGATCCTAGGGAGTAGGAGATTTCATTCGAGAACGATAATGTTTCTGAGACCTGCCAAAGGTCTTAGGGAAAGGAAGCTGAGAAACAAGACTTTCTTTTAAAGTATGCTACCCGGTGTCACACAGGCTGGCTTCCCGAGTGCAACTTTTGAGAGCTTTTTTATCCGTTCCATGAACAAGCCATGTTACCCTAGCTGCCACTAGAGGGCTCAGCAGAGCTGCAGCCCTGAGCTGCCCTGCGGTGGGCGTGGAAAGGGCGGTGCTGTCTAGAGGGCATTGTTGAGCCTTTGGGGCCTTCAGGGACCAACAGGCAGCTGGAGAAGACATCTGGGACTCTTGGGTTTAACCAGCAATGAAAGGGGTGGTGGGTAGTATCAGACGGAAGAGACCTAATTGCCAGAATGAGACATCTTTGCAGGGAGGAAAGGATCAGCCCCCACTGCTCCCTTAAAATCTGGGAGTAGAGTGTGTTTTATTGCAGTCTTCAGAAAGGACTACAAATAAAATAATGCCACTAGAAACCTAAAAGAAACCTGACAAAGTTACCCAAAATCTTGAGTAGGGACGCACACCAAACCCAGGCACCCTGAGTAAAAGTAACAGTGTAGGCATGTGCTTCTGAAATTGTGTTTTCCCCTGTGGTCATGAAACCCTGTACTAAGGTCTCCGAAGCACCCACAATCAATGTGGCTCATTTTCTTAGACCTTCAGTTTGACTCAGTGAGAAGAGAAAACATTAGAGTAAGCATGAATTTTTAAGATAACGCTAGATTTTGAGCTTATATTTCCCAACCCTGAGGAGTATAAATCTATACTCCCTGTGACAGTGTACTCCAGTGGAAAATTCCAAGAAACATTGATGTAGTGGGGTAGAAAGACTGGTCATCGAGTCAAAAGACCTGGGAATTCAAACCCTCTGTGTCCACCTCTATAAAAATGAAAATAGTGACCTGCTTCACAGGGTGGTTATGAGGAACAACATGTAAAGTGATATCTAAACCATGGAAGTGCAGTATGCATAGAAAGACAATCTACAAGGTGGATTGTGAGCACCTCAAAGGTAGTGACTGTGTTTTATTTATCCTGGTAGTCCTCGGATACAATTCTTTACTCCTAGGTATTGAGTAAATATTTGTTGAATGCAGGAGGTACTTAGCCTTAATTTTCTTAGCCCAATACATTATACCATCATGTTCTGTAAACCTTGTCTCTTTATGAAACTAAACTTTTTGTACTGTCCAGACTGTAGCATATACATTTATCATATATTTATCCTGCCTGATATACAATAGTATCGGCCCCCAAAATATAAATACATACATACAATATAATAACCTGGTCCCGGGATGCCTGGGTGGCTCAGTCAGTTAAGTGACTGCCTTCGGCTCAGGTCATGATCCCAGGATCCTGGGGTCGAGTCCCACATCGGGCTCCTTGCTCGGTGGGAAGCCTGCTTCTCCGTCTCCTACCCCCCCTGCTTGTGTTCCCTCTCTTGCTGTCTCTCTCTCTGTGTCAAATTAATAAATAAAATCTTAAAAAAAAAAAAAAGAACCTGGTCCCAACTTGAAATAGTTCACATTCTTTGGAGCAGAGAGACATATTAACATATATTAATTGTACAAGATGATGAGTTCTACAATAGAATTGTGTCTACCAATGTTAGGGAGACATCGTGGAGGGAGGTATTGGTGCTGTTAAGGGTAAAACAGCCGTTTAGAAAAGGCATCTTGGCTAGCATTTTAATTGGATCTCACTGGATGAATAGAAGTTCAATAGGCAGAGCACTGAGGGAGGAGGATTTTGGCATAAGCACTGGTGCGAAGCCATGAAAGAGCACATGGGATGAGTGAATAATGCATAGCCCAGTGTTAGCTCGGTGCTCAGATCCTTAATGGAGTGTATAGAGGAGGGAAAGGAAGGAGAGGGAGACAAACCCATTTTTACAAGATGTTACTCTGTGTTATTAGTTATGATTGTTCTGACAAAAGATGAGGCCTAAAATAGGTTTCATCAATAGTAAATATTGGTTAAGTGCTTCATGTATACATTTCACTTCCACAAATTAGGGTGGTTTACAAATATGGAAAAGATAACATTCGACCCTATTCTCTTAAAAACAACAAAGTATTCCCTCATCCTCTTTTCCCTTGGTCATTACTTCCACTGTCTCTTCCATTGCAAACTTTTCCTCCTAGGAGTTGAAAGTAGAATATGTAATCACCCACATGTTATTATTTATGGGAAAAAGAAAGGAAGGCTTTCCACCTCCAAAAACAGGAATTCTCCTGTTACAGCACAAATATTCCATTATGTCATTGAAACAATGGTTTGTTAAGACAAAGTAGCCAAACTATTCAAATACTGAGCAAGGTAGCAGGATGTTAACACTGTCACTACCTGGCTCTGTGACCCTATCTATGTAAGCTATTCTTTCAGGTTATCTCTAAGGATTAATGGGATAAAGTTCTCAAAATGTACTTGGCTCTTCAAGTGAGAGGTATTATGAAAATGAATGCCAGGTACTGCTTTGATTTCACATAGAAACTCTCCACTGTTGTTACCATATACATGTTTATATTGTTACCTGCAATTCTCTTTATATTAAAAAAAGGTTCAAGTTAATATCATCTGCCTGAATGTTAAAGGAAGTGTTTACTTTTGCTTGGGGCTAGAAAGGTCCTAAGTAGAAATTTGATATCTTAGAAATTCAGCCTAGCAGAAGCTGTGAACAGAAGCAGGTAAAGAAAAAGTATATTTAACTAATCCTAAAAGTGACAATGAAAAGATACTAGAGCCAGCCCTACAATGAGAAGGTCAACACCAGTGCAGTCTGAACTGGTGAAGCCTAATCAGTAATCCACCAACTCTCTCATCCCTCAATTCATTTCAAGGCACATTTAAGTACTTTTACTATTATTATGCTGGGACCTCAGAAAGACTTAAAAATACATGGTAAATAAAATATTGTTTGAATCTTCAAAAAGTTCATAATTTAAGATTAGAACTATCAGCCCACACATATTTTTAAAAGTGCAGTAAAAATACAGGGGACAAAAATCTTCAAAAAGTTCATAGTTTAAGATTAGAACTATCAGCCCGCACGTATTTTTAAAAGTGCAGTAAAGGGGCGCCTGGGTGGCTCAGTCGGTTAAGCGACTGCCTTCGGCTCAGGTCATGATCCTGGAGTCCCGGGATCGAGTCCCGCATGGGGCTCCCTGCTTGGCAGGGAGTCTGCTTCTCCCTCTGACCCTCCTCCCTCTCATGCTCTCTGTCTCTCATTCTCTCTCTCTCAAATAAATAAATAAAAAAAATCTTTAAAAAAAAAAAAAGAAAAAATAAAAGTGCAGTAAAAATACAGGGGACAAAAGTAAATAAATAAAGGTGTGTAACAGGATAACTTATTGGGCTATTAATTTGGTTTATGTTCTTATATTTTCCCCTTCCCTCCATTCCAAACAGGCTTCAAGGAAGTGTTGTGTTCCTGTCTGACAGGAGCCCTCTCTTAGACATCTGGGGGCACCACCCACATTGAAAATGAAGACTCCTGGGCCACAAAACCTTAGAATGAAGTGTCAGTGTTATCCCTGGAATTGTGCCTAGCAATCTGCCTTCCAGGTTCCTTGCTCCTTGAGGAGATTTTGCTGGAGGGGTGTTAAAGGAGTAGAACATCTGGGAAACAAAGGAATGAAGGAAGGAGGGGTTATGGGTAGATGGAATTGTAGAGAAAGAAAAAATTTCCCCAAACTCCAAAGGAGTCAAAGGTCAGGGCTCCAGTAGTGGGAATACCAGTCTTGCTTCCTAGAAGCACCGCAAGAGATATCCAAACCTCAGATGGATGCACGAGGACGCTAGTGTGGCCGAATCCCCCTGCTGCTTTTGTTTCCTGAGCCAAGCTGTTACTTGGCTTCTAGGGGCCATATATCCCTGAACAATGAGGATGTCAAAGTCCTTTCTGCCCCATATTTTAGGCTCAACATAAGTCTTTCAGGTTCTAGGGTACTCCTAAGGAGGAAAGGAGGAAAAGTCCAGTAATAACTAAGATTAGGTTTCCTTCTACTCCAGCAGAATTGAGGCTGGGTCACTTATGTCTGAGGTGAATTTAATTTGATTTAAGTAAAATAAAGAAACCTGGTATTTCTTGCACACCCAGATTTACACTTGCAAATTTATACCCACTAGTGGTGGATCCTAAATACAAAACAGTGTTAGGTGAGATCTGTAAGATTAAGAATCACAGTGAATACCCCAGCTAATAACTGCTGAGAGAAGTTAGAGAAAGAAAAGAGCAAAAGGAGCTAAAGTGGTAGGCAGCTGCATGGAGGGCTTGGGATAGAGCTGGAGTGTAAGGAAAGGGATGGAGCTTATCAGGTGGGAGAAGGAGTGGAGACAAGTCAGAAGGGAAAAGCAGTGTGAACAGAAGTAGGAAAATGAACATGGATATGCAGAGACAGGAGACTGGCCTAATTGGAGTCAACAGCTGATGGTAAACATTATATGGGGTACCAAATTCCAAGTCTGTGCTTCCATACTGGGAAGGTAGGGTTCTGTCAGGTTCTATCTCCTACAATCAGTAGGAGATCTATCTACCTACCTATCTATCTATTTATCTATCTATCTATGTCTCTATCTATATATGTAGATAGATGTATATACATATATGTGTATAACTTACTGTAGTATCTGTTATGACTGTGTATCATAACATTTTTTGTAATTATTTTATTATAATATACAATTTAAAAGACTTGGCTTACCTAATTGTGGGGGCTAAGTGCAAAATCTGTAAGTCAGGCCAGCAGGCCAGAAGCTCTTGGACAGGAATGGACACTGCAGTCCACAGTTGGGATTTCTTCTTCCTCAGGACAACCTCAGTTTTGCTGATAAGGCCTTTCACCTGGCTAGATGGAGCCCACCCAGATTATTAATGAAAATCTTCTTGACCTAACATCAATTGATTGTAGATGTTAACCACATCTACAGAATACCTTTACAGCAGGATCTAGATTAATTGACATGAGCCTAGCCAAGTTGAACATAAAACTAACCATCATACTCACTACAGTCTTTATGTTGTGTACTGTTGTCCAGTTTTATTGAGGAAAATGAGATACATCGCTGTATCAGTTTAAGGTATCCAGCATGATGGTGTGATTTGCACAGATTGTGAACTGATTACCACAATAGGTCAGCTAACATCCATTTTCTCATATAGATACAATAAAAAGAAAAGGAAAAAGGAAAAAAAATGTTCTGCTTGTGATGAGAACTCATAGCATTTGCTCTTTTAACTTTCCTTATATAGCAATGTTAGCTATGGTCATCATGTTATACATTACATCGCTAGTACTTATCTCATAACTGGAAGTTTGTGCCTTTTGACTACCTTCCCCCAGTTTCCCCTCCCCCACCCTCTGTCTCTGGTAGCAAGTCTGATCTCTTTTTCTATGAGTTTTGTTTTTTAGATCCACCCTTAAGTGAGAAAATAGAATATTTGTCTTTCTCTTTCTGACTTGTTTCAATCAGGATAATGCCTTCAAGGTTATCCAGCCATACTCTTGCAAATGGTAAGATTTCCTTGTTTTTTGATGGTTGAATATTATATATCTCATGGTATATATATTCCATGTATATCATAATATCATATATTCCAGTGGAATATATATGCATTACATATATATTTATCACAACTTCTTTATTCATTCTTCCGTCATTGGACAGTTAGGGTGTTTCCATGCCTTGGCTATTATAAATAATGCTGCTATGAACATGGAGATGCAGATAGCTTTCAAATTACTGTTTTTATTTCCTTTGTGGGGGTATATTCCCAGAAGTAGAATTTTGGATCATATGGTAGTTACATGTTACATTTTTTGAGAATCCTATATACTGTTTTTAATGGTGGCTCTACCAATTCACAATCCCACCAACAGTGCACGAGAGTTCCCCTTTCTCCACATTCATGCTAGCATTTGTTATCACTTGTCTTTTTGGGGATGGCCATTCTAACAGGTGTGAGGTGATACCTCATTGTGGTTTTAATTTACATTTCCCTAATCATTAGTGATGTTGAACATCTTTTCATATATCTGTTAATCTTTTTATATATCTTTTGGGAGAAATGTCTCTTCAGGTCCTCTACCCATTTTTAGTTGTTTTTGTTTGTTTGTTTGCTATTGAGTTGTAGGAATTTTTTTATATTTTGGATATTAAAGTCTTATCAGAGACATAGTTAGCAAATATTTTTTCCCATTATGTAGGTTGTCATTTCACTTTGTTGATGTTTTTTTGTTTTTGTTTGTTTGGTTTTTTGCTGTCCAGAAGCCTTTTAGTTTGATGTACTATCACTTGTTTATTTTTTATTTTGTTGCTTGTGCTTTAGGTGTCATATCCAAAAATCATTACAAAGACCCATGTCAAGGAGCTTTATTCCTATGTTTTCTTCCAGGAGTTTCATGGTTTCTGGTCTTACATTTAAGCTTTTAATCCATTTTGAGTTAATTTTTGTGCGTGGTTTAAGATATGTGTTCAGTTTCATTCTTTTACATGTGTGTATCTAATTATCCTAGTACCATTTATTGAAAAGACTGTCTTTTCTCCATTGAGTATTCTTGGCTCCCTTGTCAACTACTAGTTGACTGTATATGCTTGGGTTTATTACTGAGTTCTTGATTCTGTTCCATTGATCTATATGTCTGTTTTTATGCCAGTATCATACTTTTTTGATGATTATCACTTTATAAAAGAGCTTGAAATCAGAAAGTGTCATGTCAGGGACGCTTAGGTGGCACAGTCAGTTAAGCATCTGCCTTTGGCTCAGGTCATGATCCCAGGGTCCTGGGATCAAGTCCCACATCGGGCTCCTTGCTCAGCAGGGAGCCTGCTTCTCCCTCTGCCTGCCACTCCTCCTGTTTGTGCTCTCTCTCTTACTCTCTCTGATAAATAAATACATAATAAATAAATAAGTGATGTCTCCTGTTTTGTTCTTCTTTCTCAGGATTTATTGGATATTCAGAGTCTTTTGTGGTTCCATATAAATTTTAGAAGTATTTTTCCCACTTCTGCCAAAAATGCCATTGGAATTTTGATAGGGATCGCATTCAACCTATAGATGGCTTTTGTTAGTATTGGCATTTTACCAATATTACTTTTTCCAATCTTTGAATATGGGATACCTTTCCATTTAGTGTCTTCTTTGATTTCTTTCCTCAATGCCTTGTAGTTTTTGAGTAGAGATCTTTCACCTCCTTAGTTAAATTTATTTCTAAGTATATTATTTTTTTTGATGCTATTGTAAATGGGATCATTTATTTCTTTTTCAGAAAATTATTGTTAGTGTATAGAAATGTTACTGTTTTTTTGTTTTGTTTTTAAAGATTTATTTATTTGAGAGAGAGAGAGAAAGGGAGTAGCGGAGAGAGGCAGAGGGAGAGGGAGAGAGAGAATCTCAAATATACTCCCCGCTGAGCACAGAGCCTAATACGGGGCTCCATCTCAAGACCCTGAGATCATGACCTGAGCTAAAATCAAGAGTCAGATGCTTAACTGACTGAGACACCCAGGGGCCCCATTACTGATTTTTGAAGGTTAATCTTGTATCCTATAACTTTACTGAATTCATTGGTTAGATTTAACAGTTTTTAGGTTGAGTCTTTAGGTTTTTATCTATAAGAAATCATGTCATCTGCAAATAGAGATAATTTTACTTCTTTTCCAATTCTGATACCTTTTATTTCTATTTCTATTTCTTGCCTCATAGCTCTAGCTAGGACATCTAGTACTATGTTGAATATGAGTGGTGAGAGTGGGCACCCTGATTGTTCCTGGTTTTAGAGGAAAAGTTTTCATCATTTCTCCACTGAGTATGATGTTAGCTATGGGTTTGTCATATATACATCCTTCATTATGTTGAGATATGTTCCTTCTGTGCCTGAGTTTTTATCATGAATGAATGTTGAATTTTCAAATGCTTTTTTGGTATCTATTGACATGATCATATGATTCATTCTGTTAATGTGTTGTATCACATTATTCTAGAAGATGTTCCTATGTGTTTGAGAAGCATGCAAATTCTGCTGTTGTTAGACAGAATGTTCTATATATATCTGTTAGGTCCATTGGTCTATAGTGTTGTTCAAATCTGCTCTTTCCTTATTGATCTCTGTCTGTATGATCTATCCATTGTTGGGAGTGGGGTGTTAAAGGCCCCAATTATTTTATATATATAAAATATATTTATTTATATATTATATTTATATATTTATATATATTTATATATATAATATATATATATATAAATATGTACACATATATATGTATATACTGTTTTACTTCTCTTTTTTTAGCTCGGTTAGTTTTTGCTTTATGTATTTAAGTCCTCCAATGTTAGGCACATAAATATTTATAACTGTTATACCTTCTTGATGTATTGACCTTCTTTGTCTCTTTTTACCATTTTAGTTTAAACTCTATTTTGTCTGATATAAGTATAGCTACCCTGCTTTTTTTTAATTACCATTTGCTTGAAAAGTCTTTTTCCATCCCTTCTTTCTGTCTATGTGTGTCTGTAAGGCTATGGTGAGTCTCTTGTAGACAGTGTATTTTTGGATCTTGTTTTTTTAATCCATCAGCCATTCTCTATTTAAATTGTAGAATTTAGTTCATTTATGTTTAAAGTAACTGTTGATAGGTAAGGACTTACTATTGCCATTTTGTTGTTTTCTGGTTGTTTTGTAGATCTGTTGTTCCTTGTTTCTTATCCTGCTGTCTTATTATGTTTCTTTTGATGTTTTTTAGTATTAGTATGATGTTGGTGTTCTTTTGCCCCCGCTCAAAGAACTCCCATTTAGCATTTCTTATAAGAAATTTCTTATAAGAAAGGCAAGTCTGGTGGCAATGAACTCCCTCAATTTTCATTTGTTTGGGAAAGTCTTTATCCTTCCTTCATGTCTGAAGGACCACTTTGTTGGGTATAGAATCTTGGTTGACTGGGGTGTCTTTTCACTATTTTGAATATATCATCATCCTGGTCTCTCCTGGCCTGAAAAGTTTCTGTTGAAAAATCCACTCAAAGACTTATGGAATCCTCTTCTATGTAACTTCTCTTTTCCTTTACTGCTCCTAAAGTCTTTCTCTGTCTTTGATTTTGACAATTTAATTTTAATGTGTCTCAGTGTAGCCCTATTCAGGTTCAACCAATTTGGGGTTTTGGGCTTAATGGATCTGGATATCCATTTCTCTTCCCAGGTTTGGGAAGTTTTGAGCCATCATTGCTTTAAATATACTTTCTGTCCCTTTTTTCTTTTTCTTTTCCTTCTGGAATTCCCATAATGCAAATATTCTTTTTACTGTGCCCTGTAATGCCCATTGGCTATCTTCACTATCTTTCATTCTTTTTTTTTTTTTTCCCTTCCCTAACTGGGTAATTTACAGTGTTTTATTACTTCCAAATCATTGATTCTTTCTTCTACATGGTTGAGTTTACTTTTGAAACTCTTTATTGAATTCTTCAGTTCAGTTATTGTATTTTTTTAACTCTAGGATTTCTCTTTATTTTTTTGATGATGGTTGCTGTTCCCTTGTCAAACTTCTCATTTTGTTCATGCATTGTTTTCTGAATTTCATTTGTCTGTCTCTGTTTTCTTGTAGGTCACTAAACTTCCCTAAGAGAATTATTCTGAATTTTTTGTGTGACAGTTCATGGATCTCCA
Source organism: Mirounga angustirostris (assembly GCF_029215605.1). Taxonomy (NCBI): domain Eukaryota; kingdom Metazoa; phylum Chordata; class Mammalia; order Carnivora; family Phocidae; genus Mirounga; species Mirounga angustirostris. The sequence goes on along the minus strand of NW_026991717.1, from coordinate 48,847,043 downwards.
TTTCTTTGGGGTCAGTTATGGAGCTTTATTAGTTTCCTTTGGTGGTGTCATATTTACCCGACTTTTCATAATCCTTGATTCCTTATATTGGCATCTGTGCATTTGAGTAATCTGACTCCTCTTCCAGAGTTTACAGGTTTGCTTTGGCAGAGACAGTTCTTCTTCACCAGTCAGTTCAGTTTGGGTGTCTGGGTGTGTCTGCTGGTAATATCCTTTGACAGTTGGGGTCTGCTATTATGGTCTATTTGGGGGCAAGACAACTATTCTAACTCCGAGGACAGGGATGAGGGGGTGCATCACTGGTTGAGAACTGTTAGATAGGACTACTGGCTTGATTCCCTATCCAAATAAGGCTGTAGGATGAGCTCTGCATTTGCCTGGACTTTCCAGTCAGGCTTACTAAATGGTCAGGACTGGGTGCTATATTCAGTAATAGATAGGGTTATGAATTACCTTCCTTGCTCTGTCAGGACAGGAGGATAGAACTCAGGGCTCGTACATCTGATTGTTTGGGGACCCAAATCAGGCCAGAGTGTTCACGGAATTCCCTGGTTGGGTGAGGCCACTGCTTTTGCTCTACATATAGGGAAGCCATGGGTTGTGCTTTCTGTTCTGGTGCTATATGTGTAAGGTTGTTGAATGGGCTATGCAACATTCCATGTACTCTGTTTAGGTTCCCTGCTCAGACAGGCCGAAGGCTATATTCAGTGATGAGCAGGGCTATGAATTAGATTCCCTGCCTGGGCATAGCAGGAGAAGCAGCTCTAATGCCAGTAAAGCTCTTTGTTGTCTTACCTTAAGCCACCGGCACCCCAAGTTCCCTGACTGAGCAGGGCCACTGTTTGTTATGTAAATTATCAGGTCTGCTCACCCGGTTCTCAGCACACATGCTATTGGGCCACACAGCTTCCAGTTGTTTTTGCCAGCCCTTCTGGTCAGATGATGCCAAAAGACACTCATCATAGCAGCTGATGCTGTGATTCAGATCCTTGCCTGGGCTAGAGGCGGAGGGGCTGCTCAATTTCCCAAAGTCTCTCCAGTTGGGAGGGGCTGGGAGCTCCCCTCAGCCTTGGCTATGAATTGATCCCCCTATCTGTTCACAGCACCAGACCTCTCCACGCTGGGTATTGGCTTTGCTCTGTGGATGATCAGCTGTGCTTACCTGCCCCTTGGCTTGAGTGCTGCTGGGCCACACAGTTCCAGGAGTTGTTGCCAGCCCCTCTGGTCAGATGGGGCTGGAAGGCACTCTCTACAGTGGGTGGAGTTGTGACTCACCACCTTGTCTGGGTGTGGGCAAATTGGGCTTAGCATTGAAAAAACGTCTTTTTTTTTTTTTCTTTAAATTCTTATTTATTTATTTGACACAGAGAGAGAGAGAGAGAGACAGCGAGAGAGGGAACACAAGCAGGGGGAGTGGGAGAGGGAGAAGCAGGCTCCTGGCTGAGCAGGGAGCCCAATGCGGGGCTTGATCCCAGGACCCTGGGATCATGACCTGAGCCGAAGGCAGACACTTAACGACTGAGCCACCCAGGCGCCCCGAAAAATTTCTTTTAAGGATCCAAATCAGGCAGATCTGCACCCTGCTGAGTTCCCTGGTCAGAGTGTGCCTCTGACTTGGTTCTGCAGATGAGCAGAGTCACTGACTGAGATTACTACTTGGTCACTGCATGTATGAATTTGGTCTGCCAAGATCCCTGTGCTGGTTGTTGCTGGCTGTTCTTCCCTTCTCTATCACAGTTAGATTCCCAGTGTTTATTCCCTACAGGTTGTTCTGCAGTTCCCATGAGGTGAGATCAGAGTAAGCGCTCCTGAAAAGTTACCTACAGTACTGGGGGCAGTAGTTGTCCCCCCTGGGTTCTCCCCTCTCATTGGAGGAACCAGAGGGGAGACCTCTCTGCATGGTACTCCACTGGCCTCTGGGAGGGGCATGTGGTCAGTGTGTAGGTACTTCTCTTACCTTTCTAATGAAGGCTGTCTTGGTCTCTGAGGTACAGTGGGGTGCTTCAGTCTCATCCTTTGTTCTGGGATTCTCTCAGTGGTCTACTATTCTTGTTATTCTTGGAGGGGGAGCAAAAGTCAGGAACAACCTCTCTTGCCATCTTTGTGACATCACTTCCCACCTCGTGTATTTGAGGAGAAAAAGAAGTCTTTGGACATCCTTCTTAAGGACCTCAGGAAAGATCATTTCCTGTCAAGTAGGCCAATTTAGGTACATCCACTTTCCTTGGATGTACTTATTTTCTGTGTTCTTTCTTGTAAATACTTATTCCCTGAGACTTTCTATTTTTCTTCATCCTTCCCTCTCCGACTGTTACCTGAAGTTACCCAAGGGACCATTATGGTTGATGTTAGTATGTTTTTTGTTTTTCCATTTACAGTGGCTCTAGTGTATCTGTGGCGTCATTCTCCGGAGCCAGCCTAGCTTTAGGTTGTCTTCTATGTCCTTGGCTGCCTTATAAATGGCTCTATTGTTGTAGGCTCCATCTTTGTCACTTGTAACCCTGGGCCCTGCTTGGAACAGGGCTCAGCTCCAACAGGAGGGCAACCAACCCCCTGGCTAAACAGTGACCTATGAGTTAACCAAATATGAGAGCTTTGCCCAAGGAAGAGGTTAGTAATTATTAACAAACTGGTTCCTTTCTTGAAGAATACGAATATGATAGAGGGTTAGGCAGTGGCAATAAAAACAGTAGCTAAAAGACAGACACGAGAAGGCCGACCTCAAAAACCATTAGGCCACAGCAACCGGCAGAGGCAGTTAAGTAAGCCGAAATTGTGAGTAGGCAGGCTGAAAAGTCTTCCAGAAGATAAGATAGTTGCTTAGTGATGGTAGGAGCAATAGGCCTAGGGCTTGAGAGGAACTGAGTAGATTTCCTCATCAAGCTCCAGGGTAAGAAGGCACAAATGAGGAAGAACAGATCATTGTCCAGGCCTTGGGGAAATCCAGAATAACCACCCAGAAACCTGGGAACAGACATACAAGTGACCTCACAGAAACTTAAAGACAGCTAGGGAACTAAAAGTTCTTTTAGGTTCCAAGATAGTGCTAGCAACTGATTTATCTTCTCAGACCCCCAGGAAAAGGTCCCCCCCTTACTTTGGTGTGAATCTCTCTTTCTCCAAAAGAGTTTTATACATACAGTATGGTCCTGCTCATCTGAAGGGCTTAATCATATGTCAAGAATTGCATCCTCTTGGAAGTCTTCCCTTATCCATTCCTCAGCCCACCCCAAAAGTTAGCTCTTTTCTCCGTGGTCCTATAGTACCTTGGATAGCCTTAGGTCAGAGATATGATCACATTATAGGTTAATCGTAGGTTTACTTGTCAACTGCTTGTGTCTGCCCTCCCCAACCCTGGCTCTCAGTACCGTGAACTGTATGAGGTCAGGAAGTATGTTTTCATTCTTCTCTGTATCTTCACCATAGTCCCTACCATAAAGTAGTCAAATAATATATGTTTATTGAATTGAGTTATTGAATTGGAGAGAGCTCCTTTTATTTAGGCCAAGGGGAAGAAAAAAGTAGAATGGGCCAATAAGAAAACTGATTGGCTTATCCATAATAGTGCAGGAACTGAGAACTTAATTAATCCATACTTAAAATTTACGTCTCCGTGACTCTACAAAAATTTCCAAACCAGCCAATTTTTTCTGTTCAGTCTGACATCTGGTCCTACAATTCTCCAGGGTTTTTTTGCTTGTTTGTTTTCGTTTTTGTTTTTAGAAAAGGAGACAGAGAGGAATGGGGAAGGAAAGAGAGGGAGGGAGAGAGAGTCTTAAGCAGACTCCATGCCCAGTGTGGAGCCTGATGCAGGGCTCAATCTCACAATCCTGAGATCATAACCTGAGCTAAAATCAAGAATCAGATACTTAACTGACTGAACCACTCAGGCGCCCCCAATTCTCCAGTTTTAAAGGTACTTTGGCCAGCTCTGACCTTTTAAGGAGAAGAGTTGTGTTCTCCTTTCAGCCTCCAGTTTCTCATCTGAATTCAGATACACGCTCTTGGGTGAGCCAGGCTTGAGGCTTCTTCTCTGGGAGATCTTCTGGGCTTTGGAGCTTAGAGTCTAGGATCCCCATCCCAGACCTACTGCTTTTGTAGTCCTCAGCAAGTTCCTTACCTCTCTGAGCCTCAGTTTCCTAATTGGTAAAAGTGGGGATAAGGACAGCTCCCTTGTGCAGTTATGCCTGAGGGTTTGATGGAAAATATTTGTGAAAATACCTAGCATAATGCAGTGAGTGAGCACACAGTAAGAGCCAAATGAATGTGAACTTCCCTTATTTCCCTCTTCCTGGGGAGGAACATTCACACCCTTCCAGGCTGAAATCAGGGCACAGCAAATAGTGAGATAGGCACCAGTCATGGCAAGGAAAAAATTTTTACCCAGAACAAGCAAAGAAAATTGGAAAATTCATCAAATGCTATCTCAGAAAGCTCTGGGAATGTACAGAGGTGTCTGATGGCAGACTCCAGCAAATTACAACTCCAGGACTGAAAAAGGAGAAAGAGAGGAAGGTGTTAATAATCAGGAAATCTCAGAGTATTCATAGGAATTTCAAACATATATTCATCCCTTTTAAGGTCCCAAAAGAAAGCCAAATGAGGGCGCCTGGGTGGCTCAGATGGTTAAGCGTCTGCCTTCGGCTCAGGTCATGATCCTAGGGTCCTGGGATCGAGTCCCGCATCGGGCTCTCTGCTCCTTGGGAGCCTGCTTCTCCCTCTGCCTCTCTCTCTGTCTCTCATGAATAAATAAATAAAATCTTTAAAAAAAAAAAAAAAAGAAAGAAAGCCAAATGAGACCAGCTACTCTTATCTTCAGGGACTTCAAAAACCAGATAATGTGTGTTTGGGGTGGTGGCGGGGGTCAGAGTCAATGCTTTCTAGATACTCTAGGAAGAGTTCCCTTAAATCAGCATTAAAACTGTTAAAGTTAATTTGTGAGGTATTCGGAACAGGCTACTCAGCAGTCAAGGGATTGTGTATGGTAGAGTTCCAAAACAGGATGAGCTTGATAGCCAAATTTTTCTGACTATAGATGTCACTGATTACTGCTGCCTAATATGTCAAGTTTGTTATTAGCTGGAAAAAATGGCTAAATGACTACAGCTCTTCTGCCACCAGTGTCTCCCTTCCCTATGAAAGAACACTTTTTAAATAAGTAACTTAAGACTAAATACCCCTTTCCACTATAGTTGGTGAAAGTCATTTTATCATTATGAATACCCTCAAAGATGTTGTTGAAGTAGAGCTTCAGTTTCCTTTCCATGTCAAAGATACTCTTTCTGAGTATCTTTTGAAATGTTTTGAGATAAAAATGATTAAGATCTTAAGTTACTACCCAGAGGTAAATTGTATTTAATGGTGCTTTGAAAGAGTTAATTAAAGAATCCTATATATGAAGATTAAATCAAGATGTCAGACTGAAGGAAACTTAATCTTTACCAAATCTTATGAAATGACAGAAAAGATTGAGAGACGGGAGTTGGGGAAGGGAGAGGGAAATAATTGGTAACAGGATAGGGGATAAAAAGTGTCATCAGTGTATCAGAAATTTTTAGGAGATGATGGTGTCAGACCTTGGATGAACATACTAGAGCAACTGAACCTCAAATACTCCTAAGGTTAAGACAGCTAAGGAGATGAAAGCAATTTCACGGAAGCTCCAAGCTCAGAGAGAGCAGATCCAGTGAATTGGGGGTGCTAAGGTAGTGACCAGCAGGATTGAGACACTGCATGTGGAGCAGCTAGACTGTTGATCCCCTTCCCTTTTCCTGCTTATGTTGGTCCACATATTAAAGCAGGGAGCCTGTGGGGTCATGGGAGCCAAAGAACAGAATAGGAGAATGGATCCCAGGAAGGAGAGGGAGACTCCTCACTCTGAAAATATCCTGCCCAGCAATATGTCTTTCCCTTTCCCTGTAATCACCAAAGTCAATCTACATTAAGCAGAAATAGCCTGCTAATGGGGATTCTCATTAACAAAGTACAAGAGTAATCCGCATTTGTAGAGGCACAAAACAGTAAATTCTGAAATAATACCTGAGGAAAGGGAGCTAAAAAATAAAATAAAAAGATAAGTATAGATTTATCTTATAAATGTTATCTTAGAATTTTAAGAAAAATAAAATTATTATAAGGAAAATATATGGTTACAATTTATTACAAATTTATTACAAATGTAACAGTTATCCTCAAAGAGATTGAGGATGTTATTACATCCATAAAAATGAAGCAAACAGTGATCTTAGACTTTAAAAACAGGATTTCTGAGGGGGCGCCTGGGTGGCTCAGTCGTTAAGCCTCTGCCTTTGGCTCAGGTCATGGTCCCAGGGTCCTGTGATCGAGCCCCGCTTCAGGCATCCTGCTCGGCGGGAAGCCTGCTTCTCCTTCTCCCACTCTCCCTGCTTGTGTTCCCTCTCTTGCTGTGTCTCTCTCTCTCTGTCAAATAAATGAATAAAATCTTTAAAAAAATAAAGACAGGATTTTTGAAATAAAAAGCCTTAGCAGTTATGTATCATAGAATCTCCTTGAAAGTATGACTATAGGATGAACTTTAACAAAATAAATAAGGAATCCAAGAAAGATGAATATATTCAAGAAAGAGTGGAGAGAAAAGAATTTATGTAACTTGTTGTTATCTAAATATGATATATGTTTAAAAATCAGTAACATAAAGTTAAAATCTAGATTAGATGTTGGCAAACTTTTTCTGTAAAATACCAGAGAGTAAATATTCTCTGCTTGTGGTTCATTCGGTCTCTGTTACAACTACTCAACTCTACTGCCCTAGACTGAAAGCAGCCACAGAGAATATGTAATTGAATTGTCATGATTGTGTTCCAATAAAACTTTATTTACAAAACAGGCAGCAGGACAGATTTGGCCTGCAGGCCAAACCCTATTCTAGATGATTACAACATAAAGACATCAGAGACAAGGCATGATGAAGAGATAAGAGGGAAGTTCTAAAAGCATGATAAAAAAATACGTGCACAGGTACAACCAGATGGCAGGAAAAAAGTCAAGCCATCAATAATCATATGACAGTGGATATCATTTTACATGACAAATGGAATCAATTCCTTCAATAAAGACATAGAATCTCAAATCTCAAATTGGTAAAACAACAACACATCTAGCTATAAGCTAGATGGAAGAACTACATCTAGAAAGAAGGTTGAAAATAAAAGCACATGCGAAGATATATCAGGCAAGTATTAAAAATAGGTAAGTGTGGTTCACAGTGTTAGACAAAAAAATTAATGCAAAGAGAATTTAATGAGATAAAGAACATACATATTGATGAAAGAAACAATTCCATAAGAAGCTTTATTAATAATGAACTAATGATCCTACCAATATAAAATCAAAAGTTATGCTTGTAACTTATAAAGTAAAACTTGGTAGAAATACAAGTAGGAATGAAAATGCATAGCCATTTTGAAAGACTTCCACACATATCTCAGAAATTGACAGATAAAGTAGGAAAAAAGTAAGGATAGAAAGTATTTGAATAACACAATAAAGAAGCTTGACTGAATAAGTTTAAAGGGCTTTGTACACAATAAATGGTGAATGCACAATCTCTTCAAACACACATGCAACATTAACTAGCTGATAAAATACAAAGGCAATGTTAATAAATTCCCAGATAAGAAATCATTCAGATCACATTCTTTGATCACACTGCAATAAAATTTGGAATTAATAAAGAGGTACAATTTTATAAACTTGGAAATTAAAAGTCACTCCGTCAATTCAATAAATTCAATAAAAAAGAATTTCTTTTTTTTTTAATTTTTTTTTTTTAAGATTTTATTTATTTATTTGCGAGAGAGACAATGAGAGACAGAGAGCATGAGAGGTAGGAGGGTCAGAGGGAGAAGCAGACTCCCCGCCGAGCAGGGAGCCCGATGCGGGACTTGATCCTGGGACTCCAGGATCATGACCTGAGCCGAAGGCAGTCGCTTAACCAACTGAGCCACCCAGGTGCCCCTCAATAAAAAAGAATTTAAAAGGAAGTTATCAACTGTTTAGAAATAGCAATGCCTAAGATTTATTAAACATATCTATACAACAAGCATTATGTCACATGATCTACATGAATTGTCTAATTTTATTATCACAATAATCCTGAGAGGTTGATTCCATTTCACAGATGAGGAACTGAAACACAAAGTTCTGTTAAATAACCTGCTCAAGGGCACACAGTCCATACATGACAGAGTTGGGATTGGAACCTAGATACTGTGGTCTGGAGCCAGTATATTAACCACTACCACAAGAAGGATAATAAGACCAATACATTCAAAACCTATATATATTCAGAGAAAAGATATGGCCTTGAATGCATACATTAGAAAATAAGAAAAGATTGAATAGAAGTCTTGCATACAGCTCAAGAGGCTAGTGGAAGAAAAATTAAACTATATAAGGAAAGTATTACTAAAGAAAAAAAAACAGGAATGAAATGCATAGTGAAGTAAATATGAATAAATGAAAATATGATTTTTTTGAAAAGAACCAAAAATGTGAAAAATCTAGAATATCTCAAGGTAAATATGAGAGGATTATCAACAAAAGAAATGAGGAGGAGCATAACTATGGGTATGGAATACATTCTAAAAAATCTGAGATAAATACTGAACTTAAGATAATAAATTAGAGGGTGCCTGGGTGGCTCAGTCAGTTAAGTGGCTGCCTTCGGCTCAGGTCATGATCCTGGAGTCCTGGGATCAAGCCCCTGAGCTCTCTGCTCAGCGGGGAGTCTGCTTCTCCCTCTGTCCCTCAGCCCCTTCTCATGCTCTCTCTCTCTCTCAAATAAATAAAACCTTTTTAAAAAGATAATAAATTAGAAAAATCTAGATAAAAATAATTTCTAGAAAATATAAAACCAAAATTGATCCAAGAGGAGATTCGTACCTTAAAAGAACAAATAACAAACAGCAAAAACATTGAAAAAACTCTCTTATAAAAAATCACCAAACACAGATAGTTCTATAAGTGTATAACAAATAATCCCTATGCTATATTAATTAACCAAAAGTTTGGGAAAAATAGAAAGTTTTCTAATTCATTTACACTGGGGCTGACATGGCCTGCATATTAAAACTACACAAAGAAAGCATATACTCATTTATGAACACAAATATAGAAATCCTAAGTATTAGCAAAATGAATCCAGAAATGTGTTTTTTAAATGAATACATTTATATAGAAAGGTAGAAAAATCATAACTAAGTAGAATTTATCCAAAATAGTCAAAGCTGATTCAAAATTCAGACTATATTAATGCAAATCATTATACTCAAAGAAAAAGTGATATAATTATCTTAAGAGATGCCAAAAAGCATTTGATACAATTTGACATCTATTTTTTATTAGAAAGAAAACTACTTTAGTAAACCAGAAGTAGGAAAAACTTCTCTATTTTAATGAAAGATATCTGCATACACAAGCATCATGCTAATCATAAAATATTAGAGGTTTTCCCACTAAAGTTTTTCCATACTGTTTTGAGAGTCCTTGCCATGCTATGTGATAAGAAAAAGAACAGTTGAAGGTGACAAGCCAGGAGACAATATTTTCAACATGTTTTTGAGTACATTTTATGATATGTACTAAATACCAAAATATCAATAAGAAAAATATGAACAACCTAATAGAAACATGTATGAAGGATATAAACAATCACTTCAGTAGGAAGAAATATAAATAATGAATAGAAATATAATTTTTTTTAAAGATTGTATTTATTTATTCATGAGAGACAGAGAGAGAGAGAGAAGCAGAGGGAGAAGCAGGCTCCCAAGGAGCAGGGAGCCCGATGCGGGACTCGATCCCAGGACTCTGGGATCATGACCTGAGCCGAAGGCAGACGCTTAACCGTCTGAGCCACCCAGGCGCCCGAAATATAATTTTTTTAATTGAAGTATAGTTGACACACATGTTACATTAGTTTCAGGTGTACAACATAGTGATTCAACATCTCTATACCTTATGCTGTGCTCACCACAAGTGTAGCTACCACCCGTCACCATACAATGTTATTACCATACCATTGATTATATTCCCTATTGCTGTACCTTTCATCTCCATGCCTTACTCATTTCATAACTGAAGACCTGTATCTCCCCTTCCCCTTCACCCATTTCGCCCATCCTCCCTCCCCCACCCCCTTCTGGCAACTATCAGTTCTTTGTATTTATGGTTCTGTTTTTGCTTTTTGTTTGTTTTGTTTCTTAGGTTTGACATGCAAGTAAGATCATTTGATATTTGTCTTTGACTTTAGACGTATGATTTAAAGTAACAGTGAATTGCCTTTTTTCTTTTATCCTTAAAACTGGCAGAATTTTAAAAGATTGATAATATTTATGTATACCTGAAACTAATACTACTCTGTATGTTAACTAGCTAGAATTTAAATAAAAACTTAACAAAAGGCTGATAATGTTTAGTGTTTATGAAGATGTGAGGAATCAGGTATTTTTATGTACACTTGGTCAGAATGTAATTTGTAAGGCTTTCTGAGAAAGCAATTTGGTAGAATTTACCAAAACTTTTACTCTACAATTTTTTTTACTCAGCAATTTTGTCTCTACAGTTTTAGCCAAAATAAATTAATTGTTCATAGTGTACCACAAAATACTTGTTTGTGTGCACAAAGAAAACTTAAGGATGTTTGATGCAGCATGGTTTTGAATAGTGAAAAAATAGGAATAATCTCAATTTCCACTAGTTGGAAAATTACAGAATTAATTATGTTACCTTGATACTACGAACATTGTGTACCTTTAAAAAAAATAAAGCTGGGGTGCTTAGGTAGCTCAGTCATTAAGCGTCTGCCTTCGGCTCAGGTCATGATCACAGGGTCCTGGGATCGAGCCCCGCATCGGGCTCCCTGCTCGGCAGGAAGCCTGCTTCTCCCTCTCCCACTCCCCCTGCTTGTGTTCCCTCTCTCGCTGTGTCTCTCTCTGTCAAATAAATAAATAAATAAATAAAATCTTTAAAAAAATAAAAATACAAAAATAAGTCTGATCTGCATGAGGCATCGAAAGAGCTTGAGATGTATTTTTAGGGTAAAAATAAAATTATAGAATTATTGTGAAGCATGAATGTGTATTTTTTAAATGTTACTATACATTGGCATATATTTATGCATGTAGATGCATAGAAATTGATTTGGAAGTAAGCTCACTTGATTATTTTCTTTAGGGAAGACAGCAGGAATGGGGGAGCAAGAAATGAAGGTAGGATTAACATTTTACTCTATGTCTTTCAGTGTTGTTTGAATCTTTCAGTAAAAATATATTCATGAAATTTCTGTGATTTGAAAAATTTTATTTGTGTTTTCACACACTGAAACTAAAGTGCACAAATTGTTAAGTATATAGCCCAATGGATTTTTACATATGTATTACTCATGTAACCACTATCTAGATCAAGATGTAGAATATTGGTCCCCAGAATGCTCCATTGTGCTCCTCCATTGTGTTCCTCCATAGATTATTTTGTCTGTCTGAAATTCATAGAAATAGAATTGTACAGTTTGTTCCAGTTTTGTGCCTGGGTTTTTTGTTTTGTTTTGTTTAGTATCATGTCTGTTATACTCATCCATGTTATCAGTTCTTTTTAACTGCTTGTAGTATTCTGTTCCACCACAATTTATTCATTCTACTGTTGATAGACATTTGAGTTCTTTCCAGTTTGGGGCTATTATGAAAAAAACTGCTATGATAGTCTTGTACATGCCTTTTGTGTGACATACTCATGCATTTTCTCTTAAATACTAAGCGTTGGAACTTCCGGGTGATAAGGGAGCTTTAGTAGACCCCAGTGATTCACAGTGGTTGTAACAATTTATACTCTCGTTGGTAATATATGAAAGTTCCAGTTCTAGTTGCTCCATTGCCAATGATGAGATAAAAATATAAAAGAAGCATTTCCGGGCACTTGGGTGGCTCAGTCGGTTAAGCATCTGACTCTTGATTTCAGCCCAGGTCATGATCTCAGTGTCCTGGGATCAAGCCCTGCATGGGGCTCTGTGCTCAATGGGGAGTCTGCTTGAGGATTCTCTCCCTCTCTCACCGTCCCTCCCGCTGCTCACACTCTTTAAAATAAACAAATAAATCTTTAAAGGAAATCCTCCATTTTACTTAGGTCATCACATTTATTTGTATGAAACTGTTCATAATGATCTTGCAAAGAATTTATTAAATTTATTGATATTCTTAAAAGGAAAAAGCTTTTGACTTTGTTGATTTTTCTCCATTTTACGTCAGCTTTCTAGTTTATCAATTTTTGTCTTCATTTTTATTCATTTCCTTCTATTTTCTATTCTTTTTCTATTTCTTAAGATGGTAACTTAGAAATTGATCTTTTTCTTTCTAATATATATATTTAAAGTAATTTTTATTGTAAGCATTGTGAATCAATAGGTCCAATCAGGAGAGAGAAAACACACAGAAATTTGGAAAAGTGTGTAACATAAATAATTATTAACCCTACCATTGGATTGGAGTAATGATGGGTTAGCAAAAAGTGAAGAAGATTCTACAGCTACTACCCCTGGAGCTGAGATCGCACACCCAAGAGAGAGGCCCCCTCAAGGAGCCTGAGATCCAGACCTTGCTGTGGAAGGCTGCTGTGGCTCACGGAATGGCAGAGAAGTTCTTTACGGCACCATATTGGTAAAGTGTGCTGGAAATCCACCCTCTGAAGTCCCAGGGAAACTTCACAGCCGCACTTTGCTACAAAGCTGCCCAAGGGAGGTGCAGGGAAGCTATTGGCCACTGTGAACTGCAGAAGGGGAAAGTAATATGTCCTGGAGAAGCTTGCCCAGCAAGCATACCAGAATGAGGAAGCAAAAACAGTTTCCCCCTGCAATGTATTTCCAGTGCCCTCTAATGACAAAGTTCCAGCCGGCAAGGAAAAATATTTAAAGGGCCCAAACCTGTTTACACAAAGCTGGCAGATAGGTGGAATTTGGAGCTGAGAGGCAAAAAATAATAAATAGCACACACTTTTGCCGTATCCCATGAATTTTAATGTGCTGAATTTTTATTATCTAATTGTCGTAGTGCTTTCTTGACTACTGGGTTATTTAGAAGGGCATTGCTTAATTTCCAAATATTTTCAGATTTTTTAGTTATCTATTAATTGATTTCTAGCTTCATTTCACCATGGTCCAAGAAGTCCTCTATATGATTTCAATCTTTTGAAGTTTGTTCAGACTTCTTGTATGCATAGCAGATAGTGTATTTTGGTAAATATTTCATCTCTACTGGAATGTGCTTTCTGCAGTTGCTGGGTATAGTGATATATACAAATATATATTGAATATCTATTTAATAATATAAATATATTTTTATATATATAAAAAGATCAAGTTTATTAATAATTTTGTTCAGATTTCTATATAACTTACTATTTTTGTTATCTAGTCATTCTATGGGGTCTAATACACCAGAAGTAGGATATTAAACTATGATTAGGGTTCTACTTCTCCTCTACTCTTCTATTAATGTTTATGTACACTGTTTGAAGCTATGTTAAAACAGACATAAAAATATAGGATTGTTGTGTCTTCCTGTTGAATTGCCCCTTTTATCTTTAGGAAATGCCTCCCTTTATCGGTGGTACACTTCTTGCCTTAAAGGTAACTTTGATAGTAATATAACCACACAACTTTTTTTTTAGGTTACAGTTTGCATGCGCTATCATTCCCATTCTTTTGCTTTCAATCTGTGTACTTATATTTAAAACATAACAACATATACTTGAGTTGTTTTTTTAAATCCAGTCTGAAAATCTTTGCCTTTGATTTGGGAGTGTTTAGTCCATTTGCATTTCATGTAACTACTCATATAAGTAACTTTAAGTTTACCATCTTGCTTATGTATTTTTCCTATCCTTTCTCTTTTCCTTCTTTTCTATTTTTTTTGATTATGTCATTATTTTATATTACTTCCTTTATCAGCTTTTCTCAAATTCAGGCTTATTGAGGAGTAATTTCCATATAGTAAAATTCATAATTTTTACTATATAGTCTTATGAGTTTTGACAAATGCACCAAGTTGTGAAACCACCATCACAATCAAGGTACATTGCAATTCCATCCCCCCAAATTTGCTTGTGCTTCTTTGCAGCCACCACTTTCCCTTACCCCCACACTCTGACAACCACTGGCTTCTTTTCTATCCCTCTAGTTTTGCCTTTTATAGAAGGTCATATAAGTGGAATCACATAGTATATGTTATTTTGAGTTTGGCTTCTGTTGTTTAGCATTATGCATTTCAGATTCATTTATGTTGTTGTATAAGTCATTTGTTCTTTTTTATTCCAATGTAGTATTTCATTGCATGAACATACCAGTTTGTTTATCCATTTACCAGGTGAAAGTTATTTGAGTTGTTTCTACTTTTTTTTTTTTTTTAAGATTCTATTTATCTATTTGAGAGAGAGAGAGAGAGAGGGAGAGCAGGAGCAGGAGAGCAGAAGGAGAAGAAGCAGGCTCCCCGCCGAGCAGGGAGCCCGACGTGGTGCTCAATCCCAGGACCCTGGGACCACGACCTGAGCCGAAGGCAGACGCCTAACCGTCTGAGCCACCCAGGTGCCCGAGTTTTTCTACTTTTAAGCTGTTATGAATAATGTATTGGACTTATTACCAATTTCTGGTGACTTTGAATAATGTTACTATGAACATTCATGTGCAGGTTTTTTGTGTGAACATGTTTTCCTTTTTACTTGGTAAATACCTAGGAATCAGATTACTGTGCCATGTTATAAGTATATATTTAAAGTGATAAGTAAGAAACTGAACACTCATTTCCAAAGCAGTCATACTATTTTTTGATTACCACCAATAATGTATTATTGAATGATTTCACATCTTCATTAGTCTTTGGTATTGTCAAGTTTTTTGTTTGCTATTCCAATAGATGTGTAGTAGAATTTCATTGTGGTTTTAATTCACATTTTCTTAAGGATTGCTGATGTAGAATATCTTTTTATGTGCTTTCCATGTCTGTTTTGATAAAGTATCTGCTCAAATCTTTCACTAAGTTTTTTTCCTGGGTTGATTGTTTTCTTCTTCTTGAGTTTTAAGAATTCTTTATACATTTAGGACATGAGACCTTTAGCTGATTTGTGTTTTTCAAATATTTTTCTCCCAGTTTGTCATTTATCTTTTCCTTTTATTATCATGGTCTTTGGGAGAGCTGACATTTTTAATTTTGATGGGAAAATATATCAATTTTTTCTTTTATGGTTCATGAAATATTGACTGAGAAATCTATGAGACATTTGCATGATCTAAGGACAGAAAGACTTTATCCCACATTTTATTGTAATAGTTTTATAGTTTTAGATTTTCCATATATCTATAAATCATTTGACTTAGTTTTTTGTGTATGCTCTGTGTCATGGATTGAGGTTTTGTTTTGTCTTGTTTCCTAAATGGATATCCAACTTTTCCACCCTATTTGTGGAAAAGATGATTGATTCTTTATTGAATTGCCTTTGCAGTTTTGTTGAAAACCAATTGGTTACATATGTGAGGGTCTATTTTTATACTGCTTGACTTCATTGATTTATGTGTTTATCCTTTCACCAATATTATATGATCTTGATTACTTAATTATTTACAGTAAATCTTGAAACCATGTAGGAAGAGTCCTCCAACTTTGTTCTTTACAATTATGTTTTTGTTGTACTAGCTCCTATGCCTTTCCATGTAAATCTTCTACTTTCTTAAAAGCTTAGGTCATTGATTTGAGATCTTTCTTATTTTCTTTTTTTTTTTTTAAAGATTTTATTTATTTATTCATGAGAGACAGAGAGAGAGAGAGAGAGAGAGAGAGAGGCAGAGGGAGAAGCAGGCTCCCAAGGAGCAGGGAGCCTGATGTGGGTCTCGATCCCAGGACCCTGGGATCATGACCTGAGCCGAAGGCAGACGTTTAACCATCTGAGCCACCCAGGCGCCCTCTTATTTTCTAATATAAGCATTAATGCTAAAAATTTCCCCTCTAAAGACAGCTTTATCTGCATCCCAAAGGTTTTGATATATTGTATTTTCACTTTCATTCAATTGCAAATGTTTTCTGATTTTCTTACAAGATCTTCCTCAACCCATTGGTTATTTGGAAGAGTTTTTATCAATTTCCAAATAGAAGATGTTTTCCAAAATCTTTTTTTGTACTTTTATTCTGTTATGATGAGAAAACACATTTTGTATTATTTTAAATATTTTAAGTGTTTGTTTTGTGGCCCAGAATATCAAAAAATATAATTTTTCCCCTTTTCCCAGGAAATATTCCTGTTTGAAGTCCAATTTTCTGATATTAAAATTGCCACTCCAACTTTCTTTTTTAGAAATTTTATTTATTTTTAAAAATTCAAATATAATTAACATACAGTGTTATATGAGTTTCAGGTGTACAATATAATGATTCAACAATTCTATATGCTACTCAGGGCTTCTCACAAGTGTACTCTTAATTTCCTTCACTTACTTCACCTATTCCCTCACCAACCTCTCCTCTAGCAACTTCCAGTTTGTCCTCTCTATTGAAAAGTCTGTTTTTCTTGTCCATCTCTTTTTTTCTTTGTTTGTTTTGCTTCTTAAATTCCACATATGAGTGAAATCATGTTATTTGTCCTTCTCTAATGGACTTATTTAACTTAGCATTATACCCTCTAGATCCATCCATGTTGTTACAAATGGTAAGATTTCTTTCTTTTTTATGGCTCAGTCATATTCCAGTGTGTGTGTGTGTGTGTGTGTGTGTGTGTGTGTGTGTATACATCTTCTTTATCCATTCATCTATGGATGTACCCTTGGGTTGCTTGCATGTCTTGGCTATTATAAATAATGCTGCACCTAAATAAAAAGCACAGCAAAAGAAACCATCAACAAAACAAAAAGACAATCTACAATGGGAGAAGGTATTTGCAAATGAAATATCCAATAAAGGGTTAATATCCAAAATATATAAAGAACTTATACAACTCAACACCAAAAAAACCAAATCTAATTAAAAGTGATTGGAAGACATGAATAGACATTTTCCAAAGAAGACGTACAGATGGCCGACAGACACATGAAAAGATGCTCAACATCACTCATCATTGGGGAAATGCAAATCAAAACCACAATGAGATATCACCTCACACCTGTCAGAATGACTAAAATTAAAAACATAAGAAATAACAAGTGTTGATGAGGATGTGGAGCAAAAGGAACCCTTGTGCACTGCTGGTGGCAATGCAAGCTAGTGCAGCCATTGTAGAAAACAGTCATGGACAAGTCCTTAAAAATTAAAAATAGAATTACCATGTGATCCATATTTCTTTTGATTAGGCTTTTGTTTGGGCTCCTCAAATTTCTAACCTGTTGTGCCAACCTCCACGACCACCAAAAGATAACTGGTTTTTCTTTCACCCATGTTAGCCCCTGTACTGGCACCAAGTCCAATCTTTAATCCAAACCCAAAATTAGCCAGTTCCCCCAAAGAAGAAATTGCTTGCCAGCATAAGCTTATTACAAATATTTTTCCCAATTCTGGAATATTATCCAGCCCTTTCAGCATCCACATTACTCTCATGTCTTCAAAAATGTTATTTGTCATTTATCCATTTTTCCCCTAATTGTTGCATGTGGAACATTGGACTGATGCAACCTATTAAATTCTACCCATAAGTTTGTGTATGTGTGTGTGTGTGTAAATATATATATTTAAGGGGGAAAAAATGTTGCACACGTGCTTACCAATGACAGGAATTTTAAAAAATGCCTTAACTGATATTTGCATTTGGAAATATGCTTCGGGGGGTTAATAGTTTTCTCACGTTTCACCATATTTGAAGCCACCGGCCTTCTTATTTTGTTGAGAAGAGCTAAGGGAAGAATAACACCTAAGGGCCTTTGGTCTTGAAAGTGAACTATGTGTTAAACGTGAGAATTGTCAAAGTACAAGTGTTTAAAAATTAAGACTTGTTTTTTATACAAATATTATAGTGAGCATATGTCAAGGATTTCTTAACTCATCATTGAGAGAACCATGGAGAGGTAAAGCTGGCTCATGGGAGAATTCAAAATACCTAATAGATAGTTATCCAGTGAAAGGAAAGCTGAAATGAATTTGCTAACAGATACAAACTAGTTAATGTCCTACAGGGGTAAGGGACACATAACCATCAGAGTTACCTTGATTCCAGAGAGAAATCTAAAGTTAAAGCCTAATTTTACAGAATATAGTCCCTAATCAAGAGTAAATAGTAATTCAAACAAAAGTAAAATCCCCTTATTTAGTTAAATAATCATTAGAGCCATTAGTGCTTTCAAGTGACATAAAAATGGATGTAGTCATGCTTTTGCCTTCTTTCTTTTTTTTTTTTTTTAAAGATTTTATTTATTTATTTGAGAGAGAGAATGAGATAGAGAGAGCATGAGAGGGGGGAAGGGTCAGGGGGAGAAGCGGACTCCCTGCTGAGCAGGGAGCCCGATGTGGGACTCGATCCCGGGACTCCAGGATCATGACCTGAGCCGAAGGCAGTCGCTCAACCAACTGAGCCACCCAGGTGCCCTTGCTTTATTTCTAAACATCAGAACATCTTTCTTAACAGAATTTTACGATGCGAAGCAAACTTCTCAGAAATATTAAGTTTATATATAAAAGAGCAGAAGATGTAGTATGACTATAAAGATTGAGAGATAATTTTGAGACGTTTTTTCCCCTATCATCCTTATTAACAACTTCAGCTGGCCTTGTTGGAAGTGCCTTTGGATTAGAGAAATAGAAGATATTATTGACTTTTTGTTAAACTCTCATATCGTGTAAGCCTTGAAAAATATATATGTTCTTTTTTTCAATTTTAAACATGCAATTTAAACCATTTCCACAAATGCTTAGACCTGTGTAATCTTCACTACTAACAAGACACAGTATTTCCATCACTCCAAAGAGTTACCCTGTGCCCTTTGCAAGGTAATGCGTCCCCATATCAAAGCAAACGGTGAATTCTATCACCATATGTGAATGTGCTTTTTCTGGAATTCATATAAATATGCATTATATTTTGTGTCTTTTTTCACACCACATTAGGTTTTTGAGATGGCTACATATTTCGGTAGTTTGTTCTTTTATATTGCTGAGAAGTGTTCTATTGTATGACTATACCACAGTATTTTTCTAATCTATTGATGGATACCTGGACTTTTTATAGTTTTGGCTAAAATGAATAACATTTTAACGATCATCCTTGCACAAAGCTTGATGTGGATATATGTTTCCATCTTGAATAAATGCTGGGTGGTACATTGCTGAGTTGTAGGGTAGATAGCTTTTTAAGAAATGATAAACTAGTTTTCCAAATTGTTTGTAGCATTTTATCTGCCAAACAACGAGATTATTATGAGGGTTCTGATAATATTGTCATGGGTCAGCAATGTTTTTCTATAAGGGATATCAAGTAAATATCCTAGCTTTGTGGGCCATACAGTCTCTGTTGTAATTACTCAGTTCTGCTATTGCAGTATGGAAGCATGCACAGAAAATACATACATAAATGGCCATGGCTGTGTTCTAATAGAATGTTATAAAAAAAGGCAACAAATGGATTTAACCCATGGGTCATATTTTTCCACTTTTGCTTGGCATCATCTCCAACATTTGGTGTCACTGATATTTTTCATTTTAGTTATGTGGGTAGATGTGATTTTAAAGCTTTGCATTTCCCCGATGACTAATGATGTTGAGCATGAAATTTTATGCTTACTGGACATTTATACATCTTCTTTCTGAAATGTCAGTTCAAATTTGTTTCTCATATTTATCTTTTTATTATTGGGGAGCAGACAAGTCCATTCCTAAATGTATGTTTGTGAATATTTTCTTTCACTATGGCTTCGCTGTTTATTTTCTTAATAGTAGGTCTTCCTGAGCAATGTTTTACTTTTGCGAAAGTTCAAATTATAACTTTTCTTAAAATTCTTAGTGTTTTCCCTTTTCTCTTCATGAAATTTTAGCTTACTTATTGTGAAGATATTCTCCAATGATTTGTTTCCTAGAAGTTTCATAGCTTTAGATTTTACATGTAGATCTGTAATCCAACAAGAGAACTGCTTAGAGAAGACACCCTTGACTTATCTCTGAACTTAGAGGAAAACACTGTCTCTCATTATAATATATGATATTAGCTATTTTTTAAGATGCCATTTACTGGGGGGCACCTGGGTGGCTCAGTCGGTTAAGCGTCCGCCTTTGGCTCAGGTCATGATCCCAGGGTCCCAGGATCGAGCCCTGCATCGGGCTCCCTGCTCAGCAAGGAGTCTGCTTCTCCCTTTGCCCTTCACCCTGCTCTTGCTCTCTCTCTCTTGCTCTTTCTCTCAAATAAATAAACAAAATTGTTTAAAAATGCCATTTACTAGAGGAAATTCCATCCTATTCCTATTGTTGATAGTTGGGTTTTTTAAATTTTTATTATCTTATTTCCTTTTCTTAAATTTAAATTCAATTAACATATAATATATTATTAATTTCAGAGGTAGAGCTCAGTGATTCATCAGTCTTATATAATACCCATGTTCATTACATCATGTGCCCTCCTCAATGTCCATCACTCAGTTACCCCATCCCCCCAGCTCCCTTCCCTCCAGCAACCCTCACTTTGTTTCCTAAGATTAAGAGTCTCTTATGGTTTCTCTCCTCTGATTTCATCTTCTTTTATTTTTCTCTCCCTTCCCTTATGATCCTCTGTTTTGTTTCTCAAATTCCACTTATGAGTAAAATCATATAATTGTCTTTCTCTGATTGACTTATTTTGCTTAGCATAATACCCTCTAGTTCCATCCACGTCATTGCAAATGGGAAGATTTCATTTTTTTGATGGCTGAGTAATATTCCATTGTGTGTGTGTGTCTGTGTGTGTCTGTGTGTGTGTCTGTGTATACCGCATCTTCTTTATCCATTCATCTGACAGTGGACATCTGGGCTCTTTCCATAGTTTGGCTGTTGTGGACATTGCTGCTATAAACATTGGGGTGCAGGTGCCCCTACAGATCACTACATTTATATCTTTGGGGTAGATACCCAGTAGTACAATTGCTGGGTCGTAGGGTAGCTCTATTTTCAACTTTTTGAGGAAACTCCATACTGTTTTCCAGAGTGGCTGCACCAGCTTGCATTCCCACCAACAGTGTAGGAGGGTTCCCCTTTCTCCGCATCCCTGTCAACATCTGTCATTTCATGACTTGTTAATTTTAGCCATTCTGACTGGTGTGAGGTGGTATCTCATTGTGGTTTTGATTTGTACTTCCCTGATGCAGAGTGATGTTGAACATTTTCTCATGTGTCCATTGGCCATTTATATGTCTTCTTTGGAGAAATGTCTGTTCATGTCTTCTGCCCATTTCTTGATGGGATTATTTGTTCTTTGGGTGTGGAGTTTGATAAGTTCTTTCTAGATTTTGGTTACTAGCCCTTTATCTGATATGTCATTTGCAAATATCTTCTCCCATTCTGTCGGTTGTTTTTTGGTTTTGTTGACTGTTTCCTCTGCTGTGCAAAAGCTTTTTATCTTGATGAAATCCCAATAGTTCTTTTTTGCCTTTATTTCCCTTGCCTCTGGAGACATGTCTAGCAAGAAGTTGCTGTGGCTGAGGTCGAAGAGGTTGCTGCGTGTGTTCTTCTCAAGGATTTTGGTGGGGTTCCTGTCTCACATTGAGGTCTTTCATCCATTTTGAGTCTATTTTTGTGTACGGTGTAAGAAAAATGGTCCAGTTTCATTCTTCTGCATGTGGCTGTCCAGTTTTCCCAACACCATGTGTTGAAGAGACTGTCTTTTTTCCACTGGACATCTTTCCTCCTTTGTTGAAGATTAGTTGACCATAGAGTTGAGGGTCCATTTCTGGGTTCTGTATCCTGTTCCCTTGATCTATGTGTCTGTTTTTGTACCAGTACCGTACTATCTTGATGATTACAGCTTTGTAATAGAGCCTGAAGTCCAGAATTGTGATGCCACCAGCTTTCGTTTTCTTTTTCAACATTCCTTTGGGTATTCGGGGTCTTTTCTGGTTCCATACAAATTGTAGGATTATTTGTTCCAGTTCTGTGAAAAAAGTGGATGGTATTTAATAGGGATTGCATTGAATGTATAGATTGCTCTAGGTAGCATAGACATTTTAACAATATTTGTTCTCCAATCCATGAGAATGGAACATTTTTCCATTTCTTTGTGTCTTCCTCAATTTCTTTCATGAGTGTTTTATAGTTTTCTGAGTACAAATCCTTTGCCTCTTTGGTTAGGTTTATTCCTAGGTATCTTATGGTTTTTGGTGCAACTGTAAATGGGATTGACTCCTTAATTTCTCTTTCTTCGGTCTCATTGTTAATGTATAGAAATACAAGTGATTTCTGTGCATTGATTTTATATCCTGTCACATTGCTGAATTCCTGTATGAGTTCTAGCAATTTTGGGGTAGAGTCTTTTGTGTTTTCCACATAAAGTATCATGACATCTGTAAAGAGTAAGAGTTTGACTTCTTGTTTGCAGACTCAGATGCCTTTCTTTTTGTTGTCTGATTGCTGAGGCTAGGACTTCTAGTACTATGTTGAACAACAGTGGTGAGAGGGGACACCCCTGTCATGTTCTTGACCTTAGGGGAAAAGCTCTCAGTTTTTTCCCATTGAGAATGATATTCGCTGTGGGCTTTTTGTGTACGGCTTTTATAATATTGAGTTATGCTCCCTCTATCCCTACACTCTGAAGAGTTTTAATCAAGAAAGGATGCTGTACTTCATCAAATGCTTTCTCTGCATCTATTGAGAGGATCATATGGTTCTTGTCCTTTTATTAATGTAGGGTATCACATTGATTGATTTGCAGATGTTGAACCCCCCTTGCAGCCCAGGAATAAATTCCACTTGGTCATGATGAATAATCCTTTTAATGTATTTGTTAGATTGTATTGGCTAGTTTCTTGGTGAGAATTTTTACGTCCATGTTCATCAGGGATATTGGTCTGTAATTCTCCTTTTTGGTGGGGTCTTTGTCTGGTTTTGGGATCAAGGTAATGCTGGCCTCATAGAAAGAGTTTGAAAGTTTTCCTTCTATTTCTATTTTTTGAAAGAGCTTCAGAAAAATAGGTATTAATTCTTCTTTAAATGTTTCATAGAATTCTCCTGGGATGTTATGCAGCCCTGGACTCTTGTTTGTTGGGAGATTTCTTATTACTGCTTCATTTTCCTTGCTGGTTATGGGTCAGTTCAGGTTTTCTATTTCTTCCTGTTTCAGTTTTGGTAATTCATACATATCTAGGCATGCATTCATTTCTTCCAGATTGCCCAATTTGTTGGCATATAGTTGCGCATAATATGTTCTTATAACTGTTTGTATTTCTTCAGTGTTGCAGTATTGGTTGTGATCTCTCCTCTTTCATTCATGATTTTATTAATTTGGGTCCTTTACTCTTCTTTTTGATAAGCCTGGCCAGGGGTTTATCCATCTTATTAATTCTTTCGAAGAACCAGCTCCTAGTTTCGTTGATCTGTTCTATTGTTCTTTTGGTTTCTATTTCATTGATTTCTGCTCTAATCTTTTATATTAATTCTGTTCTCCTGCTGTGTTTAGGCTTTATTTGCTGTTCTTTCTCCAGCTCCCTTAGGTGTAAGGTTAACTTGTGTATTTGAGACCTTTCTTGCTTCTTGAGAAAGGCTTGTAGTGCTATGTACTTCCCTCTTAGGACTGCCTTTGCTGTATCCCAAAGGTTTTGAACAACTGTGTTTTCATTTTCATTGGTTTCCATGAATTATTTAAATTCTTCTTTAATTTCCTGGTTGACGCATTCATTCTTTAGTAGGATGCTCTTTAGCCTCCATGTATTTGAATTCTTTCCAACTTTCCTCTTGTGATTGAGTTAATGTTTCAAAGCATTGTGGTCTGAAAATATACAGGGAATGATCCCAGTCTTTTGGTACTGGTTGAGACCTGATTTGTGACCCAGTATGTGATCTATTCTGCAGAATGTTCCATGTGCCCTTGAGAAGAATGTGTATTCTGTTGTTTTAAGAAAGAATGCTCTGAATGTATCTGTGAAGTCCATCTGGTCCACTGTGTCATTCAAAGCCCTTGTTTCCTTTTTTTTTTTTTTTAAAGATTTTATTTATTTATTTGACAGAGAGAGACACAGCGAGAGCAGGAACACAAGCAGCGGGAGTGGGAGAGGGAGAGCAGGCCTCCCGCAGAGCAGGGAGCCCGATGTGGGGCTCAATCCCAGGACCCTGGGATCATGACCTGAGCCGAAGGCAGCCGCTTAATGACTGAGCCACCCAGGCACCCCCCCCCTTGTTTCCTTGTTGATCTTCTGCTTAGATGGTCTGTCCATTGCAGTGAGTGGGGTATTAAAGTCCCTACTATTATTGTATTATTATCAACATGTTTCTTTAATTTTGTTATTAATTGGTTTATATAATTGGCTGCTCCCATGTTAGGGGCATAAGTATTTCCAGTTTTTAGATCTTGTTGGATGGACCCTTTAATTATGATATAGTGTCCTTCCTCATCTCTTATTACAGTCTTTGGTTTAAAATCTAATTTGTCTGATATAAGGATTGCTACCCCAGTTTTCTTTTGATGTACATTAGCATGACAAATGGTTTTCCACCCCCTCACTTTCAATCTGGAGGTGTCTTTGGATCTAAAATGAGTTTCTTGCAGACAGCATATCAATGGGTCTTGGTTTTTTATCCAATCTGATACCCTGTGTCTTTTGATTGGGGTATTTAGCCCATTTACATTCAGAGTAACTATTGAAAGATAGGAATTTAGTGCTACTGTATTACCAGTAAAGTGACTGTCTCTGTATATTGTCTCTGTTCCTTTCTGGTCTATGTTACTTTTGGGGTCTCTCTTTGCTTAAAGGATCTACTTTAATATTTCTTGCAGGGCTGATTTAGTGGTCACAAATTCTTTTAGCTTCTGTTTGTCCTGGAAGCTTTATATCTCTCCTTCTATTTTGAATGACATCCTTGCTGGATAAAGTATTCTTGGCTGCATATTTTTCTAATTTAGTACCCTGAATATATCATGCCTGTCCTTTCTGGCCTGCCAGGTCTCGGTGGATAGATCTGCTGCCAGTCTAATGTTTTTACCCTTGTAGGTTACAGACCTCTTGTCCTGCGCTGCTTTCCAGATTTTCTGTCTCTGAGATTTGCAAGCTTCACTATTTTATGTCTAGGTTTTTGACCTATGTTTATTGATTTTGAGAGGGGTTTTCTGTGCCTCCTGGATTTTGGTGCCTATTTCCTTCTCCAGACTAGGGAAGTTCTTCACTATAATTTGCTCCAATATTCCTTCTGCCCTCCCCCCCTTTCTGGGATCCCAATTACTCTAATATTGTTTCACTTTATAGTATCACTTATCTCTCAAATTCTCCCCTTGTGATCCAGTAGTTATTTCTTTTTCTCAGCTTCTTTATTCTCCATCATTCAGTCTTCTATGTCATTAATTCTCTCTTCTGCGTCATTTATCCTAGCAGTTAGAGCCTCCATTTTTTTATTGCATCTCATTAATAGCCTTTTTGATTTCAATTTGATTAGATTTTAGTTCTTTTATTTCTTTGGTAAGGGATTCTCTAGTGTCTTCTATGCTTTTTCTCAAGCCCAGCTAGTGTCTTTATAACCATTATTCTGAACTCCAGTTCTGACATCTTACTTAGGTACATACCGATTAGGTCCCTGGCAGTCAGTACTGCCTCTTGTTCTCTTTTTTTGAGGTGAGTTTTTCCATCTTGTCATTCTATCCAGAGAATAGATGAATGAGAAAACAAAATACTAAAGTGGCAACCATGACCCCAGAGAAATATACACTAAACAAATCAGAAAAGACCCAAAACGGAAACCAAAGTTTTTAAAAGAGAGAGAATGTAATCAGACAGGTGAACAGAACAGATCAATACACTGAATCCTGTGTGTATCTTGGTCTGTTCGTGAAAAAACTAGATCCCAAAATTGTAAAGAAAAGAAAACATATATGTACAGAAATAAAATTAAATACAACAAAAGGATAGAATGTAACTGTAAAAATGAAAATTATGAGACAAAAAAAAAAAAGAGAAAGAATATAAACAGACAGGTGAAGAGAACAGAGCACCAGTATATCCTGGTGTATTTTGGTCTGTTTTTTTGAACAGACTGCATCCCAAAATTGTAAAGAAAGAAAAACAGAAAAGTAAAATTAAATACAATAAATGTATAGAATGTAACTGTAAAAATGAAAATTAAAAAAGATTTTTAAAAAAGAGTTGATAAAATAAGAAATTAATTGAAAAAAGAAAGAGAAAAAAATTAAAACAAAGACTAAAGAGTTGTGGGGAAAAAAATCAACCCATGAATTCTGTATACTATCTTCCCCTAGTGCTGGAGTTTTGCAGTTCTCTATAATTGGTAAACTTGATCTTAGCTGGATATTCTTGCTGATCTTCTGGGGGAGGGGCCTGTTGCACTGTTGCAGGTGTCTTTGTCCTGGGTGGAATTGCACCACCCTTGCCAGGGGGCCAGGCTAATTAATCCAGAGCTCTGGATTGCTCTATGTGACTTTTGATCCTTGAAGACTTTCTGGGCAGCTTTGGAGGACGAGAATGAAAATGGTGGCCTCCCAGCCTCCAATCTCCAGCCCTGGAGCCAAAAGCTCAGGACCCCACTCCTCAGTGTGCCCTCAGAGAAGAGCAGTCAATCACTCCTGTCTCCCTGGTCTCCATCTACACTCCATGCTCACCCAGCCTGTGACCAAGCGTTTCTATCTCAGGCACGCAACCCAGCTTCAAGTCTCCAAACCTTGCAGACTCCTGCACACACTGGTTCTGCTCCTCCTGGAGGAAGGAGGTTCTTGCTGTGGTTCTGCCACTTGCTGGGTCCCTGCTCAGAGAGCGGTCACTGGACTGTGCCAGGGTTCATGGTTAATGGCAACCCCAAGCTGAGATCCCACTCCTAGGCTCCCTGATTACAGCTGGCTTTCCTGCTCCAATGCCTGGGAACTATGCCGCACCCCTGTTCTTTCTGTGACCCCGGGGATCCTGAGATCACACCGTCCCATCTAGGATTCCACCCTGCTCTGCCATCTGAGTGCCTTTCAGGCAGGGACATCCCTCATCCGAGCAGACTTCTAAAAGTTCCAATTTTGCCCTCCACTGCTATATCACTTTCTGATAGCCAGCTGACAGAGGCTCCACCCCACCCCCCACGGTTTATCTTCCAATATATTGCCTCAGATTCACTTCTCCACACCTCCTACCTTGCAGGAAGTGGTCGCTTTTCTATCTGTAGAATTCCAGAAATTCTTTTCTTAGATCTCTGTTTGAGTACACAGGTGTTCAGAATGATTTGATAGCTATTTAGCTGAATTCCTGGGACCAGACGAAACTAAGGTCTCCCACTCCTCTGCCATCTTGGAAAGTCCGAAAAATATATATATTCATATGCAGGAATAATTTTTCCAGAGAAATAGCACTCCTTCTATTTTCTGAACACCCTACCCAAGGCAAATTTTGGAAAGGCAATTATAGTTGTAATTTCTATTGCATAAGAAATAAATTACATGAGCCAAGTTATATAATGTATGTATGAATGTGGTTGCTACCAAAAAGGCAAGGTTATGCCTATTCTGGCCATTTTCAAACAGATTGGTAAGAAAACAAAACCACATCCACAAGAAAGGTACAAAATAACATAACTGAATTAAGATACCTTTAATCTCAGAGAATTGACATCCTGAAGAAGGTCATCTGAAAAGGAGCATAGTTGAATCAGTGTAGCTGGGAATGATTTCCACATCTTTCAGTCCTTGGCTGAATCATTTAAATCCTCAACCCAGGTTTTATGCCTAAGAGTGAGCGTTAATTCTAAAAACAGTGTTATTATAAAGCCAGATGAATAACTAATGCCTGGCATAGATCTGCTTAAGTAATTTCAACCTAAGATTTGTATTGGGGTATCATTAAGTGAACCAGAAGTTAAAGCGAAGTTGGCCTTTATAGTTTCAGAGGGACTTAATGAGTTCAAAAGTAGTGTAGCGATTTTTTTTCAATAATTGGTAAGAAAGTTACTGTGTGTGATAGAAACCTTGTATTGAAGAGATTGAATGACATTAAAGTTATTGGCATATTGCCATCAGCATTATAGAAGTGCTATTATTTCTGAATATAAGGGCTACTAATTCTTGATATGCCTTAAAAGACATGTGTCTCACAAAATGGAATGGGAAAAATAGAACCCTTTTAAGCCAAATGAAAAGAAAATCCCCCAAAAGTTCTTGGTTAATAGGTTGACATATAGGTTCAAACCCTCAGATAATCAAAATAACTTAAAAGCAAAATAAATCTCTGGTATCTATTTTGTAATATTTTTGCACTTTGAAAATAAGGCCTTTGACCTAGGAACTTGTAGGATTTTTTCCCTATATTTTCTTTCTTTTAATTAAAAAAAATTTTTTTTTAATTTCACTTAGTTTTTCCTTCCATGTTTTTATTTAAATTCCAGTTAGTCAACATACAGTGTAATATTAATTTCAGGTGTAGGATTTAGTGATTCATCACTTACAATGCCCAGTGCACATTAATAAAAGAAAGGATAAGAACCATATGATTCTCTCAATAGATGCAGAAAAAGCAAGTGACAAAGTACAGCATCCATTCTTGATAAAAACCCTCAAAAATGTAGGGATAGAGGGAGCACACCTCAAGATCATAAGGCCATATACAAAAAACCCACAGCTAATATCACTCCCAATGGGAACAACTGAGAGCTTTTCCTGTATGGTCAGGAACAAGACAGGCATGTCCACTCTCACCACTTATTTAACATAGTACTGGAAGTCCTAGCCTCAGCAGTCAGACAACAAAATATATAAAAGGTATCCAAGTCAGCAAGGAAGAAGTCAAACTTTCACTCTTTGCAGACAACATGATACTCTATGTAGAAAACTCAAAAGACTCCACCAAAAAATTTCTAGAACTAATACATGAATTCAGCAAAGTTGCAGGATATAAAATCAGCATACAGAAATCTGTTGCATTCTTATACACCAACAGTGAAGCAGCAGAAAGAGAAATCAAGGAATTGATCCCATTTACAATTACACAAAAAACCATGAGATACCTAGGAATAAACCTAATCAAATAGGTAAAAGATCTGTATGCTGAAAACTATAGGACACTTATGAAAGAAATTGAAAATGTCACAAGGAAATGGAAAAAGCATTCCATGCTCATAGATTGGAAGAACAAATATTGTTAAAATGTCTGTACTTACTCAAAGCAATCTATACATTTAATGCGATCCCTAGTGAAAATAATGCCAGCATTTTTCACAGAGCTAGAACAAACAATCCTAACATTTTAAAAAAATACTTATTTATTTGAGAGAGTGAGGGTGAGAGAGAGAGAGAGAGCACAGGAGCAGGGGCAGAGGGAGAGGGAGTGGGAAAAGAGACGCCCCTGCTGAGCAGGGAACCTGATGCGGGGCTCAATCCTAGGACCCTGGGATCATGACCTGAGCCGAAGGCAGACACTTAACTGACTGAGCCACCGAGGCACCCCAACAATCTTAAAATTTGTATGGAACCACAAAAGTCCCTGAATAGCCCAAGCAATCTTGGAAAAGAAAAACAAAGCTGGAGGTATCACAATTACAGACTTAAAGATATGTTACAAAGCTATAGTGATCAAGACAGTATGGTACTGGCACAAAAAGAGACACATAGATCAATGGAACAGAATAGAAAACCCAGAAATGGACCCACAGCTATATGGTCAATTAATCTTGAACAAAGAAGGAAAGAATATCCAGTGGAAAAAAGACAGTCTCTTCAACAAAAGGTGTTCAGAAAACTGGACAGCAATATGCAAAAGAATGAAACTGGACCACTCTTACACCGTACAAAAAGATAAATTCAAAATGGATGAGAGACCTAAATGTGAGACAGGCAACCATAAAAATCGTAGAGGAGAACACAGGCAGTAACCTCTTTGACATCAGCCATAGCAACTTCTTATTAGATACATCTCTTGAGGCAAGGTAAACAAAAGCAAAAATAAACTATTGGGACTTCATTAAGGTAAAAAGCTTCTGCACAGGGAAGGAAACAATCAACTAAGTTAAAAGGCAAACTTCGGAATGGGAGAAGATATTTGCAAATGACATATCTGATAAAGGGTTAGTGTCTAAAATATATTAAAAAACCTATAAAAGTCAACACCCCAAAACCAAGTAATCCATTTCAAAAATGGGCAAAAGACATGAATAGACATTTTTCCAAAGAAGACATACCAAATAGCCAACAGATACATGAAAAGATGCTCAACATCACTCATCATCAGGGAAATACAAATCAAAACTAACATGAGTTATCAACTCACACCTGTCGGAATGGCTAAAATAAACAACACAGGAAACAAGAGATG
Source organism: Mirounga angustirostris (assembly GCF_029215605.1). NCBI lineage: Eukaryota > Metazoa > Chordata > Mammalia > Carnivora > Phocidae > Mirounga > Mirounga angustirostris. The sequence continues at coordinate 48,816,589 of NW_026991717.1, read as the reverse complement.
TTGTCAAGGATATGGAGAAAGGGGAACCTTCTTACACTGTTGGTGGGAATGCAAACTGGTGCAGTCACTCTGGAAAACAGTATGGAGGTTTCTCAGAAAGTTAAAAATAGAACTACCCTAGGACCCAGCAATTGCACTACTAGGTGTTTATCCAAAGGATACAAAAATACTGATTCAAAGGGATACATGCATCCTGATATTTATAGCAGCATTATCAACAATAGCCAAATTATGGAAACAGCCCAAATGTCCATCAATTGATGAATGTATAAAGAAGATGTGGCATATATACACAATGGAATAGTACTCAGCCATCAAAAGAATGAAATCTTGCCATTTGCAGCATCATGGATGGAACTAGAGGGTATTATGCAAAGTGAAATAAATCAATCAGAGAAAGACAATTATCATATGATCTCACTCATATGTGGAATTTAAGAAACAAAACAGAGAATCATAGGGGAAGGGAGGGGAAAATAAAACAAGATGGAATCAGAGAGGGAGACAAACCAGAAGAGACTCTTAATCTTAGGAAACAAACTGTAGGTTGCTGGAGGGGAGGTGGCATGGGAGTGGGGAAAATGAGTGATGGACATTAAGGAGGGCGCATGATGTAATGAACACTGAGTATTATATAAGACTGATGAATCACTGAGCTCTACCTCTGAAACTAATAATACACTTTATGTTAATTAATTGAATTTAAATTTTAAAAATCACTATGATGAATACGGAATATCACAATTTTATATGTCACTTATACCTCAGTAAAGCTGAGTTTTAAAAAAAAAATAAATTAAAAAAGAATGAAATCTTACCATTTGCAATGACATGGGTGGAGGTAGAGGGTAGTATGCTAAGCAAAATTAAGTCTGTTAGAGAAAGACAAAAACCATATGAGTTCACTCATATATGGCATTTAAGAAACATAACAGATGAACATAGAGAGAAAAAAAAGAGAGAGGCAAACCATAAAACAGACTCTTAACTATAGAGAACACACTGAGGGTTGCTGGAGGGGAGGTGGGCAGGTGGATGGGTTAAATGGGTAATGAGTATTAAGGAGCACACATGTTGCAATGAGCACTGGGCATTGTAAGTGATGAATCACTAAATCCTACACCTGAAATTAATATTACACTGTATGTTAACTGGAATTTAAATAAAAACACGGAAGAAAAATCTAAATGAAATTAAAAAAAATTTTTTTTTAATAAAAAAAAGAAAATATACGGAAAAAAATCCTTGACATTGATCTTGGCAATGATTTTTTGGATATGACACCAAAACATAGGCAACAAAATAAAAAACAAGTAGGATTACATCAAACTAAAAATCATCTGCACAGCAAAAGAAATAATCAATGAAAAGGAAAGGCAACCTACAGAATAGGAGAAAATATTTGCAAACATATATATATATCTCCAAAATATATAAGGAACCCATATAACTGGATAGTAAAAATCCAATTAATCAAATTTAAAAATGACCAAAGGACCTGAATAGACATACAAATGAACAATAGGTACATTAAAAGGTTCTCAACATCAGTAGTCAATAGGGAAATGTAAATCAAAACTACAATAAGATATACCTTTACACCTCTTAGTATGGCTAATATGAAAAAGGCAATAAGAAGTGTGGGCAAAGATATGGAAGAAAGGGAAACTTTTTGCACTGTTGGTGGGAATGTAAATTGGTACAGCCATTATGGAAAATAATATGGAGATTCCTCAAAAAATTAAAAATAGAAGTACCATAAAATTTAGCAATCTAGCTTTTGGGTGTATATCCCAAGGAAATGAAATCACTGTCTCACAGATATCTTCACTCCTATGTTCAGCAGAGCATTATTCACAATAGCCAAAACATGGAAACAACCTAAGTGTGTATCAATGAATAAATGGATAAAGAATATATGATAAATGACAAACAGATAGATATAGATGGATATATGTTTATATATTATTATTATTCAGCCATAAAAAAGTAGGAAATCCTGCCATTTGCAACAACATGGGCATTATGTTAAGTGAAATAAATCAGAGAATGACAAATGCTGTATGTTGTCACTTAGATGTGGAATCTAAAAATGTGAACTCACAGAAATAGAGTGGATTGGTGGTTACCAGGGGCTGAGAGATAGGGAGAAAGGGGAAATGTTAGTCAAACAGACTTTAAGTTATAAGATGAGTAAGTTTTGGGGATCTAATATACAGCATGATAACTACAGTTCAAAATACTGTGTTGTTATAAACACATACACACACACACACACACAATTCTGTGTTGTATTTTGGAAGTCGCTAAGAGGGTAGATCTTAAATGTTCTCACCACACACACATACACATACCAAAAGGCAACTGTGTGAAGTGATGGATGTGTTAACTAAAAAAATTTTTTTAAATGTTAATAATAGCAGAAACCAGGTGGGGAGAGAGAAGATTGAGGGGTTATATGGGAAGTCTCTGTACTTTCTACCTCAGTTTTCTGTAAACCTAAAACTGCTAAAAGAAATCTATTAACTAAAAAAATTCTCTATATAATTTCAATCATGTTAGAGTCATTGAGACTTGCTCTATAGCCCAATTTTTTTTACAGCCCAATATTTTATAATGTTTCATGTGTGCTTCATACAAAGTGTGTATTTTATAGTAATTCTTTAGATCAATTTCATTAATTTTATTCCAATCATATATATTTATATTTATTTTTGTCTGCTTATTTTATAAATTGTTGAGAGAGGTGCATTAGAAATGTCTCAGTATGTGAATTTGGAAAAAATTTGATTTAAACATTTTGAGACTATATTATTAGGATTATACAAATTTAAAATACTTATATCTTCCTGTCCAACTACACCTTTTCATTATGAAATTACCTTTAAATCTAGTAATGCTTTCTGTATTTGGGTTTATTTGTTTGATATCAATATGGCAACAGCTACACTAGCTTTTTGGGAGGAGTTTAGTATTTGCAATGGTATCTCTTTTCCCACGCTTTTATTTAAATCTTAATGTTTTAGATGTGTTTCTTGTAAACATCATATATAGTTATATTGTGTTATTTTACCCAGCTCGAATTTATGTCAATTCCTGATATATTTGGTTGTAAATCTATCATCTCATCCTGTGATTTCTACTTGTCTCACCTTTTCTGTTTCTTTTTCTCTCCTTTCTTGACTTCTTTTGAACTGCTTAATCTTTTCATATTATGCCTTTTCCAGAGTGGAAATTACACATTAGACTTCTCTTCTTTTTTTTTTTTTTTTTTTTTAGATTTATTTATTTATTTATTTGAGAGAGAGAGAATGAGAGACAGAGAGCATGAGAGGGAGGAGGGTCAGAGGGAGAAGCAGACTCCCTGCCGAGCAGGGAGCCCGATGCGAGACTCGATCCCAGGACTCCAGGATCATGACCTGAGCCGAAGGCAGTTGCTTAACCAACTGAGCCACCCAGGCGCCCTAGACTTCTCTTCTTTTAATGGTGACACTAGAATCTTTAAAATTCATACCTAACTTATCAAAATGTAATCAATACCTTTACTCTCCTCCAGCCCGATACCAGTTTCTTGGAACACATTAACTTTATTTTCCCATCTCCGTTTGTATGCTTTGAATATTAAAATTCCATGTTACAATTTTCTTTTCTCTCACAAGTTGTTGTCTCTCTTTTATTAAGTCATTGTTCATTTAGTTTTACCTATGTATGTTCTTTATTCCTTCTTTGTTTCAGACCTTCCATTTGAGATTACTTTCCTCTTGCCTGAAGTATGACCTGAAGTATGTCAATCTCAAAAATGTCTTCTCTTGATACATGGAATTCTAGGTTGACAATTAATTCTTTAATTCTTTATTACTTAATTAAGAACAGTTCAACATATTCTATTGTCTTCTGGCTTTCATTGAACTATTGAAAAATAAGTCATGAGTACAAAAGTTACTCTTTTGAAGGTGATCTTTTACATCTGGCTTCCTTAAAGACTGTCATTGGATCGTGGATCACCACATCAAAAACTAATGATGTATTGTATGGTGACTAACGTAACATAATAAAATTAAAAAAAAAAAAAAGACTGTCATTGGTGTTCTGCATTTCACCATGAAGTACCTAATCATGATATCTTTTTATTTCTTTTTCTGTATTTGAATCATGGATTGTTGTCTTTCATCAGTTCTGGAAAGTTCTTAGCCATGATCTTTTAAAAATTGCCTGCATTCATACTCTCTTTCCTTTCCTTCTGGAATTCTGATAAATGTGTATTAGACCTTGTCACTCTATCCCAATGTTTTTAATGTTCCTTTCATAGTTTTAAGTCTTTCTGTGTTACATGCTGTATTTCTTCTAACTTATTTTTTGGTTCACTTATTCTTTCTTCAATTGGCTATAATCTGCTGATAAACACATCCATTACATTTTAACTGTGGTTGTTATGTAGTTTACTTTTTCTTTCTAGAAGTTTCTAATTGGTCATTTTGGTCTGTTTTATATCTATTATTTACAGAAAATTTCAAGTTATCTTTCATTTCTTCAAACATACTACATAGAGAGGGGTTTTAAATTTACGTCTGATAATTCTTATACCTGAATACTTTGTGCATCTATTTATTCTGTTGTTTCTGCTAGTTTTTATTCATTGTATCTTGCATTTTTCTGTGCTAGGTATTTTGACTGTGTATACCTCATTTTGTTCTTGAAAATTATTGGTGGGGATTCTTTAAGACTTATAATGAAGGTACCTGTATAAATTTCCTATTGCTGCTATAATAAATAACCACAAACTTGGGGCGCCTGGATGGCTCAGTCGTTAGGTGTCTGCCTTCGGCTCAGGTCATGATCCCAGGGTCCTGGGATTGAGTCCCGCATCGGGCTCCCTGCTCAGCGGGAAGCCTGCTTCTCCCTCTCCCACTCCCCCTGCTTGTGTTCCCTCTCTCGCTGTGTCTCCCTCTGTCAAATAAATAAAATAAAAACTAAAAAAAAAAGAAATACAAACTTAATGGTGTAAGACAACACATATCATTCTCTTACAGTTCTGAAATCTAAAATCAAAGTGTTAGCAGGGCTGTATTCCTTCTGGACACCCTAGGGAAGAATCTGTTTCCTTGCCTTTTTTTTAGCTACTACAGGCTGCTTACATTCTTTGGCTCATAGCCCTTTGCCTTACTTCAACCTCTGCTTCCATTATCATATCTCTTAGTTCTGACTCTGACCCACCTGACTCCTTCTATAAGAATCCTTGTGATTACATTGGGCTCACCTGGATTATCCAGGCTAATCTTCTACCTCAAGATTCTTAATTTAATCACATCTGCAATGTCCTTTTTGCCAAGTAAACATATTCCCAGGTGCTAGGGATTAGAACATGAACACCTTTTGTTTTGAGAGAAGGGGGCATTATTCAGTCCACCACAGTACCTTCCTCAGGGAGTATTTGTGTTTCTTCTGCCAGGCTCTAATCCAGGACCATCTCAAAACAAGTTCATGGCTTGAGGTTTTCTGGACACCAGGTGATATAAATCTAGGCTATACATCTATGGGAGGATACACTGGGTCATCACAAATTCTCATGGAAGGTTTAACCCCTTCTTTTTTTTCTTTTCAGCACCAAAGTAGTGTTCTTTGTCATCCACTGGAAGTGGGAATTAGCACAGATTTATGTGTTCTTTTCTTTTTCTTTTAAGTTTTTATTTAAATTCTAGTTAACACAGTGTAATATTAGTTTCAAGTGTACAGTTTAGTAATTCAACACTTACAACACCCAGTGCTCATCACTGCAAGTGCACTCTTTAATCCCCATCACCTATTTCACCCATCCCCCCCCACCTCCCCTCTGGTAACCATCAGTTTGTTCTCTATAGTTAAGAGTCTATTTCCTGGTTTGCCTCTCTCTTTTCTACCCCTATGATCGTTTGTTTTGTAAATTCCACATATTAATGAACTCACATAGTATTTGTTTTTCTCTGACTATTTCACTTACTATAATACTCTCTAGCTCTATCCACATTGTTGCAAATAGCAAGATTTCATTTTTTTTTTATGGCTGAGTGACACTGCATTGTATGTATATATATATATCTATATCTATATATATCTATATATATATACACACACACACATATATACCACATCTTTATCCATTCATCAGTTGATGGACATTTGGGCTGTTTCCATAATTTGGCTATTGTAGATAATACTACTGTAAACATAAGGGTGCATATATCCCTTCAAATTAGTATTTTTGTATTCTTTGGGTAAATACCTAGTAATGTGATTGCTGGATTGTAGGGTAGTTCTATTTTTAACTTTTTGAGGAATCTCCATACTGTTTCCAGAGTGGCTGCACCAGTTTGCATTCCCACCAACAATGCAAAAGGGTTCTCCTTTCTCTACGTCCTCACCAACACCTGTTGTTTCTTGTGTTGTTGATTTTAGCCATTCTGATGAGTGTCCCCACCTCCCACTTGGAGTTTGACATCTGTCCCCACTATGCTACAAGTTCACCAAAACCAAATTCAAGTTTTTCAGGAGTGACAAAAACTCTCAGGCCAAAAGTGGCTTTGGTGTTGTGACTTCTCCCTCTGGGTTTCAGCTTTCCTTTGGATTTGGCCTGGCAGTTCCTTTTGATCTTGTCAGTTCTTCAGTGCTCTTAACTTTAAAATATGCATTTTATTCAGCATTTTTGGTGTTTTTAGTAAGAGCATTAGTTCAAATACTTACCTGCCATGCCACAAAATTTAAGTCCCCAAGCAAATTCTTTATAGTGAACACATACTAGTTTTGCAATTAAAAAAAGATGGGCAGAAACCTCAAGTTATTTGAAGAGGAAGATAAGTCATGATTATTATCCCCCCAAAATGAAAATAGTGATAATTATTTTCTATGACTTCAGAAGAAAATGAATTCATAATAGAGTGAAACAGTTTGACAGGTTTAATGGCAGAAGTGTGATTTAGGGGCCCCTGGGTGGCTCAGTTGTTAGGCATCTGCCTTCGGCTCAAGTCATGATCCCAGGGTCCTGGGATCAAGCTCCGCATCGGGCTCCCTGCTCAGCGGGAAGCCTGCTTCTCCCTCTCCCACTCACCCTGCTTGTGTTCCCTCTCTCTCTGTGTCTCTCTGTCAAATAAATAAAATCTCTTTAAAAAAAAAGAAGTGTGATTTAAAGTGCAAGATAATATTCCATTGTATGTACATACCACATCTTCTTTATCCATTCATCTACTGATGAATACTTAAATTTCTTCCATATCTTGGCTATTGTAAATAATGTGGAAATCAGCATAGGGTTGCATATATATTTTTGAATTAGTGTTTTTGTTTTCTTTGGGTAAATACCCAATAGCAGAATTATTGGATCATATGGTGTTTCATTTTTAATTTTTTGAGGAACCTCCATACTGTTTTCCACAAGGGCTGTACCAATTTATTTAGCCATTAAAAAAGGAAGAGATCTTGTCATTTACAACAATTTGGATGGACCTAGAAGGTATTATGCTAAGTGAAATAAGTCAGAGAAAAACAAATACCATATGATTTCCCTAAAAAACAAAGCAAGTGAATAAATAAATAAAAGGCAGAATCAGACCTATAAATACAGAGAACAAACTGACGATTGTCAGAGAGGAAAGAGGTGGGACAATGAACAAAATGGATAAAGGGGAGTGAGAGATACAGGCTTCCAGTTATGGAACGAATAAAAGGAATAAAAGGTACAGCATAGAGAATATAATCAATGGTATTGTAAAGGCTTTGTGTGGTGACAGATGGTAGCTATACTTGTGGTGAGCACAGCACAATATGTAAACTTGTTGAATCATTATGTTGTATACCTGAAACTAATGTAACATCATGTGTCAACTATATTCAAATAAAAAAAAGAAACCATGCAATTTTATTGGCTACTCAAAAATTAAAAGAAAAATTACAATTGAATATTCATATAGTATTTGGTTCCACTCTATGTAACCTGCCGAAAAAATCCAGCACTAAACATCTGTCACTCTTGAATGAACTTACTAGATTCCTAAGAAGGGGGAAGAATGTGTGTGTGTGTGTGTGTGTGTGTGTATGCAAGATAGACCAATGGATTTTGATGTAACAGAATAAAAAATATCTCATTAATTTTTGTGGCTTCACCTTTACTTAGCTCATGAGCAAATCTGTGTGGCTGGAAGCAAGTTTGAGATGTGAATCTATGGAGTTTTTCATCTCTGTATTTCCCTTCTCCTTACCTCCCATTCAAGCATGTTAACTCTGTGATTATTGCCTCCAAGGAGGTATGCAGCAGAATGGAAAGCAGAAATAACCCACAAGTCTCCTTGGCTTTTGCATTCCAGAAGTGTAAGACCTTAGAAAAACTAAAAGGGGAAGTTAGAGGAAAGGGAGAATAAAATTTCCAGGCATAAATGGCATGTCTCAGAAGAAACATCAAAGAACAAAGGTCTACCTCGGACTAAAATGATATTCTCTTGGATTGAGGGTAGTAGATGAAAAGGAGACTCATGGGGTCCAGAGCTTAGACACAGGGGTACTGCTTTCAAGTAGTGCCACCAGGTAGATAGTGGAGAGAAAGAAAGTAGATAGAGAGAAATGGCTCTAGGACCATCCAGGGAGATGGAACATAGGCAGTCTAAAAATGATCCCAGGCACTAAATTGACACAAAAGCAGCAGAGAGCTTCTGAAATTGGAGGGACCATGGAGATAGGACAGTGGACTCCTAGTGGTAACTGTGTAAGTTCTCCTTGCCCTGGCACTGTATTCGACCCTAAAATCACAGTACAACTAAAGGAGAAGAGCATACCCCAGAATGGCTGAGGACAATTTTCCTGTCAGTCCAGTGGAACAGAGTCAGAGGATAAGTCAGTATCAGAAAGTAAGTTGAAATGCAGAAAGAGAAATAACTGGTTTATCTTAGCCAAGCTTATGACTGACGTTCAAATTACTTCATCTTTATCTAGTTCTGACATTTTTCACAAGCTTCATGCAAATGCTTCCTAAAAATTTTGTGCTGGGTATTCCGCTATCACCTCAAATTTGGCATATTTGTAACTGTACCACTAATATTTCTGCTGAGGCAGAGCCAGCTGAGACAATTACCTCTATACTATCCTTCTTGTAATCAGGGGAGAAACCAAAGGATAGGGAAAAGCAATTTGAATAATTTGAGTGTCTTTATTGTTACTTCATGTCAGAATGCTTTGTATTTAGCAAGCCCTTCTTTGAATGAGGCTCTGGATATCACAATTTCATGGCCACCACTCTCCACTCTGCATTGCTCAAATCTACTTCTTAAAATATGTTCAGAGAGAAGTTCCTTTAGGATTCTGGTTGGCCTACCCTACTGGGGAAAACTTAGAAGAGGAATGTTAATGAGATGAACTACAGCTTCCGTAATTGCAGCTTCTCTAGATGTCTCTCACCCTCAGCTGGCACCTCTGGCTGTTTTTGGACATAATTCCCATGTGAGAAAGAGGCACTATTCTTCAGGATACTGTATTCATTTTAAAGCAATATCCAACAGTCCCCCAAAATGTTTGGATAGTCCCCCTTTCCCAGTATGTATGTATCTGCATAAATGGCCATAGGTCCTACTGGGGAATGATTTTACCGGTAGATTTGTTCTGCTGTTGTGCAGCTAGCTCTTTCTTCTGAGAAACTGGCATCCTCTGGACCACCCCCCCACCCCGCCCCCAAAAAAGTATTCTATTCTGAAATTTGAGTAAAAGATCATGAAGTTTTACTGGAAAAGTTACCCTCAGCCTCCTATTTAGCCATCCTTGATTTCTTCTAAGGGTACCAGTTGAGTAATACAATTAATTTTGTCCATCTGTTTTAGTCCTCAGTATGCAGTTTTCTACTAAGCATCTCCATAACTCTCTGTGGATCAGTTCTCTTTGCTACCAGTCTGAACTTGCCACTCATTACAATAATTGCATCTACCTAGCATCTAATTAAGTGCTACCATGTGGTCTCTATCTTTTTGGGGTCTTATCATCACTGTTACCCTAAGTGAGCCTGGTACTGTAACCATCTCTTTTGTCGTCAAACCTAGCATACAAAAGAGAACTAACACTGAATTTTTTACTGATTGTCTTCCTTCAGCCAGCACATCCCTATGGTCTTGCTAAATTGTGTATCCTTCAGGTCTTCACATGGAACATAATCATTTAGGGAGATATTTTGTGTTCATTTCCTTGTGCCTTTCAATTTCTTTTTCCATTTGTCACAGGAATTCTGGCATTTTGACCTCCCTTATTGTGGGCCATCATTTTTTCCATGCTGTTAGGTGTTACCCAGTTGGTGAGTTCACAGAGATCACAGAGAGTTCACAGATATTCCCTCTTTTGGGATCCTTGTTAAATCCTGTATCGCAGGGCTAATCTTTTGTTCTAATCCCCATGATCAAGTACTCAAGAATACAGCCTCAGGCATACTTCCAGCTCTTTCCAGCACATACCATCTGGGTCCTGGATCTCCTTTCTGTCCTCTTTCATGTCCCAACATGTCCCTAGCTGGGCTTTGTTATGACCCTCATCAAAATCTTTCCCCAACTACCTACCTCACAGATTCTAAGATGGGCGCATATTGTCTTGCAGGGAGTAGAAATCTGCATTTTCTTCAAGCAAGAGGAAGTGGTAGCTCTGAATAAGGAGGTCTGGGCTACTTATGCAGGCGCATAACTCAGGGAAATCTAAGAGTTCAAGATTTTCAGGGATATCAACCCAAATGTCCCCACTCCAAGAGTTAAGGTCCAATTCTTTCTCAAACAGAGTCTAGAACTTACTATAGCAGAGCTGTCTTGTTTGAAAGTTGAACTTTTTTGGAAAGTACCTATTCTGACAATTAAGTTCTGGGCCTGATCCTAAGTTTTTTCTGCCTTCTTGCTACAGAGAGCCACTTTATATGTTGCTAACGGGCCCCCTGGTTTTCCACTTGACTTTCAGTTGCCTATTAATTGCTCTCAGCCTTTTACCTTTTTCTAGAGCATCAATCCAGTTTGGCATTAGCTATGGAATTCCATTGTCCTTGTAGTTACCACTGTATCCATAGTTTTCAAATGTCTGATACATAAAACCAGCTAGAGTATAACTTTCCACTACTGTGCCATTCCATCTCACTACTAGTGGAAATTTGAACAACTGCATAGCTCCCTGCAGCCAGAGGCTGTTGTTGCTTCATTTACCATCAGTGATGGCATCCTCTTTACCAAGCAGGTAGTGAATGAACTAGCTCTAAATCCCCATCTTGCCTGTTTTCTTAGACCACTCCTGGCACCAATTCTTGCAGGTTGGATTTTCTAGGAAGTACAGTGGATTGGAGTTCAGGGTTCAGGATGCTTATTAGGAAATGCCATTGGGATCAATACTGTGGAAGAAAGGAGAAAGAAGCAGGGTTTGGCAGATGGAGAAGTTGAGCTGTGATGCAGGCCCAAATGATAGCTTTGATGGAACCCATGGAGAAGTTTGGCCCATCAGAGTTTTCCCTGTGTTGGACCCAAATGGCAGGGACTTTATACCCCCCCTGCTAATGAGTCACTCTAACCTAATGTTAGAAACAACAACTGTTGGTGAGGATGTAGACAAAAAGGAACCTCATGCACTGTTGGTGGGAATGTAAACTCAAATAGCCACTGTGGAAAACAGTGTGGATGTTCCTCAAAAATTAGAAATAGAAATACTATATGATCCAATAATTCCACTATTGGGTATTTACCCAGAAAAAATGAAAACACTAATTTGAAAAGATATATGCACCCCTATATTTATTGCAACATTATTTACAACAGCTAAGACATGGAAGTAACCTAAGTGTCCATCAATAGACAAGTGGATAAGGAAAATATGGTATATACACAATGGAATATTACACAGCCATAAAAAGGATGAGATGGTGCCATTTGAGACAACATGAATGACCTAGAGGGTATTATGCTAAGGGAAAATAGACGGAGAAAGACAAATACCATATGATTCCACTCATAATGGAATCTTAAAAAGTGAATAAACAAACAAAAATCAGAATCAGAACTATAAATACAGAGAATTAACTGATGGTTGATGGAGGGGAGGGAGTGAGGGATGGATAAAATGGGTGAAGGGGAGAGGGAGATCCAGCCCTCCAGTTAGGAATGAATAAGTCACAGGAATAAAAAGCAGAGCATAAGGAACATAGTCAATCATATTGTAATTGCAATAAAATGGGACAGAGGGTAGCTCTACTTCTGGTGAACATAGCATAATGTATAAACTTGTCAAATCACTAAGTTGATCACCTGAAACTAATGTAACATTGTGTGTCAATGATACCTTAAAAAAAAAGGAAGAAAACCTAATGTTGACCCCATAACCTCCCTGCCAAAAAGGAAGTGACTGCTACATAGTTTCTTCCTAAATAAGCTCCCTAATTAATTTTCTTATTTCAATTAATGGTGACCTCAGTATCCTAATCAACCATACTTTAAATGATAATATCATGGCTTACCCCTTCTCTGTAACATTTCCAATCAATTAGCAAGCCCTGTGTTTTTTGTTTTTTGTCCTTTTTTGTTTTTTGTGTGTGTTTTGTGTGTGGTAAAATACATGTAACATAAAATTTACCATTTTGACCATTTAAAATATACAATTCAGTGGCATTCACAATGGTATGTAGCCATTATCACTACCTAGTTCCAGAACATTTCCATCATCATGAAAAGAAACCCTGTACTCATTAAATAGTCAATCCCCATCATCTCCTTTCCCTAGTCCTTGGCAACCATTAATTTGCTTTTTATCTCTATGGATTTGCCTATTCTGGATATTTCAAATAAATGGAATCATACAATATTGGTACTTTTGTGTATGGCTTATTTTATAATGCCTACAAGGTTTATCCATGTTGTAGCATGTAGCATTTCTTCATTCCTTTTATTTGCCAAATAATATTCCATCATATGAATATACCACATTTTATTTATTCTTTCATTATTTGAGGAGTTGATTACATTTTTCGATTATTAGGAATACTGCTACTATGAACATGCATGTACAAGTTTTTGTTTGAATACCCATTTTCAGTTTTTTTGAGAATATACCTAGCGGGGAATTGCTGGGTCATATGGTAATTCTATATTTAACTGTTTTAGGAACAGCCAAACAAGCCCCATATTTTGAAATGGGTTTCCCTTATATCCATTATTTCCATTTTTGCTACCATCAATATGAGGATTTATTCTTTTATGCTTGAATTACTTCAAAATTACTGGTATTAGTCCTCCTAACAGTTCTGCTTAATGCCATCACACATCTTCCTAAAATAAAATTTTGATAATACCAATTCACTTCCTAAACCCCATCTAGAACTTCTGCTTAGAACAATATCCTAATTCTTAGGATACTAATTCTTAGTTAGGCATGTAAACCCTCCACATTCACATTCCAGATTTAAGTCTCACATCTCATGCTCCAAATCCTCCAGATAAACTAGTTCACTTGTCCTCTGAGTACATCTTGAGTTTTTCCAGTTCTTCTTGTTTTCTTGAAATCCATTTCCTCATTCCATCTCATTCATGGATAGGTTGCAACTTATCCATGATTTAATTACAAAGCCATTTCTCTTTCCAGTTTGTCCCACCTCTGAACTTCCAAAGCTTGTAGATCAAGTTGGAATTTTATTTTGTCTCTTTAATTAGAGAGTGTTGCAAACTCCTGGAACAAAGAATCTATTTTTCAGAAAATATTATGCTATTTTAAAGAGGACAAGATTGGGGGGGGGGGGGGATGATGTAAAAAGTGTAAAGACAACAACAAAATCAAATTAATGATAGTGGTTAAAATAACTTGAGTTTGGACTTTTTTGTTGAATCTAGTGAAGAGAAAGATTTCTAAAGATACATGCCAGCCCTGAGGGAAAATTCTTCTCTGATAAGGTAGATAATACAGTAATGGGAAATATAACTATGAATTTAAATCTTACTAACAAAGAGCTGAAGATAATCTGAGATTGGAATCTCTGGAGAGGAGACTATGTCCTTTCTGTCCCTCTGGCTTTGGACCTGAAAAAATGGGATTGTCGAAGTCAGAAATTTATTTTACTTTAAATACAGAAAAATGAATTATGGTACTAAGGCTAGAATATCTGTAGAGGAATATGGTTTAAAATATGAGTTTCTTACAAATATGAAATTATCACTATTCAATCATTAATTATTTCATTGGGAAAATGAGGTAACTGGCACATAAGGAAATAAAATTAGCTATATAAGGAACTTTGTGATAAACTCAGATTTTGAAATGATCTTTAAAAAACAGACGGAATGGCACATAATTAAAAGACAAACAGCATAATGTGGCATGAATCTTTAAAACTGGAAGGTTGGAATTCCAATGGATAAGAAATGCAAAAAATAAGAAATGTGCCCCCTCTACTTCTTTTTTTAATTGAAGTGTAGTTGACACACAATGTTACATTATTTTCAGGTGTATTCTACTTTCTTTTAAGATGTTTAGATTATTGGATGAAAATAATTGAAAAGGCACACTTTAGCTGTTTTAGGCAAGATAAGCAGTGTTTACTAAAGAAGGTAGGATTGTAACTCCTATTTTCCTTCCATTTTATCCAGCAAATAGCATTCAGAGGTAAAACTAACTTTAAAGTGGAAAGAGAATAGAAGCCTCTGATAAATGAGGAACTGGACTTAATGCACCTAGAGGCTTTAGATAAATTTAGAATTCTTCATTTATATAGATTGTGGTGTAGATTAGGACACTTTTCTTAAATACTTATGTGAAAGATCTTCTGGGTCAGAGATGTTGCAATCTGAGCAGAAGAGGGATATTGTTGACCTCGGCCATGACCATAGAATATGGTATGGAACTAAAGGGCCAAAATGCTCGTTTTTACTTGGGATAATTGAGAGGAGCATTTATACTCCATTGAGAAGACCTTTTGGTTTCCTTGCTTACATGAGATAATGTCCACCTTTGAAAGAGCGAAGATTCATTTTTACTGTGGTGCTTCTGGGTATGGGTGTGTTTTTCTTCTTCAGAGTTTGCTCTAACTCTACTCTTTGAGGGTTCACAGATTATTTGATTTACTGATAGGAGATCCCACATAATATCTCCTTAGAACAAAGGACCCACCTTATGGCAAAGGAGATGAGGCAACTTGCATGTGACTATGGAATCTACTTGTTCTACCACATATAGCACAACCCAGGAGCTATCAGCCTGATACTATAGTGGAATGGCTGGGGGTTTGTTTGTTTGTTTTTGAGGATAGTTAACACACAATGTTGCATTAGTTTTAGGTATACAACATAGTGATTTGACAAGTTTATACATTATGTTATATTCACTACAAGTGTAGCTACCATCTGTTGCCATACAATGCTATTACAATACCATTAACTATATTTCGATACCTTTTATCCCTGTGACTTAGTCATTCCATAACTGGAAGCTTGTATCTCCCACTCTCCTTCACCCATTTTGTCCATCACCTCATCTCTCTCCCCTCTAGCAACCATCAGTTTGTTCTCTGTATTTATAGGTCCAACTCTGCTTTTTGTTTATTAATTTTTTTTTAGATTTCACACGTGAGTGAAATAATATGGTATTTACCTTTCTCAGTCAGACTTATTTCACTAAGCATAACACCCTCTAGGTCCATTCATGTTGTCTCAAATGGCATTATCTCATCCTTTTTATGGCTGTATAATATTCTGTGTGAGATATATATCTCACATTTTCCTTATCCATTCATCTATCAGTGGACATACTTAGGTTGCTTCCATATCTTGGCTATTGTAAATAATGCTGCAGTCATGTCCACAATAGCCAAACTGTGGAAAGAGCCAAGATGTCCATCGACAGATGAATGGATAAAGATGTGGTATATATATACAATGGAATATTATGCAGCCATCAAAAGAAATGAGATCTTGCCATTTGCAACGACATGGATGGAACTGGAGGGTATTATGTTGAGCGAAATAAGTCAAACAGAGAAAGACATGTATCATATGACCTCACTGATATGAGGAATTCTTAATCTCAGGAAACAAACTGAGGGTTGCTGGAGTGGGGGGTGGGGTGGGAGGGATGGGATGACTGGGTGATAGACACTGGGGAGGGTATGTGCTCTGGTAAGTGCTGTGAATTGTGCAAGACTGTTGAATCTCAGATCTGTACCTCTGAAACAAATAATGCAATATATGTTAAGAAAAAAAAAAAAGAAGAAGAAGAAGGTAGCAGGAGGGGAAGAATGAAGGGGGGGAAATCGGAGGGGTAGACGAACCATGAGAGACGATGGACTCTGAAAAACAAAGTGAGGGTTCTAGAGGGGAGGGGGGTGGGAGGATGGGTTAGCCTGATGATGGGTATTGAGGAGGGCACATTCTGCATGGAGCACTGGGTGTTATGCACAAACAATGAATCATGGAACACTACATCTAAAACTAATGATGTAATGTATGGGGATAATATAAGAATTAAAAAATTAAAAAAAAATAATGCTGCAGTCAACATAGGGTGCCTATATCTTTTTGAATTAGTGTTTTCATTTTCTTTGGCAATTCCCAACAGTGGAATTACTGGATTATATAGTATTTGTATTTTTAATTTTTGAGGAACCTTCATACTGTTTTCTATAGTGGCTGTTTCAATTTACATTCCCACCCATATTGTATGAGGGTTCCTTTTTCTCCACATCCTCACCAACACTTGTTATTTCTTGTGTTTTAGATTTTAGCTATTGTGAAAGGTGTAAGGTGATATCTCATTGGGGGTTTGATTGCATTTCCCTGATAATTAGTAATGTTGAGAATTTTTTCCAAAATTTGGAAAAATCTCCATTCAGGTCCTCTGCCCATTTTTTAATTGGATTGTTTGGGGGGTTTTTGGTGTGGAGTTGTATGAGTTCTTTATATTTTGGATATTAACCCCTTATTGGATATTTCATTTGCAAATACCTTCTTCCATTCAGCAGATTGACTTTTTGTTTTATTGGTGTTTTTCTTTGCTGTGCAAAAGCTTTTTATTTGGATGGAGTTCTAATAGTTTATTTTTGCCTTTGTTTTCCTTGCCTTAGGGGACATATCTAGAAAAATATTACTACAACCATGTCAGAGAAATTACCACCTGTGTTCTCTTCTAGGATTTTTATGGTTTCAGTCTCACATTGAGATAGGTCTTAATCCATTTTGAGTTTATTTTTATGTATGGTGTTAGGAAGTGGTCCAGTTTCATTCTTTTGCATGTAATTGTTCAGTTTTCCCAGCACCATTTATTGAAGAGACTTTCTTTTCCCTACTGTATATTCTTATCTCCTTTGTCATAGATTAATTGATTATATAATTGTGAGTTTATTTCTGGGCTCTCTATTCTGTTCCATTGGTTTATGTGTTAATACTGTTTTGATTACTATAGCTTTGTAGCATGTCTTGAAATCTGGAATTGTGATACCTCTAGCTTTGTTGTTCATTCTCAAGATTTCTTTGGCTATTTGGCTATTTCTTTGTCTTTTGTGTTTCTATACAACTTTTAGGATTATTTGTCCTAGTTCTATGAAGAATGCTGTTGATGTTTTGATAGGGATTTCATTGAATCTGCAGATTACTTTGGATAATATGGACATTTTAATAATATTAATTCTTCCAACCTACGAGCATGGAGTATCTTTCCATTTGTTTGTGCCATTATCAGTTGGAATGGCTTTTCAAAGCTTCTGCTGATGTGGTAGCTTAGAGATGACTCTCGTGTGAGAAAGGGACATTATTCTTCAGAATGGTGTATACATCTTAAAGTGATGAATATTATATGGTGCTATGTCCCCAGTATTTAGAATACATAGGTTCAGGAACTAAGGTATAGAAACAGTAGTATCCCCACTCAACATCACTCCCCCTGACCCATTTGGAGGATTTGTCTTCTTTTCCTTGCAGCTTTGGGATCTGTGCGTTGAGAGGTCTAAATTTCCATGGTAGTGGGGTCTTTGCACTAAGCAACATAGAGTACCTCTAAACTTAAAGCTATAGCTGCATTCTGGTCACTTTACACTTCTTGTCCCTCTACAGCAGCTGGTAAGCAAAGAAAGTAATTACTACACTGGCAGGGCTAACTGACTTTCATCATTTGAAGAGGTAGAACTGTTGATACATAAAGGAACAGGAAGAAATTAAGGTGATGCACTGTTGCATCTCTTGGTATTCCCACCCTGATTCTAACTATAAATAGGCAAAAACAGCAACCACAGCTTGAGAAGGGTCTTAGTGCTAATTCCATTGGGTGTCTGGCTTATTCTACCATGCAAACCTAGACCAGTGGAAATGCTTGTCAATGGGGAGAATAATTACGAATGGAGCAGTAGAGGAGGGACATCATGAGTATCTGGCCTTGTGATTACATATAGCAGCCGGGGGCAGAAATCTGTCCCATTGATCCTCCTTTTGTAACTTTCCCCAGAAATTGTGATCAACCAGAATCCTAGAGAAACTGTGACTGGGTGTAGTGAACTCACTGTGACAGACAAGCTGATCTGAGCAGTGGAAGGTGTGGACTGTAATAAATGTTATTGATGGCCCACCCATCCTACCCCTTTTCCAGGTCAGTGCATCTATCTTCGAGCTGGTGCCAATGCGGCTGCATCCAATTTTGGAGAACAGTCTTGGGCCACTAGTTGCTGCATCATCCGGAAATGCCTGTGAAATAATACCCCACCACTTCAGTGGCCTACAGCCAATGGCTGACTGATATGAGGGTACAAAACACCTTCTCAAGGTATGTCAATGTTGAGGTACGATCAATCATGCTCAAGAGTTTCTGGTGGAATTTGGCTATGACTAGACTTCGACTGAAACTATTTCTTCTGCTTAGTATCTTCCCCTGTACTTTTGTGCTTCACTCACGTCCTGATCACTTTCTCCTAAGAACACTCCTTCAGCAAATCACTTACATAAGAATCTTGTCTCAAGCTCTGCTGCTGGGGATCCTAAGACAGTTCCTTCTCCTCTATTTCCAAAAAGAAAATTCCTGGGAAAGAATTTTGATTTGCCTGATATGTAGTCAAGAATTAACCTTACCCAGCTCCCTGCTCCACGGGAAGCCTGCTTCTCCCTCTCCCACTCCCCCTGCTTGTGTTCCCTCTCTCGCTGTGTCTCTCTCTGTCAGGTAAATGAATAAAATCTTAAAAAGAAAAAAAAAAAAAAAGAATTAACCTTACCCAAAGAGAGGTGCCTTTGCCCCCAAACTACCAGGAGGTGATTTCTAGTCCCCTGGAATGTCCTGCTGGTAGAAGTATCTTTGCCTGGGGGCTTTGACCCATGCAGTATCAGTCTAAAAATGTGATTTATTATGGGGGTTTTGGGCCACTTGGTGTCAGTTTTACCTCCAGAGAGCCTGGAGTATAAAGATATCAGCCTAACCTCCAAGTGGGGCTGGGGACTAAAGGTCAGCCACACAGGTGGTATGTGATGGGGTCCCAATAAAAACTCTAAACACCAAAGATTGGGGCAAGCTTCCTTTGCTGGCCATGCATATCTTCACATGTTGTGGCTAGAAGAAGTTAACACTCTCCGTGACTCCATGTGAGGGGACAAGAAGCTCAGACCCCTCCCGGACTCGGCTCTATGCGTCTTTTCTCTTGGCCAGTTTTAACCCCCATAATAGCCCATAACTCTGTGGATACAGCAGGTTTTAGTGCATTCTGAGTCCTAGCAAAGTATCAAAACTGAGGGTGTTTTGGGGAACCCCCCCCAAATTTGTAGTTGACATCGTAAGTGAGGGAAGTCTTGTGTGGACACTGCTCCTTCTGACTGTATGGTTGGCTAAACTCTCACACCTGGCTTGGGTCTCATCCCCACCTCTGGAGCCATCGTTAATGTCATGTATGTGGAGCACATTCCATTAGTACATTTGATTGGAGATGTGAGAGATGGGATCTGGTAGGGTGGACTGACAAAAAGAAGATATTTAATTGTCACCAGCATTTTCTAGGACCTCAAATCTGCCCTGCCTTGATGAAAGTCTGCTTCTCCATTCCAATTATTGTGAATGCTGCTGTTTTTCTTTTCTTCCCCTCCCTGCATCAGGGAGACATTCCCCTCCTATCCCTAAACTTGACCTTCATTCTCCCCTCAGATACTCAGTGTATGCTTTTATTTGACACATCTGATATTATTTTGCTTGGAAATCAGTGAAATCTTAGTATTGCAGCCTTCTTTATGTGATGCACATATTTACATACTACAACTATACTATTTTTATCCCTGGAAGTTGATTTTCTAATCAATACTAGATGTTAATTATAAATGTTCCTTTATAATGAAACAGATCTTTGTGAATAGATGTAGTATGGCATCCATAGCATCTTCTTTATAACTTTAAGAGTTTGTAGTAATTTTTGTTAAAATTTTTATTATCCTTGCTAACAATATTACCTAATTCCTTAGCTTTTCCTGTCATCAGGTATTAGTTGATATCAGTTGCTTGAGAGTAGCTGGGAGGAGGCTCCATAGTAACGTTTGAGTGTCACCCAAAGTCTTGAAGGAAATGTAAGTTGAATTTAAATACCAGCAGATTTTATTTTTTTTTAAGATTTTTTAAATTTATTTGACAAAAAGAGACACAGCAAGAGACGGAACACAAGAAGGAGGAGTGGGAGAGGGAGAAGCAGGGTTCCCGCCAAGCAGGGAGCCCAATGTGGGGCTCGATCGCAGGACCGTGGGATCATGACCTGAACCAAAGGCAGATGCTTAACAACTGAGCCACCCAGGTGCCCCGTACCAGCAGATTTTAAACATAAGTTCCATTTCACTTAGGATTAGCAAAGAAACTGGGGTAATGTATTTATCCGAAGAACAAGTGGGGGAGTAAAAAGGCAGGCACTAAGAAAACCAAGACAGAGATTGAGAAGAATAGACATTATACACATTTCCCTAATATCTGAATGAGAAAGGACCAGTTAGCATTAGAGTATCACAGTAGTAAAGCTTGTATTTTATTTTTATTTTGCTATATATGTACATGTATACTAAAGTAAGCTTAACTATATATCCAATTTTTTTTTTTTTGCTTAAGTTAACTGGCAATAAACAGTATATATTTTATTCCATAATATAAGCCTATTTCTTTTCAACTGTTTTACTGAACCAGACCCAGTTCAGCATGTTATAAGCTGAGTGGCTGGGGACAATTTATTGTACCTCTCTGACTCTTAGTTTCCCTATGTAAAATAGTGATAATAGTCTAACTACCTTGTAGGTTTTAGGTTGTTGAGAGCATTATAGAATGCTTGGCCCAACAGAGGTGCTCAGTAAATGTATCTATTACTATTAGCTTTCATAACATTTCGGGTTTAAAAAATTAACTACCAAGTATGCTGAAGCAGGAACCACTCTTGTGTCCTAACTGGATATAACAGTTAAGCAGCACCTTCTTTTGAATGTATCTAAGTACAAACCATTCCTTTTTGAGTATTCTATTCTTTCTTTATATCACAAATAATTTCTTGAGAACTGGGTTCTTACTGGTTTTTACTTTTGCTTGTCCTGTTCTTTTAAGGCATTGGTATTCTCAATCCGACATATAGCCTCACCACCTTCCTAACTCTTGCAACCATTGACTGCTTTTATCTTAGTACCTAAGAGGCAATATTTTATCAGATTCAGACCACAGCCAGGGGAGTGTGGGATTAGTCTTACTGTTTTGAACCTGGGTTTTGTGTGCCTAGGGAGAACCCTGGCTTCTCATATGCCCCCAAACCACAGCTTCTCCTCATCCCTCTGTGTTATTCCAGACCATATGACTGCATTTCTGCCTCAGTTAACTCTTCAGAATTCAAGATCCCCTTTGAAACAGGAACACTGAACCAAATCCATGTGGTTGGGATCCTAACAGCCTGTTCTTGAGGGGCTGAATCCTGTGCTCCATAAACCCAAGGCTTTGTTAGACTTCTGCTCCTGAAATCCCAAAACCACTGCCTCCCTGACTTCATTTTTTTCTACTTTCTATACCCTTACCCACTAGAATGGACCAAATTTCAATGCCAGTTGGGTCAGTGGTGAATTTGTCATTTGAACACTAGCTTGCTGCCCCATGACCCAACTCTATGACTGGCTCTGATTTTCCTCCTGTCCCATCCTGGATTCAGGCCCCAGTTCTACCTCAGGGTTAAGCTTATCCAAGGGTCAGCCCTGCTAAATGCACTCAGGTATTATCTTTTTAAAAGAATCACATAAATTGCATTCCATCTTATACCTTGCAGAACTATCTCTTCTCTACTGTATTACATGTGTGCTTCTTTTAAAATCTTTTAATTATCTAATTTTCTGACAGTCATTCTAGTTTGTTACTGAGTTTCATTTCATTTCTTTTTTTTTTTTAAAGATTTTATTTATTTATTCATGAGAGACAGAGAGAGAGGCAGAGGGAGAAGCAGGCTCCCAAGGAACAGGGAGCCTGATGCGGAACTCGATCCCAGGACACTGGGATCATGACCTGAGCTGAAGGCAGACGCTTAACCATCTGAGCCACCCAGGCGCCCTGTTACTGAGTTTCAAATTCCATTTTGTTTTAGAGCCCTAGGAAAATTGCACACATTGCTTTAATTAGTATCAATTTGGTTGTCAAATTTTCCAAGATGAAGCCATTGTGTTTCAGCATTATTTAAAGCTAGGGCATTAAAATCAGCTGGGGATTTTTCAAGAATCACTCATTATGACCCAATTTTAAAGTTATTTTAAATGTAACATTTAAAAGGGTTATTAACAAATCTGTATTCTATCTCTTTGGGATACAATATCACGAAGTTATATAAAAGGCTAATTGCTAGCCAAAGGTATCCCTTTTCACTGTGTAAAATATAATGTCAACTCAGTTGCCTATATCAGAAGAAGCAGAGGTTGAGTAATCCAAAAGTAATATATATTTGTCTTTTGGATGCTTTTGCCCTTAAATTTGACTATGGGTGAGTCCAATGTCTAGGGAATTCATGTCAAAATAATGAAGCTATATTATAAAGATCTCAAATCAGGAAGCTGATGAGCTCAATTATTCTCCCCTTTTTTCCCCCAGGTTGAAAGAAGCAAATAAAGCTGAGCTCCAGTTTTCTTTGGTAGATTAGAATATTGAACACAGATGTTAAATCACGGGTCTGGGAAGAATTCAGTAGCAGATTAGAAGATGCTGAAATAAGGACTTTTAGATCTCTATTGGGTTATGTGATTAGAGTTTAAAAAAAAAGAAATGGGGGAAACAAAAAAAGGAAGATAGATTATCTTATAGAAAAAAAAAACATTTAGAGGAAACACTGCAGAAATTCTATAAAGAGAACAGAGAATGACATCTGGCCAAGTGTTATGCTGGCCTGAAATATACCTATCAAGTTCTGCATATTGCATGCCATAGGAATTGAAGGAAATGCAGTAATAGGCTAGTGAAGTAAAAACCAGTGTTTTTGAAAATTAGGGCATTCTGGGGTGCTTGGATTGTGCAGTCAGTTAAGTGTCCAACTCTTGGTTTCAGCTTGGGTTGTGATCTAGGGGTCATGGCTTGGGATTGTGAGGTTGAGACCTACATCAGGCTCAGCGCTGAGTGCAGAGTCTGCTTGGGATTCTCTCTCCCTCTCCCTCTGCCCCCCCCTTCAAATAAATAAATCTTTAAAAGAAAGAAGGAGGGCACCTGGGTGGCTCAGTCGTTAGGCGGCTGCCTTCGACTCAGGTCATGATCCCAGTGTCCTGGGATCGAGCCCTGCATCGGGCTCCCTGCTTAGAGGGAAGCCTGCTTCTCCCTCTCCTATTCCCCCTGCTTGTGTTCCTTCTCTCGCTGTGTCTCTCTCTGTCAAATAAATAAATAAAATCTTTAAAAAAAATTTAAAAAATAAAAGAAAGAAGGAAAGGAAGGAAGGAAGAAAGAAAGAAAGAGAAAGAGAGAGAAAATGAGGACATTTCTTGTGCCGTGGTATGTAAGAAATGCATATGAACATGATATTTAAAAACATCATTTGAATCATTTTTTTTTACCGTATGCATCTTTTATCTACTACCCAACAGCCACAAACTTGAAAATTGAC
Organism: Mirounga angustirostris; assembly: GCF_029215605.1. Classification (NCBI taxonomy): domain Eukaryota; kingdom Metazoa; phylum Chordata; class Mammalia; order Carnivora; family Phocidae; genus Mirounga; species Mirounga angustirostris. The sequence continues at coordinate 48,792,546 of NW_026991717.1, read as the reverse complement.
ACCTTGAATTTGAAAATATATAGAATTTGACAGTAATAGCAAATGTTTCTTCTAATGATAAGTACCTAACACTTTACCTAGCTAGCTTAGTTTTCCACAAAATTTCTAAACTGAAAGACAGCTTGCTTTGTTTATCTTCTCCAACTAGACTGTACATGCCTTAAGGCCAATTACTGTGTCATAGTTGTTTATATCCATCACAGGCTGTAAAGAAAATACTTTATACGAAATAGGTGCATATTTTTTTAATGAAGGCATGAATACAGAGTGTGCGAATATCTCTAGTTAGGTCTGGATGCCCCAGCTAACAAGAACATAGCAATCTTATCACTTCAGCCATTTTAATGCCTCATCAAATTACCTCTGCCATGTTGATTGTGTGATCTGCAAGGCACAATTAGAGCTATTGTAATTTATTTCATTTATATTCCATCTTGTTTATAGAAAAGGCACCAAAATCGCTCTGTTCACTGTACCACCCTGGGTTTTTTTATTATTATTATTTTTAATCCTAACCATTTTCTTTTCTTTTTTTTTTTTTTAAGATTTTTTTTATTTATTCATTTGAGAAAGAGAGAGAGAGCATGAGCAAGGGGGAGGGTCAGAGGGAGAAACAGACTCCCCGCTGAGCAGGGAGCCAGATTCGAGGCTTGATTCTGGGACCCTGGGATCATGACCTGAGCCGAAGGCAGACAGACCATTTTCAATGTGCTGTGCCACGTACGTCTAGTTTTTCTTTCATAGTGTCATGTTTTGGTAAAACTTTCTTTGCCTCTGTAAGTGTATTGATCTCGCTTAACTATGTCATACTATCTTTGTTGTAAAAATATGTCACAAGGCATAGCCCTTAATATTTCTAACTGTATTTTATTTTATTTTTTAAAGATTTTATTTATTTGAGAGAGAGCACAAGCAGGGGTAGGGGCAGAGGGAGAGGGAGAAGCAGGCTCCCCACTGAGCAGGGAGCCCGATGCGGGGCTCGATCCCAGGACCCTGAGATCATGACCAAAGGCAAATGCTTAAGTGACTGAGCCACCCAGGCATGCCTCTAACTATATTTTAACAAAGGGAATTGGTTTCCTGGCATGTAGCTAGCCAGGTCTTTAAAAGATGACTCTATCTTTTTTCCATTTCTTAACAATCATATAGATGACCATTCAGAGAAGCTAATATTTAGCTATAAAAGCTAACATTCATTCATGCTTACTATCTTCCTGGCACTATGCTTGGCTCTTTAACTGCTTTTGTCTTATTTATTTTTTTATTTAAAAATTTAACTATATGCACATATAATTTTGTATACATTTGTAGGTGTGCTGATCCCATACGTGGTGGGAAGAGTGTGAGGGTAGGGGAGCTTCCCCGTCAGCTGAAGGCAAGAGAGAGGAAGTTAGGAAACCACTTAAAGAGTGTAATGTGTGTCTCCCACAGTTTGGGGGACACAGAAGGCTGGTGTCAGAATTATCCCTGAAAAATCTAAGGGATGAGAGCTTAGAGGAAGTGGTCAATGGTTGTCGTTTGGGAAGTAGCTGCCCTTTTAGAGTGTGTCACAGTGCCAACAGCTGTGATGTTTCCCAAGGACCAGATCTAGGTGGATGACGTGGGGGGAAAGTCAGCCTGGCGTGGTCTTAGTTCCCATCGGAGGGGAAGCCTCAGGAGCAGAAGGCCAAAAGTGGATACCTCGGGGTATGGAAGAAATCACAAATGACTAGCTGGACTAGAGTTTGCGATACCCAGCAGCAGTAGTGGTAATGCTGGTGGCAGGGTTTGCAAAATCACCCCAACACCTTCTAGGAGAGGAAAAACCAGGTTTACGCATCTGCCAAGCCTAACAGGAGCCCGTAGCATCCAGCATCAGTTAAGTGAGAATTTTTCTACCTGCTTTCCTCTCCTTCCTCTCTGCGGTCCAGTTTTGGTGAGCTATAAAATGGTGGGAGGAGCCTCAGAGGGGTAACGGAAGGGAAGAGAAGTGATTCATACTCTCTTCCCTGACTTCTGGCTTCTCTGACTGCAGGCTGCTCTGGGTGCTGCAGATCTGAGCCAGATGTGGGGAGGAGAAGCCTAAAATATAAATGAAGTCCATAATTAAAAAAATATATATTTTATTTATTTATTGTGAGAGAGAGAGGGAGCATGGCGGGGAGGGGCAGAGGGAGAGGGAGAGAAAGTCTTAAGCAGACTCCCCGCTGAGCACGGATCCCATCCCCAACCTGGGCTGGATCTCTCGACCCTGAGATCACGACCTGAGCTGAAACCAAGAGCTGGTGGCTTAACCAACTGCACCACCCAGGTGCCCCTGAAGTCCATAATTTTGATTATTACATGGGAATGGAATTTTTTTTTGTTATTTTTTACATTGAGACATAATTGCCATAACATTGTGCTAGTTTCCGGTATACAACATAATGATTCAATATATGTATACATTGCAAAATGATCACCACAGTAAGTCTAGTTAACATCTATCACCACCATAGTTACAAACTTTTTTTCTTGTGGTGAGATCTACTTCTGTCAACAAAAGTTTATTGCTATCAACAAGGAAAATAATCTCTAAGCAGTACCAAGTGGCTTCCGTCATTTCCCTATTTTTCGTTCAAACTCAACATCTGCCATGAAAGAAAAGTCACTTTTTGTCCTTTCCTTCTTTCCTTAATAGAAATGTACTTGGATAAGTTAGAAATCTAAATTGTATACTAGCTTTTAAATAATTTATTATCCTGTTTCTATTACATGAAATTAGGCAGAAAATGTAGATTTGTAGTTTATTTTTATTTAAAGATCATAAACCATTTTATTTTTTTGTTGTACTTCTCTATTCTTCCAAACTATCTACATGGGGCCCATATTAAATCATCAGAAAAATAAGGTACTATAATTTTTTTACCCTGCCTCTTCCTCAAGCTATATCATCTATTCTTTCTTTTGCTGCTAGACTTAGAAAAGGAGCCCACACCCATTACTTTCACTTTTTCACTGCCCACTCACTGTAATCCTTCCAATTCTAGTTCACCTCTCTAATGAAACTGCTCTTCAAAGGCCACTGTTTTCTAGTCTTAAGCTCAAAGGCTCTTTCTTAGGCTTTATCTTTATGGATCACATTTGTGACAGTGCTTAATACACAGTGCTTAGTAAACAACCAGTTCTGAATGTATTTTAGTTCTATTCCCACAAGGATTTGTTCAATGGTACTGATTAAATTAATAAATACATAGTATTCTTTATCTGCATAAAAGATTGCATCAAATGAAAACTTAAGCAGTCCAGTTGTATCTGGTTTACCTACTGCTAATACAACACAATGAATTACCAAAGTCTTTTTCAGTCATACCCAGGGTAGGGAACCAAATATTTTAGAAATTCAACTCTCCTTTGTTGTTGTTCATTGCCATGCTTAGTAATATAATTATTTATCTAAAATATAAGATAAATAAGTTCTGGGGATGTAATGTACATCTTGGTGACTATTTAACAATATGATATTGTACTTTTGAAAGTTTCCAAGAGAGCTGATCTTAAAATTTCTCATCACAAGAAAAAAGGTTGTAACTATGTGAGGTGATAGATGTTAACTAAACTTAACTGTGGTGATCATTTCACAATATATACATATATCAGATCTTTATGTTGTACACCTAAAAGGAATAGTTATATGTCAATTACACCTCAATGAAACCGGAGAAGATATCGTTTCCTGGCAGGAAAATGACTAGATCAGCTTGAGAATAAGCAGTGGGATCCCTGTCCTTGCTCTATGAGAAATTAAGCTAGCAGCCAAATGAAACTTAGAGTGGGGAATATAAGAAGCTGTTCATTGAATTAAGTTGTCTCCAGATCACAAGCCACTGGTCTCTTGTCTCAGTTTTTATTCTCTATCCTTCCCCCAAGTTTATTGTCTGGAATGGCCTCTGGTGAGAGAATCTGCATCTATTCCCTAATTTTGAATGCCCCATTCTTTACCAGCTCTTCCCCCCAACCCAACAACCTGGATCGCTGCTTCCAATTTCCTTCACTGGCAGCCCTTGGGCACTCCTACCTGATGCTGCAAGAGGAAGTAAAAGTTGTTAAACCCTGAGTAGGAAATAGCCTCAGCTCTGTTATCTGAATTTAGGCTTATGGGAATGAAACCAATCAATATTTATTAAATGCCTACTTTGTGCCAGACATTTGAAAAATAACAGCTTTATTGAGATACGTCACATGCCATAAAATTCACACTTTTCATTTCATTTTATTTTATTTATTTGGGTTTTTACTATTTCTTTATGACAAATATTCCACATCCGTGATCCTCTCCAGTCAGAAGTTCTTTGAAATGATGCTGTTGGCCTTGGCCAATAAGAGGATGGAGTTGTCTGATTCTCCCATCCTGGTAATGGCCCCACAGATATCTTAGGTTTTAAACTGGCTGTTGAACCTGTCTGTCACCTTGTCAACCTCGCCACCTTCATCTGAATGGACACGTGGTCCCGGGCGCCAATGTTGCAGTAGCTGGCTGAACATTTCTGCTGCAGGTATAGGTCCACAAACTCGCCAACATTGTTCTGCATGTGGAGAGCGCGTCAGCTGCCACCGCAAATTCACCCTTTTAAAGTGTACAATTTGGTAGGGTTTAGTATATTCCTAGAGTTGTACGATCATCACCATGATCTAATTTTAGCATATTTCATCACCCCAAAAAGAGACCTCATACTCATTAGCATACACTTACCATTCTCCCTTCCCTGGAAACCACTCCTCCATTTTCTGTTTATATGAATTTGCCTATTCTGGACATATATAGCCTTTTGTGTCTGGCTTCTTTAACTTAGCCTGATATTTCTAATGTTCATCTGTGTTGTGTGTATCAGTAATTCATTTCTTTTTATAGCATAGTAATATTCCATTGTGTGGATATATCACATTTGTATATGGATTCATTAGTTAATGGACAATTGGGTTGTTTCCATTTTTTAGCTATTATGATTACTGCTACTCTGAACATTTGTGGACAGATTTTTCTGGGGACATAAGTTTTCACTTCTCTTCAGTGTATATCTAGGAATGAAAATACTGATTGGTATAGTAACTATATTTAACTTTTGAGGAATTGCCAAACTGTTTTCTAAAGTGGTTACACCATTTTATATTTTAACAGCACGGTATGAGCCTTCCAATTTCCTCATATCCTTGCCAATAGTTGTTATTGTCCATCTTTTTTATTATAGCCTTCCTAGTGAGTGTGAAATGGTATTTTGTGGTTTTGGTTTGCCTCTGCTGATGACGAATGATGTTAAACATCAACATGTGCTTGTTGACCATTTGTTTGTCTTTGTCGGAGAAATGTCCATTCAAGGCCTTTGCCCATTCCTTAATTGTGTTGTCTTTTTGTTGTTGAGTTGTAAATGTTCTTTATATATTTTAGATACTAAGCCTTTATCAGATATGTGATTTGTAAATCACATATTTGTAAATACTTTCTCCCATTCTTTAGGTTGTGTTCCCACTTTCTTGATGGTGTTATTTGAAGCACAAAAGTTTTTCATTTTGATGTCTAGTTTATCTATTTGTTCTTTTCTTGCTTGTGCTTTTGGTATCATATCTGAGAAACCATTGCCTAATCCAAGGTCGTGAAGATTTACTTCTATGCTTTTTTCCTAATAGTTTTATAGTTTTAGTTCTTATATTTAGGTCTATGATCCATTTTGAATTAATTTTTATATATTTTGTGAGGGAGGGGTCTAACTTTATTCTTGATCATGGATATCCATTGGTCCCAGCATCATTTCTTAAAATGATGATCCTTTCCCATTGAATTATATTGGACCCTTGTTGAAAATCAATTGACCATAAATAGAGGTGTTTTGTAACTATATATTGATCTGTGTGCCTATCTTTATACCACAAATACATTGTCTTCATTTGTGTAGCTGTGTAATAAGTTCTGAAAATGGAAAGTGTGAATCCTTCAACTTTGTGCTTTTTTTCAAGATTATTTTGGCTACTTGGGATTCCTTGTATTTCCATATGAATTTTAAGATCAGTTTGTCAATTTCTGTAAAAAAAAACAAAACTAGCTGGGACTTTGATAGTGACTGTTGAATCTGTAGATCACTCTGGGGAAGAATATTGCCATCTTGATAATATTAAGTCTTCCAATTCATTAATGTGAGATGTCTCTCCATTTATTTAGATCTTATTTAATTTCTTTCAATAATGCTTTATAATTTCCATTGTACAAGTCTTGCTCTTTTGTTAAATTTATTCCTAAGTATTAAATCCCTTTTAATGCTATTGTAAATGGAATTGTTTTCTTAATTTCCATTTCAGATTGTTCATTGCTAGTATATAGAAATATAATTGATTTTTCTATATTGATCTTGTGGTCTGCAAATTTGCTGAATTCTTTTCTTAGTTCTAATAGCACATTGTGTGAATTCCTTAGCATTTTCTATGTACAAGATTGTGTACAAATATACAAGCTTTATATTTTCCAAATTTCCTTCTGCTATTGATTTCTAATTTTATTCCATTGTTGTTGGAGAACACACTTTGTATGATTCCGATCCTTTTAAATTTAAGGTTTGTTTTATGGCCTAACATAAAATCTTTCCTTGAGAATGTTTCCTGTGCACTTTAGAAGAATGTGTATTCTCCTTTTTTTTCCCTTATAGTTAACGTCAGTGTGTGTGTGTGTCTTATAGAAGAAAGATAAGGGCAGATACAAAGCTCTTGGTTCTTAGCAATAAGAATTCAGATTGCAAGCAACATATCCAAGTATTTAAATAATCACTAGTTTGTGTAAGAACAGAAAACTGCTACAGTCCAGCCAAAGTCAGTAAAAAGAAGAATTCTATACTAACTCATGAAGACAAAGGTTATAGATGTGAAGGAGGAACAGTGGTTTTATTTGGATCTGGATGTTGTATGGCATGGCACATACCAAAAATTGCTTTTCTGGAGTGAAATACATGAGATTTATTTCTAGAGTGAAATATACTGGATTTTGAACCTCCAGAAACATCGTCTAAGATGATATTAGAGGTATGAGTAAAGGGGTTAATATTCTTCAGATGCATCACAACTGTCAGAATGAAAACAACTTGCATATGATTAAATAATAATGCTTACAAGTGGCCATTGCTTCGCTAAGATTGAGGATGATATGAAAGCCTCATAATTTTGTCTGATTGGGGAACTCATTTTCTTTTTCTTTTTCTTTTTTTAAGATTTTATTTATTTATTTGGGAGAGAGAGAGTGAGAGAGCATGAGAGGGGGGAGGGTCAGAGGGAGAAGAAGACTCCCCACTGAGCAAGGAGCCCGATGCGGGACTTGATCCTGGGACTCCAGGATCATGACCTGAGCTGAAGGCAGTTGCTTAACTGACTGAGCCACCCAGGTTCCCCGGGGTACCCATTTTCAATTCTGACTGTAACCAGGAAGTGATACTTTTGACCCAGGGGAATGCTGTCTATAACATGTGTATAACTAGGGTAGGGTTGCCTGATATAATACTATAACCCTCCAACCTCACATGCTCCTCTTCCTGCCACATACCATGTTCTGGTACTCTCAGTAGGTGATGTGACCCACTTCTGAATACCAGAACCTTCTCATGTTTCAGAAAGCAGGCCAGAAGGACAGGAATTCTGCAAGAAGAACTTCTGTGCCAAGGAGAGGGGAGAGGGCAAGAAAGCCAGGACTCCTGCCACTGAGAAATGGAAATTGGCTTAGTTTTTCATTTGTTTCTGCATGGGGGGAAAGATGATATAGAAGAGCCAACTAAGACAAGCCTTGTAAGTATAAAAAGAGAGAATTCATGCTGCATGTGTGTGTGTGTGACCTTACTGCATCATACCATCATATGATGAGCACTATGGCAGGTGGTCCTAAAAGACTCCTAGAATTTGGCCAATCAGTCTTTTCATGGAATAGGGAGACTAGTGAAGCATGGCTTTCCTGAGAGGCCTTCTCCCCAGCTGCTCAATCAATGTTTTATCTTTTATATACTTTTTGCCTTAGATATTATCTTGAATGAACATAAAGTGCCTCTCCTCCCCAGGAGTTTGTTGTATAAATTTGGGAATGGTAAACATAGATGCCTTCCTAGAAATACAAAGCCATACAATCACACAGCTGGAAGAAACCTCTGATAACTTCTAATGAAAGCCAATGGTCTCATCATCAGGTCTAGAGATAAGGAGCCTCAGGCCCAGAGAAGTTACATTATTTCCACAAGGGCATCCAGATACTTAATGGTGGGAACAAGGGTGCAGTTTACTGTAGCAGATGTAGAGCTGCCTACCATTCAGTATTTTATTACAAGTAAGAACTGTATAAACCAGTCACACCCTAGCTCAGCTGGCTCATAAATACAATACCAAGAAGGAATAAACTACACTAAAAGTCAAAAGGAACAAAAGTGTCCTCAAATGGCATTGCAGAACCAGTCTATTTTCATGACATAGCTCTCTCATCTTTATCTGAATTGGTATTTAACTTGCAAAACTGTCTCTATGTTATCCTAGGAAGTGTGAAATTCCCAAGGGCTTCTGTAATGTGCAACATGCCTAGACAGAAGTAAGCTATGGGTGCCTGGGTGGCTCAGTTGGTTAAGCATCTGACTCTTGATTTCAGCTCAGCTCATTATCTCAGGGTTGTGGGGTCAAGCCCCATGTCGAGCTCTACGCTGGGTGTGGAACCTGCTTGGGATTCTCTCTCTCCCTCTGCCCTGCCCTCTTAAAAAAAAAGAAAAAGAAAAAGAAAGAAAAAAAGAAAAAAAAAGAAAGAAGCTATTTTAAGAGAGGATTTTGTTAACAATGCTGTTTATCTGTTTCTTTCTTCCAATCTGGATATTGGAATCATTATTGTAAAACCCAGGTCGGGCCACCTAGCCCAGTGAAGGCTAGTTAACTCGGGATTTTATGAAACTAGTGGTAAATGTGTTGAAAATGACTAAATAGTATGACACTGGAATGAGAACCAGCTTCCTTTTAATATATTTTAAAATACATACCAGAACTGAAAATACCATAAAGCAATGGTTAACTTTTTGGAACTTTTTGAGAAGCTGATGAAAATTATTGGCAGGTCTTCCAGAAAATGTTATATATACAAGAAATTTTAGTTATCGTTCACAGAAGCGACATAGACCCCAAAGTCTATCAATGAACCCAAGATAAGGACCTTGCCATATAATTACTTCTGATACAATCTTTCAGGGCCTCCTCCAGCCATGTTGGTTAAGGTCCAATCTGCAGAGCTTCTTGCATCTCCTTCCTGCATGACCACATTCTTTTTTTGTGATGTCACTCTCTAGTTCCAGGGGCCTTCATATTTCTCATGACTCTCTATATTTGTAAAAACTCAAACTTCCTCTTAAGAACTACCATTATGGGTATGTTGCTTCTGCTCTGAGAAGTATTACAAAATTCTGCCAATTTTACTTGTCAATACTGAGAGTGATTTTGGTTCTTTCTTTGACTCTGTACCCTTCTCTTTGTCTGTCTAATTTCTAATGGCTCCATATTCCCTCCTGATGGGGAGAAGGGGAGTTATATGTTGTGTATGTAATGCTGTATGTAATTAAGGTACTCATGTAATTTATAAGCAAAATTGGTATACTTGGAGAGGAAAAAAAGTGCTATCAATAACCCCCTGGGGCGCCTGGGTGGCTCAGTTGGTTAAGCGGCTGCCTTCAGCTCAGGTCATGATCCAGGAGTCCCGGGATCGAGTCCCGCATCGGGCTCCCTGCTCAGCGGGGAGTCTGCTTCTTCCTCTGACTCTTCCCCCTCTCATGCTCTCTATCATTATCTCTCTCAATAAATAAATAAAAATCTTTAAATAAAAAAAAAATAAAAATAAAAAAAATAAAAATAAAAATAAAATAACCCCCTGGACTCCCAGCACTGTCCTGGCAAACCAGGCCATCTGGTGCCGCTAGTCTGAAACTGAAGTGCTGCTTGGTTTTCCACTGCTCTTGCTTGGGCATAGATCTCCTTCAAGGATCTTGTGAGGAATGGCTGGAACTAGAAAGCAAAGAAGGCTCCAAGGTGAAATTAGAGCTAGAACCCAGTGTAGTCCTTCTAATATACGCAGGACAAAGATTTGTGACTTTGTGACTCATCAGTGGTTATTGAAGCTACTTTGCCATTAGCCTGCCTGATATGTTAACCCTTGGTGTTCATGCTACAGGTGCAGCAGGCACAGGAACTAACCTGTGAATTTTTGTTGTTGTTCCTATTTCTTATTTCCTATTCCTGGGAAATTCAGTTCTACTATGTAATTCATGGGCCAGAGATCTCAAGAGATGTGAATGATTAGTGGATATGACATGGTCAAACAAGAATACACCAGGGCTGCAGTAACCAGGCTCTACATTGGACATTAGCACTTAAACCATCCAAAACACACATAGGGCAAACCAGAGAGCTGACAGCAGAGCACAGAGCACTCAAGAAGCAACTACTGCTTGAGCCAGGGAGCATAGACTCGGTGCAGGACTCAGATGGAAAGAGACTGGGAGCAGGGGCGCCTGGGTGGCTCAATTGGTTAAGTGACTGCCTTCGGCTCAGGTCATAATCCCGGGGTCCTGGGATCAAGTCCCGCATAGGGTTCCCCCTGCTCTGCAGGGAGTCTGCATCTCCCTCTGCTTCTGCCGGCCACTCCCCCTGCTTGTGCTTTCTCTCTCTCTCTTTCTCTCTCTCTCTCTCTGTCAAATAAATAAATAAAATCTTTTAAAAAAAGAGAGAGGCAGGGAGCTGAAGAAAATGTTTGTAGACATCATCAGAGAGTCACCTTCAGCAATTCAGTGACAATGATTCTATGCTTAAAAGAAAGTTTGGGCATTTGTAAATTCAAGGAGAAAAATACTGTAACCAGTATTAAGAACATTACATGAAGAAGTAACTGTATGAGGGGCAAGACCAGATAGATGAAGGGAATGGCAGAATCCTGACAAAATAGGAGAGGAGGAATCTGGGCTAAGCCAGACGAGGACGGAAATGATTCTTCTAACCACCCCAGCTAAGATAGTGCCCTGAGAATCTATATCACATTTCCACAAAAACTCGTGTATAATTTATTAAGTATATCCATAGTTAAGTTAACACTCTTTCAGTCATGCTCAACCAATAATTTTGATAGCAAGTACGGATTTGAATAATGCCTGGAGATCATCAGGACTAGCTGGACCGTGAATAATGGTTAAACTCAGAATTCTCAGAGCCTAAAAACTATAGGGATAGAAAACAGCTAAGTGATTGCAGGGGTTGGGGGAGGGTGGTAGAAGAGGTTGACTACTATGCAGTCATGCATAATTTGGGGAGTGATAGAACTGCTTTATATCTTGATTGTTGGGGTGGATATGAACTCTAGGCATAGTAGGTGGATATGTAACTCTAGGCATAGCAAAATTCAAAGAAGAGTACATCACAAAGAATGAATTATACTGTATGTAGATTTTAAAATATATAAGAGATTTAAAAATAAAGGAATCCAGGACTTTGTAGGTAAAACCAGATAAACAGCCTCCCCTCCAGTACCCTCCTTGCCATTCTAAATTGTTGCTTTAACAAGTTTGTATCTTCCTGATGGATACAAAGATATATTTGTCTTTCCATATGCTGACCTGTTGTAGGCCCAATGACACAGTAGGAACAGAACATGGAATAGTTAGATGGAACATGTAACTTGAAGCATCAAAAATTCCCTTGGGCGCCTGGGTGGCTCAGTTGGTTAAGCGACTGCCTTCAGCTCAGGTCATGATCCTGGAGTCCCGGGATCGAGTCCCGCATCGGGCTCCCTGCTTGGCAGGGAGTCTGCTTCTCCCTCTGACCCTCCTCCCTCTCATGCTCTCTGTCTCTCATTCTCTCTGTCTCAAATAAATAAATAAAATCTTAAAAAAAAAAATTCCCTTACAGAGCCTCTTAGTACTGATATTTCTCGATGTTTGGACTAATGGCATGAGAGGACAGGTATGGAAGTAGAGGAAGGTGACATATGAACAAAGTCCTGAAAGACGTGTGGAAGTGAACCATGTCGAACTCTAAGGAAGGGTGCTCCAGTCAGAGGGAGCAGTAGGTGCAAAAGCAGTGGGCACATGCTTTAGGTTTGAAAATTGACAGGAACACCAGTGTGGACAGAGAGGAGTGGGGAGCATCCAGATTGTGTGAGTCTGATAGGCGTTAAAACGAAGTGGTTTTAGTTTAAGTATGGCTCGAAGCCGTTGAGACTAAGTAGGGGAATTATCTGGTCTGATGTGTATTTTTAAAAGATGACTGTGGGGGCGCCTGGGTGGCTCAGTTGGTTAAGAAACTGCCTTCGGCTCAGGTCATGATCCTGGAGTCCCGGGATCGAGTCCCGCATCGGCTCCCTGCTCGGCAGGGAGTCTGCTTCTCCCTCTGACCCTCCCCTTCTCATGCTCTCTCTCTCTCATTCTCTCTCTCAAATAAATAAATAAAATCTAAAAAAAAAAAAAAGATGACTGTGGTTGCTATATGAAGAATAGACATTTGGGGGTAAGTATGGAAGCAAAAAAGCCATTGCAACTGCATAGAAAAAGCTTAGGAATGTTTTAGTATGGAAGGAGTAGATGAGAGGGAAAGCTTTGCCCTTTTGCCTGGCCAGAACCCCATCTCTGGCTCATCATTGCAATGATACACTTGATATTATCTTAGGATTCCTTATTCTCCTGGGCCTTAAATAGACATTGTAGTACATACAGAAATGCTTCTAGACAACTTGAAAGCTAGCTGAAGTTGGACCCTAGGAATTTTTTGTGACTTCACAGCACATAATTATATGATTTTCTCTAGCATGGTTCAGAAGCTCAGGTGTATGAATGAAGAGGGGAGATGATTTAATTAATCAAGAGCCAAAGTTTTGCCAGATATGTGTAAGACATAAACAAAGGGGCCAAAATAATATTACCATAATTTACACTAAACTATTAATATCTTAGTCCAGTACATAATCCTATTACAAAAGAATACCACATGATAAAGGAGGAGGATGTGAAGAATGATAAGAGGACAGTAATAAAAATGGTAAAGAAAAATGGGATGAGGGATGATAAAGAGAGGATGGAGAGAAGGAGTACATGAAGAATGTCAGAGTACTATCTAACAAAAATAATGAATGGTGCAACTTCAGGTGTTTTAGGAGAGTAGTCCTTCCTAGTAGTCCTCACATTATATTGTTACACATCTATAATTTACCTTAGAATAGTTCATTATGGACAGTATGATTTTTAATTTTAATTTACGCCCCAGGCAAGCTAATTAACATTGAGTTGGGTATATGCACATCAATAGTGTACACAAAAAACAAATACCAAACAAACAAAGCAAACTCACATTTCACAGGTGGCATTCCTAGTATCTTGAATCAGCGCAGAGGGTTTGTTAGCGTATGCATGTTAGAGATTATTTTTCATTGGTAAAATAAGTAGAATTCAAGACATGTGGATTGGCTAGGAATACTGTACTAGCCCTTCCACAGTTACAGGGACAGGATATAAAAATCTGGTGAACCCATTAGTCTCCACCCTTTGGAATGGTACTCTATGCTTAGAATTCCCATTCGTTCTGTATATAAGCCACTTAAGGATTTTGTGGCTTGGCTTTGACTAGATTAGCTCAGTCATGTTGATTTGCCTTGAGCAAATCTTTCCTGCAAGTTACTTGCTCGAGTGCTTAAAAGGACAGAAAGCTGGGGCTTTAGAAAGCTTACACTGCAGGTTGTGTGAATATTTTTACTCCTGCTTGCTAATAAAAACATCTAAGTGTGGCAGAATTTGACCTAGAACCTAACTGCAATATAAAAACCATGATAAATTGTAGAGGAAGAGACTGATAACCCCCACCAACCTATAACCATCAGAAGCTTGCAGTAGAGCCTAAAATCAGGAATAATCATACTGGCTTAAGTCATTTTGGAAATACACCAGGTAAAACAGCTTATTTTATAAGGTCTTTGGTTCTTTGGTAGAAGAGTATGTGATCTCTCCTTCTAACAAAATGCTAATCCTGAAAGGAAACTTAAAATCATGTGGTCGGCTTCCTCATGTTACACATGGAGAAATTAAGACTCAGAAAGATTGTTACATTCTCAAGGTTAATGCTTAAAGCTAGTTAGTGGTGAAGACAGAACTATGTTTTGGGTCTTCTGACCCAGAAGTCTCATTGCCACATTAGTAGAGTCATATATTCCAAACCAAAACACATGAGGTATGTGATCTAGAAGTTTGATATGACTTATGGGGATGATGGGACAGAAGACTTGGGATTCCAAAGGTTTTAGCGAAACACCCTCATTGCTTTTAGCTATCCTACCTCTCCCTTCTTAAGTATTTTCCCACTTCTATGATTCTGTATTTTCTTTTTTTTTTTTTTTAAGATTTTATTTATTTATTTGACAGAGAGAGAGAGACAGCGAGAGAGGGAACACAAGCAGGGGGAGTGGAGGAGGGAGAAGCAGGCTTCCTGCCGAGCAGGGAGCCTGATATGGGGCTCGATCCCAGGACCCTGGGATCATGACCTGAGCCAAAGGCAGACACTTAACGACTGAGCCACCCAGGCACCCCTGATTCTGTATTTTCTAATCTCCTTTAACCATACTAGGAAGTTACTCACTAGCAAAATTGGGGGATCCAACAGTATTACACATTGGCTTTCTTCCCATGTCTGCACTCTCTCAAAATATAGGTCACGGAAGAACTATTTCCTTTTGTTTTAAGGATGCATAATGTGTTTTCCTATTTGACCAAACTGACCACTATTGATATCTCTGGTTTACATGTAAGATATTTCAAATGTTGGAAAAATATATAAAGCAAGACCATTTCATGGTCTGACTACAGCCAGTGTTAATAATGGCAACTTTTTTTTTTATTATGTTATGTTAATCACCATACATTACATCATTAGTTTTTGATGTAGTGTTCCATGATTCATTGTTTGCGTATAACACCCAGTGCTCCATGCAGTACTTGCCCTCTTTAATACCCATCACCAGGCTAACCCATCCCCCCGCCCCCTCCCCTCTAGTTTGTTTCTCAGAGTCCACAGTCTCTCATGGTTCATCTTCCCCTCCGATTTCCGCCCCCTTCATTTTTCCCTTCCTGCTATCTTCTTCTTCTTCTTCTTCTTTTTAACATATAATGTATTATTTGTTTCAGAGGTACAGATCTGTGATTCAACAGTCTTACACAATTCACAGCGCTCACCATAGCACATACCCTCCCCAATGAATAATGGCAGTTTTTAAATCAACATTTTTTGGACCCAAATTTAGTGATTTATCTAGAGCCCTAAACTTTCTCCACCTCTGTGTTTTGTGAATGTGCACTGCTCATTGGTACAGGTACCACCATGATCCCTTCACTCATGTCTGAAGGTCTAGGAATGAACATAGAGTCCCAAATAATCCAACACACCAGGAATCATTACTGAGAAACTATATATGGTTCCCTGATAGCCACATAATTTGATGAATTATATTTAAAAAATAGAGACTCTCCAAGGTAAAAGGGGTGTTAAAAATCCTTGAAGCCAGGGGCCCCTGGGTGGCTCAGTCAGTTAAGCGACTGCCTTCAGCTCAGGTCATGATCTCAGGGTCCTGGGATCGAGTCCCGTATCGGGCTCCCTGCTCAGCGGGAAGCCTGCTTCTCCCTCTGCCTGCCACTTCCCCTGCTTGTGCTCTCTCTCTCTCTCTGTCAAATAAATAAATATTAAAAAAAAAAAATCCTTGAAGCCAAATGTCCCTGTCAAGGGGTCATCCAGCCTCTGCTTATGCAATGTCACTTGTCACTGATAAAATGCTCTTTTCCCAGAGAACATTTATTCCAATTTTGGGTAACTTTAACTGCTAGAAAGTTCTTTTTGAAAGAAATCCTTCTCCTTGTGATTCCACCCACTAGCCTCTTTTTCTATGGCTTCTTTGGTGTTGTGATGAATACATGAATTTTTTCTTTTACTTATTAGCCCTTTTGATATTTCTTTTTTTTAAAAAAAAAAGTCTTTTTTTTTTTCTAAAGATTTTATTTATTTATTTGAGAGAGAGAGAATGAGGGAGCACATGAGAGGGGGGAGGGTCAGAGGGAGAAGCAGACCCCTAGCTGAGCAGGGAGCCCGACGTGGGACTCAATCCCGGGACTCCAGGATCATGACCTGAGCCGAAGGCAGTCGCCAAACCAACTGAGCCACCCAGGCGCCCAGCCCTTTTGATATTTCAAAGTAGTTTCCATGCTCCCCAATCGCAGCATTAAAACATTAGACATCTGATTTATAAAACATCTGATGTTGGGGCACCTGGGTGGCTCAGTCGGTTAAGCATCCTATCCTTAAGGTCATGATCTTAGGGTTGTGAGATGGAGCCCCAAGCCCTGGGTTGGCTCCATATTCAGCAGGGAGTCTGTTTAGGATTCTCTCCCTATCCCTCCCCGCCCCCAACTCTGCCACTCTCCCCACTCAGTTTCTCTCTCTAAAATAAATAAATACAATATTTAAAAAACAAAACAAAAAAACAAAAAAAAATCTGATGTTAAATGTTTTTTAAGCTTTTATTAACTTATTATATAAGTAATCAGTTTTAAATAGAACTATTTGAAAATTACAAATATCGCAGTTTGAGTGTGCCCAGAAACAGAAAAAGATTTGAATGCAAGCAGATTATTTGGGAAATGCAGAATATCTTAGGGTAACGGGGAAGTAATACAAGGAAGAGAATCTGTCCAAAGAAGGGTGTGTTTTAAGCCAGCTATCACAGTAGGAAACTAGAGAGAAATTTCATGGAGAACCCCCGGAAAACGCTGCAAAATAAATGCCTCAAAATTATGCTGTCTCAGGGGTGAAGTACTACCTCAGCATTTTTAGCCTGCTTACAACCAAACTGTTTTCTGCAGGTCTGGAATAAAAAGCTTGCAGGCACAGAGGAAGCCATTAGAGATTGACTGGAGTACTGCATGAGACACTGACAGCATCTGGGATAATAAGCAAAATAATGATAATTATAATTATTAATGATTAACATTTTGATGTACTTCCATTTGGAATTTTTCCTGTATGTATATTTACCTGAATATAAATTATCATAAAAATGTCACTCTATGATATTAATTTGCAGACTGCTTTGACACTTAGTAATACCATATATCACATCTTTCTATGTCAATAAGTATAAATCTACTCATGTCATCACTAATGATGATATACTGTACCATAATTTATTTAATTAATTCCCTGGTTGGACATTAAATTGGTTCCAGGTTTTTGCCACTTTTAAGGGAAATGCTTTATTTCAGTTTCATTGAACAATAAATTTATTTTTGGTCCAGTTGCCACTTGACTATATGTTTATTATGATAATGCTTATGAGATATAAACAGTGTGGGAAAGAGTGTTGTATATTCAAGTGCCAATGATTCATGCTTGCTTTGCAGTTCAGAAATATTACTTAATACAGGTCAGTTTGAATTCAAAATACTGTATGTATCTTATTATACATAAGATATCTGATTATATCACAAGATACATCCACATAGGTTACAGAGATTCAGTTTTATTATGTCATTTAATACCACTATCACAACTTAGGACCCATTGTTTTATATTTATGAATATTGATTTGGATTTTAGCTGAGTACTTCCAGCCCAGAGCCATCATGGCTTCCCAGATGCAGTTATATAGTTGAAGCACTTTCTTTTTTCCTTAGAGTACTTGTTACTTGTTAGTTTATAGCAGTACCAAATTACACATCATACCCCCATGATCTCAACTTGTTCAGTGGGTGTGATATTTTCTTAGGTGAAGATTCCTGGGAAACAGACAGAGATAAAGATTTGTATGCAGGAGGTTTAATAGGGAGTAGTCTCAGAAACACTCTAAGAAACATAACCTCACCTCATCTGGATTCTGTTTACTCTTTTTTTCCTGGAAAAATTTATAAGAAGGTTAGTGGGAAAAATTCCAAATCGTGACATTACATTTCAACCTGACCTTCATCATCTCGCTCCTCTTGAACACATTCTGTATCCCCTTGACATTCAGCTAGCCCTTCTGTTGGGCATGGAGGCTTGTGTGGTGGGGCTATCCAGACTCCCATCCTTGAGGGATCTGAGCCTCTGGTTGCCATGTCTGTTTTAGGCTATGGATGTTGCACTTGTCCTTTTGCTATCAAAATCAGTTAGGCAAGTTATCAAGAGGCATTCCAGTGGATCAGCTAAATAGTCTTCCTTTCCTGCATTGTGTAACAGTTAGTTCTACCTCATCCAAGCCAATTACCCAGCTAATATGGGGAGTCTTTTTCTTGTCCGATAGCCTCTTGGCAAAAGGAATCTGAAATGACCAGGTGGTAGCTTAAAGTTTAATGAGATTCCTATTACTCTGTCCCTTTCTGGAAGCATTTCCTTTATGCAGACTGGAAACTCTAGGCCTGCAGAGCATGTAGTTGCAGTGACAGGAAACACTTGGAATGCTACTGAGAAAAGCTACTCCTACTTCCATAACCTTGGATTCTCCTGTTTGAAAAATATCACCATAAAATGGTCATTGATTTAAGGTGTCAAGCTCATCCTGAAGGATAATCCCCTATCCTCACATGATGCTGTGCTTTCAAAGTCTGTTCCACCTATCAGGCCTGCAGGGTTTGGGGGGTACAGCATGTGATTAAAAACAACAACAACAACGTGGAATCCTATGGTCATGGGTCTGCCACCACATCTCATTTGTAAAATAGCTCACTTGGTCTGAGAAAGTGACCTCTTATATAATGGTAGTGGCCAAGGCACTTTGGGCAGAGAAATTAAACCCATACCTGAGATAGACATCAATATTTAATTTGGATGGAATGTCTCAGCAAGCCCCAGACCACTGGATCCCTAAAAACTTTACTGACATGGATAGGCTTGAATTTTCATAGGATTTGTCTCCTGTAGTCGGATGTGCATGTACCTTATCAAGGCTCATGTAGTACTTGCCCATTTCTTAGTCATTAAGTCTAGCTAACTTGATATTGCTAATGTCATAGAACAGTATAATCTGTGGGATGTCCAGATAGTCCAGGTATTTTCCACTATGTAATAACAGAGTGTAGGAGAGTTAACTTAGCTCTGGGGCAAAACTATTAATGTACTGTTGTCTTTCCAATGTGAAGGCAAACTGCTTATGCTCTTCCTGCCTGTTAGATATTGAAAACAACATTTGCCATATTAATAGCTTCATACTTCTTATCAGGGGCTGTGTTGATCTGCTAACAAAGATATCACATCCATCACAGTAGCTACAATTGAGGGTTACTACTAGTTAAGTTTGAGATATTATCCACCTTGTGGTTTAGAGGCCAGACTGGACAATTACATAGGGTTGTGATGGATACCGCCAAGCTTGTGTAATTCGTCTTTGAAGATGTTAATAATTGCTGCCATTCCCCCTTGAAGCAGTGCTGTTTTTGATTTTACAATCTTTCAAGGGTAGGAAAGGCAATTCCCAAGGTTTCCATTTGGCCTTTTCTATTATAATAGGTCTTTTTTCATAGGTCAGGAAACCAATGTGAGAGTTCTGCCAATTGCTGAGTATATCCATTCCAGTTATGTGTTTAGGTACCAGAGAAATGACCATTAGGTCATTCTATACTTACTTTTAATTTTGGAACTAATGGACTCACTGTGAGATGGAATTGGGTCAAGACTCCATTTATTACCTAATCTCCTTCCTTATTTTAACAGAAGTGTCATGATAACAATTAGGGTCATTGGGTATTCAACTCTGTGTTCATTCAGACCTTGTATCCCTCAAAAACTCCTATGTTGTCCTTTTCCTCAGTTTATAATTACCTGAGGAAAGTCTTTTTGGGGAAGGACTGGGGAAATCACTATTGCATACATTTGCTATCGTATTACGGTCTTCTTCCTCAAGGGACCTGGCCTCTCTTTTAACTGATGTGTTCTAAGTCTGACAATTGCCTCAGGTCTGGAAACTAGACAAAGGATTATATCTTCCCACTGGGGCAGGTGACCTCAATCTTTTGCTCATCCAGTGATATATATCATTGATTGTTGTATATATAAAGCAACACCCTTGTTGGATCCCTATCTGTCTTACTGCTGGACACATGTTCTGTTAATCGTCTCCATAGATCACCATGGGTCAGACTCTTCTGGCTGCCTTTCTATCCTTACTGCCCAAGAGAATTACACCTACCTTGCTTCTGACAATTAGGTACTTCCACCTGGCCTCTACTATTCCAAGATCATATCATTGCTATTAAAGAGCCTATTCTGTTACAGATTCTCTTACTGTCAGCCCCTTCTAATAGGGCTTCTCGCTACTGCCGCTGGCCACCCTCACCAATGCATTTCTTATTATCTTGGTAAATGGAATGTCCTCAGGGCCATACCAAGGAACATAATTAGCTGTTGAATTTTCCACTTCATTTAACACAGGCCACTGCTTTTTCCAAGCTTCTAAGAGCCATGCCAGCAACTTATTAGAACTGGATGTCAAGATCTTTGCCAGAGTGTTAAAGCAAATGTCATGGAAGAGTGTTCCTATATCAACAAACTTTGCCTTATTCTGCTTTATATTTTGTTCCCCTTGATTCAGCATCTTTAGGACCAACTTCCTTGCAAACAATCCTGATTCTTGCTGCTGCATGTTATTAAGGTGCTCATTGTAGCTCACCTCTCTGTTGCCTTAGCAGACCTGACAATCCCCAGTTATGCTGAGATTTGACTTTAGTTATTGGTCTGGTTGCCAGGTGGGCAGATCCTGAGAAGGGCAGGCATTGTCTTGTAAGCCACCTGCATGTTTGAAACATCTGCATATTATTCAAGCAAAGCAGCACTCATCTTCTAACAAGAATGAGTGGGACATTTCTGTAGGCTCAAAGAGTTTAGACATACCAGGGGTTCAAATTTCTGATCTGGATCCACCCAGAATCCTTAACCTAGGTCTCAGGGTCTCATTCCTTCCATCTCAGGGCCCTGACTTTGGCATAGGAAATTTTCTAGGATTGAGAATGCAATATTTTTTTGAAATTCTGCTACTCTTAAGATTAGGTCCTAAGCTAATGAGGACTTCTTTAAATGCCTAGTATGGCCTTTAGTATTCACACTTTGCTTTAAATTGATGAGTAATCATCGTTAGCCTATCATTTTTTTTCACTTTGAAGTTCTGATGTTGTTCAGCAACAGCTATGCAATTCCACAATCTTTTTAATTACTACTTCCCCCATACCTCTCAAATGCCAGAGACTGTACAAGTCAATGAATCCCCTTTCAGATCCCACCCCAATTAGCCACAATTGGAAAGCCTTGAGGATTTTACTGCTTCAGCATAATAGGAGCTATCCACACTCCACTTGCCAGCAGCAGTGAGGTCCTCACTGGCAACAGGTGGTCCAAATGCTGAATACCATCCTTATAGACTGCTTCCTAGCCCATTTCTAATACCAATGTGTCATGGGTGGTGTTTTTTAGAAGCAGAATCGAAGACAGGAATTCAGGTGCAGGTGATTAATGAAGGAGTGCTCTTCAGGAAAAACCTAGAAGAGATAGAAGGAAGCAGGATAGGGAAGGGGAAAGACTGTGCAGTGACGTGGTCTCGGGTTAAATCTGACTTTTGCCTGAACAACGGAAGTGAGCCCTCTGGAGTACAAATCATACTGAGAGTTTTCTCAATTTGAAGCCGGGGGGCAGACCTTTAGACTCCTGTATCAGTCATTTATTAGCACCCCCACCACTCCCACACATACCTGGAACATCTATTTTGTATTTTAAGCAATGACTAGCCACCTGGAAAACTTTCTTTTTAATAAGTAGGTTCAGACTCTTCCTGATGTTTCCTTTCCTCCAAGATTTCCTGATTAATTTTGTGTGCCAAAAACAAAAATCTGGAGTCTCTTAAATATTCCCATTGGCCACAATCTGATAATATGAGCAGCAAAATAACAATATTAATAATCATTTTTTTAAGAATTGAAGAAAAAGGTGAGTCTGTGAAAGGTCATGAGTGGGTAAGAATATGTAAAGGAGGAAAACAATCATAAAGTATATAAAAAGGTAATCCTAAGAACAAAAATGTTGACTTTGAAAGGAGATTTTAGGGGTACCTGGGTGGCTCAGATGGTTAAACATCCGGCTCTTGATTTCAGCTCAGGTCATGATCTCAGGGTCATGAGATGGAGCCCTAGTTGGGCTCCACGCTCAGCAGGGAATATCTTGGGATTCTCTCTCCTTCTCCCTCCCCCTCTAGTGCTCCCCCTGCTCTCTCTCTCAAATAAATAAATCTTTAAAAAAGACAATTATATTCTAAACAGGAGAGTGGAGAGGGATGTAAAGATAGCCAAGTTTCTGTACTTTACTTAAACTGGTAAATGATGATACCACTAAAGTGTGATTATATATATTTAATGTAATACTTAGAGCAACCACTAAAAAAGTGCTAAGGGGGGGCGCCTGGGTGGCTCAGTTGGTTGGGCGGCTGCCTTCGGCTCAGGTCATGATCCTGGAGTCCCAGGATCGAGTCCCGCATCGGGCTCCCTGCTCAGCAGGGGGTCTGCTTCTCCCTCTGACCCTCCTCCCTCTCATGCTCTCTGTCTCTCATTCTCTCTGTCTCAAATAAATAAATAAAATCTTTTTAAAAAAAAGTGCTAAGGAGATACACTCAAAATCACTATAGAATCATCAAAATGGAATTCCAACTAACCCATGGTAAGGGAGAAAAGTTTTTTAAAGAACCAACAGAAAACAAAAAATTAAATGGCAAAGTTAATCTTTTTTTAGATCCATTTTTTATGAGAGTAAATGAAAATAATATAAATATGTCAGTTAAAAGACAGATCTTTCAAATCAAAACCACATTGAGATACCACCTTACACCAGTTAGAATGGCAAAAATGGACAGGGAAAGAAACAACAAATGTTAGAGAGGTTGTGGAGAAAGGGGAACCCTCTTACACTGTTGGTGGGAATGCAAGTTGGTACAGCCACTTTGGAAAACAGTGTGGAGATGCCTCAGAAAATTAAAAACAGAGCTACCCTATGACCCAGCAATTGCACTACTGGGTATTTACCCCAAAGACACAGATGTAAGGAAAAGGAGGGCCATGTGCACCCCAATGTTCATAGCAGCAATGTCCACAATAGCCAAACTATGGAAAGAGCCGAGAACTTTATAGCAACTGAATGCATATATTATAAAGAAGATGTGGTCCATATATACAATGGAATATGACTCAGCCATCAGAAAGGATGAATACCCAACTTTTCCATCAACATGGATGGGACTGGAGGAGATTATGCTAAGTGAAATAAGTCAAGCAGAGAAAGTCAATTATCATATCGTTTCACTTATTTGTGGAACATAAGGAATAGCATGGAGGACATTGGGAGAAGGAAGGGGAAAATGAAGGCGGGGAATCGGAGGGGGAGACGAACCATGAGATCACCCTGAGATCAGGAAGAAGTTGAGAATGTCCACTCTCAAGGATCTTATTCAGCATAGTAATAGAAGTTCTAGACAGTTCAATAAGGCAAGAAAAGGAAATACAAAGCATGGAAACCTTAAAAGAAGAAATAAAACTGTCCCAATTTGCAGGTAAGATATTTGCCTATATAGAAAGTCCTAAGGATTCCACACACACACACAAAAAAATCTTCTAGAACTGATAAGTGAGATTATCAAGGTCTTACAATATAAGATAAAAAGACAAAGGAAATTGTATATCTGTATACTAGCAATGTACAGGTGAGCTCCAAAATAAAAATATAATATCATTTACAATCTATAAAAATATACTTAGGTATAAATTTAACCATATATGTATAGAATTTGTATGCTGCAAACTACACAAAACTGAGGAAAGACATCAAAGAAGATCTAAATAAGTATAAAGACATTATTTATGGTTTGGGAGAGTCAACATAGTAAAAATAATCAATTTTTCCCAAATTGCATACAGGTTAAACACAATTCCTATCACAATCCCAGCAATAGTTTTTGTAGATATAGGTTATATTATTCTAAAAATGTTCATGGAAAAGCAAAAGAACTAAATAGCTAAAACAATTTTTAGAAGAACAGAATGGAAGGAATCATTCTACTTGGTTTCAAGACATTATATAGCTATTACAATCCAACTGTCTGGTCTAGTGCGATAGACATATAAATCATTGAAACACAACAGAGGACCCAGAAAAAAAAAACATAAAATTATGTCCAACTGATTTTTTACAAAAGTGTAAAAGCAATTTAATGGGGGAAAGATATCTTTTTAAACAAATGGTGCTGGAGCAACTGGACATCCATAGGTTTAAAAAAAATGAACCTTGACCTAAGCTTCACATCATATACAAAAATTAATTTAAAATGGATCATGAACTTTGGGGCACCTGGTGGCCCAGTCAGTTAAGCGTCTGACTTTGGCTCAGGTCATGATCTCAGGGTCCTGGGATGGAGCCCCATGTCAAGCTCCTGCTCAGCCCCTCTCCCTCCCACTCATACTCTCTCTCTCTCTCAAGTAAATGAATAAAATCTTTTAAAGATTTTAACAGCAGAAACATGATCTAAAAGGAAAAATTAACTGGACTTCATCAAAGTTAAAAACTTTTGCTCCTGGAAAGGCCCTGTTAACACGAGCAACAGAGAGGTAGAAAATATTTGCAAACCACATATTTGATATATCTAGTGTCTGGATTATGTAATGAATTCCTAAACCTCAACAGAAAAAAAAATCAAACAGCCAATTAGAAAATAGGCAAAAGACTTGAAGAGACATTTCACCAAAGATCATACACAGATGGCAAATAAACACATGAAAAGATGTTCAACATCATTAGCCATTAGGGAAATGTAAATTAATACCATAATGAGATATCACTCTGAAGCTATTAGAATGGCTAAAATTAAACTAGTGACAACATCAAATGTTGATGACAATGTTGGAGAATCTGGATCAGTCATACATTGCTGATGGCAATGTAAGTAATACAGTCAATGAAAAACTGCCTTGACACTTTCTTAATAACCAAACATGTAACTGTCACTCAACACAACATTTATCCCAGAGGAATGAAGTTTATGTTCACATAAAAACCTAATATGAATGTTTATAGCAGCTTTTTCTGGAAATAGTCCCCAGCTAAAAACAACCTTGATATCCTTCTATCAGTGAATTGGTTAAAGAAATGGTGATACATCCATACCAGGAATACTACTCAGTATAAATAGAAACAAACTGCTGATACATACAACGACCTGGATGAATCTCCTGAGAATTATGAGTGAAAAAAAGTGCCAATCTCCAAAGTTTACATATCCTATGATTCCATTTATATAACATTCTTAGAATGACAAAATTATAGAAATAAATAAGAGATTAGTTGTTGCCAGGGGTTTAGGAGGGACTGGGGGTGCTAGGAAAGTGGGTGTATCTGTAAAAGGGTAACATGAAGGATCCTTGTGGTGATGAAAATATTCTCTATCTTGACTGTATCAATGTCAATATCCTGGTTGTGATTTTGTATTATAGTTTTGCAAGATATTGCCATTGGGAAATTGGGTAAACTGTACATGGGTCACTCTGTGTGATTTCTTACAACTGCATATGATCTAATTGTCTTAAAATAAAAGAGTTTAATTTTTAAAATGATGGAAGGATTAAGATAGTTTGGGCTGGCACCTGTTGTGTCATGGAGAGTTTGTGAGGTACTCCCACTCTTGCAAATGGTCTGTTAAAAATTACTGGGCATTAGGAGCTAGGGGAAATGGGATTCCAGTTAGTGACTTAGGGAGAAAAACAGTTGATTTTATTACCATTGAGGATTGTTCTTTCTTTCTTTCTTTCTTTCTTTTTTTTTTTTTTTTGAGAGTAGGAGGAAGGGGGAGGGGCAGGGAGAGAGAGAGAAAGAGAGAGAGGATCTCAAGCAGGTTCCATGCCCAGCTCAGAGCCCTACATGGGGCTTGATCCCACAACACCGAGATCATGACCTAAGCCGAAATCAAGAGCCAGACAACTACTCTTTTTATTTTGGGGTAATCCCAATAGTTTATTCATGCTTTTTCCCCCCTTGCCTTAGGGAATATATCTAGAAAAATGTTGCAACAGTTGATGTCAAAGAAATTACTGCCTATGTTCTCTTCTAGGATTTTTATAGTTTCAGATCTTACATTTAGGCCTTTAATCCATTTTGAGTTTATTTTTGGGTATTGTGTGAGAAAGTGCTCCAGTTTCATTCTTTCTTGTGGAACTGTCCAGTTTTCCCAGCACCATTTATTGAAGAGACTGTCTTTCCCCCATTGTATATTCTTGCTTCCTTTGTCATAGATTAATTGACCATATAATCATGGGTTTAGTTCTGGGCTGTCCATTCTTTTCCATCAACTTATGTGTCTATATTTGTGCCAGTACCACACTGTTTTGATTATTACAGCTTTGTTTTTCTTTCTCAAGATTGCTTTGGCTCTTTGGGGTCTTTTATGTTTCTGTAAAAAATTTAGGATTATTTGTTCTATTCTATGAAAAACACAATTGGTATTTTGATAGAGATTTCATTGAATCTGCAGATTATTTTGGGCAAGTATTGATACTTAACAATATTGATTCTTCCAGGGGCGCCTGGGTGGCTCAGTCATTAAGCGTCTGCCTCAGCTCAGGTCATGATCCCAGGGTCCTGGGATCGAGCCCCACATCAGTCTCCCTGCCCCGCGGGAAGCCTGCTTCTCCCTCTCCTGCTCCCCCTGCTTGTGTTCCCTCTCTCGCTGTGTCTCTCTCTGTCAAATAAATAAAATCTTAAAAAAAAACAAAAAACAAAAAACAATATTGATTCTTCCAAACCATGAACATGCAATATCTTTCCATTTGTTTGTGTTGTCTTCAATTTCTTTCATCAGTGTTTCATAGTTTTTAGAGTACAGGTCTTTCATCTCCTTGGTTAAGTTTATTCCTAGGTTTTTTTGTTGTTGTTGTTGTTGTTTGGTACAATTATAAATAGTATTTTTAAAATTTCTCTTTCTAAAAATTTTTAATTTAAATTCAATGTAGTTATCATACACTGTATTATTAGTTTCAGGGGTAGAATTTAGTGATTCATCAGTTGCATATAAGACCCAGTGCTCATTACATCAAGTGCCCTCCTTAATGCCCATCACCCAATTACCCATCTCCCCACCCACCTCCCCTCCAACAACCCTCACTTTGTTTTTTACAGTTTGCTTCCCTCTCTGTTTTCATCTTATTTTATTTTTCCTTCCCTTCCCCTATGTTCATCTGTTTTGTTTCATAAATTCCATATATGAGTGAAATTATATGGTACTTGTCTTTCTCTGACTTATTTCGCTTAGCATTATACCCTCTAGTTCCACCCACATTGCTGCAAATGGCAAAATTTCATTCTTTTTGATGTCTGAGTAATACTATATATATATATATAAATATACACCACATCTTCTTTATCCATTCATCTGTCGATGGACATCTGGGCTCTTTCCATAGTTTGGCTATTATGGACATTGCTGCTATAAACTTTGGGGTGAATGTACTGCTTTAAACCACTATGTTTATATCCTTTGGATAAATACCTAGTAGTACAATTGCTCGGTCATAAGGTAGTTCTATTTTTAACTTTTTGAGAAACCTGTTTTCTTTGAGAATACTGTTTTCCAGAGTTGCTGCACCAGTTTGCATGCCCACCAACAGTGTAAAAGGATTCCCCTTTCTCCACATCCTTGCCAACATCTGTTGTTTCCTGAGTTGTTAATTTTAGTCATTATGACTGGTGTGAGGTGGTATCTCATTGTGGTTTTGATTTGTAATTCCCTGATGTGGAGTGATGTTGAACATTTTTTTCATGTGTCTGTTAGCCATTTGTATGTCTTCTTTGGAAAATTGTCTATTCATGTCTTCTGCCTATTTCTTGGCTGGAGTTTCTGGTTTTTTGGGTGTTCAGTTTTTGATAAGTTCCTTATAGATTTGGAAGAAATGGATAAATTCCTAGAAACATATAAACTACCAAAACTGAAACAGGAAGAAATAGAAAACTTGAACCGGCCCATAACAAGCAAAGAAATTGAATCAGTAATCAAAAATCTCCCAACAACCAAGAGTCTGGGACCAGATAGCTTCCCAGGGGAATTCTACCAAACATTTAAAGAAGAATTAATACCTATTCTTCTGAAACTGTTCCACAAAATAGAGATGGAAGGAAAACTTCCAAACTCATTCTATGAGGCCAGCATTACCTTGATCCCCAAACCAGACAAAGACCCCACTAAAAAAGAGAATTACAGACCAATATCCCTGATGAACATGGATGTGAAAATTCTCACCAAGATACTAGCTAATAGGATCCAACAGTACATTAAAAGGATTATTCACCATGATCAAGTGGGATTTATTCCTGGGCTGCAGGGTGGTTCAGCATCTGCAAATCAATCAATGTGACACACCACATTAATAAAAGAAAGGACAAGAATCATATGATCTCTCAATAGATGCAGAAAAAAACATTTGAGAAAATACATACAGCATCTTTTCTTGATAAAAACTCTCTGCAGTGTAGGGATAGAGGAAACATAACTCAATATCATAAAAGCCATATACAAAAGACCCACAGCAAATATCATCCTCAACAGGGAATAAATGAAAGCTTTTCCCCTAAGGTCAAGAACACGACAGGATGTCCACTCTCACCACTGTTGTTCAACATAGTACTGGAGGCTAAATAATATGCTACTAAACAATCAGTGGGTCAATGAAGAAATCAAAGAAGAAATTTAAAAATACATAAAGACAAATGAAAATGAAAACACAATGGTACAAAATCTTTGGGACACAGTGAAAGCAGTTCTAAGAGGAAATATATAGTGATATAGACCTACCTCAAGAAATAAGAAAAAGCTCTAATATGCAATCTAACCTTACACCTAAAGAAACTAGAAAAAGAACTAACAAAACCCAATGTGAATAGGAGAAAGCAAATAATAAAGATCAGAGCAGAAATACATGACATAAATAATTTTAAAAAATAGAAAATATCAACTAAACCAAAATCTGGTTCTTTGAAAAGATAAACAAAATTGATAAACTCTTAGCCAGACTCATCAAGAAAAGAGGAAATACCCAAATAAAATAAGAAACAAAAGAGAAGTAACAACTGACACCAAAGAAACACAAAGAATTATAAGTTGACACTATGAAAAATGCTATGTTAACAAATTAGAAAACCTAGAATGTAGTAGAATTTCTTCTGATGAGTGTTTAGTCTGTGGCTATATTTACTTCCATTCTCATGCTCTTAAGCAAATGCTAATTATGTAATTTGTTTAGGGTATGTTCAACATTGCTAGATGTGTGGTGGGGGAGATCATACTTGTTAAAGAGGGATATGAATTCAGATGCTACACCTTAGATAAAATTGAAAAGAAGGAAGAAAATTTTAGAAATAAAGGATTTGACCTTATGTCTTAGCTGGATAATTCAGAGACAATTAGCTATAATTATTTCATTAGTTATTTAAGGAACTGACAAATTTGTTCTATGTTCTTCCATCCTTTAATATTTGTTTCCAGTGATGAGCTAATCACCTCTGTTCCCTTCTTCATCTATCTAATTTCCTCCTCCACGTAGAATGTGTAGCATTATGCAATTCTAAGTAGCAGAAATGAGAAAACATCTCCCTTGTTTTTTAAAGAAAACTTTTTTTTTTTTTTAATTCCTCCATTCAACCTTAAGAGTGCAAAAGGGGAATACTTTTCTATTGTAGTTTGTGGTCTCTGTGCTAGAGGTCTCTACTACAGGTTCAGTCCCTTTGCTGTGTTATTCTGAAATGAGTGTGGCAAAATTTCAGATCTGGAGTTCAGGAATGCTTTCAATGATGATCAGGTACTGTCATCATTCCTCACTCCACCTGGGCTGTGATCAAAACAGAACACCTGGTCTAGGAAAGGTATGAGGCAGCCCAGAGAGCCAACCAAAGAAGACTTCAAAGGCTTGGTATCTACAGAGAACACAAATGTTTTTCAGCAGGAAAAGAGTGATTCCAGAAAGGTGTAGCATACAAAATTTGAGTAATCAAACCTGTATAAATCCTTAAGGTATGATGATGTTAGTATGTATAGAAGCTGTTTGATTTCTATTGTCCAAAAATGTACCTGTCACTGGTAAGGGTACATACTGAGAATTTCTGACTAGAGACTAGAGATGTGGAAAAAAATTGCAGCAAAATTGGTAGTCATTTCTGCTCAACTTTTTAATCTGAAAAAAATACAGATGATCAAAGGACTTTGTGAAATGTGACACAATGGAGATGAGTATAATAAAGGAATAGAAATGGGACAATGGGGAGGATAGGGATAGAGATTTCTGAGGACCTAGAAAATAAGGATGCAAGAAATTCTTTACAGAAAATGGCACTGGAAAATCAGCCACATTCATTTGTTAATTTGTTTGTTCATTTATTTATTCTTCCAGCCAACAACTACAACAAAAATGTTTTTTGAATCCCTATTATATACCAGCCAAGAAAACCAAGGTATCTCTAGCATATCAGCTTATTCTTTTTGTCTCTTTCTGGAACTAATGTCACTTTCTCATGGGGTGTGTGTGTTTCGTCTGCTTCTTTCCATATTTCTTTTTCAGTTCTTGGGCTTGTCTTTCTCTCTTTGACATGAAGTTTCAGCCTTGGCTTCTACTGTTAAATGACCTAGTCTTTGGGATTTCTTTGTTCTCTCTCTGAGAGAGAAAATCTGACTGACTCACTTCATCCTTTGGTGCTGCCTATATTATCCGACTTTGTTAGGTTTATGCATTGACTGTTCAGTCCCTCTTTCTACCAGGTAGCCTCATCAAAATAGCTGTTGCCAAGAGGATGAGGGATATTATTCACCTAGTATTAAATAGGAGGTTTGATATCTCATTGTGATTTTGATTTGCATTACCAGAATGAAAGTGGGTGGTGGGATGGGTAAAATAGGTGAAGGGGATTAAGAGTACACTTATCTTGATGAGCACTGAGTAATATATGGAATTGTTGACTCACTATATTGTACACCTGAAATTAATATAACACTGTATGTTAACTATGCTGAAATTAAAATAAAAAAATAAAGATAATAAATAAGAGGTTTGAGCCTTAAGTGCTATGAATGAGACAGGCAACATGGATTAGTGTCCAGTACAATGTTACCAGAAAATTAGGTAGTAAATTTTTCTATATTGAGGGAGAACTCCCTCAATCTTTTTTAATGCTACAAGTGATATTTTTCTACTTTATTCACAACCTCCAATTCATACAAGATTTTACTTCCAAAATATTTTCAACTATGTTCCTCAAACCTCTGTACTTAACTTCTCTAGATCAGGTTCTCTTAAATGCTCTTTCTTCAATAGCTCTCTTGGGTCACAGAAATGGCTTGAGTTTTCTGTCTCCAGTTTTGTCCCTTCAAATTTGTTCTTTCCCCTGTAGCCTGAGTGATCTACATAAAATACAGATCCTACTATGTCAATTTCTGGCTTGAAAACTTTCCCATAACAATTAACAACAGGATCCTTCACATGACAGGCATGACCGCCAGTCTTCCAATCACACTTAACATTACAAGTAATAAGCTGCTTGTAATTCCTTAATACACCATGTTGTTTCCCATTTTCATGCCTTTATTTATGTTGTTTCCTTTGCCTGCAATGCACCTTAACTTCTTTTATAAAAAGCCATTAGACAGAGAAAAATAATAGTTTATTATTATTTACTCCATATTTACCACTTCTGATTTTCTATATTCCTTCTTGAAGATCCATCTGGTGTCATTTCACTTCGTGTGAAGAACTTCCATAGTATTTTTTGTAGTTCAGGCCTCCTGATGATAAAATTGCACAGGTCTCCTGTTGACAAGTTTGCATGGTTTTCTTTTATTTGAAAATGTCTTTGTTTCACCTCATTATTGACATATATTTTTGCTGGATAAAGGATTCTGAGCTAATGGTTGTTCCTTTCAGCACTTTAAAGTTGTTGTTCCAGGAACTTTCAGGGAAGATGGTGGAATAGGAAGATCCTAAGCTCACCTCATCCCATGGATACAACTAGATAACACCCACACCAGTGTAAATAACTCAGAAAATGAATAGAAGACTGGCGGAACAGGCTCCCCACGGCTGACTGTAGAGAAGAGGCCATGTTGAGTAGGGAAGGCAGAGATGTGATAGGGAGCTAAACGGACCCATGGGACTATCCATGGGAGACAGGGATGCAATAGATGCAGATGACCAGACCAGACCCTGATGCAAAGTACCTCAGGTATGAGGAACCCCCATGAAAACCAGAGGGGCATAATTTCATGAGTTCTTACCAGTGAGGCTTACCACCTAGAACTTTAAAAATCAGCAGACTCTGCTCTAGGAGAGCCTGGAAGACAAGGGAGTCCTTGCCCTTAAAGAGACAGCACAATAAACATGCTAGGGAGATAGAGCATAGAAGCTGCAGTTTGAAAAATTCCAGGGGTATACAGGAGAGAGATTTGTTTACTAATCTCAGAGCATACGCTGAAGGAACAGGGATCCCTGGGAAACTTCTCCAAGAGCAAGAGGGTTAGTGCACATCATTTCCTTCCCCTACCCTCAGCCTAGATACGTGGACACCTATAGGAACCAGTGTAGCACAGCACTCTCCACCAATCTTAATAATCGTGTGCCCCACCCCTGCATGCCACTGTGGATCTGCTTCTTGCAACCCAGACCACTTGGGCAGGAATTTGGGGCTGCTGCCATTCCCCTCCTGAAGTGGACCTGCATGGGCCTTGCTGGCACCCAATGCCCCACCTGCATGTCCTCCTGTGGACACACCCCCACCAGGCCTGTGGCAAATATTCTAAAGCAGGTCCAGGTCCCCTCCCACAACCAACCTGCAAAAACATTGCTAACACCGAATGCCCCACTCCCACATTCTCCTGCAGACCTGCCTTGTCCAATAAGCCCTTGGTCAGAGCCCATTGAAAGAGGAGCCAAAAGTCTGGCAGTGTGCAAGCAGCCCCAGCAGGAGACAGCAACACTCAAAAATCACTCCTACCTTGGAGACAGGAGAAGATAACCACATGCACCAGTCTGCAGCACCAGCAGTGAGCTGGGGGCAGACATCTGGTCTGACTCCAGGCCCTGCCCACCAACAAAACTTCCCAGGGGACAACAAAGGAAAAGAGTCCTGCCATTTGGGGCTACTGCATTTCAGGTAAATGCCTGGTATGACTCACCTCAAGCCCAAGGCAGTCCAGGACTGGCCCAGTAACAACACAGGGACCAAACCCTGCCCACAAGAGACAAAGAGAGTCATTGCAGATGACTGGACTGAAGGCAGAAGCAGCTCAACAACAACAGAAGGATGCACACAACACACATAGGAGACACACCTGAAGTGCCAGGTTCTGGTAAATAGGGGACCTTGCACGGCACGCTCTCCAGGACCTCTTCTTCATACTACTACTACCTCATACTACTATGTACCACTACTGTCAAGAGCAAGAGACATACATAGCTGACTTTCCTAACACATAGAAACAGACACAGAGAGACAAAATGAGGAGACAGAGGAATATGTCCCAAATGAAAGAACAGGACAAAATCACAGCAAGAGAGCTAAATGAAACAGAGATAAATAATATGCCTGAAAAAGAATTTAAAGTAATGGTCATAAAGATACTCACTGGAATTGAGAAAAGTGGAGGGACTCTGTGAGACCCTTAACAAAAAGATAGAAAACATAAAAAAGAAGCAGTGAGATGAAAAACTCAATAATTGAAATTAAAAATACACTAGAGGGAATAAATAGTAGATTAGTAAACCCAGAAGAGTGGATCAGTGACCTAAAGGACAGAGTAATGGGAAACAATCAAGCTGAGAAGGAGAGAGAAGAAAAATAATAAAAAATGGAAATAGACTTAGTGAACTTAGCTATACTAGTAAGTATAATAACATCTATATTATAGGGATCCCAGAAGGAGAGGAGAGAGAAAGAGGGGGCAGAAAATGTATTTGAAGAAATAATAGCTGAAAACTTCCCAAATCTGGAGAAGGAAACAGAAACCCAGATTAAGGAGGCCCAGAGAGCTCCCCCAAAAAATCAACCCAAGAATTCTACACCAAAACAAACAAACAAAATAAATAAATAATAAAAATAAGATAAAATGGCAAAAAGTAGTAACAGAGAGAGTTTGAAGAACAGCAAGAGAAGAGAAAACAGATACAAGGGAAACCCCATAAGGCAATCAGCTGATTTTTCAGCAGAATCTTTGCAGGCCAGAAGGCAGTGGCATGATATATTCAAAGTGGTGAAAGGAAAAAATCTGCAACCAACACTCTATCCAGCAAGGCTATCATTCAGAATAGAAGGAGAAATAGAGTTTCCCAGACAAAGTTAAAGGAATTCATGACCACTAAACCAAGCCTACGAGAAATGTTAAAGGGGACTCCGAATTGAAAGATAAGATCATAAGTAGGAGTAAGAAAGGTAGAAAGCACAAAAGCAGAAAAAATAACTGTATTTATACAAGTCAATCAAGGGATTCACAAAATAAAAGGATGTAAAGTATGACACCATATACCTAAAACATGGAAGGGAGAGGAGTGAAGAATGAGTTCAAATTTAAACAACCACCAACTATAGACTGCTGTATGCAGAAAATATTATATACAAACATAATGGTAACCACAAATCAAAAACTGGTGATATATATCCCAAAAATAAAGAGAAAGGAATGCAGGTATATCATTAAAGAAAGCCAGCAAACCATGAGAGAAAAGAGCAAGAGAAGAAAGGAATAGGGAATAACTATGAAAACCATGACAAAACAAGAAACAAAAAGGCAATAAGTATATACCAATAAATAATTACTTTGAATGTAAATGGACTAAATGCTCCAATCCAAAGACATAGGGTGACAGAATAGATAAGAAATCAAATTCCATCTATATGCTGCCTAGAGACTCATTTTGGAACTAAAGACACCTGCAGATTGAAAGTGAAGGGATGGAAAAGCATTTATCATGCAAATGGAAGTGAAAAGAAATCCAGGGTAGCAATATTTATATGCAATAAAATAGACTTTAAAACAAAGACTGTAACAGGAGACAAAGAAAGGTACTGTATAATCATAAAGGGGATAACTCAACAAGAAGATATAGCAATTGTAAATACTTATGCACCAAACAGGGGTGCACCTATATACATAAAGAAGCTTTTAACACAGAGAAGTAATTGATAGTAATACAGTAATAGTAGAGGACTTTAACACCCCACTTACATCAATGGATAGATCATCCAAACTGAATATCAAGAAGGAAATAGTGGCTTTGAATGACACATTGGACCAGATGGATCTAACAGGTATATTCAGAACATTCCATCCTAAGTCACCAGAATACACATTCTTTTCAAGGGCACATGGAACATTCTCCAGAATAGATTACATATTAGGCTACGAAACAAATCTCAACAAATTCAAAAAGAGTGAAGTCATGCATGCATCTTTTACAACCACAATGCAATGAACTAGAAATCAACTACAAGAAAAAAATCTGAAAAGAACACAAACACATGGAGGTTAAACAACATGCTACTAAGAATGAATCAAACAAGAAATGGGTCAAACAAGAAGTCAAAGAGGAAATTAAAAAAAATACACAGAGACAAATGAAAGTGAAAACACAATGATCCAAAATCTTTGGGATGCAGCAAAAGTGGTTCTAAGAGGGAAGTTTATAGCAATACAGAATACCTCAGGAAGCAAGAAAAATCTCAAATATATAAGCTAATCTTACACTTAAAAGAGCTAGAAAACAAACAAAATTGAAAATCAACAGAAGGAAGGAAATAATAAAAATTAGAGCAGAAATAACAAAATAGAAAATAAAAAACCAATGGCTCAGTTCAGTAAAACTAGGAGATGGTTTTTTGAAAAGATCAACAAAATCCATAAACCTGTAGTCAGACTCATCAAAAAAAAGGGAAAGAGGACTCAAATAAAATCAGAAAAGAAAGGGCTGAAATAAAAACTGACACCACTGAAATACAAAGGATTATAAAAGATCATTATGAAAAATTATATGCCAACAAGCTGGACAACCTAGAAGAAATGGATAAATTTCTAAAACCATATAACCTCCCAAAATGGAATCAGGAAGAAATAGAAAATTTGAGCAGACCAATTTCCAGCAATGAAATTTAATCAGGAAACAACAATAACAATAACAACAACTCCCAACAAACAGAAGTCCAGGACCAGAGGGCTTCACAGGTGAATTCTACCGAACATTTAAAGAAGAGTTAATATATATTCTTCCCAAACTGTTCTAAAAAATAAGGAAAGAGTAAGGCAAACTTCCAATTTCATTCTATGAGGCCAGCATTACTCTGATACCAAATCCAGATAAAGACATTACAAAAAAGAGAATTATATGCCAATATCACTGATGAACATACATAGAAAAATCCTCAACAAAATACTAGCAAACTGAATACAACAATACATTTAAAAATCATTCACCATAATCAAATGAGATTTATTCTGGGGGTACAAGAGTGGTTCAATATTTGCAACTCAATCAACGTGATACATCACATCAATAAGAGAAAGGATAAAAACCAAACAATCCTTTCAATAGATGCATAAAAAGCATTTGACAAAGCACAACATCCATTCATGATAAAAACCCTCAACAAAGTAGGTTTAGAGGGAACATGCCTCAATATAATAAAGGCCTTATATGAAAAACACACAGCAAAAATCATGTTTGGTGGTAAAAAACCGAGAGCTTTTCCCCTAAGGTCAGGAACAAGACAAGGATGTCCACTCTCATCACTTTTATTTAACATAGTACTGGATATTCTAGCCACAGCAATCACACAAGAAAAAGAAAAGGCATCCAAACTGGTATGGAAGAAGTAAAACTTGCAGTATTTGCAGATGACAAGATATTATATGTAGAAAACCCTAAAAACTCCACCAAAACGCTACTGGAACTGATAAATGAATTCAGTAATGTTGCAGTATACAAAATGAATATACAGAAATCTGTTGCATTTCTATACACTAATAATGAAGTAGCAGAAACAGAAATTAAGAAGACAGTCCCATTTACAATTGTGCCAAAACAATAAGGTACCCAGGAATAAACTTAACCAAAGAGGTGAAAGCACTGTACTCTGAAAACTATAAAATATTGATGAAAGAAGAGATGACACAAACAAATGGAAAAATATTCCACGCTCATGGATTGGAAGGATAAATATTGCTAAGATGTCCATAGTACCCAAAGCAATCAACAGGTTTAATGTAATTTCCATCAATATAACAACAGCATTTTTCACAGAATTAGAACATATAATCCTAAAATTTGTATGGAATCACAAAAGACCATGAATAGCCAAAGCAATCTTGAAAAAGAACAGAACTGGAGGTATCACAACCCCAGATTTCAACATGTTCTACCAAGCTGTAGTAAATCAAAACAGTATGGTACTGGCACAAACATAGACATACAAATCAATGGAACAGAATAGAGAGCCCAGAAATAACCCCTCAATTATATGGTCATTTAATCTTCAACAAAGGAGGAAAGAATATGCAATGGGAAAAAGACAGTGTCTTCAACAAATGGTGCTGGAAAAACTGGACAGCTAAATGCAAAATAAAACTGGACCACATTCTCACACCATACACAAAAATAAACTCAGAGTGGATTAAGGACCTACATGTGAGACCTGAAACCATGGAAATCCTAGAAAAGAGCACAGGCAATAATTTCTCTGACATTGGCCATAGCAACATCTTTCTAAATATGTCTCCTAAGGTAAGGGAAACAATAACAAAAATACTATTGGGACTTCATCAAAATAAGAGCTTCTGCACAGTGAAGGGAACAATCAACAAAACTAAAAGGCAGCCTACGGAATGGGAGGAGACATTTGCAAATGACATATTGGATAAAGGGTTAGTGTCCAAAATATATAAAGAATTTATAAAACTCAACACACACACAAAAAAACAATCTAATTTATAAATGGGCAGAAGACATGTGCAGATATTTCTTCAAAGAAGACATACAGATGGCCAACAGACACATGAAAAGATGTTCAACATCACTCATCATCAGGGAAATACAAATCAAAACTACAGTGAGATACCACCTCACACCTGTCAGAATGGCTACAATCGACAACATAGTAAACAACAGGTGTTGGACAGGATGTGGAAAAGGGGGAACCCTCTTGCAGTGTTGGTGGGAATGCAAACAAGTACAGGCACTCTGAAAAACACTATGGAGTTTCCTCAAAAGGAAAAAAATAGAACTATCCTGTAATCCAGCAATTGCATTACTAGGTATTTACCCAAAGAATACAAAAATGCTAATTCAAAGGGATACAACCACCCTGATGTCTACAGCAGCTTTATCTACAATATCTACAATAGCCAAATTATGGAAACAACCCAAGTGTCCATCGACCGATGAATGGATAAAGAAGATATGGTATATATATGTGTGTATATATATATAACATATATATATATACAATATTACTCAGCTATACAAAAGAATGAAATCCTGCCATTGGCAATGACATGGATGGAACTAGAGAGTTTTTTTTTTTTTTAAAGATTTATTTATTTATTTGAGAGAGCGAGAATGAGAGAGAGAGAGAGTACATGAGAGGGGGGAGGGTTAGAGGGAGAAGCAGGCTCCTCGCCGAGCAGGGAGCCCGATGCGGGACTCGATCCCGGGACTCCAGGATCATGACCTGAGCCAAAGGCAGTCGCTTAACCAACTGAGCCACCCAGGCGCCCCAAGAGAGTTTTTTTTTTTTTTAATTTAAATTCAAGTTAGTTAATATATAGTGTAGTATTAGTTTCAGGAGTAGAATTTAGTGATTCATCACTTACATGAAACCCCCAGTGCTCATTCCAACAAGTGCCCTCCTTAATGCCTATTACCCATTTAGCCCATCTCCCACCCACCTCCCCTCCAGCTCTTTTCAAGAGATTTTGTTCCTCACGCTTTAGGTGTCATGTCAAAATAATCATTACTAAGACCTATGTCAAAGAGCTTTATTCCTATGTTTTCTTCTAGGAGTTTCATGATTTCAAGTCTTAAGTCTTTAATCCACTTTGGGTTAATTTTTGTGAGTGGTTTAAAATATGGGTCCAGTTTCTTTCTTTTATATATGAATATCTAATTACTCTAGCACGATTTATTGAAAAAACGGTCTTTTCTACATCAAGTATTCTTGGCTCCCTTGTCAACTATTAGTTGACTGTATATGCTTGGATTTATCACTGGTCTCTTGATTCTGTTCCATTTGTCTATATGTCTGTTTTTATACTTGTATCATACTGTTTCAATAACCATAGCTTTATACTATAGCTATCAAATTTGAAATCAGGAAATGTGATGCCTCCTACTTTGCTCTTCTTTCTCAAGATTTATTGGGTTATTCAGGGTCTTTTTGTGGTTTCATACAAATTTTAGAAGTGTTTTTCCCACGTCTGTAAAAAATGCCATTAGAATCTTGATAGGGACTGATTTCAATTTATAGATAGATTTTGGTAGTATTTACATTTTAACAATATTACTTCTAATACTTGAACACACAATTTTTTTTTCATTTATTTGTGTCTTCTTTGATTTCTTTCATCCATGCCTAATAGTTTCCTGAGTAGAGATCTTTAATCTTCTCAATTCAATTTTTTTCTGAGTATTTTATTGTTTTTGATGATATCATAGTAAATGGAATTGATTATTTCTTTTTCAGAAAACTCTGTTAATGTATAGAATCATTAATGATTTTTGAATGTTAATCTTGTATCCTACTGAATTCACTTTACTTAACTCATTGATTAGATCTAACAGGTTTTTGGTGGAGTCTTTAGGATTTTCTAAATATAAAATCATATCATGTGCAAATAGAGATAATTTTACCTTTCCAATTCTGATGCCTTTTATTTCTTTTCTTGCCTTATTGCTCTGGCTAGGATTTATATCACTGTGTTGAATAGGAGTGGTGAGAGTGGGTTCCTGTTTGTAGAGTAAAAGCTTTCATCCTCTCACCAGTGAGTATGATGTTAGCTGTGGGCCAAGGGGTCATATATGGCCTTCATTATGTTGAGATATGTTCCTCTGTGCTGATTTGTTGAGTTTTTATACATGAACAGATATTGAATTTTGTCAAATGCTTTTTCTGTGTCTATCACGATGATCATGTGATTCTTTCTCTTTATGTGATGTATCACACTGATTGATTTGCATATGCTGAACCATCATTATATCCCAGGGATAAATTTCTCTTGATCATGTGCTGCTGAATTAGTTTGCAAGTATTTTATTGAGAAGTTTTACATCTATATTCATGCGGTATGTTGGCTTGTAGTTTTCTTTTCTAGCAGTGTCCTTTTCTGGTTTTGGTATCAAGCCAATGCTGGCTTCCTAAAATGAGTTTGGAAGTGTTCTTTTTGATTTTTTCAAGGAGTTTGAGAAGGATTGGTGTTAGTTCTTTTTTAAGTGTTTGGCAAATTCACCAGTGAAGCCATCTGATTCTCAGCTTTTCTTTGTTCTGATATTTTGATTACTGATTTAATATTTTTACTATTAATTGGTCTTTTCATTTTTTAAAATTTCTTCCTGGTTCAATCTTGGTAAGTTGTATGTTTCTTTTTTTTTTTTTAATTTTATTATGTTATGTTAGTCACCGTACAATACATCATTAGTATTTTCTTATTGTTTCTGTGTCTGGATCCACGATCCATTGTTTTCGTATAACACCCAGTGCTCTATGCAGTACGTGCCCTCCTTAATACCCATCACCGGGCTAACCAATCCCCCCTCCCCCCTCCCCTCTAAAACCCTGTTTGTTTCTCAGAGTCCATAGTCTCTCATGGTTCATCTCTCCCTCCAATTCCCTCCCCCGCTCATTTTTCCCTTCCTTCTCCTAATGTCCTCCATGCTATTCCTTATGTTCCACAAATAAGTGAAACCATATGATAATTGACTTTCTCTGCTTGACTTATTTCACTTAGCATAATCTCCTCCAGTCCCATCCATGTTGATGGAAAAGTTGGGTATTCATCCTTTCTGATGGCTGAGTAATATTCCATTGTATATATGGACCACATCTTCTTTATCCATTCATCTGTTGAAGGGCATCTCGGCTCTTTCCACAGTTTGGCTATTGCAGCCAAATTGTATGTTTCTAATAATCTTTCCATTTTTTTCTAGGTTATCTGGTTTGTTGGTATGTAGTTCTTTATAGTAACTTCTTATGATCCTTTGTATTACTGTGGTATCAGTTGTAAAGTCTCCTTTTTCATTTAAAATTTTACTAATTTGGTTCCCTTCTCTTTTCCTTGGTTAGTTTAAGCGTTTGTCAATTTTATTTATCTTTTTAAAGAACCAATTCCTAGTTTGGTTTAATGTTTCCTGTTGTTTTTCTGTTCTCTACTTCATTTATTTCTGGTTTATTCTTTATTATATTGTTTCCTCTACTAACTTTGGGCTCAGTTTGTTCTTCTTTTTCTAGTTCCTTAAGGCATAGAATTAGGTTGTTCGGGATTTTCTTTCCTTCTTAATGTAGATGTTTATTGCTATGAAATTCCCTCATGGAACTGCTTTTGCTATATCCCACAAGTTCTGGTTTGTTGTGTTTCAATTGTCCTTTGTCTCAAGAAACTTTTATTTTGCCCTTGATTTCTTCTTTCATCTATTGGTTGTTCAAGAGTGTGTTGTTTAAAATGCAGCTGGGTGGCTCAGTCAGTTAAACATCTGCCTTTGGCTCAGCTCATGATCCAAGTGTCCTGGGATTGAGCCTCATGTCAGGCTCCCTATTCAGCAGGGAATCTGCTTCTCCCTCTGCCCACCACTCCCCACCCCCTGCACTTGTGCTCTCTCTCTGTGTCTCAAATAAATAAATAAAATCTTTTTTTGAAAAGAGAGTTTTTAAATTTCCAGGTTTTTGTGAATTTTCTAGTTTTCCTCATTACTGATTTCTAGTTTCATGCCACTGTTGTCAGAGAAGATACTTGGATGATTTCAATCATCTTCAATTTGCTAAAGTTTGTTATGTGACCTAACAGATGATCTATCCTAGGAAACATTCCATCCGTGCCTGAGATGAATGTGTATTCTGCTGTACAAACTGTATGTCTCTTAGGTCCATTTGGTCTATAGTATTTTCTTATTGTTTCTGTGTCTGGATGATCTATCTATTGTTGAGAGTGGGGTGTTTAAGACCCCAACTATTTTTTTTATTAACATATAATGTATTATTTGTTTCAGGGCTCTGGTCTGTGATTCATCAATCTTACACAATTCACAGCACTCACCATAGTACATACTCTCCCCAATGTCCATCACCCAGCCACCCCATCCCTCCCATGCCCCTCCACTCCAGCAACCCTCAGTTTGTTTCCTGAGATTAAGAGTCTTTTATGGTTTGTCTCCCTCTCTGGTTTTGTCTTATTTCATTTTTCCCTCCTTTCCCCTATGATCCTCTGTCTTGTTTCTCAAATTCTTCATATCAGTGAGATCATATGATACCTGTCTTTCTCTGATTGACTTATTTTGCTTAGCATAATACCCTCTAGTTCCATCCACATCATTGCAGATGGAAGATTTCATTTTTTTGATGGCTGCATAATATTCCATTGTATATATATACCACATCTTCTTTATCCATTTATCTGTTGATGGACATCTGGGCTCTTTCCATAGTTTGGCTGTTGTGGACATTGTTGCTATAAACATTGGGGTGCATGTGCCCCTTCGGATCACTACATTTGTATCTTTGGGGTAAATACCCAGTAGTGCAATTGCTGGGTTGTAGGGTAGCTCTATTTTCAACTTTTTGAGGAACCTCCATACTGTTTTCCAGAGTGGCTACACCAGCTTACATACCCACCAACAGTGTAGGAGGGTTTCCCTTTCTCCACATCCTTGCCAACATCTGTCGTTTCCTGACTTGTTAATTTTAGCCATTCCGACTGGTGTGAGGTGGTATCTCATTGAGGTTTTGATTTGTACTTCCCTAATGCTGAGTGATGTTGAGCACTTTTTCATGTGTCTGTTGGCCATTTCCATGTCTTCTTTGCAGAAATGTCTGTTCATGTCTTCTGCCCATTTCTTGATTGGATTATTTGTTCTTTGAAGACCCCAACTATTATTGTATTACTGTTTATTTCCCTTTTTGTTCTGTTACTTTTTGCTTTATATATTTAGATATTCAAATGTTGGGCACATACATATTTACAATTGTTATGCCTTCTTGATGTATTGACCCTTTAATCATTATATAATGACCTTCTTTGTATCTTTACCATTTTAGTTTAAAGTCTGTTTTGTCTGATATAAGTATAGCTACCTCTGCCGTTTTTTATTTCATCTCTTCTTCCTCTTCTGTTCCTCTTCCTCCCCGCCCCCCCCCACCCGGTTCTCCTTCTGTTCCTCTTCCTCCTCCTCCCTCTCTTCCTCCCTCTCTTCCTCCCTCTTTTCATTCTCCTTCTTCTTCTTCTTTTTTTGGCTACCATTTATTGTCTTTTTCCATCCCTTCACTCTTAGTCTATGTGTGTTTCTAAGGCTACAATGAGCCTCTTACAGGCTGCATATTTTGGATATTGTTGTTGTTTTTTAATCCATTCAGCTGTTCTGTGTCTTTCAATTGGATAATTCAATCTGTTTATGTTTAAAGTAATTGTTGATTTCTAATGGCATTTTGTTAATTGTCTTCTGGTTATTTTATAGATTCATTGTTCTTGTTTCTTATCCTGCTGTCTTTTCATATGTTTTGATGTCATTCAGTATGGGTATGCTTTGACTTCTTTTTCATGTTCTTTTATATAATTACTATGATTTTCATTGTGGTTACTGTGAGGCTTCCATAAAATATCTTAAACTTTTAACACCCTATTGTCAACTAATACAAATTTAACTTCAATAATATTTGTAAACTGTACACTTTTACTTCTACCCCTCACATTTTAGGTTATTGTTGTTACAATTTACATATTTTTAAAAAGATTTACTTATTTATTTGAGAGAGAGAGTATGCAAGTGGGGGCGGGGCAGAGGGAGAGAATCTTCAAGCAGACTCCCCACTGAGCATGCAGCCTGATGCGGGGTTTGATCCCATAACCCATGAGATCATGACCTGAGCCAAAACCAAGAGTTGGATACTTAACCAACTGAGCCATCCAGGTGTCCCACAATTTACATTTTTTTAATATTGTGTAAATAACAACAGATTATTTATTTATTGTGGATGTTTTTACTACATTAACTTAGAAAAATTTTAAACTAGAGTTGTAAACAAATTATGTACCACTATTACCATATTGTAAAATCTAATTATGACTATATATTTATCATTACCAGTGAGAATTTTGC
This sequence comes from Mirounga angustirostris, assembly GCF_029215605.1. Lineage (NCBI taxonomy): Eukaryota > Metazoa > Chordata > Mammalia > Carnivora > Phocidae > Mirounga > Mirounga angustirostris. The sequence continues at coordinate 48,748,159 of NW_026991717.1, read as the reverse complement.
TACCTTTTTGTGTTTTTATAATGTTAATTAGCATTCTTTTACTTACTCAAAGAACTCCCTTTAGTATTTCTTATATGGCAGGTTTGGTGGTAATGTACATCATCAGCTTTTGTTTGTTTGGGAAAGTCTAATCCCTCCTTTGTTTCTGAAGGAAAGTTTCTCTGGGTATAGAATTCTTGGTTGACAGTTATTTTCTTTCTTTCTTTTTTTAAAGATTTGATTTATTTGTCAGAGAGACAGGGAGAGAGAGAGAGAGCACAAGCAGGGGGAACAGAAGGCAGAGGGAGAGGGAGAAGCAGGCTCCCCACTGAGCAGGGAGCCCAATGTGGGACTCAATCCCAGGACACTGAGATCATGACCTGAGCCAAAGGCAGACGCTTAGCCATCTGAGCCACGCAGGTGTCCCGACAGTTATTTTCTTTCAATATTTTGAATATGTCATCTGATTCTCTTCTGGTCTGAAAAGTTTCTATTGAGAAATGTGCCAGTAATCTTATGGGAGTTCCCTTGAATGTGACTTCTCTTTTCCTCTTCCTGCTTTTTTTTTTTTTTTTAAGATTTTATTTATTTATTTGACAGAGAGAGACATAGCGAGAGCAGGAACACAAGTGGGGCAGTGGGAGAGGGAGAAGCAGTCTTCCTGTGGAGCAGGGAGCCCAATGTGGGACTCGATCCCAGGACCCTGGGATCATGACCTGAGCCGAAGGCAGATGCTTAACAACTGAGCCACCCAGGCACCCTACTTCTCTTCCTGCTCTTAAATTTTTTTCTTTGTCTTTTACTTTTGATATTTTAATTTTAAAGTGTCTTGGTGTAGTCCTACTGGGGTTCAACCTATTTGGGATTTTTTGGGGCTTCATGGGTCTGGATGTCTCTTTCCCTAGATTTGGTAAGTTCTCAGCCATTATTGCTGTAAATATACCTTCTGTCCCTTTCTCTTTCTCTTCCTTTTCTGGAATTCCCATAATACTGTTTCTTTTCATTGTGCCTCATAATTCCTATAAGCTTTCGTTCTTTTTCTTTTTTTTTCTTTTCTTTCTTTCTTTCTTTCTTTCTTTCTTTCTTTCTTTCTTTCTTTTCTTCTTCTTCTTCTTCTTCTTCTTCTTCTTCTTCTTCTTCTTCTTCTTCTTCTTCTTCTTTCTTCTTCTTTTCTTCTTCTTCTTCTCTTTCTCCTCCTTCTCCTTCTTCTTCCTTCCTTCCTCTTTCCTTTTCTGCTCTGGATAGTTTCCAGTGTCCCATCCTCTATGTTGCTGATTCTTTCTTTGCATGGTCCAGTCTACCTTTGTACCTCTAGTGAATTCCTCAATTCATTTGTTTCATTTTTCAAATTTAGAATTTCGGTTTGTTGTTATTTTTATGTTTGATAGTTGCTATTTCTTTGTCAAACTGCCTATTTTGTTTAGGCATTGTTTTTCTAACTTTGATTAGTTGTTTGTTTTCTTGTATTTCACTAAACTTTCCTTTAGAGGATAATTCTGAATTATTTGCCTGTTAGCTGATATATTTCCATTTCTTTGGGTCAGTATTTGGAGCTTTAATAGTTTCCTTTGGTGTTTTCCCATTTATTTGATTTTTCATGATCCTTGATTCCTTATTTTGGCATCTGTGCTTTTAAAAAATGGGGCTGCTCTTCCAGATTTTACAGGTTTGCTTTGGTAGAAACAGTTCTTCACCAGTCAGCTCAGTTTGGGCTTCTGGGTATGTCTGCTGGTAATGTGTTTGGGTAGGTTGTCTAATATTACGGTATAATTTTTATGATCTAATTTTGGGTGAGGCAACTATTTGAGCTCTGAGAACAGGGATGGGGGGCTATGCCACTGGTAAGAACTGTTGGGTAAAACTGCTGTCTTGGTTCCCTGCCCAAGTGTGTCTGTAATATGGGTTCTGCAGTTATCTAAATAATCCGGTCAGGCTAAGTAGATGATTGGGGCTGTGTACTATATTAAGTAATAGGTAAGGATATGAATTAGCTTCCCCACCCTGGCATGACAGCAGGCCAGGGCCCAGGACCCAGGGCCTGTATAGCTCATTGTTTGGGGTCTAAATCAGGCCAGAGTGTGTACTTTATTTCCTGGTCAGCTACCCTGAGCCTTGGTTATGAATTAATGCCCTCTGCCTGTGCATAGCATTTGAACTCTCCATGCCTGGTACTGGCTCTGTCCTAGGGGTAATCAGCTTTTCCTACCCAATTTTGGCCTAAGTGCTATTGGGCTAGACAGTTTCCATGAATTGTCACTAGCCCTTCTGCTTAGATGGGGCTAGAAAGTACTCTGCACAGTGGGTGGGGCTGTGACTCAGTATCTTGCCTGGATGTCACCAAAGTGGGCTCTAAAGCCAGCAAAATACCTCATCTGAGGATTCAAATCAAGATCTGCACTCCACTGAGTTCCCTGGTCAGAGTACACCCCCAAATTGGTTTTGCAGGTTAACAAAAGCACTGATTGGAATTACTACTTGGCCACTGCAGGTATGAACTCAGTCTGGCAGGATCCGTGTGCTAGCTGTTGCAAGCCCCTCCCTTCTTCTCTGTCACAATCAGATTCCGTTTGGCTAGGCCCCACAAATTCTCCTGCAGTCCACGTGGAGTGGGATTAGAGTAGGGGCTCCTGCAATGTTGGGTCACTGTTTGTCTCTCCTGGGTTCTCTTTTCCCACTGGAGGAACCAGAGGGTCAGGGGAGACCTCTCTGCATGGTGCTGCACTGGCCTGGGGGAGGGGCATGTGGTCAGTGTATTGGTACTTCTCTTACTCTTCTAGTGCAGTCTGTACAATGGGGTGCTTCAGCCTCATCCCCTGTTCTAGGATTCTCTCAGTGGTGTCTTGTTCTTGAGTAGTTGTTAGTTGCTCTTTTTGTGAGGGGGGGAAGTCAGGAATAACCTGTGTCACATTTTGGTGACATCCATTGTGTTAATTTTCTTTGACTACATTAAATTTTTTTTCTTTTTCTTTTGTTTTCAGAAATTTTCTGTGATGTTTAAGAATTATTTTCTTTATATTTATACTGCCTCATGTTCACTGAGCTTCTTGAAGCTGTAAATTTACTTCTTTCATCAAATTTAGGGAATTTTTTTTTAAAAAGATTTTATTTATTTATTTGAGAGAGAGAATAAGATAGAGAGAGAGAGCATGAGGGGGGAGGGTCAGAGGGAGAAGCAGACTCCCTGCTGATAGCAGGGAGCCCGATGTGGGACTCGATCCTGGGACTCCAGGATCATGACCTGAGCCGAAGGCAGTCGTTTAACCAACTGAGCCACCCAGGCGCCCCAAATTTAGGGAATTTTTAACCATTACTTCTTTACATATTTCTTCCGTCCCATTCTTTTTTTTTTTTTTCGTGATGTCTATTTATTCCCCACATGTTTTCTTGTCACCATGGCTAGCACTCAAGTTAGGACACATCTTGCCAGACATGGGAAGGACTGTGGGTGGCTGGCAGTGCCCATCTTCCTACTAGTTACCTACCACACACACGTACTGCCTCTACCTCGCAGACGGCCCGGACCACCAGGGAACCTCACACAGTCCAGATGCCAATGCTGGTCCCATTCTAAATCTCCTCTTCCTCTGTGACTTCAATAACTTACATATCACATATATTAGAATGACTAATATTATCCTACAGGGCACTTGAATCTCTGTTTATATTTTTAATATTTTTCTCTTAATTGTTCAGTTTGAATCATTTCTAATGATTAATCTTTAAGTTCACTGATGTTCCTTTGTCATCTTTATTTTGCTATTCATTCCATCTAATGAATTTTTCAAAATTTCACTGACAGTAGTTAGGATAGCAACTTTAAATTCCTTGTTTGCTAATTCCTACATTTGGGTCATCTCAAGGTCAGTTACCATTGATGGCTTTTATTTTGAGAATAGGTCACATGTTCCTGTTTCTGCATATGTCAAGTAATTCTGGTTTGTACCTTGAACAATGTTAATACTAATGTTGTAGAGATTCTGGATATTATTATATTCCCCCCAAAGAGTTGCTTTAGAATGAAATTAAGTTGGTCAGACTCAAGCTGATAACTTTGTCTCTTGGGAAACACCTCAGATCTCACAGCCATTATTAGCTGAGCTGCTTGAAATCTTCCCATGCATGTGCAAATCATTGGTCAGCTAGAGCTTTGGGTATAATTTATACACAGAATTTTGCACTCTTCTCTGATGCTCTTTCAAGTTGTTCCAAACTGTTGTCTGGTTCTTTAGACCAGAAAGACTGTGGGTTTTCTATCAGAGTTTTAGCCACTTTGTGCTGTGTCAACCACAGCTTGCTCTTGTGCTAAAAGCTATAATAATGGAAAGCTCACTCTATACCACTCCCTATACTCAAGTATAATTTTTCTTCCGTAAATTGTCTGGTGTTGGTCACCATCCAGTTCCTACAGGTGATTTTATTTATTGTATTCAGAGTTTATTGTTATCTGCAGAAGTGTTAGTCCAGTAGATTACTCAGCCATACCAGAATTTGAACTCCTTTCTTCTCTTTTTTACCAAAAGAACATCTGTTCATCAGTTAAGAATAGTTAAGACATTAGCTCCTCACAGAAAGCCTCTCTTGCTTTCCTCTCCTTCAGGGTGAAAGTTAGTTAGCTACGTAAGAGTTGATTAGGTGTCTCTCCTCTGGGCTTTCATAGTAACTTGTGTCAAATTTGCTTATAACACTTCTATTATAATGAAGTTACTTAGGTGTATATTTCTTTTTCAACTGACTATAAGAATTTGAGCTTAGGACCCTAATTTATTTATCTTTATATTCCTGTGTGTTGTACAAGATCTGGTGCATAGGCTAACTACTTTTCAAAAAGTCTGCATTAATAAGATATATTATGCATCTTATAGCACGGTGGGATACTACATAGATAAATAGATAGAGATAGAGATGTATACATATATACAGTTGACTCTTGAACAACATGGGGACTAGGGATGTCAACTCCCCACACAGTCTAAAATCTGCATGTAACTTCTGACTCCCCCCGCCAAACTTAGCTACTAATAGCCTACTATTGACTGGATGCCTTACTAACACGAATAGTCATTAAAACATATTTTGTATGTTATATGTATTATATATTGTGTTTTACGATAAAGTAAGCTAGAGAAAAGAGAATGTTATTAAGAAAATCATAAGGAAGTGAAAATACATTTACAATACTATACTCTGTGTGTGTGTATATACATATAAAATGGCTTATTGGTACAGAATATTCTGTTTTTCTTATCAGCTGTTCTATCTATCTATCTATCTATCTATCTATCTATCTATACAGTTGGCCCTTGAACAACATGGGTTTGAACTGCATGGGTGTAGTTATACGTGGATTATTTTCAATCAATATATTGGAAAAATGTTTAGAGCTTTGTGACAAGTTGAAAACTTTCAGACAAACCACCTAGGTTTAGAAATATTGAAAAAATTAAGAAAAAGTTAGGCTTGTCATGAATGCAGCAAATATATGTAGATGCTAGTTCATTTTATCATTTACTACCATAAAATATACACAAATCTATTATAAGAAGTTAAAGGTTATCAGAACTTGTGCATACATTTACAGAGTGTACATGGCACCATTTATAGTTGACAAGCTTAAGATGTGGTATTAAATCATAACTGCATAAAATTAACTAGTACATACTGTACTACTGTAATAATTTCATAGCCACCTCCTGTTCTGCAGTGAGCTCAGGTGTTGAGAGTATTTGCTTAAAATGCCATGTGATGCTAATCATCTCTGCATGAGCAGTTCATCTCTCCAGTAAATTGCATATCACAGCAAAAAATTATCTCCTGTGGTTCTCACATATTTTTCATTGTGTTTAGTGCAATACCATAAACCTTAAATAATACCATGGGACCCAGACAATGTGCCACTAGTGGTGCTGGAAGTCCTCCTAAGAAGCAGAGAAAAGTCATGACATTATAAGAAAAATTTGAGCTCCTTGATATGTACCATAGATTGAGGTCTGCAGCTGTGGTTGCTCACGATTTCAAGATAAATTAATCCAGCGTTAAGGACATCGTAAAGAAAGAAAAGGAAATAGATGAAACCATCACTGAAGCTACACCAGCACGTGCAAAAACCTTGCAATTTTTGCAAAATACTTTTTAATCTCATATTGAAGATGTGGCATTGGCATAAGAAAGGCATACCTATGGACTCTAATATGATTCAGGAAAAAACAAAATCATTATGTGACCACTTGAAGCAAAAGGAAGGTGAAAGATTTAAATCTGGAGAATTTAATGCCATAAAAGATGGTTTGATAATTCTAGAAAGAGGCTCAATTTTAAAAATGTCAAGATAACAGGAGGAGCAACTTCTGCCAACCAAGAGGCAGAAGACAAGTTCACAAATACCATTAAGAAAATCATTGAGAAGAAAGGATATCTGCCTGAACAGATTTTTAATGCAGACAAAAGTGCCCTATCCTAGAAAAAAGTGCCACGAAAGACATTTATTAGTAAAGAAGAGAAGTGAGCACTGAGATTTATGGCAGGAAGGGATAGGATAACTCTACTATTTTGTGCAAATGCAGTCAGGTTTATGATCAGGACTACCCTCATCTATAAAGCTGTTAACCCCAAATCTTGAAGGGAAAGGATAAACACCAGCTGCCCGTCTTTTGGTTGTTTAACAAGAGGGCCTAGACAATGAGAATGCTTTTTCTTGATTGGTACATCAGTGCTTTGTCCCTGAAGTCAGGAAGTACTTTGCCAGTAAGGGACACCCTTTTAAAGTTCTTTTGATAGTAGACAATGCCCCTGGCCCCCTCAGAACCTCAAGAGTTCAACACTGAAGGCATCAAATGGTCTACTTGCCCCCAAACACAATATCTCTAATTCAGTCTCTAAATTGGGGGGTCATAAGGACATTTAAGGGTGTTACACATGGTCCTCTATAGAAAGGATTGTCAACGTCATGGAAGAGACCGATAGAATATTATGAAAGCCTCAAGGATCACACCATTGAAAATGCCATCATTTATAGAAAAGCTGTGAAAATCATCAAGCCTTAAACAATAAATCCCTGTTGTAGAAACTGTCCAGATATAGTACATGACTTCACGGGATTTGTAACAGAGCCAATCAAGGAAATTATGGAGAGTGTGGATATGGGGGGGTGAAGGTGTGGGGTTTGACGGGTTTCAAGATACAGATCTTGGAGAAATTCAAGAGCTAATAGACACCACACCAGAGGAATTAACAGAAGACAACTTGATGGAGACAAGTGCTTCCAAGCCAGAGCCAGATGATGAGGAAGATGTAGGAGAAGTGGTGTCAGAAAACAAACTGACATTAGAGAACCTGGCAGAAGGGTTCAGATTATACAAGACTGCTTTGACTTCTTCTACAACATGGACCCTTCTATGATACAGGCATTGAAACTAAAGCAAATGGTGGAAGAAGAATTGATACCATATAGAAATATTTTAGAGAAATGAAAAAAAAAGTCAGACAGAAATTACGATGTATTTCTATATATAGTCACAGTGAGTGTGTCCCCTCCCACCTCCTCCACTTCTTTCCCCTCTGCCACCCCTGAGACAGCAAGACCAACCCTTCCTCTTCCTCCTCCTCCTTAGCCCACTCACCGTGAAGATGATGAGGATGAAGACCTTTATGACGATTCACTTCCACTTACTGAATAGTAATAATCATTATGCTGTACAGTCAATAAACTTTTCTGTTCTGTATGTGTCTTCATATGAAAACCTAATAACTATAGGACAAGAACTATGTGAGATGTTTTTGTGTCACCATTATCATCGTTGCCCAAGTATTCGTCACGTAGAACATTGCATGTGAGACTGATATGGAAGTGGACAGCCCATCCTCACATAGGTAGAAGATGAGTGATAGTTAATATAAAATTAACAATGTGTTAGTTTTCTTACTGTTTTATAACTTTACTTTCAAAAATTTACATTACCATATACTATGCCTCTCTCTCATAGTTGGAGAAACTGCGTATCAGCCAATCATCACAGGTAAGTGGTTTTTTAAAAAATGTAGCAATGTTTCTAATACCCTATTATGAATGTGACTGTAATACTTGTATGCCATAAAAATTTTATAACAATTTATTCATTAGTGTATAGGTTAAGCTACCATGAAGCAGTCATACTGCTGCTTCTTCGTTATCCCTGTAAATAAATACAAATTCCTTTTTTTGATATTATCTTTTTTTAATATTCAAGTCTAGAGCTAGTAACATGTGTAACATCTACAGTGTTTAATATCAAATAAGACAATATCAATGTAGGTACTGACAGAAATGAAAAAAAGTCATTTTATAAACAGACAATGTAAACTTATGGTATTGATAACTACAATACAGTACTGTAAATGTTTTTTCCTTATGATTTAATAACATTTTCTTTTCTCTAGCTTACTTTATTGTAAGAATACATTATATAGTACATATAGCATACAAAATGTGTGTTAATTGACTGTTTATGTTATTGGTAAGACTTCCAGTCAATAGTAGGGCATTAGTAGTTAAGTTTTGGGGGAGTCAAAAGTTATACACAGATTTTCAACTTTGTGGAAGATTGGTGTCTCTAACCCCCTCATTGCTCAATGGTCAACTGTGTGTGTGTGTGTGTATAATTTATATATAAATAATTTTATATAAATGTAATTTATATATATGTAATTTCTGTGATTCTCTTCATGTTGGTAAGTGTGTAGTGTCCAGATATGCAAACCACAGAGTTCAAGAGGACATGTCCAATATAACTGTTAAGCTTAGTAAGTTTAGGAAGGTTATGGAGACAAGCAAAGAGATTGGGGTTCTTGGAAATGTTCCAGACCCAGCAGTGGGAATGACAATTAAAACTAGGAACGGAGGCAGAATCTATCCTGTTGAGCAGTCATTAATGGCAGGGGTCAGAGAAGAAGGCAGCCACATAGTGGGTCTATAGGTGTCTGGAGGGTTCTCATTCCATTCAACCCAACCAATTTAAAATTCTATTCACTTAGCCTGGAATAGCCTTAAAACTGGATGAGTCTGACCTTTAGTCTAGTGATCTGCAATGATTAAAGTTTATTTCTGCTAGGGGACACATCAATCCTGGTCCCAGAAATGTCATAACTTTTTATTCATTTCATTAAGCCTTGAACTTGTATTGGTCCTTAAAAGGTCCCTAAATACAGTGAAAATACCTGTGGAAAGGGTAATAGTTTAGAAGATAGTTAATTAACTGATGGCTAGCTGAGGCCAAGACCAGGCAAGAATGGGACACAGGAGAAATGTATGGAATTGTTGAATCATTATATTGTACACCCAAAACTAATATAACACTGTATGTTAATTATTCTTGAATAAAAAAAATTGTAAGTATAGCATGTATGGGAGTGGGTATGATGGAAGAATAGAAACTATAAAACATTTCCATAGTTTTGTGGAGGGTCACTATTTGAGAAGATCATTAGTCAGTTTTCCCTTCATAGGCTTCCAAACCCCAGACACTTAGGGTATGATGAATTTTTTTCCCTCTCTTTGATAAAAAGATGAAAATAATTTGTGGCTGTAGACTACAATTCATGAGTAAGTCTTATTGAGATTTTGTACACCTTTCTTAGAGAAATACATTCATATAATAGCAATAAACAGGACATCATCAGTGCAAACTAACTTTGAAATTTATGGCAGGTTGCAGTTTATTGTCTCCAGTAAAGGACAAAGAAAGACCTGCTGAATAATTGTCTCAAATGAGGTAATGGAGTTATGATAGCACACCATCACTGTTGAACATTTCAACCCAAAAAATAGTTATAAGAAGATTTAATTTTGAAGTAATATATTTCTGATGTGACAACAAATATGTTTACTGCTTTCCAGTAACCTGATATAAAGTGTCATATGGTAAGAATACTAAAAAGAGGAATAATAAACAAGAATAGAAGTACCATCAGCCACTGCTTTGCCAAAGGAAGAGTAAATTATTTTTAAAAGTTTATATTAATGGAAGACACATGGCAAAACTTGAAATAGAAATGCAGCAATCAACATCTGGGTATGCCTTTAATACCCAATCATTCAACACTTTCCAACTCACTCCTGTCAGATTCTTTTTAAACCCGTACATGCTACCTTCTTGGAAATGAAGTTCACTCCCCAAAGTATTGAAGTTGCTTCCTTTTCAATCTTGTTCACGTTAGAATAGCTTTAAGCTCTCTTATAGGGATACTTTCAGACCAAGAGCTTCATTATGTACTTAGAATACATCCTGTCCTACTTACCTCAAGTACTAAGGAGGATAACAATAGTGTCTAAAGTTACTTGTCAACAAAGTTACATACTAGGACTTAGAGAAAGCAAAAGGAAGTATTTTATATACCTCCACTTGGTACTTCATCTGAAAAAAAAAAAACCATTTTGAATTAAAGAAATACATGATGCCAAATAACATAGCAGTTCTCTCTTTCACCTGTAGGATATTATTAATCCAAACTTTGTGACTACATTTAAAATGATTTTATGAAACCAGAAAATTTTTTTTTAATTTTATTTATTCGTTTGAGAAAGAGTGAAAGAGAGCCTGTGCACAAGTGGGAGTGGGGTGGGGGACAGAGGGAGAGGGAGAAGCAAGTTCTCCGCTGAGCAGGGAGCCCAATGCGGGACTCCATCCCAGGACTCTTAAGGGCACTAATCCCATTCATGAGGGTTCCATTCTCAGGACTTCATGTAATCCTAGTTCCCTCCCAAAGATTTCACCTCCTAAATACCATCACATTGAGGGGTACAGTTTCAATATATAAATTCTGGAAGGACACAGTCCATGATAAATATATCAACAAATGCCACAATCTTTTCTATAATATTCCTGAGGTATGGTTTCACTTGACCTCTGTGTAAATGCTTGTAAGTGATGAAGAATTAACTACCCTACAAGATAGTCCATTTTAATCACTGTGGTTATGAGGCCTCAGAGAGGGAAGACCTAACTAAATGTACGAAACTATGAATCATAGAATATTTAAAAATAATCATATCTACTACCTATTGATTGTCATAACAACACTACAATATGGGTTTTTCCGTTTTACAAATAAAGAAATTGAGGCTCAGGGTAGGTAAGTTATTTACCAAAGGTTGCACAGCTATTAGGTGGCAGATCCAGGAAAGCTCAGATCTGTCCGAGTTTAAAGAGGATGTTCTTTGCACAATACCATATTGTCTTTCAAAATATAATTTTGTTTCTTTCAAATACTTTAAATGTCTGGATTACCAAAATAGTTTCTTAGCTAGGACCCCTGCACACAGTTTCTCTCCTCCTATTCATTTTATTCACTGCTGTTAGGTGACTTTTCCTTAAAAATTTTTTTAAAAAATTATCATACTGTTCCCAGTTCCAGAGCCTTCAGTGTTTTCTGATTATTATTTGCACCTCATTGCTCACTTATATTGCACTTACTTGCTCACCCCACCATAGACCTCCATTCTGGACACACCAGTCTCCTCTTCCCTTCACTCCACATCCACATGATTCTTTTGTTTCTCAGTGCTTGCTAAATGTTACAGGTCCCTTATGGACCAGACCAAATCTCTCCTTCCCCGGGAAGTTTGTCTTATTTCTCAGGAATCCCAGGAGTATTCCCTTCTGGAATTCCTACAGTGTCGATAACATGCTTTAGCCTTTCCTTAATCACAAATTCGATCATATTGTTGTCTTAACTTCTGAAATTTTTCAGTCTCATTTCCTCCAACATCATTTTAATCATTTTATGAACTGCTAACATACAGTTTTATATGTAATGGATTCTCCTATCCAGCCTGGTTTTCACCCCTGAAATAGCAGGGTTGTTTTTTTTTTAAAAGATTTTATTTATTTATTTGGGGCACCTGGGTGGCTCAGATGGTTAAGCGTCTGCCTTCGGCTCAGGTCATGATCCCAGGGTCCTGGGATCGAGTCCCACATCAGGCTCCCTGCTCCTTGGGAGCCTGCTTCTCCCTCTGCCTCTCTCTCTCTGTCTCTCATGAATAAATAAATAAAATCTTTAAAAAAAAAAGATTTTATTTATTTATTTGACAGAGAGAAACACAGCGAGAAAGGGAACACAAGCAGGGGGAGTGGGAGAGGGAGAAGCAGGCTTCCCGCAGAGCAGGGAGCCCAATGCGGGGCTCGATCCCAGGACCCTGGGATCAGGACCTGAGCCGAAGGCAGACGCTTAATGACTGAGCCCTCCAGGGGCCCCTGAAATAGCAGGTATTTTATCGGTACACTTTTTATATTTGGCTATACACATAACATCAGAATAGGCTTTTTTTTCCCTTAAGCTTTGTATTTTTAGCATTTCTAAGGGTTAAATTTTGATTGTGAAGTACATTAGAGAAAATAAATGATTACCCTGGTTATGAAATTAAAATACTACTCTAATAATTAAAGAATTTTTGTAGTAAAAAAACAAAACAAAACATGGGGTTGGGTCATAAAGCCTAGCTTTAATCCCAAATCTACTGTTAATGAACCACGTAACCTTGAGTGAATTTTTAAATCTCTCTGGAAATTGATTTCCTTATTACTGTAAAATGAGGGGCCTGTGCCAGATTATGTACTGCTCTAAAATTATATGATTCTGTAGTATCATTTCATCTGAACTTTAAAAATACTTTAAGTAGATTGGCATTCTGTTCTAGCTAACATTAATGATATCTTAGACACAATTTCCAAGTTGTGCTTCCTTCGTGCATACTTTAATTAAATTCCCATTAGCTTCCTCCTACCCATCCCCATAAGATTTTTATGTATCCCTATATATTTATTAACTCCATACTGTTGAATCAACTGCAAATGTTTATTCAGTTCCCACTCAAAGTGATGAACTTTATTGTATAAAGATCCAGAATTCACAACACCCTTTATTTTATTTTATTTATTTATTTATTTATTTTTTAAAGATTTTATTTATTTATTCATGAGAGACAGAGAGAGAGAGAGAGAGGCAGAGGGAGAAGCAGGCTCCCAAGGAGCAGGGAGCCCGATGTGGGACTTGATCCCAGGACCCTGGGATCATGACCTGAGCCGAAGGCAGACGCTTAACCATCTGAGCCACCCAGGTGCCCTATTTTATTTTTTTAAAGATTTTATTTATGTATTTGACAGAGAGAGAGAGACAGCGAGAGAGGGAACACAAGCAGGGGGAGTGGGAGAGGGAGAAACAGGCTTCCCGCCGAGCAGGGAGCCCGATGCAGGACCCTGGGATCATGACCTGAGCCGAAGGCAGACGCTTAACGACTGAGCCACCCAGGTGCCCCTCACAACACCCTTTAAATTCCTGTTTTCACAATGTTTCCATAGCAAAATGCTATGTTTTATACATTTTCATTACTGTGAAACAATATTTCAAAGCAGATGTGGTGGCTACATAGACTATCTAAACATTTCTAATTTTTTTCAAATATCTGCAGAATTGAATTATGGAAGACTAGTTGTGAATTTTCAAGTTCCATTCAAAGTAGAAGAAATCAAAAGCACTGTTTGTTTGAAAAGTTTATCACAAAGTACATCCTATTTAAAAGTGACACTGTGAGAGACCATGTGTGCCATCCATGACTTGACTTAAAGCTGAGTCTTTTAATCACTTAGTAGATAGCAAGTATTATTGAAAAACACCAGAAGATTGGTTTTACCAGGGCAGGACTTGAGGAGATCTCTGTCACGTGAGGGATGACAGATCAAAGTATGGTGCAGCTTTGCAACCAGATCTAATAATTATTGCACGTACATATTGAGATAAAGAAGATTTTGAATAATTACAGCTGATGCTCTGCTTTTGCTCAGGAAGGGTTATGGATTTAACACGCTCTTGCCTGACTTAATCTGACCTTAATTACACAATATTTGAAGGTAGGGAACAGCTGCTGAAAAATACATAACAAAGAGTAAGGGGTGTGAATGTGTCTTGTTGCTTGCTGCAAGTTGTCAGTCTGTTGAGGAAGAACATTCAGAAATTATATCTCCCTCCCAAAATAGATTATATAACATGTTTAGGGACCCTAATGAGAGGGAAAGAATTTTTTTTGACTATTCATTTTATGTGTTAAGCATGACTCTTACAAGAAGTTGACTGTTCAGCAGTATATTATTGTATAGCATTAGTCTGTTTCTTAAATTAAAGCTTAAATTAAAAAATATTTTTTTCTGATAATAATTTTAAAGGAAATCATTTCAACAAACAGCTTTTACTAAGGCATCTATATTTATCAGAAAATATTGAAGAGATAATACATATTTTAATAACAGTAGCTTTTTCTATAGGTGAAGAAAAAGTGAAAACTTTCCCTATTTGAGTTTATGTTACAAAGTTCTTTGACAACTGAAGCTGGAAAGCACATTTAAAGTCTTTCTACTAAACTTATAACCAAGAAGAGATAAATTAAGACTAAGCTGGTTTTTTCTCCTGACTAGACTGACCTTGTTTTCTTTTTATCCACTTAAAACTACTTTAGGGGCGCCTGGGTGGCTCAGATGGTTAAGCGTCTACCTTCGGCTCAGGTCATGATCCCGGGTTCCTGGGATCCAGTGCCGCGTCGGGCTCCCTGCTCAGCAGGGAGCCTGCTTCTCCCTCTGCCTCCCTCTGCCTCTCTCTCTCTCTCTGTCTCTCATGAATAAATAAAATCTTTAAAAAAAAAACTACTTTATACATCTTATTGTATATTTGATTTATTGTTTGCAATAAAATTTTATTGTTTGTTGAGAAGGACTCAGAATATATAAGCTTGTTTTAATGAAATTAATGTTTATGCTGTTGTTTTTCATTCTGGTTATTTACCTTAAAGAAAATCTGTTGAAAAATGAACAGTCACGTCCTAACGATGCCAAAAAAAATATTTAGCTCTGGATATTTTTTGTGCAAAAAATGAAACTAACAATTATTGCTCAATTCCTGATATCTCTATAGCACTACTGGGGAAAAACATAAAATCACATCAGCGCTCTAAATTAATAGAAGACACTTTTGAAAGATATAATCTATGACTTAAAAATCATGAATAACAGCTTCTTAAAAATTCATCTTAATAGAAAAGGAATCAAATAATTATTAGAAGAAGTTTTTGACCACGATTGAAATGGTGATTAAAATTACTTTTTTAAAATAAAATCTAATAAAAAGTGGGGAAAAAATCTAACAGAAAAAGATGATATGGTACAAATTTAAAGTGGCGTACGTGTAGAAAGCAGGATGAATCAATTCAGTTGGTCAGGCCTAAGCTTTGGGTTTTTGAATATGGACTGATTCAAGAGAAGTATACAACCATCGTTTGGCACCAGATTCCTCCAACATACTGTTGACAGTAATTGCCTTCCACTCATTCCCTTCTAACATGGTTTCTACTTCTTCCACTTTACTATAAATATCCTTCCTGAGGCCAGTAGCTTCTCTCTTGCCAAATCCAGAGGCCTTTTTTCAGTCTGCCTATTGCTCAATTTTTCCATGGCATTTTAGATGAGTAACCTCATATTTGTTTCATTTTGCTTTTAGAATTCTAAATATTATAAAAGTAATAGATGTTCTTTGTAGTGAATTAGAAAATACAGATTAAAAAAAAAAAAGATTCAATTTCCATGAACATTTTAGTGGAATCTTTTGTTGTTGTTGTTGGGTTTTGTTTTTGTTTTTGTTTTAGTGGAATCGTTCCTGGCTTTATTTTTTTAAAAAGATTTTATTTATTTATTTGACAGAGAGAGACACAGCGAGAGAGGGAACACAAGCAGGGGGAGTGGGAGAGGGAGAAGCAGGCTTCCTGCTGAGCAGGGAGCCCGATGCGGGACTCGATCCCAGGACCTCGGGATCATGACCTGAGCAGAAGGCAGGGGCTTAACAACTGGGACACCCAGGCACCCCTCTTTCCTGGCTTTAAACACATTTATATACTTGGCATATTTGTATCCTGAGTTGGGTTTGTTGGGGTCAGATATAGGAGTCATTCCTTCATTAGTAATCAGATGTCTCTGCCTTTGGCTGCACCTGCTTACAGAAGATACTGTCCATTTCTGCAACGTCCTTCAAGTATTCCTCGGTGTTCCCAGGGGGTGTGTCTCCTGTATTTACAACATGTCTTATTTTAAAGGTACTGCTACTGTTCTGTGGGGTATATACCTCCCTCCCGTCCAGCATCCTGGACTCTGCAGAACACCAACTTTGGCTCTCTAGAGCCCTTGAATTGTCAAAGGTGGGCTGAGCTCCAGAAGTAAAAAAGAAGAGGAAAAGATAAACCAGGAAAATGACTAATCAAAAAATAGCCAAGTTAGTTATACTAATATTAGATAAAATTGACCAAAAAGCATTATCGGAGATAGGTTATTACATAATAATAAAAGTTTTGTTTCACCAAGACTTAAACTTTGTTTGCTTCTCCCACATTTCAATTCCAAAATGTCCTCCTTTTTCCACATTTAATGTATCTGATGTCAGAAGGCATCTTGTAGTTAAAGTCAGACAAGCATCAGAAATAAAAAAGGTTTGCTTATAATTATCACTCACATTAAAACTTGCAGAATGGGTGTCAGAGGCATGGAAGAAAATTCTGGACAAAATAATGGAGCACTCTTAAAAAATGCTGCATAACCCACATTTGATGATATTATATGGAGATAATACTGTATGGAGAAGGATGGACATTGATGACTCTTAGTTGAAAAGTGATTCCAACAAGTCAAACCATATTGGAGGCATTTTTAGGAATATCTTAACCGATCTTTTTTTCCCCACAGTTTTATTGAGAAATAATTTACACAAAATAAAACTCACCAATTTTAATTGTGAAGTTTAGTGAGTTTTGGCATTATCTATAGCCATGTATCCACCACCACAGTAAGATTATAGAACATTTCCAACAATTAAAAATACCTTGTGGCCCATTCCAGTCAATGCCTTCCTCCCAACTCCAATTCCAGGCAACCATTGATTTGCTTTCAGTCACTATGGTTTGCCTCTTCCAGAATTTAATATTAATGGAATCATATAGTATATAGTCTTTTGTGTTTGACATGTTTTCATTTGTCTTGGTTAATTATCTAGATTGTCATGTTATGTGGTAACTATTGGTTGAAATTTATAAGTCACATTCAAATTGGTTCTTATATGGTGTGAAGTAGGAATCAAAGTTAACTTTTTTATATGGATTTATAATTATTCCAGGAATATTTTTTTTAGAACTATCATTTCTCTGTTGAGTGCCTTTGTGCTTTTATTAAAATGTGTGGGTCTACTTTTGGGCTCTCTTTCCTGTTCCATTGATCTATATGTCTACTTTTTTTTTTTTTCAGTACTACATTGTCATGATCACTGTGGTCTTAATATCAGTGATATTGTGACTCCTCCAACATTGCTGTTCTTTCTCAAAACTGTTTTGGCTAGTGTGGTTTCTTTGTCATTTCATATAAATTTTATAATCAGTTTGTTAATTTCTATAAAAATCCTGCTGGGATATTGATTGGAGAGAATTGATATTTTCCCAATATTGAGTCTCCTAATCCATCTGGAATATCTTTACATTTGGAATATCTTTACATTTATTTGATCTTCTCTGGTATCTTTCACCAGTGTTTTGCAGTTTCCAGCATATAGATTTTGCACATTTTTGATAGATTTATACTTAAGCATTTCATGTTCTTTTGGTGATATTGTAAATAGTACTGCATTTCAAAATTCAATTTTCAACTCTTCATTGTTAGTATTCAGAACTACAATTAGTTTTTGTGTATCTTACAACTTTGCTAAAATCTCTAAATAGTTCTATGGACTTTTTTGGGGTAGTTTATTTGGAGTTTTTCAAATAGATAATCATGTCATCTGTTAATAAAGACAGTTTTATTTTCCCCTTTCTGAGACTGATTGATTAATTTACCTCATTGCACAGGGTGGGAACTTCAGTTCTCCAATATGATTATGAATGAGTGGTAACAATGGAAATTCTTGTCTTATTCCTCATATTAGGGGGAAAGCATTTCGTTTTTTATCATTAAATATGAGGTTAGATATAGATTGTTTTGAGATGCTCTTTATCAAGGTGAAGAAGTTCCTTTCCACTCCCAGTTTGGTGAGAATGCAATGTTTAGTCTTCCTTTAAAAAAAAAAAAACTTCACAAATTAGGCATTATTGGTAGGAATTTTAGAGACATTATTTATTTAGACCTACATACATGTTTACCATTTTATATGCTTACTGTTCTTCTGGCATCTCAAAGTGTTCTTCTGGTATGATTTTCTATCTTCCTGAAGCACATCTTTTAGAAGTTCCTTTAGTATGTGTATGTGGGCGGTGAATCTCTTAGGTGTTATTTATCTGAAAATGTCTTGATTTCACCCTCACTCTTGCAGTGTAGTAGTAGTGAGTGCACAGTTCTAGACTGAAATTCTTTTGTATCACTTTGAAGATACAGTAAAATCCCCTCAGAATGTGATTAATGAAGATGAAAGTTTCTTTGTGTAAAAAGAAGAGTGGGCTTATTGTGGAAATTAAAGAAATGAGTCACCTGAGTCTGTCTAGCTGGTTGGCTAGAAGTTTTAGTGGTCTGACTCTACAATTAAAATCTTTGCTCATCCTTTTTTTCTTTTTAATCTTTTTTCTTAAGATTTTATTTATTTATTTATTTGAGAGAGAGAGAGCGAGCACAAGCGGGGAGAGTGGCAGGCAGAGGGAGAGGGAGAAGCAGGCTCCCTGCTGAGCAGGGAGTCCTATGCTGGGCTGGATCCCAGGACTCTGGGATCATGACCTGAGCGGAAGGCAGACACTTAACCAACTGAGCCACCCAGGTGCCCCTAAAATCTTTGCTCATCCTGATTGTAGTTCCGCACTACTTGGAGGTGGCTGTCTGATTCAAAATAAACACCAGTGGTGCCAATTCTGGACCTGTCTCACTGGCTAGAACTTCCAGGATAGTGACAGCATTTATAGTAATTTATAGTAATCTCCTATATAGCTGGGGACCATTTAGTCAGTCTGATCAAAGGAGAATGGACTAGAAGAATACTGGCAATGAAGGACTCACCCTCTGCTTCTTTGTGTCCTGACATAACATGCTTACTTTTTCTCATAGGCCTTTACATCCTCTTTCTTTATCCTTCCGCATCCCCTATCTCGTCCACTCAGAAGATAAAAGTTTATCCCACCTCGTTTGAAAATGGGGGCTAGAGATAAGGCAGCCAATCATTAATGATTAATTGGTGAGTAGTCATCCATCAATACTCAATCCAAATTCTCATTATAAAGGGGCTTACTATTCTGGGATTTCACTCATTATTTTACTGTCTTCTGGCTTCCACCATTGCCTATTAAAACATCTGCTTTCAGTTTAATTCCTTCTTTGTAGGTTGTCTTTTTTCTCTCTGGATGTTTTAAAGATGCTTTAAAAAATCTTTTGGATTTTATATATATTTTTTTATTATGTTAGTCACCATATAGTAGATCATAATACATCATTAGTTTTTGATGTAGTGTTCCATGATTCATTGTTTGTGTATAACACCCAGTGCTCCATGCAATACGTGCCCTCCTTAATACCCATCACTGGGCTAACTGATCCTCCCATCCCCTTCCCCCCAAAACCCTCAGTTTGTTTCCGGAGTCCATAGTCTCTCATGGTTTGTCTCCCCCTCCAATTTCTACCCCCCTTCATTTTTCCCTTCCTTCTCCTAATGTCCTCCATGCTATTCCTTATGTTCCACAAATAAGTGAAACCATATGATAATTGGCTTTCATTGCTTGACTTATTTCACTTAGCATAATCTCCTCCAGTTCCATCCATGTTGATGCAAAGGTTGGGTATTCATCCTTTTTGATGGCTGAGTAATATTCCATCATATATATGAACCACAGCTTCTTTATCCATTTGTCTGTTGAAGGGCATCTCAGCTCTTTCCACAGTTTGGCTATTGTGGACATTGCTGTTATGAACATTGGGGTGCATGTGGCCCTTCTTTTCACTACATCTGTATCTTTGGGGTAAATGCCCAGTAGTGCAATTGCTGAATCATAGGGTAGCTCTATTTTTAACTTTTATAATAGGTCTAAGAATAAATTTTTAACTTCATCCTCCTTGTGATATTCTATGCCTCTTGAATCTATACATGCATGTCTTTCCTAAATTCTCAAAAATTCTGAGCAATTAAATTTTGTAATATTGCTTCTCAACATTTAAAATCTGATTATATGTCAGATCTTCTCAGTCTAACTTCTATAATTGTTTAACATTTCTTTTATATTTACTATGTCTTTATTCTCTATTCATTCTGGATAGTTTTCTTAGATATTTTATAGTTAACAAATTATCTGTGTAATATGTGACATTCAACCCATCCACTGAGTGTTTTTATTTCAACAAATATTTGTTTAATGTCTAAAAGCTTCATATGATATTTTATCACATCTGCTTGATCATTCCTGATAGTCCTTCATTGATTGCTCATCACTATAACTTTATCCCTTATTTTTAAAAATATTTTCTAAATAGATATCCTATATTTCACAACTGATAAAATTTTGATATCTCACTTTCTTGGAGGTTTCTCAGGGGTTATATTATTCCTTTTGATTTCTCACTCATGGAGACTTGTTTCCTTTATGCCTCATGATTTTTGATGGTGCATTCACATTTTCTTGATCTTAATCCAGGAATCTAGGCTTAATTAGGGACATTTTCTCTGAAGAGGTTTTGTGTTTGAGTCTGCTGGGAGTCTAGGGACATTACCAATGTGGAACTATTTTAGCCTTTATCAGTTAGTTTAGTGGCTTACAGCAAGGATCTTAGGTTCAGCTCCTCCATATTACTGTTGAGCTAAGCCTTGTTTTCTGAGTACAGTTCTTTTATGTGCAGTTTCTTGGGTAGTCCATTTTATTCTTAATTGCCTATTTGCAGAATCAGTTTTGTTTATTTGAGGGGGCAGAGAGCTGGAGTGAGAGATGTCAGGAGGACACAGAAGGTTCCCTTACCTCTGCAGACTCAGCAATGCGTATATGTTTGTTTGTTTGACAGAATCTGGTTGTTGTACAGGATGAGGGTGCCCCAGATTATCTAGCTCACAATTCTGTTAAAGAAGAAGTCTCTTTTAGCTTTTTTTTTTTTTAAATACGGTTTATTTTTTAGAACGGATTTAGGTTTACAGAAAAATTGAGAATATAATACAGAGAGTTTCCATATACCCTGCACCTAGTTTACTGTATTATTAACATCTTACACCAGTATGGTACACTTGTTAGAACTAATGAACCATTCTTGACACTTTATTATGAACTAAAGTCCATAGTTTATCCAGACTTGTTGTTTTTTAACCTGATATATTTTTCTGTCCCAGGATTCTATATGGAATATCACTTTACGTTTTGTTGTCATGTCTCCACAGGCTCCTTGTGGTTGTGAGTGTTTTTCAAACTTTCCTTGTTTTGGAAGATCTTGATAGTTTTGAGAAGTACTGATCAGGTATTTTGCAGGATGTCCCTCAACTGGAAAATTTTTATTGTGGTAAAATATATATATAACACAAAATTTACCATCTTAACTATTTTTTATGTATACAATTGGGTGGCATTAAGTACATTCATAATGTTGTGCAATGGTTACTATTATCCACTTCCAGAACTTTTTCCTCATTCCAAACAGAAACTCTGTATCCATTAAAAAATAACTACCCAGTCCCTCTCTCCCCATTCCCTGTTAACTTCTAGTCCATATTCTGTCTCTGAATTTGCCTATTCTAGGTATCTCATATAAGTAGAATCATGTAATATCAGTCCTTCTGTGTCTGGTTTGTTTCACTTAACATGTTTTCAGAGTTCATCCATGTTAAAGCATGGATCCAAATTTCTCTGTGTATATATACCACATTTTGTTTTTAAGTTTTGTTTATTAGTTGCAGGAAATTTGCTGATTCTTTGGAATTTTCTCTCCAGATACTTATATCATCTTTGAATGAAGACATTTTATTTATTCATTCCCAGTGTATACCTTTTATTTGCTTTTCTTGTCTTAATACCTTTAGCTATGATATTAAATAAGAATGTGAGAGAGGATGTCCTTATTCCTGATCTTAGGGGAACTCTTCAGTTTCTCACCACTGAGTATGATGTTAGCTGTAGGTTTTTTGTAGATGTTCTTTACCAAGTTGAGGATGTTTTCCTCCAAGAATTTTTGCTGAGAAATTTTCTAGCGTAAAAGTTGTTGGATTTTCTCAAAAGCTTTTGCTGCATCAATATTTATGATCATATGATTTTTCTTCTTTATCTTTTTTATGTGCTGAATTACATCAGGTTTAGAATGTTGAATCATTATTGCATACCTGGAATAAATCCCCCACTTGGTTGTGTTGTGTAATTCTTTTTGTACATTGTTGGATTCTATTTGCTAATATTTGTTGAAGATATTTGCATCTATGTTCATGAGAGATATCCGTGCATTGTTTTCTCTTCTTATAATGTGTTAAACTGCTTTCACTATTAAGGTAATGCTGGACTAATAGAATGAATTAGAAGTGTTCCCTCTATTTCTATTTTCTAGAAGACATTGTGGAGAATTGGTACCATTTCTTCTTTAAACATTTGGTAGAATTCACCAATCAAACCATCTGTGCCTGGTGCTCTTTCTCAGAAGGTTATTGACTCAGTCCTTGACTATTCAGATTATCCGTTTCTCTTTGTGTGAATTTTGGTAGTTTGCATCTTTCAAGGAATTGGTCCATTTCATCTGATTTATCAAGTCTCTGGATATAGAGTTGTTTATAGTATTCTTTTATTATTCTTTTAATGTTCAGGAGATAATTAATGATGATCCCTTTTCCATTTCTGATCCTGGTATTGTATTGCTTATATTTTTAATTTTTCTGTGGATTATGACATTTTAAAAAAATCTTTCTGCCTGGTGAGAGACTGTCTTTCCTGGGGCTAGCCAATTTTCAGAGATAGCAAAGGGCTCAGCCAGAAGCATGCCTCTGGTATGCAAACTTACCAATCCAGAGTCATATCTCCTTTACCCGTCCTGTACACCCCGGGAGGCAGTATTCCTCTGCCTTAATTGTTCCAGGACCAGATTCCACGCAACTAGGGACAGCCCCTATGCCCCAAAGCCTGCTGAAATTATTCAAACTAGCCAATCCTAAACTGCCTTGCCTTTTCTGTAGAAACCCCCCCAAAAGTTCTAGCCTAGGTTTTCCCTTGCTTCTGTTTTCTGTCTTCTTACCACCTAAGGCTTTCCTATGTACTTTTATGTGGCATACTATGCCTCCTGTTTCTCTCCTGTATCTCTGCTTGTGGTCATACCTGACTGATCATCGCATAAAATAGCACAGAATAGGTAATTTTATGTCTTCTTTCTTTTTGTTTGGTTAGCATGGCTAGAAGTTCATTGATTTTATTAATCTTTCCAAAAAACCAGATTTTTGGTTTCTGTGATTTTGTCTATTGTTTTCCTGTTTTCAATTCCATTTTTATTTCTTTTTTTCTCTCTTTAAGCTTAAATTGCTCTTCTTTCTTTCATTGCCTAAGGTGGAACCTTACATTGTCAATTTTAGGTTTTTCTTCTTCTCTAATATATGCACTTAATGCTGAGTATTCTAAGCACTATTTTTGCTGTATCCAACAAATTTTGATAAGATATTTTCATTTAGTTCAAAATGTTTTTTTAAGTTTCTCTTGAGGCTTCTTTGACTCATGTTATTTAGAAGTGTGTGTTTTATCTCTAAATATTTTGAGATTTTCCAGCAACTTTTGTTATTGATTTCTAGTTTAATTCTATTGTGGGCTGAGAACATAGTTGGTATGATCCTGTTATAGATTGACTTGTGTCCCCTCAAAAGATATGTTGAAGTCCTAAACCACACTTCCCATGTCTGTGGGGGCTTGCCACAAGCCTGGGGTGAGTACCCCCAGGCATTCCTAGCCAATAGCATCACTATTGGTAGGCTGAGATTGACATGAGACAGTGTGCTTGGCCAATATGATGACAGTCTTTATGAGAAAACATGTGAAGACAGAGACACTTGGGGAGAACACTGTGTGATTACAGAGGCAGAGATTAAAGTGATGCACCTGCAACCCAAAGAATGCCAAAGAGTGACGGCAACCACCAGAAGCTAGGAAGAGGCAAGGAAGGATTCTCCCCCACAGGTTTCAAAAAGAACACGGCCCTGCCAACACCTTTTTGGACTTCTGTCCTCTAGAACTGTGAGACAATAAATCTCTCCTGTGTTATGCCACCCAGTTTGTGATACTTTATTACAGCAGCTCTTGGAAACTAATATAAATTCTATTAAATTTATTAATATGCATTTTATGGCCCAGAATGTGGTCTATTTTGGTGAATGTTTTATGTGACATTGAGAAGAATGTGTATTCTGTTGTTGTTGGAGTATTCTCTAAATGTCAATTAAATCAAGAAGATTGATAGTGCTATTCAGGACAATTATATCCTTACTGATTTTCTGCCTGTTGAAACTATCAATTATTGAAAGGGGTTATCATAATCTCCAAATATATTAGTGGATTTATCTTTATCTCTTTGCAGTCCTTTTAGGTTTTGCCTCATGTGTTTTAACACTAAATTGTTTGGTGCATACATATTAAGGATTGTTGTGTCTCCACGAGTGTTAACCTCTTTATCATTATGCTTTTCTTTGTTGCTGATAATTTTCCTTGTTCTGAAGTCAGCTTTGCTTGAAATTTATATAGCTACTCCAACTCTCTTTTGATTAGCATTAGTATGGTGTACATTTCTTTGTCACTTGAACTTTTCATTTTAATAATTTATTTTTTTAATGTTTTAACAACTTGATTGATGTATTTCACATACCTACCATTCACGCATATAAAGTTTACTATTCATTGGCTTTTAATATAGTCAACAAGGTTTGCAACCATCATCACAATCAATTTTAGTACATTTACATTACCCCCACAAAAAACCTTGCAATCCCTTAGCCAATCTGCCATCATCTCTCAAACTAGGCAACCAGTAATCTACTTTTTGTCTGTATGTATTTTCCTATTCTGGACATTTCATATAATATGTGGTCATGTTGGAATGGAATCATATAATACTTGGTCTTTTGTGAATTGCTTCTTTCACATTTCATGTTTTCAAGATTCATCCATATTGTAGTATGTATCAGTACTTTACTCTTTTTTGGTGCTGAATAATATTCCATTGTATGATTATACCACTTTTATTTGCCCATTAATCAGTTTATGATCATTTGGGTTACTTTTTGGATTACCTTACATATTCTGAATAATGCTGCTATATAAATATTTGTGTACTACTTTCTGTGAAGGTATGTATTTCATTTTTCTTGGGTATATACCTAGAAGTAGGTTGCTAGATCATATGGTAACTCTAAGTGCAACTGCCAGGCCATTTTCCGCAGTGGTTGCACAATTTTATATTCCCACCAACAGTGTATGAGGATTTGAATTTCTCCACATTTCCCTCAACTCTTGTTATTGTTCATCTTTCATTTTATTTATGGTATCCTTTGAAACAAAATGTTTTTGATTTGATGATGTTCAGTTTATTGATTTTTCTTTTGTGGCTTGTTTTTTGTGTTATATCTAAGAGATCATTCTTAATTCAAGGCGATGAAGATTTTCACCTATGGTTTCTTTGAAGAGCTTTATAGTTTTATCTCTTAAGATTAGGTCTTTGATTCAGTTTGAGTTAATTGTTATACCCAGTGTGAAGTAAGGGTACAATTTCATTCTTTTGCATGTGCATATCCACTCATCCCAGTACCACTTGTTGAAAAGACTATTCTTTCCCTCTCTGAATGGTCTTGGCACCCTTGCCAAACGTTGACCCTTGTGAAAATTATAAAAGGAAACTTGGCTTAGAATGGAGTCAGGAGCCCAGTAGGGGGCGCTCTCAATCTCTATTACTTGACAATTAACAAATCCAACAGGAAGAGACAGACTTGCACATGGATACACTTTATTATCCCAGTAGGAGGAAGAAGGGTGTTCCTCATACCCTGGCAACAGCCCAGCCAATAAGAGACAGTCACAACTCAGCCAATAAGAGACTGTCACAGCTCAGCCAATGGAAAGCCTGTATACTTCAAACTCCCAGTTTATTTCAATGGACTGTTGTTTGTAACAGCTTTCCCAACATCCCCATTTCCTGTATAAGAGCAGTTCTCGCGTTTGTTCTGTGGGCTTGCCTATGGTTCTGCTGCAGCTTGCTTGTTCCAGATTGCAATTCTCTGCTATTCCCAAATAAACCCATTTTTGCTGGTAAAATAACGGGCAGTTTTTTGGTTTTTTTTTTTTTTTTTTTTTTTTTAAGGCTAACACCCTAAATGTGAAGGTTTATTTCTGAACTCTCTTAATTTTATTCCAGAAGGGTTGGGAAATTTAACTACTTACTGTTTCAGCCACAATCCTACTCACGAATTCACTTCTCATAGTAAGTCTATGAGATGGGCACTATTCTTACTCCCATTTTATAGGTGAAGTAGCCAAGATAGAGTGATTTACCCAGACCATACAACTAGTAAGTGGCAGAGCCAGGACCTGAACTTAGGCTGACTGATTTGAGAGACCGAGCCTTTAATCATGCTATAAATAAAGGTGAGAAATTAGAACTTAGAATTCCACCGAAGAGTTCATTTAAAAAAAAACAAAACAGGTGGAGGTCGAAGTGGCCAGTAAGTTTGGAAAAGCACAAGAGTAGGGGCTCTCCTAGCTTGCTTCTTACTGAGTTTTAGAAACGGACCTGCCTTCCTTGGTTGAAACCTTTCCGACCCCAACTTCAGAATTTATAAATCAACGCAGTAGGTTGGCTCCTCTGGCTACTGGGGCAGTTCAGAGCGGGGGTCACCCTTTCGGCCCACACTTAGAGCTGCGGCCCGCCCCCTCCTCAGCCCTCAAGCCCCACCCCAGCCTCAGGCCGCTGTCCGCGGACAGCCCAGGAGTGCACGGAGTCTGCGCTCAGGGCGCTATGCTGTACGGGATGCGGTAACTCTCGCGGGAAGATGCGTTCGTTGCCTCGGTAACGGCGTCGTGGTCGCGAAAGATGGCGGGGCGAAGTGTCGGTCCCCGGGTTAGTTCAAACAGACTCCGGGGTGGCGACTAGCTTCTCAGCCGGCCAGAGAACGCGAAACCTCATTTAACTTCGGGTCTGAAAGTCTCTTTCTCTTTTACAGAGACGGAACGTTTCAGGCACTCCGGTCCCGCCGCGAGTTCAGCAACCTGTTGCGTCTCGACCGGACCTCCTTGCCAGGGAGGAAGAATATAAGTAAGAAATTAGGCTGTTCAGTTTTTCCTTCTTTCTTTTACCCAAATGAGGTTGCTTGCAAGTACTTTCCTGGCGATTGACTGGATCTTTGGGATCACTCACTGTTCACCATTCTCTTTTCAACATCCTGTTCGCTAGTTCTCATCTTTTCTCCGCTAACTTAGGTGTTTGAAAGGGGTGAAAATTTATCCCAAGAAAACATGTTCGTCAGCAAAATGATACTGCTAGAGGTGATCTGGATAGCAGGAATTGCCAATAGTTCAGTTTCTAGTTTAAGAAAATCCACTTAATTTGGAGCTCTTGAAGTTTGATTATGTTAATTTCTCATAGGCTTGGTTTCTAAATTGAAAGCGTGTTTCCTCTCAGTGCAGTTGGAATTCCCGTTCTCATCTACATTTGGTGGAGTTAGGATTTCCTTTACTTATCTGCTCTCAGTGTAATTACACCTATTCTGACAACACGTGCT
Organism: Mirounga angustirostris; assembly: GCF_029215605.1. Classification (NCBI taxonomy): domain Eukaryota; kingdom Metazoa; phylum Chordata; class Mammalia; order Carnivora; family Phocidae; genus Mirounga; species Mirounga angustirostris. The sequence continues at coordinate 48,720,463 of NW_026991717.1, read as the reverse complement.
TTCATTCTTGGACCGTTTCACTCGTCATCCCCCAGTTTTCACACAGAAGCCAGAGTAATCATTTAATTTGATCAAGTCAGTACTTTGCCTGAAACTCTGCAGTGGTTCCCCGTTGCACTTTAGAAAGTCTGTTAGATCTGGCTCCTGTGTCTTGTTTGAGCTGGTGCCTTCTCTTTTTTGCCTACCAGTCTCCAGCCTCATTGGCCTTTAAGGGTCTCAAGCTTTTCCCTTGAGGGCAATCATACACATGCCTTCCACCTGTAATGCTAAGAGTGGTCTTCCTGAATTATGTTAAGCTTCCCAATTACTCTTTTTTACTCACTTACTATTCTTTGCAGTTAGCATAATGGTTCCACATTCATTTGTTAGTGTACTTTTTGTCTGTTTACTCCACTGGTCTGTAAATTCTTTAAAGTCAGAGGCCAAGTCTTTTGTCATTGCATATATCCTTACAAAATTATATTTTAACAACTCATTTTCTTTATAATTTACCTAATTTAAAATAAAATTTGGGAAACATAGCACTGATTCAAATTGTTAAACATAGAGTTACCATATGGCCTGTACTTAAAATTAAAGCATATTTATTTATTTTTATTTTCTGACTAGTTTATTCTTTTTTTAATTCAGGTTAGTTAACATATAGTGTAGTATTGCTTTCAGAAATAGAATTTAGTGATTCATCACTTACATACAACACACAGTGCTCATCCCAACAAGTGCCCTCCTTAATGCCCATCCCCCACCTAGCCGGTCCCCTCCAGCAAACCTGGTTGTTCTCTATATTTAAGAGTCTCATATGGTTTGCCTCCCCCTCTGTTTTTATCTTATTTTATAAAATTAAAGCATATTTAAAGTTAAAATGGAACTGTACTATCTTTTGATGAACTAGGCACTTGTTAATTTGCCATAGCATGTAGGAAGGTAATCATTCTCCTCTATTTAATGAAATGGGTCTATTAATCCAGTTCAAGAGTGTACTTCAGCAACTGATCGCTTGTCCTTGCACAGGTCTGAATTAGCTGTGCTCAACCCCAAATGGTTATTTTCATTACCATATACCAGATATCACCAAATACCTGCATTGGTTAGGTTAATTCATTGACTTAAGGGTATATTTTGCACCTGGCTCTGGTATGTTGTTACGGCCCTGCTTAAAATCTTCTTAAAGACATCTACAGGAGCTATTCTATTTCAGCAGAAATCATTTTGTGATAAAGATGGCCAGTTGTTACTTGTTCTGCTATCTTTACTCCAGTGTGCAAATCTAGGCATATATGAACAGAGTAGCTCCCAGGCTCAGCCTGAAGTTGTAGATTACTTCTGTGCCATGCAGAAGAGTAAAATGTCTGGCCGTTCTTGTAGGCAAGAATATGAGTTAATAACAGAGTATTATGCCACATGTTCTTGGTATTAGTCATATATGGAATGTCTTCAATCAGCAGAACACAGCACTTCCTGGGGATCCCAATCCACAATCTTCTATAATCAGCTCCTGTCGAATATTTGGAGGAAATAATCACTATCTGAGAGGACAGACTACAGAATATGCTAATGGCCCAAGTCTGTAGGTTTTCCACGTTTCATGCCTATGTTATAAAACCAGAAAGCTAAAAAATAAGATTATGTGACCTCTGTTTTAATGGTCTTGATAGCTGGTAGGGCAAGCCCCACCCCTCCCCACACCCCATGCCCATAAATGCCAATTACATTGGATTTATAGATTAATTTGCAGAGCACTGACATCTTTATGCTGTTGAATCTTTCCTTTCATGAATATGATACATTTCCACTTACACAGGGGTGGGTGGTTTTTTTTTGGTGTCCTTTAGTATTTTATATTACTACATTAAGCTATCATGTATATAATCTGTTTCAAGGTGTCTTGTAGTTTTTGTGGCTGTAATGAATGGCTTTTTTTTTTTTCTTAAATAGGCTCCATGCCCAGCGTGGAGCCCATGCAGGGCTTAAACTCACACCCTGAGATCAAGACTTGAGCTGAGATCAAGAGTCAAACACTCAACCAGCTGAGCCACCCAGGTGCCCCAAGAATTGCATGCTCCACTGACTGAGCCAGCCAGGCGCCCCACCTTGCATTTTTTATAATGACAGTTACATCATATGCAAATTATGACAGTGTTGTCTCTTCACAGTTTCTCATGCATCTTTTTTTTTCTCAATTTAGTTAGGACCTCCATTGCAGTGTGGAATAGAAAAAGTGATGGTGTGCATCCTTATCTTGGTTATGATTTTAAGGAGCCCACTTAATTTATCACTGTATTTGAAGTTTGATGTAGAGTTTTGCTAGATTCTTTTATCAGGTTTAAGGACATTGTTTCCTTTAATTCCTATTTTGAATGAATGTTAAATCTTATCAAAACTTTTTTTTTTTTTCTTTTTTTTTTTTTTATTCTTATGTTAATCCCCATACATTACAACATTAGTTTTAAATGAAGTGTTCCATGATTCATTGTTTGTGCATAACACCCAGTGCTCCATGCAGAACGTGCCCTCCTCAATACCCACCACCAGGCTAACCCGTCCTCCCACCCCCCTCCCCTCTAGAACCCTGCCTGCCCTTCAGAGTCCATCATCTCTCATGGTTCGTCTACCCCTCCGATTTCCCCTGCTTCATTCTTCCCCTCCCGCTACCTTCTTCTTCTTCTTCTTTTTTTTTTTCTTAACATATATTGCATTATTTGTTTCAGAGGTACAGATCTGAGATTCAACAGTCTTGCACAATTCACAGCGCTTATCAGAGCACATACCCTCCCCAGTGTCTATCGCCCAGTCCCCCCATCCCTCCACCCCACCCCCCACTCCAACAACACTCAGTTTGTTTCCTGCGATTAAGAATTCCTCATATCAGTGAGATCATATGATACATGTCCTTCTCTTTTTGACTTATTTCACTCAACATAATACCCTCCAGTTCCATCCACGTCGTTGCAAATGGCAAGATCTCATTCCTTTTGATGGCTGCATAATATTCCATTGTATATATATACCACATCTTCTTTATCCATTCATCTGTTGATGGACATCTTGGCTCTTTCCACAGTTTGGCTATTGTGGACATTGCTGCTATAAACATCGGGGTGCACGTACCCCTTCGGATCCCTACTTTTGTATCTTTGGGGTAAATACCCAGTAGTGCAATTGCTGGATCATAGGGTAGCTCTATTTTCAACTTTTTGAGGAACCTCCATACAGTTTTCCAGAGTGGCTGCACCACTTTGCATTCCCACCAACAGTGTAGGAGGGTTCCCCTTTCTCCGCATCCCCGCCAACATCTGTCATTTCCTGTCTTGTTAATTTTAGCCATTCTGACTGGTGTGAGGTGGTATCTCATTGAGGTTTTGATTTGGATTTCCCTGATGCCGAGCGATATTGAGCACTTTTTCATGCGTCTGTTGGCCATTTGGATGTCTTCTTTGGAAAAATGTCTGTTCATGTCTTCTGCCCATTTCTTGATTGGATTCTTTGTTCTTTGGGTGTTGAGTTTGATGAGTTCTTTATAGATTTTGGATACTAGCCCTTTATCTGATATGTCATTTGCAAATATCTTCTCCCATTCTGTCGGTTGTCTTTTGGTTTTGTTAACTGTTTCCTTTGCTTTGCAAAAGCTTTTTATCTTGATGAAGTCCCAATAGTTCATTTTTGCCCTTGCTTCCCTTGCCTTTGGCGATGTTTCTAGGAAGAACTTGCTTCGGCTGAGGTCAAAGAGGTTGCTGCCTGTGTTCTCCTTTAGGATTTTGATGGACTCCTGTCTCACATTGAGGTCTTTCAACCATTTGGAGTCTATTTTTGTGTGTGGTGTAAGGAAATGGTCCAGTTTCATTCTTCTGCATGTGGCTATCCAATTTTCCCAACACCATTTGTTGAAGAGACTGTCTTTGTTCCATTGGACATTCTTTCCTGCTTTGTCGAAGATGAGTTGATCATAGAGTTGAGGGTCCATTTCTGGGCTCTCTATTCTGTTCCATTGATCTATGTGTCTATTTTTGTGCCAGTACCATGCTGTCTTAATGATGACAGCTTTGTAATAGAGCTTGAAGTCCGGAATTGTGATGCCACCGGCTTTGCTTTTCTTTTTCAATATTCCTCTGGCTATGCGGGGTCTTTTCTGGTTCCATACAAATTTTAGGATGATTTGTTCCATTTCTTTGAAAAAAGTGGATGGTATTTTGATGGGGATTGCATTGAATGTGTAGATTGCTCTAGGTAGCATTGACATCTTCACAATATTTGTTCTTCCAATCCATGAGCATGGAACGTTTTTCCATTTCTTTGTGTCTTCCTCAATTTCTTTCATGAGTATAGTTTTCTGAGTACAGATCCTTTGTCTCTTTGGTTAGATTTATTCCTAGGTATCTTATGGTTTTGGGTGCAATTGTAAATGGGATCGACTCCTTAATTTCTCTTTCTTCTGTCTTGTTGTTGGTGTATAGGAATGCCACTGACTTCTGTGCATTGATTTTATATCCTGCCACTTTACTGAATTCCTGTATGAGTTCTAGCATTTTTGGGGTGGAGTCTTTTGGGTTTTCCACATAAAGTATCATATCATCTGCAAAGAGTGAGAGTTTGACTTCTTCTTTGCCAATTTGGATGCCTTTGATTTCTTTTTGTTGTCTGATTGCTGTGGCTAGGACTTCCAATACTATGTTGAATAGCAGTGGTGATAGTGGACATCCCTGCCGCGTTCCTGACCTTAGGGGGAAAGCTCTCAGTTTTTCCCCATTGAGAATAATATTTGCTGTAGGTTTTTCATAGATGGCTTTTATGATATTGAGGTATGTACCCTCTATCCCTATGCTCTGAAGAGTTTTGATCAAGAAAGGATGCTGTACTTTGTCAAAAGCTTTTTCTGCATCTATTGAGAGGATCATATGATTCTTGTTCTTTCTTTTGTTAATGTACTGTATCACATTGATTGATTTGCGGATGTTGAACCAACCTTGCAGCCCAGGGATAAATCCCACTTGGTCAGGGTGAATAATCCTTTTAATGTACTGTTGGATCCTATTGGCTAGGATTTTGGTGAGAATTTTTGCATCCATGTTCATCAAGGATATTGGTCTGTAATTCTCCTTTTTGATGGGGTCTTTGTCTGGTTTTGGGATCAAGGTAATGCTGGCCTCATAAAATGAGTTTGGAAGTTTTCCTTCTGTTTCTATTTTTTGGAACAGTTTCAGAAGAATAGGTATTAATTCTTCTTGAAATGTTTGGTAGAATTCTCCTGGGAAGCCATCTGGCCCTGGGCTTTTGTTTTTTGGGAGATTTTTGATGACTGCTTCAATTTCCTTAGTGGTTATAGGTCTGTTCAGGTTTTCTATTTCATCCTGGTTCAGTTTTGGTAGTTGATACATCTCTAGGAATGCATCCATCTCTTCCAGGTTATCTAATTTGCTGGCATAGAGTTGCTCATAATATGTTCTTATAATTGTTTGTATTTCTTTGGTGTTGGTTGTGATCTCTCCTCTTTCATTCATGATTTTGTTGATTTGGGTCATTTCTCTTCTCTTTTTGATAAGTCTGGCCAGGGGTTTATCAATCTTGTTAATTCTTTCAAAGAACCAGCTCCTAGTTTCGTTGATCTGTTCTACTGTTCTTTTAGTTTCTATTTCATTGATTTCTGCTCTGATCTTTATGATTTCTCTTCTCCTGCTGGGTTTAGGCTTTACTTGCTGTTCTTTCTCCAACTCCTTTAGGTGTAGGGTTAGGTTGTGTACTTGAGACCTTTCTTGTTTCTTGAGAAAGGCTTGTATTGCTATATACTTTCCTCTTAGGACTGCCTTTGCTGCATCCCAAAGATTTTGAACAGTTGTGTTTTCATTTTCATTGGTTTCCATGTATTTTTTTAATTCTTCTTTAATTTCCTGGTTGACCCATTCATTCTTCAGTAGGATGCTCTTTAGCCTCCATGTATTTGAGTTCTTTCCAACTTTCCTCTTGTGATTGAGTTCTAGTTTCAAAGCATTGTGGTCTGAAAATAGGCAGGGAATGATCCCAATCTTTTGGTACCGGTTGAGACCTGATTTATGACCTAGGATGTGATCTATTCTGGAGAATGTTCCATGGGCACTAGAGAAGAATGTGTATTCCGTTGCTTTGGGGTGGAATGTTCTGAATATGTCTGTGAAGTCCATTTGGTCCAGTGTGTCATTTAAAGTCTTTATTTCCTTGTTGATCTTTTGCTTAGACGATCTGTCCATTTCAGTGAGGGGGATGTTAAAGTCCCCCACTATTATTGTATTGTTGTCAATGTGTTTCTTTGCTTTTGTTATTAATTGCCTTATATAATTGGCTGCTCCCATGTTAGGGGCATAGATATTTACAATTGTTAGATCTTCTTGTTGGATAGATCCTTTAAGTACGATATAGTGTCCTTCCTCATCTCTTATTACAGTCTTTGGCTTAAAATCTAATTTGTCTGATATAAGGATTGCCACCCCAGCTTTCTTTTGGTGTCCATTAGCATGGTAAATGGTTTTCCACCCCCTCACTTTCAACCTGGGGGTGTCTTTGGGTCTAAAATGAGTCTCTTGCAGACAGCATATCGATGGGTCTTGTTTTTTAATCCAGTCTGTTAGCCTGTGTCTTTTGATTGGGGCATTTAGCCCATTTACATTCAAGGTAACTATTGAAAGATAGGAATTTAGTGCCATTGTATTGCCTGTAAGGTGACTGTTACCATATATTGTCTGTGTTCCTTTCTGGTCTATGTTGCTTTTAGGGTCTCTCTTTGCTTAGAGGACCCCTTTCAAGATTTCCTGTAGGGCTGGTTTTGTGTTTGCAAATTCCTTTAGTTTTTGTTTGTCCTGGAAGCTTTTTATCTCTCCTTCAATTTTCAATGACAGCCTAGCTGGATAGAGTATTCTTGGCTGCATATTTTTCTCATTTAGTGCTCTGAATATATCCTGCCAGTCCTTTCTGGCCTGCCAGGTCTCTGTGGATAGGTCTGTTGCCAATCTAATGTTTCTACCATTGTAGGTTACATATCTCTTCTCCCGAGCTGCTTTCAGGATTTTCTCTTTGTCTCTGAGACTCGTAAGTTTTACTATTAGATGTCGGGGTGTTGACCTGTTTTTATTGATTTTGAGAGGGGTTCTCTGTGCTTCCTGGATTTTCATGCCTGTTTCTTTCCCCAAATTAGCGAAGTTCTCTGCTATAATTTGCTCCATTATACCTTCTGGCCCTCTCTCTCTTTCTTCTTCTTCTGGGATCCCAATTATTCTAATGTTGTTTCGTCTTATGGTATCGCTTATCTCTCGAATTCTGCCCTCATGATCCAGTAGTTGTTTATCTCTCTTTTTCTCAGCTTCTTTATTTTCCATCATTTCATCTTCTATATTACTGATTCTCTCTTCTGCCTCATTTATTCTAGCAGTTAGCGCCCCCATTTTTGATTGCACCTCATTAATAGCCTTTTTGATTTCTACTTGGTTGGATTTTAGCTCTTTTACTTCTCCAGAAAGAGTTTCTCTAATAACTTCCATATTTTTTTCAAGCCCAGCTAGTATCTTTAAAGTGATGATTCTGAACTCTAGATCTGACATCGTACTAATGTCCGTATTCAGTAGGTCCCTGGCAGTCGGTACTACCTCTTGTTCTTTTTGTTGAGGTGATTTTTTCCGTCTTGTCATCTTGTGCAGAGGAGAATAGATTAATGAGAGAACAAAATGCTAGCAGAGTAACCACGTCCCCAGAAAATATACTCTAAACAAATCAGAAAAGACCTGAAGCAGTGGGATAAGAAGGGGAAAGAGAGAAAAAAGAAAAAGAAAAAAAAACGAAAAAGATAAAGATAAAAACAAAAACAAACAAAACAAAACAACAACAACAAAAGAAAAATCAGAATGTGATCAAATATGATCTATATGGTATATAGATCAGTGCCACACACTAGATTTGGGGTGTATTTTGGTCTTTTAGAAGAAAGTGTCTCCCAAAATTTTAAAGAAAGAAAAACTTATATATGTACAAAAATAAGGGTTGATATGATGAAGGGATGGAAAATGACTGTAAAAATGGAAATTATAAAAAATTTTATAAAAGGAATTGATAAGAAGTTGTTTGAAAAAAGAAAGAAGAGGATTTAAAAAAAAAAGAAAAAGAAAAAAAAAAGGGAGAGGATGTGATCAGGCAGGGGAATAGAAAACACCATATACTAGAGATTTAGGGTATATTTTAATCTGTTAGAAGAAACTATCTCAAAATTTTAAAGAGAGAACAACTTATATATATATGCCAAAAATAGGGGTAACTACTATGAAAGGATAGAATATGACTCTAAAAATGAAAAATAAAAATGTTTTTTTTTAAAAAGGGATTGATAAGATGTTGGTTGAAAAAGGGAAAAAGAAAAATTCAAAAAAAACAAAAGGAAAAAAGACAGTTAAAAAAAATTAACTTTGAAAGACTAAAGAATCATGGTAAAAAAGCCATGAATTCTATGTGCAGTAGTCCCCTGGCGCTGGAGTTCTGCCGTTCTCATTGATCGGTAAACTTGGTCTTGGCTGGCTGTTCTCGCTGATCTTCTGGGGAGGGGCCTGTTGCCGTGGTTTCCAAATGTCTCTGCCGGAGGCGGAATTGCCCCGCCCTTGCCCCCTCCCGGCTAAGTAATCTGCTCGGGTTTGCTCTCCGGGGCTTTTGTTCCCTGCGAGCTTTCCGTACAGCTTTGGAGGCGGAGAGTGAAAATGGCGGCCTCCCAATCTCCGCCCGAGGAGCTGAGAACTCGGGGCCCCGCTCCTCAGTGAGCCCCCAGAGAAAAGCCGTCAGTCCCTCCCGTCTCCCCGGTCTCCGGCCGCACTCCGTGCTCACCCGGCCTGTGACCGCGCGTTTCTATCTCTGGCCCCCGACCCCGGGCGGAGTCTCCAAACCCAGCAGATCCCTGCGGTGCACTCCCGCGCGGCTCCTCCCGGGGGAGGAAGGGGAGTCTCCCCGGATCTGCCGCTTGTTGTGTCCCTGCTGGAGGAGCAGGGGCCCGACTGTGCCGCGGATCACGGTTTATGGCCACCCCGAGCTGAGAGCCCGCGCCTGGGCTCCGCCTCTGCAGCCGGCTTCCCTGCTCTATTTCCTGGGAGCTCGGCCACACTCAGGCACCCCCGGTCTTTCTGTGACCCCGAGGGTCCTGAGACCACACTGTCCCGGAGGGATCCACCCCCCGCTTAGCCACCAGAGTGACGTCCCTCAGTGGAGCAGACTTTTAAAAATTCCGATTTTGTGCTCCGCGGCTCTATCACTTGCCAGAAGCGGCCCACAGAGGCCCCTCCCCCGCCGTCTATCCTCCCGAATATCGCCTGGATTCACTTCTCCGCACCTCCTACCTTCCAGAAAGTGGTCGCTTTTCTGATGAGAGAGTTGTTGCTCTTCTTTTCTTCGATCTCCTGTTGAGTTTGTAGATGTTCAGAATGGTTTGATCCCTATCCAGCTGAATTCCTGAGAGGAGACGAAATCCAGGTCTCCTACTCCTCCGCCATCTTGCTCCGCCCCAAAACTTTTTTTCCCAAATTAATTTAGGTGATTAAATGCCCTCTCCCTCACACACACACACACACACACACACACACACACACACACACGCACATTTAATGTTAACATATTGAACTACCAAGCAGATTTTTTATTTTCCTTTAAAGACTGTTGAACTTGATTGCTATAGGTTTATGTAGGTTTTTTGCGTCTTTGAACAAAAGTGAGATTGGCCTTATACTTCTTTCTAGTTCTTTTCCTTCTGATTTTGATATCAGTATTAGCCACATGAAATAATTGAATAGTTTTCCTTTTTATTTTTTTCTGTTCTTGGAAGCTTTTTGTAATCAGGGATCTTCTACCCTTTGGTTAAAATTGTGAAATTGAGTGTGATGTATTTTTTTATGGAATTTTTTTGCCTATCAATTCAGTTTCGTTAATGATTATTCATTTATTTAGATGTACTAGTGCTTCCAGAATAAATTTTGATTATTTGATAGTTTTCTAGAAAAGTGTCCACTTCATGTATGTTTTAAAAGTTGATAGCATTGGGGCGCCTGGGTGGCTCAGTCAGTTAAGCCGCTGCCTTCGGCCTAGATCATGATCCCAGGACCCTGGGATCAAGCCCCGCATCGGGCTCCCTGCTCAGCGGGAAGCCTGCTTCTCCTTCTCCTCCCCACTCGTGCTCTCTCTCGCTATCTCTGACTCTCTCTCTCTCTCAAATAAATAAATAAAATCTAAAAAAAAAAAGGTAATAGCATAAATATGCTCTAATATGCTTATTTTTGTATTTTAATAATAGTTAATTTAATAAAATACCAGTATAGTTAGCATACAGTGTTAAATTTGTTTCAGGTATACAATATAGTGATTCAGCAATTCCATACATCACCTGGTGCTCATCACAACAATTGCACTCTTTTCATCGCCATCACCTGTTTCACCCAACTCCCACCCCCTCCCCAGTTTGTTCTCTACACACACATTTTAAGTCTTGTCTGTAACCTTATACATCTTTTCGAAGATTTCCACTATTATTTTGTCTTTTTATCAATCTTTCTGGGAGGTTTATCTATTTTATTGGTCTGTTCAGAGAACTAGATTTTGATTTTGTTGCTAATCTGTGTAGTTTTTTAAAATTTCATTGGTCTTTATTCTAGCTCTTCTAATTGTGGTGGATTTTTTTTTTACTTTTTAGTTCTAATTTAATTTATATTTAGTTTACTTTTTGTTTATTTTAATTTTGTTTTTCAGGTTTTTCTTTTTTTTCTTTTTTTTGTTTTAAAGATTTTATTTATTTATTTGATAGGGAGAGACAGCGAGAGCAGGAATATAAGCAGGGGGAGCGGGAGAGGGAGAAGCAGGTCTCCCACTGAGCAGGGAGCCCGATGTGGGACTCGATCCCAGGACCCTGGGATCATGACCTGAGCCGAAGGCAGACGCTTAACGACTGAGCCACCCAGGCGCCCGATTTTTCTTATTTTTTAATAAATACATTTAATTTCTGTAAATTTCTCTCCAACTACAGCTTATTTGTATTTCAGGAACTGTTTTGATACGTATTTCTTTTGTGGTTAGTTTTAAATATTTTATGATTTTCATAGTGGTTATTTAGGAGTTTTTTAGTTCCCAAGCATATAGGGTATTTGCTTATTTTATTTTTGTTATTTTAAATTTATTTTTAATTGCACTATGGTCAGAGAATTATGTACTACTGATTTTTAAAAATGTATTGAAACTTGTGAGCAGGACATATTCAATTTTTGTAAATGTTCACGTTCTTGATAGGAAGGATATTTACTATTTGTTGATGAATCTCTTAGCTCAAACTAATTAATTTGGCTGTCCATAACATGAGTATCCTCACCATTTTTTTCCCCTGCTAGCTCTGTTGATTTCTGTTAGAGGTATATTAAATAAACTGTAACTATAGTTTAAAAAATTCTCCTTATAATTGTGTCCATTTTTGCTTGGATGCTATATTGTTTGATTTACTTAAATCTTCTAGATGAATTCTCCTTTCATTATTATTCAGTGCCATTTTTTATTCCTTTATTTCCAAGCTTTTTATGTCATTTAGCTTTAACAGTATTCTTTTTATGTCCTGTGTAATCATTTCTGCCTTCTGATAAGTGAATTTATTTATATTATTGGGTTATTAACTTAAAGTTGTATGAACCATCTTATTTTTTGTATTTTCTTTTTTTTTTTTTACTATCCCTTTTCTTTGTTGTTTTCTGTCTTCTGTTGGATTGAAGGAATTTTTGTTGTCTTTATTTTTCTTTTTCTGGTTTGGAAAGACCTTAAAATGCTTTAACTTGGTTTTCCTGTCTGTTAAGTTAGATAATACTTTACTTCCTCTTTGTTTTGAATCCTCCTACTCTCTAGGTTATCATTAATGTTATTTTTATATTCTGTACTAAGTTAGATTTATCATCATATTTTCTAATTTTTTTCCTCATCATGATTTTTTTCTAGGTTCAGGTTCCTCCTTCCTGAAGTGTAGACCCTTCATTACTTCTGAGTCTCATCTTTTCTGAAAATTTTATTACATGACATTTATTCTTCAATGACAGTTTAGCTGCACATGGAATTCTAAATGGTCTGTTTTCTTCCTCCTCAGTCCATTAAAGATAACACTTCATTGTCCATTGGAATCTAGAGATGTTGAAAAGCCATTTTAGCTTTTTTAGAACATAATGCTGGTAGACTATTTTTCTTGGTTCTTTTAAAATAATTGCTTTGGTAACTTAAAGATCATTTTTGTCTTTGAAGTTCTGCAATTTCACTATAATGTATACAGTGTGGGCTTGTTTTCTTTCTTTCTCTCTTTTTTTTTTAAGATTTAATTTTTAAGTAATCTCTACACCCAGTGTGGGGTTTCAAACCCACAACCCCGAGATCAAGAGTCACATGCTCTACCAACTGAGCCAGCCAGGTGCCCCTGTTTTCTTAATTCTACTTGAGATTCATGTCTTTCCTCAATTTAAGAAAATTCTCAGTATTCAAATATTGACATTCCCTCCTCCTCTGGAATTTCCTTCTGCAACTTCTATTAGGTAACTACACATCTGTCTTTGTCCTATAGTCTCTCTTCAATGCATGTTAACCTCTCTTTTGTATTTTTATCTTTTTGTTTCTCTATCTCCTTTTAGGTGAATTTTCTCAAATCTGTCTTCTCATTCGTTTCCTTTTCAGTTCATAGTATTGTTCAGTGTAGCCACTGAGTGAGTTTTTAAATGCAATGACTGTTTTTCATTTATGTAATTTCTATTTGGTTCTTTTCTAAATTCAGTGTTCTTTTGTAATAAATACTTGTTCTTGCCTAATGGTTTCTATTCCTGCTTTTGGGGGAGTGGGCAAATGAAAAATGCTGGTTTAAAAATCTCTTAAAAATAGATTTTAGTTTTAGATAATCCTGTTCTTATGGTATAAATTTTGTTGTGTCTACTGATTCTCTTTCTTGGCAACTCCTTTCTTTATGCAATTTGTTACCTTTGTGAAGTCATTTTTAGTAGGGTTTGCTTTCTGAGAGAGTTCCGTATATTCTAGATAAGTAAATATCCTTGTAGGTTGATTGCACATTTACTTTTCCTAGCTTATCAGAGTTTTCACTGGTTTTGGCATAGGGTCCCTCTACCATTTGGGTTAGATGAATTTGCTGTGTTTACTCACAAGAGAATCTTTTCCGCCCATGGCTCAGTTTCATTTCCGTTCACCTACGGTTAGGGGTAGTGTTTTTGTAGTCTGTGTTTCACAGGTGTAGCCCTTCGTGACTCCCACACATGCATCAGTTTTTAGCTGTTAGACTGTTTTGGCTTCTGTTCCTGTTTACTGCTCTCACTTTGAGTTGCTGCTTTATTTTTAGTGCCAGGGTATTTCCCTTGCCTGAGCTGGAGCTTAGCAATATTTCCTTCATTACATTTTATCCAACACGTCCATCAGTTTGGAGCAGAATAGTGTTCTGAGTCATCTCAGAATACTGTATTGACCAGAAGCTTCTATTTAAGTTCTCATGATTCTTGTTAAGGAAATATGAAAAATCAAGTAATGGCATCTTAACTGCAACTTCTCATCTTTATTAGATATTTTTCTTTTGATTAATTCATCCTAAGATATACAGATATTTCTTAAAACACTAGACTGTTTTAAGAAGAGATATAATACTACCTTTTTTTTCTGGGAGTGGGGATTGTCAGTGATTTTTGTTACTTCTGAATCACATATCTAACTGAAACAACAAGATATTTTAAAAATTGCTCAACATATTCCCTTCATATAATTTCAAAAGAGCCTAGATAGTCTAGAAATGTGAGCTATGAATAAAATTTAAAAATTTTATGCTTTTGAAGATGTTTATTATAGTGTTAACCTTTAAAAGTGAAAAAAGGACTTTAACAGTAGGAACAGTTCAGTACATTATGTTAAGTGCAACTCATTACAATATTGTGTAGCCATTTAAGGCATGAATTATAAAAATTATGTAGAGCTAAACATATTCTATATTTTTATGGGAAAACATAGTATGAAATTGTGAATATAGGTGAAAATTGGAAGGAAATATGAAAAATAGAAACAGTTGGATGATGGTAGGATTATGAGCAATTTTATCTTTAAAAACAGTTTCCTTCAGTGATATTGCCATTCTTCCATTCTAAATTGGGCCAAATAGTACTCCTATTCTTTGCCAGATTCCAAATTGACTGGGGGAAAAAAAGGAGTGGCAGGTAGATGTCAAAACAAGCACCTTTGTTTCTGAAGCTGATATTGAAGTGTGTAACTGAGATATGAGCCACATTAGGCCTGCTCACTAAGCTCCAGATTTACCTCCCCAGTTGCAGCAATACCCCCAGACCAAAGCAGGCTTCTCCCTCATCCTGTCCCACTCCTGCCCCCATTTGGAGTTGATCCCAAGAAGATGAATAGTGGAACTGAATTGAACCCACCCAATTTATTCTACCCAAATAAGTCATTACACCTGAATGAGGGCCAGAGAGAGGCCAAGAGTTACTGTTTGAATTTCTACCACAAAAGATGAGGAATCATGAAGATTTGGAGGTAAGTGTTCTAATAGTAATGGTAATTTTAGAGTAAAAATGTTATGTGTATGTTTTGGTATTCTTGATGAGCTAAAGTGTAGTTATTGAAACTTAATTACTTTTATTTTTGTTAGAATCTTCAGTATATCCCAAATAATGAAATTATTTTTTGCTTTTAGGCGTTTGAATGCAGAATTAGAGGCAAAAACAGCTGATCTGGTTCGTCAAGCTGAGGAAGTAATAGTAAGTGAATGTGCAATTATTATTTCATGTGAGTGCTAGTTTTTTAACTTTCTAAAGTGCCCAAAGCATAAATTTTTAGGTCAATGAATTATCACAGATTGAATATGAATATATGAATAGATGTATATATATATGCACGAATGTTTTTGATATGCACACATTTTCTAAAAGCCACTGAAAAAGCCTTTTCTATTTAGATGTTCCAACCATCTAATTAGTAAGAACACTGATATTTAATAATCTTTCCCACTACTTTAAAATTAATGTTTGAGAGTAAATGTATAGAATTAATGCTGGTAATTCAGTAAGGATAGAAATAAAATGGGCTCAGGACAAAAGTTGAATAAAGGATAGCAATCATCACTAATAGTCAGATGATAATTTGTTTCTTAAATTCTCCAGTTGGTTGTAATTCAGATTCTTAGGGCTAGTCTAGTCAGATTTATAGTTAGAAAAAAATGTAGTGGTTATATCACTAGACAAAGTAAGCATATTTTGCTCCATTCTGGCTACCAAATTGGTTATTCCTACTTTAAGCAGCAACTTAAGCATTAGCATTCCCATTATTTATTGATAGGATATTAGGATATAGTAGTATTCCTTAGACGAATAAAGTAGCTGCTTTCAAACTTTTTTCAGTTTTTACTCTATACTTTTTTCTTTTAAATTCTCCACCCATCCTCCTTGGGGGTGGTAGTGAAAAATAGGCAATAATTTGTTTTAATGCCTTATACAGATCCATCATTATTTGTTACTTTTGGAATAAGAAACATATATATATATATAATATTTCAGGTAATATATTTAGATAATGGTTACAGATTTGCTAGTTTCATTTATAATTAAATATTTTACTAAAAATAAATTTTTATTATATCTTCTAGTTTTTGCCAGTGTCTAAAGTAGGAAAATAATTAACAAACCCAGTGTTCGAGAAGAATGAAGGATTCATTCATTATACATTCTGCTCCAAGAATCCTCTAATAAGGATGATTCCCTGCCCCCCCTCCCCCCAAAACAGTAGAGTAGAAGCCTGGGAAGGACTGGGAAAGGGGAGAGGACATTCCTGCGCCACGGGAGCTAATGGATATAACTTTTACTGCGTTGAATTTTTGTTCACTCATTTTCACTTCTTGATATATCATTGCCAAAAGCTTTTACTCTTAGTGCTTTAGTGCTTCATGGTCTTCACATTGAAGCTCTGGGGCATGGGTGGCTCAGTCGGTTAGGCATCTGATTCTTGATTTCTACTCAGGTCATGATCTCAGGGTTGTGAGTTCGAGCCCCACGTTGGGCTCTGCACTGGGCATGGAGCGTGCTTAAGATTCTTTCTCTCCCTCTGCCCCTCCTCCTCCACCACCCCCCATGCACTCTCTCTCTCAAAAAAAAAAAAAAATTGAAGCTTTGCCTGATTTGAGACAAGTTTTTCTACCCATTAAACGAATTTATGCTTTAATTTCCTGTGAGCCTAATTTCCTTTGCATGTTACACAAGTTGGAAGCCTAATGTAGTGGGGAAGCAGGAGGTAGATAAAATCAGATAAAGGCATTGATACATTTTTCCCTTAGAATTGACTTTCTTAATCCAGAATGAATGAAAGGTGGAACTACATTGTTATAGACCTTATATTCATACCATAGCATTTGAGTTCTATGCCTTGATTTCATGGAAACTGTGGACAACTCTGAAATGATTAATGATCAGAAAGGTACTTGACTATATCCTGGTTTTGTGGTTTTTCTCTGTGACTTATCTTTATTCATTTAACTAGAGAGATCAGCGAGAAGTACAATCAAGGCCGGTCTCAACACAAATTAAATCATATGAAAAGGAAGAGGATTGCAGTTTAAGGTAAGTAACTTAAATTCCCAAACACCATTTTTTTGATGATGTATGTAGATCTTTTGTTACGTAAAATCTTTTTTGCATGTAAGTATTAAAAATCTATAATTTGAAAAATAATGTAATATATAATATACTAATAAAGGGGCGCCTGGGTGGCTCAGTT
Source organism: Mirounga angustirostris (assembly GCF_029215605.1). Lineage (NCBI taxonomy): Eukaryota > Metazoa > Chordata > Mammalia > Carnivora > Phocidae > Mirounga > Mirounga angustirostris. The sequence continues at coordinate 48,703,696 of NW_026991717.1, read as the reverse complement.
GTTAAGCGGCTGCCTTCAGCTCAGGTCATGATCCCAGGGTCCTGGGATGGAGCCCCGCATCGGGCTCCCTGCTCAGTGGGAAGCCTGCTTCTCCCTCTCCCACTCTCCCTGCTTGTGTTCTCTCTCACTGTGTCTCTCTCTGTCAAATAAAAAAATAAAATCTTAAAAAATATATATATATACTAATAAAATGGAGGCTTATATGAACCAGACATGATGTAAACCCTTTACCTACTTTATGTCATTTAGTCCTTAAAGTATTATTTTGAAATAAATATTATTGTCCTCATTATAAAAATGAGGAAATAGGAGCTTAGCAAAATTCTGTAGCTTGCCCAAGGATATATAGATAATATGTGATTTCACTGAGATGCAAACCACAGTTGGTAAGATTTCTGAACCTTTTCTTACATAGTATACTATCTTTCTTTTTTTTAAATTCCATATGAAAATTAGATAAAAATAAGTTCGTAAAAATAAAATAGATCTGTTTTTCCTTGAATTTCACGTGAACTTCAGGTATGTCAAAAAAATAGAGAATCGGGACGCTTGGGTGGCTCAGTCAGTTAAGTGTCTGCCTTCAGCTCAGGTCATAATCCCAGAGTCCTGGGATCGAGTCCCACATCAGGCTCCTTGCTCGATGGGGAGCCTGGTTCTCCCTCTGTGTGCTTCTCCCTCTGCCTGCCACTCCCCACCTGCTTGTGCTCTCTCTCTCTCTGACAAGTAAATAAAATCTTTAAAAAAAAAATAGGGAATGGAGATGTATTTAGGAATAAACTTAACAGGAAACAAAGGATCTGTGTGAATAAAAGTATAAAATGGTATAGCAGAGGCAATGGTGTTCACCCAACATTCCTAGCTGCTATGAGCAGAAGTCAGATTATTCTCTTCCAAGCCAACTGATAGGAGTTGTATTTTGAACCTCCAGCTGACTCTTTCTCTGCCATGATCAGTGAAAATCCAGTTAATGAAACCTCCCAGCCTAGTCTCTGGGTGACCATGTGGAACTTATGGGAAAAAAGGGCCCTCTATCCCTCTCTACTGCTACTTTGTGTTAAGCCGCTGAAATTTTGGGGTCGATCTCCTAGCTTATCCTAACGAATACAGCAATTGGTATTGAGAATTAGGTGCCATATGACAAAAACTAGGAAAGTGTGTCTTTAGCTTCGTAGTTAGGTGGTAGCCAGCAAGGAAACTGATCCTGGAGGCTGGAAAGGTAGAGAGGTACTATTAATATAGTGGCAATGGATTTAGTAAAGCTGCCACCTTTGGTAAATTGGAAGGCAGAACAGGTGTCAAATGAACTTGTGCTCTTGGGGGGGGGAGGGGAGAGGTTGGAAAACAACATTAGTAGTATGTGCTGTTACTATTAGTTGTATTCTTTCCACACTGAATTGTCTTGGCAGTCTTGTCAAAAATCAGCTGACTGGAGGCACATGGTTTCATTTGTGGACTCTCAATTCTATTCCATTGATCTATATATCTGTTCTTATGCCAGTACCACACTGTCTTGATTACCCTTGCTTTGTAGGGTTAGCTGCTTTTATTTTTTTATTTTTTAAGATTTTATTTATTCATTTGAGATACAGAGAGAGAGAGAGAAAGAGAGAGCACGAGCAGCGGGAGAGGCAGGCAGAGAGAGGGAGAAGCAGGCTCCTTGCACAGCAGGGAGCCCGATGTGGGGCTCCATCCCAGGACCCTGGGATCATGACCTGAGCCAAAGGCAGACGCTTAACCGACTGAGCCACCCAGGCGCCAATTGAGGAAGTCTTTGAGGAACAAAGCCTATTAAAGCTCAGCTTTGAAGCAAAGATCAGACTAAAGATGTGGTCTTCATGCTATTGATAAGACTTTATAATGGATTAAGGTTCTTCAGGGCAAGGATCATTTTGAATGGCACCTAGTGAAACTTCCAATTAGATAAAATGGCTCCAGGCAAAGCTCTAACTAAAGGTATAGTCTCCCTATAGAAGCCTGACAACCTCAAAGTAAGCCATTATTAAAGTGGGGGGGTGGGGAAGAGGGTGAGGTGTTCAGTGTAAAGAAATATAGTCTTGGAAAGAACAGTGGATGTGGTAATGGCACATGGAACTGACTGGAATCAAACAGATATGAAATCCACTAGTTTTGGGAGGGAGTTGTACCAGCTAAGAAACTTTGAATGATAGACTAAAACTGTGACTGTTTAAATCTCAAAACAGCTGTAGGTCCTCCCAGTCTTCTAAGATGAAGAAGCAGGCTGTGAGAGCAGCATGGCCCTAACAGGGTAGAATGTTTAAACACCTTAGAGGACTTACAAACAAAAAGAAATGCCCATCCCCCATCTAGTCTCTCTCCCTGCCTACTTCCTCTCCAGTAACCATCAGTTTGTTCTCTAGAGTTAGGAGTCTGTTTTCTGGTTGGTTTCCCTGTCTTTTCTCCCCCCCCCCCCCCCATATTCCATTTATTTGACGTTCTGAAAAAGGTAAAACTATAGCCACAGAATCTGATTAGTGTTTGTGTGTTATGGAGGGGAGGGAATTAACTACAAAGAGTCACAATGGAAATTTTGGTGATGATGGAAATTGTCTCTATCTTAGTTGTTGTGGTGGCTACATGACCATAAAATTTGTTAAAATTTATAGAACTGTTTGGGACTCAGTCAGTTAAGCCTCTGCCTTCAGCTCAGGTCATGATCCCATGGGTCCTGGGATCGAGTCCCGTATTGGGCTCCTTGCTCAACAGGGAGCCTGCTTCTCCCTCTGCCTGCCGCTCCCCCTGCTTGTGCTCTCTTTCTCTCTGACAAATAAATAAAATCTAAAAAAAAAAAAAATTTATAGAACTGTAGAGGTGCCTGGGTGGTTCAGTCGGTTGGATGTCTGACTCTGACATGATCTCATGGCTTGTGGGATTGAGCCCCACATTGGACTTCTTGCTCAGTGGGGAGTCTGCTTGAAAGATTCTATCTTTCTGCCCCTCCCCCTACTTAAGTGCTCTCTCCCTCCCTAAAAATGAATAAAACTTTAAAAAAATTTATAGAACTGTAAATCTAAAAAGTGTATTTTAAATTTTTTTATATCATTTGATATACACACATGAAACTACATATCCTTATATGTAATGCTTTCTGATATTTTATGGGAAATGATGTTTAGCAGTTATCAAAATTCCAAAATTTGTATTACAAAGATTAGGCACAGCTTTTATTAAGTAAACTAAAAGACTGAAATGATGGTAACAACAGCTAATCCTTAGATTCTGTTGAAGCAAGTGAGAGACTGATTTCACAAGCATAAAAATAAATCTGTCGGTTTCCTTTCACTAAATTTTCCTTAAGTGCAAAGTGGTGATGACACCTCTGTTTACCTTGATCAGGTGGCTTTTTAAAAAAAATGCTACTGTTTGAACAGATGGCTTTTACCATGTGAAACATGCCCCTTGACTATTATTTGGAAATTGCTGAAGATGGGAGGTAATTCTGTAAAGAGACAGTCCATTTTGGCTTGGAACAATCATTCATGTAAATGATGGTGGTCAGGCAGTATATATTATAATAGATCTTCAACATCCAAGGTTACTCTGCCAAACAATATGGTCAGGAAACCAGAATTTAGTTTCCTAATAGTATAGCATACATATCCTTCATTCTGCTGGAAGCAAGATTTACCACACAAATCATTTCAGTTATGTTACACACAAACCTTTCATGGAGAAGTGTAACAAAAATAGTTAGAGTACTGTGTTTTAGTTCATTTTTCATGGAAATACACTAGCAAAATAATGTCACTCTGCTAAACCTGAGGGAGACCAATAACCCTTAAATGTCTTTTGGCTGATACATATGTGTATCAGGGGAGCGGAGATGGAAGATGTAGAAAATGTAAGGAAATGGCAAATATTAATTTGATATGAAGGCCATTAAAGAGGACGCTTAAGATTTGAATAAAACTTGGTAACAGTTTAATGTCGTATGTGAGAATGATTCTTTAGTCTCTATAATTTTAAGGTATTTTGAAAGCCACCTTTTTTCTTCCCAGAGCTATTTCTAGTTCTTTAAAAGGTTGTATATAATATTATCTAAGTATATTTTTGTGTTTAATATTGAAATAACTTAGTTGAGTAGGTGGCATATGACAGAAAGTAATTTTGTTTTTGTGTTCTTATGGTTATGAATTCTCAAGGGATATGATGGAGGGGTTTTTTTTGGTTTTTTGGTTTTTAATAGTAACAGTAGTAACATGGTAGATTTTCAGAAATATTAATACATGTAATGGGGATGATCTAGACAATTGATCGGGGTAGGCAAACTCATCCAATAAAATTTACAAAATTTTTGTATTTGTGGGCTTTACAGTCTTTGTCATAACTTCTCAACTTTGCTGTTGTAGTGAGAAAACAGCCATAGATAATGTGAAATGAATGGATGTGGGTGGATTCAGCCCATGGGCCATAAAGTGCAGACCCCATAAACACTCTTTGTTTTAAATAAAAACATATTTTGAAAACTGTGCATAGAAATGAGTTGTATTTTAGAGGTCAAACTTCCAGTAATAAAATGAGTTAGTTGTGGCAATGTAATTACAGCACACGGAATATAGTCAATAATATTATAACAACTTTGTATGGTAACAGATGGTAACTAGACCTGTTGTGGGGGCCATTTTGTAATATATAAAGATATTGAATCACTGTGATGTACACCTGAAACTAATAGGCTATTGTATGTCAATTACACTTCAATAAAAAAAAGAATGTGAAGTTAAAATGTTAAAAAAAAATGAGTTGTATTTTAGATGTATTTATTCATGCATTTAACAAATACTTATTCAGTGACAGTTTAAGAGCTCATATGCTAGGTACTATGCCATGTACTAGGCATAGAGCAGTGAACAAGGCAGACATGATTCCTACCCTCATGGAGTTCACAGTGTAATGGGGAAAACAGACACTGACCAAGTATTTAAATGCATTTACAAAGGATAACACTGGATGGGCTCACACTAAAAAGCCTTGTGGTGAATCATTTTGTAAAATTGATAATCCCTGTGTATTACCAATAATCACTCCTTATGATTTTCATTTGTTAAAATTTGTGCTATATTTCACTACAAAAATATTGGTATTATAGTATATCTTCTCAAAGGTGAATTATTTAACCAAAGAACTTTTGTTGTTTTTGATACTTATCAAAATAAATTAACAGGTGCATGACTAGAATCATAGCAAAGTCTACTTGATAGTTGTCTATTTTCCCTTTCAGATATAATTACTGTTCAATTTTATTGTGTCTCACTTTAGTATCATCTATTGTTAACGTGTAATGTTTATTTTTGGTCTGTAGAGGTCTGTTGTCTGAAGGGATAGTTCATCTACATTCAGAAACTAAGGTATGAAATCAAACTTTTGGGGTGCCTGGGAGGCTCAGTTGGTTAAGAGGCTGCCTTCGGCTCAGGTCATGATCCCGGGATCCTGGGATCGAGTCCCGCATCGGGCTCCCTGCTCAGCGGGGAGCCTGCTTCTCCCTCTCCCTCTGCCTGCTCTCCCCCTGCTTGTGTGCTCTCAAATAAATAAATAAAATGTTTAAAAAAAAATAAAACTTTCTATAAATATAATTACATTCTGTAGAATTTAGGTTATTTTTTAGAATTTTCTTAGAATAAAACAGAGTATGACTATAGAAATAGAATATAAGCCTTGATACTTAGAAGAAATGCCTTCATGAAATGTTGCTCATAAAATAAATTGAATCCTTTTTTGTTTCATAATTTCACTGAATAATCTGGATATATATTGGAAAAAATTCTAAGTAAAATGAATCTGTAACCTAAGCATTTTTAGTTTCCTCTCTGAAGCCCAGATTTACTAGATATACCACCCAAAAAAGAAAAGTATTTATATACAAAGGAGGTAATTTGAGAGGTTTATTCATTCATTTAAATATTTACAGTGTGTAGATCACTATTGCAGGTGCTGGGTGAATTGGGATCTACACGTTCCCCACCTACTAGGATCTAGGCCAAGGGAACGGTGTATGTGAAGGTCTGTCTGGGGAATAATCAGTGAGGAGAACTAATTTCTGTGAGCCAGAACATCCAGTTTAATGTTCCACTAGGTAGCTGATTATCCTTGAATTTTGGAGGCTCATTTTCCTTATCTTTGAATCTATTGGTGCCAGTGATATCTAGGTCTTTTCCTAGATATATACAATTCTGGGATTCTTTAAAATACAATTTGATTAATTCCATGAAAATAGCAATTCTTGTGTGTCGTAAACTAGCAATTCTGTGTATTACAAAATTGCTTTCCATGACAAATGATTAGAATCTAATTAATCAATAATTTAAATTCTTTTGATGTAGCCAAAGACCGAAAATGTTGATGCAGTAAACAAGGTTCAAAATAAACTGCGCTCTGCGAATAAAGGAAGGAAAACAAATTCAAGGTATAGAACAGTTTTAAAAGTATTACTTTCCTTTTTTAGTTTTATGATTCACAGTACCATCATTTTAATTATTAAGCTCTTTTTCTTTTTCCAGATCTTTTTATATCTTACATTGTCTATATCTTACCTACATTCAATAACTTAAAACATGTTCTACTCAGAAATGTCTTGCAGCAGTTACTAAACATTTTATGTTCTCTCAACAAAATCGCCACATTTCAAATTTTTAAGTGTTAATGAGATATTTTCTGGGAGCTAAGACTAGAACGTAGGTGTCTTTCTCTGCCTAGTTCTCTCAAACTAGTCTACTTTTTTGAGCATTTAATAGAACACTATACATTATTGTGTATCTTGACATACAGAATGATTTGGTGTGCTCAAAGTAAGACTGTAGTATCATTGTAATTGACATTCTTGTTTTTGGTGGGAAAGAATTCAAGACTGTCTTAGTGTTTTAAGCTTGACAAGGGGACCAAGAGGCTCTCTGGGATAGGAGACCTAGAAAAGGAAGGTCACACCTGCAGTGGATTGTACCAGCCAGCTTCTTTTTATTAAATGTGTGTTACTTACCCAAAATGATAATTGCATTGTAATCCTAGAAAAATCTTTTTTAATGTTTGTGTCTTTTAATTGGCTAAATAACTTTTTTGCTTTTTGAATAAAAGACAGAAAAAATAGAATGAAGGGATAACAAAGAGAAAATCTAAAAAAGAAGAAAAGAGAACATATCTGCATACATAACGTAACTGGTTATCTTATTTTCAGACTTCAAAATTACTTTTTAAAGAAAAGGTTGTTTTTCTAAGTAGAATTCTGAAGGCTTTGCTTATGTGGTAAAAGGTAAGTTAGGCTTTAAGTAAAAAGTTAAAAATAAGGCTTTTAGAACCACAAACAGTGGGTTGGGGCTGGCCCATCCTTAATGCCTTTACTAGTGACTTTTATTTCATATTTCTTCCCTTGTTAAGAAAACCAAATCTAATTTTTTGGTTGATTTTTGATTCTGGTTAGAAAGTGTTTCGTTAGGTGGAAAAAAAGAGTTGATTTTGATTGAGCTAATAACTTCACTCTAATTTTTTTCTTAAGAGGTATTATTCTTTAGTGTTTGCAGAATTATGGCTAGAAGCAATATCACTTTATACAGTTCTTCTTCAGCAGCATGTAATTTAAAAGCTGCAGTATGGATTTGACCTGGAAGGCTAAGTTCAGCACTCTTAGTTTTGACGTTTACTTGTTTGGAGGCAATGTCTAGACAAACTGGCTTCATAAGCCTTCTCTAACTCTGTAGCTGTGTGATTCATAAAAATTGAAAGTCAGTTAAGTCTTTTATAGTATCATCCTTGAAAGTATCAATTGTAGATTTCATAAATTTAAAATTAATTTTGATCTGCTTTGTTATTTGAATAAAATCATATCTCCTTTGTATATTGACATTGTATGTAATATATGAATGTGTATATATGTGTGTGTTTATTTATTTATAGTATAAAATTGAAATACTCTGATGTACAGACTGCCAATGATGTTGCTATTCCAGAGGATTTTTCAGACTTTTCTCTTGCAAAAACAATTAGCAGACTTGAAGGGCAACTGGAGGAAGAAGGTTTGCCTGATTATATAGATGATGATATTTTTTGTGGTGTTAGTAATAATATTGGAACAGGTAAGTTTTATTTTTGTCCTTATATCACATTTACTTAGAAAAAGATATTTGGGAACGATTTTTCTTGCATTTAAAAAATGTGTTGTGATATCTTGCATTTGTTTCAAAATCATCTAGTGGGACATGATGGTAAGAGGAGTGAGTGGAATTATAGATGAAATAAAATTGGTTTTGAGTCAATAATTGTTGAAAATGGGTGATGGGAAAGTGGTTTTTCATTGACATCATCTCTATATATATGTTTGACATTTTCCATTATAAAAAGTAAAAATGAAAAACATTATATGGAGGGTGCCTGGATGGCTCAGTCACTTAAGCGCCAACTCTTGATTTCAGCTCAGGTCATGATCTCAGGGTGGTGGGATTGAGCCCTGTGTCAGGCTCCCCACTCATGAGGGAGTCTGGTTGAGATTATCTCCCTCTCCCAAAGCCCCTCCCCCCTCAATAAATAAATCTTTAAAAAAAAAGACTGTATGGTATTGGTTTCATTGACCACATTTCAACCAAGCTTAAAATGCCCCATAGCTTATCATTAAAACATTAAAATAATTTGGGGGGGGCAAAGGGAGAAGGAGAGAGAGAATCTTAAGCAGGCTTCATGCCCAGTGCAGAGCCCAATGCAGGGCTCCATCTCACAACCCTGAGATCATGGCCAGAACCAAAATCAAGAGTCGGACACTAAACCAACTGAGCCACCCAGGTGCCCCACATTAAAATAATTTTTAAAACCCAATGTTTCTTTGAATTCCTTTCATCTGTTGATACTGTATTCTACTTACTGCATGTTAAAAGTATAAATGAATGGTTGATGTGGCATCAGTTAAAATGATCACATTAGTTTTCTAATGAATGTAATTTTCTTTCTTATAAACTTGTTCTCTGCATATCACTTTGAAAAATAATACTAAGTTTAGATCATCCAAAAACAGAATTTAGTTACCAGTAATGCCTTTAGAACTGTTGAATTTATGAGGAGCTACCTATGCGTTTATAAACAAAGAATAAGACAATTGAGTGTATTTGAACATGGTTAATACTGAACTATAGTTGTGACGTCAGGCAAGCCACTTAGCCTCTCTGTAATAGCAGTTTCTTCATTTCAAAATTTAGCAGTTTGTATGAGATGGTCATAAGCTGTATCTTTAAAATTCTCTTGATTCTGTGAAAACCGTAATAATTTATATGTGTAATGATTATTGTGCTGCATGCTACTTAGTCATAAATGAGCAATTCATTTATGAATTTATTACATTTACTGACTTATCTAAACTCTCTGGGGGTACTTTTCAGAAGAGAAGGTAAGTGAAGCAGGAAGTTGCCTTTATGTCTCTGTCAAGATGCCTTCAAGGACACAGTGGTCACACATTGACTGTTCTTCACCCATGGCCCTGTTAGAATATTCCTGCTTTTAGATACATAGAACCAGTACAAACAGACTACCTTAAATTGCTAGTTTCTTTTTATTGCTGAATCACCTCTCTGCCACTTTGCCTCCCTCCCTTCCCTTTCCAGACTCTTTGGCCAAGGTATCTTCCCTTCTGGCAGAGTTTTCTCTTATTCCAGATGATTGCCTGAATGGCTGTACAGGCAAGAGGAAAAGATTAAAAAAAAAAAGTAGCTTAGTAGCACATACTGCTCTGTAAGACTAAAGTCAGAGGGAGATGGGGATGGGAAGTTAATGCTATGGGCCTGCACAGGTGAGAGCATTCGGCTCCTTGGTTACACTGAGGTTAGTTGGGGGAGAGAAAGAGATGGACGAAGTCATGCTCTCCCATTCTTCCTCCTTTCTCCTTAGAGACCAACTACTGCAAACTTCACATTTTTAAATATATCATTTCCCTTCTATACTGTGCTAACCTGGAGTGTCATGAGAGGCTTGAAGGAGATTTGAGGCTAGACAGGTCTAGGTGGGTTAGAGCCAGTCATCGTTAATCAGCTCCATGGTAACACTGGGAACATTTAGTAAGAAGAGCTTTGGAATGGAAAGTATATATGGAGATGTTTGTGCTCTTTTGGGATATATCCTAATGACTCCTCAGAGACAGTTCAGGGTGTTTATTCAAGATAAGATCCATGAAGGCAAAGCTTGTCTTATCCCTACTATGCCTGGAACATTATAGAGACTTAATGTATATTTTTTGGATAAATGATCAAATGAATTATGGAGTGAGTTCTAAGTTCACTTTTCACTTTATTTACTTACATAGTTCTAGAAACATCAAAGATTTGCTGCTGATATCATTGAATAAAGAATTTTAGGTAGCAATGAAATACCAAAGGCAGATCTTAGGGACTGTGGGAGAAAACTTCAGCAGTAAGGTATTAGTGTGTTTCTTTGCTTCTAAGGCACATAGACTACATTTTAACTTCCGTGAAATCGGGATATGTGTTACAATCACTAGTATTTTACAATCACAGTGGCTGAGATTGAAGTTGAGTTTTGCTAGAGAGGTTTTATGTTTGTTTCTGCCAAACACCTGGGGACGTTACCAACCTGAAACCACTTTAAATTCTGACTGAGGTATTTTGGATCACATTGGTAAAGACAAATTCAGTCTGCAGACTTAACGTGAGTACTGGCTTGTGGTTTAGATTCTCAGGAGAGGTTTTTGTTGTTTTTCCCTTCTTTACTCAGTTCCAGGTTGAGATGTGAAGAGTTCCTTTCTGTTGGGTGGATTTGTTTTTCATTTATCTTTATAGTATGGGTATTTAGTGTCTTTAGTGTTCTCAGACAGGGATCTCCTGTTAAATTCCCCATCTTGAACATTTTTTCCTCATAGAATAATGGTCTGTCTTGCAATTGGTGGCATCTTAGATTCAGTGAAAGACAGTAAATGTAATTATTTAAATCCACAGAAGCCCAGAACAGATTTTTAAAGGCCAAACTCCGTGTTATGCAGGAGGAATTGGATAATGTTGTATATGAATGCAATAAAAAGGTAAAAACCTGTCAAAATAAATCCTCTAATATTCAAAGATATTTTAGGAGCAGTTTCAGTTATTTTTTAAAATATATTCATTGAGATGTAATTTACAGTTAAATTTTGAATTATATGTAAATACTAAATTTTATTCTATTTTGAGATGTTGAATTTTCACAGCTAAAGAATATTAAATACTTGTTAGCAGTTAGAATTTTCTGTATAAGATTTACAAATGTAAGCTCTTAAATAAAAATAAAACATCTGAGTTCCTTTTTTTTTTTTTTTTAAAGATTTTATTTATTTATTTGACAGAGAGACAAAGTGAAAGAGGGAACACAAGCAGAGGGAGTGGGAGAGGGAGAAGCAGGCTTCCTGCGGAGCAGGGAGCCCGATGCGGGGCTCGATCCCAGGACACTGGGATCATGACCTGAGCCAAAGGCAGACGCTTAACGACTGAGCCACTCAGGCGCCCCCTGACTTCCATTTTTGAAGATAAAAATGGAATGCAGTTTGTTTTTCTTTGTGAAGTGAATATAAGTATCTCAAATCATATGAAGCTCCTTTTTGTTTTCTGCTTTATGTTGTGATACCAAACCTTGTGCATTTTTTCACATAATCTATAATTTCCTAACTATAGGAAAATGAAATTCAGGATTTAAAGTCTCAGATAAAAAACTTTGAAGAAGATTGTGTGAGACAGCAGCGAACAATTAATTTGCAACAGTCTCAAACAGAAAAATATAAAACTCTTTTTGAAGAGCTAAATAAAAAATGTGATGGATTACAGCAACAGCTGTCTTCAGTAGAAAAGGTAATTTTGCTATTTTTCTGGACCTAATGTTAAAGGTACTATAAAACATTAAAGTTACATATTTGTGTGGGCACCACTTTTGCTTGTTCAGTTATTTTGTTAGTATTTACTAAAAAGTCTTCCACCATATAAGAATATTTTTTAATCGCTTTATTGAAATACAATTCACATATAATACAAATCACCCTTTTAAAGTATACAGTTCAGTGGCTTATTAATATATTCGGGGGTTGTGTAGCTGTCACCATGATCAATGTTAGAACATTTTCATTACCCCAAAGAAAGACACTCCATACCCTTTAGCCACTGTACCCCAACCCTCTTCCCCCAGTCCCCTCCAGCTCTAGGCAACTTCTAATCTATTTTCTGTTGATAGATTTGCCTATTTTGGACATTTGGACGTTCTATATATAGAATCATAAAATATGAGGTATTTTGTGACTGACATCTTTTGTTTAAGAATGTTTTTGAGGTTCATCCACGTTGTAGTACATATCAGTACTTCATTCCTTTTTATAAAGTAATATTCTGTTATATGGATAAAACACATCTGTTTATCAGTTGATGGACATTTGTGTTATTTCCACTTTTGGGCTATTTTGAATAATGCTGCTGTGAACATTAACATACAAGTTTTTGTGTAGACATATGTTTTCATTTGTCTTGGGTATATACCTAAGAGTAGAATCATTGGATCATATGGGAACCCTGTGTTTAACCTTTTGAAAAACTGTCAACTATTTTCCAAGCTAGCCGTACCATTTGTACATTTCCACCAGTAGTGTGTAAGGGTTCCATTTTCTACACATCCTCACCAACACATGTTAGATTATCTTTTTGATTATAGCCATTCTAATCATGTGAAGTGGTTATCGCGTCATTTTGATTTGCATTTCTCTGATAACTAAAGATGTTGAGCATCTTTTCATATGTTTATTGGCCATTTTTATATCTTCTTTGGAGAAATGTCTGATCAGATCCTCTGCCCATTGTTTAAATTGGAATTTTTAAATTATTGAGTAGTAAATTTTTTTATATATTTTAGAGTCAAGTCCCTTATCAGATACATGATTTCTAAATACCTCTCCTATTCTTCAGGTTTTCTCTTCGTTTTCTTTACAGTGTCCTTTGAAGCACAAAATTTTTTGATTTTGAAGCCCAGCATATCTAATTTTCCTTTGGTTGTTTGTGCTTTTGGTGTCAAATGTAATGGGCTAATACATTTTAAAGAAGCTATCCCATTAAACAAACTTATATTAATGTACCATTGAGATAATAAAAATAAAACATACTGTATGGTATTACTTTGTAAGACTTATAAAAATTATGTAAAATAAGAGATTTAGGGAGTAAGAAATTATGCCTTCATTTCTATATTTTTCTTTAGTGTGTTCATGTAAAAGCATATTTTTGACCATTTTGGTCTTGTATAATTTTTTTTTTTTTTTTTTAATTAGAGAGTGAGAGAGCGAGCGCAAGAGGGGGTAGGGTTAGAGGGAGAAGCAGACTCCCCGCCGAGCAGGGAGCCCAATGTGGGACTCGATCCCGGGACTCCGGGATCATGACCTGAGCCGAAGGCAGTCGCTTAACCAACTGAGCCACCCAGGCGCCCCATTGGTCTTGTATAATTAGCATTATCTTCTGATAATAAATTTCTTAACATTGGCTTTACTGAGATAAAATTTGTATACAGTACATCACCCTTTTTAATTATACAGTTCTGTGAGTTTTGACAAATACATAGTCATATAACTAGTGCCATAATTGAGATACAGAACAGTTCCACCATCCCTAAAAATTCCCTTGTGAATTTAGTCAAGTCATCCTCCTAATTCCAGTCTAAGGCAACCACTGATCTGGTTTCGGTTCTTATATTTTGGCCTCTTCCAGCATATCAGGTAATTAGAATCACATAGAGTTACTTAGTAGGCTTTTGAGTCTGTTTTTTTCATTTGCATAAGGCAATTGAGGTTAGTCCATGTTGTAGTCTGTTCCTTTTCATTACTGAGTAGTGTAACATTGAATGGATATACCATATTTTGATTACCTATATATCTGGAAATCAAAATTAATTATGGTATCTAATAGTGTAAGCCAGTACTATTCAATATGGTAGCTCACTATATGTGGCTAGTCCAAATTGTGACATGCTGTAAGTTTAAAATAAATACCAGATTTCGAAGCCTTAATAAATAATAAAAAAGTAATATTTTTATATTGATTACATATTAAAATATTTTGGATATATTGGGGTAAGTGAACTATAGCATTATAATTAATTTCACTTGTTTCTTTTTAAAGTAGCTGCTTTAAAATTACATATGTGGTTCACATGTTGGTCTAAAAAATATAGACAAGTGTTCTTTTTTTTTTTAATTAAATTTTATTATGTTATGTTAGTTACCATACTATGATTAGTTTTTGATGTAGTGTTCCATGATTCATTGTTTTCGAATAACACCCAGTGCTCCATGCAGTATGTGCCCTCCTTAATACCCATCACCAGGCTAGCCCATCCCCCCACCTCCCTCCCCTCTAAAACCCTCTGTTTCCCGGAGTCCATAGTCTCTCATGGCTCTTTCTCCCTCCAACTCCCCCCCCCTTCATTTTTCCCTTTCTTCTCCTAATGTCCTCCATGCTATTCCTTATGTTCCACAAATAAGTGAAACCATATGATAATTGACTTTCTCTGCTTGACTTATTTCACTTAGCATAATCTCCTCCAGTCCCATTCATGTTGATGTAAAAGTTGGGTATTCATCCTTTCTGATGGCTGAGTCATATTCCATTGTATATATGGACCACATCTTCTTTATCCATTTGTCTGTTGAAGGGCATCTTGGTTCTTTCCACAGTTTGGCTATTGTGGACATTGCTGCTATGAACATTGGGGTGCATGTGGCCCTTCTTTTCACTACATCTGTTAGACAAGTGTTCTAAGAAAAAACCTGTTGTATCTGGGAAACCAGTATTTTTATTTGTCATGATACTTTATCATTTGTCATATGCTACCAAGTTTCTGGGCATATCATCATTATCATTTCACATAATCTTTTTTTTTTTTTTAAGATTTTATTTATTTATTTGAGACAGAGAGAATGAGAGAGAGAGAGCACATGAGAGGGGGGAGGGTCAGAGGGAGAAGCAGGCTCCCTGATGAGCAGGGAGCCTGATGCGGGACTCGATCCAGGGACTCCAGGATCATGACCTGAGCCGAAGGCAGTCGCTTAACCAACTGAGCCACCCAGGTGCCCCATTTCACATAATCTTGAAACCTTACCTACATCTTTGATTCTCTTCTTGTTCCTGGCCTTTATACCATACCATCCTATGCATTCTTCAAATGTTTTGCATTCATTTTTTCTTTTCAATTTCCATTGCCCCTTCTTGGTTCAAGCTATTATTATTTCTGAATCCTCCTCACTGGTTATTTTATGTCCTTTCTCTTTTTCTCATCCATTGTATCTTGTACTCTATCAATAGATTAATGTTCTCAAAAGACTACATTGATTATAACTCTACCTTTGTATGGGCAGAAATGGAACTAACATTTTTTTTGAGTACTATGTGTCAGGCAAAACCTTTTACAGAAAGAGAAACTGAGTCTGAGAGGTTAAACAAAGTGCCCAGGGTCATACAGGTAGTGGCAGTGCAGGATTCAAACCATGTTTGTCTGACTCCAAAGTCTGTGCTCTTCCTACAGATCATGTAGACTCTCCAACCCCTCAAAATTAAATGGTCTTAAACACACAGCTATTCCAAAATCTCATTGCTGTTTAGAGTTAAATATTTGAAACCTTTGAGTCATAATGCGTGTTCTGAGCTGTTATGATACATAGACTATCTGAAGATTTTTATGACTTTCATTAGCTCGGAACTTCCCATCTTGAGTCCTTATCTACATACCAGGAAGAGAGGTGTAACAACTCTCATGGGTTATGTGGAACTCAAGATTGAATCTTTTTTTTTTTTTTGCTAATTCTGCTCACTATCTATCTCTAAAAACAAACCTCAGTGTACAGTCGATAGAAATGCAAAACAGAGCTTGAGTTTGATGGAATTGCTTCTATAAACCTATAAAAGCCAGCTATTTAAAAAATTACTATGCATATTAACTTACACTAACAGGTAGAGCCATTTCTAAAACATAAAAGCAGAAAACATTTTATTTCAGCATTGAATTTTGTTTTTCAATTAATGATCTGTTTTAAAATCAACTTTATTGAGAAATAAATACAATTAAATATACTTGTTTTAATTGTAGAATTCACTGTGCTTTGACAAAATAGTATATCCTTATAACCACCACTGCAATCAAGATAAAATTTCTATCATCTCCCCAAAATTTCCTTTGTCTCCCTTCCCTTAAAACTGCAATCTCCAACCATGGCCCAACCACTGATCTGCATTCTTTCATTACAGACTAGTTTTCCCTGTTCTAGAATTTCATATAGATGGACTTCTAAGTATGTACTTTTTATGGCTGGCTTCTTTTGGTCAGCGTAATGGTTTTGAGATTCATTAATGTTGTGTATTTTGTGTCATTCCCTTATATTGCTGAGTAGTGTTTGTTTATGGATGTACTGCATTTTGTTTATTCATCAGTCGGTAGGCATTTGAGTTATTTCCAACTTTGGACTATTAGAAATAAAGCCACTATGAATTTTCATATACAAATTTTTATATAGACACATGTTTTTATACAGGCACATCCAACATCACTCATGACGTTGGATAAATACCTAAGAATAGAATTTCTGGGTGTTACAGAAACTGATGTTTAACTTAATAAGAAACTGCCAAACTGTTCCAAAGTAATTGTACCATCCTTCCTTCCCACCAGCAATATATGAAAGTTCTAGTTAGTCTGTATCTTTATCAGCACTTGGTATTGTCAGTCTTTTGAATTTTGACCCTTTTAGTGGGGCAGAAGATTAGCATCTCATTATGGCTTAATTTGTATTTCCTTTATAACTATTGATCTTGAGCATCTTTTCATATGTGTATTGGCCACTCATATATCTTCTTTTGTCTGTTCAAACCTTTTGCCCATTTAAAAACGTATTGAGTTGAGGTAGGAGTTCTTATATAATTCTTTTGCTAGAATATATAGTGAATAGTTTCTTCCAATCTTACTTGGCTTTTTTATTTTCTTAACAGTGTTTTTCAAAAGAGTTTTAAATTTTGATGAATTCCAATATTTTATTTATTTTATTTTATTTCTAGCTTGTGCTTTTTTCATCTTACTCAAGAAATCTTTGCCCACCCCATGGGAGAAAATCTTCATGTCTTCATACAGGAGTTTTATGGTTTTAGCCTTTGTGTGTGTGTGTGTGTGTATACATACATTTATATAGTATATAAATATATCTGTAATCTGTTTCAAGTTAATTTTGTTTATATGAGAATAAAGGTCAAAGTTTATTTTTCATACAGTCAGCATTTGTTGAAAATACTATTCTTTCTCAATTTAATTACACATGGCACCTGTGTAGAAAATGAATTTTTTTTTTTAAGAAAATGAATTTTGACCATATATGTGGGTCTATTTCTAGACTTTTTATTCTGCTACATTGATCTATATGTTCATTGATCTATATTTTGATATAAGTCATCAATAAAACCATGTGGAGTGGAATTTTCTTTTTGGAAGGATTCTAATGATCAATTCAGTTTATTTAGTGGATGAGTCTATTTTGATTTTTTATTACTTTTTGAGTTAGTTTTGATAATTTATGTTTTTTAAGAAATTTTTCCATCTCATCTATCAAATTTATTGGCATAAATTTGTCCTTAATATTCCTTTATTATATTTATAATGCCTGTATTATCTGTACTAATTACACCTGTCTCACTCTTGATATTAATAATTTCTCTTTTCTCTTTTATTCTTTATCAGTCTAGCTAGATACATACCAATTTCATTGAACTTTTCTGTGAGTCAGGATTTAGCTTCATTGACTTTGCTCTTTTTGTCAGTTTTCTATCCTTTAGCATTTCCTTCATTCTTATTTGGGTTTAATTTCTTTTCAGGATTCTGAAGGTAGAAGTTTAGACCATTGCTTTTTTACTTTTCTTCTTACATAAGCATTTTAAAGCTATAAATTTTCCTCTAAGTGCTGCTTTATCTTCATTCCACAAATTTTGATGTTGTTTTTTTATTTTAAGTTCAAAGTGTTTTCTACTTTTCTTTGATTTTTCTTGACCATTTGGATTATTTAGAAGTGTACTCTTTAATTTCTAAATAATTGGGGATTTTTCATGTCTTTCTGTTAATTTCTAATTTAATTCTGTGGTGTGAGAACCTACACTTTATGATTTCATTCTTTTAAAATTTATCTTGACTAGTTTTACAGACCAGCATTTGGCCTCTTTTGGTGAATACTTAATGTAATTTGAAAAGAATATATAGTATGCTGTGTTGAATGGAGTGTTCTATAAATATTAGGGCAAATTTGTTGATAGTGTTGTTCAAGTTTTCTGTCAGTTATTGAGAGAGAGGTGCTGTAATCTCTGACTAGAATTGTGGATTTGTCTATTTCTCCTTTCATTTATATCAGTTTTGGCTTTATGTATTTTTAGTCTCTGTTTTGGATGCCTGCACATTTAGGAGTATAGTGTTTGTTTGTTGTTGTTGTTGTTGTTTTTTAAAAGATTCTATCCATTTATTTGACAGAACACAAGCAGGGGGAGCAGCAGGCAGAGGGAGAAGCAGGCTCCCCGCCGAGCAGGGAGCCCAATGTGGGGCTCGATCCCAGGACTTGGGATCATGACCTGAGCCGAAGGCAGCCACTTAACCGACTGAGCCACCCAGGCGCCCCTGGAGTATAGTGTTTTTGATTAACGCTTCTTTATAATTATGAAATACTTTTTAAAAATCTCTAGTAACATTCTTTGTTCCAAAGTCTGCTTACTTTGTCTGATATTAGTGTAGTGATTCCAGCTTTATTATACTTCATGTTTGCTTGGTATATCTTTCTTCAACTTTTTACTTTTCATCTCTCTTTATATTGAAAATGGGTTTGTTGTACCCAGTATATAGTTGGGTGTTGCTTTTTCATCCACTTCGATGGTCTCTCTCTCTTATTGGCATGTTCAGACCAATTAGATTAATGCAATTTTTGATGTTTGGATTTAAATTTATCATCTTGCTGTTCGTGTCTTATTTTTTCTAACCGTTCCTTGTTACTTTTTTCCTGTTCTGAATTGAATATTTTTTAGTGTTTTGTTTTTTTTTCTCCACTGTTGGCTATGTCTCTTATATTTTTATGTTACATTTAACTCAAAAAACATAAAACATACTTATATGCGTAAATTGCATTATATAAAACACAACATATTTACCATACCACAGTCTACCTTCAGATCATGTTATATTCTTTCACATATAAGATCCTCACAACAGTGTATTCTATTTCTTCCCCCTTTCCTTTATGCTTTTACTTTTAAATGTCCTAAATCCCACAGTGTTTCTTTAAATAGTTATATTTTAAAGAGCTTAACATATGAAAATGCCTTTTATATTTGCCATTTCTTGTATTCTTCATTCTTTCAATCTGTTTTTCTATATGCCTGCTTGAAATAACTACCCTTTCAATCTTTGTGGTGCAAGTTTGCTAGTCACGGATTCCTTGTTTTTGTTTCTTTGAAAAAAGACTGTGTTTTTCCTTACTTAATTTTTTTTTATTTTGAAAATTACAGATTCACAGGAAGCTGCAAAAATGATAGAGGTCCTGTGGATCCTTCATTCAGTATCCCTCATTAATAGCATCTAACATAATAATAGCACAGTATTAAAACCTGAAAATTGGGCGCCTGGGTGGCTCAGTTGGTTAAGCGACTGCCTTCGGCTCAGGTCATGATCCTGGAGTCCCTGGACCAAGTCCCGCATCGGGCTCCCTGCTCGGCGGGGAGTCTGCTTCTCCCTCTGCCCCTCCCCCCTCTCATGTGCTTGCTCTCTCTCATTCTCTCTCTCTCAAATAAATAAATAAAATCTTTAAAAAAAATAAATAAAACCTGAAAATTGACATTGGTATAATCCACAGTCATTATTCAGATTTCACCAGTTCTGTATGCACTTGTGTATGTTTGGACCCCCTTAAATTTTTGAAGGATATTTTCACTAGATAGAGAATTACCAATTGGGAGTTTCTGTTTTGTTTTTTTTTTAAGATTTTTAAATTTATTTATTTAATTGACAGAGAGAGAGAGAGAGACAGCGTGAGAGGGAACACAAGAAGGGGGAGTGGGAGAGGGAGAAGCAGGCTTCTGGCCGAGCAGGGAGCCCGATGCGGGGCTCGATCCCAGGACCCTGGGATCATGACCTGAGCTGAAGGCAGTCGCTTAACCAGCTGAGCCACCCAGGCGCCCCAGTTTCTATCTTCTTTTGGTACTTTGAAGATATCATCCCATTGTTCTCTGGGTTATGTCATTTCTGACAAAAAGTTCACAGTAATTCTTTTCTTTCTACCCTTGTATATTTGTATCTTTTATCTTTGCTCTTAAGACATTCTCTGTTACTGGTTTTCAGCAATTTCATAATGATGTGTTTTCTCAGTTTTGTGTGGGGAGTGTTTATTTGGCTTAAAGTTTGTTGAACTTTTTGAATCTGTGGGTTTATAGTGTTCATCAAATTTGGAAAAGTTTGGCTATTATTTCTTCCAGTATTTTTTCTGTACCCCTTCTCTCCCTCCCCCAACCTGTAACTTCAATTATACTTTTGTTAGGCCACTTGATATTATCCCACTGATAATGTATTAGTGATATTAGGTCACTGATGTTTTTAGCCTTTTTTCCCTTATATTTTTTATTTGAATAGATTCTGTTGCTGTCTTCAGTAGTTCACTGATCTTTTCTTTGCAGTGTCTAATATGCTCTTAAGCAATGAAGTGTTCATTTTGATACATTATTCATCTGTAGAAGTTCCATTTGATTTTTTTATATTCTGAATTTATGTCCTTATTATATTAACATATATAATTAAAATAGCTGTTTTGACAGTCTTGTCTGCTGTATCCATCATATTTCTCATTTATGGATTGTTTCTATTGAATTTTTCTTCTGGATATCAATCACATTTTCCTGCTTCTTGGTTTAGTTAGTGATTTTATACTGGATGCTAGACATTGTGAATATTATATTGTTGAGTAGCTGTATTTAATGTACTCTTTGAACACAAGTAGTTATTTGTCAGTTTAGTCCCTTTAAGGCCTGTTTTTAAGTTTGGCCGGGGTTGGTCTAGAGTAACCACTAGGTGTGGCCTAGTCCTCAGTATATTCAAAAGATACCCTGTGTAGATTCCTGAAGCTCCCTCCTAATGGAGTTCCTCCTTTTTTGAACCCTTCTCAGAAATTCCAGCTGCTTCAGTCTCCTCCAACTTCCATCTCTGTCTCCTCAGCTCGGCAGACCTTGGTTCTGTTTGTATTTTCTCCTCCTTATACCCACAGTGTGGATATTGCCTCCAGGCAGAATGCTGGGGTGATTGTAGGACTACTCCATTTATTTCTCTTCTCTCAGTAGTCATAATCCTACCGTTTTCCTTTATCTCTAAATAGTTATTTAATGTTTTTTTTAGTTGTCTACAGTGTGTTTTTATGTTAGGTTCTTATTATTTGATCAAGGGTGGAAGCCTTAATCTCTGCTTTGTTTTGTTTTTTGGTCAAATTAAAGTCAGTAGGTACACTCCACAAGTTTCTCTGACCATGGATTATGTCACACAAACATGCTTATTAATATTAGTAACTCACTTAAAAAAAAAAAGTCTGCTCTCTTTTTATCTTTCACTCCAGCTAAAATTGAGGTTTGTATCATTTCCTAAAGATGCTTTTGTTCTTTTTTGTTTCTATAGCAAAACTCCTCAAAAGCATTTTCTTAATTTTTTCACATCCTTATCTTGCAAAGAAAGCTTTTAAATTTTGGCCTGTATGTATCCTGCAAAGCCATGATATTAATGGTCCTTACCTTTGTTTAATAGTATATAGTTTACAAATTGCTATCACATACATATGATAGTTGTATGTAGTCATGTGTTTTTATTCTATAGATCTGCACCTCCCCCCAGTTCTTTATTCCCTTCTCTCCCAGCTTAGGTTTCATGGTGTACTACTTAATTATCCATTGTATATATTAATTTTGTGTGCCCATCATTCATGTAGAATAGTACCTGGCACATAGTAAGTGCTCAATAAATATGAACAAGTAACTAGGCATAGCTATCATTACCACCAATTTCAGATATGGAAACTGAGACTACCACAGCTCATAGGTTCTCTGACCCCAAGTTTATTGCTTTTTGTACCTTAGCCATTTATTTCTAGAACCTTATCTGATCATTTATTTGTCCTCATCTGATTATTCCTCTTCTGACTTACTGTGACAATTTGTGTTACTCTTAAAGCATTTGCTACCATTTTGTCAGTGCTGTGGCTACTAATACATAGCTCTCTCTATTCTTGCCTTCTCCCAGTTCCTTAGGAATGCTTTAAAAGTTAAGAGAGGATGGCAAATTATTTCTCATTGGATCTCATAGTAATTGAGTTTTAAAGTGAGATTTTAATTCCTTTAGGCTATCTAGATTTTTCTTTTAAAGCTAATGTAAAATTCAAGGTTTGAAATCTTTCCTAAAATTTTTCTCTAACATGTAAACTGCTTAATTTTTTTTTTTTTGGTAACAATAGATTTACTTTATTATTTTCAGCTTATAAGCTCTCTCATAAAAAATATTGGTATCTTGTCTGCACTTTGTAAAAAGTACTTGAGTGTGATTGAAAACAGAAATGTTTTCAAGTTTTTGGTAAGGTTTTCCCTTTCCTTAGTGGACTTGCTCATATAGGAATACTTTATTTCATATATTATTTTTCTAACGTTTTTTGTTTTTCACTTCTCCCAAGAAGGGGGCCATATTGATTCATGGGTAGAGGAACATAATGTGGTGTTGGATGGTTTTCATTTTTCTGTGAAGTAGGTTACAAAGTTACCAGCAGGAAAGAGAAGGGCAAAGATTTATTTTCATATCTTATAGGTGGAGGCTGAAATGAGGCAGCTAGAATTGTGGACTTTGTAGCTAAGGAGATTTCTGCCTTTTCCATGTGAACAGTGAGATAAATCAAGCTTGCTCTTACTGTAGCTACCGCCCACAAAGCTGTGAAGAAGGCTGGTGATAGCAGATGGTATTCATACACAGTTTGATTTGTTTAAAAACCCACATAAAGAGCAGCATGTGTTTTGTTGTGTGTTGTTTTGCCCTTAATTACTTAGGGTCAGGGAGATCAGTTTTCAAATAAAACATAGTGATACAGCCAGGAGAAAAAAATTTATGGAAGAAGAAAACAGAGAACTGTATTTTTAACTGCATCATTTTAATTCCATGATATTTATTGAATATCTCTTGTATATAAGGCTCTGTACTAGGTATTGTAGGGGATGCAAAGAAGAGTGATTTAAGTACAAAATGAATTCAGTTGAATAAACATGTCGTTAGTGCCTCTTCTATGCCACTGAAGTTCCGGGAATACAGAAATTCACACTGTTTCTATCCTCAATGAGCTTACATTAATTGTGGGGAAAATGAAGTAAATAGATAGTTTCAGTTCTGCACAGCACACATATGCTATATGTGTGTCAAGGTGTTGTAGGAGCTCTGAAGAAAGGGTACCTAATCCAACCTGGGAGGAGAATGAGAAAGATAATGAGGGAAGGCTTCTTGGAGGAGGTAAAACCCTCATGTACACTCCTCGTTGAGGATGGATAGGTGCGGGCTACGTAAAAATGAGCAGGGAGGAGGGATCAGGGTAGAAGGAAGAGCATGAGGTGAGCAAAGGTTCAGAGGCAAGAAACATCATAGCTGTTTGGGAGATATATCTGAAGGTAACATCTTGCAGGAGATGAGATTATAGTGCCAGGTTATGGTAGAGTTTGGAGTTTATCCTACATGTTCATGTTTCTTCTGTAGACTCTCTGCAACAGCATCTCTTAGAATATTTGCAGAAATGCAAGTCTAAACCTACCCCAAGATGTAGAACATGAATCTATAAGATCTGTTGTTTTTGCTAAGAGTTGGGACTTTCCCTGTAAGGCTAATGTAGAATGCTCTGTTTTTAACAAATATTTCTTATATGATACACTTTGTTAGGTTTATACAAACACAGTATTTATGAGCATTTGTGCCTTACATAGCTGTTTTGGGGAGGTTCCCAAAGGAAGAACTATAGTGACAAAGAGTTGCTTATAAAATAAGTATAGAGGACCTCTATACTATATAAAAAGAGATAGAAAATTCCAAACAAAAAGTAATTTGAAAGCCTAATTCATGACTACATCTTTAAGGATATATCTTTCTAATACCAATTCAGGGTAAGAATTCTCTGAGCCCTCTGTCACTCGGTGCTCGGCCCCCAAACTTTGGGTGTGTGTTTGTGTGTAAGTGTGTGTAAAATTTGGGAGAAAGCAAGGAATATGGAAATGGAAAATGTTGCAGAATAATAGAACTTATATTTATAAATGTTCCATATATCTTTTACCATATAGGAATTAGAAAATAAAAGAAGACTACAAAAACAGGCTGCCAGTAACCAAAGTGCTACAGAAGTTCGGTTGAATAGAGCTCTAGAAGAGGCAGAAAAGTATAAACTGGAGTTAAGTAAATCAAGGCAAAATAACAAGGTATGGAAAAATTGAATAGTTTTGGTAGTGGTCACCTTTGGTAACTTCTTTTTATAAGAGTCAAAAATAATTAGTTTTTAAGTTATAATTCTTGATGTCATGGTGAACATTTCTCTTTTCAGAAGTGTGTTCATTATTGATATGTATATCTTCCAGAAGTTAGGATTATATTGCCTGGGCTATTGCCATAATTGGGTGATAGCACAACTCTTTGGAGGATTCAGTCATTTTTTCATCCAACAAATCTTTATTGTGTGCCCATATTATGTGCCAGACATTTTTCTAATCTCTGGGGATGAGTGGTAGGAAAAAGCCTCTTTGGTATCTCAAGTCTGTTTCCTTCTCTGAGCCCCACTTTTCTAATATAGAATGCAAAGGGCTACTTTACAGGGCAGTGGTTCTCAAACTTGAGCATGTATCAGAATTACCTGGAAGGCTTGTTAAAACATATATTGCTGGGCCCCACCCCCAGAGTTTCAGATTTAGTAGATCTGCGGTGAGGCCTATTTTTACTAGGTTTAATAGCAGTTCCCTGGGTGATGCTGAAGCCACTGGTTCTGAGACATTTTGATAATCACTGTTAGAGTTGTAAGGATCACTCTTGTATCCCAGTATCTAACCAATGGTTGGCATAGAATTAGCACTCAATTCCTGAAATATCTGTTGAGTAAGTGCTCAAGTATTGTGTGTGAAAACCTTTTGTATACTCTATACATTTTGGCTATTAGTTTTTGGTTCTATGTCAGCCTAAAAGTGATGCTCCATTGGAATCTCTCCTTTAGAACAATATTGAATAATTTAACAGTGGCTCAGATGATGAAGTTAGGACCCACCTTCATTACATACACAGATGATACATTTTCTATTAAACTAATAACACTTAATAGGACATAGAACTAAACTGAACTTGATAAATCCTCCAACACGTTTAACAAAGGCAGATATGTTACAGAGACTACAGAGTTTTAAGATCTCTTCTGTGAGATAGTTTATGCTCTGTGATCAGATTGTGTTCATGTTCAAGAGACATCAATGATGATACGATGATGGGGATTTATGAATAGAAGTTATTAAATGAACAAGTTAGGAAGTCATCTTTATAGCTTGCCAATAATTAGCATGCTATTGGAATATTATTTCCAGTTTGGTTCACTCTGAAGGGATTTTGAAGAAAATAAAATGGAATAACCATGTATATGTCAGGATTTGCTAATTCTTGGTTGTAGATGTGATCTCTGTTTTAGCACACACATTAGAGAAGTAGAAGGAAAAACTTGTTTCCATGACAACAGTAATCCTAATCAGCCATTTTGCAAATTGACATACCAAGTCCTCATTACGTAGTTTAAAACCATCAACACTGTAAAAACAAATATGTTGAAGACAAATTTCTGATCCCAAGTCTACATTATGGATAATCAGTTTAAACATAGTGGGAGAACATTTTGTGTAACTACTTGCTATCAAGTAGACATTTTGAGATCAGAGTTCTGAGATGTAACTTTGTCAAATTTCTGAAAAAATATGAGTCTTAAGTTTTTAATTTTTCAATTATTTTGCTTCATTTTTTTTTAAAGATTTTTTATTTATTTATTTGAGAGAGAGAGAATGAAATAGAGCATGAGAAGGGGAAAGGTCAGAGGGAGAAGCAGACTCCCCGCTGAGCAGGGAGCCCGATGTGGGACTTGATCCAGGGACTCCAGGATCATGACCTGAGCCGAAGGCAGTCGCCTAACCAACTGAGCCACCCAGGCGCCCTATTTTGCTTCATTTCTAACGTTTGTCTTTGAAGGATGTTTTGGCCATATGTGGTTAAGTTTTCCCTTGTAGTCTAGTCTGTATATAAGTTTTTTGTGAGGAGGTATACTTTTTTCCATTTTAATTCTTTGTACCTTCTCATTCTGATTAGACATATAATTAGGTAGATAATTAAAATTACTCAGGTCTGTATGTTTAACAAATACTAAGTCTTCCATAAAATAGAACAAGATTGCCTCATAGTGATCAGAAAGTTAAGGATTTATTTTAAAAAATGATATATTCTCCACAGAGGTTAGGAAACATGTAATCTGGCCTTAGAGTAACTTTTGAAATGAAAAGTCAGTCAAGTTAAACTAGATGCTGAGTGCAGGGACTCTGACTGTTTCATTCACTGCTGTGTCTCAGTGTCTTGAATGTAGTAATTGCCTCTGAAACACACTGCAGGAAGGAATGTGGAAAGACAACTATGAGATGCTTTAATTGGAATGCTTCTTAAAAACAGAGCATTTGATTAGATGGTTTGCTTGTAGTCCATTTAAAATATGTCACCAAGCCCATGTTACTTCATTTAGGAACAGATAATCTCTAATTCTTCATTCATTTAGAAATATTTATGAGGACCTTCTAGGTACCTGCTAGATCTTTACTAGAGGCTGGAGGTATAAAGGTGATAAAAAAAATAAATGTGGTCTGTGTAATCATGCATTTTGTAGTGGAGAAGCTGTGTGTTATTTAGACAATTCATCAAGTAAAACTGAGGTGCAGCTGTGCTTTGAGCAAGTAACCAGGTCAAGGAATGCTTTTTAAAAAATGTAATTCTAAGCTAAGATCTGAATAATATTAACAAGTTATATGCTAGGAAGAGATTATGAACAAAAGGAATCCTATGTAAAAAATGGCTCTGTGGCAGGAAAAAAGACAAGGTCATGAAAGTCAGGGATGGAAGTGAAGGGAGTGTTATCAAATGAGCCTCAAACATAGGTAGAGGCGAAACCATCTAGATCCTTTAGGCTGTGTTAAGTATTTTGGCTTTTATCCAAAGAGTAGTACAAAGCCACTGCATGGTTATTTTGAACAAGGTTGGGGGAGACCATGCTATGATCATATGAGCACCTGGAAAGTGTTTTTGTTTGTTGTGTGGAGAATTCATTGGAGGGGGGCAAGAATGGATGCTGGTTAAGAATAGCGGTGTGAGAGATGATGAGGTAGCTTGGCCTAAACCGATAGTGGTAAAAATGGAGAGAAACCAAGTATCAAAATACACTGAAGAGAGAAAAATCACTAGGACATGGTGATGGACTGGATATGGGATTGTGGGAAAGGGAAGCTTTCAAGAGGACATTTTGATTTTTAATTTTCAGAACCAGATAGATCGTGCCATTCCCTGGAATAGGTTGGGAAAGAAGCTTGAGTTATTTTAGAACATCTTGAAGTTCATCCCATTGCTGCATGTGACAGTAGTTCACTTTTAATAATTTTCCACTTGGTATAAATATACCAAACAATACCACCTTGTTGATGGACTTAGGGTTGTTTCCAGTGATCGCTATTACAAATAAAGCTGCAATGCACATTCACATATAAGTCTTTGTGTAGACATCTCTTTTCATTTCTCTTGGGTAAATACCTAGATTTAAATTCTGAGTTTTATTATAGATGTACATTCAACTGCTGAACTGTTTTCCAAAAGGCTCTAACAATTTATATTCCCCACAGCAGCATTTGAAAGTTTTAGCTATACCATATCTTCACCAGCGTTTGATATAGTCAGGCTTTTACATTTCACTGTGCCAGTGGGTGACTAATTGTATCTTATTGTGGTTACTTTTTTTTTTTTAAGATTTTATTTATTTGAGAGAGAGAATGAGAGACAGAGAGCATGAGTGGGAGGAGGGTCAGAGGGAGAAGCAGACTCCCTGCTGAGCAGGGAGCCCAACGTGGGACTCGATCCCAGGACTCCAGGATCATGACCTGAGCTGAAGGCAGTCGCTTAACCAACTGAGCCACCCAGGCGCCCCTTATTGTGGTTACTTTACATATTCCTAATGACCAATGAATGATACTGAGCATCCTCATATGCTTATTTGCTATCTTGATATCTTTTCCCCCAGTTTTATAGAGATATAATTGACATACAGCACTGTGTAAGTTTAAGGTCTAGAGCATAATGATTTGATTTACATATATTGTGAAATTATTGCCACAGTAAGTTTATTTAATATCCATCATCTCATAGTGATACAAAAAAATCAGAAAAGCTTTTTTTCTGGTATTGAGAATTCTTAGGATCTACTCTTTTAACAACTTTCAAATATACCATACAACAGTTATGTGTAGTTATCATGTTGTATATTACATTTCTAGTTCTTTTTTATCTTATAACTGGAAGTTTGTGCCTTTTGACCACCTTCCTTCTGTTTTTCTATGCATTTTTTAAAAGACTTTTTAAAAAAATTTTTTTAAAAGACTTTTTAAAAAAATTTTTTTAAAGTATGAGTTAGATCACACAGTATTTGTCTTTCTCTGTCTGACTTACTTCACTTAGCATAATGCCCTCAAGGTCTATCCATGTTGTGAATGGCAGGATTTCTTTTTTGTGGCTGAATAATATGCCAATGATACCACAACATCTTCATCCATTCATCCATTGATGGACACTTAGGTTGTTTCCATGTCTTGGCTATTGTAAATAATGTTGCCATGAACATGGGGTTGCAGATATCTCTTTGATGTGGTATTTTCATTTCCTTTGGATATATTCACAGAAGTGGAATTACTGGATTATATGATAGTTGTATTTTAAATTTTTTGAGGAACCTCTAAACTGTTTTCCATAGTGGTTTTACCAATGTACAATCCCACTAATAGTGCACAAGTGTTCCCTTTTCTCCACATCCTCTCCATCATTTGTTATCTCTTGCTTTTTGATGATAGCCATTCAAACAAGCATGAGGTGATTTCTCATTGTGGTTTTAATGTGCATTTCCCTGATGATTAGTGATGTTGAGCACCTTTTCATGTACCTGTTAGCCATTTGTAGTCTATCATCTTCGGAAAATATCTTCAAGTCCTTTGCCCATTTTTTAATTGGATTATTTGTGGAGTTTTTTATTACTGAGTTGTATGATTTCTGGACATATTTTAAATATTAACCCCTTATCAGCTATATGGTTTGCAACTACTTCTTCCCATTCTGTAGGTTGCAATTTCATTTTGTTGATCATTTCTTTTGCTGTGCAGAAGCTTTTTAGTTTGATGTAGTTCCCCTTGTTTTTTTTTTATTTTGTTACTGGTGTTTTATATGTCATATCCAAAAACTCATAGTCAAGACCCCTGTCAAGGAGTTGTTTTCCTATATTTTTTCCTAGGAGTTTCTGGTCTTACATTTAAGTCTTTAATCCATTTCAGTTTAATTTTTGTGAGTGGTGTAAGATAGGAACCAAGTTTCATTCTTTAACATGTGAGTATCCAGTTTCCCCAGTACCATTTATTGAGAAGACTATCCTTTTCCCATTGAGTATTCTTGGCTCCCTTGTGAAATATTGACTGTATGTGCGTAGGTTAATTTCTGGGCTCTTTTTTTTTTTTTTTTGAAGATTTTATTTATTTATTTGACAGAGAGAGACACAGTGAGAGAGGGATCACAAGCAAGGGGAGTGGGAGAGGGAGAAGCAGGCTTCCTGCTGAGCAGGGAGCCCGATGCGGGGCTCGATCCCAAGACCCTAGGATCATGACCTGAGCCGAAGGCAGATGCTTAACGACTGAGCCACCCAGGCACCCCAATTTCTGGGCTCTTAATTCTGTTCCACTGGTCTGTGTGTCTGCTTTTAAGCCAGTGCCGTACTATTTTAATTACTACAGCTTTTTGATATAGCTTGAAATCAGGAAGTGTGATTCCTCCCACAGTGTTCTTTTTTCTCAGGATTGTTTTGGCTATTTGGAATCTTTTGTGGTTCTATATAAGTGTTAGGATTGTTTTGCCTACCTCTGTAGTAAGTGCTATTTGAATCTTGATAGAGAGGGATTGCATTCAATTTATAGATTGTTTTGGTAGTATGGAAATTTTAACAATAATCTTCTAATCCATGAACACACGATACCTTTCCATTCATGTGTATCTTCTTTGATTTCCTTCATCAATATCTTATAGTTTTCATTGTACATGTGTTTCGTTTATTCCTAAGTTTGTTTTTGATGATATTATAAATGAGATTTCATTTTCAGACAATTCTTTGTTAGTGTATAGAAACACTATTGATTTTTGAATGTTAATTTTGTATCCTGCAACTTTACTGAATTTATCAATTACATCTAACGGTTGCTTGGTGGAGTCTTCAGGATTTTCTTTTTTCCCCTCTTTCTTTTTTATTTTAAATTCCTGTATAGTTAACATATAGTGTTATACTAGTTACAGGTGATAGTTACAATATAGTGATTCAGTAATTCCGTACATCACCCAGGGCTCATCACAAGTGTACTCCTTAATCCCCATTGCTTATTTTACCCATCCCCCCATCTACCTCCCTTCTGGTAACCATCAATTTGTTCTCTAAAGTTAAAAGTCTGTTTCTTGGTTTGTCTCTCTCTTTTTTCCTTTGCTCATTTTTTTGGTTTTGTTTTGTTTTTTAAATTCCACATATGAGAAAATCATATAGTATTTGTCTTTCTCTGACCGACTTATTTCACTTAGTGTTATACTCTCTAGCTCCATCCATGTGATTGCAAATGGCAAGATTTTGTTTTTTTTATGGCTGAATAATACTCTATCATGTATACATGTATAACATCTCCTTTGTCCATTCATTTATCAATGGACACTTAGGTTTCTCCCATAATTTGGCTTTTATAAATAAAGCTGCTATATATAAAATCATGTCATATGCAAATAGAGACAATTTTACTTCTTCCTTTCCAGTTCTGATGGCTTTTATTTCTTTTTCCTGCCTGACTGCTCTGGCTAGGGCTTCTAGTACTTTGTTGAATAGGAGTAGTGAGAATGGGCACCCTTGTCTTGTTCTTAGTCTTAAAGGAAACTTTTATCCTTTTACCATAAGTATGATGTTAGCTGGGTCAGCTTATCATATATGGCCTATAATATGTTAAGGTACATTCCTTCTAAACCTAATTTATTAAGAGTTTTTACCATGAGTGGATGTTGAATTTTGTCAAATGCTTTTTCTGTGTTAATTAAGATGATCATATGCTTTTTTTCTTTCATTCTATTTTGATGTATCACATTGATGGATTTGTTTATGTTGAACCATCCTTACATCCCAGGGTTAAATCCCACTTGATCATGGTGAATAATCCTTTTATGTGCTGCTGAATTTGGTCTGCTACTATTATATTGAGAATTTTTGCATCTATATTCATCAGGGACATTGGTGTGTAGTTTTCTTATAGTGTCCCTTCCTGGTTTTGGTATCAGAATAATGCTGGCCTTGTAAAATAAGTCCTTTTTGATTTTTTGGAAGAGTTTGAGAAGGTTCGCACTATTCTTTAAACGTTTGGTAAAATTCACCAGTGAAGCCATCTGGACCTGAGCTTTGCTTTTGTTGGGAAATTTTTGATTACTGATTCAATCTCCTTACTAGTAATTAATCTGTTCAGATTTTCTATTTCTTCCTGATTCAGTCTTGGTAGGTGGTATGTTTATAAGAATGTCTCCCATTGCATCTAGGTCATCCAGTTTGTTCGTATATAGTTGTTCACAGTATTTTCTTATGATCGTTTGTATTTTTGACATATCAATTGTCTCCTTTGTCATTTATAATTTTGCTGATTTGGGCACCTCTCTTTTCCTTGGTTAGTCTAGCTAAAAGTTTCTCAATTTTTTTCTTTTTAAATTTTTAAAAAATTTTTGTATTAACGTATAATGTATTTGTTTCAGGGGTACCAGTCTGTGACTCATCAGTCTTACACAATTCACAGCGCTCACTATGGTACATACCCTCTCCAATGTCCATTACCCAGCCACCCCCTCCCTCCCATCCCCCTCCACTCCAGCAACCCTCAGTTTGTTTCCTGAGATGAAGAGTCTCTTATGGTTTATCTCCCTCTCTGGTTTCATCTTGTTTCATTTTTCCCTCCCTTCCCCTATGATCCTCTGTCTTGTTTCTCAAATTCCTCGTATCAGTGAGATCATATGATACTTATCTTTCTCTGACTGACTTATCTTGCTTAGCATAATACCCTCTAGTTCCATCCACGTTGTTGCAAATGGCAAGATTTCATTTTTTTTATTTCTGAGTAATAGTCCATTATATATACATATACCACATCTTCTTTATCTATTCATCTGTCGACAGACATCTAGGCTCTTTCCATAGTTTGACTATTGTGGACATTGCTGCTATAAACATTGGGGTGCATGTGCCCCTTCAGATCACTACATTTGTATCTTTGGGGTAAATACCCAGTAGTGCAATTGCTGGGTTGTAGGGTAGCTCTATTTTCAACTTTTTGAGGAAACTCCATACTGTTTTCCAGAGTGGCTGCACCAGCTTGCATTCCCACCAACAGTGTAGGAGGGTTCCCCTTTCTCCACATCCTTGCCAACATGTCATTTCCTGACTTGTTAATTTTAGCCACTCTGACTGGGGTGAGGTCGTATCTCATTGAGGTTTTGATTTGTATTTCCCTGATGCCGAGTGATGTTGAGCACTTTTTCATGTGTCTCTTGGCCATTTGGATGTCTTCTTTGTGCAAAGTCTGTTCATGTCTTCTGCCCATTTCTTGATTGGATTGTTTGTTCTTAGGGTGTTGAGTTTGATAAGTTCTTTGTAGATTTTGGATACTAGCCCTTTATCTGATATGTCATTTCCGAATATCTTCTCCCATTCTGTCGATTGTCTTTTGGTTTTGTTGACTGTTTCCTTTGCTGTGCAAAAGCTTATCTTGTTGTTTTTTTTTTTTTTAAAGATTTTATTTATTTATTTGACAGAGAGAGACACAGTGAGAGAGAGAACACAAGCAGGGGGAGTGCAAAAGAGAGAAGCAGGCTTCCCGCCAAGCAGGGAGCCCGAAGTGGGGCTCGATCCCAGGACTCTGGGATTATGACCTGAGCCAAAGGCAGAAGCTTAATGACTGAGCCACCCAGGTGCCCCCAAAAGCTTTTTATCTTGATGAAGTCCCAGTAGTTCATTTTTGCCCTTGCTTCCCTTGCTTTCGATGATGTTTCTAGGAAGAAGTTGCTGCGGCTGAGGTCGAAGAGGTTGCTGCCTGTGTTCTCCTCAAGGATTTTGATGGACTCCTGTCTCCCATTTAGGTCTTTCAACCAGTTTGAGTCTATTTTTGTGTGTGGTGTAAGGAAATGGTCCAGTTTCATTCTTCTGCGTGTGGCTGTCCAATTTTCCCAACACCATTTGTTGAAGAGACTTTTTTTTTCCATTGGACATTCTTTCCTGCTTTGTCGAAGATTAGTTGACCATAGAGTTAAGGGTCCATTTCTGGGATCTCTGTTCTGTTCCATTGACCTGTGTGTCTGTTTTTGTGCCAGTACCATACTGTCCTGATGATTACAGCTTTGTAATAGAGCTTGAAGTCCAGCATTATGATGCCACCAGCTTTGATTTTCTTTTTCAACCTTCCTCTGGCTATGCGGGGTCTTTTCTGGTTCCATACAAATTGTAGGATTATTAGTTCCATTTCTTTGAAAAAAAGTTGGTGGCATTTTGATAGGGATTGCATTAAATGTGTAGATTGCTCTAGGTAGCATAGACATTTTCACAATATTTGTTCTTCCAATCCATGAGCATGGAACGTTTTTCCATTTCTTTGTGTCTTCCTCAATTTCTTTCTTGAGTATTCTATAGTTTTCTGAGTACAGATCCTTTGCCTCTTTGGTTATATTTATTCCTAGGTATCTTATGGTTTTGGGTGCAGTTGTAAATGGGATCGATTCCTTAATTTCTCTTTCTTGTGTCTTGTTGTTGGTGTATAGATGCAACTGATTTCTGTGCATTGATTTTATATCCTGTCACATTGCTGAATTCCTATATGAGTTCTAGCAATTTTGAGGTGGAGTCTTTTGAGTTTTCCACATAAAGTATCATATCATCTACAAAGTGAGAGTTTGACGACTTCTTTGCTGATTTGGATGCCTTTTATTTCTTTTTGTTGTCTGATTGCTTAGGCTAGAACTTCTAGTACTATGTTGAATAGCAGTGGTTATAGTGGACATCCCTGCCATGTTCCTGACCTTAGGGGAAAAACTATCAGTTTTTCCCCATTTGAGTATGATATTCGTTGTGGGTTTTTCATAGATGGCTTTTATTATATTGAGGTATGTACTCTCTATCCCTACATTCTGAAGAGTTTTAATCAAGAAAGGATGCTGTACTTTGTCAAATACTTTTTCTGCATCTATTGAGAGGATCACATGGTTCTTGTTCTTTCTTTTATTAATGTATTGTATCACATTGATTGATTTGCAGATGTTGAACTAATCTTGCAGCCCAGGAATAAATCCCACTTGGTCGTGGTGAATAATCCTTTTAATGTACTGTTGGATCCATTGGCTGGTATTTTGGTGAGAATTTTTGCATCCTTGTTCATCAGAGATATTGGTCTATAGTTCTCCTTTTTGATGGGGTCTTTGTCTGGTTTGGGGATCAAGGTAATGCTGGCCTCATAAAATGAGTTTGGAACTTTTCCTTCCATTTCTATTTTTTGAAACAGCTTCAGAAGAATAGGTATTAATTCTTCTTTATATGTTTGGTAGAATTCCCCTGGGAAGCCAACTGGCCCTGGGCTCTTGTTTGTTGGGAGATTTTTGATTACTGCTTCAATTTCATTGTTGGTTATGGGTCTGTTCAGGTTTTCTATTTCCTCCTGGTTCAGTTTTGGTAGTTGATACATCTCTAGGAATACATCCATTTCTTCCAGATTATCTAATTTGCTGGCATATAGTTGCTCATAATATGTTCTTATAATTGTTTGTATTTCTTTGATGTTGGTTGTGATCTCTCCTCTTTCATGCATGATTTTATTAATTTGAGTCTTTTTTCTTTTTGATAAGTCTTGCCAGGGGTTTATCCATCTTATTAATTCTTTCAAAGAACCAGCTCCTAGTTTCGTTGATCTGTTCTACTGTCTTTTGGTTTCTATTTCATTGATTTTTGCTTTGATCATTATTATTTCTCTTCTCCTGCTGGGTTTAGGCTTTATTTGCTGTTCTTTCTCCAGCTCCTTTAGGTGTAGGGTTAGGTTGTGTATTTGAGACCTTTCTTGTTTCTTGAGAAAGGCTTGTAGTGCTATATACTTTCCTCTTAGGACTGCCTTTGCTGCATCCCAAAGATTTTGAACGTTGTGTTTTCATTCTCATTTGTTTCCATTAATTTTTAAAATTCTTCTGTAATTTCCTGGTTGACCCATTCATTCTTTAGTAGGATGCTCTTTAGCCTCCATGTATTTGAGTTCTTTCCAACTTTCCTCTTGTGATTGAGTTCAAGTTTCAAAGCATTGTGGTCTGAAAATATGTAGGGAATGATCCCTGTCTTTTGGTATTGGTTGAGACCTGACTTGTGACCCAAGATGTGATCTGTTCTGGAGAATGAAATGTTCCATGTGCACTAGAGAAGAATGTGTACTCTGTTGCTTTGGGATGGAATGCTCTGAATATATCTGTGAAGTCCATTTGGTCCAGTGTGTCATTTAAAGCCTTTATTTCCTTGTTGATCTTTTGCTTAGATGATCTGTCCATTTCAGTGAGAGGGGTGTTAAAGTCCTCTACTATTATTGTATTATTGTCAATATGTTTCTTTGATTTTGTTATTAATTGGCTTATATAATTGGCTGCTCCCATGTTAGGGGTATAGATATTTACAGTTTTTAGATCTTGTTGGATAGACCCTTTAAGTATGATATAGTGTCCTTCCTCATCTCTTATTATAGTCTTTTGTTTTGTTTTGTTTTGTTGACCTATTTTTATTGATTTTCGAGGGGGGCTTCTCTGTGCTTCGTGGATTCTGATGCCTGTTTCCTTCCCCAGATTAGGGAAGTTCTCCACTATAATTTGTTTCAATATACCTTCTGCCCCCCTCTCTCTTTCTTCTTCTTCTGGGATCCCAATTATTTTAATATTGTTTTGTTTTATGGTATCACTTATCTCTCGAATTCTCCCCTTGTGATCCAATAGTTATTTATCTCTCTTTTTCTCCCCTTCTTTATTCTTCATCATTTGGTCTTCCATATCACTAATTCTCTCTTCTGCCTCATTTATCCTAGCAGTTAGAGCCTACTTTTTTTTTAATTCTTATGTTAATCCCCATACATTACATCATTAGTTTTAGATGAAGTGTTCCATGATTCATTGTTTGTGCACAACACCCAGTGCTCCATGCAGAATGTGCCCTCCTCCATACCCACCACCAGGCTAACCCATCCTCCCACCCCCCTCCCCTCTAGAACCCTGTTTGTTTTTCAGAGTCCATCGTCTCTTATGGTTCGTCTACCCCTCCGATTTCCCCCGCTTCATTCTTCCCCTCCCGCTACCTTCTTCTTCTTCTTCTTCTTCTTTTTTTCTTAACATATATTGCATTATTTGTTTCAGAGGTACAGATCTGAGATTCAACAGTCTTGCACAATTCACAGCGCTTACCAGAGAACATACCCTCCCCAGTGTCTATCACCCAGTCACCCCATCCCTCCCACCCCACCCCCCACTCCAACAACCCTCAGTTTGATTCCTGCGATTAAGAATTCCTCATATCAGTGAGATCATATGATACATGTCTTTCTCTGTTTGACTTATTTCACTCAACATAATACCCTCCAGTTCCATCCACGTCGTTGCAAATGGCAAGATCTCATTCCTTTTGATGGCTGCATAATATTCCATTGTATATATATATACCACATCTCTTTATCCATTCATCTGTCGATGAACATCTTGGCTCTTTCCACAGTTTGGCTATTGTGGACATTGCTGCTATAAACATCGGGGTGCACGTACCCCTTCGGATCCCTACTTTTGTATCTTTGGGGTAAATACCCAGTAGTGCAATTGCTGGATCATAGGGTAGCTCTATTTTCAACTTTTTGAGGAACCTCCATACAGTTTTCCAGAGTGGCTGCACCAGCTTGCATTCCCACCAACAGTGTAGGAGGGTTCCCCTTTCTCCGCATCCCCGCCAACATCTGTCATTTCCTGACTTGTTAATTTTAGCCATTCTGACTGGTGTGAGGTGGTATCTCATTGAGGTTTTGATTTGGATTTCCCTGATGCCGAGCGATATTGAGCACTTTTTCATGTGTCTGTTGGCCATTTGGATGTCTTCTTTGGAAAAATGTCTGTTCATGTCTTCTGCCCATTTCTTGATTGGATTCTTTGTTCTTTGGGTGTTGAGTTTGATGAGTTCTTTATAGATTTTGGATACTAGCCCTTTATCTGATATGTCATTTGCAAATATCTTCTCCCATTCTGTCGGTTGTCTTTTGGTTTTGTTGACTGTTTCCTTTGCTTTGCAAAAGCTTTTTATCTTGATGAAGTCCCAATAGTTCATTTTTGCCCTTGCTTCCCTTGCCTTTGGCGATGTTTCTAGGAAGAACTTGCTTCGGCTGAGGTCAAAGAGGTTGCTGCCTGTGTTCTCCTTTAGGATTTTGATGGACTCCTGTCTCACATTGAGGTCTTTCAACCATTTGGAGTCTATTTTTGTGTGTGGTGTAAGGAAATGGTCCGGTTTCATTCTTCTGCATGTGGCTATCCAATTTTCCCAACACCATTTGTTGAAGAGACTGTCTTTTTTCCATTGGACATTCTTTCCTGCTTTGTCAAAGATGAGTTGACCATAGAGTTGAGGGTCCATTTCTGGGCTCTCTATTCTGTTCCACTGATCTATGTGTCTGTTTTTGTGCCAGTACTATGCCGTCTTGATGATGACAGCTTTGTAATAGAGCTTGAAGTCCGGAATTGTGATGCCGCCGGCTTTGCTTTTATTTTTCAATATTCCTCTGGCTATGCGGGGTCTTTTCTGGTTCCATACAAATTTTAGGATTATTTGTTCCATTTCTTTGAAAAAAGTGGATGGTATTTTGATGGGGATTGCATTGAATGTGTAGATTGCTCTAGGTAGCATTGACATCTTCACAATATTTGTTCTTCAATCCATGAGCATGGAACGTTTTTCCATTTCTTTGTGTCTTCCTCAATTTCTTTCATGAGTATTTTATAGTTTTCTGAGTACAGATCCTTTGTCTCTTTGGTTATATTTATTCCTAGGTATCTTATGGTTTTGGGTGCAATTGTAAATGGGATGGACTCTTTAATTTCTCTTTCTTCTGTCTTGTTGGTGGTGTATAGGAAAGCCACTGACTTCTGTGCATTGATTTTATATCCTGCCACTTTACTGAATTCCTGTATGAGTTCTAGCAGTTTTGGGGTGGAGTCTTTTGGGTTTTCCATATAAAGTACCATATCATCTGCAAAGAGTGAGAGTTTGACTTCTTCTTTGCCAATTTGGATGCCTTTGATTTCTTTTTGTTGTCTGATTGCTGTGGCTAGGACTTCCAATACTATGTTGAATAGCAGTGGTGATAGTGGACATCCCTGCCGCGTTCCTGACCTTAGGGGGAAAGCTCTCAGTTTTTCCCCATTGAGAATAATATTTGCTGTAGGGTTTTCATAGATGGCTTTTATGATATTGAGGTATGTACCCTCTATCCCTATACTCTGAAGAGTTTTGATCAAGAAAGGATGCTGTACTTTGTCAAAAGCTTTTTCTGCATCTATTGAGAGGATCATATGATTCTTATTCTTTCTTTTGTTAATGTATTGTATCACATTGATTGATTTGCGGATGTTGAACCAACCTTGCAGCCCAGGGATAAATCCCACTTGGTCATGGTGAATAATCCTTTTAATATACTGTTGGATCCTATTGGCTAGTATTTTGGTGAGAATTTTTGCATCCATGTTCATCAGGGATATTGGTCTGTAATTCTCCTTTTTGATGGGGTCTTTGTCTGGTTTTGGGATCAAGGTAATGCTGGCCTCATAAAATGAGTTTGGAAGTTTTCCTTCCATTTCTATTTTTTGGAACAGTTTCAGAAGAATAGGTATTAATTCTTCTTTATATGTTTGGTAGAATTCCCCTGGGAAGCCATCTAGCCCTGGGCTTTTGTTTGTTGGGAGATTTTTGATGACTGCTTCAATTTCCTTAGTGGTTATAGGTCTGTTCAGGTTTTCTATTTCATCCTGGTTCAGTTTTGGTAGTTGATACATCTCTAGGAATGCATCCATCTCTTCCAGGTTATCTAATTTGCTGGCATAGAGTTGCTCATAATATGTTCTTAAAATTGTTTGTATTTCTTTGGTGTTGGTTGTGATCTCTCCTCTTTCATTCATGATTTTGTTGATTTGGGTCATTTCTCTTCTCTTTTTGATAAGTCTGGCCAGGGGTTTATCAATCTTGTTAATTCTTTCAAAGAACCAGCTCCTAGTTTCGTTGATCTGTTCTACTGTTCTTTTGGTTTCTATTTCATTGATTTCTGCTCTGATCTTTATGATTTCTCTTCTCCTGCTGGGTTTAGGCTTTATTTGCTGTTCTTTCTCCAACTCCTTTAGGTGTAGGGTTAGGTTGTGTACTTGAGACCTTTCTTGTTTCTTGAGAAAGGCTTGTATTGCTATATACTTTCCTCTTAGGACTGCCTTTGCTGCATCCCAAAGATTTTGAACAGTTGTGTTTTCATTTTCATTGGTTTCCATGTATTTTTTTAATTCTTCTTTAATTTCCTGGTTGACCCATTCATTCTTAAGTAGGATGCTCCTTAGCCTCCATGTATTTGAGTTCTTTTCGACTTTCCTCTTTTGATTGAGTTCTAGTTTCAAAGCATTGTGGTCTGAAAATAGGCAGGGAATGATCCCAATCTTTTGGTACCGGTTGAGACCTGATTTATGACCTAGGATGTGATCTATTCTGGAGAATGTTCCATGGGCACTAGAGAAGAATGTGTATTCCGTTGCTTTGGGGTGGAATGTTCTGAATATGTCTGTGAAGTCCATTTGGTCCAGTGTGTCATTTAAAGTCTTTATTTCCTTGTTGATCTTTTGCTTAGACGATCTGTCCATTTCAGTGAGGGGGATGTTAAAGTCCCCCACTATTATTGTATTGTTGTCGATGTGTTTCTTTGCTTTTGTTATTAATTGCCTTATATAATTGGCTGCTCCCATGTTAGGGGCATAGATATTTACAATTGTTAGATCTTCTTGGTGGATAGATCCTTTAAGTATGATATAGTGTCCTTCCTCATCTCTTATTACAGTCTTTGGTTTAAAATCTACTTTGTCTGATATAAGGATTGCCCCCCCAGCTTTCTTTTGGTGTCCATTAGCATGGTAAATGGTTTTCCACCCCCTCACTTTCAATCTGGGGGTGTCTTTGGTTCTAAAATGAGTCTCTTGCAGACAGCGTATCGATGGATCTTGTTCTTTAATCCAGTCTGTTAGCCTGTGTCTTTTGATTGGGGCGTTTAGCCCATTTACATTCAGGGTAACTTGAAAGATAGGAATTTAGTGCCATTGTATTGCCTGTAAGGTGACTGTTACCATATATTGTCTGTGTTCCTTTCTGGTCTATGTTGCTTTTAGGGTCTCTCTTTGCTTAGAGGACCCCTTTCAAGATTTCCTGTAGGGCTGGTTTTGTGTTTGCAAATTCCTTTAGTTTTTGTTTGTCCTGGAAGCTTTTTATCTCTCCTTCAATTTTCAATGACAGCCTAGCTGGATAGAGTATTCTTGGCTGCATATTTTTCTCATTTAGTGCTCTGAATATATCCTGCCAGTCCTTTCTGGCCTGCCAGGTCTCTGTGGATAGGTCTGTTGCCAATCTAATGTTTCTACCATTGTAGGTTACATATCTCTTCTCCTGAGCTGCTTTCAGGATTTTCTCTTTTTCTATGAGACTCGTAAGTTTTACTATTAGATGTCGGGGAGTTGACCTATTTTTATTGATTTTGAGAGGGGTTCTCTGTGCTTCCTGGATTTTCATGCCTGTTTCTTTCCCCAAATTAGGGAAGTTCTCTGCTATAATTTGCTCCATTTATACCTTCTGGCCCTCTCTCTCTTTTTTCTTCTTCTGGGATCCCAATTATTCTAATGTTGTTTAGTCTTATGGTATCGCTTATCTCTCGAATTCTGCCCTCGTGATCCAGTAGTTGTTTATCTCTCTTTTTCTCAGCTTCTTTATTTTCCATCATTTCATCCTCTATATTACTGATTCTCTCTTCTGCCTCATTTATTCTAGCAGTTAGTGCCCCCATTTTTGATTGCACCTCATTAATAGCCTTTTTGATTTCTACTTGGTTGGATTTTAGCTCTTTTACTTCTCCAGAAAGGGTTTCTCTAATAACTTCCATATTTTTTTCAAGCCCAGCTAGTATCTTTAAAGTGATGATTCTGAACTCTAGATCTGACATCGTACTAATGTCCGTATTGAGTAGGTCCCTGGCAGTCGGTACTACCTCTTGTTCTTTTTGTTGAGGTGATTTTTTCCGTCTTGTCATTTTGTGCAGAGGAGAATAGATTAATGAGAGAACAAAATGCTCCAGAGTAAACACGTCCCCAGAAAATATACTCTAAACAAATCAGAAAAGACCTGAAGCAGTGGGATAAGAAAGGGAGAGAAAAAAGAAAAAGAAAAAAAAAAGAAGAAGAAAAAAAAAAGAAAGATAAAAACAAACAAAACAAAACAACAACAACAAAAGGAAAACCAAAATGTGATCAAATATGATCTATATGGTATATAGATTAGTGCCACACACTAGATTTGGGGTGTATTTTGGTCTTTTAGAAGAAAGTTCCTCCCAAAATTTTAAAGAAAGAAAAACTTATATATGTACAAAAATAAGGGTTGATATGATGAAGGGATGGAATATGACTGTAAAAATGGAAATTATAAAAAATGTTATAAAAGGAATTGATAAGAAGTTGTTTGAAAAAAGAAAGAAGAGGATTTAAAAAAAGAAAAAAGAAAAAGAGAAAAAAAAAGGGAGAGGATGTGATCAGGCAGGGGAATAGAAAGCACCATATACTAGAGAGTTAGGGTATATTTTAATCTGTTAGAAGAAACTATCTCAAAATTTTAAAGAGAGAACAACTTATATATATAAGCCAAAAATATGGGTAACTACTATGAAGGGATA
The DNA here is from genome assembly GCF_029215605.1 of Mirounga angustirostris. Lineage (NCBI taxonomy): Eukaryota > Metazoa > Chordata > Mammalia > Carnivora > Phocidae > Mirounga > Mirounga angustirostris. Next base: position 48,661,322 of record NW_026991717.1, on the reverse strand, counting down.
GAATATGACTCTAAAAATGAAAAATAAAAAAAATTTTTTTTTTAAAAAGGGATTGATGTTGGTTGAAAAAGGGAAAAAGAAAAATTCAAAAAGAAATAAGACAAAAAGACAGTTAAAAAAAATTAACTTTAAAAGACTAAAGAATCATGGTAAAAAAGCCGTGAATTCTATGTGCAGTATTCCCCTAGCGCTGGAGTTCTGCCGTTCTCATTGATCAGTAAACTTGGTCTTGGCTGGCTGTTCTCGCTGATCTTCTGGGGAGGGGCCTGTTGCCGTGGTTTCCAAATGTCTCTGCCGGAGGCGGAATTGCCCCGCCCTTGCCCCCTCCCGGCTAAGTAATCTGCTCGGGTTTGCTCTCCGGGGCTTTTGTTCCCTGCGAGCTTTCCGTACAGCTTTGGAGGCAGAGAGTGAAAATGGCGGCCTCCCAATCTCCGCTCCGGAGGAGCCGAGAACTCGGGGCCCGTTCCTCAGTGAGCCCCCAGAGAAAAGCCGTCAGTCACTCCCGTCTCCCCGGTCTCCGGCCACACTCTGTGTTCACCTGGCCTGTGACCGCGCGTTTCTGTCTCTGGCACCCGACCCCGGGTGGAGTCTCCAAACCCAGCAGATCCCTGCGGTGCACTCCCGCACAGCTCCTCTCGGGGGAGGAAGGTGAGTCTCCCCGGATCTGCCGCTTGTTGGGTCCCTGCTGGAGGAGCAGGGGCCCGACTGTGCCGCGGATCACGGTCAATGGCAACCCCGAGCTGAGAGCCCGCGCCTGGGCTCCGCCTCTGCAGCCGGCTTCCCTGCTCCGTTACCTGGGAGCTCTGCCACACTCAGGCACCCCCGGTCTTTCTGTGACCCCGAGGGTCCTGAGACCACACTGTCCCGGAGGGTTCCACCCCCCGCTTAGCCACCAGAGTGACGTCCCTCAGCGGAGCAGACTTTTAAAAGTTCCGATTTTGTGCTCCGTGGTTCTATCACTTGCCAGAAGCGGCTGACGGAGGCCCCTCCCCCGCTGTCTATCCTCCCGAATATTGCCTCGGATTCACTTCTCCGCACGTCCTACCTTCCAGAAAGTGGTCGCTTTTCTGATGAGAGAGTTGTTGCTCTTCTTTTCTTCGGTCTCCTGTTGAGTTTGTAGGTGTTCAGAATGGTTTGATCCCTATCCAGCTGAATTCCTGAGAGGAGATGAAGTCCAGGTCTCCTCCTCCTCCGCCATCTTGCTCCGCCCCCTCAGAGCCTACATTTTTTATTACATCTCATTAATAGCCTTTTTTTATTTCAACTTGGTTAGATTTTAGTTTTTTTATTTCTCCAGAAAGGGATTCTCTGGTGTCCTCTCTGCTTTTTTCAAGCCCAGCTAGTATTTTTTTTTTTCCCCCAATCTCCAGCCCTGGAGCCAAAAGCTCAGGTCCCCACTCCTCAGTGAGCCCCCAGAGAAAAGCAGTCAGTCACTCCCATCTCCCTGGTCTCCAGCCGCACTCCGTGCACCCGGCCTGTGACTGAGCATTTCTACCTCTGGCACCCGACCCCATGTGGAGTCCCCAAACCCAGCAGATCCCTGCGGTGCGCTCCCGTGCTGCTCCTCCCTGGAGGAGGAAGGGGAGTCTCCCCGGATCTGCCACTGGTTTGGTCCCTGCTGGAAGAGCAGTGGCCCGACTGTGCCGTGGATCATGGTTTATGGCATCCCCGAGCTGAGAGCCCGCTCCTGGGCTCTGTCTCTGCAGCTGGCTTCCCCGCTCTGATACCTGGGAGCTCTGCCACACTCAGGCACCCCCAGTCTTTCTGTGACCCCGAGGGTCCTGAGACCACACTGTCCCAGCGAGGGTTCCACCTCCTGCTTAGCCACCTGAGTGACCTCCCTCAGTGGAGCCGACTTCTAAAAGTTCCAATTTTGTGCTCTGCTGCTCTATCACTTGCCAGTAGCTGGCTGAAGAGGCTCCCTCCCCCCACAGTCTATATTCCCGTATGTCGTCTCTGATTCACTTCTCCGCATGTCCTACCTTCCAGAAAGTGGTCGCCTTTCTATTTGTAGAGTTGCAGGTATTCTTTTCTTCGATCTCCAGTTGAGTTTGTAGGTGTTCAGAATGATCTGATAGCTATCTAGCTGAATTCCTGGGACCCGATGAAATTAAGGTCTCCTCCTCCTCTGCCATCTTGGACTCTTCTCGGTGTTAATTTTTCTTTAAATATTTGGTAGAATTCTCCAGTGAAGCCATCTGGTTTGGGGATTTCCTTGTTGAGAGGTTTTTGAGTACTCCTTAAATCCCCTAACTAGTTACATAGTTGTTTGGATTGCCTGAACTGATTTCCTATTTTTTCATCATTCAGTTTTAGTAGATTGGGAGTGTCTAGGAATTTATTTTGCCTAGGTTATCCAGTCTATTGGTGTACCATTGTTCATTCTCTTATCCTCTATTTCTGTGGTTTCAGTTGTAATGTCTACTCTCCCATTTACAATTTTATTTCTGTAAAGTCAGTTGTCATATCCCCTTTCATTTCTGTTAGTTATTTGAGTCTTTTTTTTTTTCTTAGTCTAGGTGAAGTCAATTTTGTTGATCTTTTCAAAGAACCAACTCCTGGTTTCATTAATTTTTCTCTAGTGTTATTTTCTATTTCATTTATCTCTGCTCTAATCCTTAGTATTTCCTATTTTTAACTAGCTTTGGGTTTAGTTCTCTAGTTATAAAGTTGGGTTATGATTTGAGATCTTTATTCTTTTTTAATGTAAGCATTTATAGCTATACATTTTCCACTGAGCATTGCTTTGACTACATCCCATAAGTTTTGGTATGTTGTGTTTTCATTGTCATTTATCTGAAGATATTTTCTAATTTCCCTTGTGATTTCTTTTTCGACCCATTGGTTAAGGGTATGTTGTTTAATTCCCACATATTTATGGATTTTCCAATTTTCATTCTGTTGTTGATTTCTAGTTTCATTTCAGTGGGAACAGGAAAGACCGTTTGTATGGCTTCAGTCTTTTAAAATTTATTCAGACTTGTTTTGTGGCCTAACATGATCTCTTTTGGAGAATGTTCCATGTACAAGAAAAATGTGTACTTGGGCGCACCTGGGTGGTACAGTCGGTTGAGCGCCAATTCATGGTTTTAGTTCAGGTTGTAGTCTCAGCGTGGTGAGATTGGGCCCCGCATCGGATCAGGCTCTACATTCAGCACAGAGTCTGCTTGGGTTTCTCTCTCCCTCTCTCTCTGCGCCTCCCGTGTGCTCTCTCACTCTCTAAAATAAATAAATCAATCTTTAGGGGGAAAAATGTGTATTTTGATTTTGTTGGGTGGAATGTACTATATGTCTTTTGGGTCCAGTTGGTCTGTTGGGTTGTTCAAGTACTGTTCTCATTGCTCTTCTTTCTGTTTGTTATATCCATAGGTGGGGTATTAAAGTCTACTATAATTGCAGAGTTGTTTTTTTTCTTCCACCAGTTCTGTCAGTATTTTTAGGAACTGATGTTTGGTGCATATATAATTGTTATAATTCCTTGGTGAATTGAGCATTTTATTATATAATGGCCTTTTTTGTCTCTCATAACTGTTTTGACTTAAAGTCTATTTTGTCTGATATTATAGCCACCTCTCTCCTCCTCTGGGTACCATTTGCATGCAGTATCTTTTTTCATCCTTTCAGTTTTCAGTATATGTCCTTAGATCTAAAGTGAGTCTCTTGTAGACAGTATACAGTTCAATCTTGTTTTTTAAATCCAATCTAGGGGAAGTTTATTTACATTACATTAATTTTACATTTATTTACATTTCAAGTTATTACTGATGGGAAATAACTTCCTATTATCATTTTGTATTGTTTTCTGTTTGTCTTAAAGCTCTTTTGTCTGTTTTGTCTAATTTCCTAGGAATCTCAGCCCTGCTTCTTCTCAGGGCCTTAGATGTTGTATTTTACTCCTCAATAAATAATCCCGATAATCTCTTGCCCCTAGGCATTCATGGTTCTGCAGAACCCCTCTAGGCCCCATGTGCAGCAGTTCCCACTACTGCTTCCAGCAGCCTCCAACCTGATATATAAACTGTGCCACCATTCCATCAGTGCTCTGAGTCAGGCGAGACAGTCCCTCAAGCATTCCCCAGACAAGTCAGAACATTACAAGCAAGTTCTACTCTTCTTTCTACAAATTGAAAGTCTTCCTTCCATTATGCCAGGAGGGTAAGGGTAAAGGATGAGCATAAATGCCATGAAATTTCCTATCATTTTGAATGTGGCTATTTCTTGGTTAGGTGTTTGCTTAGTTGTTACTGCTGCTTAATTGGCTTCTATACTTCTCACAACACTACACTGTATCTTCACTGTTTCCATGTATGTTTGTTGGGGGATGAGGGCCTGAACTTCCTAATCTGCCATCTTGGTGACATCACTATCAATTATCTTTTAAAGAGATTTATTTAAAAAAGGCTGATATTTATGTTATTATTTCTGGTACCTTTTTTATATGTGTATATAGATTCAGATTTCCTTCTGGTATAATTGTCCTTTTGCATAAAAGGCATCCTTTAACATTTTTTTAAGATCTTTCTGTACTTAAATTCTACTGACCTGTCAGAGTTCACTGGTCCTTTTTCTGCATTGTCCAGATTGATGCACAGTTCATTCAGATAATTTTTGCCAAGATTACAAATTCTCCCTTGTCAGGCCTGTGGCTGAATTCTCTGCTCAGCTCTTTAGACCACAGCTGTTGTCTTTCATGTGTTTCTAGGGGTCTCACCCTGCACATGGGGTATTTGGGGTATTTAGGTGTCTGCCAAGGATTTGAGGGAATTTTGAGGGCTCCATTCTTTCTATGATTTCTGCCACCCTGGCAACCCTGTTGTCTTACTCCTCAGACCAGGAAGACTGCTACTTTTTCCTCAAGGTCTGTCTCCTGTGAACCCATGAAGTAGAAAGTGCTTTCAGAAGCCATCTGAATGTGGACTTCAGCCAGTATATTTCCCTTTTTCAAGGATCATATCACCTCCAGTTTCTGCTTACTACTATTACTCATCTATACTTTCAAGTATGTTTTTGCTACCCCCAGAAGAGTTGGTCTACTGCAAACTGCCATTACTGGAATTAGAATTATTTCTAAAATGTTTAAAATCTGTGAGAAAAGTTTTATAAAATTTTGTATTTCAGTTAAAGATAGTTATTACTAATGTGACAGTATTTTTTATAATTTTTTCCAATAAAGACTGATGACTATATGGGATTTTTCTTTTTCTTTTTGCAGGATATAGCCAATGAGGAACACAAAAAAATTGAAGCATTAAAATCAGAAAACAAGAAGCTAGAAAAACAGAAAGGAGAATTAATGATAGGGCTCAAGAAACAATTAAAATTAATTGATGTTTTAAAAAGGCAGAAGGTGAGTCTATCCTTAAAAAACATAGTTAAATCATAGATGTTATTTGGGCTGCTCTACTAAAAGTTATTTGTACTTTATATATAAATCCTATTATGTATGTTATATAGATAAAATTTTGTGCCTGAGCATGTCAAAACTAAAGTGTCATCCAAGCTAGAATTCGAGTACCCATTCCAACAGAGCTTATTAATTTGACAGCAAATTTATACACACACTTTTATTGATTTCCTGTTGTTCTGTGGTCTGCTCTTAATACTAAAACAATATTGATTTGTTACAAATGCAGATGCATATTGAAGCTGCCAAGATGCTGTCTTTCACTGAAGAGGAATTTATGAAGGCAATTGAATGGGGAAATTCATAAATGATCTACTTTATAATTAAAGTATACAGACTTTGTATGTATAACTATGATCCATATACATTTTATTTAACTATAGTTTTAATGATTTATTTTTACTCTTTATAAGTAATGAAGATATTTGGTAATGAAATCAAAGCAATTCCAGTGAATTCCCTGTTCAGATTTAGGGGATACAAAATTGATATGTAATTATTATAAAAAGGTAATATTTTGTAAAATAATAGGATTTAACTTTTGATTCGATTCTTATGACCCACTTGCCCTCTAATGTAAAGTACTTTATGTTCTGGAGATTCAGCTCTAGTTCATAAAAACAGAATTTCTATCAATCAGATAAATTTATCATTTAAGTTTTTATTGAAAATAAAGCACTTTGAAATTCCTCACTCTATTCTCTTTCCTTATAGTAGAAAGAAAAAGATACTTTGGCTGGCCAAATCCCGGAAGTAAAGTTCCTAGAACACAAATACCGATGGAACTGTAGTCTGAATGGCAATGCAGAAAAAGCTCTGAGCCAGCAGGAGTAGTATGGAGAAGTTAGTCTCCTGGGTTTGGCCTCTAATGTATTTATATGGACTGTTGTGGTGTAGAACTCAGATCTTCAAATTATCATCAGTACAAGAACGAGTTTAACTAAAAGCAATTTTGTAGCTTAATTTTTTATCAAAAAAATATGAATTACAGAGACACTTTAGAAAATCTAAATAGATTATGGATTTAGTAAAACAAAAGTTACAGTGACATCTAGTGGTAAAAACAATCCAGGTTTTACCAAATCTTGATGGTGTCACTTCTCTTCACAAATTTCACTCCTTTTCTGATACACTTTCCGAAACTCTTCACCAAGCATATCGATATCATCCTCTTTTTTAAATACTCCCTACAAGAAAAATATTTTGTGGGTTACTTCAAATGCCAGAGTATTTCACCAAATGCTTGTAAGACTAATCTCCAAGATAATGAAATCTATTTAATACATTTATGAAAAATATCACTGTTCTCTAAAATTATGACTCGATATGTATACTGAATATTCTTTGATCTCCTGACTTATCTATCAGCTCCAGTATAAGAATTTGTAATAGGAATCTTGGCTCTTCTACCTTACTATTGCAGGTCACCACTGCTAGGACTGGCTGAATGAGAAAGATTTTAATAAGGTCAGGGTGAAGGGACTGGCTCTTGCCTCCTTCCAGGGCCGATCAGCAAACCTTCAATCTTGCAGGAAAGGCTCCAGGTTTGGAGTTACGCCATTTAAGCAAGCCCTTTGAAATTCTCCATGCTTTTATTTACTTTTCTCTTACAAAAGGCTGTTAAATATTTACTTACATAATTTAAAGGAGCTAAAGAATAATTTAGGTCATTTGGGGCTGTATCAGGTTTGTTAGGCTCTCCCCATCTCCACAATTATTTACTTTTAAAAATATCTAAATCCCAAACTCTCCAGAATTTATAGTCTTTTTAAAAAATTAATACATCACTTGACTATAACATCCTGTGGACAAGCAATAATTACTCATTTCCCTTTCTCCTTCCTTAGCACTGCACTGAAAACAAAGTACGCATTTGATTCTTCCAAATCAAATGACATTTCTATATCTGAAGGATGGAAATTTTATTTACATGCATCCAGATGTTTATATGGCTTATGAAACTCAATTGTTATTCCATTTAGAGTCAGAATGTATCTCACACATGAAAATGTTATCTTTTGGAAGTACTTTTAAAAACAGGTTACCTAGTACTTATTTATAACCTCCCATTAGAAAGCAGATCTGTCTGGGACTCGTTCAAGCACATGTCTGTTAGCAGTGTTACCAATTTCAAGATTTTCCTGTATGTCATCAGCTTTAGTGTACAAAGTATCACTACTGCTTTAGGGTACTTTAGTTTTAGACTTCCAAAATTTAAATTCAGGAAATCTAGCTCATACTTCTAAGAATGTGCCAAGACCAACTCTCTCATTTTAAAGACAGGTGTCACTGACTGCCTAAGATCCCACTACTGCTTTTAACAGCCAGAAGTAAGTGAAACCCAGGCCCTCTGAAATCCTAATTAGCATGTATTTTCCCCACTATTGGAGGTCAGGAAGATTATACCTTGAGTTAAATCTCACTTACTTTAGGGAGATATCCTAGTAATTTTGTAGCATGTTCTTTGAGAAGTTTTAGTCTTTCTTCTTCAATAATTGCATTAATACATCCTTGTCTTCTTTGCTGCAACTGCCATTCTTCCAGTTCACGTTGCTGGAAATGTAAATAAAATTTTATTGTCACAGAATACATTAATCTTTTAAGAAGTCATCAAAACTATTCTCGCAGTGAATTAGATAAAAGTGATGAACTATTTTTGATGCTAACTTCAGAAAATACTACATAGTATATATATCTTTTATATTTATTATATATATAACATATCTCTTTTACAGTCACTATTCCCTTGAAGTTACAAAAACAATAGTCATGGGTGCCTGGGTGGCTCAGTCGTTAAGCGTCTGCCTTTGGCTCAGGTCATGATCCCAGGGTCCTGGGATCGAGCCCCACATCGGGCTCCCTGCTCTGCGGGAAGTCTGCTTCTCCCTCTCCCACTGCCTCTGCTTGTGTTCCTGCTCTCGCTGTGTCTCTGTCAAATTTTAAAAATCTTTAAAAAAAAAAAAAAAAAAAACAGGGGTGCCTGGGTGGCTCAGTCATTAAGCGTCTGCCTTTGGCTCAGGTCATGATCCCAGGGTCCTGGGTTCGAGCCCCACATCAGGCTCCCCGCTCAGCAGGGAGCCTGCTTCTCCCTCTCCCCCTGCTTGTGTTCCCTCTCTCGCTGTGTCTCTGTCAAATAAATAAAATCTTAAAAAAAAAAAAAAAGCAATAGTCATGCCTGGGATTTCAGGGAGGCAAGTATATATTTTTAGGACAATATCTTCTTTACCAAGGAAAAAATTTTCAAAGAAAGGATTTCCTAATTAATTCACATATTTTTGTAATGTTTACCATATGCCAAGTGCTGAAGGCAGCTTACAGTGTAAAACAAAAGCTGGATAAAACAGAATAGGGATATCTAAAAGGTAAATATTTCCATATATGTTAAGATTTTTAAGAGCCTGTATGAAGCACAAGAGTAGCAGCAAGAGTTCCAACAGAAGAACCAGTGTTTCTCAGGAGAGAGTTCTGAATGCTCTTATATAACCACACCAAACTTCTGTGCCATATACTATGGAAGAGAGGACCAGCTTTAAAAAATTTTAGGGCTTAGAGGCGCCTGGGTGGCTCAGTTGGTTAAGCAACTGCCTTTGGCTCAGGTCATGATCCTGGAGTCCCAGGATCAAGTCCCACATCGGGCTCCCTGTTCTGCAGGGTGTCTGCTTCTCCCTCTGACTCTCCCCCCTTCTCATGCTCTCTCTCTCATTCTCTCTCTCAAATAAAAGCTTTAAAAAAATATTTTTTTAAAAAAGTTCTAGGGCTTAAAAGAACTCTTAAAGAGCTGTACCCAAATAATCCTATTGGAAAGGGAAGGGTGCTAAAGGCAGACCATTGAAGCAGTGAATTCCTACCTAGAATTAAAGTAGTATTAATGTTAAGCTTGTCTTTGCAATAACTATAGTTTCTTAGGGTCATTTCTTCAGACCACTCCTTGTCAAAGTCTTGCAAACTAGAAAAGAGTATGTCTATTTTTCTACAATGGGAGGCAAGCTTTTACATAACTTAATAACTCTTCATAGTTACCAGATGAAGCTAAAGAAGGATGCTAGGACACAGCCATATCCAATGCCACTTAAACCTGTAATTGCTTCTCATAAGAATATTTTGTAGACTATGATATGATCTGCATTACAGAATCAGAAGCAGCATTGATACAGCTAATTGAGAAAAGACATTCTCACCCATCTTGTTCCTGAATCAAAGAGTTGAGTGGATCTTATTTATGTTATCTCTAAGATCAAATAGGGTAATAGAATCTGCCATGGAATCGTTATACCTGAATTTTCTTTTTGAGACTACATTTCTAAGGCTACCTTACAGTCAGGTGTGGTCAAAATAGGACTTGGTTTCTGCCAATGGAATATAAGCAGAAGTATCATATGCAGATTCTGGGAATCAATCTCATATACTCACTTTGTCCCTTCTTTACCTTTCCCATCTGCCGCTTGAAACATGAAGGGTGAAGATCCAACTTAGACCATGAAGATAAAGACTTTACTCTGTAGAAGCCACAGTGAAAAGCTAGGCTGAACCTGGTTCCTGAAGACTGAAAAAGCCTCCATCCAGCCCTGAATTGCCTATCTATCTTTAGACTTTTATGTGGGAGAATAAACTCCCCCTATCTACTAAGCCACTATTAATTTGGTACTCTGTACCTATAGCCAAACCTAGTCCTAACTGATCTGTTTCTTACAAAAAGGAGATGCAAAAAAGTTCTATGATGTGAGGAAAGCTCACTTGTTAGATTTTTGTCCAATGATGTAGTCTCTAATTTGGGTAGAATACAAGATTTCTCTTCTTAGGATGTGGTAAAACACATTAAATATCCTAATAAACATTTTTATAGTACATTAGGATAAAGAGTTTAGAAAAGTCTGAAATCAGTTGTCCATTTAGGACAAAGTCTGCATAGCTGGTAGTAGGAAACTATTTCCTGGGGAGTTTCAGATTTTTGTCTGACTAACCATACGAATTTTTTAGAGCTAGACAGAATTGTAGATACTATTTTAGGAATACCTCTAAAATCTAAAAAGTAGTTACAGCCTTATAGGATTAGAAAGGAATAGATTAATATTTTCCATGATCATAAAAATCTACCCTTGCCCTTGGGACGTGACCAATCTCACGGACACTTGAAGGACACAGCTTCATACTAGGAATATTTACATCAGAGAAAATTAAGACAAATTGTTTGAAGTATCTAGGCTTTAGGTAGTTTTATCTGATTTCCATTTTCAGTTGTCTTGCTAACTTTTCTAGGAGCTTTCTAATTAGCCCTGTAAGCCGTGAGATGGGATGGTTCGTCACTGTTTCTACCTCTTTCTAGGCAATGAGTATTCAAAGCCTTCTGATCAGTTTCAAAAGCCTTCTAATTTTCATCCTCCTTGACTGCTCTGCTCATTTGACAGTGCTGATCACCCTCACTGAATCAACAAACATTATTTTCCACTTGCTAGGCAAAATGCTAGGTGTTTATAGGTTAACCCTTTTAAAGGTTAGAGTAAATCATGATTGGTTTATATCAAAGCTAAGGAATTGGGAATTAATGCCGCAATCCACTTAAGTTTAAGCAGGAGGAAGACATAATGAGTTTTTTTAAACCCATAGTAACTAGCCGCAGATGGACTGGAGAAAAGTAGATGACCATTTCAGTAGTCCGCAGGAATGATATTAAATGTCTGAACTAAGTTATGAAGAAAAGAAACTGGATTTAAGACTTATTGCTGAGGTGAAGTCAATAGAATTTGGTGGCTGACTAAAAATTACTAGAATCAGAATGGGTAAAAATCCAGGAATGATTCCAAGGTCATAGACATGGGTGACCGACTGAATATGTGGTCTTTAACCAAGAGTCAGGCTACAGAAATTGGAAAAGGTTTGTCTGGAATGTTTACTTTTGGAAACCTAAATTCTAAGGCCACCTACAAGATTTCCAACTATGTCATTTAGACATCTGGAAGTATGGCAACAGAACTATGGCATGAAGTAAGTAAGCATAGAGGAGAACCAAAGTATCCCAACACCTCATGGAGCAGGCAAAAGACAGAGCTGATCTCTTTTGGTTTTCTGTGATATACCATCCAGATTCTTTTGCTTTTCTAACCATCTCTTGGTCTTGTCATTGTTTTTTTCCTCCTCCTCCTACTCCCAAATAAGAATGTTCACCAAGACTTGATTGGCCCCCTTATTGTTTCTCATAATATATTCTTTGGAGGAATCATCTTAGCTTGAACCTCTCTCTCTGTGCTACTTAATGCCAGATATGTATTTCTAGGAAAATCTGACCTAAGTTTTGCTCCTCTGGGTCAACTGCCTTCAGGATATTTTCAATTTGCATTTCTCTTTCACACCCACCATGATTAAAACTGAAGTAATTGTATCTTTTTGTTCCACCTCAAAACATAACAGCACTTGGTATTCTTTGAGTTTCTCATATTTGAAACCTTGGAGTTATTTTGACTCCTTCCTCCACTCTACCCTACATGGTCCAAAAAAGTCATACCAGTCTCCTCTTCCTTTCAAAATATTAAACTCTTCCCTTTCTTGCTTCTTCCACTGCTCTGTGAACCTATTCCAGGTCCTCATCACCTCTTTCTTGAATTACTACCTTCTCCTCTTGCTAAAGACCATGTTATGATCACTAATTTCCTATTGTATCATATCTAAACTTCTTTGCCTATCATTCAAATTTCTCATTGTGGTAATTCCATATGTTGCCAACTTAGAAAAGCCTTCTGCTTTTATTCATCTTTTATGTATTTCCAGGTAAACCCACATGGTTCCACCATAAATGTACAGTTGACCAGTGAACAACACAGGTTTGAACTGCACAGGTCCCTGTACCCGTATTTTTTTTTTCAATAAATACAGTACTATAAATGTATTTTCTCATGATTTTCTTAAAAATGTTTTCTCTAGCTTACTGTAAGAATGCAGGATGTAATACATATATAAAATAAGTGCTAATTGAATCTTTATGTTATCAGTAAGGCTTCGGGTCCTCAGTAGGCTATTAGTTAAGTTTTGGGGGAGTCAAAAGTTAAATGTGGATTTCTGACTGGGGGAGGGGTCAGCACCCCTAAGCCCTGTGCTGTTCATGGGTCAACTGTATTGCACAACTAGTAAATTACAACTACCAAATTCTATAAATGTTTACATTGTACATTTAAGAAATGTATTCTTAGTATAATTTTATATATAATCGAGTCTTTTGGGACCTATTTTTTGCACTACCCTAGAAGCTACCAGAATTAACTTTTATTTATTTTGGTTCCGTCACCAACACTCAGCAGAATGCCTAGCAGGTCAGTATCTGTTGATTATAAGAATATCTCGAGATTTCTTCCTGTCCACCCATACAGAAAAAGGTCTTCATTACAATAGTTAATTTATTAATCCCCACTCTGCCACTTGCTGTGAAACCTTGAGCAATATATATATCATCTCTCTATGCCTCAGTTTCCACATCCTTAAAATAGCGGTAGAACAGTACCTAACTCATAGGTTGAAAGTTTAAAGTTACCACTTTGCTTGTAATGAGCTTAGAATAGCGAATGAAACATGTAAACGCTCAGTAAATGTTCATTGTTATCGCTACCACTTCTTTTAATTAAAAATATGTACCATATGCCTAGTCTGTACTCTTCATATTTAGAGCTGTTTATGTTTACAAACCACTTATATATTATCTTATTTGGTTCTCAAAGCTCAACGAACTAGTGAGGCAGATTATCTAAGTATTATTTCAGGTTTATGAATGAAACATAAAATAGAGAAATCAATGTGTCCAAAGGCACAAACCTAGTTCCCTCTCCAACTCTGAAATCTACATTGCCAACTAAGAAATCTCCCCCTGGGGCCTCAGAATCAATGCGGACAAGATGGAATTATCTCCCCCCTTGAAATCTACTTCTCTTTGTTTTCGCTAGGACCTTACCCCCTCACTGAAGCTGGAGCAACAGTATTATTTAGCAGAAGCAGCAGCCATAATCCTCTCCCCGCTCTGGACCTAACCGGCCACCAAGCGCCATTGAGTCTATCTCCCTCCTATCTCAGATGGCGCCTTCTCCATCTGCACAGCCTTCCCCCACCTATGACAGACTTACCATGGTAACGTCCCAACTGGTCTCCCAGTCTCCTGTCTTACTCCCCTCATGTCTCCCCCCAGTACCCCTCCTCAAGTCATCTTTCCAAGGGCAGAACTTACTGTGTGGCTTACCTAATTCTTCAGTGGGTACCTCTGGATAAAGTCACTTTCCCTAAAATAGCACCCAGTGCATTCGTGACCTGTGTCCTCTCTACCACACCAAGATGCCCGTACCTTTGTGATTCTTATCACATGTACTTGGCCTGTCTTTATAATGATTGCTTTTATATATTTTCTTTAACCAAGACCATAAACTCATAGATATTGTGGACTTAGTTGTATTTATGTTCTCAACACCAGCCAACCAGTGTGTAGCACATAGAAAGCATCAATAAATATATTCTAGATGCATTAATAAATGATTGGTCAAAAAATATCTACACCATATAATTAGTAAACAGATATCTAACAGCATCTGGCACATACAAGGGTCTCAGTTAAATGTTTAGTGGAGAAACAGATGAGCAGCTGATTGTTGGTTCAGTGACAATAACAAAAAAGAACACTTTTTCTTACTTTGTCCGCAAGGAACTGGTTGCGACGCTCTTCAATGAGTTTTTCCACAGCCCTCCTGTGTTCTAGTTGCTTCATTCTTTGTTTCTGAGTATTCATCAGTTCTATCCGATCATCCTCAGCAAGCTTAGCTAGCATTGCCTTTCTAAAGGTCTCCTCTTCCTCTTTTGCAGCCTGGAGTACTAATTCCTTCAGGGCCATTTGTTCTATAAAATTTTGCTTCAACTCCTTTTGCTTTCTCAATTTCTCTTCTGCTTCCTCCTAAACAACAATCCATGTAACATTAATTCAGTAACTGTTTCTTTACAGCAGATTCATAAAGAAAGGGTGGACAGAATTTGCTTGAGTGCAGTGTTACAAGATGAAATAAAACTGAAAAATTAAGCCTTTTCAAGATGACACTTTTCCCCATCCTTTTAAGACTCGTTGGGATAAAGGACATGTTACCTCTGGATTGCCTTCTTTTATTTTTAAATTTTAATTTGTATATATTTTGGAAGGAGCTGATATAAAAACTTTTTTGCACACCTGAAGTTATTAAATCTGTGGTCTGTGAAATTTGTACCCCCTAGGATCATTCTAGAATCTTGCCTGAAACTGTGGTTCAAATCACTGGTAAATATTTTTCAGAATAATAATCTAGAAATGACAATCACAAGTTTCTTGGGAAAATTCAAATTTACTTGGCGCAGTTAAAGTCTTTTCCTACAAGCTTTAATTTTCCTAACATTTCATTAATAAAAAATTTCAAACATAATTGAAAAATGTTTACATTTTTTGTGCAATGCCTTGCACACCTTTACTACTTTGCTTTATTGTCTATCCGATTAGGACTGATGTAAATTTTAATTCCTTCTCAACTGTAACCAGCCATGCCTAATTCTAACACAATTTCCAGGAGGTAAGCCGTATCCTCAGGGCATTCAAAATACTGCCTTAACAACAGCTGTAGGGGCAGGGCTTTTATAGGTAACACAAACTATAAGGGATTTACCACAGGCCAGCAGGAGGCATAGAGAACCTCCAAGAGGGCCAGGGAACCAGCTGCCATCTTGGTTACCATCTATTTTTGGTAATGGCTCAAATTCCATGATAATAACTCTACCAAAACTACACCCCATGATCCAGTCGTCTACGGTGACTGCAACCTCACTTTGCCCACTTCTATCTTCACACCTTGAGGTGGAGGGATAACTTGGGAGATAACTTAGGTCCTGTGAATAATTCTAGCTAAAAGAAGAGAAATGTGGTTTCAACTTTATAGTCTTTATAATAAAGTAAGACAAAAAGGATAGGAGTGGGTTTTAAGTGAGTCAATTTGGAATATCAGTTATAGTAACCTTTTCATTATCTTGAATATTCAACCTCTTTTTCCTCACTTAACTCTATCTAATGAGTTCAAATCCCATCTCCAGAAAGCCTTTTCTAATCACTCTAATTCCTACATATCTGTCTTTTGGACCTTTGATACCATTGAATTTTCCCAACATTTAATTTTATTTCATATGGCCATGCCTTATCTCCTCACTTAAGAATAAATTCCTACAGGGCATATTTTTTTTATTATTTTATATATCATATCTATTATTTTACTTTGGGATGCTGGCCACGGTGTTTTTATGATATTATAGTTTGTGTTCCCATGTAAGATATACAAGTCAGAAGGCCCAATGAAGGCAGATATGGTCTCAGCTTAGAATTCCTCCAGAGCTTATCATAATACCTTGCACAGAGAAAACACACATTGAACCAAATGAACTGTTGACATCTCCTGGCATCCATCTCCCATACAAATTTTAGTTTGATCCAATCAGTGGTAAAGACATCTGGCTAAAAATCAGGGAAGTGTTAGCAAAACAAAACAAAACAAAACACAGTTCATTATTTTTTTTCTACTAGAAAAATATTCCTGAACTTTTGATCTGTCTGGATCAGGATTTTATATATATATGTAATAGGGACTACATAATTTTACAACCCATATTGTGGTTTAAGAAATAGCTATTCAGGGACCCCTGGGTGGCTCAGTCATTAAGCGTCTGCCTTCGGCTCAGGTCATGATCCCGGGGTCCTGGGATCGAGCCCCACATCGGGCTCCCTGTTCAGTGGGGAGTCTGCTTCTCCCTCTGCTTCTGCTGCTCCCCCTGCTTGTGCTCTCTCTCGCTGTCTCTCCTGCTCTCTGTCAAATAAATAAACTCTTTAAAAAAAAGAAATAGCTATTCACTGAAAGTTTGAAATAATTTGTTATAAAACTAACTCTGAGCCTGTAAACTTTTAGAGGTATCTTGGTCTGGGTTCTCCTCTGAAAGCAGAGCCTTGGACAAATATTTGTGTATACATATTTATGGGAGAAGAACTCAGGAAGCAGCAGTGAGGGACAAGCAGAGAGAAATAGGGAAGGAAGAAAAGCCAAAATATGGGGGCATCACTGACCTGGTTACTATGTGGGCAGCTGTGGCTTAATCCTGCCAGGACCTTGTGAGGAATGTGTGGAGCACCTTTCAAGTCTGTCCCAAAGGCTGACAGGAAGAAGCATTCAGCCCTTAATTTCTGTCCCCTGTTGGTTGACGGATGCCCCAGAGGGTGTTAACTCCCAGCCCCCCCCACCACCACACTTGAGGAAGCTGTCAGCAGAGTCAGTGTAAGCCCCCACAAGCGTTCTCCACAGCTATCACTGAAATCAAATGTGGGGCTAAGAGGGTATGAGGCAGGCCACGAAAAGCTCTGCATATAGGATATATCCTTAGTGATCTTATTTTGCCTGCTTTTTCCACATTTTTTGAAATCACTATATTTTTAATGCAGAAGATTGTGCCATGAATATTTTTCCCATTTTAGGAGTATACAGTTGAATGACGCTTTCACTATTTGTTTAAAAAGATTTATTTATTTTAGAGTGGAGGGGGGAGGGCAGAGAGAGAGGGAGAGAGAATCTTCAGCAGACTCCACACTACGCATGAAGCCCAGTGTGGGGCTCCATCTCACGATCTCACAATCCAGAGATCCCATGAGCTGAAACCAAGAGTCGGACACTCAACTGACTGCGCCACCCAGGCACCCCACCTTTCACTATTTTCTAATCTTTTTCATTTATAGACCCTTTAGTCCTTCTCGTTTTGGTTTTGCTTTTCTCTTTTAGTATGTTTTTGCAGAGTATAAGCTTTGCCCCCCAATACTAAGTAACTGGATTAATTAATGCTAATGTGTTTTCCTGACTTTTAGAAAATTTCCACTTGTATCTTTATGATTTCCTTCCATATTCTTGCCTCATACTTGAATTTGTATTGTTATCTAAGTTACTGAATTGGCTGCCTAGGTAAGTTTTACCAGTGTTTCTTGTTTAATAATTAATTGCCTCAGAGATCAGTTTTATAAATCTGATAAGATTTTGATATGTAGTAATCTCATCCTCTTAATTACCTGCAGATTTCCTCTTCAACCAATAATTGAAAAGAGTATTTTTAGATTTTCAGTTAAAAGATGAAAATATAGTGGTGTTAAACACAATTTCCCCTTGTGTTATTCTGGTAAATTTTCTTTGGAGATTTAATAGCTTTTAAAGTTACATACTTCAATGTAATGTTTCATAGAAAATTAAATGTTTATTCTGTAAAACCTTCATTATCAATTATACCTTTCATCTGTAATATCTGGGATTCATTTGATGTTCTACTTATGGGATGATGACCTTGCCTGTCTGCTTCATTTGTTCATATATACCTGTTATGCCTTCATCCATCATTTTATTCTTAACTTTTTTGGGTAATTTGATATTAGATATATATAAATTGATTACATTAAGTTGTTTTTAAAAAGAAATGTACATATTTTACATTCTTATATGCAGTTAATCATTAAGAATATACATGCAATTGGCTTTGATATCAATACTATGGTATCTGTTTCCTCCTCACTGATAAAACAGTATTATCTAAAATCTGTTTTGATACAGCTGAAAAATATTGAAAATAATACTAATAGCTAACAATTTATTGTATATTGGCTATTCATATATTTGTTTTATGAAATGTTTGTTTAGACTTCTTGTTCATGAAAAAAAACTGGGTTCTTTATATCCTATTATTGAGTTATAAGCATTCTTTCTATATTCTGAATAA
Source organism: Mirounga angustirostris (assembly GCF_029215605.1). NCBI lineage: Eukaryota > Metazoa > Chordata > Mammalia > Carnivora > Phocidae > Mirounga > Mirounga angustirostris. The sequence continues at coordinate 48,643,144 of NW_026991717.1, read as the reverse complement.
AAAGTTTTTTGTAAGATACATGTAGGGAATGGGTATTAAAGAGGGCACGTATTGAATGGAGCACTGGGTGTTATATGCAAACAATGAGTCATGGAACACTACATCAAAAACTAATGATGTACTGAGAGACAAACTGAGGGTTCTAGAGGGGAGGGGGGTGGGAGATGGGTTAGCCCGGTGATGGGTATTAAGGAGGGCACGTACTGCATGGAGCACTGGGTGTTACACACAAACAATGAATCATGGGACACTACATCAAAAACTAATGATGTAATGTATGGTGATTAACATAACATAATAAAATTTAAAAAAAAAAAATGTAGGGAATACTGTTTCCCAGACTGTGGCTTACATTTACATTTTCCTAAGTGTTAGGAAGTTATTAGTTTTGATGAAACCTAATTTCTAACTTTTTCCTTTATGGATCATGCCTTTATTAGCCTACTAAAAAATCTTCACCCTTCTCAAGGTCATAAAGTCTTTCTGCTATGTTTTCTTCTAGAAATTTTGTAGTTTCAGTTTTTTTGTCTCATTCATTTAATTTTTGTATATAATAAGACAGAATTAATAAGCTGGAGGGCAGGGGAAATCGGAAGAGGTTGGTAAAAGGGTACAAAGTTCAGCTATAAGATGAGTAAGGTCTGAGGATCTAATGTAAAACATAATGACTATAGTTAATAATACTGTATTGTATAACTGAAATTTGCTGAGAGGAGAACTTAAATGCTCTCATCAAAAAGATAAATATGTGAGGTGATAGATGTTAATTAACTAGATGGAGAGAATCATTTCCCAAGGTAGACATAAATCACCATAATGTATACTCTAAATATCTTATAATTTTATATGTCAATTATACTTCAAGAAAGCTGATATTAAAAGTCGGTGAACTTGAAAAACCAAAAGCAGATCACAGATATAAATGTAAAAGTAAAAAGGTTTTAGAAAAAAAAATTCTTCAGGATTTAGGCAAAAACTTCCTAGAATTGATGTCAAATTATAATCTATAAAAATTGAAATTGGTAAACTGGGCCTCACAGAAACTGAAAACATTTGCTTGGAGAAAGACCCTGTTAAGAAGATGAAAAGACGAGCTACAGACTAAGAGAAAATATATGTAAACCTACACACCTGACAAAAGACCTGACAAAAGAATACATAAAGAACTCTCAAAACTCTACAATAAATGAATAAGCAACCCAATTAGAAAATTGGCAAGTCATCCTGACTTGAGGTCAGGATATATTATTCAACACTATATTCTGTTGAGAAGGAATATTGAAATTCTCAACTATAATTACAGATTTGTCTCTTTCTCCTTTCAGTTTTATTTCATCCATTTTGAAGCTTTATTTAGGTTCATCCACCTTTAGGGCTGTTATATCCTCTAGATGAATTTACCCTTATTAGCATCATGATTTCCACCCTAACTTGCTTTTGATTAGTGTTTAGTATATCTCTCTCCATCCTTTTGTTTTTGAACTATATGTCTTCCTTTAAATTGTGTTTCTTATAGATAAGACAGTTGAATCACGCCTTTTATGCTGTTTGTTAACTGCTGCCTAGGTCTAGCTTTTTTTATCCAGCCTGAAAATTTTTCTTCTTAGTGGGTTTTTGTTTTGTTTTAAAAGCTTTTATTTACTTAGAGAGAGAGGGAGAGAGAGCACAAGCAGGGGAGGGGCAGAGGGAGGGAGCAGGGAGCTGGATGCGGGACTCAATCCCAGGACCCTGGGATCATGACCTGAGCCAAAGGCAGACACTTAACCGACTGAGCCACCCAGGCACCCCTAATTTTAGTATTTATACATAATGTAATTATGTTGGGTTTAGATCTACCATTTTTCTCCCGCTTCATCTCAAAATGATATTCTTCTCTATGTTAATCATTCTTTCCATTTGGAAAACTTACTTTTAGCTTCATCTTATGTATTTCAGCTTGTTCTTCCTGGTATAATTCTTGTCGCACTTGTTCCAAATCTTCACGTTGCTGTAGCATTTCTTCCAATTTCTGAGTCAGCTATTAAATTTTTAAAGAAACACACAAACATTAACAGGAAACAAATTCAATAACAATTATTTCAGAATTTCTCTAATGTTAAAGAAGTGGTTATTTTAATACCATGTTCTGAAGCTGTAGCTTTTTTTCCTCATTTTCTTGAACTTTTGCCATCCGATCTTCTTCTCTTTGTTGCTGCATGTTGGTGAATTCGATGATTTTTCTATTTTCTTCTTCCATCTCCTCACGTTTCTTCTTTCTCCAGAGAGCCTGCTCTTTCTGAAACTCTTCTATATACCTTCGAGTTACATTCATTTTTTCTAACTTTTGTTGTCTTTCCCTAAAAAGCAATAGTGAGTGTCGTTTTATAGTAACAGAAATAATATTGAAAAATGTGTCATTTCCTTCAGTTGATAATAATGTGGGCAAAACAGCTTTTCTTTTTATTTCTTTCTTTATTTAAGAGAGAGAGAGTGAGGGAGCACAAGGAGGGGGAGGGACAGAGGGAGAAGGAGAATCTCAAGCAGACTCCCCACCGAGCGTGAAGCTTGACATGGGGCTCGATCTCACAACCCTGAGATCATGACCCGAGCCAAAATCAAGAGTCGGATGCTTAACTGACAGAGCCACCCAGGCACCCCACAGCTTTTCTACTTATAGTTTATTCATTCATTAATACCACAAACATTTTGAGTATCCACTATGTGCCGCTAAATATAAATGACAGGTATGAATATTCTGAGTAAAATACTACTTATACCTCTCCTCTAAACTGTTAATGAAGTTTTATGCATCCATCTCAGAAAGGCCAACAATCTGTTTACATAAGCCTAGCAGCACTCTCCACTTTAGCTGTCTAGCAAATAAATGATCAGAATACAAGTCCTCTGACACAATATGGGAATATTTAACAAAACAAAGGTTTAATCATTCTGTTACTTAATAAGCATTTGTTATCAGGTAATTATCATGCTTACAAAGATAAACAGGAGTTGATCTCAGTTTATATGATTGTAACATTTATTGAGGACTTACTATGTACTAGGCACTGTTCAGTTGCTTTACGTCTTCAAAACAAGCTTAAGATAAATCGAATCTCAATGTTTAGGCATGTAAAGAAGCTGGGATAAACTTACAATTGATCTTCTTCATAGATTTTCCTAACAATTTCATCAATCATGAGTTTCTCTTTTAGTAACTGCTCATACGCTTCCTGCTTTTTCTTTTCTTGTTCTTCAAGTTGTTTCTCTAAGTCAAGGTAATACTGTGCTTTTACTTTATTCCGTTTGTCTTCTGCAGCACTTTCTTCCTTTATTGCTCTCTCGTGTTCTTCCATCATGGTTTTAGCTATTTCAGCATCACGTTTCTGTTATTAAAACAAAATTCATCTTTCCGTTTTCAAATGTGAGCACAGTATAATAGAATATTTCAAAACAGATGTAATGGAATATTATACAGCCTATTGCATAAAATATTTTCATCTGTCAAGATAAAAAGCTAAGGAAAGTTACTGTCACCTGAAGGGTTTGAATGATGAGTCAAACCCTAAAGAGGCTTTCCCATTCCTTCAAGTAGGTCTCAAGGAAATACAGGATAAGGATAACTGATAACTCCACATTTGAAAAACAGCAAATAAAATTAGAAGTACTTTATTAATACTATGTTTAAAAAGCAGCAGTCCTCTTTTTCTTTTATTTAAAAGTTGATACAGGCAATTCTTAGCTCCCCTGTGTATCAGCTGCCATTTACAGCAAGGACGGGACTCTTTTTCAGACAGGTCTACTATTAAACAGCTCTGAGCAACTCTTATGTTTCTCCCAGCCTAAACTTTGTTTCTTGCCTTTGAAGTCTGTCATTTCTCTTTTATCAAATGCCCTTTATAATCACTTTAACTCAAAAGAGTCATATATACCACTGTGTCTGTTTTCTGTGGCTTTTAATTCACTCATTCAAGACCATTCCCTCTGAGTTAGAGACAATCTTGCTTCTTAACTAGGTTAAACCCCTTATTTGTTTTGAGCATTTTGAAATCATTAACCAAATAAGTTGTAAATTAAATATATTGAGGCAATTTTTATTACCTTTTACCATTATGATCACAATTCAAACACTAGAATGGTTAACAGCATCAAATAGACAAGAAGAAACAGATTAAAATATGAATGCTGAATGCCCTTCCTGATCTAATTGAAGCCTTTACCACATACAATATTAATATGACTTGACCAAAACTCTTTCTCTGCTTCTATTTTCTTATCACATGCTGTACTAGGTTCTTTAAAAAAATGTGAAATGATAAAAACATTTGTATACATTGCTGTACACATAGAAATACAATATTTTCATTTCACAGATAAGGCTAAAGCTCAGAAAGACAGAGCCCAAACTGGCACCTAGATATCTCGACACCTAGTCAAGATCTAGGACTATTTGAGTTTAATTTTTATGGACCAATTTTATTTAGAAAATAGCGGCAATTCTTTAAGGAGTCAGATTAAAATGTACAATTGCTTTGAGAAACCTCAAGAATCAGGGTAAAACTGCAAGCTACTAGCCAGAGAGTACATTGTTTATGTTCTACTTTATTTTTGCAAGCTTAGAAAAGAACTACATGGCTTAGGAAATGAAGTCTCCTCATTCTCTGCTACAACCCATCTCAGCAAAGACAATCCCAGTCAGTAGCTGGCTGTGCAATGCTCCAGACTTTTCCTATACTAACACACACGCATACACAGATCGCTAGGGCCAGCATCTCATCGTATTAGATGCCTCTATCACACTGCGCTGGTTAAGTATTTTGATATTATTTCTCTAACTGTATGTGTGTGTGTGAACGTGTGTATGTTGATATCTACACATAGGTTGATGTACACATAAAGGTTTAAAAAATAAAAATGGTCTGTGATATGTATTACTCTCCAACTTGATTTTTCTGCAGCTTGCTTTTTTCTTTTTAACCTGTAATATATTCAGACCAACTTTAAAAGCCAGAACATTTACCTCTACCTCTTCCCTTTAACAGCTGTATGACATCTTTGAAAGGGATCTAGGAAAGAGGAAATTCTACCACCAAAATGCTCTACATAATAATAGAGAAACAAGAGAAAAGAACTTACAAGACCATGTAATATTGCAGTCAGACCTTTTCATCTACATCTAGCCTTTCCACGGGACCATGAGGGCTCAAGTGATGGTATAATGGTTTGAAGTGTTAACTCAATAAACCCAATTCTACATTTACTGTATACCATCACAGGTAAATGTGTCTGAAACTCCTTTGCCCAAGATTAACTCTTGCCCTGAACTTGGCAGTTAGGTCAGGAGTTAGAAAAGGGGATAAAAATAGAAACAGGAGAAAAGAGGTAGCTACTTAAAAAACAGGCAAGTTTCCTGCCTAAAATTATAAAATATTTTAATTTTTAAAACATTTAACAAGTACAAAATTTAATAACATTCTAAAATATTATTGATCACACTAACAACTTGTACTGTATTGATTTGCCAAAGAATGATCAGTAAGAGACCACAAGGAATGCTTAGACTTACTGAGTATAGCTATTCATTCTAAACAGCAACCTCATTCTCTGTGTCTCCAAAAGGCTCTAATATTAAGTTAAACAAGGCTCACTATTAAATAATCTATGAGTTCCTGTGCCTTAAGGATCTGAAAAGTATAAAAGTATTTAAGAAACCTAGCAGTGTAAATTCTTTATAGTATGTGACAATTTTCACAAAATTGGTCTATTTTTGGTTTTCTAAATGAAGCTAAAAATATAGAAAACATAAACATGATTACCATTTGTTCGTATTTAATGGCATCCTTCTCTGCAATCTGAGCTGCCCTTTCTTTATTCATGTAAGCTGCTTTTAATTTCTTCTCCAATTCTCTGAGCTCAATACTGTTTAAAAAAAAGACAGAAATTTAAAATTGAGGACCATATTTCTTACTATTTTAAAGGTCTATATCTGAAATTTAAAAGAACTTTTTTCTAAATGTAAAAGATATTTTTTTTTGGTATTTTTTTTTATTATGTTACGTTAATCACCAGACATCACATCATTAGTTTTTGATGTAGTGTTTCATGATTCATTGTTTGCGTATAACACCCAGTGCTCCATGCAGTACATGCCCTCTTTAATACCCATCACCAGGCTAACCCGTCCTCCCCACCGCCTCCCCTCTAGAACCCTGTTTGTTTCTCAGAGTCCATAGTCTCTCGTGGTTCGTCTCCCCCTCTGATTTTTCCCCCTTCACTCTTCCCTTCCTGATTTCTTTTTTTTTTTTTTTTAACATATAATGTATTGTTTCAGAGGTACAGGTCTGTGATATTATTAAGTATCTTGAAAACAATATCCTTTCCTCCCTTCACACAAAGAAAAATCAGAATGCATATGAAATGAGGCATTATAATTAATTTTCCAGACAAAACAACCCTTTTATTTCCAATAATCATCACTAAAAACCTTTTGCCAGAGTATGACTCAGAGAGAAGATGGTTTATCAATATTGGTTAAAACTTCTGTCCAGCTACCAATGCTATCGAGCTAAAAGAACTAGAGTGGAGTGGTTTAAAGCGAGTAACTTAAATTTTATACCTCGGTTTTGTGATCTGTAGAAGGGTTAGCTATGGGAATTAGTTAATGCCTATAAAAAGCTTAGAAAAGTACCTGTTACGTAGTAAACACTCTATGAATGGTAACTATTTTTTGATGATGATGATGAAGAGGAATGACCATGGGCAAGTTTGCTTCACTTTTCTGGGCTTGTTTGCTTATCCGTTAAAAATGAGGATTGCCCTCAGATAATCTCTAAACTGCTTTTGAATCTATCCCTTCCCTAGCTATAGTGGAAAACAAAATGCCATATACAACTTTTCATTTTAATGTGCCAGAATTCTGAATATGAGAATTCTGAGTTGGAAGGGTCCTTAGATGTTACTTGGATGCACAAATTAATTCTTTTTTTTAAGATTATTTATTTTAGAGAGAGAGAGTGGGGGGGGGGTAGGGAGTAGAGGGAGAGTCTGAAGCAGACTCTGCACTGAGCCTGGAGCCCAATGCAGGGCTTGAGCTCACAACCCTGACATCACGACCTGAGCTGAGTCGGATGCTTAACCAACTGCGCCACCCAGGTGCCCCGAACACATCTTAATTCTTACTAGAACAGAGGCACTCACCTAATTATAAACAACTTACAAGTACCCTATACCTCCAAAGAGACAGTCATCACGGGTAAGAGGAGAGCTATTCTTGGTGTTGCGATGTGTCCTTCTTGCCCTTCCTGTTGTAGATGTAAATGTATATGACACAAGATTGCTTTCTTTCATAAAAATAATAAATGAGGATTAAGTTTCTAAGTTAGTCTATATATTTTACTCTGACAGGCTGCGATATATTTACAAGGGTTTTTGTTAAGAGTTAGGTATTAATATTTGTAAACCAATGTATGAACCCAATCACAATATATATCACTTCTCCAAAAAAAAGTGCATCAAATTCCAAATAACTAACATGCAAATAAATGACCTTCATTTGAAGGACAAGTACACACATTTCTATTGGCTATATACCTAGGAATGAAATTTCTGAGTCACAGGTAGGCTGTATTCAAATGTAGAAGAGAAAATGCCACCTTTCCAGTGCTTTGCACAGCTTTGCACTCAGAGCGCTTACACCGCTACACATCCCAGCAGCACTCTGTGGTCTTGTCATTCTTTTTCAATTTAACCACTCTTGCGGTGTGTAATCTATCACTGGGGTTTTAATTTGTTTCCCTATTATTAAAATGAAACTGAGACCTTTTCATATGTTTGAGTCCTTTCTACATCTTCTGTGAAGTTTTTGTTCAATATTTTTTTGCCCATTTTTAGACTAAATTGTCTACTTCTTATTGTTGCATAGAAGTTCTTTATATATTCTTGATAGAAGTCTTTTGTTGCTTATATGCATTGGAAATATTTCATTCCAGTCTGTACTCACTCCCACCGTGGTTTCTTTAGATGAAAAGAAGTATTCTAATTCACCAATCTTTTTCTTCATTGTCAATGATTTCTGTGTCCTGTTTTAAGAAATGTTGCCTACTGCACACACATAAAGGTATTTTCTTATATTAGTCTCTCAAAACTTTGTTTCACCATTGACTTTTAGACTACAGTCATTCAAGAATTGATTTCTGTATGTAGTGTGAGGTGAAAATCAAGCTCATTTTTGTACATATGGCTATTGAATTGATCCAGTACCATTTTATAAAACTGTCCATTTCTGAATGTTCTGCAGCACCAGGCCAATCACAGTGCTCTGCACTGTCATGAAGTTGAGGTGTGCATCTATGCATGGATCTGTTTTTTAATATATCCCATCCTTCCTCAACTGGGGTTCCATAAGAGAATTAAGCCCCACAGAAGACTGAGAACCTATATTTTAATTTTCTCATAGCATATAGTTGGTATTGTTTTAGACTGATAGGAGGTCAGTTAACTCATTACAGATAACAGATGCCTTAGGCCATTAGGGTTTAAATTTTCTGGGTGAGAAGATCTGCTCCATTCTATTCCATTGACCCATTTATTTATTCTGTGCTAAAACCACACTATCATAATTATTGTAGCTTTATAATAATTTTTCATATCCTAGAGAATAAGTCTCCAATTTTGGTCTTCTTAAAGATCATCTTAGCCATTCTTGGTACTTTGCATTTCCATATACATTTTAGAATCAGCTTGTCAAGTGTCACAATAAACAATAATGGCTGAGATTCTGATTAGGATTATACTGAATTTATAAATCAGTTTGGAGAGTACTGACATGTTCACAATACTGAGTCTTCAATAAACATGGTATATCCTTCCAATTATTTCTGTTTTTAAAAACTATTAATAATGGTTTATTTTTGTTTTCTTTCAGTGTTGAGGTTTTATAGCTCTTTCATTAGGTATTTATTTTTTATGCTCTTGTACAAATTATTTTAAAAATTTCATTCTCTAATTGTTGCTAATTTACAGAAATACAGTTAATGCATATTGACTTCACATCCAACAACACTGCTGAACTTATAAATTTATACATAGATTCTTTTGCATTTTCTACATACACAATCATATCATCTGGGAATAATTAAAGTTTTATTTCTTTACTGCCAATCCTAACACCTTTCATTTACTTTTCTTGCATTATTGCACTGGCTAGTATGTCCAATACAAAGATTAGTACAAGGTATTATAGCAAGCATCCCTGTCTTCTTAATAAAGTGTTTAACGTTTGCCATTAAGTATGATGTTACTGTAAACTCCATTTTATTCTTAATTTCCTAATCCTTTTTTTTAATCTTAGAGTGATGTTGATTTATATCAATTGGCTTCTTCTCATATAGTTTTTCTATTATATTCTGTTAATGGGATGCATTACATTTATTGATTTTCTAGTTAAACCAACTTTGTATTCCTAGGATAAGTTAAATTTAGTCAGATGTAATATCTTTCTCACATGCCAGTGGCTTTGATACTAATTTCAAATTATAGTAGCTAAATTCAAGAGAAACAGTCTATAATTTTTTTATCCTATTCAGGTACTGATCTTATTAAAATCAACTGGGAAGTGTTCCCTCTTTTTCCACTCTGCAAACCTATGTGAGACTGGTGTTCTTATTTGAGTGTTTGGTAAAATTCACCAACCAACTAGCCATGAAGGTTTCTTTGTGAACAAGGTTAATTATAAAATTATAGGTTTCTGCTACTACTTGTGCCAGTCAGTTTGGTAAAATGTTCTATTTACGAATTTATCTAAATTTCCAAATTTATTTGTATCAAATTGTTCACAATATCCTACCATCTAGCAAATATTTGTATGATGTATAGTGATGTACTATCATCCATTCCTAAAATTGGTTATTCATGCATTCTCTCTTATACTTTATCATTCTTGTCAGGGGTTGTCAATTTTATTAGCCTTTTTAAAGGCACAAGTCTTGGCTTTGATTCTACTTTATGCTAACATTCTAATGTATTTGTTTCTGCTCTTATTGTTCTTCTACATTCTTTTCGTAATCATGCCAGATGGAAATTTGCTGTTCATTTTCTAATAATTCCAGATGGAGCCTTCATTTCTATTAGTCATTTCAGATTATAAATTACTCTTGAGTAACAGCTTTAGCTAAACCTGTAAATTTGGGTTTTTTTTAATCCTTTAACTTTTTTATTGTGGTAAAATACATAAAACAAAAATTTGTCATTTTTAACTATTTTAAGTGTACAATTCAGTGGTGTTAATTACATTCAGAATGTTCTACAACCATCTATCACTATTTCCAGAAATTTTTCATAATTCTAAACAGAAATGTACTCATTTAAGTAGTAACTCCCCATTCCTCCCTTTCCCCAATACCTGGTAACCTCTAACTACTTTTTGTCTCTATAAATTTACCTGTACTAGTTATTTCACATAAGTGGAATTATACAGTATTTATCCTCTTGTGTCTGGCTTAACATATTGTTTTCAAGGTTCAACCATATTGTAGCACGTATCAGAACTTCATTCCTTTTCATAACTGAATGATATTCCACTATACACACACACACACACACACCAAAGTTTATCTATTCATCTGTTGATGGACATTTGGATTGTTTCCACCTTTTGGCTATTATGAATAATGAATAATGCTGCATTAAACACTAGTGTACAAATACCTGATTAAGTCTCAGTTTTCAATCCTTGTGGGTATCTACCAAGGGGTGGAATTACTAAATCACATGGTAATTGTATAACTTTTTGAGAACCGCCGAACTGTTTTCCATAGTGCTTGCACCATTTTACATTCCTACCAGCAATGTCTAAGGGTTCCAATTTGTTTCCATGCTCACTAACATTTATTTTCCATTATTTTTATTATAGCTTATCCTAGCAATTTCCCTAATGACTAATGATGTTGAGTGTTTTTCTCATGTGCTAATTGCCTACTGTCTATCTTCTTTGAATAAATCTCTAATACTTTGCTTATTTTTGAATTGGGTTGTCTTTTGTTGTTAAATATATTCTGGATTTAAATTCTTATCAGAGATATAATTTGCTTTTCTGGACTGAGTGAGTTAGGAGTTAAGTGAAACAGAGATGAGCATCTTGTGTCAATCCTTCAGGTAGCTCCCAAGTAGGTTAAAACATAAATATACAATAATTTTCTAATTAAGATCTGCTCTGCTCTCTCTAGATCCAGGGATAGATACTCACAATATGGGCTACTTCAAGACTGCCTCAGAGCTGGGAAGAGATGGAGCAAGGACAAGTAAAAAAAAAAAAAAATACCACAAACTTTGGTACCATTTCTAAGTTGCTTTTTCTTCATTCAGCATTCACTTGGTTGCTATAAACCTTTGATTGTTGTAATTGTACAGGCACCAGCAAGGAACTGGTTATGTATTTAATAACGGAAGACTATCTTTTATCTCTTCTTTGGGCTAGTTTTTGCTGAACTTAAATACAAATTACATATGAGGTAATTCTTTTTGCTTTCATATACCTATGTGTTAACTATGTAATATATGTATAGTTGCTAATTATGTAATTATAAAAATTAATTATACAATTAATCATAATTTTAAGTAATTAAAATTACTAATCACACATGTAATTATTAATTGATTCATGCTATAATTTAAAAAGGACTTCTAAAAATAGGGAGTAACTGTCCCATCTCAAGTTAAAAGCAGTGATAAACTGGGGGGCCTGGGGGGCTCAGTCGTTAAGCATCTGCCTTTGGCTCGGGTCATGGTCCCAGGGTCCCGGGATCGAGCCCCACATCGGGCTCCCTGCTCAACAAGGAGCCTGCTTTTCCCTCTCGCAATCCCCCTGCTTGTGTTCCCTCTCTCGCTGTGTCTCTCTCTGTCAAATAAATAAATAAAATCTTTAAATAAAAAAGCAGTGATAAACTGTCTTTTAAATATTTTCTTGGATTAAAAAATCATGTGTTCTATAATCTTTGTAATTTCCTCCCTCAGCCTTCTTTTTAGTGCTTAAAAAAAAATTTCACAAAGTATCATTTGCATTTTAAAGCTCTCCTTTCTGTTTAAGCAAGTGTCTCATGACATCTGTGAAATACCATGCTTTCTTTAAATCGGACATTTTGGCCTGTGTCCTTAAGAAATACGAGGCTTACAGGCATCATAGCAGTTTTGTGGTTCACCTGCAGGTTGCAATTTGAGACACTGACTTTAAATGAAAAATGTTATGATTGGACTTTAGTTAGAAAAATGCCTTTTTCTCATGTGGTCTCAGAAATAGGAAAGATCAGTCTATGTGTTCTCAGTGCTGTATTTTTGCTTCAGCTTCCGGGGAAGCAATGATAAGATATGGTGCTCCCATCTTTGGGTTTCACACCTACTCTGGTGTGTTACGGTTGCATTGAAATAAAATTTTTTAAAGCAGTGCAAAAAAAAAAAAAATCATGTGTTCAAAAATCAAATAACAAAACAATCTCATGACTTTCAAACTCAGTTATTTTCAAAATAAATTTCAATGAGCTTTCCAAATTCACCCTGGTTTTTAAAAATTCATTTCTTTTAAATTTAAAGAGTTTAATCTTACTATAGATTTATTTTAATAACTTAGGATATATTTTGAGTACCACAGCAAACATTTCCTTGAATTTAGACCTGCCAATTAGCAGATGAAAACACTGATCAGAATAATGGTCCATTTCTGCATAAGTCAAAATTCTACCATGGCTTATGCAAAAAGTGAAAAACTCTTAGAAGTTTTGACACTGCTGAGAAACAGCATACCCTATTTGAATAAGTACTCAACTGAATAACTTTTGCCTTAAGTTTGAAGAAAATTTTCACGAAGTATAGAATTCTATATGGGCCATTATTTTATTATGGCCCTTTAAATCCATGGTCTTCTCATTTTCACTCCTGGCTTTCAAAATCCAGTCATACTTCTTAGTGCTGCTCCTTTGAAGGTAGTAGTCTTTTGTGGGGCTACTTTTGTGATTTTCATGGTTTTCTTTATTGTTGGCTTTCAAAAGTTTGACTAGGGTGAGTATAGATATAGTTTTCATCGTTTGTTGTGTTTTAACCTGTGGCTTTATGTCTTTTATCATGTTTGGAAATTCTTGGCCAGCGTCTTTTCAAATAATGCTTCTGCATCATCCTCTTTTATTTCTACTACCAGAACTAAAATTATACATCTGTTAGAACTTTCCATCATAGCCCTTATCTCTTTTAAGTTTTCTTTTGTATCTTTCTATCCTTTTGTCTCTCTGTGCTTTATTCTGGATATTTTCCACTAACCTGCTTGCACATAATCTCTTCATCTGTTTCTATCTAATAAAATCTAATTGAAGGGGCACCTGGGTGGCTCAGTCGTTAAGCGTCTGCCTTCTGCCTTCGGCTCAGGTCATGATCCCAGGGTCCTGGGGTCGAGCCCCGCATCGGGCTCCCTGATCCACGGGAAGCCTGCTTCTCTCTCTCCCACTCCCCCTGCTTGTGTTCCCTCTCTTGCTGTCTCTCTCTCTCTGTCAAATAAATAAATAAAATCTTAAAAAAAAAATTAAAAAAATAAAATCTAATTGAATTCTGTATTATTGAAGTAAAACATAAAGTGTACAAATCTTACGCATAAAACTTGTAAAATAATGTTGAACAGCTTGCAACATGCTTATTGGCCTCTCAGCCATCATTTTGGAATCAGCAGAACCTCCAGAAGAAGTGTAGCTACAAATGCCAAGCTCACCATTCTGGTTTCCTTCCTCTCTCAGATCTTTTATACTTTCTCCAGATATTATGTTCTCAGAGAGAGCATTTATTTGAATCACCTTGTCTAAAAACTGCTAGAAGTGGGAGTTCCTCTATTTAATTTTTAGATCAGTGAATTAGACAAATACATGATGAAATATTTATTTCGTCTCCAGATAAACATAAACCCATGAGGGATAGCTAACAATGACTGGAGAATTAATGTCCAAAAAGATAGTTTGCAACTAGAACAATAGGAAGACATTAGTGGCAATTTTAAATCTTTAAGCATTAGTAATCCCTTAAAGAATTTGATAAAAGTTGTGGACCCAGAAAAATACAATGGGTACATTTGTCAAACATATAAATATAATTTAATGAAGCTCAAAATCCCTGAAGCTCACTCATGGGTTATATAATATCCTACGGAAGTCCAGTTCAGTTAAGATAATATGTAACAATTATCAAAGTAAATTTCTAATATATTCAAACTATGTAACTATAGGATGAGCATTTAGTTAGCCCTGAGTTTTAGTCAACAGTGTGGCATGCCTGCTCCAAAAAAGCAATTCCATCTTAAGCAATATTAAGAAATATATTCTAGAACAACGTGGTTAACAGTCCCACTACTAGGAGTATTAAGCAGTACCCTAGAACATTCATCATACACAATTATGAGGGCAATATTTTAGAACAATAATTATGTAAATTACATCTACAGAAGAAAACCAGGATGGTGAAGGAGCTTGAAATCATATTATATATGGAACAAATGAAGGATATTTAACTTATAGAAGAAAACATTTAGGGGATTCATAAATGAAAGGATATTCTAAGTAAGAACTAAATGTTTTTCATCAGATAGCAGAACTGAGATAAATGCATGAAAGTTACAGGGAAATTAATTTTGAAACAACAGGGGGAAAAAGATTATTCAAAGTTAGGGCTGAATGAAAAAAGAAGTTTCTATCCCAATCACCAGAGGTATTGAGCCATAGCTGACCAGCCACTTTCCAGAAATACTGTAGGAAATTTGTCAGTGTAGAAAATTAAATTACGTATCCCCTAAGGTTTCACTGAAGAGTAGGATTCATGCGTCATATTTTTTAAGATTTTATTTTTTTATTTGAAAGAGAGAGAGCACGCGAGCACATGGGTGGGGAAGGGGCAGAGAGACTCCCTGTTGAGCCGGGAGACCAAAGTGGGGCTATATCCTAGGACCCCGAGATCATGACCTGAGCCAAAGTCAGATACTTAGATGACTGAGCCACCCAGGCGCCCCTCATGAGTCTATTTTTTAGGTCATTTTAAAAAAAGAGAAGAAATTGCTATTTATTTTCACCTTAAATACTTTACTTCTTTGAACACGACTTCTTTTCCCAAATGAATATATATAGCATTTAAAGCAATAAGTATTTCCAGACAAAATATTAACTTAAGTGCAATGATACAAAGAAAGAAATTTCACTCTCAGGTGCTAAGCATTAGATAAAAGTTTAAAGGCAAAGACAAAATAAATGAAATTTATAAAAACCAAGATACCTGTTTTCTCTTACTTGTTGCCTCATCTTTTCATCCTTTAGACTTTCATGTTTTAGTTTTGCCAATTCCATAGCCAATTTTTCTTCTTGTTCAAGCTGGAGTTCCCTCAATCTTTTGTTTTCTTCTGCCTGAATTTTTTTTTAAAAGTAACTTCAGTTATTTGTCCTCCAGAATCAGGTATTTTTCATCAAAGCTTCAGAGCAACAAACATTTGTGTTTTATTTTAAAATACAAACTACTACTTCAATAAGTACTTTTCCAAACATTTTACCCCAGAAAATTTCAAACATCAATAGTAAGAATATTAAAATATACCCTCAGCTATCCATCATTCACTTTCAATAGCTATCATACTTTTCCAATCTTCTTTCTCTACTCTTCCACTCCAATTTCATTTTTTTCTGTTCTTTTTTGCTCGACTATTTTAAAACATATCCTAGATACATTACCATATAAATAATTCAGTATTGATCTCTACCTGAAAAGAATTTTGCCTTATGTAACAACCATGCCATTACCATGTCTAAATAACAGTAATTCCTTAGTATGGTCTAATATCTTGTTCATTTTCAGGTTTTCCCAATTGTCTCAATGATACTTTTGTTTGCTTTTTCAAATGAAAATCCAAACAAGTTCCACATGTTGCATCTAGCTATTATTTCTCTTATGTCTCTTTCATTCCGTAACAGTCATCCCATATACACACTTCTTTCCTCCATTGACTTGTTGTAGAAATTAGTATATGTGGACTATACAATGTCCCAAAACATTCTGAATTTGACTGTTTCCCAGGATACCATTCAACTTGTTTCTCTTTTCTATCTCCTATAAAATGGTAGAAAGATCTAGAGGCTTAACTAAATTCTATATTTAGAATGAATAAGCAAATGAGATGTTCAACATCACTAGCCATCAGGAAATGCAAATTAAAATGATAGATCACTACAAACCTATTAGAATGGCTAAAATAAAAAATAGTGGCAAAGCGAATGTTGGTGAGAAACTGCATTTCTCACATATTGCTGGGTGGGAATGTAAAATGGTAGCACCACTCTGGAAAACAGTTCGGTAGTTTGTTATAAAGGTAACATGCAGGGGCGCCTGGGTGGCTCAGACGGTTAAGCGTCTGCCTTCAGCTCGGGTCATGGTCCCGGGGTCCTGGGATCAAGCCCCGCATCGGGGTCCCTGCTCAGCGGGAAGCCTGCTTCTCCCTCTCCCACTCCCCCTAAAGGTAACATGCAATTACCATACGACTCGATAACTGCACTCTTACGCATTTAGCCCAGAGAAATGAAAAGTTATGTTTATTTAAAAACCTATACCCAAATGTTTACAGCAGATTTATTCAAAACAGCCAATACTGGAAATAAACAGACATAATTCAACAGGTGAATAAGCAGATAAACTGTGGTGCCTCCATACCATGGATTACTACTCAGCAACACAAGGGAATGAAGTACTGACACTTAGCAATAGCCTGGATGAATTCCTAGGAATTAAGCTGAGTGAAACAATACAATCCCCAAAAGTTACAGACTGTTCGATCCCATTTATATAATGTTCTTGGAACATGTTCTTTATTTTAAAATTGAGCTTTAATTCACATAGCATAAATTCACCTTTCACAATTCACAACTCAGTGGTTTTTTAGTATATTCAGTGTTGTGCAACAATCACTATCTAGTGTCAGGACTTTTTCTGAACAGACTATATTTTGGAGCAGTTTTGGGTTCATAGCAAAACTGAGCATAATTAACAGAGTTCCCATATACCCGCTGCCCACACACGTGCACTGCCCCACCTCACTATCAATATCCCCCACCAAGTGGTACATTTGTTACAATCAACTAACCTACATTGATACAATCACCCAAAGTACATAGTTTACGTTGGGGTTACCTTAGTGATGGATAGTCTATGGGTACGAGAAATGTGTAACATGTATCCACCATTAGAGTCCTCATACAGAGTAGTTTTACTGCCCTAAAAATCCTCTGTGCTCTGCCTATTCATCCTTCCCTCCCCCAAATCCCTGACAACCTCTGATCTTTTTATGATCTCTCCAGTTTTGCCTTTTCCAGGATGGTATATAGTTGGAATCATGCAGTCTGAAGCCTTTTCAGGTTGGCTTCACTTAGTAATACACAGTTAAGGTTTCTACATGTCTTTTCATTGCTTGATAGTTCATTTCTTTTAGCACAGAATATTCTATAGTCTAGATTATTGATCGATTCATCTACTGAAGGACATCTTAGTAGCTTACAAGTTTTGGCAATTATGAATAAAGCTGCAATAAACATCCATGTGCAGGTTTTTGTGTGTAAGTAAGTTTTTAACATTACAGCATAGTTTCATCACCCCCCAGAAAAACTCCATACCTGTTAGCAGTCACTCACCATTCCACTTACCTCCTAGCCTCTGGCAACCACTAATTAACTTTCTATCTCTATGGATTGGCTATTCTAGATATTTCATTTAAATGAAATCATACAATATGTAGCCTTTTTGTGTTTGGCTTCTTTCATTTAGTGTAATGTTTTCAAGGTTCATCCATGTTGCAGCATGTAGCAGCAATTCATTCCCTTTTATAACTGTATGATATTCACTGTATAGACAGAACATATTTTGTCTATCCAGGCATCAGGTGTTGGGCACTTGTGTTGTGTTCAACCAACTTCTGGCTATCATGAATAACGTTGCTTTGAATATTCATGTACAAGTTCTTGTGTGAACATGTTTTCAGTTGTCTTGGGTATATGTTTAGAAGAACTGCTGGGTAATATAGCAATTACATTTAACTTTTTGAGGAACTGCCCAATGGTTTTCCACAGCCACCAGCAATGTACAAGGCTTCCAGGTTCTCTACTTCTTTGTCAACACTTAATGTCCTTTTTTAAAAAAATACAGCAATTTTCATAGTTCCGAAGGGGTACCTAACTGTGATTTTGATTTGCATCTCCCTAATGACTAATGATGTTGAGCATCTTTTTTTGTGCTTATTGCTCGTTTGTATGTCTTCTTTGGAGAAATGGCTATTGAAGTCATTTACCCATTAAAGAATTTTTTGTCTTTTAATGTTGAGTTGTATAGATAACATTCTTGAAATGACAAAATTATAGAAATGGAGAACATATTAGTGGTTGCCAGAGTCTGGGATGAGGTAGGTGTATCCAAGAAAGAGATGGTGATGTTTATGAAAGGACGAAAATGAGGGATCCTTGTGGTCGAGGAACTACCCTGGATCTTGACTGTGGTGTTGGATATACAAACCTCACGTGATAAACTGTACAGAACTAAACACACACATGCATGCAACACACACAAATGAGCACAAGTAAAAGGGAAACCTGAACAAGGTGGGTGGATTGTATCATTGCTGATATCTTGTTTCTGATATTATACTACAGTTTTACAAGATGTGCCATTAGGAAAAATTAGGTACAGGGTATATTAGGTCTCTCTGTATTATTTCTTACAATTGCAGATGAATCATTAGATAATTATCTAAATGATTTTTTTTTAAGATTTTATTTATTTATTTGACAGAGAGATAGCGAGAGCAGGAACACAAGCAGGGGGAGTGGGAGAGGGAGAAGCAGGCCTCCCGCCAAGCAGGGAGCCGATGCAGGGCTCGATCCCAGGACCCTGGGATCATGACCTGAGCCTAAGGTAGATGCTTAATGACTGAGCCACCCAGGCTCCCCTAAATAATACTTTCAATTAACAAAAAGCAACTGCAAGTACTAGTGATGACACAAAGCAACCGGAATTCTCATATATTACTTGAGGAAATGCAAAATAATGCAGCAACTTTGCAAAATGGTTTAAAAGTTTCTTATCAAATGAAGCAAACACCTACCATATGACCCAACCATCCTACTCCCAGATATCTATCCAAGAGAAATGAAAATTTATGTTCATATAAAAGTTTGTAATAAAATGCTTATAGCAGTTTTAGACACAGTTGCCATAAACTGGAAACTCAGATTTTTTTTCAACATGCAGATGGATAAACTGTGGTACATCCATATACTAGAATACGACAATAATAATTCATGCAACAGCATGGAATCTTACATTTGGTTTGCTAAGTGAAAGAAGTCAGAACCAAAAGGTGACATACTGCATAATTCCAATTATATGACACTATGGAAAAGGTGAACCCTTTGGGACAAAAAAGAAATCAATGCTTTCCAGGGACAGGGGAGAAGGGTGAGTGATTGACTATGAAGGGGCAGCATGAGGGGACTTTTGAGGTGCTAGAATTGTTTGAATGACACTGTGATGGTGGAAACTGAAATCTATGCATTTGTCAAAATCCACAGAAATACACACCAAAGAGAATTAATAATTTTATAATAGGCAAAATTTAAAAAGAAATCAACAAGTACATTCATACCATGCACTACTACTCAATAATAAAAAACAACTATTGGTTAAATCCAGCAACTTGGATGACTCTCCAAATCACGCTGAGTGGAAAACACCTGCTCTAAAGGTCAGACATATAATTCCACATATGTATGGAATCACACATGATTACATTTACATAACATTCTCGAAAGAACAAAATTATAGAGATGGAGAACAAATCAGGCATTGTGGTGGTCAAAAGAAGTATATGACTATGGTGGAGTAGCATGAATGAGGTCTTGGCGGTGATGGAATAGTTCTGTATCTTGAATGAGGTGGCTGTCGCACAAATCTACACATGTGCTAAAATGACACCGAGGTAGACACGCATATGTACAAATGTCATTTTCTAGGGTTTGATATCATAGTACAGTTATGCAAGATGTAACCACTGGGGGAATCTTCTGTAGAAGGGCACAGGACCTCTCCATACTATTTTTGCAATTTCCCAAGAATTTGTAATTATTTCAACATAAAAAAATGTAAAGAAATCAACTAGATGTCAGGGGAATAAGAGAATGCAGACTATGTCAAATTAACTTTATTAAAAATCAGGGGGTCCAAGATGGCAGCATAGGAAGATCCTGAACTCATCTCCTCTCATGGACACACAAAATCTACAGCTACCTATGGATCATTTCTTTAGGAATCCTAACAATACTGACTCCCATCTTTGGCCCTCCATCTTGTTGGTTGCTCAGTGACCTCTCTTGGTGTTCTGGCCCCTTGGAAATGAATATACATACAGAAATACCCACAAAGGCCAAGATAGGGAAAGGCTTGTTTTGGCCTCCCAAGAATCTGTTAGAGATAACATAGTCTTTCCTTTTCTGATGCACAGGTGGGGCCGCAAGATCTAATTAAAAGTTAGTTGTCAATTAGATGCATACAAGCCCTTTGACGTGTGTGAACCCTTTGATCTTACAGTGCCCTTCTATATGCCCTCTGCTCTATAAAATTTGTGGACTAAGGTCTGGATTTGGCAGAGAGTAACTATGTAGTTGCTGTGGATAGTCTTCCACCCAAATCCCCCTTCAGTAAGTTACCTCAAATCAAACTGTGTAAACTGGATGGAGTGGCCTACTTCATTTTCCAGTCTCAAAGTGTCTTCTCACTTTGGGGGACACTTTAGATCTCTCCTGCATCTTCTAACAATTTCCTTCTGAAAAGCATCTGAAAACTAAATGAACTACTTCTCTATTTTTTTTTTTTTAAGATTTTATTTATTTATTTGACAGAGAGAGACACAGCGAGAGAGGGAACACAAACAGGGGGAGTGGGAGAGGGAGAAGCAGGCCTCCCGCGGAGCAAGGAGCCCGATGCGGGGCTCGATCCCAGGACCCCGGGATCATGACCTGAGCTGAAGGCAGTCGCTTAACCAACTGAGCCACCCAGGCGCCCTGAACTACTTCTCTATAACAAAGGATAAAAGGACCACATGGAGAGGGGTAGAGAGACAAGAGACACAGTCTTGGCAAAAAAAAAAAATAAAAAAACCCACCCCCAATAAGCAGGGAGACAACAGAGAGGGATCTCACCAGTCTAGCACTTTTGCTAGAGGAGTGAGGGGTTGCTGCCCCACGTTAGGCACTCCAATACTTCAGAGCTGCACCAAAAAATGTCTGGCTTAGAAAACAAAGAGGGCTGACATCCAAGGAACCCAAAGTACTATAGGAAACTGAGATTCTCCTTTTAAAGACTCACTTGCAGTCTCCCTCATCCCAGGATCAAGCACAAAAGCACCAATTTGAAAAGCACCTGGTGTTTATGTGAAGGAAATTCATTTGCTGGTCTGGGGGAATCTGCTGGGTCGTGGCATTCTCCTGCCACCAGCCTGGGGCCAGTATAGGCATGGAGACAGGGCACTCTCCAACAGGACCACGGAAGCCTCAGACACATGCAGTCCAGGCATCTTCCCGCTGCCTTGCTGAAGCTGGTGAGTGCAGCTTTCGGAGTAGGTGCGTGCAGAGTACACCGGGGATGCCTCTTGTTCACCTGGCCCTGGTGGCCAAGGGGGCTGGAGTTCCTGAACTCCAAGGGACCGTAACAATCAGAAAGACAGTTCTTGGCAGGCCAACACCCTCAGGGCACTACCCAGACAGCAGAGTGAAAGACACACCCAGTCTTCCTGTGAAAAAGGCCTACTTAACCTGGAGCACTAGCCTAAGAAACAGGCTTCAGGTTTCCCACACAAGCAAAAGCTACAGAGGCACTCCCCTGGGGGATCATAAGTAGGGAGACACTATCCTTATGCATCCCCTTGGCCTCACTGCAGTTCAACAAGACCTCCCAGAAAGGAGCTTACATACAAATCTGGGGTCCTGAGTTTTCCAACTGTTGCCAAGGGGACACCACCATCTCTAGATCTGGAGGCCAGCAGGGTTTACAATTGTGGCTCCACAGGACTGTATATATTTGCATATAATAAAAGCTGCTACCTGAGGGTCTGGCTTCCATTCAGCCTGAAATTAAGTACTGAATGAGATTCCTGCCCTTGGAAGACTGACAGGTCTTGGCACACCCTCAACAACAGAGACATATCAAGAATAAATCAGGCTGTTTAGACAATCACAAAGGTTCAAGGGACAACCAAGAACTAATCAATGGTGAATGAGAAGTTTCATCACCTACACAAGGCCACGTCTTCAAGACTGGAAGAAGTAGCTGTTTTGCCTAACAAAGGTAAACAAACATAGCCAAACAATATGAGGAAACAGAGAAATATGTTCCAAATGAGAGAATAAGACAGAACATCAGAAAAATACCTTAATGATACAGAGATAAGTAATCTACTGGATAAAGAATTCAAAGTAATAGGCATAAAGATGCTCACTGAATTCAAAGAATGAACACAGTGAGAACTTTAACAAAGAGATATAAAATATAAGAAAGTACAAAACAGAAACCAGAGCCGAAGAATATAATAACTGAACTGAAAAATACACTGGGGGATTCTACAGCAGACTGGATAAAACAGAAGGATGGATTAGAGAGCTAGAAAACAAAGCCCTGAACTCACCCAGACAGAGGAGCAAAAAGAAAAAGGAATTCTAAAAAAATGAAGATAAATTAAGAGATCTATGGGACATCATTAAGCGAAACAGTATTTGCATTATAGGGTTCCCAAAGGAGATGAGAGAGGGAAGGAGCAGAAAACTTACTTGAAGAAATAATGGCTGAAAACTTACCTAACCTGGGGAAAGAAACAGACATCCAGGT